>NW_024100214.1:3827907-6690815 GCF_016545835.1 Crotalus tigris
TCTGATATCCTACTTTAAACTTAAGTGAACGCCACAGGCATTATCCAAATCCATTTTCCCCAATGTATTTATTTATAAAATTTCTCAGCCGCCCATCTTACCATAACTCTGGGCAGCTTACAAACATAAAAAAATACATCTACATTAAAACCTGAATAAATTAAAACCAGAGATTAAAATCAAGGACACGTGGGGAGGGCGGGAGAGGATTGGGGGGGAGATGGGATCAGTTGTTACTCGATCAACAATTAATAGGTGTTTTTTGCTGGAGACCAGCCAAAAAATGTCACAAATCACAGTCATGTAACTGCAGGGACCCTACAAATGTCTGTAAAGGTGAGCAAGTTGCCAGACATCCAAAATGCAATTAACTGCAGTGTTGGTGTGTATATGTGCAGCCATCATATTGCTAAAAAGGGTTGTAAAGAGCTCTGGGGAGGTCTCTCGTAACTTTGAATAGTTATTAAGTGACCCATTGCAAAGTGAAAACTACCAGTATTTATTCTATGGTTCTGTAGCAATTCTCCCTGGCCTGAGAATTAGCAATTCCCGCTTACCTGTTTCAATTCTTATATTAATAATTTTAGCAGTAAGAAAAAAAATGCATTAAAGCATTATATTTAACCCTGCAAAATTCAAATACTAGAGGGGAGGAGATGGGGGATGTATCTGAATTAACACATGTAGCCAGCTGCCAGGCATCCAGAAGCCTGAAAAACTGAAGCATGTCTACTCGGAATCTATTTCAAGCTTGTATAAATAATTATAAGCTGTTAAAAACATGAGTCAAAATGCATCCAGCAAAACTGAAATTGAATATATGTGAGGCGATATACTGATGTGACTGGCAACATTTTTTATTTGTGACTGTAAAAAATATACAAAAAAAGGAACACTGGAAATATATTTGGAAAGAAATGTGGTACATAGCATTACTGAATACTGTGCTTAGATCAGTGTTTCTCAACCTTGACAATTTTAAGGCATGTGGACCAATTTTAAGGCATGTGGACTTCAATTCCCAGAATCCCACAGCCAGCAATGCTGGCTGTGGAATTCTGGGAGTTGAAGTCCACATGCCTTAAAAGTGTCAAGGTTGAGAAACACTGGCTTAGATAGATAAGTCTTATACTTAAGACTTTCTATTCAGTGCAATATTGGAGTAAGTCTTTAAAGTGAGTACAAAAATGAAGAAAATGAGAACCATCAGTGGAACAGCTTGCCTCTGGAAGTTGTGAGTGCTCCATCACTGAAGACTGGGCAGACTTTTGCCCAGAATGACATAGGATCTCCTGCTCTGGTCAGGGGATTGGACTAAAAGACCTCCAAGATCCCTTCCAACTCTGATATTGTTGAAAAATCATCATTACTTTGATAGAAATAAGTAAGTTTTAACTATATATCTCTCTTCACCCCAACTCCTTCTTTTAGTCCATTTTTTAAAAAAATCCACTCAGAGGAAAGCTATCAAATTAAAATATACCTTCCTAAAAAGCAAAAACAGAACAAAAAATGCTGAACCTACTTCCTATTATTTTTAATTAGAATATATTCATTCCCAGAACATGTATATCCCTCTTCGTATTATAAGCAAACAATGTCATGGATTTTCAAGGTCAGTTCATAATACAGCGAAGTGTAGGAGGGTCAAAAGAATACCGAATGCACCCAAATTCATAATTCGTAAGTTAAATTTAATTCATAAAAACCTACATAAATTTGATAAATAATTAAAACCAACTCAACAAAAAAAGTTGATAGAAATTATTGTCTGTATTTAAAAAAACTTAACAAGACCAGTAGCTTGTGAGACTATAGTTGTGGGCTATTTTATGTTTGTTTGTTTGTTTGTCATAACTGATGTGCATGTGACACACATCAAAAAAAGGGGACAGTTCAATAATCAGAGCCACTACCTTGACATGTTCACCATATATCAAGGAGAGAAGCAACCTAGAACTAAGGAGAAACTTCCTGACAGTGAGAACAATTAATCAGTGGAACAGCCTGCCTCCAGAAGCAGTAAATGCTCCAACACTGGAGGTTTTTAAGAAGAGACTGGACAGCCATTTGTCCGAAATGGTGTAGGGTTTCCTGCCTGAGCAGGGGGTTGGACTAGATGACCTCCAAGGTCCATTCCAACTTTACTACTATTACTAGTTAAATATATCTTGATATGGTTCATATCACTTGATATTAGACAGGGACAAGTCTTATATTTTGAAGCTTCACTGAAAATAAAAGAACCTTCTCTATATTTATGCACTCCAGTTTCTAGAATTTAACATCAACAGTGTTATTTAAAGGTAAATCCTAAAGAAGAAATACTGATAAAAGCTCCTTTGGCTTGCTATATTTAGTCAATGTCCCAAAGACAGAAAAATATTTCTTTAGTGATTAAAGGAATACTCTCTCCCAGGTAGTCTAAAATATTTCCTAAAATGCAGAAGATCTAAACGAGGAAATATAGTTCATTGAATTACCTGAACAGAAACAAGGTTTTTGTTTACACTGAAAAAATAAACAACCCTAATTCCATTTATGCCATATGATTATAGAGCAATACTTCAACTCAGTCCATGATTCAACACAGCTTCCCAATCTATCACTATCTAGGAACTGCAGTCCCGTGAAATTGGGACTGTCTACATGGGAGAAAGCCAATTTAGCTTAACAGTCCTGTTCATATACTGGTAAGTCACAAATTTAACTTATTTGCCATTAATTAAAGCTTAATTGGAAACTGTGGCTGGATGACTTTGAACTAATCATTCTCTCTGGGTCTAACCCACCTTACAGAGTTGTTGAGTGGTAAACAGGAGGTGGGAGTATTATATATATGCCACCCTGAGTTGTACAACATAAAAGGCTGGATATAAGATCAATAAATTGATGTTTTCTCTCAAGTCTCCCCTCAAATAATGTGTAGAATTCATTTTGTCAAGGGAAAAAACTACTGTTTTGCTTGAAGACTCAGTTTAGCCATAGGGCAGAAGGGTTCTCAATTTTTCTTTTTCCAGACTCTATTTGTATATGTAACAAAGGACCCGCTTCTAGGATTACAAACAGAAGAGAAAGAATAATTTGTATGGGCACTTTTGGGGAGTTTTTTAAAAGATTTTTTTGATTCTGCCTTTATTATTGTTATAAATAATTCAAGGCGATGAACATACACTGTATAACACTCCTTCCTCCTCCTATTTTCCCCATAACAACAACCCTGTAATGTGAGATGAGTTGAGAGAGAGAGAGAGTGACTAGCCCAAAGTCACCTAGCTGGCTTTCATGCCTGAGGCGGGACTAGAACTTACAGTCTCCTGGTTTCTAGGCCAGCACTTTAACCATTACACCGAACTGACACTCAATTATCATAAAAATACCGTAGTCAAGAGCCATTTTAAAGTACCACTGTTTTTTAAATTATTGAGAAGTGACTTGAATTTATTTTCCTTTTAAATATCTTACACTACCTTTTAAGGCAAAGATAATGTCAACTCTACAAAGTTTACAAGTTCATTTTTATAAATAGACTAAAAAGTAATGCTATTATAATTCATTTTTTTTTCTCCAACGCACTCCACAAACTTGTTCCCATTATTTGTGATGATAATCACTATCTGTAGAACCCAGCTTTGGGAAAATTGGATTGGAATATTTTAGGGAAACAGATCTCTTGGTAAAATGACCTGCTTGATTGTTGTGTATTTGTTTGTTTCCTCTTGCAAAAGTCAGTTTTAGTAGCCACAATTAGACAGAACAAATTAAAAGTACAATACCTCTATCTTAATTCTCTTTGGTGACAATTCATCCCTTTCTCCACATTTAGATCTAGGAGATGAAAATACATTTATTAAAAAACTGGAAGGCGTACACTATGTTCAGAAAAATATTTGCAAAACATCTGCCTTGAAAATTACTCTTCTCTGAATTTATCTTCATTTAATTTATTCCTATGTTTGTCTGTTCATTTGCAAAACTGTTATACTGTCTCAATCTGAGAGTCTTAATTTTAAGGCAGCTTCACAGTCAGACAATGTACATGCAGAGGGACTGGCCTTGGGACAAGAAGAAGAGCCGCTACCAAGACAATGGCCAGATAAAAGAAACCTGAATCTGGTGAAGAAGAGTAACTTGAGGAAACATCTCAAACAAAACTCCCCTTAGTTCTTATGAAGATAAAGGGAGGGAGGGGAAGCATATCGAGACTTGCAAGGTTGATGTTAACCTTCAAGGTAGACCAGACTAGGGAGGGTCTTATCTGAAACATTTTCTCAGGTCCATTTTCTCTGGACTCGAGTTTCTTATCTGACCACTGTCTTGATAGGGAGTCTTCTTCCTGTCCTTCAAAGCCATTCTGCTCACTGCAGTACATGGTTCAAGACATAGGGTTCACTAGCACTGGATTGCACCATCTATGGCAAGGAGAGAGAAAGTGGGTTCCTATAAACAATACTCACTAAACCAGTGGTTCTCAACCTTTTTAATGCCGCGACCCCCAACCGGTCATAAGTCGAGGACTACCCAACCGGTCGTAAGTCGAGGACTACCCAGCCGGTCGTAAGTCAAGGACTTTCCCTGCCCAGGAGCGCTGCACATGCGTAGTGCCGCCCCCTGTGCCGGCCGAGGCATAGCTGGCAAGCGGCAGAGACGGCGCAGGCCGACCACCGACTGGGCCACCAGCTGGCCCAGCCCAAGGGAGGTAAGGCACCTGCCGGGCCCCACGCGTGCCAGCAACCCTCCCTGCGCCTGCCGGCCTCCCACCTCCCACCCTGGCCCTCTTTTACTTACATTTTTAGTAGTTGTTCAGCAGGGAGGGGTGGAAGCTTCCAGACAGCTCGCCTTCGCTGCAGACAACTTGCAGCACCATTTGCAGAATGGGACTTTTGGCGGGCTCAGCAGGGCAGAGACAGCCTGGACAATTCCTATTGGCTTTTGAAAGCCAATAGAATTAGACTTTATTGAAGAGAGTCTATTCTATTGGCTTTCAAAAGCCAATAGAATAAAAGGGAGTAGCACAGCTAAGGAAAAGGGGAAAAAAATGGCGGACTGCGTTGTTTGGCGACCCCCGTGAAATGGTCGTTTGACCCCAAATGGGGTCCCGACCCACAGGTTGAGAACCACTGCACTAAACATATGAGAGATGAGAAAGATTTGTACCATCTCTGAGAACACCCAAGTAGTCTTCTGATGAAAAAAAAACGCAACTCTCCACAACATTTTTTTTAAAAAAATGCTGTGGATATGTGAATGTTTCCATGTTCCCAATAGAGAAGTATGATGCAATAGTCTACAGTTAACTTGTCCAATCCTCTCTGCTCAAAAAAGGCTGAGCTATGACACAGAATGGTGTCAAACATGTGACATTCTCAGTGTAGTAAAAATGCACCAGCATTCACACCTCCCATCTGGTTCATATATTTGTATTGAGCCTGTTGAGACCATAAGCTGACCACAGGGCAGAAAGATTGCAAAATGATTTCTAATACTTCATAATATACCCATTTCAAGTTAAGTTGTTTTTTTGTTTTTTTTTAAATGTAGCTTACTTGGTAGTCCGGTAAGTGTACTTGTATGTAACTTCTCGAGAGATCTGCCGTGCCAAAGCAAAAAGTTCATCCCTCCGGGTTAACAGTGCATTATCCTTGACACATAACTGAGCAGCTGCTTCATTTACTGTGAGCTAAAAAACAACATACAAAAAAAAATCATTGCCTCATTACCACATCAGTCCTGGAAAAATGATCTAATCCCCTCTAAATACCTGTGGCACTACAATAGAGGTGTCTATAGGAAGCAGGATGACTGCCTTCAGCTTTGTTACAATTCTGTTAATAATTTTTTTCATGGAAGGAAACAGTCCTTCTACTCACCCACTTCAACAGATCTTAAGGTTTTTTTTAAAAAGATCAGTAGTTATAATAACTAGGTACCTAATGAAACAATTTCATATCAACAAAACCTAGCTCTCACTGAGAGAAAGGCTACTTTTTTAAAGAAAGTCCAGACTTACTTGGTATTAATTATGTACCAGTGTGTAAATAAGCAGTGATGGGAAGTAATCACATTTTTGAGATCCAATTTTTGTTAGAATCATGTCCACCAACTGTAACCAAATGCAAAACAGCCTTACATTCCATTAATGGTAGCATTACGGAAGGAAACGAAATGACCTTGGCTAAAGCTCTGAACTCATTATTTCTCTTCAAAACTTCCAAGCAGCTTTACTCTAGATCAGTGGTTCTCAACCTGTGGGTCGGGACCCCATTTGGGGTCGAACGACCATTTCACGGGGGTCGCCAAACAAGGCTGTCCGCCATTTTTCCCCTTTTCTTTGGCCACACCCCTGGCACCCGGTGATGTATAAGTGGTTGGGAGTCACCACAACATGGGGAACTGTATTATGGGGTCACAGCATTAGAAAGGTTGAGAACCACTGCTCTAGATTAATATTCATGAGCTTATTTCCCAAAATCTTAACAAGCACATCTAATTTTAGTCTAGAGTTAGGGTTTTGGTGCTAAATCACTAAAAAAAAAAAATACCCTTTAGCAGTTTTCAATACCTCCTGGACATGTGCAAAAGCTGGAATTTGGGGTGGGGTGGGGAACAATTGCTCTCAGGAGTTCCCCTCCTTCCAAAGCAGGTGAATCCAATCAAGAGTAATGGGGGAGGGGAGATCAAGCCCTCCACTACAGAATGCCACATAGGTTGACACTTTCCCACCTCTTATTTAATATCTACATAAATTACTGAGGAAGGTCATTCACTGCCATGGAATCAAATATCATCAATACATAGCTGATGCTTAGTTGGATATCTTAACTTCAGCCCAGACAAGGGATGTGTTGAATGTTCT
Source organism: Crotalus tigris (assembly GCF_016545835.1). Lineage (NCBI taxonomy): Eukaryota > Metazoa > Chordata > Lepidosauria > Squamata > Viperidae > Crotalus > Crotalus tigris. The sequence goes on from NW_024100214.1 coordinate 3,834,764, forward strand.
ATCACAAAGTCAGGAAGCTGCAGAGGTTTGGATAGGAAAGAACAGAATTTGATTTAATTCCCGCAAAACAGAGTAAACTTAACCGAATGGCATAATCCCCATTTAGTGCTGGTTTGTAATCTGTGTTCTTGGATTCGCAGTTCCTGCTTGAAGGATAGATGGCAGCTGTAGCTAGGAACACCTTTGAACAGGTCTACTTTATGCACCAGTTGTTGCTTTATCTGCATAGAGAGGCTTTGTGCATAGTTACTCAGGCCCGATCACTTCCTATTTAGATTTCTCCAATGTGTGAAGCTACCCTTGAAAACCCTGAAACTGAGAGTGGTTCAGAATGCAGTGGCTTGAAAGGTTATGGGCACAATCATGTAACATATCTGCTTTGAGAGCTACAGAAGTTTCCAGTTTCCTTCCAGATGTAGTCAAAGGTGCTACTTTTCAGTTTTAAAGTCTTTCTTGGTTAATGACCTGGTTATCAGTGGAACCCTCTTTAAGAAATACATTGCAGGGATTCCTGAGATGCTTTCTCAATTGCTGCTCCCCTTCACTGGAACAGCAATCCCGGTATCAAATGAAGCCTGAATTTGTCAACTTTTCATATATTTTTTTAGTTTTTTCCCTCCCTTCTTCTCTTTTCTGGTTTCTATCCCTTTTGTTAAAGTTAGGGATAGCTCTGTTTAATTTTACTTTTTAAGTGTGTCTCGGGGGCATTTTGCTTATATTTTGCATGTTTCCATAAAAAATATAATTTAGAAAACTTCATACACTTGTCGAAAGTCTTGTGGTTTCAGCAGGCAATTTGGTGTATATGGTTTCAGTTGGATTTTATTGACATATTGCTAAGAAATGTAATATTGCTAAGCTTTTGTTTCAAATCACATTATTGTTTTTGAGATCAGCAAGACATGACTGGATGTATACTAAGGTGAATGCAGCGGTTTAGGATAGAATTTTTAAACTTTCACTTCATATTGTTCAGTTATTTAAAATAAGATTGCAAAACATGGAAAGTTTAATATCTATAAGGAGAGACACTTAGGTGTAGGGTTAATGCACCAGGCTAGCAACCCAGAGTTCCAGTCCTGCCTCAGGCACAAATCTTAGAAGGGTAACCTTTTAAGAAAATTGCAAGGAGTTGTCCAGGCAGTTGCCAGGAGTCACAGTCTCAAAGACACAACAAACAAACAAATAAACAAATGAAAGCATTGACAAAGGTAGGAAAATGATAATCGTTGTATTTTGTAAGTGCAAGAAGTTTCAGAATGGACTGCAAGCAAAGTAAGCAAGATTCACCAACATTACATATTTTATCATATGTGCTAATTTCTGTAATCATTGCCTGTAATCTTAAACTTAATTTAAGAAATTGAAGTTTAAACAAATCAGAATAATTCTAAATAAGTGTTTCATATTAAGCTGTTATTATTAGCAAACATTTATGAAATTAAGACTATGCAAACATCATCTGACAGCATATATATGTAGGAAGATGCCTATAATTGTATCGTGTGCCCTCTTACTGTGGAGCTGAAAATACTTTACATGTTTATCATTGTACCCTCGCAATTATTGTGGGCCAGAACTACTTCCTTGGAACTTTATAACCAACAAGTCAACAACATCCACTGTTACTAGTTTTCACATTAAGAACACCCTGAAACTCTTACATTTCTTGAAAATAAAGCAAATTTCTAAATCTTACAGTGAAGATACTTGTGTGATCAGCACTAGGAAGTGTACAAAAGTTTTCTGCCCACTGCAAATGTATATGGCTTGTAATACAGAATTACTTAATTAATGATCTTTTTAAACTAAACATGTATAAATTTCCCAGAATAAACAAAAACAATCTATGTATACAATAAGATTTGTTTCAGTCAACATTCCACTTCCGCCATGGTGCAATAGCCTTTGTAAATACTGATTGGTAAGCAGAAATTCACATGTTTTGGGTGTGATTCAAATAACTTGATAGCCTAGAACAAATGATTATGTTGGCAAGGATGAGGGAAACAGAAGTAGGGATAAAGTGAATGGACGGAATCAAGATTACAGGACTGTCTTTCAAAGAATGACAAGTTTATTAGCAAAGACAGTATGCTATTATGAGCAATCTGTTTTGTTGACACCTAAGAAACAAGAAATATGTCATATTTTTATGCAAATTCAAACATACTTTTTTATCTTTATTCCAACATGTTCAAGTACTTATTCCTTTTCAAAAACAGTATTTCATCAGAGCACTAATTTATATAAAAGAAAGGAAACAACTGGAAGCAATGACATCTATCTTACATTTAACTATGTCACCAGAAATACAGGTTAATCCTTCAGGTATGAATGTTCATTTAGAGAGTTTTCACAAAAAACAAATTTATTCAGAAAAGGTACTTACATTAGAAATTCAAAACTGCGACCAAAGAGGCATCTTTAGCCATGTGACTTGGATTCAGTCACTGCTGCAGTGGTGCCCATCTTTAACTCTGTGACTTGCCTGGGCCAGTGACGAATACCATTTCCTGAAGCCGGGAGGGGTTTTTTTTTTCCCCCCTGGTCACATGGCCAAACAAGATCTGATTATTTTTGCAGCCTGCACAAGTTTGTTTTTGTATTTTTGGTGCTGGTGGAGGATCTGCTGCTGCCTGGACTGGAATGCTAGAATTATTTCTGTAAGTATTTAAAAAAAAAATTTCTGTTACTCTATAGTAGGGGTGTCAAACTGCCAGCCCGCGGGCCAGATGCATCATGCCAAAACCATGCCCACCCCAGCTCGGGCAATGGGGGGAAAGTTGCAATACCTCACGACATGTCATGTGACGTTGCGAGTTTGACACCCCTGCTCTATAGTAACCCTTTGGGAACTGCTCTGCTTTTTAAGTACTGTACTTTGCAAACTATTGTGTTTGTAAGTACAGTACTTTGCAAAGATAAAGTTTGTTCCCTTGAAACTGCTTGTAGAAATGTTAGCCAGGATCTACACAAAGCATTCTATAGCGGTTATGTTTCCTTGCTTTTATTTTGAAGATGGGGCGTTGTCTTACCTGAACGCCTTTTCTCAGTACGGAGATGGAGAATCCACCAATGGGTTTTCTCTGTCTGCCTGCTCTTGAGACCAAGTAGCCAAACTTGACACCCCTCCTCTTGCTAGGAGATCCAGTCTTGATGAGGGCGAAAGTGACTGATGCTAGAACGAAGGGTTGGCTCTCAGACTCCTAATTCTGGCCTAACTGACCTTAAGGGTGGGTGTGGATTCTCCATTTCCGTACTGAGAAAAGGCGTTTAGGTAAGACAATGCTCCTTCTCCAGAACAGGAGATGGAGAATCCACCAATGGGACATATCAAAGCCTCACTGTCCCGATAGGTGGGAAACAGATAAGATCTACGTCTCCGGAGACCACCTGCTGGAGGACCCTCCGACCAAAAGAGGCGTCCGCTGAAGCGAAGTGGTCAATCCTATAATGGCGTACAAATGGGGAGGGCGAAGACCATGTCGCAGCCCTGCAAATCTCCTTGATGGATGCCTGAGTGGCCCATGCCGCAGATGTTGCAGCGCTGCGAGTGGAATGGGCTGTGATATAACTTGGAGCTGGCAGGGAGGAAGATTGGTACGCCTCCACGATACAGGCTCTGAATCACCTGCCTATAATGCCAGCGGACACCTTCTGTCCTAGGGAAGCCGGACGGAAGGAAATAAAGAGGGCCTCAGATCTGCGAAAGGGTTTCGTGCGCTTCATGTAACGCCGCAGGGCCCTGTGGACATCCAGTGTGTGCCACTGCCGCTCCAAGTCATGGGAAGGATCAGGACAAAAGTTAGGCAAGATGACTTCCTGTGCCCAATGAAAGAGTGAGTTGACCTTGGACTTGAAGGTGGGACCCAACCGAAGGACTACCCGGTCCCGTGGAAGATGCAAAGATCATTCCTGACCGAGAGAGCAGTCAGCTCGGTGATACGCCTGGTTGACGTGATGGCGATTAAGAATGCGACCTTAAGAGATAAGGCCCGCAATGGAATATTAGCAATGGGCTCATAGGGCGGTTTCATGAGTACGTGAAGCACACGCGGCAGTTCTCAAGAAGGATACCTGTGTACCACGTGAGGCCTAGTGTTGCATGCACCCTTGATGAAGGCGCGTATCCTAGGATAATGAGCTAGAGGAACTGAGTCCGCGCAAGTGAGCAACGTCGATAGGGCCACCACCTACGAATGGTCGCAGGGGCCAGGCCTCTGTCCAGACTGTCAAGAAGGTAGTCTACGATCTGAGGAATAGTTAATTTGTAGACATCCAGTTGCCGCCTCCTGCACCAATGGCAAAAATGTTTCCATATGGAATCATAAATGCGATTGGTCGCCGGCCTACGAGAGGCCTGAATCATGGTGATTGCCTGTGGTGAGAATAACTCTTGCGTCATGATGCTGCGCTCAAGCGCCAGGCGGCTAACTGTAATCACTGAGGGTCCGAGTGTTGGAGGACCCCCTGGTATAAGGATACGTGATGCGGGGGAATCTTCCACAAAGGAGAGCGGGAGAGATTTATTAGGTCAGCAAAGCAGGGCCTCTGTGGCCAGTATGGGGCCACGAGGATCACTTCTGCTTGCTTCTGGAGCAGTTTGCGGATGGTCGCCAAAATGAGTGGGAGGGGAGGGAAGGCATAAAGTAGACCTTGCAGCCATGGAGTCTGCAGGGCGTCCATCCCCTACGCCCCCGGAAGATAATAACGGGAGAAGTACCTGGGGAGTTGGGCATTGCTTGATGATGCAAACAGGTCAAGGACCGGATGGCCGAACCTGTGGGATATCTCGGGGAAAAGATCTGGATGTAGTCCCCATTCCGAGGGGTCTATCGTAGAGCAACTCAGAAAGTCTGCCTGCTGGTCCTTGACCCCTGAGATGTGTTCGGCCCTGAGAGAGGCCAGGTTGGACTCTGCCCAGGATCCTAGTAACCGGGCCTTGGACATAAGGGACTTGGACCTGGAGCCCCCCTGCTGGTTCATGTGGGCCTTGGACGCCATGTTGTCCGTGAGGATCAATACGTGACGGCCCCTGATCCAGTGTCGGAATTGACGAAGAGCTAAGTGAATGGCCCTGAGTTCCAGCCAATTGATGTTGTGTCTCAAGTCTACGTGGGACCAACAGCACTGCGCAAACTGAGACTGTAGATGGGCTCCCCAACCGAATAGGCTGGCGTCCGTCGTGATGGTGAGGCGGTCTGGCTCCTTGAAAGATGACCCCTTGGTTACCGCTTGTGAGAACCACCAGCGTAGAGACCTGAGGGTGTGGACCAGGAGCCTCACCTGCCAGCTGGATGCGCTGGCATTCAATCGTTGGAATGGTAGGAGGAACCATCGGAGATCCCGCAAGTGAAGTCTGGCCCAGGGTACTATGGCTATGCAGGAGACCATCTTTCCCAGAAGCTGGGAGAGTAAGACCAGTGGAATGGTGCAGTCCTTGTACACCTGGCGGGCCAGGTCCCTGATGCTGACCAACCGCTCCTGAGAGAGATAGACCATGCAGTTTGTGGTGTCTATGATGGCTCCCAGGTGCAGAAGCCTGGATGAGGGAACTGTCTGGCTTTTTTGGAAGTTCACCGAGAACCCGTGCTGTTGGAAGACCTGAATAGTTAGTTCCGGGTCCAACTGGGCTGCCTGGAAGGAGGACGCTTGGATCAAGATGTCGTCCAGGTAACACTGGACGCATACCGGAACCTTCCGTAAATGGGCAGCTAGCACAGCCAGGATCTTGGTGAACACCCTGGGTGCCGAGGAGAGGCCGAACAGGAGGGCTTTGTACTGAAAGTGACGGCCCCTGTAACAGAACCTGAGGAACTGCCAGTGATCTGGATGGACGGGGATGTGGAGATACGCTTCCGTGAGGTCTATTGACGCCAGGGAGTCTCCCTGTCTGATGCCTCCCAGGATGGACTGGAGTGATTGCATTTTGAACTTTTCGTATGTGATGTAATAGTTCAGACTCTTAAGGTCTAGAATTGCTCTCCATCCCCCCGAGGTCTTGGGGACCACAAAGAGGATGGAGTAGAATCCTCTTCCTATGTGGTCCAGCGGTACCGGTTCTATGGCCTGAATCTCTAGATGTTGAATGGCCTCCTGCATAAGTCCCTGTTTGGTTGGATCCTGAGAAGTGGAACAGGTGATGAAGCGACCCGGGGGGGACTGGCCAGAAACTCCAGGGACAGGTCAAACTGGATTGTTTGTAAGACCCAGGCGTCCGTGGATGTGAGTTCCCACTGATGGAAGAAGTGGGCAAGTCTTCCCCCTATGGGAAGTGCGGTGTGAGAGTCACTTGGACCTTCTTTAGGGGCGTCCTGCCCCTCGAAATGGCTTCTTGGATTGGTTCTGCTGCCTGGGTCGAAAGCCTGATCTGTCATATGGATGGTCATATGGTCTGTCCTGCCGGGGTTTGTACAAACGGGAGGGCTGGGTGGCTGCCAAACCTGCTGCCGGCTGAAAGGACTGCCTGCAGAAATAGGGAGTGGCATGTTTGTCGGACTATTTATTAAGATGAGCCATTACCTTCCACTTGTCCTTGTTTTCCACAAGGTACAGAGTCAGGGCCTCTCCAAAGAGATTGTTGCCCAGATAGGGGACAGTTGCAAGACGTCATTTGGCCTTGGCATCGGCCTGCCAATGTTTCAGCCATAGCATCCTTCTGGCTGTAATGTTGGAGGCTAAAGACCTGGAAGCAAAGTTAGCCGACTGAAACATCGCGTCCGCAGCATACTCAGTTGCTGCCACCATTTTGCTTAGGTCCTGGTGGGTCCGAATGTCCTCAGAAGGGACTCTGGCCTGAAGCTGATGAAGCCATAAGAGGATGGTTCTGACAAAGGGCGCGCAGGTGGCCGTATTAATTGCCCATGCTGCTGATTGATGGGTCTTTCGAAAAGTTTGGTCCCATTTCCTGTTGTCCGCTTTAAGCGCCTCAGACATGACCCCAGCGACCGCAGTCTGGGACACCAGAGGGGTCCAGGCCTCATCTACCTTGGGGACCTCCAGGGCCTCAGTTAGGTCTGTAGAGGTACTAAAAATCTTTTTATCTGTCCCGCCTACAGAAGGAAATGAGGAAGGGGAGACCCATTGCTTTTTGATCCCTTTAAGAAATATAGAACGTGGTGCTGTGCTGCCATCGTTTCAAAGAATATTGGATTTGGGCTGAATCTGATGTGGCCTGTGGCTGAGGGAACTGATCGGACCCTAAGTTTGCCGTTGAGGTGGCCTTGCAAACCAAGGGGAGAAACAGGGCTGGATTGAATAGACCTCCCGATGGGGAGGGTTCAGAGGGAAGTTCTTCCTCTGACAGATTGAAGTCCAGCTGATCCTCACCCTGCGGAGATGAGTATCTGCTAATTGAGGAGTGTGCAGGAGATGTGGGTTCCTGAAATATAGAGATCCCCATAGGAGGGACACAAGGTGGCATAGCTGATGTGGAAGCCTCCTGCCCAGGTGGGTAGAAGGACCGTTCTGCTAGTGCGCGGTCCACAACCTTGGATAGCAGGGCCTCAAGGCGGCTGTCGGAGAAAATGTCTTTGAGGTCTGGTCCCCTGAGCCCGGCGGCCGTTGGCGTGAAGGTGGCCTCAGGAGCTGAACCCGAGAGGAGGGTTGGTAGACTGGTTGCTATGTGCTGAACTAGTACAGAAGGGGGACAATGTGTGGCGGGGGTTTCTGTCAGGGACCACACGCCCTGAGCCGAGGTTGAAGGACCTAAAGGAAGGTCAAATTCGGGGGCCGCCAATTGATCCGTCTCCAATCCTGCCTGTCTCTGCACTCTGGAGAACTCCTTCTCCAGAGCCTGCTGCCTACGGCTGGCTTGCTTCTCCGCCAACTTGGAAGGCTTCTTGCTTCTTAGTCTTGGTTTTGAGCTTGCCTGCTGCCTCCTGTTTGGAGTTTTTGTGCCGGCTGTAACTGGAGGACAGGGAGGCAGTGCTCATGGGTTGAGGCACCATAGAGTCCTCCATCCTGGGTCGAGCTGTCTCAGGAAAACTGAGGTGGAGCTTTGGCAGGGAAGCGGTTGGCAGAAGTGAAACTGGAGTAAGTAACGAGGACTGCTCCCCTGACCAGAAAATCAAATCTATCTGGGCTTTGGTCACGGCAATTGAGGCTGATGCCGAAGGCACGGTTGGGGACCCACTATGGGCTCCGCCCGGAGGCCTTAGGTGGCCAGTCAAGGTGCACCAGACAGCTCAATGAAGGGCGCAGAGGGCCTGAGGAAAGGCCTGGCAAGGAAAGGATGAGGGTCAAATGTGGTTGAGCAATTGGGCGTGGTCTGTATTTACAGCCTAGGCCTATGTAACTACAGGGCCCAGGCTTGATGAGGCCTAAAGAAGCGACCACGTGGCATTCAAAATGGCGGCTGTCGGAGTTGGAGTGGCAATTAGTATCTCTAGGGCTGCGAGGCCTAAGCAGAGGCCTGAGTCCTAAAGGAAAAGGGTGATTGAGACACAGGAGCAAGGATGAAGTGACCAGGGCATGGACCATTTAACTCTTCATTGCCTTTGGAGCAACAAAATGGCGGCCGCTACTCGTTTTGCCGTCAAAAAAGGGCTGCAACCCACAAAGGCAAGGTTCCCCGACGCTGAGGTGGCCGTGGCAGCAGCGCTAGATGCTGTGCCGGGGGGGGGGGGGTAGTCCGAAATTAGCCTCTGATCGGCAGGAGAACCGGAGCCCTGAAACCAGAGTTTTTTAAAACTTCGTTGCCTTAAAAGGCAACCAAAATGGCACCCATGGCTTCCAAAACAACTCCGGAGGCCTGGGGAGTGAAAATGTGAAACCCAACGTGGGATCGCTGAACGCTGCTCCACGGGTCCGAAGAGGGGAGGTGACTGACCAGTTTTAAGGCAGCTCTGTGAGCGACTCAAGAAATATTTTCCCCCAGAGCCCTGGGGAAAACAGAACAAGTAAGTTGCAGTTGCCTCCCCCCCCACCCCTCACAGTTCAAATCCTCCAATTTGAGGCAGTGCTGAGCCCAGCACTGCAGGGGGACAGTAGGGAAGGATTCCCAGGCTGTAGTAATTTATCAAGATTGCGGAGGGATATTATTAAATAAGGGAGAATTCACAAATGGGTCTCTACCTACTAATTTGCTGAGAGAGCCAACCCTGACACGTCTTCAAGAGCTTAAGACCAAGTCAAGACTGGGTCTCCTAGCAAGAGGGGGCATGTCAAGTTTGGCTACTTGGTCTCAAGAGCAGGCAGACAGAGAAAACCCACTGGTGGATTCTCCATCTCCTGTACTGGAGAATAGTGTATATTACTGTAGTTTGTAGGTTTTAAATTTAAATTGCCTCCAGAAGTTTTGGGTGCCCCATCACTGGAAGCTTTAAAGAAGAGACCGGATAGGCATTTATCAGAAATATTCTCTTGTGAGAGCAATGAGTTAGACTAGATGACCTCAAGGTCCCTTCCATCTCTGTTACTATTGCAAGCCGAGAGTTTTGCAAATCCTTCCCCCATCTCCCTCTGGGTGCCTAGTTGGAGACTCTTAAGCTAATTAGTGGCAAGTGGTTTTTTTTAAAGCAATCACCCCACCCACCCCTCTGGGCCGCTGAAAACATTTGAGCTGACTAGCAGCAGTTGTTTTTTTTTTAAAAAAAAAAGCAACTGCAATGGCTGCAAGCCTTGCTTGGAGGCAATTTAGTTCCTGAACTGGCTGCACTGGAAACAGCTGATGGGCAACCTCTAAGTTCAGTTAACAGGGCAGCAATCAATTAACAAATTGGAGGAAATAGTAAGTCAGATCTTTGTTCATTTAACAATCCATTTGATTCAATTAATGAATTTGATTTTAAAAATTATAAAATTGAGTCTGATTCATTTGATGAATTTTTTGACTTACGATCCTAATGGGTAGGCTCCATTAGGTTTGTACCTCAAGGACTACCTGTAATTACGGAATTTCAATGCTGCCAAAATGTATAAAATAAGCACAAACAAAAGAATTATTCCAACTGCAGATTTGACAATCTATTAAGAAAGAGCAAATAAAATGAATTAGATAGCTAAAATGGCTTTATATTAAGCCTCACTAAAATAACAAGGGTGGTTACACTCCTGTTACTCCATTTAAAAAAAAAAGTTTTAGAAAGGTTAAATCCTTAAGGTTAACTGATGCATCTAACCAGGAATGGAAATGACAGTAAGACTACCAACTTAAGACCTTCAATGCACAAGTAATTTAATTTTGTAACAAATCAGATCATATAATAACAAACTATATTATAATTTGGGGAAGGGTTTTTCTTCCCTAAATTAAATGTGAACGAGCTAAATTAATTTTACTAATCCTATGAAGAAAAACTTTTGCCTCATAGCTGGATAACAAAGAAATGGTTCGCTTACTGAAAATTCTTGTGGATACATTTAGAAGAATTGGAGCAAGCAGAAAATAATTCCCCAATCAGGAAGTACCTTTCTCCTTAGTGCTATGTGAGCATGATTATTTCATTATTCAACTAGGTAACATTGTCAATATACTGAGCATTGGATTTGCTCTGTTTATATACTGTAGCTTGCCCTGCTAGCAACCAACAATCTGATAAGCAAGGATTAACACCAGACAAATGATAAGGCAGAAAATAAGGCTAGTCTAAGGAAAAGAAAAAATAGGGGAGACATGATAGCAGTGTGCCAGTATAAGAAGGGCTGCCACAAGGCAGAGGAGGCCAGATTGTTCACAAAGCACCAGAGGGAAGGACGAGAAACAATGGTTTGAAACTGATCAAAGAGAGAAGCAACCTGGAATTAAGGAGAAACTTCCTGACAGTGAGGACAATCAACCAGTGGAACAGCTTGCCTCCAGAAATCATGGGCGCTCCATCACTGGAGATTTTTAAGAAGAGATTAGACATTCACCTGTCTGAGACGGTATAGGTCAGTGGTGGCGAACCTATGGCATGGGTGCCAGAGGCGGCACTCGGAGCCCTCTCTGTGGGCACATGTGCCGTTGCCCCAGCCTTGCCTCCCCCATGACCCCCTCCTCTCCAGCAGCCCCCCTGAAGCAGAGTTGCCCTCCAACGTGGCCCACACGGAGGAGCGCAGCCAAGGACATGGCAGCCAGGCAGCATAGACAAGATTCTGCCCTCACACCCCATCATGCAGTTGATGCTGCAGGATGCGGGCAGAGGGTGTGACGGCCATAGCGCTGTTGGGCTGCCTGGGCGGGCCCTGGAAATGGTGAGTGGTCCTGTGGGCAGGCAGGGCAGGGGATGGGGGGCAGAGTGGGTGGAGCAGGGGTGGGGCCAGTTTTTGGGCACTCGGTTTCTAAAAGGTTCGCCATCACTGTATAGGTTCTCCTGCTTGAGCAAGGGACTGGACTAGAAGACCTCCAAGGTCCCTTCCAGCTCTATTCTATTCTACTATTCTACCCAAATCAAAGGGCTACCAAAAAGTAAATTACCCCCCAACACTAGCATTGAAGATGTTACCTAGCCTGTTAATGAAACGTCTGCAAGTAAACAACCAAGCTCAGAGAGTACCAAGGAGTCCACAGTTCAACACCGAGTTACATATGAATTAATAAACAGAAAGTATCCTCTGCTTGGTTCTAAATAGACTCACATAAAGAATCCCCTGTACTTCACGAATTTCAGATATAATTTATTCAGTACTACATAATTCAAAATACCTTGATTTAGCATGATATGTGAACCTAATCAATACATGGAACATCTGTGACTGTCTGTACAGAGAACAATAGCTTTCAGTTGAACCCTGGCAAAACTGAATGGGTTTGGGTTTGGGGGGCCTGACGATTCTAGGACTAGTCATTTTTTGTGTTAGATGGGGTTATACAACCCCAGACTGGCCCAGTGCATAATCTTGGCCCTCCTGGACTCACAACTTCTACTTGAAGAGCAATTGGCAAATGCAACTAGAAGGGCCTTTGCGCAGATTCAAGTTGTGCATCAGTTATACCCATTCCTAGATCAGGAGGCTCAGCTTAGAGTTACTTATGTTCTAGTCACCTCCTGACTGGACCACTGTGATGCCCTTGAAAGGTATCCAAAAGTTTCAGTTGACGCAAAATGCAAAGGGGTAGTTGTGTGTGCTTCTAGAACAGAACATTATGCATCTTGTCTGCAAGCTGCATTAGTTGCCAGTGTGCTTCCAGATCCAGTTCAAGGTGCTGGTTTGACCTTTAAAGGCTTTCATGGCATGGGAATGGGCTATCGGAGGCTATCTGTCTCTCCCTGATTACAGGGGCTTAGCTCATCAGATTTAGCAAGGGAGGCATGCTGCAGATCTCCTCTCAGGGGACTACAATTGGCATGTCCCAGGAAAGGAGGTTTCTTTGCCCTGCACCCGCCTGATGGCACATTCTCCCCCCACCCCACATCCCCAAGTGAGGTCAGCTCGTTCCCTTATTTTTTCATAAATAAGACCTGCTGCCTTCCGGCCTGCAGGTCTCAGGGGACCAGTAAGATCTTGAGGTGGCTCCTTTACTGATCAAATCTCTTGTGTGTGCTTTTTACTTCAGTTTTTTTTTAAGATGAACATGTTGGACATGTTTACCATTTCATACTTTTTTGCTGTACGCTGCCTAGAGTCACTTCTTGTGAGATGGGCAGCCACATAAACTTTATAAATAAATGAAATAAACACCTAAAGTAAGAGATGTTTGTGTTTAAATCATTTAAGAATGAGTTCCACAATTTTTTATCAGTACAAGAAACAGAATGTTTATTTCATGATCAATTAAATTTCCAATCAGCTGAAATTTTAAACTGAAGCCTGAAGCCAGCAATCACTGAAATGCAGTCTGAGTCAGCCAATTCCCTCTAAAATTCAAAAGCTGTCAACAATTGGCCAAATTAGCACCATTATTCTAACTGTCATTCCATCCTCCCATGTTAAAACAGATGCTGTGGTCCTGATGAAGATGGAAATAATTACTGTGACTTAGCACACTTAATTCTCTTGCAAATGAGAAAGAAGTATTTTAAAATAACACTTCCCGTTTACTATCTATCTATTTTAGTAAGAGGATGGATTAAAATGTATTCATTCAAGTATAAAAAAAAAATCTCCATTTCCCCCCAAATAATATTTAATGTAATATTTTTATTATTAAACATAATGTTACATTAATATAAAATACAGAAACATTGTGTGGGCTCGTATGTCACATTCTTTAGTGAAGAATTTTTATGTTAATTGACAGAATTTGTGGCAGTCAACTCTTTGGAACTCCTTTTTTTCCCACATGTCCTACATTTAGAACGAGACATATTTTCCCAACAGTCAAATGGACAGAAATTTAGGCTATCAGCTCAAAAATACTGTATCTACATGTTCATATCAATCTAGTTTTCCCCAATATTGGATAATCGTACGTTTAAAAAGAGAGGCAATCTGTAATTGTAAAAACTGTACAGCATGCAGCCTGGAATCTGCTTAAATAGATTTGGTTACATATGCACACATCATAAAATCAATATTGTGATTTCCACAATAACAGGATTTTGCATGGCATGGTACTGGAAATCACCAGATATTCCATCCATGTTTCTTTGTTCCTAAAGTCAAAGGTTAGGCAAGAAGACTTGAGCTACCATACCTGATAAACTACAGACCTTTGAAGACATGGGTTCTATTTCAAGCATACAATGATCCTAAAATGCAGAAAGGTGGGGCTCTTTTCAATAATCTACAGAGAAGCCATCACTAGTGGGACAAATCAAATAATGGTTGGAAATTGTAGGAAATGAAAGAGGAAAGCTTGTTAAAAGCCACTTGGAGAAACTGCAAGACAAAGTCCCCATTCTCTATACAAATTCATATTAAATTACTGGATTATAGATAGCTTCAGAAAAACTACCTACCCTACAAATTTGCAATAAAATTCAACAAAATTACTAGAGAAAGTCCATTAATACTGGGAGTAAGGAAATATTGTACCCCATACAGAGGAGAAATCCATGTTGTAGATCCTTCCAAATCAACCTTAAATGGTGTTCAAATGGGAGGGAAGACCCTAAGACCCCAAGCATTCTGTGTATTACTTCCATAGCTACTTTTATTTATCCTTCCTATGGTAAATAAGGAAGGATCACAAGACTATGTTTTCCATACCTAAGCAGTATTATAAATCATCTTAAGTTCTGATAGGTTTGTTGTTCAGAAGTGAAGTGATAGAAGAATGTCTAACAAGTAAATAGGGCATATTTTTCAAGTTTCCTGATCCATAAAAAAATATACACCAGAAAAACAAATGTTTGTTGGCTCTGAATTGTTATTTCATTGCCATAAGCTATATTTGCTATGAGGATCACCATAAAAAAAACAGAATGATTTAGCCCAGGGGTAGGCAACCTCGGCTCTTTAATGACTAATGGACTTCAACTCCCAGAATTGAAATCCAGGAGTCATAAAAGAGCCGAGGTTGCCTACCCCTGGTTTAGCCCATCAGATTGAAATAACTGTTCACTAGTGATGACATAACTGCAGGAACCATCTCTTGGACAAAACAAATCCAAGAAAAGTCTGTTGATAACCTTTCCCTAACACTGATCATTTGTTATAAATCTAAGCAATGAAATTTTCAACATTCAAAAACCTTATATATGCATTATATATGCATCAATGTCCAGCATCCATATCAACTTATCCATATCCATTTTTTTTACAAAAGGAAGAACTATTATAATAAATTTAATTAGAATTGGGCAGGGAATCATCAAAAGGTCTGGTATGCTGGTCTATCACTTATCCAAAGTTGAGGAAAAACTGTGCAATGCTATATATGTCTAGTTAGAAGTTCAGCTCCACTGATTTTAGTGAATGGAGCTCCCAGGAAAATGCGTAGGGAATTGTATCATTAACTAGTAAACTTATTACAACTCAGAATAAACTACTTTTGCCAATTAATAAATGTACTGCTAATGAAAAATAATTAAAGTAACTACAACTGTATACTGTAATCTATGAAAAAAAATAGTAAAAATCAGCTTTTGAAAGTTAATTATGCTACACAGACACAGGCAAATTATCAAAACCTCAAGGGTTTAACATACACAACATAGTGCCCGCAAAGATAATGACCGAGACTGAAAGAGAAACATTTTTATGTAAAATAGTTTATAATTTTGTTTATAACCCAACAATATTTTGAACATATTCAAAATCACCAATGTCATTAGATCTAGACATATTTAACTCTATTGGATACAATTACAATTATTTGTTTTCTTGCTTTTTCAAAATATAATATTTAGTTCTTATCCTCAAATGGAAATAAAATGCATTAATTGTTAAGATTATCATACAATTGGACAGATACATTCACTCAATTGTTTTACTGCTGTTTAGCAACATCCAATACAAACGGGTACTTCAAAGTATAATGAACTTGGGTTTAAATGCTGTAGACGTAGAGACATATGGTTTCAAAGAGTTGCAGCTGAAATGAAATGAAATTTAAAAATATATATACAGTATGTTCCTGAACTGTTGACCATCTCGTTGGGAATAGAACAGTTCTCTGTTTGGAAAGAAATCAAAACTCTTGAAGATCTTTTCATCATTTACCAACATTTTTACTGATCTAAATGCATGAAAAACCCAACTTCAGAGCACACTTAAAAACAGATAATTACTAATCAAGCTTCTTATATTAAGTTCTCTTTAAAGGAAGATGCTTAAAATAATCTAAATGTGAATTTACTGTAGAAGTTTCCAAAAGGAGCAAAGAAAACATGGATTTAAAAAGATGTCAGTTTGTCAATTCCAAGTTCCAATTCCAATGTATCCTCAACAAAAGCACCTAATGCATTACATTTAGTTGAAAATATTTTTATAATATAACTATAAAAATAATTTATTGTACTGAAAGTGCTTCCTGCCTATAAAATTCTGATTAGTATCAATGTTCCCCCAGCAAATTTGATTGGGGTGTGTGGAAAAAAGCCTCAGATGTTTGAAAAAGAGCTAGCAGACAATATCAGTCCCCAATTTACCTCATGAAGGGTGAGATGTTTCCCATCTTTTCTCTTCGAGTCAAACCTGCCATATATTGCACTGTACTTTCTAATCTCATCTTCTTTGTGAGGGTCCTCATCATTCATTTCAAAGATATGACCAACCATCTTGGCCAGTTTTTTATTGATTTTCAGCATTTCTTTCACTTCATTCAAGTCACTTTTGGGGAGAGTGGAAACCATGCGTTCCACACACTCGGTGACTGACAGAGCTGCAGCTGCATCCAAAGTTTCTGTGCTATCCTTTGGTGAGGGTGGAGAACCAATATCAGCAGGGGAAAGGCTATGCTCACTTTCCGTTCCATGATGCCCTTGCCACAGTCTTTGTTCGCTACCGTTTTGCGGTACTAAATTCCCCACTCCATCAGATTTGCCAGGACTCACACTCTGAACACACGTTGTGGCGGCACATTTTGGAATCTTCACATGAGGCTCCCGGGTACTACTATTCCGTTCGTAACTATTGCAGGATATTCCCAACCAAGTTGGCGATCCTTCAGGTAGCTTATATATTGGAATGCTACTGACTGGTAATGAGGTGAGAGGCTGGTTAAAAAGGCTTGGATTTGTGACCCAGTCTCTCAATGCTTTCTGAAGCCTTCGGACATGAAGAGGTTTGCTAGCCATGCCAACCAAGGCCATGATCTCAAGAAACTCTTCTTCACCTGCCTCACACAACTGCTGAACGTCATCTCCTCCCTGCTGAATGAAGGCATCAAAGTAGAACAAGAGATTGGCTTTCTGCAGGATGCGATAAAGCTGCAATTCACCAAGGGTTCTGGGCAAAGCTGTGGCCATTGTGGACCCAATGCCCTGCAAAAGAAGTAGAAAAGCAACCAAATTAATACCAATTTCCAGAAACACTTTTTTTATTCAAAATAAATGTATTCTTTATGGGAGGGTATAGCAGAAGAACGACTAGATTCAGAGCTGCTTAAAATATTGCTGAACAGACCAAATAGTATTAGGCAAATTGATGTCTCAATTTCCCGACTCTGAAGGGAATTCATAATACTGCAGTTGTAAGAATAACAAGATAAAACCTAATCTAAAGCATGCTTTAGAGGTGGTATCCAACAGGGCTGTGCAAGTCTTTCAAAAACGGTGATGTGTCTCATTAAAGCATATATGTATTTTTCCAGACTCCTGCAGCCACTTCATAAATTGTTCTCAACTCTATTTGCATACTTGTTCGTGTAGTGGCTATGTATGCACACACCCGCAGAGCCAGCTAACAGCAGCTTATGAAACAACCACACACAAACCTGGAAAATGACAGATTGCTTTACTGATACGAAGGGAGATTCAATATTTCAAAGGATTTGCCCAACCCTAATATCTAATAATAGTTGTGGTTCCCTAAGTATACAATAAAAGCTATTATTATGGAAAAGGACAGTTCTTAGACTGGAACATAAAGGGTTTTTTTCCACTTGTATTTCTGATCTAGTTTGTAAAATATAAATAACTTGCCAAAATACATCAGGTAAAGGTAATAAAAGTAATGTATAAACTGTAACTTCAAGGGTTACTGTGATCGCCTAAGATTGCTCCACTGTTCATAATATTTAATGGCATTGTTTTAGTATTATTTTATGGCTTTACTGTACGCTGTCCACAGTCACATTCTATGAGATGGACAACTATACAAATATAATCTATAAATTAAATAAACAAACATTCTAGAAGCTAAGAGGATATTTCCCTTACATTCACTATATATTCAACTGTGATATAGCTCCACTAGTTTATAACCATATAAAACATTCCAGAATTCTCAATAATCTCCAAATAATAATTCCAGTTTTCCAAAGAGCTATTTCACTACCCATAACCAATGTTTGATAGGTAGTTTTTAAATATGACATTAAAAAATAAATGCTCAATCATCTAATTAGGAGTGATAAATGTTCTGTTTGCATACCTACAGTTCTGTATGCAGCAGTGAACTACTACTTCAAGTACCTTCCCCTATAAACAGGTTGCCACTTACAGATAAGAAAATAGGTGAAAATTGAAGAATAAAAAAATATTATTTTATAAAGTGAAGAGAAACAATTGTAACACATTAGCCTTTTCCCATCCATTTCTCCTAATCAGCTAATTAAATAAAGCCCTATCTAAATACAGAAAAATGAAGAATTCCAAAAAGCCTTCAAAACAGGTACAAACATTAATGAAACCAAATAAATTTATAAGACACTA
The DNA here is from genome assembly GCF_016545835.1 of Crotalus tigris. Lineage (NCBI taxonomy): Eukaryota > Metazoa > Chordata > Lepidosauria > Squamata > Viperidae > Crotalus > Crotalus tigris. Next base: position 3,852,949 of record NW_024100214.1, read on the forward strand.
AAACCAGATTCAACTTGTGTCTGATGGATTAAGAGCATAGGTCTAAGTGTCACATTACAGAATTTAAATCCTGGTAAGATTAAATCTAAATGCACTTATATATAAAATAAGGCTTTAATCTGGTAACAAATTCCATTTAATTAAACAGGCTTTGAGGCAAGAAATGCATAACACAATAAGTTTTAATATGTATTTGATTGTATGGTTTTAAATACAGAGGGGAATTGCTCAGATTATGAAAGAGTAAATAATATATTCTCCATCAGGATGGATGTAGACTCCACTGATTGGGTAATTTAATCCCACCTGCTCAGACTAAGACAAAAAAACTCTGCCACGCCTCCTTCTGGGTGTGGCTTCCCAGTTTTTGTCTTAGTCTCGTGCTCAGCAAGACGCTTTTCAGAAGGCTCCTAGCTAAGTTTGATTCTTTCCTTTTTTCTTTTAGGCTATTCAAATTAAAATTGGATACTTTAAATTCAAATTGATTAACAATTAGATTAATTCGGCTTCACTTCCAAATTAAGAGGATTGCGTTGGGGGGGATAGGGACTCTGTCCTCCCTCCCCTGCAGCCCTTTGGGCTTTGAAAAGGAGGCTGCAGGCTTCGTTCGTTAGGGAGCTCCCGTTCCGACGATCTGTAGCCTCTTTGCGATTCCGCCAATTCAGCTGGGTAGCGGAGGTCGGCTTTTCAACTCGGAGACCTCCTGAGTGATTTACTTGCCTCGAGGCCTTGAGGGAGAATTCCTGACTGCAGCTTTATCTGGATCGCAGCAGGGGCTGCGCTACTAATCGCAAGTGCTTGGGGACTGGGGGAGGAATCCCAAATCAGCCTTGTATTCCCCTGCTGTGTAATTGATTCTCCTGTTTAAAATACGACAGGGTTTTGCTTCTCCAGGCCTTGAGGCCTGGCGGCCGCCATTTTGACCACATGGTCTAGCGCGGCTGCTTCTAGAGGTCCCACGTGGCGGACGCCATTTTGGAGGCCTAATTGAAATTTTTGCATAATCATTGGCAGTTATTCCTGCATTATTGCAGACGCATAGTTGTTGCCTGTGTCACTTGGTCTGTGAGCAGACCTGTTCAGGGGGGAAGATATTTTTGTATCCACAGGAGTTGTGGTCAAACTTGAGGGAGCTACTTCAGGTGTGGGCCTTGGCTGCATTTGAGCAGACCAAGGTGTTATTAACTGGTCCTAAGGCCTAGAAGAGAAGAGCGAAGAGATTCCTTTATTGTCCACCTGTTTCTCAGTTTAGCCCGTGACCTTTTGTCACAAGGCCTGTACAGACAGCATTAGAACACTGTCTGGCTGTTCTTGCCATTGCCTTCTGTTCAGAGCGAGGATCGGTTTTCCATCTCTGACTGTGATCTGCGTGTTGGGTTCCTCCCCCCATTTCTAGGTACTACTGTCCAGGAATACCTAGACAGCAATGGCAGACAGCTCCTCGCCCCAGGCTTCTCAATCTAGTGTCCCCCCCGCTCAAGCAAAGCGCAGATCTGAAGAATTGGACATGGGGGGGGGGAAGAAAAAAGCTAAAACCAAACATCTGTCTTCCAAAGATACTTCCAAATCAGCCGGGCGAGAGGCCACAAGGAGACACTTAGCATTGGAGAGAGAATTCTCCAAGGCACAAAGGCTCAGATCCAGTGGGACTGAAACGGTTTCCCCCGCCCCACTGGATACTCCTTTGACAGAACCTCAATTTGAATCATCTCAGGATGCCCCAAGACCTTGGTCTCCTCGGGGGGAAACCGAGCAGGTAGGTCCTCCTCGCTCCTCTCCTTCATCAGCACACCAACCACCTGAGACCAGGTGTGCCTCAACGGAGGTTGGGGTCAGTTCCAGGGACCAAGGGGAAATGTGGTCCCAGGCTCAATTCCAGGCCTTCATGCACCAAGCATTCAGGCAGTTTATGTCATCAACTGAGAGTAGCCAGGTGCAGTCCCATCCTACTCCTCCCGCATCTATTCCCCCACCTCTGGTGGAGCGTGATACTAGACCTAGCTCTGCTGTTTCGGAGACATCCTCACAATTAGGGGAGGAGGGATCAGTGGAACTGGGAGTTGCAGACACTCCCTTGTCTGAGGAGGAGGATCCAGCTCCTGAACAGGTGACCTCTTCCGGGCTTTTCGATCCGGCCATTTTTCGGTCACTCCTCGTAAGGGCTATTGACACGGTAAAACTTACCTCAGCCCAGGAGGAGACTCCTTCTTCCTCATCCAACCGGGAAGCCAACCCTCTGTTTGCGGAAAAGGTCAAGGAGGAACCGCAGATTCCATGCCCACTAGTCTTCAGGTCTACGGTGGAAAAGCAGTGGGCATCCCTTGCTACCACTCCTTCACAGAGCAGTTTAGACAAGAAACTTTACAATGTCTCTTCTTCTTTCGCTTCTCTTCTAGAAGTCCCATCTGTAGACGCTCCGCTGACCTCTCTGTTCTCCAATACCGCCGTCCCGGGGGACATGGCTGAATTCTTGAAGGCAGAGGACAAAAAGTTCGAGTTCTCTTTTCGTAGAGCTCACCAATCTTCGGCTTGGGCCATAAGGGCGGCAACCTCATCCTCCTTCTTTGCACGCTCGGCAATTATGTGGTTGCAGGAACTCCAGACGCTCATTCCGCCGGATCAGGTCAGAGCGCACCAAACAATAGGGAAAATAGTGGCAGCATCCGAATACATTGCGGATGCATCCTTACACTCGGCTAGATGTTCAGCCAGATCCATTGCAGCCTCAGTGGCATCACGTAGGCTGCTCTGGTTGAAGCAATGGCGCACGGATTTAAAGGCAAAGTGGCGCTTAGCAACATCTAGGTACAGTGGCACCCACCTTTTTGGTCCGGTCCTAGAGCCTCATATCATTGAGGGCAAGGACAAGCGCAAGGCGCTGGCCCATCCCTCTAAAAAACCAGATAGACGGCCCCAACAGGACTTCCGTAGGCCATCATTCCGTCCCAGCGGTTCCTGGGATTGGAGACAGCCCTTTCGGGCAGGGCAGTCCTGGGATTGGCCCAGAGGCTCGCGATCCTATTCTTTCAGACAGGATCGGCAACAGGACCGCCAGAGTAGTGCAGCCAGGGGTCAGTTCCAGACCAAGCGTCCCTTCAGGGGATCAGGCAGTCATCCTTACAGGCGGTCCAAGTGACGCCAAGGAGGACTACCCCATTGGGGGTCGACTGGCACTGTTTTACGACGTTTGGGAAAACACAACCACAGACGCCTGGGTCAGAGAGACCATAAGACAGGGTCTCTCCCTAGAGTTTCGATCTTCTCCCCCAGATCGTTTTATACAGTGCCCGGTTTCAAACAATACATCAAAAACACAACTAATCACAACAGCCATCGCTCATTTATTAGAGATCAGAGCCATAGAAAGGGTTCCTCAGGAACAGATCGGGGAAGGGTTCTACTCCATCCTGTTTGTAGTTCCCAAAGCCTCAGGCGGTTGGAGGGCGATACTGGACCTAAAGGGTCTAAATTTCTTCCTCATTTACAGGAGGTTCAAGATGCAGACCCTAAAGTCCATCTTGGCAAGTATCAGGAAGGGGGATTTCCTTTCCTCCATCGACCTGACAGAGGCTTACTTACACATTCCGATCATCCAGGAACACCGCAGGTTCCTGCGGTTCTGTTACGCACACAAACACTACCAGTACCGGGCTCTTCCCTTCGGCCTATCCTCGGCCCCGAGGGTCTTCACAAAAATCTTGGCCGTGCTGGCGGCTCATCTAAGGATGATACCCGTACGGGTACAGTGCTACCTGGACGACATACTGATACAGTCCAAATCTTTCCAATCAGGGCAGTCGGACCTGGCAATCACTATTCAAACACTTCAGGATCACGGGTTCTCCGTGAATTTCAAAAAGAGTCACATCACACCCACAAGACGTCTGCTCCATCTAGGAGCTCTGATAGATTCCAGCCTATGCAAGGTATATCTCTCCCAGGAGCGACAAGTCAGCATCCGGAAGCTGACACTGCAGATCCGAGGGGAAAAAAGAGTACCCCTGGTACAATTATCCCAACTCCTGGGGAAGATGGTCTCTTGCCTGGGCATCGTTCCTTGGGCCAGACTGCACTCCAGGAACCTCCAGTGGTTCCTTCTTCCTTTTCAGAAACGCAACATCAGCGCCTCCAACAGGAAGGTCAGGGTTCCCCATCACACTCTGTCCTCCCTCCTATGGTGGACCTCGTCCGCCTTGTCCAAGGGCACTCTGTTCAAGGAACCCACCAGGATCACCCTCACCACAGACGCCAGTCTGTTCGGTTGGGGCGGTCATATTCTGAACCACTTAGCCCAGGGTCAGTGGTCCAGTTCAGACCTGGCTCACAATATAAATTGGCTGGAGCTCAGGGCCATCCACCTGGCTCTCCAAAGATTCTCCCCCCTGGTATCAGGGAAACACGTATTAATCCTGACAGACAACATTGCGGCCAAAGCTCACGTAAACAAACAAGGGGGCACCCACTCTTGGACACTCATGCAGGAAGCCCAGGCCATAGGGCTGTGGGCAGAGTCCAACCTGAGGTCCATCAGGGCAGAGCACATATCGGGGGAGGCGAATCAACAGGCAGACTCCCTGAGCAGGGTCACAGTGGATCACTCAGAGTGGAAGCTAGACTCAATCCTATTCCAGGAAATATCACGCAGGTTCAGACAGCCCATTCTAGATCTCTTTGCCTCTCCGATCAATGCACAGCTCCCCAGATTTTTTACCAGGTTTCCGGCGAGGGGGGCGAAGGGAACGGATGCCCTCCGGAGCAGATGGCCGGAGGGTGTACTTTATGCATTCCCTCCTCTTCCACTAATACAAGCGACCATTCGCAAGTTCATCTAGGAACAGGCAGAGCTAATCTTAGTGGCTCCATTTTGGCCAAGACGCCCGTGGTTTGCCGACCTGGTGGACCTGTCAATTTCACCTCCATGGAAGATTCCCCCGGACCGAGTAGCTCTCAGCTAGGGGAACCTCCAACATCCGGATCCACAGTGGCTCCAATTAGCCGCTTGGCACTTGAGCGGGAGAGTCTGACCAAACAGTCTTTCTCCTCTGGGTTATTTCCGTCATCCAGGCCTCGAGGCGTCCCTCGACCAACAGAATCTATGACGCCACTTGGAGAAGTTTTTGCTCTTGGTGTACCAAAAAGCAGCTTTCACCGCTTGCTGTCTCCATCCCAGACATATTAGATTACTTACTTGAGGGATTAACTAGAGGTCTGTCAACCAGCACCATATGTAGGCAGATAGCAGCCTTGTCGACAGTTCTCACCTGTGACAACCAGGTTTCCCTGTCCCAACACCCAGCAGTCAGTGCCTTTCTCAAGGGTGCGGCCAATGTAGGGCCCCCCACGGTTCATCGTTATCCATCCTGGGACCTCTCTAAGGTGTTACAGGCTTTAACGTCCTCTCCATTTGAACCTCTGAAAGTTTGCTCCCTTCACTTCCTTACATTGAAGGTAGCCTTCCTAGTGGCCATCACGTCGGCCAGGAGGATTTCAGAATTGGCGGCCCTGTCGGTCAGGGAGGACTTGTGCATGTTCCATGAGGATAGAGTGGTCCTCAGGTTGGATCCTGCATTTGTTCCAAAGATCAATACAGGGTTTCACCGCTCGCAGGAACTAGTCCTTCCTAACTTCTGTCCTAACCCTTCCCATCATCTGGAGAGACGGTGGCATATGTTGGATGTGCGCAGGGCTCTGCGCCATTACATTAAACGAACCTCGACCTTCAGGAAGTCCGAGGCATTATTCGTGTCCTTTCAACCCTCAACTATGGGTCGGAAGGTCTCTTCTTCCACCATTGGTCGGTGGATAAGGATGTGTATTTCCAGGGCTTATATTTCCCAGTCCCTTCCGGTACCTTCACATATTACTGCTCACTCTACACGTAGTGCTGCTGTCTCAGCAGCTTGGTCTACCCAGGCATCACTCGAGGAGATTTGCAGGGCTGCGACATGGTCCTCTCCTTCCTCATTCATAAAACATTATAGGATAGATCAATTTGCAGCAGCTGAGGCTGCTTTCGGTAGGAGAGTCCTACAGCAAATAGTGGGTTCTCAGGGGTCACAAGCCTAGACTCCCTCCCTATAGGGACATGAGCAGCTTTGGTATGTCCCAATCAGTGGAGTCTACATCCATCCTGATGGAGAAAAGAGCGTTGTCTTACCTGAACGCTTTTTCTCAGCAGGATGGTGTAGACTCCACACCCACCCTGTTAGTGTTAGTCTAGGCCTGTGTCTTCCTTTTTTGTTTGGAGCCTTGCGTCTGGTAGCTTCGCCTCGACAAAAACTGGGAAGTCACACCCAGAAGGAGGCGTGGCAGAGTTTTTTTGTCTTAGTCTGAGCAGGTGGGATTAAATTACCCAATCAGTGGAGTCTACACCATCCTGCTGAGAAAAAGCGTTCAGGTAAGACAACGCTCTTTTTTCATTCTAGCTTTCATTCCTGCATTTTGTAAAGAGAAATAATTTAATACAGAGAACTTTTATTAATAGTACATAGTATTAAAGATACAACATGGACAACTTTATCATTAGAGCAAATTTAGCTTTGTGCAGACATTCATTTAAAATGGATCAAAATGTCTCATTTCATGGGTTCTACTGTTGAAAAGAAGAACTGTCATCCACATTCATGGATCTTCCTTTCCAAATGTGAATTAAAGTGGAGGCTAAAATCTGCTTAAATCAGACTTAATGCAACCTCACACCCTCCTATTTCGTGTTCCTATTTGATTCAAAACCAACTACAGAAGAGAAAATATGGCCTTTTACAGATGCATTCTTAAAAATGTGCAACAATAACTGTACACATCTCTTGGCTGAAGGTTTTATTAAGACTGAAGGCTACTGAAGAAGTGAATAAATTATGACCACTGCAGTATCTCCATGGTCACATGATCAAAATTCAGATGCTTGGCAACTGACTCATTTATGAGTTGCAGGCTCCCACGGTCATGTGATGCCCCTTTTTTGGCCTTCTGACAAGCAAAGTCAATGGGGAAGCCAAATTCCCTTCACAATCATGTTACTAATTTAATAACTGCAGTGATTCACTTAACAATTGTGACAAGAAAGATTGTAAAATGGGGTAAAATTCACTTAACAGATATCTCACTTAGCCACAGAAATTTTGGGCTCACTTGTGTTTGTAAGCTGAGGACTACCTATATCACTGTGCTAAATTTGACCCAGAGCATAAACCAAATAATCTACATCATTAGATTCTAAACTGCCTTTCCTTTTGGAGCTCAAAGTCACAGACTCCTCTCAATTACTCCTCATACTCACAATGCCATGAAGTATGTTGGCTGAGAGAGTGACTGAGCCAACACTATCTAGCAAAGTACCATGCTCAAAAATTGTCCCTGTCCCAAACCAGTTATCTCAACCAGTAGACCAGACTGCTCAACAATAACGTTATCTCAGCCACTGGTCATGCTGATTAATGGCTGATGATTTTGCAAGATGGTGAGGGTTTGTTGTTGTTTTTTTAAAAAAAATCAAACTACATTTGCTCATCTGATGAAATTTGGGCTACAGATAATCTTTGATTTTATGATGGCAATTGGGACTGTGACCACACTGCTTAGCAATGGCAGTTCCAGCATTCCTAGTTGCCATAGTTAAGTAAGGACCACACACATAGTTAAGCAAGGATTACACATGACTAGGACTTCAAACTTTCTGCAGGCTTCCCTGTGAATGTTGCTTGTGGGAAGCTCACAGGGATTGCTGAAAATTACGACCATGTGATTGCAGCTCACTATGACATAAAAATTGCAGGCCAGACAGTGTAATGACCAGAACTCTGAAGACTGGTTGTAACTGCTAGTCATTCAGCGCTGAATAAGTAGGCGTTAAATGAGAACTGTCTGGATTTGAAGTAAGTTCTTACTTTAAAATTGATTTCTACTATTTTGGGAGTCCAGCGGATACTATGGGGCTGTGCTATAGATTTCATGATAACTGTGGCTATTGCACTGCAAGAATCATATGCATTGTAGAGTTGCTGTTCTGTCTTTTCTAGATTCAGGCCTACCTTTTAGTATGTAGAATATGGCTAAACAGTATTTTTGGCAATATATTTTTGGGTTAATAAATCCAAAACTAGGCTGTTGTTCCAATTCAGAATTTTAAATAGGGAAAAGAATTGATCGGATTCCCTTTGGAACCTTGGAAGATTAACCACCAAGAGCCCACTTTTCTTATTTAACACCTCAAATAATCATTTACCTCATTTCATGACGCAACCAGCCTACCTCTGTGATTCACCCAAAGTTCCTTGATGGAAAAGGAGGAAGGTATACAATAAGTGGGGAGGGATGACTCCAGGAATGTCAAGCTGTGCCACGCCACGACCACAGTCATCCTGGGAACCAAATCTCTACCAGTGGTTGACTCAGAGCAGATGGAACTGCCAAGACACCAAGGAAGAAGCTAAGCCAAGATGCCTCACATAACTATTGATAGCTGCACTTAAGACTGTGCATGACTGCGTCATCTTTGTTAGATATAGGGCTGACAGTGGAAACCCCATGGTGAACTACTCATCACCTGCTCAGAAGCACAAAAACATTATTCGAACCTAAGCATTATTCTACAATTGTGTTCTAAACTGTAAAGTGCTCGAAAGAAATCTACAATCTACAAGCTCAGTAGACCTACACTTTCATCTCAAGAGTAACGCCTGTCAACCAAAGACAATGACAGGATTCACTGATAATCAACAATTAAGTATGTTACATGCATGTGTGAATTAGCTGTCATCCAAATTCTTTTCACACATTACTGCATGAAAGGAAAAAACACATTCAAAAGAGCAATAGGCTCCTATCTTTAGCTGCTGCCTGGATGCTGAATATTTCTGCTGATCCAAAAGAAGGCAATTCTATTTAAATTTCCAGGGATAAAGATTTTACCTGGCACTAGGAATGATTATATAGATTCCCAAATTCCTAATAAGGGACCACATGCAAAAGTCTATATTCCAGGCTTCCCCATTTAAGACAACCTTGCAAATAAAGGTAGGACAGATCCAGGAAAAGCTGTAACACAAGAGGGGCACAAATAAAAACTTGCCCTTGCAGCTTTTCTGAACATTCTGAGAATAGGGAAAAAAAAACAACAACCCAACCCCATCTCTTTTATCAGTTATACATTATTCACATGACCTCAAGCATCATTTTATACTGTAAGCAGCTTTTAAAAAATTGCTTGAATCCTTAGAGACACTAAAAGTGATAAACTCTTACATGTATGCGCTGCTTATCCTACTGTCAAACCAAGCCTTTTTTGGGGGGGGAACCCTCTCTCTCTCTCTCTCTCACACACACACACACACACACACAGAGAGAGAGAGAGAGAGAGAGAGAAGTACAGTAGGAAGAACAAGTCTTTGAGATATTTTTAGTAGATATTTCCCGATGAAATGATCCATACCCACCTTTACCCAATTTGTATGATGTTTTATGGCTTCCATTTTACTGTTAATTATGTTGTTTTTCTATTGGTTTTGAGCAGCAACAGCAAAAATAGGGTTAGGAGCAAAAATCTGAAACAGTAGTCTAAATCAGATTATCAAGCATAAGGATCAATCAGATCAGATCAATCACTTACCTTACAAGACAAATATTAATAAAACTAAATAACACAAATGCTGTAGTAACATTCTGGCAGTACTATCCTATATATGGCTATTCCAAAGTTAAAAGTGTTAAGTGGGAACTTCCCAGGTTCTGTAGATGGTTGAAGGAAGACAGGTAGGAGCTATCTAACCAATAGATGGTAGAAACACTTGCTGTTATCACATGAAGGGACGAGATCCTCCCACCAATCCTATCTCAAGACATCTAGGATGACCTTTTAAAAAAAAAAATTCTTTCAGCCAAAACTGACTGTGAGAAATAAAGGTACTTGCATGTTGTGTGTGAAAATTGGAGGGAGGAGGCGTTTCTGCTGCGATGTGGCTCATGTGGGCGAATTATAGAGAAGGAGAACTCTTGGTATGGGTTGCTAACAGTGGGATGAATGCACATTAATCAGCCTTCTAAATCTTTCATGGTGGCAAGCGATGCTGTTTGAAATTCTAGAAAATTTGCCATCAAAGTTCAGAAAAAAAAAACCACTAAAAAGACTTTTTTTTTCTTTGAAAAGGTAAAGTCTGACCCCAAACTCCACAAAAAGAAGCTAACATTAAAGCACCAGTCTTCAATGTGTTCTAGCAGCAAATCTTTTGCATCCTTAAGATATTTCAGATCAGCTTATGAATGACTGAGGGCAGAGAGAAGGGAAGGAAACAAAACAGAGAAATATTTTGTATTCTTCCCCCCCCCCCCCAAGGCTTGTTCAGGTGTTACTTGATAAATTAAAGTTGCCCTTCCATTTTAATTTAGCTCACTTCTCCCTCTTTAGTTAGGAAACTTAAGTTCTATGGAAGGATAACAAGCAAAACTTAACAGCAATAGCTTAAGTGACACAGATTTTTATATAAGTGGGCAGAAAGCAAAAGTTTAATATAGGATTGTTCCTATATTAAAGATTCCACTTGATACATTTAGATATCAAATGCCAGTAAATATTTCTTGGTTCTACCACAGAAATGAGAGCAAATTCCAAACTTTAATAATGAAAAATCCTACTTGTTGACTTCTTTCCCAATCCAATACCAATGAGGTTCTATACAAATGAATGATTTCTCTATAAAATGAGCTGAACCTATTTCAGAGGGGAAACATGCAAAGAAAAATACAGTAATATTTTCCCACAGCCATTTAGCTTTACTACCCTAGCACTAGCTAGCTCAGACCTCTCACATTAAAAGAGTAATTATCTCCCAAGAGAATTTCCCAAAAATATTGATTTCAGCACAAGTGCCTGTCTCCAAAAGGTCTCTTTAAAGTAACTATGCTTTGGACCGCTGTTTATTTTCCACAATATTAGCAGCTATACATTTTAACAACCTTTCTGCAGCTTCATATTTTTTTATTGAAATATTGCAAGTGGATGGCTATTATTGTAAGGACTTTTAGCCTTGAAACTAACAGACACTGACATCTTAAATGCTAAACTCATCCTTATCCATCCCCCCCACATACACACACCCTGTGCGCACACACAAAACCTAATAAACACAGCTTACTTCCAAAGAGCCACCTATTTAGATCTGGGTTCCACCAGTGTTCCCCCTCCCAACAAACCAGCAAGCTTATTCAGCAGAAAAAAAGATTCTTTCAACAAATGAAATCAATCTGAAGAGATGAAACAATTTTAAGATTTACTGATAATTCTACAGAGATCTTTAAAATTAATCATACTGTTTCAATCAAGCTACCAAGTTTGCATTATAGTTTTTGTATACTGCATATTTTGCAAAATAATTTTTGTAGCAGAATACAGTAATAATCTTTCTATATTTATCTGTGTATGTGCACATACATACAGCTCAAATATCTATTATCTACCAATTTCCTCAAATAAGACACTATGGATATAATTTGGTAATATATCCAAGAGTTCCTATCTTAAAATATTTCAGATACTCAAAGTATACAAATGTTCAAATGTAAATAAGACCTCCTAAATTAAAAAGCTGAATTGTATGTATCATTTTTTCTCACACTTTTGGTTGTTCTATGGCTCCAAACACTTGAGAGGGCAAAAAACAACAACAAAACAGAATCTTCTCAATAAAGCATTCTATGTTGGCTTTGATTTGCAAGGAGACAGGATGTATTACCATCCGTGTTGAAACATATCTGAGTACAGTACTGATAGTCAAACTAAAGTTTTAAAACTGAATTAAAGATGTTTTTCAAAAATATATATATTGGGAAGATAGCCTCAAAAGCAATCCCCACCCCAAGTTAGAAATATATAAAAATGTTCACCAAAGATAAGTTTCCTAATTCTTAAGATGTTCAAAGCTATTAAAACAATTGTTAATCCAGTCGGCAAATAATTAAGATTAGCTATCCATATCAAATCAAATATTTATTGCGATCGTAGACAAGGACAACCTTATGTATACCGTATACTTAACGCTGTAAAACATTCCCTCTTTTGCAATGTTTGGATTGCATACCATCTCTCCCAACTTTTAATGAAGACAATGCAAGGATGTTTCAGTACTTTCCGCCCACGCCCACGCCCTCACCCTTTTTTTTTTTTGCACTGGATTTCTCTGGGAATTATCCACACGCCACCCACCCACACACGCATCCTCGCTCTCCTTCCGGCAATCTACAGCAGCGGGAACCAACTGCAGCGCAGGAGCAGTGCAAACAGCCCTCTTAGGCGAGAAAGAGGCAGGGCGCTTCTATATTCCGTTCGCCCCTTTTCCCTCTTACAAACATTAACTCTGCCTATACACCTATTTAATTTAGAAGGAAGCTCCACTAGCCTCCCTGGTACTTGCTCCCAGGTAAAGAAGTAGGATTGCGGCCTCGTTTTTGACACGCCGCTGTCCCCATCAGTTTCGCTTCCGAAATGCGAGCCCGGCTAAGCGAAACTCGTGCGGATGTTACCTGTGCAGGTATCCCGCGTCTAGAGTATTGTTTATCTAGAAGTGTTTTTATCCCACCTGCGCTCAAGCTGATTCGTGCATTTTTTAACCCAGCCACTGACTTCGGAGCGAGTTAGAAGCACCCGCGCAAGTTTGTAAAGGCGCGCAGATCGGGCTGCAGGAAGGGGCGCTGAATTTAAGACCGCTCATTCAAGTTTGAAACCCCGAAGCACACACCCCTATTCCAAGCTCCAGCGACAATTAAAACGAGATCTGCGATTTTTATATTGTTCCTTCCAGAGTAGACTATAATGAGCCCATTGGCTCCAATTTTACTACGATTGCAAGGACGGACGCAGTTCCGCTTCAAAGAGCTCCCCCCCGCAATACCGTTTCGCAAGATGCCAGCCGAAACCTCCCGCGCACGCCAACGACCCACGCGCCTTCGAGTTTAGTGGGTGCCGGGCCCACTAAAGGCGCGCGAACGCAACCATTCAGCCGGAGAGAAAAAGCGCACGCGGCGCCAAAGGGTGCGCCGCTGAGCCTCCGGACTGCGCCGCCCCACGCCTTCGGAGCGGAGCGAAGGGAAGCCACCGCTGTCGCCTGGAAACTCCCGTGCGATCGCCAGCCACAAGGTGAGAGTCCCGGACTTACTTCTCCTCCAGGACCTCCTCGCAGCCGCAGCCGCTGCTCTGCGTCCGGGTCTTTTCCTAGCCGGGGAAGATGTTGGTCAGAAGTTACGGCCAAAGTCCCCCTCGCCTGCGGCCAAGCTTTTCCCTTTCCATCGGTGGGTGTGCTGCTTCCACCTCCTAGGCTCCGCTCTGACCCGCAAGCCCGAAGCGCGGGAATGGCTGCCGCTCTGGCGGCGGCGGGAGCAGGAGCAGCAGCCTCCGCCTCCTCCACCGCTGCCGCCGCCACCGCCGCCGCCTCCTTGCCTTCTCTTCTGCCTGCGCATCCACGGCCCCCTCCCGCGCCGTCACATGGGGAGATTCCGTTCTTGCTCCCGCCTGCTCCGCTCTCCTGCTCCTCCCTCCCACTCGCGGCCGCGTGACGCAGATCCTGGCGTGGGCAGCGTGAAGACGGGGGCGGCCGCGGCTGCTCCTGGCTCGGCGGCCCTTGCTTTGCCGCCTGGAACAGAAGGCGGCCGCTCCGAAGGAAGTGCTCGGCAGCCGAGCAAGGGAGGCGGTCCCTGGGAGTGCCAGCGAAGGAGGGAGCGGTGGCAGCGCCGCAGTCCCTGAGCGCTGGAGGGCTTTAGTTCAGTGAGGTGAAAGGACGCCCATCTTCTGGGGAGGGGCGTCGGCGTGAGCTCCTCTTCCCCGAGGGAGATGGCGATTGGGGGTCTCGTTTAACAACTTTGCAGGGCCACAATTTAAATTTTGGGCAGGCTTGGATGCCCGCGTTGCGTCACGTCCCCAGCAAGAACCGCAGCTTCCTAATGGGGTTTATTTTCAGGGCTATTATTATTTTGTGTGGGTAATCTATACTTAGATTCGCAATCTAAGACTGGTGGAAACTTAATAATTCAAGCCCAATGAATGATTAAGGTAGCGTTTAAGAAACTAGGCAGTTCCAAGCAAGGTGTTGTTGGGTTTTTTTGTTTTCTTTGTAAAATTAGGCTGCTCGTATCTGATAAATTCAATATTTCCAGATATCAAAGAAGTTCTTTATTGCTCTCGATTGGTTATAACAATGGATTTCTTTTTCCATAAGTGTTCAACTTCAATCTGCAAGCCCTGGTGTTTCATAATTTTTCCCCGTTATTTTTCATCAATCCTAGCATCCCCTGGAAGAGCATTATCAATGAACCAGACATTCTTCTTTTCAATAGCTGATATCAGACATGTTATAAATAAGATGCCTGTCTATGTGGAGCTTAAAGTCCCAAAAGATCTTTACCCACTCATTATCCAAAACCTTCTGAACTTGATGGTCCCAATAGTTTTTACTGCATTCAAATTCAAAGCTCAAGAGCAAAGTTTCCATTGAAGAATTCTGGCAACTGAGTCATGATGCTGCTTGGAGTCAGTTAGTGATATTTTGCTGCAGCCGTTGATCCAATGGCCAGTTGTTTTGCTCTTTTTATTGTAAAGGTGACAATTTGCTGTTGTTACATGTTGAATTTTCACCTTCATGCAATTAGTAGGCAAAGCTTGTTCTTGAGCTGCTAGAATAAAGCCATCAGTTTCTTTAACATTCCTAATCTTAACCAACTCCTGGGGTTTTGTGTTTTTTTGGGTCAGCTTTTACTTCTATATCTTTCAAGTATTGACTCTTCATTGGCTTGTTCTTCCAATAAGCAAATTTGTATGCAATTGCTTCTTTTCTGTAGTCATTGTTGTTTCCAAGAGCTTTCCTTGATTAACTACCTGCTGGTTTGGCCTTCATATGTATTGAGCTCTTCTTAAAGATCTTAATTGCTTCTATTCTGAGCATATGTGTGTCTGCAAACAAATTAAAATGTAGTATGTATGTTCATGCAAGTACCTGTAATAAATACCAGTAGTATTTATTCCCAGAAAACAGACATAAGAGGGTGCCCAGGACTATTCAAAAGTGAATTCCTAATTCTTCTTGCCTAAAATGAATAGAGAATTGCAGCCCCTTCTTCCTTTCCCCAGTATCCCCCTGCTTCTTGTTTTTTGAATGTTTTCAGACAATGAATTCAAGAACTTTGTCCAACAATGAATATATTTATAGCACATGTCTGATTATACAAATTGCACAGTGAGATTTCATCTAAAGTTAAAGGTCAGATTGTAGCAATAGACTAAAGGTTTTGTGGTTATGTTACACCCCAAATAATATTTCATGCCAAAGATCCCCAATCTTTTCGACACCAGGGACCGGATCCCTGGAGAAAGGTTTTTCCACGGACCGGAGGGGGCGTGGTTTTGTATGCTGCCTGCATCTCGCGGATGGGGCTTTGCTTGTTTGTGCGGACCGGTACTGGTCCACGGACCGGGGATTGGGGACCTCTGTTTTATGCCATCTTTTCAAGCTTGTGCCTATTTCTGTATTGTATCTTTCAATTATTTGTGCAAGTTCCAGTATCTTTTTTAACTGCTGTTGCTTCTTACAGCTCTTCCGAATTTTGTTCTGAATATCCTCTTGTATTAATCTGGTATAAGTCATAGTCACCACCCTCCAATTAAAACAGAAATGTTCATGGGACGGTAAAGTTGCAACATTATCTGAAAAACATTCCTCTTGAGAAGAGCGAGAATGACAATTTTCATTAACTGGATTTAAATAGAATAATATCAAATATATTCCAAAAATTAATACAATCTGTCATTTATAGAGCACTCCATGAAACAATGAGTTCATTAACAAAACTCCTGTTCACATGAACAAAGAACCTGCTGAGCTTCACTGGGCCCATAGACCAAGGGAACGCCACCACCAGCCTGGCCATGGAATCAAGTAGCTCAGAAAGTTGGAAGTTGGCACAATGGCAACAATCCCAACTGTACCCTAGAACCCACCTAGCAAGCAGGATCTTGCACCTGACAATCTATGGAATTGCCTCTGGAAGAATCATGGATGATGGTCACTACACTTCTGTCCACGCTCAGAGAACATGGCTGAGGCCACACCCACGGCATAGGCATATTTCCTAGAGCAGGGGTGTCAAACTCAATTTCACTGAGGGCCACATCAGCATTGCGGTTGCCCTTGGGGGGGCGGGGGTGTGTGGCCAGAGTGGGTACAGCCTACTGGATGGGCGTGGAGTAGGTGTGGCCTACTGGGTGGGCGTGGCCAGTTCTACATCATTCCCGTCAAGGGTGTCTGTGGGGGCCTAGGCAGGAGTGGGACAGATCTGAGGGTCTCTGGCAGAAGGGGGTGGGACTGGGGCAAGTGCCAAGGCATGGTCCACTGGGGCAAGTGCCAAGATGGCCACCACAAAATTGTACGTTGGCTCCCGGCTGGCCTGGGCCAGGGACAAGGCAGTGGGGGCCATTCCCTCACTGTTTCCAGGATGGCTTCGTGGGCCACATGAAACCACTTCGCAGGCCGCATCTGGCCCCCGGGCCTTGTGTTTGACATGTCTGTCCTAGAGGGAAATATCTCCTAGAGAGGAGCTAGGCATATCTCCTAGAGAGAAATATCCTCTGAGCCCAGCCAAGCTTCAGGTTTCAGATCGCTTTTTTTCCCCCTGATCAAATCACAGATGAGGACAGCCTTATTATCGACTGACCTGGCATTCAACAGCAACAGCTAAAAACAGAGAGATGTAGGGTCGAGACCAGAGGAATGCACCACCAGAATGTATTCTGTATTCTGGTAGTGAAGGGCATATTCTGCAAGAGTGGCCTGCCTCCTTCTCCTGTCTCCCTGTTACTCCTTTTCTTGGGAATAATTTTCTTGGTAATTATCACTGACCAAAATAAGAAATGGCAAATTTCAAAGGTGGTATAGGTAATTATGTATTCTGTTTTTAAAAGCTCTCTAAAGTACAGCTGTGCATGTAATATTTCTAGAGAAATCTTCATTAGAGACAATTATATTTTTCTTGTCTTCTGAATGCTGCTTTTGGCAGCATCAAAAAAATATAGAAGAGATTAGTCTTCTCATTAATTGTGGCTATACTTTATTTGAAAACATTGTGATGCATTTAAGGAGGACACTTGCTATACTTGAGTTTCATCTTCATTTTCCTTCTTGATTTTTTAAAAATGCCCTAAATTTCCTTTTTCCTCGCCATTATGTCTTTTATCACCATGAAACTCCTAACAAGTTTTTCCCAGTATTTTTAATCCTGGAATGCCAGATTCTCTTTTCAAGCAACATCATATGAAACAGCATAAGCCTTGGCATATGTTGGAAACTGGTTGGCTGCTATTCAGTTTCCAGTCTCCTTTAGTCAAGTTGAAGTCTTGGCAGCAATATAGAAGTGCTTGGCCACTGCCTTTTTCCCCTGGGTCTTATTCTGCTTTCCCAGTCTACAGTAGTCTAGTCTAATATTCTTGGTACTCTTCCTTCCCAGCTTCCACCCAGCATGCATCACAAAATACAATTCATAACTAAGGGGTTTATGTTGGGCAATTCTCAGTTCTACTGTACTTCCTGTCCAACAAACTGAAAGTGCTTTTTAAAAGTCAGACTGGTGTTCAGGAAAATTTACTATGGGATTGATCCAGAAGAGAAATCAATCGAATGCCATTTGTTTACCCAAAGGGATTTTTATGCTGTGAAGTTCAACAGAGAAGTTTCCACAGGGAATCAACAGCATCAAAATGGTAACTGCAACTGGGTGAACAAAGCTCCATCCCCTTTTAAGGTACACTGCTTTGATTACCCCTGCTGAGACTATTTTGTTGACCACTTTTGCACACCCCCAAACCCCTTGGAGTTATTCCTATTTCAAAGACTAGAATAGTTTCTTTAATTCAGAGGTTCTGTATGGTTCCATAAACAGCCTAAGATACTTGTAAATTATTAGGAACATCTGACAGCTGTTCATAACACCTGCACCTGACACTTGTCACATCCACACCGAGAATATTTTTTCTGGGCAATGAGTACATTTTAGGCAAAAGTTGTGGATTAAGTCCCCCTATGGATCCCAGAGACATTCTTGTAAATGAATATCATGTTAGAGCCTAACATTTGCCTTGGCAAAGGCTAGTTTCCTGTTTAATTAATACTGCTTTAAACTAATTCAGTTGTGGATGATTTAGGTCCATCTCAGTTGTAATGAAGACAATGTCATAAGGCTATGACAGGACAAAAAGATATTGCTGAGTATTGCTAAGATTTACTTAAATGGAAGAGGGGAATGATCCTGAGTGGCTTACTATGAGCCAGCCATGCTGTAAATAGCTCAAGATCATAATATATAACCTGATGGGCCTACCATATTTTCCAGCGTATAAGATGACCCCCGACTTCGGAGAAGATATGCATGGTTAGAAAGTCGTCTTATACGCCGGAAAATACTGTATGTTTATTTTCTCTTTTTGAGCCACACACATGCATAAATGCAATTTCTCCTCTTTTCTATTGCAACTGAGCCTTCCTGTACCTGTAGGCCACTAAGAATGTTGAATCGTCATTGTATTATTTCTTTTGAGAAAGAAGAAGTTATCCTTTTTCCAGAAAGAGTAAAAATTATTGATTCTGCTTCAAGTGTGCATATTGGTAATAGTGTTCCTATTTCTCACAGATGCTGTTTAGCTCCTACCGTATTGGCTCTTTAGTTTACTATAAGAATGCGCAAGGAATATAATTATTAGTAAGAGGGGGAGCTTGATCCCATTGCCGTCAGGATTAACTGGTTCTTAGGCTGCAAGCTGAACACATTTCTACATAGAAATGGGGTTTGGTTTTTTCTTTTCATTTTTCTATATTCCAGATTCAGTCATTTCCTCTGCAGATGATTATAGAGAGTCATACAAAGTCAAAGGTATTTTCTAATTGTTGTGAAGATTTTGTAAACTCGAAAAGAAACAAGATACCATATGTGTGACACCAGCACTTCTCTATCACCAAACTTTAAAAAAAAAATTCTGATGATTCCTACAATATTCATATGCTAGAGGTTAATCGGAGGAATCACTATTTAGCAAATAATGTGTTGCCAAATTGTAAGCAGTGAATTTGGACATCCAAGGTCCTACCTTTAGTTCAAGTCGGGTCTACCAAATCCAATGAAGATGCTTCCTTCCCCATCACTACAACACCCATATGTGTCAACTTTTTGAAGGAGAGGAGACAGCAGTGGCATCTATGTACTTATCCTATATCTCGTTTCTGTATTCCCCATGCCTGTTTCCATACTTTGCATACAACTCCCCTTAATTTGAACAAAATGCCTTTGGTGGTTGTAGTTGTTTTTAAAATGTAAGTATATGTCTAAAATCTGCAGAATTTATTGTGATTTAAGGGGAAGATGATCAAACTGTTAGCAAGCAAAATGTACTGTGGTAAGACAAAAAAAGGTAATGACAAGAAACATGGTGGGAGTGAAGCTGTGCTGAATATATTTAAAGAGGCAGAACGGGAAGGAATTCAAGAGGTAGGAGAGGGATATTTGAATCTGCCTAGTCAACTCTTAATCCCTGTGATATTCAAGATAATTCAAAAGAGCAATTTGTTTCTATTTTATGCATAGCTAATGGAAATGTACATGCAACTAGTTACTAGAAGAAAGAATTTTAGAGAGTTGAATATGGTACATTAGAAGCAATATTTCTGTCTGTCTGTGTGTTTGTGTGTGTGTATGTGTGTGTAAACACACAGGCAGACAATAGATAGTGAGCTCACTCAAATACCATGTTAAAAGAATGTATAAGACAGAGTCAGATTGCCTATTGTTAATATATAATTACTATTAATGCATAGTGTTATACATTTTAAATAAGAAAGAAGCTTATTCTATAATTATTAAAAACAGAAGGTGAACAGTAAAAAAAATAATCAGGAAATTCTCTAGAATACGTACATGGCGCTCATTAGGTTTATAGAATAATAGAATATATATAGCTTAGGGTTGAACTGTGGAATTTTTTGTGCTTTCTGAGCTTTGTGGTGTGCTTGCAGATGTTTCATTACCTTACTAGGTACCATCATCAGTGCACTGATTTATATGCAAACAGCCAAGCTCAGAATATCAAGGACTCTCATTTATAGAGTATCTTTGTAGCAGACAAAATGATTTTCTGAATTTATTTTTTACTAAACTATATTAACACAGTGTCATGGTTCTGATAGATGAAACCCATGAAAAGAACTTTGAGGCAGAATTCTTCCTTAAAGAACAATTTATTCAGGAAACAATGTATCGGCACTACATAGTTGAACCCAAAAACTAAATTCCCTTCCCCCAGATACAAAGTAACAAAGTGCAATTCCCACCCTCAATAAGCTGTCATAAATCACATTCTCCAATTAGCCTAAAAACGCAGGCTTTCTCCCCAGCTCCTCAGCCCACCAAAACATTATCAGCTCGTCCTTGGATTCCCACAAGCAGCGTTATTGTTATGGCTAGCTGAGCTTGAGCTTTCATCCCAACCTCCCCCTCTTCTGCACCTGATTTCTGAATATCAGAAAAAGCATATTAAAAGCAAATAGAAAATGGCTGCAATTTTCATCACTTGTCAGAGTGGGAACATCCAATGTTTACAGTGTTGACACACAGTTAAGCAAAGCATGTTTTCTAGGCTTTTGACTGAAATCTGAGAGCTAGTTTGGTCTAGTGGTTGGCGCCAGGGTAGAAAGTGGGAGACCGTGAGTTCAAATCTTGTCTTAGCCCTGGAAGCCAGCTGGATGGCTTTGGGCCAGTTACTCTCTTTCAGTCAAACTTATGTCACAGGATTGTTGTTGGAAAAATAGGAGGAGGAAGGTGTGTTGGATATGTTCGCAACTTGAGTTATTTGTAACAATAATAAAGCAATACAAGTAATAAAGGGATGCACATAATAATATAAATAAAATAAAAAGAACAAAAAAATAAAATGTGATATCAACATTGAAGGTGGGATA
Organism: Crotalus tigris; assembly: GCF_016545835.1. Lineage (NCBI taxonomy): Eukaryota > Metazoa > Chordata > Lepidosauria > Squamata > Viperidae > Crotalus > Crotalus tigris. The sequence continues at coordinate 3,873,924 of NW_024100214.1, forward strand.
AAATTGTCTTTTTTTCCTGACAGTGAAATCATATAATGCATATTTTAATTGAATCCAAATAAGAAACAGAGAAGCTCATGTTGCAGATGCATAAGTTCATTGAACAACTTTCTTTTAACATTTAAAACATAATTCCAAGAAAGATCTAAAGTATTCCACTGTGTGAAAGACCATCCATAGACTGTCCCTAACAGCCTTTGTCTCTCCTCATTTGGAAAAGACTTCTGAACAGGCCCCCTCTGAAGGGGATGTTAGGGGCTAGGAAATCACATAAGGGAGAAATGAAGACAGGAGATTTGAAAAGCACCCATTCAATAGGGCCCAAAGGAAGAACAACTCAATCAGAAGGAAGACATGAGAAGGAATGAAGCTGTGTGCAGAAAGAACTGTTGTACTAGCACTGAATAGTTGTCAGCCTTCAAGACTGGGAAAAGAAGTGCTAAAATCTCTTAACGTTTAAACCCTGAATCTAACACATACGCATGTATATTATTCCTTTTTGTAATACTTTTATTAAAAATTATAATTATGATAAAAAATACAAACTAAAAAAAGGAAAAAATATGCAGGAAACAAGAATAGAAAAAATAGAAAGAATATAGTAAAGAAAAAGAAATATCTATAAATAAATGACTTCCCCCTTCATCACAATGTATAAATAATTTTAGTAACTTACCACCTTTTTTAAAAAAACAGCAAATGATCTCTTCCTTCCATAATACATCTCTTATCTATAAAGCAATCTGTAAAATCGCATCATTTTAGTTCTAATTAGCAAAAATCTGTTAAGAATTAACAACATATTTTGATCAAATAAAGCAACTTTATATTCTTTTTAACAGTCTTAATTTTTTTGTGCCTTCAAATGTCAAATCAAATCATACTTTCATTTTTTTTATTTGTCCCTTTTCACAACATTCTAAAAAGCTTTAACCATCTTTTGTAAATCCAATATAGAAAAATTATCTCATTTACTTTCTTGGTTTGTTATTTGTGTATTTCTTACAAATATTAAGACATTTCACCAATTTCTTTTATATGTTCAATACAGAACAGCATATTTCCCCCCATATCATTCTGTCTGTCATTTTTAGATCTATTTTTAGATCAGTTATATATATAATTTTCCCTCAAGATTTCTTTTCTGACTTATTGATATCATTTATTCCAGACTTCTACAATTTTGTGCCCTTCATATTGGTTGAACTTAACTCCCATAGTCTCTAGTTATTATCTATGTTAGTCAAGGATTTGGGAAGCTGAAGTAAACATTAACCAGGCTGGCAAATTGATTTGATCTGTTTCCCAACAGCAAAGCTGATGGATTAATCAGATCAAAAGAATGCCTGGGAACCAAAGTCTTCTCCCACACAATCCCACTCATTCTGACCTTGCCTGCCCTTTTGGATCTGGCATAAATGATTGCTATCCGATTGATCTTGACTGCAATTGTGCCTGACATGAAAATCCTCCCCACTCCTGTAGTATACACAAAACCCATTAGAATCCAATAGGTTTTACTTCTGAACATTTATGTAGTGTAAAAGATACCACTACTTAGAATGGTAATGTGGAAAATGCAGTGGCAATACAAATTGATTCTGCACACATCTGGGGGGGGATTGTTTAAACAATGGTTCCTGGATGAGTTGAATCAGTATAAAGGTTATACAGCATTTCTTTCATTACAGCAAACATTCAGTTAGCAAACAAAACTAATAGGAAATAGGTTGGTAACTGCAAACAATTTGTTGCAACTAAATGAAAATACACATTCTTGTTGCATTTTATAATAATTATTTTATCACTGTTTAAGTTGTATTCCCTTAAGTGCTCTCAGTTCTTCCTGAAAAAAATCAAAAATATTCTGCTGTACACAGTATAAGATGTTAATTAACTCCATACAAAAGAGATAAAAATTGTTACTAACCGCTATCCCATGGGGTCTTGCTTTGAAGGAAAATATGATTGAGTCGTATTGTTAAACAAAATAGACATTGCATTCAACATTGTTCCTTTTTATTTTAATTTCTAAAATCTGTGCAAGCTAGAGATCACCTACACAGCAATATCTGAATTTTTAATCACTATGTCAAAAATGACATTGAAATATTTAATTTTTAAAGACTGTAGCAGCTGGCATTGTTTAGTCTCCTGACTGTGCATGTGTCTTTGAAATCATCAGGGTGGGCTCAACATAAGCAACAGGTAAGTGAGTTCTCAGCACTCCCCACAAGATGTGTAAAATAAAGCAAAAATGTTCGGGCATGCAGTTGGTGTCAAGAAAGTTCCAGAGGCTGTTCTAAGACTGCAAACGTAACAGCTGGTGTAGCTCCCTGTTGAGATTCTTGAAGCTCATCTCCCACGACTTGCTCCTCAGTGTTTTTGACAGGCGCCAGAAGTGGAGGAGGAAGAAGAGGAGGACGAGGACAAGGCGATGAACAAGTTGATGTGCCTCATCCACTCAGTACAGTCTGTTTAATTGTGCAAGCTTTTGACTACCACATAAGGTTGCAACACAAACAGAATTACTATTTTAAAATGTATGTTGAACCATATTTTCCAAAGATGCTACTGTCATTTGAAGAAAACACTCCAAACTGTTTGCTTTTTAATACAGAAGGTTGATGATTCTTTGCATATGTATATGTTCTGAGTGTACCAGAGATTTCTTATAATAGTCCCAAGTTATTCTGCATTTTATATAGTATAATGGAATGAAGGAAGCTGCTCATGGGGAAGGCTTTCTTCCATATGCACATTTTGGTTGCAAAACAGGCATGGAATGCAAGAGGCTTAAAAATGTCCTGGTTTAGGTACTTCCAGGGCTACAAAAGTGAAAGTTATACTTAGCATTGGATATGTTGCAGGCCTGGCACTGTACAATTCTGGGATAGTAAAGCCACAGAAGATCATAAGCCCAAAGAGGCTTACAAGGGTTGATATTACTATCACCTTTTTTATGTTAAAATCAATGTTTTGTTTTTGGCAATGCAGCCACTTAATTCAAAATGCTTTAAGGTGTATTTAAGAATAGTGAGGAAAGTGGACATACCACCCATTTGCTGAGCTCTTCTCCACTTTAGCCAGCCCCTGCTTTGGAAACTACAAAGTTGTTGCTTAGTAGAAAAGAACTGCCAAGCAAAATGCCTTTCACCATAAACTACATTTCCCAGAGTGCACTATAAGGTAATGGATACCATATCTTGGACTTACTGGAGTCTGGCAATGGTCCAAATTGATTGTGAGTAACTTATCAGCTGGATGGATCACAATTTGTATAGGTCACATAGCACATAAAGAGGTCAAGTTCTATTTTGGGACTACCAAATTAGTGGATGAATGAATGCCCCACTAAGCAGTAAGAAAAAGGATATCAGAAGAAAACAGCATCAAATGATACTGTTTGTGGAATGAAGCTTGATGAACAGCACAAGAGAGCTTTGGTGCAGTTCAGGATCATAGGAATCATTATATAAGCCATTCAGAAAGCCCACTTTAGCATAGAATAGTATCCCTGGCACTGGTTTTCTCCAGATACTAGCTGGAGGTAACAGAAGGAGTAATCCAATATCTAGAAGGCAAAACATTAAAAAGTATTGGTACAGATCATCCCATCCCAAATCAACCAGAGCATTGTTGTCCATGTCAAAAAAAATAATGGTGTTTTCATATAAAAATCACTAGGAATTTAACCTCAGCTCCACAACATCCTCTGTAATGAGAGCTGTGCTAGATCAGAGGCCCATCTAGTCCAATACCTGCTCCTTCAATGATCAGACAGAAGCTCTAGAAAGCCCAGGAGTAGGATGTCAACTGATGTTACTTCATCAGTTAGTATTTATCAGCAGGCTGCTCTTGAACTTCAAGACTTCCCACATCTTTCTTACATGATATTATATATCGGAACTGGCATGCTGCAAAACAAAGCATCTGTTTTATTCCAGAAACTTTCTTAGAAGATAAATGCCATCAGCGGTTGGAATCATGCTTTGAAATGTGCCTGCATGCCTAGAATAAAGGACAAAGATAAGCAAAGAGTGTATACTGAGGTGGCTAATGGATAGATGTATCAGTGTTTGATGCTGGTTACATCTCCAAAGCAGTCATGTCCAGAGTCATGGTTTGACAATATCAACAACATGTTTATCACATTGTAAAAAAAACTCTACCAACCCTCAAAGTTTGGCATGATTTGCCATAAACGCTTCCAGTTAAAATAATGCGGAATCCTTTATGGAAGAGATGCTAAGATTGTACTTTACTTACTACATCTAAAAGCTAATGACTGGTTCATATAACCAAAAACTGGGCTCCTTTATAAAATATAGGTAGTCTTCGAGTTAGGACCAATATGGAGCCAATTGTAAGATATGGCTAATCTGATTTTATAACCTTTTTTATCAATTATTATGAGCAGGGCGTTTTTTCTCATAGAACGCCCAGAACGGAGTTCCGGCACCTTTTTTGGATGGAACCTTGTAGGGTAGGCAAAGCGGGTTGTATGAGTTCCAGCGCCTTTTTTTTTTTTTTTTTTTTAGAAAAAAAGCACTGATTATAAGCCGGTTTTGCCAAAATTCGGAAGTAAATGTAAAAATGGTGTAAAATGGGGTCATATGACTGTGACATTGTGTGTGGCCATACTGGACCAACTGCTAAGCACCGGTCATAAGTACCCCCAAGGAGGTCTGTCATAACTTTGGAACCAGGTCATAAGTCTATATTTATCTGTACGTACTTTCCTCAGTCTGCTCAACCCATTTGTAAACAATTGTGCAATTATGCAAGGAAGATCAATGCATCCCATTTGGTCTAAGATGCTAACAGCTGTTGGCTGTCTTGGCACTTCCAGTTATGCTTTACAGTCGAAAAGCAGGAAAAGATTTCTGCAACCAAGAGTGGTTGTGGGGTTGCAAGCACAGTATTGGATTGAGATTGGGGAGAATCATGTTCAAGTCCTCATTCGGCCATAGACTTCACTTTGGGACAATCCGTCTCTCTCAGCCCAACCTCTTTCACAGTGTTACAACATGGAAGAATAAAGAGAGACTTCCCATGTCATTGACCTAATTTCCAAGAATAAAAGCAGATTTAAATGTAATGAAGTGTAATTTTAGATTTGTACAAGGATCCTTTGGGTCACTTCTCTCTATTGAGCCACTCTTGTCAAAATGTATGTTTGCCTCACGAAGCAGTTGGTTTTCCTGTTGCAACTGAAGATACATCTTTTAATGTTTCTCATTTCACACATCATCTGGCTTCTATGCAAATAGTTGTGTCCGCAGGAGGAGAATGGTAGATCTGGATTTACTGCTAGGCTTCTTGGGATTTGAAAAAGCAACATTTCTGGCTCCCAGTTGTTTAACTGCAACAGCAAAATGATTTCTTATTCCACTTCAAACCATAAAAGGAAGAAAATCTGGAGTCACCAGGGGATCTATTTGTATGAAAGGACTATATCCATTTTCGGCTCCATTATTCAGGAGAAATTCATGAGCTCAGAAGTCTATATTTATAGTTGTCTATATTGTAATAGGTGCTGGGGGGTTGTTTGTTTTATTTTTCATCATATCTGTAAGGCTTAGGAGAGAATATATAACGTTTATGGACTCATGAAGATTTTTGATCACTGAGATTTCATGGGATATAATTTTTTCAATTTTGGGGAGGGGATAATGCACCTTGATTGTACCAGTGCCTGAAAACATCACCAGGGCTATTCTACTTAATGTTGGTACTGATCCTGAAGGTGCCTTACAGACAAAGAGCCCCAGGCAATTTCAGCCCTTATCATGTCCAGGAAGAGAAATAAAAACATTATCTAGAGAAGCTAAACTTAAGATAACGATGACAGAAAAATGAATGTGGCACGAGACAACTCTGAATTGAATGAAGTGTGAAACAGCCCCACACATCCATGCTATTGCATTTCAGTTGGAATATGCACCACACCTTTCTGCCCTCCTTTAGCACCTTGTGCCATTGTCACACAAAAAGTCAGAAGGTCTGCAAAAGTAACAATGAATAAAATATCAAACAGAATTGCCAAACTTAAGATTGAGCAGATCCAGGAATGAAATTCAGTTATCTGCAGCAGTAAAATACAGGTAGCCCTCAATTTATAACACTTCATTTAGTGGTCATTCAAAATTAACAGCAGCACTGAAAAAAGTGACTTATGACCGGTTTTCACACGACCGTTGCAATATTCCATCTAGTCAAAATTCGGATGCTTGGCAACTGGTTCCTATTTATGACCGTTGCAGTGTCCCGGAGGTCATGTGATCCCCTTTTTCAACTTTCCAACAAGCAAAGTCAGTGGGGAAGCCAGATTGACTTAACAACTGTGTTAATATCTTAGCACCTGCAGTGATTCACTTAACAACTGTGGCAAGAAAGGTTGTAAAATGGGGGCAAAATTCACTTAAAAACCGTCTCACTTAGGAATAGAAATTTTGGTCTCAATTGTGGTCAAGGACTACCTATACGCAATTCTATTTTCTCATTTGCACCTATGGATGATCCATTGCATTCTATGGAGATAAACTTTTTCTGACTTCATCCCCAGACTGTAAATAAGACAGTTGTAAGTTTAAATAAATGATTTAAAGTAGTTAAAATGATTTAACTACTTTAAATCATTAAAGTAGCATTCCTCTTTTTATTCTGACACCACCCAAGGGTAGCCTCCAGATGTATAGAGCTTTTGGGCTGTGTGCCCATGACCTGGGAGGACTGGCAAGAATGATTAAGCAAGAGAGACATAATAGAGATCAGTAATGGGGACAGACAACTTTATGCCAGTTGAGTGTGCAGCATGGTATTCGGGGAAATGCTCTGTACAAATACAGTAGTGAAGCAGAAAACAAAACCAGTTTGACTGACAGAAAGTGTGACTTGGAGCCCAGAAGTAGGTGTTTGGCTCAACATCCAGTCACTTAGATCTCAAAAGTATCCTGAGGAGATTTTTTTTTTTTCAGTTTAATCTTTTAACTGTTTTCTCCTCAGATGTGTGGGAGAGCATGTGAAATTTCTGTACTCTTTCCCCTGCCTGTTCCTTGTGTTTGTCTGTGTGTCTTTACGTCCCCTTGCGTGCATGCTTGCAGAGCACATAGTGCTATTAACTACTTAAAAATATCCTTAGAATACAAGGCCTTATTGAAAATACAAAGCAAGATTCATACCTCCTCATGGAATACTGAGGCAAAAACTCTGAAATAGTCTGGGTATCTAAAATAAACTAATCAAGACTCCCAGATAAATCAGTTGACACAATAGTGGACATAGACGCACAGACACACATCCATTCTTTTACTTGTGTTCTTACGTTAATGTGCTTATACCGGGTTGGAACATAGGGAACTCAGAGTCAGTCTGGAAGTCAGATGGACAGTACCTAAATTTGACAAATTAATAAATCTACATCATAGTTCATTAAAAACCAAACATAATAAAAATAATCTAAAAACATTCTGTGTTTCAAGGACCTTTATACTTTCAAAAAATTGCCGTTGCAAAGCTACTTGGTATTATTTTAAGCCCCCTTTTTAAGCAAAGAGAAGACATGTTGGATCCCAGCATCTTCTCCCTTGGCAACCTTTTCAATTTAGGCATTGGTCATGACCGGGAGGTGCCTCCTCCAGGTTACAGCTGGTAAGGCCACCTGCGCTTATATCGGATTGCAGCCAAGACAGCCAGACCAGCAGGCTCACTTCAGAAGGACTGAGGATCCTAAAATTATATTACCAGGCCAAAGAAAAACTGGCGAAGGCTGCAGGCTTATGCAGACATCTCTGAAAATAAGATGTTTCCAGATAGAGCTCTGGGAATGCTGCCAGACAAAAAAACATACAGTTCTTCCAACTTTTTCTCCCTAAAGTTTTGGTGTCAGGGGTCTGCGTGTGTATAGAAAAAAATAACAGCGAAATGGGAACAGAGAATTTGCACTGGCATCAAAAAAATCATGGTGGTGACCACCTCCATTTGATCAAAGCTCCACCTTTTTTCACATGCATCCTAATATATTAGGATGGAGACCACATGCCTATAAAGTAACCAAGAGTCTGACATAACTGAATGGTTAAAATGACAACAAAGTTAAAATCAATTACAGTATTGACTTTTTAACCCCTCCCTAAATTTTACTCTTGCAAAATAAGATAAATGGAGTTATGCTTGTAATTTGGCATCTAAAAATCTTTTGGTTGGGATAAGTGTTTACAAATGGCCATATATAATGATCCGGGCATCCATACAGAAAGAATTTGGTAGAATTCTGTCAAACTGAAGTGAAGGTAATTCCATTCTACAGAAAGATGGTGACCAAAATTACAATAGCAATGAAAAGAGTGACTTTTGTTACACAATTGTTGCAACTTCCCCATGGTGAGCAATTTTTCTGGAAATCCATTCATACTCCAACACCGTTCGAAGGGTGTTCATCCCAAAGTGATAACTAAATGGCTATGGAGATGCTCAGTCAGCCAGACCATGGTTGTGCTTGGATGACCTGGATGACTGAGAATCTCCATAGACATCCCCACGGTCACGTGATCTAAATTTGGGTGCTTGGCAACTGGCATCTATTTAGGATGGTTGCCGTGTCCTGGGGCCATGTGATCACCTCTTGCAACCTTTTGACAAGCAAAGTCAATGGGGAAGCCAGATTCACTTAACAACTTTGTTACTATCATAACAACTGCAGCGATTCACTTAATGAGTGTGGCAAGAAAGTTCGTAAAATGGGGCCAAACTCAACTGTCTTGCTTAGGAATAGAAATTTTGGGGTCAATTGTGGTTGTAATTTGAGGACTATTTGTATTGTTTATCTATTTAGATATAAACACATGTATCATGGTCTATCTATTATGCATTTATTTCCATGTTTTTCAATAACATAAGTACTTCCATGAAAAACCAAAATTACTTATTATATTGGGTGGACTGCTTTCTTCAGATTTCATGGACAATTTAAAGAAATTCAAATTGAAAGATTATAAGTCAGTTACATAGGGAAACGTTATACACCAATTATTCTAGAAAATAATAGGAAATCTATTTTTCCTGTAAAATGTACTAGCTGCTAAATGGACTTATTTGGAATAAAGAGATTCATGGCACAAAGTACCAAAAGCTATTCAAAAAACAGTGTTGAAATTATACCAGTAGACAAAATAATATAGTGAAAGAATGGTCCAAAGAAAAATGCATTAACTATACAAGAATTCTGTGCTCCAATTTATGCAACATATATTTTAAGCTAGCCTTATTGTTTTCCTTCCTTTTTTCCAGGAAATGAAAGAAACTGTCAAATATTTTTAAACAGACGTATTGGTAGAACAATACTATTTTACATATATCAATTTTTATGAGAGACCAATGTCTTTTCCACTACATTATGAAAAAGACTGAAAATCACAACTGTAATTTCTTTTTTCAGTTAAGTGCAAATTTTGGTGGGAAACAGATGTGCCTTTAGAATCTGTCAAACCAGGAACATTAATGAAAAACTGACATCTGTTTTTATGGATTAATTTTAAAAAATCCTTCAAAGTGCATGAAAAGGAAAATGTTACATACTAAATTGACTGATTTTTGCATCTAAAAAAAGAAACTAGAGGTTCCTTTTTATCTTGGCTATTATCTAGTTGATTGGTTTGTTTCTTTGCAATATTAATTAATTTAAACAGGAATCCAGCCACTATTCTCATAGTCAGTGAAAATTCCCATACATAAAACTGTCTAAAAAGTAACATCTCTCCCTCTGGATTATAGCCACAACTCAAGATGAAGTAGCGGTCAAAAAGTAAAAAAGAGTTTATTGTTTTTAAGAAGGCAAATTTATCATGTGTATTATCCCATGACTGCCATATTCTAGGTCTGGAAAGAATTTGCTATACATCAGATTGTTTTTCTACCCTGGGGACTCACCAACAGTTGAAAGAATTAGTGATGCTATCCATTGTGGATATTTGGAACTAGGTCTTCTTAGCCAGAACTTCCTGGCTGACCCAACTAACATCATAGGGTTGTTGAGAAGATAAAGTGAGATAACTTGCTTTGTTTCAATTGCTTACACTCTTTAAAAGTTTGCTGTTTGAACTCTGTTTTAAACAAGCAATTAGGGATTTTATCCAATTTCACTGAAGAGGAGCAGCAAAATGAAGATATTTGGATATTTCAGATACATATGTCCAGGGAAGAGATTGGCAGAGCGTCACTAATCATTCTTTTTCTGGGATTAGATTAAGATTGTATTATGTTACTTACATTTTAATTGTTGACTTTGCCTTTTCTCTGTTTTTGTCAGCCATCCAAATTTATGTATATAATGAGATGGGTGGCCATGTAAATTTATTAATGAATAAATAATAAGTGTCCTTATTAATGTAATGTTGCAAATTTATAAAGAGCATCAGAAAAAAATAAAGAGAGCCCCAGAAAAAATTACTCTGGTTCTGTTTTCATGCAATGACCTCAATTACTTTTTGAAATCACCTCCTTTAATTTTTAATTCAGTGTATTTAAATAAGAAATTATTTTTGTAAGTTACTATGAAAAGAATACTTTGATGCTATTAGCCAAATTTCAAACTGTTTTATATGACAAGTTTTTTTCAAGGCTGAAAATATAAGGGTAATTTTTTTTCTTCATATTTTTGAATCACTCTTGTCCCTTGGGTTAGAATATTAATATCATACCTTCAGTATTTCCCCAGCTTTGTTAATAATAATCACCAAAACTCTGCAGCTTGAATACAAATACTAACCTTTGAGGGAGTGTTGAATGAGAACACTGTGTGTCATCCTTCTATATTTACCAAGATTTGGTATGGCCCAAATAGTCAGTGTTAAAAATATCGTGAGGGAAAGGTAACTGTGTGTTTCAGTAATTAATGAAAACCTACTTGATCAGGCAAAGAACATAGCATGTATAAAAGATTTTGAGGTTAACAAAAAAAAAAATCCATAGTAGTCCTCAAGTTACAAAATGGCAATTGGGACTGGAATTTCTGTTGTTAAGTAATGAAGTCATAAAATGCAATGGCAATTTGCAATGGCAATTCTGGCAATCCTAATTGCCTTCATTAAGGGAAGACTATACACTCATTAAACCAGGACCTAACACAATTATGACTTCTGACTCCCTGCTGGCTTCCCCATTTACTTTGCTTGTGGGAAGCTGGCACAGAATGTCAGAAATTGCGATTGTGTGATCACAGGGATGCTGCAATGACTGGAACTTCAAGAACCGGTATTAAAACCATTCATTCAGTGCCACTGTAACTTTGAACAGTTGCTAAATTAATGGTCATAACCCAATAACTACCTGTACTTCAATTGAATTTGAAGTTGTTCCAGAACAGTTTCCCCATCCTGACATCCTCCAGGCTGTGCTGAGTTGCAATTTCTAAGATTTCTGGAAACTATGAGCATGTTAAATCTTAATGTTAGTCCCAAAGGAGGAAAGTGATCTGACAGGAACTGCACTTTCCTCTTCTGGACTGATGGCAGTTTGGGAGGTCTTCTTGGGCTCATAAGTACAACTTAATCATCAAGTGACTACTGTAAACAAGTTATATCAGGTGTTTGTACAAATCCATCTAATGTGCCTATTGTACCTATGTCTTAGACCAGAACCGTCTTAAGACAATCACTTGTATTTTAGTTATCTTACATTTGGACTATTAAAGAATGTCTTACATGGGGCTATCCTTAAAGTCTACCACAAAGCTGCAGCCAGTCAAAGAATGCAGTGGCATAGGCAGCTATGCGCATGCCATGGAACAGCCATGCCACACTCTTGCTTGTGAGTTGTGCTGGTTGCCGGGATATTTTCAAATAGAATTGGAAAAGTTGGTTATCACCTATAAAGCCCCTCATGGCATAACACTGGGTTATTTGAATAGTCATCTATATCCAGTAGTTTCAGTCCTTTTCACATATTCTGACAGAGCTGGCATGCTCCATTTCCCAATGTCACAATTGGAGTCAGAAAGTAGTTCTCCTCTGGCATGGCACCTGCCCTCTAGAATTTTGGGAGTTCAAGTCCACAAATCTTAAAAGTTGCCAAATTTGGACATACCTGCTCTATAATACCATTCCCCCTAAGAGTCATATGACTTCCACCTCAGCCCTAGTTAGAGAAGCTCTTAAAACCTGGCTGTACCCCCCAAGCCAGGATCAGAGTGGATGATGGAGCTTTTTGTGATGTTTTGATCTTTTGAATAGTTGTTGTTGGTCTTTGTCCAGACTTTATTTTTTCAGAGATGTGTTTCTTTTTAAAAGCCACCTAAAGTCATAACAGATTGGGGGAGCCTATACATTTCATAAACAAACAAACAATCAAATAGTATGTGAAGGGACTGGGTTAGGAACATCTGCTTTGCAAACTATATACAGGGTAGATCAAAAGTTGGTCCCGTAGGCCAATCATGGTATGTTTTATTAATATTTTCTTTCATAGAAAATAATACTGTTCTTAAGAATGTTCAAGGGTCATGCATCAAACAAGTAAGATAATTTTTAGAAGAAAATGGCAACCAACTGGAAAATTTAATGTAGTTTATACAATAAATTGCATGTGGGGCCTGATTTTTAATACACTGACTGTATTCCACAGAGAAAATTGTAATTTTAGTGCCTTTGTAAAAAGGGCTTTGGATGTTGAACTCAAATGAAATTCTCTCTCCAAACCAGTTTTCCATATTTAGCACATCCTTCATCATGACATGTGCCCATATTTCTAATTTTAGAGAAGATGAGACATTAATCATCACAACAGGAGCTCCAGAATGAGTTTACCTATGAATTCTGATGTCAAACTAATGAGACTTCATGTCGCCTTCTTTCCATGACTTCAGACATGTTAGTAGAATTGAGAACAGAGTTCAAGATCCTGAGTCAGGTACATTCTGTCCTCTGAATCACTCAGGGATAATTTCTATGCAATTTTCAAACAAGAATTCTATTACAATTTTGATTTCATTTTGTCTGACCCTGGTCCTTTCTCTCTTTGGGATTTGTGCACTTGGTAACCATAGCTATGTATCCTAAGATGCGGCTGGTTATTTGATAGCAGTGTTTCCCTGCTTTGCCAACACTTCTCCTTCTAACTTTTGCTACTACAGCAATATAGGAAATGATGACAACAGGCAAAGAAGAACTGATCTGGTAGCCAGAAGTCAAATTTTTGCTGTCACTGTTGAAGTAAAGGGGAAGAGGGTAAGGGGTGGATCAGCAAAGGAAAGGTCACTCGGTGCCTGCTCTGTTAGTGAAAGCACTGTAGTAATCAATGAGGGTTGATTATAATAATGATGATGATGAAGTTGATGATGATGATGATTAAATTTTAAACAGTAAGTTTCATCAGTGGACTGCTGGAACACTGAACTTCAACATCTGCTTGAGGATGCCAGATGGTGTTGCTGACCTTGATCTGCACAGGTAATAATCAGGTTCTACCATCACACTGCCAGGTAATTACTACATCCTGTACTTTGCCTTTAGTTGTTATAAGGAGATTTGGGCAAAATGCTTAGCTTTTCTTGCTGAAAATCCTCTAAAAGGTTTGAATGAAATCATGGGCTCTGTCTTCCAAAGCCTGATAACAAAAAAAAACAAAAACCATTAAATTCTATATGTGTTTATTCTGACTGAAGCTGAACATGATTAGTTCTTTTGTGATTCAGGAGAAGATTACCACACAGCTTGCTCCACACAGAGGAATTCAATAGCTTCCTCTTCGCTTATGATCTTCACATCCTCCGCCTACAGAATGAATGCCCCTTGGAAAATGTTCTTTGGCATTAATTTGTGTGTGTATGTGTGAGAGAGAAAGAGAGAGACAAACAGAAAGAGAGAGACAGAGACAGAGGGAGACAGAGAGAGACAGAGACAGAGAGAGAAATTAAAACGCCAAGAAGAACTTTACTTCAAGCAGGTTTTATTCCAGAAGAAGCAGACTATTGTACAAATAGTTTTTAAAAGAAATTGTGTTAACTGATTCAGGCACTTGACATAATCTTAATCCTCCTGTGCAGAAGACGATATTCATCCCTGTCAGATTTTAAATCGATCCCATAATCAGCATATTTTGGAAACCTAGCATAAGAATATCAACAACAATTAGAAAAACTATTTCTACGTCTCATCTGGCTGTACTCATTTAGACATGGAGAACTTCTAGTCTTCCAGATATTGCTAAACGCCAGTTCCCCACAACTGAGATCAGTGAAGCCAAAGGAAACAGATTCTTGTGATTTCTTCCATTTTTAAAACAATCAGGCATAGTTGATCAAAAAGCTATTGTGATGACATTATGGCCTCCAATAGCAAATTTGCCATTCAATTGTTTCCCTACTTATTCCTTTCTTTGGTAACTTTTTGGATGCGTGTGTGTTTCAGCAATTCCTATTACCTCCAGGGAAGGGTTAGACATATTAGAATAGATATCTCAATCGCATAGATCTATCACAATAACAGCCACTCCTTTCACTTAACCAAACCAGAAACAATAGCTATGCCTTTTTATAGGATGACAAAGAAAGAAGTTTGACTCCAACAGGGATCCATCCTGTCTCCATTGTCAGTAAGATGAATGGGAAGTGAGGGGTTTTCCACTCATCCTTTACTTGAGATTTGATTTTAAAAAAACCGTTATGAAAAAAATCCCCTATCTTCAACAATTTATGTTTGTAAAATACTGCTCGAAACCACATTTCTGTTTTGTCTGTTACACGAATATTATTCTGCTCATTTCCCCCCCCAAAGGAATAGCACTAGCAATAGCACTTAGGCTTATATACTGCTGCACAGTGCTTTAGTAAAACTATACATTTTAAAATAAAACAGAAAAACAATGTAAGATAGCGACTTAATTATAATGAATTTTAGCTACTTATTGGCCTCTTATAATGAAAAATGAATAAAAAAGCAGCATAAAACTGAAGTCCGAGAAAAGAAAATTAATACAAAATTTTGATTTTTTTAAAAGGGATTGTGGTTGCCTAGTTCTGTATAGAAACAAAGCAAATCTTAGGTAAATATATCTGTACAGAACATTTTACAGCGTGGTGCCCCACTAAGAAGATGTCACCCATCATCCGATCTCACAGGATGGCCCTTGGAAAAAGACCTTTGAGTAAATAATTGCCTTATTTTGGTTTGACTTTGTGTACTATGGGAATCCAGTCAATATGATTCATAGTTTATGAATTCACGTTGTATAAATACACAGACAAGCTAATACAGCTAGTCAATCCTTCAGGTACCTTCCTCCAAAAACTTGATCTGATTTTCATTCAAGTTTATTAGAATCAATCATGATTACTCTGTAATCATGCATTTAATCATTGTCCTTCTCGCTTATTAAAAATTAGAACTTGATAACAAGTTTTTTTAGATTCTTGGGAGCACCATTGAAGACTGACAGTAATCAGTTAGGAAGTGGGATGGTACAGAGATTGATCTGTTGGACTGGAATGAGAAGAACCAGGTTTTAGCCCATCTTCAAGCATAGAAGCTTGTCAGGCTATTTATAAGGACAAATAGGAGAAAGAAACCCAGTGTATAGTACGGTGGCCCCCTGAATGTCTAACAAATAAAATAAATCAGTGTAGCCACTTAAATCACTGACAAGGCATATATTCAATATTTCGTCCCATTCAATGGCCTACATCAGGGGTCTTCAAACTTGGCCCTTTTATGACTTGTGGACTTCAACTCCAAGAATTCCTCAGCCACGCTGGCTGAGGAATTCTGGAAGTTGAAGTCCACAAGTCATAAAAGGACCAAGTTTGAAGACCCCTGGCCTACATCTTGTAATTTGAAATTAACTGCAGTTCCCAGGCTGACCACAAGGCTACAGCACTACAGATAAGGCAGTGGTGGCGAACCTATGGCACGGGTGCCAGAGGCGGCACTCAGAGCCCTCTCTGTGGGCATGCGTGCCATCGCCCCAGTCCTAGGCCTTCAGCTGGGTTTTATAAAACCTTTTCGCTTTAGGCCTCCGTCACCATGTGCAAAAAAAAAAAATGTTCAATTAGCCAATTTCAACTTCTCGCAGGAAAAAAAAAAGATCTTGCAAAGTTGGAATTGATTGATTGAACTTTTTAGTCCCACCCAGTCTGCCGTTATCACTGCAGCCACGCCCAGTCAATGGGCCACACCCACCCGGCACTCAACGATGCATAAGTGGGTTTTGGGTTGCAGTTTGGGCACTCAGTCTCTAAAAGATTCTCCATCACTGAGCTAAGGCATTACAATAACTTACTACAGAGATTGCTAGAGATATGTTGGTGCTTTGTAACTGCAACTGATGAAAGAGAAGAGAGTTGTGCCAAAGAAGCTACCGTAAATGCCGGCGTATAAGGCGACTGCCGCGAGCGCTGAAATCGGCGCCAAAGACGGGGGTCGTCTTATACGCCGAGTCGTCTTATACACCGGAAATACTGGTAGTTTCCGGCGTATAAGACGACGTTCTAGGAATGCGGCCCGGCTATAAAGACGGGGGTCGTCTTATACGCCGGGTCGCCTTGTACGCCGGCATTTACGGTACTTAGATCTTCAAAGACAAAAATGAACAACTGAGCATCCCTTAACTTGAATGTCAACATTGAAGGGGACTGTAATTCTGAAAGTGCACCTACCAAGGTACATGAACCATTCTTTGGCATTGCTGTTTCCTTTGGTGGATTTATTGAGTCCCAATCAAACTATTATCATGCAAATATGTTATAGTTTCAATTGGTACTCTACTGCCTTGCAGAGAGGAAGGAGCAATCTAGTACTTTTATAAAATGTAAATATAGTTTCCAATTGACCAGATTGACTTAACAGTGGGAGGGAAGACCCGGTTAAATGGGTTTTTAGTGATTTTGAAAAAGCCATTACTCACTGCGATCTGATGCAGAACTAAGCTGCTAAGCCAGTTCATTCCAACTTGTAATGTAGAAGTAAAGCCACAACCACAAAATGTGGCTAAGGTAATCTGGTTAATTTATGAATCAGTATAATGTCTATATTCAAGCCAGTTAGTTAAATTATTAAACCACAAGTTACTTAACATCACAAAGCAAAAGATTATTCTGAACAAAACTATTGCAATTTTTAAAAATTACAAAAAAATGTAATACTACCACTCTGTCCTTCAGGACTGAAACAAGAGTTGTTAAATAACATTGCTTCTAAAACATCAACAGTACAGTTACAGTTTCAATGGACAGCTTCCAGTGAGCACTTCTTTCTCCTAATCTGCAATTTCAGAATCCAAACACACAATAAGATATATAATAATGAGTATATTGCACGGTATATCAACAAAGTAATCCTATATAATCCTAATTTTCTAAAAGTAACTCCCCAAGTCAATGAAGCTTGTTCCTATCTAAAATTGGGTGCACAAGTTGCGTTATGCCCTGATTTAGTTTAGCTTAGTATGATTTATGACTCCCAATTGAGACACTTATAAACCATTATTTATGGCCTATGGTACAGGCCAATATACTTCATAATCACTAAATCAAATTGACTCTAGTTTACCTAATGTGCAAATCAGTAAGACTAACATCTCGGTAAATCTACACAAGATGGTATTCTTAGTATTTTCAAATACTGTTAACTCCATAGATAGAATCATAATATTGGCAGAGTTAGTACATGCTGCAGAAAAGCTAAAAGTACAGAAGGTTGTGTTCTGTACCTAATGATGCTAGAGTGCTTTTCACCACAAATATATCACTTGCAAATGATGTTACCATGAGACAAAATGGAGGTGAAATTAATGATAATGGTGGCAATGACAGTCAGGGAATCAATGCTCATGGTGATTTTCGTAGTAGTGAGAAAAGGAATAGATTCCTGTATTAAGAAGCCAATAGCTTACATGTTAATGATAGGGGAAATATGTGCATAAAAAGGAAAAATATAGATGAATATATAATGACACAAACACAAGCTTAATTGTTATTGGCAGGTTTTGAAAATCAAGTAGACATTCTAGTTAATTTAGATGGTTCATTCAATTCACAGATGTAAAAAAAAAAAATCACTTAAGCTCCCTTTATAAAAATGCTGTTAAGCTTTGGCAAACAACAATAAAATACAGCAGTTAGAATCAGCAGCTACCCTGTAGCACACGAGTGTCAAACTCGCCACGTCACGTGATGTGTCATGACGTATTGCGACTCTTTTTGCGTTGCCGGCAATGGGGTGAGCACGATTTCGGTATGATGAAACCAGAGTTCATACTTTTCACTCAGTTACAACATAGTTTATTGGATTTTGGCATAGATATTCTGTGAGCTCAGCATTACAGTTGTAAATCATGGCCAATGATTTCATACATTGTGTGAATTTAGGCACTGACTCTGCTTTCAGATTTGCCTGACTGCTTGCTACCTTGCCCAGCTATGAAACTAAAGCACAACAATAACCAGCATGCTGAGCATTCAGTAATCTCTGTTATCAAAGCTATATTCTTTTTTATGACTAAAAAAAAAGAAATCAAGCAAGATAGCAGAGGCAGTTAGGTGGATTCCCACACTGTGTTAAGCCATTTTTTAAAAATGGTTTGTTGATTTACATTACATACCCGTTTTCCCCCGAAAATAAGACCAGATCTTTTTTTTCTTTTTGCCTCCAAAAGAGGCACCAGATCTTATTTTCGTGGGGTGTCTTTTTTACTCACCTCCTGCACCAACAGCCCTGCCCTGGTCCACTTCTTCTGCAGCCGAAGGAGCAGCTGCATTCTGCAGTTATATTCTGGCCTGCATTTCACAGTCAGGCCTTTCCAGAAGGCCTTTGCAGCCAAGTACTGAGCTATGGATTCAATCTATGGCTTGGTTCTTGGCTGCAGTGGTCTTTCCAGAAATGTAGGCCTGACTGAGAAATGCAGGCCTGGCTGCAGAAGACACCTCAGAAGAAGTGGGACCGCGAGTAGAGGCCTGGCTGCAAGGTCCACCCCCCCACACACCCTCGCCATAGCTTGATTTTTAAGTGTGTGCCTTACCCCCAACTAGGACTTATTTTTGGGTAGGGCTTATATTAGGCCCACCTCAAAAATCAAGGTAGGGCTTATTTTTGGGGTAGGCCTTACTTTCAGGGAAACAGGGTACATATTGCCTTTAGTCCAAAACAAAATAAGCCCATTTTGGCTTTATGTAATGAGTGAAGTCAACCAGAATGAACTATCCTGTCTCTGCCCACTTGCTCAAGGGTCTCTTGCCCTCTGCATAAAATTTCTTCTTTTCTATGCAAGCTAAAATACAAGGTTGGATTAACCAGTGTTGCTGGATTCCTGGCAGTGTAGAAAGATTTCAAAGAAAGCACCAGGTATTCAGTGTTATTGCTGCCAAATGAAAGAATTCCCTTCTGCCTACTATTGGCATAGGCACAAGGGTCCCGCAGTAATCCCATATAAGGTGGTAATACCTGGTGTAGGTATTGCTTGCAGATTACCCAAAGTGTACATGGAAAACTTTCTGTGTCATAAACCATGAAATGCCAAAGAACTGGTGCTGAAAATGAAATTCAGCACTTCTTTCCACTTCTTCCACTGGAAGACAGCCAGATCTCACCAAGGAGGAAGGGAACTTGGCAAATGCCAACATTACTCCTACTCAATCTTTTGTAATAAAGCTTGTTTTATCCCATTTTTTTTTAAATGATGCTGATGCTCTGATAATTACAGACAGAACAAAGGTGGAATAAGATCAGACAGAAGGCACATCGTTTTGCCACTTACAGTAAACATATTTTCTCACTGGTCAGTTCCAAAATCTAGTGCAAAGCTCATTATTTTGAAATATTTTTCCTACCTTTATTATTTTTTATAAATAACTCAAGGTGGTGAAGATATCTAATACACCTTCCTCCTCCTATTTTCCTCTCAACAGCAATCCTGTGAGATGGGTTAAGTGGATGAGAGAGAGTGACTGACCCAAAGTCACCCAGACAGCTTTCATGCATAAGATGGCACTAGAACTCACAGTCTCTTGATGTCTAGGCCAGCATCTTATCCACTACACCCAACCCTCTCTGTTTCTCTGCAGATAAAAAAGAATGAGAATGTATTCATGAAGCACAGAGTTCCATAGCAGGGAAGAAAAACCACCTATTTGGTGAGGACTAGCCATAGAGAGGGTGGCTATGTCTAAACTTGATTTTAGTTTTCCAATGCTAACACAAACAGCAGCTTAGGTCTTCCTATGCTCTGGTACATGAGTGAACAAAAGTTTCTAAATCAGCCCTTGCTAATGTGATGGGAGAGGGAGAAGATTTTCCTTAAAATTCCCCAGATGAAGTGTGCTAATATCATTAATACAATGTGCTTTAGGCTTATAGACCTCTAACTTGGGTGATATGTAATGGATCTCAATTTGGAACTTTTCAGATTATCCAAAATTATTTCAAAAACCCCCTAATTGCATGCCAAAAGAAACCCCATCCCTCAGAAAAATAATCTAATGCCAAATCACGAAAAAGAAACGCTGAATTATAATTTCTTTGCAATCTGCCTACATGTTGCATGCACACAAACATATACAGTATATTGTAAAGCCTGGCAACAGTAAGAATTTAACATGTTAAAATATCATAGTAAAAATGATTACTACTATATAAGTAAAATATCTTGTGATATATGAAAATAGAAAAGATCATCAGGAAGCCAAATTATTGACTGCTGGTTTCATCCATTATGCTACACAAATGCTTTGTATTAACTATTGTTGGCTTTGTGATAGTTTATTTTATGTTACAAATGCTTAATTTAATAAACACATCTTTCAATCTTGCATAAATTCAAGTGTCAATGAGTAGCATGGCTCTCTCTATAGCTCCACCCCCCCAATTCCTTATCTTTGTCTGAAAGCAATGATGCAGAATCTCTTCTGGCTGTTGGTTTGCAAGATCCTCCCTGAATGACCCAATCTGGAACATCCCCCACACAGAATGTGAGGTTGGCCCCCACCCTCCTATCCTTTCATAAGGGCCTAAAGACGTGGCTCTGCCAGGTGGCCTGGGCTCCAATGGGTGAACAGTACAGTGGAAGTGGTTATCAAGTAATAACAGCTCCCATCTCCCCCCACACCGCCCCCACCCTCCCCATGTGTCCTTAGGTTTCAATATTTGGTTTTAAGTTATTTATGTTTTAACATATATGTATAGAGGGATAGAATCAAGATCACGTGAAGTATTAATACCACTTTGCAATGCCTTGGTAAAGCCATACTTGGAATACTGCATCCAGTTTTGGTCACACAATGTAAAAAAGATGTTGAGACTCTAGAAAGAGTACAGAGAAGAGCAACAAAGATGATTAGGGGACTGGAGGCTAAAACATATAAGGAACGGTTGCTGGAATTGGGTATGTCTAGTTTAACGAAGAGAAGGACGAGGGGGGACATGATAGCAGTGTTCTAATATCTCAGGGTCTGCCACAAAGAAGAGGGAGTCAAGCTATTTTCCAAAGCGCCTGAAGGCAGGACAAGAAGCAATGGGTGGAAACTAACCAAAGAGAGAAGCAATCTAGAACTAAGGAGAAACTTCCTGACAGTTAGAACAATTAACCAGTGGAACAACCTGCCTCCAGAAGCAGTAAATGCTCCAACACTGGAAGTTTTTAAGAAGAAATTGGACAGCCATTTGTCCAAAATGGTATAGGGTTTCCTGCCTGAGCAGGAGGTTGGACTAGATGACCTCCAAGGTCCCTTCCAACTTTATTATTATTATTACTATTATTATTATTTACATTTTTATCACTGTAAGCCATCCAGAGTTGCCCTATGGTAAGTTGGGCAGCCAATATATTTTATAAATAAATAATAAAAGAAATAAATTCATTAAAATGTCTGTTTAGAAATATGGAAGAAGTGGACTGACCAAGCCATAAGCCATGATTTACAGATGGTAGTGGCAATCTTGATTATCAACCAAAGACAAACAAACCATACTAGAGCAATGGATAAACCCAGTATACAATTTGAAATGAAGGGATGGTTACTATTGGATTCCTTCCCCCCCCCCCATCTAGTGCATTCTAGATTCCTAGAATTCTCATTCAGTGTGGCACAGCTGGAGGGCAACAGATTTAGGAAGTATGGATTGTATATACTTGCATCATTCAGTTTTATTCCCACGTTTAATTTATCACAGCATTGTTATGCCCCAACAACTCCAAATTTCCATGATCACATGAAACATTGTCTTTCAGTTTGTCTCTAGCTGATGTGCAAGTCATTGCTGATACTAGAATAAAATAGTTTTCCCCTACAGCTGATGCCATGGGTTGAAGATGTGGGAAATGTATAACTTTTTATCATCCCTTAACTAGGATGTGGGGGCGTGATGGATCAGTGGTTAAAGACACTGGAAAGCTGAGAGATCAAATCTGAGACCTTGAGCGCTGCATAACGGGCTGAACTCCTGTCCTTGCCTTAGCACCTGCCCACCTTGCAGCTTGAAAGCATGCAAACACAAGTAAATAAATAGGCACCACTTCAGTGGGAAGATAACAATGTCTCATGCCCCTTGACATACATTCATGCTGGCCACATGACCACAGAAACAGAGATGAGCGCCACCCCCTAGAGTCGGACACAACTGAACAGGGGAAACCTTTACTTTAACTAGAATGTAAGGTAAAAGTTAAGGTAAGAGGTAAGGGAAGAGTAAGGTAAGGAAAGAGATCTTATGGTGGGAATGCATTAAGAGACTGTAGGGAAGACATGGGTACTGCAGGAATTTTGCGGGGAGCTAGAGTCTGAAAAGCAGAAGCTGAGCGGTGGGGAAAAAACTCTCATGGGTAGAAGAAAAATCTCCATGTTTACAGAGAGCGATCAATTGGTTAAAGTAGCTTTATCGTACAATGCAACAAAGTCTTATCTAGCATGCCATGTAAGCTTTGAGACTGGTTGTCGGATTGTATGTGCCTTCCCCTCTGGCCATTAACTCCCCACCACGCCAACCATTTGTCTCTCAATATTTGTCCTCTCTTTTAGGACTTTGTGGTTCTGGATTTGTTTCATTACCAATAACTCGTTCCCTCCCCCCTGTTTTTTTTTAATGTCACTTTTTCTCCCAGTTTGTAACAAGATAGCAGAAACGAGAGGAGAGCACCACCTTCATATTCACAGAAAAAGAGGGAGCATATGGTGCTACTCTGTTGGGGCAGTGTTCTAAAATAGCATTAATTACAATCGTTAGACGCAGCACTCTGAGCTGACTGGATATTCCATGATGAAGAAGACGTGCAAACGTTAAAAGGCATAAATGCCACAGGGAGTCCGGAAAAATGAGTTCAGATTCCAAGGACTGAACAATCCCCATGAGCTTTCATTCAACTACACAGCCCCTCAGTTGAAAACCAAGCCTCCCCATTGCTCCTAAGGATCGTTAGTCAGATGACTTGTGACTCACCCCAGACAGAAAGGGGATATTTGCTTTCACCTGAAAAGTTAAATCTTCCATGTGTGTTTCAGTTGCAAAGCTGGAACATTTAATAAGGGAACTGGAAAATTCTGTATTTGCATCACAGAATAATTTTGGATACAAATCCTTATTTTTCTCATGACTGAATCTCCGATGCCTGCCTGTTACCTTTTCTTCTCAATCTGAGGGCAGGGAATTATGACCAGTCATGCTAGGGGGGGGGAAAGCTGATTTGAGCAACCCCTCCAAAATACATTCAAAAGCTTCTGAATGCCAATTGTGCCATGTCAGGGAACTATGACCAGTTCATGCTGGGAGGGGGGGGGGAGAGCTAATTTGAGCAACCCCTCCAAAATACATTCGAAAGCTTCTGAATGCCAATTGTGCCATGTCCAGTTTCAAACAGTGTCAATTACTGATCATTGGTAGGAGAGCCAGCTTAAGCACCAGCCTGAAAACTAGGAGACTGTGAGTTCGAGTCTCACTTTAGGCATGAAGCCAGCTGGGTGCCAGTCATTCTCTCTTAGCCTTAGAAAGCAAACAAGGAAAAGTGACTTCAGAAATCTTGCCAAGAAAACTGCAGGGATTATCCAGGTAGTTGTCAGGAGTCAAAATTTACTCAAAAGCATGCCCAACACGCATACATACACACACACACACACACACACACACACAGAGAGAGAGAGGGGGGGGGTAGGAAGATTCCATGTCACCTGGCAAACTATGTGATGAACCATTGCATGTTTCATAGACAAGCTGGAGATTAACTGGCAAGATCCATTTGAAGTAATTTTTCCAGAATGATGATGGTTAAAGAGGAAATTAGCTTGCCAGCACTGCCACTCCTGTTTCCCTTTTGAGGCAATGTTTCTGAATAGCTCTCCAAATGACCAAGTGTGCAGATTAAACTGACCTACAAGGATTGAGTGAGGCTGACTAATCAAACCATTCAAAGGAAATTAAGCGGTTCTTAGATATGTTTAGTTGTGACTTGCCACAGATCTGATCAATAGGGATAGATAGAAGAGCTGATATATTTTATATGGAAGAAGAAGATCTGTTTGTTATTCAAAAGGTTATGAGATTTGTGGGGGGGAAAGCACGGCAGTTTGCTGCGTGTGCATTTCCCCCCACATCTCACTCTTCTCTATTTTATTAGTGAGGACATTATCCTAAGCTGGAGTAGTTAGTGGGTCTTAGTCAGGGGACATATAACTTTGCATTTGTTTATACAAAACATAACTTGTTCCTGAGGTAAGTTAATGGTAGTTTAGTATGGAAAATTGAAAGTAGAGAAAAAAAGACATTGAATAACCATATATGTGCATAATTAAAGGATACCTCTTAAAATTCTTTGACTGACATGTATACAATGAGGTTTTTTATGTGAAGTAGTACAATTGACAATTTTTGCACAAGTAAGATTTGTAGGAACAGCTACAGTTGATGTATGCAAAACAATAGCATCAAAGGGTAACATATAAGAGATAGGACCCCAGTTTGACATAGTTGCATAATGAAATTCATTGTCTGATAGAAAATTGCTTAAACCAGTATAATTTTTTTAAAACTGAAGCTGGAACACACAAAGGTATAGAGTAGAGAGGTAGAGGTAGAGAGTAGATTTTCCATATCATATGATTCAGAAAGACAAAAGTCTGTCACTTGTGTGACATTAGCTAATTGCACCCAAATATTATATTTCATCCATGATTCTAAAGGATGAGGTGGGAGAGCTTGAGCCCCCACACAACAATTAAGAAGGAAAGAGAGGCAAAGAATGACTAAGGAATTTGCAGCCAAAACCACAAATATGGCAGCGCATAAATTCTCTGGTGTAGGTTCTTTTCCCTGCTGCCGCAGAACCTCCTGTGCTTTGGATGTTAGGTTCTTCACATCGCCCCAGGTCGTTGGTCAACTGTGATGGCGAGAGCGAAAGGGACGTTGTGCTGTCTGAAGAGTCACCTGCTTCATTTCCAGTATTGGGTTTTGGACTTGATGCCATGACATCTTTGGCTGGTCGCACACACTGGGCTGGAATCCAGAGAGGGCCTGTAGGAGCAAGCACAGCAGCATAGCCTCGCCCCCAAGTTAGTAAGGGAATTGGACCTAACCAGGTTTTATCAGGCAATTGCCGATAACATACCAATGGATCAGGGAGCACAGCTTTCTGCTGAAAGTGACACTGGTAGGCAGTAGTTTTTTGAAAAGAAATATTTAGCTGATTTAAAGTTATTAGGACTTTATTGACTTGACGAGTTATCCATGCCAAATTAGGTACCCTTGATCCCTCCTTTTTTATTTGTTTGTGAAGGCAGTCCTTAAAAGACCGATACATATGTGAGAAACAAAGGATAGCTGCTGTAAAGTTAAAAACAAAGCCATAAGATTGGGGTTGATCCTGGGCATGATGTAAGCACCTGGAAAATTAAAAATAAGTTGGCACACATAATTAGAGTCAGAGATTAAGTTAAAAGTCTGTTGAGAAAAGGTGTGGAAAGCTAAAATAGCAGATAATTCTGAGTGTTGTGATGAGGATTGCACTGCAGTGTAGGCAGATGATATGAAATACAGCCTATATAGTCAGCATTGAAGAGATAAGTTATTCTGAAAATAAAATTGAAAATCAAATTTTGGGATAGGAAGGACAATATTAATTAAATCAGTCCCATTTCAAGGACAAGCTCGATTGTGTCCTAAGGTTATTATTTCAGCAACAGCCTGGATAAAAGATAAAACATTTTAGGGTGGGATAAATAAAGCCATTCAATACAATATACTTTTTGCGCTTCTAACACAGCTAATACTCCTGTAAGTAGCTTACTAGTAAGAAATATCAAAAGTGTTAAGTGACAATTTTTATGTGGAATTCTGTCCACAAATTGAGTACTCAAGTACTTAATTTGCTCAACTGTGGTAAATGCTGCAAGTGGAACTACAATGAGATCTCCAGATTGTTTTCCTTTGGTCAATAAGTCAAATTCCAAGTTAATCAAATACCATTCAGATGGAAACAAATTTCTATTAAGTATGTTAAACATTTACAAATCTAAGCAAAACAATTCACAGTCATTTCTTTTGGTTGATGGATATATAGGTCTAACTAAACAATTTAAACTCAACACTTTTCCCCCCAAAAAATTGTCCAACAATTACTGTATCTTCTTTCGAGTAAAAATTTTGTAATCTGAAACTGCAAGACTGGGCATTAAATTTCATCTCCATTCGCAAACTGGAATTCTAAGCAGAGAGGAAAAAAAGTTGAAAACGAACAGTCCCCCCCCCCTCTTCTTTCTGTCTCTCTTGCTCTTAAAGCAACACAGCCAGTTGAAAAACAAAAGAGACAGGAAATTTTTTTGTTACAAACTTCTCACCACTAAAAAATAGTTTTCTCTCCTTCACATGCATTTTCCATAAATTCTCTCACACATTCTTCCTGGGACTCTTCTCATGCAAGCACTTACTATTGCTTTTCAATTTACTTTTACAACAATAAAATCTGCAGTTTTCTATTTCTTTTGCAGCCTGGGAGAGAGTGGGTGGGGGGTGGGGTTTGAGGGCTAACACACACACTTAGGTATCAACAAATTAATTCATTCATTTTCATTCTAACTGCTTGTATAAACAATTCCACATACAAATATTTCATTTCATACTTTCTCCAGGCAAACTATTTATTTTTAAATAAGGCCTTTTTATGTGATGTTATCAGAGAGGGTTTTGACCCTCTTCCAAGTCTTGGAAATAACACAGAATACAGACAAACATATATACACAAATACATAAACAAAACACACCTCAATTTGCGGTTTGAGGCTAAAACAGCCCTCCCCTTTTAATTAAAAAGGAGGGGAACATTTATGGTTACTTCCAATTTATCCCAGCAACTTCAAAAGACATTGGGGAAAGACTAAAAGGAATATTGAAGCTGTGAAGGGTGAGGGAAAAGTATCAGCCTCTTCTCCTCACCTCTGACAAAGGGGAATTGAATAGAGCCACATTAAAAGGGGAAAAAGGGAAGAAAAAAAACTTGCTTTCAGTTCTTTGAATTTTCTTTTCTTTTTCTTCCATTGCTTTAGTTGTTATCAGATAAACTAGCCAACTGGAGGTTTACAAAGTTTTTCAATGTTGTCTTGTTAAAGATTATTTATACTTCTACACATCAACACAAAGCACTACCAGACATTATCTGACAGAATTAAACTTAACAGCTACTTGAAGTTTCAAAACATCCCAATTGTTCAAAACACATTGCAGAGGAGTACATTTTGATTTAATTTGTTTCTTTAAATTCCTCTGACGATTCCCCATATATATTTTTTCTACTTCAAGATTGTTCCTCTAATATTTTCCTTATGGGGGGTGTGTATGATGGCCGTAAGAGGCAAAAGAATTAACCTCTTCAGAAGAAGCTGAAAATCCAATTAAAGATCCTTTCGGAGGGACAGTTTTTACTTGATCCTAATCAGGTGTGGGGCTTGTAGTTAATTGTTGCCCTGCTGAAGCTTCTGAGCCAAATTTTTCCACTGCTTGATGGCACTGATGCCATTGATGTAATACTTGTACTGGAGCCTCAGATTCAAGATGTAAAGTATGCCCTATCTTTTCCCAATCTCATAACCTAAGCGTCCAGCGCTTAAGATATCAAGGGGAATGTTTCCTTACCTCATCCACCAGCTTCCTTATGTCTGCCGTAGGTGCTTTCACGCCTGATTTGTGTAACAGGAATCTGAGTTCCTGTACATGTTTCTGCTGGTGCTGAGATAGATTGCAACCTTACTTACTACTGAGGGGTCCCATAGGACGAAAGTGCACTTAGAGGTCTATTCTAGATGCTGGTAAGTATGTTGGCTGTTGCTCCCTCAGAAGGGGGGCTGTCCCAGTTGCTCCATGGGGAGCTGTCCCTGTTCAGGGGCCAGATGTAAGACACTAAGAAAAAGACACAGGCATGTCTTGAGCAGAGGTTTGAAGCTGCAGGACACAGCTTGACAAATTCTGAGTTTATTGCTTTTTATATACTTGTTACATACACCAGCTTAACCATTAGATGCTGACAAAGGTTTCTTCATTGGAAAATGTCTTCATATAAGCAACTATTTTCTAGTAACACATTACATGGTCAAAGGCCAGGTAAGAACAAATACAGGTAGATCAAAAGGAGAAAGAACTGACAAAGACGGGAAGAGATAGGAAAGAACTTAAGCATATTATCTGTTTAGGTAGGTGAGGCATTAAGTCAAAAGTGTATGACCTTCTGGCTGCTTCACTGGGACAAAGGGTATCAAAAGGTTATGAAGTTTGTGGGGGGGAAAGCACGGCAGTTTGCTGCGCATGCATTTTTCCTCACAGTTATAACGCAGTCTTAGTTTGTTTATCTTAGCCTAGACAACTGTTCAAATTGTTGTTGACAGCTTGTGTCTCGACTGGTGTATTCCATATTCATTTTCAGAATAAATTGAAATAATTAGTTTGTTAATCAACAACAGAGTTTGGTTTACTACCAAACTTCTTTCCTTGTTTGTTGTCATATCTGGTCTTTCTCATTCTATATCTCTCACTCCCTTTCCTTTGATTGCTGCTTTAAACATGTCATAAAAATAAATTCATTTATCAGTCAGATGTAATGAACAATTACTTGTTTCAAGTTCTTTAAGTGCAGATTTCCAAAGCTTCAGATTCTTTTTAGATACTTAACACCTTAATGCACTATACATAAAAGATATGATACCTTTTTTCTCAATAGCTTCTGCAAAGCAAATTTCCATTTTAATAAGCATCTTATTTTCAAATTCAGTCCCTCAATTTCCTATTTTTGTACCACGTCAAAATTGGATCCCATACAGAGTTCCTAATGTGAAGCTAGAAATACAAAATATTTTTGCATACTGATAATGGAACAGCTTATTCTCCTCACTGCCTATGCTTGTTATTTATTTATTTATTTATTTATGAGACTTATATACCGCTTTAAGTGCAAGCACTCTCTAAGCGGTGTACACCAGTAAGCAATGTATATATATATTTACATTGCCCCCAACAATCTGGGTCCTCATTTTACCTACCTTGGAAGATGGAAGGCTGAGTCAACCTTGAGCCAGTGAGATTTGAACCGCTGACCTGTTGAACACAGTCAGCTAAAGTGGCCTGCAGTACTGCACTCTAACTGCTGCGCCACTCTTGTTAGAGTGAGATGTGTCACTATCACATCCTTTGACTTCTTTCTGTGGATATGTCATTTTGTTGATTTATAGAAGGTAGAGGAGAACCATGCTTCAAGCAAGAGAAGATATTTCTATACATACTTGTGTCCACAATGAGCAAAAATTATATTTCTACGATGTCTCTGCCAGTACAACATGCTTAAGCATGGTTAACAACCATGATTTATGGAATTAATCCACTTGAGGGATTTACATGATATTCTGAACTATCAACTAATCCCATAGGGTGCATTTTCTAGGACATACAGTGCTAAGCCATAGATTAATCAAAGATGGTTAATGTTTTGTGCTACCCTAGCCAATTAGATACTCACAAGAAATCAACTTGCTTTATTTTTCCATTTCATACTATGTTATAGTATTACAAAACATGCCCATCTGTCATTAAAATATATAGTCTGTCTTTCTAATCCAAAATGTCACTGAAAGATGGCTAACATATCTGAAAATAAAGTACTCAAAAAGAGTACTCAAAATTAAACTCAGAGGAAAAGAGTTGTGAGTAAAAAAAAGATCACCAGAATCCACTGGTGAAAAGTTTAACTGAAAAGAGACTTACACTTGATGTTTAGTGGCTAATTTAATAAATGTTTATCATATCATATCTTGATTGATTATGATTAATGAGGTGCCATTGATGATGTCTCCTCAACCTGAACATTATTTTAAGGTTATGTTACAAACTGAGCCTACAGGTATGAACTACAAGCTACAGTTTATACTCTTCTTTTCAAGAGAATTAGTCTTTCTATTCTTATTAATTACAATATGTAATATTAATTAATAAAGCAATATTAATTAAATATTCTTTACATATTTAATTATACAGGACCTTTTTCAGACAAATTGTGCGCTAAACTACAATGTCTATGGAGATTCTCAATCATCCAGGTCATGGTTGCCCCCTAAGGAAGAAGAAGCTTCTTGGATGAGAAGTGAAACAGTTTCAAACAAGAAAGTCCAGTTGCCTTTTGGAAAAAAGCACCTTTGGGTGAAGCCACAATATGGGCATTTTGAACACGTGCTACTTTCATGGATGTGTTCAGTCATATCACTGAGCATTGAGTCTGACCATTGGTTCATCTCTAAAGTGATTCTGTCTAAAAGGTAAAATCTCCTTTGAGCTAAGTAGCTTCAGGGGATTTTATGGACCTGGCCATGTAGTATGCTTCTCAAATATGAAAGTGGTTTGCCATTACGTTCTTCTGGTATATTTTTTCTGGCTTCTTGGTCCAGCCTATAGTCCAGATACTTTCTGACAATATTTCATTCAAATACTAACCAGTCTGATCCTCTTTTGTTGTTTGAGACCAGACAAAATGATCTCACCACTATTTAGGCCAGGGATCTTCAAACTTGGCCCTTTTATGACTTGTGGACTTCAACTCCCAGAATTTCTCAGCCAGCATGCCTGGCTGAGGAATTCTGGGAGTTGAAGTCCACAAGTCATAAAAAGGCCAAGTTTGAAGACCCCTGATTTAGGTCAATGCTACTTTGACTAAGATAAAGCTATAATAAAAAGTTAAACATTATCCTATAGTTCAGGTAAAAACAATTAATTAGAAACAAAGCTGCAAGTGAAATTGGAAAGTGAAATGTCTTCTAGAATAACTCTTTGGAATACTTGGGAATAAAATTAGAGAAAGAATTCCTTGCTGCCTACCAACATTATCTATTACTTTTCATAATTTTTGTCATCGTTTCTATTGTTTATGACTTCGTTACCATGGCTCCCTTAGGTCTTCTCCACAAAATGTATCTTGATGAACCGACAACCCTAGAGATAATTATAAACTATTATTTTAAAATAATAGAAAATCATTATTGGAACTTTAAAAGCACAAAATAATAAAGAAGGCCTCCTTTATTCTTGGAAAACTTGACAACCTCTTTTGATTATGCAGAGTGTAATTGTTAAGTTGCCTGAATGCTTTAGGGCTAAATTATCTAAAAAATACAGGTATTTTGAAAAAGCGTGATTTTCTCTACTTTTAAACAGAAACTGAATAACTAAGCCTGTGCTTCCAAGACCCTAGATTATTAATTGATTCAGCAGACATGATAATAACAAGTACATGAAGCTTTATGCAAATACAAGTCTGAAAAAGTGAAATAATGGGCAAAAGGCAGATAGAGACTGAGAAAAACAAAGCTAATGAACAATACTGATCCCACTAACAGGCAGATTTATTCTTTCATACCAGTGCTTTTTTATCTCATTGGGGACATAGCTGGACCTGCCTGATTGCACAATCTTGTGTTGTTTTAGAAGCTAAGTTGATTTACTTTTGACTCTCTCCAGTGTATTGGAAACTGTAGCAAGGCTGGTTTTTTCTTTTGAATCAGCTCTCTCTCCATGTGGGTGGTCTGTTTTTTCTTGGTGGACACTTTGGCCTCACCTTGTATCTTGACACCTGGACCCAAGCCAGCCATTACATCTTCCTACGCCTACCCTACACACCCCCTCCGCAAACACACAGAAATTCAGTATCCTGTTCCTGGAGTTCCTTCTGTATTCACTTTTTGGAATTTGTCACCCTGCTTCTCCATTTTGGCCAGCTAGAAAATTCTGAGAGACTCAGAGAGACTCTGAGACGAATTGCTATTTTTAAGTTGTTCTCACTTTGGCTGAGTTTTTTTTTTTTTTTTAAAGTACAAGATAGAAGAAGCCAAACAGTTTATCCCATGCCCTTGCAAGGATATTTTATGCAAATGGCTATCAAGTATTAACATTATGCCCTCTGTAGCCATTCCTTTTATGTCATCTGCTCATAAATGGTGCCTTGCTCACCCCTTGAGTAAGAAGTCGCCTTGAGCTGTTCCAGATTTAAAGTAGTGTTTTATGTCTTCTCCCAGCATAATGTGTGCTGTAGAAATGGTCTAGCTTGTTTATGTGAAAATGTACCTATGCCTTTTCTGCTTCACCATGCCACCCACTCAACAATCGCACCTGTCAGGGGGTATTCAAGCTACTTTTAAGCACTGGTTCAGTGTTTAAGAATAGTTTGAATAGCCACAGATTGATATAGGAGAAGCAACGAACAAGATAAAATGGAAAGCTCTTTTACTGCACTGAGAAACCTCATCAGCTGTTAGTTTGGACTACATTGGATTCAGTGCTCTTCTGAAAAAACACAGAAACAACCAGAATCTGGGTCTAGCACTCTTTCAGCTTAAGGACATAGATAGCCCTCAACTTAAAACCATTGGTTTAGCGACCTTTCAAAATTACAATGGCACTGAAAAAAGCAAGTTATGACCAGTGTTCCCCTTTATGACCATCACATATCCCCCATGGCCACAGGATCAAAATGCAGCTGTGTGATAACAACACATATTTACAATGGCTGTAATGTCCTGGGGTCATGTAATCACCATCTGCAGCCTTCCCAGCTTGCTTCCAAACAAGCAAAGTTAAGCTGGATTCGCTCAACAACTGTGTGATTCATTTAAAAACTGTAGTGATCCTCTTAACAATCATGGGCGGGGGGGGGGGAAGGATGTAAAATGGGATGTGACTTAATTAACAATTGCCTTATTTAGCAGTGGAAATTCTTGTCCCAGTTCTGAACAACGTGACTTGCTGACCTTGTTGTTGTTGTCAGTTATTTAGTTGTTTTTTCTTTAAGACCTAATAAATATCATTCTATCTCTCTTTGTCTTCTTTGCATTCTTGTAATGAACGTTACTCATGCTTGTATCATTGCTGATAACAAAATTGTCTTGTGTTGGCCTTTTTTTTAAAAAAAAAAAATTCTTTGATTTTTCCAAGCATCAATTCCTTCTCCAATGACTTTTGTTTTTATGTTATGCATCTAACTCCCTCCCCCATAACAATGCACAACTTTTTGAAAAGATTGATTGATTGATCTTTAAAGGAGACTAATAACAAAAAATATTTTAAACATATTTTGGTGCTATCTTTTCAGGATCACTCTGCATCTCAGCATGAACAGAGGAATCTATAAAGTCCACATTCCAATTTAAAAAACAAAACAGAACTGGCCTTTGCTCCTCTTCCTCTCATATTGAAAGCATCTGTGTGAATCTATGAAATATACAAATATCAGTTTAGCAATGTGATAAATAAGTTCCCTAGGAATTGTTTCTGACAGATTTGGAGTTGCCCCTGGCACTTTTACACAATGTCCATGACAGTCTGTGAAACTCTTTGGGCAGGCCAAAATTATACAAAAGTTTGCAATGAGGGAAATGTGCATTATTAAAATGATATCTGAAGCCTGACCTCTGTTGGAGCAGAAGAGCTGCCTCCAGATTGTCAAATGGCAGCAAAAGTCCTCCTGAGCCCCAAGAATCTAGAATAAGTGGCCCTGATAGCCTCTGGCAAGATAACAATAGATGGATATAGGAAACTGCTCTGGACGTGGGAATTATTTCCACACCCACATCATAATGTAAAGGCTGGTGTTGCATCTCCTGGCTTGGCTGGCACAAGATGTACCAGTGAGAAACAAGTTTCTATCTGACCCTGTAAAACTGTTGAGTTCAGCACCGGCAATGGTAATTCAGAGTACCTATTTGCTTTTTGTCTTGGCTTGCCCTGCCCTACTTCACCTTAGATACATAAAAAGCTGTGAGTCACACGTGGGGCTTCCAGGATTTCAGGCACAAGGCTTTCCTAGATCTTCCTGGAGACATCAGGGTAATGTAGCCCTTTTAGGATAACATATAGCTTAATGCATTATACCTCCAATGAAGGAATGGCACAGCAAGGAATTTAATATCCAATAGGTTCATGGCTTAGCAATGTTTAACACTTGCAAATTCTCCTTAAAAGTATTCCAGTGCAGTCTTTCTAATCCTGGCCATCCTCTAGTTCACGGGTGTCAAACTTGCCACGTCACATGACGTGTTGCAACGTATCACGACTTTTTTTGCATTGCTGGAGCTGAGTTGGGCGCGGCCTCCATATGATGCAACTGGCCCATGGGCCGGCAGTTTGACACCCCTGTTCTAGGTGTATGGCCTTCAGCTTGATGGAATCTCAGTAATGGCCACATATCTCAAGGACCCTGGGATCAGAACAAGCTGGGCCAAGCACTGCCCTGATTGCCCCCTCCCACCTCTTTGCACTTCCAGAACTGAAGAAGGCTGGGTAAGGAGTTTTGGAAGTTGAAGTTCACATAGCTTAAGGTTGCCAAGTTTGAAAAACACTGCATTAGAGCATGTCTAAGGGCCACCCAGCCTGTGTGTGAAGGCCATCAGTGAAGGAGAATGTATCATTTTACATGAATACCGTTCCATTGGCTGACAGCTCAGGACATCCTTGCTTATATTTAGCCTCAATCTCCTTTATTGTAGTTTTAGCCCATTGGTCCTTGTCCTAAGGCAGTGTTTCCCAAACTTGACAATTTTAAGGCATGTGGACTTCAACTCCCAGAATTCCACAGCCAGCGTTGCTGGCTGTGGAATTCTGGGAGTTGAAGTCCTCATGCCTTAAAATTGTCAAGTTTGGGAAACACTGTCCTAAGGTAACAGAAAATGAATCTCCTTCTCTTCTGTGTGTGACAACCCTTCATATATTTGAGGACTTCTATACCATCTCCCTCAGTCGTCTCTCCAGTAAGCTAAGCATACTCCTCCATGCTTTCAAAGAAAAGCAGTTCCACGAAGCTTCCAAGGCTGAATTTTACTGACATGTTTCATTTCAAAATCTAGACAAATCTAGAAAGTTCTGTAGCCAGTTTGCTTGCTCCAAGAATAGATTGCCTAATGCAGGGGTGTCAAATGGCCGGCCCGCAGGCCAGATGCATCATAGCAAAACCGTGCCCACCCCATTGCCGGCAATGGCAAAAAGTCACGATACATGGCAACACATCACCTGATGTTGCAATTTTGACACTCCTGGCTTAATGGAAGGACAGGACTGATGGAAGTCTTACACCTGTGTCCTCAGCACAAAATCCTCTCATCCAGCCACCCCTGCTTTGAATTGTTTAGATGTCCTTTAGCAGGATTACCATATTCTGTCTGAAAAAATCTAGACAGCCAATAGATTCCTGCTAAGAGATAATACTTTACCTGTTTCTTGTTGCAATAGTGGTCATCAGATATTTAAGGCCAGTACGGAAACCTCAACTCGAGTGGTGAAGATGCCTTAGAAGCAGGCTGACCCTGAGTGCAAGTGTCATGTGCATAGCCAGGAAGCAGAGACTTGGGGCCACCATCACTAATCCATGGACACTTTTACCCAGAAATAAAAGTGGTGTTATTCATCTTTAGAAGTTGGTGGCAAATAGCAGGCTGGTTCATTTGCCATGGGAAAGCTGCTGCCACAGGGTGAAGAAAAAGAGAGAGCATCAGGATCACATGAAACAGGTTCCAGAGTTAGCAAAAGAAAAGGAAAAGAAACACGTGCACAAGTATTTTATGCAACAAGCTCCATTTCCATGTAACTCCCATTGACTGTAAAAGCTCCTTACGCATAGGTTGCATTCCCCATTAGAAATGTTCTAGGGCCAGGCTTTTGCAAAACCTCTGCTTATTTTGCTTGAGGCATTCACCACAAAAGGGCCCTACAAGTCAGCATAGGTTTAGTTAGAATAAGGATTCCTGTCAATACAGAAGGGTGTGTTGTCTATCAGTATCAAGCAAAGCGTAACCTTTATACGTACAAGTATTAAAATAATAAGCAGCGATGCTGATTTTCTTGTCTTTTTTCCCCATTAAAAACTCAACAATAAGTTCCACATCATTTTATTAGCAAAATATTTCTCAGTAAGATTGGCAAGAAATGAACATCTTCTCTGCCTTGTGAAACATTATAAAAATACGCGTGTCCATGTGTTTGTACATGTTCAACAGTGTATTTGCAACATATTTGTATCCTTTTCTATCAGTGTGAACGACTAAAGAAATATACATACAGGGACACTTACATTTTGGGAAGTACATTGTTCAAATGAGAAAAACCCAAAATAGAAGATTGTTGAGACAGAGTTGCTTTTTAGAGAAAATGATTAAAAGAAATTTCGAAACAACAATGCTTGATTAAGGGCATGCTGGTACCAAGCTAAAAACAGGACTTCTGCAGCTGCCCATTATTTTTCCTTTTTCAAGAAATTAAAGACAAAGTACCTGGATTGCAATGTTTCACAGAAAGTCAAGTAACTTCCTTTGACTTTAGCATTGATTTAGGCATCAGAGACAAATAATTCTACTGCTAGCCTAGAAAAAAAGAACAGCTGCAGATGCCCCAAAACTTGCAAAAAGCATTGGGTACTGACTTAGGAAAGGGGTAAAAGAAGGGGAAAGGCAGAGAAGAGATTATCTCAAAACACAGTTCAGTTCTTCCCAAATCTTTCCAGCTGAGGCCCACTGATGTACCTTGGCATTCATCGTGGGAATCATTGACCTCCAGAAAACATCCTTGTAATTGCAAATATGTTTGTGCTGCTTCCATTTAGAAGGAGCTTATTTGTATAATGCGGGTTTGTTATTTTTAAAATATGATTAAGTAGTGTGCGACTTGATTAAACAATTACCTGGTGTGTTTCCAAGTGGAGACATTTACCCAGGAATCGGATGACATGGAACTATTTTTATAGACCAGCCGGTTTCAGAGCTCTCTTTAGTCCTAGATGCCAATTTATCAAGGCAGGCTTAACAGAGGCTAAGCAGCATAGAACAGATATTGCAACCAGCTTGAAATCCCCCTTCAAAGACCTTTTTCTGGTTACTCTACCTTGTAATACAGAGAAACAAATTGCAGGTTACAGTGATCATTGCAGGAATAAGGAATACCTCCCTGCATTCCTGATCATAAGCAGAAAAAAAATCGGAGTCTTCCCATGTTAGTGGATCAGCAGGAGAATTTCCAGTATCACTCCTACGCTTGAGTAGGTGAATTCACAGGGAAGAAAGGAGGGGGGGGAGGAGGAGGAGATCTGTTCAAGCATGTCACATTTTTGGTGAGAGATAACTGCAAAGGCCATTATATTTGATGGGGATGCATACATGAACTGGATCTCAGAGTGGCCAAGCAGAGGCCAGTGAAGTAACCTTGTGTTGCACAACTGTGCTTTAATCAGAATCCAGTTTGATTACTGGGAGCTACTGTACTGCCATTTGTTTTTGTTTTTGTTTTTTTTTGTCAGAAATGCAGGAGGGGAATGCCATCGGTCAAAAGTATCTGCCAGCTCATATGCTGGAGCATTTGGAATTGAGAGGCACCCTGCCTGAGAAACTGGAGGCAATATATCACCCTTAAGATTAACAGCTACCGAGACCCTTTCCTCTGTGAATGTCTCTCATTTCCTTTTAAAAGCTGTTTTGGCAGCTGGCATTGCTTCCCAGATAGAGTCTGGAAGCAATTTTTTTTTGCTAATGAAAGTGGTTTAAGTGCTTCTCCTATTGGCTTTGTCTGAATATGTGAATCTTGGCAGAGGGCAAAGCAAGCCTCCTTTCCCTTCAACGCTCCCCCCCACACACACACACTCCCACACATATTGTGCATGTGCTGTACCCACCAACCGCACATTCACAACACGGAATTACATGGTGGCTGTAATGGGTCATTTGCAAACAATTGTTTGACTGCAACTAGAGGGTTGATAAAATAGGGTAGCTCCCTGGGTGTTGATAGAACTACGAGATTTGGGCTGCAAATGATCAGGATGAAAATTAGATGGCAACAGTGAATCATATTTCTCTGTAAAGCGGTTCCTGTAGTTTCTGTTTTTTGGGTATTGCTTTACTGCCATCTGATGGTCAAATAGATTTTTGCAGCTCAGTTCTCATAGGCCTAGCACTACTCCGTTATACTGTTGTTACCACCACCAAAGCCCAGTAGTAAACATAACAGTAAGGAGAAGCTACTTAGCGGGTAGATGCTGAAAGATAAGGCAAACTTCTCAGGATCCCTTAAAGTCCCACCCCAATATAAAGTTCCAATCAACTGAAGAAACTGGAGGATCAAACTGAAACCACTGAGAGGCCCAGAACGAACGTGTTCCAACATCATTGCTTCTCTTCATGGCTGCAAGAATACAGGTATTGTCACAAGGTGAGTAAGCTTGGAAGACAATCTAGCAAGGTGGAAGAAAGGTCCCAAGCTGATGTTCCAACCATGCACAGTGTCAGCTATAAGAATCCAGCTTCCTAAAGCTTCAAGATGACTGGCGCTCTTAAATCCAGCTAGAAGAATTGGTCAATAAATAGTGCAAGAGAAACTAAAGGTCAAAAATGAATAACTGCACAATTTAAAAAAAATATTAAGAAGCAAAGCTTGCATCTTCTCTGTGGGCCTGATCTTGCTTTGTCAGAGAGACATTTTTATTGTCCATAAAGCCAATCTTCATTCAACACGTCCTAAAATAATTATTTTTTGTGTGGTGGTATAACATCTAAATATATCCAGCCGTTTACTCATTTGAATGATGTTTTTTTTTCTAAAATAAATAAATAAATACAGCTTATATCAGCTCTGAATATAAAAGCTCAGGGGGATCATGTATTTGTCATTTTATTATTGCACATTTAGCAAAAAGCTCTTGATCACCATCAGCTGGTCACGATGAGGAATGATTCTGAGGCTCCCACATTGCACCCTGCAGAAAGACAGACAAAGGCAAAAATACAGGTTGGTTCCACATATTTATCATCATTTCATGTGACTCTCCCTGTACAGATACCCTTCAGCTAACTCATTCATAGATCCACAATTTGCCCTCATCAGTTGTGAAATTATTCCAAATTATAAAATGCCACAACTGGCAAGATTATAATATCTACGCAGGTATAGTTTATATCATACTGATTCACCTTCCTGGGTCAATTTGCTGGAATCCTTTGTCATATAAACTTTCAAACATTTAATATTTAGATATTCTACTTCTCCATTTTAGAGGAGTTCTACCAAGGCTTATTCACTCACTATAGAGTGAATAAATTCTGCCTTGCTGAGTGCATTGTGCTTATAAGGCTCTTATGCTTATTTGCATTTATCCAAAGCACACTTGTCATGGCTCTGGATTTTTGCATTCTTGGGTTTTTTCTCCTCTATTAAACTAAAGTGCCATCCAATTCACACTGAGTCAGGACAAAACCATGTTGGCATAAAAATCATTGTCCCCGTTGCAAAATTCTATTCTGCCTCTGTGAAAACTGTTCCAAGACATTGCAGAAGGATACCATTCTGCTTTGTGAAAGTGGTAAACAGTATTGGCATGATGATTAGCTAGCTTCTCTGGCTTTGCTTCAACATCTTCTTTGAAAAGGTGATCAGCCAGTTGGGGAAATACCTAATAATGGAACAAGGAAGCATAACAGGGTGGATCTGGCTTCAGGGCTCTGCTTGAGTTTGTCTAGCCTTGTTTGTCTACCCCTTGAATGACCTTCCAACTTCAGCTAATTAAAAGGGGGGGGGAGAGGAAAGCAGTAGGAA
Organism: Crotalus tigris; assembly: GCF_016545835.1. NCBI lineage: Eukaryota > Metazoa > Chordata > Lepidosauria > Squamata > Viperidae > Crotalus > Crotalus tigris. The sequence goes on from NW_024100214.1 coordinate 3,913,979, forward strand.
ACAAACAGTGCACAGTAGCCACAGAGAAGATAGAAGTGATGCTTCTTTAATGGTTTTGCTACTAGCTAGAACTTATAGAGTGAAAGAACTGACCCTGACAATCTGTTGGACAATCAGTACTCTTAATTCACAGGGAAGGGGAAAAGAAAACTGAAAAACACAGACATTAAAAAGAGCAGCACAAAATTAAGTGTATATTTCTCCTTATTTTAAAGAACATTTGCAAAGAAGAATAGTAGAGCTACTGCATTTATAAGGGAAGATTTCCCAAAGATAATTCAGACTACAGCAACCCCTTAATTTAACAGATTAATGGAGAGAAGGGTGTCCATTAAAGAGGAATATCATCCAATGGAATTTTACGTATGTGTAAAAGACCAAACAGGATTTTATGCATGCTTAATAGTATGTCATCTATGGAAAGTTTTGTTCTTGCATCTGAAGTACACTAAAATGACACTGATTAAATAATGATTTGTTGTATTGTTAAAATGGAATTTGTCTAATATGCTCTTCTGCCTCAGATGAAAGAGTGGAGATCTGTACATTTCAGACTACAGGTAGTCCTCGACTTACGACTACAATTAAGCCCAATTTTTTTGTTGCTAAGTGAGAGGTTTATTAATTGAATTTTACCCCATTTTACGACCTTTCTTACCACGATTGTTAAGTGAATCTGACTTCCCCCATTAACTTTGCACGCCAGAAGGTCACAAAATGTGAGCACATTGTAAGGATATCAGCAGCCCCTCCAGAGAATGAAATATTTTGGGGAATTTTAAAGAGGCAGAATATTATATTTCCCCTAAAGGAGAAAAATCTTAGGCAGAAACAGCCCCCAATCTCCCTGCGCCAGGCAGAAACTGAGCAGGCCACCTTTGAGAAATGAAGATTTGATAATCCATTCAGGAAGACTGGGGCTGGATGAGATTAGAAAAACAAAGATTCCTAAAATTCTCATCCCCCATCCAGCTCCAAGGACAGGACATGACCTCAAAGACACAATAGGAGTCAGGCAACAATAATCAGAATACCAAAAGGGCACACTCAAGCATAGGTCAAAGCACATTGCACAGAAACAGGCACCTCAAACACAAAGCCCCAAAGAAGGTATAAAAACCCACCCACTCTCAATTCCATTTTGTCAGCCACCTCAAAAACATGCTGCTGTCACTGAAGTTTCTGGCAACTAAATAAAGAGACCTCCTTTCCAAAATGCGGCCTGCCTTCCGCTCATTTCTACAGCGTCCCCCCAGCTTTCCTTCTGACAACATGATCTGGGGATACTGTAACCATCATAAATACAAACCAATTGCCAAGCATCTGAACTTGCCAAGCATGTGACCATGGAGATGCTGCAACATTCGTAAGTGTGAAAAATAGTCATAAGTCACTTTTTTCAGTGCCATTGTAATTCTGAACAGTCACTAAATGAATTGTTGTAAGTCGAGGACTACTTGCATAAGCACAATCCAGGTCTTCTACATCCTTACAGAACTTTCTGCACTTGAGTTCATGCCTCCATGCAATGCCATCCATTCTTTTGTAGGAACTATTTCCCAAGAGTGTGCATATTTGGAAGATAGTGACATTATTGGCTGTTTTGCAGGGCTGTTTTGAGAGCAAGTGAGAAGAAGAGAACATTAGCTGAAAGCATTACAGATAGAGAGGCAAAGAAACAATTTCGCCAACCAACTTTGCAAGTGCCAGAAGAAAGAAAAACAACTTGGACATTTGGGAAATAAGTTATTGCCTGACTCACATAATATGCACCATTTTGCCTTAGGCTTTACAAATAAGACGTATGGAAGAATTTAGGGTAGAAAAGAAACTTTTTCCACAAATAAGAACAATCAACATTAGTAAATCTACTTCAGGGTGAAGGTAGAGATAATGGATAGTCTAAAGCCTCAAGTTAAGCCATAATGATTTCTGACTCAGCAGGTGTATCAACCTAGCTATGTTATGTGAAACTGATCAATAGTGGCTCATTAAACAAACTCCTGTGAAACAAACCCCAGTTCTGCATGTTGTGTGAACCCAGTCCATGACATCATCAAATGTTCATTTACAAACCTCAACTTCAGCACCATGCCATCATTTTAATTGCCTTCCTCCTGCATTTGGCTCTTTATGTGATTTTTCAGATTTAAGTGAAGACCCGAAATGGCCACCATCCTGGCTTATCAGAAACTGGGTACTATGTCTTACCACAAGGTCTGATATATCACCGAGTTTACAATGAGCTCAGATGCAGGTAGGGTCTGCGTGAGACAATAACCCTATAACCTCAGTTGAAAAATTGAGCTTGGCACATATGCACAGAGGGGGTAAAATGATACAAATACATATTCATAGAGCCTTGCAGTGTGTTGTGTGAAAATTCATAGCCACCATGCATGACAAAGGTAAAATGAATGCACAATAAGCTACCAGAAACCTAACTTATGGCTTTGCATATGCTGTAGCTCAGGGGTCCCCAATCCCCAGGCTGCAGCCCACTACCGGGCCTTGAGCCCTTCAGAACTGAGCCTGTTGTGATTCCTCGCCAGCCAGTGGACCCGGCAGCTGAGTCTGAGGAATCAGAGGAGGAGGAGGGGCCTGGAGTGACATCAGAGTCAGAGGAAGGCTCTCAGGAGCTCCCAGACTTACAGTCTGATGAGGAGCCTGGCCCCTCTACTCACGGTCAACTGAGACACAGTTGTGCTGGGAGTATGAGTTGGACAGTGATGAATCACAACTGGGAGATATTCAGGATGCATGAAAACACCGGCAAGAAAAGAGAATAGGACAGAGGAATGCAATGGGGTGGCTCCAAAGGCAAAGGAGAAGGCATTAGGAAGCCACACCTTGGCTACATAATAAAAGGGAAGGTGTGGGAGGTGCTGGTTGTCAAAGGCAACTGTTCATGTTGAGGATCGAGTTTCTATGAACTGTGTTTGTTTGCCTTGGACATTGACTCAGGTCTGTGAATAATAAAAGGGGATTGTTTTTTTCCTGCGGTTCCAGTCTGCTTGTTGGAAGAGGGGTTTCTCCTTAACAAGGACTCACGTAGGCTTGGACAGAACAGGGCCATGGAAGTGGCAGGCGAGTATAAGTGTATCCTCACTTGCATGAGCAGTGGGCAAGCACTGGGACATGTGCTCGTTCAAATGGAGCTGCATGGACACTCTTGCCCACCGCTTGCACAGAACCATCTCACCTTCCCCCCCCCCGGTTGATCTACACGAAGCTGGAAAGGTTAGGGAACTCTGCTGTAGCTTACAGCCCATGATTTATGCTTTCCGGTGATGTGCAAATCTAGCAATTATAATTTATCTAATAAATCAAGAGACAGTGTGTTCTAATCCTACCTTAAGTACAGAAGCCAGCTTGGTCAGCCACTAGGAAGAAGGCAAGGGCAAACACTTCTGAAAACATTGTCAAGAAAATTGTGCAGACTTGTCCATGTAGTTATTAGGAGTCAAGGCTAACTTGAAGGCACAAAAACAAAGCAAGCCACAGTTTAGATTTTACAATATGTGTACTCAGTATCTGTCTCAGACAGTCAATGAGTTCCATGGTCAAATGTGGGACTAAGCCTGAGTTTTGTAGCTCCCTTTCAAACTACCTGAGCTCATTAAGCCCCAGTGATGAGAATTCAGTCTCCCCAAAGTTAAAGCAGTTGATGCAGCAGGGGATTGGACTAGGGTTTATAACAAGGTTTATAGCAATTTGACAAAAACTGCTGCCCCGCCCAAGAAAATAAAAAAGCAAGTGGGACTTAGCCAATCAAGCACATACAAGCTTATTTCTGGGAATGACAGCATGATAATGTTAGGTATTGTGTTCCATCATGTCATTTTTTAAAATCATTAATATTTTTTTAAAAAATATATAAACTAAACTCAGAAAAGGAAAGAATAATAGAGAATAGAAAGTGCAAGAAAAAAGTAAGAAGAAAAAAAGAAGTGACTTCCAATCTTTGTCACAAAAAATACAAACAAACTTTGTAAAGTCTTTCTTCCTTACTTAAGCATCTCTTCTTCCCTTAAGTCATATGCAACTCCATAAACATTTCAATCTGGATGCCAGCAAGAAGTCCATAAATGGTTCCTAGTATTTTTTTAAAAAAACATGTCTTAGTTTAACCTTGGTCAAAAAAATCAACTTTGTACTCCTTCCTTTTGTTCCTAGCCATCTTGATCTTTATTCATGTAGGTATCTCATAGGATTTTACCTCTGTTCAGGGTTGTTTTTTTTTTCATTCCAAAGACTTCTTTAAATACTTAAGCTTATGATTTTTTTTTAAATTCAGAACTGAAGGCAGACTCATTTGGCATTTTCTCCTCCTCCTCCAGCCTCAACTAGTCGATCCCGTTTGCCGGTTTTGGCCGCCCAGGCTTCTTCGTCAGCGTGTATCGAAGCTCGATTCCCGCGCCTTCCTCCTCGGAGGCACCAGCTTTGTTCAAACAGTTGCGGGCGGCGAGCCGGGGAAAACAAAATGTCTCAGTGCGGCGGTTCCTCGGGCTGTCGGCTGTTTTTGCAAGTCCGGAGACAGCCTCTTGCCTTGCTCTTGGGACAGCTGCTCGCCACGGGGCTAATCCAGGCCGTGAGGGCTGACGAAGCCCCGCCTTCATTAGCAGGTAACTTGGCTGGAAGCTGCCATCTGAAATCAGCTTGCTAGCCAACAGTTGCCTTTGCAAACAACGACAAAGCAGCGGCCCCCAACCTTTTGGGCACTGCGGAGAAAGGTGTGCATTTGTGTGCTGCCTTCATCCCATTGCCCTGTTGCTGGCATGACACGGACCGGTGCCGATACACGGCCGAAGGGGGTGGTGGATGGGGATCCCTACTGAAAAGGCAAGCGATCAGTCGTCTGTTCATTTGGATTTCTGCCCCTAATAAGACCTTTGCCGCTCTTTCCCCGAAATCTTTGGACGGCGTCAGCTTACCCACCCACCCGCCCGCCCGCTCGCCTTTCGGTTCTTTGGTGCTTCAGATGGCAGCGCCTAGCAGCGTAGCCCGTCTCTTTTGGCTGTTTGGAAGGCAAAAGATGTGCTAGGTCTAGCTAGCTAGGACAGTGTTTCCCAAACTTGACAATTTTAAGGCATGTGGACTTCAACTCCCAGAATTCCACAGCCAGCAACGCTGGCTGTGGAATTCTAGGAGTTGAAATCCACATGCCTTAAAATTGTCAAGTTTGGGAAACACTGAGCTAGGAGGACTGCACGATGAAAGAAAAAGATGATTCAATTTATTTTAGAACTTGGAAAATTTTTTATCAATGGTTAGAGACACGTCAGAACTTGAAGGATTCAATATTTTAGAATAGATGACTGATTTTTAATCGAGTTCTAACTAACATTTTGATGATATGATTACTTTTCCTGATTTACTGATTCTCATTTGTTACTTTTGACTCTTAGGATTTTTTTTTTTGAGATTTTATTAGTAGTGTTTACTTAATAGATCAACGTATTTGTTTACTAATTGTTTTTAATATGTTACAGTCAAAGCTTTGCTAAAAATGGTTCAATATGATATTTACTCATTATTATGATCCGGACAGTTGCTTGTTTGTTGAAATATGTGATTGTACCTATCCTTATTTTATCCTAATTCCTTATTTCCTTCCCCTCTCCTGTTCCTTCCACCCTTCCCTTTACCATACCTGTATTATTCCTATTTTTCCTCATTTATATAAACTTAATAAAATTTTGTTTAAAAAAAAAGAAGGTTATGCAGCCAAGTTATGTTGCAGATGGGACAACAGTGGCCCCAAATATACGTGGATGTGCATTTCATAGGAAGAATTTAGGACTGCAGTGATGGATTGCAGGACTGATAAACCAAATCCAGCAAATTATAGAAGGTGGGCATACTTCAATGTGGCAGCTTGATTTGGTTTGTGACAATTATAATTCTTGGGAAAAAATGTCTAAATAACTTGCATATATAGTATTTCATGATGCTGTGATTGACCCTTTTCCTTTTGTATAGATAGTACTAGCTGTAAACAGTTGAAGATAATGAAGATAATGCATAGTACGGAATCAGCTTGTTTCTGCTACATTCCAAATGGAGCAATGTACTTACAAAATACTTGGTCAAGTATTCAGGTAAAGTCATGCTGTTGATGAATTCATAAATTAAGTGGCTAGGGTTTTTTCTTGGCAGAAAAAAAACACAATGAAGAATGCTATTGAAGATTTGGCAATATTAAAAAAATGTCAAATGGAATGTTGCAAAGGAAAACTCTGGAGAAACAAGACATCTCTCCAGATGTCATGTCTTCATTTCTGTTGTTGTTGTTAATTGCGAAGTCGTGTCCGACCCATCGCGACCCCATGGACAACATTCCTCCAGGTCTTCCTGTCCTCTACCATCTTCTGGAGTCCATTTAAATTCACACCTACTGCTTCAGTGACTCCATCCAGCCATCTCATTCTCTGTCGTCCCCTTCTTCTATTGCCCTCAATCTTTCCCAGCATTAGGCTCTTCTCCAGTGAATCCTTCCTTCTCATTAGGTGGCCAAAGTACTTGAGTTTCAACTTCAGGATCTGGCCTTCTAAAGAGCAGTCGGGGTTGATCTCTTCTAGGACTGACCGGTTTGAACGCCTTGCAGTCCAAGGGACTCGCAGGAGTCTTCTCCAGCACCATAGTTCAAAGGCCTCAATTCTTTTGCGCTCAGCCTTTCTTATGGTCCAACTTTCACAGCCATACATTGCAACTGGGAAAACCATGGTCTGGACTATACGCACTTTTGTTGGCAGGGTGATGTCTCTGCTTTTTAGAATGCTGTCTAGATTTGCCATAGCTTTCCTCCCCAGGAGCAAGCGTCTTTTAATTTCTTGGCTGCAGTCCCCATCTGAGGTGATCTTGGAGCCCAGAAAAATAAAATCTGTCACTACCTCCATTTCTTCCCCATCTATTTGCCAGGAATTGAGAGGGCCGGATGCCATGATTTTGGTTTTCTTAATGTTGAGTTTCAAGCCACTTTTGCACTCTCCTTCTTCACCCGCATCAAGAGGCTCTTTAGTTCCTCTTCACTTTCTGCCATTAGAGTGGTATCATCTGCATATCTTAGGTTGTTGATATTTCTCCCGGCAATCTTAATTCCAACTTTTGATTCATCTAGCCCTGCCTTTCTCATGATGTGCTCTGCATATAAGTTAAATAGGCAGGGCGACAGTATACAGCCTTGCCGGACTCCTTTTCCAATTTTGAACCAATCAGTGGTTCCGTGTTCGGTTCTCACTGTTGCTTCTTGACCCGCATATAGGTTTCTCAAGAGACAAATGAGATGGTCTGGTACTCCCATCTCTTTAAGAACTTGCCACAATTTGTTGTGATCCACACAATCAAAGGCTTTTGCATAGTCAATGAAGCAGAAGTAGATGTTTTTCTGGAACTCCCTAGCTTTCTCCATGATCCAGCGTATGTTGGCAATTTGATCTCTAGTTCCTCTGCCTCTTCGAAATCCTGCCTGTACTTCTGGTAGTTCTCGATCCACATACTGCTGGAGTCTAGCTTGTAGGATTTTAAGCATAACTTTACTAGCATGTGAAATGAGTGCAATGGTGCGATAGTTTGAACATTCTTTGGCATTGCCTTTCTTTGGAATTGGAATGTAAACTGACCTTTTCCAATCCTGTGGCCACTGTTGAGTTTTCCAAATTTGCTGGCAAATTGAGTGTAGCACTTTTACTGCATCTTCTTTTAAGATTTTGAATAGCTCAGCTGGAATACTGTCTTCATTTCTATTGGCTGTCAAAGCTTTTGTGGAATTTCTTATACTCCTCTTTGGTGTGGCCTCCTTTGCAAACAAATAAGGTTTTTGTGCTGCCCAAATCCCATAAAATACCCAAAGAATAGACTTTGTGTATACTGAAATAATTATCTCAGTATCTCAGCAACAAAATAATTTGTAAGCTGCCAGAGTCACCTTACAGGGGAGATGTGTGGCATTAAAAATTTAATAAATAATATAGATAAATAAATAAAATAAAATAAAGAATGTTTCTAACACCTCTAATCCATGATTTTGTGAGAAACAGAGTTAAAGCTTATAGAATCTATAAGCTTCCAGTGGAAATTTAGGTATCATTTAAGCTCCTCTAAAATCTCATTTAAACACAGAGATTTGTGTTAGAGTAAATTTGCATAGAAGTGCATTGTATCTATAATAAACGCCTCGATTTTGTATTCAGTTAGGTTGCCAGGTGTTCTCCAAACAATTCTCTCTTTGTTGTTGTTAGTTGCGAAGTTGTGTCCGATCCATCGCGACCCCATGGACAACTTTCCTCTAGGCCTTCCTGTCCTCTACCATCTTCTGGAGTCCATTTAGGCTCACGCCTACTGCTTCAATGACTCCATCAAGCTATCTCATTCTCTGTCGTCCCTTTCTTCTATTGCCCTCAATCTTTCCCAGCATTAGGCTCTTCTCCAGTGAGTCCTTCCTTCTCATTAGGTGGCCAAAGTACTTGAGTTTCAACTTCAGGATCTGGCCTTCTAAAGAGCAGTCAGGGTTGATCTCCTCTAGGGCTGACCGGTTTAATCGCCTTGCAATCCAGGGGACTCGTAGGAGTCTTCTCCAGCACCATAGTTCAAAGGCCTCAATTCTTTGGCGCTCAGCCTTTCTTATGGTCCAACTTTCACAGCCATACATTGCAACTGTGAAAACCATGGCCTTGACTATATGTACTTTTGTTGGCAGGGTGATGTCTTTGCTTTTTAGTTTACTGTCTAGATTTGCCATAGCTTTCCTCCCCCAGGAGCAAGCGTCTTTTAATTTCTTGGCTGCAGTCCCCATCTGTGGTGATCTTCTCTCTTAAGGATCCCTAATTGAGCCACCTAGAGGACAAGTTTCCACAGTTCTGTCAAAATAATAGAATGACTGATAATTCAGCCTAAAGCCTATTTGTGCCCATTGGGAAATCATTAGAGGGCTTTCTGTATTAAATCTTTTGGACAAACATTGGAAAATTGCAAGAATATCTGTTAAGTGGAGATTTTTGTTTTATGTTCACCTCTGCTATTTGGATTAAGAAAGTCCTTAGGAGTAAGCAGTCTGGGGCCACTCAGGTTTTGGGACTATAATTCCATGAATCTTTGCCATCAGGTTGCCTACTTTCTGTTGTCAATGAAAATGGAAACTATTTCTCCTAAATCAAGAATGAGTAATGTACAGCCTTCCAGATCTTTCAATTTCATTAGCTCTTGGTAATATTGATGCTACTTAGAATTTTACATGTTGCAGTTCACCAACATCTAGAGCAGTGGTTCTTAACCTGTGGGTCGGGACCCCATTTGGGGTCGAATGACCATTTCACGGGGGTCGCCAAACAATGCAGTCCGCCATTTTTCCCCCCTTTTCCTTAGCTGTGCTACTCCCTTTTATTCTACTGGCTTTTGAAAGCCAATAGAATAGACTCTCTTGAATAGAGTCTAATTCTATTGGCTTTCAAAAGCCAATAGAAATTGTCCAGGCTATCTCTGCCCTGCTGAGCCCACCAAAAGTCCCATTCTGCAAACAGTGCTGCACCAGTTGAGTAGTCCTCGACTTACGACTGGTTGAGTAGTCCTTGACTTACAATCGGTTGGGGGTCGCAGCATTAAAAAGGTTGAGAACCACTGATCTAGAGAGCTACATTCACCTTTGTTCTAAATCAGGGATGTCAAACTCGCCGCGTCATGTGACGTGTTGCGATGTATCATAACTTTTTCCCCCTTACCAGAGCTGGGGGGTGGGTGCGGCTTCCACATGAATCATCTAGCCCATGGGCCGGCAGTTTAACACCCTGCTCTAAATAAATCATGTGGTCTATATAGCATCTACGTGTAGAGCCCCAGTACTATGTGTAAAGTTATTTTGGGGAGAGCAATCTTGGAATTTTTCAGACAAACATCAATATTTGCCTCTTGCTTTTTCCTCCACTTGTATGATTGAGTAAATAAACCAGAATAAATCATTTGTGGAACCTGAGTTTTTAGTTTGTCGCTTACAATCAGTGCAAGCTGTCAAGCCAGGAATTATTAATGGCTTGCAAGCTGTGCTTGGGTTTGGAGCAACAGATCCAAGTTCAAATGCAATCAGTTATTTGCAGATAGTATTCATCTTACAATCATTCGTTGAGTGATCATTTGATAGTAACTGAAAAAAGTGACTTATGACCAGTTTTCACATGACTGTTGCAGCATCTCCATGATCACATGATCAGAATTAGGGTGCTTGACAACTGACATGACGGTTGCAGTGTCCTGGGGTCACGTGATCACCATTTGTAACCTTCCCAGCTGGCTTCCAACAAGCAAAGCCAATGGGGGAAAGCCAAATTCGCTTAGTCACTGCATTATTCACTTAACAAGGGCATTGATTTGCTTAACAACTGTGGAACAAAGGTCGTACAATGAGGCGCAACTCACTTAACAACTGCTTTGCTTAGCAGTGGAAATTTTGGACTCAGTTGTGTATTTCTACTTGTTCACCTACTTGCGCGAATGGCTGTGTTAGGATGTCTCAGGATTTCTGACTGAAAGTATGTAAACATAGATTAAACTTTAATGGTAGTAAGAAATCCCATTGTTCCTTATTTCATAGTTCCTTTTAGGTTTTGAATATATAATTAAGAATTATTATATTTTTTTAGGTGTTCACAAACAGCACTGGATTATTTCAAGTGGTGTATATCCCAGATGAACGTGACTGCCAAAATTCCGAACATTTGCTCGATTTTTTGAAGTGCCTGATTAGCAATATTTGGCAGCCTAGTGTGTCTAATCAAACGCTCATAACAGTGGACCAGTATGTTGGGAAAACATGTTTCAGGATCGAACCAACAAATAAAATACTCTACACTGTGAGAGTACAACAAAAGAGTGAGTACGGTAATATTAAGAGAAACCCATCTATAAAATACTTTTGTATTGTTAGAAGTGTGCATTTTTAGTACATAAGTGCAGTACTGCAGGCCACTTTAGCTGACTGTGTTCAGCAGGTCAGCGGTTCAAATCTCACCGGCTCAAGGTTGACTCAGCCTTCCATCCTTCCGAAGTAGGTAAAATGAGGACCCAGATTGTTGGGGGCAATGTAAATATATATATATATATATATTGCTTACTGGTGTACACCGCTTAGAGAGTGCTTGCACTTAAAGCGGTATATAAGTCTCATAAATAAATAAATAAATAAGTGAAACAGGTTTGGATTTCCCATCTTTTCTTTTGTTCCAGTGTTGGATAGCAAACTCGTTCTGTTATTTGTTGCTGGTGGACTTCTTTTTCATTTTGCCTTTAACCTGAGCAGGTACGTGTTAGCTTTACTGGAATCTGTCAATTACACGAACTTGCTAATTTTGAAAATAAAAATGTGCTGCAAGTCTGCAAACCTAAGAAATTGCATTGATTTCAGCAAGACCTGAGACAAGTTACCATGGGTAGGGCTGCAGTTCTTTCCTTCCAATTTTTAAAGTGTGTGCTTATTTAGATGTACAATATTGTCTAAATCAGTGATCAGTAAATTGGTGGAATAAATAAGGCACATGTTATGGTATAAATCAAGTGACTTTACTGGGGCTGAGCGAGCATACATAGGATTGCATTACAAAATTACAGTGCTGTGTTCTCTGGAATGTAGTATCAAAGCAGTAGAATTTTTGGACTCTTCTCTGAATGGGAAGAGAAATAAATGCTTTCAGAAGGAGATCTGATCTTGGATGCTCTCTTCTGCTATGAATCTCATGGTCTTTAACTCTCTGACACCAATTGTTGCAAACAAGGGCTGATGGAGTGGATATTCTCTCGATCTGCCCAGAAATCTAGCCTGGGGGGGGGGGAATTGCATGGCCTCCAGCACACCCTCTATGGATAGGAGTTGCATATACAACCTCTATACAATAAATGAGGTCATCTGTAGAAAGCTTTATAAAATAGTTGGATGGAAGTTGGCAGTAATTTATTTATTTATTTGTTTGTTTATATATTTAAAGTTTATTGGTTGCCCATCCAACCACTGAATAACTAGGTGCTTAGCCATGATGTATTTAGTTGGCTTAGCCATAATGTATTTAGCAAACCATGATTGAATTCACCTATCATATTAAGCTCTGAATCATGATATACAAACCAGAAGGACTTTGCACAGTAAGATAATCTAAAACTGAAACCAACCACATTATAGCTTAACGCAGCTTGTGAATCCAGGCAATATGAAGCAAGGAATTCTCATGGGATGTTAATTGCAAGATGCAGAGCTGTGTAAGTAAGTGAAGTGATCTGTAGAATTTAAATAAAGCTATATATCTTTGCTTTTCTACTTTCTTGTACTTATTTTCCTTTGCAAAAGATTTACTAGCATTCATGTGTTTCTCCCAAACAGAAGTAATATCTTCTATTATTGTGCTGGGATAGCATTTGGCATTTTCATACCTCTAGTGTTTCTCGTTTTCATGCTTAAAAGGTTTATTCCCAAGGTAGGTTTATGACTTTTAATATAAAGAAAGACAGCAAGTATTTGATGCTTCCCCAATGTTAACTGAGCTTTTAGTTTTGTGGGTGAATCAAAGGTTACTGAAGTGGTTTAACCATGGAATAAATATTTCAGCAGTCAGCTAGTAGCATGATCCCTAACTGGTAAAGCAGAATAAAACCTTAACATTACTGAAACTTGGGGTAAATAGTTTTGAATTCAATGTTTTCTATAGAGACAGAGTCAACTTGTCATTTCTTTTTGGACAAGATTTCACTATGGGTGGAAGACTCAAAATCGTAAGATAGGTAACAGGGTGGGCAAAGCATTTTGATATTCTTTATATAAACAAAGCACATTTATTCAAGACAACAGAGTTGAATCCAGATTCTTTTTCTCTACTGGAAGTATTCCTGGAGTAGAATTCAATTTAAAGTGTTGTATTGGTAGAAGAAGATAATTGATCTTCGGGCATCCTCCTTTCCTCAGGAGATCCCTGATGCTACTTCTTCCCGTTATTCTAGAGGTCCCTTGACCCTTCAAAGCGGGTTTTCCGAAGACATAGGGAGCTGCAGTAGAAGGAACGAAACACTGAAATATAACCCAGCAGTTCTTGATATAGCTAATCCAATAACTCTTTCATCTTTGACCATAAAACAGAAGAGCTGACTTTACTTTCCATGTCAGCAAAACACAAATTTCAGTTTCCTAGCGATATACCAAGAAATATCAGTCCTTAAAATGCTGTATTAAAAATACAACGCTCGTTCAATATTTTGCTTGGTTTTGCTCCTTGAAAGTTTAGACCCTGGGTCATATTTTAATTGCTTTTTGTGGCTCTGCTAAGTTTTTATCAGGCAGAAATGTAAGAACTTCCCATTCTTAGATTGTAGAAAATATTCCTCAGTGGCCATTAGATGTTCCTCAGAGGAAAGGCATGTGCTGTTCCCATGGTGAGGTAGTCTTTCTAACCTTAACATTCAATGTTTGTGCTAATTGTGGTGAAATTATGTACCCCTGAGACAAGAGGTATGTTTGGCTTTTGCTAGAAGAACCTTTTGACTTTTAAATTCCAAAATGAGATTATCATTAGGTTTGTCTAATAGTGAGCTCTTCTCTTCTCTAAACTTGTTTCAGCTTGATTTGGGTGGTTTCACTAACTCCACTTTTGTATATCTGTATGGACATGCACCATAATCAAACGTCATTGTTCTTTCCCCCCCCCTTCTTTTAGCTAAGTACCTTCTGGATTTTAATGAGTGGTTGCTGGTTCTCTTCTCTGTATATGTTCTATGTTTCGAGAGAAAAACTGAAATGGATGTGGAACAATTCTCCATATTATATACTGGGTATGAGAATGAATAACAATATAAGACCCTTTGAAAATGAGCTTCTTTGGCAATTACAACTCTCTTCAGTCCTAAAATGGAAAGCTTGTCAAATAAAGTGCATTATCTCCCAAAGGTTGCAGACTCAGACTAACTATATCCTCATTAGACATACCTGTTGTAGGTAATCCTCAAGTTACAACCGTTACTTTAATGGCCAAAGTTACATCATTGAAAAAAATAACTGATGACCAGTTTTCACACTTCTGACTGTTGCAGCATCCCCATAGTCACGTGATCAAAATTTGGGCATTTGAAAACTGGCATGTATTTATGACAGTTGCACTATCCTGGAGTCATGTGATCACCATCTGTAACTTTCCCAGCCGGCTTCTGACATGCAAAGTCAATGGGGGAAGCCTGGCTGCATGATTCACTTAATAACTGCAATTATTCACTTAACAATTGCGACAGAAAGGTTATAAAATGGGGCAAAATTCACTTAACAGCTGCCTTGCTTAGCAATGGAAATTTTAAGTTGTGGTTGTAAGTCAAGGACTACCTGTACACTTACAAGTAGTCTTGGTTGCATACCTGGTGAATCTTAGTTATATTTGAATGACAGAAAGACTATTCTGAAAACCTTCAAAAACTGAGATTTTATTGTTCTCCTCCCTCCCGGCTCTGGGATACAGCAGACTTTTATTACTTTGGATGTAAAAAAGCTTTCTGTTCCCTGATGAGAAAGATGACACTTGAGATAAAGATCTCTCTCTGCCAAATATGCTGTCCAGAGGCTTCAAGAGCATCTGGAATTATGTGAAGTGATACAAACATTCTTTATGTAGTGTCCTTTAATATACAGGTGAAATTCGAAAAATTAGAATATCGTGCAAAAGTTCATTTATTTGAGTAATGCAACTTAAAAGGTGAAACTAATATATGAGATAGACTCATTACATGCAAAGCAAGATAGCTCAAGCCGTGATGTGTCATAATTGAGATGATTATGGCTTACAGCTCATGAAAACCCCAAATCCACAATCTCAGAAAATTAGAATATTGTGTAAAGGTTCAATATTCTAGGCACAAAGTGTCCCACTCTCATCAGCTAATTAAACCATAATACCTGCAAAGGGTTCCTGTGCTTGATTGGCCAGCAAACTCGCCTGACCTGAACCCCACAGAGAATCTATGGGGCATTGCCAAGAGAAAGATGAGAGACATGAGACCGAACAATGCAGAAGAGCTGAAGGCCGCTATTGAAGTATCCTGGTCTTCCATAACATCTCAGCAGTGCCACAGGCTGATAGCTTCCATGCCACACCGCATTGAGGCAGTAATTGCTGCAAAAGGGGCCCAAGTACTGAATACCTATGCATGCTTATACTTTTCAGAGGTCCGATATTGTTCTGTGTACAATCCTTGTTTTATTGATTGCATATAATATTCTAATTTTCTGAGATTGTGGATTTGGGGTTTTCATGAGCTGTAAGCCATAATCATCACAATTATGACAAATCATGGCTTGAACTATCTTGCTTTGCATGCAATGAGTCTGTCTCATAGAGTTTCACCTTTTAAGTTGCATTACTGAAATAAATGAACTTTTGCACGATATTCTAATTTTTCGAGTTCACCTGTATATGATAAATCATCACTTAGTGTTTAGTCATTGCTGGTTGTGTTTGTTCCTAGCACTAAATCAGGATTTTTTTTTTTTTTTATAGTGCTGGCTCATAATGCTGAACAATCGGGGTAGATTCACACATCCACATGCTAGACTGACTTTATGTGTGAACTAAATAACTGAGTAAAAGATATGCTTGTTCAACCTTTGTTACATAGCTATAATCATGCAAACTCCTGCTTTAACGTCCTCATTAGCAAATACAGATGATCCTCACCTTACAACTGTAATTGAGCCCTAGATTATGGTTATAAGTAGTTGCAGTCGTAAGTTGAGGCATCATGTGACCGAATCTGATTTTTTGACATTTTCTGCCAGAAACCAGAAGTTAACACTGAAAACCAGCAAAAAAGTAGCAAATCATGGTCACATGAATGTGTGGGACACTGCAAATGGTGTGAAGGTGAGCTAGTTACCAGGTGCACAAAATCTGACCAAGGAGAAAGGGTGCAACTGTTGTAACTTTAAAATGGGTTGTACGCAACTATGGGGAGGTTCATTGTAACTTTGGTCATTAAGCAACCAATTGTAAATTGAGGACTACCTGTATTATGAGATTTACCTCAGTAAATATCCATACATATTTATGAATGTATATACAATATTGCTCTTTTTTTACTGGAATCTTGATCAGAAAGTTTTTTAAAAAATCATCTTTCCATGAGTATTATTTTAAATGATGCAATTGGAAAATGAGCACATTCTACCATTTATTAGTATTAATAAAAGTTAATCTTCCCATAAAATGCTGGACAGATATATTTCCAGAGTAATCAGCCTGTCTGTACTTCAGATGGGCGTATGTGGCATAACTCTAAGCTGTTATTATGCCATGAAAAGTATCCCACTAACAGAAAAAAAAAATCAGGAGTGGAAAGAATTGACTTCTAGTTTACTTAACTATCCCTCTCAGAAGCAAATGTTACTTATCACAATTTAGCCTCAAGTGAACGGTTAGTTGCAAGTCTAAAATAACTAAATCTATCACTTTTTTATCTACTATTTATTTCATGGCTTGGTGTTTTGTTTTTCAGGGTATATTTTATCAGTTGGATTGATCTCTTTTGCTATTTGCAAGAAGCACGGGCCACTCGGCAGCCAGCAAAGTATGAACCTCTTGATGTGGATGTTGCAGCTGAAAGGCCTGATCTTAATTTATTTTGGCATTGCAATCCCCTGGGTTGCCTATGCAGTCATAACTGCTATGCTCTGTACAAAACTCCTGCATTATCCCCTTCAAGCATCCTGCTATATTGGCAAGTCAGTAATCTTTCACTTATTAAATCAAAATGATATTCTTACCAAAAATTTGTTGAAGCAACTGTATGATGTAATCAGACATTTCAGGCAATTTTATTCTGTCAATGAAAACCGTGTTGTTTATTTATTAAATTTGTTTGCCCCTTATGTTCTGCTTTCTCTCTAATATGTAGTGGAGCTTGCACAGTGCCAGAATGCCCTGGAAGTTGTTTGCTTCTGTCCCCACTCAGCTGTAAAGTCATTCAGTGCAAGGCTATGGGCCTTCCAGCTCAAACTGAGTAGCATCACACTGAGAGAGAACAACTTGTCCTTGAGGGTGTAATTTTTGGCATTGGTGTAATTTTTCTGAAAGTTATTGTCCTACTGAATTATATTATTTGAGAATTGGATTATACAAATCTACACATAAACTGGCTATGTTTGTAGCCACTGCAAAGCAGGATTTATGTTACTGATGCTTAGTTAAGGAAGCATGAATCATTCTTTGAGGATAAGCAAAACAATTTCCTGATTCGGTTGTTGCCATTCCCTCAAGAAAGCATGGGTTGGTTTGAGAAACAGAGTCTGTTTAGACCAGGGGTAGTCAACCTTGGCTCTTTTATGACTCGTGGACTTCAATTCCCAGAATTCCTGAGCCAGCTTAGCTGGCTCAGGAATTCTGGGAGTTGAAGTCCACGAGTCATAAAAGAGCCAAGGTTGACTACCCCTGGTTTAGACATTTGCCTTAGTGCCTTGGTAAATTGGCAAAGGGTCTAGAGAGCAACACAAAAATCAAGGAAAAAACTAGGATTCTGGGATCAGCTCTAAAGATTAAAACAAATCAGAATAGATAACCATAGTTTCTCTTTGCCTTATTAGTTGTGATGCACTAAGAGATACAGTCTGTAGTTACATGAAACCCTGTCTCAGCATTATACAAAATTCAAGCTTCTGTTTTGTCATTCGCTGCACTTCCTTAGAAGCAATCATTCTAGGGAGCCTAACAGTTATCTGGGGCCACATTCAGTATAGAGTATTCTTACTCTATATTGTGGGTATGTCATTTCAGAAGTAGTAGCATTATTAGGGATTTTTCTGACACATAGTTGTGCCCTAGTATCTGAGCTACAATTACACTTTCTTCAGCACTTTTTAGCATCAGGGCTATTGTAGACACCGCATGCAAATAGACTTATTTTTAATCACTCTTTTGGATGAAAACATATGCTAGGACACTGGTGGCGAACCTGTGGCACGCGTGCCAGAGGCGGCACTCAGAACCCTCTCTGTGGGCACGCGTGCCATTGCCCCAGCAGAGTTTGCCAGAGTAGCGAGCACATGGTGCTTGGAGGTGACAGGGCAGGAAATAAGCGAGCAAGTGATGTTGGTCCCCCCGGGGATGCCCCAGGGATGGCGAGGGACTGGCCCCAGCCATGTTCACCCAGTCTGCCATGACCACTGCAGCCACACCCACCAATGGGCCACGCCCCACGTCCCCCGAGGCCACCACAATGCTGATGCAGACCTGGCACTTCGCAATAAATAAGTGGGTTTTGGGTTGCAGTTTGGGCACTCGTCTCTAAAAATTTCACCATCACTGTGCTAGGATGTTCTGCTTTATTTGCCAGATAATTGTGTCTAAATATAGGTGCTTTCAAGGGGGAGAGCAGTTCACTTATTAAATTATACAATGATATCTGTTGTTAGAGCTTTTAGCAATAAACTCAGGAATCTGGGGGGGGGACTTTCTTTTACCATTTTGAATTCTATTCATACTCAGTTGTGCTTGGAATCTCATTAAAGGACTGCAGAACTGTTTGGGTACAAAATTGGCACCTTGTCAAGAACTTAAGTTTGGCTGTCCTTGGAGAAGCCTTAAGAAGGAGATCTGATCTCCAAGGTGGCAAGGTTAGAAGGTCACTTCTTACCTTTCCCCATTGCGAAGTGTTACAACACAGTCCTCTCTATGTCTGCTCAGAAAGAAGGGTCACTGGAATTTACTTAGGAGCAAACAACATAGCTAATAAACTCAAACTACCTTGAATGTAATTCTTTGATTATTTTAACTTGGTATGGATTTTCCATTTAGTATAAGGTAGTCAAGAGTAATAGTCTGCCTGTTGGATTCTAGATAATTCTTTTTAAAAATGTATTCCATACTCTTTGGGTTTCAAATCCATACTATAATCTTTAAAGTGCCTCCCTCCCCTTCCTCCCCCTCCTTGGTTTAGAAAAGCTGCTCAGTATTTCCACCCAGAAAAATTGGAGACCCGTTATCTGACAGAAGACGAATACCAGGAACAAAGAGAAACAGAGACTGTGAAGGCCCTGGAGGAGCTGCGCATATTCTGTAGGAATCCCACTTTCCCGTCCTGGGTAGCCGTGGTCAAACTGCAATCCCCACAAAAGTAGGAGCATTTGTTTTCTTTTCCATACCTTATAGCTTCATTTGGGGTTTTAAATAGCAAAAGCTTTTTTTCCCCATTGAGGTGGCGCTTCCACAGGAGTCTTCTCTGGCGGGCTACATTTGGTGCCTTTGTGGATGAGATTAGAGCAAGGTGGGATTGGGCCAGTATTTTTCTTCCTGACATCCCCCCCCCCTTTTTTTTTCATCACTTTTAAGTGTTTGGTGCATTGCTTTCTTCTGCTTTGTGATCCCTCTTTCTCCTTTCTCCAGGTTTGCAAACTTTGTTCTAGGTTCTCCTCATGTGTCTGCTGAAGAAACGACAGCCCATGAGGCACAGTATGGCATCGGAGGAGCCCTCCTAGAGCAACAGCTTTTCCAGCCAGAGACTGAGGCAGAACTAGAGCCCCATAATGCTTCTCCTGAGGTGGAGGAGAGAAACAAAGAGGAGGGACTGAGACTGTTACAACCAAACCTCCGGCACTTCCACAGTAGAGAATTTCTTTGAGCTGATGCCCAGGTCAGCGGAAACATGTAATAACACACCTTTTAACCTGTAGAGGGCAGTCAAGACATTTTGAAGGACTTAACCATGACTTCATTGGTTTCCAGGAAGCAGTTAAGTTTGCAAAGCCATCATGCCTAGGGTTATGTAAGGAGAGAATCCAGGCACATCTGAACAATACCGGACTTAGCCAACGTCTCTGCTTAGAGGAACAATTTGCTGAAGGTTTGATGAGGCAGCCTGTGGAGGGCAAGGAATTCCTCTCAGTTGCTCTGCCAATTTACAAGGTTCACTTTACAGCAGTCTTTCTTATTTGCCTGATCTGTTGATTTCTAAGTTTGCACATTAACCCATGGTGTGCTTAACTCTCATTTGCTGAGTTCACGGAAACACATTTAAGCCATAATTTTTGGTTTGTAAAACACAACAGCTCCAACCCAACACACAATCACATTGCTTGGGACAATCCAGTGACGACAACTGAAGTTGGGAAAATGAGCTGGGAAGTTGATGTTACTGGCGATTAACCACTTTATGCTAATTATTTCTCTCCAGTAATTGGGATAAGCTAAAGCTGTGTTGTTTCAGCATAGTTTGCAAATAAACTGAGCGTTCTAGATATTACAGATGCCACAGAGCACTCATCTTTAGAAGAGCCAAGGAAAATGTTGGAGCGTAGTAGTAGTAGTAGTAGTAGTAGTAGTAGTAGTAGTAGTAGTAGTAGCAGAAGAAGAAGCAGCAGCAGCAGCAGCAATAAAAGCAAAGGTAATAACAGGTACCTGGCGCAGAATTCCAAAACATCTGGAGCACCACTTGAACACCATTGGAATTGACAAAATCACCATTGGTCAGTTGCAAAAAGCAGCTTTACTTGGAACAGTTTACATCTTGCAACGGTACCTTTTAATTTCATCAAACACCATCTGTCTATCCCAAATCTTTGGAAAGGACTCAATAGGTGGATAAAAATGCCAAATCCAGTCTAAATGTCCGGCAGAGTGTGTGACCAACAAAAATAAAATGTATTAAATTATATGCCACCCAACTCATAGTGACTCAAAGGTTAGTAGCACAAGTGGGACAGAACTAGTGTTTACTCCTGTGTACATGAAGCCCTAAATCCCAGTCGGGATCACTGCCAAAACCTTCCAAGTCCACAAGAGGGATTGGCATTGCTCCCGTGTTTCTGCAGATTGCAAGATCTTTTGGTTGGTTATTTGTTGCTTGACATTTTGGTCTTTGGCCAACTGTTTTTTTTTCTTGGTTATGTTTTAATGTTTTTTTCTGTAACATGGTGTCCCTATGGAGTCAGGCAGCCTTGAAACTGAAATACACAAATGAACGTATGAAAGGCTTAGAAGCACAAATCTGCAAGGAAAGACAGTTAACAGTTACTTTGGCTCCAACAGCTGATTTAGGATGGAGGTCTGAAGCTTTGTTCTTGTTTCATTTAGAAGAAGCTTGATTTTTCTTTTGAGGCAACAGGCCACCAAAAGAATTGTGTAATTATAGGTTACCAGGACTCTGATTTTCCTTACATCGCTCCTTTGGGCTAGGTAAGCATGCTATGATTTTCATAGCAGCTCATGATTTGGGATGCACTATCTTAAGTCTCTAGTCCTCAAATTGAAACAATTCACCAAGATTTCTGTGCACATAACAAGATCTTAGAAACATGGAAAGGGAACCAAGGAGATCTTGTTCTTTAATTACTAATCACTTCATATTAGTCTAGCATTGAAGACTGCATGAAGTTTGCTGTAATGTAATCATCTCTCCGATTAACCTATACCACTGGCTTTTGTGAAGATTTAAAAAATGGAGACACCATCATTTTATATACCTTAATTTTTTAAAAAACAGTAAATGTAAACAGTAACAATGTGTATGAGTGTCGATTGATGCATTGCTGACAGAATGCACTGTAGAGTAAGAAGAGAACTGCTTGGATTTTGTAAATCCCAACCTGTTTTTAATATTCACTTTCAAATAAAATGAGCCATTGTAAATAGTGCATTCAAATATATTAATAACGTATCTTAATTCCTGCAGAGAGCAGCCTTCAGGACACCAAGCAAGGAGTGGAGATCCTTGCTGAACAAGGTGGTTGATAATATCGATATATTTCTCATCTCTTGGGTTCAAATTCTTTCTATGAACCCCTTGATGCCAAGAATAAAAACAAGAAAAGGGATATAATTCACTTCCTCTGGGCAAGGGAAAGAAAAGGGAAGGGGGAACTCGTCTATGATCTCCCAAGGGGACAGTTAAATTCATCCTCTGAAGGGCAGCTCTTGGAACTAGCCAGACTATCATCAATAAACACAGGAGTGCACTTGCAAGGAATTTCAATGCTTCATATACCAGCATATGGGAAGGGTTAGATTAGAGCAGGAACAATTTGATTGCAGTCTAGGTGCCAAAAAAGAAAAGCTGCCTTGTTGCAAAAAGTGGCAATGTCAAGCCAACCTTGGCTAATCTCCAAGATAAAGGAGTGACACGTAAACTGTGCTTAGGGGGTTGGGGGGGGGAAAGTCCTCAAGAAAATCCCAGGCTGTAGGGAATTTGAAAAAGCAACCTGGAAGAAGTCAGTGACAAATCACCTAGTAATCAGGAGTCAAGCTTAGTATAGGGGGTTATCAAAAGTAACTGCAGGGCAAGTGCCCTCATAACCATCTTAAGAGCCATGATGATTTCAAATATGGCCATGGTTCAGTTGAGGGCTTCCTTGTTTGTAATTTATGGAGAACTCTGCTGTGCAACCACTTGCAAAAAAAGTGAATATTTTTTCTTCATTTTCAACAGGAGACTAGCAAAATGTTCCCTCATTATTGAGGCTCTCAGTACATATAAGCAGGTAACAAACATGCTGAATACCTGCACTCGTCCAATGGCTGAATACCTGCACTCGTCCAATGAGACGAATCATTCACCCCTTCTGCAAATAGAGCAGTCAGATTAGATCACAAAGTCTTGTTAATATTGTGTTTCATCCTCTACTTCTTAAAGACCTGGCACTACTTGGAGCCATTAACCAGAGGAGAGAGGCATTTGAGAATAGTAAGTACAAGTAGTCTAATAAAAGCACAAAGTATTTAGTAAACACAAACTCTTGCTAATCCACCGCCTACTATAGTTGTTCATGTTTTTAACAGAACATGACATTTTTGACGTATACATGAAATTTTATTTATCTCACTACGTTTTAACAACTTCACAAATACGAGAGCTCTCTACAGCCCCATTGTCCACAAACAAGGAAGAAACTGATTTGACAGGCAGGTTGGATATGTAAACATAATGTGTAAGTCTTACAACTCAGGTATCCAACATTAACAGTTATTACCACAGCATTTATCACATAGTTCAGATAAGTTCATCTAAAGGATTCGTTGCCTCTTAAATAACCATTTTAGTCTACTTTTTTTTTAAAAAAATTCATTTCCTTCCTTTCCTCTGCAATATAAACATATAATAAATAGATTTCTGATTTTATTTTTAAAGGTCACTTAAACAAGTCAAGAGAAATTTACAGTACATTTAAGTTGAAGTGCAAAAAATAGCTAATAACTACTTGCCCATATTTGGTCCCAGGTATAGATTGTTAACAGTCCCTTAAGGCTTATGTAAGGAAAACACCCTTAGCATCTATCTTAAGGTATTCTATATTCTGCATTCAAAAATCAAGGGTATCTGAAATTTAATTCTATGAGCTGCACTAGCCCTTGGGACATAAATGGCATCCCATTGGCTGCCAGAAGTCAAAAACCATCTGGGCAAAATCACCCATGAATGGGACTCCTCTAATGGAAGATTAAATTTGATATTCAGTATGCTTGAAGCCTAAACGCTATAAAATTGATTCTAACATTTTCTCTCAGCTATAACAACAAAGAATGTATGGGACCTGCACTCAGTTCAGTGAAATGTAAATGTCAAATCTGAATCTGCCAATGTCTTGACAAATTAGTGATAAGTCAACATGATCAATTTGCTCTATCCATTTTTCTCTTTTTCCAACTGCTTTTATATTAACTATGTCTTCCTTTCCTTTACAATAATTAGGATTTACACCCCTTCCCAATCCACAGGCACTTTAAATATATTCTATAAAGTTTTATTCCCTTTCCCCTTAAATAAAGATACTCTATCATAAAATAAACTATATCAGCCTGGCTAAGAAAAACTTCTCAAGAAACAGCTGATATATATGCCTCTCATTACCGGCTTTCAGAACAGACTGCAGGCCTCAATTAGGAATGTGGCATCAGCATCACCACTCCAAAAATCTAACAAAGCTAGACATTTCTGACCCTTTGTTGTTATTGTGCTACACAAGTTAAGTGGGAACTTCTCAGATCTGCCTGAGGGGAAGGAATCATGTTTCCCCATCACACACCAGAGAGGCAAAAAAAGAGAATCCACATAGACTGCTTCTGTAGGACAATCCCTCTTTGGTGATTAGGGCAGATCCATCCCATATAAAACCATCAGTACCTTCAAACTGTATCATCACAGTTCAGGTCTTCAAAGAGAACATCACACATTCCAACCCATATCCCGTTCTTGCAGAATTATGGAGAACCACATTTTCCTGTTCTGTTTCTTTCTAAAATGCCCTTACTAATGCTCTACGGCTTGGCCACAGCAACATAAATGCCGCTTGTCTGGTTAGAAAGGTTTCAACAGATGTTTCATGTAGAATTTTACCAGCCAAAAGTTCTACAACATCTCTGAAAAGTCTTTACAAAAGACAGAATTCTATGGGGCTCCTTCCTTCATTTCCATATTTAACTACTGTATTTTCTCTGAGGTTTTGGTGGATTAACTGCTCTAGGGAAGCCTGCACCTCATAATAAATAATCACTGTCTAAGAAAAAACTGCCACGAGCTCTTGTCTTCCCTTTCCCTAATATTGAATTAAAATGTTCAAGTGCATTAAGTAAGAGGAAACAGAATTGAACGGCGGGGGTTTTGTCTGTGAAAATTAATTACAATCCAGAAAATTATCAAGACAATCAGATGTGTTTGTTTTACAACACTTCCATTCAGGTGGAGGGGAAAAAAAACTTCAGATGAAATAGCATGCTTTTTTGCTAGTCATTAACCTGGCCGCTTTTGCTTAGCCTTCAAACTGTTCCTGCAACAGGCCTCAGGTGTTGTCACAGAAAAGGCATTAAATATTTTAAAAGCTTTGGCCGCATCAGGTTACTATTGCCAAGAGGAAGAGAGGTGAGGTCTCAAACTCCCACATCAGTCTTTTTTTCTGATTGCCAAGAGCAGTATTCAGTGCTGCGAGATGGATTCAAGAAATTTCTATTCCTGCCTTCTCTCGGGAGACTGAACTCGGCTTCCCAAAGAAACAGGGCAGTCCAAACTGGGGTGGTTTTCAGGGGTAGCTGTAGGTACTGAAGGTTCTACCACTGTACCATCAGGTCTTTGATCCAGGGGACTATCTGGCGTGGAATCATGATTACTGCTGGCATTCTAGGAAAAAGCAAAAGAAAACCACAAGGTTAACATCTGCTGTGTGGATTTGTTCAGAAAATACACATAGACCAGGGGTAGGCAACCTTGGCTCTTTTATGACTCGTGGACTTCAACTCCCAGAATTCCTGAGCCAGCCATGCTGAGGGGAAAGGGAGAGGTTTCCAAGCTGAGCCATGCTGGCTCAGGAATTCTGGGAGTTAAAGTCCACGAGTCACAAAAGAGCCAAGGTTGCCTACCCCTGACATAGACTGTCATTCCTAGTAAGCCAAGGTAGCATCCTCTTAACACGGATCACAAAATCATATTCACAGCGCAGCACACAAGCATTCAGGCAACAGCAAAAGCCATCATACGCAGGTAGCAGATCAGATAAACTTACCTGTCCTATATTTTCCTAACTGCTTTTCCCCAAGAAGCATGTAGAAAAAAGACTTGGTGTATTTTAAGACAAATAATAATAATTCTGTGTAGATAAGAAAGAACATTCCTCAGAGCTTAACACATTTCATGCTTCCCTTTATGCAGTTGCACATATTTTCCTCATAGGCTTTCTATGCAATACTTTCTATTTGAATGTCAGCAGCGTGCTATTTTGGGAACAGAAGTATGAATATTTCAGCAGAGAAGTAAATTATCTTTCCTAATAATCACAAAAGGGGTAGGACAAGAATCACATTCTTCTGCAAATAAAAACACTAAATAACAAGGTTTAATTTTATATCCTGTGCACAAACCAGCTGATATAAGAAAGCAAGCTCATGTGTTCAGATTTCTTTGCCAGATTGGCAAAACTGTTGTAAAACGGTTTTTCTTGCGCTATCAAGCCAAGGCACAAGATGAGATACTACAGTATCTCTGTAGGTCTGAGACAATAGTGGATTGACTATGCAAAAATATTAATGTCAACAGCCTTTTTTTCCCATGATGTTTTCAAGAGGTGCTGACTTTCCTTGGCACCCAGTGAAAAAGTTCAGCTTTGCCTCTTGATTAAGAGTTCTAGGACTTTCTTTAAAAAAAAAAAAAAAAAAAAACTAAGAGATTCATCGGTCTGAGAAGATTTGACTTCACAGCACTGTCATCCATCTCTCCAATTATCCTACCTCACTAGATATTGTGCCTCTCATACAGGCACAGAGATCCTCTAGTTTGCTTCTCTCCAGCTATGCTCTGAATCCTTTTCCAAATCCCAAGTTAAATGACAAATGAACTCCTAGAGCTTTTGTCTCCCTATGAAATGACAGTACTGAATCAATCCAATGCAAGGCACAGAGGCTCGCCCATGTCTAACCGCATTATGCAAGCAAAATCCATGTTACATTTTTAAACCTCTGTTATTGTTTTAATAGCACCAATATTTAATATGTGAAGAATGGGATGTACTAATCCTGTAGTTTGGGAGCTTCTGTTTTAGAATTGGAAAGCCTGGAGTATCAGGTATGTACAACTTTTTGCCTGGAAATACCTTTCATGCACCCAAACCCTGTTACCTGCAAAGGCTGGTTCTCAAGTGCCTGATTGGTTTTGGAGAGCTGAACCATCTCTTTTATCTGATAAATAGCATAGGCTAAAGTAACCCAGGGTGAAGAACTGACACCCCAAGCAGGCTTGTGTACATCTTCCTGCTCTTCTTGGTGCTTGGTCTTTTTGGCAGGAAGCTTGGGCAATGGGCGAGGCATAATATCTTCAGTCTGTTGTACCAGATCAATCGTGGCAATGGGCACCGGACTTGAAGGCACCGGGATCCTTTCGGCCAGCATGGTCTTGTCTAAAATTTCAAACAAGAGACAGGATGTTGATATCAAGAGAACTCACCATCTAAGAGTTAAGTGGAAGCACTTTTCTGAATCCAGCATTCTGATTCTAGGTTCTCTCTGGCTATAGTAGGAATCCCTTGCTAGATTTTGACAGCAAGCTCCATTTCCTCAGTTCTGAAGTTAGCACTTACTGACTGCTAGCTACTGTACTGGAGAAAAATACTTCACACCCAATATAAAATAAAAGAGGTAAGGAGTCTTCTCTCAATCCATTGCAATATAGCGCTCTCTCTCTCTCTCTCTCTCTCTCTCTCTCTCTCTCTCTCTCTCTCTCTCTCTCTCTCTCTCTCTCTCTCTCTCTCTTGCAAGAAGTAAACCAAGCACTGTATAAAATAATTATCAATAATGTTTAACTTCCAATCTTATTTTTCAAAGAAAATAGTACAGGGATGGCAAAATGGGACCAAGTTTTCAAACATCTCATAGGTCGCCTAATTCTTCTAGATGCAGTTCAGAGAAATGGATCAAAGCATCTCTTTTATTTCAATCACCTGAGTATCTACAAAACCAGTTTTTAAAACACACTTGAGTTATTATACAAAGAGGTACAGTATCAGAGGCAAGCTTATTTTTAGCAAATTTTTAGTTTATATGCGAGTCATCCCACATTTCTCCTCATTCTACATCCTTCTGTACAGCTAGAAAAACTCCAGAGACAACTTCCAGATGGATCTCCATGATGAACATTACAGATTTATGGGATGAGGACATGAAGAAATTGCTTCACTATAGCAGAAGCCATTTTCTATAGATGACACTGGATTTTACCGCTTTTTCCTGGGATCTTTTTCCCCAAAGACATCAATGTTATAAGTCGATGTGCATGTCTTTCCATTACTTTTAAATCAATCTGTATTATATCAAATGAGGTTTACTCTTGCTTCAGTCTGACATTGTGAAGAAGAAGAAAAAGCAGTGCGCCCAATCTTCTGTAAAGGCGTACTGTAACAGGACTGCAAAACTACAGATGTCCACAAGATGGCACCAAATATTAAACTATTCTGCTTAGGCCAGTGGTTCTCAACCTTTTTAATGCCATGACCCCCACCCGGTCGTAAGTCGAGGACTATTCAACCGGTCGTAAGTCGAGGACTACTCAACTGGTGCAGCACCGTTTGCAGAATGGGACTTTTGGCGGGCTCAGCAGGGCAGAGACAGCCTGGACAATTCCTATTGGCTTTTGAAAGCCAATAGAATTAGACTCTATTCAAGAGAGTCTATTCTATTGGCTTTCAAAAGCCAATAGAATAAAAGGGAGTAGCACAGCTAAAGAAAAGGGGAAAAAATGGCGGACTGCATTGTTTGGCGACCCCCATGAAATGGTCGTTGGACCCCAAATGGGATCCCGACCCACAGATTGAGAACCACTGGCTTAGGCTTACTGCCATTAGAAGCTATATGGTCTGTTGGGATTTCAGATCTGGTAGAGCTGCAATAGGCAAAGCTATGTGGTAAACACAATATGCCACATGAATTAAGAATGAACCCAATCCAAAATCATAAAAAGTCATCACGCAAGCTAATTGATTAGAGATGGCAAATGTTTAAAAAAGCAAAAAAAAAACTTCAGGATAACGCAAACGGAAAATAACCCAAAGGAGAAAAACCGGTTAGGTAAGGTTGTTTACCTAAGGAATAAGCACTTTACCTTCTTTGTCATCCTGAACTGCTATCCACTGAATCAAAGCAAAAAGCAAGAGGATAACAAGAAAAGCCATTCCTATCCCTCTGAAAGTTGAGGCAGCTCCTGTAGAGGAAAAAGCACACAAAATAGGGTCTGATTCAGTTGCTGGGGGGGAGTGATTGACTAGGTAGGCCTGTATTTACTAAAGCATGCCCTACTCAAGCTTTAGTAAATACAGGTAGTCTTCAACTTATAACAATTGAGCCCAAAGTTTCTGTGGTTAGGTGAATTTTATCCCATTTTACGACCTTTCCAGCCACAGTTGTTAAGTGACTCATGGCAGTTGATAAGTTAGTTATCCTGGTTGTTAAATGAATCTGGCTTCCCCATTGACTCTGTTTGTCAAAAGGCCACAAAAGGTGACCGCATAACCTTGTGATACAGCAACGGTCAATAAGTGTGAACCAGCATCTGAATGTTGATCACATGATCATGGGGAAGCTAGAAAAAAAACTAACTGTAACGGAGAAAAACGGTCATAAATCACTTTTCTCAGCACCGTTGTATCTTTGAACGGTCACTAAATGAACTGTTGTAAATCGGGGACTACCTGTAAATAAGCCAGTTTGGTGTAGTGGTTAAAACAGCAGGCTAGAGATCAGGAAACTATTAGTTCGAGTTTTAGGCACAAAGCCAGCAACTGACCTTGGCCAGGTCACTCTCCCTCAGCCCAGGGAAGCAGGCAAGGGAAATCACCTTTGAAAAAGCTTGCCAAGAATAATGAGCAATTGTTGGGAGTCAGAACTGACTCAGAGGCACAAAAACAAACAAACAAAACCCTATCCCCATTTAAATGAAACTTTCTCCCAGCAAAAGTGTACGAGAGGAGAG
This sequence comes from Crotalus tigris, assembly GCF_016545835.1. NCBI lineage: Eukaryota > Metazoa > Chordata > Lepidosauria > Squamata > Viperidae > Crotalus > Crotalus tigris. The sequence goes on from NW_024100214.1 coordinate 3,943,412, forward strand.
CATTCATGCTTCAAGGACCTCTGCGCCATTTTGTTTATTCTCCCTCAAAAGAGAGAAGATGGCTGAGATCAAAGAGACAAGTGGAATTGCATTTTAGTTTAACAGGCAAAAATGGCTGCCATTTAAACAACAACAAAAAAAAAGCAGAGGAAGCTGTCACTAACAACTGAACAGCTACGACCTTACAATACGTTGAGGAAAGGTAATAATTACACAAGGTAATTGTTATAGGTTTTATTTACGCCACAATAGGAGAGGCTTTTTAATAGTTATTGTTCTTTAAGGACTCATTAAGGGTCTCAGATTTCACATTAGAAATGGGCATACTTGTCTATTTCTGCTTATAATTGGAACTGGAAAGTGTGAAAAGAAGTTCCCAGTAGAACTCCGTATTAAAAAAAATCATTTTAATGCTAAAAGTTTGGTACTCGTTGGGTATTACTCTTGGAATATTTTCCCATTTCTTTCTAACAAGACCACATATTACATGCTACAAACTCAGAAAAAAGGAGACTAAAGTTTCGCTTCATGATTTCTGAATCTGCAAGCTTTCCAAAATATGAATAATTCAGAAGTAGAATTGGGTGATTTGTTGTAAATCAGCAAAGGTACCTGACTGTTTAAAAGTTTGTAAAACCTTTTGAATTTTCAGTATTTCTGCATAAACATGACCTAAAACATCATCTATTCTCCACCCAAATCCTAAAACTGGATAAAGAGAACCCAAAAAGAGCTTTGGGCTTTGGCGTTTCTAGCCACATGGATAAATTCCAAGTACAATATGGGATCAGAGGTACAGCTTGAAGACACCTTTCCAGCAATTTATCTGCTTGAAAACCTCCTAGAAAAGTTTGCTAATCTCTCTATGTGTTTATCAGGGCAACTTCTCTTTTTCTCTCTCTCAAGTGAGATAAAAATATCTAATATTATTTATTTGCTTACATATCACATTTAGAAACTGCCCATCTTTCTCATAGGGCAACTTTGGGCTGTGTACAAATCTAATAATAGCCATAATAAATGGAGAGGAGGCTGCATCCCAAAGCAGCCAGCCTGCCCAGCTACTGAATCACCATGGTCACTGCAAGAGCACCATCTAGCATGCAAATACCGGCAGCAGGGTTTGTGCTGAGAGAAAATGAAAATCCCTATTTCCACATTGAATTGAAAATCCCGCAGTTAGTTGGCTTTGGTTATGGGCCGAGAGGAAGAAAGCAGAGTGCTGTGTGGAATATTTCCCAGAAGATGGGGAGCAAAGTCTCTTTGAGATGATGTTCAGAGGCCTTGTAGATGTGTCTCTAGAACCATAGCAGAGAAGGTTGAGTTACCAATTGATATTTGCTGATTGATATAGGCCACATTCTCCCCAATATGACTTTTTCCTCCCTGTACACTCTGTTTGTGTGTGTGTGTGTGTGTGTGTGTGTGTGTGTGTGTGTGTGCGCGCGCTTGTGTACATGCATATATGACAGCCAAACAATGGAAAATATTCAAATTGACTGTGCTTGCCTGCAACAGTGGGAGCTGCAGTCCAAGACAAATACTCAGCATCTGGTTGAGGAAAGCCAAATCAGGAGGAGTCTGGTAGCACCTCTGACTACTAACACGTTCTTCAGTTTCCACAGTGGTTGAGGAAAAGGTTCTTAAAGCAATAGTCCAAACAGTTGAAAGTCATATAAATACCTAAGTTTCCCTTACCAAAATAATTGACCAACACTCCACCAATCATTGCTCCGCATCCTCTGCCCAGGCCAAGGTGAAGACCCTGCAAGATCCCCTGGGCTGACGTCCTCAGTTCCGGGGGCACAGCAGCACTTAGATAGGAAATGCAAGCTGCCCAGATGGCTGCGTGGGTCACACCTACAAAGAACAGAAACACGACACCATGTGTTCTTAAGATGATTGTTCTCTGCAGGAGTGTTGGGAGTTACACAACCAGTACTGTCCATGGCAAGAGTGCGTAGCCATTTTAGGGTGCAGCTGTACTTTGAGCCCTGGGTACTGTTCAAGAGCTGTAAAATTGAATGAGGCTGGTGGTAAAGAGTACCAGAACACATTCATACATATGGCACCTGTCACTTCCTTCATCAGCATCATAGCTAGGGAAGCTATAAGCAGTTTTTTTATTTCCCAGCACACGTCCACTCATAGCCAAAGAAACAATTAGGTCTTCCAAAAGCTAGTGATAATGCATCCTCTGAATGCAGAGAAAGTAAGCAAAGCAGTGAGCCTCAGATTCTCCATGAGTTGCCCACATGTGAACAGTGAGGGCATGAAATATATCTAAAAGAGTGTACAGATAGTCCTCGACTTATAACAGTTCATTTAGTGACCGTTCAAAGTTACAACGGCACTGAAAAAGTAACTTATGACCATTTTTTTCACACTCGTGCCCATTGCGGCATCCCCGTGGTCATGTGATCAAGGTTCAGATGCTTGGCAACTGACTCGTATTTATGCTTTTGCGACCTTCTGACAAAGCAAAGTCAATAGGGAAGCCAGATTCACTTAAAAACCATGTTACTAACTTAAAATGGTGGTGATTCACTTAACAACTACAGCAAGAAAAGTCGCAAGAAAGGGCAAAATTCACTTAACAACTGTTTCGCTTAACAACAGAAATGTTGGGCTCAATGGTGGTCATTAGTCAAGGACTACCAGTGTTATGCTTTATCAATATGCTAGAAGACTTAAGAATCTGGGCTGTGCCTTTCGTCTTTAAATTACAGATGCACGAACTCAGCAAGATATATTTTTATTTTAGAAAAAGCCCTGAAAATAAATTTGGCTGGTCAGTTAACTTGCCTGTAAAGACTCACATTTAAATTAAATAAAGCTTCCATACTTTTGTTAAGAGTACTTAATATAACTTTTAATAACATACACTTTGCAACGAATCTAGAAAGTTTTCTTATTCTGTAAAAACAAAATAAATGATTTCCCAAGTTAGAAGATAGCAAAAAACAAATTTCAAAAAGTAACAAGCTCAAATTCCAAGCAACATTGCTGAATGTCCAGAGTTACTGCAGTCTTCATTCTTTCAGCCATACTTGCTAATACTACAAATATTAAAGAGTGCTACAAATAATGTGATGAATATTGGAGAACCAGTTTTATGTAAGAGTTAAGGTGCTAGAGTGGAAGCTGAGAGACTTGAGTTCTAGTCTTCCTTTAGCCATTAAAGGTGTGATTTTTGGGCTAGTCGCTCTCACTCTCAGTCCAAAAGTCAGGCCCAGCCCAAGAACAACACAGAACAATTCAGCAAAAGTTCAGAGTTCTTTATTTGTTCAAAGCAGATAGAATCTTGTCAGATTACACCTATACTATTCTAACACGAACAAATATAACCTGGGAGTTTCTAGGGAGTGGCTACTCTAAATCTCTGCTTCCTTCTGTGATCCAGCTCTAGGCTGTGTTGCCCCTTGTCTCCCCATTCCCCCCTCCCCTTTGGAATGTGCTCCCTCCTTCCTGGGAAACTACTACTTCACTGTACTCCACCACAACACTTCCCTTTTGCAGCTCCATCACAGCAATCCACCTCATAGGGTCAATGCTATGGAGAAAAATGGGAGATGGGAACAAGAGATAGGCTGCCTTGAGTTGTACAAACGAAGTCAGAATACAAATCTAATAGTAAATAAATAAAAAAAATTCTATTCAGAGTTAGAATGTTAACCTAAGTGAGGGAAAAGACTAAAGGTAGTTTAAGTTTCATGGATGAAAATTAGGAGCACAGCTATTCTAACCTTCTACTGGATGGGTCAATTTATTTTTATTTATTTATTTATTTGGTGGACTTGATTTTTTTTTCCCCCAGTTTACAACATTTTTCTCTTGGATTTGAAAGTTTCTATTTCTACTGCCTCCCTTCCAATCAGGTGCATTCATTCATAGGGCGCAGGCCAGATCTCAACAAGTCTTCCCTAAATCTCAGAATCTCCACCTCTTCCCTCTCCCCAAGTCCATTACCAGCTATTTGGTCTTTAACTTTCACCCCCATGACCGAAAATGACTAATATTAACCAAAACAGACCAAAACTGGTTCTGCCTGAATGTGTAGTTGGTTTTAAAAAACAGTTTTTTTCCTTTCAATTACAGGCAATAGGATATTAACAGATTAAGAAACTAATGCCTTCTCGGTATAGCCCTACAAGCAACTAAGCCTTATCTGCTGCAAGTTTCATCAGGAATCCCTTGTTTGGTGAAAGGGTGTGTTGTTGGCTTAGTTCACATAGCAGAATATTATGTCCGTCTACTGTAAAAACCACTTCCTGTCATTCACCTTTTTGTCCACCAACTGTAGAAAAAGAGAACAATCCCTTTTGATTAGTTCCTGACAAAAGCTGAAGCCCAAGAGATTTATGCTTAGTTATGACTCAGCAGACATTACAACTAAGAACCTGGAACGTAGAGTTCAGACACAGAAGCACCCAATTTCCTTACCTTGAAGGACTTCCATAGGCAGAACAGTCCAAGCATTTTCTAGATAGGAGATATAAATATAACGAGCTGTATTGCAGGCAAGACCGATGTACAGAACTCTGCAAGTAAATGAGAGGAGAGATCGCTGATTACTTTTGACATGTTTTAATATTTTTATCAACAAATTATCTGCACTGTTTTCAACCTGATCTACTCCAGCTTCACAAAAGATGAAGATTTTTTAAAAAATATGCAGGACTGGACACCAAGTTGTTCACAAGCACTCTTAAAATGCAGAGATAGTAGTGGCTAGAAACTGGGAGGCTATGAGTTCTAGTCTTGCGCAAAGGCACAAAGCCAGCCTGGAGACTTTCAGTCACTTTCTCTCAGCCCAAGAAAGGAGCCAATTCTTCTAAAATTTTGTCAAGAAACTGACGAAGGTAGTTCAGTCAGTCACCAGGAGACAAAAACTGACTCAAAGATCTCTGTGTGCACAGACGAGTGCGTGCATGCACGCACACATACACACACACACACACACACACAATAATCAGATACTGAAGAGCATTGTTTGTTGATGAGGAGAATGGACAAGTAGGGTGGTGCAGCAAGGAGAGTGAAAAAATGATACCTTGCAACATTTTGTTGCAGAATCCCACTTACCATTCACTCTGTTTTCAGTGAAAATGTTATGCACAGCAGTTGCACATTTCTTTTAAAGCATTGTATCATGTATTCTTTCATGGCATGTAAGTATGTTATTAGAGCAGACATGTCAAACTCAAGTCCCGGGGGCCGGATGCGGCCCGTGAAGTGGTTTCATGTGGCCCGCGAAGCCATCCTGGAAACAGTGAGGGAACGGCCCCCTCTGCCTTGGCCCAGGCCGGCCGGGAGCTAATGTACAATTTTGTGGTGGCACCACCATCCAGCCTCCCCCCCCCCGCATGGCCTGAGAGGAACAGTGAGGTTCCTCTGAGGACCATGCCTTGGCACTTGCTCTGGTCCCACCCCCTTCTGCCAGAGACCTTCAGATCTGTTCCCCCTCTGCCCAAGCCCCCACAGGCCCCCTTGATGCAAACAATGTAGAGCTGGCCATGCCCACCCAGTAAGCCACACACATCCTGGCCACACACCCCTGCCCCCCCCAGGGCAACCGCAATGCTTATGCAGCCCTCAATGAAATTGAGTTTGACACTCCTATATTAGAGGTATTTATCTATACATGGATTGCTTTAAATATTTATTGGCATTGAAACGTTAGCTTTCCTGTTGTTCATTCTGAGCACTACTGCAGAGAAACCAGTGGGGTACTTTATTTCAAAAAAATGAATAAGTATAAATCATATGCTGTATTTATTGAGTCTCGAGTGCCATGTATAAACACAATGGTAAGAATATTCAACTAATTACCAAAAATATTTCCTGGCTTATACTTAATGTGAAACTATACAATGTAAATAATGATAATAAAAATATGTAACTGGCAAAAAGAGGATATTTATTGTAAATATGTCGTGCCTTTAGCAGAATAAGCTATCTTTCTAAATGCATAATATTGGAAACAAATACATTTCAATATTAACAGAGCCCATATGGATTCACTGATATATTTAATGTCTTTTTGAACATCTGAATTCTGAAATATGTTCATAATTATAAGTATTTAGTTTGCCAAAACTGGATATAGATAGTCTTCCGCTTATAACCACAACCGGGTCTGGAATCTTGGTCATGGAGCGAGGGGGCCATTAAACAAGATGCTACCTGATCGCTTCACTTAATGATCACAATCCTGGTTCTCTGAGTTGCAGTTGTTAAGCAACTGCGCCAGTCATTAAGCGGAGTGCCAGGAAAAAGGCCTTTGCCTCCTGGGTGTGGTGAAATGGGGAGAAGGCCCAGCCTCCCCACCCACTTGAATGCCTGTAACTACAGTTCTGAGAGAAAGGAAGAAGGCCTGAGAGGAAGAGGGGAAGCTTGTCTATATGACTGCAGCTACTTTGGAAAAGAGCAGACCGGCAATTCCGACTTTAAACCATGCATTTAGGAGACTATCCACCCAACGAGATCAACAGTCAAATCAACAGACAAAAATCGTTTCCTAGGAAGCACCTAATAAAAGACAGATCACAAAGACAGAACAATAGAATGGCATACGTTGTCACCTACGGTTCACAGCGCAAACTGTTCAAACCCATTATTAATAATCTGCAATCCACTACACTTTCTCAAGCACTGGGCGGCAAACTCATACTTGCAAACAGATAACTACCCAACCTGAAGCAGATTCTCACAAACAACAGATGTTAATGTGAGAAAGACCCGGCAATTAAACCAGATGTTTACTTTGCCCCTGCCTTTACATTAACAACACAATATCAGGCCCCAACAACTTCAAGCATAAGATTATTTCCACATGCTTTTCATCCAATATGATATATATCATCATTTGATGACAAACAGGTCAGGGTAATAGACACAAATTTGATATTAGGACCCAAAATAAGGACAAAGCAATATCAAGCATTTTAACCTCCCAGGACACTCCATTATAGGTCTGAAAGAGCTGTTCTGGAACAAACAAACAAACAAAAACACAAATTACCAGCACAATAAAGCAAGAAACTGCTGAACTCAAATACACATCAAAAGGTTTCAGGCCATCTCAGAAGATCTCAATAAACATAATGAGTTTTTGTTTATTTGCTTATTGTAATTTGTCTCATTAGTAACCGGCATATGCATAACTATCTTATCTTCCTCCCCTTTCCCCCCTCCATTTCATGCCTATTTATCTATTTATTGGTATCCCGCCTTTATTATGTTTACAAATAATTCAAGGCGGTGAACTTATCCAATACACCTTCTTCCTCTTATTTTTCCCACAGCAACAACCTTGTGAGGAGGTTAGGCTGAGAGAGAGTAACTGGCCCAAAGTCATCTAACCGGCTTTCACGCATATGCATATTGATTATATTAGTGTTTATGATTTCTCAATGTAGGAATACTTGGCTATTATTTATTTTTACCCTATCTTAATCTTAAAAGATTCTAGGCAATGTACAAAGGCAACAGCGAGCAGCAAGTGCAGCAATAAATACAAAAAAACAGAACATCATCATCTTACTAACTTATATTAAACAATTACATATCCAACGTCTGGTTCTGACCATTCCCACCAATCAGGACTTTTTTCACAATGATTTTTACATTAGCTTCTGGAAGGCTATAGGAGTGGAAACCATACTTGACTTCTTCCAATTTCCCCCTGGGCTTTCCCAATTTGGGGAAACTGGAGGCAGGAGTGTCCTCTCCTCACACGCCAAGGAAGGCTCTTTTCACCAGCTCCCTGCCTCTCTCATTCAAGGCATCAGAAGGTTTCCTTCTTCTCTCCTGCATCTTCTTCTCCTCGCTGCCTTTCTCACAATTCACACTTCCATATAAGTTCCTCTGGCTAATTCCATATAACTCACAATTTAGCAACCACATTCAGTTTGGTATAACTCTAGGCTTTCCTACCTTGCTTTGCCGTATACTTTGATATTTTATCATTATCTTTAATTGTTGTTTTCAAGACTTTTTTTAAACTCCTCCTCCTCCTGGCCACTGTGCTTTATTGTTAAAAGGATCTGGAAAAGCTCAATTATAGCATCAAAGACATGGCCAGGTATTGACCGTAGATCACAAACTGCTCCTGTGCATGGTGATGGTGATGGTGGTAGTAGAGAAGGAGAAGGAGGAGGTGGTTTCCACAATATGATCTTGAACATATACCCATCATTTTCAAGAACAGCATGAATCACCATGAAGTCCTGAACCTCATTGGTTCAGAGGAAGGATGAATGTAAAAAGTGACTATCAAAAACGAGGAGAAGAAAGCAAAATGGATGTTAGAACAAACCATGGAAATTGCTGAGAAGAGAAGCCAAAGCCAAGGACAAAAAAAAAAAAAAAAATCAGAAAAGAACTTCACAGAGATTCAGAAAGCTGTTAGAAGAGAGAAGAAGCAATCTTACAACTCTGGAAAGACACTGAAGAAGCAGATGTGGAAAAACAAGGACGTTCTTTCAAAAGATTTCTTAGGAGGTTCCAGTCTTGAATTGGAGCTAAAGGACACTAATGGATAGTCATTAACTACTTCAAAGGAGATCAAAGAAAGATGAAAGGGTATACTGAAACACTGTATAGTAAAAATATCAACATTCAAGATACCTTAGAACAGGGGTCTTCAAACCTGGCCCTTTTATGACTTGTGGATTTCAAGTCCACAAGTCATAAAAGGGCCAAGTCTGAAGACCCCTGCCTTAGAAGATATTTCCTTACTTATAAGAACCTCTAGTACTAGAAGATGAAGTTAGATCAACACTCTGGTCATTACTAAGTTGAAAGGCTACAGGAACTGATGGAATATCTACTGAAATATGGCGTAACAGAAGACAAATCAGTCAAGGTTCTAACCAAACTAAGACAGTAGAACTAGGGAATAATGATGGCCAACCGATTGGAAGAGGTCACCCTACATTCCAATAAAAAAGAGAGATTTAATAGAATCTGCAAACTATTATACAGCTATACAATTTCACATTCTAGCAAAACAATGGACAATCCAACAACACATTAGCTACACTAAAGCTACATGGAAAAAGAGATGCCATATGTTCAGGTTTTAGAAAAGACTCAGGAACATAAGACATTATTGCAGATGCATACTGGATAATTGACAAAAGCCAAAAAAATACAATATGTGTTTCACTGATTACAGAAAGGCCTTTGTGTCAATCATATCAAGATGTGAAAGGTGATAACAAAAATGGGAATCCGAAAACATCCCATTGTCCTCATGAGAAACAAGTATACAAGTCAAGAAACCACAGCACAGATAGAACATGGTGAAACAGACTGGGTCCAAGTTGGCAAAGGCATGTAATAAGATTGTATACCAGGGGTCCCCAACTCCTGGATCCCAGCCCACTACTGGTACACAAATATCCATTTGTGCACGCTCACCGCTTACATGAATGGAATTGTGCACACTCATGTGCAACACTTGCCATTCACATAGAACTATCCCCTCTCCTGCCCCCCACCAGTCTTCCAAGAGAGAAAGGTTGGGGCTGGCTGTTGTATGCTCTTCCCTTATTTATTCAATTCATATGGCTGAATATATATTAAAGGAAACTAGATTGGAAGAAGATGAAGATAGTTTTAAAAATGGAAGAAAAACATCAAAAATGTATGCTATGATGATGACACTACTCTGATGGAAAGGATTTGCAAGAATCAGTGCTATAAGTCAAAGAGCACAGTGAAAAATTGGGAGTAAAATTAAATGAAAAAAGATGAAAGTAATGACAAGTAAACAAACCAACGGATCATTGAACAAATCAATCTAGAGTTCTCAAATGACCAGGCTCAAATGACCCTATTTTGAAAAACTTTCTCCCGTAGCATTCAGATTATGCCATCCAATAACAGTCCCCTTCACAACCTCTCTTATTTTCAGATTTTTTTAAAAAGTGCTTTCAAACATACATATTTACAGTTATCATTAAGACTTACCAAGACTAAATGTTATTAAGATAGGAGAGAAATGAAAAAAAAAAAGAAATAGTTCAATTTTTATTTGAAGCAGTTTGTGGTATTGGACCTGATCCAGCTCCTCAAAGAAGCCTATTCCAACTGGAACACTGCTGACTATGTTCAGTTCAGGGGGTTCACTTCTGGAAAACTACTAAATCACTGCCTGAATGGCTGGATCAGCATCATCAGTTGTTGTTATAGTGAGGAAAACAGGAGGAAGGACATTATGTACACTGCCTTCGATGTACACAAAATGAAGGTAGAATATACATCTAATAAAACAAGTCATTCCTGAAATGATAGATACTGCACTTATTTAAAAAGTCATATTTTACTTGAACCTTAACAGGTAAGATACTGAAGTCAGAATAACAGAGCTGGAAGGGACCTCGGAGGTCTTCTAGCCAAACCTCCTGTTTGAGCCTATACCAAGGGTAGGCAACCTTGGCTCTTTTACGACTCGTGGACTTCAACTCCCAGAATTCCTGAGCCAGCCCTGGCCTATACCATTCCAGACAAATGGCTGTCCAGTCTCTTCTTAAAAACCTCCAGTGATGGAGCACCCACAGCTTCTGAAGGCAAACTGGGCCACTGATTAATTGTTCTCACTGCCAGAAATTTCTCCTTAGTTCTAGGTTGGTTCTCTACGTGATGATTCAGGTGCTTGGCAGCTGGCATATATTTTCAACAGTTGCAGCTTCCCGAAATCACATGATGCCCATTTGTGATCAACCAACTGGCTTCTGAAAAGCAACATCAATGGGGCAAGCAGGCAAGGAAAGTCACAAATAGCAAACATGTGACGTTCCGCTTAATGATCGCTGGAAAAATAACATAAAACCATGTACAGTACAGTCTCATGATGCCTCACTTAACAACTGCATTTCCAGATATGGATGGGGGGAAATTGGTTGAGATGGCCCAGTGGTAAATTTCAGCATTTGGCTATTTCTTATATAGCAAGAGTTCACCTAGTACTCTTCCATTAACTTACTAGGTACAGCAGCGTTAAGTAAGATAATCTTTCCATATCTCATTCTCATCTGAGACACAAAAGAATCAAATATTTTGAGAATTAAAAATTGACAGCTAGAAAAAAATATTTCAAATTGTTTTGAATGACTGAAAGTGATTTATAAAGGATGGCTCTATAGATTTACACTTCCTGGAAGAGCTAATTTTGCAGATCCATGACTTATTGTAAGAAATAATTGTTTAGCTCACATGAACAGGACATGGAAAGGTAGCTCTTTGTTCTGTACTTGTTCAGTATCTGTCACTAAGCAGAATTTTTATGTATCTTAATATATAAAAATGTGCAAATTGCAAAAAGAACCATCTGGATTCTCAACACAGTATTGTCTATTGTGGTTCTAGCATACTTATAGCTTTGGCTTACCTGATGTGACCAATCAGCTCAATCAGCTTGTGGCTGAAGAAATATGCCGTCAGTTCAGAGATGTGACTTAAAACAGAGCAAACTCCAAAAAGTGTGGTGGTGCCGTTCAGATCTTCCAGGTGCCAATAAAGGAAGGTGAACACAAAGCCATATCCAAAACCCATAAACCATGCCACAAACAACACTGAGCCATACTGGATAGTGCAGAGCAGCTTAATCAAGTGCCAAAAATTGAAAGACTGGGACTGGCTTGTATCACTCTGAGTGTCATGGGAGGAATCTGTGGAGGAATTTCTGTCCACGCCGGAATCCTCTGGCTCAGTGCTTTGGTTTTCCTCTTGCTTGTAGTGATTGTACCGGAACCTGAACTGGGTGGCCACAATCAAAGAGAGTGTCATCAAGACTCCAAAGACTATGAAAACAATCCTGTAGTTCTTGTAGTCTGGAGACTTACAGCCTTGGCCTTCAATGAGCACATCAATACGGGTAGAGTCAATGCCAATGCCTACTGACAGCATGGCCAGTCCCCAGCCCAGAGACCCCCACATTCGCTGTAGCCCATAACGGTCCCGGTGTTTGCCAAGATACTGCAGTGTCACGGTGTCCACTATAGTGACTGAGGAGGCACTGAAAAACTCTCCCACAATCACAACAAGGAGGATGAGCAAGAAGATCGCTTCAACCTCCTGATGATCATATACAAGAGTAAAATGGGCAGGAGGGGCTGTTTTTGTAGTGACTGCAGGTGATGCGGTGGTGTGGTTGGTGTTTCCCAACAGACCTGTAGTAACAATACCTTTTGGTGCATTGGCAACAGTTGCACCCTCTTCTTCTTTTAAAGCACGCTTCCTAGCTCCATTTTGAATAGTTGGAGAAAAGGTAGTTTTTGAATTCGTGGGCAAAGCTGAGCTCAGAGTTGGCAAGTTGTAAGTCAGCAAATCTCTTTTCCCTTGACCTTTTGTTATCGTACTTCCCAGAGTGGGCATGACGGAAGAAATGGAGATATTTTGCGGGGATGCTGCTGTAAGGTGACTGGCATTGGTAGGGAGAACGGGGATAGGTTTCTTTATTACACACCTTAAGGTTGCTGGCTTAACAAATCCAATCCCCACGTTAAACAGCACCCAGCATAATAGGGAGAAGAGAAGAACAACTTTCCCCTTTTTAAAGCGATCTGCTACCACTCCCCAAAACGGAGCGCTGCAAAATTCAATGAAGTATCTAATCCCTACCAGGAGTCCGCTCTGGCTGGGAGTCATGCCTAGTTGTTTGTAGTACACAGGAAGCAATGGGTACAGGGAACCATAAGCAGCATAAAAGAAAAAATAAAAAACTTTTGAGATCAAGAGATCATTATTCACTTTCACGCAGTGTCTTTCAAGCCAATCAAGCTCTTCATCTGGAATAGTAGTGGTCTCAGTTGAAGGAGTATCACTCTGAGTTTGGAGGTCTTGCTCCTTAGGAATCTCACTGAAAGGGTCAGCAAGCACATATTTACTCTTCTGCTCTTCTTCATCATCAGTTAAGATAGCTACTTTATCATTGGTTGCCATGGTTTCACTGTAAGCATGAGATAGGCATGTGATTCTCCAGACTTCAGTTCAAGGAGCCTGTAAACACAAAAAAAGTCAGCAGTTATAATAGGACAGTACTTAAAGATTTGAGGGGAAGAATGGTATCATTTCAAAGATTAAAATATTTCATTTCATGGCCTACATATATAAGATCTGAATTGATCTGAGATCAGTACCACTCCTAGATCTCCATGATCCAGTGGTGGGATTCACATTCGTGAACAACCAGTTCTCTGTGTGGATGCCACTTCCAGAAGTCCATTTTGGGCCTGGGCAACAAAAAATTAGCTACCGGTTCAGCCAAACTGGTGTGAACCGGCTGAATCCCACCACTGCCATGATCTTATGTGACATCTGAAAATCATCTTGGCTGAGCCAGTTGACTTCTAACTTAGCTGATCCCCCAGAGGAAATATTGTGAAGATATTAATGTTGAGTTTCCTTCAAAAATGTAGGGTAGATAGCATCGGATCATTCTCTCCTTGCTCCACTCCTGGGATTTCTCGAGTCTAGTCTCCTTGAGTCTAGCTATTATGTGCCTTTGCTATCCTTCCCCTTTCTGTTGTTTCTATTGGCTATTTTCTTCCCCGCTTCCACATACAGTGGCTAGTGTGCAGAAACAAAAGCACCAGATGGAACATCACTTTTTGCATTTCTCATTGGCCAACTGAAAGGGGTACTAGTCTACACATAGGCAGCAGTATGAGGAGATATGGGGAGGGGGAGGCAAATGCAATTCTGAGACTATGGAAAACAGAAATCATGTGGTAGTTGCAAAGTTAAGCATTAAACATGAACTTATTTACCCAGTTGCTTCTTGAAGCCAAATTGTAGCAGTAAATACTGTAATCAGCACCTTGGAATTAGCTACCATTGTCTTCTAATAAGAGACCCTTGCAATATATAAAAGCATACAATCTCTTAATAAAATTTACCTTAGCTTGACAAAACACCAATTCTGCTATACCACCAGTACCTTATTCGTTCTTAATCAAAACAGAGAAAATTACATGCAGGCATAGCTTTAAATGAACAGAGAACTGGGAGTGAAAATGGAGTGGGAATGACCACAAAGCAAGTTATTTAAAAATGGCGATGAACACTGAAAATAAAATCATCTGATCATTTGATAGGAAGTGAAAAGCCAGCCCCCTGACCCAGAGCCAAGGAACCTTTCATAAATTTATTTTATTTTAAAACGTTTAGCCACTTTGTGGATGGATGTTGCTTTAGACAAAAAGAGCATCCCTTTTCTTGGCTTAGCGCGCACGCGCACGCACACACACACACATCTATATTATCACAAAATCAGTTCAAACAATTTGAATTCTAAAAATAGATGTATAGCCCATAAGGCTTTGTTAGCAAGTTAATTCATATTCTTAAATGACCATGTAAGCTATTTCTCAATGAAACTGATCTTTGTTGTTCCTTAATGTTCCCCTGCTAATTTTAGAATATTATCATTCCTGACATCAGATATGTGGAGATGCTGCTGAAGATAGATATGCATACACTGGCTAATTCATCAAATATAAATTATAAACTGATATAACCGAGACTATTTTAGCAGCTCCCACATAACCATTTGGAAGGATACAAATCATTATTTCAGCAGACATTTTACCTTGCAGCTATATAGAAGGATGCAGGACTCTCCATTTAGTGCTTGGGAGAGATAATACAGTTGAGGTTATCATTCATAATTTACTAGGAGTGATAAATTATATGATATAATACTCTATGCTATGGTCAGTGACGCACACACAAATTCCCTTTTAGGTTACATTTTAGGCACTAGACTAGAACATCTTTCTTACTCTGGTGCACTCTGCAATTTATCTTGGACCACAGCATGTACAACTCTTAGATAACATGGTTATATCGATGAAAGAATTCCGTAGTCCTTTTTAAATAATTCATAAGACTGCAGTGATCAATCATCTGTTTTAAAATGTTGGGCTAGTGTTTTTAAACCATTTACACCTTATTAGCACCACCCAAAAAAACCAACAACGTATTTCAGCCAGGAACAATTTTAATACTTACAAAAGTAAATTAACTATTGGTGTAATTTTTAAAATGTTAGGAATATTGCAATAAATATGCATGATCCATTGGAAAAAATACTTTAAGACATTGCTACCTCCTACTTCTAAAAAAACAAAGAAATAATGCAAAGTATGATGACCATTATTATTATGACCCACAAAAGGTTATGTAAAATCAATGTATTCATCTGCAAAAGAGCTGAGCTTATATCAGCTGCTATCTACATAGCAATTTCCTTGGCTTTTTAACCACAGAAAAACCTAGGTGGTCAATTAGCCGGCCTAGAAGAAAATTAATTAATGTATCAGTTGAACAATAATTTAAGCTAAAAAGTCCATTAGAAAGCTGAGCTACCATATCAACTGTTTATTTTTCATGAGTATTCATTATTTCAGGACCTCAGATTTTTTTTTAAAAAATATTTTTATTATTCTTTTTATTTTTCTATTCATCCATCTCAACTGTTATCAATAAGGGGCTAGCTTGCTACATATACTGCAATATGAAAGTGTAAAAGAAAGACACATTTCCAGATGCTTGTCTACAGAGATATGACTGACTTCAACTAATGGACGGATCCTGCTCAGATAAAGAAAATGATGGCATTTAACAGAAAAGCATTTAGCATTCGGTGCTTGAACAGACCTCCAGCTTACACTTTAGTGCCATTATGGACCTCAGAGGAAGAATCCTTGCTGTTAAACCATGTGATATGGGCTTGACATTAGCCCCATCACTTAGCTGAAGGGAAGGGAATAAATCTACGCTGAAAGACATTCACCATTAGAGCTCCTATTAGGGAGAGATGGATTGCATCAGAGAGCCGCTTGAAACTCTGGAGGGTGTTCAGGTAGGAGCCCCTCCCTTTCCTAGAAATAATTCTATTATTTCTATTTCCAATTGTGGGATGCAATTGGCTCAACCAGAAATAATCCATTTTGTCCCCTTGGTGCCCCATTTTTTCTAGTTTGTCACTGCATGGCAGTACAGTTCATGATTTCCCCATGGAGAATGAAAAAAAGGAGCCAGGTGGCTGACACAACCATTGACTTTGAAGGATGCGCCTTTGCTACTGCGTTTCATCACAATTATCAAACCCCTTCTATTTCAGTCACTGGAAAATTCCCTAAAGGCATCCTTTCCATTTACCTACTAAAACCATATTAACTGGTTGGGAGCTTTAGTGAAAGCAGGAAGCGATCTTGCATAATGGAAGTAAAAAGTCAGTACAGGTTGTCCTTGACTTACAACAGTCCACTTAGTGACCGTTCAAAGTTACAACATCATTGAAAAAAGCGACTTATGACCGTTTTCCACAGTTACAAACTTTGCAGCATCCCCACGATCATATGATCAAAATTCAGATGCTTAGCGACTGGTTCATACTTATGAACATTGCACCGTCCCAGGGTCATGTGATCACCTTTTGCAACCTTCTGACAAGTAAAGTCAATGAGGAAGCCAGATTCACTTAACAGCCGCATGACTAAGTTATCAACTGCTGTGATTCACTTAACAACTGTGGCAAGAAATATCGTAAAATGGGGCAAAATTCACTTCAGAAATGTCTTACTTAACAACAGAAATTTTGGGCTCAATTATGGTCGTCCGTCAAGGAGAACCTTGTATTGAAAGAAACAAGAAAGTAAACAAGAGAAATTCTGCAAATATGAAATCTTCTTACATCAGCATAAATGTGTCCATGAAATTGCCAAAAGTTCAGACAACCCCTGAAGGAGGCTTTATGATTTCTTATTGAACAAATTGTAGGAAGAAGGCTATATTAGTTTAAGGTAGCTTTCATAAGCTTATGCCTTTTAATAAAATAGGTTGGTTTGGAAAAAGTCTCTCAGATTCCTTTGGATTTTTATTATTTTTGTAGTTTTCCCCGATTTTCCTACATAATGAAGAAGAAAGTAACATTTCCCTTTTAGAACCTGTACTACTTAGTTGCATTAATACAGGCTGCATAAATCTGTCCATGAATCAAAACTTTGGTTTAATGCAAGCGCAGGATTCTGCAGAGAGACACTGAATTATTTCAACTATTAAAGAAGAGGCTGTCTCACCTATTAATTGTAGTCACAGAAATAATTAAAATGCTGGCACTTTTAATCCGTCCTTTCAGTTCTATTAGAAAAGATTGAATAACTGAACTGTGTTTTCTCCAAAAAAAAAAAAAAAGAGGAAACCTTTTTTTCCTCAGTAAAGTTTTGGTGGGGCTAAGTATAAACAACTAAATGTACAGTGAAAAGTATAAACATCTACATATAAAAATCTTCAGTTGACACTAATAAACCATTAAACCGAAAGATTAGATAACTGAAAGCTTGGGAGGAGAAAGGGATAAAATTTGGAGGGAAGATTGATAAAAATACACAAGATGGTTTCTTTGCTAATGAAGAGGAAACATAGGGGGGAGGGGGGCATGTTTCAGAAAAGGCACTGAAACTCGTTAGTTGAGCACAATCATTCCTTGAAGAACATTTTCTACATAGGATTGAGATTCCCATTCTGAAGACCGCTTGGAAGCCTAAGATACATTTCTGCTACTTAGAGCCACTGTTGTTTTCATGAGAAACAGAAGATTCACCTGTCTTACTGAGCTTTACTGAGATTGGTAGAATTTTTCTTACCCTCATGGCAATTGGACCAGACTACAAAGAGTAAAGAAATACAGAATAAAGGGTAATATCCCTTTTTTCATTCAGAACAAAAAAAAACAGCTGGCCTGAGATGTATGTCCATTTTTTTAGACAGGCCACCAGCCATAAAACATCCACTTACCAAAAAGCAAACTGTTGTTCTTTGTCATCTTTTAAAATCTGTGCCAAATGTTTCCCAAATATTCTACTTTTATTTAAAAAAGCAGCAGAAAAACAACATTGTGCTTGCTTCACAAAATATCTGGAATATTTACACATTGAAGCAAGACAATCAGTGGGAAATTGTACCATAGACAAATACAATATTAGCTTAAGCCACCCACCAAAAGAGGGGCCCCAAAATTACATTTTATGAAAACCAATTCCCTTTTTCACATATCCTTTCTCAAATCAGTGGCGATTTCCAAAAGCAACCTCTGGAACCTTGGGTTAGCATGGCCTCTGCTACATGTGACAACTCTGCCTCCCTCCTTGTTCCACAGTTATTATTTGAATTTTTAATGACCTGATGACCAATAGAAGACTCATTTGCACATGAGATCAGACCATACCATTTTGTGAATTAAAAAAAGGGGAGCTTAAACACAAAACCATATTGTGCACATACATATCAAATATTAAATATCTATGCATATAAAATGATATAATTGTATTTCTGTGTGATTTATTGTGATTTGCGTCTTCTTTAATCATGGAAGGCATATATTTTTATGATAAATAGCATTGTTTGTAAAGGTATTAACAAAGTTTGCAATTGAAAGCTAGACAATCATTTGTTGTAAATTGTTTAAATATTATTTGTGATGCATTATTAGATGAAATTAATATGGGGGGGGACCTTAAATTTTATTTTGCCTAAGGCCCCACGCAGGCATAAAGCACCACTGAAGACAATTAGAAGCCTGTTTGTCAGCATTTCTACTTGTTTCTTAGCCATACATTTTCTTGCTCACTCTTGTTCAGAACACTTTTTCTTAGTCAATTTTCCCATCACCACTGACATCTCAGGCAAATAATGTTTCCTTCATCAAGCCCACTGATTTGAACATCCATCAATCCCATTTATAAAGCAAAACATTAACTATGTACTCATTACCAAGCAGCTTAGCTAGTTTTGTAAGTTCAGAAAAAAATGGTGGCAATGGCTTTTCCTGCAACTACACAGACCACATGGTGCCAACATCTCCTAAACTTTCCCCATACTTATAAACAACACACTCCATGTGGTACCAACAGGTGATTCAGCTCCATATGCTTTTTGGAGCTGCCGCCATGTTAGAACCCAGGAAGCTACACATCAATTGACTCATGCAGAGGTCATACTGTAAAGCTAGCAGTTAATGGGAGCTGCTTTCTGGAAGAGAAAACAATAGCAATAGAAAGGGATGAATTTCTTCCTGAAAGAGGAAAGGGATCCGCACCATTGCTATGCACAATGTCAGTTATTCACCTTTACAAAGCCAAGTGATGTCAAAGGGTGCCTCCAAGGACTTGCGAGGAAATCAGCCTTGTTTACTCCAATGAAAAGAGTTCAAAGAAGCTCACATGCTGGCTGGTTACTCAACAGAATTTATTATATTTAACTGTAAACATTTAAAAGGTTGCCTAATATAGCACAGTGATCCAGTGATTGCCTAAATTTGCAGCGTGATTTCATTGCAAATGGAATTTTTTAATTAACATTTTAAAAATTGCCAAATATTATTTAAGAGTTATTGTTTACAAAACAGTCACTGGCAGTCTTATTGAACTCACTGAGCTTTCTTTCCAAGTGCAGTTGTAGCCTAGAAATAAATATATATATAATTTTTGTTTTTAACCTCTAGAAAAAAATGGTTTACATTATAAAAACCCTACTGTTAATTATCTCTGTTTTGCAGATTTTTCTAATAACATACATCAATACACATTTTAAGTGATTTGTGAAAATTTACCTTAACACTTACTCCTCCAGGCCCCACTGACTGAAATTAGTGATTTGCCAATCAACTACTTGATATCCCTGAGGTCCTATTATTATATCACAATTCACCAGGTCACCCCATTTGCCTCTGTCAATGATGTAAGAGATTTCAGGGTGGACCCTCAAGTTGATGGCAGAGTTATAAATTGTACCCGTGTGTACTTAAGTAGCCTTCCTTTTTTCTTTTCTTTTTAAAAAAAATGTTTTATTGTTTTTTTACATATATATATCACCATCAATATTTGATAAACAGTGTTTTGTCTGGGTTTGTATTTACAAATAATCAATAACAGTTAGTTTCTATAGCTCCATATTCCACATAGTAGCTTTGCTTGATTTTCTCTTCTTCCAATAATATTCTCTTTTATCAACCTTAAATTAGTACATTTCTTGAAAATTTTAGAAGATAATTAAATATCTACAAATATCCTCTACCTCATTAAGCTTCTTTTCTAATTAATCATCTAGATCACCTTGTCACAGATCCTGTTTTTAGATTTCTCATTTCAATTTATTTTCCCCACAATAGTAAAAAAAAAAACATTTTACCTGTTAAAATTTTCTTAAAGTTAATTACACTTATACCTTGAAGTCCTTTTCCTCATATGAACCATGCCTTCCTTTTTTCTTTAAAGTATACTAGTAATAGAGAGATAGATTAAAACCAAACATGGTAGCTCAGCACATTTTTAAGGACTAAAAATACCCATATGAAGAAGGTTCTGATTTAAAAAGGAGACAAAAATTTATTCACTGCAAGCTTTTACCAAAGATCAGAAGCACCATCAGATAAGCCTGCTGACACTTCATTTTTGCCCTTGATTGGTGAATATCTGGCTTCTAATATAACCACTACATATTTTACATTCTGATATCCTGAAGAAATTTTCCTCTGAATATGTCATCTTCTCAAGCTGTTTTAGGCTGTTTTTGTTGTCACTGGTTGAAGTAGTCTGAAGGGACCTGGATACTTCAGCCAGCCCCTTCAGACACAACAAGATGAGTGTTATTTATGCCTGAGAACTGGTGTGGAAACCTATTTTTTCTCACCTTCAAATGCACACCAAAAACTAAGGGTTATCCTCTTGCTTATTTTCCTTTTGACTGTGGCAACAGTCAGCCACTTTTTTCCAAAAATGATTTTCAACACGCATCCCACACGGCTGCACAGCTGTGAAAGTAAACGTGCACTTTACTTGCTTTAAATGAGCATAACTGCTCAAAGGTAATTTACTGAGCCTTGTATTTTAAGAGAACCTGAAACAACCTACATAACCTGTCCTGTCTTCTGAATTCACCACAACAATTTCCTTCCTTGTGCATTGCATGTTTATTAGGATCTTAACTTACCCATTTTCATTTGTTCAAACATGTTATTACTCCTTACTGCTTTATTTATTTATTAAATTTTTATGCGGCCTATCTCACTAATGCGGCAAGTGTGGGCAGCTTACAATATGATAAAAACTAAAAAGATACTGTAAAACAATTAAAATTAAAAGAATTAAATAGAAAATTAAAAACCAAGACAATAGAGATCACTAAGCTTTTAAATGTTATTTTACGTGTTGGCTATTACTGAAGTTAGACCAGGGGTTCCCAACCAGCGGTGCTCCCACCCCCTGGGGGTACAAAACGATATTCCAGGGAGTGTGAAAACTTGGGTTTTCAAAATTATGGTGTATATACATAATTCGTTGTCATTATTTCAAACTTTTGTAAGGGGTGCGAGAATATATTAGAAGCATTCTAGGGGTGCAGGATATAGAAAAGGTTGGGAGCCGCTGAGTTAGATAATGGAGGAAGTGAGGTTAACCATTTAAAACATTGATTTACAAGCTGGAATAAAAGATATTTAAATAAAAACATCAAATATCAACTATTTAAATATGAGAATTGCTATGGGAGAGAGACAGAATAGTGGGCAGGGAAGAAAACCAGGTAAATAAATTATTTTGCCAAAACAAAGTAATATAAGAAGCTGCCTTATACTGTGTTGAATTAGATTATTAATCCATTTATCTCTTTATTTTCTGATACTGACCAAAAGGGATTCATCAAATTTTCAGAAAGACATATCTAGAAATGATAGGATATTGGATTTGGAATCTTCTGCACACACTCTTATTGAGATGTAACCCTTCCTTAACCATGGGATCCTTATTGGATGATGAAAAGGTATTTTGGTTAAACTTTGTAGAAAAAGACAATTACTACATTTGACAGTGTGTTACAAAAGTGGAAAACCCAACGTGAATCTCAGTAACCAATATACTGCTTAAATATGATGAGCACCTTTATGCTCATTATGAAGATATACTCTCATGTTGTAACCTAAAGTTTATTGTCATAAAAATGGAGATAGGATTACAACCACAACGCAACACAGGGTTAAATTACCCAAGACAGGAATTGTCACATACGTGCATTCAGGCAAGAAGCTACAACTGTTACCTGTTCAAAATAATTTATCAGTAAATGTTAAATTTAAGTTTTATTAGCTGATGCAACTTGCACAAACTTCAAATAATAGTATATCTCTTGTGTATTTGAAACAATGGTTGTAAATGCAAAGAGCCATGCTGCCTTGTTTTTAGAGGGGATGTGTATAAGAGGTTGGTCTCTGAAGAACCATTCCCTCTGGCCTCAAAACACACAATACCTCTTCCAAAACAGTTGCTGAGTTCTTGGTGTTCTCTGAGCCTGGATATTTGCTTGCAATCATTTCATTACCCAACTAGATGCAAACATACTGATGATGTCACACTAGCTGAGCATGCAAATGAAATGTTTACAAGCAAACAACCAAGCCAAGAACTCCATAGTTCAAACCTGAGCTATGATATTCTTTGGTGTTTTTGTAGACTTTCTCCTGGAGTATGTTATCTATCTTCATTTTAAGGAAGCACCTTAAGAAAAAACAAGGTAAGAATCTCAACTTTTACATTAGTACCCCGCTAGACCTTACAACAGCAACACTGGTGTTGGTCTTAGCTTGACCTGATGGCAGATTTTAAACGTGCAAGGTTTAGTCCCACTGAAGATATCATAAAATACATAAGTAAACAAACCAGAAATAAAAGCCAATCCAAAGTACTGAATTGACTTGTTGATATACAGGTTAAGTTCATAGCTTCTCTTTTACTTTGTACTCAAACCTATAATGGCATTGTTTACACATACAATAATATTAAATCATCACATGGCCTGGTTTCTTCTAACCGCAATATGCAGACGAATCTATAACGGCTATATGTTACACATCAATCAGACCTCTATAGCTTGGTTACAAGATCATGTTCACAATCCTGATTTAACATAATATATGAATCAGACCACTGTAATTGGTTTAAAAATGGGAATGGATCAGTTTCTTTCTCATGGTTGACCTTTAAGAAGGGAAAGGGAATTATATATTATCTCAAAGCTAGATGCAGCTGTCCCTAGAATCTAACTTGCAATTTAACAGCATGGCAGCATTAAGCTACACAAAAAGGCATCAGGGACACTGGGCAGGTAAGGATGCACACAAACTGCCATCATATAATAACCAACTGGGCTCTTGTGCAACCCTGAGTTTCAGTATTAGGAAGGAGAAAATCTCCTTCTATCATTCATAATAAAGAGTACTTATAAATGGGACTAAGCATATTTGGCAAGTGGCTTGAAGAAATGCTTGAAATCTCTCAGAAGAATAGTAATTCTGTTCATTACAGCAACCTGTCTTTCAAGGAAGAGCAGAAAGGTCTGGAGCATGGATCTAGTACAAACCATTCCTTCCAAGTCTTCTTAAAGTGCACACAGCCCCACTAACTGTAAAACACATCCTGGAGCAAACATTAAATGCACTACAATGCATATTTCAACTGCCATTTTTGACCAACACCTTCAAATTCTGTTTGTTAAATATCCAAAACAGGTTTATTACAGGTTTCTCATCATTTCCTTTAGAGCAGAAATTCAATTAATTGCATATACTTGCTCTCAACAGTAAATAAAAGAATGGAATAGATAGGTTAGCTGAACTCTTTCTCAACGTGTTTAACGATGACATTAAAACAATGGCCTCATTCACACATTGTGCTAACTCATATGTCTGCATCTTAGCATCTTGGTTGAATCTTCCCAATGGAGCTTAGTTTGTTCAACTTGCATAATTAAGCAGATCCCAGCTTAATGCAGTGGACAGACCCAAGCATTGTTTATTATGTAGCAATCAAGACTTAGACACATACCGGTAGAAGGCAGTGAAGCTGACACTCTGTTTTGATATTAAGAACACTTGCTCTTGTCTCCAGAATCTAATAGTCTCTTGTTAATTTGACTGATAGTTTAGGGAAGAAAACTATAATTCTGAAAGGTAATTTGTTTCAACAGCTGCAATTAAGATCAGGGGTCTTCAAACTTGGCCCTTTTATGACTTGTGGACTTCAACTCCCAGAATTCCTCAGCCAGACACGCAGACCCCTGATTAAGATGAACTACTGGACTAGTGTAATTTAAACTGTGGTTAACATTAAGAACCTAAATCCCTGACCCTATATTTGTATCCATAGTAAAGGAGAAGCGAAAAAGGGCTGTTGTGGGCAGAGAATGACTGCAATTCATTTGTGCAAATTTATAAAACGTGAGTAATTTCTCTGTTGCCTGTCAATAGCTTTCAACAACATACTACTCAATATATTGCTGGGTGAAAACCATACTATTATTTCTTCTTTACCACAATAAAATCAGGAAGTTGAATGCTTTATACTAGAGGTTCTTTCTATAAGTATGTTTAGCTATGGTTAACTTAACCCCATTTTCTATATTTCCGTAAGAAAAAACCAAGATTCAATGCTGGGTCTATGCAGTACATAAAGGTAGACCATGGTTGGCTAATTTGTGGTTCAATGTGACAAAAGAACTATTCTGCATTTGTCTACTATCAGGTTCTCTCAAGTTTATCGATTAACTTTGGGAAAACCAATCATTGTTATGGCCGTGGCAATAGCAAATGCTAATTTTGCTCAATTAAAGCCATCTCATGCTAACAGCATATTTCCATTTCAGTGTGAGCATATGCTGATATAGGAGG
This sequence comes from Crotalus tigris, assembly GCF_016545835.1. Lineage (NCBI taxonomy): Eukaryota > Metazoa > Chordata > Lepidosauria > Squamata > Viperidae > Crotalus > Crotalus tigris. Next base: position 3,968,142 of record NW_024100214.1, read on the forward strand.
CACTCTGGTTATGCAACATCCCTAGACCCTCTTTTCTATTTTTCATAAGGGGAATGATGATGGCACTTGTTTGTTACCCTTTAATGCAGTGCTTCACGTTAATTGGATAAAAGTGTTTTTTCTTTGGGTAATGAGTTCTTGTGTCATTAGCCAATCACAATAAGGACATTAAGTTGATTTAAAGTGTTTTATTACTACATTGAGTAAAAATGACTTTCTCACAAGTAGGTTTGAGTATTGAAAAAAATATTTGGGAAGCACTATTTTTAATGCAGGATGGATACCCACTGCTTGACCGGAAGCTAAAGGAAATTACACTAAACCAGTGAATGGGGTTTTATTAGTCTAAAGAGAAATGGCTTTAAGAAATATAAAGATGAAGGGACACTGCTTGACTGGAAGCTAAAGGAAATTACATTGGAGCATTAAAACAGTGAATAGTGGGGAGTTTTTTGGATTAATCTAGAGCAGGGGTGTCAAACTGCTGACCATGGGCTGGATGCATTAAAGCAAAACCACACTCACCCCATTGCTGGCAATGGCAAAAAAGTCACGATACATTGCAACATGTCACGTGACATTGCAAGTTTGACACCCTCATCTAGAGAGAAGTACCCTCATGATATATAAAAGTGAAGAGCCATACTGTAATTCATTGATAAGGTACATGCTTTGCGTACAAAAAATCTAGGATTCCATTCTTGATATTTCTAGGTACTGCTGGAAAAAGATGCCTGTCCAAAATTCTGGAAACCATAGCTTAAGTGCCTCTTCCACCATATTTTAACTTCATTTCCATCTTTCTAGTCAACAGACTATCAATGAGGCACAATGAAAGCTGCAATCCAATCCTCTATTATTTGAGCTTACACATCACCATCACAGCATGAATAACGCTGAGATGCTAACATCAAACTATTGATTAGCTTTAAAGCTTTCTTGTTCCGCATTTATGCTCAAAAAGGGTATCTGCAATAAAAGTTTCTCTTTTAAACCAACTATTTTATTCAGTAAAAATGAAAATGCTACCCAGTATTTGGACAGTGTTGTCAACTTCTCAAAAGAGGTTAGTCTAACAACATTGCAACAAATATTACATTTTAAGAAATTCAAAGCCATCAAATTCATCCTTGCCGTAACTGAATTAGTGCTTTCTAGCCAAGCTTAACTTGATAGAACACTATACAGGTGTGTTATTTACTTTCCTCATTGCAAATTCCTACTCTACCCCCTCTATTCCCTGTCATGACTAATTACCTGACTTACCTTCAAGATCATAGGTAAAAAAAGCTATATACCTCAAAGCTATCTCTGGCCTGTGTTGAGTAAAGGGGAAATATTATTTTAACAATGGATGCAACTAAGACATGCTTGTACCTGCCTCTTGTTTAGGCTGGGGCCAAGATAAAAGCAACATCAAGTGGATGTGGAAAGAGTTGTAGGCAGGCCATGATTTTCTGTAATTGGCTGCAAATGGGGAAAGAACTTTATGACCTCTGGTCATCCCTCCATCATTATACTGATACAACAGTAATAGAGGCCTTCTGCTACCTAAATAATGTCTGTGTGGCACTAGAAGACAGAAATAAGCAGTTGAAAGATTAACAATGAGCAAATTTCATATCAGTATAGTTTGTCAAGTATAGGCAGAAAGCACTTCAAAGCATTGGAGTTAGAGAAAAGATTAGTGCTATTCTGGAGTAGTGCTAACCTCATGTCTGAAAGTGCCCTTAATGAATTTGTATCAAACCACAGAAGGCTCCTCCTGGTCACAAGCTTAGTGTTCTCCCAGAACTGTGTATACTCAATAAGCAACTCAAACAGCCAAGAGACATGAAGGGGGAGGGGAGAGAAAGAATGAGAGAGACTGGTAACTGATGTAAGGGGGGGAAAAAGCTTTTCTTCCCGAAGTAGAATGGGTGTCATCCAATTTGGCTTAAGTGGACAATAGAATCCAAGTTGATCCCATCCCTTAAGGATTGATCATCTGGCTGTAACATCAAACAAGCAAGATCCAAGGTGCATCAATCACACTGTGCATGCAGAGACACTAGTGGGAATTGTATGCCCAGCCAGAAGCGCATTAATTTATCTAATGGCCTAGAAACAGATGAAAGTGAATTTTAGTCCCACCATAGCCAGGAAAGCCAGCTGGGTGGCTTTGGGCCAGTCACTCTTTATGGGCCCAACTCACATTAAAAGATCGTTGTTGTGGAGAAAATAGAAGGAGGAAGAAGTATTAGGTATCTTCGCCACCTTGTGTTATTTATAAAAATATACATACATATAACTAATCTATATACAGATTGTCCTTGACTTACAACCTTTCATTTAGTGACTGTTCGAAGTTACAACAGCAATGAAAAAAGTGATTTATGACTATTTTTCACGCTTAGGACCAATACATGGTCAGGTGATCAAAATTCAGATGGTTGGCAACTGGCATGAATTTATGACGGATGCAGTGTCCTGGGGTCCATGTGATCACTTTTGCAACCTTCTGACAAGCAAAGTCAATGGGGAAGCCAGATTCCCTTTACAACTGTATTACTAACTCAACAACTGCAGTGATTCACTTAACAACTGTGGTTTTAAAAAAAAAGGTAAAATGGGGCAAATCTCATTTAACAACTGTCTCAGTCAGCAACAGAAATGTTGGGCTCCACTGTGCTCATAAGTCGAGGACTACCTGTATACACACACACACACACACACACACAAAATCGATCGATTTGCTGTAGCTTCGGTTTTTTTTTTATTCTGTCTGTCTGCCTTTCGATAGACAGACAGACAGACAGACAGACAGACATGAAGATAGACAGAATAAAAATAATAATAGAAACCCGAAGCTACAGCAAAAAAACAACAACGGGCGCGCCAGCATCGTGAAAAGGATGCGAGGCTCCCTCAGAGCCCGCTCGCCGCTGGCTGCCCGTTCCCTTCCTCGGCTTCCAAACTAGCTCGCAGTTTGGCCCTATTTTCCTTTTCCCTGGCCCCGGAGGCTCTGCGGAAGTTACCGCCCGGGCGATACCGGCTCTTTGGCATGTCGCGAAAAACCAACGAGAGGCGGACTTCGGCTGACAGAAGAGGAGGATCTAGTCGACGCCTAGCCGGTGCGCAATGATATCATGTTTTCAAGGATCCATTTGAAGAGGTTTTGGAAGGAAGCGCGAATTACAGAACCGTAGTAGGCAATCTAAGGAGTCGGAAAGCCGAGAGATATTTTCCTCGGCACGGTGAAGGTCCCAGGGTCCCCATTTTTGGAGAAAAGTACTCCAGGACCACCATCCGATCTTATCTAGAGTAACTCCCAACTCGAGGGGTTTATTTCCAGGTAAACGTGGAAATAAAAGAACGGCAAAGATCGCCTCGATTTCCTCCCCCACCCCCACCCCGCCTGCCCGCACGAGTCAATTCCGTCCTGCTCGCAAGTGAAGCCCTTCAAGATGCTTTTAAACCCGTTTTGCAATGCGTTCCCACGAGACGGTTGCCAGTCCCTGATCCACGCTCGCGATGTTGACTTTCAAAGCGGTCGGGATCGATCTATCTACAAAGCCCCGGGCCGGGACTAGTCTTAAAAAAGAGTTCGCCGGTCTTTTCTCCGCCTTTCATTCCAAGATCGAGCTCCGGAGTCAGAGCCACTCTTTCGCTTTCCTTGCACACCGGATGTCCACGGCGAACGCTTCGGGTGGCTGACGCCATGGCTCCCACATTCTCACCTATTGCATATGCCTAGACCGGAGGCATCATCCCCCGCCCCCGCCGGCGACCCACCAACCCCGGCCTGCCCGGAGCCTTTTTGTTCGCTGCCTCTCCCATCTCGCGATCGCTTCCCCGGCTGCAGCCGGGAGAGCCTCACCTTAATCAAGCTCGGGGCGCCGCCGGAGGCCACTTCTCCGAGGCGGCAGGCGCAGCTACGGCAGGTGGCGGTCCTCCTGGCCGCGCTCCGAGGGCGGCTTGGCGGCTGCCCAGCTTCGCGCACCATCGCCCGACTGCTGCCCCGGCGCCGCTTCTTTCTCAGGCTTTCTCTGCAAGGCCCGCCTTCTCGGGTTGCAAAGTGCAGGGCGACACTCAGCCGGCCTCCCGAGGGACTCCGGCTCCAAGGCGCTTTGCAGGGAAGGCAGGACCCAGCAGCCGCCAGGTGCAGCCAGCAGCCCCGCCCTCCCGCCAGCGCCGCGCCCTTTCTCCGCCTTCGCCGTGCGGCTGCTCCCTTCTGCCTCCCTTTCTTCCCGACCAGCGCTTTTTCCCTTTGCTGAAAGTCGCCTTTTTCGGCCGCACGGGACTACCTCTGCCGCTCCAACCTCGATTGCTTGATGGTCGAGAGCCTGGCTGCTTGCCGCAGGAACGAAGAGCCTCCCGAAAGCGTACGCAGCCTTTTGATATGAATGTTAGGAGGAATATTAACAGATCGCCCCTTAAGGCCATCTAAGCACCTTGGCATAACAGGAAATATTAAAGGGGCACGTCAGAAAACTGCAGTATGATAACAAGTAGCCTGTAAAATTATAAAAAAGGTGCCGGCGAAACTTTTAGCATAAGACATAAGCAGATCGAAGTAGACCACTCTCCTCATTTTGGTTTATTTGCAGGCAGGCCCAATGCAATTCTTGATCTCTCTGGCCTGCCTGGTAGGAAGTCCACAGAATTTGATCTGGACAGCTGTGTCCAAGTGATCACTGGAAATTGACCATGGACCCTTTCTTGTGCCATTTTTAAAAAAAATGTTTTTACTGCAGTTAGAATTCTTTTTAAAGTATGATGACTAAATTTGGATACAGTACTTGTAATGGAGTACCAGAGTAGAGTGGAATTAAGGCATTTTATTTTAATATTAGCATTAAGTTTTACTGTTCTCAAATAAATTAACATATTAAATTAATTATATAAATTAAATTATATAATAAATATGTTTATAATAAATTATCTCAAATATATAAATGCAATTAAATATTTAATTAATAGTCCTATTTTGCCCTAATTTGTTAGTCCCTCATGTTAAGAAAAAGAGATGATCAGATTCTGCATTATATGAATTCTCTGATTTTATAAAAGCTCCAAATATTATTTGCAAATAGTTTTTAGAAATACTTTGTTTATAGGACTACAGCTCTCTGTAATTCAGTGGACAATTTTGTCAGGATTTTCTTACAATTATGGTACTACTTTCCTGAGTTCTTTATGACATTAATATATTCCCCGTAAATATTCTTCATATAAATTACAACATCTAGTCCATCAGTATTTATGGAATCAAGCAGCTGAAATATTAGCCCATTCTTCATTTTTAAGTAGAATATGGTTTGCTTAAACATACAGTTAAGGTGAATGATGGAAAACAAGGGCAAAATAACATAGTAAGAGACATGCTTGATTCTAATAATACAAGCATATTCCTGTAGTGGCAATGTGGAAGATCATTGGATTTCAAGGATTTAGGATTTCTCCATATTTAGCGTTCATTCTGAGCTATGCTTTTAACCTGCTTGTTTTTCACTCTTGCTTGAATGGGAGGGGAAGCTTCACACAGCTGTTGATTGTTTAGCTTAGCACTGCCTTACTTGTGAAAATTTTCAGACTTTTATTTGTCATCCAGAATTATACAGATCAGGTCAGGTGCAGCTTGTGACCATAGAAGCAAAGCTACAAAGTTTGGAACCAGATTTTAATAAAAACCCCTAGAATTGCCCTTTTAGTTTTGAATGTCTGCATAGGCTTGAGCTTTCAGCACTGTGCAACCAGGGCTTGCTTCAAAAGGCACTCCTAAGCAGCTGGAAGAAGAGCATCTTGCTTGGTATATTATGCAATTTGTATGTGGCTAAATATACCTCTGTCTCTAGAATGACATCTGAAAATACCACAGGAGTAAGTCAAAGCTCAAATACAGAACTGAAGTAGCTGCTTAAAAAGGAAAAGAAAAGAAAAGCAGACTTCCTCTGATGTAAGACACACCTTCTCTGAAGCTCTTCGAGAAAACTAGATAGTTTCCAAATTTAAATCCAGATTTCAAAGGAAGCGAGTCTCATAAACAAATCTTTCTAAAATTATTATTGTCCCTGCTCCCACTCTACAGAAAATAAAAATGCAAGGGGGAAAGGAAGAAAGAGTAATGCAACTTTGTGACTGAAACCTGTGGTTTTTAATCTGAGACTTCTCCTTTTTACTTTCAGACGGTACTTGGTGAAATATAGAAGGAATCTGCCAACTGGGCAGAAAAAAAAAACCTTCAAACTACTTTTCAGCAACTATACTTAACTTAGGGTCTGCTTCTATATGTCTCAAAAGAAATCAGCATGTAAAGAATTTAAAAAAGCCTTTAGTGTAATTGTCCTTCGTGTCATTTTACTTAAATATGATTGCTTGCACAGAAACTCTGATTAAAGCTTGAATGGAGTCTTGAAAGAGACTGCAGTCTATACTTTTATTTATTAAACAGATTTATATAGTCACTCAACTCACAGTTACTCCAGGCAGCAAACAAACACACTCCTTCCAGTCCAATATAAAGAACAGTTGCTGGAACTGAGTATGTCTAGTTTAATGAAGAGAAGGATGACGGGGGGGTGACATGATAGCAGTGTTCCAATATCCCAGGGGCCGCCACAAAGAGGAGGGGATCAACCTATTCTCCAAAGCAGCTGAAAACAGGACACAAAGCAATGGATGGAAACTAATCAAGGAGAGAAGCAACCTGGAACTAAGGAGAAATTTCCTGACAATTAGAACAATTAATCAGAGGAACAGCTTGCCTCCAAAAGTTGTGGGTGCTCCAACACTGGAGGTTTTTAGGAAGTGATTGGACAGCCATTTGTCTGAAATGGTATAGGGTTTCCTGCCAGAGCAAGAGGTTGGACTAGAAGCCCTCCAAGGTCCCTTCCAACTCTGCTATTCTATTATCCTTGTGTGTTTGTAGAGCCACATCTCTGCACTAACATCAGTTTTTTTAGTATATTTATTTGTTATGTGCTTATATTTAAAGGCAATGTAAGACTGTTCTTTCCAAGTCTGAAAGGATCCTTGGCACAATGGTCCTTTCTCATACCGAGAGCTTTGTTACAACAGGAGACGTGTGAGACACATTACTTGTGGCTTAGGTACTCACTCACAAATTTGTCATCAAAGCACTGGAGAGAGAACACTAGTGTTGGGAGAAAGGAAAAAAACACCAATTGGGGGTAATGAATTGGGAGTCAAAACTAAGACAAGCCAACATTATTGAAGATAAACCAAGGCAGAGCACCAAGGAATTTATTTCTGTGATCCTTTAAAACAGAGGTCCCTAACCTTTTGGGCACCAGGGACTGGTTCCATGGAGAGAGGTTTTTCTTTAAATCAGAGGGCACATGGTTTTGTGTGCTGCCTGCATCCCGCAGATGGGGCTTTGCTTGTTAGTGCAGACCGGTTGCTGACATGCCGTGGCCCAGTACTGGTCCACGGACCAGGAGTTGGGGACCCCTGCTTTAAAAGACATTACACCCAAGACTCCTGAACTGATAATAGTAATAAGTCCATTTGCTTAGCAGCATAATCTATGAAAATTATGCATTTGCCATAATTTTATATTGTCCTATTTTCCAGGGACTAATGCATGAGCTGATAACAGTGCTATTCATCCCCCATGTCCCAAAGAAGCTATTTGTAGTATAATACCCAATTTATAAAAACAATACAATTGCAGTTACTTGAAGGTAAATTCTATTTGAAGTCACAAAATACTCCAAGAAAGATTTAAATAATATCAAAATTAAGGCTTCCATCTTTAAAGGAAGACTACAATTTCTCTTATGCCTTCTGGGCAGAAGATAAACTACAGTAGTGACATCTTTGAACTACTGTAATCTCCAATAATTTCTTTACTCTTAGGTCTCAGAGAAACCAGCCAATGTGTGTCCTTCGAAAACATAAAAATCAAAACAGAACTCTTTTCTTAAAGGAAAGGAAGTGGAGCCTGAAGTGGGATTGCATCAGTCAGGTTTTTTTTAAAAGGTAGAGATCAGTTGAGACAGCATCTTGCTGGAAGATTGTCAGGGTTCTAATTTCTTTATCTGTTTGCTTTGATGGTGGCTATTATGATATGAGCCTGCAGGACTTAATGCTCAGCAGAACAGGATTATCTGCAAACATACACTTCTTTACTGAGGGCTTTTTATACAACATGACGCAAGACAACCTGTATAAATTAGATGCGCAATCAAGGTTGTTAGGTACTGTTGCCTTTCAAACTAAACTCCTAAAAAGCATTCAGAAAGCGTTACTATCATTCCATTTGCGAATCACAGCAAGAAGAATTTACCGGTTACCTTTCCATTACCTCCTCTTTCAAGGTTTGTCATAATTAAAAAGCTTCAAACTATTTTTGAATATAAAGGATAAAAATCAATGCAACTTTAAGAGGTTTGTAAACTCTTTCATAGCTCATTAGTAAAACCTGTAAGGAATTCTTTGCCAATTCTGGAAGCTTAATTATTCTGTGTGAAAGAGGCAGCATACACTTAATAAGATTTAAAACATTACATGCACATACTCACATAATACTTTAACAACCTGAGTAAATCTACTCTGTTAATACTGAAACTCCGAATCTCAAAGTAGATGATACATAACATTTTCATAACCAAATGCTTATTTTGGGGGGCACTCTGAAGATCTACTTTCAGAATTATCATAGTGACTTATAACCAGTGAGATGGATATGAATAGTAGGACAGAGAAGCATTGTACAATTGATGACGGTTACAAATAATATGTCTAATGTTATTGCCTCATAAATGATTATATGCCATTATTTTAATTTTATCTAGTGAATACTGTTTTAAAAACTCACTTGACCAAAGTAGAGATGTACCAATTTTTCTGCTATCAAAGGCTGATAATGACAACTTTTACTGTTCCAGTTACTCATTAGCAGCTAAGCTAGCAAATTATGATGAAGTTGTAATCCAATATATTTGAACTCCCCAAACTGAAGAAAGCTGGCCCTCCATATGTAGTGGAATATTATTCTGTTTCTTTTTTAAAATACAATAATTTTATTAAAGTTTATTCAATATTACCAAGTTTAATTATAATTTTTAGTTCTTTTCAGTTTCCTCTTATCAGTTTTTCTAAATAACAGCATTTTCCCTTAGAAAGATATATAATTAAAACATAACAGATAAGATAACATAGAATTCCAAATTATTTCAAATCCCTCAACTTTTAATAAATTTTTATCTTACTACAATCAAGATTCTAATAATTCTTTTACTATTTATTTAACCACCACCGCCCATTTTTAAGTTCTTAATGTTGCACTTATGTATAAATTAATTTGGTTACTAATATAATATTTATGCTTTACCTTTTGATCATGTACACACTGAAGCTTGATTCACATTTTGGGGTTATTTGTGGTAAAGGGTTTGAAGATTGTACCAAGCCATGGTTCTGCTTAACAAAATTTATTGCATAGGTAACTGAGTTCATGCACCATGTTAGATTATAAACTGGCTTTATAGAACTACAATAGCTGGGTATAGATCTGACTCCGAGCCACAAAACAAGCAAGATGTTGTCCTTTAGTGAAAATCCTGCTATGTTCTCTGGAATGAATTTGATTTTCTCTCCTGAGGAAGTGGACAGCATTTATTGCAGGATTAGTAACACAACCATCTGTAGTCTGGACCCTTGTCCTTTTGGGCTTGCAAAAGCCTCCAGAGAAGTTGTCTCTGGAATCAGGACAGTGATGTCCTTGAAAGGGGGAATGTTGCCTCCATTTTTGAAAAAAAAGTAGTACAGTCCCCTCAAGAACTCATTGTTCAACCCAGATACGCGGGACAATTATGTGTGGGATTCTCATGACGTTGCTTTCATCTCATCCACAGCCCCAGTTGAGGCAACCTGAAGTAATAGCCAATTGGTGCATTTGCTTTGTTTGTAAGTGATTATCTAAGTTGCTCTGTTCTGCAGGCAATTCTGTAGTAAAGCTTTCTAAACTAGAACTGGTCTGTTTCTCTCACCTCTCCATCCCCTTTCATCAAGCTGGTACTCTCCTTGAGCATTAGGGCTATAACCCCAGAATTCCCTTGAAAAAGGAAACTGCATGACCAAAGTGGAGAAAATTCATCCAAAACCTGCTTAATTTGATGCCAGTGGATACTTACATAATTAAAATCCTGGCTCTGAAGATATATTTGGAGACAAAGTCCCTTTATATCATTTTTAAAATCATTTTCTATTCTTGGAAACTGTCTGGACAGCTTCCAGCAGTTTACTTCACATGGTTTTTCAGAAGTGGTTTGCCTTTGCCTGCTTCCCAAAGCTGAGGGAAAGGGATTGGCTTAAGGTCACCCAGCTGGTTTTGAGCCCAAGTTGGGACTAGAATTCACAGTTTCCCGGTTTCTAGCCTCATGCTTTAACTACTATACCAAACTGGCTCTTGTACATCAATAGTTTGGAATAAAGCAACCTCAGATTTTTCTGTGGCTGCACAAAAATGACCCTTTTTAATTTTTATTTTATTTTAATGCACAACTTTAACTCATGTAAATTTACTCCTAAATACAGCAATCAGCTCCAAATTATAGATTTAATAAAAGAATACTGAACAAGGTAAAATGAGGACCCAGATTGTTGGGGGCAATGTAAATATATATTATACACATTAAAGATAGATAGATAGATAGATAGATAGATAGATAGATAGATAGATAGATAGATAGATAGATAGATAGATAGATATACATTGCTTACTGGTGTACACTGCTTAGAGAGTGCTTGCATTTAAAGCGGTATATAAGTCTCATAAATAATTCATAAGTGAGATCAAAACTTACATTTAGTATCACTCAATTTTATCACATTTCCTGCATATAGTTTATACACCGGAGAACATTTTCCTTGATTTTTCAGATGCTTTAAAACTTATTTTCCCCTAGTAACCTATAGGATCTTCTAGAGTTATCTATAATTATTTTCCCTCTTTTTTAAAAAACAAAAATGAGGAAAAACCTTATATCTTATAATGCCTGTGTGATTCTAAGTTCCTAGTGGGAAATACATCAGTGTTGGTCAGCTGAACTCTAACTAAGTTCTTGCAGCTTCCTTTATATTTATAATTCTTTTTTTTTTCAATATTTTAAAAGAAGTTTTTCCTACTTTAAAATATTCCTGTCTCGCGTTTTGATCATCTTTGTTCAAACTATACATGTACAGGATCTGCATAAACTAATGGGAAGGAGCTAGTAGAATTTATGATACAAGGGTGGCTATTGTACATTTCGTCCTCTGTGACTGGTAGGACTTTCAGAGCAGCTGTTACAAGATAAAATATTCTTTGGAAGAGAACTAAAAACAGATGGTATGTCTGAGCAAGCACAACTGGAAAAATACAGGCGGATAGTGTTTTCACATTGACATTAGCCCTGCTAATGAAATATTGAAAGATAGGTTGTGATTTTACAAGACAGGTTATAGGCAGAAATTGGCCAGAAATTCACAATCAGTTGAGTCTTGAAGAGAGATGGAGAATTTTATGAGCGTATTTCTACATCTTTAAATTGACGTACATTATAGCACCTGCCACATAAATATAGTTGTTTCTGGATATACAGGTATAAGGAAAATAGAGACAATAGTGTAGTTATTGGGCAAATAAGAAAGGTAAAGGTGCTTTGAAATCAAGCCTGCAGTTTCATTGGCAATGTAGTTTGCAGTTGTTTTATGGCTTGTATTTTTATGGATTTTGTTTTATGGATTGTATTGTTTTATTCTTGAGTCTAAACAATAGATCTGGAGTATTTAGGACAGTGATGGCAAACCTTTTAGAGACCGCGTGCCCAAACTGCAACCCAAACCCACTTATTTATCAGTGGGTGCCAGATGGGAATGGCCCACTGGGTGGGCGTGGTTGTGGTGGTCATGGCAGACTGGGTGGGTGTGGCAAGGTAGGCGTGGTCACCTCGATGTTGCTCATGGAGGGATGCCTGTGGGGGCCAGGCAGGGTTCGGGGAGATCCAGGGGGTCTCTGGCAGGTGAGGCAGTGGGCAGGAGGGGTGAGGCGAAGCAAGGCAAGGCAGGACTGGGATGCCATTGTCGCAGGGCGAAGCAAGAGCCGGGGCAGTCCTGCCTGACACCATCGGCCCCCGCACACAGAGGCTAGCGAGTGCATGGGGGCCAACAGTGTCTGTCAGCAGCCACAGCCTGCCGGCCCCTCAGCCGGTGCACCCTGGGGCTCCACAGCCTGCCACCAGAAGTTCAGAGAAGCTGCCTCTGAGCTGGACGGCCAGCCAACAGCTGAGGAGGCAATGCAGTGGATCGTGCCTGGGAAAAGGAGATCATGCGAGGCCAGGAGGGATGGGACGGAGGGGAAGGAAACCAGCCTGCTGGGATGCATCCGGCCACTGGGACCTCGGCAAGTTAGCGGGCGGCTGGTTGAAGAGGGACGGTTGCCATCTCCGGGGCATGGCACGTGTGCCCACAGAGAGGGCTCCGAGTGCCGCCCTGGCACGCGTGCCACAGGTTCGCCACGACTGCTCTAGGAAATTCCTTTATCCAGATAATAACCAGGGCCAGTCTTTCTTAGCTTTAGAAATCAACCAAAGTAGGCTAGAGGTGATTCATTTTCCCTTGCCAAATCGAATCAGTTACATGAAATACATAAATGAAAGAAGAAAGAGCTAAAGTCTAGTGTTGCACAACATTCAAATTCCTAATTCATTGGAAAAAAAATTCTGATTTGCAAATATTAAACCTCATATGAGAAACCTGTTACTAATATTTCTGTCCGTCTGATTTTCTTGGATTTTAGGAACTGATAAGTTGAAAATGAAAAATGATGCCAAGTAGGCTAAATGGATTATACACCCGCTCCCCAGATCCATTATGGAAGCAATAAAAATGCCCTAAAATGCTTAGAAGGCAAAGGAATGTTGGTAACAAGGAGAAGGGATATTTGGAGATGAAGCCATTTATGGGGAAGTAAGGGAAACAAAAGAAACATCACTCAAAAATCATTATTCTAATAAATACTCTATATTCTTAATAAAGCTGTAGTCCTATTTTCATTAGTTTACCAACTCTGCCCTCATGGATTACATGTTACTCTGACTTACATAAATATGGCATTTCCATCCCTAGCTTTGAAGGTTTGATATTGCAATTTCTGGTATCAAAGAAATACAGTTTGGCCTTCAAAAGGATGAGTGTTGCCGGACTCCATTATTAATGCTCTCCAGTGAGGGAATTTCTTAACATGGCTATAATCAATGTCTTTATTATTCCTTGAGCCTTAAAGCAGATAAAACACCGAGAGGGTGCCCTTCAGACAGAGAATTAAGACAATAATTGCCTTATTTCATCCGTTTATTGTTTTTGGGATTAAATACAGTAAGAAAATCTTACATGAACGTATATCAGCTTCATGTTTATTAGTGAATTATAGCCACCATCTTACAAATGTGACTCTGCATGGCATACAGTTAAAAAATACAATAAAACCAAATAATAAAAATATTTAAAATTAAAATAATTTAAAAAAAACATTAAAAAAAATCAGAGTCCATATGTGCTTTTCCCATTATTTCTCCCTCACCCATATTACAGCCCTTGAGCCAGTCAGTTTGAAATCAAATGGAACTTCATATAGCTTTACATGGCAATAGGAATGTTACAGATATTAACAACATGACCTGTCTGTTTACTGGAACTAAATTGGATTTAGATTCCCTAAGTTAGGTTACTAGTGAAAGACATAATTGCTATTTTTTGGGCAAGTAAACCTAGCTTTGCACTCCAGTCCTGCAAGATACCATGGCCCAAAGATACATTTCAAATAACTTTAGATTAAAGTATTCAGATTATTTAAAATAATTTGATGTTATGGTGAAAAATAAAGCTACTTCTCATAGTAACTCCTAACACTAGTGTTGTTTTGCTAAAAGCCTACCAGTCAAAAATGGTAAGAAATCCTCATATGTACAATAAGTACTGCATCAATGACAGTTTATTGTAGCAGAAGAATTGCTTTAAAATGATCCCTCTGTACTTTTAAGAGAACAGATTGATGTACATCAATTAAATGGCCACAGAGAAAAGCAATTAAAACAAATACAGAGAATACTCAATGTTTTTCCCCATCTGTGTTAAACATGTATGTTTTAAAAATAGAAAAAAAGATTATTGTGTGAAGGAACATGGAGTCTTTGTATGAGCTCAGTTCTGGTACATATAGTTGAAGGTAAATAGTAATTAAAAATAATTTTAATAAGTTCTCCAGACCATCTTAGATAATGAGAAATCTCACTTACATGTTTAACTGTTTTGTTTTCTTCTTCTGTATTACTGATTCTTTGTCTTACACACGCCCTTATTCACATTCAACAGAACTGTGAGTAAAAACCATCAAAATAGATAAAGAACTGTGTCCTTTTTCCTGTGAACACTGTTACAGTACCTACTTGACATAGTAGATATGATGTCACAGTGGAAGGCCTTATGTCATAATGGACTTCCCAGTCTATCAGCCATGGGAACAGTAATTTTGAACTGAATTTTTTAATTTTGAATTGTTTTTAGCATAGCTTCTAATCCAACTAAAATATTTATGAATTATATATGGTTGCTTTTGATGATGCATACAATATTTTTAATTTAATTATTATGAATATCATTTTAGATTTCTTTTAATACCATTGATGCTGCCTCCTAAACTATTAAAAAACTGATTTCTAATCAGTTTTGACAACATGTCATAAAGCACACACAAAAAATCCCTAATGCACTATTCCTGTTTTTCTTTATATATGTCAGTGGATAGCAGATTCATACTACTATTCATTATGAAATCTTCTAATTCTATTCTTCATCTTTCTTCGGGTTACCGCAGTTGCTTTAATTACCACCAGGGGTCGTCCTATACAACAGTCCAGAGCTCTTTGAAGGAGAACTCTGAAATATGTTCCCAAGTCATTTCATTCACAAAAAACGAAATCAAAGCAATACTGTGCTTCTCGGTTTTAGGAACTCTTCTTTTTGTGCGCAATTAATTTTTTAGCATTGGTCCCCCCCATATCAGGAAAGACAACACTGGGGAATATGGGTAAGATCCAGATTTCTATCGGATGTATTGGTGACCTGATCCTACCAGCTGACCCTTTCCTCCACCAAATAAGATTTTTTTTTTTTTTACCCCTTCGAGTCAGTGTTGATTCTTGGAAGCAGCTGATGTAACAGTTCCTGCAGTTTTTTTGGTAAAAGTTTTTCGGAAATGGGTTGCCTTTGCCTGCTTTTTCCTACGGCTGAGTGAAATGTCCATGCCTGAAATGCATTTTTTGAACCGCTGAAAGCACAGATGAATAGCTGTTTTGACACAGGGGAGGGATATTTAGCTGTAAACTCAAATCGACCACGAACTGCCACCGCCATATGGCCAGCGATGCGTGATTGTTGAATGCCTCTTGTACTCCATCCTTAAAGTGAAACGTGGAGTACATGACAAAGTTACCCTCTGCGAGAGACTTCCGCTTCTGCGCCAGGAGAATTAATCCAAATGCAGAGATTCCTGCTCCAAAGCACGAGACGGTTCCCCGGTTCGCTTAGTTTAGCTTCTGCTAGCTTCCTTTACACGTGTTAGTCGGCAGCAGGCACTGAGCCTTTCCAGCGCACTTAGATGATGTCATCAGGGCGCGCCTTCTCGGCAGCTCCTTGTTTGGGCGAGGTGTGAACAGGCGGTGGCGTGATGGGGCTACCGGTGACCCCTGTGGTGCGGACGTGTCTTCCCAGGTAGATTCCGACGACTGAGGGGAAAGGCTACTTTCAGTTTCGACGACCTTAGTAGGATGGAGTAGACGCTTGCTCTGAGCGGTCGCGTTTTCCCCGGGCATTTACTTAAACGTCCCACCGAGTTCGGAGTTCTGATCATTGAACTCTTGCCGTTTTGAATAAGATCAAGTCTCATGTTGCGTGCAGAGAGAGAGACGGTGTCAGCTGGGCGTCCAGCGTAGATTACAGTTGCTCCCTCTCTAAATGCATAACGCGCTGCAAACGAGCAAAAATAACTTTCAGTCGTCCTGATTCTGAGCACCAAAACGGTGAAAAAATCTTCTTATGCATCGCATTGCACTTGCACTTGCGCATGGTAATAAAAGGCTGAATCGATGTTCCTAGTTCTAAGGAAACTTGAACTGTAAAAGCTTTTTCCAGGGGGCAACTTGACTCATTTGTTTTTCTTTGAAGGCGTTTCGCTTCTCATCCAGGAAGCTTCTGGATGGTGGGGAATGGAAGAATTTACATTCCTTGCAGAGAGCTGGTCATTTGCATTCATTTTAGAGAGTCATTGAGGCCATTTGGAGGTTTATTTGTGTCCTCACCTGAGCAGTGCAAATGTGGGTGGAGCCTTCTTGGCTGCCAGACTTAAAGCAAACATTTGATTTATCAACCGAATTTGCGTTGCAGGATTAAGCATTGATCTGAGACCATTGAAGCTTGCCCTGCATCCAAATGCAGAGACAATTAATTTCCTGCTATAAAATAAACAAAAACATATATATCTGTGTTAACTTGTTTGGAAATTGGAATAGAGAATCGGGCTTTGCGTTGTGTGTGTATGTATGTATATGTATATATGTATGTTGCTAGTTGGATAAGATCCATGCCTTGTGGAAAATTATGGTAGCGAGAAAGAATAGATTTATAATATAAAATATAAAAAGGCTTATGTATAAAAATAATTAAGACAGGATAAAAAAAATCTTAAAAAGATGGATTTTATTAATTAGTACAAATGTATTTCACATGTTTTATGTCATTTTATGGAATCCCAGATCCTAGAGTATTTCGGGGGAAACAGTAGAGAAAGGACATTAGGAGAAAAATATGGTTCCAAAAATATACCACAGTCATGTAAAGTCCCATATATCTGGCCAGTATTCTTGAAGTTATATACTGTTTGTATCAGAGCAATAGAAGGGAAAAAATCTTTGTATAGTATACTGGAAACATTGTAACTACATTAAATGGATGTATTATTTTGAGAAATGTGCAGTGGAATGAAATGCATGTCTAACAAAAATACATAATTTGTTTTATGTATTTACATTTGCTGTGGCAGAGATATGTCTGACCTTGAGTTTCTTGTTTCAGGTTTACACCTTTCAACAGGTTGCAAATCACACTACGACACTTAGTGAGTATGGACATTTCTGCAAGTTGGGTGAATAAAAATTTGTTTCAAACAAAATAGCCAGAATGCACAGACTAATTCTTCACTCCCAAAGAACAAAAGGAAAATACTTTTGGAATGTATTGAATGTTTCTGACAGAATTATCATCTGGTAGTTTTTTGTTTCAAGAAGAGATAAGGGTAAAATCTGAAGAGCCTCAGATAGTTAAACAACATTACTTTTTAAAAATGTAAAAGTAATAATTTAGTCTTATTCAAGCCAAATATATGAAGCAGAATGAAGAATATTATAAAATAGTTGACAGGTTCCTAGTGATTTCACCTTGGCTTATAAACTTACTAAACTATGGAATCTCTTAGACAAAACTCAATTCTGTAATCAGTTGGGTATATTTGACAATGTTAGAATGACATGAATTAAAAGCAAGAGTTAACCCAAAGGTATTGTAAGATATGTAAAAAACAGTTCTATGTTCTGGAGTACTCAGTTCAAAATTGGTGGAGGTTCTTATAGTCAGTTTTGGGTACTTCTGCAGTTTTTTGCTCTTTTGTCTTAAAAATAGCAATTTTTAGTATGTACTAATTAATTATGTCTTTAAGATCTTCTGCAGAATTACAGATTGGCATTGAAGCATCAGCTTATTTAAAATCTTTGTCATTCCATACAGAGTATGACTGGATCTAAGGATTCTTCAGCTGAGGTTCTGCTTGAAAAAAGAGGGTGTGCTGGCATTATTACCATGAACAGACCAAAGGCTCTGAATGCATTTACTATTTCCATGATTCGACAGATCTATCCCCAGTTAAAGGTTGGTGGCTTTATATTAAAACAAAAGTTACCACAATACCAAAACATTTAAAATATAGGTAGTCCTCGACTTATGACCACAATTGAGCCCAAAGTTTTTTGTTATTAAGTGAGACATTTGTTAAGTGAGTTTTGTCCCATTTTATAACCTTTCTTGCCATGGTTGTTAAGTGAATCACTGCAGTTGATAAGCTAGTAACACGGTTGTTAAGTGAATCTGGCTTCCCTATTGACTTTGCTTGTCAGATGATCACAACAGGTGATCACATGACCTTGGGGCATAGCAATGGTCATAAGTATGAGTCTGTTGCCAAGCATCTGAATTTTGATCACCTGATCATGGGGATGCTACAAAAGTCGTAAGTGTGGAAAAAAAGTCACTTTTTTCAGTGCCATTGTAACTTTGAACGGTCACTAAATAATCTGTTGTAAATTGAGGTCTGCCTGTAAAACGATTGATGAATGGTTTGACAGAAGACATATGAGACTAGCTAAACAATGATGGCACTTCCAGTCAAGCTGACATTGATTGCTCCATGCACTTTGCCACTAAAAGTGTAAATACATTCTGTGAAGAAGCAGTGCGTTGAAGAGAGATGAAAGTTCTGTTTGTGACACAGGTCTTCAGTGGGACATTCATGGCATGGCTTGAGATTATAGTAATGATGTTATGAGGCTTGTGATAAAATATGTTGACTGCAAGAGCATCTTCATCTTCCTCATTTGGTATCCTCTGCTCCCTTCAGAAAAATGAGGCGCCTATGAGATAGGGAGAAATGGAAATAGTATGCTTTTCTCCTTGCTTGTATGGATGCTCTGTTCAGAGAAAAGCTCCATTTGGGCCATCATAGTGGGTTCACTTTCTTACCAGCTTTTTTTGAGGAAGGGACGTAACTATCATGATGGTTTGTACCTCTTGCATGCTGGCTTGTATGGTGGAAAAAGGTGAGGAGAGATGGAAGTCTAATGTGCTAATCTAGCCTCTTTTTCATGGATATTCTAAGAAGGAAAAAATGTCTTTCAATCCTCTGTGTTACTTGCTATGATTTGATTTGATTTGATTTATATGGTTGCTCATCTTGCAAAATGCCACTTGTGGCAAAATGCCACTTCCAAACAGCAAAATTAAATAACAGAAATAAGAAACATATATCATAACGTAAGAAAATCAAAGAAAAGAAAAAAATTACAACCAAGAATACATCATCCAACAGTAATTAACTCGGGCACACCTCACCTACTGACCCATGCCCAGAATAGCCAGGTCATAAGAGCTTTCCAAAAGTTGTATGGGGTCAGTCCCAATCTAATCTCAAGTGGGAGGATGTTCCAAAGGGTACCAATAGAAAAGGCCTGTCCTTGGCCATAGTTCAATAAGTAGAGCTGCAGTATTTACAAGGTTTCAGTTTTATACACTCTATTCCTGAACTTTACCATACACATTTTTATCTGGGAGTACGAATAGATTTGACTGACTTTCAAAAAGACATTCCTAGGACTGTGCGATAGATAGAAAATTGTGAGTTCCATATATTGCTGAATTACAATTTCTTATTCCGAAAACACAGTGATTGGGAATGCAGGGTAGTGTATACAGTCAGGATGTCCCGGATGGAAATATGCAGGAACAGTTACCTAGGCAAAAGAGACTGAATCTTTTTTTTAAGACTGAGAATTGAGGTAAAATTTGGTAGGGTCAGATAAACACCTTTCTGCTTTACTGAATTATAGAAAGAGGGAGTAGGTACAGCAAAAAGATTCTGTTATTATAGCCAGTAGTTTTAGCCTTCCTGTGGAGTTGATTTCCTGGACTGGTCTATTTGAGTGAGGCTGACAATAGACAATGTTCCCCAGGCCTGCTACAAACAGTTCGAATGCTTTGGCTTTCTATTCATTCTGGACAATCCAGCATTGATCTACGTGACTTTTATGTGTATTGCATAATTTGAAAGAAGAGACAGCACATTTAAAATGTCTAATGCTCTGACATGGTCTTTCACAATATTTCTTTCAGAAGTGGGAGCAGGATCCTGAGACTTTCTTAATATTAATAAAGGGAGCTGGTGAAAAAGTGTTCTGTGCTGGGGGTGATATAAAAGGTGAGAATGTGAACATTTTTTTACAAAATTCAAGGCTTTGTCCTTGTTTTTTAAAGAAAGAAATGCCATCCTACTCCCCATTCAGTGCTAATGCCAGCATGGCCTATTAACATGAACTCCTTATCTTTAAACACGAGAGGACCTCATAAGAAGCCATTTCCTCAGACCTCATTTAATTTTGGGTGACCCACTCTCTATCCTAGCTCAGAGTTCTCCAACCTTGGAGGGGAGAGCGACTTCCAAATTACTGCGCACGCACACACACACACAAATGACACACATATGCGCACCACGGGCAGCCATTTCTGTGGCCTACTGGTCAAGACCCTGCAGCCCATTATCGGGCTGCAGCCTATAGGTTGGGGACCCCTGTCCTAGGGCACCATCATTCGCTAACAGAATTTGCTAACTCTTGTGAAAGGAGCTGTGGAAGCCGGAAGGAAAGAAAAAATGAGGAATATTTCAGGATATTAAATGTTGTCAACATTAATTTTGACATTTGTTTTGTTTTTCAGTTATCACTGAAGCAGGAAAACGTGGAGACAAATTAACAGAATATTTTTTCAGAGAAGAATACACATTGAACAATGCCATTGGTGTGTGTACTTTTTATAGTACTTTTATAACTTATATAGTATAACTTTTATAACTTATATAGTATTTAATAACTTTTTTTGACGTTATCTCCTCAGTGAAAATTGTTTTTTTAGGATAATAGATATTTATTGTGTAAGCCAATAAAACCTGTTCTGCCTGGTATCTTTAATGTTTAGGAGTGAAAGCTATTCATTTAAAGAAACACAGCAGAGGAGAATGAGACTTTATCAAAGGGCTTTAAAATTAGGATGATTATTATTTTTTAGATCATTTTAACATCACATCCCAAAAGATAAAGAGTGAATGCTATAACCTCTTACATGCAAAATTTGAATCAAAATTATTATTTGAATATATGCTTAGTACAAAGTTATATTTACTTGCAGTTTTTACAGTGTCCCCGTTTCATAGTTACATTGGATACTACACACACACACACACACACACACACACACACACACACACACACACATATAATATATATAAAGCTAATGAAAAAAATTGAAGGTGGAATATTTAAACCAATTTCCTTCTTGTTTACTTGTTTTTAATTTTTTCTTAAGTTATTCTAAAAATGGTGTTTCCATATTTAAAATGTAAAGCTCTGATTACAGAATGCCCTTCTTATTGAGACCCATTTGACATTTAATATGTTTTTCTTTTGATAATGAACAAATAAGCATTTCTTTATGCGCCATCACTTACAGATCTTAATCTGATTATTAATTCTGGTACTGCCAACTTTTTTTTTTTCATTCTGGCCTGGTTTTACTTCTCTGCTGTGTTTTACAAGATGACTATTGTAATCAGGTTAAATGAACAGCTGTTTTTCTTCCCAAAACATTAAGAATGGAAAAAAAGAACCAGCATCTTAAATATAAAATATATTTTAAAATGCTCTTAACAATGAAAAAATAATAATTTAAATGTTTTAACTTACTCCTCTGAACATTTTATTCACATTATAAAGATGCATTTCCTTAGATAAGTGAGCATTCTAATATTTTAAGTAGGATAATGTGTTCTGTAATTTTTCACAGGCACCTGCAAGAAACCATATGTGGCACTTATCGATGGAATTACAATGGGTGCTGTAAGTGAAAACATTTTGTAAAATAATAGATTGGTTTGCCTTGTGTTTCACAACTAGTCTTAAAAATTGTGGGTAACTAGCTACAATAATTTCATGCAATCTTATTTGATGGATAAAATTGACATTTATTTATATTGGAAGAAGGTTCACAATAATTCTGTCTTCTCATACTGAATGTTCCTCGTGCTGCTGAGTTAAACTAATAGTAAAAAAGAACTTTGGTAAAGGAAAATGAGAATACTCTGAAAGAAGTTATTCCGGGAGGAAGAATATATCTAAAGCTACAAGATGAAAAGTGTCTTAAAAAAACAGTAGTCAAAAGAGTAGGGAGGAACTATCTTAAGAAACCTCTATAGCAAATAAAGGCTAAACAAACAGGATAATCAGGGACTCTGGTTTTAAATATAATATTTTTTGAGAAAGACACTGAAGGAATTTCTATCTGTTGCTATTTGTCCTATTACTTAATTGTAGCACTATGATGCCAATGACTATCTTACCTTGGTTTTGCTAAAGGATTGCGCTCTTGGAAAGAACATCCTGTTTGAAGAATCTAGTTTCCTTCTGCTAATATTTGGTTGGCGTCACATAAGCAGTGCTTAAATACAAAGCACTGTATTATGCGTGGTTTTTGCAAAGAAAAGCAGTTGCCTGCTTTATTTTATATAGGATTGGGTATGTTCTCCTGTTGCCTGTTGTATCTTTCCTCTTCTTCTGTTCCTTGGGAATAGTCAACCCTTGAAAAGCTGGGTGTAATCATTGCAAATGGTGTAGTCTAGTCACCAGCTTTTGGAGATACACTTTTCATTATACGTCCCCCTCCCTTTCTCACCTTGAAAGGATTGAGTAGGTATAAACTGTCTTTCTCCTAAATTCTTCCTTGTTAATGATAGCACTGACATTTTGTGTTTTGTCACATGACAATGTTTTTCTTTGAGATTTCAAAAAAAAAAAGTCATTTGATCCTAGGGCCAACTTTGGATTTCAAATGTACAGCTGAGCCTTTTGTCTGTGGGCAGGTGTTGTGACAATCTGCCACCTTATATCAGTTTATCCTGATCCAAAATGAAGTCTTAGTGTAACATTCTGTACTTTGAAACTGCTAATCAGACAAGCTCCGGACCTTCCTTTCTTGTGTATCTTATTTACTTAGGCAATAGTCAGGGTATTCAGACAAAGAACTAAAGCAGGGAGATTCCCCCCCCCCAAAAAAAAACCCACCTCAACTTCATACAGCTGCATTTGAGGAAGGCATGCCAGTTTCCCCATTGGACGCTAGGCTCTGGAATGATCCTCACTGGGAGGAGTGACAGTGGAGACAGTTACTCATTATACCCAAAGCAAGATTGGTCTTGGCTTGCAGGTCACTTAGTTTACCAAACTGTCACAATTTCTGAAGGCCGAGAAACCAGTGTAACAAGATCACTGATACTGCTTCTTGATTTTCACACATTTCTTTGAGCCAGCCAGCAAAACCTAGTATTGAAGGAGGGGAAAGAGCAAAGGAAATAACGTTTATTTGGGACTTGGTCTCAGTTCCTCCAGCTGTACTGACCAATCCCATGGGACTTCAGCACATTGGAGCAGAGTTGTAACAATGGCAAGAGGGTGTTAAAATCTGCTTGCTCTTTTCCATTTCTGGCTTTTTATAGCAATAGCAGTAGCACTTAGACTTATATACCGCTTCACATTGCTTTACAGCCCTCTCTAAGCGGTTTACAGAGTCAGCATATTGCCCCCAACAATCTGGGTCCTCATTTTAATGGAAAGATAGAACACTGAGTCAATCTTGAGCTGGTGAGAATTGAACTGGCGAACTGCTGACAGCCAGCAGTCAGCAGAATTAGCCTGCAATACTGCATTTTAACCACTGCGCCACCACAACTTATACAACTTGATTCCATAATTTTGCATCTTTCCCAGGGTAAACCAGGTATGTCAAACTGCCGCCCACAGGCCGGATGCATCGTGCCGAAACCGCACCCACCCCATTGCTGGCGACATCACATAACATTGCGAGTTTGACATGCCTGGGGTAGAGGAATAGTCTGTTAATTGGATTGGGCCCGGAACCCTTACGCCATACCCAGAATGGTATTTGGGCTGCCCAGTGGTTGTAGCATTTAAATGGAGACTTGCAATACAAAATGTGCTACTGAGATCAGGTGTGCATAAGGCACTTCTTTATCTTCTTATATACAAGGACGTCAGTGGAATTATACCAGGTTTAGCTTTGAGGTACTGAGGAAGGTTTAAAGTGTGTGATTTTGCCTTATTAAAGAACAAAATAATAATGGTAGTAATAGTAGTAATAATAGTATAAATAAAAGAATATAAATATTAAATTAAAAGTAACTATATGATCTAAATTAGCAATTTACAATGTATTTTTTTTGTTGCTATCATTCTTTCAGGTCAGTCTCAACTCCTAGTGACTACTAGGACAAGTCCATGCAATTTTCTTGTCAATATTTTTAGAAGTGACTTGCCCTTGCCTTCTTCCTAGGGCTCACAAGAAGCAACTAGCCCAGTGGTTCTCAACCTGTGGGTCGGGACCCCATTTGGGGTCGAACGACCATTTCATGGGGGTCGCCAAACAAGGCTGTCTGCCATTTTTTCCCCCTTTTCTTTGGCCATGCCCCTGGCACCCGGTGATGTATAAGTGGTTGGGGGTCACCACAACATGGAGAACTGTATTATGGGGTTGCGGCATTAGAAAGGTTGAGAACCACTGAACTAGCCCAAAGTCATCTGGCTGACTTTGGGCCTAAGGCAGGATTAACACTCACAGTTCCCTGGTATCTTGCCTGGTGCCTTTAACCGCTCCACAAAATTGGTTCTCAAACACTATGATACAAATAAATAAATAACACAGATACAATTGAAATTTAAAAGGATAATAAAAATTTGATCAATCAAGTAACATACTGATACCCAATGACCCAGGCAAAATTACCTGTTTCAGTTTACAGTTGACTTGTGACTAGGTGCTTAGCATCAGCTTACCAAAAAAAGGCATTTATGACCAGAATTTGAAGTTCCAGTGGCTGCTGTCCTCACAGTTATGTGATTGCATTTGGCAACCAGCCCATTTACAGCATCCTATGGCCACATGACCACAATTTACAGTGTTTTTTCCAGAAACCTTTAGCCTTCAGAAAAAGCCTTAAAACCTAGCTCTACCGATTGGAGGGGGTCCCTTAGGAGAAGCTGCTGGCTAGAGGTGATAGTACACTAACACAGAAGGCAGCCTGCCTCTTCCTTCCAAACCCTTGTTTTTAGCTTGTTTTAATTTTTTGTAATTTTAATCCATTTTTATATTTATAATTGTTGGAATTTTTTTTATTTTGATGTAAGCTGCTCAAAGTTGCCTGAACTGTGAGATGGGCAACAAATCTGATAGATTAGATAGATAGATAGATAGATAGATAGATAGATAGATAGATAGATAGATAGATAGATAGATAGATAGATAGATAGATGCATGCATGCAGCAAAAATGGGTTTCAGCAAAAATGACTTAAAGCATTTGTTTTAATGACCATTGCAAAAAAAGTCATAAAATTGGGCCAGTCATGTGATGACTTGCTTAACCACCAGCATGATTTATGACCATAATTCCCATCTCAGTTATGGTTGCAAGCCGAGGACTACTTTATATCTAAACATTCATGTAGTAGTAACATCTTTGAAAGGGCAAGATCTTTAAATGCAGACTGGATCTGCATTTAAACAGAGTTTGTTTAACCATAGTTTACTAAATAAATAACATTTAGCTAATGTTCATTCATACTATGCTTAAATCACTCTTCGATGTATTGCATAGCAATGTGTAAAAGTGTCTCACAATTGCTTGCAGTAATAGCTAAATTAAAGCAAAAATGTTGATGGGCCTTGCATGGTTAAAATGCATTCTGAAATAATAGATAATTGTATCTTTTTTGTCAGTTGACTTAAGAGTCCCCTAGTTATTTCCTGCTGAAGTCATATGGTTTCAGATGGCTTGTGCCCAAATGGAACTGAGGCAGAACAGAGGCAAACAACAATTCAGATAAAATATTGAAGGTGGAACAGAATAAAAAACAGACCACTTCTATTTGAACAAGGCAGCTGAAGCTTTTAAGAACACTTGAGGCCATCGGTTGACCAGAAACGCATGTAAATGGAATAAATTGAACTTTAAATGGATTACATTAGTCTAATAAGGCATATAACGCAGGAACCAAACTGATGTTCACAAGGCTGGTTTTTAGATGTATTGTTTATTTTCTATTCATTTATTAAATCTGGTCTATCACAGAGTCATTGCTTATAAAAATCAAGGTGTAGCCCAGAAGCCATCTGAATGGTGTTTGGGGAGAGGCATTCGCTCTCAGCCCTAGGAAGGAGGCAGAGGCAAACCATTTCCTAAAAATTTCACCAACAAAACTGAAGGGGCTTGTTCAGGCAATTGCCAAGGCACAACACTAACTTGAAGTCCCCACCCCCAAAAATGAAGAAATAGGCTATGTAAGGAAGTACGCCTGATTTGAAGGACTCTTGAGAATCCCGTTTTTCCTCCAGATGCATTTCTACTGGTGATTCAGCAATAAGGATATATTATTTGGTCATGTAACATCTTTAGTGAATATTCATAACCCTTTGTTCAGGATTTCCACTAATTTTTGAATGCACCTGAACCAGGCCAAAAGACTAGGCAGTGTTAGCAGCTGAGCCTTAACAAAGCATGCGTGAAAATGTAAATACGTTGAAAGTATCCTTAGTATTTTTAGCACTATATAGTAAAGGCTCTTATGGGGAGGATCGGTAAATAAAGCTGCAAATGGCTATATAAAAATAAAAGCAGATTGTGATTTCTTTATTTGTGACTAGTCGCTGGTGGAATGGATGTAATGAATTGAAGACCAGCGACTTCATGTTTCTGTTGGGAATAATGAAGGAGAGGGAACTTCTCAGGGTAAAAATGTGCAAGAGAAATTCAGATACCAGCAGTTTTTATTTTAGAAGTTTATGGAAGTTATTTTTCATAAAGAACAAGAGCAAAAGGCATCTGAGGAGCAAACCTTATTAACTTCCGTTAATTTGCTTCCTAGTTTACAAATTGCTTAGAATCTCTAAATGGGTAGTTGGGATGGGCTGTTACTGAAATAAACAGCTGAGAGCCTTGAAGCATCTCAAAGACCAACCCATCTGGTATGATGGTAGTTTCTTAGACCTTCCATTACATGTATATTATCCATAGTTGGGGAGGGGTCTGTACAGATGGGAATTAAAATGTAGTTTAAATTACACTAGCCAAATGTACAAGTAATGACAATTCGATTCCAACTTAAATGAATTCTAAGTAAATAAAGTACTGCAGTGATTGGGAATGATCTATTCATCTCCCAGCTAAAGCCACCGTAGTGCATTATTTTTGTTGTTTCTGTTCAAGATGTGATGTCTTTCCCCTGTTTTTTGTATCATGTACTGTAGGTAAATATGTGCCAGTGTAGCTTCAGAGAAAGCACAATGTGGTATTAAACTGAAAGTTGTATTAATATGGGTAGGAGGGAAGTTAAGAGCTGTATGTGTGCATAGATACTTTTTTGGGATTGCAACGAGGTAGATATTTTTTAATTAATACTTATAAACAGACGTGCACACTTGAATGTGGATGTTGGTGTACTTATGAAATACATTTCTTTATTCAAAGCTCAAACCAAAAGCACATAAAAACACCTCTCTAGTTTAATCCAAAGCCAGCATTTAATTATACTGTTCCCTACAGTGGTCAAGCAGATGCGTCTGTAGACCAGGAGTAGGCAACCTTAGCTTTTTTATGACTCATGGACTTCAATTCCCTGAGCATGGCTGGCTCAGGAATTCTGGGAGTTGAAGTCCACGAGTGATAAAAGAGCCAAGGTTGCCTACCCCTGGTCTATAGAATGCCTAAGGGAAAATGCAGTGTGACAGTTTGTTCCCCATTAAATTCTCCAGCAACTGGGTTCAAAAGGTCTTTTAGCTTAGAGCAGGGGTAGGCAACCTTGGCTCTTTTATGACTCGTGGACTTCAACTCCCAGAATTCCTGAGCCGTCATGGCTCAGCATGGAAACCTCTCCCTTTCCCAGCATGGCTGGCTCAGGAATTCTGGGAGTTGAAGTCTCATAAAAGAGCCAAGGTTGCCTACCCCTGGCTTAGAGTCATGGCCTTGCTTGGTTTCTATTAAGGATGTTCTTGTGGTGGCGCTGAGTGGCAGGTTCTTTGTTTCCCTCTTCCTCATTGCTCTCCCATAGGACATAGCATTAGTATGTACTATCTGAAAAGAGCCAAGGTTGCCTACCCCTGGCTTAGAGTCATGGCCTTGCTTGGTTTCTATTAAGGATGTTCTTGTGGTGGCGCTGAGTGGCAGGTTCTTTGTTTCCCTCTTC
The DNA here is from genome assembly GCF_016545835.1 of Crotalus tigris. NCBI lineage: Eukaryota > Metazoa > Chordata > Lepidosauria > Squamata > Viperidae > Crotalus > Crotalus tigris. The sequence goes on from NW_024100214.1 coordinate 3,996,304, forward strand.
CTCATTGCTCTCCCATAGGACATAGCATTAGTATGTACTATCTGATATTATCGAATGACCATAGCTGTCTAATATTTTACAGACAGTTTTCTTAATTGTCTAATTATGTATGTATGCATGTATGCATGTCTAATTTAACTGTAGAGCCAAGTCCATATAGTGGTATAGTATTGCATTTCTGGTATAGAATTCTTCTTAGATGCAAATCTTAGCATATGTCTGAAGATGCCAGATGAAGTCATTTAAGGATTAAAGATGTCAACAGTATTCAAATGAAGATTCGATTTATGGATTCTGAGTTAAATGAGACATCTGAGGGTGTACAACTTCTTGGATAAGGCAACTGACTGAATGAAGATCAGTAAAAATGGAATTCAAGCACTGGGATACAAACCTCTTCTGGGAAATTGTTATTTAACATTTATTAGTGGGAGTGTTGACGATTGAGAGCATTCATCAATCCAGTCTTGTTACCAGTGGCTTTTTATGGCCACTGACACGTAACTCTTCCGTAGCTAAGATATGGAATATTATGGAAGGGACCTCAGAGGTCTTCTAGTCCAACCCCTGCTCAAGCAGGAAACCCTATATCATTTCAGACAAGTGGCTGTCTAATCTCTTCTTAGAAGTCTCCAGTGATGAAGCATCCACAACTTCTGAAGGCAAGCTGTTCCATTGGTTAATTGTTCTCACTGTTAGGAAATTTCTCCTTAGTTCTAGATTGCTTCTCTCCTTGATTAGTTTCCCTCCATTGTTTCTTGTCCTGCCTTTTGGTTGACCCTCTCTTCTTTGTGGCGGCCCCTGAGATATACAGGAATACTGCTATCATGTCACTCCTTGTCCTTCTTTTCTCTAGACTAGCCATACCCAATTTCTGCAACCGTTTTTCATATGTTATGCCACTTTTTGTTCACTGTGTAATTTCATACAAATACGAGATACTACATACTGTTGTAGGCCACTTAGCTTTGGGATTAAAATATTAATTTTGCTTTTCCCTCCTCCCTTTTGTGTATCCCCTCCCCCATGGAAGTCTCAAACAAAATTCTATACTCTTGAGAAAAAAATTGTAAAAATAATAATAAATGAATTCTTGTGATGGCTCTAAAGAACAGCTTTAAAATATTTCACACATTGAAATGTGTGATGTAGCTATTAATATATTCGCAGCTCAGTGACCTCCAATTAGCCATGTGCTCCTATGCCTTTGTACTAAGTAAATCCATCTCCCGTTTTCAAGTTATCTAAAGCTTGACGACCAATTTGTAAGGAATTGTGATACACAGAAAAGGTTAGCTGAACCTTTTTTTAATAAGCACTTGGTTGAATGTTCTTATGGCATTGTCTCCTGTGCATTTTGATAAATAGCCACTGATGCCATTTTTCACATAATTAGCAATTATTTCTGGGTGGTTTTTGTGCATGTGATAAAATGTTCAGCTCTGCCAAAAATATAATAAAGTAATTGCAAGGGATGAGGATTTAGAGTTCAAGATTGAACAGTTTGGAATATGTTTGATTTTTAGACTCTTCTTGGAGGTTTCTAGCATTATATCCTATAGGACTAGTTGTCTTTACAAGCATCAAAATGTCTTCCTGCCCCTAGCATTGTGGGAGATAGGATCATAGAAAGTTGCTTGTAACTGTTTAGACCAAGGATCCCCAACCCCTGGTCTGTGGACCGGTACTGGGCCGCGGCATGCCAGCAAGCAGTCCGCACAAACAAGCAAAGCCTGCAGAAAAACCTCTCTCCACAGTACCCAAAAGGTTGAGGACCTCTGGTTTAGACTATTGCTCCAAGTAGCTCAGTCTGGCCATGAGTGTCCACAACTGATGAATTTTTCTAGCTCTGTATGGATCTGCAAAGGATTGAACCAGGGACCTTTGCATGCACACCACTATGAGCTAGGGTCCTTCCATTGAAATTGGTTTATAATTTCTATTAAGTTTGCTTACTATAAAACCATTTGATGTCATTTAAAATAATGCTTGTGTTTGGGAGATGGGGATTGTTCCATTTTTTGCACTGAATCTTGCAAATGATTAGGAGATTATATGTATGGAAAGAATTATTATAATTCAGCCCTCTTCAGACTGATGTCCTGTACATATGTTAAACTGCAGTGTTGATCATTCTTAGACTATATAGCTAGTGAGGTTGCCAATCCAGAGCATTTGGAGATTAGCAGAGCCTCCCATCTTTGTTACCATCTTTTTCTTCTGTCTTAGTAGTTGTGCTACCAGTGCAAAGCTTTTGTATTTATCAGAAAAGCTGTTAAAGTGGTCTTTCCCAAAGTAAAATATATGCTTACTTCCAGGCTTCCAGTCACTGAGGTTGCAAATGCTTATCAGCCTGGGATGCAATTTGGAAACTATTAGTTGCCTTCAAACTGTAGCAGAGGGTTACAGTATGTCCATTAGTGCAGGGTTTGTATATTCAACTCTTAGAAGATTGAAAACATTTGCTTCCATTTTGAAATAGATGTGATTTACTCTGTTGAAACCTGAACAAAACTATGATCGTATCATATATACCCATATGGTATATAGCAGTGGTGGCGAACCAGAGGTGTTACTCAGAGCCCTCTCTATGGACATGCATGCCGTCGCCCCAGCCCCGCTTACCCCCGCGGCCCCCTCACCAGCAGCCCCCGAGGGTCACCACCGAGCATGGCCCACACATCGTAGCACAGCCAAGGACATGGCAGCCAGGCAGCAGGGACAAGACTCTGCCCTCATGTCCCATCACATGCAGATGATGCTACGGGGTGTGGGCAGAGGCCACGGCTGCCATGGTGCTGCTGGGCTGCCTGGGTGATCAGCGGGGGGGGGGCAGGTTTTAGGCACTCAGTCTCTAAAAGGTTCGCCATCACTGGTATACAGTTTTTGTTTCTTCAAGGCCAAATTGTAGTTTCTAACCAGTTTACAATAATATCTGTTTTGGACATCTTTCATTGGACTGAAGTTATTTTCATAAAAAAATTAAGATAAATTACTGGCTGATCTACTGTGTTATTCCTTCCCAGTATGTATGCCTTATGTACCTGTCTAGAAATTTCAAACTCTTTTTCTGACTGTGCTCTGAGAATTCAGTTTGGTTCAAAACACCTTACCTGGTTGAGGGCAATCTCAATATCTCTGCTACAGTAGTATTTCTATGAGATCATTCTGCACACCATTTATCTGTAAAGGCTGAGAACACTGGAAGCAGCCTTGAATTAAGACTGAATTTTTTTTTTAATCTTTCTGAAGCTGTCAGATGGCTGCAGACATAATCCCAGAGACAAATGGTGCAGATTGTTTTGTAGCTAATCCTGAGTTATCTCACAATAAATCTTGATAATTGAAAAAATGATTAAAGAACTGGTCAGTGGAAAAGCTCGATCAAAGGAACACTGTGAAGCATTTCAGCAAGCCTGTGTGGAAAGGCTACTAGCCTACATTTCCTTGTTGGCTGCAGAAACAAAAACAAAATGCTTGCATTTGCAGCCAGTGTGAAAAGACAAACAACTGGCATTATGGACATTTGTCAAACAGCAGGTGGCAGCAACTAGCCATGTGTAGCTGATCTGAAAAAACTCAGTAAGGTTTTAAATAGGTAGAACTGTGATGGGAGACCCCAAGGGATTGCAGTGCTGTAGATTAAATTGGGAAGTTGATAAAAGCTTCCCAAGAAGCTAGCAAACCACTTTTGTAATGTTGCCAAGCATGCTACATGAACACATCTATGAAGTCGCCCTTTTCGCCATTTAAAGAAGATAGGATAACCTTATCATTAAAGAATACTTCAGCCAATCATATGGTGGGGCAGAGACACTTCTATCACCACTCTCCAGATGGTAAAGCAAATAAAGGCACTCTTTTTCTTTTGTGTTCCCCAGCACAAAGCTTTTGGGAACTTGACAAGTTTTAAATAATGAAATGGGTGACTTAAATGCTGCAGAAGGTTAAGGTGCCCATTTTATCCTTTAAAACCCATCTCAGCTCTCTCAAATCAAAAGACTCAAATCTTTGTCCTCCTGACTTCAATGGAGGAGGAGGAGGAGGAGGAGCTGTATTATAAGTGATTTAGTGACATCGGGCAGCTTGTGTTATAAAAAGTGAAAAAGTACTTGGAAACAAAATTTAAAAAATTGAATTGAAAAGCTAAAAATAAAAATGATGGGGATCTTCTGGAGATGTTTTTGATGGATGGCAGTGTTATCCTCTTCATAGATTTTGTTGGTTGTGCAGTAGTGGGTAGAATGATCTTATCAATTTTTTTGATAGAGTTGCATGGGTACCCATTCTGTTGGAAGACATGTAAATAGTCTGTTTGCTTTTCCTGATGCTCAGGGTTGTAGTATGTACTTGTACTAGTGTTCTCACACAGCGTCTCTTGTGGGAGGTTGGGTTGTTTCCTTGATAACGGAACACTTGCTTAGTGTGGATGGTTTTATGATAGACTTGTGTTGCTAATTTGGCACCATTAGCTCTGCTGATGAGGATATTGAGGAAGGGTAGAAAGTTATTGTTTCCTCCTTATGAATTTTATTCTTCTGAAGATGTTGCTGATTGTTTCATGTGTCTTCTTTAGCTATTCTTTTTTTTACTATGACAAAGGTGTCATGAACATACTGGATCCATACTTTTGGTTGTATACGTGGGAATACTATAATTTGTAGACACTGCATTACAGTATTTGCTATGAGTCCTGAAAATGGTGATTCCCTGGGTGTTCCTCTGATTTGTGGGTATATTTTTCCATCAAATTGAAAGTAGTAGTAAGGCAAAGATAGATGAAGTCCACGATTCTGGATATTTCAAACTTAGTATATTTGGTTAGATTGGGTGTGTGGTATAATGTTGTTGTTGTTGTTGTTAATTGCGAAGTCGTGTCCGACCCGTCGCGACCCCATGGACAATGTTCCTCCAGGTCTTCCTGTCCTCTACCATCTTCTGGAGTCCATTTAAATTCACACCTACTGCTTCAGTGACTCCATCCAGCCATCTCATTCTCTGTCGTCCCCTTCTTCTATTGCCCTCAATCTTTCCCAACATTAGGCTCTTCTCCAGTGAATCCTTCCTTCTCATTAGGTGGCCAAAGTACTTGAGTTTCAACTTCAGGATCTGGCCTTCTAAAGAGCAGTCGGGGTTGATCTCTTCTAGGACTGACCGGTTTGAACGCCTTGCAGTCCAAGGGACTCGCAGGAGTCTTCTCCAGCACCATAGTTCAAAGGCCTGTGTGGTATAATAGTGCAGCCATGGATTATTTTGCTAATTCTGGAAATGTGGAATGTTCCACAGTAAAAAAAAGTAGCTGATGTTGGGGAACTGATTTAATTTAATTAAATTTATTTTGATTTACATCTACAGTGAATAGCACTAAATTAATTGCCATTAATTAACATGAGCACTCCGTATGTATATAAAGTATTTTCTGTTACACTACAACCTACCAGTTTGGGAGGGGTCATGAAGGCTGCATCCAAAGATGTGAGAATATAGGTAGGGCTTCCTTACAGAAATTTATCAGAAGGGGAAAAACAGCGGATAGACAATGTTACTGACTTTTTACGTTTTAAAACTGGGAAAAAAATAATTAAATTCCCCCGCACCACCGTTGTATACTCAGAAGTTGTCATTTTTTGGCATGACTCCATTTTAGTCTGAATCACTGTTCTATGATTTACCTCTGACTTTTACAGAGGTCTTCATAAGTTATTCCTGGTAAATGTGAGTGGAATAAACTGAGATTTTCTTGGACATTGCTAGCCTTGCTAGTCAATGAAAATGCATATTTTATACTGGATACTAAAAAAGAAGTAATTCTAATCTGAGAAGCTTGAATCTATAAATAAAATGTAAACAAAATAGGGTTGACTAATTCATTGATTTAAACATCTGAGTCATCAGATGCAAGCGTGCAAATATATAAAATATATATTACCATACCACACCTTTCTTGTTATAATGTTTATTTTTTGCAGTTTCATGTAATTTATAAAAGAAAGAATCATTTAATAATAAAGTTATAAATTAGGAGCTGCTTGGCAAGGCAAAGCTGTGCTTTCATATCTCTTAAAATTTGAGCTCCAGTGTTATGGATGCTTGAGTCTCAGTTTTCCCCTCTTTTAATAAAGCATAACTTTAAGTGTGATTTAAAAAATGTGGTTTGTGTTTGCATTTCGTGTGGGTTTTTTTGTGCCTAATCTTTAAATGTTACTAAAGGTTAGCTCATCCTTACCTGAATTGACCTTACTGAATAGCAAGACACCCTTTTTCTGCTAGCACAATATGCAAATGGAGGAATCTTTTGATTGCCTACTAAAGAATTTATTTTAGCAGCTTTGAAATACATAGACCATCTCCTGAAATAATTTGGTTTCCCTACAGTGATGGCCTGCTAGGAAATGGCTTAATTAGCATTTTATTGTAATTTAGAAGGTCAGTCAACAGAGCTGATCCTCCATTGGAGATGCATTTTGGTGTCAAGCAAGGATAGTCAGTCTATAGCACTCCAGATATTGCTGAACTACAATTCCCAGCTATTCTAAGGAGTATGGGCAATGGTGAAGAGATGTAATTCAGAAATACTTGGAGTATCAGAAATTATCTATTCGATGATGCTCCTTTATATTTTGAATTTTGGAATTGTTCCTTTAAATTACTATTGACAATGACAGATTGAATTGTTCATTACAGAAAGGGAAGTCCTTATCTCAGGTGCCAGAAGTGATAATCCCTGACTCTGAAAAAAGCAGGTTGTCTAACCGGTTCTTTTGGGCTGAGTGTTTTCCTGTTCTGAGCAAATGAGCCAAATACTTCTGACCTTTCCAGTATGGTGAATAGTGAATACTTTTGAATATCCACATTGAAAAGTATGGGAGGAGTACGTGCCTGCAGTTTCCCCAACTTGCACGGAAATATCTGATGAGAAATATGGGGTCTAACGGGAGAAAAACTGGTTTGTTTCCAGAGATAAAAACAATGGCATGACCAAATTAAAGGACTTTTTAATGTGCTTAATTGTAAGTTGTAAAAGCTTTTAAGTGTGCCTAAATGTCTGAATGGATAAAAATTGTATTTCTACAATAAGTAGCAGTTTGACAGCCAACTTGGTATAATGGTTAAGGCAATGGTGTAGAAATGGGGAGATCCAGGTTCAAGCCCACTGTCGGCCATAGAAACTTACTAGATCACATAGAGCCAATCGCTCTCTCTCAAAGTAACCTGAGAATGTTTCTGTGGTATGGATAAAACAGAGAGAGATCCCCAAGTACAGAGGTCCCCAACCTTTTGGGCACAGGGACCGGTTCTGTGGAGAAAGATTTTTTTCACGGACCAGAGGGGGTGTGGTTTTATGTGCTACTTGCATCTCGCAAATGAGTCTTTGCTTGTTTTTGTGGACCAGTTGCTAGCATGTCACAACCTGGCACTGGTCCACGGACGGGGGGGGGGTTGGGGACCCCTGCCCAAGTAGATTATCCTGAGGAGACATGAGATGTAAATTTCATAAGTAGAATAGTAATAAAGACACAATTAATATGCTTGCAAGAAGTATGTAAATACACAGTTGGCATTATGTTAAACAGGGCATGGGAGAATGCCTCTTAAAATAGTACCGTAAATGCCGGCGTACAAGGCGACCCGGCGTATAAGATGACCCCCGTCTTTATAGCTGGGCCGCATTCCTAGAACGTCGTCTTATACGCTGGAAACTACCAGTATTTCCGGCGTATAAGACGACTCGGCGTATAAGACGACCCCCGTCTTTGGCGCCGATTTCAGCGCTCGCGGAAGTCGTCTTATACGCCGGCATTTACGGTACTTAGCATCTGCAGGGTTTCTAAGCACCTGTATTAAATCTGTATTAATTAAATAAAGCACATATTTTAGTCACTTTAAAATGTTTTCCAAGTGATTGACAAATGCATGGCCTATGTCTGTGGTGGTGAACCTATGGCACGGGTGCCACAGGTGGCACGCAGAGCCCTCTCTGTAGGCACGCATGCCGTTGCCCCAGTCCTAGCCTTCAGCTGGGTTTTATAAAACCTTTTCACTTTAGGCCTCCACCACCATGTGCAAAAAAAAAAAAAAAAGGTTTCAATCAATCAATCAATTTCAACTTCTTGTGGGGAAAAAAAAGATCTCCCAAAGTTGGAATTGATTGATTGAACTTTTTAGTCCCACTCAGTCTGCCGTTACCACCACAGCCAAACCCACCCAATGGGCCATGCCCACCCAATTGGCCACATTCACCCAATGGGCCAAACCCACCTAATGGGCCACGCCCACCTGGCAGCCGATAATACATAAGTGGGTTTTGGGTTGCAGTTTGGGCACTCAGTCTCTAAAAGGTTCGCCATCACTGGCCTATGTCTTGTAGCACCAATAAAAATGGTGGCAAAAAATGGAGGGGGGGGGGAGTGGCTAGGCCTATGTATGGACTACAATAGAAAACTGATTACTAGAGTTCCTTCCAGAATTTATTTCACGTCATAACTTTCCTTTCCCTTCCCTTCCTTTTTGTTTTCCTTTGGTAGGGTGTGGGCTTATCTGTCCATGGGCATTTCAGAGTTGCTACAGAGAGGACTGTTTTTGCAATGCCAGAGGTAGGAATAGGTAAGCATCACACATTGCATTTTATATTGACTTTTCACAGAGAAGCCGAAACTACTATATAATACTGGCTAGAACATGAAGAGTCAAGTTCCTGTCCTGCTGTCGCACTTAATAATATTGATCTACTCACAGACTCTAACTGTAACATCCCACAGAGGGTCTGTGAGAAGTTCATTCACCTCCACGTATACTGCTTAAAACTTACAGGAGAAAACATTAAATAACCCCTGAATAACAATAATGATTTGGTCTTTATTTCTTGAGTTACTTTTTTATTTTAATTTCCACTCACGAATATGCTTTTTCATACTAAGGGAGAATTGTTCCTGAGCCCTTTTGCTTATTTTTGAAATCTGAGAAGAGCAGGAGATGGAATTTGACAAAAAAAGTCACCTAACCTTTTCTTTATATAGAATTAGGACATCAACATCAGAGATTAGCTACCGGATTAACTAGAAGGCAACAATATAATCCATGGGGACATCACATATTGTCTGCGGATCCCAAAATTGGGGGGGGGATATATTTTAGGGCAAAAATGGTGAATTTAAAAAAAAATAAAAGTACTGTCACCTGAAGACTCACTATATTTAGTTTAAGAACACCAACATCCTCTAAAATGTGATGATCTCCAGAAATATACAGTACATTTGTTTTTAAACATTATTTAGCACTTATTCCATGGATCACAGGCTATTTGTTCAGAGTTCATACTGTGAATAAAAGCATTTTGTTCATGGGGAGAAGATTGGGACAACGTTAGAATATCTTGAAGGAAAGCAACGTGATGAACTGAAGCAAGAGAAAACCAAAGGCTCCGGGGTGATTACACTAATCAAATGCAATGTTTTGATCACATAGCATCATCTGTGTAGCTGTCATTCCAGGGTGCCAGTTGAGCTTGTATTTTTGGCCTCAAAGATCTAATGAAACAAATTCGAGGTTGGGTAGATTAAGAATACCCTTGCAGGGCATTAAAAACTGCTTTAGACAGCCTTTTTTTTTTAACTGAAAAGGGCTAACAAGTGGCAGTTCTGAGAGTACAAATTGTGGCATCGTGGTTAGGTCTGATTTGGATAGAGACAATAATGAAGAACTTTCATTAACTTTTGATCTTCATTGTGACTTGAACCATTATCAAAGATTCTTAACCATTTATACATTAAGAAAACTTTTCTTCCAATGTGGATATGACTGCTCAGTTTGGAAACTGCAGCATGGGAACAGAGTCTTCATAACTCAAGTGCCAAAATCTGGTCTCTTCTCTCCCAGTATTCTCTCCCAGTTTGGTTTTATACTTTGTTTGTGAATGTATACACTACCCAGAGTCTCCCAGGATTTGGGTAACTTAGAAATATGGGCTGGATGCATTCCACAGTGTCCCATTTTATTTAACCCTGAGACTACTCACATACTGGCTAGGTGTTTAAGCACAAGGCTTTTAAAATAGCTGGTATAAAAAAATAGTATTATGGATTTGGCTTCTGAGAAGTATATTTCCAATCACAAAAGAAAAAGGCCTAGGGGCTCCTAGTATATCAACACCATTTTCCATTATAATATCATCCTAAAGTTTGAAGATGGCTTTGAAAAGATTATTCACATGAATACAAACTTTGAAGAAAGAGTCCTACACATGTTCTGCAGTAAATTGTACTTTGTGATGTTGCTACTAATATTTGTGCCCCACAACAATTCACATCAGCTCTTCAAGATAAAAAAAAGGGGAAATGTTCCTCTTTGTGGCTATCAACTTTAGCAGAGTTCTCAAGTAAATTGTGTGGGCAAAAATGGTGCAGCATGTTTTTCCACAAGATGAGCAAAAGAGCAAACGACTTAATTTTCAAGCAAAGCAGCCCACTTACAAGGCCTAGTTATTAGCGGGGTGGGGGGTGGGGGGAGAAATAGCACTTAAGATCTAATTATACAGCTTTTTTCATCTTGCATATCTTTCCCCCCCCCTTAATTGCAGGTCTTTTCCCTGATGTGGGTGGAGGCTACTTCTTACCAAGGCTTCCGGAGAGGCTAGGCTTTTTTCTTGGTCTTACGGGATTTAGGCTGAGAGGAAGAGATGTCCACAAAGCAGGAATTGCAACTCACTTTGTAGAAGCAGAGAAGGTAAATCTGCCAAAAATAGGTAAAAGTTATGGAATGTGCACCTGGAAAAGGGAGTATTTCAGTAGCACCACAGTTTCTCAAGGAGGAGGCAGTACATGTCAGAGAGAACCCAGTCCAGAGCTGGATGGGAGAGGGAAGAAGAGGTTCAGGGTAGCCGCACCCTAGAATTCCTTAGCATATATCTAGTACAGTGGTTCTCAACCTATGGGTCGCGACCCCATTTGGGGTCGATAGATCATTTCACAGGGGTCGCCAAGCAAGGCTGTCCGCCATTTTCCCCCCATTTCCGGCAGGTGCCTTACCTCCCTTGGGCTGGGCCAGCTGGTGGCCCAGCCCGTGGTCGGCTTGCTCTGTCTCTGCCGCTTGCCAGCTACGCCTCAGCCGGCGCAGGGGGCAGCACCACGCATGCGTGGTGCTCCCGGGCAGGGAAAGTCCTCGACTTAAGACCGGTTGGGTAGTCCTCGACTTACGACCGGTTGGGTAGTTCTCAACCTACGACCGGTTTAGTCCTTGACTTACGACTGGTTGGGGGTCGCGGCATTAAAAAGGTTGAGAACCACTGATCTAGTAGATTAGAAGCTTCTAGCTTTAGTCTGGCAAGATTCTGTCTTTCAGGTATAAGCAAATAAAGAATTGGACAGTTGGATTTCCTTGTATCATCTTTGGGCTTAGGCCTGACAGTTACTGCTTATGCTGCATCCTTGTTCCTAATTTTGTGAGACAAGAATATTTTTAGATAACCTCGTGCAGTTTTTGAGCAGGTGATCAATTCTCCCTTTGTCTTTTAACCCTGTCTGGTTTAATTTACAAATAAATTTCCAGGCTACCACTCAAATCAGAACTCAGTATACGCAAATCTATTGTTTTAAATAACTTGCATTCAGATTCTGCTGGATTTTTCTCCTCTCCCTGCTCTATGTTTGGTCTCATCTCTAGGTTGAGGGGAGGGGTCCTTTAGAAAATGGGCTGTGGACTATAGGAAGAAAGACATTTCTGCCATTCAGTAACCAATCTCAAGTCCTTTTGTTGATAGAAACCAGGGTAGGATACAATACAGTGGACTCCATAACATCTTACAGTGAAGTGGTTTGGCCCCCTCAGAAGGGCCTTATTGAAAGGCCTTTCTGCTCTCTCCCCTTAAATGTCCACCTGCAGATGGAAATTATAAAAAAAAAGTGATGGTATCCCACACTTCAGTTGCTTTCTCCCCCTTTCTTTTTATAAAATGTTGTGAAAGAGAATAAAGATGAACTAGCTTCCCAAGGTTTCAAACAGTTCTTTATAACATCAATCTTGAAATCACTTAATTACCTCATAATTTTTCAGAAGTTAGAGTTCTATACTGGTTGTATAGCTAAGGGTCGGGGAGCAAAAAGGAGAAGCCAAGTTTTTCACGTAACGTTGTTTTGTAGGTATCTAAAATCTCTCTTTTGACATTATCAAGAAAAATTACCTCACTTTCCTTGACAAAAATGTCATTGGATAATATTAAGGCCTGTATTAAACAAAATTTTGGCTTCACACCCCATTGTTTAAATGTTAGATCTTTCGATAAGTTTCAAACTGTGAATATGACAATAGATTTGTATAATTTTATAACTATCTTTTTATTTGCAGATAGCTGCTCTCGAAAAAGACTTGATAGAATTAATATCCCCCACAAAAGCAAATGTTGAGGATGTTTTGGATTCCTATCATAAGGAGGTAAATGAAAATTTAAATATATAGTAAATTTCATAATAGAGAATCTTTATATACAAAGCACACCTTTGTTTTCATTTTTAATTTTTGCTGGGTCTTGTGCAGCAGAGGAAGGTTCAAAATTGGGCAAACCGTCTCTTATACGCTACAATAGCCCAGAGTTCTATGTATAAGCTATTTGTGTAGAAAATGAAGTGACACCAACTTCTTCAAAATAAGATAAACTAGAAGCAATCATGATTTAAAATTAATGAGAGAGATAACAATGAAGTATGAATACTCTAATACTAAGAAGTGTTGAAATAATGATCAAAGATTGGTACCTGAATGATGCAGTTGCTTGGTATATAGCAAGCTTGGCATACTAGCCTTGAAGTAAACAAAACCTTTTTAATTATTCCTTTGAGTTTTTAATTTTGAGATTGTTCCCTTCTTGATTTAGGCAGCAGCATAAAAGATCAAATAATATCAAATAAAATATTGTTCTCAAATATTTGCTCTTCTGCTGTGTCAAGGTTATTCTACATGGAATACTTAGAGGATGTTTACTGTTTTTCTATTAGAAATTTCTAAGGTTGCACTATATATATATATATTCCAGGATGTAACTAATTCCAAACTCATTTGCTTACTTCTGAATAGATACATAGAGGATGCTTCTCGGTAAAATGCTTTTTTAAAAGTGACCCAGGCTTTTGAAATACACAGAATGCATCTTTAAATAAATGCAAAAAAGATAATGGTTGACTCTCATCTCTGCATTCCTTGAAACCTTGTGCACTGACAGAAACTGAACTATAAATCATCTTACAGTTTGGCCACAGATTTCAGCACTCAAGTTCTCCGTCAGCAAAATGGACTGAATTTATGTCCACAGCAGTATGTTTTCCACAAAGAGGAAAGGATATGATGATCTGCAAAGATTAAAAGTTAATGGAGTGGAAGCAGTCTGTGGAGTGTCCAGGATATTAGCGTTGGGCCTTTTGTTATGATTTGTAGCTAGTATTAACTGTGCTTCAGATATGTTCATATTGCAGAAACACAGCACGTAGCTTGCGAAGAACTACAACTCAGACAATTCTCATTTGCAGATAGGGTGTTAGTTGTTGCACTGACACTTCTCATTATCAAAATGTGTCTAAGTATAGTTTCCTTTCCATAGTGAGCTATTGTAGATAGATAGGAGCGTCCCCTTGATAGGATGTCTGGAAGCTAAATTTGGAAAATTAGAAGGAGGAATTTGAGATAGTGCATCTCTTCTCACAAACAGATACAGCAGTTTTTTTCTTTCCATTTTTTTCTCTCCCCTGGGTGGCTCATCATTAGATTTGTTTGCTTTTACAGGAAAGGGCTTCCCATTATAATTGTAGTGTTTTTTAAATGTTTTGCTCCCAGGACTCCTCGTTTTTGGAGGACCTCCAAATAGCTTTTGTTTGTATGGGTCATATTTTATCAATAGTTACTGTATTAAAACTTACAATTAATATTTGCTTCCACTACCACCTCTCACAATTGTTTGATGGAAATTTAATATTGTATTATTTTTCAATATAGGTTGGCAAATACACTGCATCAGAATAGATTCAACCAATTAAGGAATGTAGCCATTATTATATGAGGAGGGCTTTTTTTGGTTCCAAAAGCACTAAGATCTTATGTAAATTTTATCCGCAATATTTTTTTAAAACATCCAGAATCTGTGCTTGACAAAAACACCCAAGGATCTAGCACAAATATGGTCCTTAGTATATCAGTGGAATTGCACAGGAATGCCTTTTGCAGATCAGAGATTTAAGAATAATAAACATCTTGGGGATGTTTTTTGGGGAAAAAACCCTTATCCATTTCTAATTAATTATAATAACAAAGATAAAGATGGGCTATTGACATAATGATTAGTTTTTCTTTCATTAAAAGGAAATAGCATAGTCCAGGGGAACCTTGGCTCTTTTATGACTCGTGGACTTCAACTCCCAGAATTCCTGAGCCAGCCATGCTGAGGGAAAAGGAAGGTTTCCAAGCTGAGTCATGCTGGCTCAGGAATTCTGGGAGTTGAAGTCCACGAGTCATAAAAGAGCCAAGGTTGCCTATCTCTGGCATAGTCTTTGGTTTGTAACCATTTTAAATGATTTGGTACTGAAAGAAGTTTTGTTATCTTGTTTCTCGTAGTGCAAACTAGATCAAGAAAAAGAATTTATCCTTGGTGAACACATGGACAAAATTAACAGGTACTTAGTGCAGTTAGTAGTGCAAAAGTACGCCTAGTCTTTTGTGTTGAGAACATCTAATAGATACTCTGAAAGCATCCTATCTGGGTTTGTATTCACTGCCATTTTTCCTTTGGTTTTGTGTAGTTTCCTTGTTAAATATTTTTAACAATTTGAAAACTGCCTACAGTCACTGGGAATCAGATGGCATATACATTTAAATCATCATCCTCATGGAATCATCATCACCATCATCACTTTGTTGATTTGACTAAGTGGCACAAAATAGTTGTGGCTCTGTATAGGGCTGAACTGAGAATAGTATGCTTCGCCACAGAAATGGATGGAGAGAGTTGGTCCTACATTATTCCCTGCCTGTAGACCACCTTCAACGTTTTCCCAGTTAGACTCCCGTGCTGTCTGTGGTAAAGCTCAGTGAGAAGCTTTAGAGAAGAAAACCTGTGAGTAGTGAAGATGCTTTGGTTCATCTGGCTAGCTATATATACTGTGACATAAAGATAATACTCATCAATTGTGGCTGACTCAATGGAGAGTTTGCCAGATTGTCATTTGTTTCTTGTTGTCCTTCCTGAATAAATGTAGAAACATATGTTCCCCACTTATGGCATTCCTCATATTTAAAGATGGGGAAATTGCCTTTATGAGTAGCCCTTGAATGGTATTACTAGTTATACCATTTTTTTTATAATTGGTAGGTCTATGATCTGTAATAAAGTCGTCTATTCATTGATTATCTGTTTTTCACCAAAGTGCAATGAATCAAACATAATTTGCAGAAAAACATACTGTACAAACTGCTTATATGTAGTGATCAATTGAGTAGCACTAATGAGCAATATGCTGACATATCATAGACTTCCAACTTTCTTTTTTTAATGAATAGAAGGAAGTGATTAATCCATGAAGTAACATCTGATTCTTAAGTAATGACTGTGTCTTCGCTTGACTGCCAGTAGGACATTTTAAAAAGGAAGTCAGAACAAAACAAAATCTGATATGAGAATGAATAAATATTTAAGGGAAGAAACAGCACTTTCTAATTCAGTGGTTCTCAACCTGTGGGTCGGGACCCCATTTGGGGTTGAACGACCATTTCATGGGGGTCACCAAACAACGCAGTCCGCCATTTCCCCCCCCCCTTTTCCTTAGCTGTGCTACTCCCTTTCATTCTATTGGCCCGCCAAAAGTCCCATTCTGCAAACGGTGCTGCACCAGTTGAGTAGTCCTCGACTTACGACCGGTTGAGTAGTCCTCGACTTACGACCGGTTGGGGGTCGTGACATTAAAAAGGTTGAGAACCACTGTTCTAATTCAACGCAGAATGTTGGAAGCTTGGGTGGACGACACTTTTCAATCTGATGTAGCAGTTTGAGCTTTACTTTTGGGGGAGGTTTCTAGGGAGGTTGTAGGGAGAGTGAGGTAATGTATAAACTGTGTGTCTTCAGAGATTGGAAGTCAAGGGATTCAGCTGTACTTTTAGCTTCTACAAAATGTAAGGCATTGTGTTTACTCCTTAAACACTCCCTCCCCAAAGGAACTTCGATATGTCTGGTTCTATGAATTCTGGCAAGGGCTTGGAACAGTAAATCAGATACATTGCCTACCTCAGTTCCACTCTGTTGCAAAACCTCTTTATAATAATTATATCAGCCCAAACGATAAAAAAAAAATCACAAAACTCACAAAGTGTCTGGTACTATATTCCCTTTAAAACGTTTCAAATTTTATATTTTTACTGAAGTTCTACCATAATGGCTAGGGAGAAATTCATAGTTTTCCTGCTCAGATTTCCTGCAATTTATATATTACATTTACAGTATGGCTTTTTTACATGCTAAAGTACCTATTGCTCATCGTAAGTTGCAGCACTTTCCTCCCTCTCAAATATGACTCATTTTGATTGAAGAATATTATTCTCTTTTCAGTCTTTTTTCAGCAAACAGCATGGAAGAAATTGTCCAAAACCTGAAAAAAGATGGATCTCCTTTTGCACTTGACCAATTAAGGGTAATGTTGCATTAGATTTTTACCCTATTTGAAGGATGCCTATATATCCAGTCTCTTTAAGTGGCATTTTGATGCCTGATACATTGTCTAACAAGGGAGGACAACCTGTAGCCTGCACATGGCCTTTAAGATACTTTTTGCATTAACCTGAAAGCCACCTCCCAAACTGTGACATAAAGTGACTAATACAGTTATGCTGCCAATTTGTCTTTTAAAAAGATCAAGAACAGGTAGTCATACAATGGCTGCTACATTCTGCCGTTATGCTATAGGTGAAGGAGGAGGCGTGCATGTCATGAAACTGCCCACCTTCCAAATTGTGGCTACAGAAAAAAGTTACAGCTATATCTTGTCTCTGGATCTTTTCTAATGCCTTTCCATTAAAACTCTCTCCAGCCTTAAAATCCAGCAAAATTCATTCAGATTCCCTGCCTCTTAGCACAAATTCTCCACTGGATGGGGAATGAATGCCTTTCCTAGGGTACATAGCTTGTCATGTTCTTCTTCTATCTTTCTGCTTCTTTCCCTAGTGAGGGTATTAGAGCACCTTCTCTCTCTCTCTTTCTCTTTCTCTCTTTCTCTCCCTCTCCCTTTCTCCCTTCCAGCCAGGAGTAGCTCACAGACATAAAGCTGCTATTGACAAAAGTCATATAAAAAGTGCTACTCAAATCTTTTGGTCTGTTTGTGTACTTGCCTACCTGTCTAACTCCCTAACTCCTTGGTTGGCTTGTTTTCTGCCTCAAGAGCATGATGTAAACCTATGGATTTGTTTGACTGCTATGTAAGTCGCTCTCTGAAGAGGCTGAGTGGTTTAATTTAGTCAAATTGAAAAATTGATTTGCTTATGAAATTAAATGTTTGGAGAAATACCAACAGTGAGTGGCAGTTATATTAATGAGTTAGTAGCCCATATGTGTAATGCCAATTGGCTATGCTGATACTTAATAAATATATAACTAGCAGTTGCATGGTTTTTCTCCATTAATCATAATTAGGGTGAATTTCAGTGAAAGTATAGCACTGTACCATGGTCACTTCTAAGAGATATGGAAAAATAGAAAAAATATGAAATAAAAGCTAGAAACAGCAAAAGAAGTCTTATTGAAAGGCATGAAAAATATTTTTGCCTTCATAGTTTATACATTTTAAATAGGGTAGTTTCCATAGCTTTTTTTAAAAAAAACATCTAGACTTGTTGCTGACATTCATTTGAAATGAAATTATTAACAATGAAGTGGCTAGGACATTTTGCTTTAATCTGCCTAGTACAATAATGTTCTCTGTGTGCCACAATATTAAAAATGAATGAGGTTGTTTTTCACTCATTGCTGCAGGTAACTTCTTTTGCTCCTTGAATATAGGCTTCCAGTAGTTTTACTGCAACCATATGTAAGAGTATTTCCAGTCTTTTTTAGAGTTCGACTGCTTTTGTGTATTTTGTTGCTTGAAAGTCCGCATGCAAGTAACTTGCAGCTGATTGCAGTAACCAATAAGGATACAAATGTTCTTAAACATTTATATATCTTCTAATTTCCAACAAACAGATGAGGAAACAGATCCTTCCATTTCCTTATGCCTGTCAGTAAGGCAATTGGCCTGTGGAGTTTGAGAGTTGTTTTTTATGTGAAAGCTGAAGGAATAAATTTTACGTTACTGTGCCTTCTTACAGGGAAAAAGGGAATATCTGTTCAACTGTGCATGTAATAGCACGTAGACTTATATACTGTTTCATAGTGCTTTACAGCCTCTTTAAGCGGTTTACAGAGTCAGCATATTGTCCCCAACAGTCTGGATCCTCATTTTACCGACCACAGAAAGATGAAAGGCTGAGTCAACCTTGAGCAGTTGGGATCGAACTGCTGGCAGGTGGCAGAATTAGCCTGCAAAACTGCGTTCTAACTACTGCGCCACCACAGCTAATATACATTATTATATACCATTGAAGGAAT
The DNA here is from genome assembly GCF_016545835.1 of Crotalus tigris. Taxonomy (NCBI): domain Eukaryota; kingdom Metazoa; phylum Chordata; class Lepidosauria; order Squamata; family Viperidae; genus Crotalus; species Crotalus tigris. The sequence goes on from NW_024100214.1 coordinate 4,014,911, forward strand.
TGATGTAACTTCTTTACTATTGAAAAGAGAGCTTCGGTTTTTAAGTTTTGGCTTAAAGGTGGTATACCTGGCCTAGGTCTCTATTTTATCGATGTATTTAACAAATTATCTTGTCTCTAAGTAATTTTCTTTAAGTTAAGTTTCTTTGTGTGTTTGAGGTAAATTCATTTTATCCTGCCTTTATTATTTTTATAAATAACTCAGAGGTAATGATATACCTTATACGGCTTTTCTCCATAACAGCCAACCTGTGAAGTGAGTTGGGCTGAGAGAGGGAGACTGGTCCAAAGTCACCCAGCTGGCTTTCATGCCTAAGGCAGGACTAGATAATAGAAAATACTTTGATTGACTCTATAAAAATAGAATCATGTATAATATATTCTTTTACATTCCCATCTTGACATAGTTGCAAACCTAATTTTTACTTGTTCTTCATTAAATAAAATCAGTGCCTCGTTTTTTCTTGCCCGCAGCCATTAGGAAATAAGATGAGAATTACACACTTATCACTTTGCAGATATATAGAAGCAAGACCTACAGGTATCAAAGGAACATTTCCCCCTTGTTATCTTAACATTAAAAATAGGCAGCCTTTTGAAAGCACAGTGGCACAAAAGTAATGAAAGGACATTAAAAAAATCCTTAAATGATAACAATACTTCTCTTGTCCTTTATTACTGATAAGCGGGTGATGAAATGCCTACATTTATTTTGCTTTACAACAGCAGTTAAGTCAGTTGAATAGTGATGAAGGATATTTGAGACATGCATCATTGCAAAGCATAAGGTTTTCCTGATTTCAGTGTACTTAAGCATTATATTTGAAAGCAGTTTTTTTTAAATAAAATGAAACATTTACAACTATTTTATCAAGGAATACATAATAGCTAGAGTAATGCACTCATCAATAGAATAAAACAAGTCCAGATGGAATCTAGCGATTAAAATGATAAAAATAATAAAATAAGTAAAAACAACAGAAGATGGCAGAAGAGGACAGGAGAGTTGCAGGAAAATCAGTGGACAGGACAATAGACTAGGCTGCTAAAATTTTCCTAGAAAGAGTCCTGTCAAGTGATCAGTTAGTAAAGAAAAGTACCTGAGTCTAGTGGATTCCAATATTGTCTCCAATTAAGAGAGAAGCAGGGACTCATCAAATACCAGTGCTATGAAACAACAACCAAACAAATGCAATTATGCAGAAAAAAAATGTAAAGTGCCTGGTAGTTTTTAGAGCTGTTCAGCTAAGTCATTTTATATATATAAACTGCCACACTTCCCCTTTTCCTGCTTATCTCCTTTTTAAAAAAATCAATCCCAGATTGGGTAGCCTTCAAAGCTTTTGAGCCATGTATTAATTTGTATTACAGTGAACTGTAGATTTTCCTTAGCTTATCTCTTTTTTTATTAAAAAAAGAATTCTTAACATTATTTTTCATTGAAATATATGATTTGTAAGGATGTGCAAACCTCATTTATTTGGGCCCATTTTATCTGGAGCATCCTATCTGGAGTTTCTTAATCTGCTTCTGGTTCAAAGGATCTATTTCTGGAAAATGCAGAACCACTCCTGGAACTGCATAATCCAGGAAGAGACTTGGCATGGCCCAAAGAGGGACAGAATGTTCCAGAAATCACTAGAATGTTCTGTTCCTGAAGAAGGAATGGCTTCATTCCTCCCTAGTTATACCGACTTCACCTAAGCCTTCCTTCCGTCTAAGTGATATAATTCAATACAGTTACAGTATATTGGTTATATAACTAGCTTGTATTAAATTTGGTACAGCTGAAACCAAGGATCTGGGCTAACAAATACATGTTGTACCCACACATAAACATAAAAACATTTATTGTATAACTTACAACATATAAAGGTAGCATTACTACTCATATTGCAAATGCACTCTATTTTTAGTCAAGTTGAATTTGTGGTAGTAGAACTAATTTTGTTATTTCTACTTCTTACATGTCCTAATTACATACGTTGTGTCTATGTGTATATTTTGTGTCTATGTGTATACACACACACATATATATGGAGAGAGAGAGAGAGAGAGAGCAAATAGTTACTTATAGTTTCATTGTGCTTTTCGTGAAATACAACTTTTGGGGTGGTATAGTTAATGTATATTTCAAATAAAATTAAAGCCATAATATTAAATAAGTTGCTATAAGAGACATTATTGGTAGAACAAAATTAGGGGTATTTATTTATTTATTGATTGATTGATATATTACCCAATTATCCCAGTATATATGCTTTCCTGTGGTCACAGAAGACTTTCTTAATAAATTAATTAGATTTTTGCAATGCTCATATGTTTGCATAAGTAAATACAAATGCAAGCATTATAATTGCTATTAAAGGGGTTTTTATATGAGAATAAGGCAAAACTAGGATATTTCTCACTGTTAATTATTTAGGCTTCAATTCTCAATCACTTGCTGGGAGCAAAACCCCTGACATCCATTGTATATTCAATTGTGAATATACATATTTGTCTTTTCTCTTTATTTTTGTAAAACATTACTTTAGAGTGGATTTAACTACTGCTTATAACGTAGTTTTAAACCTATAGTGGGATGAGTATAGCTATGTTCCTTCCCCAAGTCCAGCCACATGATACCAGTTCTTATCACACACCCTGAAATAGTTATTAATGAAACTCAATCCACTGTATGATTAGATGTAACAGATTCCTATGTTTTGTCTTTGTTGTTGTGCAGAAAGCTAATAAGTGCTTATTAAGGGGAAAATGGAAAAAATTATAATTTTCTATCCTTTGGACTTTTTGACACTATGGCAACCCAGAATATGTTACATTTATTGACAGGCCAGAATGGAACAATCAATTTAGTTATAAGATGGAGCAGAGAAAAACCCTGGCAAGCTTTCAAGGTTCTGTTGTTCTACAATAATAAATAACCGCTTCTGGAACCGGCTTCTTGACCTTGCTTAACTCAGTGGGCTGATATTCCTACACTCAATTAATAAACATTGCACACAGGAGAAATGCTTGATTGGTAAAGCTGCAATTTCCCACAAGATCCCTTAATCTAGGGCAGCTTCGTTTCTAGCCCTCTCTTAACTGCACAGCTGTTCATTCATCCATTATTACCCTTTCCACAATGAGAAAAGAAGCTGTTTCTCAAAGAACTAAACATTGTAGTTGGATGCTGCTGTTCTGCCTGCCTGACCTCTCCCCCCCCCCCTCTCCTTGGTCTGCACGAGTTGATGAATACCAGGTGCTGCAGCTTACTCAGATTAAAATCCTCCTGGCAAAAATCAGGATCTCTCTCTAGGCAGCATTTTCATCAAGAACAAGTTACTCTTCCCATTAGCATATAGTCTGTCTTTCACTTAGCTGAATCGTTCTTCATCTATCCTCAGTTCAAATTCTTAATTTTGACTGTCACTTCACATCTACAATATATAAGTGTTAATAGAATCAGTGATGCATTTCTTAGTACTTTCCCTACCATTCATATATTCGGCTCTTTCTTTTCATCATTTCTTTTGCATTAGAGCTGTCGTGAACCACCAGTGCATAAAGCTATCCAGTTTGTTAATGTGTCAGGAACATCTTATTCTGAAAAACGCTATGGATGAAGCATGGATGAAAGAGAAATAGACTTTCCACTTTAGTCCGTAGAATCAAAAGGCTGGCAATGGATAAACTGTCCTGACTCATGTAGGACTGGCTCAAAATTGAATCCCGCAAAAATAGAAAAGAAGCTACTTTTTGAAGAAATCCACGTTGACTGTTAGTTTTCCAGAGCGCAGTATTTCAAAATATCCCCTGCAAACAGAAAGAGAATATAGGTCTCCTGAAATTTGCAGAGATGCTACTTTGAAAGCTACAGCTTGAAAAGCTGCTGGAAGCAAACAAGCCGGGAATTCTTAAGAGTGAATAAAGAGGCTGCTGCTTAGAAACCAGTAGGGAGTGAGAAATGGGGAAATAGTCATTCATTGCTGTGTGTTATGTTGTTCCAAGGCTTTTCAATACTTTTGCTCCTGGCCAGATCTTTTAGAACGAAGTAGAGAATTTACATGTCTTGAAGAAATGGGGAGCTCTGATGTTCCTCTTGATGTAAGTTTTAACTGAATTGCTTCTAGAATCAGTTTCGCCAAACATTGCAGGTTGTCCTCGACTTATAACCTCAACTGAGGCCAGTGGCTAAGGGTTGAAATTTGGTTAAGTGAGTTTTGTCCCATTTTATGACTCTTCTTGCCACATTTGTTAAGTGAATCACTGCAGTTGTTAAATTGGTAACACGGTGGTTAAGTGAATCTGGCTTTCCCATTTACTTTGCTTATCAAAAGGTCACAAAAGGGAATCACATCACACACACACACACACACAGACTGCAACTGTCATAAATATGAACCAGTTGCCAAGCATCCGAATGTACATCACGTGACCATGGGGATGCTGCCACAGTCATAAGTGTGAAAAATGATCATTAGTCACTTTTGTCAGTGACGTCGTAACTTCAAACGGTCACTAAACGAACTGTTGTAAGTCGATGTATTTTAGTATGCATTGCATTTTTTTAGGATTATCAGTCCATTGCCACTCCCTTCACTCCATGTTATCAGTAGGCTTCAGGTTTCAGCTGAACTCAATTAAGCTTATTCTGGTCATTGCTTCAAATAAAGTTGCATCTCCATTAGTTCATCAGTTGGTACATGGAGCAAGGTGCCACATATTCATGCATTACAAGTGACAAGAGCTTGGATTCTTAAGATACAATTGATACATGGTGTGTATCCTATGCAGAAGTTCCTCATTGGAAGGAGTCGAGTATCAAATTAGCCTTTTTGGTGAGCTCCTGACTGCGGAGAAAAATAAAGAACATTAAGGATGAAAGGAGATGCTATTAATAAGCTGGTCTGTTTGGGTTTTTGTATATGTATGTTACTCACTTTGTTTTGCAGAGGAATATCTGCCCTCTCATTGCTTCCCTATTAAGCCAGCTGCTAGTGACTCATGTATTCAAAAATCAGAGGTACAAAACTATTCCGCTTGTACTTGCAGGATCTGCCCAGCAACTGCATATTAGCAGATCTAAAGGCCTAAGCAAAATAGGTCACTGCTTTTATCAGCTGACATCTGGAAAAAGCAGGAGAAGTGAGTAATCAGGAGCAGAAAAGTGGTTGAGTGCTGGAAACCTGCCATTTGTTCCAATGGGTTAGTAGTTTTAATGTTTTTGTAAAAAGAATAGCAATCGGTAAATCTGTGCTACTGAGCACAGCTAGCTAGCTTCAAGGCGGAATGTTACAATAACGTTCTATAATTGTTGAAGCTTCTGTATCTACAGTCTATGAAAAACATGCCTAGACTTTATTTGGCAGCAGACAGATGGCCATTTCAGACCTAAGAAGACCCTTTTGAGAAAGGAAGTTGTATATGATCTCACCTAAGGACAGATTTCCTTCAGTCCCCATCAGCTAAAAAAAGTTTTGATTTCACTCCTGTCTTTTAAAAGAGAATTAAAGGAGAATGTGCCTCAGAAGTGGCTCCAACTGAAGCAAAGACTGTGAACAAAACAAAATTCCATCTTTTACTTCTCTGTAACTGTAGGGCCATCAACAAGCACCAAGCAAACTTCTTGAAGCAAATACTGCCCATTCTAATAACAAATTATAGTGCTTTGCCTATTTTCTCCAGAAGCCTACTGGTAGATAAAATCAAACTGTCTTGCTAAACAGCCTTTCCCACTCCAGCTTGTTGTAACACATTATTTATTTGATTTACAGTCTGCCTTTCATACAGGAGCTCAAGGCAGTGTGCACTATGTTTCCTCCTCCTGTTTTTTCCATAAGAACTCTATGATACAGGTTATGCTGAGGCAGAATGACTTTCCATGGTCCAGGTTTAAAACCTGGATCTTCCCCACTTCTAGAGTACCTTGGCTCTGATATAGTGCTATATAACTATCACAAATTCAGCAACCGTTCAAAGTTATAATGGCATTGAATAAGGACACCTAAGACCATTGCTTGTAGATGCGGCCATTGCAGTGTCCCCATGGCGGTGATCATCAGTTCTGGTGCTTGATAACTGGCTTGCAATTATGGTGCTTGTAGACCCTGCAATCATGCAGTCGCCATTTGTAACCTTCCTTGCCGGCTTCTGACAAGGAAAGGCGGTGGGAAAGCTGGCAGGAGGTCACAAATGGTGATCCTGTCAATTTGCTTAATGGCGGCAACCAGAATGGCTGCAAGAGCTGTCGCTGTGTAAGTCAGTGTAGTCATATGAGATCGTGCTTTATGATCACATTGCTTAGTGTTGGGAGTTGCCAGTTGCAGTTCCCCTCGTGAGCAACGGCAGTTGGGACCAGCAACTTGTTCACTAAGCAAAGCAGTCATTAAGTGAAACTGAGATTTTGCTTGCAATCTTATTTCAGCCTTCCTTTGCTCCACGGAGCTACAAACAAATGCGAGGACTGGTCACAGAGTTACTTTTTCAATACCATCATAACTGTGAACAGTCTCTTAAGTGAAGCAATTAGCAAACAAGGACTACCTGTACGTCAATTCCCAGCCTTCAGGCATACTAATTGGGATTTTGGGAGTTGCAATCCAGCTTTGTGAGGAAGGCAGCCATTTCCTCATTCTGATGTTCTGCTGGTGATACGTGTCCTCTCTCTAGTCCACTGGTTAAATGTTTTAGGAATGGTTTAATTCACCATTATCCAGTAGTCTCCTAACAAGTCTTTTTTGTCCTCTCCATATTATCATGTGGGCTTTTTTTACTTCAGTTACTGCAACTCTCATTCATTTGTTTGAATGGAAGACTGCTTTTTAAAATAGTTGTACATTGATAAGCTTTGTACAGAGATGCATCCTGTCTCAGGATGCACCATAACTAAGTAGTTCTTTACAGAAGTGTGTACTTTCTGCTTAGGTTCCATTATTTTCTTGAGACTGGAGATTATTTTGCATTCTATCTTTCCTAGTTCTATACACAGAGATCTTTTAATTCCGTTGATGCCCAGAGAGCATTAGCTTTATATGTACATGATATCTGTTTATTTTACACACTGTCATAATTGGCAAATATTCCCAGTAATTAAAATTATATAAAAAACCATATATATCAATGTAATATTATTTCCTAAAAGCATGTCACTAAGAGTACCACAAAAGGGAAATCACAGGCTGTTCTCCAAAAGCTCTTCAGAAGAATAAATGTTTTAACCATTTTCTAGAATGCCATCAGGATGTCTACTAGCCTAATCTAAGCGAGGAGAGTATTCTGTAGCATTGAGGCCATTACAGAAATGGACTGTTTTCAGCCCAGTCTCTCCCACCTCTCAGAAATGGGGAACTACTAATAAAGTATACTGGGAAGAATATGCCATTCCTTTTGGAAGGAGTGGTCCTTGTGATATCTGGCTGCCAAGCCATGAGGCTTTATAGATTAAAACTAGAACTTTGACATGTAAGTTAAAACTTTATAAGCTAAGACTTTCAAAGACTTTGACTTTGAAAATTAATCCATGACCTTTAGCGCTAGTGTTTTGTGGCTATAGTCATTCTTATTTGTCAATAAATGGGCTCCTGCGTTTTGTACCAAATGCCATTTCTGAATTGTCTCCAAAGGCAGCGCAGTGTAAAGCACTTTGCAGATACTTTACGATCACAGTAGTCTAATTATATAGTGATGAAGTTGTGAGTTGTCACTGGCATGTCCTTCTGTTCTAGGTAGCCCTCCCACCTGTGTCCCGTAACTCTCAATTCAAGAATAACCTAAGTTATCAGCATATTGGTGATGTCTCCTGGGAATTTCATTTAGAGGTTGACAAATAGAAGAAGCAGAACTGAACTTTGATACCATAAGGGATCATTCCTCAGGCCAGTTTTTCCTCTGCTCCCCTCTTTACCATTTATTTGACTTGGATCTAAGATTGAGGCATATGGATGAAGAGAGGGACCAATACCAAATTGATTGGTTCCTCTTTTTCCTCTGCCACCATACCTGCCAATCTGTACTCACCCATATTCTCTTTTATTTCCATTCTGTTCTAGTTGGTATCTTCCTTATCCCCTTTTATTCACTTGATGCTGTGTGTGCACGTGCATACACGTGTGCATGTGCTTTTCATCATCCAATCCTTTTACTCAAGGGATCCACTATGGCCACTGAAATTGAGGAATCTGCATCTAATCATCCATGTTTATATGTGAGGATAACAAAAAGTACATGGAACGTGACTAGTTCTGTCCCTGTACATGATTCCAGAGCTCCATTAACTAAAGCAGGTTATTTAAGAATCAACTGCAGATGTGTCATTGCTTTTGTAATGTTCCTTCTCTATGCCATCATATTATAGCTTTGTCTTATGTGACGTGAGTCAAAAGTTATGAAAATTACAGTATTATAAATCTATTATGAGAAAAATAATAAACCAAAGAGCTTTAGATGAGGATGAGATGACGAGTATTCATTTCTTGATTGAAACCTTGTTTGAATGTATGTCTTTAAGGAGTTTTAATTTCATTAGGGTGTTTATCTTTATTTCTATCTTGTATAGTTAATTTACTCATTACTTTTATCTTCTGACCTGAAACTGTAACTTGCTGTTAGTCTTCTTTGGAATCAAATATTCACACATCAGTTGTATTTTTTTCCTCCCTCTACAGACAATCGCTAAAATGTCCCCAACCTCTCTCAAGATAGCTTTCCGGCAACTTAAAGAGGGAGCTTCTTTGAACCTGCAAGATGTATTCACAATGGAATATAGATTGAGCCAAGCGTGCATGGTAAGAGGTGTTGCATATTGGCACATTCTGAGCACTGTATAGTATATTTTATGGCAGTAAGTATGGCTTACAGGACTGCTGGTATTTCCTATGGTCCACTAAGGATACGAGCAGGATTTCTGTTATCTATTCCATTCTATTTTTGTACACTGTTGTCTGTGAACATATTAGACAAGGGGCAAACCCTTTAGCTAAAAGTAGACAAACTACTCTTATTTCATTATACCATAATGTCAGATTTTATTTCTTCTGTTTTACTGTTCCTAAATGGAAATTAGCTTCCCTTTTCTGCCTGACCTCCAAGATCTCAGTACATTACATTTTACACCATTGATTTTAAATGTTAGCATGTTATCTTTGAGCGCAAGTTACAGAGCTTCGTGTTCCCTCACTGGCTCTGTTCAACATTGTTTCATAGTAACTGTAATAATGAGGATGATAGCCACGATGTGAAGGGTCCATACCAATCACACTTTAGTCACATCTATCTCCATGTATCTCCACATTTGAGATCCATTTGGCCAATTGGTGTTGGATGTTGCTACTCTCTTGTGGGCTGTGGGGAAAGTGACATTAAGCTTGAATGGCGTACTTTCTCTACTACTGTATGAGAATTGGAGGATTTACCATATACAGTTCTCTTGCCTATGTTTTTCAGGAGTTTGTATTCTTTCACTTATGCTTTATTTTTTCTGCAGCTACAACTTTCTATGGCTTTGTGTAGGAGAAATCTCTTTTCTCACCGCTTCCCAAGAACGTATAAAAGAGCTTATAAAGATTAATTCAAGGTTTTAAACAACCTATATTGCCATTGCCACTTCAGTGAAGTCCTTGTGATTTGTCAGGTGTTGACGAACAAACCTTTTGAGGGATTCACAACCATAAATTGGAAAGTGTCCTTGCTTCTGGTTATCTCATCAACATAACAAAGCAGATATATACTACAGGATGACCCCGTTTTATGTATCTTTCATAAAGCTGTTCAAATAAGAATGCATGTGTTTCATTTTCCTGAAGTATTTTTGAGTTTCTGATTCAATCAAAATATTGCTACCCATTTTCCCCCGTTTCAGCAACCTCACTTGAGACTACATTATAACTCTGAAAGTTTGTAGAGCATTAGCATTCTATATTGACTATACTTGGTTCTTTCAAGAGATTCAAAAGCTGTTGCTATGTTACAGGTAAAGAAAAAACTATTTTCCCCTTCCTCTGTCTCCCATCGGTTGATAGAGAATGTTCACCTTCTTGTTGCTGTTGTGCCATCAAGTCAGTTTTTGACTCCTGGTGACTGCCTGGACTAGTCCCTGCAGTTTTTTGGCAAGCCTTTTGGAAATGGTTTGCTGTTGCCTCCTTCTAAGGCCTGAGAGAGGGAGTGACTAGCCCAAGGTCACCAGGCTCTGTGGCTTTGTATCTAAGGCTGGCTTTCTGTCTAAGGTAGGACTAGAACTAACAGTCTCCTGGTTTTTAACCTGATACTTTAACCACTACACAAATTGGCTCATCTAGTTTACATATTAATACAACTTCCACTACTATACTCAATGAAGAGTCATTCTGCAGGGGTGATGCAGTGTTCATTGTAGTCACTTCCTGCTATCTGTCATACTGGCAGATAAACTTCTGGTGCTATCATCTGGAATGCACTCCAAGTGAGATGATTTCATTTGAAAGGTTCCCATGCCATCAGTTCTCCACTGACTCACCTATTTATCACCAGTGAGCTTTGTTATTCACTTACACTCTGTATGGAAGCTCAGAAAGCACAGTGGTAAAACATCCATGGCTTATTTTCAAGTAGTAATCTTTACGTCAAATAACCCTCCCACTGATCCTGTGCAAAAATCTCACACTTCCATAGGGATCTCATGGCAGAATCTCGAAAGAGGTGAGTTACAGATGTTACCAGTCTCACAAATCAATATGCAAAAGTAGCCTTTAGATAAGAAGTTTTTGCGTCTGGAATCCTTGATGTTCTCTGGGCTTGATTCTTTGCTTGCAGACCTTTCATTACTCAACTAAGTAACATCTAATGAAAGGTCTACAAGCAAACAAAGAACCTCAGAGAACATCAAGGACTCCCAATAGTTCAACCATGAGCTACAGATATTCCTTCCTATTGGAAGATATTTTTCTTGTGAAAAACTGCTTTGGGTTCAACATTTAGAAAGAAAATTGTATTTCAAAGTATGCTAGGAAATTTGCCATAATGACTTCTTTTATCTTACAGCGAGGCCATGACTTCTACGAAGGTGTCCGAGCAGGTAAAATTTGAAGCCCATGCCCATTTCAAGTGAATTACAATGTGAATCTAGTGAGATTCTTCAGAAACGATTAGTTCATTCAGACATGTTAGTGGCGACAGGAGCAGTTTAAGACACGCTCTTTGGTCACAATATTTCTCCAGGATACTTTGCAAGATGTTATTGTCTGGCGAGCTCTTTTCATTTGAGACAGTTTTAGTAATGTTAAATAACAACGATGATGGTAGAAAGATAATAAAATAATGTAATAAAAAATAAAATAGTAAAAATAATAATTACTAAAATAGTTAAATGGTTATTCAGGACATCAAGTGTATTGCTGCCTATTTTGCTGGGTAGCCAAATGGGTAACAATATGCAAAATTGAGCTGCTCTAAGAAAAATAATGTTGTGTTGTGGTTGTGCTAGTGTGTAAGTTTGTTCCAGGCATGTGGTTTTCCAATGCAAAATCTATAACAAAAGGTATGAAACAGAAGCATTATTTAGACCAGGGGTCCTCAAACATGGCCACTTTAAGACTTGTGGGCTGGCTGGGGAATTCTGGGAGTTGAAGTCCACAAGTCTTAAAGTGGCCACGTTTGAGAACCCCTGATTTAGACTGTCATATAACTGGTGAGCATAACTTCCATAGCCATGGAGAGGATTTTAGAAGGCTCAGGGCGCCTTCCAGGGTATGAGGAGTTTGAGTTCATTGAAACATCTCAGCGCATCATAGCTGAATAGAGGACAAGGAAAGCCTTCAGTCCAAACATGGAGCCACTAGTGGTAAGGACGTGCAGTATGGGGGAGATATAAAGACTAACCCACCACTGAGATTTATTTTATATTGTCAGTGTTTAGCTTAAAAAATCATTTATTGTTACTTGCTCTTTCTGACAGAAATTCACTAGATTAGGAATACAAATAATAAAATGCCTCCACTGGGATTGCATAAAAAAAATTAAGTAAATAAAAGCTTTAATGTTGGATTCTCAGTCATTCTGTTTTCAGGATATGGGAATTAAGGTACTTTTCCATTCAAGAAATCAATTCCATCTTCTATAGAAAATGAATAAATCATACATAATGTACTGATCTCTACAGTGGTTTATCTTTCATACATACTAAGAATAATATAAAATGATCTTTCTAATATAATTAAGAAAAGCATTACAACTGAAAATATTTTTTTCTCTACTAGTACTTATTGACAAAGACCAATCCCCCAAATGGAAACCAGCTGTTCTTGGAGAAGTAACAGATGAATTTTTGGACTCGTGCTTTAAGTCTCTTGGAAGTAATGACCTCAAATTATAATAAAGTTTTGCTAATGTAAAATCAAATCCTATATTACATAACCCAGTAAAATGTATAATGAATTTAATTCAATAAAATTATCATGTAAAAAAAGAATTGGAATTGATTGAGAAGTTTTGAAGAGGACATAGGTTTTTCAGAGATAAAACGTAATTCTAGATACCAAGAGTTTGATACCTATACATTTTTATTTTTTTTGTGAAAACTGAATGTAAACAATGACACTTTGGATCAGAGGTGTCAAACTGCCGGCCCGCAGACCAGATGCATCACACGGAAGCCACGCCCACCCCATTGCCAGCAATGGCAAAACTCCCGATACGTTGCACGACATGTCTGCTCTGGATCAACTAAAACAATTTATGTTATCTAGACAGTTAAATATGGCAACAATGAGCTGCAGTAATTCAAAGGAAAGTTGAGCAGCAGTCCAAAATGAGTGTTGATACAATATATCTTAGTTCTCTTTTATATAAAATGATATGGTATTTTTTTCTTGCAGACTGTAGATACTCAGAAACTTCTGCAATTGCTCCCTGTAGTTCAGGTACAGCTATAAAAAATATCTGTTCTACCACTTCAACTTCACAGATAAAACTAGCATGTGAAAGGATTCTCCTGCTACATGAAATCTGTGACCATGTGCATGTGGTAACTGGGGCAAGTAATGCTTCTTTAATCAAAGCTTCTCTCCCAACATTTTGATACTATATTTTTCATCAGCTTAGGTTTTACATATTAGAGAAAATGCATTTGTATTAGATTAATCTAGAAGTAAAAAGGATATGTGTTAACTGTGGCAAGACAAACTGTCCCTAAAAAAGATAACAGTATAGCTACCGTAGCTAAAACAAAAGCTACATTGCTTTCAGTTGCCCTTCTAAGAGTAAAGATGATCTAAAATAACTCAAAACTGTTACTGATTCCTTTTTAAAGGAAATATAGTCTTCTCAAATACTTTCAGTACGTTCTGCTACTAGTCTTATTCAGGACTTCCACAGATTTTTTTCCCCTAGAATAAAATGGAAGAAATGGGTATAAAGTCAGAGCAAAACCACTTTCTGGCTATAAAACAGCATGGAGGACAATGGCCTATGGGTCTCACAAGGCCTGAATGAAATCTGAATGAATCTCCACATACAGAATTATCTACATAGACCTATTGGCCTAATATGGCTGAAAAACATCTAATTTATATGTATTTAATTTGAGTTAGACCTCTTCCAACTCCAAATTGTCTATGATTTACATCATGAAAACAAAATAGCAAATAGTATAATCAAAAAATAGAAAATATACCATATTAAACAAGAGGGCAAATCAGATCAGCATAAAATATATATATCAGGCAACAGTCCAGTCATCCTAGGCCGGATCCTGAGAAAAGAACCAGGTCTTTAAAGTCCTCTGGAATTCCATTACAGTGAAAGCCCCCCAAAGATCGGGGGGAGCCTCATTCTCAAGGATAGGCACTGTAGCAGAGAAGGCACGCTTCCAAGATCCTAGTAGCATTGCTTAATTGAAGGAACCAGGAGAGGTAGGCCAACACCACAAGAAACAGGCAATCCCTCAAACAACCAGTATCTATACCAGGTGGACTTTTATAGGTCATACACAGCACCTTGAAATGTACCCAGAAGTAAAGTCAGTTCAATTCACTGTCCACACTGATTCTGGACCAGTTAAGCTTCCAAGAGGTCTTTGAGGACAACCACATATAAGACTTTTTGCAGTAATCTAGCTGTCAGATGATTAGAGTGACTGTGTGAACAGCTTCCCAGTCTAGAAAATAACACAACAGTACACCAGGTGAAGCGATAGAAAGGGTCTTCTGGCCAAAGTTGCTATCTAATCATTGAGCAAAAACTATGAATCCACACTCCCAGATTGCATATTATTCTTCAATTGGAAAATGCTACCCTATCTAAACTTAAAGATGAAATATCCAGATTGTGACAGCACTTGGTCTTGGTAGAATTGAATTGAAGATAGTTCTTCCCAGTGAAATGCTTGAGCTGGTTCAGCTTGCAAGAACTAGATTTTTGGGAATTTAACACCACCATCCTGGTTCTACCACAGGCCATTTATATAGGCCATCTACAAGTGTAATCAGTGCTATCTCTACTGAATCTCAGCCCAAAATCCAAATAAATGGGTTTAGATATTCTACTTCTAGGTTTTTTATCAAGGAAATCCTAGAAAGATAAAGAATTGTAATCAGGAAGGTGGGTATTCAACTAGAAAATGATTTTGCTCTAAATAACTGTAATGTGAAATACAGCTACAGCAAAACAAAAATTAACTCAATACTATATGGTAGAGGTAGATGTGGACTCATGCTTATGACTAAAAAGTGCACATTTTGGGAACCAACAATCATTACTTGATGAAAGATGAAGATCTGCAAATATTTTGTAAGGAAAAGCAGTACTATCCTGCTACTGTGCATGTAATCCCTTGAAGATGCACATAGACCAGACAGGTCTGTATTCTTTCATTACAGGCTCCTATTCAAGAATTACATTTTATTAGAATTTTAATATTCTTCTGTTCTGATTATTTTTTACAAGACCATAATCTATATTTTATTGGTATTTTAGGTAACTGGTGATTAGTCAATAAATTATATCACAACTGCATATAAATCTTTTCATGAATATCACCATTCTTCCACAAGTTTCCATGGCAATAAATGATGTAACAATATTGGAATTTAGATTTTTCTCAAAAAAAAAAACAAATAGAAAAAACTGGGAAATCTTTGAAATGTGTTCAGTAACAATGAAGAAGTAACAAAGTACAATGACACAACAGAATATCATACAGTCGTAATAAATACCTGCCACCTTTCAAATCAAGATTTTAAGAAATAGAGGGGAATTCTTCTTAAACTCTGTGAGTAGAGGGGAAGTGTCATACATGTACAATCCTCGCCCAAAAATTGCTGTGAATGTTTCTATTGTTTGCTGGGATGTTCACCACCCATATCCATTTCTTCACACTGTTTAGAAAGCTGAACTCTTATTCTTTCTTCCTGAAGCAATTTTCATTTGGAAGGGGGTAAAAATGAAACGATTAGGTAAAAAGATAATTATTTTGTAAGCCTAATTTGCTATGCCTTGTTGTTTGCAGCAATTTCTCAGCTTCAAAGAAAAAGTGCCTTTTTTGGCTTAAGCACAAGGAAATGACTCATTAATCCAAACATTGTGTTGTACTCTTGAAAAAAATGAAAACAGAAATACAGACATTTTTCATTCTACTCAGACCATTCATATATTTCTTAGCATGGATAGTATTTTGTTTTCTACATTCCACCCAACAACCTATTTAAATGGTACTCTTGAGAATTTTTAGTAGTATATTTAGCATTTTATTGGCACTCAAATTTTGAAAAGTTTACCAAGGTCTAAAACTAAATAAAACCTTATAATTTTCATTCCCAATTGGACATGGTTGTCTAAACATGCCAATTTTACTTCATAGTTGAGTAATTGTTATATGAATATATAAGAGCCCAAACTTTTTAGTACTCATGTATATTTGAGTTCCAGATAAACGCACAAAGTCATAAGGTTTTTTCCTTTATTCAAACATAACTTCAAGCAATTAACTAATTAGAAGGAAAATGCATATGTTAAAAATAGTGGTGGTTTCGTTCCTTAAACCATTACTTAAATGATAGTCAAACTGCAAATAATGATTTTAAAAATGGCTATTGTGGTTTAATGAATAAGGGACAGAATGGATTTAGCCTACTTAACCTGTGTAAAGAGATCCAAATTTTGAAGATCCTGTGGAAGCTGCTGGCTCTTATCTCTTCAAGAACAGAAAGAGGGAAACAAAGAGATTAATGGCAAACCAGTCTGTCTCATGTAAAATTGCTCAGTTAGCATCTTTATTATTTGTCTAGTTAGTATTTTTTTTTAAAGTATCTTGTTAATTTGGTAAGGACAGATCATCATGGATAAAATCTATGTGATTGCTAAGAGTCAACAGTGACTTTATGGCATAATCATAATCAGATCGTTTGTGATTATACATTTATATAACACTTACTATAGTATAGATTTTACAAAATATAATAAGAAATCTGTCTGACATTCACTGTATAATTGTGTTTGGACCTTGCCCACTAATGAAATATTATGTAGAATATATATGTATGTACATTTATTAGAACTGAAGGGGTTCTGTCTCTAAGGGTCAAATTACTTTCTACTACTTACCAGAATAATTATCGATTTGGCATGTGCTTATCAAATATTGTTGAAAAAAGAATTGCTACAAAATATTCTGCTCAACTACACCACAAAGTATTTGAAATACATAATTTCAAACCATTAGGGGTGAGTTTTTTGTTAAAATGAATTATACCCAAACAAAATGATAACTTTCTCCTTGATATAAAAGTGGCTTGCTCCTTTCAATTCTGTACTGAAAATATACTCTGTTATTCTAAGAATGGTGTATTTAGAGAAATTCATATACAGTTTAGTTTAAGAACAGTAGTTCTCGGCTACTACTGTATTATGATTTCCTTTTTAACAGTTAATTATGTTGCCTGAATAACCAAGAGGACAAAGGCTATGCTTTTTTTGAATTTAATACTAAATTAATATATTACTCCCACATTTTCAGTAGTTACCTTTCTCCATATATACGAGCTGCTACACTTGTTCTATATTGCACTTTTGCTTTCAACCTGTCTATTCTCCCTACTGTCCCTTTGATAATTGATAATCAAGAGAAATAATCCCTTCCTCCAGTGTTTTTAGTACACTTTCATAAAGACTTTGCTAATAACTTGCAAAGTCATCGTAATTTCAATTATTTTTTCTTCCAACTATTAAACATGCTTTTTTGGTATGTTCTTTGATAAAACCTACATGTGCAGGTCTTTGGACTGAGTTTAGTATGCTCAGCCAAGTAAAATTGTAAAATAACTAGTCTCACTTCAACAAGATGTGAGATGCCTTTGGAAAAAAACCTTTGATAGTCACATAACACCCTGATAGAGTTCACACTCATGTTAAGTAATTAAATCCCCTTTATGTAAACAGGGAAATTAAGCACCAATATTTCTCTTTACTTCCCCCCCCCCCAAGATATTTTAGCTCAATAGGAATTATATAGCTAAAACCCTATTCTGACATCCTGGTCCAAACATTCCCTCCCCTCATGGCTATTTGGTTGGGGGAGGACCGATTTTGCTTTTAAGGGTACTTATACTTTGCTCTGTTGCGTTGTTAATATTCCCGTAGATACTGAAATGGGATTTACCGGAATATTGAATTACATACTAGCCCTAGAACCATTTGATGTCATCGTGGTTCTATTACAACTACAGGCAAGAATTTACCTCAGTCAGGATTAGCTGTGTGTATGATGACTTTTAAAATCACAACTGCTCTCGTATGAATGTTGTTTTATTTGTGCTAGCACCAAAACATGGGATGCCTCACAGGCATATTGGGAAGCCAAGTCCTGCAATTAGGGCTCATCGCTTTCTATGAACGGGATGTCACTGTATTTGCTTTCATTCATTGCCCATTGTTTCACAGCTTGATCCAGAATCTCAAGGGAAAGACGGTGAGCAAAGTCCAGCACTGCGGCGTTTGCTGAAGATGACATCCCAGAGTTTTCCTGAATAAGAGAGGCTTTTTCTATGTTACATCCACTATCGTATTTGCCGACTTCCCTGCTTCCATCGTCTAGAATAGTGTGCGGGAAGGGGCTTTTGGATTTTATACATCCCATGGTACGACTGCTATTCAATTTAGCTGCACAGTCAGCCTTGATGTATCGTCCTTTAGAAGGGTACAGAATGTCACTTTCTTGCAAGCAGAGACGAGAGTATGCACTTCTCCCAATATCTGTGGGTAAAAACATTACATTGCAGGGTTTAGAATGTTACCTCCTCAATTTATTTTTGTGTTTGTCACATATAAAAGCATATTTATTTTTAAAAATTTCCAGCAGGAAGGAAATCTTGGAAGTTTTTGTTTTTGCTTCGGCCCTAAATGGAACTAGCTGTTTCATAAATTCAAGTTCTAGACTCTCAACTGAGTTCTCAGACTCTTAACTATCATAAATACTCAAAATTGTACCTTACTCCTATTTATAATGAACTGGGCTTGAAATAATGACCTTACCAATAGTCTCACCTTACAGCTAGAATTGGTTTTGGAGATTCGATATTGAATAATCAAAAAAAAAAAAAGTAACTGCAGTATACTAACATGCATGACTTCCTCTATGATAGATACACAGTAATCCCTCATTCAAGATTACATTGGAGTAAACTCAGTAACTTGAATTGATTTATATTTTCAAAGTCACAGTAAGATAAAAGAACATAAATCAAGAATGTGGGCTTCCAAACATCACTAGAATTCTAGATTGTTTAAAGATAGTAAATAAAATTCATATCTCAGTGAACATTTGAGTATTGTGTTAAATTAACATTATAGCCATTCGTTTCTATACTTTATTAACTACTTAAAAGTCAATAGGCTGTTGACAAAGTATTACAGCAGCTACAAAGGTAGGAAGAAAAAAAATTATGGGTGCATGAAAACTCATTCCAACTCATGTTAGCAACTTATGAATACAACATCCTTCTGTTATAAAATCTCAGGAAAGCATTTGTGACTTCTTCTGGAGAACTGCCTCTCAGTCTACTGCTTTTCCGTACCCCTCCACTCCTCAATTATTTAAAAAGCTTACATTGACCCACGTGATCTTTTACGAGATGGAGCAGAAGATGTGAATTTCCTTGAACACTGGCAGACTTGCAGCAGCAATTCATTGCACTAGGGAAGTAGTCCTTGAATCTAACAATAGTTTATCCAATACTAGACAATATACTGAAAGCAGAATGGTTTATGTTAAATTGCTCATGAAGACACAATGTTGTTTAAAACACTATGATATTGTGTGGAGCATATGGAAACCTGTTCTGCATATTTCAAAGTGTTAATATACAAACAAATATTATAAACCCATCCTCAGCTGGGCCCTAAGCAGTAATTAATACCGATACTCACTGCAATATTGTTCAGATCCATTAAGATTACTTTATACTATATATAGAAATGTGGTATTATTCTAGCTCATAAAACCCTTATGACCATGTAGCACTTAGACCAATCACAGATGAAGGGGTGAAAAGCCCCTCCCCCATCAATCAGCTACCACTGATAATATAGATTTTAAACCAAGAAGTAACAGCCTGAGTTTTCTGGGCAGGGCTACATACCTTTTCTTGTTATTTTCAAAATTAAAATTTCAAAATTAGCTTGCCCTTGTGTATTGAATATATACTTCTTCTAACAGTATTAATAATTTGAGCTTTCAACAATTGACTAATTTTCTAGATTAAATTCTGGCTGTCTAGGACCTATTTGAGGGAAAAAGAGAGGGAATACCTGATGTATTGATTGTATTATGTATATATGTTTTGTTCTAGGTTGTTTGATTACCCCAGCACCACGGTGTGTCCTGAGTACTTTGTTTTAAGAATTAAAAAAAACAATAAAATGTGTTTTAAAAAAAAGTGTCAAACTCACAACATCATGTGACGTGTTGCAACGTATCATAACTTTTTTCCCATTGCCGGCAATGGGTTGGGTACAGTTTCACTATGATGCATCCAGCCTGTGGGCCAGCGGTTTGACACCCCTGGTCTAGAAGTACATTTTAATAGTTTAGTTGCAAGTAGTGGCTTTGGCAAAAAGCTCAGCTGAATGTGCACAATTATGACTATGATGCTCCTAAACCATCAGATCTGGTGATAGTTATATACTAGATCAGTGCTTCTCAACGTTTGTGTGACGGCGACCCCCGCCACACAAACGTGCCGCGCATGCGCGGCGGCACCCCCACGTGCAGCGGCATGCGCAGTGCCGCCCCATGCGCGGCGAGCATGCGCAGCGCCACCCCCATGCGTGGCGCGCATGCGCAGCGCCGCCCCCCAAGGGGGAAAAATGGCGGATCGCCTTGTTTGGCGACCCCCAAGAAATGGTCGATCGACCCCAAATGGGGTCGCGACCCATAGGTTGAGAACCGCTGTACTAGATTATTAAAATCCCATCTTGACTTTTGTAATGAGCTTTTGAAAAATGTCTAGAAATTATACTTGGTATAAAATGCAACAGCTAGTATTAACCAAATTTAGGTACAAGACTCATACAGTGCCTATACTGTAAATCTTGCTAGTTGCCAACTGTTTACCAGGTATAATGTAAGATGAAGGAAATAACTGATAGAACCCTAAATGACTTTGGACACCCTCTATTGAGACTCATCTAACTTACATGGTGGAGGCTGTCCTCCTTTGAGAGCTGAGCTTGATTTCCATCCTTTCTACTTTTAGAAAATCTGTAAGGATGTATCTCTTTCTCCCAGTCTTTCAAACATTAAACTGAATGAATGAATGCTTGAATTGGCCAATATTTTTTGTCTTCCTGCATGTTTATGCTAAACGTGTGTGTGTGTGTGAGAGAGAGGGGGGGGAGGGGAAGGGGGGTTTCCTACTATTATGGAACTAAGAAAATACTTTTCCTGTGTATGTACAAGTACGGGGTTCTTCTCTGTGTTGCTTGGCACATACCTTTTATCTGTAATTATAAGAGTTGATGTTTGAAAATTCAGAGTGCTTGAATCAGAAAAGCTCAACAATAATAGATATGCATGTTGCAACAATAATTAAACAAAGGGGACAAACCAACAAAAAGCCATTCAAATACTGCATAGCCTTCCAACACTTCATCTAATTCAGTTAATTATAAACCATGCAGATTCAGGAATAATTCAGGGATTATTTCTCTAAATAGCCTTTGAGGGGTTTTCATCAAGAAAACTGCGTATTGAAATTGAAAACACTACTTATAACTTTTCATTTATTGACCGTTCAAAGTTACAACAGCCCTGAAAAAAAGTGACTTATGACCATTTTTCACATTTAATGACCGTTTCAGCAGCCCCATGATCATGTGATCAAAATTTGGACACTTGGTAACTGACACATATTTATGACAGCTGTAATGTCCTGGGGTCATGTGATCACTTTTATTGATCTTCTGACAAGCAAAATCAATGGGGAAGCCAGATTCACTTTATAACCGTATTACTAACTTGAAAATTGCAGATACACTTAACAGTTGTGGCAAGAAAGGTTGTAAAATGGGGCAAAACTTACTTAACAACTATCTTACTTAGAAACAAAAATTTGGGGCTCAATTGATCATAAGCTGAGACTGCATGTATTGGTATAACCTGTTTAAAGTAAGGATTGGTCAGCAGGATCAGAAGCCGAATATAATACAGATAGCCAATAAATGTCATAAAAAGCTTACACTTTTACACAATATAATACATCAGGATCAGATGCCAATAAATGCTACAAAAGTTTACATTTTGGATATAATTCATACCTGAAAGTGTAAGCTTTTGGTGGCATTTATTAATTATATTATGTTTCTGCTGTATTTATCTGTTATAGTATATTCCAATAATTTGAGCATTTGCTACTTTGAGTACTCTATTCATTAATGTTGTTATAAATAAAACAGGTATAAATTGACCATATCAAAGCATTGTTTAGTTTGAAGAGTTTTAAGACTATCTTTTGGTCCTGAGAAATGATTCGGCTAAGCACATTTGTTTGGTTTCTTAATATATCATTATCTCGGCTTGTTTTACTCAGACACATGGAAATCAGTATGTAAGCCAAGAAACATAAATGAATTTAATCAAGCAACCCTTATCATAGAAGTGATCGTTCCGAAGTTACAGTGAATGAAATGACTAAGGAAATGATGGGCTGTATAAAAAAACACACGGCATAATTTTTATAGTCGGGCTCACAGGTACATCCTTTATCAATTATGGAGGATTTCATCAAATCTCAAATTGTTGTTGTAGTTCGCTGAAGAGGAGTGCTTTAAGAACATGAGATTAATTAGTACTGAAGTACATAATATGTGTATTAATACAAGCATTTTCTGCTGTCAACTATATAATACTTGGATATATTCCAATGTATCTCTTTGACAATTAAAAAGAAAACTTAATCTATAAGACGATTGTACAGGATGAAAATAAGAAAGTATAAAAATATTATATTCCTAAGCGATCTGAAAAATTACTTCTATCTTCCCATGGAGAAACTATAGGACACTTGCATTCCTGTGGCCAATCAGGATACGCTATTGATTCTCATGATAATTCCCATGAAGGATCCAACGAGGGAAAGGAAATACATTAAGTAAATAAATTAAGTTGAAATATCTGTACCTTCCAGATGTTACAGGATTTCCAACTTCCATTTAGCATTACTCAGCATAATTAACAATCAAGCTCCCAAGAAGATTGGAACTACAACCTTAAAACCTTTAAAGATGTTTTGTCTTTTCCTAGTTCCGCATCGAAGACAAGAAAAAAAGCAGGTTTCATTTAGAGAGAAGGGCAATAGATCCAAAAATGCAACTACACTTCAACATTTTTTTCTTCAAGATTGCTATACAGTTTTATAGGCAACCTACCCACTTTATACTTAATATACTCTATTCCAAGAGCTTTACTATTTGGAGTCTCGGTCTAAAATTGTACTTAATAAAACACATATTCAGAATTCTCTAATTAACACTATGTAATTTTTGTCATGCAGTCATGGTCTCTCTCCAGAGAAATATGTATGTATATATGTATATGTATATATGTTTTATACATACATACATACATACATATATATATATATATGTCTTTGGTTGTTCGGGTTTTCTCCCACGTAAAATTGGAAGTGTCTTGGCGACGTTTCAACGAAGTCCCATTCGTCATCTTCAGGCTGGTGTTTTCAGCTTCGTGCTTCGAGGAGCTCCTCGAAGCACAAAGCTGAGAACACCAGCCTGAAGATGACAAATGGGACTTCGTTGAAACGTCGCCAAGACACTTCCAATTTTACGCGGGAGAAAACCCGAACAACCAAAGACCTACATACAAACACCCGCGAAAACCTCAGAAAACACATACACACACACACACACACACACACACACACACACACACACACACACGTTTGTTGATACGGTATTTATAATCTGTGGAAGACAGGTTACAAATATCATATCAACAAACAACTGGAATGTGTTAAATTGGACATGCCAATTAAAATTAGAAATACATTTTTGGAAGTATTGAGAAAATATAGGATACTATTTTATTTGGCCTGTTGAGATAACTAAACATTCAGTGTTCATAAACTAATGTCAGTAATAAGGCCTATATAGTTTTTCCAGCTCTATTACAACTTGCAAATGCATAACCAACTCCTTTCCCCCTCCCTACCATCCCTACCTCAATCTAGTTATTTTATGTATCTGATGAAGTGAGTTGCAATTCATGAAAGCATATGCCTTTAAATAAAAATTGGTTAGTCAGAAAAGGTGTTACCGGACTCTTG
Organism: Crotalus tigris; assembly: GCF_016545835.1. NCBI lineage: Eukaryota > Metazoa > Chordata > Lepidosauria > Squamata > Viperidae > Crotalus > Crotalus tigris. Next base: position 4,038,702 of record NW_024100214.1, read on the forward strand.
ATTTTTTTTTTTTTTTTGTCACAGCAAACAAGGCTCGCCCCCTCCAATACCTCAAAGGATGAACTATTTCTTTAAAAGCTTTAAAGAATTCTCTCTTTGCAATAAATAATTTTTAAAAAAATTTCCAAAACTAGAAGCTTATTTCAATATTAATTTATACCAATGTTTGTACGAATTCTGTACTGTAAAATCATTAAAAGCAATTCTTCTTCTTTTACAGGTGCATTATTATATAAAGCTATTTAAAAACATATTGATATTCTTAATATTTACATTTCTAGTTAATCTTAGACCATAGTTAACTTGGATAACTAGATTGTATAAACTAAGGTTGGTTTAAAATCTACAATAACTAATGAGATTAATTTTGTATCCTGGAAACAAGATGGAGAGTTACAGAACAACCCATGAGCTGAATCTTTAAACTTTCTTTTCTCACATGCAGAACAGAGTAGTATGTAAAATAAAGTCTCCTTCAAATAAAGCTCAATTTTGATGATATCATGGATACATCCACGCAACTATATTGACAACAGGACAGAAGTTATTTGCTACTTACTATTGCCCTTTTTCAGAATGTTTTTCTCTAAGCCAGGGGTGTCAAACTGCTGGCCCACAGGCCAGATGCGTCATGCCGAAACCGCATCCACCCCAGCTCTGGCAATGGGGAAAAAGTCACGATACATCGCGACACGTCACATGACGTTGCAAGTTTGACACCCCTGCTCTAATCCTAGCCTAGTGTTCTGGAATTTCACAGTGGTACCTCCAAAAAATAACCAGATCTAATCCTATTTAGCTTTTCAAGTCAGTTAAGGTCAATTATGAGTTACCACCTAGCTGGATCATGATTACATTAAGGCTCTTGAGAATACCTGGGGGTAGAAACTTCATGTCGACTTCTTTCTTCTTGCAACAACCAATCTCAGTATAAATTTTTACTCCACTATTTTACCACTCCACTTAAATCCAATGGATAATAAATGAGATTATGTAGGAAATTCATAATAACTTCAGATTATGTTCTAAACACATAATACTACAATTAAATTTTTACTGTCTTAAACAAAACCTATGAAGCCACATGAACATTTACAATATTCAACCACACTTTGGACTTTCATTGTGTGACCTGCCCTGAATCCCAGCCCCACGCTCTGTCCATTACAATCCATGAATTAAGCAGGTGTGTAAAACACAAAACTTAATTGTCTATTATTTAGAAACCAGAAAAGAGAAGACAACTGATATTAAAAAGAAGCCATACTCAAAATGTCTAAATCTCCACTTACAATAGTGGAATATAGGCTTATATTTGGCTGAATTTCCTCCACATTTTGAGCGAAGTTGCACCATACACTGTACATTCTATACAGGAACCACGTGATTAGAATTCAGTACGCCAATAAAACACGCACAAAAGTTGAATACCTAAACATTCTGCTCAAGCTATGTTGTGCATTTTTCCAATACAGATTTTACCTATTCCTTATGGCTAACTCAAGCATGCTCAAGCCTAATTGGCTAGCTAGGCCTGTAACTTTTCTTCCATTGTGATTTATAGCTACCAACAAAACCTTGCATATATAAGCATATTCTGTCTTAATAACAAAGTTAGATGTGCCAGATTCTCAAGCATATTCTGTCTTAATGACAAAGTTAGATGTGCCAGATTCTCCTCTGAAAATGTAACCACAATTATCTCTGTAAGAGTTTATGAAGGCCACTTACCAATTAGTATCTTGTTTTGAATATATTTTTCCTACTGATCCACAGAATATGAGGCGCAATAGGTTTAGATTCCTGTGTAGCAAGAGAGAATTTGTTCTTGTTAAATAATAATAGCTTCCAATGGATTACAATTCCTCTCACCTCTTTGCCCCCAACTGGATTCCTACAATCCAATCCAGTGCAAGTTTGTACAGAAATAAATCCCACCAAGTTCAATGGAATTTACATTTTGGTAAAGCATGTTTGAGACTACTAGCCTCAATTTAGCACGAATTCTCGAAGGAAAAATATGTGTGCAATGAGGTTGAAGCAAAGGCCACACTATTAAGAGTGCTCTGCTTATTTGTAAATACAGTTAGAATCTGAGTACTCCTGAATGTTTTAACAATTCCAAAGAGCACATAAATGGGAAATTTAGAGCATGTAGTATTAGAGCATGTAGTATTAAGATGAATGTGCTTGAGGAAGCATGCGTAAGGCTTTTCTTTTAGTACCACGTGACAAATTACTTTAGATTCTGCTTGTCTGAACAGCTACAGTGACACAACTAGATAACTGCTTTTTAAAATATGTCCAATTGAAGACAAAAAGTCTTTAAAGATTTATATTCAAATACTGCACAGCCTTCCAAAGGCATTCCTTTTGCCATGCAACCTTAGGTCAAAAGATACTTCTGTATTGTTATTGTAAATGTAAAGAACAAATGTCTTCAGAATAACTGACAGTATTTATTGATGTTTTAGATACATTAAGAATTAAAGACAATCCCAGTGTAACAAAAAAACTAACGTTTCCTATAGTCAAACTTACCCAGCACACTGAAAATTATATTTCAAGCATTATGCAATAATTGTTCTAAAATTTAAGTAGAAATTGCTTATAGAATAGAACAGAATGACAGAATTAGAAGGGACCCTTGGAGGTCTTCTAGTCCAAACCATGTTCAGGCAGGAAACCCTATACCCAATGGTGGGACTCAGCCGGTTCACACCAGTTTGGCAGAGGCCCAGGCCCAGAATGGATTTCTGGAAGCAGCATTCACACATAGAACCGATTGTTCACATATTTGAATCCCACCACTGCCTATACCATTAAGTTAAAGTTTAATTTATTGATTAGCCCATAGGCCATATCAAAATACAGAGTTCCAAACATATTAATAAAATCTTATAAAAACAATTTAAAATGAAATTGGAATAAAATACAATTAAATATATAGACAAGTAGAATAATATAAAATTATATTTCAATATCACCCTTACAATCTACCCCAATCAGTTCCACATATGCCAATCTTATCCGAACCATTTTACTCGAGTACTGTGCTGTGTTAAGTGTTGGCCACACGTAAGATATGTTGTTTTAATGTGGGGTTCCCAATGGGTCATTCGTTTAATATATGAACCAAGATACCTGTCTCTCATCCTCTTATACAAACAACAATCAAATAGTATGTGAGCCAAGTTTTCTATCTCTACCGCTCTGCAAATGCAGACACGTCCATCATATGTTATAGAATGGAAACTCCTGTATCTGATGATTGTATCAAGCTGTTCGAATCTCGCTTATGTAAATATTTCCCTAAGATGTTTTGGCAATTGTCATTTTAAATAACTGTCTGTTTGAAAAGTATGTTTATATTTACTCAGCCATTTCAAGTTATAATCCTATACCAGTGATGGCGAACCTTTTAGAGACCAAGTGCCCAAACTGCAACCCAAAACCCACTTATTTATTGCCAGGTGGGCGTGCCCCACTGGGTGGGCATGGCTGTGGTGGTCATGGCAAACTGGGTGGGCGCGGCCAAGCTGGGCATGGTCACCTCGATGTTGCTTATGGGGAGGGATGCCTGTGGGGGCTGGGCAGGGTTGGGAGAGATCCAGGGGTCTCTGGCAGGTGGGGCGGTGGGCAGGAGGCTCATCCTGCAAGGCGAGGCAGGGCAGGGGTGCCATTGTCGCAGGCCAAAGCAAGGCAGGAGCTTGGGCAGCTGCTGCCTGACCCCATCGGCCCCCGCACACAGAGGCCAGGGAACACATGGGGGCCGACAGTGTCCATCAGCAGCCATAGCCTGCCGGCCCCTTGACTGGCACACTCTGGGGCTCTGCAGCCAGCTGCCAGCAGTTCAGAGAAGCCTCCTTCAAGCTGGATGGATGGCCGACAGCTGAGGAGACAATGCAGTGGGTTGTGCCCAGGAAAAGGAGAGCATGTGAGGCCAGGAGGGATGGGATGGAGGCGAAGGAAACCAGCCGTGCTGGGATGCATTCGGCCACATGGAACCTTGGCAAGTTAGCGGGCGGCTGGTTGAAGAGGGATGGTTGCCATCTCCGGGGCATGGCAAATGTGCCCACAGAGAGGGCTCTGAGTGCCGCCTCTGGCACGTGTGCCATAGGTTCACCACCACTGTCCTATACCATTTCAGACGTAAATTATTATGTAAGTCATATATGAGCATACATTTCAGATATCTTTAGAATTAATTCCTAATCTGAGTGGGACCAACATCAGTGTAGATGTGACACAATGATGCAAAAGGTATTAGAAGTTATACATCAGTTATCTTAAAAAGGAATTCTATTGAGATGAGAAATATAAAACTTATAGACTAACAGGGCACATTTTATTGACAAAATCAATTTTTAGTGTCCCCATAATACTGTCTTTACTTCATCACCAGCCTGTGAGAGATACAAATATTAAGTTATATTAAGCTGAACCACTATAAAAGTATTTTTCCCTTATTTCAATATTGTCCAAAGGCAGAATCAAGATATGTAAATATATTTATATGTGTGTGCATATACTGTAGATATAATTGTTGATAATGAACATTTCATCTATTATCTTGGAGGAAAAATCAGATGACCAACAAAAGTCAGAAGTTGATCAGAGGTTTGGTTTTGGAGTGTTGTGTGTTGCTGGAACATCTCTACTCTGGTTACTAGTTAGCAGCCATTGCAGTCTTTTCCATTCCAGCTTTTGCTCTTTCCATCAGCAATGCTCTCCCGGAGTTTTCTATACCTGTCATCTCTGCCCCACCATCATATTTCCTATTTTTGACACCAATTTCCTTCCAAGCTTCTAATAAACTTCTCAGCATGTATTATTTTCAATCATTGTTCTCTGTCATAACCCTGAACAGAAATAGTTGTCCAGCAGCTGATCAGTTTTAATTCACTGCTCCAGTTCTGTAGAGCTTCAAAATCATGGGATGATGATGATCTGCCACTTTCCATTCTGGAGATATTTCTGTCCTAGCATTTTCTCCCAAATGTTTCTTTTTTCTTTTCTTTTACTTGGAAGATGCCCAAATACTATAGTACAGTATGTGGAAGAGAAAGTAAGCTACTCTTGAAAGGCCCACATTGATTTCAGAAGTCAGGCCTACTGTTTCCTTCTATAATGCCTGTTACATGGAGGTTTTCCCCTGGTTTGTGACACAGTGATCGGAAACATCAGCAAAATGAGGAGAGAAATTGGCCACTTTGCCTGTCATGAGCAGCACACTTGACTCATAAGACAACATTCAAGACTGATTGATGCAAAATAGGCAGGAGGAGGAGTAGCAGTTGGGAAAGTGTATTTCATGCTGGGTATTGTTTTATTTATATTCATACCTGTTCAGGTAGCACTTTTAACAATAGTGGGGAAAGGACCTTAAAGTCATTATTTAAATGCAATACAGAAGAAATGCAATTCCGTGCAAAAAGCCAAAGCAAATTTGAATATTATTAAAAGTATACTTCTGACAGTTATTGTGTCACAGAGTGTAATAGCATTCCTACATTTCCACTGACAGGACAAAGTTTAATAACAGTGGCCTTGGGCTGTGTCGCATAAATGTTCCCTTATTGGTACAACAGGATTTTATTACTTCTTTCCTCTGGCTAGATGTTTTTACAATATCGCACTGGTTGCTCAAATTCTACTATAATTCATCCAATTACCAGAGCTTATATTTACTTTTGTTGAATACAAACTCAGTGCTAGGCTCACATTTCGGTTCTTTTCCAAGTTAGTATAAGTATGGAGAATAAAAAAATATATTTTAGACTTGACTACCCAGGCAAGTAGCATATGGTCACAAAGCGATACTGTGTTACTTCTGCTTCGTTCATATATGTCCAGGTAATAAAACAGCCTCTATCTTAGTGGGCTGCCAAAAAGGCTAATACAGTCCTAGGCTGCATCAACAGAGGGATAGCATCAAGATCAAGAGAAGTGATAGTTATGCTTTATAATGCACTAGTGAAGTCACGCTTGGAATAACTGTGTCCAATTCTGGTCACCAAAATACAAAAAAGATGCTGGGACCCTAGAAAGAATGCAGAGAAAAACAATAAAGATAAGAGGCCTGGAGGCTAAATTGTACAATGAACAGTTAAGGGCAGTAGGTATGTCTAGCCTAGCAAAGAGAAGGTTTAGGGATGACATGATAGTCCCAGTACTTGAGGGGCTGTCACAAAAAAGAGAGGGTTGACTTATTTTCCAAAGCATCTGACCATAGTACAAGAAGCAATGAGTGGAAGGTCATCAAAGAAAGATCCAACCTGGAATTAAGGAGAAATTTCTTGAAAGTGAGAACAATTAATCAATGGAACAGCTTGCCTTCTGGAACTGTGGGCCCTCCATCTCTGGAGAGTTCAAGAAATGATTGGGAAGCCATTTGTTGGGGATAGTATAAGGTCTCCTGCTTTAAGTAGAGAGTTGGCATTCTCTTCTCTTCCCTACCCTACCCTCTATCCCAGACATGTCAAACACAAGGCCCGGGGGCCAGATGCGGCCCGCGAAGTGGTTTCATGTGGCCTATGAAGCCATCTTGGAAACAGTGAGGAAACGGCCTCCGCTGCCTTGGCCCTGGCCCTGGACCTGGCTGCGTTTCTTGCCTGTTTTTCTCCCTCCCTCATCTCAAATATTTTCCCACCACTCTGTACTTAAGAAGGAAGAAAGGAAAGAAGGAGAGGGAGGGTCTGAGGGAAGTCCTGCTGCCCTTTCACCATCCCCTTGCCCCCTCCTCCTGGCCTATCCTGGGGTCTCCCATCCTATTGCTAAGAAAGCTTTGGATACAAAGCCGGGTCTCCTCCCATGGAGAGGGAATGGGTCTCCCTCTAACTTTGCCCTCGTGCCCATCATGAGCAACCTGGCTACGGAGAGCAAGCAAAGCAGCAGCAGCCTGGGAGCCTCCTTGGGGAAGTGGGGCTGGGCTTGGTGCCGCAGGTGCTCGTGGGCCAGGCTGGGCGTTTGACCTCTGCTGCCCAGGGCTCTGGGCAGCCCGCACCACCATCCACCCCCCCACATGGCCTGAGAGGAACAGTGAGGCTCCTCCAGTGGACCATGCCTTGGCACTTGCCCTAGTCCCACCCCCTTCTGCCAGAGACCCTCAGATCTGTCCCACTCCTGCCCAGGCCCCCACAGGCCCCGTTGACGCGAACAATGTAGAGCTGGCCATGCCCACCCAACAGGCCACACCCACTCCACGTCCACCCAGTAGGCCACACCCACCCTGGCCACACACACCCCGCTCCCCCAAGAGCAACTGCAATGCTAATGCGGCCTTCAATGAAATTGAGTTTGACACCCCTGCTCTACCCTATTCACTAGAGGCTCTACCTGCTTACAGGGAAAGCCAATAAAATTTTTGTGAAAATGAGCCAAATGGGATCGCAGGAGATCACATATAGTTTATCTTTGGTCCCCTTTCTCCTAAAACAGTGGTTCTCAACCTTTCTAATGCCGTGACCCCATAATACAGTTCCCCATGTTGTGGTGACCCCCAAGTGGATGTGGCCACCAATAAGAGGGAGTAGGACAGCTAGGGAAAAGGGAAAAAAATGGCGGACAGCGTGGTTTGGCGACCCCCGTGAAATGGTCGTTCGACCCCAAATGGGGTCCCGACCCACAGGTTGAGAACCACTGTCCTAAAAGCATATTTGGGATGGAAATCAGATGATTGGCTTTGTAGAATGTTTCATCATTTCCCCAACAAAGCATAGGGATCTGCTTTGAACCATCTGTTATGCAAGACTGATAGCAGACATGGTTTCTCCTGACTGTTCCATTGCTGTCATTTTCCCAGTTGCCCAAGTTAGCATTTTAGAGTGATCCTAGTATCAAGAACTTTGTGTACAATTTTATATAAAAATGTCTTTAACTTTGTTATTTCATTTTCCATTTTGTCAATCAATTGAATATATGCCTATCCTTTTATATTTTACGAAGTCTGATGAATACAGTAATCAATAACAGTTGCTTGCATTTTGAGGAGAAAGCTTGCATCAGTTTATGAATTGAAATTTGGACCAACTTTTCTTTCTGAAGACAATCTTATCTCTAATCTATACAACCCGTCTGTACTGATCTGTATTATTATTATGTAATAATTTTAGTAACTGTACCAAATCCTAGAGTGCTTGGATTGAAGCAACAGATAATGCAAATAAATACATAATGACTAACAGCCACTAATAGGCCAATTTATCAAATCCACTTTTGCTGTAGAGCCACTTACAAGACAATTGTATTGATGTATCCACGAAGTCAGCAGGAGTTGAAGGAAATTTTACCTTTCAAGCTATGGTCATATGAATTCTATAACATGTTGTAATATATAACAAAGCACCCATTTATGTCCTAAATTTCCTGCTATCTTTCCTGAGTAAGTCAGTATTCTTTTGACTCTACAGATGTTCTTCACAAAGAAAACGCTCAATTTGAGAGCCTTTTTTGAAGGCTGAATTTGGGAACACATTTTTTGTCAGCTAGTTGACCAGAAATGATTTCAAATATGTCAATATCACAGATCTGCATAGAGCATTGGTAGGCATTGAGAAACTGGGCATTGAGAAACTAGGATTGTAGTGGAGGGTTGCCATCACCGCCCAACCCCCTCCCCAACCCCCTGCCACCCCCCACCCCCTCATACACACACCACCACACAGCCCAACAGGGACAGCTGAAGGGCCAGATGAGAACTGCAGACCATAAAATGCCTAGGTGTGGCATAGAGGCATTTCAGTACTGTTTCCTTTTTCATCACTCTCACAATTCCTAAAATATAATCTGCTCTTTTCCTAGCAACCACACAATGACCATTTTCAGAACCCCAACATTTTGTTGATGACTGATATAAGCAAAAATCAAGATAGCCACTAACAAGGATATATAAAAAGATCCAACTCTTTGGTGTTATCAAGTGATCACTGTTTTTTACAGCTCCGAACAGTTATCACTATTGAGTTATTGAAATCAAGATTTCTTTTCCCTGTGCAAATATTTAAAATATTGTTTTAATTATTTAAATAGGTAAAGTTTTTCTCGGACTGCAAAATATTCCTTGTAGTTCCATGAATGTAAATTAGATTAAGAAATAAACTGATTAACAAGTATGATCATAGCACATTAGATAGGCATATACCATTTGGTTTTCAGTACATGGTGCAAGTCAAGTTTTCATTGGCTATGAAATGGACAATTTCTTAGTTTTCTTAGCAAAGTTTTCAGAACTGTTTTGCCACTGCCTTCTTCCTAGGGCTGAGAGAGAATGACTTGCCTAAGGTCACCAGTTTTTTTTTATGCCTAAGGCAGGACTGGCTCTCTTCACTATAACTAATTTATTATAACTTCATAATAATAGAACGTATTCTTACCATTTATTTATGAAAAACAAGGGAAGAGAAGCTATAGTTCGTTACCTTTGAACTATTTCTAGGGCTCATAAGAGAAAGTTACTTGTAAAACCAATGCCAACACCTAGATGGCACAAATTGTGCAATGGAGCAAAATTATATTTACTATCCACAAGCCTGCTTTTTAGCCATGTTTACCTTGCAATTTAGCCCTTATCTTCTAAATTACTGACAGGAAAATGGGGGCAATCCTCTGAGGCAGATAAAAGCCAGGTTAAATCAAGCAAGGTCCCCCCCCCTTTACAATACTGTGTAGTTGCCTCCAAGATGGATGTAAAGCAAGTGCTAACCTTTGCACCACACCACATTTCCTGGTGTGTCCACCTGTACGGATTTTTATTTTGCAAATTCTATCCATTAATAAACTACATTACAGTCGGGGGAGGGCAAGGAACTCTTCAGCGATATATCTCTGAGCCAGTTTAAGCCCAGCTGTCAAGATCACATCACTGCCCCAGAGCAGAGGTCTGCGAGTTGCACGCCTAAATCCCGTCAAGACCCAAGCCTAAGGGACTAGGGGCGCGCAGTACAGCCTTTTACGAACGAGGATTTTACACCTGGGTGGTAGAGAGGGAAGGAACTCGCCAGCCGGCCTGAGCGGTTCCTCTTCTAGCAACTATACAGCGACACCACTCATCCAGCCCTACTCTCCACCCTGCTGACGACTCCCAAGCCCACCTTTTTGCAAGGGATGGTTGCAAGTCGGTTTAACCCCACTTACCCGCCCCGCCTTAGTTTTGTTGGCTTCAGAGAAGCTAACCGGAGTAGGTGGCTGTGCCTTTCCAACTATTTAATGGGGGGAGGGGGGAGAATAGATATTAAGAGCTGACTATGGGTGGAGCTGGGGCCACGCCGGCAAAGCAAACAGTTTTCCAGCTACTTTGAACGTGATGGGGACAGCTGTGCAGAAAAACAAGCGCGACCCGTCCCCGTCCAAGCCACGGATTGCTCTTCACCCCCTTGTGGCCCAGGAACGTCATACCGCTTTGTTTCGGGGCAGCGCCCTCCCGCCCAACTTCCTTTTCTCTGGTTTCACTCAGGTTGCACATAGAGCAATTGCCTCCCTGGGCGGGCACGACGCAGCCCTCTGCGTCGGCCTTGCCAAGACACCAAAGGGCCCCGGCAGCAGCCCCTCCCGCAGTGGCTGTTTAACGAAAAAGAAAAGGACAAATTGTCCTTCTGCCTAGGCTACTCACTCTTCTCGAGGCTGTTGCTGCGGCTCCAACCCCCGCTCGCCTGGAGGTGTAAAAGGGACGCATCTTTCACAGAACACAGTGGGCCCAAAATCGGGATCACTTGAACGTCTGAATCCACCGACCAGGCCACCCAGGGATTGAGGCGGCCGGTTGTTTAGAAAATCCCAATCAATTCATCCGCTCTTCCTCGCACTTAACCTGCACAATTAACCATTCAATCAATCTGCAAATCCAGCCGCGCGCATTAATTCTGCAGCGACACCCGGAGGAGAGTGAGCTTTACTAGCCTAAGGACGTTAAGATTTTCCAATTTGACCCCGGCAACAGCAGACTGGTAAAGAGAAACGTAAATAAAATTGCAGACGGATTATCAGTCACTTCTTCGAAATGTGCATTTTGGAAATCTCCTCCTCCTGTGTCTGTGGAATAAAGAGCGGGCAGCTTTTCATTTGTGGTTTGCTACGAAATTTCACTGTTTAAATTTGTTGGGTTTAATTTTGAACACATCTGTTAGCTTAGGAACCTGATTTTATTTGCATTAAAAGAGTTAGGTATAGCTTCAAATTAAGCAGATTTTTCTCAGAAAATACGGCATGTTCCTGTGTTTTAAGGGGAAAAGCACCCCAAAGCTTTCTGCCTGAAAGATTAACTTTTCATTTTCCCAACCTTTTCTAAGAGGATTTATCTAAATATAAACAATGACAAGCATAGATTTAAGGCACTGTATTATTGTATTGAGGCACTGCAAAATGCAAGGTACTATCAGATGCAAAATGTTTTGTAAGCCTCAAAGCAAAGAAATATTAGAAGTCTGTAGCAAGACAAAAGAATACCATTTGAAGATCGTAACTGATCTGCAACAAAAGGATTATCAATGGAAAACAAAAGTAAGCTGGTACAAGCTGTTTTTCTACTGGAATTACTTAAGTGGAGATTGTTAAAATGGAAAATACATATTAAGAAAATTGTTGGATATGTAAAAATCAAGATGGAATGTTTTACTGTATCTAGTGACAATGTAATAAAGTTCAATTATTCTGGAGGATGAGCTCTTGTAAGATGAAACAAGTCCCTAATATTGACATTCCTTTTTACCAGTTATTTTTCTGTTCTGTATTATTAAATCTTATCTACCTACAAGAATACTGAATTAGCTTTGCATTTGATAATGCTACCAAGTTATTTTATGCTTTTATTCACATTTAATTATTTATTTAAAAGAATGGCAGCTTAAACTCTGGGAGTATTCCACAATATTCAAAATAATCTTATTTGTGAAAAATAAATCCAATGTTATTTTAAACCTGTAAATAGTTTATGGAGTAAAATTCTGTACATGGCTTGTTACCACATCTGAAGTTTGGATCCTCTTAAAATAAAAACTAAAATTTTACTATTTTTATTACATTTAGCTAATCTAAAATTCAGCTTTGATTATATGCCAGTGATGGCGAACCTTTTAGAGACTGAGTGCCCAAACTACAATCCAAAACCCACTTATTTATCGCCAGGTGCCAGGTGGGCATGGCCCACTGGGTGGCTGTGGCCGTGATCATGGCAGACTTGGTGGGTGTGGCCAAGATAGGTGTGGTCATCTTGATGTTGCTCGTGGGGAGGGATGCCTGTGAGGGCTAGGCAGGGGGAGATCCAGGGGGTCTCTGGCAGGTGGGGTGGTGGGCAGGAGGCTCATCCTGCAGGGTGAGGTGAGGCAAAGCAGGGCATGGGTGCCATTGTCACAGGGCAAGGCGAGGCAGGGGCCAGGGCGGCTGCTGCTTGACACCATCGGCCCCCGCACACAGAGGCCAGTGAATACATGGGGGGTGACAGTGTCTGTCAGCAGCCACAGCCTGCTGGCACCTCAACCAGCATACTCTGGGGTTCCGCAGCCCACCGCCAGCAGTTGAGAGAAGCCACCTCTGAGCTGGATGGACAGCCGACAGCTGAGGAGGCAATGCAGTGCTTCGTGCTCTGGAAAAGGAGAGCATGCAAGGCCAGGAGGGATGGGACGGGGGGGGGGAATGAAACCAGCTGTGCTGGGATGCATCCGGCCACATGGGACTTCAGCGAGTTAGCGGGTAGTTGGTTAAAGAGGGGTGATTGCCATCTCTGGGGCATGGCACGTGTGCCCACAGAAAGGCTCTGAGTGCCGCCTCTGGCACATATGCCATAGGTTCACCACCACTGTTATATGCCATTATGTCAATGTAAAACATTATTGGCCCCAGGGTTCTGTTCATTGGGTACTATCTAACAAAATCTATCTAACAAAATGAAATTCAGTGGTGAAAAAAAGTAAGGTTGTACATTTAGGCAAGAAAACCCAAATGTACAGGTATAGGGGATACCTTGCTCAATAATAGTGACTATGAGAGAGAGAGAGGGAGGGAGGGAGGGAGGGGAGGCACTTGCGCTTCCCTTCTCTCTCTCTCTCTCTCTCTCTCATTCCATGACGTAGGAGAAAACAATGAGGTTGTAGCTGTGAAGAAGGACTATGGAAAGAGGGAAGGTGGGAGGAGAACAGGGAGGAGGAGTGCTAGGAAGGAAGATGAGGAGAACAAACAGCGAAAACATGCAGGCTCCCTCAGCACACGATCACATGAGGGGAGAAAGGGTGGGGGTATAGATACAAGCAAGGAAAGCAAGGAAACAACGGCCAGCAACACGGAAACTACGATCAAAGCGCAGGTGGATTGGCTGGGACCTGTAACAAGGTCTAGGAGCCGTGCGCAAAGAACACCACATCCATAAATAGCTACCCCCATCGACTGGAAGTTACCCTGATGATGCTGGCAGCTGCCAGCGAAAGCTTGGTATTTTATCTTATTAAAACTTTTTATAGTTTTATAATTTCCTGGTGTTCGTGCATTTTTGCTAGTTAAACATGAGTCCACCCAGGAATCATCTTTTTGTTTTTAGCATTCTTAAAAATATAGATATGTATGTATGTAGGTCTTGGTGTATTCAGGTCTTTTCCTGTGTAAGATTGAGAGTATCTTGGCGACATTTCGACGAGGTCCCACTTGTCATCTTCAGGCTGGGGTCTTCGGCTTCGTCCTTGTGCGAGCAAAGTGTGATAAGACCCCAGCCTGAAGATGACGAGTAGGACCTGGTCGAAACGTCGTCAAGATACTCTCAATCTTACACGGGAAAAGACCCGAATATGCCAAGACCTACATACCTGTACCCGTGAAAATCTACAAAATCTAAGAAAAATCTACAAAAGCATATATATATGTCTTTGATAATTTTGAATATTGGAATCCCAGGTATGGACATTTAAAGTCAATCAGATAAAAATAAAGAACTCTGGGATGTAAGGTAAAGGCTTTTTTTATTAATTGCTGAGCTTTCGTTAACAACCTGTTAACATCAGAGCAAAGGGCTAAGTTTGAGAAGGGGGTAGTATGCGCATAAATTTACATAACAATTAAACAACGGTTGCAGTGAGGCATGTGCACATAGCGTGCTTAAGAAGCTCTTAAAGGCATAAAGCAGTCAGTCTCAAGACCATTTTCAAAAGTCGCGCTTGTCAGCTGTTTGGCGCATAAATCCAGCGCACCTATCAGCTGTTCGGCACGAGGTTCTTAGGGCTTCGTGCTCAGTCTTGTAGAATCCAGCCGGCACAAGACTGAGCATGAAGCCCTAAGAACCTTCATGGTGGGACAAAAGAAAAAAGGTAGGCAATTTGTTTATATATTCCTACTTAATCAGTGTATTTGTTCAAATAAAAACATTTCAAAAAGATAAAACTTGAACAGGGAGACAGAAAAAAATCTAATTTAAACAATTTAAATCTAAAATTAATTGCTAATATCACACATTTACAAAATTATAAAATTTTAAATATTACAAAATAAGAGTACCGTAAATGCCGGCGTATAAGACGACTTCCGCGAGCGCTGAAATCGGCGCCAAAGACGGGGGTCATCTTATATGCCGAGTCGTCTTATACGCCGGAAATACTGGTAGTTTCCGGCGTATAAGACGACGTTCTAGGAATGCGGCCCGGCTATAAAGACGGGGGTCGTCTTATACGCCGGGTCCCCTAATACGGTGGCATATACGGTAATGCAATTCAAAAATGGTAATTCATTTAATTCAAAAAGGATTTTGTCAAGCATTGATTTAATCTATTTTTTAAAAAAAATAGGTAAAATATATATTTTTTTCTCCTAAAATATTAAGGACTTAAATATTCCAGCAGGGGTCAGTCTATGTACAGGTCTCTATGTAATTCAATTGTTTATTTTTGCTAATGATTTTTATAATTCTTCAAAATTAGAAAAAAATCAAGTATCTGATTATAGTATAAAGTCCTTAACTGAAGAAAACATTTGGATCTTTTATTCTGTGCGTGAGGAGGAAATAAAAACTAAATTGAACTTTAGAAACCAGAGAATACTGCAGTTCCCTGTCACATATCAAATAAAGAGCAATATTTATTTATTTTTTCAAACACTTGGGAGAATATTTGTATTTGTATTGTTTGTTAATCCAAGATAAAGTTGAGTTCTGCATGTATATTTATGGTATGATCAGGTAAAGATTAACCAAAGTTTTAAGAATCATTTTATTAGGCAGTCAATTGGGTGTATATAGGTGAAGTACAAAAGAAGACTGACTACTAAGATACTATTGTGGATATCACCACATGAAGCATAACACAGGAAAGAGATATTGAGTCCAAATGGATGACATATTGTGACCTATTGATATTGAAAGAAAAGGAACCTAAGATAAAAATGCAGGAAAAACTAATGTTATTTTAATTGCGATTGATTTAATAACTATAGAACAGGGATGGCAAACTTTTAGAGATCGAGTGCCCTAAAATCGCCCCCTGCCTCCGCTCCGCCTCCCACCCTGCCTGCTCTGCCCCCGCCCACCCCCTGCCCTGCTCGCCTGCAGGGCCACGCAATGCCTCCATAGCCTGCCGCAGATCACCCAGGCAGTCCTGCAGCGCCATGGCAGCCATACCTTCCGCCCACACCCCGCAGCATCATCTGCATGCTATGAGGCGCAAGGGCGGAGTCTTGTTGCTGCTGCCCAGCTGTCATGTCCTTAGCTGCACTGCTCTGCGCTGGCTGTGATCGAGGGCAACTCTCCTCCAGGGGGGCTGCTGGTGAGGGGCCGCGGGGAGAGGTGGGGCTGGGATGACGGTGCGCGTACCCACAGAGAGGGCTCCAAGTGCCGCCTCTGGCACACGTGCCATAAGTTCGCCACCACTGCTATAGAATATTTGAAAGGTTTAAACGATTAAAAAAAAGTTTTGTTTTTGCAGCTCACAAATCTGAATTGGAATGGAATTTATGCTCTGGAGATGACCACTTGATTTCTAAAGTTTATAAAATGCTACTTATAATGAATTTGGAAGCTGAATTGCATGGTAAAATGGGCGAAAAACCTAAATTATAATATAATGCTGGATCAATGGGAAACTACGTGGATTAATAGTTTAAAGTTTACTTTGAATTAGTTTGAAAGATTACTTTTACAAGGTGATATATTGATTTTGTTTGACTTCTGATAGATTAGCAAGAATGTATAATAGAACTTCCAATAAATGCAGGAAATCCAATCAAATTCCAGGTTTACTTTATCACAGGTGGTGGTTTTTCTTTATTTCTATTTTATTTTTTTTGGGGGGGGGGAAATCAAAAAAAGTTGTTCTATGCTCAAGGCTTTGGGTACAGCTTAAATAGTGGTCTGAGTCATAGCCAACATATTTAAAGCAATATTAATGTAAGTTTTTCTCCAATTTATTCAATTATTCTTTCCTTTGCACTGATAGTAAAGGGCAACCACCTGCTATTTTACTGAAAAAGGAGCAAGCTTAGCTATATTTCGAGCATCAAAAGGATTTTCAAAAAAGCTGGGACCATCAGCAGCATCTTGTTCACCCTTGTTATTTTTTTATTTTTTATCTTGTTATTTTTTTCTGTGCTTTGTCTTGATAATTAGAAGACTACACAGGGTTATTGCTACAAATAGCCACAGCTTTACATGTTTTATTTTATCAAATTCACAAAAACCAAAGTAACATTACATTATGTCATAATTATAATATTTTCAAGTCTAGATACAATAGTTATTTCTTTTTCTGATACATTCTTTAGTAGTTACAAATACAGAAATAGTTACATTCAAAATATGATTTTTGTGAGGTTAACCTAACAAATATTGTTTTAAAAATGGACAAAAGGGAGAGTAAACAGAACAGTGTATTCATAGGGAATCTTTATTTTTTATTTTACTTATTTTTATCCTGCCTTTATTAAATGTTTACAAATTATTCAAGGCAGGAAACATATCCAATACACCTCCCTTCTCCTGTTTTCCTCTACAACAACAACAACAACAACAACCCTGTGGAAGATTGTTGGACTGAGAGAGAGTGACTGGCGCAAAGTCATCTAGCTGGCTTTCATGGCTAAGGCAGGATTTGAACTCACAGTTTCCAGCTTTCTAGTCTGGTGTCTTAACCACTAGACCAAATTGTCTCTTTTTTATTATTAATTTTTTTTTAAATTTTACAATAAAAACCCCTTCCCCAATCCCTCCCAACCCACCCCAAAACCCTCCCCCATTCTTCCCAGAGCTGAATACAGGCTTAACCAGAACTTAAAAGAAAAAAAGTTTTAAACCCAAATAAACCTTAAGCAAATATAATTACACTCAATAAACAAGTTGTAAAATACTTTAACTCCATTATATATAAAAAACAAAAAGAGGAAAAAAAAGGAAGATAAAAAAATAAAAAAAATAAAAAATAAAGAATAATAATAATTACACTTCTAGATAATATCTTAAACTTTAAATATAAATTATTCGAAAGCTAGATAATATTTTCTTATATCATACTTACATTGTATAAAATTTATCCATCTTTTCCACACCAAGAGATACTTCTCTTGCGATTGATCTTTCAAGAAAGCCGAAATTTTTGCCATTTCCGCTAAGTAAGAAACTTTAAAAAACCATTCTTGCAAAGTAGGCAAAAATTCCTTCTTCCAATATTGCCCTATTAACGACCTAGCCGCAGTAATTAAATTTAATATTAAAATAATCTCTTTGTCATCACAATCCGGAACAATACCCAATAAAAACAATTGTGGAGTAAATTTTATCCTTTTAAAATTTCTTTGAATATTCCACCATATCTTAATCCAAAAAGCTTTTATACTTTTACATGACCACCAGATATGATAATAAGTAGCATCCAAGCAACCCCAAATTGTCTCTTTTTCAACACTGGGCAATACTTACCACAATTTCTTTTAATATAATAACACAAAGTTTGTAAGAGGAATAAATTCTGTTTTCTAGTTTATATCGGTTTATGAAACTTCATAAAAAAATTGGATAGGAAAAAAAACTAGCATTTTATTCCCCCAACTCCAGAATTACAAAACTGAATGAAAGGACAATTCTATAGCTTTTTCCTGTACCTTCTAGGGAAGAAGGCTGCCACCAAAGATGGGAAACCCTGTCCAGGCAATTGTGGCCTCCAACCAGTCTCTATATTTTCAGGAATTACACCTGATCCTCCAAATATCCACTTTGCTGGAAATGTAAGCTATTGCAGAGGCGAACGGGAGAGATAATTTTTGTCCTGTCTGTTTATTTTAGGATTTAGCCCACTAAACTTATTTAGATTTCAACTGGCAAAAGGAGGAGAAGGAAATAGAACCCCAGGAAGGGTAGTTTAAATTGTCATAACAATTTTTTATAGGAAAACGTTCTATGTTTTAAAATTGTGGGAATAAGTAAAACTGAGGATAATGCTAACAATTTACAGTAACCCAAAGCACAAGGAAACAAATAGAACAGCTTGTCTGCACTGGCAACTTGGAATTTATTTCTTGTTGCATTTAATCTCACTGCAAAGCATCAGCTTGAGACTTATAATATCTCCTCCCTCAATTAGATAGTAAATATGCTGGATGAAGACGATTATACTGGAGAAGCAACAAAGGCTCAATTAGGTTCCAACTGGCCTTCTATACCTGGTTTTTCAGGATAAAAGTTTGATGCAAGTCCTCTCCCTAATGTTGGTCTTTATAAATTTTCATATGCAAATATTTCAGACAATAAACTAGAACAAAAGAAAAAAATCACAACCGTATTAAAAGAATATTGGCAATAACTAGCAAAGATCAACTAGTGAAGCTTGGAATCTATTTGCCCAGTTTAAATATCTTGCCCTAGTCTGTTTGGTATAAATACATCAGCAAATTAAAAACAAAAACGCCTTTTAGGAATCCCTTTTCAAGTGGTTTCCCTGTATTATTATGATATTCCCCTTTCCAGCAATAGGAACATGTAGCAGAGGTCTATGCCTTTATAACTTGTCCTTTACTTCTGCCCATCACTAAAGGAAAGCTGTTATGTTTAAGACAAAAGTTTTACCAGCCATACAGTGTACATTTTCCTGCTATTTTCCATCAAAGGGCTTGTCAACCTAATACTTTTTAGATATTTTGGACTATGATTCCCACAATTCCTTCCTATTTGTCATACTATACTGTGGCTGGGATTCATGGTAACTGAAGCTGCAAACATGCAGGGACTAAATTGCCTACTCAACTTGCTTTTCATAAGCAGGTGTGTTTTAACTTTTGTATGTTGTTTCCCAGAGGAGGGATTTAATCTCTGAACATTTTGCTTCACCTAAAATCTGCTTAATAAAGAAATTAGATGTTATGCCATTTTCCTAAGTAATAATAATAAATCATACATTTATTTCAGAAAACGTTATTTTTTTTCTTTCATGCTACTGAACTTGTTTTTTTTATTTTTCGCTAGCATATCGAAGATTAATTTGGAACATACAGTGAGCAGATAATATATCTCTTTAATATCTAAGCATCATCTCTGAATTCAAAGGAAATGGAGAATATTGCCTATTTAGTGACTGTTAAATATCTGTCGGTACCTTAATATATTATAAAGTCTACATTCTTAAAAGATAGATTAGAAAAACAGTAGATTAATACTGGTACCTTGGGAGTTTAATGTACAAAAGGAATTCCCTAATATCACTAAAGAGAAACAAAGTTGAATTGAATTGGAAAATACCTTGCCAAGTTCTGTTACCAAATACAAATAGCTACGTACAGCAGCTTCCCTCTCCACATAGCAATATATTGATGATTAAGTCAGTAGATGCATCTTAAGATAAATAGCAAAACTTACTATAGACGTCTGTGTGTAACGAGACATAACTAGTGTTTTTAAAGCTACTCATTTCTCTAAACGGTTTAAAGTACGTTTACATGAAATTTAGCATCAACAATATACTGTAGTATAAGGCAAATATACGTGTCCCAGGATAATGTTGCAGGATCCAATCTTGGCCAGTCACTGGGACCAGAGGTTTACTCTTGTGAGTTTTTGGACTCTTGCTGGAGCCCATCCTCAGGGAATTTCTCTCTAGCAGAATGTGTGAGAGAAGGTCTGCTAGAGAGAAGATTCCCTAAGGATGGGCTCCAGCATGAGTCCAAAAACTCACAAGAGTAAACTTCTGGTCCCAATGACTGACCCATATTGGATCCTGCAATATGGTATCAATCTACTATAATCAAGATTTGCCTCAGTGAAAAGTGGGTGTTAATGATTATGATGTTATCCATTCAATCATATCCAACTTGGCAATTTTATGGGCCAGGTCTCTCCACATTTTCCAATTTTGCACTGCTTCTTAAGTGAGACGCAGTTTTGTGATTTTGGTTTCCAGTGACATGTCTGGTGTTATGTGCTCCAGAACTTGCTTGTTAATCACTTTTGCTGTGCAAGGAATACAGAGGAACCTTCACCAGCATCACAGCTCAAACAAGTCAATTTTCTTCCTGTCTTGTTTTTTTAAGGTCTAAAATTCACAACCATAGGTAGCTATGGGGAACACAATAGAGCGGACTAACATACATTTGATTGCCAGGCTGATGTCCTTGCTTTTCCATATTCAGCTCATTTTCATCATTGTGTGACCCAGTGCAATCTGACATTTCATTTCTGGGCTGCGTTCACCACTTCGAGTGATTTGTGATCCTAGGAAAGTGATTTTCTTCACATATTCTATCTCTTCACTGTTGATTTTTACTTCATGTTTCTATTTCTTGCAGTAGTCATGAGCTTAGTCTATTTGATGTTCAGAAAGAAACCAAAATCCTCACTTTCTTTGATTTTCGTTTTCAAAGATAATTTTTATTAAATTTTTGAGATTTTACAAAAACAAAACAATCTTCCCCCCAACCTCCCCAACCCTCCCATTCCCTCCCCCGACCTTCCCAGAGCTGAATATAGGCTTAATTAAAATTTCATCAAAAAATCTTAAAAAAAGATATAAACCATAAATGAATCTAACATTAATTAGAAATCTAAATACATTAATTAGAAAAATTATAAAATAATTAACAATAGTATGTATATATAAAAAAACATGAATACAAAAAATAAATGTTTAGAAAGGAAAAGAATAAAAAAGGAAAAAAGAACAAAAAAAGAAAAAAAACCCAAAATATTCCATTTTAAATATAAATTGTTAAAAGACTAAGTAATATTTTTTTATATCCAACTTATGTTGTATAAAATCTATCCATTTTTTCCATACCGCAACATACTTCTCTTGCGATTGATCCTTCAAGAAAGCCGAAATCTTTGCCATTTCCGCCAAATAAGAAACTTTAAGAAACCACTCTTGCAAAGTAGGCAAAGATTCCTTCTTCCAACATTGCCCTACTAACAACCTTGCGGCTGTAATTAAATTTAACATCAATGTAATCTCCTTAGTATCACAATCAATAACGATACCTAACAAAAACAATTGTGGGGTAAATTTTACCCTCCTTCTAAAAATTCTTTGAATATTCCACCATATCTTAATCCAAAAGGCTTTTATATTTTTACACGACCACCAAATATGATAATAAGTAGCATCCAAACATCCACATCTCCAACATTTAGGCTGTAAGTCAGGATACATACGAGACATTTTTTGTGGATCAAGGTGCCATCTGTAAAACATTTTATAAAAATTCTCCCTTAAATTCTGGGCTTGTGTAAATTTAACATTTCTCACCCAAATAGTTTCCCAAGTATCTAATAAAACTGGTTCACCAAAATTTTGTGCCCATTTAATCATACATTCTTTAACTAATTCTGCTTCTGAATCCAATTCTACTAACACCCCATAAATTCTCTTAATGTGAGTTCGTCTTTGATCTTTTACTTGTTTAAAAAAATTCTCATCTTCTCTAAGCAAACCCACATTACAATCTACCTTCCATCTATCCACAATTTGTCTGTACTGAAACCATGAATATATAATATTTTCTTGTGCTAAATCTTCCAAAGATTTTAACTGCCAATTTTTACCATCCCATCTAAGTAATTGTGCATAAGAAACGCTATCCATCTTAACTGTTCTCCTTATCCCCTCTATCGCATGCCATGGTATGGCCCATAATGGAATTTTAGAATCAGTTCTATAATATTTCCTCCAGACCCGAAGTAAAGAAATCCTTATAATATGAGATTTAAAAACCCTGTCAACCTTTTTATTAAAAATTAAATAGGCATGCCATCCAAAAAGTAAATCCCAACCCTCCAAGAGGAGTATTTCTACATTTGTTAAGTTAATCCAATCACTAATTAATGTTAAAACCACAGCATCATAATACAATTTCAAGTTCGGTACCTTGAGTCCACCTCTCTCACGAGTATCTTGTATAATTTTAAGTTTTACTCTTGGTTTTTTCCCTGCCCAGATAAATTTGTTGATACCTTTCTGCCATTCATTTAAATTAACCTCATTCTTTAAAATAGGTATCATTTGAAATAAAAAAAGAAACTTTGGCAGAACATTCATTTTAATCGCCGCAATTCTTCCCAGAAGAGATAATTGCAACTTCTCCCAATTTTTCAAATCTCTTTGTATCTTGACCCACAGCTTTTCATAATTATTTTTATACAGTTTTGCATTAGAGACAGATAAAGTAACCCCCAAATATTTTACCTTATCAACAACCTCAAAATCTGTCAAATTGACCAAAGTCTGCTTATCAAGATTGGTCATATTTTTGGGTAATATTTTAGTCTTATTATTATTAATTTTAAAACCCGAAACCCGTTCATATTGATGTATCAATTGTAGTAATTCTACTACAGAATGAATAGGTTGTGTTAAGGTAACCACCAAGTCATCTTCAAAGGCTCTTAATTTATATTCTTTTTTATTGACTTCTATTCCTTTTATTTGCTGTGATTCTCGAATTTTAATCAGCAATATTTCCAAAGTTAAAACAAACAGCAGTGGTGACAATGGACATCCCTGTCTAGTCCCTTTTTCTATTGTAAAAACCTCTGACAAACCCCCATTGACTATAAGTTGTGCCGTTTGTTTTTGATAAATAACACCAAGAGCTTGTAAAATTTTTCCTCCAAAATTCATTTTCTCAATTAATCTTAACATAAATTGCCAATTCAATTGATCAAAAGCTTTTTCAGCATCTAAAAATATCAATCCTGTGGAAACTTGATTATTTTTATCTAAATATTCTAATAAATTAATGATTTGTCTGACATTATTCTTCATATACCTTCCAGTTATAAAACCTGTTTGGTCTGTATATATGACATGATGCAAAACCCTCATGAGCCTATTGGCTAAAATTTTCACAAAAATCTTATAATCTACATTTAAAAGAGATATAGGTCTATAATTCTTTGGTAAAGTAAGGTCTTGATCTTCTTTTGGAATTAAAGATATAAAGGCTTTCTTTGATTTTCTTCATTAAATGTTCCTGGCCTTCTTTGGTGTCTAAGAGGAGAGTTGTATTGTTGTTGTTGGTTCTTCCTTCAAACTTTAGCCTAATTTTTGATTCTTCAAGATCTAGCTTCCTCATGGTCATTTTGGCATATCCGTAAGTTGATTAAGGAAGGGGAAGGAATGCAACCTTGTCTCACTTTTTTTCTCTATCTTAAAACAATCAGTGTCTCCATTTGGTGTTCATGGCTTCCTGATTTCTGAACAATGATTGCGCTAACTTGACCAGATGTGCAGTACCCACAGCTCTTGTAGGGCTCTCTATAGCTTCTCATGATCAACACAATGGAAGGCTTTCTTGTAATTGATGAAGCACAGGTAAATGATCTTTTGATATTCATGAGATTTTTCCATGATCAAGTGCAGATTTGCAACATGGTTGCAGGTGCCACAACCCCTCTGGAAGCTGGCTTAGACATCTGTAATTCCCTTTCAATAGTTAGTGCTAGACATTGTTATATAATTTTAATCTTGCTGATGTGAGGGATGAGAGCAATTGTTCGATAACTGAAGCAATCTTTAAAATCACCTTTTTTCAGAGTGGAATGAACACTGAGTATTTCCAATCCTGTGGCCACATGTTGGTTCCCTAAATTTTCTGGCACAGGTGTCCTTTTGTGTATTAAATTTAGTTTTTGGATCAGGGCTAGTGTCAAGGGCTGGCATTAAAAGATTACATATTCGGGTTGACATGGACATAAGAGAGAATGTTCTTCCAAAGGGCAAGGGCTATTAACTGAAAAGGCCAATCAAAATGATACCTCTTTAAGAATGGAGGCTGGAACATTCTGACCCTGCCAAATCTTACAAGATGGGCAGAGAAAGGCAATCTCATGGGTATCTAGGTCCTGAGCCTGGGTCATACTGGTTGATACTAGCACCATTAATTGCATCTAGATGCCAATTGTTAGTCAGTGCAGATTATGCAACTGAGGTGTTGCCTGAGTAAAATGGGGTATGCTCATAGCTATTCACTCTCCTGAATCTTCTATCAGCTTTAATTGAAGGGCTCCCTGATTCAGACGACCAAATTGGTACATCAAATGAACCTGTACAAAGGCTCTCCTAGCCAGAAGTGCAACTTGCTCAATGATTAAGAGCTAGGAGTTTGTGGAGAGTCTAGGAAGACGCCCCAAATTACACACTAGTCCTAACTATGGAGTGCAACACCATTGAGAATGAACTTTTGAAGAATCCCCGAAAATGGGAAGTCCCTAAATGCACAGTTACTTGATCTTGCTATGATTGATTCTGAGCCTGATCTTCCATTCCAGACTCTAATATTTCCAAGTTAGTTGTGTTTGCTCACCTCTTGCTTTAAGCCAAAGGGTATCAGTAAAAAAAAAATGGTAACAAGAAGGAGCAGTTATAACATTAGATACGGCTTGTTCACTGGTTCTCTACATAACAAGTGATCCGATGGCTAAAAACTTAAAAAAGAACAGGAACACAGTGAATAATACTGGGTTCCCTCTGACAGTGTCTTGGCTAAGCTCCCAAAAACTTATCAGCCAGCACTGATAAGAATGTAACATTCATAAAGAATGAAATTCCATCTGCTTCCATCTGCATGGAATAATATATAACCACAGCACATGGCAGCCCCAAGCCAATTTTGGTAGATCTCAAATAAGTTCAGATTGATCAGGCTCATTTAATATTTAGGTAGGAGACCACTAGGAAATCCTAGGACTATAGGATAAACTAGGAACTTGGGAAAGCATCATTGAAAGAAAAAAAATGCAAACTACTTTTGTACTTTTTTAAAGAAAACATCACGAAGGTGTTGATTCAGGTACCAAGAACCAAACTCAAATGGAGGGGCGCTTCATTTTTAATATTTGTATGGTCTTCTTAAATATAATTAAATGAATAAAAATATTCTTAATATTTGCTGTGATGTATCAAGCTCTAAATCACTTGGAATCAAATGAATTTCATTTTTTCCAACTAATACTGAAATTTAATATTTGGGGTAAATGTTTGTGATAAAATCTTTAAAATGTAAGATTATTTTTATTCATAAGTTGACTTTTTTAGATACAGGAACAGAGTCATTATAAAATAAACAGCTGATTCAAATTTAAGAATGGTAATATTATCTTTTGATACTGCTCACTGTGCTCTTTGCAAATATTTTTTCAGCATGTGAGCAGATACTCTCTATGGAATAATAAGCAAACTAGTTCATCATTGGCAGAAACAAAATACAGCCAACCAATTTATGACAGACACAGCTTTAGCATCTGACAGCTAGATTCATTATTGGTTTAACAGCCAATCATTAGTTTTGACGACACACGTCTAATGAAGGTTGGAATATAAAAAGCCCTCTTGGAACATACAAGATTCAGTGTTGAAGTGTCTCAGATTGCATTTGCCTTCGGTGGTTCACAAAGTACTGAAAGATTTTAAAAAATAAGCAAAGGAAGGAGAAGGAGAAAGAAAAGGAGAAAGAGAAAAGAAGGAAAAAGAACTGTTTTGAAATTGTGATTACACACAAGCTAAAAATGTATCTGTGTATTTATCTTTTCATGTTCATCATACCTGTGGAACTTAATGAAAGTAATCAGGCAAATGAGAATACAGAAAAAGGTGGACTATGCAACGCATGTACATGGAGGCAAAATACAAAATCTTCAAGAATAGAAGCTATAAAAATTAAGATCCTCAGTAAACTGCGTCTAGAACAAGCACCTAACATTAGCCGGGATATTATAAGGCAACTTTTACCTAGAGCTCCTCCACTGCAAGAACTGATTGATCAGTATGATATCCAGAGAGATGACAGTAGTGATGACTCTTTAGAAGATGATGATTATCATGCAACAACTGAAACTATTATTACAATGCCTACAGACTGTAAGTAATTTCTGTTAATACTTCCTTTATTAACAAACACTTTTGTCTTTGTGCTGAGAAGCCACATTTCAGATTTTTCAAACAAACTGCTTTCTAAAGCACATACTACAGAGAGACTCTATTTTTAAAATAGAAAGATACTTTCTTATAAAAACTATTCTACAATAAACATGTTTGCTGTTGATATGTAAAAAGGTTATAAAGCTTACAAGAATGAGAAATACATAGAAAAGACATACTGAAACATTCTGAAGATCCAGGTTTTAAAAACATTTTCCTGAAAAATAAAATACATTCATATAAATGACATGGTAAAACAAATATCATAGCTCCAATCAGCTCATGTATCACATGTTAATGTTTTTATTATAGAGATATATAAGTTAGAGTTTTAAACCTATTTATGTAAAAATCATTTTTTTCAATTCTATAGATTTTTATTTTTATTTTTGGTGCTTTTGATTTAGTTTTTGACTCCTGGTAACTGCCTGGACTAGTCCCTGGACTAGTTTTTGGGCAAGATTTTTTGGGAAGTGATTTGCCCTTGCCTGCTTCTTAGGGCTGGGAGAGAATAACTGGCTCAAAGTTACCTAACTGGCTTTTTACATCAGGTGAGACTAGAACTCAAGGGGTTCCCAGTTTCTAGTGTTGTGTTTTAGCCACTACACCAAACTGGCTTTTCATACAGTTTGTTTACACTAGTAAAAGTTATGTTTACCTTTACAGGTTTGTTTTTTTAGTATATGTTTTTTTAATTATTCTAATTTCTTTTGCATTTACATAATACCAGCCAGTCAGGAATAACATAGCAAATACTATAACATCATACATCCAGAGAACCAATTAAATTTCACTTCCGAGTGATTACAATTCATTACCAAGATAAAAATCCACAAGGTTTTCACCTTGAATCCTTGTCCCAGTTGTAATTATATCCAAAACACTGGAATGCACATTCAGATAAATTGTCCTAATGAAGCCTTTCCCCTCGAATCAGTGAAATTGGAAAATCAATTAAGTGGTATACAAAAAGTTCACAACAACCTGTTATATATTTCTTTTTTCTAACTCATGGGCCTGTCAACAAATATCAATGAACACAAATATATAGTTTTAACAGCCACATAATGAAACACACTCCTTAACTGGCAACAGTGCTATATTTAATGTTTATGAATAAACATTAGTTGTGTTAAGAAGAAATGAAGTTATTTATTGAATGAGCATTTCTTCGTTATCGCCTTAGTGCTGAGCATCTGCCACAGGTCCTATCAAGTATCTTTGCTGAATTTATATTATAGTATCCTATGTTCTTCATTAGCTAAAGTTGGACATGGCAGCTGTCTTCAGAATAACACTTAAGGCAATGATGAAATATTGTAAAATGAAAACTTAGGCCCAGATGACACAGATTTGCTACCAGCAGACTGCAGTGATATACTATACTGAGATTTCATTTGATATAATACCAAGAATAGCATCTATTTTATCTAAATGTGATAATCTAAATATAATTAAGAATTATTGTAACTATTAAGAAGGAAATAAATTGCTTTTCTTACAAAATCTCTGCAAATTATTTCAAAAATTATTTATCTTTGTTGCCTGGAGAACCTTCTGAAAAAAACTTTTTTCTATTTATTTGAATTTTCATTTATGATGAAAATGAATTTCATTCATTTAATTGAATTTTCATTGTGTTAAATGTGTAAATGTGGTGGAGTTTAACTTCAAGAATATAATTCAATGGATCTAACTTCCAGGATTACAAAATTGATTTAAACACTGTTGTTAAACCACAGCAAGGCATTCAGGTGTGCTCTTCAATAATCTCCAGACCAGTCCCAAATCTCACCTCAATTGGGAGGCAGAGTCATACATAAAAAAGAGACAAAGAATAAGTACAATTTTAGTATTCTTACTTCTATTGAGAATAGCAACTTGGTTACAAGCACATATACGTGCCTTCTAGGTATGGTTTTGTGTACACTGATGTGATGTGATTCTATTAATATAATCCATATCACACCAAGGAACATATAAAAAAGACATCTTGCAGGCATGTATATGTATTCTTAGGTAAGTTGTTTTTCTCAGTTCATTATATGCTAACATTAGTTTCTTGATAACTGTAATGTAATTTCAGAATTGATAAACCAGATTAGACATGGCCAAATAATTTTAAATAAAATAATAACGTAAGTGTTATTACTGCACAAGCAAAATCAATCTGAATTCTCTTATAGCTTCTTTGCAATCTTGTTTGTATTAAATACTTAAGGTTAAAAAAATATTCAGTTAAGATCGCAGGTGCTCAATCTTTATCAGTCTGAGAATATAATACAATGATTCAACATTTCTTGCTATTTTGTTTGAAGGTTTTTCAAAGAGTGACTTGTACAGCTGGTCAGTTACTTTAAGTAATAAACTCACAAAGAATCCCAGGGAGTATTTAGAATCTGTTTTCTTCTTAAGTAACTTTTCACAAGAACACTGCACATTCCAAACATGAAATGCCAGGCTGAAAGATAAATTTAAAAAATCTATGCAGATGCTAGTGCCATGAACATTTTAATTTACTCTGCAGCTTTTGAATTAAATATTTCCATTAGTTTTCTTAAGATTAAATGAATTTGTCCCATAGGTTTTTTTTATTTCTTAGACTTAATAAAGTTAAAATATTTTAATTTTATATTTCAAAGTTCTGTATTTTTCTACTACAGGTGGTCCTCAAGTTATGACCACAATTAAGCTCCACACATTTATGTTGCTAAGTGAAACATTTGTTAAATGAGTTTTGCCTCTTTTTACAAACTTTCTTACAAGAGTTGTTAAGTAAATCATTCCAGTTGTTAAGTTAATAACACGGTTGTTAAGTGAATCTGGCTTTCCCATTGGCTTTGCTTGTACAGAATGTTGCAAAAGCTGATCCAATGACCCCAGGATACTGCAACCATCATAAATATGAACCAGTTGCCAAGCATCTGAATTTTGATTGTGTGACCATGAGGATGCTGAAATGGTCATGTGAAAAATGTTAATAAGTCACTTTTTTCAGTGCCATTATAACTTTGAATGGTCTCTAAACGAACTGTTGTAAGTCGAGGACTACCTATATGTGTTTCCATAGCATCATTTCTAAAATAATTATTGTATGTCATGAGTACTGTGAACTAATTTAGAAACTTTGGTAATTTAATTTTTATTCTTACTAAATAAATAGATTATAGAATGCATGCTGAAGTCCAGTACAATTCCTGTGGCAAGGATGGAGTACACACAGATATTGAGAATCCATAGTTCTTAGAAGTCCAATCCAACATGGTCCATGATGAGAGATGTAGAAGTTGGAGATGCAGGGAGTTGAATTTGTGTACTTGAAGGCACAGGTTCCTTCTTTCTGCAGTGGTAAACAATATGCATTTTTTCACTGTTCCTTTTTATTTACCTTCGTAAAAAAAAAATCATTTTTTTTTGCCACCATCATGGAAACAGGCTTGTGCCTATGTAATAAACAATTTGATGCAATGGTTCCACATAGAAATTACACTCATTGAGATTGACCATAAAAATTAACTTCATATCAAGAGCATGTGGGAAGGAGGTAGCAAAATCATACCACGTTTCCCCCAAAATAAGATCCGGTCTTATTTTTTGTTTGCCTCCAAAAGAGGTACCAAGTCTTATTTTCTGGTGTGTGTGTGTGTGTGTGTGTGTGTGTGTGTGTGTGGCTTTTCTACTCTCCTTGCAGTAGCGGCAGCAACAGCCCCGCCCAGCTGGCCCACTTTTGCCACCGAAAGAGCAGCTTCATTCTGCAGCTAAGATTGAATCCATAGCTCGGTTCTCGGATGCACAGGTCTTCAGGAAAGGCCTCCTAAATGCAAAATGCAGGTCTGAGCTCCATTCTCAGCTGCAGAATGAAGCTGCTCCTTCGGCTACACAAGAAATGGGCCGGTGAGGCAAGTGTTGATCCATGGAGGCCTGGCTGCAATGGTAAGCTCCAACCCCCATCCCTGCCCTAGGTTGATTTTTAGACATGCACCTTGCCCCAAAGATAGGGCTTATTTTTGGGGTAGAGATTATATTAAGCCCACCCCCAAAAATCAAGATAGGGCTTATTTTCTGGATAGGTCTTACTTTCAGGGAAACATGGTAATATAGGAAGAAATGGTTTGGTCTAATATGTACCAAGGTATAATATGGGGCACAGGGATGATCATTGAAATGGCCTACTTTGTGGATCATTCCCACAGTTCAGAGTGATTCTCCTTGCTATTATACTGCTAATCTACAATCATGAAAATATTCTGAAAATATTTTATGAAGAATATATATAATGATTATATTTTTTAAAAAAAAGTCATTTGCAAGCAAGTTTTTTTTCTTATTCATTTACTTATAGCTGATTTCCCTATACCTGTGGAAGGAAAACCCAAATGTTGCTTCTTTAAATTTAGTTCTAAAATACAGTATAACAGAGTAGTTAAAGCCCAGTTGTGGATATACTTAAGACAAGTCCAGAAGCCTACAACAGTATTTGTGCAGATCCTGAGACTCATCAGACCTATGAAAGATGGTACAACTTCGACTGCAATTCGATCCTTGAAACTTGACATGAACCCAGGGACTGGTATTTGGCAGAGTATTGATGTGAAGACTGTTTTGCAAAATTGGCTTAAACAACCTGAATCCAACTTGGGCATTGAAATCAAAGCTTTGAATGAAAAGGGAAGAGATATTGCAGTGACATATCCAGGATCAGGAGAAGAAGGCTTGGTAAGTTCTTCTTTAAAGTCCTCAGCATGTTTGTCACTTAATGTCAGTAATGAGCAAAAAAGCTCAAAGCTTTTTAAATATGGTGATTATAAGCATATATACTTGGCATTAAACTTCCTGGGATTTATCTCCACATCATTTTGTTTAGGACTGTAATAGGAAAACACTGGCAAATTAATGGAGTAAAATTAAATATGATTCTTATTAATTTTCTGTCAATGAAGCTAATAATATTTATTACTACTAGGTCAGCTTGTATAGGTCAGCATATTCAATTGTATAGGTCAGCATTTTCAATTTGTTAATATTCAAAATTAGTTTATGTAGACCAAAATGTATAGCCTTAAAATCATGGTTCCAAGAGTGAACAATAAGATATTTAGGAAAAGTTGCACTGACATCCACCATCATGAAATGCTTTGAGAAGCTGATAAAGGACATTATTGTATCTAGCCTCCCACCAGCATTTGTCCCACTTCAGTTTGCCTACTGACCAAATCGCTCTATGGAGGATGCTATTTCTTCCATTCTCCATCTGAGCTTGAAGCACTTAAAGGAAAGAATACTCACATGCATTTGTTGTTGACTTCAGTTCGGCGTTTTACACAATCATTCCCCAGCATTTAGTAGACAAACTGGGCCTTTTAGGCTTAAACACTTTGTGCAACTGGATTCTTGATTTTCTTACCAACAGGCCCCAATATGCGCGAGTTGGAACAAATACCTCTAATACCATTTTCTTGAACACAAGTTCTCCTCAGGGCTGCGTCTTAAGTCTGCTGCTGTTTACCCTGTTGACCTATGACTGTTGTGCTAGGCTTGCCACCAACCATATTGTGAAGTTTGCAGATGATACAACAGTAGTGGGCCTTATTCAGGATGACAAGGTGGAAGCTTACCGCAAGGAGGTTGAGGGGTTGGTGAACTGGTATAAGGAAAACAGCCTAGTTTTAAATACCGGAAAAACCAAAGAGATCATTGTTGATTTCAGAAATGGCAGGCACAGCCACACTTCTCTGTGCATAAATGATTCATCTGTAGAGATGGTTACCAGCATCAAATTCCTGGGCGTGCAGCTAACTAGTAGGCTGGCTTGGTTGTTCAACAGTGAGAAACTGGTGAAGTAGGCATAGCAGCATCTGCATCGCATGAGAAAAGCACATCTTTCTTCCCCAGTCCTGACCACTTTCTACAGGGGGACGATCGATAGCATCCTGTCATACAGCATCACAGTCTGGTTTGGAAGCATCCCTGCTTCAGACAGGAAGGTGATGCAGAGAGTGGTGAGAATGGCCGAAAAGATCATTGGCTGTTCCCTCCCTCCCATCCAGGACATAGCACGTTGCTGGGTCTGTAAGATTATCTAGGACACTACACATCCTCTTCACGATCTGTTTTCCTTGTTACCTTCTGGGAGGAGGCTTCGTGGTATCCGTAGTAGAACATCCAGATTCAGCCATAGATTCATTCCATATAGCATTAACCTTGTGAATTCTCAAGCTTCCTCGTTCCATTATATATTCAAGATGGACAGTATTTAATATTTATTTGCTATGTATATGTAGGGGTATGATCTATACTTATGTTGTACATAGTATGTTTTAGGTGTATGTCATGCATGTGTTTCACTTTGAGAGCAGGCAACTAAATTTCATTTTTGATGTGTGCTGTTGTGCCCACAATAAAAAAATGACAATAAAGGTTATCTTATCTTAAAACCCTAGAAAACAGACAGCAACAAATAGCCTTCTTATTCTTCTTTGAAAAATATCAGTGTTCAAAGATCTGACATCTCATTTGATATAACATTGGTGAGGAAAGAATATAACTTACTTAATGAATGGTGAAATTCAGTGGAGTGCTCATTTACTCATCACTTTCTTATGTAACTATTCTATTCATTTTGTAATAGTTATAACATCAGTGACTAAATACAATAACTATCAAAAATTGTAAATCCCTAACATTATATTTCAGTAAGTATAATTCCATTATCCATTTATAATAGATATGGTTTAATTTTTCTATTTCAAGAAGCTACTACACCTTTTTATTAAATTGAATACAGTAAACATGATTAAATAGAGCTATTTTAAAATAATTATAGCCTGCTAACAAATTTTTTCTGCTGGAAAAATTGCTACGGTCTTAATAGGTTCAGGATTTTTATAAATATTTAAATGTGGGGAAATTAAGCTTCAAAGTAGTTTTAGAAAACATGAAACAAGTTTAATAGTAAATATAATAGTATACACGGACATAGAATCATACATGATACCAAACTGACAGGAGTAGCTAACACCCCAGAAGACAAACTCAGGATCCAAAAAGATCTAGACAAACTTGAACAATGGGCCCTATCCAACAAAATGAGTTTCAATGCAGAGAAAAGCAAAGTTTTACATTTAGGCAGGAAAAATGAAAGGTACAAGTACAAATTGGGCGAGACCTGGCTTAAAAACAGTAACTGTGAGAGGGATCTTGGAGTCCTAGTGGACAATCACTTGACTATGAGCCAGCAGTGTGCAGCAGCAACCAAAAAAGCTAATACAATCCTGGATTGTATATACAGAGGCATAGAATCAAGATCACGCGAAGAATTAGTACCGCTTTATAAAACCCTAGTAAGTCCACACCTGGAATACTGCAGCCAATTTTGGTCACAATATCACAAAAAATATGTTGAGAGATTGGAAAAAATTCAGAGAAGAGCAACTAAGATGATCAAAGACCTGGAGATTAAAACAAATGAAGAACGGCTACAGGATTTGGGTTTGGCTAGTCTAAAGAAAAGGAGAAATAGGGGAGACACAGCAGTATTCCAGTATCTGAGGGGCTGCCACAAGGAAGAGGGAGTCATGTTGTTCAGCAGAGCACCAGAGGGAGGACAAGAAACAATGGTATATATCTATATATCTATAATATAAAGTATATAAACATACTGTACATTGTGTCTCTGTGATAAATTTGAGAAACTTTATGGATATTCAGAACACAGAAAAATACAGATTTTAAAATCAAGTAATCAATAGTCTTAATCTATTTTTCCCCCTTTGCTACTCATTTATTCTCTTATATATGATTGACAAGAGGAAAACAGTTGTAACTAAATGCTCCCCTGCCAAAAACCTGACAATTGCTAAGGGAATATTTAAATTATGTTCATACATCAATAGACTGTTCTTTGTGGGATGAATTATCTTTCAGTACAGTTCCCCATCACCCCTTATTCTGTTTCAGAGAAATAAGGAGTCTTTTGGAACAGATTGGAAAACATAGGAACTTGTAAAAACAAAGAAAAATCTTGTTTTTCTATTAAAACAATGGTTATTCTTTTTATTCTTTGAACAACATGAAAATACATTTGGTTTTCCAAAATCAATTACCATGTACTAGAGGGTGCTGCTGCTCAAGAAACTCAAGGCTAAAAGTATTGTGCAGTTCTTGGATAACATTCAGTGGATAAGAGATATTTGTTAGAGTTCAAATTTTAAAATTATCTACAAAAATAAAGTTTATAGAAATATTACTAGAATCAGTTGCGAGGGATTTTTTATTTTGCAGTCAAAATTGTACCTTCAAAGGTAACAGTATTTAAATGCCAGATAATATGTAGGAAAAATGTATCTTATATGAAATATTGAGTAATATATCTTTTCCCAATGTACTATTCATTTTCTTTTACTTATAGAATCCTTTTTTAGAGGTCAAGATTACAGATACACCAAAAAGATCACGCAGAGATTTTGGGCTTGATTGTGACGAACACTCAACAGAATCTCGATGTTGTCGTTACCCATTGACAGTGGATTTTGAAGCTTTTGGGTGGGACTGGATTATTGCACCCAAAAGATATAAAGCAAACTACTGCTCTGGAGAATGTGAATTTGTATTTTTACAAAAGTATCCACATACTCATCTGGTACATCAAGCAAATCCAAGAGGTTCAGCAGGCCCTTGCTGCACACCTACTAAGATGTCCCCAATAAATATGTTATACTTCAATGGAAAAGAACAAATAATATATGGGAAAATACCAGCTATGGTAGTAGATCGTTGTGGCTGCTCATGAATTCTGCATTAAGTTTGCTGCTTCATAAAATATGGAATTTACTTATATATGTATATATTTCCTTTCAGCAATTTTGGAAACTGTGAATTTTTAAACAATAGGCCTACCTCTCATAGGTTATATTTTAGGCTATTGTAAAGATTTCCTAACAGGCAAAGTACAATATATGAACTGAAAGACATTTTTTTATGCAAGTGGTGTTTTTTAATCAGTGAATATGATAAGCTACAATCAACCCCTCAAGATTTTGTGATTTACTTGCTATGAAAAGAGCTATCTTTTCATTTATGCATACACCATAATCATACAGTAACTTCAACAAATAGAAATAGATAAAATAACTCCTCCTTGTATTCCAGAGAATTAAAAGGAGTTTACTAATATAGTACATAGTCTTAACAATTTATTTTACTCTTGTATTTACACTAGAGGATATTCTGGCAAAACACAGAATGATGAGTACCACTGAATTGTCCTCAAACACTTGAACTGATTTTATAGTATAAAAACAGATAAGATGAAATTCCAGAGAGCAAACAAATCCACAAATTATGATAACTGCATTGTCTTTTCATTCCTTTTATAATTACTACTTTAATTATTTTCTGGCAATGGTGCTATCACAGTAGATTCAATATGCACTCCTAACTATTTGCTGCAAGAACCCAAAATAAGATTACTGCAATGTAGCTAAATTGAATACTGTAGTAGAACTATACACACCAAGAAGATTTCAGGCATTAATGTTCAGGAAACATAAAGCACAATAAATAGAATTCTCAATTATAATTTATTAATTATTCACAAAGCATGGACATTTTAATTAAAGTTTGTGTGTGCTTATGTGTGGTCCTTATTGTAGCAAATATCTACTGACAATTACAAAAGCAAAAGCAAAATTGGTTCTTTATTATAAAATTATTATAAACATACTGCAACATTGTTTGCCTAATGACATACAATTGATAAAATTAATAAGCACAATACTGTAAAATAAAATGTTGATATTATAAGTTTTGTTATTATATACACACACAAAATACTGTATTGTAAATAAATTTTTATTTTTTATTTACTCTGAGTATATGATGTGCCACATGGGTTTGTCTTTTTCTACCACATAAAGTTGTACTTAGATTACTGGTATGTTAAATTGTTTTATTCTTTTGCAATGAGAAAGCGCAGATATGCACATTAAATCTTCCATAGTACTTATGACTTCACTCAAATATTCTTAGTTTTTTTAATATGTACCCTACTTCATTCAAAGTTAACAAGAATGTTAATTGGAAGAATTAATGGAACATAGTAATTGTTGATATGGAACATCAGCAAAGTAATCCATAAGAGACTTTATGTGGTCTGTTTAAGGATGCCCTTGCAGATATAGGAATAATGTTTTATACTTTGCACTAAAACATTAGGAGAAAAATTAAATTAAATCCCAGTATGGACTTCCATAAAATTTGATCTGCATGAAGGTTTTATTTTCCAAAATAAAGGACTATTGTGATGGGTGAAGCTAAACTCTTCCATAAAATCTCGAAAAAGCATTTTCAGAACACTACTATTCCTCTTTATTTGATATGTTTTAAATCTAATTGTACAAATAATGACCTCTGTATTGATCAAATTAAAGCAAAATCAGCTTTTTCATAGCCTGTAATATTGCTCACAATGTAAAACTGATGGCATTTTTTCAAGTGCTATAATATGTTATTAGATTTATTTTATATGTATGTAATAAACATATGTAATACACATTTTTGTATATTTTGCTCAACACAATTTACATACTGTATTTCTTCTCAGGAATATTATTTTAATATCAACTATGACTGAAATGCAATCAATAACCATGAAATTTCTGTTAATTTTTTTAAAAAAATTATAGTATCAAAATTCAAGTTGTTATATTGGTGTTCAACTTAACATTTTATTTGCATGAGACTGCAACAAACTTTATATTAGTCACTAATAGTTTTCCTCTTCCCACTCAACTTATATCATTGTAACTTTGTAAAGTAATTTTTTATTTCAGCGAAATTTAAACTTTTTTTTTAATTGCATATAGTGGCCAATCTAGTTATGCTTGTTTAAAATCTAAAGTCTCATGAAGATAATGAAGGCAAAGTCAGGCTGCTGATTTTACCTTCTGGCAGCTATATTTGGGCTTCATGGAATATTACTGTGCCACTATATTCAAATTTACAGTGCATGGCTATTTGGGTATCAGAGGCAAGAGTAGGAAAAGGCTAATTAATAAGCTCTTCTGTAATGTGGAAGACTTTCTAGCATGGAAGATAACAGCTAGCAGTTTCTTAATGTGCTAATATACTGACACACATAGATTCACTAAATAATCTAAGTCCTGGGTTCAATGGTAATTTGATACTGCAATAAACAATAGTTATGGAAATAAATCCTTACTGCACTCTAAATAAATAGATCCTTACTTTAAAATTTGTAAATACCAAATCACATATATTTCTTCTAATGCTAAGCTTATTTAGTATTGTACAAACTGTATTATACAAACTGCATTCTTTGTATGGGAGAAATTTTATTTAAAGTACTAGTCATAATTCATGCATGCTCATGCCATACGGCATTTAACAAAATTCTACATTGGTGCCAGATTTTGTTAGCGGATTTCCATGCAGCTTAGGAGCCTTAGCATTTCCATGGATTCAGGCCAATGCGAACTTGAGTAAGAAGGGAGCTCTCCCAATGACAGTTTGCCATCACTCACCAACTATTTCACATATTTATTTTACACTGAGTTCAGAACATAGTTTGCAAATATTTGTCTTACTGATGAGCCTGAAAACTCGTGATGAAGTAATGGAATTTCTAGAACAGTACATTAGAGTGCTTGATCTTCTAAGAAAGAGGAGCTCACAGACTATGCTAGGAATCATCACCTCAGTTTTGCTATTTAACATTTCATTTGACATAAGTTCTGCAGTCTTTATTTTAATCAGTCTGCAGAACTTATTATAAAATGGAAAAAGATTTACCTTACTTTCATCTTACAACTCCTGGCTGATAATCTATATAGCACTTTTTAAATTCTAAATTTCTTTATTGTACAGAAAATGTGATATTATTTATTTTATTAAATTAATCAAATTTATATAGCTGCCCATCTCACTGGGAGTATCTCTGAGTGGCATACAACAATCACATAAAACAACAAATATATAAAAACATTCATTAAAAATTAAAAAATATATGAACCACAGAGCACAAAGAGTGACTATATCAAGTTCAATAATGGGACCATCATAGAATGTCTCTAGTTCTCTGGAACCCCCATGCCTGGTGACATAATCAGGTGTTCAAGAACTTGCAGAACATTAACAAGGATGGACTGACCTGATTTCGGGGGGGGGGGGGAATGAGAAGGTTATATGAGGTGGGCCACACAGCAGAGAAGGCCCAAATGTAAATCCCTAGCAGATGGTACCCACAATATTCTTACTCTGTCAAAATTAATGGCACAAGCTGATATAATCGGGGGCAGGTGGTCCTTCAGATAGCCCACCTTGAATTAGAAACAGCAGAAAATTGGCAATCAATACAGTTCATGGAGCAGAGGTGTGACATGTTTTGTTATGGAAATACACACGTTTGCCTGCACCACTTCATGTACCAGCTGAAGCTTTTGGATACAATTGAAATGGAAGCCTCATTAGAGTCATCAAAGTAGCCCAACCAGGAGATGACCAGGGCGTGAATGACTGTGAGCAGAGTCTCCTGATCCAGAAACAGGTGCAATTGACACACAACCCAAAGTTGTACAAAGGCCCTCCTAGCTATGACTGCCACCTGCTCTTTGAGCAAGAGTCATAAGTCTAGAAGGATCCCCAGATTGCACACTGGGTCTGTTTGGGGAGTGCAACTCCATCCAGTACAAAAGAAGGCAAAGTCCTATAATCAGTAGGCTCCAAAACCTAAAATCACTCGGTCTTCAGGATTCAGTGGAAGTCTGGTTTACCCCATCCACAACCTCAGTCATGGCATGGCTTAATTTGCCAGGGGAAGAGATATAATTGGATATCATCAGTGGAGGATGGACCATGCAGCAGACCTCCAGCTACCTCTGAAACCCTCTGGCTTCATCAGTTGCCAGTCATAGCAATGTAGGAAATATGGCCAGTGCAGCCGTGTGAGAACACAGTCCATCCTCCAGCTCCATACCACTGAGAAAAGCCCCCTCACCTCCAAAAAGAAGAAAATCTAGAAGTCTAGTCCAAATCCAGATCCCAAGGTACAATCCAGTCCAGTCCAGGTAAATGCCCATAAGACATTCATATTAATATTGATCCAGTCATGCCACTAAAGCGACAATTGAGTGGCTCCTGTTCTCCATCCTCATACCAGACAATACATGTGTCAACTAAATATCTACGCCTCAAATTGCCTAGCAAGAAATTGGGACCAAAATTCTTGGGGCCTTTCCCCATAGTAAAGATCATCAACCCGGTCACAGTAAAACTAAAACTCCCTAGACTTTTAGGGAAAATTCACCCAGTTTTCCATTGTAGCTTGTTGAAGTCTTATCGGGGCTCCACTTTAAGACCTCCCCCAAAGAAAGCACCTGGATCCCTCATAGTTGCAGGGCAGACCCACTATGAAGTAAAACGTATTCTTGATTCTAGAATTTTTAAAGGGAAATTGCAGTACCTAATCCAATGGAAGGGTACCCGTTGGGTGAAATCCAGTGAAGTGAAAACTGACAGATTGGTCAAAAGGTTTCATATGAAACACCCCAACAAACCGAAAGATAACCCTTAACGTATGCTTTTGTGCACTTTACGGAATCCGTCCTTCTTGTAAGGGGGGCCGGATGTCAACACTGCAAATATTGTATATTCTTGCTTTTGACAGTATGCAGAATTGTCTGGTAAATATGGGGTTAATAAAGAACAGAAGGGGCATTGGGGGTAAACCCCGGGAAAGAAAGAGGAAGAGAACTTAGATCCTAGCATCCCTCCGTTGTGCCTGTGCCAATATTTTGTAACAATAAAAGACTTTTAGGAAAATAAATGCCTGGAAGTTCTTTGGAATGTTTCATTAGCTGGAACCACAACAACATGACTCTCTCCTTTCTATAATCTACCCTGCCTAATAATCAAAACCATAAATAACAAGCTCATTTTTTCTGTTTTACACAAAAAGTCCATAAGGGGTTTCCAGTCAACAATAAATATACATACTCGCTTTTCTCTGATGAACAAAGTCAATTTAGCTATTTCAGCAAGTTCCATCGTCTTTACCAACCATTCTTCTATTGTGGATAATGCTGAATCTTTCCATCTTTGTGCATACAATAATCTTGGTCCACTTATCATACGCAAAAACAAAGTTCCATGACTTTTTTCCAATTGTCCATTGATTCAAAAATAAAAATATCTGGTCTCAATTGTGTATTAATGTTTAAAATTCTCTGAATCAGTATATATATTTAAATCCAATTTTTAAAGCTTTTTTACACATCCACTAAGCAGGATCAAAAGTCCCTTCTTGTTATTCACATTTCCAACATAGATTTCAAGTACCTTTTATAGATTTTAGAGTAGACAATTTGTCTGGTGACATGTATCAATGGTTCATCATTTTATAAGAATTCCCCTTAAGATGAGAACATAGTATAAATTTCACTTCTTTCAACCACATTTTCCCATTGTTCCATCTAAAATATATTTTAGCCCCATTATTCTTTCATTTGTTCTTCTGCTTCAAATTCAATAAAATTCAAATTTCAAAGCAATTGCATTTTAGCAATTGTATGTTCACCATTTTAATAGTTGTTCATCGTTTTCACAAAGTTCTGTTTCAAACTCAGTCTTACATTGTCAAAACTATAAATATCTTTGTCTATTTTAAATCTTTCTAATAACTATAGCTAAGAAAATAATTGACAATAATATTCCTCTGCCACCATTTCTCTTAATTTTACATTCTCCTTGACAAAAATCTCACAATTTCCCTTTGTCTTGTCTATTAAATGCTTTGCAGGGGAGAACCACAAAGGTGTTTTCTGATATAACCTGGGTTTACAGTTTATTTATTCCATATTTTCAGTATGAAATGTCTAACATAATGGTTTTTAAAATCCACATTATCCTTGACTTTTCCTACCAGTAATACTCATGCCACCCATGCCAGCTCATGTTCTTCTAATTCCCAAAAACAACACCATTCTTCCATCGAATCAAAAGGCGAAAAACAATCCATATTACAGAACTGTAATTGACTCTGTGATTTGTACTCTGAGTTATATAGATGAAAGCAATGCATCACACACACAGTCACACAAACATTTGTTTTCATTACATTGCTATTTAGCAGGACTCAATAGAATTATTCCAAACAATCTCCCTTGGCAGTAAAAGGCTATTACATGGATGTCTGGGACTAAGATAGCTAAAATGTTTGTTCGGTCATAATGCTATTGCCATAAGGTATCACTACATAGCCTAATATGTAGTATCTATAGCTTGTATAAATTACAAGATATTGTCAAAATGTCATATTCCATTGCTTTAGACATATGTTACAATGTACTGAAACTATCTCATATTTTAATAACTGTTTCTCTTCTGCTGTAAAGTGCACAAAGCAGAGTACACTTTTTATTTAATTTAAAGCAATTGTATTAATGCCAAAACAGCTTCCCATAATCTACATCAGGGGTGTCAAACTGCCAGCCCACAGGCCAGATGCATCAAGCCGAAACCACGCCCACCCCAGCTCCAGCAATGGGGAAAAGTCATGATACGTCGCGAGTTTAGCACTCTTGATCTACATCCAAACCCTGGTATTTTTATGTCATCTTTTGCAAAGAAAGCTTGAAACAAAGTCAGTATCCTTTACAGTTTGCTACATATGAAGTATTAGTTTGCTACACATGAAGTGTTAGGTTGTGCTGTAATTCCTTGATATTATTGCACATAGTTAATAAGTGAATAAATATTGCCCATAATACTGGTAGTTACACAAATATTACAACCTTAAACTGGATCCAAAGTGTTTGTGCATAAACAAAAATAATCTCTGCAATGTAGGGAATCCAAAAATTCTGGTGATTTACCTTTGTGAAGTGATGGCAAGCATTTTCAAAGGATATGCAATATATCAAGTCCATTGGAATGTAATGAAAAAAATAATCTTAAATTTAAACTTAATTCAGTTGATTTTATTAAATCAAGAAATGAATGAATTTGCCCCTGCTTGGATTCTCTTTGTGTCATTTTAGTTGATACTAATAAAGTACTTTTGGAAAATGTCAATTAAACTAAAAAAAACTTCTGAGAACTAATAAAAACTGTACCTTTCTCAGCCAGTTAGCCTGTTTGTCCTTTTCATGTCTATGCTAAAACAAATTAAGATACAGAATTATTATACAATGTGTTATATGTAATTGTTCTCATTCAGAGGCTATGCACACCTTCGTTTGCAGTCTTCTTATGGAAATAGAAAGTAGGGTTATATAATAAAAGTGCTTTGCATTTTGGATTATTTAAATGGCAGAATTGATTGAAAGAAAGTTTAGTAATCAACTTGCCTTATTTATCTTTCATTACATGGATGAGTGGTTTCATTTCCAGGGCTTTCATTACTCTTGCAGTTCAAGATTGTGGTATACCACCAAAGATCTGCGGAAAAAATATTTCAAATCATTTGGGAAGTGGATCAGGAATAGCTTATTATGAATATAGGAAATAATATCAGATCAAAGCTGCTCACCTTGTCTACTAGGAACTAGTGTCTGATGAAGTGATTGTTGATCTTACTTATTTTATTTCAAAAGTAAAATCTCGTAAGGCAGACAGCCCAAATAGAACACCCATCAAGCTTCTCAAATGAAACTTAGATCCATGGCCTATTTATTATAATAGTTTAGATTCAAATGCCTCAGGCTGGATTTGAGCTGTATAACAAGGGAAATATGAAAAGCACTGTCAATTATTCCCCAAGTAGCTTGCTTTCAGTACTGGGAAAACTATATTACAAAGTTAAATAGATGGCCATGGGCTGTGGTGGAACAATGGTTAGAATGCAGTGTTTCAGGCTAATTCACTGCCAGGAGTTCAGTCCTGAGTGGTTCAAGGTTGACTCAGCTTTCCAGCCTTCTGAGGTTGGTAAAATGAGGATCCAGGTTGTTGGGCGCAATAGGCTGACATTGTAAACCACTCAGAGGGCTGTAAAGCACTATGGAGCAGTATTAGTCTAAGTGCTACAGTATTGCTATTGGATGAAAAATTAACCTTCTACCTTGAAGAACATTGTTTAGCCAATGTTTAGGTTATTTTTAGACAGGATAAATCAACAATAGTCTACTTGTCTGGAAAATATTCTGTTTTCCTTTTTAAATGAATTTTTATTTTTATTCAAAAAAAGTGATTCTGATTCTGTTAACAGACCCATACTTTGGGTTAAACTAGAGAATTTGGTTCCTAGCAGGAGCTTTACATATTTAATGTTGGCATTATATCAAGATAGTATAATGCAGGTTAGATGCAACATAAAAACGTACTTATAGGCAACATAGTAATGACTAAAGGTGTGAGACAACATTGTATTCTTCCCCAACATATTTAAGATCTATGTCAATGAACTGGGGACTACATTACATCAAATTTATAGCCACTGTCCTTTATTAGGCAAAAGGAAAATTGTGCTTTGCTTTATGCAGATGACATTGTTCTTCTTTCAACTACTAATTAGGTTTAAAATTCCAACTTAAGGTTGTCAGTGTAAATGTTGGAGATGCTCATTCAAGAGAATGTGGATACAGCAGACTTTATAAAGCCTTGTTTTAGAGCAGTGGTTCTCAACCTTTTTAATGTCGCGACCCCTAACCGGTTGTAAGTCGAGGACTACTCAACTGGTTGTAAGTCGAGAACTACTCAACTGGTGCAGCACCGTTTGCAGAATGGGACTTTTGGCGGGCTCAGCAGGGCAGAGACAGCCTGGACAATTCCTATTGGCTTTTGAAAGCCAATAGAATTAGACTCTATTCAAGAGAGTCTATTCTATTGGCTTTCAAAAGCCAATAGAATAAAAAGGAGTAGCACAGCTAAGGAAAAGGGGGGAAAAACGGCGGAATGCGTTGTTTGGCGACCCCCATGAAATGGTCGTTCGACCCCAAATGGGGTCCTGACCCACAGGTTGAGAACCACTGTTTTAGAGCAAATATCACAGTTTGAGAGAATTCACTGTTGCAAGTAGATACAGATAGACTTTCTTTTCCTTTTCTCTCTTCTCCTCCCTCCTCTGGAATCTGTCCTCCAGCCCATCTTTAGGCTGCATTATCTCTTGCTGGCCCCAGAAATCCTTAAGCCTCCATTAGAAAGCCTGACTGCTAATCCATCTTGGATCACATTACCCGCCTGTCCCCAGCCAGGCATTTGTTTATGTAAAAAAAAAAAAAAAAAAAGGTTGTATACGAACAAGCCAAAATAAATGTATGAAACTGACAGGCCCTAGAAATATACTGATCAATCCATTCTCTTCTTAGAATTGAAAATGGAGTAGCAGCTCACAGACATGGTTCCACTGAAGACAGGAGACCCTACTGACTTTACCAAAACAGACCAAGCAGGTTTTTAATCTTCTTCATGTTCACACAGCACAGGAGGCAGGGGGAAAAGGTACATTCCACTCCTAATTTGAGTAACAAACAATAGTTATATTTAAAACAATC
The DNA here is from genome assembly GCF_016545835.1 of Crotalus tigris. NCBI lineage: Eukaryota > Metazoa > Chordata > Lepidosauria > Squamata > Viperidae > Crotalus > Crotalus tigris. Next base: position 4,083,559 of record NW_024100214.1, read on the forward strand.
CAAAATTTCCACATCCAAATAGTAAACATCTGTCCCTGATTATAAAATATCCAGTTTTATCCATTCCTTCCTCTGTCAGTTTTCCTTCTTCTATTACTGTTAACTCCAATTGTTACTTGCTTTCATTGGTTCCCTCTTTTTCTTAATTAAAAGTTTATACTTCCATAGTAATGTTACTTGCAGTCTTTTTCTCTTGTTAGTGTCATAGTAAATGAAATAATTAGTAGATGGAATGCAGAAGAGATTGATGCATTATCTAGGCTATGATAGTGGGAAAAAATTAGAGAGAATTAGGGATCTATTCTTTACTGAATACTGAACAGTAAGAAAGAAAGCCAAAGTTCATTTTCATTTCTTTTAGCCTTTTCCACCACTATCCCTATTCTGGAAGATCATTATAAAAATAATTTCAAGAATAGAGGAATCTTTTGTGCAGATAGATGCATGAAAGATATTGAGAGGAGACTCTATCTATGTACAATGATGACTCAAGAATGCATGGTAGACAATTTCTTTTATCAGTAGTTTAAGTAAAAGACATGCATACAATGATGAATAGAAATTCCTCATTTTTTCCATTGATAAAATAAGGAATATAAAATGAAATAAATGAGAGATTTGCAAGAGTGCATATATTTTTCTTGAGAAAAAATGTTTACATTAAAAATAAGATGAAGTGTTAATAGGGTACTGTATATTTATTTTCAACTGGAAATAGTTACATATTTCAGAGACATGTTTTCATCCCAAAGCACGTAACTCCTATTAACACTAATTGGAGTTACACATGCATACTGAAAGAAGATATATCTCTTTCCTTTTTAAGTCACTTACAAAATGTATTAGAGTATTGCCAGCTGCCTAAAGGATCATACTGCAATTGTGGTTCTAATGTTAGCAAAGCTATATCAAGTACTGTATACAAAAATAAGGCCATCTATGTGAATATTTAAAATAGAAAAAGTTTCCTTGATAGCCGGTTCAGAAAGATGATGCACATGCTAAATATTACTAATTTATCATTAGCTTCAAACCTATTTGTCTATCACATGGACAAAATATTACTCTATTTTCTCCCCAACGTTTTAAAAATATTGCACTGGGAATCTACACATACATATATTGCAAAGTAGTTTATAAAACAATACAGTTAATCTGCCTGACTTTTGCTAATTTCAGAAATAAGCTCACTTCTGCTTTTATGGTTTGCAAAGAAGATTGCACTAGGAAACAAGGCCTTCAAATATATCCTCCTTGCTACACTATTTCAATTTCCAGGAGATTAACACTATAATTCAGGTCTTCAGAAAATGTTGGTTCATCTCATTTCTAATTTCTCGTGTAGGACTTTGGTTCTGCATGATGAATGTATGAATGTATCTATGTATCACAACAAGCAACCTGCAGCACTGGCACAGAGCTTTTTGAGAGAAAACTTTAGATACCATCATTACCTTCTACTTCAGAAAATCAGGAAAAAAAGCAAATGTTGTAAATGGCAATTGGAATAGGTAAACTGGGAAATAACTATTATACACTATCTACAAGGCAGTTATTTTAATACAGTATAATATGCTGACAATTTGAAGGGCCATGTTATCCACTTATAATTACATAATATATAAACTCTGCAGGTAATTAAAAATAACACTTAAATACAATTTAGGGTTTTATTTAACTAGAAAAAATACAATTATGAGGAGCGGTATAAATAGGAAGGGGGTAGTATTGGAGACAGCAATGGTGGCAGCAATTTCACAAATTTGTGATTAGCCAAACCATCATGGTGACTACATTATGAACATACAAGTCCTTCATCACAAAGATTTTATAATAGCATGCATGGCAGGCTTCCAAAATGGCAAATTACTTACTAGCCCAGAAAGAATATCATAAAAGGAAATTTTCTGACAAAAATGTACTATCAGATTTCAGAAACATACCAAATATATTTATATATTTTTCATTAATTCCCATCTTACCATTATATCCCGAATACTGCAATTTTCAAATGTACCTTTCACTATGGTTAATTAGTAAAGATTATAATATATTTACAGTACAAGAGTTCCTGAAGTAAAAATGCAGTTAGGTTTTCAAGACGGTGTGACTGTTTGCTTGAGACAGTATGTTTGTATATGTATGTGATAGACAGAGAGAGACACACAGATAATATATGAAATCTATAAATGCCTAAAGCCTAATTTATGTGCTAAGCTTGTGAATGTGATCTTTTGAGGCATCTATAACTCTCTGCAGGAAACAGAAGGAGCTTCTCATCTTCCTAAAGTTTCTGCTGATGCAGTCAGTATGCAGCCTTGGATTAAAGCATCTCAGTATGTCTTCGATGAATTAGTGATTACCCCAAGTATTATCAACTGTAGAAAAAAGCTTTTTATCTATCTAAATATAGATGCATATCTTAAATAAGAAAAGGAGAAATAAAGGCTTTACATATAATGCACATATGTCTGGTCTGGATAATAATATTACTCACAGAACTGGAAAAACTAATATAAAACAAAATGAAAAACAACCTTCTTCAGGGTACAAGATCTCAATTTTTAGACTTTAAAAGTCAACAAACTCCAGTTTCTGTCAAACTTCCTTTATTCATGTCAAGTTTCATAATTTTAGGTAAGCTGTCATGAGTCTATGTATGGAGTTAACTATTTTAAAACATCAACAAAGTCTTATACTCATCCTATATATCATGTCATGGAGATGTAACTTTGAAGAGAAAGATAAAATACTGAAAATAACATTGTTTTAATATTGTTTAGAAATTCCTAACAGAATGATTGTATGAGAAATATTCTACTCTTCAATTAAGAGCAGTTATTATAATATGGGATATTGGTGCTGCTCATTTAATTGGGGAACAACATTTAGCATAGAACTAATTCCTCTCTCTCCACCCCCTACATTTCTCATCTCTTCTCCACCTTTCATCTATCTCCTGAAACCTGCCCTGGAAGGCTCCAAAACCATCACTATAAATTCAGAAGAATCCAGACCAATTAGGAAAGTGATGCTGGCCATATAGCAAGAAGTCTGTGGAGGGTTAATTTTTTCTGCATGTATTAAGTTCTACCTTGATACATGTCAAATGAATTACAAATACTCAACTATGCCATATGCCAAGACATTTAAGTAAATAGTGCAGGATACAATGCTAAGAAAAAGATATTGGGATAGATAATTTCATACATTTTGTGCATAAGTGTATGTAAGAGAGGGTTGCTTGCCTGCTGAATATAATGTTATTAATATCATTAAGGTTCAGAGTAGTTTGTACTCTATACAAAAAGATATAGGGGTCAATCTCCTCAAATGTTTGGCATTCAAGAAATATGTTCATATGAAAACATTTGAACAATATGCAAATTGCTCTAAGATGATACTGTGAGGTCAAATGGTTATGTTTCACATGGTAACATTCCAGGATACTGCATGATCAATCTTTTCCAAAAGACAGTTTTCTAGACTGTAATGTATGAAAGTCATTCTAAACAATATTATAAAGCCCACTACCTAAAATAAAATGTTTCTCCCACTCCATTTTATTCCACGATATTCTAATTTTAATCTCCCATTACCACAAACAGCATTTTTCTTTGCCTGTGAATAAAGGTAGTATAAACAGAATACAATTATCTGTCGATTTAGCTCCATATATAAACTACAGAAGGATCCTGCATTCTATACACTAGAGGAGGGAAGAAGGGCCTTGAGTAGTACATATGGATTGCACACAGCAGAATCAGTATGTTGATTGCCGATACTGTACTGACAATTATAATCATCTGTTGGGACCACAGACTTACCAGAGTCCTGAAGCAGAAAGTCCATTTATGTTCTTTTTTTCTTAGTGCCATCAAGTCAAACTCCAGAGACTGTATTGATGTTTTCCCATCATAATCTATCCCTTTTAATTTACAATCCAGAACACTCTCTCTCTCTCTCTCTCTCTCTCTCTCTCTCTCTCTCTCTCTCTCTCTCTCTCTCTCTCTCTCTCTCGTCTCTTCTTCTCCAATGAAAGTAAATATACATATTAATTCTCTTGCTAATTATCCCAGCACCAGAATGAGCATTTCAAAGGACAGGAAAGTAGGGAGAAAGGGCTGTAAAATGTGTCTTTTTATCTGGCCTTTCTTGTGTTCCAGAAATCTTCTCTGCTTGTTTGGGTTCACCTGGCTGCTTGAGGTCATATCCTTCTTCTAGCATCCATTCACCTCATGCTATAAAGCAAAAGGAAACTGAAATAAAATCAGAACAAAGTTGCAGTCATGTGATTTTCTACTTGGTGATTGCATTGCCGAGTAATTGAGTTGCTGATCCCAATTGTAGTCACTAAACAAGGACCACCTATACCTTTGCTTCTTATGTTGACAATTTCTACATTGACATTTTATGATCTCATCTTTAAATGTTCTCAAAAAAAGTCTTACTATTTTTAATTCCTTGTGCCTCTTCTGGCATTTTTGTATAATTGTCCTTGATTTGTCTTACTTTAGCTGTAGTTAAAACAATCTCTTTTCTTGATATGTGTTCATTTGATTGAGAAATCTTTCCTTTCCTTTTTTTAATTAACCTTGCCAGTTTGTCACTATATGCCCTTCTTCCTGTCTAAGTCTTTTTTTCCCCTGTCTTTCCCTGGCTATCATGACTGCTTCTTCTGAAAATTATCTTGGTTTTTACACTGTCTCTTGTTTCTTTCCATAATATTGCAGAGTTTCTTCCAAGTAAGAAAAATGTATTGAATCTGTTCCTCCCACTGATTGTTATATTGTTATGTTATTATATTGTTAATCCAAGCTGTTCATAAAACACGGTTTGGAAAGCAAGAGATATGGGTAAATCCAAAATGTATCAATAGGTTTCTTGACTGTTCTTTGAGGTTTGGAACTACTGGGGGGAGCATTAATTCCACCCCCCTTCATTAATACCAATCATAGGTTATAGTTCTTTCCCATAAATAATGTAGCAGGGCTATCTAGCAATCCCTGGAGACAGCAAAACCTGTTTAAGAAATTATTTTATAAATAATCAAGTAATGCCAAAAGGTATTGTAAAACAGAAATTGGCATGTATGAACCTTGTCTGGCTACAAATTAATGAAATAAGTCTTTTTGTTAAAAATATAATCCATAAAAGACCATTGTGATGATTAGTAGGCTTTGAAAATCTTATTCAGAACCTTCAGAGTCCTCTAAAAAGCTAATATCCAAAATATATAATATCCTGTAATAACTTGGAGTGGGATTAATTTGTCTCAAACAATTATAGATATAACATTTAAATATATATCTGATATGGAATGGATTATATTTTGAAAGAACTCCACATTAGGATTCTTATCACAAAGATTGGAGGAAAATTATTTACAAGTGATTCATGGCGGGTATTATACCCTTATATAAGTTCCAAAATTACTGGGAAACTGGGTTGTTTTTTTGTATTCCAGAGCCTTTTCAAAAACCACCTGGAATACCTGGTATGTCTTTTCCATATAGGAGTCTAATTTGGATTGGATAATCCTAAACATTATTTTGGTAGCACATCAAATTAAGATTATACTATGATACTCTGTACACTTTGTTAAATTTGTTATTGGTATTGGAATGTAGATTGACATTTTTTAATGTTAGCTACTGTGTCATTCTTCTTAATTAGAACCTTGATTTATTCTTCCTTTATTACTTGCCATATTTCACTGGGTATTGCATTGGCTCCTGTAGCCTTCTGAGTTGGTAATGACTGAAGTGCTTATCTAACGTCATCTTTTAAGTGTAGAGATTCTTGTAAGTAGGGAATATCTTCTATCTTGGCCAGTGGTTCTCAACCTGTGGGTCGGGACCCCATTTGGGGTCGAACGACCATTTCACAGGGGTCGCCAAACAACGCAGTCCGCCATTTTCCCCCCTTTTCCTTAGCTGTGCTACTCCCTTTTATTCTATTGGCTTTTGAAAGCCAATAGAATAGACTCTCTTGAATAGAGTCTAATTCTATTGGCTTTCAAAAGCCAATAGGAATTGTCCAGGCTGTCTCTGCCCTGCTGAGCCCGCCAAAAGTCCCATTCTGCAAATGGTGCTGTACCAGTTGAGTAGTCCTCGACTTACGACCAGTTGAGTAGTCCTCGACTTACGACCAGTTGGGGGTCGCAGCATTAAAAAGGTTGAGAACCACTGATCTTGGCTGTTGACATCATTATTGTACAGTATTTTAATTTAGATCTTAATTTAATCTCCTTTCAACTGGTTACTGTCTCTCCATTGATGTCCTTTAACATACCAACTTGAGATTAGAACCTCCTTCTGAGTTTTTGAGTTCAGAGTTCTTTTGAAAACTTTCCTTGTTTTTCCAGGTCTGTTCCATTTTCAGTGTCTTTACAGATGTTGTTTTAATACTTCTTAGTTATAGAGAGGGTTAAGTATTTCTGGCTTTCCCACCACGTTATTTTCTAAATAAAGTTTATATTTATGCATAGTCCATGGAAATGTCAACCTTAAAAATACTGTCTTTAAAAAGTTATATGTAATATAACTTATTAGTCATGATTTCCATTGAATAAAAATATTTGCTATCTAACTAGTAAGGGGTTCGATATATGTCCAACTTAGAAGAGTAATTTATTCCGTCACTTAACATATATACAAAATGATTCTTATAATGATGCAATAAGGTGATGAGGGGTACTTTCAGATATGTGAGAAAGGAAAATGAAGCTGCCACATCCACTTGTCCCACCACATACATCGGACAAACCAACAGAAGAATAAGTGCACGCATTGAAGAACATAAGAACTCAGTCAAAAAAGAGGAACCAACATCTTCCCTGGTCCAACACCTTAAAGCCACAGGACATGAAATTGACTTTAAAAATACCAGAACCATTGCTAAAAGTGAACATTTTAATAACAGAATAATCAGAGAAGCCATCGAGATAGAAAAACGCCCACACAGCATGAACACGCGAGATGATACCTCCCGCCTACCAGCCATTTGGAAACCCGCTCTCATTGACAAACGACTCCCTAACACAAAAAATGATACCAGACCCACACTCACAAAAACCACACAGGATGTCACCACCAAACATCCACGCAAAAAACAAACCCAAAGCCACACTGACTATGAGGCACGACCACAAACCAGAAGCCAGACCACAGCTGCATCATTAGCCACTTTAAACCCCCCCAATCCATACATGAAGCAAACTGACACCCTCCATGAAGAGGAAGCACGACCACGAACGCGAAGCCAAGGAATGGCAGGGCAGCCCAAAATCTTGAATCCCTCTGCAACTCAGACTAACCTGAGCACAACCAAACAGAACACTCCCCCAGCCAATCAGAGCACAGCCAACCCCCCAGCCAATCAGAGCACAGCCAACCCCCCAGCCAATCAGAGCACAGCCAAGCCCCTAACCAATCAGAACACACCTCCACCCAATCAGAACACAGCCAAGCTCCCACCCAATCAGTTCATACCTCCACTGGCAGTTAAAAGGAAGAAACAGCCAAGACCACACACTGCTGCTCGAGGCACGAAGCTGAAAGCACCAGCCTGAAGATGACGAATGGGACTTCGTCGAAACGTCGCCAAGACACTTCCAATTTTACGTGGGAGAAAACCCGAACAACCAAAGACCTACATACAAATACCCGCGAAAACCTCAGATAACATATATATACATATATATATATATATATATATATATATATATATAGATAGATAGATAGATAGATAGATATATATGATTAGAAATAAAAACAAAAATGCGACTCTTGGGAGTATTCATATTGTCAAAATAATGATCACCAAGAGAATATCTATCAAAAATAGAATTTAATCCACCAAGCTTTCGTCAAATACATTTGACATCGTCAGGGTTAAAAGGCAAACGCCGGGGGAAGTCTTATATACAGTTGTTTAATGCCTGTTTCCGGCTCTTGGAGCGTGTCATCGGCCCCAGCTGATCGAGTTGAGTCTCAAGCGCACGCCCCACATCAGCATCTATCCTCTTTCCATTGCTAATTTGCATTCTGTCATACGTTACTCCGTTAGCTGTTTCAGAGTTGGGGGTCAGGATCTTTTTGTCTCCCCTGCTCATAACTCCCCCACCATCCCACACACGGCTTCCCTTAGGGAGCGGGGGTGGGTAATTATTTAAATTGCTTCCAATATCCCTGCAAGCCCCAAGACCACTTTGATCTTGTTTATCTATCCCTCGGGGTTGTAACGCAGGCTCATAGTCACCACCCATGCTATTCCTCCTCCCCTCCTCCTTCCCGTGAGTTCTCCTAAATGATCTACTGTTCGTTTCCACGCTCTCTCCCTTGCGCACACTCAAGATGTTTTCTGCCATTGTCCCATTGTCAGTGCCTTGTTGTTCCGTCCATTGTCGGTAAGCACCATTCCCACTCATCCCCAATTCTCCATTCTCACTCCGTACGGGGCTCTTCCCCTTTAATTGCAGTCGCTGTTTCACTCCGCAGCTTTGTGTTGAGAATGTCAGAGGGGGGTGCCTTCCTCTGCTCGACTGCGACCGGGTTATCATAATGTGCCTGGTAGTATCCTCAAAGGGGGATTCATCCTCGTTCTCATCGTCCTCGTTAGACTTTATTATATTCCGTTTTCCTTCCGGTTCCTCAAGCCCCACTCCATCTCCATTCCGTCCCAAAAAGAGTCTGCTCCCGGCGGATCGTGGCAAACCTAGCCGCAGTTGTCCGCTGGAGTTAGTCTGTTGTCGATCCGGGAGGGAGGAGCTGTCAACAGAGGCTCCATTGGTGTAATTACGCAGGGAGGGGGGCCGGGTGGTATTTTGATTACAAGTTTTTTGATTGGGTCCCCCCCACATGTTAGTACGGTTGCTGGCACTCCACATTTTCAGAGCTTGGTGCGCTGCACACAAGTCTACGCGCCGATTGATGGACTCCGTTCCTGAAAACCATGCCTCTTTCAGTAGGCGACCTCCTTTTGTCGTGTCGTTGGCCAAGATTTGGGCATTCTCAAAGTCAAAGCAATGGTCGTATTCTGCTACATGGGCCCAAATCTGCGAATGTTGTTCGCCTCGTCTAATAGCCAACCTATGCTCATGTAGACGAGTCTTAAGTCTTTTTGAGGTCTCGCCTACATAATTACTCTGGCACCCCGTGCAGTTGATCTTATAAACTATAGCTGATCTCTCGGCGGTAGGGAGCTGGTCCTTGGGGCGCATCACTTTAGCTCGTAGGGTCTGAGTAGGTTTGTGGGCTACCTGTATATTGTGGGGTGCCAGAAGCCTGGCTGTGGCTTCTGACACATTACTAATGTACGGTAGAGACACCCGTACGGTTCGTGTCCGGGTTCCTCTCTTTGCTGTCCGTTTCGGGGGTCTGATACCATACTGTGTCGCTTAATAAACCTTAGGGGGTACCCATTCATCCGGCATATGCGGAATAGATGTTTTCTTTCTTCTGCCTTAGACTCCATGGTGCTGCAGTGCGATTGCACCCGTTTAAACAAGGTCTTAATGCAGCTGGCTTTATGGGAGGCTGGATGGTTGCTATGGAAGTGGAGGATTCGGTCCGTATGGGTGGGCTTCCGATAGACCTTGGTGTTCAAAGTTCCATCTAAGGAACGTTGGACCAATACGTCCAAAAAGGCTATCGAGCCCCGGATCTCCTTCTCCACCGTAAATTTAATGTCCGGATATATTGAGTTTAACACTCCCATAAAGCCAGCTAGATGACACCGTTTGACGACAGCAAAGGTGTCGTCAACATACCGTGCCCAAAACTTGGGCTGTTGACGGGTCATGGCCTCGTGTTCTAATTGTTGGAGAACCGCTTCTGCCACCACGCTGGATATTGGTGGCAGAAGCGGTTCTCCAACAATTAGAACACGAGGCCATGACCCGTCAACAGCCCAAGTTTTGGGCACGGTATGTTGACGACACCTTTGCTGTCGTCAAACGGTGTCATCTAGCTGGCTTTATGGGAGTGTTAAACTCAATATATCCGGACATTAAATTTACGGTGGAGGAGGAGATCCGGGGCTCGATAGCCTTTTTGGACGTATTGGTCCAACGTTCCTTAGATGGAACTTTGAACACCAAGGTCTATCGGAAGCCCACCCATACGGACCGAATCCTCCACTTCCATAGCAACCATCCGGCCTCCCATAAAGCCAGCTGCATTAAGACCTTGTTTAAACGGGTGCAATCGCACTGCAGCACCATGGAGTCTAAGGCAGAAGAAAGAAAACATCTATTCCGCATATGCCGGATGAATGGGTACCCCCTAAGGTTTATTAAGCGACACAGTATGGTATCAGACCCCCGAAACGGACAGCAAAGAGAGGAACCCCGGACACGAACCGTACGGGTGTCTCTACCGTACATTAGTAATGTGTCAGAAGCCACAGCCAGGCTTCTGGCACCCCACAATATACAGGTAGCCCACAAACCTACCCAGACCTTACGAGCTAAAGTGATGCGCCCCAAGGACCAGCTCCCTACCGCCGAGAGATCAGCTATAGTTTATAAGATCAACTGCACGGGGTGCCAGAGTAATTATGTAGGCGAGACCTCAAAAAGACTTAAGACTCGTCTACATGAGCATAGGTTGGCTATTAGACGAGGCGAACAACATTCGCAGATTTGGGCCCATGTAGCAGAATACGACCATTGCTTTGACTTTGAGAATGCCCAAATCTTGGCCAACGACACGACAAAAGGAGGTCGCCTACTGAAAGAGGCATGGTTTTCAGGAACGGAGTCCATCAATCGGCGCGTAGACTTGTGTGCAGCGCACCAAGCTCTGAAAATGTGGAGTGCCAGCAACCGTACTAACATGTGGGGGGGACCCAATCAAAAAACTTGTAATCAAAATACCACCCGGCCCCCCTCCCTGCGTAATTACACCAATGGAGCCTCTGTTGACAGCTCCTCCCTCCCGGATCGACAACAGACTAACTCCAGCGGACAACTGCGGCTAGGTTTGCCACGATCCGCCGGGAGCAGACTCTTTTTGGGACGGAATGGAGATGGAGTGGGGCTTGAGGAACCGGAAGGAAAACGGAATATAATAAAGTCTAACGAGGACGATGAGAACGAGGATGAATCCCCCTTTGAGGATACTACCAGGCACATTATGATAACCCGGTCGCAGTCGAGCAGAGGAAGGCACCCCCCTCTGACATTCTCAACACAAAGCTGCGGAGTGAAACAGCGACTGCAATTAAAGGGGAAGAGCCCCGTACGGAGTGAGAATGGAGAATTGGGGATGAGTGGGAATGGTGCTTACCGACAATGGACGGAACAACAAGGCACTGACAATGGGACAATGGCAGAAAACATCTTGAGTGCGCGCAAGGGAGAGAGCGTGGAAACGAACAGTAGATCATTTAGGAGAACTCACGGGAAGGAGGAGGGGAGGAGGAATAGCATGGGTGGTGACTATGAGCCTGCGTTACAACCCCGAGGGATAGATAAACAAAATCAAAGTGGTCTTGGGGCTTGCAGGGATATTGGAAGCAATTTAAATAATTACCCACCCCCGCTCCCTAAGGGAAGCCGTGTGTGGGATGGTGGGGGAGTTATGAGCAGGGGAGACAAAAAGATCCTGACCCCCAACTCTGAAACAGCTAACGGAGTAACGTATGACAGAATGCAAATTAGCAATGGAAAGAGGATAGATGCTGATGTGGGGCGTGCGCTTGAGACTCAACTCGATCAGCTGGGGCCGATGACACGCTCCAAGAGCCGGAAACAGGCATTAAACAACTGTATATAAGACTTCCCCCGGCGTTTGCCTTTTAACCCTGACGATGTCAAATGTATTTGACGAAAGCTTGGTGGATTAAATTCTATTTTTGATAGATATTCTCTTGGTGATCATTATTTTGACAATATATATATATATATATATATATATATATATATATATATATATATATATATATATATATATATACATACAACCAAGGAAAAATGGTGAACAAAATTTTAAAAGCTCAGCAAAAGGTAAACAAACACAGTGACATAATTCAATCTGAAAATACATCTTGAATTTCTATGGCATTTAAAAGGAACAGAAAAATGAATAGGACTGCCTTAAGATTATGGACAATGTTAATGGTAATGGACAAGTTTAACTGTAGAAAGTTCTAAAATGCTTTGTGAAGGAAGATCCATATGTGTGACACACAGAAACAATGAAAAAAAAATATGTGATGAACACACAGCATTATGTATATGCATAAAACCCAGTTCTCAATTGCTAAAAAGGAAGAATATCTACTGATAGCATGCTATCTATAAAGGCAACCAAACTTCTGATACAAAAATCTAGATAATCACTGGATGTCAGTAAAGTCCATTTCTCCAAACAATATTATACATTAGCCTTAAATTATAAGGATACATGTAATTTACTTGGGTTTGAGGAGGTTGTCTGCATACGCCGTCACCTATAAATCATGGTATTTGAAAGGTTCTGAGAACAGTATGAGAATACATTTGGAAAAAGAAAACCATTATTATTTTCCATGAAGTACTTTCAGAAAAACAACACAATTCTGTGCTATTGATTGTTGAATAGTGATATATTCCTCTAACGTGACTTTACCAAAACATATTCGTTTGTATGCCTTAAGTAGAGTGATGTGCATTTGGTATCACTGCTATCCCAGCTGTACAAAAGCTGAGGCTATCACATAACAGTGGCAAACCTCCAGAGAAGAAGACATGCACTGCACCTGTTTATAAGTGTTTAACTATTATTCATATTTACCTTCACCCTACTTTTGCTGTAGAACATATTCATGTCAGAATCACTTCCTACCATGGCATCTCTATAGCCATAAAAATTATTCTTGAATATCTTCTGTGGATATCTGAATTCATAATTCCAATGTACTCACTTTTATCATTTATCATTTATATGATTCAGGCCTGATTCGATTTGAGATATGAAGATAGAGTATGCCTCCAGTTGAGTTTATGCTTCAAGTTCTGATGGCACAATTAATTCAATTGGATTGCTTCAAGATTACATTTTTTAAAAAAATATATCAATAGGTTATTATTGGGAAAGCATCAGAATGTCTGCAACTGCCTCAGCACCTTATCTTAAAAGATTTCTCTGTGCATCTTTTAAGGAGAAATAGCAAGATAAGAAATACACAGCACATCAGCCTCCAAGTGATGCAACCCAGTTTATACAGAATGAACCAATGCAGAAAATATCCTAGTTCGACTTAAAAAGTTAAAAACTCTCAAAAACTTTAAAAAGTTCTTACATTTCCTTTCACTTTTTGGAGATACCAGATATGCAGAATACCTATGATATGCATTTGTATGAGTCTCTCTCTCTCTATGTGGGGTGGTACTTTGCTGTCTCTTTCACTGGATCTTCTGCAGAATGTAGACTGTTGGCATCGATTATGCAGTTTACTCCCTCTTGGGAATGGCCCCTGTTCATCAATGAACTGGCGGTTGCGGGAGAGCATTATTGTGAACCAATACCACACCAGAAATCAGCGTGCCCTGACACTTGCTATGAATGGCTCGTCACAGTAGACTTCTGAATTGATGGTCAAACCACACTCCACTAGCAGTACTCTTTTGGCATCTTCACATTTGGTGAGATTTTCTATGGCACCATGACAAAGTCTGCTTCTACTAATTGCCATTCAGCTACAATGGAAGGGCTTTAAACTTTAAACTTACACTTTAAAAGAAATGGCTAAATACTGGTTGGTGAATGAATCAACACTAATTCAGTAGCTGATTAGGTCCAGATGCAACTGTTAAGATTTGGAATCAGGCTGAGAGCTAAAGACAAGATTAAATAAGATAGGTTAATGAATTTGGGAATGACTAAAATAATCACAATCCATAACCGTAAAATCAAATTGGATATGAGTTGTTATGGGAAGATTTCAGCAACCAGGAAATATTTCCAAAGAATTAGGATAGCTGCATACAACAGGATTTATAAGTATGTGTGATCAAGTTTTACTGCATTAATACCAGAAGACTTGATATGGAAGAATTGATGTAGTCCTGTTTATGAAGGGAATAAAAACCTGCACTATAGATATTGTAGCTGATCTAGCTACAACACAGTTTCCAGTTACAATTTAATCTTTCTTGTACAGCTGAATACACAATTGAGCCAGAATTCCAACAAATGCTTGTGGTGTATTATTCAGGGAATTTGAAATATTTAATTAGATAATTTAGTTCTGTACAGAAAAACAGGAAGTCTCACTTGTTGAAAATTGTTTAGTACAAATGAATTAGAAACAATGCTACATAAATGCTAAATCTCAGTTCTGAGTAAAAAAACTAGTCTGGCATTTTACTGTGCAGAAAAAGTATCTTCTAAGAAATTAAGATAGAATTCTAGCAATTATTAACAAGGGCAAAAAGAACATGTGGTTTGACAATTGATATTTATAATATTGTGGCATAAAATGAAAAATATGCTTTATTCCTATAAATTGTTCCCTTTCATCAGTAACATTTGTTTCTTTCCTTTAATTATAAAATTTAAATTGATGGTAGTGCAAAGTTCTCAGCTTTCATATTTTTCCTATTATGTTTATGATTTTTGTGGAATGTTTTATCCAGAATCCAGATTACATATAAAATGGGAAAGACTGGAAATATATAACCATTTGAAACTTCTGCAAGTATTATAATAGTAATAATAATATTTTACCTGATGCCATAAAGAGTTCCAGTGAATTCCCATAGTCCTGCATCGTTTTAGGAAATCACAAATAATGACAACACAGAGTAGCCTATTCTTGTATTTGGATTGGGCTTTTCTAACATACACTTCCTACAAACTCCTACTTCTCATTATAGCTGACAACTATTACACCTCCTAGTAGATCACCTCATTTGAGGAGAAGAAACACCGAATTTTTGATGTTGTTCAGTCACAACAGTGTCAGGCAGCAACCAACATTTTGTTCAGAATCCAATTTAAACACTGCAGGCCTTTAAGCTGCCTTGCCCTTTGGTTGCCAGTTCCTTATAAATTCTTAAAACATTTACCATTTCAATATCAATATTCATTATTTTAATTAAATGTACCTGTTTCTTGTAGTGCTTGTTTGTGGCAATAAATCTGAACATTTTCCACATTTCAAGTCCATATATTGTTTGCTAATGCTTCATCTTATTCCTCTGAAAATTGACAGATCCAAAAACATCAGAATTACAAATAAAAGAATTTGGAAATTATCTTTTTTGGAGAAAAGAAAACATATACATATTAAGTTCCATAAAGTGTCATTAGAACCTTAAGAACAAGAAAGATTGTTATTATTAATACCCTAATTTTCCACTATCTGTTTCTGAGGTAGAAATTCTAAAATAATGGCTGAGAAAACTTCATCAAACAACGGAGGATTTCTAAATGCCAGGATCAGTTCTTGCTAGCCCTGAACATCATCATGCCCTTGAATAATTTGTGAGGACTAGGCATTTTTGCCTCTAATGGAATTACAAAGAGTTTCAAGATACTTGCCAGAGAAGATGCCATACTTTTTATGTTCAGTTGTTATAGCCAGTAGATTATTTATTTATTAAATTCATTTGCCACCCAACTTGTGATTCAGGCGACTCCAAGTGGCTTACATCAAGATAAATAGCATATAATAACAGTTATAAATATAAAATGGATTATCCTAAATTAGTAATTCTGGAAAGGGATGGATTGGAAGGAAAAAGAAAGAACTGCAGATGAAATTAAGGAATATTAAACAAACAAACAAGCATTTAGATATTTTAGCGCGCATGCGCGCGCGCACACACACACACACACACACACACACACACACAGAGTGGTGGGATTCAAATACCTGAACAACCAGTTCTCTGTGTTGACACCGCTTCCGAAAGTCGGCTCTGGAACCTCTTTCCATTTTGTTACACATAGTCCTCATTCAGCGACTACTCCTTCAGCCACTGTTCAAAGTTACTATGGCATGAATAAGGGGACTTATGATCGTTCATCATAGATGGGATCACTGCAGCATCCTCACAATTACATGATCATAATTCAGGCACTTGGCAACTAGCTCCCAACTTTGATGGTTGCAACATCACATGATTGTGTCATCACCATTAGCAACCTTTACTGTTACCTTCCAAGAAGAAAAGTAAACGGAGAAGCAACAAGAGGTTATGAATGATGATCATGTGACAATTAGAATTCATCTAATAGTAGCAATTGGGACTGCAACAACTGCCATTGTAAGTCAACACGGTCACTTGATGTCATGCTTTACAACTGCATAGCAGTGGAATTGCCTTTCCTTATTACCACCATTAACAACAACTTTAGGTTTAAGATATGCTACCTAAAGAAACATCTGGTTACGAGATTTAAGATACATTACCTGAAGCAATACCTGGTTACAGGCACATGGTTAGGGAAAAGTATAAAAACTGCAGAAGCCAAATGCTGCCAAAATAGACATATTCCTATTCTTGTCCAGATGCTTTTACAATTTTCCATTTATGCTGCATGACTTCTTGTCCCAATTAGCATGTAAGGTTTTAGAAATATGGATGCATGAAATAGTTTCCATTCTGTTGGAATGCTTGCATTGAACTTTATCATCACCATCTTGAGCTTTGACATGAAAATACAAGGATTTTACAGTTGCATGGTTTCAAAATTCTTTTTAATTCAGTAGTACCTACAGATTATGCACAACAATCATTTAATCAATTACTGAAATGCAACTACTTCTGGAATGAAATACAACAACTGCTTCATAGTATGTAGTGCAGCCCTATATAGAAAAGGAAGTAAGAAAATACCATAACTAATTGAAATTGCAAGGAGAATTTAGGTAGGAAGAATGCAATCATCCCGTTTGGAATTTAGCCAGATTAACATTTTATACTTCTGTGATGAATCCCATAGGAATTTTTACAGCCCTGGACGCTGGTTTTACATCCCAGCCTATAGAAGCTCTAATATATAATGTTTGGCTTTGACTTATGAAAGAATGACATGAAAGAGTTAAATATGTTCCTATACCACTTAGATTACTCTGTGAATATTAAAGGATTACAATACAAAAGTTCCAGATTTATTTGTTGCCTCATGCCTATATGTTGAAAGACTGTTCAATAGCAAGTATAAGGTACAGTACTGGATATTTTGTGTTGAGGTAAAAGTAGTAGATAAATAGAAGCTACTCCTCCCTAAAAGAAGTTTCATGACTTTTCATCAGGAAAGGAAAGCACAATATTACATACACAAACAGGATGAACAAAAAGTCAGGGTCCAAGGACAATTTATCATATAAATTACATTAAATGTTGAAATTGCTTGCTATTTTGTTTTCAACACTTCCTTACTTGCTTGATACATGACTCATTATACAAGTCTTTAAATACCACTGAGGTTTCCATTAATATTTTAATCAGCAAATATTCTGGCCTTCATTAATGGCATTTCACTTGCTTAAGTATTTGTATACAATATTATTATAAAAAGCCAGGAAATATTTTTTTCAAAAGCTTGCAAATATACCACTATCACGAGAATTTAACATATAAAATATTGTGTAATTATTGATAACTTCTCCTATATGAGTTTAGAAAATGTATGGTTTTGCCCTCCATCAAATTATTCATAATTGCCAAATATGCTTTAACAAGTTAGAGCATGATTTAAAGGGGCTACTGACTAAATAGAACTGATAAAGGAACACAGGATACAATTAAAATGAAGAGGATATGAAAATATTTCGTTAAACCACTCTTGTGCTTTCTTCCTCTGTATAGGGCAGTGGTGGCAAACCTATGGCATGGGTGTCAGAGGCGGCACCCAGAGCCCTCTCTGTGGGCATGCGCGCCGTCGCCCCAGTCCTAGGCCTTCAGCTGGGTTTTATAAAACCTTTTCGCTTTAGATCTCCGCTGCCGTGTGCAAAAAAAAAAAGGTTCGATCAATCAGTCAATTTCAACTTCTCACAGGAAAAAAAAAGATCTTGCAAAATTGGAACTGATTGATTGAACTTTTTAGTCCCACCCAGGCTGCTGTTACCACTGCAGCCACACCCACCCAATGGGCCACACCCACCCAATGGGCCACACCCACCCGGCACTCGATGATGCATAAGTGGATTTTGGGTTGCAGTTTGGGCACTCGGTCTCTAAAAGGTTCGCCATCACTGGTATAGGGCAAAATATAATTCTATGTACAATTCAAAATCAAATTAAATGATTGTCCATAAAATCAAATACAACAAAAAATAGTTGTTTGTCGTAACACCTGGAAAAAATCAAGGAAAACTGAGCATTGGCATTTAGCTCAACACACATTTGCTTCATTTACTATAGTACAGTACTATAGTATTCCCAAACAAACTGTAACATAATTGTGTATGTACAGAAAAAGTTTCTTGCAAAACAACTCAAGGATTATTTGTCCAGAGAGACATTAGTATCTGAGAATGTGAATGTCAATTTACCAATACTTTTTTTTCTAAAACTGTTTATAAGAAAATATGCTTTCTAGTGAACATATTGAGTGAAGCAAAAACTGGAATATCTTCTGTAACTTATAAAAACATTCTGGATTGGATATGAAGAAACTGAATGAAGATATTTTAAAAACGTTTATTAAATATTACAGATTTATGAGGAAGCACTTCCACAGGTTAGCGTTTTGCCCCAAATAGAAAATATTAATATATCTGTTAAATTTCTGGTTATATCTATAGTAACTTATTAATTCTTTTTTCTATCTATATTTATGGTAATTACTAAATTGCATGTGTATATTAATTTGGAAACCACTGACATTATTCATATAATTTTCCTAAATATAAAATCGGATTAGATTACAAACTCATTTTTCCATAGTTGGTGTCTTTTTCTAACGGATACTTAGAAGTAGCCATTACATTTTTCTACTCGGTAATTCAATATGATAAATATTGATAAATAATTACAATTAAAAATATACACAGTCCACAATTTATGACCATCTTCCCCAAGCAGAAACTCAGGAGGCCAGCCCTTTAGAAATGCAATTTTTTTTTAATCCATGCAGGGAAACTGGAGCAGGAAGGCTGGAGCTGATGGGATTAGAAAAACACAGACTCCAAAGACAGGAACATGACCTTTAGGACATAATAGGATTAATCCTACACTCTCTTCAGACCAGCAAAAGACACCAAAGCCCACCTCATTACACAAGGTATAAAAAGCCCACCTATCCCAACTCCGTTTTATCAGCTATCCCAGAAACATGCTGTGTCACTGAAGTTTCTGGCAACTATAATAAACAAGAACCTTCCTTTCTAAGCAGCCTCCATTTTTATTTCCAGTGTCTTAGCCTCCATTTTGTTTACTCCCAGCTTGGAAGTGGACCTGATGATTTTTCTTTCAACACCAGAGCTTTCCCCTTTGCAGAAGGCAAGACACCAAAGGAAATAATCAATAGATAGGAAGCACTATGGATGAGAAAAATTTAAATATGGATGAAGAGAATGCCTACATAAAACCTGTTAAGGTTCCTTCCCTTAAGAGTAGAGAAATCTGTTCTGTTGGCAGATGCTACCTCATCAATAAATTACTCAATTAAATATTTCAAAATAGCACTATTTGAAGAGGCATACTACTCAGAAAGGGCTCTATTTTTTACTTAAGCTTTATTTTTCCAATAATTCTCTGATTGCTATGATTTTTTTTTTGATAATTCTCCATCTTCTTAGAAAGTTAGAATCCAGGGTGGCTTATGCCAATGTGGTTTTCCAAGTAATTTGCCTTCTAGCCTTGAGCTTTCAAAAGCAAGAATTGTTACCTGATAGTGGGTGTTTGGTATAGCTCTTCAGATAGAACAGGGCGTGTCAGGCCCCTGTAACTTGGCGGTATATAAACAAGAGACTTTCCATGCCAGCAAACTATTTATTCATTATCATTTGCCCGTCATACTGAAGAGCTTTCTCTTTAGCTTGCTTTAATGACTTGCCCTATGCATTAGAGGGAAGAGAGAATACTGTAGTATTCCTTTTCCAAATTGAACTTGATCCTTTGCTTTGGAGGAAACTGAGCCCCTAGCCCAGGGGTGTTATGTGATGTGTCGCGACGTATCACGATTTCCCCTCCCCTTGCCAGAGCTGGGGTGGGCGCAGCTTCCATGTGATGCATCCGGCCCGCAGATCAGCAGTTTGACACCCCTGCCCTAGGCCATGAGCTCCTTCAGTGCCGTGTACAGTGACTTATATTCCATCCTTAAACTTTAATCGGCTACCAGAATTTCCCTTTTGCCTTGAGGACAATGTCATTTGTTCCTTGCTCTCTGACTGGAACTCTAACATCTCTGGGAGAATTGCAGAATTTATCTTAGTTGTCATTGCTTTATGCAGGAAAGTATCATAATTTTCATATTAATGTATAATTTCATTTTGTTCTTAGTTTCTTACATTTCATGTAGATCTGTTTCCCATTATATCTTATTTGTAACTGACAAATATATTTATACCGTAGTGGCTAAAGAGGGCTGATGTATATACATTTATATACCCAAAAAGTCATCTCTGTATATATTTACATAATAATTTAGTTTTTAAAAGGTAGAATTTCAGTAATTTACTCTAATGGATAGAACTATTTGAAAAGTAGAATTTGTTAAAAACAAAATTGCTAAATTATTTAAAAAAAAGTAAAACACTGAAATTCTGCCTCTAAACTTACCAGTGTATAGTGGTTAAAACAACAGGTAATAAACTGGGAGATTGTGAGTTCTAATCCCACTTTAAGCATAAAGCCAGCTGGATGACTTTGGCCTAGTGACTCTCTCAGCCCTGGGAAGCAGGGAATGGCAGACTCCTTCTGAAAAACCTTATCAAGAATACTGCAGGGACTTGTCCAGGCAGTTGCCAGGAATCAAGACTTAATCAAAAGTATCTCCCATGCTCCAAAAACCTTACCAGGCCAACTTTAACATGCTAATATTTGTTTAGAAAGACCTAAACAATCACCACCCAGCTATTTAAAAATCTCTCAACACTTTCCAAACAATGCTTTATGTACAGCTGGAGTTAACTGCCTGTGAATCCACTAGATTTTTCAGCTCACAAAGTAGGGATTAGGAGTATGTCTGTGGAAATGTGGCAAAACCATATATCCTATGCTGTATTTTGTCAGTAGTTAAACAAGGTAAACACTCCCCAAACTATAATCATTATGAAATCCTGATATATAATTAAAGAGGAATGCACACCATTATTTTTCAATCTAGTATTCCTTAAAGTTGCTTTAAGGTTTGGGAGGGTGTCTGCCGCTTTCAAAGCCTAATTGTTTTTAGGGATAGCTAAATCTATTAATAGAAAAATGCTTCTAATATATTAAAATAATATTTATTAACATAAAAGCTTTAATAGACAGAACTATGAAGGACACTAGAGCAGTGGTTCTCAACTTTTTTAATGCCGCGACCCCCAACCGGTCGTAAGTCGAGGACTACCCAACCGGTCGTAAGTTGAGGACTACCCAACCGGTCATAAGCCGAGGACTTTCCCCGCCCCGGGAGCACCGCGCATGCGTGGTGCCGCCCCCTGCGCCAGCTGAGGCGTAGCTGGCAAGCGGCAGAGACAGCGCAGGCCGACCACCAGCTGGGCCACCAGCTGGCCCAGCCCAAGGGAGGTAAGGCACCCGCCGGACTCCATGCGTGCCAGCAACCCTCCCTGCACCCACCAACCTCCCACCTCCCACCCCTGGCCCTCTTTTACTTACATTTTTAGTAGTTGCTCAGCAGGGAGGGATGGAAACTTCCAGACAGCTCGCCTTCGCTGCAGACAACTTGCAGCACCGTTTGCAGAATGGGACTTTTGGCGGGCTCAGCAGGGCAGAGACAGCCTGGACAATTCCTATTGGCTTTTGAAAGCCAATAGAATTAGACTCTATTCAAGAGAGTCTATTCTATTGGCTTTCAAAAGCCAATAGAATAAAAGGGAGTAGCACAGCTAAGGAAAAGGGGGGGGGAAAATGGCGGACTGTTTGACGACCCCCGTGAAATGGTCGTTCGACCCCCAATGGGGTTCCGACCCACAGGTTGAGAACCATTGCACTAGAGGAAGGAAAATTGGTCTAAGAATACAATATATATCTAGGAAACATGCTTTTTGTGGTATCAGTTCTTTGGAATACCTTTCTCTTTCCTCTGAGGTATGTTTTGGCCCCTAACCTGGATACGTTCAAAAGCTCTGAAAACGTGACTTATTTTCCAGAGTTAGATCGGGGTGGCAGGTCCTGAGAGATTTTTTTATGAATACTTTTCTTCCTGCATGTATGGTTTTTTAAAAAAATTATAGCATACCATTTTTAAAAATTATAGCATACCACAATAATTGTAGAGTTGGATGGCTTATATATTTTAAAAATAAATAAATTCTGAGAACTTAATTTGCCTCTCAACTCTTCCTTAAAACTGAAGGAAAACAAATGATATCATCCCATTCCAGGCAAATTCATGCTAGAACCACAAACCTGTTTATTATCCCTTTTGTCTTATAAAGTTTATCTATTTTTGAGCACAAACAACAGAAATCCTATCAAAATACTTCAGTAGTATTTTTTTTAATTAAAAAATAAATAAAAATAAAATAAAAATAAATACAAATAAAAAAAATAAAAAATACTGACATTAAATTTAAAAAAAACAAACAACAACATGCTTCAATAGAAGGGAGAGATATTGGCAATTTAAAGCCATTACTGTGACTTCACTGTTCAAGTAATTAAATCTAATATAACCATGTGTACTTCCAATCAGTACATTATTCTCTAGAGACAATTACCGTAAATGCCGGCGTACAAGGCGACCCGGCGTATAAGACGACCCCCATCTTTATAGCCGGGCCGCATTCCTAGAACGTCGTCTTATACGCCGGAAACTACCAGTATTTCCGGCGTATAAGACGACTCGGCATATAAGACGACCCCCGTCTTTGGCGCCGATTTCAGCGCTCGCGGAAGTCGCCTTATACGCCGGCATTTACGGTAACTAAAAGCAACATATTACAAAATAAGTGATTTACATTGTTTTATATTTCTCCAATTCTCTAGATCCACTGAAGATCTATCAAAACTGGTTAATAGCATTTGGGGCTTTTAAATTTCTAATAAACCTTGAAAACAAAGCAACCCAATAATTGCTACAAAAACTCATGAAATAATTCACTTCAGCTCTTCAAAGTCTCTTTAGGTGGAGAGGCAAGGGTAACCATAATCCCCCCACCTATGCTATACTAGAGGTGGTCCTTGGCTATCTATGGTAATTGGGACTGGGAACTCGATTGCTAAGTGATGAGGTTGTAAAACATGATGTCACATGACTGCACCAACTCAAAGCAGCAATTCTGGCAATTCTAGTTATGGTCATTAGGCTATTTGCGAGGTCACAGCTTTGAGGATCGATTGTACGTCCATTTTTCAGTACCATTGTAGCTTTGAATAATTGCTGAATGAATGGACGTAAGTTGAAGATTGTCTGTAAGCCATTTTTAAATGGGAAAAATATTTAAAAGGAAATAAATCAGAAAAAAGATTATTTATCCTGATTTTTTTATATAGGTATCATCAGAGTGATTAATAATTATTATCTGATTATAATAGTCATCCATATGACTAAGGAATCCAAAAGATTGCCACAGTTTTACTTTATTCTATAGCAGAATATGCATATGTCAAATTGTAGTATTAGTATTTTCTTTAGGTACTACCAATGTTGTGAAATAATCATGTCAGAAGTTACATTAGAAATTATGCAATGTAATTTTCCTATAATCTTCTGATAATATATTATGCATGTTTAAAATTTTCGAACAAATCATCACTGAAAGTTGATAATTTGATTTTGGTATACTACAGGTAGTCCTCGATTTACAACAGTTCATTTAGGGACTGTTCAAAGTTGACTTATAACCATTTTTCACAGTTATGATTTCTGCAGCATCCCCATGATCATGTGATCAAAATTTGGGTGCTTGGCAACTGGCATGTATTTATGATGGTTGCAATGTCCCAGGATCATGTGATTGATTCCCTTTTGCGATCTTCTGACAAGCAAAGTGATTGGCGAAGCCAGAATCACATAACATCCGGGTTACTAACTTAATCAACTGCAGTGATTCACTTAATAACTGTGGCAAGAAACATCGTAAAATGGAGCAAAACTCACTTAACAAATATTTCATTTAACAACAGAAATTTTGGGCTCAACTGTGGTCGTAAGTTGATATACTACCTGTATATCAGAATTATAAAATATGCAAAGACAAGTAAGACCTTTGCAAAATATTCTATTCCTTCTTTTAAATAAACAACTCTATCTTCAAATTATATCTATTTATTTATAAGTGACAATTTTGGTCTTTTTTTTGCATTTTTAGTAAGTTGCTCTAGTATTACTTTATTTAGTGGTAACACTATGCACAAATGCTGATCCTAAATATATCCATTGAACTCTAAATGACTTCTGTTTATAAATACTACATATGAAGCTATTAAATCTTCCTTACAACAATCTACCCTATGCCAAAATAGTTACTCTGATTTTTTTTAATCTACAGTTGGAAGACTAGATACTCAGAAAGCAATCTAGTAATAATGGTATTCTAAAATTTGTTTTACAGTTTTCTTCTTTAACATAATGCCAAGAAAAAATGAATACTCTTGATTGGTACCTGGCTGAACAGCACAGGAAAGGATTGGGTGAGTTCATATTAAATTAATGTATATTAATTTGGGTTGCTGGTAAATAGTTCCAAATTAGGAATATGTCCTATTCTAAATAGTATTATATCTCTCTTAAGGGACATGCTATTTGAAAGACTTTCTTCCTCCTGAATGTATTAACTGCAGTTAAAACTTTTTTTCATTTTGTACTTCCTATGTCCTTTCACAGATAAAGTGGACAGTTACTAATACCCATAATCTGGCCAATCCAAACTGGATTACTGGAATGCATTAAATATAGGCATACATACATCTTTGAAAGTTAATTTTATGATTATATAATTCTATGTCCTCTTAATTTTTAAGACCCTCCCAGTAGAATTCTTGTCTACACTCATCATCAGAGATCTGCTTCCACATCATACATTACTGTGAATCAGACGTGTGTTCCATTTTATCATTTATGGATATATAATTAAACCCCTGCTTTTTATCCTTTAAGTAAAATATGAAGACACGATTTCCATTCATGCTTTAATCTGTTAAAATACTAAATTATTATAATTATGCTTGGTATTTCCTGGTGTACTACATAGGCCAAAAGTAACATATAAAAGTATGTTTGTATGAAATACCGAGAGAATTTCTGGAGTTTCTCAATTGCACCTTGTATGTTTTACATGTAAAATGACTTGGGAATTAATTCCTAAGTAACAAGGTACAAGTCGGAAAAAAATGCCAATTATGCTTTCCTGCATATATGAAGGAGAGAAAGAATAGCCAGCAAATCTTCCTTGAAACCCAAGATAAAAATTGTTTCTTGCTCACTGAATCTCTCCATTCCTCATGGATATTACATTATTTACACAATTAATAGTTTCTCTGATGAAAAACAAAGTAAGATGTATTTGTAACTGTTCACTCCCCAGATTAACTTCTTTAAGTATTTTGCACATAAACAGCTTGGTTTGGTCAACAGGGGTATTAGAAAATCTTATCTATCTATAAGGTACCTCTATCCCCTATTTAATTTAAAAGTTTACATGAATGCTAAGAGAAAAATAGGATTTGCACAATGAAATAGGCTATATGTACTTTATTTGAAAAATGTAATTAATTTGTTTAACTTAAATAGAATGCTTCAGAAACACAGTGAATATATTACTGAATTTGTGTATACATGAATTAACAAACTGAACTTGGCATGAGAATAATATTTTAATGATGCAGCTGTTATGTTTGTTCGTTCCAGTATTTCCGGAAATAATCTCCTACGTAAGTTACAATATCCCAACTACTGTGCTTCTATTCTGTTCTAAGTGATGACTTAATAATGGTTCATAGTTGCATGACATTTCATTAACAACACTAGTTAAAATATTATGTATCTGCCAATAACACAAATTAAAATGAATAGGCTTACTTTCATAGATAAAAACTGTTTACTGACTTATGCATACTTCATAATACAACATTAATATTGGCCTAATTTGATTCATAGTATTTCCTTAAAGGCTTACGTCAAAAATGTTTTGTATTCAGTTACAAAATAGTAGGCATTATATTGTATATTATATATTATAAATTTAAAATATTATCACAATATGAAAATCAGAATGTCAGTTATATAATTCAGCACATAAAGCAATTAGTTTGAAGCCAGAGGTTGCATAATAGGAATAGAAAGACACATCTACTTGCTCACAGCAGCCCTGCCAATTTTTTTTTTAAATTTTCCCATTCTGCTGTAGTTTTCCCCATGCGGTATAATTCCATATAAGAATACAAGAGTCATTAATGACAGGTGTAGAAATTCTCACTTGTTGAGTATAAAATCCTCTGGTTCCCATCCATTGGCTTGAAAATTACAAGATACAAGCCTTATATTATGAATATTCAATCTGCATTTAGATTAATGTGTAGAAAGGTTCAAGGTTATTAATGTCATCCTCATCACTAAACTCATCAGTGTCCTGTTTGCTCATACACGTTTTTCTCAAAATATATGTTTTTGTGCACATTGACTTTTACTTCTGCAGAATAAAATAGGAAAAATCACACCTGATATATAGATGCATTCATCCTGCAGTAGTTTGATTCAGGTTGATGATAGTAGTAAGTACATATGTAAGCCCCATGCGAATGGGATAATGTGCTATTAAAACAAAGGATTGTGTCTCCACATATTCACATTGAATATTCTTATGTAGGTAGTTGTCTGAATTTGATTTGGTTCAAGAAGCACTATTTTATGCTTGTTCTTTGTTTATGCCGTGTTTATGTAAGCTGTAAATGAACTTCCCCTTGACTGAATCAATAACAATATGACAAGGGGAACTGAATGATTTTCACTAATGGTGTTCATTCCCATTGCTTGCAATAAGAAAATGTTGACAGAAATGCTATTTTCATTGTAGGCAATCATTTTAACAATAGGAAGTCCATCTGAGTTAGAAACCAAATGATATTCTATTTTCCATCTGTAATTTATTTAGGGACCACAACAATCTTGCTAGTAATATATCTACAGTAAATCATGTCTTAAAATAAATTCTTCTTCTTTTCTCTTTATAATCTGTCACTATTTCGTACCATGAAGAGAATGTGAACATAATTGAAATTACGTATCTTAGCCACACAGATGCATCTTTATATGCCATGCCATATATGCAGAGTCTACAATGAGTTTCTTTTAACATCAAGATATTATTCTTCCCCAAAACTAGAACAATACCAGCCTTGAACTATCTACTATGTGGAATGCCTACTATTGTCTGATATTCTGAAAGCAAGTAACTGCCATATCAAAAATCAGAATGGATTTTTAGAGACGGATTGTATGATTGATATCAATATTCCTTTGATCTACTATACCAACATAGGTCCAGTTATCCACAGCTTAGCAAACAACACCCAAAAATTCAATAGCCACTAAGTTACCATATTTTGGCAGCAGCAATCTGGACAGTCACTAGATGGCAGCAAAGAGATACATGAAATGATAGTGCTAGTTTGGATTTTTCCAGATATGGTAGTCCTATGCTGAACTAATTATGTCAGATGTATTCTATAAAGTCTTCAGTCACACAACTGAGCAGCATTTCCCTGCCAACTGTTGTATATCAGATTCACTGCAGAAAACCATGATAATTATGAAGTAGTAGTATCAAATTCCTAACAGTAACATATCTCTACATTAGTTAAGCTATTAATATGACAATCATGGTTGAAATTGTATATTTATTTGAAAAAAGTCTTCTATGTCCCTTCCAACCATGTCTACTCAATAAATTATATTCCATTTTTAGACACTAAATGCATTGCTTGCAACTCTTGGAATAAAAGAAAAACTTTGTAAAATAATTTTGAAGCTATTATAAATACTAATTAAATTTACCAATTATAGGATCATTATAAAGAACTGCTATAGAATGATATCAGGCACTGTCTACTCTTAATGTTAAGATTAAAGTCCTTTTCAGAGTGATCGTTTAATTTACCTCAGTGGCTTCAATTTTATATATAGGGAATCAAGGCATAAATCTGCTTCTTTCAATATGACTGGCCTGTAATTAAATAATAATAGTTAAATGTAAGTAAAAAATAAAAATAAATATTCAGCAGTGCTTTACAATTGCAGTGGAACAAGTTTGACCCAAAGTGATTGAAATGGTGGCTGTAGAAATGGTTTAAACAAAAACATAAAAACCAAACTCATACCACAGCTTAGGTGAATAGTCTATATGGCTCAACCATAGTTAAATCATCGTCATAAAACAATTAATCAATAGAAATTGTGGGTGCTCCAACACTGGATTTTTTAAGAATTGATTGGACATTTATTTGAAATGGTGTAAGGTTTCCTGCTTGATCAGAGGATTGGACTACAAAACCTCCAAGGTCCCTTCCAATTGTTACTTTGGTAGGCTGTAACACTGAGCCACAAGCTCTAAGTGTCTGTGACAAGAGTGAAAAAATGACCAGTTGTTATGAATTCCAGATGTAGGGAATGAGAAAACAATACTTCCATTTGAATCCCTGGTTTGAGGTAAGCTTCTTTGATCCATCCTGACTTTAAATTGTTATTACTACAAGACTAGTAAACTCTCTCTTTGCTACTTGCAGGGGTGTCAAACTGCCGGCCTGTGGGCCGAACGCGTCATGCCAAAACCGCACCCACCCCATTGCCAGCAATGGGAAAAAAGTCATGATATGTCACCACACGTCACGTGACGTCGTGAGTTTGACACCCGTGTACTACCGTAGTGTGTCTGGTCTATTGATTCCAATTAGGGAAGGGATGAGGAACCAATGGTTCTCCTCTTGCTGGATTTTTTTATTTTCACAAGCCTGAGTGAACGCAGCCCAAACTCAGAAATATTGAGGTGGTGGTTCTTAAACTGTTCGAACCAATTATAGGTAGTCTTCAACTTACAACCACAACTGAGCCCAAAATTTCTGTTGCTATGCGAGACAGTAAAGTGTGTTTTGCCTCATTTTACGACCTTTCTTGCCACAGTTGTTAAATGAATGTTTATCTCTTATTTCTTTATTCATTATTTATTCATTATCAAGCACCTCAGCAGCAGCAACAACAGTCCCAAAGAGGATCCTCAATTCAGAAACAAGCAATTTCAAACTGCTTCATCACCTTTAGGGTAATTACATTCAGTTTAAAGAATTATTGTGATTGGAGTTACCCTTCAGAAACTGTTGCTCTGCAGTATAAAAGAAACTAACCTGCATTCACAGACTATGTTAGCCCAAAGCCCTTGGCTGAGCCCAAAGCCCTTTTCTCAGTTCACGGGGCAAACCTAACCACACAAATAATAGCATAAGCTGTGTTTACACAAATAATTGGTTTCGCTATATTGTGATTCAGTCTGCTTCAAGAGGGCCTGATACCAACTCCTGGAATATTCGGCAGTTTTAAAATGTGTTTTCTTCTTTACCCAAGATCTGATTTAAGCCTAGACCTTGATTATTAACATGTCTTTAAAACTGAAAGAATTGGTACTTTCTCTGGCCTGACCAATCCCTCCCTCACCCATTAAATCTTGGGAGATTTCAAAACTCCCCCCCTCCCTCACCTTCTTGTAGCTTTTTGCCCCTGGCTTTCTGTCAGACTCCAAAAAAAAAACGTGGGAATTAGTCTAGGAGATCTCCCCTCTCTCCTGGTACCAGGTAAGTCAAATGTAAGCCCCTTAGTTCTACAGGCAGGCACCAATGCAATTTTTTTCTTTCCCGCCTTTATTATTTTTATACCTAAGTCAAGGCAGCAAACACACCTAATACTCCTTCCTCCTCCTATTTTCCCCCATTAGCAAATACCCTGTGAGGTGAGGTGTCAGATATTAATCTGGCAAATAATTTTGATTTTACAGACCCTTGAGAGGGTCTCTGGATATCCCCAGACTACACCAAAATGCTGCTGTACAGTAGCTGAAAGCCTGGTTCACACATCCTGCTAAGCCGTGATCTATAAAGTAATCTCTAACAGCTGAGTTCACAAGTGATTATGAAGACATAAACCATTGTTTATGAACAAAGGCCAGTTTTGTACAATATGCTAAATCAAACTATATTCCTCTTTAGATACACTGATGACCCGGGCCAATAGTTTGGAATTTTTAGTTCTCAAAATAACTAGGTGTCCCAAACTCATGCAGATAATACTGCTAATCCTTTGAAATAATTAGTCTGAAACCACTATGCCAGGCATGTCAAATTCGCAATATCATGTGATATCGCGCAATGTATCAGTACTTTTCCCCCATTGCCGGCAATGGGATGGGCGCAGTTTTGGCGTGATGCATCCGGTCCATGGGCCGGCAGTTTGACATGCCTGCACTATGCCATTATGCTGTTCCCAATCTAAAGATAATTATGTCCAAAATCTGTTTTTTCAACATACATTTTATTCAGGAATATCTTATAAAAAATAAGAAATTACATTGATTGTGTTTTATATCAAAAAGTATGTCTAACAAGAGAACTATAAAGTTATATCTTTACCCATTTTGTGAACAATGTTTATGAAACAGAAATGCATAATTTAGTTAACGATTTTCCTGTTATTTTTTGCAAGATTAGCTATAATAAAAGTATGCAATGTTAAATGTATAAATCCAGCTGATGTGAACTTGGAGTATTCATATGCAGAAAGAAGTACAGGTTATTTTCAATATAATCTTCACATAAATTTCAAACAAAATTCCAATACAGTAATTATAGCCAAATACCGTATATTCTGGCATATAAGACAACTTTTGCAAAGGTTAAAATCGGCGCCGAAGTTGGGGGTCGTCTTATACGCCGAGTCATCTTATACGCTGGAAATACTGGTAGTTTCTGGCATATAAGATGACATTCTAGGCATGCTACTCGGCGCCGAAGACGGGGGTCGTCTTATACGCCGGGTCGCCTTATACGCCGGCATATACGGTACTAATTTTAAAAATAGCAAATGTCCATAGTATAATGTATATAAAAGGGTGAAATATGATTCTAAACAGTATTTTCTATTTCCTTCTAGTTACTCTGTGGTATATTTGTTAAGAAATGAGTAAATGGACGACCATGGACACAGCTGTTATGTTGAGTTCCAAATTGCTTTCCCATTCTGTTTATGGTATTCTGTACATCTTCTTCTGATAAATACAAAGGTAATTGTCGGGATAATCGGACTGCTTCTCCCTGTGGAATGAAGAATATGTGTACTAAGTGATGGTCATAATATATTTCCAATATATTCTAATAGTATAGAGAAACATGGCAAGTGGGTAATCTTCTATTACATTATTTTCTTTCTTTGCCTAATCACACACACACACACACACACACACACACACACACACACACGACCAGTTTTTACAAACAAATACAATGAAAATGACTCTGGCCTAAATCCAGCACAAATCCAAGAAATGTGAGAACAAGCTTTGTGTTTCTTACACTGCCAAAAAAGTTTTAAAATGTAGATATAGCTATATTATTTAAAAAACATGCATCTGATATAACAGCTAATTAGTACTAGAGAATAAAAGAAATATTCCAATTATTCAATTTAATTACTGCTTTTAGAATAATTTTCTTACCCTTCAGGGAACAGTATCTTATATTTAAGCCTTAAGCAGTGGAACAATCTTTTGAGAATACAACATTCTTACCTCCAAATAGTTTACCACTTTAAGAGGTCTGCATTCATAGACTTCTTGCGCATTATTATTTATCACAGCACTTAGAATTTCCTTCAAATCTGATATACCATAATATGGCAGACAGCTGGTCATTCCTTCTATTTCCAGCTGACTTTCCACAGCTGAAGTACCTTATAGTAAAACAAATACATGATACATGGAATAACTGGATATAGTTTACATATTATTCTGATTTGTATGTTGAAATAGGTATATTACCAAGCAATGCCCTAAACGACAGTCCTAAACATGTGATTGTACTACAAACACACTTAGATTTGCATAATCCTGTACCTTAGAACAGGACAAAGCACTTTTTCTTTAACTAGTTTCAAAGTAGTTCTATCTTTTGCAAAACTTACTGTCTTGTCTGTCTTCACATGCATGTATTGCTATGATTTTAAATTTCTTGTTATTTTAAAATTTAGTAAAAACTGAAAAGGCTTAATATTTGTTAATAAAAAGATTTAAAATTCAAAGATTAAATTACTTCTTAAATGATTCTCAAGCAGTGTTATTGTGATACCAAAGAAAGAAGATACACAAGTGCAACAAATTTTAGTAATTTATCACCTTCTTTTAAAATACCCAAAATTATCTTTATTTCAGTTTCCTTTGTATGTCCAATGTAACATCCTTTTCCATGTAATTCTTATAGACTCATTTTTAAATCTACTTTCATATCAAATCTCAATCTTCTCAGGTAAAGCTTGTTTCTCTTTCATACCATCTTTTAAATAGTATCTACCTAGACAGGCAGACAATCTTAAAATTAACTTCTGGGTCCACTGTTCAAAAATATCCTTCAACATGTCCAATGTTATATTTTGCTTCATTCTGTATCTGTTGAGTGTTCTTTTCTTTTAACTGTAATCTTTAGTTCCTCCTAGTTTCCTCCGGCATCCATTTTTAAAGTCTTATTCTTTTAAAAAAATTCAAAATAAGTAATCCCTCCCCTCAGAACAATTCTTTATTGCAATAGTTAATTCCAAAATTTCATTTTAAAATCTGGATCCTTAATCCGTATATAATTAGCTAAAACCAAAGTTTTAATCAACTTTTTACAGTTTATTATTTTTTTAAGTCCTTCAATTTGTATCTAAAACTTCTTTTGGTAATGATTGAAGGAAAGTTGCTTGGTGCCATAAAATCTGTCAATCCAAAGTCATAATAACTAAAAAGCAGTTAACAAATAATTTCTGAAAGTGATTAGAAAAGGAAGTATGCAAACCTTTCAAAGCTACCAACTTTTGTTTGAACGAGATGCCTATTCCCTCATCTCCCAGAGCAATAAATCTGCTGGAGACTGTTGTTTTGTGGTTTCTTTGTGAGAAGCAACTGTATGGAACATTTGTGAATGATCTGAAGAGCTCTCCGTGTTTGGAGAGTATTTACAAAGAACTGGTCTACTTGCTCGCTATTCATTCGGATACAGTTGTCAGCTCTACTTTCCATGGAACTGTCTTCAGTCTGACATTCCTTCCCTGGAAGTCCTGACATAGTACTTCTAAGGATGGAGACGTGATACAGAATAATGAACTTAATCTCTAGAGCAGTGGTTCTCAACCTGTGGGTCGAGACCCCATTTGGGGTCGAACGACCATTTCACGGGGGTCGCCAAACAACGCAGTCCACCATTTTTCCCCTTTTCCTTAGCTGTGCTACTCCCTTTTATTCTATTGGCTTTTGAAAGCCAATAGAATAGACTCTCTTGAATAGAGTCTAATTCTATTGGCTTTCAAAAGCCAATAGGAATTGTCCAGCCTGTCTCTGCCCTGCTGAGCCCGCCAAAAGTCCATTCTGCAAATGGTGCTGCACCAGTTGAGTAGTCCTCGACTTACGACCGATTGAGTAGTCCTCGACTTATGACTGGTTGGGGGGGTCGTGGCATTAAAAAGGTTGAGAACCACTGCTCTAGAGTTATACTTTAAATTAGAGGTCACCAACCTTTCTTGGTTGGCGGATGCAAATGGAGTGGGGCTAGCATTTGCGTGATACTCACTAGCCCTGCCGTTCTTGTGCACAGTGCTGTTTCTGCACTGAGGCATGCCATCGGCCCATTTTCGCACACTGAGGTGCAGCATCGTTTTTGTGCCGAGGCGCAACATTGGTCTGTTTTTGGGCAGTGCAGCGTCCCATTTTTGTACTCTGAGGCGTGTCATCTCATTTTCATGCCCCAAGACCACAGCACTAGCATGAGTGTGTGTGTGCGTGCACTGGCCAGCCTGTCCCATGGCCTAGTGGCCAGCAACCCATGGCCTACTACTGGGCCATGGCCCACAGGTTGGGGACCCCTGCTTTAGGTTATTAAAACCAAGTGGATTACATATTTTTTTCAGTCATAAATGTGTAAGAACTACAAGTATTATCAGTTTCCTGCTTTACTATATAAAAAATTTATACTAAGAACTAAGGTAAGAAACCAAGATATAGATACCTGGTATTATCCTTATCTTAAATCCATTTGCTACAAGTCTGGGATCCAACAAATAGGATGATCCATCAAATCTTGCACTTTCCCTAGGCATACTGCAAAGCACTTCCATATAATGAGTGTCACTAAAAAGACTACAATAAAAAAAATCACATAAGTTAGCATTCTTAAAAGAGATACATAGAATATTAAAAAGTATTCCAAAGGGGTAGGATGTGTCAAGGACTGTAGTGTTGTTGTTTTTTTTTTAATTTTTTTACAAGTATTTGCAGTTAGCTTATACTCTTTGAATGAAATGGTACAAAAACATCTATTATAGATACTCTTCAATTTACAGGCATTTGTTTAACAAAATTATGACAGTGCTAAAACAACTGATTTATGACTAATTGTCGCACTTAACAATCCTCAGTATCCCCATGGTCACATATTAAAATTCAGGTGTTTGGCAACATGTATTTATGACAGTTGAAGTGTCCCTGGGTCATATGATCACCACTTGCAATCTACCAAAGGGTTCAAACAAGCAAAGTCAATGGAGGAAGCTTGATTTTTTT
Source organism: Crotalus tigris (assembly GCF_016545835.1). Taxonomy (NCBI): domain Eukaryota; kingdom Metazoa; phylum Chordata; class Lepidosauria; order Squamata; family Viperidae; genus Crotalus; species Crotalus tigris. Next base: position 4,118,455 of record NW_024100214.1, read on the forward strand.
TTAATGAATGTGTGATTCATTTAATGACTGTGACAAAAGGGTTGTAAAATCAGGTGTGATTCAACAACCATACAGCTAAGCAATCGAAGTTCCTATCCCAATCCTGATTATAAACTGAGGATAACCTTATAATAAAAAGCCACAGCCTTTACATACCTGGGGTAATATACTATTTAGTATATTTATGTCTATTCAGTAGACATCATTTAGTAAAGTACAGAAGCAGTAAACAAAATTTTTACAACTATTACAATAATAATATCTAATACCAGAGAAACCAAAACAAGGAAAGAAACTGGGTGCTTGCAACAACAGTTTGGTTAAAAGTCCAAAAAAGAAGGCAGCAAGCTGCAGGGGAGTCTCTGAGTAAAGAAAAAACAAATGTTGTCAGCATTAGAGGACAATGGGGCTAACCAGTTCTTCATTATTTTATCAACCTCACAAAAATTTAGCAGCTGAGACCTGGTAGGTTATATTACCCCAGGTATGTAAAGGCTGTGGCTTTTTCAATGGCTTCAAGGTCCTGGGTTAGAGAATCAGCTTAAACCTTTCTACATGACTGACAAATTGGGGACCCAAGATTTAGAGACTGAAAACGACTTGGTTATAGTTTATCTTTGGGCCTGCAGCTTCTAGAGTCTTTTCCTAGAAAGGCATTTGTGACCTTGAGAATCTGTACTTCCCAACCTGTTTGATAAAGGCCTGACAGTGGGAGGCCATGTTAATAAGAAGGCTTTCACCCAAACATAGCAAACACAGAATAATATTAGAAGGTGAAAGTTTGCTGCTACCTTAATTTAGATACAGTATATATGGAAAGTGAAATTCAAGAAATTTCAGGCAAACTCTGTTGAATCCCAACAAAGTCATACTAACTGAAGAGAACAACAACAACAAAAAAGGTAAAACTACAAATGAAAGAACAAACCTAAACAAACTCTTGAGAATGAATGTCACATTTTTACTAGAGCAGTAATGAAAGGATTGAAAGAGATGCCCTTTCAGCTTGGCACCAAGGAAAAAAGGCTTCGGTGAAAAGATTTTTCTATCACTTGAACGTGATTTAGAGCCCCCAATAAAAGAACATGTACTCCCATCTCATAACTACAACTATTTCACAGAACATGATCTGTTAGCGAACAAAGATAGGTCTTCTCCCTGACTTGGAACTACTAGTCAGCATTAGAGTTTGGATTAAGTCAGGGGAATGCATCCAAGGCTTTTTGAATCCTGTTGTTGCTGCCTAAAGTTGGCATAATAGTATGTGCTAGTGGGATCAGCCTCTAAAGACTTGAATTATTTTCCTTAGGGTGAATGAAGCCTTCTAAGAATCAATGCAACAGTCTACAGTTTAAAATGTGACTTTTGCAAAGACATACTTGATTACTGAGGAGGGAATGTCAACTAATACAACAGTAGATTGAAATAAATATAAAGAAATGGGGGACTTATTACACTTTGCAATTAACCTCTCTTGCTCCTTGATGTTTAGTGAGTTCCCTTCTCACTAAAGGGAACTCTCCACTTTTGAATATGCTTCAAATAAAGCTATTCTCCAAGAACACAACGATGAGAAAGTATTTGCTAGTGAAAATGTGTTGCATCCAAAGTTCAGTGGGATGTTGTGTTGCAGCAGCTAAATGAGACTGCCAGGAAATCCTAACAGATTCTTTTTAGGAGACAATTCCACGTTCCAAGGTTCTGAATGAACCCCCTTCAGGCAAGCTCATACTCTTAAATAAGCTTTTAATGATCTGTAGTGACTCTATATTCTTCTAAACTACAGGTAATTCTTGACTTGCAACCATTTGTTTAGTGGCCGTTCAAACCTACAACAGCACTGGAAAAAGTGACTTATGACTGTTTTTCATACTTACGGCCGTTGCAGCACCCTCAGGGTCATGTGATCAAAATTTGGATGCTTGGCAACTGGTTCATATTTATGGTGGTAGCAGTATCATGGAGTCATGTGAACCGCTTTTGTGACCTTCTGACAAGCAAAGTCAACAGGGAAGCCAGATTCACTTAACAACCATGATACTACCTTAACAACTGCAATGATTCACTTAACAACTGTGGCAAGAAAGGTTGGAAAATGGGGCAAAACTCTCTTAACAAACATCTCACCTAGCAACGTAAATTTTGGGCTCAGTTCTATAATGGGACTCTATTCCTGTCCTAACTACAGATATAAACACCATACACAGTGCTACTTAAAAGTTTGTGAACTCTTTTGAATTTTCAATATTTCTACAAAAATATGACCTAAAATGTGATATAGGTTCTAAAACTAGAATTAACCCAAAGCTACATAATTGTTTGTGGCAAAATCATTTCAACCTTTAGGATTATCAGTACATTTGAAGGGGAGATTAGAATCAGACTTTTCAATCAGTGAGATGATAATTAAGTTTATGTTTAGAAGATCCTGACTAAATCCTCTATCGAAATCTGATCTTTACATGCAGGGATGTAGATGTGTCATGGTTTCAACAAAGATTTCTGAGGACCACTGAAAAACATTTATTGATGCTCACCATCTGGAAAAGGTGTGAAAACTATTTCTAAAGAGTTTGGACTTCATCAGTCCAATATAAGGCAGATTGTGAACAAATGAAGGTAATTTAACATTATGGTTGTCCTCCGTAGGAGTGGTTGATGATACACATTTGTGGCTTTGGATCATTTTCTTCAATAAACCAATGAGCAAAGGTAATGTATTTTACTGATTTCTTTAACTGGCTTCTCTCTCTATAATTTTAGGACTTGTGTGGAAAACAAACTTTTAAGCTCCACCATATCATAAACAACAGCATTTATTATGCCCAATTACTACCTCCTTTCACAACATAACATAAGAATCTACTGTTTATCTTCCTCTTTTTCGGGGGGGGGGGGTGTCACAGTTCCAGCTGCATGGTTTTTACTCTCATTATTTTTTATTTTATGTATTATTTTTTACAAACAGCAAACAAATCTGACATACTTCCTCTTCTTATTTTCCCCTCAATGACCCTGTGAGAAGAGTTGAGCTGAGACAAAGTGACTAGCCCTGCTAGTGTTCATGGCTGACTTGGTTCTCCTTATTATGTTACCCATGGTTAAACATTATACATGTCATTAAAAGCTCTACAACTGACTGACACTGTTTCAACTGAAGGCTGCTCATCAGGTATATCTCAAGTCTCCATGAACTGTAAGTACCAAGGGACTTTTCCACTGGCACAAAAGACACCACAGATAACATTATAATTATTTTGAGTGAAAGAACAGATGCCAAGTGTTTCTAAACTTTTCATGCCATTAACCTTTTTTTTTGGGGGGGGGGAGGAATTGTTTTACACATTCTAGAGGAGCAACAGAATCATTTGAAAACTAATAACCAATAAATGCAATGGCATGAAAATAGCTCCTGTATGTAGCCCTGTTCCATTTCTACAGTTAAGAGCAATTAATTTAAAATCTTATGAAAAGCAAATCATCCAGTGAATCTATCTAGAATCCTAACCAGTATTTAAATAAGGTATGTATTTCTTGCACTGCCATGTAAATATAAGTATTTTTAAAAATACAGACTTCTAATAGTAAATGCCTTATAAGGGACTCTTATTGTACTATTTACCCGTTATATACCCCTAAAACTTTTGAATTTTATCATCCAAAATACATTTTTATTACCGAATGCTTTTATTTTAATATGTGGCTTTTTTACTTGTTTCATTTTATCATGTATTCAATCTAATTTAGAAAATAAAAATACAAATGAAAACCTATGCTCTCCTGTTTACTTAAGATGGATATACTTCTAGAATGTTATTTTGACTTTACCTCTCAGTTAATATAATAGGAGTGTCCAACTTCTCTATAAGAAGTTTATGATTTTCAATTAGTTTTTTGAAGAGAAGGGCTTCTTCCATTCTGTATGGATTTAGCATCTCTATTTTTTCTTCAGAGGCAAGTATCCACGCATCAGGAAAATTCAGAAGGCGAATTAAGCAAGATTCCTCTTTATCTGCCTTTTTATATTCAAGCCTTTGAAGTTTTTGTTTGAATGCATCCATGGAGAAAGGCAGTTGTAGAGTTTTTTTTGCTTGGTAATCATCATGCTTTTTTCTTATTTGCGAGTTAAAAAGGGTGTCCAATTTTTGCTGATTATTTAAGCAGTCTTTTAGTTTAATCTTGTGTCTTTTCTCTCTCTCCCTCATTGATGTTAGTGTATTAGGACACATAGCTTTTCTGCTTTGCCTGTTGTATCGTTCCAGATCTTTGTCAGCTTTTTCCTCATATCTTATATAAAGAAAGAGAATGGGAAAGAACAAAGAGTACATGAATTGTGTTAGCACAAGATGTTATAACAAATACATAATGTGTTGCTTTTCGTACCAAAAACAATTTTCCTGCTTCATTTTAATAGTTTTAGGTATCATTAAGTCACTGTATTTTCAATAACAATTCCTTTTTAATACAAATATGGAGACTATATTATAGCTACAGTTCAATTATTTGGATTCATTTATTTCTGTCAAAAACAAAAACATATATATTAGAACTGTGTTCAGTAATAGTGGATTGTAGCCAACATTTCCCACAAGAAGTGAAGAGAACCAAAGACAAAACAGATCCCTCCTTCTCCATATACAGGTAGTCCTCAACTTACAACAATTCATTTAGTGACCATTCAAAGTTACAACAGCACTGAAAAATGTGACTTATGACCATTTGTCAAAGTTATGACCTTTGCAGCATCCTCATGATCAAGTGATCAAAATTCAGATGCTTGGCAACTGGTTCATATTTATGACCGTTGCTGTGTCCCAAGGTCATGTGATCATCTTTTGCAACTTTCTGACAAGCAAAGTCAATGGGGAAGTCACATCCACTTAACAACCAGGTTATTGACTTATCAACTGCAGTGATTCACTTAACAATTGTGGCAAGAAAGGTCGTAAAGGGCAACTTTTGCTTAACAAATGTCTCACTTAACAACATAAGCTTTGGGCTCAATTGTGGTCATAAGCTGAGGACTACATGTATGCAGAAACGATGTAAGGCAAAAGGAAAAAATCCTTTTGCATGAAATTAGTCTATTTGCAAATTGCTGGATGCTGTCAGAAAATAACTTTTCCTCAAAACATTATCCCTTACTGGCTCCTTGGGAGAGTTAGATCCAGAAAACCATGAAGTTTGCTTCCTTCTTAAATGTTGGCTATTCATAAAACAATGGCATTAAGCTGAACTGTAATTGCAGCCACACTTATCAAAACACATCTTATCAAAGTCAACGAAACTATTTTTTATTTGTTGGATTTATATCCAGTCTATTCTAAACTGACAAGTTTTAATACAGAATTAAGTTCAACAATCTTACTTCTTTTTTTCTTCTTCATTCAATGAGTTCCACATTGCTTCCATTTTCAGCAGTAGTTTTTCTGAGTTTAATTTGGCAATTTCACTCAATGAATCAGGAGAATAGTCTTGAACAAAAAGTTCAAATGCTGACATGGATTTCCTGATAGTCTTATTGCTAATTAAGTCATAGGCTGTAATCTGACCCATTTTATCTTTTATCACATTTGTTTTTTTAACAGCTTGATTGTTACTTTCTTCTTGAAGTTTTGCTAAACCACCCTTTTTCTTTTGAGGTCTTACTTCATCCTTATCTGGAATTAAAATTTGAACTGGTTCCAGATTTTCTGCTCTGGAATTTTTAAATGCATTCCCCATACTCCATTTATCAGCAGTGATTTCAGATGAATCTGCAGAGATTTTAGCTCTTTCTCTTTCTTCTTGAAAACTGTAATTTCTTGAATCACTCTCCATGCTATTTTCACACTGAATGTCCATTGCAGTATTATTATCTAGATTAAATATTTCCTTATTCTGTTGATCTTGACAAAGTACATTATTTGGTTGGTTATCCTGAAATTGATCATATCCAACTATTTCATTATCAGGTATTTTAATTTCAGTAGAAGTATCATGAGAATAATGATTACATATTGTTTGATTGCCAACTAATCTGTTTTCCTGTACATTAGCATTTTGCATGTCATTACTAAGTGAAGATTGTGAAGTACAAGCAAGTGGATTTATTCTTGTACAAGACTGGGTTACAACTTCTTGTTCAGCTTCATTAATATCTTTTGAGGTATTGTTGGTTGCATTCATTTCATAAGACACAGAGCTATTTAATGGTCCATATAATAATATCAAATTCTCTTCAATAGCAAGACAGATAGATTCCTAAAAAATTGAAGAAATAATTCAGTAAAAATATATTACTTATTGTTACAGAACAATTTATTTATCCTCAGGCCACAAGAATTTTGCCCTTTTTAAAATCCAAGCGATAATAAAAGAACATGGACTCAGAAACAATTATTTTACTGCATCATCAGAGTAAAATCTTTATTACGGTATCTAATTACATATTAAGAAAGAGAAAAAGACTTAAAGACTCTACCTTATTATGTACTAATACTTGAGATTTATCTGGTATTAAATTGACATCCACAGCAGATGGAGGAACAGTAATGTTGAGAAAGAAAATCGGGAACAATCGATAAAAATCCTTGTGTAATATGCTATAGTACTGTTGAACAAGCTAAAATATTTATAAAAAAGAATAAAATTAACTCAATAACTTTAAATTAAATACCAAATTATTGCTAGAATCTAATGGATTACTTTTCATAAAAAAACTGTGTGGGGAATATTTCTTTTCCCCATGGTGACCTTTCCTGTGTAAAGCTGCTCCGGAGGAGCAGTGCTATAGCAGAACTTTGCTTCTATGACACTGGATTCCATACTATTATTGTTTATTTATACCTCTGAGTATATATAGCAAGAATTATAGTCACATATCTGGTGTACACCGCTTAGAGAGTGCTTGCACTTAAAGCGGTATATAAGTCTCATAAATAAATAAATAAATAAATAAATAAATAAATAAATATCTCGCTTGAGGAAAGAAATAGCAGCTTTTATTAGGCTGCAATAGTACTTCGTTGCTGGTAAGGTGACATGCTACAAGAATGTAATACTATTTCACTTGATATGTTCTAAATGCATGCCGATGCAGTAGTTCCCTGTATTAAAATAGGCAAACTACTGCACAATAGTAATTACTGAGGAACAGGCTACATTTTTTAAAACAAAATTCACCGTTAATATGGGAACTTTATCCCATGCTACAGTGGAATAAAATTCTAAAACTAAAAGGAATTTCAAAACAACTTGTGATACAGGCTTACATTCTAATGTACAAAGTTAAAACTTGAATTCAAATCTGCTATAGCTACGTTTTGATTTAAACAATGCTTTGTAAATCACAGAAATAGGATTGAAAAAGTAGTACCTTAAGAATTTCTTTTTGATACACTGGTCGGCTGTTTATAAAAATGAAACTTCTTTCTGAGTTCGACTGACTTGTCAAACCTCTGTCTGAATCAGGCTTTGGAACAAAGCCACTGAAAGATATCTATAATGATAATAAACGTAAAATATCATTAAATAACATTGAATCACATAATAACTCTTCTATGAATAAAAAGAAAGATTAAGGAAAAAAACAGATTCTGGTTAAAGTTAGAAAAATGTAGGACAGACAGCACCACCACCAGATTGATTTGTAACTGACTGACCAACTGTACTCAATGTGTAGTCCTTAATAGAACTACATTTGCATGGAGGGAAGAATGAAGTGGGGTACTCCAAGGTTCTGTCTTAGGCTCAATACTCTTCAACATCTTCATAAACGATTTAGATGAGGGGACTAAAGGGGAAATTGTTAAATTTGCAATAACACCAAGATGGTAGGAACAGCAACACAGAAGGATCTCGACAGACTTGAACCCTGGATCCTATCTAACAAAATGAAGTTCAATAGTGAGAAAAGTAAGGTTTACACTTAGGCAAGAAAAAACAAATGGACAGGAATAGAATTGATGGAACCTGACTCACTAGCAGTAACTGCGAGAGGGATCTTAGAATTCTAGTGGACAATCACTTAAATATGAGTTAGCAGTGTGCTACAGCCACCATAAAAGGCCAATGCAGTTTTAGGGTGCATTAATAGAGGGAAAGAATCAATTAATTAATACCACTTCATAATGCCTTGGTAAGACCACATATGGAATACTGCATCTAGCTTTGGTCGCGATAATATAAAAAAGATGTTGAGACTCTTTGAAAGAGTGCAGAGAAGAACCAAAAAGATGATAAGAGGGCTGGAGGCTAAAACATATAAAGAAAAGTTGCAGGGATTGGGCACATCTAGTCTAGTAAAAGAAGGACTGGGGTAACATGATAGCTGTGTTGCAATATTTGAGGGGCTGCCACAAAGAAGAGGTTAACCGATTCCCCAAAGCACCTGAGGCAGGGCAAGAAGCAATGGGTGGAAATGATCAAGGAGAGAACCAATCTAGAACTAAGGACAATGTCCTGGCAGTAAGAGCAATTAATCAGTGGAACAACTTTTCTCCAGAAGTTATGGGTGATCCATCACTGGAGATTTTAAAGAAGAGATTGGACAGCCATTTGTCTGAAATGGTATACGGTCTCCTGCTTGAGCAGGGGGATGGACTGGAGGATCTCTAGTGTCACTTCCAACTCTGTTATTCTGTTCTGTTATTCTTTCTATGATCTCATGTATCCATCCCATCAAGCCCAAAGAAAGTCCAGAATGGTATATAGGACGGGCATAGGGCAGTGGTGGCGAACCTATGGCACGGGTGCCAGAGGCGGCACTCAGAGCCCTCTCTGTGGGCACATGTGCCATTGCCCCAGCCTTGCCTCTCCCACAACCCCCTCCTCAGCAGCCACCCTGGAGGAGAGTCGCCCCCGACTGTGGCCCACGCGGAGCAGCCACAGACTCTGCCCTCACGCCCCATCATGCAGTTGATGCTGCGGGGCGTGGGAAGAGGGTGTGGCCATGGCACTGCTGGCTGATCTGTGGTGGGCCCTGGAGGCGGTGAATGGCCCTGAGGGGAAGTGGGGTATGGGCAGGGCAGGGTGTGGAGTGGGGCGGGACTAGTTTTTGGGCACTCAGTCTCTAAAAGGTTCGCCATCACTGGCATAGGCCACAGGCAAGGGGTTGAATATAAGACTTCCAAGGTATTATTCTATGTTCTTTAATGCAAGTAAAATAATTAAAGAAATAAAAGGCCGAGACTGTAACTTTAACTATCTCTTTTACATCTAGTGGGTGGGGGAGGATCACAGATTGGGAAGCATTCCTTCAGATGACTGGGATTCAAGCAATTTAAGAACTTAAAAACAATATAGCACAGCACAGATAGAAAAAAAATAAAGACAGTTTGATCTTTGGGATTATTCTATTAGATTCTCTGGGTTTTTTTTTTGATTAGTATGTTTCATTTTTTTCAGAAAATTTATTGAAATATGGATGTTTTAATGTTTATATTGTCAATCCATTAGTGAAAAACAACTCAAATACAACAAATTAGATGTAAATAATATTAAGTTGAAATAATACTGGGAAGAAGTAATTTATGTGACGGCTTAGAAACTTAACTTCAGATCTTCATTGTGCTGTTGAAAAGGTACCATGTTCTTCATAACAGCAGGTCCCACTACTTCCATGAAAGCCATTTTATGGTCTAGTACCCTGGTCTTCTGCCATATGATTGTCTGAAAGCCAAATTTATAACATTAAAATGAAATAAATAAATATTTATATAAATATATATAAATAAAATAAGAACAAGATTTAGTCACAAATATGTGTATGAAACGGTACACTTGTCCTGGGTTTTTAACATTCTGTTCCTAAACACATGTACCTTCTTATGAGTACAGCATATACAATTGGTCCTTCAGTATATATTTTGTAGCAACTGGGCTGTCTGTCTAGAGTTCCTTACCTATTTCTTGTCTAGTGGCAGATTTTTAACAACTGGGAAGTTTACAAATACGCAACTATATAACGCTTAAAAACATCCACAAAGATGTTGGCTTTTTGATTCACAAATACCATCAGTGTGACTTCAGAAAGAAGTTAGTCAATACATTCATTACTTCAATACATTCATTACAAAACAGTAATTAATACAATTGGAAACAATTGTACAATTCTACCTCATTAAGGAATTCATGTTTAGTTCATATTAAACCAAGTTTACAATGCATAAAATACAGACAAGCTTTACTTTATTGGTTTAAAGCATGGCATTCAAGTTACAATATGTAAAAAACCCAAAATGTTACTGTTCAGATTTATTGTAAATATATGTTTGATCATTTTAATAAAAGTATTTTCAAAAAGGTAAAACAATAAAATAGTCAAAAGTTAACAGAATTGCATACACGCTGTTTTCAATTTTACTTCACTTCATGTATTTCTTATAACCATTATATGGAAATAAAGAAAAAAGTGGTACTTGGCAGTCTTTGTACAAATCTGAATGAAATTTATATAGAACAGATATTCAAGTTAAATTATTGTTGTGTATTTTATTTGCAACTGACAAATTCACTTCTATCAATTCATCAGTAGTAAATAATCATATACAGAAGAAATGTTTCCATTTCTTTCATGCTCAGAAGGGGCGTTGTCTTACCTGAACGCCTTTTCTCAGCATGATGATGGAGAATCCACAAATGGGTTGTCTTAATCTTCCTGCTCAAATAAGACTAAGTCTGAAAGGTTGCCACGCCTCTGCTTGTGCAAGAACACCCCAGTTTATGAAGAAGGTGAGGCACAGACATTAGTCCGACGCAAACGGTCCTCCTACACTGGACACAGGATCAAACGGACAGTAAAAGGGAGGGAGTGGATTCTCCATCATCATGCTGAGAAAAGGCGTTCAGGTAAGACAACGCCCCTTCTCCAGCATGATTCGATGGAGAATCCACAAATGGGACATACCAAAGCCCTGTTGTCTCTAGGGGGAGGAAATAATTTGGGCCTGGGTCCCGTTGGTTGATGTTACATGTTGCAATACTCTGCGACCAAATGCAGCATCCGAGGAGGCATATTTGTCAATTTTGTAGTGCTTGACAAAGGATGAAGGTGAGGACCATGTTGCCGCCCAACAGATCTCCCGACAGTTGCCTGGGTTGCCCAGGCCGCCGATGTAGCGGCGCCACGGATGGAATGGGCCGTGATGTGTCCAGGAACAGTCAATGATTGTGACCGGTATGCTAGGGCAATGCAAACCCTAATCCATCTCCCTATCGTTGAGGAAGAGACCTTCTGACCCATGGAGGAAGGTTGAAATGACACAAACAATGCTTCGGATTTACAGAAGGTCGAAGTCTGTTTGATGTAATGTCGCAGGGCCCTGCGAGGTCATGGGAAAGGTTAGGACAGAAATTTGGTAACACCACCTCTTGGGATCTAAGGTACAACGAATTGACCTTGGGAATAAAGGAAGGGTCTAGTCTGAGGGTCACCCTGTCTGCATGGAAGATGCACAGGTCCTCTCTGACGGAGAGAGCGGCCAGTTCTGAAATTCACCTGGCCGACGTGACAACCACTAGAAAAGCCACCTCCATGGACAACAGCTTAAGACAGCATGTATTAATAGGCTCAAAGGGTGGCGAGATGAGGGCCTGCAACACCTGTGTAGGTCCCAAGAAGGATATCGGTGAACTGCTGGTGGCCTGGCATTAGTCGCTCCCTTTAAAAAGGAACGCACTGTAGGGTGGTGTGCCAAAGGAACGGAATTGTCACACAGGAGCACTGTTGATAAAGCTTCTACCTGTCTGCGGTTGGTGCTCGGGGATAGTCCCTTGACCAACCCATCCATCAGAAATTCCAAAACAATCAGAACAGAGGTGTCCAAGAGTTCCACTTTATGGCCAAAGCACAAGGTACAGAAGCTCCTCCATGTGGCAACATAGATTCTATTCATTGAGGGGCGCCTGGATTGCTGAATCACGGCAATCACCCTCGACGAATATGAGTCTCGGGTCAAGGCCCGCCTCTCAAGTGCCAAACGGTTAGTTGGAGCCACTGTGGATCTGGATGCTGAAGTACTCCTTGAGTAAGGGTAATACAACCTGTGGGGATCCTCCATGGGGGGGGGGGATGGAGAGCTCTACCAGGTCGGCGAACCACAGATGTCTCAGCCAATGTGGAGCAATCAGAATGACCTCCACCCATTTGAGCAGGATCTTGCGGATCGTCGTGGGAAGGAATGGCAAGGGAGGAAAAGCATATAGCAGCTCCCTGGGCCAGGGAGTGTGGAGGGCATCCGTTCCTTCTGCTGTCGGAGACGGGAACCTGGAAAAGAATCTCAGGAGTTGTGAATTGGCTGGGGAGGCAAAGAGGTCTAAGTTTGGGGGACCAAACCTGTCCACGATCTCCCTGAACAACCCCGGGTCCAGGCGCCATTCGGCGTGGTCCACAGTTGATCTGCTCAATGAGTCTGCCTGCTGGTTGGTCACTCCGGAGATGTGTTCTGCCCTGATGGAGGCAAGATTGTTCTCTGCCCAAGACCCCAACAATTGAGCCTCCTCCATGAAAGGACTGGACCTGGTCCCCCCTTGTCTGTTCACGTGGGCCTTTGCAGCAATGTTGTTGGTAAGCACCAGGACATGTTGTCCCGCTACCCTGCTGCTGAAGTGTCGTAAGGCCAGATGTATGGCCCTGAGTTCTAGCCAGTTTATGATGTTTTTCAACTCCTCTTGGGACCACCGACCCTGAGCCCATTGGGATTGGAGATGCGCTCCCCAGCCGAAGAGGCTGGCGTTCATGGTCAGAGTAAGTCTGGCAGGCTCCTTGAATTCTGTTTCCCGTGACATTGCTGGGGAGGCCCACCAGTGAACAGAGTTCAACGCCTGACACGGAACTTGAACCTTCTGGTTGGAAGTGCTGATGCGTAACCTCTGGAATGGAAGTAGAAACCACTGCAGCTCCCTGGCGTGAAGACGTGCTCATGGGATGATTTGTATACAGGACACCATTTTCCCCAGGAGTTGTGACAACAAAGCTAGGGTGACCACCCTCTCCCTCTGGATCTGATGATCTAGGACCCATATGCTGTCCCGTCGGTCCTGTGACAGATAGACCGTGCAATTGTTCATGTCTATGATTGCCCCTAGATGCAGGAGACGGGTTGAGGGCACTGTATAGCTTTTCTGAAAATTGACAGAAAACCTGTGCTCCTGAAAGGTCCTGACGGCAAGGGCAAGATCCAATTGAGCTAGCTGGATGGAGGGGGACTGTATCAGAAGGTAGTCCAGATAGCACTGAACCCTTATTGGGATCTGTCTGAGGTGGGCAGCCAACATTGTCAAAATCTTCGTAAACACCCTGGGCGCTGAGGAGAGACCGAATGGAAGGGCCCTGTATTGATAGTGCTGTTGGGCATAACAAAATCTGAGAAATTTGCGATGCTCAGGGAGAATAGGGATGTATAAGTATGCCTCTGTTAGGTCTATTGAAGTCAGGAAATCCCCTTTTCTGATGCTGGCTAGGATCGATTGCAGCGACTGCATCTTGAACTTCCTGTACATCAGATAGTAATTTAGACCTTTTAAATCTAAAATTGCCCTCCAGCCCCCCAAGGACTTCGGAACGACAAAAAGAGTGGAGTAAAACCCCCGTCTCTTCTGGTCTTCCGGTACTGGCTCTATGGCCCTTATCTCTGACAAGTGGGAGATGGCCTCTGACATGAGGTTCACTCTGTTCTTGTTCGTGGGGGTGGGGCAAGATAGCATTAGGCTTAGTAGCCAGGTGCCACTTCGCCTTCAGGTCCGCCCGCCAGTTCTTGAGCCACAAAAGTCTGCAGGCTGAAATATCTACTGCGAAGAGTATCTTGCAGCATGGAGGGAGGCGTCAGCCATATACTGGGATGTGGCCAACTTACCCAGGTTCTGATGAACACGAACCTGGTCGGGAGGGATCATGTCCTGGAGTTTGTGGAGCCACAAGATGGAGGCCCCAGTGAAGAAGGCCATGGATGTGGAGGCCTTGATTGCCCAAGCCGAAGCCTGATGTGATCTGCGCAAGGCAGCTTCAAACTTTTTGTCCTCTGCCTTGAGCGCTTCAGCCATGTCCCCTGGAATATTAGAGTTGGAAAAAAGAGAGTTTAGTGGTTCATCAATTAGAGGGACCTCCAGCAACGAGGCGAAAGAGGGAGCCACATTAAATAAGTTTTTCTCTGAAGTCCCCAGATTGGGAATAGATCCCATGTTTCCCCACTGCTTCTGCACTATGTTGCGGAAGAAGAAGGGGGACAGGGAACATGTTTTTGTAGCACCACCAGTTCATCATACAGTGGATTGGGGTCCTTGGATGTAGAAGGTGTTGGCTGGGCATCCTGCTCCGGGGTGATGTTGGCTGCAGTGCAAGCCTTGAGCAGCAATGATCAAAAAGACCAGCGGGGGAGCCGGATCCGGTGGTGAAACATCTTCGTCATCCGACAGGAGCAGACCTGAAGGGTCGAATTCCGCAGAATCTGATTCTGAAGAAACATCCTGGGTGAAGTCTGGGATCTCTGGTTGAAGGCAAGGCTGTGGAAGTGCTGCGGGAACTTGTTGAGGTCGTTGGCAGACTGATGAGGCCATGAATTGGGCGAAGGCCTGAGTCATCATAGCCTGAAACTATTCAGTCCATGCTGCCTGTGGTTCAGGGGGGCAGAGCGCTGCTGCAGTGGGCATAAAGGTAGCCTGCACCCCAGAAAGTGACATGCCTTGAGCGGCAACCCCTTGCGCTTCTAGGTCTGGCTCTGAAATAACAGGCTCTACCTGTGCCGCCTCCCTTTGAGGGGACCAGGCCCTTGGGGCTAGAATAGAGGAAACTAGCTGGGGCTCAAAAAGCGACGTCACCAGCAGAAGTATTAATATCTGCTGTACTTGGAGATTCTAAGGCCTGTCGCCTGCTGGCCTCCTTTTTGCCTGTTTTTGAGGTCTTTTTATTGGACTGGACCTTGGCCTTTGCCTTCAGCATCCCCGCCACCTCCATTGTGGAGGATTTGTGTTTCTTTCTGGCGGGGGAGTCCGAAATGCTCTGGGGCGGTTGAGGGACAGAATTATCTGACATCCTCTGGTACACCAGATCTGTTGCCAGCAGTGGAAATTGAAATTACTACCACTGCACCAATGGATGTCCCTCTAAACACCAGTGGCTGATAGCGTTAGGTGCTATAATAATGCCACCTGTGGTGATTTAATACTCCCAATGTCCCTTCAAGCACCAGTGGCTGATAGCGTTAGGAGCTATAGCAATGCTACCTGTGGTGACTCAGTACCCCCAATGCTATAAGAGACCGCTGACTGATCTCCTCCCTCCATCTGACAGAACTCAGTCAAGGAATCCAACTTCTGGAGGGGTGATGGGGTGGGGTTAAGTTCTCAGGCAATTTTATATTGCCCTCCCCAGACCTCTAGAAAGGAGCCAGTGATGATTAATTAGTATGCCCTTGATGTGGACAAAATGGCGGCCACCTGTTTTGTGCCCAATTTAACGGCCGTTAGCTGGCTGTTGCGCCAATTCAAAATGGCGGCCGCACATTTAAGCACTCAAAAGGGGAATCCCTGACAAGGCAAAGAGGCCCCGGCTGGAACGAAGATCTCCAGCAGCCATGCGTTTTAGCGCTCAAAAGGGAAGCCTGACAAGCCAATGAAATCCCCGGCTGGAGCGATGATCTCCGGCGACGCTCCGATCCGCTGAGGGACTGCAAAGCCTGCCAAGCAGAAAGGAATGTCTGCGTTGCCTAGGGAACCGAGCAATCAGCTGGTGCAATGAGCAAAAAATGAACGGAGCCAGGAGCTACTCTGGGGAATTGCAAACAGTCGCCTGAGGCAGATAAGTATCTGTTCGCTGGCAGCTCTTTCAGGATGAGGGAGGGAGTTCGAAGCCGTTTAAGCGATCTCCACCTCCGTGCCGATAATCAGGAGACAATGAGGCCCCGGCCTGCAGTTGGAATACGTTGGGGCCTGCAGGGAAGCCCTGAAGGCAGGGAAGGAACTTCCCTCAGTCCCAATGTAATAGTCCAATTTTAAGTTGTTCAAATTCAATATTTTGGAAGGTGTCCAAATTAAATTTTGACTTTTGAGATAAAGTTTTGAAGGAAGGAAAATCCACAGGGGAATAAGATCTTGAAAGGAGCAAAATTTACGTGTCTGCTGAGCAAAAGACTAAGCCGTAAACTGGGGTGCTCTTGCACAAGCAGAGGCGTGGCAACCTTTCAGAATTAGTCTTATTTGAGCAGGAAGATTAAGACAACCCATTTGTGGATTCTCCATCCAATCATGCTGGAGAAATTCTATCGCCTTTGAAATAGTGTAGCTGGAATAGTACATACATACAAATCCAATAAATCTACTTTCCAATCTGTAGGGATTATTTAATCTGACTGAAGTTAAATTAGCACTCAGGTCATTATCAAGAATGAAAGCTACAGGAAATCATGAAAAATTTACAGAAATGGGGCAAGCAATAGAAAACGTTCAGTAAAAGATCTAACCCAGCTATGCTACCAAAATGTGGAGAATGACACAGTCACCAAGAGAGTGGAAGATGTAAATCAGTATTCCAATACAGAGACTTAGACAGTAGGCAGAGTGAGCAAGTTAACATACAATAATCTTAATTTCATACACAAACAGAGTCCAATCATGACATCCAATTAGAGCCTTACATGAAAAAGGGGATGCCATGTATTCAAACTTACTTAGAAAAGGGCAAGGAAGACATTATTGTCAATGCTGCTGCATAACTGCGAAAGTCAAAGAATACAAAAATATGTCACTGTGTGCTTCATTGATATCGAAAAGCCTTTGATTATATGTTGATCATGTCATACTATAGAACATCTTAGAAAAATTTGAAAGCCAGAGCATCTCACTATTGTCATTTGAAACCCATACATAAATCAGAAAGCCACAGTCGAGCAGAACATAAAAAAAACAAAAGATTGGATTCAAGTCAGAAAGGAGTAAGATTAGGCCATATATACTCCTCTTACTTATTCAATCTATATGCAGAATACATACTGAGGGAATTTGGATAAAAAGAAGATAAATATGGTTTTTAATTGGAGGAAAAATAACCATATCAAATATCAATAATCAGTGCTATACTGATGACACTATTCTAATAGCTGAAAATGATCTGCAAGCTTTAGTAATGAAAGTCAAGAAATACAGTGAAAAAAATGGATTAACATTAACAGAATGTAAACCTTAACAGAAACTAGGCTTAGAATTGATAAGAGGTTGTAGTGTCTGGGTTCTCCCTTTTTAGGATTAAATATCAACAGAAAGGAACCAGCAATTAGGAAATACCCTGCAGATTAACATTTGACAGAGCAGCCATGAAGGCCTTGGAAAAGACATTCAGATGCTGGGATCAGAATCACAAAGGCAGTGGTTTCCCCACAACATTATGGAAGTCCAAGTTGGATTCTGAAGAAGCAGGATAGAAATAGTGTTGATGCTTTGATGCTGGAAAAGTTTCTTAAGAATATTATGGATAATCAATTCTCTCAAGTGGGTCATCAAATAAATAAACTTGGAATTCTCATTCAAGGCTCAAATGAGCACACTTTGGACACATTATGTGAAGACCATTTTTTTGAAGAAACCCATAATGTAGCATGGTAGATGGACTCTGTTACAGCATCAATGGGTGTGACTATGGAAGATCTGAAGAATCAGACTGGAGAAAATCTATGCAGTTGCTAAGAGCTGACATCAGCTTTAGAGCAATGAATGAATGGGTTTCAGAATCACTGGATTTTTCTTCTATACCAGAGAACGCCCACTAAATCAATCTGAAGTTGCAATAAGATTCCTGCATATGCAAAATCTCCTATATATAATGTAATTAATCGATCTTTAATTAATGATTAATGATACACAATCTACACCCTTTAAAATTGAGATGTAATATAATTATGCCAGAAAGAAAATAATAAAGTCCTGCAATCTTGTAACAACAGAAATAATAGTTTGGGATAAAAATAATCATGGACCAAGCTATGGATTAAAAATCTTAATATTTAAACATTTAGTTAAATATAGTTTAATAATCTAGACTGCATGTAAACTAAGATGCATGTGATACAACTCACAGTGAGGAGAAAAAAACAGGCCAACTTTGAAGCATGACAATCTGCTAAATACAAAGTTCACATAACAAAAGCAGTTACTGTCCTAGGCATTTATATTTACTTTTTAATCCTAGATTGATATCATTTCTAATTAAGATTCATAGTCTTATTTAATTTTTAAAGCCTTGATAAAGTACTACAGTACATTTATGATTCTTCATTCTATCTCACAACAGGTTTCCCGAACTGTTTGATTTATAGTCGTGACTATATTCTGAAGATTATGCTATAAATACATTGTCGCACACCCCTCTATTTTCTAGGTCATATAAATCTGGGGACCATGATGAGCCAAGAATGAATCTGACTCTAGGCAGTATGATGACACTGCAAAAGTATGCTATCAAAATATACTATTACATACAGACTATCTTAGGTTTAGTGAAAGCTAGCCAAATATATCTTGCCTTCTGTTTCATTGAAGATTATAAGAACTTATAATTTACAAAATGAAACAGAACAGCCATTGGTATTAAGTACCGAGGGCATCTTCCCTGGGTAAAGCCTGTCATCTGGCTCCTATTGAAACATCCCTGTTGATCACCACTTGGACATAACAAAACCCCCAGATATTTCATTACCTCTTAATCCTGGCCTTCTGCTTCCCTTACCTGGCAGGGTGGGGGGAGGGTCCTCTCCCAAACACACAACCCAGATACCCAGAGTCAACCTGGGGGTAGGGAGTAGTAGCAGGACTTGTAGTGCTTCAGCACTCGCTCTCAACACAAATGGGGCCCCAACCATAGTATGTTAAATATAATTAAAATGAAATCTAATTAAGTTTATGACTTAGGCCACCCATTTTTATTTTCTGGAATACGGTGCCTGCTCATCAAATGTTTAGTGCAGTGATGGGGGACCTTTTAGAGACCGAGTGCCCAAACTGCAGCCCCAAACCCACTTATTTATCACCAAGTGCCAGGTGGGTGTGGCCCACTGGGTGGGCATGGCTGTGGTGCTCATGGCAGACTGGGTGAGTATGGCCAAGGTGGGCGTGATCACCTCAGTGTTGCTCCTGGGGAGGGACGCCTATGGGGGCCGGGTAGGGTTGGGGGGGTCTCTGGCAGGTGGGGCAGTGGGCAGGAGGCTCGTCCTGCGGGGTGAAGCAAAGCAGGGTGGAGTAGCCATTGCAGCAGGGCAAGGCGAAGCAGGGACCGGGGTGACTGCTGCCTGACACTATCGGCCCCTGCACACAGAGGCCAGCGAGTGCATGGGTACTGGGATGCATCCAGCCACGTGGACCTCGGCGAGTTAGTGGGCAGCTGGTTGAAGAGGGACGGTTGCCATTTCTGGGGCATGGCGCGCGCGCCCACAGAGAGGACTGAGTGCCGCTTCTGGCACGCGTGCCATAGGTTCGCCACCACTGGTTTAGTGTATTCCTTGACTCTGTAAAACTTAAAGATTCCAGAAAATAAGTTATTTTCTGCACTCATTTTGTTTCATAGGAAGTTCAGTGAATACTTCAAAAGGTATGCCGATATTAACAATATCTGTGCAGCATGCTAAGATACAAATTCTAATTTAGTTCATCAGAATTGACAGTTTTATGAAACTGATTTTTGTTTTGGAGTCTACTAATCATAGTTCCTAACTTGGATGAAACAGAAAGGATGCCTAAGCATAGTTTAGTGGTTTTCTTCACTGTTGACCCAAAAAAGAAAGTGAATGGGCATATTCATATTGTACAATGCCGATTTCCTAAACAGATTCTTAAACTTTTTGCTTGGCACTAAGTAGAACATAGCCATAAAGGTTTTAATCCTAACCCAACTCAAATTGCAATGTTCCCCAGGGTAAAAATGTCTCACATTTTTTATTAAAAAAGCCACTTTTAGCCAAGATAGATTGCTTAAGAGGCCAGATCTAGTCCATAGACTACCAGATGGACATACCTGTTTTAAAAGTACTAATTTTAGAAACTTGTGTTAAAAAGTTGCAAGCAGATGAGACCATGCGTACCACTGAAAGCTAATGCCTTATGAAAAATAATACTATCATCAGGAGTTGTTTGGATCCATAGAAGCACTGTAAAGTACTTGTAAATTCCAAAGATGAATTCAGTTCCTCAATTAACAAGCCACATTTTTTTTAAAAAATGTTGTTTCTTAGCATACTTGGTGTTACCAATCTCAATCACAACACAGGGTGCTATCAACTGGGACAATAATAGATCTTTGGGTCTGCTCTGCAGGATTTGAAAATTAATTTTCCTACTGGATTTTCCCACTGTCAGTGCTAAGAACAGACACTGCCATGATTGGCAGACTCAGATTTCTCCTTGCTCATCTGAACCCTCCTTTTGAAAGGGAAGGTATTCTGGAGAAGCAGATGACAGAAAAGATTTGGACAGATGAGAGAGCTACTGAAAGAGACCACTAGAGATCCAAAGTCCAAAGGAGTACAGACTATTGAGCTATTGTATGAATAATTCCAGCAATTAAGCAAAGGCCAATCACATCCTATTAAAAATTAAAACTCCTCTTTTCAATAGCAGAAGAAACAGAGGGAACATTGACATGTGTGAGACCCAGAAAATACGAATTGCATATCTGTTCTGTAAAATGTTATTTGTTTGTTCTCATCTCATCCAGTCTCTCATAGCTTCCATATTTTTGAGCAAGGATCACCAATATATTATTGCTGATGTGAAGTGACAAGGTATAACTAGATATTATCAACATGGAGATGTTTCATCCCAAATCAATGGATTAACATTTGTAGATCAATACAGATGCTAAAATAATATGGATAGCCAGCCTTTGAGATACCTTCCATGGGAACAACAACCATGACTTTTCCTCTACGGTGACTATGGACTGAAACTGTCTACTCAGAAACACCATAAAGAGCACACTCACTTCTTGTAAGCAGTCCAGAAGGATTTCATGGCTGATAATATTTAATACTACTGGGGAAAGCTATCAGGTGTGAACCTAATTGGGAGGACTTCAGATATGCTTTTTCATCTAGGGCTCTCTATGTCCCGCTGCATTCTACAAAGCTTCTCCCAAAAAGGGCAGATTGGAGATGGGACAAAGTTATCTAACATGGTTAGATTGATAAATTACCTCAGGAGCAGATACATTATTGCTTCCCTCAAGGTAGATGATACCCCTTCCTCTCATAAAGAGGCACTTTTCAAGTATAGTATCCAACTGGAAATCCCTTCCTAGTTACCAGAAGGAGCCAAGCAGAACATGGATTCCCCCCCCACCCCAATAATAGAGCTATTATAATACAGAAAACCCTACTCACTTCCTTGGATTGCACAAATTGAAAACATTTTCAGATAACCTTGCAATATTTTTCCCCAAACCACTCACTATATTCTATCCAAGTGACATCCACTTTTGAGCTAAATACAAGTGATTTATTCACATGGAATCTCACAAATATGTTACAGCAGTGTGCAGGAGAACCATTCCACTTACTCTTCCTGAAAACATTCTGGGTAACCTTGAACAGAATGGTGCTGAATGTGAATTTGTAAATGCAATACACACAGTAGAATAATGACTTTGCAGCCCTTATTGCCACACTATGTATGTATGTATGTAAATTATATATGCATCTCCCATATAAAGTTACTTTGGGCAGCATTATATAACATATAGATGTTAATATGTCATGTCCCTCTGACCATATACAGTCTTTGTCTTCTAATATTCTAATACTCTAAGCAATTCTGTCACTTCACTTCTAGGCGCTTCCTGGCAAAGAATTAGGAAATATGTTGGCTTGCATGCCACCCCTTTCCAGATCCCCAATCTAGCTTTTTATCTGAGGGCAGGAAAGTGATAAGAGTGTATCATTCATCACCCTCAAAGCTTCTGCCTCTATGAATCCATTACCTGTCACTCTTTGCACCCATCTACCAGTTAGCCTAAAAAAAAAAAAAAAAAAAAAAGGCAGGTATTAAAATCCCTTATGTCCTGCCTGCAGAAGATGTCTCCAAGATGATTTGTACATGATACAAATGGAATTCAAATTCAAATGGCAGTTCTTGATCAGTGCCAATTCTTGATCAGAGCCAACAAGGAAATATCAAAAGTAACAGGAGTGTTTCCTCTTGCCTTTTTCTATGCGAAAAAGAAAAAATAACTGACACCCCAGTATAATGCTCAACAACTACAGTAATATTTGTGTAACCAAACACAGGAGCAGGCAATACAAAAATGAAAAAATCCCACAAATCTCTTTCTCATGGTATTTGACACTGATGAAATGACGTTTGTTCTTTCCCACAGGATTTTAAAATAATCGATATACCCCACAAGGTCTGAAGACCCGCGTTTTCACATTTTACATTAAACCTACTACTATATGTACAAGCAGCTAATATAATTTTCTCCTGTAAATGCTATGCTGCCGTTTGAAAAATGTGATGGATGAGAAACAAGATGACTGAAGGAACTGGTAACAGGATACAAAAATGTCACCTTTAGGTCAACACTTCACATTCAACCTGTTGGGGGCTGGTGCTGTTACATTAAATATTTAACAGCTGAGAGATAGTAAGATGAGTTGGTCTCAGTCATTTCCTAGTAGACAGGTGTCCATCTTCTCCACATACACTTGCTAATCAATAAGATTTTCCTATTCTAGTAAACAAGCTTCCTCTTTCCTTTTTCACATAGATATGTGCTATCGTTTTTTTCACGCAAAACATTCCCTTTAACAACACTATTTTAGTAGGGCCCTGCAGAAAGCAGCTAAAATCTTGGTATTTCCGTCTGTGTTAAAATATCTGCATGACATCAGAAATCCAGTTGTTATAGCTAGCCAATTTGTTATATCATTTCAAAAGGAAAAAAGTCTTGACAACTCAGTTATACAAATACCTTTTCGTAGGCTCCCATTTTGGAATGGACTGAGAATTCCAACTTAATCCCAATTTGCTTCACACTCACCAAATGTAAGTAGCAATTCTTATGTGGACCCAATCTACCTTGCTAGCATTTCTAGTAATTTTACTAATTTGAAATATTTTAAGTGGCAAAGCATTTAAACTGTTTTCCCCAAACACAAATGGGAATTCAGATTCCCATTTTTGTTTGGGGAAAACAGTTTAAGCCATATACTTTACAGGGCAAAAAGCAGCTAAAATTTCCAGGTAGTGAAAATACGATAGGATTTTTTTTTTTTTACATTCATTAACAGGCAAGAAATAAACATCTAATACTCCCAATCCTGTTCCAATAATAGAAACGTTAAAAAAAATCCATAACAAAAATGGTAAGAAATGACTTCCCTGTGATCATTATATTATTCAGTTTGCTTTCAAGGAACATGATGATGAAAGAAGAAAAATACCTCTTTCTAACATAACCATACTGGCAGGCGTATCAACATTATCAGTATTCAAAGAATGTCTTGGCAGGATAAACCTTCACAAAAAGATGACACACAACTCAATCTAGGATGTCAAAATAGCAGTAGTTCAAGGGATGTCTGTTCAGCAAACCATTATTTAATGTTAATGCAAAACAAAACACACTTTAGAAAAAAATATAATTATCCCAAGTTTTCAGGTTTAATAATATGAAAACATAAAGATTACTAAGAAAGCAACCCAAGTGGTATTCTTTTACAGTTTTTCAATCTATGGGGAAAAGGGGGGGGGGTATAAAAGCACACAGTGTGCTTTAAAAAGTTGTCAGAAATGAACTGAATACAGGGATAGGATATGGAATAATATCAATCTAGTGCAGTGGTTCTCAACCTGTGGGTCGGGACCCCATTTGGGGTCGAACGACCATTTCACAGGGGTCGCCAAACAATGCAGTCCGCCATTTTTCCCCCCTTTTCCTTAGCTGTGCTATTCCCTTTTATTCTATTGGCTTTTGAAAGCCAATAGAATAGACTCTCTTGAATAGAGTCTAATTCTATTGGCTTTCAAAATCCAATAGGAATTGTCCAGGCTGTCTCTGCCCTGCTGAGCCTGCCAAAAGTCCCATTCTGCAAACGGTGCTGCACCAGTTGAGTAGTCCTCGACTTACGACTGGTTGAGTAGTCCTCAACTTATGACCAGTTGGGGGGGCTCGCGGCATTAAAAAGGTTGAGGACCACTGATCTAGTGACTGTTTTGAGTATCCTTGAGTTCTTAATGCACTAAAGATAAGGAAAAATTCCTACCAATTGTGATTAGATCACAGTTATACATTATTTCAATACAGTTTAGAGAAGGAGGCTGGCCACAGAAGATCATATGTGATTTCTGGAATCAACCAGCGACAACAACCTATTTCTCCAGCTTCCAATTACAGGGAATAGTAACATTTATGTATATGATGGTTTTATTCTCAGTACAATGTTCCTAATATGTTTGTAGAAAATACATATTTACTGTAAAGTCCACATGTATCTCCAGAAACAATGACAGTGCTATAAACGCATAGCCAAATTTCTATAGGACATTACATACCTGACAAGATTCCAAAAGAGGCTAAATATATGTTAATATATCATAAATTAATTTACCATATGATTTACCATGTGATGAAAGCATTATATGCAAGAGGAAAGTTCAGAGCCATTTTTAGAACAGTAGAATGAGATACAATGCAATAATGAAGTGTGGCATGCTCTATTCACTATTTATTTATTTAGAATATTTATATGACTACCCAACTCCCTAAGGATGACTAATTATATTAAACAGTCAGCTATATCTTTTTATTGGTAATTTTATTAAAAATTACAATGATAAAAAAGTAATACAAACTAAAAATAAAAGTTTTCTTTTATTTTTATTTTCTTTCCAAATTTTTATTTCAAATCCATCTGGACCCTTATTCTATTTGTAACTTTCCAAAATCAAAGTTCTAATGATTCTTTGGCTGTTTATTCTGAAGTCTTTTTAAAAATCTTTAAACTTATATTTAAAACCTCTTTCACTAAAAAATGAAGGAAACTCACCCGGGGTTTTCAGGTCTGTCGATCCAAATGTTCCTAATAGCTGAAAAGCAGTTTATCCAGAGAGGAATTAAAGAGTCTGTCTACTCATTAGAAAGAGTCAGTCTACTTACTGGTTCTTTATTCCACTACAGTTGGCTCTACTTTTAGTTGGTCAGCTATATCCAATTCAACGTTATACTCCAATCCATTCCGTTCCCTAGCTCAACTATTTTTCCATTTTGTTGTTGTCAGTTGGCAATCCATGTGTGCTGCATATATATAATTATATAATGTATAATGTCCAATGAGCTGCCCCAGCACAATTCCATACTTTTCCCTAAATACTTTTGTACTTCTGCAATAGTGAGTTACTACCAATCACTATATTACACCAATGCCTCAGTTTTGTTCATGATAATTCTGTGGCTACAAACATGCCTGTGTATCAGAAATTGAGAGACATGTTCATAACATAGTAAAAAGTTTGGATGGCTTTTCTGTCACGTGATGAAAGAGTTTACAATAACATTCAAAGGGTAAACTTAATTCAAAGTTTCAAACATTCCAAGGCTTGATGTAGGAGATGACCAGGCTGAGTCCAAGGGAGGGGTCAAACGTGTCATCAGTCATGAGTCCCTTTGTGCCCAAGAGATCTAAGTCCAGTCCACTTTGCATTCCTTATCTACTGCCAAACTGCTTTGACTGTTAGTTCAGATTCCTGTAAAGCGCTTAAGCTTGCAATAAATCTTTATATCCATTTAAACTGCCTGGATCTCCT
Organism: Crotalus tigris; assembly: GCF_016545835.1. Classification (NCBI taxonomy): domain Eukaryota; kingdom Metazoa; phylum Chordata; class Lepidosauria; order Squamata; family Viperidae; genus Crotalus; species Crotalus tigris. The sequence goes on from NW_024100214.1 coordinate 4,144,213, forward strand.
GATTTCCCTAGAGCTTGACACTTAAAATAGAATTTCAGATTTAGAAACATTAACTGTAATATCTTGTCTAACATTTTTTCCTTTCATTTCCAACCAGCTATTTCACTTCTTTCTACATAAAGATGGATTCAGCATTAGAATGTACACAAACTAACAGATTTCCATGAGTCCTATATTGCAACTACAAACTTTTTTCATTATACCAATATAAACTCCTAAGCTACCAATTTCAAAAACATTTCAAGATTATCCATAATCTCCAACCTTCATACTACTCTAGTTATTCATTTAGATGGCTAATTTCAGCCTTTTATACCATCCTCTATCTTATCTAGTAAGATCTATATATTATCTTCTATCCTATAAATGTATAGATGCACCCATGTAAAAGTGTCACTTAATAAAGCAAAAAATGAAAAGCTAAGACAATGTCCTTTAAACTTTGGGAGAAAAGAGCATAAACAAAGAATATATAAACCTGAGTACTCGAATAAAATAAAAATAAAATGTAAAGAACAGTCTAAATGTGCTTTTAAACAACCAAAACTTGTTATCTTTTATTCAGATCAGTTTATTGTATCTGTACAAAATGATGGTAGTGAACATCACAAAATGCAAAGGCCCTCCCTCCATAATAATTAAATGAATTTGTTACTTAAAAGTCTATTCTGGCTATTTGTTTTGTTTTGTTCTAATTAGAGCCACAGCTAATGAGCGACCTCTTGTGTTAAAGTTTTAAAACTATGCTTTCAATAGCCATGTTAAGAAGAAAAAAACAGTAAACAGGCTGAGATCAACGACAACAATCTAAATAAAAATTATTTTATCTTTTGCTCAGATCACCTGTGAAAATATCTCCAATTTCATGACACTACAATTATTTATGGTAAATGTTGGCTGCTATTACAAAACTATCTTCTTCTTACTATTCTAGGGGTTGCTCCTACAGCATTGGCAAGAAACAACATTTAGCTATTTTATTTCTTCCTTAACTGAAGCCATAATTTTTTTTTTAAAAAAAGGATGCATTGGTGAAAATAAAGGAAATGGCTACAAATATAAGATTATGTTGTCTGGATCTATTTCAAGAAATTCGGGGGGGGGGGGGGGGAAAGAAAACAAGATGATCAAGCATTGCCTGGTAGATTTTCAAGGTAACCTGGTTGGTCTGTAAACTGAGGTTATAATGGTCACCTCTATCAAACCAAGTGTTGTTTTCTTTGTGGATATTCTTTCCTCTCTCTTTGATAGAAGTGGGAGAGGGGCCTATTCTAGTTTCCGTTTCTGTATTAGTCATCCCATGTCTATCGTTATGTGTCCTCCTGGGTCCTTCTGCAATGTTTGTTTGACTGCTGATAAACTTGCACTGCCTGGTAGTGTATGTTACACACTTCCTAAATTTGTGGCCAAAACCCCATATATGTAATCTATGTTTTAGGTTTGATTTTCAAGAACTATACGTTTCTCCTCAGTTTACCCCTAAAGGCTATGAATGCATCTTGTATTTTGACTCTAACTTGGGTCAAAAGTGAAAGTTATATCCCCAACAATGTGCAGAAATATTTGTGCTTTTTTTCTTTTTAACTGCGTTCAGAGGTGTAACTTTTTCTGCAGGATCATCTCATGTGAAATCAACTTGGGCCATGAACAAATTAGTTGAAGGTAAAATAAGCAATCTGACAGGGGAGGGGGGGGGTAACTTTCCATTGCAGCAAATATCTCTAAACAATTGTTAATTGGATTCATTTAGCCCGCTTTGGGTCTCAGTAAATGCACATGATCTTCCCAGGATCATATTTCTTTCTCATTAAAGAATATTACCTGATTTTTTTAAAAAACTAAATATACACAAACATATTTATGGAGATTCCCAGTCATCCAGGTATGGTTGTCCCAAAGATGCTTTTTTCCTGTAGCCAGGAAGGCTCCACACACATTTGCACTTCTCAGGTTATCCTGAGGACACAGGTAAACCTCCGAAATGTTTTCAGTGACTCTCGAAAGCACGGGTGTCAAACTTGCTACAATCATGTGATGTGTCGCGACATAGTGTGACTTTTTTTGCATTGCCAGAGCTGGGGTGGGCACGGCCTCCGTATGATGAAACCGTCCCACGGGCCGGCAGTTTGCTCTAAAGGAATGCAAATGACTATCTGTCTGCAAACAACATAAATCCTTCCATTACCCACTATCTAGTCAGAGCTAAAGAAGATTCTTGGATGAGAAGTGAAGTCTTCAAAAGAAACACAAGAAAGTCCATTTTCCTTCTGAAAAAAGCACCTTTGGGACAACTATACCTGGATGACTTGAGAACCTCCATAGACATTTAGCTATGCACTTTGGGATTGATGAGAGTTGGACACCCCCTCCCCAGCCCAATTAAGAAATAATCTAGGAACACCCCAACTAAACTGGGTCAACAGCAGCCTGAGGCTAAAACAGCAAACACTTGACACACACAATGAGGAACCAGCTAGCAGCAATCAAGACACAACAATAAAAGTAATTAACACCTTTTAGGCAAGAAAAAGGAACTAACAATAGTCACAAACCAGCAAATCAAGAAAGACAAATTTTAACTCACCAATTAGAAATGGTAAGTTTGTTACCAATCAGAAATGACAAGTTTGGAAACCACAAAAGGGTATAAAAACCCCTGTTTAAAGATCACTCTGTCTAGCTAGCCGGGGACTCGAGCTGAATTGTCACTCAACGCTGATCCTCGAAATAAAACCTCTTTCTGGTAGCTGGCTTCACGATCTATTTCTTCTGCACTGTGCCGTCAAGGAGAATCCCGGCTGGAAGAACCGAACGGGGGAGTTCCTCCCAACAGGATGAACACCCTTCGAATGGTGAGAGGCTATGAACGGATTTCCAGAAAATATTGCAGATCACAGGAACCATTTGTGCTTTAGTTTGAGATTCAGACAGCACAGACTCATCCCCAGTAGCCTGTGCCTGTTTTCAACAGCGAAGGGACCTAGGGAAGAAAACATCCTGCAGCCAGGAAGACTCCACACACATTTGCACTTCTCAGGTTACCCCGAGGACACAGGTAAACCTTCAAAATGGTTTCAATGACTTTCTAAAGGAATGCAAATGACTATCTGTCTGCAAGCAATAAAAATCCTTCCACTCCCCACCATCTAGTCCAGTGGTTCTCAACCTGTGGGTCAGGACCCCATTTGGGGTCGAACGACCATTTCACAGGGGTCACCAAACAACACAGTCCGCCACTTTTTCCCCCCTTTTCCTTAGCTGTGCTACTCCCTTTTATACTATTGGCTTTTGAAAGCCAATAGAATAGACTCTCTTGAATAGAGTCTAATTCTATTGGCTTTCAAAAGCCAATAGGAATTGTCCAGGCTGTCTCTGCCCTGCTGAGCCCGCCAAAAGTCCCATTCTGCAAATGGTGCTGCAGCAGTTGAGTAGTCCTCGACTTATGACCGGTTGAGTAATCCTCGACTTACGACTGGTTGGGGGGTCGTGGCATTAAAAAGGTTGAGAACCACTGATCTAGTCAGAGCTGAAGAAGCTTCTTGGATGAGAAGCGAAATGTCTTCAAAAGAAACACAAGAAAGTCCAATTGCCTCCTGAAAAAAAGCACCTTTGGGACACACAAACATACGTATATAAAAAATAAGTATTTTTGCAAAAGTAGAAACATCCAATATTTTAATAAATTTCATCTGTCCATTAGATGTCACTCTTGTCTTTGAGATAACCATGCAGAGATTATGGCAGGATCCTTTATTGAAAAGCAAAAGCAGATTTTGATTATGAGAAGCAGCAATTTTATAAAATTATTACCTTGTTATGTGTAAACATTATTCTCAGTTCTGGTTTTATAATGCCATATGCCATCAACAGCTTCTGAGTTTTTTTCATTTCTTCCTTACATTTCTTATCAGTAGAATAAAACTGTTTTCTTACAGGCAGATTCTTGAACAGCTTTTGAACTGTTACAGTTGTCCCTACCAAGAAGAGCAAGTGAGAAAAAAAGCAAAGAAAATTAACTTACAGAAATGTTCTTTCAATTCTATTCATACATCCTTTTATTCTTTTAAATTGCCCGGAGTCACTGAGAGTGAGGTGGACAGTGATATAAGTTTTCTTACATAAAAATAAAAAAATATGCTGCAGGACTTTTCTGCATTGGTGTTTGTGTATGTAAACCAAATAAAACTATACTACCATAAGATTATATCACTGAAAGATTTACAGGTAATTCTCAACTTACGACCATTCATTTAATGATGGCTAGAACTTACAACAGAACTGAAAAAGTGGCTTATTACTTGTCCACAAAGTCATGACCACTGAACCACTCCTGTGGTTCCATGACCACAATTTGGTTGCTTGCAAACTGGCTTGGATGTACAAGGGTTGCTGTGCCCTGCGGTTATGTAATCACAATTTTTACACAATTATATAATACAATTTTTTACCAGTTGCTTTATATGACCTCAAAATGAACAGCCAAATATCTGTTCGCTCAGAAAAGCAAGAAAAAAAGAAGTCTAGAATTCAATCCCTAGAACACTGTTATATATACAGTCACTGACAGTGTTTCATTTTGGCTTATAGAGACACACCATACAGATGGTCTTCATTTAGCAATCACAATTGGGACTGACAACCTGGTTGTTAAACGAAGTGGTCCTAACTGAAACTGCGACTGTATTTATAATCTTACTTCAGCTTTCTTTTGTTTTACAGACCTAGGAAGGTCATAAATATGAAGATTGGTCACAAAGTTACTATTTCATCAGTGTCGTAACTGTGAATGGCTGTTAAATGAGGCAGTTGCTAAATAAGGATTACCTGTACATATAACGAAATAATGCTGCTTTGTACTAGATTTGGATAAAACAAGATTGTTTAGTCAGAAGTGCTTGGGCTGGGGAAATACGGCAGGAAGAAACCCATGTTGATAGGTCTCTTTAACAACAGCATCTACAGACTTTGACCTTGGCTTCATCAATCAGTTCTGATGATAATTTGTCCTTTTAGGTCTTTAAATTGAAAAATATCTAAGTAGTTGTTGTTAAGGTATACCAAAAAGAGCTATGGTAGTGCAGTGGTTAGAATGCAGTATTGCACAGGCTTACTCTGCCCGCTGCCAGGAGTTTGTTCCTGACTGGCTCAAGCCTTCCATCCTTCCGAGGTCGGTAAACTGCTTAGAAAGTTCTGTAAAGTACTATGAAGCAATATATAAGTCTAAGTGCTGTTGCTATTGCTAAAAGCTGTATTATTGCAACAAAGTTAAAAAACACAGCAAGGTATAACAATGCAAATAAGGAGAGATTCTCAAATTTTGTAATCCATAAGTCACTAAAATTTCAAAGAAGACTGACCCTTTTCATCACTTTGATGCCATAAATTCAGAGGTTTTCTCTAAATGCTTTAACTAATGTTAAATTTAAGCCCCTCGAGAAATGCAGTGATTCTGGAATGTAAAGCCTCTGGATAGAGGAAAACAATCTACCATCTTCCATTTTGAGCTGTGTGGCATTTCTTGGAAATAAAAAGTTAGAAAATAAAATAATAGTTTTATTCAGAGAACTGAAAACATAAGAAGAAATAGTCAGACATTATTCTTAAGTGTAGATAGTGAAAGCACGAATGCTGAACAATTAGACTAGATCAACCTTGAGATCTCTTCCAACTCTACAATTTTGATTCCTATTTAAAACAATCATTTCTGTTGCATAGTTAATCAGGTTTATCCGAGACTATATATGACTGAAACAATCAGAAGTTGCTTTCCTATTTAACACAACCTCGAGGGCACACCTGATCCTTTGCTGTAGTTTTCCTTGTGCTGAATTTTTCATTGCAGAATCCTTCGTGTCTAGAACCCAATTTTATATTTTATAAAGAGTTATATATGTTGAGTGTATATGAGTACACCTCATCAGTAAAATCTCAGTTTGGTGTGTGTTTTGATTTTTCATGTCTGACTCATCTAGTCTTGTTATTCTGAAAATCACAATTTTAATTATCAGTTCAAATTTTAAAATGTTATCCAATTGTTGTTCTGTTATCTGAAGCAGAAAAATCACAGGGACTCATAGCCATGAACTAATGATTCAAAGATAGAGAGTAATATAAAGTGACTAAAAGCCATACCTGTTCCAAGATGAGATGGCTTCTGAGAAATTATATGACCGCTTATATCAAAATTGTACTGGGTGCTAAAATCATCAGCAGCTGTCCTTGTTGTAATAGAAACCTAACAATAAAGAATCTAATGTCAAGTATTTAGGAAAAGATATATGGACATTCTATTACCTATTTAATTCTCACAAACCATGATGATGATGAATTGTTATTTATTAAACTTGTATCTCCCCAAATCTCAACAACTCTGTGTGGTTTACAATATCATGATAATCAATAATGATTGTTCCTAGAAGAGTAAAAATCATTAAGAGAAGGCATTTTGACAGATTTATCTTCTGGACATGTAAAAGGCAATGGTGGGGGTGGGGGTGAAAATTGCTGCCATGGACAATGCTGCAGTGGGTGGGGGCTTCCCATTTTAAACTCTTTCCACTGCTGTTGCCTCTATAGCTGGACTCTGGCCTAAAACTGAATGGGCTGCCTCCCCAGGCACTCCCAGCAGCTGCGCTTACCGCCGATGGTCTGCCACCCCCTCTAGGCACTCCCAGCAGCTGGGCGCAAGCAGCATTTGCCTGCCACCCCTCCTGCAGATCTTGCTCTCTCCTGTAATCTGTCACCAATCACATCCCCCTTGCAGCCCCTCAGTCACTCTTCCCAGCACCATCATTGCTGCCTGCCACCTGATTGGCTGGCGGCTTCTTGTCCTATGGAGTGAAACACCAGGGACAAACTGTGTCTGGGTGAATGGGCTGGGTCGAAGGGTGAGGGGCGGAGGGCCAGGGAGAATCGCTGGGGGAGGGCCAGAGAAGGAAGAAACCTGGCAGTGAATGGGCTGAGGAGAATGGTTGGAGGTGAAGCGGGCATGGCCAATGGTGGGAGCCTAAAGGTTCCATTCCGCTTTGAAACAGCCTCATTTGATTTTAAGGAGAAAATAAGTACTTTGATGTTTCAAAGTATTGCCACAAGTCAAGTAATCCTCAAATCACACACAAGATCTAATTGTTTTATGAGTCTTCTAGGAGCAGAAGCAATAGACTTCTAAATACCAACTTATGGAGCGTCAACAATGATTATTGATCCTACAAGAAATACAGTTTTCTGCCTCTGAATAAGGATCTTTTAATATTCCTCTTCTGTTTGAAACTGTACTGTGCTTCAGTTTATATACAAATGTGTTGCTAGATGGTTATGCAGATTGTAAATGTAAAAAGCATTTTTATGTTGGCTTGTCATACTTAGATGTACAATTCCATTCTTGTGCATTGTATTGTGCTCAAATTTTAGGATGCCTTTGAAAATGAAGAGAATTGGAACATTTAAAACTACTCCGAAAACCTGACATACAAAAAAGCATTCACAGCCTGTCCAAATACACCCAAGGCCAACAAGCCAAAAAAAAAAAAAAAAAAAAGTGTCTTTTCAAAACATTATCTATCTTGGCTTGGTTAGCTGCTTGGCACATATGCACTTTGCCTATGATCATGTGCCCTTGATGCAGTTCATGATAACAGTTGCTATTATTGTCCTAGCCTCTTTGTATGTTAACTTGCTTGGCTTGTTTGCTGTTGACTTTTCTCTCTTTTGTCCCACCGACTTTTCAAATTTTTTTTTTTTTAACTAAGCAAAAATTGTCCCTTTCTGTTCTTTGCTGAAGTTTTTAAAATGGAAATGCAGGTAGGGCTTATTCGGCTTGAACAGAGCTGCTTTTTTCTTATTTCACTAAAGTTCAGCAAGACTCACGAAGCAGCTGTATGCAAACTGCTTTTGTTCTGGCAAACATTCATCAAAGTTGCCTCCCCGGAAAAACATGTCAAGTTGTAGAAAAATCGATAATGAAAGAAAAAAAGAAAGGAAGGAAGAAGGAAAACCCAGTATATTGTGTATATTGGGATTTTGTTCCTCCTTGAATTTCAGACAGCCTACTCTGAAAATAACTGAACAAAATTTGGGAGATGAGCAGTGTGTTTTTTTTAGAAAAAAAAAAACAAAACAAGGTTTATTTTGTATTTTCTCAATTAGCATCTGATCATTGCAGTCAGAATTCAGCAATGCCTTCTTCTCAAGTTTTCTACTTAACCACTGGGCAAAACCTGTATCCTCTTCATAAATTTACATCCCCCCCCCAAAAAAAAGTTAGGAGCATGGATGTCATCAATAACTGGAGTTAAAACAGCCAAGATGGAAATGTAACCGTGTGCCCCAAGTTCCTTTTCATACATGTTCCTTTTCATACATGTGTCAACTTTGCAGGCAGGGCTGTGACCATTATCTTGTCATTTTTGAACACCCCCTGCAGATAACTCTCTGCAGACACCCTAGTTAGAAAGAAGTGGGACCGTACGTACAAACCCCAGCAGATATACTCTCCCAATAAGGCTATCTGGATTCTGGATACATTAAAATCAAAAGGGTTAATGTTTCACTTATGCAGAATTGCAGGTAGAGACCCAAACACCTGTAACTGTATATAGCCTTTTACCTGTGATATGCTACAAATGGAGCCCAGAGCTTCGCCACGAAAACCGTATGTGCTCAAGCTTTCAAGGTCCTCCGAAGAGCTTATTTTTGATGTGTAGTGCTTCATTGCCATCACAGGAACATCAACTGCCTTAATCCCATCACCATTATCTCGTACTTCAATCTTTTCAAAACCATAGTTCTCCTACACAAAGAAGACATTTATTAATCTCAAGTGACACAGAACATTTTATGGAGTTGTTCGATTCCAAGAACACCTTTACAAAAAGTGTAATTACCAATTAATCAGGGACAATTCAGTTTTCCCAATCCGGAACTATCTCATCAATATTTATTGTCAAGTTATTAAATACTGGAAGCCAACAATTGGTGTCAATTTTCCAACACAGGGAACTTTGGAATATTCAGATTTATCACTTTGATTGGAAGGACAGATTTTAGGATCCAAATGTAATAGAACTCTAGTATATCTGGGAACATTATATCAGTTAGAAAAATATGGAACATAATAGCTTAAGAATAGCTCCATGGCGAGACAGGTGCAAATAAATGTAATAAATAAAAATAAATGAATAAATATCTAATAAAAACAGATTTCATTCTTTTTCCCATGCTCAATTGACTTTATGGAAAAAATGTGCTAGACAGATTCATGGAAACAACTTCAGGAGGAATTGATTCAGTGGAAGGAGTGCCATTCCAGCTTTAATTCAGAAAGTAAATGGCTTGAACCAGCACCATCTTAGATAGAAGAGCCCTTCATGTACATACAGTATGTGGGATTATGCTCTATGTCAAAAGTCCCAAACCCAGGCCTGAGCCCAACAGAAAACAGATATGTCAGGATCAAAGGAAACCTGGTTTATTCAGGCACACTTTGGCGTACGAGATGCAAAGCAATCGCAAAAACAAAGTCAACACTGGGCTGGCTGTGGAATTCTGGGAGTTGAAGTCCACATGCCTTAAAATTGTCAAGGTTGAGAAACACTGAAATAGACGATTCTGCCCGGACCGGCCCCCCCCCCACCTAACCAGCATCTGGAGCGATGATTGTGAGCATCCAGCTCACAGCAGCAGTTCCCCGCCTCCAGCAAGCAGCTCGGCTCAGGCTCAGTTCCGTAGCAGAAAGGCAAACGAGGTTCAAATCTTCTGTTTTCTGCACCGATCAGCTGTGCAGCAGACCACCGAACAGCTGATCCGGCAAATCCGGAAATCCTGGCCACAAGGGATTCACTAGCAGTAGCTGGTTCCCAGCTGCCTGACCACAATCGCCTCTCAGCTGAGCCCCGATCATCACAGACAGGTAAAGGGGGATGGCTGTTGCTGCTGCCAGCCGCTGTCGTTCTGGCCACCGAGATACACACACGGTAAGTGGCAAACCCCGCAGGACTTGACACTCTAATCTTTTTAAAATTTTGGACAGAATTCTTGAGAATGGAGTCTTGAATAACTTCTTTAAAGTTATTGAAGAAAACGATACAGAATTACTGAATTGGCATAGTATAAGTGCTTAATTCTAGAATAATGCTGCATTTGGATCCAAGGCAGTCAAAGTTCAGCATGGACACCCATATTGTGTTTTCAAGAATCATTATGAAAATGGTAATAGCATGACTGTACTTTGAGGGCTGGTGTGGTTATTATGTGAGTGCAGGAAAAGGTGTGTCTCCTTTAAGGAGTTGTTAAAAGTACAGCGAAGGTGCCCATGTGTGATGCAAAGCACCTCTCTACTTCAGACACAAATATTGCACCCAACTACTTGTCCTGCATACCTTATCCATGACTGCAAATCAGCTCACAGTATATCCTTAAAGATTTTTAACGTTATAAAAACTTTCAGAAATCCTCATTGGTTTGAATTACTGGCTGCTAAATATCTTATACAAGTTAAACCTGATTGTCCACATTATTCAAAATGAAAAACAAACAAATAACACAGTCACCCAGAAGTCCAAAAACCATCTTTTCTTACTTTCATTTGTATTCTAAATACTACTACTACTACTACTACTATTACTACTACTACTACTACTACTACTACTACTGTTAGTCCTCGAGTTACAAGTATAATGGAGCCGGCGAACGCTTCTGCACCACCACCACCACCCCACAGCCCGATCGGGCTTGGAAAATTACTCTGGAGCCCAGATCAGGCCGCGGAGGTGTTCCCTGTCCTCAAATTCGGGCGGCAGTGGCTTGGAAAAGGCTTTGGGAGCCCCTATCCAGCCTCCAAACGCAAGTGGAAGCATCCCCCAGCTTCGGTTCCATTCTCTATTGCAGAGAACAGAGGCCTAAAGTACAATGAGATCACACAAGATCAGTAGTGTGAGATCTCGCGTGATCTTGCATTACTTTAGGCCTCCACCGAGGGTCTGGAGCAGCCAAGGAAACGAAGAATCTCAATCTTCGCAGGGTGAGTATTGAAGGCCTGGTGCCTAGGGAGACCTGGGGCAGGTATGGGGAGGGAGGGAATAACCAGGGTGAATGTTGCAGAGCCACTGTGGTCACTCGTAAGGGCAAACAACTGCCATGGTGCTGCAATATTTGTAACTTCGGAACTTGCTCATAAGCACTAAGGGACGTTCATCGCGTAACTTTGATAAGGATTACTACTACTAGTAGTAGTAATAATAATAATAATAGAGTTGGAAGGGATCTTGGAGGTCTTCTAATCCAGCCCCCTGCTCAGGCAGGAACCCTATACCATTTCAGACAAATGGCTATCCAGTTTCTTCTTAAAAACTTCCAGTGTTGGAGCATTCACAACTTCTGGAGGCAGGTTGTTTCACTGATTAATTGTTCTAACTGTCAGAAGTTTCTCCTTAGTTCTAGGATGCGTCTTTCCTTGATTTTTTTCCCATCCATTGCTTCTTATCCTGCCTTCAGGTGCTTTGGAGAATAGCCTGACTCCCTCTTCTTTGTGGCAACCTCTGACATATAGGACTGCTATCATGTCACCCTAGTCCTTCTCTTCATTAAACTAGACATATTCAATTCCAGCAATCGTTCCTTATATGTTTCTCCTTAGTTCTAGGTTGCTTCTCTCTTTGGTTAGTTTCCACCTGTTGCTTCTTATCCTGCCAAATAGCTTGACTCCCTCTTCTTTGTGGCAGCCCCTGAGATACTGGAACACTGCTATCATGTCCCCCTTCGTCCTTCTCTTCGTTAAATTAGATATAACCAATTCCAGCAACCGTTCCTTATATGTTTTAGCCTCCAGTCCCCTAATCATCTTTGTTGCTCTTCTCTGTACTCTTTCTAGAGTCTCAACATCTTTTTTACATCGTGGTGACCAAAACTGGATAGAGTATTCCAAGTGTGGCCTTACCAAGGCATTATAGAGTGGTATTAACACTTCACGTGATCTTGATTCTATCCCTCTGTTAATGCAGCCAAGTACTGTGTTGGCTTTTTTGGCAGCTGCAGCACACTGCTGGCTTATATTTAAGTGATTGTCAACTAGGACTCCGAGGTCCCTCTCACAATTACTACTATTGAGCAAGGTGCCACCTATACTGCACCTGTGTATTTGGTCTTTCTTGCCAAAATGTAGAACCTTACTTTTTTCACCACTGAATTTCATTTTGTTAGATAGCGCCCAGTGTTCAAGTCTGTCAAGATCCTTCTATATCTTAAGCCTATATTCTGGAATGTTGGCTATTCCTGCCAGCTTGGTGCCGTCTGCAAATTTGATGAGTTCCCCATCTATCCCCTCATTCAAATCACTGATGATGTTGAAGAGCACTAGGCCCAGAACAGAGCCCTGAGGCACCCCACTACACACTTCCCTCCATGTAGATGCAGATGCAGTTCCATTGAGGACCACACGTGGAGTACGACCGGTCACCTAGCTGATGAATCAATCTGGTGATGACGCTGTCTAACCCACATTTTTCTATCTTATCAAGTAGTAGGTTATGATCTACTTTATCAAATGCCTTACTGAAGTCCAAGTAAATTATATCCATAGATTCCTCTGGTCTACTAATTTCGTCACCTGGTCAAAGAATGCAATAAGATTTCTCTGGTATGATCTGATTTTGACAAACCCATGTTGGCATTTGCTAATGACTTTATTTTCCTTTAGATGTTTGCTGATTAATTGCTTGATTATCTTTTCCAGAATCTTCCCAGGTATTGAGGTCAGTCTGATAGGTCTGTAGTTTCCTGGATCCATTTTTTTTCCTTTTTTGAAGATGGGAACTACATCAGCTCTTTTCCAGTAATTCCCCAGTGCTCCAGCATTTTTGAAAGATATAGTTCAGTGGTTCTGAGATCACATCTGCCAGTTCCTTCAGAACCTTGGGGTATAGTCCATCTGGTCCTGGTGATCTGAGCTTGTCTAGGCTGGACAGATGCTCACTTACCATTTTCTTGCCTATCTTAACTTGTGTTTCTAATTTGTTTTTTACAGCACTGTTTTTGATAGGTTGGACTGTTTTTTCCCTTTGTGTAAAGACGGATGCAAAAAATAAGTTAAGTAGTTCTGCTTTCTCCCTGTTGCTTGTCATCTTCTTGCCACTTTCTCCCACTAATGGACCAATAATTTCCTTAACTTTTTTCTTGTTTTTTACATGTTGAAAGAAGCTTTTTTTTTTTTTGTTACTTTTGACTTTTGTCAGTGTTTAAACTACAAATCAATCTCATGTATAGGTACCTAATGTTATTTACCATATACACACAAGTAAGATGAGAAGATGGATATTTAGAAATTAATTAATAAATACATAAGCATTTCCTTTGTTGCTCTTTTTGGAAGGATCTACTCTCTTGACCTAGATTTAGACTCTAAATCCTACTGAAGTTCATGGAAATAATTGCCTTATAAATAACTAGACAGACAGACAGCCAACATTCATAATATATCTTTTAGAACAGTGTTTCTCAACCTTGACCATTTTAAGGCATGTGGACTTCAACTCCCAGAGTTCCACAGCCAGCATTGCTGGCTGTGAAATTCTGGGAGTTGAAGTCCACATGCCTTAAAATGGTCAAGGTTGAGAAACACTTTTTTAGAAAAATGGAGTCTTGGACTTCGTTCCGGTATAACTCAAGCTCCTGAATTAGAATTGAGCAAATTTAGGTTCAACTCCAACCTCTGCTCTGAAAGATCATTGGACCTGTCATGACTTCTCTCAAGCCAACTTATTTCACAAAGTTATTGTGAGAGCGAATGCTACTCAATGCTTCTAGAGAGAAAGTGAACTGCATATCAAAATAATAATCCTAAACTATTCATTAAATGACTACTTTTCAAATTACAATTGTAATTCTATCACTGTGCGCAACATTTTTAAAGAAAAGGACTACTTCCACTTAGTTCTGTTGACTCAAGTTGTGGGAAATGAATATTGTAAACATATTTCTAAAATGCATTTATTTATTTATATTTCATATTTCTACACCTTCCATCTTCCTCTAAAATCAATCTCTTTTTTTCTTTTGCAATTACAAAAGTCTTCAATTAAGAGTATTTAAGTGAAGCAAGTCCTAAAAAATTAATGTGTTTCTGTATAGGTCATGTAGAAACATATTGAAAATATATGAAGGCTATTTTCTGCCATTTTGATTAAATAGCTATTCTCAGACATTAAAGCTTTAAAACAATCTTCTAGTCAAAAAGAATAAACAATGAATGTAGTACATTTTTATACATGAAAAGTAATATTTAACTGTATGATTATTATCAATAAAAGATCGTATTTGCAGCTCAGGGTTGGACTGTGGAGGTTTTGGTGCTCTCTGAGCTTGGTTGTTTTCCTGCAAACATTTCATTACCAAACTAGATAACATGAGATGTTACCATCAGATGTATATGTTGTTTATCTCTGAGACTGATGGGTCTTTCTGTTTACTTAGGATGTTGTGGAGTGCTTTAGTTTGTGTACTATGGTTATGCCACGTGATTATAATATTCCATTGGTAGTTTCTTTTTGATTTATGGCAGTGTTATCTTTTTAACAGCCTATGTTGGTTGGGTTGTAGTGGTTGAGATAATGTCCAGCTGCCCTCTATCTACTACAGAACTAGCAATATTCTAGAGAAAAGTCTCAGCTCCAATACAGATGATGCTAATAAATTAGAATTCTTTACAGGGTTAGCATTTAAGAGATCCAAGAAAGCATAAGACAAACTGTCATAAATCAGAAGAAGAACAGAACCAACTCAAAGCAGAGGAAACAGGAGTCCTCAAAAACCTACAGAAGAGCAGATAAAGGCTGAACCACAATTATCATGGACAGATCACAATATAGAAACTAGACAGCTGGATCAAGAGAACTCTTAGTAGTTTATCAAAAACAATGAAGTCACAAAAGGAGGACAGCGGTGGATGAAAAGCAGTGGACCTGTCCTTCCATGCTTCTATGGATGCCTCAAAACATAGAAACCACACATACTTCTCTGCCCAATTGTATCATTACCAGGTTCTCCAACCTATAATTTTGCTAAAGAATTGATAAAAAAGCTTGGACTTCTCACAGAGGGAGGCAAATACTCCATCAACTCCCTACTACAGTGCCTCCAAAGAATCAAAGACTTGACAACAGATGAAGATGAAATCATGATCTCATTCAATGTCGCAGTACTCTTTCCATCCATAGACCTGGGATTAGCAAAAGAATCCACAGCAGCACTACTTACACAGCACACCTGACCTAAATAAATATACCAAGATTGAAATATCCAAACCATGAACTTTATCAACTCTGTCTGACTACATACTTTTAGTTTGATGGCCAAATATGCCAACAAATCAAAAGAACACCAAGGGGACGACTGCTTTCATGATTCACAGTAGAGACTGTAAGTGACTCCTGCAATCTATATGGCTTCATCATCATCATTAGTTCCTTTTGTACGAAGAGCATAGAGGCCAAGCTTCTTCCAATGAAGAAGAAAAAAAATCCACCTGTAGTGGGCACTAGGGGGATTCAGTAGATCAGCATCTGCAGTTGCCAGACCCAAGCTCAGATAAAGGAGAAGGAGGGTTAGGCATAGGTCTAGCAACCCTACTCTGAAAAAAACCTGACTGCTACTAAAATAGCAAGTAGAAACCTAATCTGTATAGCACTTCCCCACATATAACCCAAAGTATGGATCTGATATGTAAATGACACCTTTGTCACAATAAAAAAATATTCAACCAGAGAGGACACATGAAACTATCAATATCTCAGAAACCAACAGATTATTACAACCACATGACATTACTGTAGCACAAAGCTCCCCAACCTTTCCAGCTCGGCAGCCCAGAGGGAAAGGGAGGAGCAGGGCAGTCTGGGTATGTGCAAGCGGGTTGCATGCACTTACGGCGGCACTGGTGTCCGTGCACATGAGCAAATGGGCCACTAGCACTGACGCATGTGCAAATGGGCCACTAGCACCCACGTGATGCTGATGGTGGTGCTAGCACTCCTGCCCATGCACAAATGGGACCGCTAGCACCCACACGGTGGTGCTAGTGTGAGTGGGGGCACTCGCCAACACGTGCGTGCACTCGCCAACAATTCCTGCAGTCCAGTGGCTGAGATGTACTGGGCGGTGGCCCATAGGTAGGGGGCCTGTGCTGTAGCACACAAACCAACTAAAGCCCTCCGCAACATCCCTGGTAAACCAAATGAACTCAAAACAAAAACCAGACGTCATCTACAATATATAGTGCAAGGACTATAATAGCCACTATGTAGGACAAACAGGCAGAAGACTAGTAGAGCACATCCATGAACACTAACTAGCAGTCAGAAGACATGACGAAAACTTAATTTCACAACACATGGACGGACTTAATCATAGTTTTAACTGGGAAACTGTGACCAAACCAAGTCCAAAAACGCTAGAGATTTCCTGAAAACCTGGCACTCAGACAAATCAGCAATCAAAAGGCACATGAAGATAAACATCTACATACCATTCAAAAGAGACAGTCAAAAAGCCAAAAAGGACACAAAAAGATTAAAACACTCCTCACCAGCAATCAATCCTCAGATAAGCAGAGATTATTACCAAGATCAGGGGTCTTTAAATTGGCCCTTTTATGACTTGTGGACTTCAAGTCCCCGAATTCCTCAGCCAGCGTGCCTGACTGAGGAATTCTGGGACTTGAAGTCCACAAGTCATAAAAGGACCAAGTTTGAAGACTCCTGACCAAGATTAACACTAGACACACAATCAAGAAGTGAACAATCCCCAATCAAGAAACTACCAACTCAGACAAACAAGCTAAAAGTAAACAACAGCCTGATCAAGAACTTTCTCACCAACACTGAAAGGGCAAAATCACTAATATATATATAAAGAAAGCAAACCACACTCCCTTCTAAGGCTGTTGATGTTACCTAGTTTGGTGATGAAATGTCTGCAAGAAAACAACCAAGCTCAGAGAGCACCAAGAACCCCATAGTATGATTATTCTTTAAAATGAAGCATGAATTCAATAGGAAGCCCCATGTAATTATGTTTTAAAATCAAGAATACATTTGCCAACACCAGCATTTTCCTAACTGTTAAGATTATCAAAAGTAATTTTTGTAAAAGCACAATCATTTTTCAGAGGCAAGTTTAAAGGAATCTTTCATTCTTTCATATAGAATGCATATGTAAACTCATTTTAGATGACTAGACACAGGCAAAACTGAATAAACGAATAATTAAAAAATTAAAACAGAATAAATTCAGCAAGCAAGGAGAATGTTTAAGTCTTTCATCAGTTTTACTTTCCAAAGAAATATGGTCTTCTCACCCACACTTTCATCCCAATTTTAGTCTTGAAAAACTTACCAACTTAACATCAATACTGGTTGCATTAGCGTCCAAAGAATTCTCTACCAGTTCTTTAACCACATTGACAACTGATACAATGACCTGCGAACTAGAAAGAAGTCGAACAGTTTCCGCTGGTAGCTGTTTCATGTTTTGGCTTTCAGGAACGGGATTTCTAAAAAGATAAAATCACAATTCAAGAGAGTATGATACTGTTTTTTTTAATTGTTTTTTCCCCTGAATAGTTGATGATAAAAGAAGTGTCATGTCAAATTACTGACCAATAATTTGGCGTAGCATTTAAATATACTTTCATCTGGAATCTGTATGAGCGGTTTGAGGTACCTGAGATAGCGTCTTGCCATGTTATCTCAGACTCATTTCAGTTTCTTCATTCTGAGAAAGTGGATAGGATGACTGATGGAATGACTTCTACTACACCAGTGGTTCTCAACCTGTGGGTCGGGACCCCATTTGGGGTCAAATGACCATTTCACAGGGGTCGCCAAACCATGCTGTCCACCATTTTTTTTCCTTTTCCCTAGCTGTCCTACTCCCTCTTACTGGTGGCCACACCCACTTGGGGGTCACCACAACATGGGGAACTGTATTATGGGGTCACGGCATTAGAAAGGTTGAGAATCACTGTACTACACCTAGTTTACACTCGAGTCCTACCTGGCTACTTCTGCAAGCATGTATCTGTGTGAGAGGGGCTGAACTTAGAAGTGGTCAGCATCTCGGGTTACTGTGGTGTGCCTCTTCCTGAAGAGACCTCCTTGGACTTAGCTGATTTAGAAACTCTCACCTGATTTCCAGCATTTCCACTGTAGAAAGGATGTTAAGTGGCAAGATTGCAACTGCAGCATTCCTTTGCATGGATTATGTAGGTCCTTTCAATCAGGGTTCAAGCCTGAGTATAGATGGAAATATACTGGTGACTGTGGTGTATGACTTTCATCAAGACTTGGATGGGGGAGTCCACTCCTCCTGGGCCTACATACTGGTTTTCAGTATTTTTTGACCATGTTATCCTGCTGGACCACCTTTATGAATTGGGGGGGGGGGGAACACTGTTTTGTCCTGAGTCCTGCAAATGTGTCAATCCTCTTCCCTGTTATTCAACATTTACAAGAATTAATTGGAGGAGTGATCTAATGATTTAGGATGAGGAATGATGTCATATCCAATTACACAACTGTGTCCAAGCCAAAGCTAGGGATGCAGAAGCCATGGCCAGGTTTCTGTAAGATTAAAGAAGTAAATGAGAAGAAACAAACTGAGACTGAATCTCTGCGAGACATACGTATTGTTTATCTGGAAACCAGCTAATGTTTTGCCTCTCCTATGATATGTATGGAGGGAATTACTTGCCCTGAAGGAGATGGGAATCCTTCTAATCCACAACTATAGATAGAATGGAGATTATGGTTACTTGGGGAATCTGTCTAGCTTTGGATGGTTTGCTTATTGCATTTCTTCCTGGAACATGGGGACATGTCAGGAGTTACCCAAGGTCTCACAAACTCCCAAATTGACATCAATTATGTTCTACTTGAAGCTGCCTTTAAAGAATGATTGAAAGATTCAGTTGGTGTAGAATGCAGATACCAGATAGGTGAGTCACTGGTGCCATCTGACGTTGTTGAGTTGCCTAGGCTTCCACATAGAAATTTAAGTGCTGGTTTTAACTTGGAACTTTTATGGCTTGGCATGCAGATACTGCAAAACTGCTTCACTTTAGGGTAGCGCCTTCATCTCTGCAGTTTGCAAGAGCATGATGATTTTCTTGTATGCTCCATACTTGTGGACCAGTTTATCCCTGGAGATCCAGATATATCCTGTTTAGCAGTATTTTAATCAGAATGCAACTTTACTACCCAATTTTAATTATTATTTAAAAGGATGATTACTTATATGTGTGGTAATTATATTTGTTTCATATTTCAGATTTTTGCATAAAATAGATGCACATCAATAAAAGCATAATTTTGAAATTACAGCAAGTAACCCTTCATTTACTTTCATTTCACTCAACTGCAGCTACGTATAGTTTAAGAAGGATTTCCAAAAACTGGAATGGATCTGCAGCCAAGCCAACAAGGATGCTCAGGAATTAGAAATTAAGCTGAAGAGACACTGAAGAAGTTAATAAATTTAGCCTTGAGAAAAAAAAATGGGGGATATGACAGCACTCTTCAAATATTGGAAATATATCTTCTTAGAAGATCAGGACTTATTCTCTTACAGTTTTAGAGTTTTTCATTGCCTTCCTGTTATTAAAATCCAATATTAGAAATTAACCTATCTCTGGATAATATCTAATCAAAATGTATCTCTATGTTTAGCAGCACAACTACACAACAACCACCTTTCAAAATTTTCTTTCAGAAATCTGAAAACTGCATACTCTTCTCATTACAGAAAGAAAGCTACGCTCTTACATCATATGGGTTATCTTCAAAGACATTATTTCGGCTTAGGCATGATAGAGAAGACTTAGAAGAAAGTTTCAAAGGCAGGTAATCAGATTCAAGGCTAAACTGCAAAAATTCAGTATTTTTTAAGAGTATAGCAAATTGCACTGTTTTAGTATCTGTTATTCAAAAGGTCAGCTTTAATGCTACGTTATAGTTCAGCATTATAAGAACAACCTACTTAGGCTCATGTTCACATGGAGTAGCTGGCCTTCTTTGGACTGCCTAGCTGGTGATGGTAGAACAGACATGTCAAACACAAGGCCCAGGGGCCGGATGCGGCCCGTGAAGTGGTTTCATGTGGCCTGCAAAGCCATCCTGGAAACAGTAAGGAAACGGCCCCCACTGCCTTGGCCCTGGCTGGCCGGGAGCCAATGTACAATTTTTTTGGTGGCCATCTATGCTGAAACGCATTCAGTCTTAGCTCCACAAGGCTGTCCGGAAACAGTGAGGAACCAGCCCATGCCGCGTCAACCCCACTCCCTGGGTGCACGCTGGGGAGGTGTCACCCTTTGTGAGGAATGAAGAAATGCACCATCACCTGGAAGTGGCCAGCAAATGGCCCTCGCCTACTTCACATATCTGGCTTGATAGGCTCTGGGGGAGGGGTTTCGTCAGGCAGCAGGGTGCTCTCCTCAGTGCCGAAAGGCTGAGCCGGGCAGCACAAATCCCAAAAGAAACACAAGGCCGCCCAGCTCCCAGCCTGCCCGGTTCTATCAGGTAGCGGGGCGCTCTCCTCACAGAGCCAAGAGCTGAGCTGGGTGGCGCAAATCTGATGAGAAGTGCAATGCTGCCTAACCCCCAGCCTGCCCAGTTTCAGCAGGCAGCAAGGTGCAAAGTTAGCGAGCTTCACACCGCCTGGCTCAACCTCTCGGCGCTGTGAGGAGAGCACCCTATTGCCTGCTGAAACCAAGCCCACCCAGTAGGCCACACCCACTCCATCCACGCCCACCCAGGCCACACATCCCCGTCCCCCTGAGGGCAACCGCAATGCTGATGCAGCCCTCAATGAAATTGAGTTTGACACCCCTGTGGTAGAAGTTGCCCTATTTGCAAACCATTCACAGAAACTGAAATTCCCCTCCAGGTGATCTCCAGACACTGCTAGTGTACAGCAGCATAATATAGTTTGCAACAAGCAGTGTGTGCAGGTATTTGTGGGGTCCTGACCTACAAACAAAACTCCCTCCAAACTCTGGAAAGAATGGAGTAGGTTAAAGAAAACTGCTTGTGCCAAATGGAATTGAGGAGATGTCTTTCTCCCTAGGCAGCCAATCAATTGTTTAGACTAGAGTAATTGTGAAGAAGTTGAGGGGAATATCAAGATGGGGCTGACCAGCAAGACTTGCCACAATCAAAGAGGAACAAATGCAAATATTGTATACAGGGAATGTATGGAAAGAAAGAGTAGGAGGAAGAGCTTGGGGAGGAAAAGGATGATTATAGGAACCTAACCTCTCCACTCCCTGCTATTCCCTTAAAACTCATTATCTCAAGTTTCGTTTTCATGCCAGATTAACATGTTCTTTGAATCCAAGCAGTGACTTGAAGGCTTTAATCCAGATCTAGTATTTTCTGTGTGCAACACACAGCAGAATGTCTCCAGGGAATGTTTTCAAGTGGCTTTTCTGAGAAGCAGATCCAAAGAGGAATCTCATCTGCGAGCATAGCTTTTGCTTGAGTAGTTGGCATAGGCCTAATATATAATTTAGCTTGTTGTGCAAACACACCCTAACGTAATCCACAGTATTGGTATTCAGCCTGCGCTATATATTGTCTAGATAGAGTTACCTTTAAAAAATAGCTTGGAAACTAGTAAGTTGTTAAACCTAAAGCAGATATATTATACCTGCTGCACTGCCATGGTTTCTCTGGTTCAATTTAAAATGCTGTCCCACCCCAAGTTTCCTGCCCTCTTAGACCAGCATTATAAACCTTATATCGGTAGTTATTTGTGCAAGAAACTAGATTGAGAGACATAAACACATTTTTTTTTTTGCAAAGGTACTTTCTTTTGAAATCTTGCTCCAGCTAATATATTAAGACTCCAATTATCACAGACTTTCAAGCAAGCCCCAAACTTTAAATAATTTATAGTTGATGGTGTTGTTGGTAGTGGCCGGTTTCAGTTTTCTGTTTGCACCATAATTCTATTTATATTCTATAAATATAAGATTATCATATTCTTTGAAGTATTCTTTGCTTTTTATCATCTTAATTGGGCTGTACTGGAAAAGCAATTTAAAAATAAATAACTGGAAACACTAAAACTCTTGCTCAAGTAGAATTCAGTTCCTAATGAATGCACAGGCATGGACATGCACAGGAATGTTATTTTCTTTGCAATAATAAGGGAATGATTTGCTATTGTATCCTTCAGGGATGCCTTTTCAACTTCTCAATCCAATCTAAAGACCTGGCATTTCCTGTGGTTTCCTGTCTAAATAGTATGATAGTGATAATGCTATGATAATGCTAAAAATACAAAATATTTTTAAACGACAATGAAGTAAACATTATTGACAAATAGAGTAATATAGGCAAGATTATATGGAAATAAATCCCAGAGCTCAGCAAAGTCCTCAGTTTTTACCAGGCTGCTTGTTTAGAAACGGTGCTAATGCTCCTTATAACCACAAGCCTTCCAAACTTTGATTAGGGTGATTTTGGATTTAGTCCCAAACCAAACACGCAACCCTGTACAGCTTTGCCCAACAACTATTTCACCTCATTTGCAGCATGCATTCACGGTCCGTAACTCGCCCCTATTTCATAGAAGCATGCAGTCATTCAAAAAATTAAAATAAAATAAAATAACACGCGGCCTACAACCGAGCAAGCCGGAGAGAGCTCAGCCTCTGGTTTTGTTTTCGTTCCTTGCTCCAGCTCCAAACTGGGACTCGCCTGAGCCACGTGACCTCCCCAGGCCTATCGCACTGGAGCAGCAACGAAGAGGGGGAGTGGAGGGCTATAAATAAACAAAGCTGTGCAAAAGGACCGGCCGAAAGCCATTACCGCACTTCCTCCTCCGGAGCGGTCAAAGGACTCCCTTCGCCCCTCTTATACCTCCTTTGGAACCTTCGGGCCCCGGACTGGGCCAAAGCAGCTTTCCCCGCCGCCTGCGTGCCTGAAAGGGAAAGGGCGGAGCTATAACGGTGGTCCAAGCGCCTCCCTCCCTTGCTCACAGCGCAACACTTCAGAAGAGCCGGAGCAGCTTTGGGTAGCAGGCGGTTCGGCGCGGGATTCTTTTCCCCCAGTTAGCGAGAAGGTGCAGTAGGAAAGACGGAAAGGGGAGGGAGGGGGGCTGGTCGGTTGGTTGTGTGCACAAACGTGGTTAGGGCCGGGTTCCTGGGCTAGTGGCAACTGGTGTGCGTGGCGGAAGGTGTGTGCAGCGCAGGGACCGGCCGAAGACAAAGCGGCTGCGCTCGTTGGCAAACGATGCCGTAGCGTGGAATCCTAGAGCTGGGGGAATTGGGCCCTCCGGTTTCTGCTAGATCCGCCGCCGTCGCCCCGAAGCCCTAATCAGAATAATAATAAATAAGGAAGCGCCATTGCAACCGAGTTTTTTTGCACGATTACGGTTGGTTTTTGCCCGATTGCGCCTGCTTGGCGTTTTCCGAACAGGAGCGTCGCGTGCAATAACGCACAAATTTCTGTGGTCTTGTTGTATCTGCCGCGATTGTGCCTTGGTGTGGGATTATGCTGGAGGTATAAAAAAAATGAACGTGGACCATCTGAGGACATCTGCTAATTTCTGTAATTTCTGACTCGGTCGGATGTTGAAAGCTATAGGGGTTCTTTTGTTTAGTTGTAGGAGACCTTTCCTGGTTTGTTACCAGCGGCATAAACAAAGAGCTTCTTTCTGATTATCTAGGCTAGTCTACTATTCAGTTGATTAAAGGTTAAATTCCAGCTTAATTTTAACGCGGATTTTTTTTAAAAAAAAAAACTTGGGAGAGCTGTGTAGATTACATCCAAATAATAAATATATGATACTTAGAAAATTAAGGACAATGATACACTAAATAATTAAAGATGAAGGATATTTGCCGTTCACTTAGTTTATGCTATCCTTGATCATATGCCAGACATCTCTGATTGGATCCTGAACATACGTAAGCAATTATGTTTTAGATCTCTGATTGTACACAAGCTGTGCTGATCCTATGGTGACTAAATGACTAATTGCAATTACTGAAAATGACTAATTTTCAAATAGTTGTAATTTATATTATAGTGTGAATCTTGGGTGTGTGCGGCTTCGTGATTTGTGTGTTACTCTTGTTTGACTTGTGTATCTTATTTTTAAATATTGTTTTCCTTTGTACTGGATGCTCATGTTAAACATTCTGAATTGATTCACTAGGATGGATAAGTGGGTGCGTGCCTACCACAGAGATAGAACTTATTGAATAGCTTATATTGCCTTCAGAAGTCAGAGAGCCTTCCTTCAGTTATCTGCTTGTAACCAGAATGATAAAAAAAAATATTGTTTTCATATAAAAACAGGCAGTGGAACCTTAAGTGCTAAAGTATTCAACCTAGGTGTTATGTATGAGAGATGATAGGAGACAGGTCAGAAAATACAATACATATCAACTTATGAAAGGCTCTGGGTTGACTTGCAGTCAGTTGAACAAAGCTAATGTAACAGAAGCTTTGTTTTTCATATACAATTTTGGGGAAGGGCTCTTTTTTCCCCCCATTCTGAAATAGATAACAAATCTAGCAGTGATACCTAATTGTTATTGACATGTAAGATATTTTCTACCTATAAAATATTCTGTAAATCCTCCATGAAGCTGATTTGTTTTTAGCTTGATATTTAGGATTTGTTAATTGCTTTTTAGGATTTGTTAATTGCTTTTTAGTGGTCCATGTACCCAATTATAAGAATTTGTTTTTTAAAACCTTGAACAGCTTTCTCTAGTATAGAAAAAAATAAATAAATGGAAATATTCTGTGGAAAGATATAAAAATTGAGATTGTATTGATTGCAATTATATAAATGCATGGAACTCTAACTTGTATTAATTCTTTGACTGTTATTTTTATTGCTTTAGAAGTTTAGATCATGGGTGTCCAACCTTTTGGCTTGCCTGGGCCTCATTGAGGAAGAGACATTATCTTGGACTGGATATAAAAGATATAATATAGTTAATGTATATAAATCACATAATAATGTTAAAAGTGTATGATCTTATGGGGCTTTGTTACTAGCTGTTCAGGGCCACATATGTCCTCCGAGCCATGGGTTGGACGCTGCTTTAGATTTTTAAGAAGTTATTTGTTTTGAATTGCCTTCCAACAATATCAAATACTTTGTACTATTAATATGTAAGATGCTGAGTTAGTCTTATGCAGTAGTTGATGACCTCCCCAAGTCTGACAGTGGTATGACTAGTCCTTATGATGAACATTTTCTTTTCCAAAATTACTTTTCAGAATCAAAGCAAAAAGATGAATGTTGGGGTTGCTCACAGCGAAGTCAATCCCAACACAAGGGTCATGAGCAGTCGAGGAATGTGGCTCACGTACGCCCTTGGAGTTGGTTTGCTTCATATTGTCTTGCTCAGCATTCCTTTCTTCAGTGTTCCAGTGGCTTGGACCTTAACCAATATTATTCATAATTTGGTGAGCATCCTGAACTGCAGAAGTGCCAGAGGGACATCTATGTCTATTTATAGACTGAGTTAAACTCTGGGTGGTTCACAGTTATAATAGTTATTATATTATAATAATTATATAATTGTATGATTGGTTGCACTGTCAACTGGATGTTTAAAAATTTGCCATTTTTATCCATATATTCTTTCCCAAGGACCTGGGGTAGGCAGATGTTGTTTGACGGTATTAAAGATATTGTTATAGGAAGCAAACTGTTCCACTTAAAGTTGCCTTTTACAATTGGCTGATGTGGATTTTGTCAGTGCTGATGGTATTCAAATGGTGCTCCAGATGTTTTGGGATTGCACCCCGGGCACCTATTACTATTGGCACTATCTTTATTTTCTTTCATTATTAATTATCATTGTAAAGGTATACAATTATAATAGACTGCATATCATTCAAAAGAAACAAAGTAACTAAGAAGAAAACAGACTAGAACACATTATATGCAGCAGCCAGCACTCAACTAAATAGGGATTAACACCAGAAAACCTAGGCAGAAAATAATAATCAAGGAACCGCCAAGGAGAAAACCCACCTCTGCCAAAAACTGGCAGGGCAAGCTATTATATATAAATAGGCAGCAAACCATACCTTCACTTGCACCGATGATAGTTATTTATTTTTATTCATTCAATTTCTTTATGAGCCCAGCTCAACCAAGTGATTCTTATGTAGTTGGGTAGTGAAACATCTGCAAGCTAGCAAGTAAGCTCAAAGAGCACCAAGAACTCCACAGCTTAATCCTGAGCTGTATAGGTAGTCCTTGACTTACGGCCACAGTTGAGCCCCAAATTTCCATGGTTAAGTGAGACAGTTGTTGAGTGAGGTTTGCCCCATTTTATGATCTTTCTTGCCACAGTTGTTAAGTGAATCACTGCAGTTAAGTTAGTGAGACAGTTGTAAAGTGAATTTGGCTTCCCTATTGGCTTTGCTTGTCAGAAGGTCACAAAAGATGATCACATGACTCTGGGACACTGCAGCCATCAAATAGGAACTAGTTACCAAGCATCTGAATTTTGATCACATACTCGAGAGGATCTGCAATGGTTGTAAGTGTGAAAAACGGTAATGTCACTTTTTTCAGTGCCATTGTAACCTCAACTGGCCACTAAATTAAAGGTAAGTCAAGGTCTACCTGTACATAATATTACAGTTATCATCTAATGACAAGAGAGCCGCTTAGGTGTAGTGGCTAAGGTGCTAGGCTAAAAACCAGGTATGAATTTCAGACCTCTTTTAGGCATGGAAGCTACTAAGATGATTTGGGCCAGGGACTCTCAGCTGAGAACCACCTCACAAAGCTGTTATATGGAAAACAGGAGGAGGGAGTATAATATACTCTGCTTTGTGTTAGACAAAATTAAAGGTGGGATATAAATTTAACAAAACCAGTGTGCTATAGCAATCATAGCCATTGTCTTAAACTAACAGAAATGGACAAATATATTGTATAAAGTTAATATCCTTTAACACTAAAATCTATTAAAGATGACCAGTTGTGCCTACATTACTGATAACCAAAGAAGTAGAATGTTAATCAAATTTCCATTCTCGATTATCGCTAAGAGTGGAACATTTCCTTAAATGTTTCCTTAAAACATGTGTTGTGACCAACTCATCCATTTTGGATTAGAATAAGATGGAGAACCTATTACGACGTTGTTTATCTACAGTTCCCGGGAGTCATGAGAAAGGATACTCATCTGTTGCAATCCTGTTGCATCTAGAAAGCCTTAAGCTTTCCACTCCTGAATTAGTGAATGAAACTTGGCACAAACATGCAGCATATACTTAAGCATAAATTTAATCATATTTCTCTGGCATTGGACCAATGATACACAAATAATGCTTCCTTGAATGATTGGCAATTTGTTTTGAAGTGGGGGGGGGAGAGTGTATGTCATAAACTTTAAGTAGGTAGCTACCCTGTAAGGCCCCATTGTGTCTACATTTGGTTGTAAGATCAATTGCTATATTTCAACTTTTTTTGTCATAGATTGAGTTTGCAAACTGCTATCTCTATATATTTTAATAAAACAGGTGAACAAATTAACATAAACTTCGTTAGTTTTATGAAATTGAAAGCAAGAAATCTTTATATATTTTAATAAAACAGATGAACAAATTAACATAGACTTTGTTAGTCTTATGAAATCGAAAGCAAGAATCATGGGCATCAGGGGACTTTTGCAAGAGTTATTGTCTTCAGCTTACAAAGAGTATTAAGATGAATTTCTCTGTTAGTCATGCTGTTCATTCCTGTATCAACTATCTTCTGGCTTTACTGAAACAAGTTGCTAGGGTAAAGTAGAAATAACAGATCTGGGCCAGAATAAAACGTCTAATTGGATTAATCTTTTTGAGGGCATCTTTATCTTAGTATTCTTGCTCAAATATTTATTAATCACAGCAAATCACAGAAAATCACAGAAAATCACAGAACATAATTCATATTTTAAAAGTCTAGTGTGAATGTTTCCAATCCTCACTCAGATTCCATATATTATGTTAATAATGAAACATAGCTAACATGATTTTTGTTTTGGATGGATTTGTTTTGCCTTTGCAGGGAATGTATGTATTTTTGCATGCAGTAAAAGGAACACCTTTTGAAACACCTGATCAAGGTAAAGCAAGATTGCTGACACATTGGGAACAGCTGGATTATGGCGTACAGTTTACATCTTCACGAAAATTCTTCACAATTTCACCGATAATTTTGTAAGTTTTGAAAATTCTACATTGACTGTTCTAACACTGCAGATTTAAATCAAATCTTTGATTTGGTGTGGCATTAATATTGCAGTACTTAAACTCTGCAAATTATTTAAAATCAATATGTTCTACTATTCAGGTATCTGAATTGTTATGCTTTTAAAGGGAAGAAAAATATGTTTCTGTAAACAATACTTGGAATTTTTGTAATGGAAGTGACATCTTTATGCACAGCAATTTGCAGAGATGTACAGAGAAGTATATTGCAGAATTGGGATAGGTTTTTTTTTTAAACGGGCATTAATTCAAAACAAACAGGAAACTTCAAAAATAGCAGAACAGAGTCTAATTCTATTGGCTTTCAAAAGCCAATAGGAATTGTCCAGGCTGTCTCTGCCCTGCTGAGCCCGCCAAAAGTCCCATTCTGCAAATGGTGCTGCACCAGTTGAATAGTCCTCGACTTATGACAGGTTGAGTAGTCCTCGACTTACGACCGGTTGGGGGGTCGCGGCATTAAAAAGGTTGAGAACCACTGCACTAGAGTTTAGTGGTTTGATTGAGATTGAAAACAATACCTTTCTCGTTTTTTGTACACTCCTCAAAATACTTTGCCATCAAAATGGCCAAATTGAGTCATTCCTTTTCTAATATAAGCAACAACTAAGTGCAGGTAGTGCTCATTTTAACGAGTGGAACCTGAAATTTATGTTGCTAAGTGAGACAGTTGTTAAATGAGTTTTGCTCCATTTTATGATCTTTCTTGCCACAGTTGTTAAGTGAATCACTACAGTTAAGTTAGTTACCTGGTTGTTAAGTGAATCTGGCTTTCCCATTGACTTTGCTTGTCAGAAGGTCACAAAAGGTGATCACGACTCCTGAGACATTGCAACTGTCATAAATAAGAACCAGTTGCCCACCATCCGAATGTTCATCATGTGACCCTGAGGATGCTTCAATGATCGTAAGTGTGAAAAAGTCATAAGTCACTTTTTTCAGCGCTGTTGTAATATCAAACAGACACTGAATGAATGGTTGTAAGTTGAAGACTACCAGTATCATAAGAAAGATTATTCTTATTCAGAGATGAAATGATTACATGAAAAGAAAAAAAGATGGTGTTTTTCTTCATTCCAAAATAACAAATTTTGCTCTTCTTTAAATTTTAACTTTTTACTCATTCTGATATTCTGTATCTTTTTTTCTTTTCTTTTCAATGCAGGTATTTCTTGGCAAGCTTCTACACCAAATACGACCCAACCCATTTCATTCTAAACACAGCTTCTCTCTTGAGTGTGCTTATTCCCAAACTGCCACAGCTGCATGGAGTTAGGATCTTTGGAATCAACAAATATTGAGCTGGAGATGGGCAATGTGAGCATTCTGACCAAAAAGTGGCTTGGTTTGATCCTTGTCCTTGACAGAAGGAATAGCCTATTCTATGTATTATTAGATAAGTTTCACATCTCTTTGGAGACTCTAGTGCGAAGAAGCTTATGCTGTTCTTTACAAGAGAATCGGAGACTATCAGAAGATACACTAATCTTGATGACAGATCTTTGGAGCACAGATTTTTGTAAATAGCTGGGCAGGCCTAGCTCTCCTAAGGTAACAGTATTGACTGGAAATGGGCTGAAATAACAAGTAAAGTGAAAAGGGATACGAAAAATGTTATTGACGCATAAGTTGTAATCTTTTACAAGTAAGTCAGCAACAATGAAGGAGTGGACGGAAGAAATACAGCAATTCTTTGTTTTACAGACTTCAATCAGTTATCATTTGGTGTCATTTGTTTGGCTAATTTTAGGGCAAGATTTGCCACTCAGCTTGAGATGTTATAAAATTAATGAGTTGCTGTGATTTTCATGCCTTATTCATGTGTCTTTTAATCAGAGTGAACTTTTGCAGTGTGAGATCTTTGAACTCTGGGAATGACATGTCAACTTTTCAGGGCTTTATATACAATTAAACTGATTGGTATCATACTACTTATTTTCCAGAAGTAGGTGATTATTATCATTCTACTGTATCTGAAAAAAACTTTCCTCATAAACAAAAAAAAATTCCTAATGTCAGAAACTAGCAGAAGCTAATGAATAAACTGAATTTTCTGGCCTATTTGTTACTGATTAGAACTGCAATCTGTTAGAGAAATTCTAGGAAAGGTAGTAATTTTGAATAGAAACTTTATGTGACAAGAATTTCAAACTTCAAGCAGAGCATAACTTGTTCTCATTGTGGAACAGATTTGATTTGGAAGAAGTGCTTTGGGCCTTCATTATAATAACCCTGAATATTCCAAAGCAAGACTAAAAAAATGCCTCTGCTTTATGGAGTCTGCTCATTAAATTTAATGTGAGTTCTAAAGTGATCCATTGGGGAGCAATATAGATGGGTGGGCAGCTTTCACAGATAATAGAGAAATAGTGTGCTTGCCTGAGGTCTGCTAATGCTCCTTCCTGATCATTTTCAAAGCATGCACAGTCCAATCACTGTTTTTGCATCCAAAGGAACTTAGTAAAAATTCAACACAGTTGTGTTTTTTATATCTAGCATTTGGAGCATTTTGATGTAGGGATTTTAAGGTCGTAGTTTCGGAAATGTACAATCATGCCTAATGTTGACAGCAGAAAAATAATGGGTTATTGAACATGAATAAACTAACTAGTAGTAGTTCTGCTTAACTGCTTCTCTACCCACAAAGACCCTTGAAGTTAGAGCAGTGGTGATTATGTCCTCAAAGTAAGAACTGACTTCTTTCAGGTAATTACAGTTTCTCTCTGATCTTGCTTCTTGAAAATATCTTTTAAAAATATCCGTGTTTTATAATAATAAACTGACTTTGAACTTATCATATGTATGGGTCATTGTAAGTATAGTTCACTGTGATAAACAGCACTGTACAAATTGCTGTTAAACTGTAAATAGAATTAGTGATAATGTAGCGATGGTATTTTGGCCTCCATATTAATTGTATGCAAAACTAAGTAAGAAGCCTTTTCAATAGTTACACAAGATTGATGTGGTAGGTTTTTCTGTCTAGTACTGATTTTTATGGTTTATACCAATTAAAATAATTTGTCCTGAAAAAAATTGAATTTATTTTAAGATCAATGATGAAATATCACTTTATTTCCATTCAATTAGATATTAAAACAGGTATATAGCACTGGCTTTCATGAGAAATATCTAATGTATCAAATCATGCTTGCCTCTTATAGGAGTTAGTAATCTGAAATGCAGTTCCTTGCCTTCCATTTATTTCCAAGCTCTGAATAATGAAAGGTTTCCTCAGTAAAACTGAATTCCGCTAACTCAATTTTAGCATTTTTTGGAGTGATTGGATTATTATATAGCTGTACATAATATAACTATACTGAAGATTTACTCATTTTTTGATGATTTGCAAATACCAAAAATACTAAAACCATCATTGATTCCATTGCAGAGTGGAAAATACGTAGCTCTCCAGATATTGTTGAAGATGTTCATTAGGACTACAGTACCTAGTCTGCCACACAAGACCTTATATTTCTCTTTTATCCCATTGATAATCTTATTGATAAAACATCCTAGACATTTATTATTTTTAATTCTGTATTCCAGAGTAGGATGAGTTAAATAGTTAAAATCATCCAGATTTTTCTCAAGTTTGCAATGAAAATTCTGTTCTTTAGGCCATTCTTTTCACTATAATTGAAACATGTCTAGGCTCATGGCTCTTAATCCAGTAACAACATGAAAAATCACCATATAATAGCTTTATGGTTTATAAACCTTGTGTTATACATATAAACCTTACTTCTATCAACCCAGTTAGCTGCTACTTATTAAACATACAATTGTAATATAATATGAAGGTGCTGGTGATTCTAATCAGTTTGGCTAACACAATGCATCATAAACCAATCAACGTCATTTTGCCCTGGTGCGTTACAGAAACTCAGCACACTTAATGGCTTAGTGCAGACATGTCAAACTCGTGATGTTATGTGATGTTGTGGGACGTATCGGAGCTTTTTCTCCATTGCTGGCAATGGGGTGGGCACAGTTTCCTGGTGATGCATCCAGCCTGCGGGCTGGCAGTTTGACACCCCTGGCTTAGTGTATCATATAAATTCAAAAATGGTCTTAATTGAATAAAACGTGGATTTGTAAGGCACTGGCCCACACGTTCTTCAGCTAACACAACATACATGCACACTTTAAACCCAAGAATGTAAGGCAGCAGCTCATCCACCCCAAGGTTAAAACACCCAGACACAAACTGAGCAACATGGTATATGCAGTATAATGCAGTGAGATGTGCAGATCTGTACATTGGGGAAACAAAATCACTTCATAAACGCATGGCAGAACATAAGAGAACAAACCCATCAGGACAAGATTCAGCAATCCATCTGCATTTAAAAGACAAAGGCCACTCTTGAAGACAGCACAGTCCACATTTGGGACAGGACTGCTGCTTTGAAAGGGGTCAAAGAGGCCATCTATGTCAGAACTGAACAGCTCTCTCAACGGGGAGGAATACAGCATCATACCACAAGGTTCCGTCTTAGGCCCAGTGCTGTTCAATATCTTCATAAATGACTTAGATGAGGGTACTTCTCAAATTTGCAGATGATACTAAGCTGGCAGGAATAGCCAACACCTTAAATGATAGGCTCAAGATCCAGATGGATCTTGACGAGTTGAACGCTAGGCCCTATCTAACAAAATAAAATTCAGTGTAGTGAAAAGTAAAGTTTTACACTTAGGCAAGAAAAACCAAAAGTACACATATAGATTGGGTGAGTAGCAGTAATTGTGAGAGGGATCTTGGAGTCTTAGTGGACAATTAAATATGAGCCAACAGTGTGCAGCGGCAGCCAAGAAAGCCAATGCAATCCTAAATTGCATTAACAGACTCAATCAAGATCACTTGTACTAATACCACTCTATAAAGCCTTAGTAAGACCATAACTAGAGTACTGCATCCAGTAAAAGATGTTGAGACTCTAGAAAAAGTGCAGAAAAGAGCAACGAAGATGATTAGGGGACTGGAGGCTAAAACATGAAGAACGGTTACAGAAACTGGGCATGGCTAGTCTAGTGAAGAGAAGGACCAGGGGTGACATGATAGCGGCATTCCAATATTTAAGGACTGTCACAGACAGGAGGGAGGTCAACCTATTTTCCAAAGCACCTGAAGGCCAGAAAAGGAATAATGGATGGAAACTGATCTATGAAAGATTCAACCTAGAAATAAGGAGAAATTTTCTGACAGAACAATCAACCAATGGAAGAGCTTGCCTTCAGAAGTTGTGGGAATTTCATCACTGGAGGGTTTCAAAAAGGTCTCCTGCTTGGGCGGGGGGGGGGTTGGAATGGATGACCTTCAAGATCCCTTCCAACTCTGTTATTCTATCTACAGTCTACAACACAGTCCTTTCAGCAGTTCCAAGAAGGTTCCACATCCATTTGCACTAGTCAGGTGACTTTGAGGACACAGATAAACCTCCAAGTGGCCTCAACCCATCTACAAGAATGCAAATGACCAGCTGTCTGCAAGGAATATAAATCTTTCCATTCCCCACCATCCAGTCAGAGCTGAAGAAGCTTTTTGGATGAAAAGCAAAAATCTTCAAATAAAAACAAAGTCCAGTTACCTCTTGAAAACGCACCTTTGGGACATCCGTGACCTGGATGACTGAGAATCTCCATAGACATTTAGCATGACTTATCACACAGCAAAATATCTGCCACTACAGAGTGGAAAGAAATAGAAGTTATCGCATCCACAACAAATATACTTTAATGGCTTCTTGGCCATTAAAACAAAAACAAAAACCATGCAAGCGTCATCTACAATTATGCATCAAAAATGACTATGCGTGGAACTTCCCCATAACTGCCTAGTTCTTTTTTTGTTATGGCTTCATTCAAAAATTCCATCAAAGGTAATCGTAACTTTGCTATCCCCTCTCCCTTCTCAAAGCAGTCCTATGAAATGCAAGCGATCCGCACTCTGTTCACTTCAGCCTCCTCCAAACCGGAAATTGATGGTGCTTGCTATTCTTAATCACCCTCTTTAGCCTTGCCACCTCTTCTGAAGCGAAGAGGGTTTTTTTCCCCCCTCCGGCAAGTCGTGCAATAACTTGCTTGTAATTCAATTGGCCGTCGTCCCCTCACGTGACCATGGCCTTTTCCCGAGACTCGGGGCGAAGGGCGTCTCTGCGTCCTTACGCTACCGGGGCCAAAGGGGAAATTCTTCTGCGGAGGCTGTACGGTAGGCGGGTGCCCCAAACGTGAGGTAATATGCGGGGAGGGGCGGGGGGGGCGGCGGACGATATTCGGCCGAGAAAGGCTTCGGAAACCGAGGACAGGCTGTGACAAGCAAAGGCTTTTTATGCTAGGCATGGAGCCACTCTTGCTAATATAAGCTTATTGCTGAGAAAAATGCTAAAAGAGCTGCGGGTCTTGTGAACCGGCGAACAAGCCTTTCTCTCCTCTGGTATCTTTTCAATGTGCTGACTCCGACTTATGTAGAATTCCTGCAGAAAGGAAGGAGCTTAACCTGAATGTAGGCGAAATCCAGAAACCACGTGTTGGAGAATCAGCCCTGTACCCCTCGCATGTCCTTCCTATCCTGCCGCGATAAAACCCTGCCTTATTTATTTTCATATGATGCAAAATAATTCCATCTCAAGATGTGCATCTGGGGAGCGGCGTTTCCAAGGCAGCGTTCTTTCCACGCTTCTTGACTAGACAGCTACTTGAGTGCATTCTCTCTCCAGTATCATATTAGTTTCGTGTACTGCTTCCCACATAAACCCATATCTAATTGTGAATGATCAGGACAAGAGTTATTATCTGAAGGGACTCCTGGTCCAAGAAAGAGCACAGCTGGCACTCTATCCATGAATATAGCTGGTTGATTTTGTCGTGATTAAGTGAGCCCGTTCCTGAAGATGAAGAGGAATTTCACCTTTCAATATAACAAGACCCAAAACACACCTTCAGATCAACAAAATAATGGCTTTACCAGAAGAAGATCCAAGTTTTGGAATGGATCGGCCAGACCTGAATCCAACTGAAAATTTGTGGCCTGGAGATGCTCTTGCAAGCTGACAGATTTGGGGTCTTTACAAAGAAGAGTAGGTAAAGGTTTTCAAGGCAGAATGTGCCATGCTGATAGGCTCCAACGTCAAAAGACTGAATGTTGTCATAAAAATCAAAAGATGCTTCAACAAAGTATGAGTTTATGCAACCACATTATATGTTTTATTTTTTCCCCTACAAGTTTTCAGTTTGTTTTTTGACTGAATTGTACAGCTTTAGATTCTGAAGTGATTTATTTTGGTCTAATATTTTTAACATCTCAGAAACCTGGTATTTTAGCAGGAGATGTAGATTTTCTATATTCATTGTACACAGATATTTTCTCTGTAGACTGCCAAATATATAACAGGAAACTGGTACTTACAATGGGTCCTCATAGTTCTGGCCATTGCAGTGTCCCAGTGGTCATGTGATTATGATCCAGGCACTCAGTTTGCAATTATAAAGTTTTGCAAACTGTAGTCATGTGATTGTGATTTCCAATGTTATTCTATAGCTTTTTACAAGGTCATTGAAGAAGCCAGCAGGAAATCAGAAATTGCAGTTTTATGAAGTCCTCATTTAACAATGGCAGCTGGGACTGCCAGAAGTAACATCACTAAGTGATATGGTCACATGGCATCAGCTTTACAACAACATTGTTTAGTGACAGCAATTTTGGCCCCAGTTGCCATTATAAGTGAAGAATTACCTGTACTGTTTAGGTATAACGCAATTATTATCTATTCGACTTTTATTTATTTATATTTCATATCTTTTAATTGCCCCTCTCTTTCAGATCCCTTAATCCTGACTTTATTACTTTATAAGTAACTCAAGCAGCAAGTATACATAATACTCCTTCTGCCTCCTATTTTTCTCACAATAACCCTGTGACATGAGTTGGGCTGAGAGAGAGTGGCCCAAAACTAACCATCCGAATTTCATGCCTAAGGCGGAAATCGAACTCTCAAGTCTCCTGTTTTCCAGCCTGGTGCCTTAAACATTGGCTCTCCAGTTAATTTTACATTAGTTTGAAACACTGCAATCAGAAAAAAATGAGTTTTTTTATAATGTTCCTTGGAGCATTAGAAACTGTGAAGCATTGTTTAGTATATTTATACATGATATATTATCAGGCGATTGGTTTTCTTGTGATTTTTTTTTCAGCCTTGCAAGGACAAATAGATGTTGTTTTTAAGAGCCTGTTTGCTCAGTATCACAGAGGGAAAGTAGCATTATGTTTTGTTTAGGATGCAGATAAGATCAAAAAAACACATGGAATTGGTTTGTTTTCCTCCCTTTTTCAACATATCTACTTTTTGTTCAATATATCGTATTTAGAGTGTACAGTGTGATTCACAGAAAGTAGTTTTGATGTTCACCTGAAAAAATACAAGCTATTGCATTAGTTGAATACATTATCATCATAGTTCTTTTTCCTCTTGATGTTGTAATCTTCTTTTGTTTACATATATCTCGGTTCTTAAGCTATAAATTAAATCTTGATTTTCTGGCACACATACCTAGTATCTGGTTACCATTCTGTTCTTGTGTAGAATTCATAGC
The DNA here is from genome assembly GCF_016545835.1 of Crotalus tigris. Classification (NCBI taxonomy): domain Eukaryota; kingdom Metazoa; phylum Chordata; class Lepidosauria; order Squamata; family Viperidae; genus Crotalus; species Crotalus tigris. The sequence continues at coordinate 4,181,088 of NW_024100214.1, forward strand.
ATTGATAATATCGAAACTGATTTTAATACAAATTTGGTATTGGCATTGGTTGTCCCAATTTATTTAGAGGATATCGGGTTAAAGAGGGCTATGTTAGAAAACGATGTTATTATATAAATAGTGTACACTCATAGGAATGGTAATTCAATGATTTTTAAAAGAAAAAGCATGCCGCCATTAAAACAATTTAATGATGAGTTTATGATCTCCTAATTATCTTGTTTAAAACTAGTGATGACAGAAATCCTGTGCAAAGATTGTTCAGAATCTGCTCAGGCTCATTAAGACCATTGCATTCCTGCCATGAAGAAACAGATGTAATATTTCTAGCATAGATAATTCCTGTAGGAAAATTCCAACACTGTGTTTACAAATACTGATCTTGTAGTTCTTGTGTTCACTGTAATAAAAATTTGACTTTAATGGCAGGGAAACAGTTGTACAAAAAGAACATTGATGTAACAAATCTTATTTCTAATAATTAAAACTAAGGTGCCCCTGGGATTTCTCTGTAGAAGTGTGGCTATATGGAACATAAACGTAACATAAACATAAAATAAGATGGATTTGTTAAGCCAAAATGTGCTTTGAGATTAGGATATATTTTAAAAGAAATATTAAAGAGTTTTATTTATTCATTTTGGGAATTTATGAACTGGGTAGTGCTTGAAATCTAAATTATGTATACATATGTACCTATTGTGGACATAAGGTGGGGGAGGCTGTATGACCTTTTTAAAAAAATCTTTTGTGACCGTTGAGCATCAAGAACATATATTGAGACAGTTAAGTGGGTGCTGATTTCAAATAAAGAATCAGCAGAGTTTCATTTCTGGTCTACTGCTGAAATTCCCCCTTGTTGCATTTGCAATGTGTCAAAATCCAATTCTTTAGGCATAATTTTTGCATGACCATCTTAAAGTGTAAAGATAAGATATACAATAATTCAGTAATAGTGTAATGGAAGTCACTATTGATTGTAACTGAACCCAATTTACCTGCAGTTGTCTTTGGATTTGCAGTTACAGTTGCAAAAATGAGAAATATGGAATTAAGCTACTTAACTCACTTTTCTGGGAAAGCACACGAAAAATGCTATTTTATGTAGATTTCTTATTTCAAATTTTCTCTATCTTAGGAGATCTGGAAATGCAAAATGTGAATTCAGAAAGACTATCCTAAAACCATGGCTTTGACACAGGTAAAAACACCATATATTAAGCATTTTCAGACAGTTTTAGCTTATTCAGCTGATCTCAGTGCTTAGTTTTTACATCTAGATAGAAATATTTTGCATATAGATGACGAGTTTTATGTATAGGCTATACTTCATGCAATGCAGCCAACTCATTTCTAAAAAAAATACAGAATTCGCTACAAATTTAAGGTTTACACAATGGGGAAAGTTTGTATGGTTTAGGTCAGGGGTAGGCAACCTTGGCTCTTTTATGACTTGTGGACTTCAACTCTCAGAATTCCTGAGCCAGCCATGGGAGTTGAAGTCCATGGGTCATAAATTCTGGGAGTTGAAGTCCACAAGTCATAAAAGAGCCAAGGTTGCCTACCCCTGGTTTAGGTGTTGTATTATTTGTTGCTGTACCAGTAAAGGCCCAAGATGCAGCACTAGCATTAGCAACCGATGTATTTACTAGGAGGAAGAATTGTATTTATTCCAATAACAGATTAGTACACTTCTGAGTTCAAGGAAATGATAAGATAATGTTCCACAATTCTGAAGGAAGTTATCTTGACTTCTGTTTAATGACTGACTACAGGTAGTTTTTGACTTACAACCATAATTGAGCCCAAAATTTCCATTGCTAAGGAAGATAGTTAAGTGAGTTTTGCCACCTTTTGCAACACTTTTTTTGTCACACTTGCAAAAGTGTGAGATCTTTAGGGATTTTTTTTCTTCTGTGTGGGCCTTTGAGTTGGTGTTGACTCTTAGTGATTGTTAGGATTAGTCCCATAGTTTTCTTGGCAAGGTTTTCCAGAAGTGGTTTGCCAGTGCCTTCTTCCTCCTAGGTCAGAGAGCATGGGACTAGCCCAGGGGTAGGCAAGCTTGGTTCTTTTATGACTCGTGGACTTCAACTCTCAGAATTCCTGAGCCAGCCATGCTGAGGGGAAAGGGAGAGGTTTCCAAGCTGAGCCATGCTGGCTCAGGAATTCTGGGAGTTGAAGCCCACGAGACATAAAAGAGCCAAGCTTGCCTACCCCTGGACTAGCCCAAGCTGTCTTTGTGACCAAGGCAGGACTGGAACCCATAAGTCTCCTGATTTCTAGTTTCATCCCTTAATCACTACAGCAAACTGGCCGTTTCATCTTTAGGGATTAGCAGCAATAATATTTTACACAACTTTATCCCATATGCACTTTAGTTCTAAGTTTACTCAAAACATTTAGCATGCTGTATGGGTGTACCTGTTGTGGTACATTAGTCATAGCTTCCCTCAAACAAAAACAAAAAACCTTTCTGGTTTCATCAGCATGAAACACTCTCAGCTTAGAATGTGTAAGAAGCAGATTTTTAGTAGACATTGTTTTAAAATTTGTTTTTATACAGTTTCTTTGTAGGAGTCCTTATTTTCTGAAACCTTTATCCGCGACCAGTTTGGGAAGAACGTTGAAGATTCCTGTGGGTTCTTGGAATGATTATTTAAGAAAGGTCTCTGTTCATGATGGCAAATCCTTTTCTACTAAAATAGTCCTGGGAATAGAAACGAGCTGCGATGATACAGGAGCTGCTGTGGTGGATGAAACTGGTAGCATTTTAGGAGAAGCATTACATTCTCAAACTGATGTTCATTTAAAGTAAGTAATTCTTATTGTGGGTGAAATTATGTTTCAGTTGCTAAAATTTGCCTGGGCTGTGTTGCTCTCTCTCTCTCTCTCTCTGTGTGTGTGTGTGTATGTGTGTGTATTTGTGTGTGTGTGTGTATGTATAAATATTGCCATTTCTGTGTTTTCTGTGCATTCCTTCTATGGTCTAGAAATCTTTAAAGCAAAGAATTTGATTTAAAATTAGGGTTTTGAGATAGAAATGATGCCACTTTGACTCAAATGAAGCACTGAAGGCATCCAGAGAAAACATTTTATTACAACTTAATAAAAATCTAAAAAGTTTTATTTTATGCTGCTAAAATTGATTTTTAGAAAAGGAACATGACATTCTTGTAGAGTCCTCCTTTGGGAGCAAAGAATGAGTATAGTTTATAAGGAAGTTAAAACTTAACCAATACTGGAATATGAACTATTTGGTGTCATGTTTTATATCCCCATTTAAAGATACCTGGAAAATGGCCTGTAGTTCATATTAGCCAATTATGTTCGGTTGCTGTCACACTGTTTCTAGTTTTCTATTCAAAATCGGTGGAACAGGCCAAATAGGTCCTTCTTGTATCAAGAAATGGCTGATAAAAGTTTTTATTCCCTGGAATTTCAGAATACTCTTGTTTGAAGTCTTGTCCCCCTTCCCCCCAAAGCATGTTCTGTAGCAAAACTTCCATGTTATGAGCATTGATGATAGTTGTGAGGTTTTCAGGTTCAGTGAAAGAATGGGTTTTTGACCAAAAGCATTTCCAAGGAAACTCTGCTTGAATTAAAAGTCGTGAATTGCTGAGTTACCAGCTTTCCTGTAAGGTAGGAAAGAAAAAGGAGCCCATGGATCTAAAACACCATAGGAAGTTGGAAAAATTAGATTTAAATGACAATTTGTTTCTTGCACTTACTTGCCATTTTCCCTCCAGAATCCTAATGAGTTTATATGGTATTTTATGAGCAGCTATATACATTTCTGAATAAATCAGTGATTTTTCTCTCACCCCGTCAGAGGAATCCTATAAGACAGACTTAATTATAATCACTGTAATGTGATGAATGATATCAAGAGATTAAAAAGGGTCAGTAAAATATTACCATTCTCTAATGGCCCATAATCTCAAGCTTCATTGCTGTTTCGGAAACTATACAGGTAGTCCTCAATTTACGACCGCAATTGAGCTCAAAATTTATGTTGCTAAGTGAAAAATTTGTTCAGCCCCATTTTATGACTTTTATGGCCACATTTGTTAAGTGAATCACTGCAGTTGTTAAATTAATAACACAGTTGTTAAGTGAATTGACTGCTGGTCAGAAGGTCACAGAAGGGGATCACATGATGGCAGGACATTGCAACCGTCATAAATGTGAGTCGGTTGTCAAGCATCTGAGTGTAAATCATGTCGCCATCGGGATGCTGCAGTGGTCGTAAGTGTGAAAAATAGTCACCAGTCAACTTTTTTGCAGTGCCGTTGTAACTTTGAATTGTTGTAAGTCAAGGACCATCTGTACTGGCAGGATCTGTCAGTAGTGTCAAGATGATATGGCAGAACAGTCAGGCAAGACAGGTAAGGGAAAAAAAGGGAACTGGCAGAACATCAATCCTCCTGTGTTATTATTAAATTATAACAATATATTAAGCACGATGTAATTGCAGTCCAAGGGACTCGCTGGAGAAGACTCCTGCGAGTCCCTTGGACTGCAAGGCATTCAAGCCGGTCAGTCCTAGAAGAGATCAACCCCGACTGCTCTTTAGAGGGCCAGATCCTGAAGTTGAAACTCAAATACTTTGGCCACCTAATGAGAAGGAAAGACTCACTGGAGAAGGGCCTAATGCTGGGAAAGATTGAGGGCAATAGAAGAAGAGGACGACAGAGAATGAGATGGCTGGATGGAGTCACTGAAGCAGTAGGTGTGAACTTAAGTGGACTCCAGAAGATGGTAGAGGACAGGAAGACCTGGAGGAACCTTGTCCATGGGGTCGCGATGGGTCGGACACGACTTCGCAATTAACAACAAATTGCAGTATTATTACATATACATTCTTATCGGTAATATATTAAGATTATATATGGTATATAATATGATTATGTTATAAAATTATTACAATAGAGTTCACATGCAGATGTTTGTTTCTCATTAGAACAGGTGGCATTATTCCTTCAGTAGCACAACAGCTTCACCAAGAAAATATCGCAAGGGTAGTACAACATGCGGTCTCAGCCAGTGGCGTCAATATGGAGGATATCTCGGCTATCGCAACAACTGTGATGCCAGGACTTGCGTTAAGCCTTGGAACCGGATTGAAATATAGTTTAGAACTGGTGAAGAAACATCAGAAACCTTTTATCCCTATCCATCATATGGAAGCACACGCACTTACCGCCCGACTGACGGATCTTGTAGCATTTCCTTTTCTTGTCCTTTTACTCTCGGGGGGTCACTGTATACTGGCAGTAGCTCAAGGAGTTTCAGATTTTCTTCTCCTTGGACAGACCAAGGACATCGCACCGGGGGATATGCTTGACAAGGTGATTTATTTTAATATAGATTATTGACGTATAAATATTTTTAAACCGAGATCCTTTGAGTAATATACTGAGGCACCATCCAAAAATTGAGTAGGGCTAGTACACAAATGTAAAGTTTAAAGCGACAAAATTACCCTTCATGTACTCAATAATTTCTCACTTCTATGAGATTATATTTTGGTGGCAACTTCTTAGAGGTTTTTCACATTTGGGGATCCATTACATATGCGTCTTTCAGGAGCATTCTTTTACAGCAAGTGTAAGTTGCCCTTGATTGCATGTGTTTCCCCAGCATCTCATTTCCACACGCCTGTTACCATTTCACCATCCCAATTCTGATGGGTATTGATTTTGTTCCATTTTCTCATTAAACCTCTCCAGCTCTAAAATACTCAGAAAACAGGCCAAAAAGCTCCTTTACTCTGGAAATGGCAGGATAACATAAGCCAAACTGGCTGCAACACTCATATAACCCAAAGGCAAAATGCAGCCCCTAGGCTTGATTCCATCAACATAAAACCCACTCGCCAAAATGCCAGTAAGGTAATAAAAACTAGGAACAGGAGTCATTTCAGTCGTCTATTCTTTTACCTGAAAAAGTATGTTAATTGTATAGATTATAGGTGGTCCTTGATTTACCTGTAACTTAGTCACCACTCAAAGTTCTGAAAAAAGTGACTTACGACCGTTTTTCAGACTTATGACTGTTGCAGCATCCCCATGATCATGTGATCAAAATTCAGATGCTTGGAAACTGACTCATATTAATGACGGTTGCAGCGTCCCGGGGTCATACGATCACCTTTTGTGACCTTATAAGCAAAGTCAGTGGGGAAACTAGATTCACTTAACAACGGTCTTATTAACAACTGCAGTGATTCACTTAGCAACTGTCATAAAATGAACAAATTCACTTAACAAATGTTTCGCTTAGCAACAGAAATGTTGGGCTCAATTGTGGTCGTAAGTCAAGGACTACCTGTACCAAATTTAAGATATCCCATGGTGCAACACACATATTTTTGGGGGGGGGGGAAATCCTTTCTTTAAATAGGAATACAATCTATCCATTTTTTTTTTAAAAAAAAGCATGATTAATTTTATTGATATAAGTCAGCGCACTTCATTTATGTATGAAGCATATTCACTTGTGCTGCATCATGAAAATATATATCACTTACCTATTGGGTAAATTAATAAGAAAGATTGCTTTAAAAAATAATGTAAACTTGAAATGAGATATTTCCTGAATCTGTTGTGAACAGATTTTTTTTTTCCTTTACTTTCTTCTTCTTCTTAAGGTAGCTAGAAGTCTTTCTCTACATAATCATCCAGAGTGCTCTGGCATGAATGGTGGGAGAGCAATAGAAACCTTGGCCCAGCAGGGTAACATTCTGCGTTACAAATTCACAATCCCGATGCGGCGATACCAGGATTGCACCTTCTCTTTTGCTGGATTGCAAAGCGAAATCACTAGAAAGATTTCAAAAGAAGAAAAGGCAGAAGGTATTTGCCCAAAGAGTCACAAACTGTGTGTGTGTGTGTGTTTTGCTGCATGTCTGCTTTGAAAAATCTGTCTGATGGTAATTCCTGCAGGCCTTCTGGAAGGGCAACATCTCTCCTGTCTTCCGGATCTTGCTGCCGCAGCCCTGCATGCAATGACTGTTCACATTGCTGAGCGAACACATCGGGCTATTCTCTTCTGCAAAGAGAAAGGAATCATACCCCCAGGAAAGGAAACTTTGGTGAGTTCTGTGGGAAGGTTACACCTTTCCTTATCTCAGATTCCAAAATTGTTTGCTTCTTGATCATGGTAACAGTGAGCTGGCCAGCAATTTAAATGTATATTTCTTGAGTCTCATAGTTACTGTGGGACCTGTTACCAACACTGTGATAATAAGAATTTACAGTGCATTCAGAAAGTATTCAGACCCCCCTTCACTTCTGTCAGTTTTGTTATGCTGCACCCTGATTCTACAGTTGTTGAAGTTCATTTTTTTTCTCATTAATTAATTAACTCAGCACCCCTTAATAACAAAGTGAAAACAGAATTTTAGAAATGTCTGTAAATTTATTTTTTTAAAAAACTGAAACATCACATTGACATAAATATTCAGACCCTTCACTCAATATTTCGTGGAAGCACCTTTGGCAGCAATTACAGACTCGAGTCTTTGTGGGTATGACACGACAAGCTTTGCACATCTGGATTTGGGGGATTTTCTGCCATTCTTCCTTGCAAATCCTCTCACGCTCAGTCAGATTGGATGGCGATGGTCGGCGGATAGCCATTTTCAGGTTCCTCCAGAGATGTTCAATAGGGTTCAAGTCAGGGCTCTGGCTGGATCACTCCAGGACATTTCACGAGTTGTCTCTAAGCCACTCCTGTGTTGTCTTTGCTGTGTGTTTAGGATCATTGTCATGTTGGAACGTGAATCTTCAGCCAAGTCTGAGGTCCTGAGTGCTGTGAAACAGATTTTCATTGAGAATATTGCTGTATTTTGCTCCATTCAGCTTTCCCTCAACCCTGACCAGTCTCCCACTCTCTGCTGCTGAAAAACACCCCCACAGCATGATGCTGCCACCACCATACTTCACTGTTGGGATGGTATTGGGAAGGTGATGAGCGGTGCCTGGTTTCCTCCAGACCTAATGTTTAGAATTGAGGCCAAGCAGTTCAACCTTGGTTTCATCAGATCAGAGAATCATGTCCCTCACAGTCTGAGAGTCCTTCAGGTGTTTTTTTTGCAAATTTCAAGCGGGCTTTCACGTGTTTTGTTCTGAGGAGCGGCTTCTATCTAGCCATTCTGCCATAAAGCCCAGATCGATGGAGGGCTGCAGTGATTGTTGTCCTTCTGAACTGTGTCCCATCTCCACCCAGGATCTCTGGAGCTCAGTCAGAGTGACCATCGGGTTCTTGGTCACCTCTCTTACTAAGGCCCTTCTCCCCTAATTGCTCAGTTTGACCAGGCGACCAGCTCTTGGAAGAGTGCTGGTTGTGCCAAACGTCTTACATTTGAGAATTATGGAGGTCACTGTGCTCTTAGGAACCTTCAGTGCAGCAGAAATTTTATTGTAGCCTTCCCCAGATCTGTGCCTTGCAATAATCCTGTCTCTAAGCTCTGCAGGCAGTTCCTTTGACCTCATGGCTTTTGCTGTGCCACAGTACGCATTGTCAGCTATGAGGCCTTCTATAGAGAGGTGTGTGCCTTTCCAAATCAATTTAATTTACCACAGGTCGACTCCATTCAAGGTGTAGGAACATGTTAGCAATAATCCAGAGAACTGGGAGGAACCTGAGCTAAATTTCAAATGTTGTTGCAAAGGATCTGAATACTTGCGCCAATGTGATATTTCAGTTTTTTCTTTTATAATAAATTTACAGACATTTCTAAAATTCTGTTTTCACTTTATCATTATGGGGTATTGAGTGTAGGTTGAGAAAAAAATGAATCTGAACAAGTCTAGCGTAACAAAATTGACAAAAGTGAAGGGGGTCTGAATACTTTCTGAATGCACTGTACTTTGCAGCCTTTAAATTTACCTTTTTTTCTGTATCATATTTAATTCTGAAAGATTATAAGAACAGCATGTTCATATTTTATGTTTCCCCATTGACATGCAACTATTTACTCTTTCAACTTTTTTTTCAGGTAGTTTCAGGAGGTGTCGCAAGTAACCAATATATCCGTAGATCTCTGCAACTTCTAGCAGATGCTACTAATTTCACATTGGTTTGTCCACCTCCAAGGCTTTGCACTGACAACGGTGTTATGATTGCATGGTAAGAAAAGATTTTTTTTCAGCGTTGAAGGAGATGCATAATTGCAGAATGTTATGATAATTTTCCAAAATATATGCATAAGTAGTATAATGGGAAACATCATATACATTTTGTGTGAATATACCGTGTATGTCTTTGGAGCATAGGTAGTCTTCAAGATACGACCATAATGGAACCTGCCCATTATGGCCAAATGTCGTGACAGTCTTTAGGTGAAATGTCTTACCTAACAACCCCCCCCCCCCAATCACTGGTCTCTTCAGTGAATCATCAAACTAACACACTTGCTAAGCAGAGTGTGGGGTGCCTTACTGGGGGGGGAGACAGTTGGAGGCCTAGCACAGGCGCAGGCCTGCCTACCCTAGCCCTCCCAAGGCCTCCCCCACCCCTAAGATGCCCCATGCTCCACTTCTCACATCTTGGGTCTTGACTGGCTTCCCCCCCCCCCCAATCTTAGGCCTGATTCTCACTCCACCAGGCCAAACACCTTCCTCCTCACTTACCTTTCAAAGAGCTCCAAAGCTTTCCAGATTTTGGAACGGTTTGCTTCTTTGTGCAGTCACATGGAGCAATTCTGAAAGCAGCTGCCATTTTGTCTGCCCACAAAATGGCAGCCACATTTGGGTCACTGACCCATGCCTCAGGGACAAACTGCTTCATTTGGCTGCCTTAACAAGGTCTTGCACAGTGCCGCAGAAGCGTTCTGCAGCAGTCAAAAGTTTCTGCAGCCCTGTGCAGGTCTTCTTAAGGCAGCAACATGAAACAGTTTGTCTGGCGACTGCCATTTTATTCTGCCCATAAATGGGTAGGGCAAAAGGGCAGCCACATTTGGATGGCCACTGCGCAGGCTGGAAACATGTGGCCTGCCCTCCTTCTACAACTTGAGAGCTGGAGAACTTCAGAAGGTAAGTGTGGTGCATGATGGGTATATGGGGAGAAGTCCACGTGCTGCAGGGTTCTGGTGAGTTGGGATTGGGGAAAGGTGGGGGTGCTACAGCATAGCTGTGGTGGGTTTTAAGGGCAAATGACTGCAGCACATGGCATACTGCAGTTGTCACAGCCTTAAAATGGGGCCATATGTAACTTTAAAAGGTATAAAATGGCCTCTCGTACCTCAAGGACTACCTATACGTAAGCATAAATATTAGAGATGCATTTCCTATATGAAATTGGCAAACACCTAGATAATTCATTATGTACAAAGTTCCCTCCCCACATCATGATTTTACAGAAACATGCTGCCTTTGCTTTTTTTTTAAATTAAAAAAATGTGAAGGAAATCAGGTTTATTTTGCAAGAAAGATGCCTCAAGTTCCTTCTTATAGTGAAAATAATTAGATTAACAGGGATAATATCTAATGGAAAATATGACAGCATGGTTGAAGACTCTGCCCCATAATTGTTTTGTGATCAATGTCATCAATGTTTTATATTCATTGTAAGGTAACAGAGAAATGAAGTTGTTTTACTTAATTGCGTAAATATTTCCTTTATAGGAATGGAATTGAAAAACTTTCTGCAGGACTAGATATCTTTTATCATTTAGAAAATTTCAGGTACGAACCAAAGTAAGTAATTAATTATTTCACTGAACTTTTCTTTGTCTGCTTTATTGTCAATATGCTGCTCAAAATCATAGGAAAGAAAATTGGGATAAGAAAAAGGTGGTGTATATTGAATTCTTTAAAAAAATTACATCCCCAAAATTACTGATTTTATAGTAATTTTCATTATACGTGGAAGGATCTCAGAGAAGCGAAATATGCATATATGTGTAATATATAATTGATTCTACATTCTTAAATTTGTGTTATGTGTTTAATTATAGTGTTTTGTGTTATCTTTTAGAGCTCCACTTGGAACTGATATCTCAGAACAAGTAAAAGAAGCTTTCATCAAAGTGCCAGTGCTAAATCTAGCAGTATGATGTTTGATATTTTTCAATTGTCTGGAAAAAAAGTGAAATTGTTATTTTCAAAAAAGTTTTTAATGGGAACTCCATTTTATTGCCCCCTAGTCATCTGGACCAATTATGTGACATTGCCAAATAATTTAATTATAAGCTGAGGAAAAATTAAGATATGAACATGAAAAAAACAGGAGATACATTTTTTAGTCACTATAAAGAAGAAGGGGTTTCTAAACATTTTATTGTTTGTAAATTTGGACATATGTTCCATTATCGATTAATTTATGGCATTTTTCAGTGGTTTAATAATAATTGTTTGCAGAAGTTAGATATTGTGCATGTTTGGTCTGAATTTAAAATAATACCAACAAAAATAAGGGGGGGGGGAGTAAGTGCAGTACCCAGCTTCCCCACTTAAGTAATCTTGGTTTGCAAATAAATATTGCTGAAATAAATCTTCAATATCACCCAGTATAAGTGAGCACATGTCAGTTTTTACATCTGTTTATATATGTATGCAAGTGGATATAACTGCCAGAAGCTATGTTCCAAAAAGCATAGAAGCAGGACACCCCCCCCCCCCAAAAAATCACTTTGGTTCAATTAATAACTACTAAATACAATTGCTTGTAAAATAAGGTTCTCCCTTTACCAAATGGATTGATTTCCATTAATATATAAACCAACCATACTTTCTCTTGGATGCAAACCACTCCAACACAACAGAAATGCACAAACACATGCACAAATATTTCCTTCCCTTCTTCCAGCAAAAACAGCTGAAAGTTAAGGGGAGAAAAAGGAAGGAAATAGAATAAAAAGAAGGAATAGCTACAATGGTGAGAAGAGGAAAAATAGATGGAGATTTGAATACAGGTAAATCTTTCACTTACAACCATTTGTTTAGTGACCAAAGTTACAACAGCACTGAAAAAGTGACTTATGATCCTTTTTCACACTTATGACCTTGACACAGCATCTCTGTGGTCACATGATCAAAATTCAGATACTTGGCAACTGACATGTATTTATGACAGTTGCAGTGCCTTGGACTCGTGATCATCTTTTGCAATCTTTTGAGAAGTAAAGTCAATGGGGAAGCCAAATTCTCTTAACAACTGTGTTAGTAACTTAACAATTGTTGCAATTCACTTAATAGCCTTGGCAAGGAAGGTCGTAAAATGGGGCAAAACTCAATTGTCTTGCTTAGCAATAGAAATTTTGGGCTCAGTTGTCATAAGTTGAGGACTACGTGTAGCAGAAATAACTCGCGTGTAAAGGAAACAAATAATTATGCGAGTTTAAAAAAACATGGAATTCGTAGGTAAACACCAGATAATCTTTGAAGTTATCCAAGATTTGCAGCGGCATCTTTACAGCGATTTGCCTCATGCAGGGTGCTTGTTTTCAAGAGCTTATCAGTGAATGAATGGTATTAACATTTCGTATCCCTTTTTTGCTGCAATGCTATATTATTTGAAATAAAGATACCTTTAATTTGCCCTGATTCTTCATATTAATTGCTTTTCACACATAAAGTCATATCTGATTGCCACGGTTTTTATCCCTTCTGTATCAATTTCTTGCGGTTGTTTTCCCAATTTGGAATAAATCCATTACAAATGCAATCATATTTTTATTTGCATGAAACTGTATGGTAACAACATCTTTTCCGCTATCACAATATAGACATTTAAAATTTCTCTTTGGACAAACTATGTTTGAGTGCCTCGACATTAACAATTCTTGGTCTTGAAACCTCAATGAGGTCAGATGTTGTTGTGTGTGGAAATTGATAGTGTCCAGATGCTGGAATGCGGGGTTTCTCCGGAGTTTTTAATCTTCCCATTATATGTGAAGTTGAGGGAATTAAAAAGAGAGAATCCTTCGGACGAAACTTTCCTTTGTATACTTTAACACCAGTACCTCGAAATTTTTCTAGAAAATAAAAACACTGCTTTTACTATCATCAGTATTATCTGCAGAGTATTTTAGACTATTCAGTCACGTAATGTTGCAACATGAGTAGGACTACTTGTGGGCTGGATCCTTATTCCACCTGGTTCATTTGAATAGCTGGAGGTGGAGTGAGTAGCGGCATTGGAGAATAGTTACAGCCACCTTGAAAATGGCGGCGGTGTGTGTCCTGGTGAGGCCATCTCTTAATCCAGCCATGCCACAAAATTACTGTCTGGTGTCCAACCTTCCCTTTGGGAGTGGACATCTGGAGAAGGTTGCTGGGGAAGCAGATTGTGAGACCCAGATATGAAACAGAAGCAGCAGTGGTCATTCTTATGGAGGGAACCTGGATATAGGAGTGCCCAGCTCCTGATCTTTTTAGATCAAGTGTTTTTCAAAGTTAAAGATGCGTGGGCTGCAACACCCAGAATTCCCCAGCTAGCATGCCACTGGCTTCCATGTATTCATTTTAAAGTCCCTTTCTTTAGATCGACCATCTCACCAAGTTGATGAGCTTTCAAGAACAACAGTTTGAATGATAAGTAATTCCTGGTGGAATGCAGCATTAGAGGTCTAACCACATCTGTGGGTCACAAGCTTATTAGATAATGGGTTTTTTTATATATTTGCCCAGCTCACTCCCCACAAATCTACCTGGATTAGTTAGGCATAAATTACCTCGTATGTGTACAGGGACAGCAGGTGGCCCTCCATTTATCTCCAGGCTGAAAATAAATAAAAAACAGCTATTAAGTTAAGATGCAGATAACTGCCTAGGCCCTCTGTGAAGTACTTTCATTAAAGTCCAGAAACTATTCTTAAATAATGTAGTTTGAGAATTCTGTTAACCATTCTTTTTTTTTTTTCCTGTTTAACAATTAAACCTAATATAACCCATTCTATGTTTCTAAACTGATAGGTTTACTTTCATTGAACGTCTCCATTAACTATAATTTGATTGAGCTGACAGTGATGCCTCAATAAATATGCAGGCTTCAGGTCTCGTTTTGTCTGCTTTATTAGTTGGCTACTCTTCTTAAATTTGACAATGATCACATGACAGCAAATGTATGAATCCATGGTTGATCAAGGTTAAACATTTACAGTATTTATGGAAATATTTAACCCCTGATGTAAAATCTCAGGCTTTCTAGTAGTCTGTGCTTAGTAAGATATGTATCTTAAACTGTGAACTAAATTGAACTACTGCACTTCAATAACAATATTAATTAAAAACACCACATTTTCCTAATAAGTTCAAGACCATTTTTAAAATGCCATAAAGCCTGTTTGCACAAATGCTATAAAAACCAAAAGGACTACCCAGTAAATAGAAAAAGAGAATTTGTTGTGGTTCAATCCAGTAAATTCAGCAAGTAAACATGAAAGGCTTCATTCTTGAAACATATTTTCTAAAATATTTAAAGGTAGTCTTGCAAAACTCCAAGTGGTTTTGTTCTGGAATAAAGTCCTATTTCCAGCCAGAAATAGACTTTCACCAAGTTCATACCAGGGCATTCATTGTATATAAATAAAAATCTTTCATCTTCTCAGTTTTGGGGTAAAGTCTCAAGCCTCCATATTTGGAATATTTCTGAAACATCTATGTGATTTATTTTTTCAAACAGAAATATATTTTGTTCTAAAACTGATGTGCACAGTATTCTGAAACTTCACTAGCATTTGAAATACTGTTCATACCTGAGAGAGGGGAGACCAACTTTTTTTTGTCTCTTAAATTCCTTTACAAAATCCGAATTTATTTTTGCATCTTTGCTGAGATTTATTATTAGCCTCTTGAACAACTTGGGCTTATTCCTACATTGCACCAACAGATGGCGATATGCAGTCCGATTAAATGTTAGATAGCCAAGAGCACATGCCACAGCCGAACGAACCTAGAAAAGACATCAACACTGTAGGAATACAGTTTATTAATTTTATTTAGGGTCAGTGAATCAGACTATTTTACAGTAAGCAACAAAACAAGAGAACTATGAAAACTACTATAAAAGTTCTGGATCGTCCTGAAGAAATTTTGTATACTGTATGTCACTTCTGTCCATTATTTGGATATATCTTTCCCTGTTGCCCAATTTTGTATGTATGAGTTTGTGAGCACTATTACATTTTTGATGAGCCAGGGTGAGGTTGATATCTGCAAATCACAGTCTAAATATACTAGAGCCACTAACAGTCCAAGAAAGCAAAGATGATCTAAGAACTCAAAGTGAAATGAACATATAATGGTACAAGACAAAACAGTATTACATGATGTGGTGCTCTATTCACATTGAGTGGCAGGGACAGAGTCTGGTTTCTGCTAAACAGTATGAAAATTGATCAGAATTTTAAACTCCTACCTCCTCTTCCTTTGCATATAAATGATAGCAAAGACGTTGGACAGTTCCCAAGCTTGTGATTGCTTCTGGAATGCCTGCCCTTGTGTGGGCCAAGCTAGCTATTAATTTTCCTAGGGGTGGGGAAACGGAATTAAAGTATTTCTAAATTGTGCAAATAAATTGTATCCAACACAGTTCAGTACAATCAGAACTTCCAAAATATCGGACTAGAGTTTCTCAAACTGAAGCAGAATGCCCTATTGTGGGGTCACAGGCCACTTAAAATGGGTTTGGTTTTCATTTTTTTTTGAAAACCTTGCCTAGCACAGACAATGGAAGACTGAAAATATGATTTGGGCTTTGCTTTTGGTTTTGCCTGCATTAGCCTACTGGGCAATTGTGGAACGGGTAAGATACAGTTTAATGTTAAATTATTAAAAATAGGATTTTTCTTTCTTGCTCTACTTTAATCTCAACACTCATGGGAATTATACACATTCATTTATTTGTTTTACGGAGTTCAAGCATTGAAAAATCTGAAAAAAAAATCTGTGGTCAGTCAATTGTAATTTCTTAAATATTTTAATGAAACAAGACTTTAATATATTTCAGTTTTCCTTGTTTTCGTTTCTTTTTGTTTGGTATGCTCAGCTAGGTGAAAAGTTAAGTATTCAGTTAACCACTTCTTCAGCTGAAGAAGTGCACAGATGTGTCTATGAAGAAATCAGACTTCTTAACTGAAATTGACTAAAATCTTGACTAAAATCTTTGCTTATTTCAGAGATATTTTCCAGAAAATTGTGATGAAGCTTTAGTGGATTACCAGTCATATAATTACTTCAGTGATATAACTTAGACAACCGCAAAGCAAATGTGGTGATATTTAAGTGTAGGCTTTGTTTCAAAATAATAGAAGCAAGCAACAATCCAGACCCTTGTTACATCACAATTTTTATTTATTTATTAGATTTTTATATTTCCTTTATTATTTTTATAAATAACTCAAGGTAATGAACATACCTAATAATCTTACTTTCCCCATAACAACCACCCTCTGAGGTAGGCAGGACTGAGAGAGAGTGACTGGCCCAAAATCATCCAGTTGGCATTCCTTCCTAAGGCAGGACTAAAACTTAACAATGTCCTGGTTTCTAGGCCAATACTTTAACACTGGCTCTCTATTTTTTAATATATTTTATTGTTTTTACAATTTTGTTAGTATATTCCAATTAACTCTTTCCTGTTAACTGCCTGAAGTATCATAAATTAATCTCTTCCACCACCATCTCCTAGGAATTCTCCCTTCCCTGAAGTGCTGTTTGACCCCAAAGATGGCAAATGGTATCCTTTGGCTGAAAGGTGGAAAAAAAAGGGAGAGAGTTAAATACTATATTAGTTATTATTTAAAAAGAAAAAAAACTGACCATCAAAGTAGCATGTTTTACTTCCTATCTAGTATGGTCTAGTTTAGTGTTTCTTAAACTTCTTCTTCTCGGGATTCTTTCCCAGATTTAAAAATTATGGAGGTCCCAAAAGAGGTTTTGTTTGTATGGGTTATATTTACTGATACCATATTAAAAATTAAAAGTGCTGCTACTGCTTCTCATGATTGTTTGACGGGATTTAATATGCTATTTTTCAACATAGGTTAGCAAATAATTTGATCTGAGTGTTAGAAACCTCCAGAGTTCCCAAAACAATACTTTAAGAAACACTGGTTTAGATGGTGATCTAATTTCTTATTCATTTCATTTATCTTTCAAAGTCAGCGTGGAGTGATGCTTTTTTCTGTTTATATCAGTGTTTCTCAACCTTGACAATTTTAAGGCATGTGGACTTCAACTCCCAGAATTCCACAGCCAGCAATGCTGGCTGTGGAATTCTGGGAGTTGAAGTTTGCATGCCTTAAAATTGTCAAGGTTGAGAAACACTGGTCTATATGAACACAATCATGTGAATCCTTCTGAGATTGTTCAAGAAGGATATACAGTAGGAACCACTTTAGCAATAGCACTTAGACTTATATACCACTTCACAGTGTTTTACAGCCCTCTCTAAACAATTTACAGAATCAGCATATTGCCCCCAATAATCTGGGTCCTCATTTTACTGACCTCAGAAGGATGAAACGCTGAGTCGATTTTGAGCCACTCAGGATTGAACTGCTGGCAGTCGGCAGAGTTAGCCTGCAATTCTGCATTCTAACTATGCCTATGGCTCTAGTGAAGATTATCCCTGTTTCCTTCATTAAATCTTCACTCTTAGGCACCACATTATAATTAATAACAGTTTGTTACTACAGTGATACTGCATAGTATTTTGGTATTTTATATACATTTGCTCTTTTACAGCATAGTTACCTGTTAACACTAGAGTGGTTGATTTTTCTGAACATAGTAGGTCAACCAAGATAGAAATTCCTCTTGCAGACAAACTAACTTGATCCATATTAATTATAATTTTTGCTAGTATTACAATCTGAAATAGAATATATTTTTGACACAACAGATAAAACAAGTTTCCTATAATTTTCCTTTTTTTCATTCCTTATTTTTCACAATAGTTAATAATTTTAGTGACAGTATTAAATACACATAGTACTGGGAATTTTATAATTACAAAACCATAGTAGTAGGAGAAAAAAATTGCATTAGTTAAGGTTAGTTAATTTTAGTTAGCTAAAATTATTTAAACATTTTATATTACGTATCATCATCACTCCCTCATTTTGATTTATTGGAATATTTCCATATTCATTATGCTTCAAATTTAAATATACTTTACCTTTCAGTAAATCTCACATAATTTAGTCAATTTTAATTCTACCTAGACTTGCAGTATAACATGATAAAGGTCCACAATTCTAGCAAAAGGGCTCAAAGTGTCCAATAACACCTAAGAACAAACCAGGAACTGGAAACAAAACAAGCAAAATGTTCTCAAACTATTAATTCGTCTCACAGAAATATCTGAAGAGGTTTGAATCAGCCATCAAACTCCTCAAAGATTTCCTGAAAAATTAAGATTTTTAACACACCAACAAAAAGTAGAAATGGGCCTTGTCAGAGAAGATTCCCTGTAGAGTGTTTTTCAAAACATTTGTACATGGACAGAAAAGCCCTTGCCTTTCATCATATCTAGCTACTCCACTTTCTATAGACCATTCAAAAAGAACGGTCCATCCCAGATCAGTTTAATCGCACACTCCATCAATTTAACCTGCCTCAATCTGTGGAAAGCCTTCCATTACAAAAAGTTATTTTAGAAAGGCTTTCTATTGCAGTCCACATCGCTACCAGTCATTAACCAGGTTTGTGGAAACTGATGGGAATTAAGAATCTGAAATTTCCAGAGAACGGCGTCTTCTAGGAAATCTGGTCATAACCTTTCCATATTCAGGTTTTGTGGAAGTCTACTTTTTTTTTGGATTCCAACAGAATCTTCCCAACAGGAAAGTTCCAAGTTCTATGTGGCAAACTCCATTCTTCCAAAATGCTTAATTGATAATTGTGCAGAAATAATTCTGAACCAACTATTCATGCAATACCCAGTTTTGTACCTGAAAAGCAGCCATTGCTCTATCTGTCTCTACATCTGAGCCCAGAAGAGGTTCAAATATGTGGATTGATATGGGTCCAGACTCTAAAATCAGTATCTGTTGTGTAGGATTATTGTAAGCAAAAATTGCAATAGCATATCCTGCTCGTAAACGGATATCCTTAAAACAACAAGAAAATAGTAACATGTAAATGTTCACATTTAGATACTGAGATTTTTCACACAAACCAAGCCAGCGTATCTACTTTGAATTCCAGGGAAGTTAAAAGGATTTAATTTCTTTTCTTTTTATACTATTCATTTAAAGTTTTGATATTCTGTTCTTCATCTGGAAAGACAATCAGGATAGTGTAAGTAATTTGGCATTCCTGAAGAGAAAAAGAAAAGATAACAAAAAAACCTCTAATAAAAAGAAAAGGTGATGCTGTCAGAGTGAATGCTATCTGTTATTCAAATGTCATTAAACAGACAAAAGGACATGTGGATATTTAGTTGTCACCAATTAAAGGACTGCATACAAATTTCATTATTTATTTAAATGACAAAGGTTCTGGTTTCACATGCAAGTGAGCCACATGGACATTATAATATTGATCGAGTTAATTCTGTGTCTAGTATACAAAATTTCCAGATTTTTGTAGGATTCAATTTATTCTCCCACATTAGCTATATCATGTAAATACCACATCTCAATTGTTCTATTTTGCATAATAAATTGTCATTTCAAAACAGCAGGGCTACCAGTCTTGTGTTATAAAACTGAGGATCACTATTAGGTACACAAGAGAGAGAACATTTTACACTTTATTCCCATCTAATTGTGGTTTGGAGATTTGCATCCCAGATTTTATATTCAAGGAGCCTTTATTCATCAAATGCATTATTCAATTGCTGATTGACTGCAAGGCCCAAGCAAACTATTTCTTCCTGCAAATATGTACAGCTAGTAATTACTCCAATGAGATAAAGCCTTCACTGGAGCTTCTAACATTCAAGTTCTGAATAGATTCACCCATACACTCCTCCAAGTTTTCAAATGTACATGAACGACAAAATTTCAGTTAGGGATTTAGCTATAACATAAAACAATCTAGGTATCCCCTAGAAAAGATGCCAGAGGATGCAATACTTCCCTTGAACAGGTTATCCACTGATGTCAGCCCTAGCCATCACCTTTTTTAATACCTAGTAGAGGGTACCTGTACTGATAAGGACAATATGCAGCCATGTTATCTTCTAGTGCGGGGGGGGGGGGGGGGAGAATGAAATCATCCTCATTCACACAAGGTGGCAAGCACACAGCAGGAACTGTGTCAGTGCTTTCCCACCAGATATAAGTCTCACAGGCACACCACAGTATCACCAGTACCAGAGTATAAAGACAACCTAAATCTTATTATTGATACCAGTATGTCTTAGTCCACATTCAAATGCAAGAAAGCACTACTAGATCATGGAGGGAGAAGTTGTGAGAATTCAGCTTCATTTTGGGGGGGATTGCAACTAACTCATCATTGCTTTCAGACATTTGACAGAAGTTTTGAATAAATAGAACTGGGTGTCATCAGCATGCTGATAGTATTGCTTGTCCAAGCTTCTGATGGCCATTTCAGCAGCATTGTATAGATATCAAAGCAGTGGGATACCTTTTGGTATCCCACAGTAGAACTGCCAGGATGCCAAGGCTCCATCATCCAGTATTGCTCTCTGAAAATTTTCCTGCATGTGTGAGTAGCATCACAGTAGGACATTGTCTTCAAAGTGCATCTCGTGGAAATGATCCAAAAGGATAATTGATGAGAGATGAACAAACATCAGAAGAGTCCTACTTCCTTTCCCACAGAATGTCATCTACTAGTGTCCACAGGGCCAGTTCTGTCCTTTGTCAAAAGTAAAAGTGGGTGTTTTGTGGTTTGAGCTAATTCCAACCATTTTTGTGCATCCTCAAAATTCCAAATGTGTCCACAGCTCTAGATGCTGAAGAGTCTTAATTTATTGTTTGATTTTATAATTTGAATACCAAATATTTTACTGACATTATTACCTTATCTGGTGCATAAAAAAGCTTAAGGACATCCAAATAACAAAAACCTTCTTTCTCTTGCAATACAGTTTGCAGACTGCTATTCTTTAAAACAATACAAGCCAAGGAAAATGCAACTTCAACCTAAAGATGAATTAGAAAAAATTAAAACTTGAATTATAATACTTTATGAGGAGTGAAAATAATCCTATAACTTGTTATGGCTTCAGGAAATCTAGCTTTTGGTGCCCAAGAATATTTTCTTCAGAAAGATCCTCTTTCTCCAAAATTATTAGTACTAGATCTCAGCTGCAAATGTCTAGTTGTATTTCTAGATTGCAGCAAAAAAAGTAAAATTATTATATATTCTTTGCTGCTATTTAATGGTTGTCCAGAGTTTTGCAGCTCAGACCTGGTACTGTAACCTTATCAGCGTGTGACATCTAGATTTTTTTCAACCTTTTTATATCATATTTTAGAAGAAAATAATGAATTAAACTATATGGGCACGAAGCATATCATAAAATCTAAAGTTAAAAGCAAAAATCTTTCTACGGGTTTAAAGTATTTTCTTCTTTTCAAATCCCCAAATCTGTGGGTTTTTCTCCTGTTCTGTTTATCCTAAATGTCATGCAAACAGCTCTAGGTACTGTAACAAAGTGAGCATGCACCGAAGAAAAATGCACAGGCATAAATATTGTAGCAACTTTCTTATCTGTGCAAATAACAAATACATTTCACTGAACATTTTAATATTCTTAGGACAATCACAGAAACTAATTGCAGGAGTATCTTTAATGCTCCTTCTTTTTATACATGTATATATGTGCCAGTGTAATTTATGATTTTAGTGCTAGGGTGAAGTTGATGGCCACTAAGCCAGTGTTTCTATGAAACACTGTCTTCCTCTCAAGATCATTGTGTCATTAGGATATGACTAGCCACTTCTGCTCCCAGGAAGTCAGCTACTGATTATAAAGGTTCTGCCCACTTGATTTTAGTTCTTTTTATGGTAGCTATGTATATTTCATCTTCTAACTTCATTCCTAGAGACTGAAATAATATTACTATATTATTCATATTTTAATTAATGCTGATATTATGGCAAAATCAAATACATGTTCTTAAGATTGAAGTTCCATTATCTAATATGGTAGCTATTTATCAGCAAGTAGAGTCTTCAGCATCCCGCAAATCTATTTTCTTTTATATTATCCAATGAGGAGAAACTATCAAAGCCATTCAAGAACTATAGGTAATCCTCGTTTAGCAACCACAATTGGAACCGGCAATTCAGTTGTTATGAGAAGCAGTCACTAAATGAAACTGCAACTATGCTTATATTTTTACTTCAGTTTTCCTTTGCTTTGTAGACCTGTGTCGATTACAAATGTGAGGATAGTGAAATTATTTTTTGGTCACCATTGTAGCTGCGAACAGTCACCATTTGAGACAGTTGCTAAATTAAGATTCTCTAGTTTAGATCTGTACGACAAACATTTTAAACTCACCTTTATCTGAAGGGATGGATGAGTTTTAAGTAAATGAACAAGTATCGGCAAAGCCCCTTCATCCACAACATTCTCTTGACTAAGTGGATTGCTTATATGAGCTTCACCTACAAGTTTGATGTCAGGCAAAGAGATCCATACAAAAGATCCATACAAATAAAAGAAGGGGGGGGGGAGGAAAATGAGCACAAGTAAAATATGATCCCTTAACTGTTCTTTATTTTTAAGCAAGTATGTGCTCCATGCTCTAGCTCAGTGGTTCTCAACCTGTGGGTCGGGACCCCATTTGGGGTCGAACGACCATTTCACGGGGGTCGCCAAACAACGCAGTCCCCCATTTTTTCCCCCTTTTCCTTAGCTGTGCTACTCCCTTTTATTCTATTGGCTTTTGAAAGCCAATAGAATAGACTCTCTTGAATAGAGTCTAATTCTATTGGCTTTCAAAAGCCAATAGATATTGTCCAGGCTGTCTCTGCCCTGCTGAGCCCGCCAAAAGTCCCATTCTGCAAACGGTGCTGCACCAGTTGAGTAGTCCTCAACTTACGACTGGTTGAGTAGTCCTCGACTTACGACTGGTTGGGGGTCGCGGCATTAAAAAGGTTGAGAACCACTGCTCTAGCTCAAATCAATGGAAAGTCCTCATAAATCAAGAGCTAGCAAAGCCCTTTGAGTCCAGAAATGAGGCATGCTTTTTTGTCCAAGTATAAACAATATATGAGAGAGCCAATTTGGTGTTGTGGCTAAGGCACCAGGCTAGAAAGTGGAAAACTGGGAATTCCACCCTCACTTTAGGACAAAGCCATCAAGGTGACCTTGGGCCAGTCACTATCTCTCAGCCCTAGGAAAGAGGCAAAGGCAAACCACTCCTGAAAAACCTTGCCAAGAAAACTGCAAGGACTTGTCCAGGCAGTTGCTAGGAATCAAAACTGGTGCAAAGATAGATGGATGGATGCATGGATGGATGGATGGACGGACAGACGGACAGACAGACAGACAGACAGACAGATAGATAGATAGATAGATAAAATCTAACAACTCCCCAAATTAGGAAACATATCTTATGAGAAATAGAATTAGGATTACTTTTAAAGTTTTAAAATGCTACATGAAGAGATTTTTGGATATTAAAGAGATTCCCAGATATTAAAAAAATATTTTCAGGATGTTTAGAACTTACCAATATTTTACTACTGATTTTAGTATGACATTACTGTCAGTTGCACTGATTTTACCCCATAAAGCTAGTTTTTACTTTGGCTTTCTTACTAGACCCTGGTAGTATCCTAGGTTAAAAAAGGGTCAGATAGCAGGATGAGTCTGCAGCTGACATCTGTACAGTACAGTAGTATCAGAGTACTGTAGAGCACTCTGTACTGAGGTAGAAGGATATATGGACTGATTAATCTGATTTAAAACAATACTGTATATTCGGAAGACATTGCTGGAAATGATTGTATTAAGGTCTATCCTTGGATAAGGTCTTCTAGAAAAAAATGGGACTAAAATATAAGCTGCTAGCAATAATTTCATACCATCTCTCCTGATGATTTCTTTAGATTTTCTTTCTTTTTTAAAAAATAGCTCAGCAAGCCAACTATATCTCAAAAAGCGTATACCAGGAAATTCAGAAAAAGAGTGAACTAAATCCTGACTGAGCTATAGTTGGCTTTGCGAGTCACAACTGTGCAGATGTAGGGTTGCAGCTATTTTGATAACTCATCTGTTTTGTGAAGAGGGTTGCCATACAGGGGGAAATGGACTGCTATAGCTCTCAAATCTGTCCAATATTGTATAGCATTAAGACTACTCTTTCCTAGGCCCTTCCATGGTTCTTTCTACAAAAGCTTTAACACTTTGGGAGCAACAGAAAAGGAACTACAGACCGACACACATTGTGCCTAAGGCTTTGATCACACTGAGGAGGGTGCCTTCTGCTATCCTTCCACTTCTTAACAGCCGGACCAAAGGGGCAATTCCATTCCCTTCGCATATTTGGTTCTGGTGAATTTCACTGTCCTTGCTAAGAGCTATGACAGCTTCTCCTCCTTCCAAAACAACAAAAGTAACATATACATTTAAGAATGTTTTGAACTCCTACATGATTTTTTTTAAAAAAATGTGCCTGGGATTGCAGAACAACGGTGACTTACCAACACACTGCATTTTGTCAGACGGTGATAGAAGCATGTCTATAATTAAATTGTACCCAATCTGTTCTGCCATGAATTTCTGCTGCTTCAGGGTTTGTCCAGCTAGGGCCCAGAGGGTTACAGCCCCTTGTTCCTTCACCTTCAAGTGAAAGGCCTGGAAGTTGGACCAAAACGAGAAAGCTATATATGAAAACTTACAAGCACAAGTATACCTACTCTATAGGAAGAGTATTGATGCTTTGGGACTTTGCTGTTGAAGAAGACTCCTGATAATACCACGGAGAACCAAGAAAACTAGCCAATGGACCATCGAACAAACCAATCCAGATCTCACGAGGCTGAAATTATCCTACTTTAAAGCTTTTATGTGAAGGCCCAGCTCTCTGGAGAAGTCTCTGATTTGGGGAAAGACGAAAGGAAAGGAAAGAAGAGGACCCACAGCAGCCAAGTGGATGATTTCAGTTATTGTTGGGAGACTTGAAGGACCAGGTTAGGGACAAATAAAATCATGGGAAAATCTAGCTATGTGGTCTCCAAGAATTGACAATACTTGATGGCACGTGGTCATCATCATTACCGTCTTCATCATCGTCATCCTCATCCCTTATCTACAATGACTTGGGTAAGACAACCCACTAAAAAAATGAAACTTGCCTTTAGGAGCTTCAGGAGGAACTTGGTCACAGATCTGGATAGAAATTTCATCTGGATAAGAGTGTTCCCTTCACAGAGGGCCTCAATTGCCATTGCTCCTTTAACCTGGACACTGATTTTCCTTCCTCTGAGAAGCTGAATTAGAGGATCAATAACATTGGCCGCCACGATAGCATTCTGCATTTCCATATTCCCACGAGAAATTTCTGCAATTACGGCTGAGGCCACTGCCACCAGGACATCTTTTAAGCAGAAATTTTTTTTTACAAAAATAAAAGCCAGATACATGTACAATCTGCTTCAATCTTTTAATGACTCTTATTACTTATAGTAATAATGACAATTTACAAATTGAATATTTTCTTTTGAATGATTTTTTTTTACTTCTCTGACCAATGATAGATCACCTCAAAATCATCAATGCATCCCCAAAGGGTAGTCACTATTATACATATAGTTTTGAAATAATCATTTACTGTATACCCTTCATCTAATCTTCCCACTTTAAAAGAAGACATTATTGCAGATTATCCTCTTTATATTGGTATTGACAGGCCAGGAGTATATGTTTTCAATGTTCATGGAAAAATTATGAAATAACAATGTACATAAATAATAATAAATAAACTGTAGATGTTAGATTTTTAAAATATTAGCGCAGGGGTCTTCAAACTTGGCCCTTTTACGACTTGTGGACTTCAACTCCCAGAATCCCTCAGCCAGCGTGCCTGACTGAGGAATTCTGGGAGTTGAAGTCCACAAGTCATAAAATGGCCAAATTTGAAGACCCCTGTATTAGTGCATATGGTCTTATTTTATTCTTTACTATATCTATTTCCTGACTTAATAATTACACTAAAATGCTTGACAAAGATTTGTTAAGCATTTTAGTGTAATTATTAAGTACTTAGATAATGATGTTAGATTTTTCCCCCTTCAAAGTATTAAAATCAATTTTCTAGCACTTGTAAAGCAAGATATTCCTTAATGGGTTATACAAATGAATGATGGAACCAAGAATGAGAAGGTAAAGTTTCTAGTAAAAATATCTGCTCTCCGTGGCACTGAGACATCTAAGGCTGCACTTCATATTTGAGTTTAACTATGTCTGCCTATTAGAAAATAGATACGGCTGGTGAAGGGGATGTCTTCTCCTGCAAGTCCCATCACCCCAGAAGTAAAATGATCAAGAAAGTTAAGTGATCAGCAAGCTGTGTCATTTCCTTAAAACCGATTACCTAATTTTGCTGTTTTTGTTTTTACCTGAATCTGAACGTAAGAACTGGACAAGTGGTTCAATGCCTATCATTTCCTTCACTTTCAGCTGATTCTCTTTATTATTTTTGCATAATACTCGGATACAGCTCATTACATTCACAAGCAGATCTTGTAAGTCATATTCCAACAGATCGATGAGAGCAGGAATTCCACCCTACATTAAGAAAAGTTGTAAGGGACGTAGGCAAAAGTAGAATTAATTAAGAACCAAACAATACAGTGGGTTGAATCTAACAAAAATCTCCATTTTTCATAAGCTAAAAAGGTCATCTTTCCTAATTTTCTCCTTCTCTCCACAGTTCTTGAGATCTGCTGGAGTATGGCGGGGGGGGGGGAAGTAGGGTTTATGGTATCTTGCTTAGCCTTGATGGGTCGGTGGAATGAAAGGAAGGGAAAAATCAGTGAGGATTACTTTCCTTTTCTCCACCAGCAGAACTATTCTTTCAGAACTCTAGCATAATAATAAAAAAAAAACGTCTGGATTCAAGTTAATCTGTCATGTTAAATACACTGTAGTTCACAAAACAGAATCCACCTTCAAGATGCATACATTCAGGGCTTTTTTCCTCATAGAACACCCAAAACGGAGTTCCGGCACCTTTTTTGGATGGAACCTTGTAGGGTAGGCAAGGCGGGTTGTATGATGTGTGTGAGTTCCGGCACCTTTTTCTTTTTTTTAGAATAAAAGCACTGCATACATTTAACCTTGAGGATACTTCTCCTTTCCGCCTTCAATTCATCAACAACATGGCCCCCCCTTTTCAAGTGAATCAGTGTTTTTGTTATCCAAAGATGTGATTTAAAAATTTCATATTCTAAGTCAAGCAGAATCCTAATGATCAAGATTAACCTTAACTACAATTAAAATTAGTTCAAGATATAGCTCAGCAATCATTAACACTGGGAAAAAATTCATTTCAAAGGTTACTGCGGAAAGAAAGGGTTACATTCATCCGGCTTGTTCCTGATTTCTCAAACCTAGTCAACAACAAGAACAAAAAAAGCCACAGTTGTGGCTGCAATGTCAAAACAGCACTTAGAAGTGGCCAAATCCACTCAGGCCTGTACTTGTAATACTTGTAAACATCAAACAAGTCTGAATAATGTCACAAATAATAAAAGGTGTGTCCCTTACCATGGCAAAACATGCCCATCTTCTTATTATTCTAATTAATTTACTGAAGAAGGGCTAGCCACCAAAGTGAACATTTTTTTCCTGATTAGATTTACCAGTTCAGCGATGATGACTTGATTATTATCCAGCTGGGCAATATCATATAAAAACACTGCACAACGAGACAGCAATTCAGGTTCTTCCATAGTCAAGAGCTTAATTAACACGGGAATGCCTCCAGCTTCTACAAAGGCTCTGACAATTGAGTCGTGGGTGGAGATGTTACTCAGCACTCCCAGAGTGATGCACTCCAATTTGACGTCTTTGCTCTTCAACAAGCTGATTAATGAGGGTATGGTACCTGCCACCAAGAACAAAAGTAACCCACCAGTTAGAGCAAGGCAACATGCTATGAATCTCTCCAAGGTTCCGACTTCTTTAGATGATTGTATGCCTTTGGTTAAAAATAGCGGTTCTCAACCTGTGGGTCACGACTCCATTTGGGGTCGAACGACCATTTCACAGGGGTCGCCAAACAACGCGATCCGCCATTTTGTCCGCCATTTTTTTTCTCAGCCAGCGCAGGGGGTGGCACCGCGCATGCACGGCGCGCATGGGGGGGCGCATGGGGCAGCGCCGCCACCCATGCATGCCACGTCGCGCATGCGCGCTGCGTGCTTATGACCGGGGTCGCCGGTATAAAAAGGTTGAGAACCACTGGTTAAAAACTTCTGAGCAACTGACAAAAGTAGGGAGCAAATGCAGTGGAATCTGAAGGGGGAACCAATGGCACTATGGAATGAGTATATATACCGATGGTGGACTGCAAAACTGGGTGCCTGAATGTTACAGCACATTTTTTAGGAATCCTACTCCAGTGGGGGGTGGGATGCTATTTGGTTCTGCCTGAGCTCCTAAAATGGCTTAGACGGCCATTATATAAACTTATGCTGACAAGCAAACCTCACAGAATATGCAGATCCTTAGATTTTGCTTGCTATTACCTTCCTTGTTGCTAAACCAATAAGATAAAAAAGGCATTTGTGCCTTTGCCATGGGAAGGCAGACAATAAAGTAATAAGCAGTATTTTCTCTGTATTTCCCTTTTCTTTTTATTTAACCCTGCCCCTCCAATTGATATTTGCGTATTGATATCAATTTCTTGAAATGCATATTTTTGTTTTGTAAATTTGCAAATATACAATTTTTCAGATAATTGCTTCAAGTAGATGCTTTGATAAGTTATTTCCAGAAATATTTTTAATATTTGCATAAATGTTTCCCTAGTATAAATTTGTTTTATTGGGAAAATTATTGAATGTAATATCAGATGAGCTGTACTCTCTCTATTCTTCTTCAGTCATAGCTCATCTAAGTGCCCTCTGTCTCAGATAAAAAGCCCAATTGAAATAGATCCAGATAATCAATATTACACAGGTGTGTCTGCAGTTGTGAAATTATCAACTTTTCCTTTATCTTTTCCAGAAATGAAATGCTTGAGGTTGGACTATTAACTGCAATGAGTTGTCAGGTAAAGGAAGAGTATCTTTTCATAAACCTTTGAGAAATGCTTCTTTTAGGCAATTTGATTGGATCACTTTAAGTGACATCCCCCCCTCTTCCAGCCCATTCCTGCCAAGGCTAGGAATGAACTTGTCTAGGAAGATGATAAAAGGGTCACATAAAGCAACGCTACCTCACCGCTTTTATTCAAAGAAAACACCAAATCTAATAGACCCTGTTTCATGTATGGTTATGGATCCTTGGTCATAATGGAGAAAATTAAATCCTGAGCCACTTTTTAGTAGGGAATCTCAGCCTGGACATTAAAGTGCCTTTAGACATGAATTTTAGGTAACCAAATGTCACACCAGCTGTGTCAGGCAGCCAAACTGTTAGGCTACAGATTAATAGTATACTAGGACAGCCCCCCCCCCCCAACTTTTTGGATGCAGGGACCGGTTCTGTGGAGGGTGGTTTTTCTGCAGACTGGAGGGGCGTGGCTTCACACGCTGCACAGATTGGGCTTTGCTTGCTTGTGCAGCCTGGTTCCTGGCAGGCCGTGGACCAGTGCAGGCCATGACCCAGGGGTTGGGGACCCCTATTCTAGAAGACAGAGAAGCCGGTTTGATATCTTTCACTATGTTTATTATTATTAAAATAACTTCTAGCAGAAAAAGTGACAAATGGTACACATAATATCTCACCTGCCTGCAATATACATTTCCAGTAATCATCTTTGGCAAGACAAAGTACTTCTAAACACCGTATTGCCATTTTTTTCCTACTATAGGACTCGCAATTCAGCATGCCTGTTAAGATTTTTAAAAATAATTTGTTAAACATTTAATGGTTGCATTAAACATGGCCAGCCCCGTGGCATTTGTCTTAATTCTGGCTTATAACAGTGTTTTTCTTTATAGTCTAACAGGAAAATTAATGGTGAATACAAGGCTTGTGGTTCTCTTATTACAGAGGTTCTCCAACTGTGGGCTGGATTAGAAGCAAATTTGAGGAAGAAATTCAAAACTTGGGTTGGGGAGTTTCTACTGACAAAGCAGCATCGTTCTCAAAACTTGCTTCTGCTTTACTGGACAAACCAGCAGCCAGCTTACTCAAGCAAAGCCCGAAATAAACTTGACAGGGTCCTACTATAACTTTTGAGTTACAAGCCTCACAGCACATGCACCCAAAGAGCACCTTCAGCATCCACATCTGCTCTGCCTGAGTAAGCAAGCAAACAGTCAAGGTTTTCCAGAAATCAGAAAAAGATATTGATCTAAAATCAATAGGGAACCAGAAACAAAGGTAACTGTATCAAAACCAATAGCCAGATTTTTGGAGTTTTGCAAAAGTGAGGAGGTTTTCTCATTGTCGATACATTTTTACTTTTAAATTTGTTGGTTTATTACTATTTATTTCTAAATAAGGGGATTGATTTTATAAATTTGGAAATATCTGTGTTTGTTTTATTTTATATACAGATTTTTTTTCATATTAAAAGTCAGTGATGTATTTATTTCTTGCCTAATACAAAGTCCCTCAGGTTTGTTTGTCTGTATGTACCCAAACACATATTTTTAATTCTAGGGGTCATGGCGCAAATTTTTTATAACCCCTATGATAATATTATAGCCTGTGCTGCCACCAACGGGTCATCCAGTTTCCTTGTTGGTCTATCTGCAGTACACCCTTAAGGCACTTCTGTCCTATGGGTCCTGTTAACTAGACTAAGCCATTTTAAGAAAATTCTGTCCAATCTAGCAACAGTTGGCAAAGAATTCAGTTGGGAAAGCAAACTACAGGCCCTCCCAATGAACAATTCCTTTGCAACTGTCCTTTCTGGAAGTATCAATGACCGATTGCTTTCCTTTCTAAGGAGAGGTCTTACTGAACACATACACACACTTGCATATACATATGCAATGAATTGTGGCTATTCCAAAATTGCTCTCTAGAAGACCATGGCATCCACTGATCGAGTTAAGGAGATGTTCCTACCTGTGCAAAGTAGCCAAAGTGCAAAAAACATTATGTTGAAGGCACAGTGGGAAACGAAGACTGTTTCCGTGATAGGTAAATCATGAGTATAGAATGCTATTGTCTATTCCTGCTATCCAAAAAAGGTGGCTTGTATTGATGAGGCAAACTAGCAGTAGAGATAGGTCCTTTGCAGCATTATCTTTATTGAGTAGGAATCTCTCATCAGCTGCTGTAGCACGTCTCCAGAATGTTTTTTTTTTTTTTATCACGTCACCCTTATGTTGTCACCAAAAGAGAGCTTTAGTCACCCAGGAGAAGGGAAACATGAAGCTGGCATATTAATCATGGCTCAGTGATTAAAGACACTGAACTTATCAGATGGAAAGCTGATAGCACAGATTTGAGATCAAGCACCACACGACTGGGTGAGCTCCCGTTACTTGCCTCAGCTCCTGCTAATCTGGTAGGTCAAAACTATGTGAAATGTGAATAGATAAATAGATACCACTTTGGTAGGAAAGTAACAGCATTTTGTCATCCTGGCCATATAATCAAGGTTTATAGTCATGCTGGCCATATAATCATGGCTTATAGTCATTCTGGCCATATAATCATGGAAGTGTCTTCGGACAATGCTGGCTCCCTTGGCTAAGAAACAGAGATGAGCACCATGCCCTAGAACTGGACACGACTGGATATGGGAAACCTTTACCTTTTTAATCCCACCCTGAAAGTTTTCTGATTTAATCAGAATTACTGTATAGGGTACTTACCAACAAGAGTTTTCCAAACTGGGAGATCAGGGCTATTCAGCTCAATTAAATGCTTTAAAACTTCTGTATGGAAGTTCAGTGCAGCCAAATGTATTATGTTATTTCCTTCACTGTCTTTTTTTAGCCAGTTGGCTTTAAGAGAAAACAAATACTTCATACTATCTAGTGCTCCAGATACAGCTGCAAGCAAAAGTGGCGTGGAATGATATCTATTGATAGAAAAAGAACAAAATACTGTGGTATGAAACAAACTGAACCAAATCTAAAGAAATACAGTGGCTTTTATTTCATGTACTTGACTTCGGACTAGTTGCTTAGCAATCATTCAAAATTATGATGGACTCCCCCAAAGATACTTATGACCCAGTTCTGAAGTTCCTGGTCACGGGACCACTTGTTGGGCACAGGGCAACTGGCCTGCATTTACGACCATTTGCAGTGTCTGCCAATCATGTGACTGCATTTTACCATGTTAAACTGTTATTTACAAATATGCCCCATAGTGAACAACGGCTTCGCTTTGTGGCCACCAGCAAAAAAGTTTGCAAAAACAGGTCTGGTCATGTGGTGAACTCACTTTTATGACCACCATGACTTAGGACTGTCACAAGCAAGTTCCATTGCACTCATTAAGTTGAGGACTACCTATACTTCATCTATCTAAAAAACTCAATGGAAGTCTAAGTAAATAAATTAAACTTACACAGCACATTACTAGTCTAGGCCACTGACACTAACTATTAGATGAGACTCACTTTTCTGGTGAACTATACTAAGAATCAAGGACAAGTATCACTTAGTTCAAGGGTTAGGGTTAAATTGAGGTAAATTGTTAGCCTCCTTACAGAAATTTCTGTAAGGAGGCTAGCAGAATTTCATATCCTTTTTTTTAAAGTCTGTTTTTTAATTTCTGTTCCAATAATATTACATTCCCCTCTGCTGATCTTTCCTAGGATTTATTATTAAATCAAGGTGGCAAGCTAGATAAAATTTGCACACACTGAGACATGGGAAATTGATTCAGGAGTGACCTTATCTAACAAAACACATTGGTGCTAGCACAGAAGATCTATGCATATACAGATAATCCTTGATTTACGACCACAGTTGAGCCCCAAATTGATGTTGCTAAGTGAGACAATAGTTAAGTGAACTTTGCCCTGCTTTACAACCTTTCTTGCCTCAGTTGTTAAGTGAATCACTGCAACTGTTCAGTTAGTAACACGGTTGTTGTGAATTCCCCATTGACTTTGCTTGTCAGAAAGTCTGACAAAAGGTGATCACATGATCCTGGGACACTGCGACCATCATAAATATGATCCAGTTGCCAAGTGCCTGGATCACGTGGCCATGGGGATGCTGCAATGGTCATAAGTGTGAAAATGGTCATAAGTCACTTTTTTCAGTGCCTTGGTAACTTCAAACGGCCACTAAATGAACTATTATAAGTCAAGGACTACCTGTATAAGCATATGTATTCATTGACTGGACCTCATTCTATCTGCCCAGATTCCTTACTAGCATGCCTTAGATCAGGGGTCTCCAACATTGGCAACTTTAAGACTTGTGGACTTCAACTCTCAGCCCCTGCCTTAGATTGTTGTGTTTGAGGGTCAGTTGCCAAAATTCTTGCTTCCACCCTCTTCCCAAGCCTCTGTTCAGGCTTCCTTTCCACTGAAGCTCCACTCCATAACCAAGTCAGTGCAGGTAGCAGCTGACAACCCCATCCAATTGCTGTATATAGCTGCCCAGAGTCACTTGATTGAGTTGGGTAGCTATAGAAATTGAATAAACAAACAAACAAATAAATACTACAGGTCTTCTCACTCTGACCTGGCTTCACAGCAGTCCAGAACCACCACCCCTCTCATTCCACCCACCCACTTCTTCATTCTCAACTCTACCAGCTTCCTAAACCCACCAAGCAACCTGTCTCTGGTCCCCTCCACCCCATATTCTTCCGGGACGCCTGCTTCTGCTTACTCACAGAGATTGAGTTTCTGCCTCTATTAGCTCTGCGTTTTTTCGGTAGAGGACTGTGATACAGGCCACGTTGTCATAATAGGCAGCAAAATGGATAGGCAACCATCCTCGATCATCGGGTATTTGGTAATCTGCTCTTAAAGCCAGAAGAAAATGGAGCGCTTCAAGGGAGCTGCACTGGGCTGCTAGGTGCAAAGCTGTGGGTCCCCAAGCTGAGAGATGACAAGAGGCAAGAGTGACCACTGGCCTGGAGGAAGGAAAGCTAAAGCTCTACAGAATAGAAGGCTTACATGCTAGCTATGTATCTGTGCTCTATTCCTCATTTGGTTTTTGCATAATTAACATTAAAGTTATGCTATCCAAAGCTGTATCAGCTGCAGCTCTTGATGTCAGAAAAGCAACCTATGCAGACAGGCATAAAATGAACTGCATTCTGGCATTTAATAACTCAAAACAAAATAAACGGTGGGCCAACTATAAATGACGCACATTTGAAAATTTATAACCAATGTGTTTTTAACCATCTCATAAAAGCGTAAGAATACTTTATGGCAGACTTTTCTAGCTGAAGGTTCCACTGGGCAAAATAGGGATGACGCTCCAAAAAATAGGCAGAGGGTGGGACCAGAACAAAATGGAGTCAACATGGAATGGGAACAGATTGAAAACAAAATTTTGACTTCAATCCATTCATGTTAATTAAAGAGAGTGAATTTGAATTCATGGAATATATTTAATGATTTTCACTTTGCACTGCATAAAACAGAAGCTCTCAAGCTGCATTAGAGCTGTTGCAGCTCTGGCACTATGGCTTTCTTTTTCCATTTTATCTTCTTCTTACATGTATACTTTGGAAACATTGACATTCACATGTATTCATATGTATCTTAGGGCCTGATATCTTGCAGTTAAAATGTATGGACGACTAGCACTTTAATATGCACAAGCAAATGATCAATGTCAAGGTTAAGTATGTTTAGTTCTTATATAGCATTTCAAAGGGACAGCTGGGAATACATAACGTTCTTAAATTCTTTCTTTTGAAATAAATGGATTTGGATCAACGTGCTTCATTTGGACGGATTGTACTCAGGATTTCTTGAAACAGGGAAGGAGGGAACCAGCGATCTCTAGTGAGTCCAGATAAAATTTTATCTTTCTTCAGTATTCCTTGACATGACTATAAACTTGCTCAAGTGCCCTTGTGTGTGTATTGTATTAATATACCTATACATAGTACGTACATACATGTTCATGTTTTGTCCATGTATGGTTTATTTCAGTAGCCCACATCATCAGATTGTCCTGATTCCCCAACATCTGAGGTGGACCTTGTTAATTTGGGTCACATCCAAGCCAGCATGGCTTTCTTAGTTCATGCCACTCGCATATTTGAGGTAGGCAGGTGAAACATTAAGGCAGGGGTCCTCAGCCTTGGCAATTTTAAGACTTGTGGATTTCAACTCCCAGCTGGCTGAGGAATTCTGGGAGTTGAAGTCCACAAGTCTTAAAGTTGCCAAGGTTGAGGACCCCTGCATTAAGGAGTCTTTGCCCAAGGACCCCTACTGGTAAGGTATGGATCAAGCC
The DNA here is from genome assembly GCF_016545835.1 of Crotalus tigris. Taxonomy (NCBI): domain Eukaryota; kingdom Metazoa; phylum Chordata; class Lepidosauria; order Squamata; family Viperidae; genus Crotalus; species Crotalus tigris. The sequence continues at coordinate 4,216,544 of NW_024100214.1, forward strand.
AGATTTAAATCTCAGTCTTCTGCATCAAAGGCAGCACTCTTAACCACTGTGCTATTAAGCACTATCCAGCTGGGGAAGCGGTCCCAACAGATCCCAAGAACAACATCAGAGCTCTCTGTCCAGAAGAATGCAGCATTAGGAACAGCTAAGATCCTGCACAGAACCCTCAGACTCCCAGGCCTCTGTTAGACAACCTGAAATTGAGGAGGACACATACCACCCAGAGGGATGAGAAGGGAATGTTTTCTTTTTTAAAAAATATATACGTACTAGAATAGAAAAGGCAATCAGATGTGATAGCAAGAGAAATAGCTATGAACATTTGCATTTGATATCAAGATGGATCTAGTGCAACTTATCTCACTTTATTTTCAGCAGGTGCCAGTTACGCTAATTTTTTAATGCAATTCAAAAACATAAATTACTTTCAATACCATGTCCTAACTGTATGATATTTTTTAAAATCTTGGAAGTCATTTCTCTTTTTTAAGTTGGATCTCAAAAAAGGAGGCTATGTGACTGGAGAAGGGGAGAAGTTTGTGTGCAGGGCAGGAGCATGGTAATCATTACCAACATGCCATATCAAAGGGTACGTTCTGTACTCCTACTTAAGAAAGAAGCATTATATCCAGTGGTGGGATTCAGCCGGTTCGCACCAGTTTGGCAGAACCAGTAACTAATTTTTTGTTGCCCAGGCCCAGAATGGACTTCCCGAAGCGGCATCCACACAGAGAACTGGTTGTTTACATATCTGAATCCCACCACTGACTATACCACTATTCCATGATTCTCCTCTTAACACACATTTCCACAAAACGGAAGAAACTGCAAGAGTACAAAGGAAAATCTGCAAATGGGAGATGATTACCAGCATCTTCTGTTAAAAAAAAAGTCAGTGTTTGAAATAAGGCAATTTTGTACACAAAAATGTGTGCAAATATCCTTAATAAATATAATGTTAATCCTGGGTTTATTGTGTTTACTCACAACTTTTTTCTCCAATCATGACATCCTTTTCTATGAAGGCAGGTCTTCCTGAAAATAAAAAATAGATCACTTTCAGGTCATAGTTATAATTTGTACAGGTAGTCCTTGACTTACAATCACTCATTTAGTGACCGTTTGAATTCATTACAGCACTGAAGCAAATGACTTATGACCAATTTTCACATATTGCAGCATTTCCGTGGTCACGTGATCAAAATCCAGATGTTTGGTAGCTGGCTCTTAAGACAGCTGCAGTGTCCCGGAGGACATGTGATCACCTTTTGCTACCTTCTGACAAGCAAAATCAATGGGAAAGCCTGATTCACTTAACAATCGTGTTACTAATTTAACAATTGCAGTGATTCACTTAACAAGAAAGGTCATAAAATGGGGCAACAACTGTCTTGCTTAGCAATAGAAATTTGGGAGTCATTTGTGGTTATAAGTCAAGGACTATCTATCTATCTATCTATCTATCTATCTATCTATCTATCTATCTATCTATCTATCTATCTATCTATAGCTAGCTATAATATGATAAAAGCATATCACATTTAGCTACAATGTCATTTTGACTTAGTATTACACACAATCAAAATAATCTCAATTATTCAGAATTTTTAGGGCTTTCACAAAATGCTATAAACTTCACTTTAAATTAGTTTGCCCCTCCAGCTGGTTCTTGAGTAAAACTGATTTTTGAAATAATTTTTCACATAACATTGAATTTGCATGCATGAATGCTCCCGCAATGCTTCCAACTATTGGAAGACCTCTGTCTCATTACTGCTAAATAGTATTGATTATAAAATGGGATAGCTGCTAAAGCTTTATTTTATATAAAAAGAGGAGAATAAATTTATAACATACCACTTTTTGTCTCTGGTCTTTGGAAACGTTTTCCTGAAAAAAAAAAAAAAACAACCAACCCAAAATTATGTTGATATTGTCTTTGTTACTGTATTTTTATATGATAGTTTGCCTTATCATATGACAATTAATAAATAATAAATTAATAACAGATATAGCACACATAAAAAGATAACCTCTAAACATTTACTACTCATTACTAAGTAAAGATTGTGGAATGACAATGTTAGGGTGATTTAATAGGTGAGGATTAAGTGACTACTGTGTATGCCTTGCAGTTTTAATCTCAATTTTTTTTAAAAAAGTCTACAGCGTCCCCGTTCATATATTCAGCTAGGCTATAGTGTGCTTTGATTTTGGCTTAGTCCTTACCTTGAAGCTTAGTCTTGAATGAGTTTACTCAACAAACTATGTTTATCAAATCCTGACAAAGCATGCTCTGTGAACCCAACCACTGAAGTAAACATTCAAGCCTTGGGTTCTTAATTAGTCTGTAGGATAAAAACTGGAAAACAACATGCCAAGTTAGCTAAATTGCCCTAATTAGATGACAGAATATTAAGGACAAATGTTGAGCACAGATATTGAGTGTGAATCCCACATCCATAAGTTATGAAACCTATAGAAGGAGCAAAACAAGATCTCATAAGTTTTGGAAAATAAAACAAATGACACCCCGAGAAATGAATACTTTGCAGAATATCCATATCCATTTCTTTTTATATATACGTATATATAGTTTCTAAATTCAGACTTTTAGTGTTTCATATAAATGGGAAGGAGTAGAACTCCGACACTCACAAGTTGTTGGCAGCATCTACTCTTTCTTACCTTGGCTCGCTGGAATAGAACGCTTTTGATTAATAGTTAGATGCAATTTAACCACCTGAGCTATAATTGCCACACGGTTGTAAATAGCGGCATGATGGATATATGCATAACCATTGTCATCTGTAATAGCAAGACTGTTGATGGAGGTCCTGCGGCAGAAGGTAAGGAAGATGGCAGCCAGTCCTCTATCAGCAGCAGATTTCATGCCAAAAGACAGGCTCTAAAACCACAGAAATGAAAACAGTGAAGGTCATTCACTCTATTTGTGCTTTCAGTTATGATTCCCTCTTGGTTTCAAGTCCTTATATATCAGTGGTTCTCAACCTGTGGGTCGGGACCCCATTTGGGGTCGAATGACCATTTCACGGGGGTCGCCAAACAAGGCTATCCGCCATTTTTTCCCCTTTTTCTTTGGCCATGCCCCTGGCACCCGGTGATGTATAAATGGTTGGGGGTCACCACAACATGGGGAACTGTATTATGGGGTCGCGGCATTAGAAAGGTTGAGAACCACTGTTATATATGATACTCTAATCTTGGAGGGGGGATGTAGTTTAAGATGTAATTGTTATGATAATAATAAGTACCTTGAGAAAGCAGAAGAGAAGAGAAAAAAACTGGAAAAAATCACAAAATACAAAGATCTGCAAATAAAAGTTGAATGACTGTGGCAAAAGAAAGCAAAGGTAGCATCAGTAATAGGTCCCTTGGGGACAATCCTAAAACAATTGGAGCACCACTTGAACAATATTGGAATTGACAAAATCACCATCTGTCAATTGCAAAAGGCAGTTCTACTTGGAACAGCTTCCCTTCTGCCATGATACCTTTAACACCCACTGCCTATTTTAGGTCCTTGGGAAGAACTAAGTGGATTAAAAAAAATGCCACCCACTCTAAACATCTGGCTCATTGTGTAACCAACCATTGTATAATAATATACTTCCTTTCTTTTTTTTTTCTGCTATATTTTTTCACTTTTAAAGCCCTTTTTATATGTTACTTTTTTTCTTTGAGAATGTATTTGTGTTATAATCATGCCGGTATTTTGTTTCTTTCTTTTTTTCTTTTCTGTTATTATTTTAAAAGGAATATAAAGTAAAAAAATGTAATTGTGATGCTGAATTGTATTTAAAAAGTATGAATCTTGATATTTATAAAAGAATTCTGTTGAATCAGGGTTTCAGCAAAGAGAATTATTCTATATAGCTGGAAACAAATCTACAGACTGATATTAAAAATTAGATTAATGGAATGTGTTATCAACTGATGAAATTATTTATATTCTAAAAATGATATGGCAGTTGGAGGGAATTCTGGTAGATGTATAAGGAAATTCTCCTACAGGTCTCACACACTGCCCCCCTCCAGTCCTCAAGAGAAAATTATTTTTTGAATATGAAACTGGCCACTGGTAGTTTTCTTTTCAAATCTAAGTAGTATCTTTACTGGAAGATGTTTGCTATTACATCACAGAGAGAAAAATTTGAATTCTCCTCTAGCATATGTACACATCTATTAATTATCTACCTCAGTTCCTAAATGAAGTTAATTAGTTGTTTTTTTTAAAAAAAACAGAAGTTTAATTTCAAAGACCACTTTAACATTGTCTACTTTGGCCCTCCATTGCATACATTGCTCAAAAATGAAACAGTAAGAAACCAGGATGCAAATTCATCACTTGAAAAGTGCAATGTGTGGATGAGTTATCACAAATAAACCAACAGAGAGTCATTTGCAAAATTGCATTGGGCTCTTGCAAGTCTAATAGTTTTGCGCCAAAATTATAAACCCCATTATTATTATTATTATTATTATTATTATTATTATTATTATTATTATTATTATTATTGATCATCGCACAGTCAGCCAGATGTTCAGACTGGATTTGGCTTTTTGACTACCTATCGAGTCCTTACCTAGGACCTGGGATAGGCAGATGTGGATGTTTGATGGTATTACAGATATAGTGCATTGGAAGATATGCAAAAAATATCATTTGCCTGTAAGCAAAAACTGGTGGGATCATAAAATAGAGAAAGTCATAGAAAATGATAAAATTAAACTGCTCTGGGACTTCAGAATTCAAACAGACAAGCACCTGCAACATAACACCCCAGACTTAACAATTGTCGATAAGAAAGACAAAAAAGTCTGGATAGTGGACGTGGCAGTGCCTGGAGACAGCAGAATAGACGAGAAAGAACTGGAGAAGATAACAAAATACAAAGACCTACAAATAGAAATAGAAAGTCTGTGGCAAAAGCAAGCAAGGGTAGTACCAATAGTAATAGGTGCCTTGGGTGCAATTCCAAAACAGCTGGAGCACCACTTGAACACCATTGGCATTGACAAATTCGCTATTAGTCAATTGCAAAAGGCGGCCTTACTAGGAACTGCTTCCATCCTGTGACGATATCTGTAATACCATTATTATTATTATTATTATTATTATTGATCATCACACAGTCAGCCAGATGTTCAGACTGGATTTGGCATTATCCCAGGTCCTTACCAAGGACCTGGGATAGGCAGATGCGGATGTTTGATGGTATTACAGATATTGTTGCAGAATGGAAGCAGTTCCTAGTAAGGCCGCCTTTGCAATTGACTAATGGCAAATTTGTCAATGCCAATGGTGTTCAAGTGGTGCTCCAGCTGTTTTGGAATTGCACCCAAGGCGCCTATTACTATTGGTACTACCCTTACTTGCTTTTGCCATAGTCTTTCTATTTCTATTTGTAGGTCTTTGTATTTTGTTATCTTCTCCAGTCCTTTCTCGTCTGTTCTGCTGTTTCCAGGCACTGCCACGTCCACTATCCAGACTTTTTTGTCTTTCTTATCGACAATTGTTAAGTCGGGGTGTTATGTTGCAGGTGCTTGTCTGTTTGACTTCTGAAGTCCCAGAGCAGTTTAACTTTATCATTTTCTATGACTTTCTCTATTTTATGATCCCACCAGTTTTTGCTTACAGGCAAATGATATTTCTTGCAGATCTTCCAATGCACCATTGTTGCTGCTGCTGCTGCTACTACTACTACTACTACTACTACTACTACTACTACTACTACTACTACTACTACTACTACTACTCTACTACTACTACTACTACTACTACTACTACTACTTCTTCTTCTTCTTCTTATTATTATTATTATTATTATTATTATTATTATTATTATTATTATTATTGCTATTTTACAGCTGTTGAACTGTAGAAGCCCTGTTCTGTATGGAGGTTAAATACAAAATCAAGGAGCAGAAAGGAAAAGCATTAGAAGAAAGGGTACAGAAGTTGTGTTTGAAGGACAGTAATAAAGATTAGTTTGTTTTGGTGATTAATACATCTGCTTAGAGATAATTGTCATAGCAATAAGAATATAAATACAGGTGTTGACAGATTTGTTCTCTAGAATATTGAAACCCTTAAAACATACCTTACATTTAATAGCTTTCTTATAGCCAAATCTTTTCTTGAATTGATCCATTGCTTGCGTGTCAGTTAATGGAAGCCTTTTTGGTTTAAGGATGCTTATTATTTCATTGATAGCTCCCCACCACTGACTTTTAAAAAGCATATAAAAAGCTTCAAGCTCAATGCCAATTACGTAATATCTGTTTTTTAAAAAAAGAAGCCACATTATGTTAATAATCAAATATTTTAATGGATCGTATATTTAACAAATGCTTTTGGAAGGAATCTGCACTAGTGGTAATCTTTCAACCGAGCACAATCTATATTCATTAGTCCTAAATAAAGCTATTTCTACTTCATTTCTGACAGTTAAATTGAACTGAAATCTAGCAGTCTCCAATACTTGGATGGCAGTGTGACTGGTTACAAGTTGTGTATATATTTAATTAATTCAATTCAATCACCTGACCAAACCTAATGCCCTCCAGATTTTTTAGACTACAGCTTTGTACCATTAACTTTGTAGATGTTTTAATTAATGAGTTTTAATTAAACCAAGCCATTTGGAAGCCACCTATTTAGGGAAAGCTGATTCATATACCTCCAGTGAAGGAGAGGTGACATACATATACTAGAATAGAATTATTTTAATTTATCTCATCTTCCCTTCCTTAACAGACTATACAGTTTGCCATCACAGTATTTTAATTTGATAAATGATAACTCTTACTAAATTCAGAGAGAAGAATTCAAAGTCACTCAGTAAATCTTATGGCTTGTGAGAAATTTTAATTTACACCTCCTAATCAAATGCCATACCACAATGGCTTTGTAGAGAGACTCTATGGCAGGGGTGTCAAATTCACAACGTCATGTGATGTGTCATGACATATCACGACTTTTTCCCCTTTGCCCACAATAGGGTGGGTGCGGTTTTGGCGTGACGCTCCAGCCTGCGGGCTGGCAGTTTGACACCCCTGCTCTATAGGGCTCTGTGTGTGTGTGTGTGTGTGTGTGTGTGTTTGAATTAATTAATTTATAGGGAAATTCTCTTTTTTGTTTAACATTTCTGATTGCTTGTCAGCATTTGTAATAATTTCTGCATTGTTACTTACAGGTAGTCCTCAGATTACAGCCATAATGGAGCCTGACCATCATGGTTATAAGTTGTGATAATAGTAAATCGAGTCACTCACATAACCGACATGATTTTATAATCTTGTTTGCAGTGGTTGCTAAGCAAACACCATGGTCCTTAAGCATACACTGCAAAGCAATGGTTTGCTATAGGCTAGTTTTTTTTTAATTGAAAACCAGAAGTAAATGCTGGGTTTTGCCAGATCCATTGTAAAATGATGGATGCTGCAAATGGCTGTAAATGTGGGCTGTGAGTGACCAAAATGCGATCACATGACCACCAGGGGAGGGGCGGCTATTGGAAATTCAAAACCAGGACCCAGATTGTTGGGGACAATATGCTGACTCTGTAAAGCACTACAAAGGGCTATAAAGCACTGCAAAGCGGTATATAAGTCTAAGTGCAATTACTATTACAATTTGAGTACCTAAAGGACTCAAAATGTTTAAGCTACTTTGAACTTAATCTGGTGAATTTTCTCAATGAATGGAAATATTTTTACATGCTCTTTACCTTTTGCCATCAAAATCCATTACTGGTATAGAATAATGTTCTCTGTAGGGGGCATCTGGGTCCAGCAGTTGAGTAAGATGATTTATTGCACAGGTGTGCATTTCATCATAGGCAGCCTATATAACAAGAACATGCTAAATATATCTAATGACATTAGCAAATTTGTAAATTTACCACAAATTTTTTGTTATCATAAATATTTTACCTTTGCAACATATTTCCACGTTTTCCTCTGTTCTAGAGAGGAACATCCCATATAGTATTGTAATTTGCATGCTGATATATAGAGAATTTATAATGAACAAAAGGAGACAGTTAACAAAAAAATATTCTTGTATGTATGATAATTTTGGCTAATTAAGTTTCTATTACAGAAAGTCATTACAGAAATCTGGATCTGAAAGTATTCTGTGCTGCTGCTTTTATATTAATACCCAATGAAGCTGATTTCCCGAACTCTCAAGTTATGAAGCAGAGCCTTCAAATTAAATACTACTTAACCTTACAACTGAACTCAAATAAGCTTCTGCCCACAATTGAGATAGTAATTCTCTTTCCCTTTCCCTCTTTCTCCCTCTCCTTCTCCCTTTCTTTCCCCGCATCCATCCCCCCATCCATCTCTGTGATAGAAGAATAACTAGTGCGGTTGTTTTTGTTCTTTAAAAAAAAAACCCAGCTTGATACCTTAACTTCTTTGGAAACATCTTCAACTGAAGGCGTCCCAACATCAAATTCAATGCCACCGTGGAGATGGAAATACTGATTCTGGGCATACAAAAAATGTTGGCATTTGAAATCTGTTCCAAGCATAAATGGGGGTAATTCACGTTCGGTTTTAACTTTGTCATCTATAAAAAGGAAAAACAGACTTTGATTCAGAATGATGACTGTCACTATTGATCAATCCGTGTTGGCAATTTTTTAAAAAAGAAATTACACTTTCCAGATAACTTCTAGAAACTAGTTTTCAATATTTTCATCAAACTAAGAGGACTGCTTCTTTGGCAAATTAATTATTGCTATAACAATATAGAAAGAAAAAGCTACTGAATATATGTAAATGTGTGTTTGCATTTTTAAAGTATATTGTATTAAAATAAAACCAATAACTGAATTTTCAAATGAAAGGAGTTCTGGAACATGGCCCCCAAAAGTCAATTTGCTTGGAAAATGAATAAAAATCAAATTTACGATCCCAAACATATTTTATTTAAGTTACCCATATCTATACAAATAAACTTTTTTTAAAAAAACTTTTGAAATGGCTACTCAGAGAACTAATGAGTTTATAATGAAGGACATATATTTTAGGGATAATAAATGCAAGCATTTAAAAGGAACAGTATTTAAAGTTCTTTTGCGATTCATTGAGATTCGTAGAACTGGGTACACAACTGAAAAAAGGCATAACAGTAAAGAAGAATCAACTGGTCAGTATAAAACAATCCATTAATGTTAATATTAAGAATAAGCAATGAAAAAAAAACATTTATCCACAACTGTAAAAATGTCTGTTAGCTTCTGATATAGGTTTTCATTCTACTTATTTTTTCACTCAGTTTTTCAATTTTTCTCCCCTAGCTGGTCAGCTTTTGTAGCTAATGAGTTTCCTTGGTGCTGTTTGGGTTGGTTTGGGGGGTTCCTAATATCTTGGGGTTCTTTTTAAAAAACCTGCCAAGCCCACATCCTTTTAAGCACTGTCCTTCTGTTATACACCCATGCTTTTAGAAAATAAAAAGAGAGGCCAAATGGTCTTTGTCACTTTTCCCCTCTCTTGGCAGGTTTTTATTTGAGGCAGATGAAAAAAAGAACTTATTGGCGCCAGATCACTGAGAGAATTCTTTCATGGTCAACACTATTTTATTTTTAAACCAAATATTAAACATTTTATGGTAACAATTTGCGGGCAACACTAATGGCTATCATGGCTTATAGCAATCCTGCAAACTTTACCATTGATAGTGCATGTTGAAACTGGTATGCCCTTCAAGTCACTCTCTTGGGTTTTCTAGACCAAATAAAGAGCATACCACTTTTGACAAGCAATACAAATGGTTACATTTGCAGGACTGCTATAAGCCATTATGTCTCAACCCAGCCGTTCAGTCTGTAAAAAGAGGTATGAGAATTAATTATATGATTCTTATATAGTACCTGTTCAGCCTACCAGTGTTGCAAAATAGGACAAGGCCTCTGGATCACAGTCTAGAGCAGACATGTCAAACTCACGACGTCACGTGATGTCGCGCAATGTATCGAGACAGTTTTGCCATTGCTGGCAATGGGGTGGGCGCGGCTTCTGCGTGATGTGTCCGGTCCAGGGGCTGGCAGTTTGACACCCCGGGTCTTGAGCCCCCAAACCAAGGAGGAACCCAGATGACTTTTCAGAGACTTGCTTGTAAAAGCAACATCATCCAATAGATACAGGATCAACAACTGTGCTGTATGCTGAATTCTGACAGGACTGGGGTTATTTTTTTTCTACAGCCTCATTTCTTGTCTTCAGGCAGATGAAAAATCTAACCAGTTTCTGGGAGGTATGTGGAAGGCAAAACTGTTTAAAATGTAGTATTATCACACTCCATACTACAAATGATAAAGGAAATTCCAGTGTTATAGCTGTTATGCCTTTCTCCATTTTGGCACTTACTGTTTCTGAGGCCTCCTCAATAGTTTTTCTTTCTTTCTTTCTTTTAAAAAATAACCCTGTTCACCTGGCCTATCTAGACAGAGAATAGACTAGACTCTAGTCACAAAGATGCTTCTTTCCAAAAGGCTTTCTTGCTTTTTTTCTTTTTTCTTTTCTTTGAAAATGTTTCATTTCTCATCCAAGAAGCTTCAGTTAGAACTGAAGAAGCTTCTTGGATGAGAAGCAAAATGTTTTCAAAGAAAAAAAAAAGAAAAAGAAAAAAACGCCAAGCTAATTTTGGGGGAAAAAAAAGCACTTTTGGGTCAACCGTCTGGATGGTTGAGAATCTCCATAGACTAGACTCTAGTCTACTCAAACCTATTTTTGTGGCATGAATAATTGTGTGTTTGTCATTTGTAATTGTAACGGTACTACCCAATTTTTTTCATCCCAGTGATACCAGTTTCAATGGCTTTTATTGTCTGACTAAGAAATCTCTTTCAACAAACACAGCATACTCTTACCTGAATAGGGCTGAAGAAGCCGGCTTAAATTTGGAACTTTATTTTTTCTCTTTAAATTAATGATAAATGGGATAAGAAAGCATATCAGCTTCATGTATGCTATGTTCTTTTGAATGTCTTCTTTTTTTTCTAGATGCTTTTTCACAAGTTTGAGCTGAAGGGTGAGCCTCTGCTGTAGTCTCTGGTATGAAAAAGCATCGAGGTGGTCCTCAGTCATTCTAATTGCATTGGTGAGGTTGTACGCTGCATCAAATAGGAACACATCTTCATACTGTTGAATCTTTGTAGTGGCAAATGTCAGCTTAAGTATTATATGGTCCGCAAACTGCATAAAGAACATTTTTTCTTCTACGCTGTTAGGATTGTAAGTTGGATCTTCATTCATGTTTTCATCATAGATTCCTCGGAACTCTGGTTCCTTTGTAATATCTATTAGACCTATACCATATACATGCACATATAAGTTCTATAAATATATTAAAGATAAACATATTAAAATATAGATATATCCTACAGGCTGGAAACATGCGGAAGAGGCCTTCATCCTATAATAGATAGACAATGGCTAAAATGCTGATATATCCATCTTGGGCCAATCTACACCACTGTTGTGCTGTTCCTGGCTTAAATATAGATCTGTGCATGCAACCCTCTGTCAAACATCTTGTGTTCTCCAACATTCCTTGCATTACCTGCATTGTATTGTAGTGAGGCTTGGTGAATCTGAATGTGTAAGAGTGTAATGCTTAAGCAACTGTATTCAATACAGCTAATAGGGGCTCTTTTTTGCCTTATATTTCCCTGACTCCTCCATTACTGCCTACATCCTGAAGTACCAATCAGTAAGAAGAGTACAGTGTTTGGCGATCTGGGGCATGGGGGAAATAATAGATTGAGGACTTTATAGATTATTGCTATTAAGATGGCCTTGGGCCAGCCTTTCATTACTGACATAATTTTTAGTGACATTTGAGGATGTTAAGGAAGAGGTTATCATTAAGGGATATGCCGGGGAAAAGTGAATAGTAATGGATTAAAGTGTAGAACTTAGAAAGGAAGTGAGTTACAGCTTTGGAGTGTGGCAGTGAGTTGCTGAACTGGGAAGAAAGAAGTTGGCATCTTGCAGTGGTAGTGGCCAAGGAGCCTTTCAATGAGGTGAGAAAAAGCGAACAGGATCTGGCAGAGAAGTGTTGGGGAGGGGCAGGACTATGTTTGAAGAAAAGAACTATGTTGAATGGAGATAAAGTACCTACTGAAAAGGACTGCAAAAAGAAGTAAATGGCCTTGACTTGAGAAACTTTGGTAGCTCAAACATGAACTTCCTGTAACGGAGTCTGAGAGGTGGTGCTCATCAGATGAGGTAACAGGAACAAATAGTGGATTAGTAAGGGATACAAGGGAGTGTAGAGTTCTGGAAACATCGCTGCTGGAGTCGCACAATAGTGTGCTGCTTTTCCAGGAGGGGTCAGTAATGGATGAGTCTAGCCAGGGGTAGGCAACCTGGGCTCTTTTATGACTTGTGGACTTCAATACCCAGAATTCCTGAACCAGCCATGCTGACTCAGGAATTCTGGGAGTTGAAGTCCACAAGTCATAAAAGAGCCAAGGTTGCCTACCCCTGGTCTCGGCAATGGGGTCTGGTCTGACTGCCACCACATGTCCTGCTGGAAGGGGCTTGTGACTGCAAAGAACATTGAACAATTGCCTGGAACTAGGTACTCAACCTTTTGGTTGGTTTTGGGCACTCAGGGATTTGGTTAAGCTTGGCTATTTGGGGAAGAGATGGGGAGTGACATTGGGTGGCACCTCTGGAGTGGAACCAGGACAACAATCTCTTCAATGACTGCTCTGGGTCCTATATGTGTTTCACTTAGATGTACATTTGCAAGCAGCCATGAGTGATGGAAGCTTCATGATATGTATTCACAACATGCATATTTCAGATATGTACAGTTATATTATGTGATACCTTTTCATCCTGATCATTACTTCCTATGTACATTGAACCACGTTTCATGCAGTGGTCAAAAACATGTGAACACAAAACTTACCAGCTTGACAGAACTCTGCAGCAGGCGTTTTTAATGTTTGGGGAACCCCGTCTTGATCAATATCCATGCTAGAGCGCCAGAGTTCAGAGAACCGTACCCTTTTTTCCTTGGGCATGTATACTCCATGCCATAGGGCTTTCAACATATAGTCAACCGCGATTAATATTTGTCCTATTCTTGTATCAAAATACCCCGGAGGGAGTGAACAGGAAGTACTCTGATCATAATTGGCATCTAGACTGATAGAAGGGATTTGGTTCAGACAATAAATGCCCACAGCCAACTCCCTGATCATTTGATGAATTTCCCGACAGTCCAAATCTAAGCCTGGCTCCACTGGCATAAGTATAATTGCTATGGAAGTATTGATGCTTTTCATCTGACTCAGAAGTCCACTGGGAAGTTCTAATGGATGACGCATGTCGTCTTTGGATGCCAACCAACTGCAGAATGAAGTGGTAAGTAGTTCCTGAAGCTCACTTCGCTCGTACTTCTCAAAGAAGGCACTAGCATTCCTCTGTGCTGCCAGGTGGGCTAAGTAGGCTGCTTCATCTGCTTGCTCGTTTCTAAGGGCTTGCTTCTTAATTGGTCTCAACATCCTTCAAAATTTTCCGTTCTGCTGTTTTGAAATGTAAATTATTTTGGGGTGAGGGGTAAAGGAAGTTAAAAGTTAAAATTAAGCAATGTAACATTTGCTGGAAGAAAAATATACGAAGGGTCCTTGGTGCTCTCTGAACTTGGTTGTTTTTCTGCAGACATTTCATTACCAAACATCATCAGTGTTAGTAGGGAGTGGGATTTACTCTCATTTTATATTGTTCTGTATGCCCTTTCCCTCTTATTTCTCCAATAGGACATTCATTATTTAGCTATAATGCCTGGAAACAACATTCTGTTTTTTACAAGATTTTTTTATACTTTACAGTACTGAGATTTGAATCAGGTTCTGTCCTTTTTTAATTTATAGTTTATTAATGTATTTTTAGATTATTTGAATTAGTGACTAGTGTGGACATATATTAATATGAACAGGAGCAAAAACCATAACACTTTACCTGTAATACTAAAGTTGAATATCTGAACTAGAAGGGAAATGATTTGAATACAACCCATCTATAACAGAATACGAATAGAACCATTTTTTTTGTTTGTTTAGTGGGAGATAAACAGCACTTTAATATAGCCATTAAAATCAATGAACTTTTAGTAGACTTTTATTATTTTTCTACCATTTTGTGACCAAATGATATTCTAGGGAAGTGAAACTATATGGATATTTATTTATTAATGGTGTGAGAAGCAGCCTACAGCTTTCTTGTTTTTTGTGACTTTTGGAATCTCTTGATTGATCCACAAAAATTAACAATAAATTAAATTTAGATTTAATTTTGCATTTGAAAAAAGAGAAAGCAACAATATAGGTGTGCAGGGGATGTTCAGGAAAGCCCCACACCACATTCACTTACAGTCAACATTGTATGAGATTCATTATACTTCAAGATGACTGAGGCACAAATAGGGTATGACTGGAGATGACGTAATTACCCCCATCACAAGAAACAACTATATGAGTTGTTTTAAATCGGGGTCTTCAAACTTGGCCACTTTAAGACTTGTGGCTGAGGAATTCCAAAAACTTGGAAACAGTCTGAGAGAAGAAACTGAGCACATTCTATCTCCTCAAAATCCTCAAAATTGATTAGAATCCTCAGGGATCTAGAAGGGCTGTCCAGAAAGACTGGAGATAGATGGATATATATTTTTTTTAAAGGAAAACAACTATTTTTTAAAGGATAGGTTTTTTGTCTTTTGTGTGTTTAAAGTCAGATTATGTTATCCCTGGTAATAGTACAAGCTCATTTCTTATCGTTTTATGCATATTACAAGCTCTTCATTAGAAGACTAGCATCATCTTATAATCTGAGTCTTTTATTTTCCTTTGTATTTTTTTAAATGGAAGCTCCTGATAAATCAGTACCTGAGATTTGAATATCTTTTATGAGACTGGCTGACCTTTCAAAAAGGAAAGGGGGAAGATGTGGTTGATTTTCCTTGCCTCATCTCCATAAGGCCAGGAGGTAGTGTTAAGAATTTATTTCATTTCTTTCTGGTTCTTTTTTTTTTCTTTTCTTTTTTTCAGAAAGCAATACAGTTAACAATAGCAGGGATATTTCTAAGCAGACAGTTTGCAGTGCAATCAGTCAAAAGATGTGTGACTGCTTTATCTATGTCTTCTTCACTTATATAAGAAAAACAAGAAATAGTACTGAGTTTTACAGAGCCAGTTTGGTATAGAGGTTTAGGAACCAAGCTACAAAGCAGGACGCTGTGAGTTTAAGTCCCATTTTTGTCAGGAAAGATAGCTAGGTGACAATATGTCATATGAGCAATAATTTGAACTTAGTAAAATCAATGCAGAGCAAACTATTGCTCACACGGTAAGCAAAAAAGTTTGTCAGAAAAATTCTTGGACAAAAAAAGTGTAAAAGCATAGAAGATAAAAAGTTGAGGGGCTTTCCTAAACATGGAATGAAAAGTTTGAGTGCAGATAACAAGCATTCTGATTTTCTAGCCATCTGCAGCGTAGATGTAGGAGACAAAGCAGTGCCTCTTAAAAAAACTGTTACCATCAAACTGGCCCTCATATAAGAGCTCTTTAGGTATTCCAGAAAGATGTCACTGGGTGTACACATTGCGCCAAGCTGTAGCCTGCTTGGCTTTGACAGAACATAATGCACGGATATAACCAATTGTAGTTTAATAAAACAGATGGCTTGAGGCATGAATCTAGCCAGGAAGTGAACCAGGACTGGGTAGCGACATACAAGCTATAGAGGTCATGTGTATCCCTACCATTGTTGAGCTAACAGTCATCCCTTCAGCCCTTGGTCTGATGGAAAATTGCTTTTAGGTAGGATTGTTATTTCAGCCTGAGGGAAGGGAGGAGCGTGAAAAGAGAAGCATACTTTTTTTCGTGCTCTTTAAGCATCCTGACTGAAAAGGCAGAAAAAGCAGTAAGCCACCTCCGATACCCCCTAACCATTCAAAGGTTACCTCTCCCAAATCAGGGAATAGAACAGAAACCAGAAAAAAAAAAAATTCTAATAGGTCTCTGGAAACTCAATCCCAGATAAGCAAGGTGACTGAAACACAAACCCATGCCTGTAAATATATCAATAAGTGGCAGTCTTGCCTTTTGTCCCAGGGCTAGAGAGCCTCCAGCTCACAGCCTCAGCTGTTACATGGTGAAGAAGGGAGTAGAAAGGAAAGGTTGTCACTATGGATACCATAGAACAGTAAAAGAATCCTACTATTGGTGAATTTACATCTTTTGGGAGCAAAGAGGGGGATCTCATCTCATGTTAAGCTTTTCCAATAGTAGCACTTGGTCTAAGTAAGTTTTTTTTAAAAATATGGGTACCTTCAAGATGACTGAATAGATTGCTATGAAGCTGGCATCACATGTTGATTGCTCATTGCTTTGTCTGGCAGAGATAAGAACTGCCTACTGGTCACACTTAGTCAAAGACACCGGATAGAAGATGCGTGTGATTTTCACACATTAAAATTTCAAGAAGGAAGAGCCAATAGTAAAAAAAGCTAACAGATTTAGAACTATCCATTAATAAACATTCTCTCAAAACAATAGCTGGGATTCTGAGGACTTTCCGGATGAATACTGGATAGGGTAGGCAACCTTGGCTTTTATGACTCATAGACTTCAACTGCCAGAATTCCTGAGCTAGCCATACTGGCTCAGGAATTCTGGGAGTTGAAGTCCACGAGTCATAAAAGAGCCAAGGTTGCATACCCTTGGATATACAATGAAATATCAGAATAAAGATGACAAATGCTTTGCTCTTGGCAGTTTGAATCACTTGAGTACTTTCAGGTTTCTATTGTAGAACCTAAACAAGCAAAGAATCTGATTTGATTAACATTTCTTTGAAGCAGCAGCCAATATATTACTTTAATGAATAAATCTGTGACAAAAAATGTATAAAATTTATTGCAGGTAATTCAAATAGTTATGACAAAACTATAAGACACTTTTTATTAATTATTATTTCTTTAATTTTTACCTCAATGGGAAGTCCCTACTCCTATGTATAACATTTTAAGAAATAATATAAAATCTCAGGTGCTTATTTCCAAAGAAACATTCAGAATCATGGTCCTAATGTAACTGTATCCAAAGTCTTTGATGTTTGGAATATATATATATATATATATATATATATATATATATATATATGAAATAAAAGTTTAATCAACCAAGCTTTCATCAAATACACTTGACATCATCAGGGTTAAAAGGCAGATGCTGAAAGAAATCTTACATATAGTTGTTAAATGCCTGTCTCTGGTTCCCAGAGTGCTTCGTTGGATCCAGTTGGTCAGGCTGCGTTTTAAGTGCACTTCTTAAGCAATCATCCTACCTCCCATAAAGTCAGCTGCATTAAAACCTTATTTAAACGGGTGCATTCGCACTGCAGCACTGCTGAGTCAAAAGAAGAAGAAAAGAAACATTTGTTCCGCATCTGCCAGATGAACGGATATCCCCTAAGGTTCATTAAACGACATAGCATGGCATCTAAATCCCACATTGGACAGCAGAAGGATGAACCCCCAACACGAACCGTACGTGTGTCCTTACCATATATTAACAATGTGTCTGAAGCCACGGCCAGGTTACTAGCACCACACAATATACAGGTGGCCCACAAGCCCAACCAGACTTTACGAGCAAAAGTAATGCGCCCTAAGGACCAACTCCCCACCACCGAGAGATCAGCTATAGTCTATAAGATTAATTGTATGGACTGCAAGAGTTATTATATAGGTGAAACGTCGAAGAGATTAAAAACACGCCTACGTGAACACAAACTAGCAATTAGACGAGGTGAACAGCATTCACAGATTTGGGCTCATATAGCTGAGCATGATCATTACTTTGATTTTGAGAACACCCAAATCTTAGCTAATGACGCTACAAAGGGAGGCCGCCTACTGAAAGAAGCATGGTTCTCAGGAACAGATTCGATCAACCGACATGTGGACCTATGCTCAGCACACCAGGCTCTAAGAACTTTAAACGCTAGCTACCAGTCCAACTTCCAAAGAAGACTCAGTTGTAAACCATATAACCGTCATAAGGACAACCCCCTGACCCCCCACCCCTCCCCACTTGATCATATGAACGGAGCTCTAATTGACAGCTCCCCACCAATAAACACACAACTACCGTTTAGCCATCAACACATCAATCATAACGAACAGTCTTTGCATGACTCCCTACAACACCCTGTAAGTAGACTCCCTTTAGAACGGAAAGATAATATGCAAAGCAATGGTATAAGACTCGTGAAATTGCAGAATGAACGAAACGTGGTGAAATCTGGGGGTGGTTGCGAGGAGGAACCTCCTTCCAGTTGCTCTGTGGAACACGAGATGACAACCCGATCAAAATCGAATAAAAAGAAACTCCCCCTCCCTCCCTGCTTTCAACACGAGGACGATCGGTTGAACAGCAATTACAGCCAAGACAGGAGAGTGCCATAAGAGACGAAGGTGGAAAATCTGAAACAAATAAAAACAACACTCACTGGCAACAGACTGAGCAACGGAGTACTATCAATGAGATCATAACAGATGACACTCTGGGCATGTGCGAGAGAAGCGACGCCGGAACAAACAACAAACCGATAAGGACGACACTTGAGAGAAGCTAAGAGGAAGAATAACACGAAATGAGAGGAGGAATTTACACCGTGGCTCAGAGATAAATAAACAAAAGCAAAACAGACCCCAAACCCACAGGAGCACGAAAAATAAATCAGACACCCCCCCACCCATCAGAGAAAGCCATACGCAGGACGATAGAGGAACTGGATACAGGTGAGGGGAGAGTATCTCCAGCCTAAACCCACCTATCTCCGAACTAGCAGATAAAACAACGTATAAGGGACTCAAACAAAAGAAAGGAATATACGTTAACTTAAGTGCACGTAAAACGCAGCCTGGCCAACTGGATCCAACAAAGCACTCTGGGAACCAGAGATAGGCATTTAACAACTATATGTAAGATTTCTTTCAGCATCTACCTTTTAACCCTGATGATGTCAAGTGTATTTGACGAAAGCTTGGTTGATTAAACTTTTATTTCTTAAATTTCTCTTGGTGATCATTATTTTAATAAAAAATGGAAATTCCCAAGAGTCAAATTTTTACGTGTGTGTGTGTGTGTGTGTGTGTGTGTATATATATATATATATATATATATATATATATATATATGTATATATATATATATACACACCCACCCACACCCACACCCACACCCACACATATATATATATATATATATGTAGGTCTTTGGTTGTTCGGGTTTTCTCGGAAGTGTCTTGGCGACGTTTTGACAAAGTACCATTCGTCATCTTCAGGCTGGTGTTTTCAGCTTCGTGCTTTGAGCAGCAATGTGTGGTCTTAGCTGTTTCTTCCTTTTAACTGCCAGTGGGGGTATGAACTGATTGGGTGGGAGCTTGGCTGTGTTCTGATTGTGTGGAGGTGTGTTCTGAATGGTTAGGGGCTTGGCTGTGCTCTGATTGGCTGGGGGAGTGTTCTGTTTGGTTGTGCTCAGGTTAGTCTGAGTTGCAGAGGGGTTTAAGATTTTGGGCTGCCTTGCTATTTTTTGGCTTCGCGTTCGTGGTCGTGCCTCCTCTTCATGGGGGGTGTCAGTTTGCTTCATGTATGGATTTATGTATGGATTTTATGGTTTAAAGTGGCTAATGATGCAGCTGTGGTCTGGCTTCTGGTTTGTGGTCGTGTCTCGTCATCGGTGTGGCTTTGGGTTTGTTTTTTGCGTGGATGTGTGGTGGTGACATCCTGTGTGGTTTTTGTGAGTGTGGGTCTGGTATCATTTTTTGTGTTAGGGAGTCGTTTGTCAATAAGGGCGGGTTTCCAAATGGCTGGTAGGCGGGAGGTATCATCTCGCTTGTTCATGCTGTGTGGGCGTTTTTCTATCTCGATGGCTTCTCTGATTATTCTGTTATTAAAATGTTCACTTTTGGCAATGGTTCTGGTATTTTTAAAGTCAATTTCATGTCCTGTGGCTTTAAGGTGTTGGACCAGGGAAGATGTTGGTTCCTCTTTTTTGACTGAGTTCTTATGTTCTTCAATGCGTGCACTTATTCTTCTGTTGGTTTGTCCGATGTATGTGGTGGGACAAGTGGTGCATGGGATTTCGTATACTCCTTGATTTTCTAATTCAATTTTATCTTTGGGGTTTCTAAGGATGGTGGATATTTTTCTGTTTGTGCAGAATGCTGTTTTGATGTTGTGTTTATGGAGGATCTTACTGATTCTGTCTGTGGTGCCTTTTATGTATGGGAGGAGGGCTTTGCCGTTTTCTTGTTCTTTGTCTTGGATTTTAGTGGGGGTTTCTTTTTGGATTAGGTTTGTAATCTTATTTCTATGGAATCCATTGGATGTTAGTACATTGGTGAGAGTGTGTAGTTCGGGTTTTAGGTGTTGTTCGTCAGCTAAGCGTTTTGTTCTGGAGATGAGTGTCTTGGCTACAGAGTTGATCTGTGCTGGGTGGTGGTGTGAGAGAGCGTGCAGATAGCGGTTTGTGTGTGTTTTCTTCTGGTAGATGGTGTGTCCTAGGGAGCCATTGGATTTCTTGTAGACTAAGACATCCAGGAAGGGAAGTTGGTTGTTAGCTTCTGTTTCCATGGTGAACTGTATTTTGGGGTGTAGGCTGTTGAGGTGTGTGAGGAAGTTGTCCAGTTTTTCTTTCCCATGTGGCCAGATTATGAAGGTGTCGTCTACGTATCTGAGCCAGAGTTGGGGTTTGTGATCAGATTTTTCTAGAGCTTGGGTTTCAAAGTGTTCCATGTAGAGGTTGGCATTGACAGGTGAGAAGGGTGTCCCATGGGTGCTCCTTCTGTTTGTTTGTATTTTTGTCCATTGTAGATGAAGTATGTGTTGGATAGGCAGTGGTTGGTCAGATCTAAGATGTGTTTGGGGGTGTTATATTTGTTTTGAATAGCTGTCAAGGCTTCTTTGATAGGTACTTGGGTGAGGAGGGATATGACATCGAAGCTCACTAGTAGGTCGCTGGGCTGTAAGTTTTGTTTCTTTATGATCTCTATAAACTGGAATGAGTTTTTTACGTGTGAGGTGATGGATTCTGCATAGGGCTGTAGTTGTTTGGCGAGAAATTTGGCTAGGTTTTGTAGAGGTGAGCCTATGGAGCTGACTATAGGTCTGAGTGGGGTTCCTTCTTTGTGTATCTTAGGGAGACCATAGAGCTTAGGGCATCTGGATGATTTCTCTCTGGGAATGATTCTTTGCTGGATCTCTTCGCTAATGGGAGAGGCTTTTATTTTGGATCTAATGGTTTTTTCCAGGTAGGTGGTGGGATCTGTGTTTAGGGGTTTGTATGTGGAGTCTTGGAGTAGGTTGGTTAATTTGGTTTGGTAGTCAAATGTGTTCATAACCGTGGCGTTGCCCTTGTCTGCTGGTAGGATTATTATGCTGGTGTCTTCTTTCAGGTTTAGTGCTGTCTGTTCCTCTTTGGGTAAGTTGCTTTTGGGTGGCTTGCTGGCATAGAGGAAGTTGGTGATTTTGAGTCTGATTCTGTTAGCGTCGTCAGGGTTGATTTTGGTCAGGCTGGTTTCAACTCCAC
This sequence comes from Crotalus tigris, assembly GCF_016545835.1. Classification (NCBI taxonomy): domain Eukaryota; kingdom Metazoa; phylum Chordata; class Lepidosauria; order Squamata; family Viperidae; genus Crotalus; species Crotalus tigris. The sequence goes on from NW_024100214.1 coordinate 4,238,191, forward strand.
ATATAATGGTTTCAGTGGGGATGTGCTTGGGAGCGACTGCAAAGTTGAATCCTTTGGAAAGGACATTGGTTTCGGCTTTGGTGAGGATCCTATCTGAGATGTTATGCACTGTTTGTTTCATGTGTGGCTGTGAGGGAGGAGGGGTTTGTTTCTGGCATTCTTGTAGTCTTCGGAGTTTGTTGGTGTGTGTGTCTGTCTTGAGGGTGGTCTGTGTTTCAGCTCTCCAGACGGCGAGTTGTTTGGATTTGTCCCAAAGTGCGGGGTGGATCTTGTTGCTGAGTTTGAGGTGAAGTGTGAGGAGATCTTTGTTAATTCAGTCTAGGAGGAATCTTTTTGTGTGAAGTTCATTTCTGATTAGGGCCAATTCTGTTCTTTTCAGGATGCATTTGGTAGCTGCAGAGTTGGAGTGGAATTTCAGTTGGAAACATGTGGGGATTAAATTTTGATCTCGGCAGTTGCGTAGGAATGTGAGGTCACATAAAATGGAAGCTCTTTTGACTTCAAGTTTTTCATAGGTCCTGGTCAGATGGTGGATTTCCTCCCCGTAGAGGTTCGATATTTGTTTTCTGAGGTTTTCGCGGGTGTTTGTATGTAGGTCTTATATATAATTATATATATATATAATTATATATATATATATATATATATATATATATATATATATATATATATATATATATATAAAATTATATATAATTATATATACTTATTCTCTTGAAGCTGTCTGAAGTCTTGTACATTTGTCTGATGCCCTTTCACTGGTATTTTCCATTTTTGCAATTCGAGAACCAAATTGCATGGCCCGTTTTGGCAAAACAGCAGAGGCCGTCAGACCCAGCTCAGCAGCTACTAGACGCAAGAGCAATTTTTCTCCAATCCCACGAGGCCGGGCCAAGTTTGCTTTTTCCCATACAGGAAGTGAGTTAAGAAATGATACAACCTCTTCATCAAGAAAGGGAAACCTGAAAGGGAAAATTATAGCAAGAAAAGTATAAAATCAAGTTTTAACAAAACAAATGTAAACAAAGCTTTCTTTAATGAACTGGTTTGGTTAATTACATATTTCAAAAAATGTCTTTTTTTAATACATTCATCTGTAAAGACTCATTAGTGCAAAACTGTAGGCAGCTGCTGTCCTGAATGCTATGACAATTGTAATTAACTGTTCCCATTAATTTCAATGCTTTAGTCCAGATCTACCTTTTATCTATTTACAGCATACAGAAATATTGAAAATTTATTTATTTTATTTCTATAATCACCAATTTCAATAAGTGCATTTTTTTGTTTTCTTTCAATAACCCCCCCCCCCTAAAGGGCTCAGATATCATTTTAGTCTCAACATTCTTTTCCTAATGCTATTTCACAGAATAAGTGGAGAATTTCTTGGATCTGACCCAGTGAGATTATTTGCACACAGATAAGAAAATCAATGATAAAAATTATTAAATATTGTTCTATGTTCTTCCCCCACCCCAAGAGAGAAATGCATCATAGTTCATGTCTGTGAGAACTTCACAAACAAATCTCAAGGATCCATTCCAAACATTTTTTATCCTGATATGGCAATTATTAGTACTGAATTAATAGCTATTAACATTATTCAACTCTGGGATATTTACCAGAATAGTGTATGACAAAAAAGGATTTTTGAAAGTAGACTCTGCCTTCTTTTACCATAACACGTGAATTGTTTCTTCCATTTATCTATTAGATATTTGCTGCCTTTATTCCTTATCACTATCTGAATTTTAGTACGTCCAGTCAAGGATAGTCTTATCTGTTGCACAGCTGCTTACCTGGCTTCTTTGCCATGATCTCCAATAACTCTATCATCTCGACCCAGATTCCTAGAAGAAATGCGACTTAGTTCCATTCTTAATTCGTCAGTCAAGCCCTCAAAACCACTTTTTTTGAAGCAAATACGGTGTCTGGAATACCCTGCAAGTTGTTCATCTGCTCCAATTCCTGTAAGGACAATCTGTAATGAATATAGAAATACAACATGTAATGAGCAGAGATTACAGAATATTAATGTAGACATCAGCATTATATTCCAAATAAATCTAAAAGTAATTGACAATAGAGAATCTAATTTATACAAATGTTTAACAAATGAAAATCTAGCCATAGCCACAAGATGTAGCATGATTATATAAAAACCACAATGAAAACCATTTAGTTCCAAAACACAAAAAAGAAAAAAATGGTTATTAAATTATTTGTTTTTGAAGTATAATCATCAAAAAATATAACAAAAGAAATTTAAATTGTAAATGTAAAAAGCAAATTATGCATAAGGCCCGAAACGGAGACTTTTTTTTTTTGTTTCTCTGTCGCAATTTTCAATGCTAAAGTCAGTGTATCTACTTCCTTGTATACTACAAACATTCCCTAAACCAGGGGTCCTCAATCTTGGCAACTTTAAGACTTATGGACTTCAACTCTCAGAATTCCTCAGCCAGCAAAGTTGGAATTCTGGGAGTTGAAATCCACAAGTCTTAAAGTTGCCACGGTTGAGGACCCCTGCCCTAAACCTCTTTCATCATTGGTAGCATTATTTTACTACAAAACACTCTCCATTTTACAGCTATGCCTGTTATGTAAGTTGTGTGTGCAGTGTGAGTTTTAGTATATTGGAGACAAGGGAGAAGTTCAATAATTACGTACCTTTGCAGGACTTTTATATGGTAGAACGGCTCCCTGATTGGTAAGTAGACCCACTCCTCTGGAAGCAAACCATACGGCACAACCTATACTGTCATCCAAAACAGTATCCAGTGGATAAATTAAGTGTCTTATATGTTTCACTCTCATTGCTTTTAAATCCTCAAGCGTAACATTGATTTCCACAAAGTTCCAAGTTCTTGAAGGATTAATTATCTTCAATTCTTCTAATCCTGCCCTGCCAGTAATTCTATCAGGAGCATTAAAAGAAGGAGAAGAGTCACTGGTCACAGCATTCTTGACATTTAAAGATTCCTGACAAGGGGGAAATCGTTTCTTCTCTTTGCTGCATTTCTTAATGGAACTGTTCAGGTTACCTTGACCTGTAACCTCAAAGGCCACATTGAGAAGATCAATTGGTTCCTCCAAGGGAACATACCTGTCAGCAAGGGCAGCTATAATCATGGAGTCAAGGCCACCAGAAAAAAGTATTGCAATATAGGATTTCCTCAGATCTATATCTGATATTTCTCCTCTGAATGGATCACTGTTTCTCATTAGGCATAAAACTCGTTTCTTTACAGCTCTGCTCAATACATCAATAAATTGATGGACTCTTTCCTTCTTGTGATGTTCTGCAAGAAATTTTTGAAGAACTTCCGCATCAGCTACAGGTGAGGGAAAACTAAGTAATTGGGATTCTACTGTCATGTCAGAAATTTCCTCATTTAAAGGAATGATAGGAGCTATCAAAGACGTGGATGCATTTATCACAAAAGACACATAAGTAGGCAGAGATTTAGAAACTATGCTTAAATCTCCAGAGATTACATTTTCAACTACATTTTCTCTGCGAGGAAATTTCCAAGGATGTAACATTAAAGTAATAGATTTATGAACAACACAATCCTGCAGATTCATCTGAAAAATTCCTGATGCTGGAACTTCCAGCCACTGATTATTAGAGGCGGAACCAACAGAACTCAGTACAAGAACAGTGTCACTCTCTTGATTAAACTGCCACAGCAGACTTCGACGACCAAAGTAGTCCCTGCCAAACCATAAGCAATGCCTGGATGCCTGATAAAAAATAAAAGACCATGGACCCTGAACGGAGGACAGCACTGTCAAAAAATCAGAGTCACGATTGCAAGAGCAGAGTTGGCGAAAAATAACTTGTGTGTCATTCTCTTCCCTTTCCATAGACATTCCACTGAAGATTTCTCCATTCCAAAGGAATACATTACCAGAGTCTTCCAATGGCTGTGGAGTCATTAGCCCCCTTAAATGAAGTACATGGCCAGAAAATAAGCACCAGTATGGAAGATGAAACCCAGTCTTTTCCAGTTGTTGGCTTCTATCGGGTCCTCTTCTTTTAAGATTGTTTAGGATATCTTCTTTCAAGATATTACTTCCAGGGGCATGAGCAGATAAGCTGACCACACAGCAAATTCCACACATTGTAAACTTGTATTGGATTTAACTATTTCTTGGTCTTGGTTTTTTCTGAGTTTTCTATTTCTTGATGAGCTTTCTTTAGTTCATCTAAAGTAACTGGGGATAAAAGAAAATCTCATTTTTAACACATTAATTAAAAGGTGTAGAGAATCACGCAAATATTTAAAGTAGCCCTAAGTACATATGCAATTTTGTTCAATGCAAGATTAATGCACATATATTTACCATAACCCACGCACAGGAATCTACCTTACAATGCTTCCAAATATACTAATCCAGAGCAGGAATAAATAGCAGGTCCATGTGTTTCATTCCCTACCTAACAGAAGTGAGTGCAACAAAAGACCATTGATTTGGTCAGTTATTCAGGGACATCTCAACCAAAGTACAGAATGGAAAAAAGTCTTCTTTACGGTTACTGCCTTTTTTACATATGGAAAATGTAACAGTAAGAAAAAGCATTATTACTGGAACATACTGTCAAAATGATTTATGAAAGAAACTCTCCCATAGAGATAATGTACTATCATTCAATTCAGTATTTTTAAAGCAGTACCTGAAAATATCTGCTAAATCCTTTTCTAATTACAGTAATGTAATTCCCGTCAGAATATTTACTGCCGCATTTATAATTGAAATGAAAATATCAGATCCTTATCTGTATAATTATATTTCATAATGAAACCTCCCCAGTTGTACATTAGCTAGCTGATTGTGTAGTCGATTTAAACATTAACCTTTTGGTTTCATGCAAATGTCAAACAAATATAATTAAAATGTTGATATATAATCTTGACTGCGATATCTTGAATTCGCTCAAAATCAAATCACCAGAATTACAACTTTATAGCTAGATGGACAATTATTTTAGGGAGTTTTGGAGTTACCTAATTAACATTAACTTAAATAACAGTATCTAACTTTCACGTTCTAAAAAGTTGGAGACCCATTCCTGAAGATCTGCCGGGAGGCTATGTATTCCCGTGTTGTGTTACCTGATGGTAAAGGAAAGAGTCTTCTCTGCTATAGCACAACTGAGGATCATTCCCAAAGGGAAGGGATGAGCAATACATGACATTCCAGTTACTACTGAACTAAAAATTTTACTATATTTAACCATACACCAGCTGGCACTACTAAAAGTTATACTTCAACAATTTCTGATAGTCAAAGATTGCTCATGTCTCCTGTACAGATATATTTGATGCCACAAACAAAAAAAATCTATTTATTTTTCCAGGCAGTTATAAGTTCTTAACTTGCTTAGAATTTTACCTTTTATTTTTAATTGTAATTTTATTAAAAATTATAATTACAAAATAAAAAAGTAAAAAATAGAAATAATAGAAAATAAAGAATATAAATAAGAATATAAGAAAGGGAAAGAAATATATAAAGAAATGACTCCCCCCCGTGACTTGTTGTCATTATGTAAGTAATAACAATGTTAATAATTTGTCTTCTCTTAAAATACAACAAATGACCTCTTGTTTCCATATCCCAGCTCTTAACAATCAGCAACTCCTTAAAGCCAAGTCATTTCAATCCTGATCAGTGGAAATCCATTCAAATTTATCAGAAATAACAATGTATGTATTTTAACCTTGATCAAATAAACCAACTTTATATACCTTCCTTTTACTTTTAATAATTTTGATCTCTAGTTCCTTCAAATAATGTCCTACAACTTCATTTTTTTTTCATCTCTTCTTTGTCCTTTTTCACAAAATTCTTCAATGCTTTAACAAGCCTCTTTTGCAAATACAATACAGACAAATTAGCCAGGTCACTCTCTTAGTTTGTTATTTGTATAACCCTTTTTAATTATTATGAATAATTAGCTGGTTCCCTTTGGAGGCCCAGTGTAGTATCCTTTTTCTATTATCATTCTTGTAGCCAGTCATTTTTCAATCCACTTTCAGATCAGTCTATCTTGTCCAGTAAAACTTATTCTTGAATAAAGAAGGTAGAAACTTTTAATGTCCATTGTTCAAAAACATCCTTCAATATATCCAATGTTAAAATATTTTGCTTCTTTGCTTTAAAAAAAGTATTTTCCCATGGGAAGGATTCTTATAATCAATTCCAGGATCTTATTTCAAATCTGTGTGGGCCCTTAGTCTGTTTATAACTTTCCACAATCAAAGTTCTAATAACCCTTATGCTTTCCTTCCCTCCCATTATTTTATTTTGCTTGAAGAAAACTCACCCAGTGCTATAAAGTTTGATGATTCAGAGGTTCCTAATAGCTGAAAAGTAGCTAACAAGCAATTTCCAAAAGTGCTTAGAAAAGGAAATTATGCAAACCCAGTATCTTTTGGATTTGTTTTTTCCTCCTTTTTGGATAAGAATTATGAAGAACTAGTCTATTCTCCAGCTTTTTTCTGCCCTAGCTGCTGGCTCTGCCTTTAGAGGAACTATCTTCAGTATGGTTTTTCTTCGCCAGAAGTCAGAATTTTACCTACTTTTCAAGACTTTTTCTTGCCAACCTAGTCACTGTTTTATTCATAAAGCTAAGATCAAAAGTCTGTTCATTTTATATTGTCCTTTTCATAAGATACAGTTCCAAAGTGGTCATATGGATATATTTAAAGAGAGACCTGGATCATTGCTCCCCATCTAATATTCAGAGCTTCTTATCATAAGTTTATACAGGCTGTCCTTGCTTAACAATCATTTGTTCAGCAACTGTTTGAATTTAAAACAGCACTGAACAAATGGTACTTATTACTGGCTCTTGTACTTACAACATGTCAAGGTAATAATTTAAAGGCTAACCAGCTGATGTAATGTAATGTGGATAATGCAATATAGGAATGACTCAGCAGGTGTGTGTATCCCTTTAAGAGACTGAGTATAAAAGGGGAGTTTTTTACTTTAGTTTTTTTCTCTCTCATCCGTTTGACTGCTGTGTATTTGAGTTTGCTGTTTCACCACGTGTATGTATCTTATTTTTAGTATATATTTGTAGATATAGTGTAATATAAACCACCATTTAATTACAAACCACTGCTTACTGTATTTCTCCTGGGTTACCTCAGCGCAATAAGACTGTGCATGCTCTGACACAATACTCACAGCATCCCCATCATCACGATTGCGATCTGGGCACTTAGCAACTGGCTTGCAATAATGGCATTGCAACATCCTGTAGTCACCATTTATGGCTTTCACTGAGTTTGCAACAAGCAAAAGGAAGGAGGAAGCTGGAAGGAGGTTGCAAATGGCAACCATGTGATGCTGTGCTTAACGATATCATGGAATTTGCTCATTGACACTAATGAAAGCACTGGAACTCCTGTCACTAAGCAGTGTGGTCATATTGCATTGCATTGCATTATGATGGCACTGCTTAGCAATAGAAATTCCAGTCCCAATTACCATTGTTAAGTGAAGACTACCTGCACATACACATATTGAATTTCTGTACTTGTAGCATTATTTTATAACTTCAGATAAAAATAATCCATTGAGCATATATAGAAATGTCAATATTTTATAACACCAGAGTGAGAAAACAAAAATGTCCATTCATCTCACTGAACATTATCATCTTTGTTAAGTTATATGTCTAACATATCTAAAATATAAATGTATTTGAGGAACATACTTGTGCATTCGGAGAGAGTTTGAGTTCTGTCTGCTAGAAAGAATATGTTGCTGTTCGGTTGCTGTCTGTAAACTTTCTGCAAATTAAGAAGAAACAGTCTGAAAAGTTCAACACTAAAGAGATAAGATTTTTTTTTAGCTTTATTTTTTTATTTTTTTAGGCTATCTAGGACAGTTGTAGTCACGTACACCAATGGTTCTTAACCTTTTTGAACGAATCGCCCCCTTGAGCCAATGAGGAAATTGTCATCGCCCCCCTCCCCCAACATAACCTCTCAATCACAACATAGGAAATAATTCTTCAATTTATGCAAACACTTTTTTTGTTTTCTTCAAAATTGTCATCAGGACATATCGATGCAAATAATTTATTTCCAGTCTTTTTCCCATATCTCCCATATTCTGGCCAAAGGTGCGCCACTGTATGGGTAGAGGCTGCTGCGCAACGCGCATGAAGATAAGCGATGCATCTTCACATATGTACGGCATTCTGTACTGAAGCTAGCTGGAGGAACATTTGAAAACACAATTCAATCCACTAATAGTGAGCGATCTGATGTTTTTGTACGACAGATATACAGCAATTCACTGTATGAAAAAGTCTCAAAAGTGTCCCCAAAACTTCTCTCTCCATCACCCCCATATCGCCCCCTTTTCGTTCCATTGCCCCCCTGAAAAATGAAATCGTCCCTTAGGGGACAATATCGCCCAGGTTAAGAACCACTAACTTACACGATTCTTCTTCAAGTTGGAAAGTTCATCAACTACAATTTTTTGCTCTTTAATCTGCAAGATGAAAAAAGGTCTCAATTCCATGAAAAATAAGCCCAAGATTTCTAAGCATAATTTGTAAACTAGCTTTTTAAATCTACCTAACACACACACACACACACACAGACAGACATTTTAAAAAAGTAAAATAAACATCTTATTTACATGTATCAAGTTTATTCCATCATAAAATCTGATGAAGTGATGTCTATTTAGAAACTCTTGTGTAGGCTTCTTACCATCTTCTTCACGCAGAAGAGTCAAGGAACATGCAAATAGGAGATGGCCCTACTAAAATAGATTGAGCTATCTGGCGGATAGCTTCTTCTATATTGCTTGCAGCCTATAGAATTTACTTCTTCAGGAGCTATGGCTTAGTTTCCACTGCATTCAGAAAACTTTTAAAGGGCCATCTTTTCACCAACCATTTAACTTTCAATTGCCTTATAATTCACTTGAATAATCACATGAGTAGAAACACAGAATTTAATTCAGATAAATATACATTTAAGTCATTCCAATAAATGGTATTTTATACAGAAATACTTATATCCCAAACATGGTTAAAATGATTCAGTCAACAAGAAAACTTAGTTAGAGACTGCATCCACTATAATTAAAATATAAAGTTTTAAAGCTCAGATTTTAAGACACTTATTATCATTATCACATGGATTCAGATGACAAATCTATTTTCCCACATCCAGCAATTTTTTTTCATATTCACCTATAATTTTTGCAACAAGCCAAACCGAAGATATTTTAACTCTCCAGCTTCAGCAAGGAGAAAAAATGCATACTTTTGACAGTTTCTACAAATTCAAAATAATCCAAACTGTATTTCCTTGTTAAAAGGAGCATCCCCTTTCAGTGAGAATTGCTTTTTTAAAAGAACAATCATATTTTTAAAGAGAAATTATTATTTTAACAAACTACATTAGGTTGCATATAAGCCCAAGTCTAATGAAGCCTGATCCTTAATGTGTGTTTAGCATATTAGTTTTGGGCTATAAAACTGTTGGTATCGCTAAACAGGATTCCTTTCTGAAAGTTACTCTGTCGCATCTTGTAAAAAGCATAGTTTAGTGCTATTTTATCAAGATTCTACAATCAGCATTTACAGATGTACCTTGTCCATATTAGTGTCTCTCATTCTTATAATTTCACTCTTTTTCCACTGACCTTTCTGTTCAGCTCTTCTTTATCAGGCAACTTTGACCCTTCCCCCCCTTCCCCTAGTAGTGCCGGGCTTGACATCTGCTCCTGTTGACTGGTCAGAAGAGCCCAGGTTCTTTTTCGATGCCAGATATAATCACTTACTGCTCCTTTGACAGTTTAAAGGTGACAGGATCTCAAGACCTGAAGAAAGCAAGAAACCAGAGTAATTCTCCAATGACATTCACAGCCAGTAGCCAATGCAAAATCTCCATATAAAGGAAGAGAGCTGCACGTCTTTTGTGAATAGGTGTGGTGATAAAAGTACCCCTCCCATATGCATTTGAGCTGCTTTCACAACCAAACCTCCAAGATATCCCCGTCCCAATTCTTTTGAGCTGCTTGAAGGAACAGTGTAAGAAAACATTCACAGCAAGCAGCGTTCACCCTTAGAAGTGCCAGGAGGAAGAATGTATCAGGAACCTGTGGCTGAGGAAACCACATTGTTACTATTTACTGACTATATTCCAAGTATAGCACCTGCCATACTTGGAAGGGATAAATAATATGGGATAAAATGAGGACCCAGATTGTTGGGGGCAATGTAAATATATATATATATATATACATTGCTTACTGGTGTACACCGCTTAGAGAGTGCTTGCACTTAAAGTGGTATATAAGTCTCATAAATAAATAAATAATATGGTCAGCCAGATAGGTTTATCTCACATATTCCAATGTCATGCTGTAATTTACATTATGTCTGCCTTTTTCTTTGTCCTGCCTTTATAATGTAGTAGGCCATTATCAATAATAGCCATTACCACTAGTTATATACAGTATAAGCCTGTATACATTCTGCCTTTGCTCAGGGCTGCCAACACACTGCCAAGGCTCAGCTGGGAGTCCAGGAAATACTGTTTTATTGACCACACGCCGATATAATTATGTTGCATCTTCAAAATGATGTAGATGCTTTATGGGAGCCAAATTTTGAGCACAACATAGGTGAGCATTGTCACTTCTTTTTCTATATATTCTTTATATTCTCTACCCCAGCAATATGAACTGATCCTCAAATCCCAGCTTAGGCATGAGAGCTGGCTGGGTGTCTTTGGGCCAGTCCCCTCTCTCAGCTCACCTCAGAGAGTAGTTGTTGTGGGGAAAATAGGAGGAAAGTGTATTAGGTATGTTTCCAGCCCTGACTTATTAAAAAAATAAATAAAGGTGGGATATAAATAAATAAATTAAATAAACATCGGACTCAGGATCAGAGAGGTCCAGGTTCAAATCTATTCTCAGCTATAAAATTCTTAGGGTGATTTTGAGCAGTTCACTCCTTCTCAAGCACCGCGTGGGGTTGCTGTTTCAGAAAACACCTGTAAGGAAAGGCATCCTTGGCCCAGCATGTCCTCATCAGCCCCATTAAAGAGGCCTCTGAAGGGGTACATATTGTCCATTCTTGGTTTACACGAGGCCAAGGAAGTAAGCGACTCACAGCAGGTAAATCCACCCTCAACCAGAAACTTTAGAGCAGGGGTAGAAAATTATGGCCCCTTTATGACTTGCAAACTTCAACTCCCAGAATTCCTGGAGTTGAAGTCTATAAGTCATAAATTAAGGACCATAGTTCCTCCGCTCCTGCTCTAGGGTATCTTCAGACTTAACCTCCCCAAAACAAGCTCCCTCCCACCGCTGCCCGCCTCTAAAAATTTGTAAAATATTAATCTGGTTATTTAATTCTCGCAGACATACGCACAATTTTAGTCCACCCTGCTGCCACGCTCGTCTGCTTCTCCTGGAGACTTTGAAGCAGAAGCGATTGAATGACCACACTGATTTTGATTGGGTGCGCGATATGACGAGCACGCCTTTCGACCACTGAAGTGAAGCTGGCGAAAACTGGAGCACGAGATGCGAAGAGGACTGTGGGAAAAGGCCGGCGGGGGCGGGGCTTAGTATGTTTAGCATAGATTTGTTACAAATAGGATTGACTCATATCCTAATTGATATAGTGTATGATTTGATTTTTTTTGTTTATCCAGACAGTCCTATATCCTATATGGAGGAAGTCAGCAAATCAAAAATGCTGTTTAAGACTGATGATGACACTCAAACTATAAAATTTGGAGAATAATTGCATTTTCGTATTGAGCGAATTGCTTATCTTTCTTGTGGGAACCCCATTTTTGCAGTCACAATACTTTTCTATTTCCCATCCTTGCTCTAACTTAAATGTTTTGGGGTGAGTGTTCGCCTTCGAGTCAGTATTGAGTCCTGGCGACAAATCCTTGTAACTTTCTCAGCCAGATTTTCCGAAGTTGTTTGCTTTTGCCTGCTTCTCTGAACTGAAAGAGAGTGACTGATCTAGGATTACCTAGCTGGCCTTTTTTGTGCCTTTTAATCATTACACGAAACTAGCTCTTAAATGCATTTAGTGTATGCAATGGTTTTAACGTATGTAAGATAGCATGTCTTTTGAAACAATTCATAGAACCCACAAAATTAATAACAAAGCATTTTTTCAACTTACGTTTTAGTTCCCTAAGTTTTATTAGCCGATGTACTCAACTGAGCCCGGAACTATTGCGAAAACAGAGCAGCTTCGATTCAAATAGGAAATTTGACACAGGCTGGATACACTACTACACTATACAAACTTTTCTCTATAAGTCATCTCGGACAACCTCTTCTGCAACTCAGCGGTGTCGCTCTACACTGCCGTAAATCCATAGTTAAAGCCTTTGCATCTTAAATTGCAAGTCGGGGGAATCACTAACGTTACAAAGCTATGGCAAAACTTTGCGCAGATGTATTTTCCTATGCAAATGTCTTGCTAGCCAAACTCAAATTACCTTTCACACCAACCTCCTCAAGCAAACCTCCTCCGTTTTCAATATGACCCCTCCCCAAGCTGGGGCAAGAGAGACACTCTGGTAATCTAATCCCTCTCTATGTATCAGTACTTTAATCGGAAGCTTGAAACGATAAGCAACAAAATGGAACTCGCCCCACCTTCACTTCCTTTATAGGAAAGGAGGACAGAATACGATAGAGCTGCAGGAAATATTTTAGCTAGAGAGATTGCGGCTGTTCCTAGATTTCCTGGAGGGGAGGGACATGAAGGTTAGAGGTCGGCTCGTGTGGAAAAATGGTGGCGCGGGAGGAACTCCGCGTGGTTCGCTGCGGCGGGAGCTGGTTGAGCGGGTGTCGCGCGGTGTTTTCTGCGGATTCGAAGTTAGTAGAATTCAGAGTTGAAGAGTTTTTTTCTTTTCTCTTAGGCGGCGAGTTTCCATTACGCGAAAAGCTGCGATTACAGGAAGGATGGTGTTTATTTTATTGACATGTACCTGCGCGCTTGCAATACACTTGTATATAAAATGCTTACACTTATACATTCTGCAGACATATAAGCGGGAATATTCAACTGATTGTAGTGGTATGTCTTTTCTGAATAGATGGTCGGGTTATATGCTGTTGATATCTTTAGGCAACTGCTTTTGACCTCCAAAAATTTACTCCCTCTTTAGATGAATTTGCAGTCGGTAATGTCACTTCAAAAGGAGAAAGTGCCATAGGATCTGCAGTTGGAATGTGGCTTCCCTTTTATTACGATTCGTGCTGTAATCTTTAGTTTTTCTGAATAGAGAATCTAGATTTAGTTCTCAATTAGATCCATATCTATAGAAATTCTCAGGCATCCAGGTCATAGTTGTCCCAAAGATGCCTTTTCAAGAGGCAACAACTCTGAAAAAGCACCTTTGGGATTCTCAGTTAGGTCAATATGTTTGAGCATGTAAAAATAGACACACAACCCTTTTGTTTTCCTGTAGACTAAGGACATCACTTCTTTGGGATTTTGGCTTGTAAATTTCAGGTGGTGGGCCTATATTTTGTTTTGTATTGATGTGAAATATAAAATAATACAAGTATATGAATCTTAATAAAATTATTATTGCTTCATAGTTATTGAAATACCTTTATCATGTATTCTGCTTTTGAATGAATGCACCCTAGGTTTAATACAGAGTTTTAGTGCTGATCTGTCACATAGTTTAGTAGATTTTGAGCACCTTTTTATTTTAGTCTTTTAGCTTTAATGTTAAAGATCTGAAGAATCATGTTCTAATTCTAATTAATATGCAGTATGTTGTTAGAATTACATAGATGCCTTTTAAATTATTATTTTTGAATCATTTACAGGTATCTCCTATGTGCTTCAGGTGACTACATTAAAGTCTATAGTACACTTACAGAAGAATGTCTACATATCTTACAAGGTCATACCAATCTAGTGACAGGAATCCAGTTGAATCCTCAAAATCATTTACAGGTTGTTATCGGTTTGATTAAAGCATTTTTTAACTTAATTCTTGCATGTCATTTCATTCAAACATCATTGGGTTAGACCAGACATGTCAAACTTGTGACATTGTGTGACGTATCGGAACTTTTTCCCCATTACCGGCAATGGTGTGGGCATGGTTTCCTTGTGACACGTCCAGCCTGCAGACTATCAGTTTGACACCCCTGGATTAGACTAACATATAAAGGGCTAATAATTGAAAATTGAAGTCTGCTGAAAGTAGGATTAACGATCACTCTAAATTTGGCTTTAACTTTTCACTGTCTATGGCTTTTACTTTTCACTATCTAGAAGGCTAAACTTTTGGATCAAATTGCTGGACATATATCAGTCCAGCAGCATTAACTTACTTGTTTCTTGTGCAGTTAAAAGTTCCATGCCATTTGAGGCCTGCACAATTTAAAACAAAATTAGGGAAACTCTTCTAAATTTTTTGGATCTCAATTTCCATTATCTCTGATGATTGAAGATTCAGCTAGGATCCCCCCCCTCTCCCGGGCTTATTTTTGGAGTAGGACTTGTATTAGGCCCACCCCCCAAAATCAGGCTAGGGCTTATTTTGGGGGTGGGTCTTATTTTCAGGGAAACACGGTATGTGCACATGATTTTTTAGCTAAATGAATGCTTTAGCCAATACATTAAAATTATCACATGCTATAATGTCATAAATATAGCAAGAGCCACTAGGAGTACTGAAACTCAACATTTTTTTCTACATCTATCTACATTGGAACTTATAGATAACTTCTTTTTCCCTCTTTCCGTACTAGCTTTATTCATCGTCTCTAGATGGCACTATTAAACTCTGGGATTTTATGGATGGAATTCTTATCAAGGTTTGTTCAATTTTCCTTTTCTTTAATCTTTTACACATCACTCATAATTTATGCTCACAGAGATATCAAATCACAGATTAATAAATAGATTTGTACCTAATGATGCCAAAAATACCCTTGCTTTCAGCAGTTAAATTAAGTAATATGCATTATCTATCATGGGATTATGTTAGGTGTGATTTTTGTATGATGGCCAGGTTATAATATGCCATTATCATGCAAGCCACATGTTAGCTAATGAAATCATTTACTGCACATGAAATGTAATCCAAGACATAATTTAAAGTATCAAACAAAATTTATCCAGAAATTCAAATGGCTCATAATGATCTTGAAGGATATGCAAACCTGGCTGTTCAGGAGGTTTTGGGGATTTGGGATGTTGTGAGCCTGTTATTTTTCAATATTGAGATATTGTTTAATGTCATCAATGTTCCAAATTTATATGTTTAGACAAATGTTCATATTAGTAGATGTTATTTTTTACTTTATTATTATTTTAACCTGATATATAGATGGCAAGTTTTTATGTTTTTCAGTGGCTTTTAAGACTAGAAAAAATAGTATATTATCTTTGGTTATGGTTGCTCAGTATGATTGTTATTACAATTTTCTTGCAGTAATTTCAGTTGTACTGGCATAAGAGCAACTATGTTTTAACCAAGCCAAACCAAAACAATAAACCACGTTGGGAATATGGGACAGGGAGTATTTTTTCTTGTTCTCCTACTTTCAGAAGCTGCTTGGAACTTAGGACAAATTGTATGTCTTGCCAGGATTTCATCTTGAGATTGGCTGAGACTTAATAGAGATATTGTGTTGCTGTGTTCTTTTCTTCCAGACATTTGTTGTTGGGTCTAAACTCTTTGCATTTTACACCCTTGCAAGTTTGGAGAATTCTGCGTTTATCATCATTTCAAATCCTAACGATGAAAAATCAGGTATGTTGTAACCTATGTCTATTTTCTTCTGTAGATCTTATGTTCTCGTAAACCTCTTTAAAACTTTGGTTAAAGAATGGAAGTCTAGGGTAAAATAAATTCACTGCTTGTGGCACTTTACCTCTTGTATTATGAAAAATAAAAGTAGGTATGTATGAGCTCTCTTACATTCTCAGAATTACTGACTTTATTTTAAGGTTATTTTCCTCTCCCCAGCTCAGGATTGCTAACTATTTGACAGGATTTTTAGATGTATACTTGTGGCAAGTTGCAAAAACAATATGAAGCGCTGCGATTGAATGCTAATAATTTTATTATGATGTTTTTGTAAATTAGTGATCTAAAAAGCAACCTATCAATGTGATGTTCATTGACTTTCCATGATGGGTGAAATGAAGGAGCATCATGAATTTATCCCAAAACTGAAGCCAAAGTAGATTTTTCTAAATGTAGCTCCAATTCTTTATCTCTCTAGAGAGAATTGGGAGATGGGGAGAGCAGGTTAGGAAAAATTTCTCTTATGAGTTCAGTGAATGTGTTCTATAATTCAAGCCATAGGAGAAAATGATTTATGCATTGTACTAAAATGCTGTTTAATTTTGATTCAATATTATATGTGAATCTGATTGTTATTCCTTAATCAGCAAGCCATGATTAAATTAATATCTTACTGTCAGCTCGTATCCATTTGTACCAATTTATTAATAAGAAATATTTATTTCACCAGATACGTTTCAACTAATGACAGTGAAACTTCCAAAAACACCCGATCAAGAAGTAGAAGCCAATGAACTAGAAATGGTTTTAAATGGTGTAAGCCAGTCGCCCAAATGTACTGCATTTGGAAGAGATGTATGTATACTTTCTTTATTGTTATGCTGTAGCAAAAATGGCTGATCCTGTGGAGATGGGTTAGTGGCTTGGTAATTCCCTGTTGTCACTTATGGGAGGACACCATCAGTCATCCCACTCTTTTCCAAAATCTGTGCTGCCTTTTTGATGATCAAATGGTCAAAAATTAAAAGTTTTTTTTTTTTTTTTTAAAAAAAGCCACTACTTTCGGTCAGGTAGTGCATGGCTAGCTGAGGAATTCTGAGAGTTGAAGTCCACGAATCGTAAAGTGGCCAAAGTTGGGGACCTCTGAGGTAGTGTATAGGCAAGGGACTAGAGTTTTTCAGGCTTTTGTTCCCTCCTTGGGAGGTAAACCAATTTCATCAAAAATAAACAAGATGAACTCTGTAACAATCTATTTTAGTTTTAAATAAATGCAATTCTCCAAGTAGACCAGAAGATGAATGGATTTCTGAGTCTACTGTCTGGCAAGGAGGATACCTGCGTAACATACACATTATACCGAGAAATGTTTGGGGTAATCAGGCTCCAGATCATTCTTTTTATCTCTCTGATTAGTCTGCTGCAGGAGAAAAGCAAAAGTTTGGGCACCTATCTATGACACGGGTGATAAAAAAATAGATGGCCTGTTCAGGGAGTCAACAGTGCTTTATATGTCTCAGTTCAGCATACATGCTGTTTCCTTTCTTCCTTCCCCAAAGTTCCTTCATGGTAAACTTTATAAATTACAGTTTTTTTTCTTGACTAAAGCCTTGCTCCCTGTCCAGTTTGTGATGTGGAAACGGTTCATTTCAGTGACAGCTGAGTTGCATTATCAAACATGTAACCGCTTGGTGTTTTTAACAATGGAATGAGTAGCCTAATGATTTCCAGATGTCTTGTTCTACAACTTCTACGATCCGTTATCATGTATCATAATGACTGAGGCCGATGAAAGCAGGTCCAAAATATTTGCAAGGCACCAGGTCGCCTCCCGGTGCATGAAGTCACTTTTCGGGGGTTGCTTTAAATTAATGGGCTTCCCAACTGTTCTAATTATTTTTATAGTCAAATGAATGTTTTGATCTTGACAGGCATCTTGATGTAAAGATTTAAGATCTTGACAGAAAGTAAATCCAAGTTCATACCTGGCCCCAAGCTATATTTTTCCCTTGATTTTGGCTTATTACAATTTATGCACTCATCCGTATATTCTAAAGCCCCGGTTCGCAACTTAAAGTGGTATTTTCAACAAATTGCTTAAGCAAAGTAAGATGTAAGTTGAAGCTGGTTGAAATCTCCAACTATATTTTCATTATGACAGGGTGAATATGTAGTATCAGTCTGGAAGCTTCGTCTTGTTGTTTGTTTCTTCAAGAAGAATAAGATTTACAGGTGAGAATTAAAAGCATAAGTTGACTACTGTGTAATATCCAAAGCAATATGAATCAGTTCTTCTTTACTTCCTCTTTTGGCTATAGAGGGATGAATCTGTTGATTTGAGTTTTTTAAAAAAAGAACATCCAATTCGGGTTTAACCAGTTAATTCAGTGTTTCTCAACCTTGACAATTTTAAGGCATGTGGACTTCAACTCCCAGAATTCCACAGCCAGCATTGCTGGCTGTGGAATTCTGGGAGTTGAAGTCCACATGCCTTAAAATTGTCAAGGTTGAGAAACACTGAGTTAATTGATTAGATTTTCTGTAAGGATGTGTGGCTACTACAAATAAAAACTATTTATAAACCAGTAACGAAAGTGCTTTTTTGAAGTTTCTGGCTTCATCTTTAAAGCCATGAATGACAAGGGGGCAGGATACTTGTCTCCCTCTGAGGATGTCTTCCTGTTCCAGCAGGTTGAATAGGGTGAGCATGGTCCAGGTTCCTTCCCTTGAATATTTCTGCCTAGTGCAGGGGTAGGCAACCTTGGCTCTTTTATGACTTGTGGACTTCAACTCCCAGAATTCCTGAGTCAGCCTGGCTCAGGAATTCTGGGAGTTGAAGTCCACGAGTCATAAAAGAGCCAAGATTGCCTACCCCTGGCCTAGTGGGGCCTAGGAGTGTGGCTTTTCGATAGCCAGCCCTGTCCTTTTGCAACACCCTTTCCCCTTAAAATTTGACAGGCCCCTATCCTGCTGGCCTTGTGAAAACCTAGGAAGAGGTTTTTAAAAGAAGGCTTTTAACACATCCTTACTATGTATAGGAGATGGAGCCCTGGGAAATCTTATGTTTTTTTTTTTCCTAGGTGTGTCAGGAGCATTGGGAGATTCTTTGTTGGATTTTAATGGCTTGTTTTTATTGTTTTATTATTGCTTATAAGCTGCCCAGGATTCTGATTCGTAGGATGGATGTATATATAAAACTTTTAAATAAAAATAATTTGGCGATCCAGAAATGTATTCTATTGTAATAATATGAATTTGTTTATTTGTACTGCCCATCTTGCCTAGAGGCAACTTGTTGCGAGTTGTTGTTATGATTTGCTTTAAATAACAACATGCAATTTGAAAAAAAATGCAAAAAGATCAAATTCTTACCACTATTTGGTTGGCCCAGATTTTAAAGGTTTCTGTGGATATTGAGTAAGCATTTTCTATTTTGGCTTCTTAGAATTCTTTATTAGAAGAGAAAGAGGTGGAAAGGTCAAGTATCTTTCAAACTCAGTCCTTAAATGTTCCAGAATTTCCAGTCCATTCAATTTCTGTAGCTGGTATAATTGATTTCCATCCAGGACAGCAATGAAAGAGAAAGGAAAATAGATTAAGGGAGAAATTAAAAAGATATATATGTTCTTCTTCATAGAATCCATTCCTACCTCCCAAACCTTTTGAACATAGGAGTGTCAAATAATTAAGTTGGAAGATGGCTGGACTCCTGAACACCAAGCAAATGAAATGCATGTCAAAATAGATACAGAGATGGCAGAAATATTCTGAATCAGTTTCTGAATAGACTTCAAATGGTAGTCTCATGTAGACGCTATTGCAGTCTTCTACCTTTGTGTTGTTACATATGCTGCATTCTGGTTAGGAAATGGCTCTTGCAGATAGCATTTTAATTTTGTTAATTTCTTGGATAATTCTGCTTAATAGCTGCAACTAACTAAGTTCTAACTTTTATTTTTGAAGTTTCTCTATAGGTAAAAATCTTAGAAATGCTTCAACCAGCTATTTCACCTGTGTAGCCTGTCACCCAAAGGAAGACTGCATAGCAAGTGGACACAAAGATGGCAAAATTCGTCTTTGGTGAGGCAAGCATTTGTTATTCTTGGGATTGGCAGCTGTTTCTAAGCACATACTTCCTGAAAAATGTAAGGTCAGAGTAATAACCTCTGGCCACCAGTATACCCAAGTGTATGGCAAAACTGTATTGCCTAGAATAGATCAAGGGTGTCCAACCTTTTGGCTTCCCTGGGCTTCATTGAGTGAAGAGGAGTTGTCCTGGGCTGCATATAAACCATATATAGTTAAATGTATATAGATAGCAAACCTCCATTATGGTCTTGGGGCTACATTACTAGTTGTCCAGGGCTGTACGCAGTCTGCAGGTTGAGTGTGCCTGGTCTAGAGCTTGGTAAAAAGCTGTTTTCCAATGAATTCAATGCAGATTGCAAGATGGCACTGATTTATTGCAAATTAAGAAAAATGTCACTCTGAAGAGATTGGAGGGGGATTCAATCCATTACAGATCACAAGATTATAAATAAAATTAATACTGTCAAGCCCAGCTTGAAATACCACATTGCCAACGGGCTTGTACAGAGAAATAAAACCTTAAACGAGCCTTGACAATAAGCAGCATAGTGCTCATTCTTGGAAGACTTGTAGCAGATGTTTCCTCTGATAGTAGATTAAATGTATTAACGTTCCTAAATTTTAATCAGAGGCGATGATTATCCTTCATGGGAATGTGGATTAATAATATGGTATGAGGCTGCATTCAGAACATAACAAAGGAAAGATTTTTTTTTTTCAGAAGGCTGTCGCAATTAGAGGACAGTCTTCTAGCAAAGAATTCAGATTTGCAGGGATATTGTAGTTAAAACTACTTATCTTAAGTGATGGGACTTGCTTTGAGATCATCCTTGGGGCTAATGACAACAAATGTATGCAAAGCTATGCAAATTTGATAAATCAATGAATGATAGCAGGAGGCGTTCGGTTCTTAATCCAGATGTTTTCTATACGTAAGGGAAAAAAATGAAATAGTTTTTGATGGCATTGAAAAAAGCATACATTTCATTATACCAGGGGTCTTCAAACTTGGCCCTTTTATGACTTGTGGACTTCAACTCCCAGAATTCCTCAGCCAGGCACGCATGCCTGGCTGAGGAATTCTGGGAGTTGAAGTCCACAAGTCATAAAAGGGCCAAGTTTGAAGACGCTTGCATTATACGTTTGGATACACACTTGATTCAAAACACTAATCGAGAATGAAATAGAAAGCTGGTATGCTTGTTACAAGGCACCATGTTCTAGCACATTTGTTTTACAACAGTGTCTTTGGACCCAGAAAGTTCCTTGGGATGGGATAGTTTAAAAAATGTCTAGATGGAGGCTTTTGTTGCCTTTGGCAAATGGCTCTTTATAACTGGTCACATCCACTGTAACACTTATTTTGTGAGTAGACATGTCTCTCATGACAACTATTTTGTATGTGACAGAGGTGTGCTCTCAAAATTCCAAATCTGACCCATCCCTGAGCAATTGTCTTCTGTACTCTTCTCTGAGTCAAATGTAAAGGTTTTGCTTTTCAAAAATGCTTATTACTTAACCCTTTACAGTAGTTTATACCCAGGCAAGTGATACACCTGTGAAAGCAGATATGTGTTTTCACCTATATTTTCTTTGGTAGGAACTAGGGATAATGTAAAAAGTAAACATTTTTACTTTGCAAGCTTAAGAATTAAAAATATGTAGCCCAGATGCCTTCAGCTTAAGTGTCTTTGGATACATAGATTTCAGTGTCCTCAGTTCTCTGTATTGGCCACACTGGCGGGCCAGAGAGAGAAATTCACACCACTGGATTGGGGAAAGGTTGGTTTAACACTTGACCAAGTGATTTGTATATTAGCTCCTCTTTAACTCTTGAGAAGTTAATAGCAATTCAATGTGTTTTTTATTCCTACAGGAGAAATTTTAACCATAAGAGAGAATATACATTTTCTACAATGCACTGGCATCACAATGAAGTTATCGATCTTGCTTTCTCTGTAGAAGGTAAAATTGCCCGAGTTATGAAAGCCCAGTTTTAAGAGGGAATATTTTGGGGTATTCTATATGCTACTAATCTTTTAAGCATACACATTTTGATGACCGGCAAATATGCAGACTGCTGAAAATGTAACACAGAAGCATCAAACATATGAGAAAAACAGTTTGATATGCTAAATACAGGTAGTCCTCAACTTATTACCATTCGTTTAGTCACCGTTCAAAGTTATGATGAGGCTGAAAAAAGTGACTTATGACCACTTTTCACACTTACAACAATAGCAGCATTCCCATGGTCACGTGATCAAAATTCAGACGCTTAGCAACTGACTCATATTTATGACGGTCGCAGTGTCCCGGGGTCATGTGATCACCTTTTGCAACCTTCTGGCAAACAAAGTCAGTGGGGAAGCCATATTCACTTAACAACCACGTTACTGACTTAACAACTGCAGTGTTTCACTTAACCACCGTGGCAAGAAAGGTCATAAAATGGGGCAGAAATGTTGGGTTCCATTGTAGTTGTCAGTCGAGGACTACCTGTAAATCTATCAAAGACGAGGTTTTAGAAATGGTTTCACAGCAAAAACAGAATCAAGGTTATGGGTTGATTAATGGCAAGGTAATAAAATGGTTATGCCTGTTTATATCAGGGTATGTAAACAGGGAAGCTGAGCCATTCCCTAAGTAGCTGGGGGAAAATCAGCTGTCTCTGTTGGAAAATTCTGGACCTTGCCAAGCACTTGAGGTGGCCTCTGTGGTGTTTATTTTATTCTTGGCTTCTTATTTGAACAGGAAAGAGGAAGAATTTTGCTGTGTGGCAGCAGAACATATTTTTCTGCTAACGTAAGCAAAGCGTTAAGGTTTGGCTTGAAAATCCTGCTTCTTACGTGAAAAGAAAAACCTTAATCCCTTGTTAAAGCAAATGTTAACCATAGCATTATAGAAGTTGAATTTTGGTTTGTGAGACCTGTTATATACAGAGATAAAAAGATATGCTCATTATACACCTTTCCAGCAGGACATTTATCATACAGAGAGCTGGCACAATTTGGAGGGAGTCAGTTCACTGAGCTCATTCCTCAGTCATTTTGTGCAAGATTGTGGTCTTATAGCCCTTTTTATTTCCACTTAGTATGACAAGTCCTCATAGGATCCAAATACTTGTACTGGCTACTCAGCCAGAGCAAGAATTGGCTTTACTTCTTATTAGCAATGGCATAAATGTAAAACAATTTAAATCACTGGAGTACATTGAAAACAATTGAGAACCGCTGCTCGGTTATTCTTGGCTTCTTATTTGTTATTCTTACTGTAAGTTATTATAAGTTATTCTCTTATTGGTTGTTAATAGATTCATCCGCCCTCTGACTCATTTTTTTTTTCCTTTTGTTTGGAACAACAGGCACTAGCCTCTTGAGTGGTGGGATTGAATCAGTGCTGGTTCAGTGGCGAGATGGGTCAGATGCTAAAAAGGAATTCTTGCCTCGTTTAGGGGCCACAATACAGCATATCTCTGTCTCACCTGATGGAACTCTTCTTTGTACTTCACATTCCGATAACAGTAAGACCAGACCGGGAAGATTTGTCATTGTTTTTTGGTTTTACATACGAAATTTATTATAATATACGGGTAGTCCTCAACTGGTCGTTTAGTGACCCTTCAAAGTTACAGCAGATTCCCCCCCCCCATTACTTGGTCCAAAAATTATGGCTGCTGCAACTCTGCAGTGGGGGGCTGTTGGCCTCCAGATATTTTGGAGTCCAGTTTCCATAACTTACTGTGCTGATTAGACAACCTAAGCTGACATCTATCAAGCTCTGATAGCTACATACACCCGATCCATGTTGCACAGGAGGGAGTTAGCTACTTACAGTGACTTACAGTACAAAATGGTCCTGCTACCTTATTTTAAAGTAATTTTAATTTTGAACAGCCTTCAAGAATAGCTACACATTACAGTGGACTACTTTTGAGGTCACCTGACATTTGATTATCTTCAAAGCCTTATCCTAGAACAGGGGTGTCAAACTCGCAACGTGACGTGTCGTGATGTATCACGACTTTTTTTTTTCCATTGCTGGCAATGGGGTGGGCACAGTTTTGGCATGACGCATCCGGCCTGTGGGCCGGCAGTTTGACACCCCGTCCTAGAAAGAGGTTTGCTGGCCTCTGTGAAAGCTGCTGAACCAAAGTATTGTCGGTTGCTGCTTCAACCAAATTGTTCCAGGCCCAATTACAGAAATGCTACCAAGATTTAAACAGCCCTCAAAAGCAAGCTCTTCCCCCCCCCCCCAATAGAAGTATCTTCTGATCTAGCAGATATTCTGAATTGTCCAGTTGTAGATGATAACTTTTCTCTACCTTCTGTGAGCCTTTTTTTTTCTTACGTTTATTAACTTCTTTTTATACACACAGAGATAGTAATCATACATAGCAACCTGAAAGTTTCTGCAGTAATTCAAGGATTAATCAAAGGTATGTAGGGTAAAAGGTTTGGGGATGGGGGGGGTGGGGGTGGGGATGGAATTGTGTTTTGTGTTTTAGGAAAAAATGGCATTCTGCTTCAAACCATTTTTTTTTTATTTCAGGCAGTGATGTCAAGACTGGTTTGATAGTTGATCCAAGAACGAAAGCTTTGGTTCTAAATGGCAAGCCTGGACACCTGCAGTTCTATTCACTGCAAAATGATAAATTATTGTACAATGTAAGTTAAATTAGTGAATATGTGATAAAACCTTGTAAATTCAGGGAAGTTGCTAGTTTACAAAAGAGCTTGTGTTTCCATTCAACCAGTTGAGAAGGAAAATACCCAATATTGACCTCATAACAGGCTGAAAAAAATATATTTTATTAGGTAAATTAATATCAGGGAACTAGAACTGAGCAGTAGGTTTCTCTTCGTCTAGTCAAGGAGATAGTGGAAAAGAAGAAGAGACTCCAAGGTTGCTAATGGGTTGTTCTAATTACTTACCAGACAAGTTGTTAAATATATGCCTTTTAAATGCCATCCTCAAGGTACTCAACAAGGCAGGGTGAGCAATACCTTGGTGTTGTGGGAAGGATTTTTTGTGTGAAAATTAAGCGAGTTGTCTCTGTATGGGGTAGCCATAGAGTTGTGTGATGACGTGGATTGGGAGTGGGGATGGTGATGTGATAAGGTGAAGTACTGAACTTCAGGATAAGCTTTGCTGACGTTGGAAAAGGCCACGTGATAGGGGGGCAAAAGGTAGACTCTGTCATACATAAGTAGAAGTCACTAACGCCATTAGGATAAATGGATAATGGGCTTAAAGAGAATAAAGTCTCTGAGTTTCTATACAGAAGCAAAGAAATATGGTGATATCAAGTGATGTTGATGGTTGAGTTATACATAGAGGTATGCAAAAGCTTTGAATGGAAGCCACTGAAAAAGCATGGTAAAGGACTGTGTCCTTACGAAAAGACAAGCCCTTTTATTTATTTATTTTTTTAAAAAAATCAAAATACACTTTACAATTGCATGAGAGTAATAGTTATATATCCTCTTATTTTTACTCTAGAAAGGATAGTAAGATAATTAGTGGATTGTATGTTTTCATGCAGAATGTTCAGCAAAGCCTAATTAACAAAATTAAGAAGCTGTAGACAATAGGAAAGTAGTTCTAACACTACTAGTTTGAAGAGATGAGCCTGAATGGATCATGGGCTAAGGCAGCTTCATATATATATATTCAGTCTTCTTCCAGCTGATTGTATGTACTTGTTTCAATCTTTCTGAAGGCAGTGTTCTATTATATCAGTGGTTCTCAACCTGTGGGTTGGGACCCCATTTGGGGTCAAACGACCATTTCACGGGGGTCGCCAAACAACACAGTCCGCCATTTTTTCCCCCTTTTCTTTAGCTGTGCTACTCCCTTTTATTCTATTGGCTTTTGAAAGCCAACAGAATAGACTCTCTTGAATAGAGTCTAATTCTATTGGCTTTCAAAAGCCAATAGGAATTGTCCAGGCTGTCTCTGCCCTGCTGAGCCCGCCAAAAGTCCCATTCTGCAAACGGTGCTGCACCAGTTGAGTAGTCCTCGACTTACGACCGGTTGAGTAGTCCTCGACTTACGACCGGTTCGGGATCGCGGCATTAAAAAGGTTGAGAACCACTGTATTATATCATTTTATGGTGTTTTGGGGATAGGAGTGGCAACAATACATATTTTCTAAAAAAACAACAACCAATAAACGATAAAGAGTAAAATATTAAAAAACCTGGATAGATAATTGGAAATATGCCCCTTTCTGAATGGTAATGATGACAGAACTGATTTCAATGTCAGTGGCAATTTATTTCACAGCATAGACAGCATGGCAATTTATTTCACAGCAAGAAGTAGAATTAACTGTTGCTGTTAAGTTTGTAAGTGAAAGACTTGCAAAAAGTATTCCAGGGAGGACTGGAAGTATGGGATTGCAGATGTATACTATTTGCATACTATTTGTGACTAAGACTTTGTAAGTTAGTTTTGCATATGGTAACTATGTTTTTCACTTGAAAACATCTATAATTCCATCCATAGAATAATGGCAAAGTAAATTATGGCTCCAAGACTTGATGTATTTTCAAATACCCTTACATATGAAAAACAAATAAGAAGAATTCAGCTTGGAAACTATTAATGAATTTTAATTCTACGTAAGGATGGAATTCTTTATAAAAAGTTATATTGTAACTTTTTGCTTTGACTTAAGAATCATATAAGATATTGTAGTTAATTATTGATTTTAGTAACCTAAAGTTCTCAGTTGATACAAGATACTTTAATGTATAGCATTAATCTAATGCTATTTTGAAATTTTAATTTAACCTTATGCTTGTTTAACACAGTGAAAGATGAGGTGAAATGACCACATGTTATTATTAATTAAATTATTTAAATATATTGGCCGCCCAGCTCCAGCGGACTCTTATTGGTGTACAAAACTAAAAAAATGAATAAACCACTAGAAACATGAACATATTAAGCATCAACAAATTGAAATGGGCTGAAATTGAATACTTTCATCAAAGGGTCGCATTGTATACAACGTAAGACATGCAAAATAACAGAGATCATCCAAAATTTTGATCTTACTGACCGAGCAATATAATGGAATGAAACAACTGTTCATTTTTATAAAGAACGCCAACTACAGATGGCTTGGTAGCAAACCCTAAAGAATGGTGTGAATGCATTTTGGTATCTATGTCTCCTTTACTCACCCTAACTTTAGGTTGCCTCCTTCCTTGTACAGGTAGTCCTCAACTTACGACCACAATTGAGCCCACCATTTCTGTTGCTAAGTGAGACGGTTGCTAAGTTCATTTTGTCCCATTTTTACAACCTTTCTTTCCACAGTTGTTAAGTGAATCTGGCTTGTCCATTGACTGCTTGTCAGAAGGTCGCAGAAGTCGATCACATGACCTTGCAATTTACGACATTGCAACCGTCATAAATACGAGTCAGTTGCCGAGCATCTGAATCTTGATCAGATGACCATAGGGGATGCTGCAAAGGTTGGAAGGGTGAAAAAACCAGTCATAAGTCACTTTTTTTTCAGTGCTAACTTTGAATGGGTCACTAAACGAACAGTCGTAAGTCAAGAACTACGGATATTGCTTAGTTTAGAGAAGATTTGATATACCTCCTGCAAAGTCTTTTGTACTGATTTGCTTTTGACTTGCCTCCCAATGTACGTGAGCCTAAACAACTCTTTTGCCTCTCCCTCTTTCTGAAATGCCCAGCTGGATGTTGTGCAGCAGGAGTATATTCATCAGTCGGGTCTGGACCAGATTGACTTAATGAAAGCTGCATTTCATTCCAAAGGCGACTGGCTGGCTACTGTGGAACAACGGCAAGGAAGCGGCAGTGAGATTGAGATGCAGCTGAAGCTCTGGGCCTATAGTGAGCAGACCCAAAGGTAAACAGGTCTGAATTTGTGCTGGACAAAGGGAGTTGTATTCCTATAGTTTCTACCTTGCAGAGCAGACACATAACCCCGAGATCATTTTAAAGCATAGATTTTGCTTTTAGACATGGAGAATGAATATCAAGACTTCAAGTGTCTCAAGAGCCCAAGGACGGGTCATTTTTTTTTCATAATTGGCCTTTTTTACAGCGTTGTTTTGAGCCCCAGGGAACGGAGGCCCCCAGGGAAGCAGAGCAGTGACTTCACGACATAGTGCAAGTGGGCAGTAACATCGTTTATTTCAGGGAGAGATAGATTTTTGAGGAAAAAAAAATCTGTGATTTATGTGCTGAGCCTCCAATTAATCTTAACATTGTCACTCTGCATTCCCAGCTAAAACGGCCAAAGAACTGAAGTCCCAAGTTAACCTAGTGGGCATCAGTCTGGAGAAAGCTGGTATTCCATTTCTGATTTGTTACACAGGTTAACCTCGATAGGACTTGGATGGCAAGCATCTTCTCAGTGTTCCCGGTGTTTCAGCTACTTTTACATTCTGGCTTCTATTTTTGTACAAGTATAAATGTATATCATTTACCCTAAGTTGACCATGCTAATTATCAGCGGAGTACTTAGGAAACCGAATGATGACATGGAACGAGTGGCAACCTACCTTATTTCTCATTCCTATTCCATTTATATAATTAACATAATACAACAGATGGTTTCTGACAGTTGGGCAATTCCAGTGATATCTATAAATCACCTCCTAGATTCAATAAGTAGAGAGATGCCTTACAAGCCTTACATTGCTGTATCCTCTTTTTAATGTTCGAGGATATGAATTCGATAGAAGAGTATTAACTGTACAGGAAAGACACACTCTTCTATGAGGTCTGTTTAATGTAAATGAGAATGTTGAAACAACACTTCAAAATAAGGTAATGGCAAAGTTGTATGAATATTTATGTGTAATTCGTCAGGAGTCAAGCTCAACTCAGAGGCAACTACTACGTTTTATATCTTGATATATCTTTATAACCAGATCTATTTCTTATACTGACTATTTCTATCAGTGGTACAGTAGTATAGAATGCCCCACTTTTATTTGAGGATAAAAATGCAACACCATCAATTGGAAATTGTAATATCCAATAATTACATCATCCATTTACTTGATATGATCATTGTTCAGAATTAAAATATGTAATATATCAAGCCAGCATAATATGACAAGCCTTGAAGCCCATTTCCTTTATGAGAATACTTTAATATATACTTTTTTGATGTTAGCTTTACTCTAAACACACGAATAAATACACCACATGAGGACTGCATAACAGCGATGTGTTTCCGTGACACAGATGGCTCTGAAAATGTTACTCTGGTAACAACCAGCAATGATGGACACTTCAAGGTCTGGATGCTGCTGATGGATAAAGACAGTGAAAGTAAGTAAAATGGGGAGAGTAGCCTTCATTCATTTGCAACGTGAATAAAGTGTTCAGTTTGGGCTTTTTAATGAAATTAAGGAATTGGAGGAACAGCCGAGGATTGATTACAGTGCAAGGTGACCATTTCCTGGTTGGTTCTCTAAATCTGTAAAAGGCCATGCTAAAGGCTAAAGAAAAAAGGATCTTTATGACGTTTCTAAAACTCAGATAAGCAGCATGACTTACTTTTATTTTTCTGTTTCCTTCTGGAGTACGTACGTACGTATTTGTGTGTATTTGTATATGTATGTATTTAAATAGGTAAAAATTAGCTCTATGCAGAGAGACATGACTATGTCAGCTGTTCTATGTGCGGTCAAATTTGACCATTGGCAAACTTTGCAACTGGAATAAAATCATATATATTACAAGAGAAAAAGACTTTAGCGTAGCTGTGATTGAACTTCTGTGATTGATGGCAACTAGGATAGGATAGGAACTCTGTAACTGTAGTATTTTCTTACCCCTTTACATTCAATCATGAAAGCTTGCTAATCTTTATGGGACATTTTTGTGGAATTGTCAGATTTTTTTTGTTTCCCCCTTAATTTTAAGTTTCTGCATTTTTCCATGTGTAAAATACCTACTCTTGTAGAAAAGAGTGCTGTTTATACTTGAAAGTTATTTATGGTTTTCATAATCTGGGCATTTAAAGTGGCAGGTAGGAGCACCTATTTAAGAAGCATCTATCTTGCTATTTTGAGTGTTGTGTTTGAGCTTTTTTTGTTTGTTCGTTTCTTGATGTGGTATATTCAGATGTTGTATTAAATGTAATGTGTCTTTCATGACTCTAAATTCTCTCTTCCATGTGGTCTGAAAGGAGATGGATTCCAAGAAAAACTGCAGCCCTGGGCACAAATTAGTGATTGCAAATAGCTTATTAAGAAGCCTTTTAAAAGTGAAGTCTCTGGATTTATGTTTGCCTCAGGCAAACCTCTGCAGTTGTGGCTGGTAGCCTAGGATTTCTTTTGAACGAAGTGCCAGCAAAAATACAGTCACTTATATATGGCCGTGCTTTTTAGCAAGATTCCATTTTGTGTAGAAATAAACTTAAATAGCAAAGATTTGGTTTTTTCACTTTTTTGCTTGCCATGGCAAGTATTACTCCCACACAGTGGTCTCTTGGTTCAGAAATTTCTGTCTCTTGGATAGAAATATTCCCCAGCAATCTGTGGCTTTTCCTGCTTCAGAAAAAGAGAGAGTAACGTGCGGTTTGTGTGGAATTGATCCACTGGACTATCAACATGGACTAAGCTCTCCTTCTTCTGTTCCAGTGGAAAAAGAAAATGGGGTCTCGTTGGTCCCACATTAGTTTGATATTGCTCCATTGCAAAGAATTGGGAGTTTTCTTGCAAGGAAAGGAGCAAGTGGATACCTCACAAGCGAACCAGGCCAAATTTGTGAAATTAAAATTCTCCCATGATCTTTTCCATGCCATTTATATTCCTTTCCTAAATCCGTGTGCCTCTTCCCCAGCAGGTGAAAGCGTAACTTGGACCTGCGATTTTGTGGGCAGCTATCATAATTATCAAGCTACAAATTGCTGCTTCTCTGAAGATGGCTCTTTACTCGCTGTTAGCTTTGACAAAACGATCACCCTGTGGGATTCTGAAACGTGGGATTTAAAATGCACTTTCTGCCATCCTCCAGGGACTATAACGTATGTATTTTGTATGCTTGCTCTTCCGGGTCTTATAGCTTTGCTTATTTAGTATTTAAATGGCTTTTTAAAAAGTTCATTTGAAAAGTGTAATGTTGCAGTTTTCAAAAGTGAGTCTGAAATGCTCTTCTCAGCTTACAACCTGCCCTAATTAATTTTAGAACAGGATCTGACAATAGAGACAACAGTCTTCATAAATTAACTCATTTTCTGTGCCTGGAACAGCACATGCAGTATGTATAATTTTAGCTTAGATCAGGACCCTTTGGGTTAAGAATAAAACGAGGGAAGAGAGATAGCGGGGAAAAGGTTGAGATTAAAAAAAAATGTAAAATTGCTTTTCTATGAAACTAAAATGCGCATTGGAATAACAAGCAAAGTCATTGGGCCCTCTCTTGTATTCATTTCTGAACTTCCCGCAGCCAGTAAAAGGAGTCTGGTTAACATGAATGATTAAATCAACAATTCATTATAACTAAGGATTGTGGCTGCATTTGTGCTTCTCAGTAAATAGATCACCCTTTTGAAGTGTGAGCGCTTGTGATACAATATTCTTAAATAGGTAAATTGATGGCTATAGTTCTCAATGCCTCTCTGCCCTCAGTCGGCTTGAATTCCTCACGTTTGGTTGCTACCGCAGTCAAAGCCAGTTCCTCCTAATTTACTGTTCCGTCAGCAAGACAGTTTCTGAAAAGGTCTAAAATTGATCGTGACCTCCTGCCTGTCAGCACTTGCAGAGAGCCCTGTTATCTGAAATGGTTTCAACAGAACCGTTTGTTCGGAAGGTGCTCTTTTTTTCAAATGACTTCCTTGACCCTTTTTGGGTAAACATTTGCTTGATTGCTGTTAGTAGGCGGTTTGAATTGTACCGTTGTAAAATGGAATTTGTTCCCAGGTCTGTACATATAGTCACTGCTAGGACATGTAGGTTAAAAAGACCATAAAGTTGCTCAGTGGTGAAATTGGAAGGCTTTGGCTAACCTTAACTCCTGAACGTCCAGCTGGCCAGAACATCAGTGATGTCCTTCCTTTTGCAGGAACTTTTTCGATGTCCTTCTTGTTTACCTTTGTTCTCCAAACCACGATAGATAAGTTGCTGTTGAGCATACAGTATATCACTTTGAGGTGTATCTTTGGCCAGCATAAGAGTCTTATAACCAAATTGGAGAAATGAGTTTCTGAGATAGACCCTGGATAATGTAGAGGGGGGCATATTATGAAATATCTCGCTGAACTGGGGACGATCAGCTCTTTTTCCACCAGTTTCAATCCTGGATGCTGACGAATGTAGCAGTGAATGTTACTGGCGAGATTGGGAGTTGGGCAACTATTCTGACCTTTCCTTCCTTCCTTCCTTTAGGAGCCTATGCTTTGGGAGGCTCATTTCTTCCAAATATCTTCTTGGCACCACCAGCAGTGGCTTTTTGTGCTGCTGGAACTTGCTGAATTGTTCATGTAAGTCTTTGCTTTTACTTCTTGCCTCTTCTTTTCTCCCTCGGAATTTTATGCTGCAGTAACCCAATAGTTGAAAGAAGGGGTCCGTGCAAACAAAACCTTTTCAGTTTTCATTTCATCTGGGAAAAGAACATCCTTTTAGTACCGTATTTTCCGTCGCATAAGGCGACTTTCTAAAGCATGCAAATCGGCTCCGAAGTCGGGGGTTGTCTTATACGCCGAGTCGTCTTATACGCCGGAAATTACAGTAGTTTCCGGCATATAAGGCAACTTTCTAAGCATGCAAATCGGCTCTGAAGTCAGGGGTCGTCTTATATGCCGAGTCGTCTAATACGCCGGAAAATATGGTAAATGTTTAACAATAAATGGCAGGTTAATCCACTAGCACATGCCCTGGATTACTGTTACTAACTACCAGCTGCCTGCTATTATTAATTTGTGGTACATTTTGCCAAAAGATACTGAGTTAATCTGTGTCTTTTTGACAAATGGCCAAAATTTTTGTTCAGCTGAAAACTAAGCTGTTAAAGAGATGCATGAAGTCCAACTGTTAGAAGATCATTATTTATATAAATAAAAATGTAAATGTTCGTTTGTTCAAAATCTTAAATCTCCGAAAGTTCTTCACCAATTGCTTTGAAATTTTGACACAACGTTGCATTCGAATACGCACGTGTTTTTATATACTTACTAGATATCACACCTATAGATGTCACACCTGTGACAGATAAAAACATGCTCTTTTTGAAAAACAGCGCCGGCAAACCAAACAATCTCTATATCTGCACAGACAATGGAACAACAAAAAATATTGTATACCCACAAGCATTGTGAAATTAAACATATTACAAACGTGCGCTTTCTCTTTTCTTTCTTTTCCATTTAACCAGACTGAGCCACAGCAACGCGTGGCTGGGTACAGCTAGTACAAAATAAGATGGATTTTTTTATATTAAATACAAATTGAAATGAGTCATTTAGCATCAGCAAATTTATTCCGTAGTCTAGTTTAGGATGCTGTTAGTAATCCTGTCAGGAAGAGTTATTTCGTTAGTCTTACAACGAGGGAAACTCAATGCCACTTATATGCGGATAGCCTGCAGTGGAGTTGGGAGAGGGATAACTGCCTGTCCCCTTGCATTGCTCTCCTATAAATTCAGAGAATTGGAAGTTCTTCCAGAAGAGTTTTGAGGAGCTGCTGGAGAGGTGGGAAGAAAGACCTATTTTAGGAATAAATAAATGATTTACAGAAATCCAGGCAACTAAACAAAATCTGAAAGCCACAAGACAAAATATTCTAATAACCAAACAAGAGGAGGACCAGCAGAGTTGGGTGCCTCAGTAGAAAACATCCCATTTCCTAGCCCTGAAACATTGAGCAGGTCTCTCCTGACTACCTGAGAAGACTATGGTGTTAGACCAGCTGTCCCCAAACTTGGCAACCTGGCCGGGGGGGGGAAGGAGAGGGGAAACGGGGGGTGTGAGTTGGGAATAGGTCACGGCCTAGTAGTGGGCCACAGCCCAAGGGTTGAGGACCTCTCTGTTAAAGGGATCTAAATAGTAACCATTATATGAAAATTATGATTTTTTTTGTCTGTTTTTATTCTTGGCAAAGTGTAATCTGCCTTTGTCCTATGGATTTAGAGAAAACTAATTGTCTACTGGAGCACATTTTAATGTATTTTATTATTAAATAAAAGACTAATAGTAAATTATATGACTAGTTGAGTTCTAACGGTTCATGATTTCAAAATGTGAATCTATCAGGGTTATGCTTATCCCGTGCCACTTTGTATGGTCTCTCCTTTCCAGATGAACTAAACAGAATCTTTAGAGCTGATGGCGGCCAAAATGTGATTGATGGATTTCAGGACACTTTTTTGTTCTGTTGGGTAACCTTAGGCCAGCCATCATTGGGGAACACCCTCTTAGTCTCATCCCTTATGCAAACCCTACTCAAAATATTTTGAAAGTTGCATTTGAATTGAATCTGCCTCTCTTGCAAGTTGTGCCCTTCCTAGAAAAAAAATAATTCTTTGCATAGTCTGTGGTTCTTTTTACTGACCTGATTATTTTTCTTTTCAGTGGAATGGAGTGCCCAGTTACATGTCAACATTCTTCAGCCTGATCATCTGTCTGAGAATATTGTCGCAATTTCTCAGCACTCAGAATATTCAGATGGTGAGAACAAAGAGACCTCTCTACTTTGTGTAGAATGGTTGATCCCAGTTGTGGTATTATCATGCCTAGAAAAATATTTTAGATTTAATGCCACTTAAAACAAACTTTTTAACTAGGCTGAACCTGGAAACTTAGATCCTACCAAAAACGTAACAGGAAATTCAGTGTAGTTAGTTTTTCAATCTTTTCCTTTGCTTTGATACTGCCTGACCTTTCTGCAGAGGGCTGGGTCCTCTTGAATATGAGTAAAGGTACAGAGCGATGCTGAGGTAGAAGTGAATAATTGCCAAAAATTGATTAATGGTGGAACTTCTGAAATGAATTTTATCTTAGGATCAAAACCCAATTACTCACTGTATTTGGAATAAATAACATATAGAGGGAGTTGTTTTCCTTTGGGGGGTATCTATCTGTTAGTTATTACTTAATCTCTTAGTGTTAAAGCAGCTTCTGGTTTTCAGATTTTTGTTACAGAGGAAGAAAAGATGTTTTTAAAGAGAACCTAGTAATCTTGATATCAGTTTTATAATAATACTGTTTCGCTTTATGAACAAGCCATTTTGGTTGAGAAAATAACAGAAAAAGTACAGAGTTCTGTGTCTGAATCCCATTGTTAAAAAACTGTCATGGTAGGTAGGAGTGAAGGCCATATGAAAAAATCAATCTTT
Organism: Crotalus tigris; assembly: GCF_016545835.1. Lineage (NCBI taxonomy): Eukaryota > Metazoa > Chordata > Lepidosauria > Squamata > Viperidae > Crotalus > Crotalus tigris. The sequence goes on from NW_024100214.1 coordinate 4,273,413, forward strand.
TTTACCATTCCTTTTCCTGAACAGTAGCCATCTCTACTTGATTTTCTCCAAATCTAGAGGTTAGGATTTTGAACCAGCATGATAGTTGGAAATTCAAGGAGTTATGAGTCCCAATCTATGAATGGGACTAGTTGGGGAAGGCTCAGCTAGCTTATTTCTCATCAAGAGGTGTCATCTGGCAGTGGTTTTCTCACACTATTACAACTATAATGATCCAGTTTGGCTCTTCCTGCCAGATTAATTGTTAAGTTGGCCTTATACAAGATTGATTAGCAATATCAAGGCTGGGACTCCATGCTCTTGGGATCGTTGTGGCTTTGTAACTCAATGACTTCAACTCTGAGTCAGAAAAACAGACAGGGTTGTTTTCAAAGGCTAAAGATATTCTTCTCTGCTTTAGTGTTTGTGTTCAAGCCCAGCGAACCACGGCCCTTGTGTATCCAAAGGAATGTCTGCAAAGGGAAAGTCCAGTGGGCTATCTTTGTTCCAAGAGATGTTCCTGAATATATTACCTCCGAAAAATATCAGTGGCTTAGCCAGTCTCAGTTTTATTTTCTCACTGAAACGCACGTAAGTTCCGAGTTTATTAAAATAATTTAGACCAGAGGTGTCAAACTGCCGACCCGTGGGCTGGTTGCCTCATGCCGAGGCCACACCCACCCCAGCTCCGGCAATGCAAAAAAAGCTGCGATATGTCATGACACATCACTTAGAGTGAAACTGATAGGGATGACTAAGAGATCTGAAAAGAGGCTATAATATTCATTTTTGCCAGTCTTTCCAATAGACTGTCACTACAATATTGTCCTAGTTGGGGTGGGAGGTAGAAACAAGAAAAAAATAACTTAAAGACTTTTGTGGTTCCTGACACTTGATCGCCAATGTACGATAACGGATATGGCACAAGAAGAAGAAGAATGTATATTTAATCTGAATGCTTTTATTTTTTCCAAAATGTTTTTAGTATTTTTAATTGCAATATATTTTTTTAAATTAAAAAAAATTATTGACTGGGATGGACAGCTATAGAAATTGTATACATACATATTACTTCTGCAAGTACTAATGACACACTCTGCATGCTTCTTTAGTAATAGGTCCTGTTTGTTCAGAGGCTCTTAACTCCATTTAGGATTGCAACTTAGATAAACTATATTTTGCCAGCTATAGAGATTTTGCTCTGTCAAATGTTTTGACATTTATGGGCTTCTCTGAGCAACCTGCATTTTGCATAACTCTTAACTGTGTCAAGATATAGATTATTTTCCTGCAATCTAATTCCAGCCAGCAATACTACGCCGATATGAAATTCGGCCTGTCTAAATCCAATATTGCTTTATATGAATGCTGTACTTGGTTTGTTGGTAATGTATTCTCCCCAACAGCACTAAAAAAAGAGTGTTATTTGGTCATTATTAGAGGGAAAGGAAATTCCCTATAATAATATTTAAAAGGAAAGGCATTGTTCCAAAGAGTAGCAAATTTTTTTTTTTACTACCCCCCATGTTTTGGCTAACAGCCACATCTCATATTTAAATTCACCTAGTTCTATATCCATATGCTTCTGGACTGGTATTTTGAATGGTGTGCGCCATTTTAAAAACTCATGTAATTATAAGGATACCTTTCCTGTCTGTAATCTTGCTTTTCTTTTCCCTTCTGATTGTGTAGGAATTAATGACTTTTAGCACAAAGACCCCAGAAGAGAGACTTACGCCTTCCAGTAGACAGGTATTAATTTTCATAGCTAAATGACTTATGAAATGAATGAAAACCCTTTTTTGAATGCTGAGTCATATTAAAATATTTCAGTGTCTTAAGGCAAGGCCTACCTCAGTGAGTGTCTCTGAATCCAAAAGGCTGTGTCAAAAATTTTTCCCCTGCTCTATCTACAACACTATCTCTTTTCACATTGTTCTTAATTTTTCATGTCTCATCACAGGACACCTATCTTTCACCTTCTTTGGCCAGGATAGTATTGAATCTTTTTCATTTAAGATGGCAAACACTATGGAAAAAGTTGAGACACCCATCTACATGGTGGATACCAATAAAGATGAATAGTGAGAGTTGCCAATTAAGTTTTGAATGCTTAAGTAAAAACGATATCTGCAGATAATTTTAGCTTTGTTTTAGTTGAAAGAGTGAAGGTTGCTTGGAAGAAAATACTGCATCCAAGGATTGATCCAAGATGGGTATGATATTTAATTTTTCCAAATTAAAAATCTACCTTAAATAGTATAAATATATATTATAATTTACAATTGGGTTAAGATAAAGCAATTCCAAATGACAATTGGCCTTCATCTCAAGGATTTATAGTATCTTTATTGGAGTTTTGGGGCTCTTAAAAATCACGGAGAAGGCACCAAGCTGGTTATGGATTGCACCAATCTTCTGGCCAGGTATTGCTAATTCAACCTTGCCTTCCTAATCTGGTACCTCCTAAGCAAGTTGAAGGATGCTTTCTACAATTCCCTCTGCTGGTGGCATAGTATAGATCAGTGTTTCTCAACCTTGGCAACTTTACGATCGTAAAGTTGCCAAGGTTGAGAAACACTGGTATAGATAGACACTCTAGTTCCACCAGGATACAAAGGCTGACCTAGTTAATGACTGCCTATCATCCTATTGCACCTGACTGCTGAACAAGCATATGCTCCAAAGATAAGTTACTGTTTTCTTGTTTTGTAGCACTTCTGTTCCTGTGCTTGAAAATTATTTGCCTATGCCTTAATGTAGATGTGGTTGTTTTTCCATCTCCTTCTTAGTTAGCAGTTGAGGAGAACATTTCCATGACTCCTTTTTACCTCTTGCTGGGGAAGCATCGGCAGCAAATGAAAGAGGGAATGGATATTGGGAAAGTTCCCGTGCAGAATCTGCTAGGTCAAGAATCACCTGCTATTAAAGAAGTAAGAATGGATCTAAGTCATACTCGGAATTTATACCTTTGCAATGACCTCTTAAGAAAGTGCTCTAGTCTCACTGGCTTGTGTTTTCTCCCCAGCTGCTTCATACTCCAGCACATGTGTTACCTTCAGCTTCTTTCCTATGTCCTCTTTTTATTCACTCTTTGCTGGTGCCTAGAACAAGGTAAGAAACCTGAGAGGTCCCTCAGATGTAATATACTAAAATGTATTGTCCAAGTTTGGTTGAGAGGGGATCCAAGCGCAGAGATATCCATGTAGGCTGCATGTATGCTGCTGTGTTCAGAGATTTACGAGATATCCCATCTGCCCTGGCAGGAGTTCTAAAAATGAATTAACTACTGTCACCTCTCAAATCAAACCCCCAAATCACCTGTTAGGATTAGATTATTTGCCAAGGCGCAGGATGTGAAACATCCGCGTGTCCTTCCTTTGCCCTTTTTACTTTGTACACTTTCCTTTTTTGTCCAACCGATGGAAAGTAAGTGAAATATCAGCTTAAGAGAGGGATGCTTCCTCTTGTATTTAGGATATATTTAGAACAGTGGTTCTCAACCTTTTTAATGCCGTGACCCCCAACCGGTCGTAAGTTGAGGACTAAACCAGTCATAAGTTGAGGACTACCCAACTGGTCGTAAGTCGAGGACTTTCCCTGCCCAGGAGCGCCGCGCATGCGTGGTGCCGCCCCCTGCACCGGCCGAGGCATAGCTGGCAAGCGGCAGAGACGGAGCAGGCCGACCACCGGCTGGGCCACCAGCTGGCCCAGCCCAAGGGAGGTAAGGCACCCACTGGAAAAGGGGAAAAAAATGGCGGACAGCCTTGCTTGGCGACCCCCGTGAAATGGTCGATCGACCCCAAATGGGGTCACGACCCATAAGTTGAGAACCACTGATCTAGAAAGTTTAGAAATTTGTGGACCCCAAACCTTCGGCCCTCTGCCAAAGTTGTCTGCAGGAAGGAGGCCAGGACACGCAATCATGCAATCAACATGTTCCCTTTTTTTTACAGTCTTGTATGTGGAGTTTTGATCACATGGCTTGTGACTCTTAACGTTGACTTTTTTGATCCTGTTTGGACATCTCTGCCAATGACCATAATCCCTTCAGGGCTGTTCTTTCTGGTCTTTAGAGGGTTGATCCAGGTTGTTTTGTTTTTTTACTCTTTGGAGCTTTTTCAAGGAGGGGAGGATTTAATCATTTGGAGTATCTCATTAGACACGATGTGGATTCATGGAGTACTTGGAATAGAGGTAGTCCCAGTTGGGTTCTTCAGATTACAATCTGGATTTGGTCCTAATCAAATCAATCTGGTATTGATCCGATTTTTTGCAGAGATTCTGCCCCAAGACCCTGGAGATTGTCAATCACCAGCCTTCTTGATTTCAACTTTTCAAATTTCAGCTCTACAAATGCCACAAGGGAATTCCCACTGAATTGCTGCACCAATGTAGCCTTGCCAGGAGGCAAAATATCTGTCAAAAACAAACGAACAAAACCCAACTCAAGGCCTCATTATTAATCTCCCAAAGCACAAAGTATCTGACTGCCAAGTATGCATATTAACCTAATAATAGCTCCTCCTCCCCCCCCCAGGATATATTGCAAATGCATACAATGCTGGCATCTCAAGGAAAATGCCTGGCTTTCCCTGATGTAGCCTGGTATATATATAAACTCCATCAGTGCCTGTTTAGAAATTTTTTTTTTTTTAAAATACGTATTTGAGGAATTTGTGGTGCTTTTTATACTAAAACCGTTCAGGAAAACATTTAAGAGGAAAGGAGGACTATTTGCAGTGGAACTGTTGACTGAGATAACTTGCTGGGCTTTTTTGGCATTATTTAGGACCTCTCTAAATTTGTTTTTGAGACAAATAGACGAATGGCTTACATAATTTTTTTTTTTTAAACAGCACTAGTGAAATTGCTGATGAAGTGGAAATGCTAAGTGACAGTGAAGAGAAGGAGTCCGAAGAGGAATCGGAGGTTACTGAAGTTTGCCCAGAGGCTTCACAGACAGCAGAATGCTTTGGGGAGAGTGTATCTAAATTATCAAAACTTCAGGAAAGAGAACTTCGTAAATTAAGGAAATTGGACTACAGCTGGGCCTCTGGACTCTAAACCTGTGACATTTGCAGACTTTCTTTTTTCTTTTTTACATATTTCTTCCAGTAATTTAATAAAATGCCAAATAAAAGTTAGCTTTCTTTGTCACTTTTGCTATTAATATAAAATAAATCTTCAGGGCATTCTTAGACATCACCCATCATTAGGCTTGAGCATGCTTGCCTAAAAAAAGAGAGAGCTTTGTGGTGAAAACAGGGCTTCAACTGTTAGAAGAGTCTTTCCTTTTATGTGTTACTTTGGGCCAAGATTCAAGAGCGTTGCAATTCAAGTGTTTGTGTAAATAAATGCATCTTATTTTAGACATAGGAAGCATTTACCTGCTTTGTGTTTTAAAAAAAATAAATAATGCTGTAACACGGAAGCTAAGGGATCTTTTGCTTAAGAAGAAAACCAGTAACCCATTCTGAGCTGAAAGACGTATTTGCTAATCTGCATTCCTAAAACGTCTAGAGATGCCTGGGGCAGAGTTTGGAAATTGTAAAACATTCAAAACAAATCCCCTTTTGTCAAATGCATACAGTAGAAATGAAATAGCTAATGAAGAGGTCATTGAGGATGCTGAAAAATAGCAGTCTGTGCAAAACAGTTGATCAGAAAAGAAAATTGCTTTAAGCATTAAGGCGTGTGTGACTGTGTATGCTGGGATGAGGGGGCTCTTATGAATTTGATACTGTAAACAACTTGTTGGTTCAGAATGGTTTTCCCCTTAGCACTGTTTCTTGCGGTAAAAACAGCTTCAGAAACAAAGAATGACTGCCCCAAAATGTTCTAAGTTGTATAAATCACCAGCAAAACTATTTTTTAAATGATTTGCATTAAAGTTTACAGTTCTAAAGATAAAAAAACTAAGGGGAAAAAAAGGAAAATTATTTCTAGTTCCCTCTAGCGCAGTGGTTCTCAACCTTTTTAATGCCGTGACCCCCAACCGGTCGTAAGTCGAGGACTACTCAACTGGTCGTAAGTCGAGGACTACTCAACTGGCGCAGCACCATTTGCAGAATGGGACTTTTGGCGGGCTCAGCAGGGCAGAGACAGCCTGGACAATTCCTATTGGCTTTTGAAAGCCAATAGAATTAACTCTATTCAAGAGAGTCTATTCTATTGGCTTTCCAAAGCCACTAGAATACAAGGGAGTAGCACAGCTAAGGAAAAGGGGGAAAAAATGGCAGACTGCGTTGTTTGGCGACCCCCGTGAAATGGTCGTTCGACCCCAAATGGGGTCCCGACCCACAGGTTGAGAACCACTGTTCTAGCGTCAAAGCTTGAAATTCTCATTATTTTCCTAATCAGCAGCATTTTCTTATGAGAAGGTTTCTTCTGTTTAATTTCAAAATCTTTATATATTTTTGATAGAATTCTGAACCACTCAACAGGAAGACTTGAAATTAATTTCAAAGTCTTATTTCAGATTCATCTGGCTTCTTTGTCTGGTTATAACTTTCCAGAACCAATGTTCTAATCACTCTTATTTCAAATTTCATCTAGCTCCTTAGTCTATTTATACCTCTTCAGGATCAATTTTCTAATCACGCTTTTGCTGTTTATTCTGACATAAGTGGGTTTTTTTAAAAAAATCCTTAAACTTGCATGAAATGTCTTTCCCTGATGTGATACTTGCTGTTTTGGAGATTCTTAACATCCCAAAAATTGTTAACAAGCAATTTTCAGAAGCGATTTAAGAAAGGAAGTGTGCCAACCTTGAGCCTATAATGGTGCCGATTGTGGCTTGGGCAAAGATGGCAATCCCTCAGCTCTCCAGAGCCCCAAGCCTGGTGGAGATTACTATCTTATGGTGTCCTCACAGGAAGCTACTATCTGGAGTGCTTGTGGATGGTCCTGAGTCCTTTCCTTTTCTGGGGAGAAATTCCAAGAAGCAGAGCCCTTCACCGGCTCATCATTCTGCCACAGTCAGTTCTGCTTTCAGTGGAGCCACCTTCAGTTTGCTATTGCTTCTCCAGAAGTCCAGCAAAACGATTTTTGCAATGAGTACATTAACCCAAAAAAGATTTAATGTGGATCTTCACGATAATGTTTTAAAAAAATTATTTCAGGATTGGGAGTAAACATGGATGCCCGTTATTTAAGACTGCACCTGTTTTGTCTACATCAGCTTTGGAATAACGGGGAAATAATCACTGTAGTACTGTATGAGAAATGTAATAACAATGACTGTCAAGCCTTTAACAGCAGCATATAATCAAGATCCATACAGAATCACATTAATTAGGTGTAAGTGCCAGGAAAAAAATGACTGCAGTGTTGGGAACTAAGAAAAACTACAGACCTCAGTTGTTAGTAAATACATTATTGGGAATAGATTAATGAATAGATTAAAGTCTATCAGGCATTTGAATTTCTTTCCCATAGATCCTTCAATTGATGAGTGATGGCTTCAGAGATAAGACACTTCCTCATCTGCCATCTTTTGAACAAATTCTTTTTTGGTTCCAGATTTCAAGAACACTCTTGCAGGAATAGGAATAATTATAGATGCATCTAGAACAGAATACAGTCTTATATTTGGCTGATAATCTGGATTCGTTAAAGATTGTCCTCAACTTACGACCAATGGCTTAATGTCTGTTCAAATTTATGACCAGTCTTCAGACATATGACAGTTGCAGCATCCCCGCAGACAACTGACACTGATTTACAATAATTGCATAATTGCCATTTCTGGCCTTCCCAGGTGGCTTCTGACAAGCAAAGAAGGGAGCCGGATTTGCTTAGTGACCATATGATTCAATTAATTGTAAAAAAAAATGATGTGATTCACTTAACCACATTGTTTAGGATGGAACTTCTGGTCCCAATTGTGATTGTAAGTTGAGGACTACCTGTAATATATTCGATCCACTATTGCTTTTTTACCTAATTTTTTAATCATAACAGAAGAACATTTCTACAATCCCAAAAGCTAGGATTTTCTCCCCCACCTGCCCTGATTGACACTAATAATAGGATAGCTTTCAAATTAACTTGAGACATGAAAGGAGAGTCACTTGTTTGAAGATAATCACCTCCCATTATGAACTAGATTGGACTTACTTAAAACTGCTTTGTGAATAGTAGCTAATTCAAAATGAACTTAAAAGCCCATGTTGCATCATAAAATAATTTCTTAAAGCAGTCACTGAACTCTGATTGGAGCTAGATAAAAATAATTTTGGGGAATGCTAACCAGATAGAACTTGTGCCTTTGTTGAACTTTTATCCATCATTTATTGAGATTATTTACTAATAATCATGGCTTGGATTTTGTATTAATTTTATATGGAAACAAATGAAGCTTTGAAGGAAACCATATCCCTATTATGCCAGAATATATTCATAGATCTGATTGGGTGTCCCTGATGGGAATTTGGAAAAAAGATACACAGTGATCTGAGATTTCATGTATAACATGGCATTTATATGTCCTTTATATAGTTTTACTGTGACATAAAAGAAGTGGATTTGTTCTGTAGATAGGTTGAGGTTAAGGTGGATGGTGAGGTGGAAATTGTTGAGGGTCTCATAGAATTTGATCTTTTTGGTAAATACAGATGATAAACATGTCATCGGTGAATCAATATCGATAAAAACAGCTTTTGGGGTTAAGAGTTGATAAAGTGTTTTAGGTAAGCCATGAAAATATTGGCATATTTTAGAGCCATGAATATGTCCGGGGCTGTGGTACTGATTTGCAGGTTTATGTTGTTTTCAGAGATTAAGCAGTTATGGGTGAGTATATCCCAGTGTCGTAGCATCTATCGTGTTGCCATCACAGTTCAAGCTACTCAAACACTGAAGGGTTAATAAGCTACAACCCAAAATGAACAATGACGTTGCATTTTCTCAGGCACTGAGTGGAATGCCCATGCTTATATAGTGACAGACATCCAAACTGAAGCAGATTCTCCCAGCAAGCAGAAACAACAGGAAGATGATACTAAGATAAACCAAGAAACTCAGACATCTCTTTTGCCCCCACAAAATTTACATCACTATCACTATTACTGACTCCAACATCTTTGCATACAAGGTTAGGAGCATCCATACATGTTTTTTCTTTTAATGTGATATATGCCATCATCAAATAGCATCTGGGCTCGTATAGGACAAATAGTTAGGCACAGAGCCATTTGGTTTAATGGTTAAGGCACCAGGCTAGAAAGCAGGAAACCGTGAATTCAAGTCTAGCCTTAGCCATGAAAGCTAGCTGGGTGACCTTGGGCCAGTCTCTTTCAGCCCAACTCATCTCATAGGGTTTTTATGGAGAAAATAGGAGGAAGAAGGAGCAATACATATGTTCACCACCCTGAGTTATTTATAAAAATAATAAGGGTAGGTTATCAAATAAAAACATAAAAGAATGGACACAAGTTTGACATCAAAATAGACAAAGTAATATAGCATTTTAACCACCAAAGCATCCATTACTGATCTCAAAGTACTGGTCTGGAACAAAACAAAAATGGCACAAGTCAATTGAAAGACTGCTGAACTCGCATATATCAAAAGATTTCAGGCTTTCTCAAAAGTTAGATATAATTGGATTTTAACATACAGTTTTACAACTGTTAATTGATGAAAGTAACTGTAAATTGTTCCATGTATAATCTGCATATGTGTAACCACCTCCTCTTTTTCCCCACCCACTTCCTCCAATTTAAATCCTATATCAGTTTGTCCCTCATGCATTTGATGACATGGGCTACAGCTGTCAAAAGTGAATGCCTTTTAATAACATTTGTTAGTCTGAAAAGGTGCTATGAGATTCCTGAGTTGTCAGATTCATCTGAGTTAATCATATGGTATCAAGCCCCTTGGCCAAGGCTATAATCTCAGATGCATCATATGGTATCAAGCCCATGGACAGCACAGGATTGCTTTGTGAGGGGTTCAAATCTTTTTTTTTGGGGGGATGAATGTCTAATCTGTGGATTTTTGGATTATAGATGGACACAATACAACTTCTGACTAGTTTCAAAATAGAATATGCACTATAGTTCTCTGAAACATCCACCCTTCAACAAACACGTAATTAGCTAATTGGCTTTCTGACCCTGGAAATAAAAATACTGTAGCAGTTGGCCTTGCACATTACAAACCAATAAAACAAGTTCAGTGTATTAGATTGCTTCATCTGTTTGTCAGTATTTAGGAATACAACACTCTAGGATAATCTGCTCCATTAAGAAAATGGTAGGATGCTAACAAAACTCTAATGTCTAACAAGTTCTATGATTGCAACGCTGTTGGGTAGCATCTGTTGTATTATGAGTTAATTGCAGAATGACTGTCATTACTTACATGTTTGTCTCCTGCATGACTGCCTTGACTTGTCATTCAAAATATACAAGAGTTTTTCTCCCTGTTCATTAATTATTATTTAGAAATTTTAATAAGCGTTTGTCTTAGCGGTAGGATTTTCTCAGACTAATGATGAAAGATAGTATGTAATGATTAATGACAAGAAATGTGGCTATAGTTTTTTCATCTTTGATTCTTTCTACAATCTACATCAACAAGTCTGGGAGATACATGAAGTAAGCGCATTCTCCCCCCCAAGCTGGCTTTGTATCTAGAATTCACAATCTCAGGGCAGGATGTGACTATAAAAGGGGAAGACCTTGCATTGTGAAGCAAGGTGCCCGGTGTCTGGTGCCCTCATTGCTACACCACACTGACTTTTCTATAGTATTATAGACTTATCAAATATATGTATTGGGTTTTTTAAAATTTGGTATTATTATTATTTAAAAAAATCCATTTCTACACTGAACAGTGTGTTGTCTAGGTACACAAGTATTAAACATAATAATCATCACATTCATAATACTCTTATCAAAATACAATCATATACTAAAAATAGCCATCAAATTGTTAAAAATAGTGTTACCTGCATTAACGTTAGTTATATAACAATCAAAGTATTTACTAATCCGTTATAAATCTTGCTCACATAATGCACATATTCTCGTATTTCCAACTTTCTAACCTGTGTTTTTATCAACTAACCATTGGTAAAAAAGGTCCCATGTCATATAACATTCCATTTCTTCTTTTTCTTTAATTTTTAACGTTAACCTATCCATTTCTGCACATTCCAGTATTTTTTTAATTATATTCTCCTCTATAGGAGTTTCTTCATTTTTCCAAAATTGTGCATATGCTATTCTAGCTGCTGTTAAAATATGTAAAACTAAATAAATATTACCTTTATTGTAATTTCCTGGTAACATGCCCAGTAAGAATATCTCTGGGTTTTAGATCTATTTGTTGTTTTAGCATTGCTTTCAACCATATGTGCATTTTATTCCAATTTTTTTTTGCTTTAGGGCATGTCCAATATATTCCAACATTTAGCAGATTTATCTTTATACATATTCGCTAGTCTAGCAGGTGAAAAGTGCCATCTGCAGAACATTTTATAAAGATTTTCTTTATATGCTGTTGACATTGTAAGTTTATAGTTTCTGTCCCACAGTTTCTGCCATTTATCTAATTCTATTGTATAGCCAAAATTCTTAACCCATATTACCATTGTCTCCTTTACTTGTTCCTCTTCCAATTTAGTACTTAGTAAATAATTGTATATCCTTTTAATTAATTTCTTGTCTATCCCCATTAGAATCTGATCCAATTCAGTTGGTTCTTTATAAAAGCCATATAACTTTCTGTCTCTTTCATATATGGATTGTATCTGTAACTGTAGCCACCATGATGTCAATACCTAGTCCAGTGGTGGTGAACCTATGGCACGCTTGCTAGAGGCGGCACTCAGAGCCCTCTCTGTGGGCACATGTGCTGTTGCCCCAGTCCCGCCTCCCCCCACGGCCCCCTCCTCACCACCAGCCCCCCCGGAGGAGAGTCACCTGCAAGTGTGGCCCACACAGAACAGCGCAGCCAAGCACATGGAGCCGGGCAGCGGGGAAAGACTCCACCCTTGCACTCCATTGCACATAGATGCTGCAGGGTGTGGGCAGAGGCCATGGCCACCATGGCGCTGCTGGGCTGCCTGGGCGATCTGTGGCGGGTCATGGAGGTGGGCGGAATGGGGGCAGAGCAGGGTGTGGGTGTGGGGGAGGGGGCGGGATGGGTGGAGTGGGGGCGGTTTTTGGGCACTCGGTCTCTAAAAGGTTCGCCATCACTGACCTAGTCTATTAAGTTCTTGTTTAATTTTAAGTTCCCCCTTTTCATTTAATATATAGTTGTATCTTATAATTTTATCCATATTAATTATATTCGGATGTATTAACGCCTCCACTGTAGATAACCAGACTGGTATTTTCAAATACTGTTATTCTTTAATTTTTGTCCATACTAGCAGTAATGCATTCCTAATATAATGTCTTTGAAAGTAGCTATGTATATCATTCTTCCCATACCATAAAAATGCTTGCCATCCCAATTGAAGATCATGACCCTCCAATGTTAACTATCTTATGTTCCTCAAATTAATCCATTCTTTCACCCACGTGACTACCAATGGTTGATAATATAGCTCCCAATCTGGAAGGCCAAAGCCTTCTCTATTTTTGGCATCTTGTAACATTTTTACATTTATTCTTGCTTTTTTACCTTGCTATATAAATTTTAATATCATTTTATTTAATTCTTCAAAGTATTTTTTCCCTAGTCTTATCGGAATTGTCTGGAACAGGTACAATAATCTTGGCAAAATATTCATTTTAATTGTAGCTATTCTACCCAACAAGGACAGTTGTAGGTTTTTCCAATTTTACAAATCTACTTTAATTTGCGCTTTCAATTTATCATAGTTATCTTCTTTGATAATTACACATCTTACTGTTAGTTGAACTCCTAGATATTTAACTTTCTTTGCAATCTGCATACCCATCATCTTTGCAAATTCTCTTTTCTGTTTATCCGTAAAGTTTTTAACTAATATTTTGGTTTTCTCTTTGTTTGTTTTCAATCCTGCCACTGCACCATATTCTTCTATTTTCTCAATTAGTTTAGGTCCTGTTTCTTGTGGTTCTTCTAAAATAAACACCAAATCATCAGCAAATGCCTGTAGTTTATACTCCCCCTTCTTTATTTTCATGAGTTTTATTCCACTGTCTTGCCTAATATTTAATACCTCTAAAGTTAAAATAAATAACAATGGAGATAGGGGACATCCTTGCCTTGTACCCTTAGTTATATTAAAGTTCTCTGTCAGGTCCCCATTTATAATCACCTTTGCTGTTTGTTTCTAATATATTGCCTTAATTGTGTTAATACATTTCTCTCCAAAGTCCATATATTTAATTGTAAAAGCATAAATTGCCAGTTCACATTGTTAAATGCCTTCTGTGCATCAAGGAAGATCAGTGCCATTTGCTTTCCAGGGTGCATCTCATAGTATTCCAATGTATTCAAGATCATCCGCATATTATTTTTAATTTGCCTCTTAGGTGGAAATCCATTCTTTTTTTTTAATAAATATTTTATTGATTTTCTATTTTCACAAACAGGTGCTCCATAAATAATGTGGTGACTGAGTCCGTTAATAATTCGGTGATGCATATAAGTTTTTCCAACTAAGTCCAGTGTTACACCTGCCAATACCTCCTCTCTTCTTCTGGTAATAACAATTTTTCGCATTATGTGTATGTATTGTTATAATCCCATGTTTCAGAAGGACTAGGAGTGGCTCTCTGTGTCTTTTGCTTGTTCATCCACCCTACCACGCAAATCATTTCCTGCAATGAAGACAGGACTTGAGCATTTCTGCATTGCCAAATCCATGCTAAATTCCTGTATTATCACTCTCCCAAAGCAGTATCTTGCTAAGAACAGAATAGTTTTAAAATTTCTCAGGTCATACCAATTACTCACAAGTATGTGAGTAAACTCTAGAGGAGAGTTTAAGAACACTAACTTTCATCAAAATGAGCAATTGTAACTGCAGTTAAAATCAGCTTTCCCCTACTTAAAGATGGTTGGCAATTTTCATAATTTCCTTTTGCAGTTCCACAGGATTTGGCAGTCAGGTTTTGACATTTTCCTGCATGTTCCACCCCATTTATGTGTGAGCAGAAAATCTGCAGGTACAAAAGGGACAAGGCTTGTGACACATTACTGTCATGGTGCTTTCATCATTTTGCCTCCCTGTAGATATCATCCTTCAGAAATTCTGACTTGGCGTTGGCCGGATGAGTTCACTTCAGAGAAGATGGAGTGCTTGAAAGCCTTCCTGTAATTTAGTCACCTGTCCACCTCAAAGTTTACCTATCAAGCTTTCATAGAGAGTGTTTGCTTGATATTCTAGGCCAAGTCTGGACATACAATAGCTATCTGCAGGTTTCTGCGTAATGAAAAAAATGGCTGATGTGAAAGAATATCACAATGCAAACCTAGTCCTTTTGCATTCATAACCTGATGTGAGACAAGGATGTCAGTCATGGGATTTGTCTTGTGGCATTATGTTGCATTTTCACTTCCCTGTTCCCTTGCAGAGGCTTATGAATCTGGAGCTATTAGTTTCTCCTGACACGGGGAGCTATTTAATATTAAAACCTGCATAAGTCCAAGTTAAGTGTTTAAAGGCATTGTTTTTATTTCCCTTAAAATGAAGAACTCAAGCATTATGTTTGTTCTTCTCAACATTCTGGCTGTTCCATTTCCTTGATTAAATCTTCCTTATGATTATCAGGGATAGTTGAGTTTCTTGGGCCTTCCTCTAAAGGAGAAAATAGATGCAAAGCAACTCAGGATCCAGATCATGTTCGGTCCAGCTCAGGTTCATCACCCAAGGTAGCATAGTTATTCCTTATGTAATATGCTTGTGGAGAGTTGATTGAATGGTGAAAAATTACAAATTGCCATGGCATGCAAAAGTAATTCATGGCCAAGGCGTAGCTCCTCTTCTCTGTGAATGGTGGCTCTAATCTGAATTGGGTCCCTGAATATTTACACACAACAGGAAAGAAAACAAAAAGTGGTGCTGTATGATCCAAAACTTAAAGGTGACTCGGTGATGCTTTTGAAGAAGAATTAAAGCTAAGTCCAATTGTAATTGACAGAGAGATTTAAATATTCCACCTGGAATTTGTTCATAATTAAGAAGTCACTAGAAGTCTAGTGGAACGCTAGACTTCTCAACTGGGAGGCTGTTCCATGAAGTCATAGGCTATGCTGTATACTGAATATATTTTATTCATCTATAACTTTGCAGGAAAAAAACAAAACAAAACAAAATCAATATAAATTTCCAGCAAGCAAGTTGTGAGCTCTGAATGCTAAATAATGGCATGCCTTTGTACCAGTAACATAATCTGATTAGCATACTTAGGAACTCTCATTATGTATGTACAAGTATATATTGCCTTAACCTAGGGGTGTCAAACTCACAACATTATGTGATGTGTCACAATGTATCGCGACTTTTTTTCCATTGTCGGCAATGGGGTGGGTACGGTTTCACCATGACGCATCCGGCCCATGGCTGGCAGTTTGACACCCCTGCCTTAACCCATGGTTTGCTTACATACATTTTGACACAAATAGTAGTTTTATATGAAATGCTGTGAACACAACCAAATTTAACTTAGAATCTCCTTGGATGGTAATGTCAAAAATATCCAGTGTGAACATTATATTCATCCAACTTTTTATTGTTTTGTGTTTGTGCAATTAAATTATCTCTGCTCCATGAAACTTGTCTATAGCACTCTTCAACTTTAATGTTCAAATTCCCAAGAGCTTTTGCTTCTCTGCATAAGTTGTGAAATATCACAACTCTAAACAACAGGATATACTCAGAAGAAAATTCATACAAGTGTTGTAGCAATCCATGCTGTGAATTTTCCCCAACTACTGTAAACATTTCTGCAGGTCCCTTATGGTCAGAGAAGATGGGAGGTTGGGGTCCAGTAACATTTGGAAGGTCACAGATTCTGCATTCTTACTTAGATTCATAAAAAGACACATTCAAAATTGGAAGAATTTCCAAATAGAAATATATACCGTACTTTCCAGCGTATAAGATGACTTTCTCAAGCGTTAAAATCGGCGCCGAAATCGGGGGTCGTCTTATACGCTGAGTCGTCTTATACGCAGGAAATAACGGTAGTTTCCGGCGTATAAGATGACTTTCTAGGCATGCAATTCGGCGCCGAAGATGGGGGTCGTCTTATATGCCGGGTCGCCTTATACTCTGGAATATACGGTACCTTTCAACTGGTCCTTGCTTAACTACCTCTCATTCAATTGGTTGCAGCATCCCACAGTTACGTGACTGTGATCTGGGTGCTTGGTACCTGGCTCATAATTACAATGTTACAGCATTCTGCAATGACATGTTTGCCATTTGTGACCTCTGCTGGTTTTCTACAAGCAAAATCCATGGGGAAGCCGACAGGAGATTGCAAATGGCAACCATAGGATGTCTTTGCTAAATGAACTATGGTATTTTACCTAATGACAGCAAATAGATGTGCTGGAGTTTCCATCAGTATGCACCACTTTCCATGGTCTCATGTGTTGCATTTTACAATCACATCAATTAGCGAAGGCAATACTGATCCCAATTGCTTTTGGATATGACAATTTTTACATTTTCATCTGGATAGATCAGATGCAAGTTTTATTGACTGGGTAGGAAAGGGAATTGCAGCGTATTTTTTTTTCCAGGCCAAATTATATTTGCCAAAACTCCTACGCAGCAATTAGAAATATAAGAGATCTGTCTTCCTTTCCAGCTGGACAATTTATCTTGTTCTTTTAAGATGAATTAAAGAATATTTTGTGTGTGTTCTGAAAATGTTCTTGCTGAAATTCAGAAACGGTCTGTTTCTCCTGGATTTGAATCAAAGAGTGAAAATATCCCATAATATTATTTATAAGTATCACAAGACTTAACATAAACCAGAAAATTAAAGAATTCTAACCAGTGATGTTTCTATTTTACAAGTCAGAACAATTCATTGACTGTAAAAGTTTGAATTTGTGAATGATGCCAATCATTTAGTTGCATTTCTTAATTCCTCCCTTAATCCATGCATTGTACTACTCTACATGTGACTGAAGTAGTTATGCATTTAAGTTACGCAGCTCTGAAGTAGTTACGCATTTAAAGATATGTAGAAAGATGTCAAATTTATTCAAATGTGGAACTTGCTGTACTAAGTAACATGTTGCTCTTGTGGACATCTATACTCTTCCCATTGAAAACTGTCATTGTTTTGGAAAAAGAATCCAACGCTGTATCTGGAATCTGAGTTAGGATGTTCATTTAGTGATATTGGGACTGTATGGCATCACTCATCTACAATTCTTCCTTATTTTAAGTTCTCAGGCTTAGACTCTAAAAGGAAACGGTTCTGTTATTGGATGGATGGGATCTACTAGAACTGAACCCAATGTCACAGTAGATTCTGGATTATCTTTTCTGCACCCAAGACCTTTATGATCTGTTTAGCCAAAGCTTTACTTCATCAGTCCCTTTCACACTTCTTCATTGGAACTAAAGTGATTGAACAACATAGAAGTAAATGAAGTAAATTGGTTGTTCTCAACCTGTAGTCTGCGGATCCCTGGGCCTCCGCGTTGTTGTCACAGGGGGTCTGCGAAAGCTTGAAGAAATATTATGATTTAAATCTTGGATTAAGTCTCAGTGGTCCATGGCCATGAACTGTGGCCACAAAATGTATTTAAGGGAGGTCCGTGGTGAAGAAAAGGTTGAGAACCACTGAAGAAAATGATGGAATAAAAATTGGTTACCTGATTTTTCTTTTCATGAATTGCTTAGTCTTTCCCCTATCACTACCTAGCAGGAATCCAAAACATTTGCCCAATTCTGCCATTTTTAAATACCCAGGAATTATTTTCACTTACTTGATTTCTTTTGTCAAAGATGGTAGGCTTCTGCCACATGGATCCAGAGGATATGTCCACTTTGTTGTTAGATCTAGACTGAGAATGAAAAGAAAAATGAACAGTGAGCAAATATTCACTCCCTCTAATAATTACTTTATGCCACGTCCTCGAGACATTGCCTTCACCTGCTCCCCACCCGCAGATTAACCAGGTTAAATTCACTTTTCACTCTTCCTGTTTTAAATTGGCAATTTGCTTCAACTTTGCCCAACAAGATTCACTCTGGAGATAATCTAGGATACTTAATTGTGGTTAGGACCACATTAGACTGCTATGGGCCACCCCGCCCTTCCTCGGGCTGCTGGGCATTTCCAGGCCATTTTCTCTTGTATTGTAGGAAAGAGGCATCTTCGCATGTAAAACCTAAATGGCATTTTCAAGGGGGCACTGATCTTTTGCTGCAGAAGAGCTGAAATTAGGCCAGGATAAGAGCTAGGGTGCTGCCAGCTATGTCTTAACAGAATAACAGAGACTTTGGAAGTTTTTTAGTCCAAACCCCTGCTCAAGCAGGAGACCCTTCACCATTTCAGACAAAGGGCTGTCCAGTCTCTTCTTAAAAGCCTCCAGTGAAGACGCACCCACAACTTCTGAAGGCAAGCTGTTCCACTGATTAATTGTTCTCATTGTCAGGCAATTTCTCCTTAGTTCTAGGTTGCTCATCTCCTTGCTTAGTTTCCATCTATTGCTTCTTGTCTTGCCTTCTGGTGCTTTGGAAAATAGATTGACTCCACTCTTCTTTGTGGCAGCCCCTCAAATATTGGAGCACTGCTATCATGTCATCCCTAGTTCTTCTTTTCACTAGACTAGACATACCTAATTCCTGCAATTGTTCTTCATTTAGCCTGCAGCCTCCAAATCATCTTTATTGCTCTTTTCTGGACTCTTTTCAGAGTTTCTACATCTTTTTTATAAAATGGTGTATTATACTATTATTATAATATAATAACCTTATTATAATATTAATATCATAATACATAATAATATAAATATACAACATATTATAATGTTATAATAATGATGTATAATATAGTGTATTGCTAGTTCATTTGATTATAGTACAGGCATTCTGCTACTACTCACCCAATGGAGAGTGGCTGTACTTTATGTATGGATGTATTTTTATTATTTTTATGACTTGGAAGAGTGGAACCATTTTACCCAGTTCATTCTGGCTTCATGGCCAGTTCCAGGTGTTGCCAGCCTTGAGGAAAGACTGGATTCACTGCCAGTCCATAGGAATCCAAGTTGTGAATGGAGCTTGCTCAGTGTAGATTTTTCCCCCTCCCCCTTCAATATGCACTCCTCCTCCATGCCTGTGACTTTTCAGCTAGTCTAGTTTTGGGCATAGATTAAGTATTGTTTCGGAAAAAGAATAAACTCAATAAAACAGGTCTACTGCCTTTCTAGAAATAGCCGGTTGATAGGAGAAAGGTATGGAAAATATTATGCCTAAGACCTGTTTGCTAGACAGCTTGGGAGGTAGCTAAATACACCATTTCAAGTATCTGGTCTACTCATCTCTCTCCTACCTCACAGCTTTGTTACTATTTGCAGAAAAGGATTTTGGTAGCAAATGACATGCCAGTTTTCTGCAACATGACTATCTGGTTCTGCCCAGCAATGTTCTTCCTGTATTGTATATGGGCTTGATACTGCAGTAACTGAATAAATACAAAAGGTTTCAGCAGCAGATGCATCTTTTTGTTGATCGGTCAGTGCACAAATGTTATACCATAACAACAACAACAACAAAAAACTACGATATCATGGTGTGTAAGCACATTGTGCTGGGGTTTTTTTTAATTAAAAAAGCAAAGTTTTTCTTTTTTCTTTTCTTTTTTCCCTAGGCGGTGCTTTCCTAAAAAGTTCAGGTAGCTGAGTTGGTGGTCACAGATCGCAAGGCTTGTGACTCAAGTTCCTGTTATGAAGCTAGAAAGTGCCCACACAGCAAACTTAGCAGTGAGTGAAATAGAAGAATCAGCTAATTCTGCAAAGCAGTTCCCAGGCTCTGCTGAGCTGGCCAGGAACAATATTTGGACGACCATGTGAGGACACAGATCGCGCCTGGGTTGCTAACCTGGTTTTCAACCATAATTACCAGACTTTTAATTCACTATTCATTTGTCCTATCTTTGGCCATGCAGTACCAGATGCTGAATTTTTGATTTAATTGAATAATAAGAACAAGAATAGCAACATTCCTGTACCATTTTCTTTACAGACAATTCCAATTGTTTCTCACTGCGATGATTTTGTAAAACACTGCTGGTGATATTTTCTCCATTTAATGTATGCTATCCTGCCTCTTGATGACACTTCTACATTCACACTGGCTGACAAATCTAAAAAGCCATCAATTATGATACTGGACATACATTTACAGAATAAGATTTCATATTGTGTTTTGGTACTTCAGATTCTAAAACCTGCAGATGGACAACACATTAGAGCAATGTTTTTAAATATTGTTCCCCGAGACCCTATTAGGGATCTGTGAAATCAAAATTATTTGCTAGCCTATACTGAAAAACAATAAAATATTAAATCCCATCAAAGAATTGTGAGACATAGTCACGGTGAATATGTCAATTTTAATTCTAAATATGATAAATATAGATTAAAAAATACCACTCTTTTAGGGTCCTCCACAATTTTTAAAAGCGGAAAGGGGTTTTGAGGAAAAAAGTTTAAGAAACACTGCATTAGGAGTAGGATTAAAATGTTTATTAATATGTTAATAAAATACATTTATTAAAATCAGTTAAAATTCTGAAAGTATGGAGCAAGCGTGTACTTTCTCCAGAACTTTTCATTAAGTTAAGGAGTGCATTTTGGCTATATCAGATAATGCTAAGAGAATGAATTAGTACATAGAAGCAGGGCTTTTTTTGTCATAGAACACACCGGAACAGAGTTCAGGCACCTTTTTTTGACGGATTTTCCAGAGTTGCATTCTTTTCCTATTGTTTCCCTTCCTATCCTCGTTTGTTTTTGAAAATGCCCTGCTGGTGGTACGGTACGAGTGGGGTCCCCTCCGATGCTGTCTGGCTCCTCTAGGAGGAGCCATAAGGTGCCAGAGCACCACAGCCAGAGCACGGCTTGATTGGCTGGGTCGGACCATATGGTGTGGAAGCCAATGGTGGCGGTGGGAGACACATAAACATGGAGGCCATCTTTCACGAGTGAATCTTTTGCCTTCCCTTACAGAAGGTGAAGTGTGTGTGAGGTTAAAAAGAGGCAAAGCGAGAGGAAAGAAAGGTGGCTGGCGTGGAAGCTTGCCCGACAGTGAAACTTTGCTGTTTCAGTTCCTGAAGGCTGGGAAATCTATGAAAATCTCTTTTTAGTCTTTTATACTTTATATTCAAGCTGCAGAGGGGAAGAATAAGAATAAAGCCAATGTCTTGTGATTTAGAGGTATTATTATTATTATTAATAATATATATTAATTATGTATTGGTCAGATGTAAAGGTAGACCTACAGTATAAGGTTTAATCAGATCTATTTATTAAATTGGTGTAACTTAAAGGTAAATTAAAAGCAATCTGTTCACTGACAAAGTTTCAACTTTAATTTGTTTCAAGTCAATATCCATATTAAACTCCAAATTTAAATTTTTCCACCTTGTTTGACAACTTCTTAAAAATAATTCAATCTTTTACAAGCAACCAAATTTTGTTTTATTGGGCCAATTTTATTCCACATAGAAAGCTGACATTTCTACACATTAAACTAAATGGGTATGCCAGTGGTAAATGTCCCAAAAGATTAATAAAATGCCTTCTTGTAATTTAAAGCCACACAGTGCATGGTAATATTAATAGTATTAATTTACCTTGAACAAAATCCTAGTCTTTTAGATACACTAAAAATTGAAGGGTTTTTTTTTCCAACTACAAAGGTAAACCTTGTAGGGTAGGCAAGGCGGGTTGTATGACGTGTGTGAGTTCCGACACTTTTTTTTTAACAAAAAAAGTACTGCATAGAAGAATTAGTAGGTAATGCTGAGTCATCAACTACAATAGAGCTAATTGTAATAAAAAACAATATATAAACTTACCCAAAAGAAGAAAAAATGTTAAGCTCTATTGTGCTTATTCCCAAGTTAATTGGTATAGGATTACAGCCTCAGAAAATGTATTGTTTAACTTGGATCTGAATCTGAAATTTTTCAATGCATAATCTTAGTCATTATTATGCAACAGAAGGTATTAAGCAAGCAAATTTCTTTTAAAATTACCTGAGAAACACTTAAAGTCATTTATGTTAAATGTTAGGCAAACAACAAGCAATAATAACATTAAAATATGTTCTATTTGAGTGTGAAAGAACATTTACAGACCTTTAGGCCTGCGGCCTCAGCTTCTTTTCTTCAAATGGAAACCCCAATACATCCCTGCTTTCGATCAACCACAGCCCCAACGGTCCCAATCAAGTAAAATGTCAAGTAACTGTAAGAGGATAGAATAACCTGTGGTGGGATCTCAGCCATGAAACACATTCTCTCTGAGTTTGCACCTGGTACTCAATTAATAATTCTTTAATGACAGACGGCATGAGATTTTTTTCTCTCCTGAAACACTGAAGCACTAAGAGTATCTATAATGTAGATCAGCGGTCCCCAACCATTGTGACTTGGTGGCCTAGCTGGAGGCGGGGGGGGGAGAGAGGGGGAAACTAGGTCACTACCTGGTGCATGCAGGTCAACTTGCATGAGAGGCAGCCCAGCGCACAAACACATGTGTACACAGCTCGATTTGTGCATGTTGAGGTCCACCGCTCGCATAAGTTGAGCTGTGGGTGTGCGCGAGCGTGTTAGCCCGCCACTTGTGCAGCTCGGTTCCGAATAGGCCACGGCCTGGTAGTGGGCTGCAGCCTGGGGGTGGGGACCTCTGATATAGATAACATTCCCCCCCCCAAAATACCTTCTTCTGTTGCAATTTGCAAGACCAATTATTAAGATCTCTCTCTCTCCAAATAGACTCTTTCCCACCCTGCTCATAATGATACACTAATACCAACACACAACATGAATAGTATATAATGAATTAAAAAGCAGTGTCTCCAATATAACCAACTAAGAAAGTTGGTTAGAAAGATTACAAAAAGGTCTGGAAAACTTAAAAAGTCTTCCTCGCCTGACATGCAAAAAGACAAGAAAAGGGAAAGGAGATCTGTTTCTCCATAACAAACAGGATGACTTTTTAAAACACATGTTCTAAAGCAAAGGGTCTCCAAACCTGGCAACTTGTGGACTTCAACTCCCAGAATGGCTGTCTGAAGGAAGTGATCTGTGCCAACTTTCAAAAAATTAGCCTGGAGTTCCAGAATGGAATTGGGAATCCGGATCCCATAGCATTGTGCCAACTCGAAGTCGGGAAAAATTCCTTTTTACTACCCATCATAGTATCTTTTAGACTATCTTTTTAAAGTATGTCGTAATTGCCTCTGTCATATGGCATTGATCTAGCATCTTCTTCCAGATGGATTTGGTTTGGCTCCTGTAAATACTGCCCTGTGAGGGGGAGGATGAGTCTTGATTTGCAATGTATCTGGGAGATTCCATGAATAAAAAAATTGCCCCAGGGCATCAGTAAATGTTCGATTGGACTAGTTGGAATCAGAGGGCTTGAGTTTGGACGGATCCCTTATAGCAACATGCAACAGTGTTAACTGTGTTTTCAGTTGCTGGCTTTCTTTATACTAATGACTTTTGTTAGCATCAGGTAATCAAGCTATTTTATCAAAAACCACATCCTTGAATCTTTGCCTGTAAGTCTTCTGCTTCCAGATTAATTCTCATATCAAGTTGCAATAAGATTAAAAATGAAATCAATCTTAATTGATATTTTTTACCTATTGCTATTTTCAAAACAGCAGATTTTAACTGTATAACAGCATATTTGACTCAATAGGTTTCAATTGACAGTTTTCAATTGATAGTTCAGTCAAACTGATGAAAGACTTGTTCTATAGCACCAATAAATGCATCATCAGCAATATTTTTAATTAGCTAGTCACAGATTAGCTTCCTAAGAAAGTAACAGGCTAAAGAATTCACAAGAGCAAGAATTGGAACAACAAATAGTTAAGTGGCTGGGAAGGTGACCAAAAATGTGATCTGTCTTACCCACAGATGGAGGATTAAGAAGAAAAACAATATATTGTGCAATGTTCACATTCATTTTGTGTATTATGATTATTTCAGAATACCACCGCTGTTTTCTGCCTTTGGATGAATGAGTGAATATACTGTAGATATAGCCATATGTTCTGGAAGAAATATTTACCAGTATGCATGCAAAGGTTCTCAGGTTTCTAATTTTCAGCATTAACATTCAGGTAACAAACAATTCCGATCTTTGAGAGTTACAGATAATAATAGACAAGATTGAGCAATCAGTAAAAAACGGGCCAGCAATCTTATTCAATTCTGAATTCTGAGGCATCCTATGTTTCAGGTGGCTGGGGTTAGATTCCCCCCCCCCACACACACCAACACCAACTAAAACTGACCACAGTAGAAGGAGAAGAATTGTTGCCAAACATTGCTCCTATCAGTTAGGTAGCACATTGGCAAGAACATATCAAAATTCCTGTTTTTTTAAAAGAATGATTGCAAATCTACAAGAGGTACTTTAACTTTCTACAAGTTTTGCAATGTCTTCTAACCTCCCAACACCAAATGAATTCAAAACAAGAAGGGTGGGGGAAAGGGCTGTTATTTTCCAAACTTTTTGCCAGGCACAAAAAACCAGGTCAAAATGTAAAAGTTCAAAATTTTTGGTTTATTGTTAATAAGGTGACCAACCGTCCTCCTTTAGGGAGGACAGTCCTCTTTTTGTAAGTTCTGTCCTCCCTCAAAAAGTGTTCTCCTTCATGTCCTCCTTTTCGATATTTGAAGACTAATCTGCAGGGCTTTTTTTCCCTCATAGAATGCTCCGAATGGCGTTCTGGCACCTTTTTTTGATGGTTTTTTTTTTCAACTTTTGCATGAGCTGTGCTACTCCCACTATTGGCTTTCGAAAGCCAATAGGAATTGCTGCTGAGTGCGCCAAAACACCCGACTGGCAAACTTTGCACATGCAAGTTGTCTGTATTATTGTTGCAATGAATAAAATGTTTCTTTTATTTACGATATTTTTTCTTCACTTTATTTGTGTCCTCCTTTTCGTTGTAAAAAAGTTGGTCACCTTATTGTTAAACCTATGCATAGGAATCTTCTCACACTAATGGTTAGCACCCGGTTAGAACTAGATAAGAGTCAATGGCATACAAGGGGGAGTTGACTTTGTTTGTGACTACATAATAATTCTAAACTGATGCCTCTTTTACTGTGCCTGTCCCCTTGACTCTGTCAGTCCTTCCCCTATACTTCTACACATGCATGGAAAGGAGACATTTGCATGAACCAGAAGTTCTATATGGGCCTCCTTCTACCCTACTCATCCATGAGAGGACAGATGATATTAACAAGAAGAGCTATGACCATATTAAGTAATTTAGATTTCTCTAGGAAAAAAGATAATGAACTTTGAGGCTCAAGTGTTATTTTCATTCATCCTTCTGGTCCATACAAAAGGGTTGGAAAAGAAAAATATGTGAGCAACTAACTGATTATAGAAATGGCCAAGATTTGGGCTCTGTGCCATATTGCAGAGGTCCCTAACCTTTTGGGCACCAAGGACCCATTCTGTGGAGAAAGTTTTTCCGCAGACTGGAGATTGAGTGGTTTTGTGTGCTGCCTGCATCCTGGGGATGAGGCTTTGTTTGTGCAGACCGGTTGCTGGCATGCCTAGCCCAGTACCGGTCCATGGATTGGGGTTGAGGACCCCTGCCATATTGGACTTCATCTGGGTGATAGGGTGATTGATTGCTGGCATGAGATAGATTGTACATCACAAAGTCTGAGGAAAATGTATTTGGTTGAAGCATGCAAAACTTAATTTGAAGAATTGTAAACTGCATCTTTTTAAAAAATTATATTCCAGCTGCATGAGGATACAGCTTAAATAATCAGCTTTTCTTTGGTGATGGGACTTGAGAAACCTCTGTTGCTAAAGTGCTGTAAAGATGTAGATTCAGTGTTGAAAAATCCTTCTTCATCGTGGCCACTAATGTTACTGCTCTCGGCAGTGGGCAAACATAGAGGAGTCTTTATATTCCAGTCCTTCAAATAACCTGGACTCAAACAGTTAATGGTTTTATTGGCTAAAGTCAGCATCTCAAATCTGACAACAAATTCATTAATAATACAGCAATTGAAGCAATATAGATGTTATATTAACCAATCTCAATTTCCCAGGAATATTCAGAAGGGCGCATTGTACATCAGTTGAAATTACCAAACCATATTTAAAGACAGTCACACCAAAATAAAAATAAAGTAGCCTTCACGTTAAGCTTAACTCCTGGTGCCTGCATGGATTGACAATAATATGGAAGTCATTTGCCACTGACTTCTTCAAAGACTTTTTTTTTACTTCTCTATCTAACTTTTTCTAGTATTAAGACCTAACCCTTAGGTTAGCTTAGCTTAGCTTCCAAATACAAAGTTGACCAAGTGCTCCCGTCAACTGAAATCCAACCTGTCTTATGTAATGGACATTAAAATACTTTAGTGCAGATAGTTGATAAGATTACACCAATCCTGATAGGACTGTAGCTAGTATATTAGCACAAGCTGCTAAAAAGTCTCTCCTGGCCAACACTGTTGCTCCAGATGTCGTAGTAAATAATCCAGAATTCCTAACTCTGCATTTTGTCTTTCAGTGAGAATAGAACTGTACCTAAGATCGGTTGAAACCTCCTTCACTGCAATATATTAGTAACAACTGGTATGAATCAAGTTTCACTTGTTTATTCTCATCCTTCCTAAAACAACCCTCAAATCTCAATTCAAGAGTTTTGTAGATCAATAGATGAAAATCTGGGGCAATAGTGAATAACACCTGCGTACCTAACATATCAACACAAATCCCAAATGGCTCTCCACAGCATGTAAATGTTGAAAACCAGGAGACCATGGTGAAGCCAAGATTATGGGCTAAAAAGAAATTTCTGAGTTTTATCTTCTTGAAACACTTTTAACTAACTGCAAAAGCATCTGAGAATTTCAGAAGAATTACATAGCCTGAATCTAGTCCCATGTAGACTTTCATTACTATTTTAGTCCCAAAAGCAGGCTTGAAACCAGATTGGTTTCTTAACTGAGAACATCCAGAATTCCCCAGTTAAAGGCTAGCACAGGCAAGAATGAAGTTAAGAAACTGATCTTTCAGTGGACTTATTACTATAAATGATTCATAACCACCGACTTCCAGTTCCAGGCTGTCCATGAGATATATTAAAGTTTCTTTTTATTTTTATTTGACATCACCTGTAGCAACCTTTTACTTATAATTTCAGTTCTTATACTATAAAAATATGTGTATAAGACTATCATCAATTGTCCTGACCTATTTTATTTTTCAGGTCTTTACTAATCACTGAACAGCCCAGAAAATTGTATGTTGTATTTGTGTCATTTTGCTGTTCTAGTCTCAGTCCAAACTATCAGAATGCTTTGAAGATGATGCTCCTGTGGATCATCTTCTTCAAAGAATATAGACATGACTCATTGGAAGCATTTGCATTTGCATTGCTAGAGTTAGATATCTCCTTCAAAATATTTATCCTCCTGCTCTTAAGCCATGTTTCACTCTCTTTTGCGATATTGTCTAAAGGTCTAGTGCCTTGATCATTTTATGTATGTAATTTTCACTGTGATAATTACAGCCCCTTGAGAAATAATTACAACGTCTTGTAGAAGGACCTTTTTTCTTCTGTGGAAAAGCCACAAATGAATTGTCTCTCTTGTCAGTCACTCATGGGTTCCTCTGTGAGATAATACAATTATCATGATGTATTTGTTGATCCTTCTGCATAATTCTTCCTAGACTGTAAGCAATTTCAGCAAGAGGTTGCCTTTCTCTCAATCCTTGATAAGAATTCATTCATTTTAATGGGTAATAATCACAACAATCCTAGCATTTAATGGAAAACAATAATAATGCAAACATTACCATACCCCAAAGGAAAATAATGAATTGGTTGATTTTCAAGTATGTTCACTGAGTCTCTGTTTTAGAACATTGCTTATAGCTATTAGTTTTATGGAAGAAAATTATAATCCTCCTCTTTTTCACTTCAAAGTTTTAATTTAAAAAGTTTGGCTTAACAATACACCAAAAATAAAAGGACAAAATTAGATGATCTGGCCAAACCTAAATGAATTTATATTTGTCAATATTTATATGCTACCCATCTAAACTACTCTTAGTTTAAAAGTCAGTAAAAAAATCCCGATAAACCACTAAAAAGCAGGGAGAGTAGGATAAGTTTTATCAGCAAAGTTATTTAAGGATTGCAATCAGTGTTCGGGCATAGAAATACGCTAATATATATTGCTGCCTCAGGCAAAATACAATTTGATGTATTGCTCATTCCCTATATTTTTAATTTTTTCATTAGATTTTTTTTTATCCTATCTTTATTACTTTATAAGTAACTCAAGGCAATGAACATACCTTGTACTTCTTCCTCCTATTTTCTCCAAAGCAACCCTGTGTGGTGAATTGGACTGAAAGAGAATGACTGGCCCAAAATCACCAGCCAGCTTTCATGGCTAAAGTGGGACTAGAATTCAAAGTCTCTTTGTTTCTAGATCAGCATCTTAACCACTATATTAATCTGGCTCTCAGAAATTGATTGGATAAATATTTGGATTTTATATAGGTAGTGGCTACAGTATTTCACTGGGTAGAGTGGGGAGTAGATAGTGTAAAGGTAGTCACATTATACTCTGCTCTGCTCTGCTCTACTACACTACACTACACTACACTACACTACGCTACGCTACACTACACTACACTACACTACACTGCGCTACACTCACCTCACTCATTGTAGACACCCATGAGGCTATTTTCCTCTACAATTTTATATATAATTTTTATTAAAGAAATGTTTAACAAGATAAAAGCAATACAATTTTTAGGAAAGAAACAAGAAAAACAAAAAAGACTAGTGAATAAGAAAATAGAAAAAGAAATAGAAGTAGAAAAAGAAAAAAAAGAAAACATTATAAAGAAGCAGCATCCAATCTTTTTGACAGCAGTTATACAACATGTTATGTGTTCATGTTTTATCCTCTTTCTCTAAGGTTGTATAATAATTTTCTTCTCCCTTAAGCTACCATTTCTAACATCAAACTTATAAATCACAAGTTCATTATTTCTTTTTTCACCAAAAAAGGCTATAAGGAGCTTCCAGCCACTAATAAAATGTTAATAGTTGATCTTTCTCTAAGCAAACAAGTTAATTTTGCCTTCTCTTTCCCCCTACAGTTCTGTAATTCTTTGATTTATATAGTCATATGCTTTCACACACTTAGGCAACACACCATCCAGAAGCATCTTGAAATCAGCTGTCTGACTTCCCATTCAGAAATGTTATTTTTATAAATCATAAGGAAAAAAACAGGAAACCCTTTATGAGGAATGAAAAAAAGCACAGTAAGACAAAATTACAGTTGGTTTTGACCCATAAAAGACTGTAGTCCTATTCAGTATTATGCACTACAAAGTACTGTTAAGGAGCACAGGATCATGTGTATAGGCCCCATACTTGTCCCAAGTGGTCCCGTCCATGAGTGTTCAACCCTCTGGATCCAACAGAACGGACTGAAACAGTTTCTATCACATTCCTCTGAACACTTGAGAGTTCTCCTTTATCAACTTCATTGATTACATCTGAAATTCTCTTGTTCCAGGAGGACACAGGTCAAATCCCCTCTGCATAAGAAGAGTGGGGATTTGAGGAAACAGATGAAATATTCCATTTCAATGCTTTATTCAGTTCAACCTTTTGACGTCTGCATACAGCACGTTTTTTCTCATTATTGGTCTCTCCTAAAAGCTAAATCTGCCTTGCAACTGACACATGTGGAACCATGGAAGCAACAGAGAGAAGAAAACTGGACCTCGTCTCTGAATGACTTCTCACTCCTGTCCCAAAAACTTTACCCTAACAGGATTTAGGCTTTGATTGGGCAATCATTTCAGCAACCCATATAGTTGATTCCAGTATTAATCTTAAATCTTATTAGCCATGCTATTTATAAAGGCTGTACCGGGTTTTGGGATTGTTCAGTATTATTTACTCCAGAGCCCTGAATACTTGACTATAATATTCATATTATCATTAAAGAGCAGATCTGACTTGCTGATATTGTCCATTACTAAATAGACTCAAGTTATAATTTGAGGAATCCAAAAGGAATAACAACAACACTTACAAGATTGGAACCTGTTTATGTAAAACAATCCACTAAATTAGCCTCACATTAAAAAGATGGGCAGCTGCAAATTATTTTGCTAGCATTTCTAGTATTTGAGTGATTCTTCTATAATGAATCTTCTCTTAATTGATACTTTTTACTGCCAGGTGTATGAGGGTGTAGTCTACCTAAGACATAAAATAGGTCATAAACCCTGATGATGTTTTGTTGAATGAAAAATTATAAGGCTGGCTTCTTAATCATCTTGAAGTACTTCATTTACTGAAAGAGAGATGTGTTACTGTGCGGCTTGATGTTTAAATAAAAACCTTTCTTTTGTTTATAGGATAGACTGATGAAATTGAGGATTTCGCTGGATTTCTGCAAGACTTACATACTATTGCTGCTCATTTTCAGATATTATAGAGTAGAACTGAAGCAGACAAACAGGTCATGCCATATGGGCACTGTAGTCTTTCAGATTTCCAGGTCAAATTTCTGAGATGGTCTGAAAAAGCCGTCTCGGAAAAGTTAAGCGATCCTCTTTCAATTCAATATCAGATGCTCCGTTGAGTAGAAGAGTTGACTCTTAAATACTAGGTGCTGAGGAGTGTGGCAGGAAAAATGAATATTGTACTTATTACTGCTCCTGGATTGTCCAATGGTATTCTGAGACAGTAGTGTAGAAAACAGGATACTGAATGCTAAAGAGGCCTTTGGTCTATGCAGTGGTAGGATTCAAATATGCGAATAACTGGTTCTCTGTGTGGATGCCGCTTCCGGAAGTCCATTCTGGGCAGCAAAAAATTAGCTACCGGTTCTGCCGAACTGGTGCAAACTGGCTGAATTCCACAACTGAATCTATGCCAGCGTAGTCACAGTATGTTTCATTAGAGTTATGCTTTGTTAAGCAGAACACAGAAATATGCAAACCAACTTGTATTTTTTGTCTTGTGCTCTTGGTCAATACTATTAATATGTGCACTAAAAGCCAGTTGAGGAGTTATGGAGTATGTGCAAAAAATAAAAAAGAATCAACAATTTGTAATGGCTTGGCTAATCTATTCATCCAAACATATTCAGAAGGTTGTCTGAAGTTCATCATCAAACCTTGTAAAAGTGAATCTTATGTGCTTTGAACTAGCTGCACTAGCTATTTCTCCATCTGATGAGTCTTGCTTTCTACTGAAGTTTCTCCTTCTACTTTTCCTATTTTAATGATCTGGCTAACCAGAAATTCCTACCAACCCTTTCCCATAGTATTTAAATAAATTGGAGTCCAGCTCATACCTAATAGTGGGAGCTGGTGTTAATTAGGATTATGGAAGATGTATGGCAACCTTCTCCAATGTTCCAAAAGTATCAAACCAGTTCCCATAGTCTTCCATTTATTGCTACATGGTGTGAATCATTCATACATATTATTACTGTTCAGGAAGTAACCTTTGAAACTTGGAGCAATTGTTCTCATTACACATAGAGTGCCATTTCATTTCAATCACTTTTAATTTTACCAGAATTTAAAGCCCAAAGAGCCAAAAGTAGAAGCATATTTTTTTCTTAAAAGTACTGTTGATTTAGGATGATCCAAAGCGTATATTCCAATAGTAGTAACTAGCCTTAACAACACTTCAGAAGTTGTAGATGTAGCTGATGCATACTTGCCAAACTGCAAAATGTCGCGATTTTAGATAATCCAAATTCCATACACAATGACCTGGAGACTTGACTGGCATAGGTTTGTTCCAAAGTATTAATATCTCTAATTGTCTGTAACATTTTTTTTAAAAAAATTACCCCATGGTATTTTCAAAATGAGAATAACCCAAATTCTAAATTTGTCATGTGCATAGGGGTTAAAATTACAGGTAATCCTCCACTTATGACAGTTCACTTAGCAACAGTTCAAAGTTACAACATAACATCCCCCCCAAATACTTACAATTCAGTCCCGAAGTTATGAATGTTTTAGCACCATGGCAATCATTCACCCTTACGAATGACTGCAGAGATACTGCAACATTCATTCTGCCTATTCCCCCCTCCCAGCTGGGTGTCCACAGGTACTGGGCCTGTGGATACGTACCTTGTGAAGGTCAAGCAAGGCTTCAGTTTCCTGGCCTGCTTTGATGCGTTCACAGAGAATGGAGGCCTAAAGTACCACAAGATCATGTGAGATCAGTAGTGTGAGATGTTGCGTGCTACTGATCTTGCGTGATCTTATGGTACTTTAGGCCTCTGTTCTCTGCAAACAGAGGCTTGCTTGAGATCTGCAGCAAAAGTCTTTGTAAGCGGAGGGAAGGCCTGAAGCACCAAAGCCTTCCCTTTGTTTGCAAAGCCTTTCACCATCTTTGCAAAAAGCCTTTGCTGTCGAGAATGGAGGCCAGGAGGGTCACACACTTCCCTCTGGGCCTTCATTCATGGCGAAAAAGGCCTTGAGGAAAGGCCTTTGCTGCTGTAAGTAAACAGAGGCCCGGAGGGACACGCACGCCCCTCTTGGGCTCTGTTCTCAGTGGCAAAAACTTTTTGCAAAGACAACCGGAGCTTATAGGGACGTAATCTCTCGTCCCTGCAGGCATTGGCAAGCCTTTGTTCAAAGCAAAACCGTGGCAGAGAGGCTGGAGAGGAGATAGCTTCCTTGATCATTGAGAGCTATGTAAGATAGGTGACCCAGTAGGACAAGATGGGGGGAGGGGGAAGCATGAGATATTTTTGTGGGTTGGGGGAGGCCTTGGATAGTCGGAAGCACTAGGCTCCTCATGGCCTTCCCCACCCTGAGATACCTCGTTCACTTAACGACCCACACATTTGATTAGCGAATGCGTGGGCGAAAGAGAATGATCACATTCAAATTACGTGATTCACTTCTACAAATCCTTGGATTACAAATTTAATTTGCAGGCTCCATTACATTCATAACTCAAGGATTACCTGTATACATTTACCCCAAAGTCTTCCAAATCAGTCTTTTGTGAGAAGAGGAAACCAATTTAGAGTGACACTATCAGTTCAAGCTCCACCCCTGCCCTCCTCCACACCCTGTGGCTGCCGCAGCATTGCCTACCCAAATTTAGCAGGTTAGATTGGGAATCATTATTGTCAATACAGGAACATATAAATGTTTGCCCATCGGTACATCATGCACAGTTTCATTTCCATTCTCTAAATGTGTTTTGAGTTGGGCCTGTTCGATTGCAAGTGTAATGATGAACAAATAGAATTTATGTTTAGTTTAAAAGAGATGATAATCTGTTTTAAAAACTGGTGAAGGGCAGAGTAATATATATAACATAAAGGAGAGAGAGAGAGAGAGAGAGAGAGAGAGCGAGAGAGAGAGAGAGAGAGAGAGAGAGAGAGAGAGCGAGCGAGCTCAAACTGGGCAAGATTCCATCTACAGTTAAATTTAAGCTTAGACTGCTTGCCAAGAGCAAGAGGACCAGGAAGCTGAACTTTGCTCTACATTGAGTCTGAAAAATAAGAGATGACCAGAAAGCTTTTGAGATCCTCTGAGCATATGGTTTTTGGAGGAGGGTGGATTTCTCTCATTATGCAGATAGCTAGTGAGTGGGCTGAAGGGGTTTATCTGCTGGCTACACTCCAAACTTCCATTCCTCTCTAGCACACAGAGACACTGAGGCATTCATATGCTCTCTGCATGGCCTGTCCGGTAGATACAGGTTCCTGAACTCATTATTGTCATGAAAAAAAAATCACATTTTTATTAAATTATTCCCATCATGTAAGGCCATGCGTTTCTCTGCTATTCAGATGGTCTCTATAATCAGATGGCATAGGGACTCCCGTTCTGAAGCACACAAGGGTAATCAAATCATAATAACGAACAACTCAGTTCTCTGTTCTTTTCTCCCACATACACTTCCTCGGTTATGTTTGTCAGTATCCTACAGCAGATGAGATTGAGAAGTTATTTATTAACTTAAGAAGGCTTTAGTTTGGGAACCATTGATATTTGAAGAAATAAAAACTCACTTCCCCATTCTTCTCACATACTCTCGCTTTTTTATTTCTGAATCAAACCTGGCAAATTTCTTAAAGTGAACTCATTTGTTATTATTCATGGGCAGACTATTTTTTTCCTAGTCAGTGTCTATTTATTGGAATCATCATGACACAGAAATGGGATGTAAAAATTAAACATTAATATTCTGATTTCCTTTATAGCTAAGGCGTGGTTAATTTGTGCAAAGTGACTCTGAATGCATAATCCATTCAGTAATGGCGAATCTATGACAAGTATGTCAGAGGTGACATGCTGTGGCGTTTTGAGGACATGCCAGCATTTACTGACCCATGACAATTATTTTTGAAAACATGTCCTACTTTCATGTGATTTTGTTTTCCATGTCAATCCTTTTTGTTAGTTTATGATATAAAATACAAAAATACAAAAGCAAATAATGGGAAAAATAGGGGAGGGAAAAGGGAAGAGAAAAGTGTAGAGAAGAAGGGAAAAAGAAAGAAAAGACATTGACTTCCGACTCCCTTAGGTGCAGTAGAATAAGAAATAACATCGAACCTCAACTTTTTACTTTTACATAATAGTATAAACTAGCCAATTCTATAACAACAGATCTATCTAATCAGTAAAACCCAAAATTCATTTTTTTTCCACCTCAAGCACAAAGTCCAGAAGCGGTTTCCAAATAGAAACAAAAGTACTTCTGTTTTTTTTCTTTTATCAAAGCAGTCAATTTAGCCATCTCTGCTAACTCCATCAGCTTTTTCAACCATTTGTCCATTGTGGGGATTGAAGCGTCCTTCCATTTTTGTGCATAAAGTAATCTTGCTGCTGTCAAAGCAACAACATCAAAGTTCCAAATTTTTCCCCAAGTCTTTTTCCATTAACCCCTCCCCCCAAAAAGTTTCTGGTTTTATCTTTATATTCACTTTAAGAATCTTCTGTATTAGTAAGGTGACCAACTTTTTTACAATGAAAAGGAGGACACAAATAAATTGAAGAAAAAAATATTGTAAATAAAAGAAACATTTTATTCATTGCAGCAATAATGCAGAATACACTATAATATGATAAATGCATAATAAAAACATTTGTAACAATAACATTTTATATTGTAATTATGCTTACATGCCTATTAATTATTATTTAAATGAGTACTTTTTCATTGATTGAATATTTTTTATCAATGTATCATCTTCTAACAATATATTGGAAATATTTGAACAAGAAATATCCTTCATATTGAATTTTACAGCAAGTGCTGCAGCTAGAGTATCAACAATCAATCTCAATTTCTCACTTTTCCAAAAATCATTAGCAATTGAAAAAACCCTTTCAACTGCTGCATTAGTTCCAGGACAGCACAACATAAATTGAACAAGAATAAATAAATTTTCACATGGAATATGTTCATTTTTGAAATGGCTGAATATTTCCACCCATCTTTTATCAATTTCAACGTGTTTATTTTCCCATTGTATTAATTTTTCAGAATTTAAAAATACATTCAGTCTTCTAATTTCTTCAAAGAGACAATTGTCGTCTATTTTAATGTCTGGCATTTCTTTAGATAAAAACTCAACACAAGATTCAATATCTGTCCAATATACTTGCGATGAAGTAAAAAAACACCATTGAAAACTGTTATTTCTCGTGATGTTTGTTTCAGACAATTCTTCGATATATTGAAAACATGTTTGGTAAAAATTCTGCACTTCTTTGATAAACTTTTCCGTTATGCCCGGATTGAATTCCTCTAAGTCTGACAATTTTCTTTTTATAACTAAAGGAAGAAATTTTTCTTCAAATCGAGTTTTATATTGAAGGATAAAGTCATTCAAAATAAGACTAACTTCTGTAGCTGAAATGTATTCACCTCCAATCTTTTGAATCATTTTGTGAAAAATAGATGCTTGATTATGTACAAAATACATTAATATCTCAAGTATTTCATTATTGAAAGACGATTCCAGGATTTTAGGACATTTATCTAAACTTAAAAAATATGAACGGAGAGGCTCAAATAATTGTAGAACACGCTCTATTGCAGGTGTTAGAGCAAGCCATCTAACTTTTGAATATCCTAAAAATTTTTTGTATTGAACATTCGCTTCTTCACAAAATTGTTTTAAAGTAGCCACATGAACGGTAAAATGACTAAAATACAAATAAATTGTAGTTATTATTACTTCTACATCAATTGGCACGGCACATGACGCCATGTTGATTGTTGTTTGATTTGACAAAATATTTGCATTACAACCTATTCCTAGTATTTTCTTTTGGAGTAAATCTTGTAATTTTACATACACATTATTCACCCCTTTGCGTCTTCGCCCAGCAAAATTTGTGTTTGTATTACAATCATTTCAAATTGTTTTCATTTATTACTCTGTATAGATGGTTTCCCCTTTATGGATTACTGCCTTGTCATGGTGAAGGGGCTTGCGTAACTCAATGAAGCTATAAGCTATGCCGTGCAGGTCCACCCAAGACGGACAGGTTATAGCAGAGAGTTCTGACAAAATGTGATCCACTGGAGAAGGAAATGGCAAACCACTCCAGTATCTTTGCCATGAAAACCCCATGGACAGTACTAACAGGAAAAAAGATATGATGCTGGAAGATGAGCCCCTCAGGTCGGAAGGTGTCCAATATGCTACTGGGGAAGAGCAGAGGGCTAGTACTAGTAGCACCAGAAAGAATGAAGCGACTGGACCAAAGCCGAAAGGACGCTCAGCTGTGGATATATCTGGTGGTGAAAGGAAAGTCCGATGCTGTAAAGATCTTTTCTCCATAGGAACCTGGAATGTAAGATCCATGAATCAAGGCAAGCTAGACTAGTCAAAAAAGAGATGACAAGACTGAACATCGACATCTTAGGAATCAGCGAACTAAAATGGACAGAAATGGGTGAATTTAACTCAGATGACCATCAGGTATACTACTGTGGGCAAGAATCCCTCAGAAGAAATGGAGTAGCCTTCATAGTCAATAAAAGAATAGGAAAAGCAATACTGGGATACAATCCTAAAAATGACAGAATGATCTCTATTCGAATCCAAGGCAAACCATTCAATATCACAGTAGTCCAAATCTATGCCCCAACCACTGCTGCTGAAGAGGATGAAATTGACCGGTTCTATGAAGCCCTACAGCACCTTATAGAATTAACACCCAAAAATGATGTCCTTATCATCATGGGGGATTGGAATGCTAAGGTAGGAAGCCAAAAGATAACCGGAATAACAGGCAAGTTTGGCCTTGGAGTACAAAATGAAGCCGGGCACAGGCTAATAGAATTTTGTCAAGAGAATACGATGGTCATAACAAACACTCTTTTCCAACAACCCAAGAGACGGCTCTACACATGGACATCACCAGACGGTCAACATAGAAATCAGATTGACTATGTGCTCTGCAGCCAAAGATGTAG
This sequence comes from Crotalus tigris, assembly GCF_016545835.1. Taxonomy (NCBI): domain Eukaryota; kingdom Metazoa; phylum Chordata; class Lepidosauria; order Squamata; family Viperidae; genus Crotalus; species Crotalus tigris. The sequence continues at coordinate 4,311,067 of NW_024100214.1, forward strand.
AAGCTCTATACAGTCAGTAAAAACAAGACCAGGAGCTGACTGTGGCTCAGATCATGAGCTTCTCGTTGCAAAATTTAGGCTTAAATTGAAAAAAGTAGGGAAAAGCACTAGACCACTCAGGTATGAACTAAATCATATTCCTGATGAATATACAGTAGAGGTGACAAATAGATTTAAGGAACTGGATCTGATAGACAGAATGCCTGAAGAACTATGGATGGAAGTTCGCAACATTGTACAAGAGGTAGCAACTAAAACCATCCCAAAGAAAAAGAAATGCCAGAAAGCAAAATGGCTGTCTGAGGAAGCTTTGCAAATAGCTGAGGAAAGAAGGGAAGCGAAAGGCAAAGAGAAAGAGAAAGATACACCCAATTGAATGCAGAATTCCAGAGAGTAGCTAGAAGAGATAAGAATGCCTTCTTAAATGAACAGTGCAAAGAAATAGAAGAAAACAACATAATAGGGAGGACCAGAGATCTCTTCAAGAAAATTGGAGATATGAAGGGAACGTTTCATGCAAAGATGGGCATGATAAAGGACCAAAATGGCAGGGACCTAACAGAGGCAAAAGAGATTAAGAAGAGATGGCAAAACTACACAGAAGAACTATACAAGAATGATCTTAACATCCCAGATAACCACAATGAGATGGTCATTGACCTCGAACCAGACATCCTAGAATGTGAAGTGAAATGGGCCTTAGAAAATCTGAGCAACAACAAAGCTAGTGGAGGTGACAGTATTCCAGCTGATCTATTCAAAATCTTAAAAGATGATGCAGTAAAAGTGCTACACTCAATTTGCCAGCAAATTTGGAAAACTCAACAGTGGCCACAGGATTGGAAAAGGTCAGTTTACATTCCAATTCCAAAGAAAGGCAATGCCCAAGAATGTTCAAACTATCGCACCATTGCACTCATTTCACATGCTAGTAAAGTTATGCTTAAAATCCTACAAGCTAGACTCCAGCAGTATGTGGATCGAGAACTACCAGAAGTACAGGCAGGATTTCGAAGAGGCAGAGGAACTAGAGATCAAATTGCCAACATACGCTGGATCATGGAGAAAGCTATGGAGTTCCAGAAAAACATCTACTTCTGCTTCATTGACTATGCAAAAGCCTTTGATTGTGTGGATCACAACAAATTGTGGCAAGTTCTTAAAGAGATGGGAGTTCCAGACCATCTCATTTGTCTCTTGAGAAACCTATATGCGGGTCAAGAAGCAACAGTGAGAACTGGACACGGAACCACTGATTGGTTCAAAATTGGAAAAGGAGTCCGGCAAGGCTGTATATTGTCGCCCTGCCTATTTAACTTATATGCAGAGCACATCATGAGAAAGGCAGAGCTAGATGAACCAAAAGTTGGAATTAAGATTGCCGGGAGAAATATCAACAACCTAAGATATGCAGATGATACCACGCTAATGGCAGAAAGTGAAGAGGAACTAAAGAGTCTCTTGATGCGGGTGAAGAAGGAGAGTGCAAAAGTTGGCTTGGAACTCAACATTAAGAAAACCAAAATCATGGCATCCGGCCCTCTCAATTCCTGGCAAATAGATGGGGAAGAAATGGAGGTAGTGACAGATTTTATTTTTCTGGGCTCAAAGATCACCTCAGATGGGGACTGCAGCCAAGAAATTAAAAGACGCTTGCTCCTGGGAGGAAAGCTATGGCAAATCTAGACAGCATTCTAAAAAGCAGAGACATCACCCTGCCAACAAAAGTGCGTATAGTCCAGGCCATGGTTTTCCCAGTTGCAATGTATGGCTGTGAAAGTTGGACCATAAGAAAGGCTGAGCGCAAAAGAATTGAGGCCTTTGAACTATGGTGCTGGAGAAGACTCCTGCAAGTCCCTTGGACTGCAAGGCGTTCAAACCGGTCAGTCCTAGAAGAGATCAACCCCGACTCCTCTTTAGAAGGCCAGATCCTAAAGTTGAAACTCAAGTACTTTGGCCACCTAATGAGAAGGAAGGACTCACTGGAGAAGAGCCTAATGCTGGGAAAGATTGAGGGCAATAGAAGAAGGGGACGACAGAGAATGAGATGGCAGGATGGAGTCACTGAAGCAGTAGGTGTGAACTTAAATGGACTCCAGAAGATGGTAGAGGACAGGAAGACCTGGAGGAACGTTGTCCATGGGGTCGCGATGGGTCGGACACGACTTCGCAATTAACAACAACAACATAGATGGTTTGACAAAATTTCAGCAGTTTTGCCCTCAATGGATTCTAAATTTAATTTTTTTACCCTTGGTAACATTAAAATATCTTACTAGTATTGGATACAATTTAGTTTCATTACGATTGGATGCATCAGATAAAACCGTTACAAATGCTGCAGTTTCCAAGTCTTCCGTAAGTATTTTGTCACAGTAATTTTTAAATATTGATTTAATAATAGCCTCACATTTTGTCCTGGCGCATGAAAATTTAGCATTGTGAAACTTTTTCAATAATTTAGTTGTACAATCCATACTACAAAAACTTTGATTGTGAATTATGGTATGGTATGGAATGCAAATTTCCCTCCATTGCAGCTAACTGTTTTTCATCTTCAGAATACTATGAAGTTTTAAAAAAACTTGTTACTTTGCAACTGGAAGCAGATACATCTGACGATTGCTTATGTTTCTTGGTGGTCAAGTGTTTCGTAATAGCTGCTTTGCCCCCAACTGCAATACAAAATTCTCCGCTGCAAATATTGCAGAAAACAATGTTATCCTTCTTTGATGTGATGAATGGAAATTCCTTATTCAATTTATCATTGAAAAGGCATTTCCTCTTTTTTGATTTTTCCATCCCTAAATGGAAGTTAGTCTCCTCCAGGTATCTTCAGGACTAACTAGGAGATGGTGTAGTTGGGTAGCAGGGAGGGGTGCAAAGTTCCTGCCAATTCGCCTTTGCTGCAGACAACTTGCATGTGCAAAGTTTGCTGGCCGGCTGTTTTGGCGTGCTCAGCAGCAATTCCTATTGGCTTTCAAAAACCAATAGGGGGAGTAGCACAGCTCATGCAAAAGTTGAAAAAAAAAACCATCAGAAAAGGTGCCGGAACGCCGTTCTGAGCGTTCTATGAGAAAAAAAAAGCCCTGCAGATTAGTCTTCAAATATTGAAAAGGAGGACATGTAGGAGGACACTTTTCGAGGGAGGATAGAACTTACAAAAGGAGGACTGTCCTCCCTAAAGGAGGACGGTTGGTCACCTTAGTATTAGAATATGAATTCTACTCCAATGTTTCTTGTCTGCCATAAATGATAAAAAAGTCCCTTCTTTATGTTTGCATTTCCAACATTCATTTGAAATACCTTTATACATTCTCAATAACTTATCTGGTGTTAAACACCAGTGACATATCCTCTTATAAAAATGTTCTTTTAAATTATAATTTAATGTAAATTTTAAACCTTCGTCCACATATTTTCCCATTGTTCAAGCTTTACCTTATATCCAAATTTACTTTATATCTTATTCCTTGCCCACTGAATCATACATTGCTTTACATATTCACTTTCCAAATTCAAATTCAACAACGGTTTATAGACCTTAGCAATTCTCACAGGATTTTCAAAGGTTGCAGAAGCTGTGCAAAAATGGGCTGTGCTCTTGCATGGCATCCAGAAAACACCCCCTCCATATCTCACAAGAACAGAGTGTGATTTTACCCAATATTTGGAGACTGCAAAGACTAAGAAGAGCATTTTCTGAAGCTACCTGAAGAACAAAGGCTTTGTGTGACCTGGAGCAGCATTGGGTGGGCTGCAGGGGCCTGTCAACAGAAAGAGAACATTGCCTGAAGGTGAGCAATGTGTGACAGAGCCTGGGGAGCACTCGGCTGTGGGAGCAATTGCACTGTTCCCCAAGGCTTACACCTATTGTATAATGGTGCAATGTGGCCTTTTAGAGTGGCAATGGTGGCATTAGAGCTGAAGTCAAAGGGTGGGCCTCTACTTCAGGCCCAGGCTTAGGGCTGCCACCAAGTGCCATGATTTAGAGTAGCCTAGATGAAGGGGAAGTTTTTTCTTTTGTTCATGGGTGAAGGCAGGATGACACTCCAGCAGAATTAAGCATTTTCTGAATTTTTGACCTGTTGTGCCCAAAATGTTCGCCATCATTGGTCTAGCTTAAGAAATTGCCTTGCTGGGTCTACTTGAGAATTCTGGGACTTGTAGTTCACCATACTGGAAAAGTGCTTGGAAGACTAGTTTGCCAGAATTCCTAAAAGCAGGGTTAGTTCCATGCAAATTGAGAACACATCTTCAGGTTACTATGTTTCTTGCGTAGTCACTGAAATTCTTTCATTTCAGCATATATTTGTTTAAAATAGATTTTTATGAATATTTTTAACTTTAACTATGACAAGCTTCTCCAATCTTACTCCCATATCTGCACAATAACACAGCATTAGTGCAGCATTATTTGGATTAGGCCATTATTGATGCGTTGTGGATTTTTTTGCCAGTTGATAAATTAATGCAAGTTTTGCATTCTGAGGAAAATATTTCCTTCTAACTTGTATATTTAAATTTGTGGGCTCTTTATGATGGATTTTTTCCTGTTAATATTGTTTAATGCTGATTATTGTTTTTATCTTGGTTGTTTCTTGTATGCCAGTCAGAATCATGCTGTTTGAGTTGGATGTCCTATAAATTCTCAAATAAAATAATGAGAGAGAATTCATGTTTATAGCTTTGTGGAATCTATTATTGAAATATAGAACCTGCCCTGCATTCAGTTTTAAAATGGCTTTGTGCAGTATTCTGCAGTTACAAGAATCAAGATACGATTAAAAGGATCAAGATACAGCTTCCAATGTCACCTTATAGGAGAGATAGGTGGCATAAAAAATTAATAAATAAAAATAAAATAAAAATGCTCCTGGCATGTATCAAAGCCAGTTCTGTTTGTGCGTTATCTGGCAAATTTTCCTCTCCCATCCAGCATAATACACATCAGAGCAGATGTTCTTCAACACAGAGGAATAACCATTGATTTATTTATTAAATTTATATGCTGCCCATTTCACTATCAAAACTGACTCTGGACATTTTTAGGAAGTACCAGCAGCGTATTAAAAGGAGAACAAAGTAAAGATGAGAAAGTCCTAACATCCCATTTTGTCTTAAAAGTGCTTGCAGGGGTCAATCCTCTCATAAACAAATATAATTCCTGTTAAGATGTATGGTTTTATTAAGTAACTGAGCACAACACAAACAATTTACTATATTACAATGTTATAAGCTCCAGATTAATGGGTGGAAGAATGGTCTAGGAGCTGTGTGGTATCTATTTTGTACCTTTGAGTCAATGTTGATTTCTGGCAATTCCTTGAACCAGTCCTTGCAGTTTTCTTGGCAAGATTTTCAGAAGTGGTTTGCCCTTGGTTTTTTTCTTCCTATGGCTAAGAGAGAATGACTGACCCAAGATTATCCAGCAGATTTTCATGCCTAAAGCAAGACTAGAACTCACAATCTCCTTGGCTTTTTTTCTGGAGCCTTTAATCACTACACCAAACTGGCTTTCATGTATAGACAAATGTCATTATAATTTGGTGGTGAAGAAAATTATGCCATGATGGAAAAAAAATATTTATTCTCTTCCAGTAACACTTTTATTCAATAGAATGCAACTCAAGGAAGTGCCGCACTATCAAGGGCAACACTTTGGCAGCTGTAAAATGAAGAATATATTGGGATGGGAACTCCATCTTGTGTGTACCGAGAAACTTTACTTGTCCTTCTTTGAACCTTGCCTTATCTTCTCCAGATCAGCTGAATGAGAAACAAACATTTGTCAGCAATTTTACAAGGATGGAAAGAACATGGCAATGTCCTGAAAGAAGTAGTTTCATAAAGCAAAAGGTTGCCTGGCTATGACTACGCAGCAAGTAATTTCAATTAAGATTTTTATGGGAATGTTTCACGTGGGTAAAATCAATACATTTTCCCAGCTTTTCACTTCTGACCAGCATGTGATGGAACATCTAGGGTGTGCACTTTTATTGACAGCATGATGACAAGCTTCTTGATTGCCTTGACTTCTCACCACATTTCTTTATATATATAAAGAGGTTTCAAAGAGAATGGATGAGAATGACTTTCTCCCTTCTTTGCCAATGATCAAGATTAAAAGTTGCCATAAAACCAAAGTGGAATTCTTGGGGCTTGCTTTCCCTTTCACCTCTAATTTATTCTTCATACTGTAGATACCTCCTGTCAATATCAAGTACATCTTCAGAGCAGATCTGGGGAGAGTTAGAGTTCCAAATGAATTCAAAGCTTTTTTCAACTTTAGGCAGTGGTTTTGACCTACAGTATGATTGCTGTCAGTACCAGCATAGGTTGCTAGCAATCAAAGATATTAGAAGCTATATGACAACACAATGAGGAAGGCTAGGATGAAGAAAATGGGTTTTCTGCTCTCTGGTTATCTGTCTTTAGATATGGGTCACTCTTGACCAGATTTCTCAATCTTGACTATTTTAAGATGTGTGGATTTCAATTCCCAGATTTCGCCAGGTAGCTATGCTTGGGGAATTCGGGTAATTGAAGTCCACACATCTTAAAGTGGCCAAGATTGAGAAATACTTTTCTTAATGTTTGTGGTGTGACCAAGAGCTACCAGGTATGAAGAGCTAGCATATGGTGGGCAAACCAGCTCTCTCTCTCTCTCTCTCTCTCTCTCTCTCTCTCTCTCTCCCTCTCTCCCTCTCCCTCTCTCCCTCCCTCCCTCCCTCCCTCTCTGCCTCCCTCTTTCTCTCCCACTCTCTCTCCCCCCCTCTCTTATAAAGTTGCCCATCTCACAATTCTTACAACAAAATGAAATCTTCTATTTGTATTTATGGAAAATATTGAAAGATAATTAATGTGTACATTGAAGATTACTAGAATTTACAACTTGATTAATTCAATTTTTCCATGTACTAATTTATTTTTTTCTTCACTCTTTTTAAAATCTTCCATAAACTTATTAGGTTTTTTTTACTTCTTAAAATTCCTATTAAACTTTTATATATCCTAGTCAAGGAACATCTCTGTCTCTGTGTCTCTCTCTTTTCAGCCATTTTGAGTAATTGCAGATGAAAAAAGCTCTAGGGATTACTGGACACAGGTTGAAGGAACAGTTGCTCTTAGTGCTTTACTTCTTGGGGTAGGTGAAAACAATTCTGTGTCCTCCATACTTCTAAAGAACCAATGAGAACTGATAAAGTAAAGCCCTAATCTGTTACCCACAGACTGAAGACTCTGCTTAGCTGCTTAGCCAACATGAGAACTGCTACCCTTGTTGGGAATTTTGTGACTTGCAAATTCAGTGCATCTGGAAGGCACTAAACTGAGAAAGACTGATAAAAAAACCCTTGCAGGCATATTATGTATCAAGTATTCTATTTTAGCACAATCATCCAGTCCATAAGAAAACATTAGGTCTGTGCTTTACATCTGACATAAAGCGATAGCTGTATCACGTGAATGGAGATAAGACATAAGGAGTGAACTGTGCCAGCAATTAGGCAGAGGCAAATCAGGTAATTCTGAGGCTGCTTCTTTTGCTGATTAGAAATTGCTGAGTCACATTTTGAGTTGCGCAAGAGAGCAAAGCAAATAGTAAAAATAACACAAAATATTTTGGTCTAATTGTTAACCCCAGAACGCACTGCTGTTGTATGAATATTTTACAGGAAATATATATTAAATTGCAATAAAATATGGGGGTGTTGTGAACAAGTAGTTAACAGGAGACAAGGTCTGTTGGTTAAAACCAATGGCTCATCTGGTTCAGCATTATATTCTCAAAATGACCAAGCTGATTACATTGGATCAGTGAATGAAATAATACTTTCCCAACTATGTGGCTGAGATATTGATATTCAGATGTATGATTGCCCTTGTTATTATAGGTTGGGGTGTCATAAAAAGACCACTGTTGGTAATATAATGAAGACACACTATGTACATATTGTGGCTCACTTTTATTGAGGTAGCTGCTTCATTCTCTGAAAGTGGCATGTCAAGTAAGCTATATCTTCCCTGGATTTATTTAATCTACACCAGGGGTCTTCAAATTTGGCCTTTTTATGAATTGTGGACTTCAACACCCAGAATTCCTCAGCCAGGCATGTTGGCTGAGGAATTCTGGAAGTTGAAGTCCACAAGTCATAAAAGGGCCAAGTTTGAAGACTCCTGATCTATACTAAGCTTACCCTCTATAAATAATGGCTCAACAACTCAGTGCATAATACTGCACTATTATGTTATGTGACGCAAATTATAGTATTACAAGAGATGGGAATAAGTTTCCCCATTCATTTTTTTTCCATGTGAAAAAGGTATATCTCACTACCATGTTCCTCTTTGCTTGTACTATTTTTATAATAGTCAAGGACATACTTCTGCTATTATTGACCTTATTTTTGAGAAAACAAAATTTCTAATATGCCCTAGGCAGATAATAATTTAGACTTATCCCTGACATAGATTAGATCTCTGGGTGAAAGAAAAGGCTCTTCTACACCCAACTGCAGAAGTACCTTCTCACTTGTTGATTTCACAACATTGCGTTGAGTCTATTTTTGGTTCAGTGTCTCCAGGATCGTACAGAAGACAGTCTTACTCTCTACAATATGAGGGCTGCAAAGCTTTTGTATGTACTGTATGTATTCTTATCAGGTTCTTGTTATCTCCTGTTTTTTCGGCTCAGACCAGCTTCTCTCTCCTGCTCTCTCCACATAGGTTGTAGATCTTTTAAACACAATAGAAGAATAGTGACTTTGTGGCTTTGTAGCTCCCCTTCTAGGGAAGATCTCTGCCCCCTTATAAGGATTGCTTTTGGAGAAAAAGAAATGATGCAGCAAGGTGCAAAACATAAAAACTAAAGACGTGGCAGGCAGGATCTGGGGTGGGGACCTGATTCAGGGATGTGCTTTGTGTTCTCTTAATATCAGAAAGGAAGATCTCTTGGCTATTTTCAGGGTTCTGAGACCTTGCAGCAGTTGAGATAATGGTAAGTTGACTTCAAATCCTTTTTGAAAGGTTGGGAAGTGAAAACGTGGCAGTGTCAAAGTGTCAAAGAAAGAAAGACATTTGACCATGCAAATGTTGTTCCCTTTGTTATTTGTATCCTCTGTCAAAGTTGTGTCCCAGTAGTGACCTCTGGGCTTTGTGTGTTGGTTCAGGTGAGTACAGGGCACTTTGTGCTATAAACCCACATTGATTGACATTTTTAGTTTAACAGCTGAGCAAACATAGGCATGGATATTTGCCCACAGCCCAGTTTCTGTTGCTCAACCAAAAACAATAACATGGTTTTGCAGAGATGCCAGAGGGCTAAGGTACTTAGAACTTAGAAAGATGGAAGGGCTTTTTTTTTTTTTTTTTTAGCAGTAAGTGTTCACAAAAACAATTTCTTTACGTTTCTTGAAGCTGCATTAATGTCAACAGGCCGGGGGAGCATGAATGGAAATGGCACCGATCAAATGGTTGATTTGATTGTGTTGATAAATAGTTATGGGGGGGGAAGGGTGAATTTTTATGAGTTTTTATTTTGTGGATTTTTGTAAGTTTGGAACCCCCTGTGTGTAAATAATTAATAATTAATGAAATAAATAAACCTAACACATTTTATTGCGTTCAGTTAGCAAAGCATTAACACACTCAAAAAGCAGCAGGAGAAAAAAACCCAATATTTATAGACAGGATATAAAAATCAAGAGAGAAATAGTAAAATGGCTGATTTCCCTTTGGAACTATGAAATGCAGATCTTATGATTAAGATAATAATAATAATAATAATAATAATAATAATAATAATGATGATGATGATGATGATAATAATAATAATAATAATAAAGTTGGAAGGGACCTTGGAGGTCATCTAGTCCAACGCCCTGCTCAGGAAGGAAATCCTATACCATTTTGGACAAATGGGTGTCCAGTCTCTTCTTAAAAACTTCCAGTGTTGGAGCATTCACCGCTTCTGGAGGCAGGTTGTTCCACTGGTTAATTGTTCTAACTGTCAGGAAGTTTCTCCTTAGTTCTAGGTTGCTTCTCTCCTTGCTTAGTTTCCACCTGTTGCTTCTTGTCCTGCCTTCAGGCGCCTTGAAAAATAGCTTGACACCCTCTTCTTTGTGGCAGCCCCTGAGATATTGGAACACTGCTATCATGTCCCCCCTCATCCTTCTCTTCGTTAAACTAGACCAGTGTTTCTCAACCTTGACAATTTTAAGGCATGTGGACTTCAACTCCCAGAATTCCACAGTCAGCAGTGCTGGCTGTGGAATTCTGGGAGTTGAAGTCCATATGCCTTAAAATTGTCAAGGTTGAGAAACACTGAATTAGACATACCCAATTCCAGCAACCGTTCTGTCTCCAGTATGCCTTATATAGCGTCATTAGGGGACTATAGGACAATGAATCTGGGAAAGAAATCTTCTCTCCAAGCCATCTTGCTACAGATTTGTAGGTTCCTCAGGAATCACTTCATTGTTTTGATATGGAACTGCTAGGGTTGCAATGAAGCTATGAAGTTCATTCCCGCTCACCTTTTCCTGTATCATAAAAAAAACAAGTTGGTGGGAAAGAAACCCTTTTCTTGTCTTTGCAGACTTGCTAACCTAAATCTCTCATAAAGTGACAGCAAGTTATGATTTGACTGGTAGTCCATCCCAAAACTGAATGCTATAAATTTACAAAGCATAGCTAAGGGAAGTTTTGAAGAAAAAAAAATATTTATTCTTCTCTTCCTTAATAAAAATAAAATAAAATGTTTAGTGGTCAGATCAATTTCTAGTGGTAGATATATGTTGCCAAACTGTTTTGCGACAAATTCCATTTAACACATCCATAAATAAAGGTGTCAAGACTGGTCACCAGTTTTATCATTACATAGGGGATTTTTCCCCCTGTATCATCAGTTTGTTAACTAAATTTGCTTAGTTATTTTGAGATTAATGTAGGTATCTGTTAGTATCTTAGAACTAAATCCTCATTTCCTTTGAAAAATGTGCTAGTCAAGTGATTCGGGATGATAAAAGATCACATCTAAGATACCCGAACTTCTCAGCCTCACATTGCAAAAAGTCAATTCTGAGAAAAAGACTTGGGGGGGGGGGACCAAAATGTAGGATCCACATACTATTCAATGATCCACACAAGTTTCCTAGATTTCACTATCATTACAGCTAAGACCTTTGACTTCTTCCCATTTAAAAGTGAGGTCATGTCTTTAAGATATGGTTATATTTGTCATTAGAGATATTTGGAGGTGGACTACTCTATGCCCTTTGTTATGTACCTTTCTTCTTGCAAAATGCAGCAAGGAAAACATTAACTATAAAGAACTATTGACTGATTGTAGAACAGGTTGAAGTATTTGGATAAGCATTATTGTACAGCATGCACTTTGTCCTCCTTTGGTGGCCTTTCAGTAAACACACCGGTTTCTTGTTCTTGCAAATTCACAAGAGAAGTCCTTTTTTTTAAAGCCCTCTTTGGGCATCTTTAGGGGCACATTAGCGCTACAGAGAAGGAGGATGCCTTAAGGCATGCAATCACTCTTTCTTTCATATTCATAACCTTCATATATGGGGCAACTGTCTGCAGTAGATCCCCCAATATGATTTCAAATCTTATTTTTCTAAGGTTCTTAATCTGATGAAGAATTTCCACACGTAGAGGGTCTTCATTGCCAATGGCGATTCTCTTGAAGGTGGCATTGACAAACCAAAAATTGCCAAGAGCATCCATCAGCAGGAGAGAAGCTTGATTTAAAATACTTTTTTAACGTAAAAAGGGAAGCAGAACACATTCATTTGTACCTCCTCATTTACAACTAATGCTCACCAAGCTTTGAATTTGCTTAATAATCAATTAACATTTTCAGGCCCCCATGGCACAATGTTGCACAATGACTTAGGACAGGGGTAGGCAACCTCGGCTCTTTTATGACTACTGACTCAGGAATTCTGGGAGTTGAAGTCCATGAGTCATAAAAGAGCCGAGGTTGCCTACCCCTGACCTAGGAGGTAAGAAACCTGCAATCCATAACTTGGGTGTGAATATCAAAGTCTCAAGAGGTCTTGCATGAGATTGTGGTGTTTCAGGTAAGCTCTTGAAGGAATGTGTTGATCTCCACAAATTTTCAGGCATAATTTTGCAAAAGGGAGAGACAAAGTTGTCCAAGCATCATGGCATCATGATGCTAACTATTGTCATTTGATTGTAAGTTACATATTAAGTGAGAAAGATCATATGTCCTTTTCGGTCAATACAAATTATTGCTTCCTTGCTGAGGCCAGCCAAACTCATATTGTCTTTTCTGATGGACAAATTTTATTTTCAGAGGTCAGAAATCATTGGTATAAAATAAAAAGGTGGGATATAAATTCTATAAATAAAATAGGTATGTTTTCTTATTATTCTTTTCTTTAAAATGCACTTTACTGGTCAATTTTAGTAGGCATGCTATACAAATAGATATGTCTCCCAAACTATATGTTTTCAGATTATATGTTTCTTCTCCACTCATCATTTTCATCATCAGAGAAATGCTGGGATATTACAATCCCCCTTAAAAAGGCAAAACATTAGCCACTCAGTGTCCAATCCAAGTATGTTTTGATCCAAGAAAGTAACTATATATTTATCCTCGAGTTATTTATCAAGAAAGTTTAAAATTGGACTAAATACAATTTTGTAATGACATTGAAAACAGTATTGAGTTGACACTAAATTAAATATATGCAACAATGAATTATAACATTCAGTATATGGGATTTTTGTTTGTTTTGCTTTCGAACTGCTACTATAATTCTCTCAAATCAATCCAAGACTTGTCTACAATTCATTATGCTAGAAGCAATCGTATCTCCATTTTATCTGTGTATAAAATTCAGTTTCAGTTTAAGACTGAAAATTCTAGAGAAAATTCTAAACACAGATCCTGTGAATTGCCACTTAATTTCAGATGTGGGATTAACTGTATTGTGTGCAAAATATATTAGCCAAATAAAGAAAAGGCAAAAATGTGAAAAATAGTTTATATTTATGCATACAAATATTTTACAAATATTTAACAACAGAAGTTGAAAATTACATTTAGCAAAACTCCAGAGTAGAGTAAGAGGATTCAACTCTATTTGAAAGCAAAGTGCTTGTAGCATTATTACTGCAATTTCCACAAAAGTGCATGAAACTTACTGTAAAAAGCATTGTACTCATTTCTGCATACCATAAAATGTCTCCAAAAGCAATTCGTACATAGATGGCATTGTCGGTCACTGATAATCAATTTGTTTTTACATTAACAAGTTTTTTTTTTTAAAAAAAAAATATAAACACACACGCACACGCACACAAATCCCAAACAAATTGCAACTTATTTAAAATAGCATTTTTAGTAAGCTAGGGTACAAAAGGTACTTTTTAAAAAAACAGAGTACATAAGGGTATCAGCTCTGCAAAACATTAAAACTATACAGATGTGCCCCAATTCACCAGTGTAAGTGAAACAGGACTCTCTGCATGCTGATCCTTCTTCTGAGTGCAAACCATGCTGGCTGATTAGCACAGCGGAACTACACTAATCCTGCCACTGAATAGAAGATATGCACCACTGTCAGTCTTCACCAAACTTTTGCCCCAACATACTTTTGGAGCTGCCAACAGCAGTGCTGCCAAGAAGCTGTTTGATAATACAAATACTTCTATGCATCCTTCTGGATGCAAGTTGCTTTTTCAGATATAGATCTATAATCAGGGACATGCTTTTACTTTAATTGTGATTAAACTATTAATCATGTGTTCACAAGTTACACTCATGCTACAGCTTATTTCTTCTCCAAATTACTGACATACATAAGATAGGAATACACAAAGAATTCATACATAATGTCTCATATTGTTCATCTAGGAAGCAAATTGCTTTTTTGTCAATTCCTATTCATTTGAAATGGGTTTTATATAAAGAAATTGCTCGTGGCATATTCTTGATTTCTTCAAGATATTAGGGGGGCTATTGTAAAATAAATGGTTGCAGTTTGCAGCTTAGGTGTTTTAAATAATTTAAATAATTTTGAAAAAAAAAGATTGCATCTTTCTTTTCTCTTGCACTCTCTTTCATTCACACACATACACACATCCTAGTTCTCACACTTCCTATATTTGGCCTTTAATACTATGAAACCAAGGCTTAGTAAATATGTTATTGAAAATTTATAAAACCAAAAATACTTCCCCCTTATGATTTACAATGCTATAATGTATTATATAAATAGCTTCGGCTTATGCTAGGTTAATCTTGCCTCCTATGAAGTGCTACATACATATTCTCTAATATTTTGCATTATTTGTTATATAGATAATATACTAAAATAACCCAGATGTTTCTCCAAAACTGAACTAGAAGTAATGTCATAGAAGAGAGGTCTTGTTTGTTTGTTTAAAGGCACATTTGAGAACTTTATCAATAAACTTTGCTGTCATTGATTTGTATAATGTTTTCTTCACATCTATTTCTTTAAAAAAGAAAAAAAAACTACACATCTATGCTGTATAAGAAAAGTAACACCTGCTAATCATATTAAATATAAGAGCATATTTTATTTTTTTTAATCTCTGCCCCAATCCAATCAATAGCAATTGTGTATTTGAAAAGAATCAACATTATGTCCTTCTAGTCAACTGCCTTTTTTTTTAAAAAAAATTAAACTTTAACTCTTGAGGAAATATCCTCTTAAATAAATAAGTGTATCTCTTGCACCTGGTAAAAATCCATACCTGGTTACCTGCCCAAGGGCAAAGGAAAACAAGGTAAGTTGTGGGCTTGGGTGTTGGAAAGGAACACCATTTTAGAAGGTGCCAAATGCTTCTGACCCATAATAAAGCATGTCAGTCAACTTGGACTGGAAAAAACACCTGGAGGAGACAAAATCCTCTCTATGCATTGGATTCATCAGAATTTGGGGGCTCATTGGCAACTGACTTTACCTCAGGAGTACAGCAAAGAATGACGTGCCTCCCCAAGCTTTTATGAGCAAAACGGAAGTACATGATATGACCCATTGCGACGAAGGAAACAGAAATGAGTACCAAAAGTCCAAAAGCTTCAGGGTTAGGAGCCAGAATAACCATGATGAAATGCAGCAAATCCAGAAGATAATTCATGGAGTTCTGGACACCATTTATGATACCTCGTTCGGACTCTATCACATTTTCCTGAAGCAACTGTGTGACTGTCAGGTCAAAAGACCACAGGCCTATTCAATGCAAACAAAAGGAAAAAGTATTTAATTCCAGCTGAAGTGGGGGGCAGGAGAAAGAGAAGAATACTTGTTTATTAAGCACAGATCTCTATTCTTCAAACAAATCCTCATCTTTTCAGTTAAGAGTCTTGCCATTGCATTTTGCAAATATATACAATGGGAAAACTCTGCTCTGGTCTTCCAATCAGAAGAGTTCTGCTGATTGGAAAAAGGCTGGGATATGGAAATAGATAACCACTTCCAATTCTTCTTTCTGCAATGCAGGCTACACTTGTATACACCCAGCAACTAGGATGACGCTATTTCTGCACCGCTGAGATTTATAATTTTTAGTCCATTTTATTTATCTTGCATTTGTTTACAAGAATAAGACAATTTAGGCCACCTAAACCCATGCTTAATTTTCCCCACTGCATGTGACAAGACTTGCTTCTGAATGGCTATGCAAAGGAACATGGTGTTAAAAGCTTTTTATCAATAAAATCTTCTTCAATTGTGTTGGGAATGGGAAGCAAGTCCTGGAATGCTCAGCTGCCTAGAAATTCTAGGAGTTGCAATCCAATACATCACAAATTGTAATCCAACTGTATCTAGAGACCAAACTGAAAATCTAAAACAGTGGTTCTCAACCTTTTTAATGCCGTGACCCCCCCAAACCGGTCGTAAGTCGAGGACTACTCAACCGGTCATAAGTCGAGGACTACTCAACTGGTGCAGCACCGTTTGCAGAATGGGACTTTTGGCGGGCTCAGCAGGGCAGAGACAGCCTGGACAATTCCTATTGGCTTTTGAAAGCCAATAGAATTAGACTCTATTCAAGAGAGTCTATTCTATTGGCTTTCAAAAGCCAATAGAATAAAAGGGAGTAGCACAGCTAAGGAAAAGGGGGAAAAATGGTGGACTGTGTTGTTTGGTGAACCCCATGAAATGGTCGTTCGACCCCAAATGGGGTCCCGACCCACAGGTTGAGAACCACTGATCTAAAATTAATACATGATTCATGAAAGTTCCACAACTGCTACAGAAGTATAGATTTGTATTCTAAGGTGAGTATTTTATACAGGAATATACGTACCAACTCTTGCTGCAATCACTCCCGCAAACAGAAGGCTAACAGAGATGAGAGGCACTGGGCTGGGAGCTAGTCCTGGATCAGAAGACGTTGCATTGACCAAAGCAGGCATTTCAGTGGTAAAAGCCATTTCAAGGATATCACCATCAGGCGCCAGGGTGGGTAATGGACTGCTTTCAAACAACCTAGCACTGATGTCAGCAAATGGGGAAACACTGAGATCCAAAGGACTTCCTGGTGTGAACACTGAGATCACGCACAAAAGAAGAGAAGACAACTGGGCTATTCCAGAGATGATGCCTGTGCGAACTAACCCACATTTGTTACGTAGCCAAGTGAAGGCTACTGTTCCCAGGATTCCAGTCAAGGCAGAGGCCCCCATTAATAAGCTTAAGGTGGAGCCACTCAGTCCCTGAGTGTATGCATAGCCAGTAGTAATACAGTCAAAGCCAAGGACAGTCATGTAAAGGAATGCCAGGGCCAGACCTGCAAGGAACACTGACTGGTTATAGTAGGAAACCCATCCGTCACGGAATGTACTGAAGGGCTCGGTCATGCGAGAAAGACAGCTAGTATTTTCCCGTTCAGGCTCAGAAACAGCATTCTCTTTCTTGTGAATTAACTGGACTCCTTCAGTACCTTTCGGTTCACCATCTGCAGAAAGAAGCAGCAGATAAGGATTGCCCATTCAAACAAATTTGCGCCAATGAACAACAGATCTGCTATTAGCAAGGAACTTTAGAGCTCCACCCTAGAGCCAGGTTGTAAACAATTGGCTGACATGTAAAAACTGGTTCCCATTGCATAGTTGGAAAGGTTTTTTCCCCCCACTCCATTAGAAAGACAAAGAATGCAGGAAAGCACCAAATGCTTCTCTTTCCTCATGTCTGCTCTTCTGACTTAGAGCTCTGAGTATGTCAAATAAATCCTTAGCATCAAGTGCTTCAGCAGCAGGTGTGCCACTGTCTTACTGCCTTTTCCAATGGAATGGAATGGATTTTTAAAAGTATACTATATAAAGAATTATAAGGAAACAGAATGAATAATTAACTCAGTTGAACGTAAAATGACAAAAGAAGTACGCAAAAGATCGCTGCTATTTGATCAAAGATAACTTCTGAAATCCTGTTACCTTTTTGTACATTGAGCTGCTTCAGTTCTGACTCTTCACCCTTTGGACCAGCCTTGTGAGCCAAAGCAGGCGTCTTCTTGTACACTTTGAAGAGCAGCATATATTCTATACACATGGAAATCAAGTTCCAGCCAGAAATGAATCCACACCCTATCACTGGTGATCCAAAAGTCATTATTTGTCCCACGGCCAATGGAGCCAAGATGTTGGTCAACTGGTCAATCCTTCGTATGGTAGCATTCATATCTATAAGCCAATGTGGAAGTTAGTACTTGACAATGTCACACAAACTAACTCTCTTTTCTGTGCCACACCTACAGGATGAAAGGCAGGCTCAGAAATGGCAATTTTTATGAGTCCAGTTGAAAAACTGCTTACTTTACCAAGCAGCTTCTCTTTTCTTTTATTCTGCTTTTCATTTTTGTTAATATTTATAAATCATCTCAACAATAATACAATGGAGACCTTAATAATAAGCATTAAGATAAAGGTAGAAACCTTTTTTATATTATACAAGCATTTATTTTGCAACTGTCTATCATTACTACACTTATTTTTAATTGGATAATTTAAACAATCTTATATTTATCAACATTTTAGAACTTATATTTAACATGAACTTTTTTCTTCTTATCTTTAAAGTTTCAAATTATCTAAACTATTATGTGTGAACAATTTCTAGCTTATACCATTGTGTCCAGCTAATATATGTATTTCATAATGTATTATTCACATGTTCTACTGCAATAAAACAATTACTGAAGAAAAAGAACGCCATTTTTTAGGCTTTGCAAATATAATTTTAGTCTTTTCTTAAATCTTGATTATTGATCATTTCGACTTTTTCCTGGGTTTTTGTCAATTTTACACTTTCTGGTTGCATAAATATTTGGCTTAGTATGAATACATGTTTAGATATTTAGATTGTTTCATAAACCTTCCTTGAGGGCTAGATAAAATATGTTAAATAAATATTCATGCACAAGTGTAGTAACATTTGTTCTAAACAAATATCATTGGGTGCAGAGATATTATGTCTATCTCAGTCTTCTTACCCACACTAACCTTAAACCAGATAGTTAATCTTTTATATATTATTGTTACATCTTGTTTCATGAAATTCTAGTATTTAACTAGTATTGCATCCTTATCCAGTTACCATTACAAGAATGCTTAGGATTAGAACTTAAGGCTGCTGTTGTCAGTTTGCAACACAACCTACTCTTCTTTCTACAGAAGAAGTAGCATGATCCTATCTAATTTGGTAGAAGTAGAATGGGCCTAGTTACTTGCAAAATTGCCTGCCTCCAATTACCTCTGCCTGTCTGATGTCAGATGACCAGGTGGGCATGCTCCAAATTCCATCACTTAAGCATGGTCATCTGGTGGGACCAGGAGATGTGTCTTTTTGTCTCTATGCCTGCTCCATGGAACAGCATTCCTTCCAAAATCCATGTGTCCCCAATTCTGCCCCGCTTCTGAATGGCTCTAGTGATTTGGTCTCTCCACCAGGCACAAAGTCAAGAGAATTTGTGAGCTTTTCTTGATTAATTATTTTGAATTATCTGAGCTGTTTCTGGCACAATGCACTTTGTATTTTATTCTTTGGATGATGATGAGTATTTATTGTTTTTAACTGTGAATACTATCCTGAGTTGCATGTTGAGTAGGCATCTACATAAATTGATTGACTAACTCAATGAATTGCTGAATAATTATTTCCTTACCATATAAACAATATTGTTTTGACAAAGAAGTGACAAAGAAGTATTTTAAGGAGTATTACAATTTGTTTGCTAAACCTTGATGAAACTATAATTGATTTAGAGTTGACTACTTGTTCATACAAATTAGATAATTCTCTGATCTGTTGCTTTATCCAAACTAGAAAAAGAAGAACTGAAAAAGAAATCTAAACTCATGTTCTCACAATGGGTTCAGCAAAACGTGTTAAATTCATTTTTTTAAAAACCCAGTCATACAGAATAAAATAAGGTAAACAAATATACCTTACCTGCTAATGTGCTTCTATTGTCACCAGCAACAACAACAACCCAGTCCCTCTGTATGGTGATTCCTGTGGCTGTACTGGCCAAATTTGCAATGTTTGCTATTGAGATGACTAGAATATAGCACAAGGTCTATGGGAATGGAAAGAACTTATTTATGGAAAAAGAAAGCAAGGCCTTCCCCTCACTATTTAAATCAACATTCCCACCTGAACTGCTGATTTTTGCATGAATTTTACATCTCAAGATATTTGGCCACATAGGGAACAAGCATAAACTGATCTCCCTACTCTTTCCTTAACCCCTAGCCCCAAAGCTCTCTCCCAAAATATCTCCAGGATCTAAAGACCTTGTTTTTATTTGGGAGGATGAAACACATTTGAAGAAAATCAGAGACTTCTGTTTTGGAACTCTCCTAGCCATGCTTCCTATGACCCTGTAACTATAATGCTAGATTTGTGAGGTTTTCTAGGGGCTGGTTGGGACAGAGGAAGACAGGAAATCCAGAACCTGCTCCTTCTTTCCATGGACAATTCTCTGGATTCAACCCCTGTAATTATTCTATAGTGAACCTATCAAAGATACTTTGTAAATACAGCTAATTGTGGTTTATGAACCATGGTAATTATGCAAAATTTAGTCAACAAACAATTTAGTCAACAAAGAACAGTTATCAACAAAGTTTAGTCAACAAAGAACAGTTATCATAAGCCATAGCATAGCTTGATATAATCCTTCTGCTTAAGGCTGGCAAAAATGATCACTAGTTACCCTGATATAAAACACTTTAGCTGTCTGAAATTTCTGCAGTCCTGATCTCTCACTCTTTTTAAGAATCAGTATATCTCCATTTGCAGTCAGTAGTTCTTTGCAATCAATACTCACGATGCGCTAATGCAAACTTGTGAAGGCAAACTGATCTGGCTTTACTGGCGTAAATGGAGTTGACTGTATAGGTATTGACAATTCACACACACTAAAGCTTAAAGCTGATCAAAAACCTACCTAAAGCTTGAAGCTGATTACAAAACATTAATATATTTTTCAAAAAACAGCTAATAGCAAAGTACTTTGTATATGCTTATAAATGTTTTTAAGTTCTGTGCACTTACAAGAAGCCATCCTTGATACAAATTTATAAGCTGCGTTTTAAACAGGAAAACGATCATCAGAAGGATGCCACACAAAATAACGGATGCATTCTGCACAATTAAGGACATTTGGGCTACTGTTTAGGAGAAAAGAAAGGGCACACAATGTCGATAAATAGGAAATATTTCAGTCTATTATTAAATCAAGATGTTTACACCTGTTCTCAAGACAACATTTTTAGGCCAATGTCCTAAATATGGTCTTAACAAGTAAAAGAAAGTGAGACATTCACCTTTGCATTAGTGCTTAAACAGCAGTAGACAATGGACGGTCCCTTCTTGATGAGAAAGCATTGTTTTCAAATTGCTAACGCTACTACCAAGGAGGAAACACCCAGCTTGAGTAGTTGATATTTACATTTAATGGACATTCATTATTCAAAATTAGCTTTGTGTACACTAGATAATTATTTGTGAAGTATTTAGTCAAACACCTAGACAAGATTTAAGTCATATTAATAACTTAAACATTAATTCTGAAGAGCACATAACATAATTATGGAAGCCACTGAAGTATGAGGTAGCGTCCCTACTGTGCATTTTTAATAAACAGTTCAAATTACTATTCTAAAGTAGTTGCAGGTTCTATAGAGTCATGCCTCATTATGGAATAAGTCCCAGTGAAGCTTGTAATTCTTGAAGAATAAGTAAACGCAGATATGAATGGGTAGTCTATTTGTTATTTTCATAGCCTCCTTTACATCAATGTTAACAGAAAAGCCAGTGTTTTTTTTTCTGAAGTGGGGATGTGACCCTTTAATTTTGCATTAAAGAGTAAAGGTGTAAAATTGCTTTTAAGTCAAACTTGATACCTGGTGCTTGATGAACATGACCATTAACTTTTCTTGGCAGCAATACAAAAAAAATGGTTTGCTCCCTTATGTTTGTTTAATCTATCAGTCTAGCCCATGGCTTTCAAATGATCTTCCATGTAAGTGGCTTTTCTGTAGACTTTTCAGAACCTTCCAAAATCAACTAACTCTGAAACTTTATGGAAATCTTTGGCTAGGTGGTGCTATGCAGCTGAGGATTCTATTTTAGGATGGTCAATAAGTCTGGTAAAGTTTTTCAAGCTTAATTAGGTGCAATCAGCCAAATGGGCATACTGTAAATTAAGCACACTGTAATTAAAAACTTGGCAGTGACACAATTGTTTCAGCAAATTCCATGCTTTTTTTGTGATTTAGATTTCCCTTATTCCATGCAAATATCCTTCAATCACGAAGTATGACACTACTGACCTTTGAGCCTTGAATTCTTGTCTACCCAGTCTCCAATAATGGCACCTAGAATAAGAACTGATCCTGCCACAACCAATCCATAAACAGCGGTTAGGAGCAAACTGTTTCCATATAATTCAACCAGGAAGACAGCCACTGCAAAATGCCACATACGATCCCCCTAGAATGAATACAATATGTTACATTATTCATTGCTTTTTAAATCTGCAAATAAGTAGAAAACTTTGGGCAGATTGTAAGGTGTTATACAACATTCAAAGTAAATATCAATAAAATAGCCAAAACATGTATCACTTAAATATGTATATACCGGTATTACATTTTCAGCCACTCTTATCCAAAATGGCTAGATTCTCATATAATCTTAATAATTGGATTCATTAAGAGGGAAAAAAGGGATAGGTTACAGAATCTTGAGAACAAGATACATGGATTTTAGTACCCCAGTTATTAACAGCTTTTATTTTTGATGGGGATTCTTTGATCCCCTTAGCAGGCTGCTTCCTAAAGCAGTAAGGAAATTGCTATTTAATTCGCTAATACAGGTGGAATGTACACATGTTCTATCCCGGGGAATATTTTAAAAACTATCATTCTCTTTCCCAAGTTCTAAAAAGTCCATTATACATATGATACATCCAGCAACTCAGGATGTATATAAACTAGGACTACCAACAATACTGTATCCGCATTGTAGTGCTAAGAGGTATGCTTGGACAAGATACCCTAGATCAGTGTTTCTCAACCTTGACAATTTTAAGGCATGTGGACTTCAACTCCCAGAATTCCACAGCCAGCAATGCTGGCTCTGGAATTCTGGGAGTTGAAGTCCACATGCCTTAAAATTGTCAAGGTTGAGAAATACTGCCCTAGATATATATAAAATACACTAATTAATATCAACATCTACACAGGGAGGTCATTGCTAATACGGTATCGTCAATGAAATACATTCAAATTGAATAGGGGCGTGCTTTTTTAGTAGGGGTACCTTGCTAGGGAACATCTTGTTTTCCTTTCATTGTTTCACAATAAATCTATCTACTTCTGACAAGCTTTAAGTGTGTGAGAGATGGTTTTTATATAATTTTTGTTATTTATATTTATTCTTTTTATATTTGCTGTATTGTACACTTTCTCTGCACTGAAAACAACAAATAAATAACCTTCAACCAAACCTACAATTATAACATTAATATCTTTGGATTGCATGGCCACTGGAAATTGTGAATCTCAAAATACCTGGAACCTGGAAAAGACTCTCTTAAGGCCTACATACTGCCTCACTGATAAAATACAACATTACCACTAGCAGAGTGAAAAGTCTCTTAATGTCTAGGCTGGCAGGAATTTTTATTTATTTGTTTATTGAATTTAAAGATTGCTTATCTTACTCACAGGACAACTTGGAGCGGTGTCAGTTGTTCTGTCAACTTATGTGTTTGGGTTTTCTTACAAGTCCTAATAATAAGTAGCTCTGCTACAATCAATTAGCATTCCATTGTTCTGTCCATGAAAAATATAGGAATTATTGATTTTGATTCCTGTTAACTCAATACCTAGTCAAATCATTGAAAGAACCGAAAACGACCAAACAAGACTGGCCAGCTGATATCTCTAATGACCATTTCTTTTGCAATGCTCATATTTTAACAGCCTATCTGTTATGTGTGTATGCATTATCTCCATTCTTTGCACGTATTTGTCCCCTTTTCTTAGCAACAACAAAAAAATCAGGTAACTAACAATAATACCAAAGTTGCTCATATATAAATGCCTGAATGCAAGCAATCATAGAAGAAATAATCTGACAACAACGAGAGTATTATTAATCTGAAGTATCTGTGCAATTATTCATTTTTAAAAAAATATATTGTTAGAGGAAGAGAAAAAACTAGTATTGAGAAAACACTGGGTTAGAAATACCCTTCATTTGGCCTCTCATAAACCTTCTGACAATAAGGCAAGGTGTGTTTGCACTACAAATGCTTCCTTGGGAATCCACCCAAGTATATAAAGCATATGACATTGGCCCAATCTATTTTATGTGCACTCTTAAAGGTACTTCAGCGTCCGCTGGCAAACATAAGTTAGGAATACAGTATACAGATTGATGAGGTAAGTTTGTTAGGAAATCATGATTAACATCAACTCTTTGGAATGTACTCTTCACTTCTGAGTTTGCTTTTGCATAAGGTATGAACTGACCACAGTTTAATGAAATTACCACAGGTCTAATAAGGAAGCTCTGAAAAGGTAATTACTTTTGACTTTGCCATGAAGTGGAAGCCACAGTTTTTAACTTAAGATATAAACATGCTATTTTTGAAGTTCTAGCAAGAGTTTCTTATTTCCAAGTTAATAGCTAAACAAGCAATACTGATATTTACTGAAGTTGCAATATTTATAAAGTTAATTTAACTAATGGTATGAAAGGTTAGCTACTTTATAAAAGTATTTATTTGCCTGTTTGCTTTCTATTTAAGAAAAAAAATGTTTTAGCCAGACAATATTATTATATTTGCCTGTTTACTTTCTACTTAAAGAAAAAATTACTTAGGCAGACAATATATGAGTCTAAGCTATCATTAATGAATTATGCAGAAACTTTTACAAGTATATTCTGGCATCATACGAACTTCATAGCCATTTAAAATTATGCCATAATTCTAAATTCCCAAAAGCAATCCAGTGAAATAAATAATGCTTAATTCCTTATTAGATCATAATGCTAGCCATATAATTCATTAAATCAAGAGATAATCAAACGTGCTATTGTTATAGTTATTAATTTTAATCAGTGAAATATCAAATACATTTTTATGATAATAAAATGATAGACATTTTTTGGACATTTTAATGAGGATGGTCATGATCTTATATTAAGAACTACTATTCATGACACAAAGCTGAAGTCATAGTAGAGTATATACAATGCTTTTATATTAAATTCTTACACTAATTAGTAACTTTATAATCAAATCAGATTTAAATCAAAATATAGGTGTCAGGTTCATCAACCTAATACTTTTTCTGTCTCTCCCTCATACATACTTTTAATCATAATTTTAAATATAGGATATATTTTGAATGTTATTTCTAATTTACTTGAGTATTTTTAAGTAGAAAGGCAGAATAAAAGTAGATTGAGTAAATATTTTTTTCAAACATTGTTGCCAATCAGATATTTTTTCATGTAAACTCTTACTACTGTAGTGAAAAAATAAATAATTTTTTAAATTCAAATATAGAACACTGCAGGAAAAATGAATATTTCAATCTACCATAACACAAACACTCTTCTAAAATTCTGAAGATAAAGACATTGTTAAACATTAATAGGTCACAATTCATAATAATTAACATAACTAAAAATCAGTAGCTAACATAAAAATTACCAACTGCTGTTTTAAATTTTGCTTGGAAATGCAATGTACTCTATCTGCTTTTTTAAAAAGTTCTCCTTCCACAAAATTGTGATGCAAATCCAAGTTCTTGAACAATTAATTTCTAGAAGTAGTTTCTATTTGCAATGCAAAACCTCAAACTTCGTATCCATAGAATATCAAAAGTTACTAAGAGTTAAATCCATTGATTATTGAGCTGCAAGCATTGTTTGAAAAAAATGGAAGCTTGCCAAAAGAATAAAAATGCCTCAAATCACATGCAAAGTTCATTTTGTTTTGTAAACAGTAGGTTGAGTCCAGCCAGTGACTTTTTAAGTAAACATATTGAAACCAAGGGAACAAATTTATAATTATCAGGCTAGGGTTCACCAATTTCAAAATATCTACCCTTAAATATAGCTGCATCTGAACCTACCTTTCAACAACTGTATAAGGGTCTTTAAAATCAGTGAATCATGGGCTTTATCCATAAATTAGAAAGTCCAAACTCCAGTCCTAATTGCAGTATTACTGACTGTAGTATTCCAAAGGAGTGATTTTGTAATTTATGCCAGAGCAAAATTTACTGGCTGTATTTTTGCTAGCTATAATATAGTAATATAAATGCACTTGTATCCAAGTAATTATAATACATATTAATTATCCTCAAATCAAATGCAAATTCCTGTGGTTTTATTTCACTTACCCAAGTGGATAGGGCATGTCCAAAGTACAGGAGGACTTTTGCAGATGTCAAATAGCTAATACAGGATTCTAGGATGGAAAGAACAAAGCACTGTAATGAACACAGGTTGATGTCTAGTAAATTATTACTGCAAGTGTTTGCTATTACCATACTATTCAGAATTTTCTTTTAAAGAATTTGAATGTGATGAATATTTATTTTACTTCTACTGCTAAGGTAACTTGACAGTTACTCATTAATGTAAATATTTCAAGAAATACTTGCCATCCTTTAATAGTAAGTCTATTAACTGCTTTGTAATACCTTTTGCTAGTCAACATATTATGCGGTCCCTGATCATCTCCATTACTCCCATTCTATGTCCATAATATCCTTCATCACAAATGTTTTTATTTATAGGTGCTGTACATACACTTGGAAGGACAGCTCTCCAATCAAATATAGAAGGGATAACTGGGTTCACCTACCAGTTAGAATTTTAATGCAGAAAGTTGTCCAAAGGGCATACAAGCAACTGCATAAACTCAATTTTCTGCCAGAAAACATCCCATTTGGGGATGGTAACCCGAGAAAAATGGTCCCCAATCATACAGCCTGTAGATAGCCCAAACTATCTGCAGTTCTCTCTACATATATGCTGATCATTTTATATGTGCAGGAGGACATTAATCTCATTGATATCATTCTGGACCCGAACGTCATGCCTTATAACAGTTGGTCAGGGCATGCTCTGAAGCATCTTTTATCAAAAGAGCAAAAAGAGAATTTCTATAGCAGCATCCCCTCCTTTCCAGTGGCCCAATATTATTTAAACCCAGTTTCTAAAAAGAACCGGGGGTTCCTTTATGCTTGGAGTCAACTTCGCACAACAGGAAAAGCCCTCTTCTCTTCCCGACAGTCCACTTGATACTCGAATCATGCTTCCCCTCCCCGTTCCTTTCTCTTTTTTTCTTTCTTTTTTGCAGACTGGCCGCCTGCCCTGCCCGCCCCTCCATCCTTTCCACCCGCACCAGCCCCACTCGCGCCCCGGGAAAAGCGCCTTCCCTGCGCGACGAGCCCACCGGGTCCACAGGCGTGTAACCCTTCCAGCACGGCCTCCCCCACCGCTGCCGTTCCTTCAAGCCCAGCCCGCTGGCCCCCGCGCACTCACCACAACAGCCTTGGCTGTTTTGTCGTTCTGTTGCAGACCGAGCCATGGCAATCCGCGGTCACCTCTCGACCCGTTGTGTTTTGTTTTTTTTTTGCTCAGTGGCGGAGGCTGTCAAGCCCTTTCAAGAGCAGAGGCAACAGAGAGAGAGAGAGAGAGACAGAGGGGTGGAAGTATATGAGAGAGAGATCTATAGAAAGCAGAGAAACGCGGGGTGATTCGGGAAGGGGGGGCTAAAAGGGGTGCAGGAGGACGCCACGGTTTCCCTCTCTTTGGTCTTTCCAAACTTAGCTATCACTGTAGCTGAAGTCGGAAAGGAATGGCCTTATGCCCCGGCAGAGGCCAAGAGTGGCCCCGAGAGAAAAGGGGCCCGGCAAAGAGCCCACCGCCCTCGTCAAACTCTCGCCGCCGCCTCTCTACTTCCAGCCAACGCTGCCCACTTGGACTCCTGTTGTGCCTCGCTGGAAAGCCGCCTGTTTATAAAACGCTAGCCGCGAGGGGCCGAGCCAAGGGGGAGGAGAGCCCGGGAATCACCTATTAGAGCCCAGCTGATCTGCATATCTCCGCCCGTCGGTCCGTCTGGGGCTCTGCGTTCGGAGGCTGAGGCCGGGCTGCGACCTCAGGAAAGAGGAGGAGGAGGAGGAGAGCTAGAGGTTGGGGTTCGTGGCGCCTTTTGGGGAGCTGCGACTGACAGGAGGGGCGCCTTTTATAGTTCTGGGAAGGCTGACCGGAATCTCCACCCTTGAGCACCCTGTTTGCACCGAAACAACACAACACCCTGAAAATAATGCAGGGCGTCCTCTTTGGGCAGCCTCTGCCTTCCTCCCTCCCGAAAGCGTAAACCCCAAAGCTGGTGATTCTGCTTGCAACAAAAGTGTATGGGACGGGGTGATCGTAGCGATCCGAAGATATTTTGTTATGTTATACCCCCCTCCCCTTCCCTCTTTTAATAAAGTTTATGTATTTTTACTTTTTTTCTGT
This sequence comes from Crotalus tigris, assembly GCF_016545835.1. Taxonomy (NCBI): domain Eukaryota; kingdom Metazoa; phylum Chordata; class Lepidosauria; order Squamata; family Viperidae; genus Crotalus; species Crotalus tigris. Next base: position 4,339,146 of record NW_024100214.1, read on the forward strand.
GCGTCGTTTTTGATTTAGTGCTAGTTTCTCTTTTCTTTTGGCTGTGAACGGTTTTTATTTATTTATTTTGCATCGAAACTTTATTGTTTATAAGCCATTTGGGGAGTTTTTAATGGGAACCTTATTATGGTATATGTATATTTTATAAATGAATAAAACAGAAATTAAAACAATGAAATTTGTTTCCGTGCAAATATGTCAGACCATAAAGTTAAATGTTAAAAAGCTGCGTCCTTTCTGCTATTCTCTCATTTAGCTGTCATTATTTACTTATTTAGATAATCTTATTTCTTCTATGCAGTATCCTTATTTAACAAGTGAAATTTTTTAACTTAAGAAGGAAAAACCGATAAATCTAAAACAACCTTTTCAAGGTCTTTTTTTCTCTCCATCCAAGCCTCCTATGGTGGAATCCTGGAAAATGGGGGCATACCCCTGAAAAATGACATTTATTTTCATACATGGAAAAACACAGGAGTCTGTTGTAGGTTAGTTTGTATGCAGCATTGTCAAACTCAAGATGCCAATCAATTTGGAATCAACAACAATATGATGGTGATCTTTACATATTTGGATTAATGTGGATAAAGAAAGATATACAACTGTACATTTGAAAAGAAAAAAATATATAAAACCTCCAAGCAGGTTTTTTTTTTTAAACTGGCAGGTTGACAGGCACTTTCATTTTAGTAGTTCTCTATCAAAAACTGGCTCCTTTTAAACAGTGTTTTCCTTTTCAGTTATTTTCTTTGTTGCGATACTTGTAATTTGCTTGATTATTTGTTTATATATTTTGCAATGATAATTTTGCTTGTTTTACTATTGACTGCCTCCAAAATTATTTGAGAGGTATTGGCAAAATGGGCAATACAAGCCTTTTCTCACCAAAATGTTAGTCTTGGAAGGACTGGTTATAAATGAATAGGAAGAGAGAGACCTTAAAATGGAACCTTATTATCATTTCTATGTAGTTCAATGGTACATTGACATCATGAAGCAATTGTGGTGAAAAAAGAAACAATGAGATTTTTTTTTCAAAAAATGGACAAATTAAAAGGGAAAATGATATACTCAAGGGACTTAATTTGTGCCCAATGTTTAAATAGCATACACAGTGTTTTTAACCCTTATCCTATAATATGGGAAATAATAAGTAATAATAAATCAAAATATATGCAAAGTGGCATTTGTTCATTGGGAAGCATTGACAACTTTTCAAAAGGTTTCCAGGGGAGATTCCGTTCTTTGTAAAAGATGTTAAGCATTGCTAGTCCATTTCAGTTTCAGCCAAAATATATAGCCTCCTCAAATAGAGTAGAGTTCAGAATATTACACATTTATGAGAGTTTATTTCCTGTTTAATAATCCATTTTCTAATGGAAGCAAACACAGGAAGACAGTATATATCAGCCATCTTCTGTTTTCGTATTGTGGCAGTCAAAAGGAAAAAAGCCACTTGGAAGTCATCTCGTAACAATCCTATTTATTGGAATCTTTTTGCATTACTCTATTGCCCATAGACACTCTGGACAATAGTCACATGGAGAACAATATAAACAATATATGTACAAATAGTTTACAAATGTTTTTGCACATTAAAACTAGGGCCTAGTAATGAAGTCATAAAGTGCAATTAACTATTACAGAGCCTTTGGGAATGGATGGCATACTAATACAGTACATAAGTAAATATACTATTAAAGAGCAAATGAACAGTGATGCCTTCCCCAGCCATTTATAGGATGAAAAGAGGAAGCAAGCCTAACCACATTGGGGAGAAAGCTCCATAATAAGGAAGCTGCTACAGAAAAGGCCCTGCATCCTTCCGAAGATCGGATAAGCAAAGTGATGCGTTTCCTGTTTTTTCAGGGATAGCCCTAAGGGGCAGAATAGGGAATTCACATAAATGTGGAATGGAGAAACAAAATAAGGAAAAAAAAAAGAGGAAAAAAGAAAATATTCTGAGAATTATGTTTGGTCTTTTAGGTGAACATATGGATGGCATTTCAGCCCATGCCATGATACAGTTTAAATTAAGCTTCAGAAGAGGAATGAAGTTCATAGTTCATTTTTAGTACATTTCTTTGTGAAAATATTTTAAAATCGAGAACATATTATTTTGAGAGGAGTTTTTTGAGAGATTCTATGTAGTATCTTAATAATTTTTTAACCAAATTGTTAAGATTAGACCTGCAAAACAATGTTTCTGCGAATCTACTAACACAAGACTCAGTGGAGAAAATGTTGAATATACCAATATTACTGAAGAAGAGAAACAGTATGCTCTATATAATTTCTCTCGATACTGAAGCTTAAAAAGATTATGAGCCAAAGACCCTTGCATGAAAATACAAATCAAAAGAAAGGCAGATCAGAATCCATTTCACTCCATACATAAGACCTGATATGGTCTAGAACTGCTTTTAAAACAATATTAAGAATCTGAGTATCAGCCAGGAGAGGACCAGGTGAGTATATTGTCCCCATCTCAGTCTGGTTCATCCCAGCCAGCAATTGCTTAAAAGCAGACATATAACGGATAACTCTCCTTCATTGATATAACTGATGATCCTTTTGAGGAAGTCTATTGAATACAGAATATGAATATTTCTGATTCTGAAAAATTAGTAGGCAGTATCATGACAACGCTGAGGCACAACAATTAGGAGGGGTGGATTTCATCTGGGGTGGAGGAAACAATATTCAATTGTTTACTGAATTCAGATAACACAAGTAACTAAAGTCACAGTTTCTTAAGTCTTTCTCATGGCCATGTTAGAGGAAGTGTGCTCATGCATGTGTGAGTGAGATAGATGCAGGGCTTTTTTTATCATAGAATGCCCAGAACGCAATTCCGGCACCTTTTTTGGATGGAACCTTGTAGGATAGGCAAGGCGAGTTGTATGATGTGTGAGTTCCGGCACCTTTTTTTTTTTTTTTTTACAAAAAAAGCACTGGATAGATGCTGCTACAGTAACCATGTAAGACCCAAATAAAAGTAAGATCTAACCAGAACGATGTTCCAAAATGTATTTATTTTCTGCAAGCAGTTCTTCAAAATTGGTCACGAGGCATCTGCTGCTGCTGAATTAAGTATATAGGCCATTGCTGGAGGCATGACTATCAGTTGCAGGGACCAGTAATTTGCTCCCCCATGGAAGCTCTTATTTAAAATATGTTTAAATATGCCTAGGTTAACATGGAGTCAATAGTTATATCAATGAATCACATTGTTAATCTTATCCATGGGAGGAATATCTTCTTGGTGAGGACCTTAAACACTGGTAAGAACATAAATTAATGAATGCTTCTGTTAATAGAGAAGACTTAATATTATGACATGGTTGTGCCATAACAACAGTGTGAATAAAACATACACTGGCAGCATATGCACATGGTCATATTCTTTGATAGGATTAATAAGATCACATTCAGCATGTGACTTATGTCACTATCTGTTGGTAAACAAAAACTTTTCCTCTGCTTTTACTTCAATTTGGTTGTGAACTCACAATTAATAGCCTCACCAAAAAATGTTCATATAAACATTTCTAGGCCAGATTGATAAGTAATAATAGATTCTAAATAAGAAATGTTTTGCTCTTCCATTTCAAAGAAATGTTTCACAACATTTCTCTATGCATTTCATAGCAGGCTAGTGATCCACTGATGATTTTTTTTTTCTCCAGAGATCATGCAATAGGACTAATACAGTGAATCTTCCTCCCTATAACAATCAACGATTGCTTACAACCTGTGCTCAAAATGCATAAAAAGGTAGCGTGCTTCTGTGCTATATATGTGGCTATATTGCCACATCAAACTGATGCATACTTCTTGTCTCCTAAACCACTGACAATTTTGAAGATGTACATCTCAATGTTGGGTCATTAGTTCAAGGCACTCTTGGTCATCAAACATTTGCAATTTTGATTTCATCCAAGGAGGAGACTGAGTACTTGAAACGTAAGTGTGGTGAACTTCCTGTTTTCTTACCACCAGCTAGCCTGAGCAATTTTGCAAAAAACGATTTGCACAAAATGTAACACCAAACACGTGACAGGGTGGATCCTTGGATAGGCACCCTTTGGGCTTCTCATATCCAGCTTCAATCAGTCAAAGGAGACAGAGAAAGAATCCCGAGGATTGCAAATGAAGGAAACCTGGTGGGCAGGAGGATGCTAGATAAACACCAGTTTTAAAAATCCCAGACGTTATCAGTCAACAGATTGCTGGGATAGAGCTGTTTCTGTTTAGGTGCAGAGAGAGGAGAGAACGTTCAGAAAAAGCATTCTAACAAAGGAAGTAGCTCTTTTTTAAAGTCAAAAACCTGGGGAAATTACAGGTCTGACACATGTTTGGCAATCAGATAATTCAAGCTCAACTTCCTTCCTTTAAAATAGAAATGGGAATTCAATTTCATCATCATGGGCAAGTTGGCTCGGAGCAAATGCTTGTGGGCCAACAATTCAGTTGGGGAGCAGAGACAGCCCAGGCAAAAACAAATATTGCCATATCCCAAACAAAGGATGGGCAAACCACTCAGCATATTTGCCCATACCCACACATTCAGTTCACATATAAGTGAATCCCAGCCATGGTAAGTGACTGGTAAAAAAGACACAGTTGGACTGTTTCAGGGTTTCAGATGAAGATGAATCAAGGGATATCTTTTTATTGTATACCAATCACTTTTCCATTGTTTGTTTATTTGTGTCAGAAGCATCACCATTTAAATAAGGCATACTATATGACATAAAATTTAAAATATAAAATAGAAGATTAAACAGATCTTGCCCAGAAACTAACAACCTTAACTGTGTTCTGTTGCATTGCCATGAGGTCCTGTGTGCACTGATCAGGACCCAAAGGGCAGGTAAATAATAATAATAATAATAATAATAATAATAATAATAATAATAATAATAATAATAATAATGATAATAATAATAGAGTTGGAAGGGATCTTGGAGGTCTTCTAGCCCAACCTCCCGCGCAGACAGGAAACCCTATACCATTTCAGACAAATGGCTGTCCAGCCTCTTCTTAAAAACTTTCAGTGTTGGAGCATTCACAGCTTCTGGAGGCAGGTTGTTCCACTGATTAATTGTTTTAACTCTACATATGTGTTGTCTGCATGTTATCACAATCGCAAAGGGAAGAAGCCACCGGATAGCCCATTTGTTCAAAGTGTCTCTGGATTTATTGTACCCATGCACAGTCTATTCAACAACTTCCACACTTCCCACTTTTGCCAAACCAAGGTGCCAGTTCCTCTGTTGGTTGCATCCAGTGTTGGTTCTTTGTAGCTTTCCATAGGTCATCTCTGCTTTTAAATTCTTCAAAAAATTTCTATTGAAGCATTTCTTTAAGATCCTAGAGTACCATATATAGTATTTATCCTTTTTTTTTAAAAAAATCTTGTGAGTGAGAGAGCATAGAGATTTCACTTTTTCCTTAGCCCATGATCAGTACAGGCCACTCACTGGTTTCTGAGAACAAGATCAGAAGACGTCATCCTCTCACTTCTGCCCCTTTGTAAATGCACCCACATGATTTCCAGTTTCATCCCATTCCTTTGATTTCCAGCTTCAGTTCAAAACAACTATTTCCTAACCTGAGCTTTCTTATTCCCTTCAGAGTGGACAATCTCCAAAACCTTGTTCCAATTCTAACAGCAGCCCCAGTTCCATTGGCTGCAGGGTTCAGAAAGTCCTTCCTCTCCAGCAGCTGGTCACTGTCCTGTGCAGCCATTTCATTCTAGGCTTTCAGGAGGTGGCTGTTTTGTTTTAGAACAGTTATGGCAAACCTTTTGGGTGTGTCAAAAATTCAGAAAATGATGATGGCAAACCTTTTGGGTGTGTTAAAAATTCAGAAAATGCCTATGTTGGCATCTCTCTCTCTATCTCTCCCTCCCTCCCTCCCCCTCCCTCCCTCCCTCCCTCCCTCCCTCTCTCTCTCTCTCTCTCTCTCTCTCTCTCTCTCTTTCTCCCCACCTAGTCACCCTGGACAGCGGCATTTGATGGCTGTCCTGAGGCTAGCCTAAAGTAGAGGCTTCGGCTCTACTTAGTGTCACCCTTGCCACTCAGAAAGGCCATCTCATGCCATTCCCCAAGGTGTGCAAATCTTGGGGGACAATGTAATTGCCCCTGCAGTTCAATGTTTTCCAAGATCTTTCTCACATCACTTACCATCAGGTAGTGTTCTCTTTCTGTTGACAGGTCCCCTGTAGCCTACCTAAGGCTGCTCTACTAGACCTTTGTCTTTAAAACAGCTTTGGAGAATGCTCTTCTGCAGCCTCTAAAAACTGTCCCAAAACATGCCTTGTTTTCGAGAAATTTTTGGAGGCCCTGGAGGCTGCATGAGAGCAAGTCCTCTTATGGGCCTTTCAGAAGCTGCATGAGAACACATCTGTTTCTCACATGGCCTCTGTGGTCTCCAAAAATTGTGTGAGAATGGGGAGTGGTTTTGAGAATAGTTATTGTCGAGTCTTGGTGAACACTGGCGTGTCACCCGAAATGTTGTGATGTGTCACCTTTGACATCCATGTCATAGGTTCACCCTCACTGGTTTCAGAGTCCTGAGATAGAACCCCCATTAAGTCAATGAAACTCATGCTCCATTCAGCCTTACGTTTCCTAAAGGCCAGTCATCCTTTCGGTTCTGGACAATGCTCTTCTTACTTTCCTATGCCCTCCCCACACAATATTGCAACTCTTTCCTTTTCTGTAACATTGCAAAACATAATTTGTTTGCAATGTAGGAATTTTGCTATTTTATTTCACTGAAGCCCATCTATCCGTTCTTACTTGCTACCAAGTTTCTATGGACCTATATAGGAAAGGCATAGTGAACTGTTCTGTGGTATATTGCTTTGATTCTATTGTAGCATTTTAAAATTTCTTGACCACAGCACAGCCTTTACTGTACTTGCTTTGAGGTACAAGAACTGTAAGATGCAAAAGAGATGTGTGGGATAATACCAAGACTTGCAATAATACAAGGGTACAGATAAATTCTCTAGGTTTGTTTGGCATTGGCTAAAGAAACCAATAGAAATATTCTATATTTACCCCACATTGTGTAGGTTTGCTATATTAAGCATTGCTGGTTATGGAGTTCAGTATTTTCTGATTTGTTATACTGAAATAATGTGGACGGATATAAAGAGGAATTCCTCACATCATATGAAATCCCTTTGAATGCCTTTTTTTCATTCATGCAAAGCATTGGTCAAGGTTATGTTCTAAATAAATCCCTACCCATTAGTTTTCTGAATTTGATAACTATTCCAAATAAGGTTGGTAGTAAACCGCCAAACAGCTGGTTTCTTAAATAATAGACTAACTTGCTGGATCAACACAGAACTCGCTGCAACCTCAGGCTTTATGGATATTAAGTTGTTTTTTTCAGCACATTGCTCAAGGATTCCGTTCAGGGTTCTAATGTAATTATAAGGGATTGTATTTCTACGGCTGTCCATAATTTGTTTTGGCTATTCTCATAAACAACAGTAATGCCATTTCCTTTCTCTCACCCCAGATATCTTGACATGTGTGGCTTTCACAAATACTTTTTATCAGTATTTTTATTTATTTTAAGGCTGTGTAGAGAAACCTGTTTGTCTCTTTATATTGCTTCAGTATTAGAGATAGGATCGGAGAAGAAATCCATCACAGATTTCCTTTATATCAAAATGTTCTGATCTGCCAAGCTTTACATAAGATAATAATTCATTGGTTTTTATCTGAATTACCAGAAGTATTTATTGTATGGTGCTAAAGGAAGACTTCTAGACAGCATACTAAAAAGCAGAGACATCACTCTGCCAACAAAAGTGCGTATAGTCCAGGCCATGGTTTTCCCAGTTGCAATGTATGGCTGTGAAAGTTGGACCATAAGAAAGGCTGAGCGCCAAAGAATTGAGGCCTTTGAACTATGGTGCTGGAGAAGACTCCTGCGAGTCCCTTGGACTGCAAGGCGTTCAAACTGGTCAGTCCTAGAAGAGATCAACCCCGACTGCTCTTTAGAAGGCCAGATCCTGAAGTTGAAACTCAAATAGTTTGGCCACTTAATGAGAAGGAAGGACTCACTGGAGAAGGGCCTAATGCTGGGAAAGATTGAGGGCATTAGAAGAAGGGGACGACAGAGAATGAGATGGCTGGATGGAGTCACTGAAGCAGTAGGTGTGAACTTAAATGGACTCCAGAAGATGGTAGAGGACAGGAAGACCTGGAGGAACGTTGTCCATGGGGTCGCGATGGGTCGGATACAACTTCGCAATTAACAACAACAACAAAGGAAGACTTGCCATTCCCTCTATCCAGGAGTAATTATGCAATCTTAGATGTCACTCATTTAATTAAGGCTGTATACCACCTCCACACATTCCAGCTTAATATGATACAAGCTACACCAACCAGCATTTTAGGGCTTTTCCCTGAAACTTCTTCTTACAGTTATAACCCACTGGAGTTTTACTGAATATATAATCTGAATAATTCTGGAGAACTAAGACATTTCCGCACTATAATGAGAGCTTTTCGTTTATTTATTTACTCATAAAATTTATTGGCCACCCATTTTACCATAGGAAAACTCTGGATGGCTTACAGTTACATATAAGCTAAAACATAAACCATTAAAATCAAACATTAAAACCAAAGACGCATAGGGATGGCGGGGGCAGAGTTGGGGAGAGGTGGGATTTGTTATTATTCACTCAACCCACTGGGGCCCCAAGCTGACTGGCACAGCCACATATTTAGGCCCTTACAAAAAGATAGGAGGGTTGGGGCCAACCTCACATCGGGGGGCAGGATGTTCCAGAAGGCAGGAGTAACAGCAGAGAAGGCCCTCCTCCTAGACCTTGCCAACTGGAATAATCAGGCTGACAGGACCCACAACATATCTCCTCTGCCAGCACGAGTGGTACGGGCCAATCCCAGTGGGGTGAGATGGTCCCTCAAGTAACCTGATCCCATACCATGATGGGCTTTAAAGGTGACCATCAAGACCTTGAATTACATCCAGCAGCAGACTGGTTATGAATGCAGCTCATGGAGCAGTGGTGTAACAAGGTTAGTTGGAGGTAATAGAAGGAATTGCATGGTTACTGGTCTTCTTCTAGGCAAACTCCAGTAACAATTTCCTTAGTTAAACAAATAATGCTCCCTCTTATCCAGAAAGGAGAATAAAGAAGGAAGACTTCAGCAACATTAATTGTGCATTTCTTTCGGGCAAAATCTTAATACTGCAACATAGGTCACTTTGGAGATGTTTGCCTTTTCCAAACTGAAGTGAATCTTTCTTGAAATGGTCCAAAGTGAATCAGATTAGTCTGAGGGCAGATTCATACTTTCTGTTTGCCCCAAGGCCATTTCATTCAAAACTGTTACTTTCCAACCTGTTGTGTCTTAAGCTCTTTAAAATAGATAGTCTGAAGTACTTGATACCATTCTAGTTGAAGCCTCAGCTATGACTGATTGCTGGCATGTCTCCACTCCTCCAGTAAATTGATCATTGTCCTGGGCAGTCATGTCATTTGGGCTGCTGAGATGCAATATTCTTTGCTGGTCAGCAGTTCCATTTTTAAACTTACTTTGGGGTCGATCCAACAATCAACTGTTAAGTCTTTTTTCAACCTATATTTTCCCAATCTCTCTACAGGTTTTTTTTTCCATTCAGTTCATCCTTACATCTCTGTGGGGCTATCTTTTGATTTATGCCAGGCTTGGTGAAGAATTTCCCCCCCTTTCCCCTACTCTGGGGAAATGAAGGGGCAGAGGAGAAAGAAAGGGCATGTATTTGTGTTCCCTTGGGAAAGGTTTATGAAGGCATCCATGTGTGTGAAGATCTGAAAAAGGAAAAGAGAAGTATAAGGACTATTGAGGAATGGAACAGTTCCATAAAGGAAAAGGCAAGCATTGGTACACTGATCTATGCAGAGCCAGCAGATATGAAAGACAAGAAGCCAGAGAAAGACCAATTATGGCCTGTAGTGGCCATAAACTGGACTGAGCACTGGCCCCAGCCCTGTTGTTAAACCAAGCTGCAATTTCGAAAACGGGGTTCCAGAAGATCCAGGAGCAGAATGGGAAATGAGCAGTTGAGGCTGCTGTGTGATTGTTATTCTTGTTGTTGTATCTGACTCTTGGTGACCCTATGGATCGTAGCATGCCAGGCCCCACACCAGGTCCTCCACTGTTTCCTGTAGTCTGCCCAAACTCATACCTACTGCATTGATGACACTGCCTAACCACCTCTGCCATCCCTTTTGCCTTCAATCTTTCTCAACATCTTTCCCAAGGAGTCCTCTCTTCTCATTCAGTGGCCAGAGTATTTGAGCTTCAGCTTCAGTATCTGTCCTTCCAAAGAACAACCAGGGTTGATTTCTTTTAGGATTGACTGATTTGATCTGCTTGCAGTCTGAGGGACTTTCAAGAGTCTTCTCCAGCACCATAATTCGAAAGCATCAACTCTTTGGAGCTCAGCATTCCTTATGATTCAACTCTCACAGCCATGTATCACTTTTGGGAAAACCACAACTTTGACTATATGCTGTGTGGACTTGCTTTAATCCTTCACATTCCCTTTGGAATTTCATAAGAACTTGTGGAAGATTTAGCTTTTTCCCAAAGGTTTTAGTAGATGAAGAAGGAAAAAAGCACCCTTCTGAAAAACTGTCAAAGGCTATCCTATCCTCCATTCTCCATTTTAAATAACTTAACTCTTCTTAGAGTAGACGTGTCAAACTCATGATGTAACGTGACATCGCGCGACATATCAGAGCTTTTCCTCCATTGCCAGCAATGGAGTGGGCACAGTTTCCTCGTGACGCATCCGGCCTGTGGGCCGGCAGTTTGACACCCCTGCCCTAGAGGTAGATCAATTGTCATTCTGTACTAGATTCCCCTTTTCAATACTTGTAACTTTTTTATATGGAAAATAGCAATCAACACACGCACTCCCCTCTGCACCAGAAACTATAGGAGTGAGGTAAAATGTTCTCATGTCTAAACACACCCCAGAGGCTTGATCTAGTCTATTTCATACACTCATAAATTGAAGTACACCACTGCACATTCTAGATGTCTGATTCCAGAAGGAAAAAAAAACACACACACAAATAAACTGTGGCATATAAAGTTGTCATCCAGAAGTGATTTGTACATGTTCCATTCTTACAGTAACAATGATAGTGTTTTTGAAAGCTGGCCTTCTTATCAAGACATAAACAATAACACAAGTGAGAATATAACAGCTTTGAGTACACCTTAGTTCCAGGTGCAGTTTATTTGTATTTTGTTTATACTTCTTGAATAAAACTTGTTGAGAACATACCTGAGTCGTTTGCCCTGAGCAACACAAAACAACTTAAAAAAACAAACAAACTACTGTTTTTTTAAGTTCTTAATTTTATGCAGACTCATCTCAAATAGTGTAAATATCAAATCAAATTCTGAGTGGAACTTAAATAGCTGACAAACGTTTCCACACTTCAGACCTGTGTTGTTTGTCTCTTTCTCTTCTGCCTCCTTTCCCACAAATAAACTCACTGAAAATGAAGTTGGTTTCTAAGTTTCAAGCCTTTTCTTTGCTTCAATCACACTGAAGATTTGATGTTCTGTCCAGGCCATATTTCTCTACTGACTGGCAGATCACCTTGCCTGCTGAAGTGGGGAAGGAAGGGAGTGAGGGAGAGAAAGAAAGAATTTACCATTTTTCCTGTCCTGAAGGTGCTTTGCAAAAAAGGAGCTGGACTTTCTTGGGTTTTTTTTTCTATTGAAAATATTTCACTTCTCATCCAAGAAGCTTCTTCAGTTCTGACTGAATGGTGGGAATGGAAGGATTTATATTCTTTGCATTCATCTGGTCGTAAGCACTCTGAAGGTCGGTCATTAGTTCTCTGACAGTCACTCTTTTGAAGACAGCAAAGTCCACATCCTGGACAGAAAGGACCACTGGTTTGAAAGGAGTCAAAGAGGCCATCTATTTGGCACTCACAGGCAATTCCATCAACAGACACATTGACCTACAACTAGCCTACGAACCCCTCAGAATCCAAACCAACTGTACAGCCAACCAGAGATAGCACTGACCTGCAACCAACCCATGAAAGCCCCCTCTTCCCCACTAGCAGTTCACCTCCCAATGACCCTGAAGTGATGTAACCTCCCCATCGTAAGACCCATCAAAAGCCTCCCACTGGTGACTCACACCCAATCCATTACAAGACCCTCACTTGACATACCCACACCTAAAGCTCTTATAAACAGAAGAGCATTGACACAGACATCCCCTAAACTCTGCTGAAAATATTACCTAGCCTGGTAACAAAATGTTCAGAAACCAACCCACAAGCTCGGAGAACAAACCTTCACCCTCATCCTATACCCAAGCTATTCGCAGAGGCCATTTATACTGAAATTGAACAGCCCTCTCTCAACAGAGGGGGAGAGATATCTCCTGTCTACAATGCAGCCCTTTTAGCAGTTCCAAGAAGATTCCATTCCCATTTGCCCTCTGATTCAGGTCACTCTGAGGATACAGATAAACCCCCAAGTGGCCTTAATGACTCTCGGAGAGCTAAAAATCTCAGAAACTAAAAAAAAAACCCCAATCACTGCCTAAACGCCACTGTTGAGTCCGTCGCGAAATGGTAAGACACGAGAAGCAGTTGTAGTTCTCAGGAAACCTTTATTCTTCAGTTCAGCTTACATTGGAATATGGCGGCAATGCCCAAAACTCTCAGCCTCCTTTTATAGGCCTTTCCCAGGTCAATCTGTTACTTTTGGTGCGCCAGCACCCGCACATGCGCACACGTACTGGCGACAGCCTGTCTGGTCCCGGGCAGCTTGCACCTGCCCGGGACCATCCGCAATGCCCCGAGCCTGCTTGCACAGGCTCCGGACATAACAGCCACAGTAGCTGAAAGCTATCAGGAACTTACTTGCCACTTCCACTCTGCCTTCCTGCATAACCAACAGTTGAGGAGCACCATCTTGCCTTCTCAATCCTGCCTTTCCACACCCTATCACTCAGCTGGTAAGAGCTTGCTTGCCATCTCAGTCCCCACTTCTCTATTTGTCACAATGGCCAGGTTAACATTTCAGTGTTTGAAAACTGATTCATTTAAGCGTACAAAGCATGGCGGAAGCAGCAACGTATTAATTTTGGAAATCAGACAATAATGAACATGTTCTAAGTGCAGTGTAGTGGTCAACTGTGAATTTATGTGCTGGGCTATGTGGAGATGTGATTCCACTTAAGCAACATAAAACAAATATGTATGTATCTGTACATCCTTAGTTCTCAAGAGATTTCCACTGAAGAACATTCTATTGAAGAATATACACAGAACACACTAACATGTTTTAAAAAGTTTGACCACAATTGAGCCCAAAATTTATGTTCCGAGGTGAGAAATTTATTAAGTGAGTTTTGCCCCCTTTTATGACTTTTCTTGCCACATTTGTTAGGGGAATCACTGCAGTTGTTAAATTAGTAACAAAATTGTTACGTGAATCTGGCTTCCCCATTGACTTTGCTTGTCAGAGGGTGACCACGGGACACTGCAACCATCATAAATGTGAGTCAGTTGTCAAGCATCTAACGTGAATCATGTGACCATGGGGATGCTACAATGATCATAAGTGTGAAAAATGGTTTTTCGGTGCCGTTGTAACTTCCAACAATCACTAAGCGATCTATTTTAAATCGAGGACTACCTGTATTACATTTTCCAGATGCTATGTTTGTTAACTTGAGCTGTACAACTCTTAATTTCAAACACCTATTAATAAAATAATGGATAATGGTGAGAACTAAAAAAGATTTTGAATGGTGGCACACATGTGGTCCACGATATTACACTTTGATAGAAAATACGCCCATGTCTCTAATTGCTTCTGGATGACATTCAGGTATTCTGGATACCATTTAATTTATCTTCAGATGAGCTGAAAGCCGCTTCATAGAATATTGAGCAATCATACTTTAGGCTGGCAGAGAGGATTGAAAATACAAGAGCACCCTTTTTAGACTAGACCAACAATTCATCAAGAACAGCATGTCTCAGACTTCATTCATATCAGCCAGACTTGTAAACTCAATGCAGTTTCTCTCTCACAGCCCAGTATCAACCATGTGCTTCATAAATGAGCCCACATAGATCTGTCAGATTGGGATATGAAGCCAATACTAGATTAGAAAGGAAATTGAAAAAATATGTCTGACACACCCTCCTTATATGGACAAGTTGAGCAACATTAAACAAATTAACAGCTTTTGCTAAATGTCATTCTATTCAAATCAGTCTTAGGTAATGAGGCAGTCATGCTAAGGTAGCAGCATTCAGTTAATCCACAGTTGCATAAATGCTTTATTGTATTTTATTGTTTTATTTAGCTATACACTGGTTATTGACCAAAATGAATTTTTTATTTTCTTCTCAGTCAGTCAAAGTTTGTGAATGCTCACCTTCTCATTGTTCTACTTCTCCTCTCTTGGTTTTAGGCTCACCATCAAACCCAATGAGCTTTTTTTAAAAACAAAAATCTTGGAGGCTCTGGTGATCATTGATATGCCAACCTGCTTGTGGGGATGAGCAAACAAATTACAGATAAAATTAAACTACAACTGAAAAGTTGTGGATTAGTATGCTCATCAGTCTGGCAGTGGCCTTGGGTGGTCAAATAGTTGCCATAGATGGGGGTGCTTTTCTGCTCTTTCAGCTGATGCTCCGAATAGACTGATCACAGTAACGCATGCCGATGTCATCTCCCAATTAGACTGCACAATCTTTATGGATTTGCCATTGAAAAGTATTTAGAAGTCATGGCAATCAAATTGTTGCTTTTTGCATTTCTTTTTTTATAACCTTGTGGTTAAGTAACATGGGAAGAAGTTTGTATAGCTGCCGTTTTTTTAAAAAAAGATCTTGGCTTTAAATGTGTATATTATTCAAAGAACTAATTATGTTTCAAAGATGTTGTGAGAGTCAAAATATAGGCAGACTCTCCATATTACCAAAGAGTGCCTTCTCTGGGCAGAGGGGCTGGTGTAAACCCAGCAGTCACATGATGCTCTCCCTTCCCTCACTCCATCCCATATGACTTTCTGAAAGGGAGAAGAGAGGCTTAGAAAAAGAAAGAGTAGGAGGAAAAGAAGAAGGAGGAGGAGGAAGAGGAAAAAGAGGAGGAGGAGGACTGCAACAAACACACCTTATGCTGGCAAACTAAACAAACCTGTAAGTCAATTATCAGGATGGGAGCTTAAAAACAGAAACAAAGATACGATACCTGTTTCAAGGAGTGCCATTGTGCACCTCCAGATTCCTGGAGAACATACATTTTCCTGACTAATCACTCTCTTAGTGTCAGCCAGACTAATAAACATCTTTTCATTTACCAATCTGCTGATGAAAGGCCGCAAGCACCTTAAGCTGACATTGTTAAAAAAAAAATCTAGCCAAGAAGTTCAGGAAGATTGTTGCTGAGATTGAACAGCTATGGCACTGAAAATACTCCTTCCTTCTTTGGTTCTGGCTCTTTTTGAGGAAGGCAAATTATTAAGAAGTATACTTCAATATTTGTATTTGTAAAATCCAAATCATATTTATATTTTATTTTAATTTAAACAATCGATAACAATAGAAACAACCAAGACTGTCTAAAGCAGGGCTTTTCAACCTTTTCACCCATCGTGCCACTTTTAGGATATGGCAACATCCGAGTACCACCAGTCGCCTAGCAAGGTGACAAAAACTTGATGACCAAAAAAAAAAAAAGAGGAAAAAACTGATAAAGTACAGGTAATCCTCGACTTACAACAGTTCGCTTAGTGACTGTTTGAAGTTACAATGGCACTGAAAAAAGTGCCCCCCAAGCCACAGCCGAGCAAGACACCTGCCTGCGCGCCCGGCGGCGCTCTTCCTCCTGTCCGAGGTTTTCATTGTTGTGAGCATTTCTGTTGAGGATTGGCAGGGTGGGGTGAGGTGGAGGGGTGTTTGGTTTTTATTCCCCCTGTCTGCTGGGTGGTTGCAGCAGGTTTTGGTCACTTCACATGACCCTGGGACACTGTGACCGTCATAAATATGAATCAGTTGTCAAGCATCTGAATGTAAATCACAAGATGCTGCAACATTCCAGCTGATCGGCATTTCTTCTGAGCTCAGCAGAAGTTCCAGGATCAGCGCTGAGCTCCAGCTGGAGCCTGGCACTGATCCTGGTGCTTCCACTAACCCCTGACAGCCCTGAAGAAGCGCTGATCCTGGTGCTTCTGCTGAGTCCTGACAGCCCTGCAGCTCCAGCCATCTCTCACTCAGGCTTGTGCAGTGCTGCCACCGGTTCAGCTCATTCCCCTCCCCTGCTACCACTTTTCTAGGATGGTCGTGTACCACCTGCCAGGTGCCAGTGTACCACAGGTGGTACCTGTACCATTGGTTGAAAAGCCCTGGTCTAAAGCACCGCATCTACCTTCATACATAATAATACTGGTATGGGCAATCTTTTAGCAGCTTAATATTTTTTCAAAGGTGAGAATTGCAGAAAGGCTGAATCAGAATTTTCTGGGTATTTTGTGGGATGTGAGAAAACAATGTGGGGTGGAGCAGGGCTTGGATTGACTAATATTCTTTGTACTCTCCTATTGGTCAGCTCAGTACTTCAAGATGGTTGACCAAAAAACTGCTCATGGCTCAACTTCATCCTGCTTTTGAGGGATTGGTAAATAGAAACAGTTGCACTGTGGGAATGCCCTTCTTGTGATTATTTTTTCTTGGTATATGAGGAGGACATTGGCACCTGCTCGTCCAGTTCACCATTCACCTGAGCTACAGTAGTGTTGAAGAGATTGCTAGCAAAATTTTTTTAATGCTTGGCATTAAGCAGTCCAATTATCATTTCCCTCCCAGAAGAATCTTTGGAAGTGGGCAGAGTTCCACAAAATGGAGGCTAACATAGGAAAATAGGTGGTAGAATATAGGTCAGCAGCCTAGGCAAGAAAAGGCCCGTACAACATTTTACGGTAAAGTCTCTGCTGCCAGCCTGGATCTCCTTCTCTTTGCCTCCTGTCAATTATTTTATGTCTTTTGAAAATTAAGCATTTTATCCTTGGGAAAGGAGAGTGGTGGATTGGAGAATGTGAGCAGGAGTATAGGCCAATTTCAAAACGGAATCAATCTATGAATGAGTTTTCTATTTTTCCACATATGTCAGAAATGGTATAGGGTCTCCTGCTTGAGCAGAGGCTTGGACTAAAAGACCTCTAAGGTCCCTTCTAGCTCTCTTCTGATTCTTTCTTTCCTTATCCCAGCCCATATTTCCATTATCAATAAACACATTGGTATGTATTCTGATTCCTTGCTGATTTGTGTATTCTACAATAGTATAAAACATTCCACAGGCCAAAAAGTGTTTGAGAAAAACTTTTCCATAGACTTAAGCTGTAAGAGCACATAGTAATTTTAGCTGTGATTAAAGCACGTTGTTGTCATTGCAGGCAACTGATATATATAGAAATGCAACCAGGTAAAAACACAGTATTAACCCATCAGGAGGATTATTATTATAGGATTGGACTTAAATTGGAAGGGATTGTTTTAGTGAACAGGGAGGAAACATAACTAATGAATAATGCAGCCTTGGTTTTGTAGGTTGCATTTGTACCTGTAGCATGATGGAATTAGTGGGGAGAACAGAGGAGAAAATATTTTCCTTTCTAATTATATGTTGCTTTAAGCTTCGTGTTTGCTTGAGGTTAAACACATCACAGTGCCACGGCTCTCATCTAATATGCTTTGATTACAATGTTATCTGATCAACATTGTCCATTTGTGTTTACCTGGGATCAGTTCAATTTCCCCACCTATGCTTAGAATCAAGATAAATCCCTGACTTACACAATCATACACAAAACATGAAAATAACACATGTGTTCCCCCCTCCAAACCAAAACCTGTCAGAACTGAACTTACTGCATGTTCAACATTCCAGAGTTTTGAGAAAGGCACTTTGGTTTTAGAAAAAGAGTCAGGTAGACGGCTGATACCTCATACTGGTAAGGACTTAAAAACAAAACATTGCTTTTACTTTAATGGAAGATATTTTTGGCCTTATCAATGCATAATGGTCCAGTCTAAACTCTACTTTGGAAAGAATGGGGTTAGGACAGGAATGTCAAACTCGCAACGTCATGTGGTGTGTCATGATGTATCGTGACTTTTTTCCATTGCCGGCAATGGGGTGGGCATGGTTTCGCCATGACGCATCCGGCCCGCAGGCTGGCAATTTGTCACCCCTGGGTTAGGATGTCAAAGGAAAAGAAATTTGTTGGGAGAACTTGGAATAATCTCAGGAGCAAGCAGCATAAACACCAAGACTCTAATAAGATTGAAGTGCAATAATAGTGACAATTCAGGTAGCAGGAATTATCCAAAGGTATTGTATTTAAGCAATAGGAATAAGAAGATGTAGAAAGGAAGAAACAAGAGGTAAATGTCTGCCTGTGACTTCTTTCCTCTTTTGCTTTGGCATTCAGATACAAAAGCTGTTATAAAATTAGTTCTAAGTGTTTAACAACTTTATGGTAGGCCAGAAGAAAGACCAGCTGTTTAGTCTGGGGAAAAAAAAAGTCTTACTCAGTGCACTTGTTTTCCTGGTTTTCCAAAAACATATTTTGGAATTCTGGCTAACAGTGCTTGGTTTTCCATAAAAAGGTGCCGGAACTCACACACTTCATACAGTCCGCCTTGCCTATTCTACAGGGTTCCATCCAAAAAAGATGCCGGAACTCCGTTCTGGGCGTTCTATGAGAAAAAAAGCCCTGACTGTAAGTATTCTATGATATTCTTCAAGTTACAGCTGCAAATGTAAAACACAGATTAACCAAACACACTGAACAATCAACTTAAATATGAGAAAATGTTGACTTCCATTTCCTCACTATTTGTAGAATCATGATTCTATATGATAAGAAAGCAACCCTCCCCCAAAATAGCATCATTAGAGCAGAATTGTAAATATCCATAAAGATTGGCTAAAAACATGAGTTGATAAAGATAAAAACATGAGTAATACATGAGATGATAAAGATAAAAACATGAGTAAAAACATGAGTTGATAAAGATAAAATGGAGTGAAAAGGAAAATAAAGAGACATCCCTGAGGATGCGTCCATGAAACAAAAAGGAGCATAGGCAGCTCTGCTGCTAAAGGAGACATCAGGCAGAAAGAGCCCGAAGAAACTCAGAGGAGAGGTGAAAGAGGGAAGGTCCTGGGAATGCCTCAGAAGGAACAGGTCAGTTTGGCTTAATGATAGGCTACAGGCAAAATGCCAGACACTCCCTAAAATCAGAATCTAAAAATGATTTATTGTGCTTGGCTTGGGAGTCTCACCTAACTTCTCTCCCTCTATTGAAACATCTAAGCAAACAGTATTTAACTACCAGTCATGCAGCAATTAAGCCTCACAATATCCTGCTTGCAAAGCTGACTGTGTGAGAGGAGAGTTGACATTCATCAACAATTAGCTGCATGTCATCATGTCACTATGCTTGTTCTCAAGGCCCAAGAAGAGGCCAGAAATTCCAAAGCAGGAGCATCATTGCCTTGCCCGCAGAGCAACTGGGTACATTTTCCTGCCAGGCACGAGCTGGGTTAATTTTGGGGCTGGAGGTATTACCCCTTTCCTCCATATCATTTGCTCTGTTCTTCTCATCAACTTGCAAATCTTTGACCCCTGCATGCAAAAGTGAATACAGCTTGGTGCGAAAGGCATGGCAGATTAGATTCCCTTTTCCAGATATGTTTGTGATATGGTGGTGGTCAAAAAAGTCTGCAACCACACAATTAAAAGCCCTGTCTCTTTTCATATGCATAACATGTAAAACAATTCCATTTTTTGACCACCTCTGTCTATTTGGAATTGCCTGCCATATTGTGCATAGCATTTATTTCTTGGCTATTTTTTTCTGCCCTTACAATTTTTGATGATTCCTGGCAGTTGGCATCATCAAATCAAACAGGCACAGAAGAGAGAAAAATGAAAATCAAGTAAGATCTAAGAACTTTAATCAGATTGTTTAATCCTTCCTCCATTGCCTTCTGGAATATCTCAATCATCAGTGATTTCCAGAAGGCCAAGAACAAGGTGGCTGTTCTGTTCTGAACATTGGTAAGGCATTGAGATGAGGCAGGAGTAACAACAGTTGCTTCTTTATTCAATCTTCAACAGAACAACACAAAATGGCATGGATCCCTTTTATACCCTTCTGCAGGGATCACTGTCAACCAATAAATGCAACGTATTTTTCCCACCTTGCGCATGCGCAATAGGCTGGAGACAGCCTGTCTGGTCCGGGCAGCCTCGTGGTCAGCCCAGGACTCTCTGCAGCTTCCTGCACCTGCTGTGTCAATCACAGCCCAGGACATAACACCCCTCCCCTCTTAGTTCAAAAACATAGCCATTACTATTTTGCAATATTACAAATCTAATACATATTCAATTCTTTTGAGCGTATTCTTATTTCTAAAGAACACTTAAGCCTGCCCACCTACTAACAGGAACTTCACATAGTCCTGCAAATATTTTGGTGGTCCTCTGGTCTGCTCTGATCTTCTTGGAGTGGTTACAAGTGCCCGGTCTACAAGCTCGCCTGCCAGGCTCGGCAGACTGGGACTTTGATGCCCACTAGGTACAGGCAAACCCACATCATGCTGACTGGCCGGGTCCTGTAAACCCAGACCAGAGTTCCTTGGTGGGGTGGAATTCCTCAGATCCACGACAGATCCCACTTGGGAGCACTGTCCTGTAGGCACAAGGCCAGCAGACAGAATGGCCTGAACAGCTGGTTGTGTGCAATGTCCCATGGACCCAGTGCCAGAGTCAGGAGCCGCCTTGTTGGCAAACCCCCTATGTGCAGAGTGCAGACCCCAGCTTCCACAGGAAGACTGAGATCCACGATTGGGATCGTAGTCCTCCCTCCCCCAAGACCAGAGTCAGGAGCGGAAGGGTGACTGGGTAGTCTCCAGCGCAGCTGGTCAATGTGCCGACACAACACACAACCATCTTCCAGGGCCACTTCATAGGACAGCAGCCCGGTGACTTTGCAGACCACTGCTGTCACCCAGAGATGTCCAGGTCCATAGTTCCTTGCACAAACTGGATCACCCACCTGTAGTCTCCTAGCTGTCTGTGGCTGTGACACCCGTGAAACCACCCAGTCTGGGTGCAATCTGTCCAGTTTGGTAATGGGATGGTGACCCCAGTGGAGTTCAGCTGGGCTTTTCCCAGTAGCTGTGCAAGGTGTGGTGCATTGGCAAAGAAGAAAGTCAGCTATCCTGTGATGCCAGCTCCCGTGAGTGAGCCGCTTCAAGGTGTTTTTGGTTGTGCATACCATGCGCTCAGCTTGGCCATTGGAAGCCGGATGAAAGGGTGCTGAAGTAGAATGGTGGATCATGTTGGCCTGTAGGAAAGCCTGAAACTCAGAAGAAGTGAATTGAGGGCCGTTGTCAGAGACAAGAACATCTGGGAGCCCATGGGAGGCGAAGATCCCCCTCAAGACCTGGATGATCCTGGCAGTTGTCGTAGTGGACACTGGAACGACCTCTGTCCACAACAATGAGCAAGAATTGCCCCTGAAAGGGGCCAGCATAGTTGATATGAACCCTTGACCAAGGAGCATGTGTGTCCTCCCATCCGTGTACTGGAGCCTGTGGCATTTCAGGCCTAGACTATTGGCAAATGTGGCACCCCTGGACCTGGGTCTCAATTTCCAGGCCACCAGAGATAGCTGCGCACTAGAGCCTTCATCCGGACTATGCCCGGATGTCCCTCAGCAGAGATTGCAAAACTCTAGTGCACAATGAGGTTGGGATTACTACCCTGCTACCCCACAGGACACAACCCATAAAGGTGGATAACTCATGCTTCTGTTTCCAGAAACTCTGGAAATTAGTGCCAGGACACGTGTCAGGCCATCCTGACACTACCCATGTCAACACACGTGTTAGCGTGTGATCATTGACTGTTTCTGCAGCCACATCCCTTGCATTGAGGGGAGACTCAGGCAAATCTGGATAGCTAATATGTGGTTAGCTGGAGCACGATCTGATTCTACAAGCTGTAGAGGCAACCTGCTAAGGATATCTGCATGGCTCATTTCTTTGCCTAGTTTGTGAACCAGTGAGTAGTCATACGCAGAAAGGTAAATTGACCACCTCAACATTCTAGGAGAAATTATGTGTGGGGTTTGCTTGATTGTTGTAAACAACCCCAGCAATGGCTTATGGTCTGTAAAGACCGTGAAGTGGTGACCATACAAAAAATCATGGAACTTTTTTATGCCAGCCACTATGGCCAAGACTTTTCTGTCTATCTGTGCATAATTATGCTCAGCAGATGACAGAGTCCTAGAATAGTAGGCTACAGGGACTTGTGTCCTATCAGCCTTGAGGTGACTTAAGACAGCTCCAATCCCATAAGGGGATGCATCGCAGGCTATACATACTGGCAGCTGCTCATTGAAATGAGCGAGAACAGCATTTGAAGACGACAATGCCTTGATCTCTACAAAACTCCTTTTGTGGACTTGTGTCCACTTTCATGGAGCCTGTTTGTCCAAGAGCCAGTCTAACAGCTCTGCCACTGCAGCCTTGTGAGGGAGGAAAGAATGATAGAAATTTAGAAGCCCAAGGAAGGCTTGAAGCTCGCTCTTCGACTTGGGGCTTGGGGCCTTCTCTTCGCTGGCTACTGTAGACAGTCGACTTCATTTTCGGAATCTGGCTCAGCTACCTCTCAAGCAACCTCTTGATGGATGGATCCTGAACTCATAGGGTGCTTGGAAAGCCACAAGGCCTTGACTGCTCCTCCCGCTGCTTTGTCAGCCGTAATTTCCCTTAGTGCATCCTGGAAGGAAATGCCTTCCTTTGCAAAAATCTTTTGTTGAAGCTCACGGCTCTCAAACCACAAACTAGATGATCTCAAAGTCTTTCCTCTAGGTCTTTGAACTCACAGGGCCTAGCAGCTTGTCGCAGCGCAGCAATAAAGTCTGCAGCAGACTCTCCTGGATGTTGGTCCTGCTGTTCGAATGCGTGACGCCAGGCAATCACTGATAGCTTCAGTTCAAAATGTTCCCTTAACATTTTCTTCAGCTCAGTATAAGTGATGGATTCCAGAGGTGCTGGGGCAACCAGATTTTCAGCAATATCAAATGTCTCTTGCCCACAGACACACAGTAACATTGCAGCTTTGAGCCCGTCTTCCCGAACTTGGTTTACTCGAAAGTAGTTTTCTACCCTGGCTATGTATGAGCTCCAACGCTCAGGGTGAGCTGTATCAAATTTGGACAAACGACCTATCTTTGACATCGTTACTTCTTGGCAGCCTCGTCAACGGCTCGTGCTGCTCTGGCTTGTGAAGGGGTTCCAGAATGAATCTTGCCGAGCTCTCCTCCAGCATCTTCGTACTATCAGGCAGAGACGCACGAGTTTGGAACGCCGCACTTCCAAGCGCTTCAGGCCTTCCATGGTGAGTCAGCCTATTTCTTTCGTTGTTTTCTTGCAGCATGATCCCACTTTCATTGCCAATGTTCTGTTCTGAGCGTTGGTAAGGCATTGAGACGAGGCAGGAGTAACAACAGTTGCTTCTTTATTCAATCTTCAACCGAACAACACAAAATGGCGCGGATCCCTTTTATACCCTTCTGCAGGGATCAGCGTCAACCAATAAATGCAACGTATTTTTCCTGCCTTGTGCATGCGCAATAGGCTGGAGACAGCCTGTCTGGCCCGGGCAGCCTTGTGGTGTGCCCGGGACTCTCTGCAGCTTCCTGCACCTGCTGTGTCCATCACAGCCCAGGACATAATAGTGGCCATTGTCCACTCCTGTCTTAAAATGGTGACTCTACCAGGGACATTATCAGACCAAACTCCTTAAGAAACTTTATTGACACCCCCCTCCCCAAATGTGCAGTCCTTGCTAATATGTTCAGTAGTAGTGACCCTGCCTAAGATTATGACATTAATCAGAGTAATAAGGAAAACAATTCACCTGTAAGTGAAAGAAGACTTCTCTGATTCATAAAATGATTCCTGATTCACAGTTATAAGGTTCTAGCATTCATATGTAAAACACAACCATATGTTAAGATTACTGTATGGGTACAAGCAAAATGGGCCCCACACAATGTCCTAGTGAAGCACCTTGCCCAAATCTCCGCTTTTCTTGTGCTTTTCCAAAAGCAAAACATAAGCTAGACCAGTGTTTCTCAACCTTGACAATTTTAAGGCATGTGGACTTCAACTCCCAGAATTCTACAGCCAGCAATGCTGGTTGTGGAATTCTGGGATTTGAAGTCCACATGCCTTAAAATTGTCAAGGTTGAGAAACACTGAGCTAGACCTTCTGATAAGCAAAGTGAAAGCCTAATTCACTTAACAGCCATGTTACCAACTTAACAACTGCCACGATTCACTTAATATCTGTGGCAAGAAAAGTCATAAAATGGGGCAAAACTGACTTAACAAATGTCTCACTTAACAACATAAATTTTGGGCTCAATTATGGTCCGAGGTTGGGTATTACCTATATTGGGATCCAGAAGCACTTTCTTCTTTTCCATAGCACCTGCCCTCTGGAACATCTTACCCTCCAATCTCCTATCTTTCTGTAAAAGCTTGAAGACCTGGGTTTGCCATTTGGCCTGGAGACCAAATGGGGGAGTACCACACTGGAGGCGGGTCTATGACAACTTGCTGCAGCCATTTTGCTGCAGCCAACTCACTGTGGGACAACTCACCATGGCCATCTCACTGCAGAACAACTTGCTGCAGGACAAGAGTTACACTAATATTGAAGGACTAGTCAAATAGAATCATTAAAGAAAGGATGCCAAAGGAGGGACAAAAAAAAATTGTGAATGACAAAAATTAAAATAATTTTTAAAATAATTTTAAATAGTTGAATCGAATCGTTGAACTGACTCACAGTGAATTGTCCTGTCGCGAGTTGTCCCATGGCAAGGTGGCTGTGGCAAACTGGCTGTGACAAGTTGGCTGAAGCAAGTTAGCTGTGACTGGAGGTGGCTACTAGATTGAGAACAAACCACACCTTCCCCCTTGTTCCCTACTTCCCTACCCACCCACCCACCCATATTTTATTCCCATATCGCTGTATTGTGTTCTTTTACATTATTTATTCTATTGCTCCATTCTTTTTATTACACTTCTTTTCATTTCTCGTTTTTATTGTTGTAAGCCACCTAGAGCAGCCCCATGGTGAGATAGGAAGCAAACAAATTTAACAAATAAATAAAAATTCTATGATGAAGACTGTAATGCTAATAGTATTACAACCACTATTCCTTTATTTAATCGTAAATGAATATTAGAAAGCCGGTATTTGTACAACTAAAAGCTCTGAAGCTATCCATGTCTCTGAAGTGCTTTAGAATAATAGCAGATGTTAAAGAAAAAGTATTGTGTTCAGGTCATATCACTTCATTTTTAAAAATAAAAGTTGTGTACAAAAGGGAAAAAGAACAAAAACTCACTTTTTATGATTGGATGGCCATATAAATTTGATACATAAATAAATAAGTAGTCCTCCAGGTGGGACTCCTGTTGGTAAAATGCTCATTCAATATAGATCAAGATTAACTTGCTGCACAGCAGAAAAAAAGGGAGCAGGTTACTATAGACCAGTGATGGCGAACCTTTTAGAAACTGAGTGCCCAAACTGCAACCCAAAACCCACTTATGCATCGTTGGGTGCCGGGTGGGTGTGGCCCATTGAGTGGGTGTGGCCCATTGGGTGGGCTTGGTAGCGGCAGACTGGGTGGGACTAAAAAGTTCAATCAATCAATTCCAACTTTGTGAGATCTTTTTTTTCCCGCGAGAAGTTGAAATTGACTGATTGAACCTTTTTTTTTTTTGCACACGGAGGCGGAGGCCTAAAGCAAAAAGGTTTTATAAAACCCAGCTGAAGGCCTAGGACTGGGGCGACAGCGCGCGTGCCCACAGAGAGGGCTCTAAGTGCCACCTCTGGCACTCGTGCCACAGGTTTGTCACCACTGCTATAGACCATAATAAGGAATTGAACAATAGTTAAATATAATAATTTGCCCTCTGCTGATGGCACTCCTATGGTAGCTGAAAATGCAAAATATCAGTCAGATATAATAATGAAAACCAGGAAGCACAGGGAACAAATGGGACAATGATTAAATATATTGTCAAATTCATGACAATAGGAATAGTAACCAACCGGAGCCCTGACAGTGAAGATATTGGAATAGTGATTGGCTTCTTTCTTTTAGGATCTACTATCAATAAAGGAAGCTGAAGTCAAGAAACATGCTGCACACTAGCTCTTGATACGAAAAGGTATTCAGGTGCTGTAATGTACCTGTATTTACAGCACAAAGATCATAATCATGCAGGCAATGGTTTTTCCTGAGATACTCTATGTCCAAATTGGATTTTGAAGCAGCAGGATAGAAAGAATATTGGTGACTTTGAATTTTGGTGTTGGAGACTCCCAAGGATGTTATGGATAGCCCAAGGCAAAAAAATGATCACAGAACAAATCAATCCAGAGTTCTCACAGAAGATACAAATGGCCATTAGGTGAAGGCCCAGTTCCTTTGTGAAGCCTATAATGCTGGGAAAGGTGGAAGGAAAGATAAGAAGAAAACAACCAGCAGCACAACAGTGGCAATGAATTGGACTAAAAGAATTCCAAGGTCCCTTCCAACTCTGTTATTGTATTGTATTGTATTGTATTGTATTGTATTGTAATTCACTGTTGGAAGACCCGAAGGACCAAGTTGCAGACATATCATCCTGGACAGAGTCTATCTATGTAGTGCTAAAAGCTAGCACTGACTTGATGGTGCATAATCAGCCAATCAATTAATCAACCAATCAATATACTGTATGCATTGATTGTTTCTTAAAATCTGACTTTTCTAAATCTGCAAGGGAAGAGTCACTGGGAGGGAATGTTAAAAGCAGGAAACAACAAGCTTGGAAAGTGGTGAACCCACGCTGCCTCTTCTTTGCTTTCAGTTTTCCAGCACCAAGCTTTGTTTCCTTATTTTAATTGTGCAATAGACTAATAAGCCTCGTTTCCTAATGTATGTTTAATCTGCCATACCGTATCCGGAAAAGTTTTCACAGTCCAAAGTTTGACATGAAATAACATTCATGGTGATATAAGCAAGCTGGAAAAACAATAGTGTCAAAGTTGCAACAGTAATAGGCACAATTGTTCAAGTGTTAAAAAGGTAAATTTGCACCTGCCAGGCAATACAACTAGCCGAACCAGCCTGGCCTGACAAACCCAGAATGTTGGTGTATTGGTAGGGACCCAAACCACCCTGGTCAACTTGAAAGGCAGTCACTTGATGGTATTGTTACAGATCAGAGCCGACATGACAGAATGAGGCCAAACAGGCAGCAAGGAAAGGACAAACAGGAAGTGCACCACAAAAACTGAAGAAAGAATGGGGAAACAAGGTGTGAAAGTATAAAGTTATTTACTCTGCAATTTTGGCAATGAAGCACCCATGGATACAGTTACAGTAATTGTCAGAGGGTAAAAAAACAAAAAATAGCTGCACCTCTGTTTTTCTTTTCTTTTTTGTCTGTTCCAGACATTTAGCAACTTATTGCAACCAAAGGAGGTTGGGTGCAAACCCAAGTCAGATTCAAAAAAAGGCGTGTTTTCTTGGTTGTTTTCAAGAGAAGCCTTTATTGTGTGAATTGCCCCACCCCATTTCTGGAATTGATGAGAAGTGAATTCCAGAGCCTTTCATTTCAATCCCTTTTCCCGGCCTCTGGGGTTTCTCACCAATTATTCCATATTTCTTTAAGGAGAGGACAGTAGAATACTTGTTCTTTTAATCAGTAGTGCTACAGGCCCTTCGTATAAAATGAAAATAGCAGATCTGTGGTCTTCCAGGTGTGGTTGAACTACAACTCCCAGCATTCCTTAGCATTCTACATGCTGGCTGGGCCAGTTGACAAATAGGGTGCAGCAATGTCTAGAAAGCTGTAGATACCACACCCCAGATTCAGAACGTGAGTGGGCAACTGTATCCACCCTGAAACTGGGTGAAGATTTAAGGACTGCATGTATGTACAAGTGCACAAACAAATATTAACACACGCTTTATACTCCTACCCAACAGGGATTTATTCTTTTGCTTGGTGAACTCTGTTCAAGAGCACTACTTACCTGCTGCCATTGGTGTATATGAAAAATCCACCAGATAAATAAAATCTAATAAAATTAAATGTACTTGTATTTCTTCCATCAGCATCTAGCACCTAGCATCTTGTTATGTGGTATCAAGACTTGAATTTGCTTTGATATGAAACATTTATTCTCTAGAATCTTGTTTAGGCTGGTTCCTTGATGAAAAGAGGACACTAAAGCTCTTCTCATCATTGCCTATGAATCACTGTAGCAATCAAAGAGAGGAGAGACCAAGCTGTCAAGGGGCAAGATTGATGAGAGTCCATGATTTGCATGCAGAGGATAACAGATTCAATTTTTAATGTTTTTACTTAAGGCTAGGAAATGCCTTGCCTGAACTTTTGAACTATTGCTTCAGTATTGCTATTCAGTATTCAGTATTCACTATTGCTACATACTGTAGACGTAGAGTCTGGCTTAGTGTAAGGCAACTTCCTGTTTTTCTAGACAGAATTTCCAGAAAATAATGTGAATTTTGATTCATCATATCTTCTTTTTTTAAAAAAAATATTTTATTGGTTTTTTAATTTTTAAGACTAGACTCCAGCAGTATGTGGATCGAGAACTACCAGAAGTACAGGCAGGATTTCGAAGAGGCAGAGGAACTAGAGATCAAATTGCCAACATATGCTGGATCATGGAGAAAGCTAGGGAGTTCCAGAAAAACATCTACTTCTGCTTCATTGACTATGCTAAAGCCTTTGATTGTGTGGATCACAACAAATTGTGGCACGTTCTTAAAGAGATGGGAATACCAGACCATCTTATTTGTCTCTTGAGAAACCTATATGCAGGTCAAGAAGCAACAGTGAGAACTGGACACGGAACTGCTGATTGGTTCAAAATTGGAAAAGGAGTCCGGCGAGGCTGTATACTGTCGCCCTGCCTATTTAACTTATATGCAGAGCACATCATGAGAAAGGCAGGGCTAGATGAATCAAAGTTGGAATTAAGATTGCCGGGAGAAATATCAACAACCTAAGATATGCAGATGATACCACTCTAATGGCAGAAAGTGAAGAGGAACTAAAGAGCCTCTTGATGCAGGTGAAGAAGGAGAGTGCAAAAGTTGGCTTGAAACTCAACATTAAGGAAAACCAAAATCATGGCATCGGCCCTCTCAATTCCTGGCAAATAGATGGGGAAGAAATGGAGGTAGTGACAGATTTTATTTTTCTGGGCTCAAAGATCACCTCAGAGGGGGACTGCAGCCAAGAAATTAAAAGATGCTTGCTCCTGGGGAGGAAAGCTATGGCAAATCTAGACAGCATACTAAAAAGCAGAGACATAACCCTGCCAACAAAAGTGCGTATAGTCCAGGCCATGGTTTTCCCAGTTGCAATGTATGGCTGTGAAAGTTGGACCATAAGAAAGGCTGAGCGCAAAAGAATTGAGGCCTTGAACTATGGTGCTGGAGAAGACTCCTGCGAGTCCCTTGGACTGCAAGGCGTTCAAACCGGTCAGTCCTAGAAGAGATCAACCCCGACTGCTCTTTAGAAGGCCAGATCCTAAAGTTGAAACTCAAATACTTTGGCCACCTAATGAGAAGGAAGGACTCACTGGAGAAGGGCTTAATGCTGGGAAAGATTGAGGGCAATAGAAGAAGGGGACGACAGAGAATGAGATGGCTGGATGGAGTCACTGAAGCAGTAGGTGTGAACTTAAATGAACTCCAGAAGATGGTAGAGGACAGGAAGACCTGGAGGAACGTTGTCCATGGACACGATTTCGCAATTAACAACAACAACAACAAATTTTTAAGAAAAAGTACTCAAGATACACTGTGGTGTTTGGGTAATCAGACATTCAAAAGTAAAAACATAAATAAACAACTCAACTTAATACATTCACTGTCTCCTCTCTATTTCCCTCAAATAACATAATATGTTTAAAATATTCCATTTCTAAATTAAATTTCTATTACTACTAAACCTGTTTTAAAACTTTATCAGTTTACAATTACCAAAATCAAATTTAACTTTAAATCAAAGTTATCAATTTAGGTATCCCTTCCAGATGTATTCTAGTTCTCAATTTCTCTCATCCCTCCTTTTATCACCAATCTCATTTATTTCTTATTCCACTACACAATAACTATCTTAGTTAAAAAATAATGTTAAACCCTAGTTCACTTCAATTCATTACACAAACTTCAAATTTCATCCAATTGATTATCATACCTTATCACATCTATGTTATTGTACAAAAAGATCATCTAACTAATTTAAAACACTCCATTAATTATTAAAACCATCCCAATCTAAAAAAAATCAAGATTTTTTCAATTCCAATACATAATTTTCATCAAAATAAATCTATTATTCCAAAACATATTCTTAATCTATTTAAAATATCTATTCTAAAAATAACCCTGGTATATATATATATTTTCTTGCTTCTAACTCTAAATCATAATCCTTAAAACAATCCATAAGTCCAACATTGCCTTTTAATCCATTTCACAATTTTAAATTTCTCTCTTCAGTCTAATTTTAGGTTTTTTTCTGTGCCAAGCAGGTTTCCATTAGGATGCTTCCCTTTCAGCCAGAAGATCTATTTTTGTTGCTTGCAGTAGCCTTTGAAATGATAGAAATCCCATCCTCTCCATTAGACATCTATTTCTCTCCTCCTTGAACCATCGTTGCTTTGTAGTTTGAAATCTCAGTCTTTGCTTCTTCTGTTTCTCTAAGTTGCAGATGGAAGGTTTATAAGATAGAATAAGTTCCTCTTTTATCTCTGTTGATTCCTCTTCTAGTATGCTTTGATTTATACCATAGTCAGTTGTAGCCTGGACATCCATTTGAACGTTTGAAGTAAAATTTCTGGATCTTAGTTCTGTAGTAAACTTTTTCATTGTAGCACATATTTCTGCAGTAGCCTCATAGATCTTTTCCAATATAAGTATACAGTTTAATTGTGACTGAGGTTTCTCCATTTTGATAGTGATTAAAAAGAGTCTCTTTTTTCTTTTTTGTGGAGGCTATATTTGATATAATTTAGGCAATATCCACCCCCCAATTCCAACAGCTACCCAGCTTATCTTTTCTCTTCAAAAGTATTTTGAAGGTCAGCCATCTTCAAGCCAAGTAACTAGAAGTTGCAGTATTAAATTTTCACCACTAGATGCCTCAGTAAATTAAAAAAGGTCTTTTCCAAACACCATTTCCCTTTTTCTATCTTTTAAAGTATAATGTGAAAAAGAAATAATCTTCCAGCATAGGATGTTAGTACAGTTCTTAAAAAGAGAGGAAAAGAAATTTTTTTTCTGTACCCCAAAAAATATAAAAGTAAGTATAGTCTTTAGAATTTTGTTTTATTTTTATAGAACACCTTTCTTCCCAAAGAATGTAGAAGCTGCCTTTTCAAGCCAGGGAAATAATTCCAACAAGGCTCTTTCAGGTACCAAAAACAAAATAGAATAGAGATAGTAGCAAAGAAAAATCTCACCCAGATTCACCACGGGGGTTCTTACAGCTTAGACTAGAGATGCCACGAACCGGAACCAGAAGTCCATCATATCTTCTTATAAAGGCACTTATGGGAAAATGCAATCAGAGAAGCAATAGTGTTGCATCAGTGTTTCTCAACCTTAGCTGCCTTATGATATGTGGACTTTAACTCCCAGAATTGGGGAATTCTGGGAGTTGAAGTCCACACATCTTCAAGGGGCCTAAGTTGAGAACTACTGGTGTTACATAATTAAGTCCTAGAGGCCAGCAATACAGCATCTCTGGGTATCAAGGCAACTGCAACACTCTGAACTGTGTCCTTGAAATCTTCATTTTTTTCACAGGGGAAACAATTGAGCTCCAAATATAATGAAACTGCTGAATCATGTAAGATTGAAATGGTGTCTTGGACAGGAAATTCTTGCAAGATCTCTGACGAGATTGCAGAAATCTTATTTTGGCAGTCTGACATTGCTACAATTAAAAACACACACAGCACTTTGTGGAGCTTTCCCATTGTACAAAAATGCAGAGGCCTTTAGCCCTTGAAGATGGGATGTCTAATATAAAAGAACAGCATCTTTTCTTCTTCTCCTCCAGGTATGACATGCAGAATCATTTCAAGGTTTGCTTTAGCCATCTTTTTTAAAAAAAATACTTTGTATTCAGCATTTTAACAACAATAAGAACTAATACAAACAAAAGGAGAACAAGAAACGAGGACGGGATAGGGAGAAATAAAAGCCAATGAAGACCCAGGTCCTGACAACCTTCTGTGGCTTGCTAGGACACAAGTGATCTTCCTCAGGTTCTGGTAATCTAGTGAGGCCTGAAGTGCAGGTAGCAGTTATTAAGCTGTCATCATTATAATAGGTCACCTGCAACATGGCAGCAACCAAGTCTACAAGCTATTGATCCCACTTTCAGACAGAAGGCCAAGCTGCAGTCCAAAAGGGGCTCTTACTAATGATCCCTGGCCAGACCAAAATAGCCCACCAAAGCAGTTGGAACAAGATGATCACATCAAACTGGGGAAGAACAGAATGTGGCATACTAGTGACTTTTGAGGAAGAGAATTGAGGGTAGAAGATTAGGAATATGGTCAAAGAACTACTGTAGTATACAGAAAGTTATGAATAAAGAAATTAATTAAAAGAAAGTTTAATTTACAATATAAAGCAGGGATCTCCAAACTGGGCATTTTTAAGATTTGTGGACTTCAACTCGCAGAATTCCTCAGCCAGAGCAGTTAACCAATGGAATGGCTTGCCTTCAGAAGTTATGGGTGCTCCATCACTGAAGGCTTTCAAAAAGAGACTGGACAACCTTTTGTCTGAAATGATGTAGGGTTGGACTCTATTATTCTATGTTTTAAGTCCACAAGTCTTAAAGTTGCCAAGTCTGGAGATCCCTGACATAAACCAGACCACTAATGTATAGCTTAAACATTAAGGTAGGTGAGTGGTAAGACAGAATCATAAGAACCAAAGTTGAAGTTTAGGAAATAAGCTAAGTTAATTTCTGTAGTAACAACAGAACCATGGATCACATTGCTACCCTGCCACTCTTTCCTTTGAGCAGCTGTGGGGTTGCAGTTTCTTCACCTGTAGTATACAGGTAAAAAAATAATTACTCTGGAAGTGTGAAATATCCTGCACTTAGTGCCTTGAGATCTAGCTGACCAAAAGAACTAAACAATTATAGTAATGAATTTTAATTAAAACAAGGAAATATGTTTCCTGGAACCCTATACACTTAAAGTTAATTGCCATGTGCTGTTTATATTTAAATATGGAGGGCATTGTAAGCAAATTGCCAACCTGAACTGCTGGAAATGTCACATAGTGGAAGGGACAATCACACACAGAGTATGAGTTTATGCAAATTAATTGTTCCATTTTTTCTAATGTTGGTATTTGGAATATGAATTTGGATTTGTATTACATTTTTAGTCTGTTCATACATACATACACATTCTCTCTATCTCTCTCTTTCAAATACATACATAGGGAAGGAAAAAGAATACAATAAAGAAAAGAAGAATGGGCAAACAAGGGATTTACAAATGTCATAAATAGTACAGTAAATTTTTAAATGTATCATTAACTGACTATAAAATTTAAACATGGATTTAAGGAGAGGAAGGAACCCACATTTTGGATGTAGTACAAATCAGTGTTCAATTTGAATTAAATTCTGTCTCAGATTTACTTCTGAAAAATGATGTTATTCTAGAGTCGACACTGAAGCACATTTCTGCAATTTACTGTAGTTAGTCATTCTTCCTTGGAAAGGATCAAACATCTTTTCCAACAAAAAGCATACCATATCCTTGCAGCACTTAGCATGTACAAAGTTAATTCAATATAATTTATGGGATTATAGCTTTTTTTTGTTCTCTTAAACAAAAATCAACTCTAGAATTCATTTCTCAGGATACAGACCAAGCTGTACACTTGTGCTCCAATTCTCCTGAGCCAGGAGAATTAATAATCTGTAATTTCCTGATTACTTATAAAGAGGCCATTTTGCTTTACTTTTATAATTTGACTAAATTTTGTTAAGGCAAAGGATTTTTTATGGTAGGAAATCACTTGTTTGTTAAGAATATTTGAGGTATGGTGACTTTATTATATGCAGGGCTTTTTTTTTCCCTCATAGAACGCCCATAATGCAGTTCCGGCACCTTTTTTGGATGGAACCTTGTAGGGAAGGCAAGGCGGGTTATATGAAGTGTGTGAGTTCCGGCACCTTTTTTTTTTTTTTTTTAGAAAAAAAGTACTGATTATATGTAATAATTTCTTTCCAGAAGACTTTGAAACATCCACTTAGCATTCAAACCTGATGGAAACATCAATATCTGTTGGAATGGGATGGATTTTAAATGACTACTTTACAGGTTCAGAGTTTCATTTGTATGCACTTAAATCTTTGTGTAAGCAATTATTTAGCCATTAACATGCATCAATACAATTTACTGCTGCAAGGGCAAGGGGTAATGGCTTCAGCAATCATATTGGCTCTATCATGCCCTGATTGCCACTCTTTGGTAACACCATCCCTGTGCAAACCAAAGTAACAACAACAACAACACCAAAAATAATAAAGTTGGAAGGGATCTTGGAGGTCATCTAGTCCAACCCCCTGCTCAGGCAGGAAACCCTATACCATTTTGGATAAATGGCTGTCCAGTCTCTTCTTAAAAACTTCCAGTGTTGGAGCATTCACATCTTCTGGAGGCAGGTTGTTCCACTGATTAATTGTTCTAACTGTCAGGAAATTTCTCCTTAGTTCTAGGTTGCTTCTCTCTTTGGTTAGTTTCCATCCCTTGTTTCTTGTCCTGTCTTCAGGTGCTTTGGAGAATAGCTTGACTCCCTCTTCTTTGTGGCAAACCCTGAGATATAAATGAGAAACTTATGGATTTCAGGAAGGTATCTTTAAAATCAATCAGATGTAAATACATAATCATCCCTAGTAAATTCCTAGGAAGGCTCATTTAAAACAGAATCTCCTTGAAATTCTTCCATCTCAGATCTGTCACTGGCAGCCTGTCTACCTCTTCTTGCATAAGCTGAACTCCCCCCCCCCTCTATTTCTCATAGTTATAGTAATCTGTTGAAACAGGTCCTCAAATGCTCTGAAGCAGTTGAAAAGGGCAAAGTTGTTATATTGACTATTAAAGTCTCCTTACCAGCCTCCTCCTCTTATCTGCTATGATAAGCAGGACTTAGTTTTGTTCCCAAAGACACAGGAGCATTTGTCAGAAGAAAGATGGTTCTTATCCCCTGTATCATTTTCATGAAGAAAGCCATATGTCTACGAAGCTTGATCTACTGTCCCAAATATGTAGATATATTATTTCTTCAACTCACTCTTGCTAAAAGTGTAGATGTCTGTGGAGATTCTCAGTCATCCAGGTCATGGTTGTTTCAAAGATGCTTTTTCAAAAGGCAACTGGACTATGTTTTTTCTTGAGGAAGAAGACATCAAGATAGGTGTAGATGTGGTGTAAAAGACAGCTTGGTCTTTGATGGAACCCAGTTTTAGCAAACTTATATGGTTAT
Organism: Crotalus tigris; assembly: GCF_016545835.1. Classification (NCBI taxonomy): domain Eukaryota; kingdom Metazoa; phylum Chordata; class Lepidosauria; order Squamata; family Viperidae; genus Crotalus; species Crotalus tigris. Next base: position 4,374,919 of record NW_024100214.1, read on the forward strand.
TAAAGACATCTGAATACTTTGACTAAATTTTTATCTCATAGATTTCTTTTTGAAAAATTTGGAAGATTGGAATTTTCCTTGTACCAAGTCAAATTTGGGGTTCATTTGGACTCATCAAACTTTTAGGTTCATACATAGATGGATCTAGGTGTTCTGGTGGATCACAACTTAAATATGAGTCCGCAGTGTGCTGCAGCTGTCAAAAAAAAAAAAAAAAGCCAAAGTCATGTTAGGCTGCATTAACAGAGGGATAGCATCAGGATCACGGGAAGTGATAGTACTGCTCTGTACTGTACTAAAAGTCACACTTGGAATACAGGTCCAGTTCTGGTCACCATGACACAAAAAAGAAGCCCTAGAAAGAACACAGAGAAGAGCAACAAGGATGATAATGGGTCTTGAGGCGAAACTTAGGAATGGCTAAGTGAGTCAATGTATTTTCTAATTTGCAAGTGAATGTTCTAAGGATTTGGTTGTTATTTGCAAATCTGCGTGGTTTAAGCAAAAGAAAAATCTAAACAAGAGTCATCTGTATTAACTGCATCTGTGAACAACAGTGACAAAAACACCCCCAGAAAGAATAGAAATAATTTTTTTTAAAAAAATCTCCAATATTGTAAATGAGAGGCAGAGTGTAATAATGCTTAAGATACTGTGTACCAGGAGAAGAACCAAATAAGCTCATTTTTTCCCCACAAATTGAATGTTCATATAACATTAAAATATAACACAGGTAGTCCTCGACTTACAACAATTCATTTAGTGCCCATTCAAAGTTACAACAAGAAGTGACTTATGACCATTTTTCACAGTTACAACCTTTGCAGCATTCCCCATGATCATGTGATCAAAATTTGGACACTTGGCAACTGGTTCATATTTATGACCATTGCATCGTCCTGGGGTCACATGATCCACTTTTGCGACCTTCTTACAAGCAAAGTCAATGGGGAAGCCAGATTCACTTAACAACAGGGTTACTAACTTATCAACTGCAGTAATTCATTTAACAACAAGATACATCATAAAATGGGCCAAAACTCAGTTAAGAAATGTCTCACTTAACAATAGAAATTTTGGGCTCAATTGTGGTCATATGTCGAGGACTATCTGTATAGAGATGTACTGAACATTTCCATACAATGTATATAAATTCATAATATTTAATACTATGTTTATAGCATATATGAGAATAAAAAAAGTACATCCAGGCTACGAGGACAATTCGGAAATAAACTTTCGTTTGGTTATCAATGACAGACACTCACAGATATAGAACTTTTATTATACACATGAGAAAACTACAACATTACATTACTTTTCGACATAATTGCCATTCAAATTGAGGCACTTGTCATAACATCTTACAAGGTTTGAAATTAGTTAGTAGTAGTCGCTTGGCAGCAAATCTGGGCTATGGGAGGGTGATCAAAAACATCCCAACGGAAGTGCTTCAAAAGTTCTTGGGTGTGTCTAGTGGTGTGCAGGCGAGGATTATTGTGAACCAACACCATATTGGAAGTCAGCATGCCCCAACGCTTGTTATGGATGGCTCATCTGAATTTTCGTTACGTTTTACAGAAGACGTCTGAGTTGATGGTCGAACCATACTCCATGAACTTCACTAGCAGCACTCCTTTGGCATCTTCATATTTGGCGGGATTTTCTATGGCACCACTTCTGGTGTGGTGTTGGGATGTTTTCGATCACCTTCCCCCAAAGCCCAGATTTGGCGCCAAGCAATTACTACTAAGTAATTTCAAACCTTGTAAGACATTATGACAAGTGCCTCAATTTGAATCGCAATTACGTCAAAAAGTAATGTAATGTTGTAGTTTTCTCATGTGTATAATAAAAGTTCTGTATCTGCGAGTGTCTGTCATTGATAACCAAATGGAGGGTTATTTCCGAATTGCCCTCATATTAAGTTTATCACACTTTTTGTTGTGATATCATTCTGTTGGTGCTTTTGGATCCATTCTGTGTTTCATTACAATGCAGCATAGTAACATTCCATTTTTATCATCTCTTGTCCTGTACTCTTCTGTTGTTGTTTAATTGTACTGACCAGCTAACTAGAACAAGCAACATAACTGAGCAAAGATTGTGTGTGATATATTAGATTTAACACCTTACCCAATTTTATATCAACACATTTGCTTGCTGCTTTGCTTTGTAGAATAAATAGTTGTGTTTTTTTCTTTTTCTTTCAGTTCACCAGTGACAAAGGTAAACTTTGTTATTCTGCACTGAAGTTGTTTAGGATCAAGTAGTTGTTAGAGGAGATAAGGGTTGCCTTTGAGATATGTTTTGTCACTACAGTACTTTTGTATTGGCCAATTCAGGATAATTTCAGCTCTACAGACACTTGAATACAGCTAGACCGGAGTAAGGAGTCCTAACCCCCTGGGGAAATGCATAATTCTCCGAGATGCAGTAAAGCAATGATTAGCAAATTCTAAAAGTGAATTTCTGAGATCCTTAAGTATAATTCACTTTTGGCCACTAGATGTCAGTGCTGACCTAACCATCCTCCACAGAAGAGAAATTTAAAAAGAGAGCAATGAAGGTAATTTCCTTACTAAGCACACATTCTTCTTCTCTCCTGCTGCAATGCTTCTTAACTGAAAAGGGCCACTAATTTAGAGTTTCCATTTTACAGGTAGTCCTTGGTAAATGATGGCAACTGGGGCTGGAATTTCCATTGCTAGCAAAGCAGATGTAAAGGGCCGCATCATGTTAATTGTGTCATTTAGCAGTGGCAATCCAGGCATCCTTTATTGCTACTGTCAAGTAAAGATTTTGGGTTGCTAAAGGAGTCCCAGACAGCTTGCATGTGGGACAGAAGGCAGAAAAAGCACAGTGCCAGGGGCGGCTGCTGCCAGGTGGGGAAGGCTGCATATGACTTACTGAATTGACTTGCGACGTTCTCTGCTGACTTTTCCATTGACTTTATTTGTGGGAAGCTGGCAGCAAAGGTCACAAATAGTACTCATGATCAAGGGTGCAATGACTGAGGTCTAAGTCAGTTGCCAAGTGCTCAGATCACGATAATGTAAGCACAGGGTTGCTATGATGGCCAGAACTTTGAGGACCAGCTGTTAAGTTTCCTTTTTTCAGCATTATTGTAACTTTGAATGGTTGGTAAGTGAGGACTAGCTGTACTTACCTGGTATGCTGCCTGCTTAAAATAAAATAAAAAAATTAGAATGGGATACAGACTCTGCTGAGGTACTTAGGAAGTAAGGTTATGGCTCCAATGAAAGTCCCTGGACTGGTTGCCTTGCTCCAAATGCTCTCAGTAGACTACTATAAGCCTGGTCCTTAATATACCGTAATGACAGCCTGTTTGCACATGCTCAAAATAATACAAACAGCCACCATCCTGTACAAATCATTAGCATATTTCATGATTAAAAAAAAAGATGTGGCAGCTGCCACATTATTTTCATATGGAAACATAGCAAGTGCGATTTTGTGCAGAGAGAATTTCTCCCCATTTTGTCTCCCCTCACTCTTCCTCTTTTTCTTTGTGTACTACTTGGAACGGTAAATGAATCAGGGAACATAATGGGATATACAACACAGCCAGTGACAGAACAATTTCCATTCAAGGGATTCAAGGACAGCTACCCAGTTTCATGATTATACAAGTGTATGCATCAACGGAGAGACAGTTTGGCATACTGTAGTGGTTAAGGTATCAGGCTAGAAAATGGGTGCTGCTTTAGACATGAAGCCAGCTGTTAACCTTGTTCAGCCATTTTCTCTTAGCAATTTTGCCAAGAAAACTACAAGGATTTATCCAGGCAGTCCCAGAATTCAGCACTGACTCAAATGCAGTGAACTATAAAAAGACATCGATGACAGATACTGAAGAAGTGACTGATGAATTCAGTGGAAGATTATAATGAGTTAAGGATTGGATACCAAAGAACTTTCTAACAATTATTGGTGACTTTAATGCAAAAATGGGAAACTATCTTGAAGCTGTTTGGAAATTTGGACTAAGAGCCCACAATGATCAAAATAATGGATGATAGAATGGGAGAAAGTGACTGTTCATCTTTGCACATTGTTTCAACCATCTAAAGCAGTGATTCTCAACCTGTGGGTCGGGACCCCATTTGGGGTCGAACGACCATTTCACGGGGGTCACCAAACAACACAGTCCGCCATTTCCCCCCCCCCTTTTCCTTAGCTGTGCTACTCCCTTTTATTCTATTGGCTTTTGAAAGCCAATAGAATAGACTCTCTTGAATAGAGTCTAATTCTATTGGCTTTCAAAAGCCAATAGGAATTGTCCAGGCTGTCTCTGACCTGCTGAGCCTGCCAAAAGTCCCATTCTGCAAACAGTGCTGCACCAGTTGAGTACTCCTCGACTTACGACCAGTTGAGTAGTCCTCGACTTATGACCGGTTGGGGGTCGCGGCATTAAAAAGGTTGAGAACCACTGATCTAAAGGCAGTTCTACACCTGGATGTTTTTAAAAGTCAATGCTATAATAATACAGATTACATCTTACAGAGTAACATATGGAAAAGCTCTATGCTGAATTGCAAAACGCTGCCAGGTACTGTGGATCAGACCATCAACTTTTTAGCACAGAAAAATGCATCATGCAGAAAAAAATCTACAAAGGAGCCAATCCTCATGAATCCATTTCTGAAGAATATAAGACTGATGTTAGAAGCAAATTCAGAGATCTTGTGGGTAGATAGCTTGAAGAATTACTGGAAGAAGTTCAAATGATTGTAAAAGAAAAGCTGGAATGCCTATAACAACAATCAGAAAGAAACAAAGAAGAAAGCTTAGGAAAAAGATTGGCAAAAGCCAGAGGCAATCTTGGAAAAGTTAGAGAATTTGATGCAAACTTCCAACAATGAGAAGACAATAAAAAGGCATAACTGAACTCAGGATGTAGACAAAAAGATGAAAAGAACAGAATAGGAAAAACAAGAGATATATTTAGGAACATTAGAAAAATCAGGGGAACATTCCAATCTTGTAATCAATGTCATAAGAAACAACATAATGTGAAAGAAAGATGGATGATATAAATAGAAATATATGCAAGAAGATCAACTGTGAAAATCAGATGATGCTGTATCTTAAAGAGAAGGCTCTGGGGAGGAACTCTTGGTGCTTGAGGAAGAAACCAAATAGAAAATAAAATAATTGGAAATAGGAAATCGCTGGAAGTTGATGAAATTCCCATAGAATATTTAAAGGAGACTGGCAAGGAAACAAAATAATTTTTAGTCCTTTATTTACTTATTTAAATAAATTTAAAGAATGCCCAAGTTCCAACGATTCTGAGTGCTTTACATTATACAAAAGCTAAATCAATAAAATCAAAGAAAGAGAAGTTTATTCAGAAAAAAAGAAGAACCAAACCAAAGAAAACCAAATTTTACAGAGGCTCACTGCCACCCTATACCAGATTCCTTTTGTAACATTAGAAGGCGGGAGCCATATGAATCTCTTCTGTGTGATGCCTTTCTATTCCTTCTTGTGTTGCAGAGAAGGATTTTCTGAGGTCCTTCTACTTTTTTCTGAGGTCCCAATAGATTAGTACTTCTCTTTTTTTTTTCATCACTCAGAACTGCTTAACAAAGTCTTATCAAACTTTAAGGTGTAGAAGGAACATCAATAATCATAGATACGTGGACAACATTACTTTGATTGCAAAACAATTGAAGAAGGCCTAAGAACACTCAAATATTTTTTTTATTCTAAAAATAAAAACAGAAGAGGGAAGAAGTAGGACTTGCTTTGAACATCAAGAGAAACATGACTGGAAAACTGGAAAACTAGAGAAATTTAAGATAAACAGTGAGGGTGGAGGTTTCAATTTGGTAGGCTTCAGCATTGATAAAGATGGTGAGAGTGTAAAAGCATTCAGACAAGAATGACACTGTGCAAAAAAGCATTTCAATCAAGACAAAAATTAGAATGGCAATCTTTAAGGTATTTTCCCATTATGATGTCCAGATGCAAAGGTTGGGCTCTGTACAAGACTAAGAGAAAAAAAAGATGGAGTCCCTTGTACTATGATATTGGAGAAAATTGCTTCACCTTGGACAAGCCAGGAAAAACCAATCATTTAATATTAGATGGAATCAAACCAGAAGCAAAGATCATGAAATAAATCTGTTATCCTTTGGATATAGCAAGAGGGCTGATATGGGAGAAATAATAGCTTGGGCAAGTTGTATGGAAAGAGAAGAGGCTGACAGTGCATGAGTAGATAGATGGGATTTTGGAAGCTACGAGAAAACATTGTGTGTTGTGACATGAGATAGGACAGCTCAGACAGATCTTTTTCATAGAATCATTGGAAATTGGCTACAACTCAGTGACACCTAGCAACAACAACAACATGAACAGATGCATCTGTAGGTTCTAGGTCTTTAAGCAAAATAACAAAAACAGTGCCATGTCATCATGCCACAAATTCCATCCCTTTCATATTTGCACACAGTATCAAAATGTGCAACACAAAGATATGGAGCTTATGGCATGATACTCCTTTCATCCATTGTATGCTGTCATGAATTTGGATTTAGTGTCATGCACATAAATACATCCATATATACTTTGATCCCTTCCTCAACCCCAGGGACACCTGCATCTATAAAACTGTAATCTATAATCATTGTTTCAAGTATTTTATCTGCTGATACAGGGTGTTAAGATTATTGTTTGCATTTTTCCTCTGTAGTAGCCATATTATTAATCATGCTCTTGCCGTATCAGTTGGTTATACTCTGGTTTATCTGTAGTTTGGAAACCACTTCATTGCCTTTCATCTAAAAAAACGTGTAACCTTGGACTGAATGAGAATAAGAACTTTTAAGTTCTAATTCACTTTTTTAGTCTTTTATATTGTAATTTTTAATAGTCCTCGAACGGTCTCTTCAAGTAATCAGTTGGTTGCTACTAAGAATTTAAATAAAATAGGTGAGCTCTTGAATACCAATCATTCAAGCCAAACATCTTGGATAAAATAGACCGGCAGCATTCGCTTTAGTCCTTTATACTAATTTTGCTTTCAAAATGCTGCAAAGAGAAGGTTATTTGTTTTTAGACACCAGGGCAGCACACAAAAATACCAGGAGCCCAATGAAGACTCACTGTTCTGCCAATTTTAATTATTCCTGTGCCTAAGGATTTGCAGTTGTCTTATATAAAACAGTTTGATTTTATTTGATTGATGACACCAATTATAGTTAAAAATATCTTAACCTGGCTTATATCACAAAAATATTGTCCAATACTAATTGCAATCTAGGACTCAGGCAGTGCTTACAAAACTTCTTGTATTGTTGCCAATTTTTTTAGGGGAAGTTATTAAGCTCATATTTTCCATTAGTTGTGTTGTTGCTGTGCAGGAATTTTCTCAATTGCACCAAGGAAAGGAAAAAAAGAAAAAGAGAAAAGAAAAGAAAAATTACTTTTCAATATTGTTAGGAGTAGGTACTGATTCAAAGCACTATTGGAAAGTTTTATGGACGAGAAGACCTCCAAGGTCTCTTTCAACAGTTATTCTGTTATTATTCTGCTCAAACTGAGATCAAGGTTTGAAACTACAGTTTTGTAGATGCCCTTAAATGTGAAGAAAAGGAAAACATTGAGCATAAGTCTTGAGGAAGCACATCTGATAGCTTTGGTACAACATAGCCAGAAGGTGTTTGATAAAAAGATCCTAGGAAGAATCTTTTGGAAAATTTCTTCTGCCAACAATAACAGGCAGAAAAGTGAAACATAAGGAAGGCCTAAATAGTTCCAAAAAACAGCACTATTCTTGATGCATCAGGTAAAACACATATTGCCTGGGGTATAAATGGTTTCCTAAATGATTAATTAGTTGTCAAAATGTTGCCAAACATCTAGAAAATGTCTCAACTTGGCTTCTCCCATTTAGGTTGGTAATCATCTTTCTTTGGTCCCCACCAATAAAGATCAGTTGGTCTTAAGATGTGAGTACACCAATATCTTGGATCTGACTTTAAACTTAGTTATCATTATTTTCAATTTTTGTAGAAACAAGCAGATTACGTGATGCATATGCGCTATGAGGTCATATAATTACATATTCTTAATGTGAAATATCTTCTCTTTTTCCCTGAGCAAAATCCTTAAACTTGAGAATGTTAATTGGATTTTTATTCTGCTGTCCTGCTGGATTTTACCAATTTCTGAAAGCCCAGATTGAAAAAAAAAATAGATTTTGGAAACTAGCATAACAGTTTTCTCAGCCACAGCTGAAGAAGTCAAAATCTGAGCAGCTCGGCTGGCAGAGTTACATACTGAGAAAACAATTTTGCTGCTAAGAGATTGTCATTAGCTTTAAAGTCAGTCCAAAAAGGAGAAGATTTGAGGAAGCTATGCTGTATGCTTGACGGGAAATTTTGAAAATGAATATGGTGGTAAGTACTGAATAGTAGTAGTAGTAAAGTTGGAAGGGACCTTGGAGGTCATCTAGTCCAACCCCCTGCTCGGGCAGGAAACCCTACACCATTTCGGACAAATGGCTGTCCAGTCTCTTCTTAAAAACTTCCAGTGTTGGAGCATTTACTGCTTCTGGAGGCAAGCTGTTCCACTGATTAATTGTTCTCACTGTCAGGAAGTTTCTCCTTAGTTCTAGGTTGCTTCTCTCCTTGATTAGTTTCCATCCGTTGCTTCTTGTCCTGCCTTCAGGCACTTTGGAGAATAGCTTGACTCCCTCTTCTTTGGCAGCCCCTGAGATATTGGAACACTGCTATCATGTCCCCCCTCGTCCTTCTCTTCGTTAACTAGACATACCCAATTCCAGCAACCGTTCCTTATATGTTTTAGCCTCCAGTCCCCTAATCATCTTTGTTGCTCTCTCTGTACTCTTTCTAGAGTCTCAACATCTTTTTTACATCGTGGTGACCAAAACTGGATGCAGTATTCCAAGTGTGGCCTTACCAAGGCATTAAAGAGTGGTATTAATACTTCACGTGATCTTGATTCTATCCCTCTGTTAATGCAGCCTAGCACTGTGTTGGCCTTTTTGGCAGCTGCAGCACACTGCTGGCTCATATTTAAGTGATTGTCTACTAGGACTCCGAGGTCCCTCTCACAGTTACTACTATTGAGCATGGTGCCACCTATGCTGTACTTGTGCATTTGGTTTTCTTGCCTAAATGTAGAACCTTGCTTTTTTCACCATTGAATTTCATTTTGTTAGTTAGTGCCCAGTGTTCAAGTCTGTCCAGATCCTTCTGTATCTGAAGCCTGTCTTCTGGAGTGTTGGCTATTCCTGCCAGCTTGGTGTCGTCTGCAAATTTGATGAGTTCCCCATCTATCCCTTCATCCAAGTCATTGATGAAGATGTTGAAGAGTACTGGGCCCAGAACAGAGCCCTGGGGCACCCCACTACACACTTCCCTCCATATAGATGCAGTTCCATTGAGGACCACTCGCTGAGTACGGCCGGTCAGCCAGCTACGGATCCATCTGGTGGTGGTTCTGTCTACCCACATTTTTCTATCTTGTCAAGTAGTAGGTTGTGATCTACTTTATCAAATGCCTTACTGAAGTCCAAGTAAATTATGTCCACAGCATTCCTCTGATCCACTAATTTTGTCACTTGGTCAAAGAATGCAATAAGATTTGTCTGGCATGATCTATTTTTGACAAACCCATGTTGGCTTTTAGTAATGACTTTGTTTGCCTCTAGGTGTTCGTTGATTCGTTGTTTGATTATCTTTTCCAGGATCTTCCCAGGTATTGAGGTCAGGCTGATAGGTCTGTAATTTCCTGGATCCATTTTTTTTCCTTTTTTGAGGATGGGAACTACATCAGCTCTTTTCCAGTCCTCTGGTAGTTCCCCTGTGTTCCAGGATCTTTGAAAAATATAGTTCAGTGGCTCTGATATCACATCTGCCAGTTCCTTGAGAACTCTGGAGTGTAATTCATCTGGTCCTGGCGATTTGAACTCATCTAGGCTGGACAGGTGCTCCCTAACCATTTTCTTGCCTATCTTAACTTGTGTTTCTGTTTTGTTTTTTATGCACTATTTTTGATAGGTTGGTCTGTTTTTTCCCTTTGTGTAAAGACAGATGCAAAACACGAGTTAAATAGTTCTGCTTTCTCCCTGTTGTTTGTCACCTTCTTGCCACTTCCACCCACTAATGGACCATCGTTTCCTTCACTTTTTTCTTGTTTTTACATGTTGAAAGAAGCTTTTTTTGTTATTTTTGACTTTGTTGCAAGCCTTAGTTCATTTTGAGCCTTGGCTTTCCTTCACTTCATCTTTGCAGGCTCGGGCTATTTGCTGATATTCTGACTTAGTTATGTTCCCTCTTTCCACTTTCTATACTTGTCCTTTTTATCTTTCAATTTGTCAGAGAGTTCTTTATGCAGCCATGCTGGTTTCTTTTGAGAGCTGTTGTTTTTCTCTTTGTTGGTATTGTGCTAGACTGTGCTTTTATTATCTCATTTTCAAAATTTCCCAAGCTTCTTGAGTTGTTTTCCCCTTGAGGATTCTCATCCATGGAATCCTTCCCAAGCCCTCTCTAAGTTTATTGAAATTAGCTCTCTTGAAGTCCAAGACTCTAGTTTGACTGTGTTCTATTGGTTGTGCTTCTATAATGTTGAATTCTAATATTGCATGATCACTTCCTCCCAGGGTTCCTATGGCTTCAACACCGTCTATCATTTCATCTCTGTTAGTGAGAATTAGATCCAAATGGCTATCCCCTAGTTCCCTTCTCTACTTTTTGGGAGACAAAGTTGTCTGCTAGGTTTGCAGGAACCTGTTTGATCTTCCACTTGGTGCGGAGTTTGTCTCCCAGTTGGGTAGTTAAAGTCCCCCATTACTATTGTGATGTGCTTCCTACATACCTTAGTTAGCTGACTGCAAAAAGTTCATCTATTTCCTCTGTTTGGTTGGGTGGTCTGTAGTATACACCTATGGCAATGTCATTTCCCCCCCCCTTTTATATTGACCCAAATGCATTCAAGACAGTTTTTATCATTGTTGTACTCTATTTCTGTGGAGATGTAGTTATTTCTTATATAGAGAGCAACTCCACCTCCTCTTTTATTTGGTCTGTTTCTTTTAAATAATTTAAATCCCTCTAGCTGTGTGTTCCATGTGTGAGTTTCATCCCACCATGTTTCCGTAATGGCAACAATATCGTATCTGCCCTCATTAACCTGAATTTCTAGTTCACCCTGTTTGCTGTTCATACTCTGTGCATTGGTGTAAAACATTTGAGTCCTTTGTGGGTGGCCTGTGTTTCCTTTCTACATAACCTGTGTGGTGCCTGAGTTCCCCTATTGTCTTACCACCTATTTGGTTAGTGCACTTTATATGGCACTCGCTATTAGAGGCTTCATTTTGATTGATAGCAAGGTTGGTATTCTTGTCCACACACACATCTATGCTACATGCACTGATAGCCCTATAGTTTTTAAATTGCCGGGGACAGGATTTGTTCCGTATCAATTAACTCCCTGTCCCCGCTGTTTAGTTTAAATTTCCCTCCAGAAAATCTGTGAATTTATAGCCGAGTAACTCAGTCCCTTTTTTTGATGGATGCAAACCATCTCTTTTGTACATCTTTTGATTGGACCAGCTACTGACATTGTGACTAATATATCCAAAGCCTTCCCCTTTACACCACTCCTTTAGCCACATATTGAATTGTGCTATGCGCTGGCCTTTTCCGTTTTGCTCCTTATACACTGGTAAAACCTCTGAGAAAGTAAGCCTACAGCTTATTCTGCTAAGTTCCTTCCCCAAGCTCTGGAAATCATTCTGCACAGAGAGTACATCTTTTTGGTACAGATCATTAGTGCCAAGATGTACAATAGCCTCCACATCACAGTCCTTGCTGCCATTCTTGATTATTTTAGAAATACGCTTCTTGTCCCTACTGGCAGTAGCACCTGGAAGACACCTGACCTCTTTCAAAGCCTCTGTGTCCTTTCCTAAATTTACATCCCTTATAATTGAATCACCTACCAGAAGGTAGCTTCTCTTTTTGGGAGCCTTTCTATTCTTGCATGACTGATGTGCAATACCTGATTCACACTTCTCCCTATCAAAATCTAGTTCTTCATCTCGGACCACAATCCCCTGCTTATTTGAGTTATCTTCACAAATACCTTTACCAGTCTCCTTAATGTCCCTATTAAGGTCAGCAAGGGCACTGTAGCTGTTGTGCAGGGACACAGAGAAAGCTTTGTGTTTATGGTTCACAGCTGTCACCATGCCAGATCCCACGGTTGTCCACACTGCCCTTTTCCTGCAGGATCTTTGTGGTAAAGGGGGCTGATAGCAGGGAGGCTTACTAGAGTAGAGGGGCTGAACTGGACACCTAATTTCTGCCCGAAGAGCACGGATTACAGACCCTAGGTAAATGATCTGTCCTTGTAGGCTAGTGATTTGTTTACAGATAGGACAGTTTCCAAGTTTGAAAAGGGTACTGCGAAAGACTGTTGCAAAGCAGGTGTTGCACTGAACTAAGCCGGACATCTTAGATACAGGGGATGTTAGACACACTTGCCCTGAATGTACTGCTACTGTTTGTGATTTTTAGTTATATAGTTATATAATTCCCTATAAATATAATGGAGATCCAATCAGGGCCTTGCTACTTTCCTGGTGGATTCTCCCAAAACTTACAGTTTAAGCAGCAGCTGGTGGAATGTAGCACGTTCCAGCAACCCGATCAGAGTTGGAATGGGGTTTAAATAGAGTATAATACCCTATAAATATAATGGAGATCCAATCAGGGCCTTGCTACTTTCCTGGTGGATTCTCCCAAAACTTACAGTTTAAGCAGCAGCTGGTGGAATGTAGCACGTTCCAGCAACCCGATCAGAGTTGGAATGGGGTTTAAATAGAGTATAATACCCTATAAATATAATGGAGATCCAATCAGGGCCTTGCTACTTTCCTGGTGATTCTTTCTTTCCTGGTGACTGATTCTTTCCACTCCCATTTAAATAACCTGTCTTCATAATTACACTAATGATAGTTGAAACACACATGATATAGAACTGCCATACCAGCTTTGTTTTCTTACTAAAGTTGCCATTGAATTTTGGGTGAGAAAACAAATATAGGATATTTGAGGTTATTTTTAAATGGGATCCTTCCTTCTTAATTGAGAATAAATTTAGTTTCCAAAGAGTAGTAATAGTAGGGATATAATAGCGATCTAGTCCCCAAATCTTTATCTTTCATACAGAGATATGTATTTGTGTGGTTAGAGAAAGGAATAAGGTGATGAATGGAAACAGCCAGCAGGGAGATGATAAAGAGATTATGAGATCATACTAGGAAAAGAAGGGGGTGATTTCCAGGCCAAAAAACTGTTTCCTAGCCTAGCATTTCTGCTCAGAAGGAGATAGATTATGTCAGTGGCAAGAGGATACTGACTCTTCAGTCTGTGCTGTTTCTGGATTGCTATCTTGATAATGATGGGAAAGAAATCTGATATTCATAGAGGTTTCTATAAGTAAAAATATGACTCTTGGGTATATTCATTATTAAAATCAATAAATAGTCGATCACCAAGAGAATAAAATTATAAAAATATTAAAATTTTATTTACTAAACCTAGCTTTGGTCAAGAGCTCTTGACATCATCAGGGTGTAAACAGCAGTCATTGGGAGGGCTTATATGCAGCCGCCAATCATTTGCGCTCAGCTCTTGGATTGTGTCACGGGTCCCAGCTGTGTGCATTGTAATTCTTTCTCTTTCGCTAATCCTAGCTAACCCTAGGATTAGCAAAAGAGATACACGCAAAGGAACATGTAGAAGGAGTGAGAAAGAAATACACCCCGATGCAGGACACACACTTAGATTACAGCGCACACAGCTGGGACCCGTGACACGATCCAAGAGCCGAGCGCAAATGATTGGCGGCTGCATATAAGCCCTCCCAACGACTGCCGTTTACACCTGATGATGTCAAGAGCTCTTGACGAAAGCTAGGTTTAGAAAATAAAATTTTAATATTTTTATAATTTTATTCTCTTGGTGATCGACTATTTATTGATTTTAATAGAGGTTTCTTTATTATGAGGAGTCATGGACAGGTATACAACAAACTTGAAGGCCTCTGCTCTTTCACAAAGATCAAATCTGGTGATATTGACACTACTTAAACAAAACATGTAGTAGTTATATTCCCCCCCCAAACATTTTATGAAATATTTCTGAATGGAGAGACTTCTCCATCTGAAAATGGGCTAACAGTTCAAACAATTACCTAAATGTTCAGGGATTGATATGGATTGTATATTAAACTCTGCTCGTGCTGATTATTGTGTAGCTTTCTGCTGTAGGAGCTTGGGATCACTATCTGCCCTTTGATGATGGATTTATTATGTATTATTACAAAAATTGCATACTGCCTGCCCAGGATGAATGACCAGGAAAAATTCAGTAGTAAACTTGCAATGAGATCGTGGAACTTAGGAAGAGACGTGCTGGAAAATACAGGATGGGCAATACATTAAGAGTATCCTTAAATTGTCCCTGCAGCCCAGCTTCAAGTATAGGCACATACAATCTATCACCTGCTGAATAGAGCACTAGGTCATAGCCAAAGTCTCATAGATGGCCCTATGCCATTCAATATCCCAACTTTGGAATCATAGCTGCTAATGCACCTGAACTCCAGGAGATCACGTCTTGGACAAGGCAACATCCTCATCCTTGACCAGGCAGACATCATTAATGCCTGGCTGGTATGTTCCTTTACCATAAAATCACCCTTTTCCCATTCCTGGCCAGGGAAGGTGCCTTATCTGAGCCTCAGTCTCTGAATTCAGCAATGGCAATGGTCTGGCTGGACAAAATAACAACACCACTTAGGACTCTCGGCCAAACTCACTAATTCCTGGCTGCCCAGCCCAACTTGTTTTCCATAAAAGCCTTCAATTAGTCAACAGGATGCCTGCCAAAATGATTTCCTCCTTGTTATAATCAGACAGTTTTGTAAACAGTAGAAAATAATCCCAAACACTGTGATGTTCAGGGGTGAGCTTTAGAGGACTTCTGTGATGTTCTGTTCATTCCCCAGAGGGATGCCAAGGTCAACAATAGGACCTCCAGAGTGAGACAGCAGGTTATTTTATTTCAGGGCCAAAAACTTTCAGGACCCCAAAGCCATACGTATGATTACCCTTGAGTAATCCTTGAGGAGATTTGCTCTTCAGTTTGTTAATGATGAAGCCATGTTTTCTGAGTGACTCATCCCAACAAATATACTAGGGACCCTTTTTACAAAACTGCTGGTTTAATGGTTTAGGAATGGGGCTGACATAACAGTAAACCTTAATAGAAATTTCATTTACTTAAGGTCAGTGACCACTGAAATAACTACAATGGTAAAACAGCATGTAAAAGCAGGATCAAATTGGAATAACCTTAAAATAATGTATCATTTCCCTATGGAAGGGGAGACAACAGTTTAGTTGGCTGTTGACTGTAATAATAGGTTCATTTCCCATTCTTGTCTGGTTTCTGAGTGCTTGGGATTACAGCTACACCTAATTCCTTTTCCAAGGCTTATTGACATGGCCGTGCATTGACCAGCATCAATCTGACAGATTTTCTTGTGGGTGCTATGATGAGTTCATGTTGCTAATGTCTCATTCACAGCCATGTCTTGCATGAATCATGGTGATTTTTCAGTTATGCTGAAAGGTTTTGCAGTGGGGATATTTGCAGAATCTCTAGGGATTGGGATGGCTTAACAATATTGCTAAATAAAATCAAGTAAGCAAGCAGGAGATGAATGTTACTTTTATTTGGACAGACTATTTTCCTAACAAGTATTGCTGGTTCTCATGTTCTCTGAAATTCTCTGTAATTTTGAGATTAGAGATAAACAAGATGGTTGGAAATATAAAAGGTTCCAATATAGCCCAATGGAAAAAGTTAAAATCTTTATATATTTCAATATTTCAGCCCTCTGCTATGCATAGGTCCTATTAGGGTTATATTGTTCAAATACCCCCAAATGTTTCTACAGTATTACTCTACAAGGTCCTTATTTATACTGGCCATACTTAAACTGTCTGCAGCAAAGGTTCCTGCCCAATAGGTTCATATAGCTCTTTGGTTCCCATAAGGAGGATCCAACCTAAATTTCTAATGGTTATTTTCCAAGTGGTATGAAGTGTTCCTAAGATGGACCTTTTTTGTGCAGATGGTGTGATTAAACTGCAGACAAACATTTGGCTATGTATCTTTTCATTCTGGTTGAAACTCCTTCTTTTTCTAATGGATCTAGGCCCCTTGGTCCTGGCAGATATCTTTGAATCAACTTGGAGAAAAAAAATGGAGTTATGACTTTTCACAGGATATATTACTGATGATGGGCTATAATCAGGCAGTGTCAAGCAATACAGGATGTTATAGATGTAGAAGGCAAGCATCTCTCATTTTTTTAAAAAAATAGGTGGTCACCTTTTCTTAGACCAGCAAGATATCTAAATAAAATATGCATCCGTATATTTAGCAGAACACTAATCCTAGCTTGTTTTAACCTATGTCCTCAAAAGAAAGTTCAATAAATCTCTTATTCCTTAAGGGTCTGTCCTTGTTGCAAAGGGGCAGTGGAAAATATGATACTGCTGGCTCATATTTAAGTGGACCATCACTTAAATATAAGCCAGCAGTGTGATGCAGCTGCCAAAAAAGCCAACACATTTCTAGGCTGCCTTAGCAGAGGGATAAAATCAAGATCACATGAAGTGTTAGTACCACATTTTAATGCCTTGATAAGACCACTCTTGGAATATTGTATCCAGTTTGGGTTGCTATAAAATAAAAAAAAGATGTTGAGACTCTAGAAAGAATGCAGAGAAGAGCAATAGAGGTGATTAGGGGACTGGGGGCTAAAACATATGAGGAACGGTTGCAGGAATTGGTTTTATGAAAAGAAGGACTAGGGGTGACATGATAGCAGTGTTCCAATATCTCAGGGGTTGCTCCAAAGAAGAGGGGGGGGGACAACCTATTCTCCAAAGCACCTGAAGGCAGAACAAGAAGCAATGGATGGAAACTAATCCAAGAGAAAATCAACCGAGAACTAAGGAAAAATTTCCTGACAGTTAGAACAATTAATCAGTGGAACGGCTTGCCTCCAGAAGCTGTGGGTGCTCCAACACTGAAGATTTTTAAAAAGAGATTGGACAACTATTTATTTGAAATAATATAGAATTTCCTGCTTGAGCAGGGGGTTGGACTAGAAGACCTCCAATGTGCCTTCCAAGTCTGTTATTCTGTTATCCATGTTTTGTTGCATTGTTCATTTTATCGAAGTGCATTACTATGTTTTACTATATAATCCACTTATTAACTACATTTCTGGGACATTTGGATTTATTTTATATGCAGTTGTTAGCCAACCAATAAAATTCACTTTGGGCAATGTTGGGATTCAGAGTTTAATGACTCTGGTCTACAGAACTGATATTTTGCTAGCAAGTGTGGCTGGCATCTTCAGAGACAAGATGAACAGAAAAGCAACTGCGCACTGACTGACTGGGAACCTTACACTCAGACAGGTATCCTGACTCCTGATTGGTCTTTAGCTGAGCTGCTTTCTTGGTGTGCCCTGGTCTACACCAACTGGAAAAGAGCTTGGCAAAACACTTATCGGATGTCAGGACACCATAGCAGTCTTTCCTAGAACTCACAGATCCCCAGTTTCTAGCCTGGTGCCTTAACCACTACAGCAAACTGACTCTCCCCATAAATAGTTACAATTCAGCTTTTGGCATTGGTGCTTTCACTTATTTCAATTAAATTTAGAAACTCAGAGCTAATTTTGTAAGTATTAAATAAGCTCACGTCGCTATAAACAGTATTTTCATTGCACAGCAAGTTAAGAAATTGAGCAATTACTTCTCCCTGAGCTGTCTCAGTTCTTTGCATTTCTTGCTGAAGTTCTTTCATCACAGTGCCATCTTCAAAAGGAACAATTTTGGAATCATTTTCTAAATGTATTTCAAGACTAATATTGCGATAAATGGTAATTTGGCTGTTGCTAAAGGATGGTCAAATCAAATAGCATGGATGTCATTTAGTTTTGGATTTTTACTTTGGCCTTTTGAAATAAGCGATTAGTAAGTGAATGAACTTCCCACTAGCTTCCCATCATGGACACTTTCTGATGCCTGTGCTCTTTATGATTGCAATTTGCAGTTGATCTCAACAGCCTCATTACCTAGCTACAGTACATGGTGTGTACATCATAGAACAATTTGTGGGTCAAAATATTCCTTACCCCAGGTGTTTGGAATGACCTTGCGTGCTCATTGCCATGTTCTCTGAAGTGTTTGATGTTAATGTGAACCTTCTGTGTTGCACACTGATGTAGAGCCAGGCCTGGCTGTTTCTGCCTTGCCTCCATATGTTGAGCATAGAGTTCAAAAAGAGGAAGGAAGCTGTATTTCACCCAGGACCTTCTCTCTCAGCCTTGGTTTTTGTCATCTGTTTCTTTTCCTGTCTTGATTCTTTCAATTCTTTCTCAGTCTTGTTGCTGTGTGGAAGAAGCAGCAGATTCACTTGGCATTCTTTCCAGGCCTAACAACAGCTGTTCGCTTTGTCTTCTAATCAGCCCTGTTGTTGCTTTGCAGCGCCCTCTGGTGATGAGCAGGCTCCATCTTGATCCTCGAATGAAAGCAGACAAACACCGTGTCATGGTTCCGATAGATGAGACCAAACAAATCTGAACTCCGAGGCTAGAAATTTCCTCAAAGAATATGTTTATTGGCTACATAGTATTGGCATGGTCAAAAGTGAAAGCAAGTCTGAAATTCCCTCCCAAGAGACACACTATTACAAAGTTAAACTTCCCACCCCTGTGCTATGCAATCATCTACGTTCCCCAATAGAATAGTTTGGCGGGCTTCCTAACCAAAGGCTCATGCCTCCCCATCTAACTGACAGAAATGACCTTGGTTCCCATGGGACAGGAAAATGTTTAGTCTAGTAGAAATCCTCCACACCCCCTCCCATTCTTGTGGCAACCTAGAACAAGCAAAATGGCTGCAGCCAGGTTCGTTGTAGAGTTGACACATGGACTCTTAACGCTCTGCCAATTTGCAGCCTTTGGAACACATGAAACCTGGAGACACTAAAAAAAATTGTGCCAGGATTGGAAATGGTTCGCCTGTCAGTGAACTGTACATGACATTGGGGAGGATTCTGAAGAGAGACAAGATAGAAATGCCTGGAATGTAAACTTCTGGAAGTTACTGTAGATGTAAAATCACCAAAAATACCAGTTCAGACTAGAAGGTGGAGAGATACTTTGTCACAATATTATCAGGGTTGATAATATTCACAGTGACCTTTAAGGTTTCCATTTTAAAAGACCTGAGTTTATTTAACAGTTCAAAGATTTCAGATTCAGGTTTGTCCCTCAGTTTCAGTTGTTCTTTGCTATTGAATGAGTTCAAGAAACAAATACGAAAGTTCTTCCTGTAGGTAGTTTTCTATGGCCCCAGATTTTAGAATAGTCTAAATCTTGCAGGGACCATGAATTTGAGAAGCTAGATGGGAATAATGAGGGCAACAATCTTTGTAGATATTTCAAGATGTTACTCAAATGCTGATCTAGCTCCTATTTACCTGAGCTTCTTGAACTGCCAAAATTCTTCCAGCAGCTTCTTACCTGGTGAAGAAAAGCATCATGCTCCTCCATAGGTGGGCTTGGAAGAGGAAGACCTATAGCAGGGGTCTTCAAACTTGGCCCTTTTATGATTTGTGAAGTTCAACTCCCAGAATTCCTCAGCCAGGGATGCTGGCTGAGGAATTCTGGGACTTGAAGTCCACAAATCATAAAAGGGCCAAGTTTGAAGACCGCTGGCCTATAGGGATGACTATTGTGACTTGGATGGCTTAAAAGACTGAAAGAAAGTCCCTGTCTATGGAGATGAAATTCTTTTTTTTGTTATCAAGTTCTTTATTATTAGAAGCTGAAGGGAGAAGAAGGAATTAATATTTTCTTCTGGCTGAAAACCCTGGTGATATTATCACTTTCAGTAGTTTTGCATTATTCCATGGAGAAAGGTCTATTGATCTGAATCAGAGACACTCCAAAGTAGAATTCCAGAGTCACTCACCATTATCAGTTCTGTTCTCTGATTATGCATCTGCAAGAAAGTGTGGAATTCTAACATGGGGATGGACTTAAAATGTCAGTCCCGCTAACAACGATTATAGTTTGGCTTGGTTTAATTACAAAAAAAGTTTTATTTACAGAAATGTATATACTATGTCACCAGCTCTTTAGTGTCAATGCTGCTAATATTGGATATTTTTGCATTGACAACAAAGGGAAATGTAGCCATCTTTTACCTTTTGCTTTTAGAGTTAGATGATGCTGGGAGGGGGGATGTGAACGAGAGTCCAGCTAGACATAACAACACTAGACCTAGTGTGAGAAGCAAGGTTACTGTAACCAGAGCTGATAAGGAATTGGTGGGCTGGAGAACTGGAGAGGAGGCCCACGCTTCAAGCCAATTGGGGAATATGATTTATGACTGTTAATTGAAGGAGAGAATTGTACTTTGATACTATATGCTCAGGGTAGGGGAATTCAGTTTTTGGCTTCAATTATACAGTGCCAAAGATATGCTACTCAAAATAAAGATTCTTTAAGGTAAACAATGCCTCAAAGTTCTTTTGAAGAGTTTCATCTGTCGGAACCATGACACTTAGATTCTAGGCTGCTTACAATAACAAAAATAGAAAATGTATAGAAACACAGTCCATCTTTTTAAATTCAGATAAAATGGACCACATCTATATCCCCTGTTGTGCCCTACTGAAGACCTTCCACTCTGAAAGTCCTGCAAAGACAATTTTCCCTCAGTTTTGGAATGCCAATGGTGGGCCATTTTAGCCTTGGGAGCATTCACAATACTTTGCAAAAATATGTGCTTAAATGAAACGGAGTAGTTAGGTTCTTCACATTGCAATATATGATATCCTACCACAGTGTATTTGCCTAGTTGATGACTCCTCAGTGCAAATATCAGAGAATTATTGACCAATTAATGTCACAGCAATAAACTTTCTGAAGTATAGAAACAGTAGGGTGAGTAACATGTGCCCTTTCAAAAATTTTGGGAGCTTTTGGAAGTGCAGATTCACAGTTACTAATTTCATATATACAGTAAAGATTAGAGAACACGTGCATTCTCCATTTCAGCAAAACTGGCTGTTCAAAAGAATTTTATCATCATTATTACTATTTTATTATTATTTATTCCAATTATTCTCTCCAATGTAGTTGCAGAGAAACACAGTAGAACACGGGTGTCAAACTCCCCACGTCACGTGACGTGTCGTGACGTATCACAACTTTTTTTGCATTGCTGGAGCTGGGGTGGGTGCAGTTTCTGTTTGACATCCCTGCAATAGAATATCCACACATGTTGCTTTCAGCACACCAGTGAATGGTTGCCCAAATGAAATACAGGCTCAGTATTTTAATACAAATTGATCACAAGTGGTGACCAGCTGTGGGATCAACATGAGTAGTTCTTGTAAAAGTAATCAGCCTTTAAATATGTTTAAAAATGCATGAGACCTAGTGTAAGGCAAATCACTGAACATATTGAAAAGATGACTTCACAAATTCACTAATGTGGTGTACACCGCTTAGAGATTTGTTGTTAATTGCGAAGTCGTGTCCGACCCATCGCAACCCCATGGACAACGTTCCTCCAGGTCTTCCTGTCCTCTACCATCTTCTGGAGTCCATTTAAGTTCACACCTACTGCTTCAGTGACTCCATCCAGCCATCTCATTCTCTGTCGTCCCCTTCTTCTATTGCCCTCAATCTTTCCCAGCATTAGGCCCTTCTCCAGTGAGTCCTTCCTTCTCATTAGGTGGCCAAAGTATTTGAGTTTCAACTTCAGGATCTGGCCTTCTAAAGAGCAGTCGGGGTTGATCTCTTCCAGGACTGATCGGTTTGAATGTCTTGCAGTCCAAGGGATTCGTAGGAGTCTTCTCCAGCACCATAGTTCAAAGGCCTCAATTCTTTGGCGCTCAGCCTTTCTTATGGTCCAACTTTCACAGCCATACATTGCAACTGGGAAAACCATGGCCTGGACTATACGCACTTTTGTTGGCAGGGTGATGTCTCTGCTTTTTAGTATGCTGTCTAGATTTGCCATAGCTTTCCTCCCCAGGAGCAAGCATCTTTTAATTTCTTGGCTGCGCTTAGAGAGTACTTGCACTTAAAGTAGTATATAAGTCTCATAAATAAATAAATAAATAAATAAATTTCCAACTGTGCAACAATACTCTTTTATAGTGAGTTGAAAATACCTGATTTTGTATTGCAGGTCATTTGTTTCTGAAAAAAATCAGCTGCTCTGCCTGAATGTTTTTCAAAAATCACAATTCTACCACACAGACATGATGTGGTTAAACATTTTAATGTTTTATTAATATTTAAATAGGTTTATTATTTATAAATAATAATTAGATTAGACAGGATATATATGGTATTTTTTGAAGCCTGAGCCAATGTAATAGATATTATTGTTATTATTGTTCAACATGCAGCCAGATGTTCAGACTGAATTTGGCATTTTTTGTCCACTTACTGAGGCCTTCTCAAGGACTTGGGTTAGATGGATATGGATGTTTGTTGGTGTTCAAAATATTGTAGCGGGATCTAAGCAATTCAAAGTAAAGCTGCCTTTTGCAATTGGCTAATGTTGAATTTGTCAGTTCAGGTGGTATTCAAATGGTGCTCCACTTGCTTTGGGATCGCACCTACTACTACTAGGTGTCTACTATTATTAGGTGCCTACTACTATTATTACTATTGGTACTACCTTTGCTTTCTTTTGCTATAGTCATTCTGTTTGCAGGTATTTGTATTTTGTTATGTTCTCCAGGTCTTTCTCTTCTCTTCTGCTGTCTCCACATGCACTATTCAGATATTTTTTAATTTTTCTTATCAACAATTTTTAAATCTGGTGTGTTATGTGGCAGGTGCCTATCGGTTTGAATTTAAAGTCCCAGAGCACTTTAGCATCTTCATTTTCTATTACTTTCTCAATTTTATGGTCCCACCAGTTCTTGTTTGCAGGCAAATGTTATCTCTTGCAGATCTTCCAATGTACCATTGTTGCTACTTTGTCACGATGTTGTTTATAGTCAGTCTGCAGCAGCTAGTTAGATAGTCCAATGTTTCTTCAGCTTCTTTGCAGAGGCAGCACTTACTGTCTGTTGCTGTTTTCTCAGTTCTAGTTTTATATGCATTTCTTCTTAAAGCTTGGTCTTTTGCAGCCAGAATTAGCCCCCGTGTCTCTTTCTTCGACTTTCCTACTCTTAGCCATTGCCAGCTCCTGTTATTATCTGGATGATTACAGATAGTCCTCATTTAATGATACAATGATACTTCATTGCTAAGTGACATAAACATTAAATAAGATATCACATGTCCACGGTGGACTTACAATCTCATTTCGGTCACAATCATATAAATATATCATCCGTAATCATTAAGTGAAAAGTCAGGTAAATTAAAACAATTTTTGAAAATAATCGAATCCCTGGGGGGGGGGCGGGATTCGATCGGGACATGTGTGAATGTATTCATTTTTAATTGTTATACTTGTTGTTTTAATTTTGTATGCCGCCCTGAGTCCCTAGGGATTGGATGGCATATAAATTTTAGTAATAAATAAATAAATAAATTTTACTAATAAATAAATAATGACACAGGTTTGAAAATGGTCTGGGATGCAAGCAGTGGGTATGTCTAGTTTAACAAAGAGAAGGATGAGGGGGGACATGATAGCAGTGTTCCAATATCTCAGGGACTGCCACAAAGAAAAAGGAGTCAAGCTATTTTCCAAAGCGCCTGAAGGCAGGACAAGAAGCAATGGGTGGAAACTAATCAAGGAGAGAAGCAACCTAGAACTAAGGAGAAATTTTCTGACAGAACAATTAACCAGTGGAACAACCTGCCTCCAGAAGCAGTGAATGCTCCAACACTGGAAGCTTTTAAGAAGAGACTGGACAGCCATTTTTTCTGAAATGGTATAGGGTTTCCTGCCTGAGCAGGGGGTTGGACTAGATGACCTCCAAGGTCCCTTCCAACTTTATTATTATTATTACTACTTTTGCAGAACCGGTAGCTAATTTTTTGTTTCCCAGGCCCAGAATGGACTTCTGGAAGCATCATCCACACAGAGAACTGGTTTTTCACATATTTGAATCCCATGACTGGATGCAAGTAAACTTTTACAAGTTACCTAATATAATTTTGAAATTACAAGAAAAAGAGAAAATACAAAAGATTTTAAATGATATTAGAAGAAAAGAGGAAGAATTAAGGAACTGATATCCCCTTTAAGAAACTAGATGAATATATTAGAAAGAAAATCTACCGAGGTTTACAGATGAACAAATTTATGAATGGGCCTATAACAATAGGATCAAGTTGATTAGTTCAAAAATTGCTGTCCTGTGATGCATCATTTTGCTGAATTGAAAGTTACAAATTTCAACTTTTCTCTCCAGCTATTCTATGGACCAATGGGACTGCTGTCTTTGCAACACAACAACCCTGGTTAGTAGCCACGTCAGCCCATCAGCCCTTGTGACAGTACAGCTGCCATTCAAGGCCAGAATTGAAATGCTTTTTCCTTTTACTCACTTTGTTGGCTGGCACATGCCAACCAACAGCAACTATGCCTGGCCACTAAAACCCATATGCCACACAGATACACAAGCACACATATATAATTGTAGGACTTACAATTCAGATCTCTAGATTGCTTCTAATTCATTGTGTGATTATATAACCTCACTCCAACAGCTTAGAAAAATAGCACAAAGAAATACTCATGGAAGCAAGCTTGGAACAGCAAAGAACAGAGTGAAATCTTTAATTCAGAGACGCTGGAGGGGGTGGGAGAGACATTCCCTAAGTCTGACATCATTCAGACTGTGGGATACTTTCTTAAGGTCTGTGGAAAGCATCTCATTGTTTGAGCTATTCAAAGCTAGATTGGAAGAAAATGCTTGAAGGGATCAGAGGCTCTTTTGGTCTGGGAGAATGGAACAAAAATCCTAAACTCTTTCTTCCATTTTCCCTGCTTACTGCTGTTGTTCTTGGAATCAGACAGGAAAGCTCTGAAAGATGACATCATTTTAACTCTAAAGACAGCTAAGCAGAGCCAGCACCAAAAGATCAAGGCAAATGAGATGAGAAACAGACTGGGTGTGAGAAAAATCAGTGGGTTCAAGTGGGAGAATTGACTCAGTTGCCGATGGGCACTTTGTTTAAAAATATATATGAATACTGCAGGAAACATTTCTGGGAATGTGAAGGTAGCTGGAATATTTAGCAGTTACATACAATAAGTGTATTGTATGGTGTCTATCCCTATCCCTTTCCCAATTACCAATCTCATAGTCGAAAAGGAAGAAATATAAAACAGAAGCTGGTCCTAACATTTTTGCCGGGGTAAATCCAGTACAGCCATGCATTTGTGTACTGGCCCCAAGCCCAGAGAAATGGGGAGAGTTTATGTAATATCTGGTGACCTACTTTGTAAAAACTTCGCCAAGGAAATTGTATGGAAAGACCAGTATCCCATCTGGACCAGGGACTTTCTCTTTGTTCATCTTTTTTTTAAATGGCTTCACAAACTTCCCTTATTGGTATTGAGACATTCATCATCCGTCTTTGAGTCTCTGTTTTCTTTGTTTCTTTAAATATTCATCTGCCCTTAACATGAGCAACTCTTAAGCTGTTTGTAATGGGGCCCCCTAGACTGCCTTGTGGGAGTTAGGATAATCTCACTTTCTTTCAGTTTGTTGTAAACTGAAATGTGGCATAAAATTAACCAATATGGGATATCACAGATTAATATTTCACAATATTATTAAGGATAAGGTAAAAGAAACTTATCCACTGTGATATGTTAAATATCCATAGATTCCCACAATGCATAGTACACACTCTGAATTAAGATGCTATAGTTTTGTGTGAAACCATTAGGGCAAAATATAGCAGTATTCCCCTAGGAAATGGGGCTCCCCCCCTTTGGGGACTTCTTTCTATAAAGTCACATTGGGCAAGGAGATTCTATTCAAATGTACAGTTATGGAGGTCCTGAGCCATAAAGGGTTTTAAGGATAATGACCATGACCTTGAACTGCAGCCAGCATAACATTAAAGAGTATTCACATATGAAAGCTTGAGCACAATGCTGTTCCAGAAGACTGTGTGAATGTAGCTGTAGAGGCTTATATGTAAACATTGCAACATTTCACACGGGGCTGCCTTTAAAGATGATCTGCAAGTTTCAGTTAGTATAAAATGCAGTGGTCTGGGTTCTCATAGAAGTTGATATTGGACACACATTACAAGTGTTTTGAGGGCTCTGTATTGGCTTCCTATTAGCTTCTGAGTGTGATTTAGAGTGCTAGGATTAATTTGTGGTTTGATGCCTGGTTTCTACAGGACTGTTCTCTCCACTAAGATTGACTTAACTCCTCTTAGGACAAACATCTGCTTCATATATTAAAAATAACACAGTAAATATACAAATGCCATAAAGACAATTCCCAATTACATATTTCAAAGCCTGAACTTCAGAAATTTTCCTGATCTAGGCATTTACATTTATCTGCAGTGCTTTTGTGATCTTGTATTCACTCCAAGTCGAGAGCATTGTAGATGTATAATGGAACTTGCTGTGGTTGAACTTGATTTAAATTGTGCTATGAACTTGATTTAAATTGTGTCATATTGCTAATAGGCAGATTTTGTGACTATTCTGACTCTGAAAAACTGACTATAAAGACTAATGCAGATTCACCTATGAGGCCAATGTTCATATCTATTTAAAAAGTTGTCAGCTTTCTTCATGTTTTATGATTCCGCATGACTTTTGGTGAACATTAATGTGGTTTATTGGTAAATGTTTCCTTTATCTTGATGTCTGGGGCAAAACATTACTAAAAATTCAGTCGTACAGAAGATAATACAGTAGTCCTCAACTTAATAACTGTAATTGAACACAGAAATATGGTCATAAGTAATGCCGGTCATTAAGCAAGCCACCAGGTGACCATACCTGATTTTATAAACTTTACTTTGCAGTCATTAAATGAATCACCATGGTCGTTCAATGAACTTGGCAGTCATTAAGCAAATTCATTGTCTGCAATAGGTATTTCATGCTGGAATTAAATACAGGTTTTTGGCAAAAGTTGTTATAAATTGTGGCAATAAGACTGCAGCATGCTGCAAATGGCCATAAATGTGGATTGATTGTCAAGCACCCAAAATGTGTTCACATGACCTTGAAGGTGAGGGTCAGCCATGGGAACTTTGAATCTGGGTCATAAATTGCCCTGGGAAGATCTGTTGTGACTGGTCATAAGTCAGGGACTATCTGTAAATACCTACTTTTAAAAACAGTTTAAATAACTGGCATGTTTCCAGCACCAGGTTTTCTCTAATAGAGACCCAAGGGCTGAAATAATGGATTTTGCTAGTGGTACTATAACATTGGAAGTTTAATTTTGGCACAGCATGTAAATCCTGTTGAGAATGCTGTTCACTTTAAAAGAAAGCATGAACAAAGCAATATTAGCTTGATGCTGTCTAAACAACTATAAAATATAATGGGAGAGATGAAGGAACTGTAACTTGAGAAGGTTAATTATAAGCTATCTCTCAAGTTAATTGAGGAGGAAGAACAATCACTTAAGAGGTACTGTAGTTAGAGGAAAAAAAGGAAGGAAACATGAGTTGGATCGCTCAGTTCAATAAAGCCGTAATGTGTTATTTGGTGACCTTTCAGCAACTAAGGTTTAATTTTCTACAAACATCTAAAATGCTTTTTTAAGTAAACTAAATATGCAGCCACCAGGAGGCGGTGATGCATCATTGCATCCTTTTAGAAGGCAATAACATTTCATTTTGCATTTCTACTTGTAGCTGTACTCTGCAGATATTTATCTGCTTTCTTCTTAGCAATTTTGCTGAACAAACTCAGACTTGCTTTCTGACATGTAATAATCCCCATAATAATATTGCCTGAAGTTTGTTTTCAAAATAATGGAGCCCATCAATTTGTTCCTTAATTATGCTTCTTTTTTTTTCTTTTTCTTTTGTGAAACTGCAGGGTAGGCTATATATAGCATCAATAGCCCTCTAAATGTAAAATTACAGAAAGGGCGACTAGTAATCTTATTCAAGTTGCCACTCTTATTTCTTCTCTGCATGAAATACTTTAAAGGTCCTCTACAATAAACAGATACAAATATAATAAGTGCAAGATAAAACAGTATCAATTATACAAACCACAGAAGATTAAAAAAATATCCTGAAAGCACTAACATAAGTGAAAAGCACATTGGGCAATTTTTGCTAGCTTCTGATAGATGCCTTTGTCACTATGATTTATTAAATAGCCAGTTTATCCCAGTTTATTCTACTTTATAAGCTTGTGAAATTCCATGGAGTCAGAAAAAGAAAACATTTCAAGATCTGAAAACAATTGGATAAATCAAGATCACAAGCCTATGCTAGGCAGATAGCAAATAACACCATTCCTTAGCACTCCAGCTGGGATCTCTGTGTGGCAAAAAGAAAAAAAAAGAATATTGGCTAAGTATTATTAATACATATTAATTAACACAGGGATATGCAATCCAAACCTAATCTGTATCAGTGTGTGGCAAATTTCTGTATATTCTATAGTCTCAAATATCTGAAAGCAGGAAAATCTGCAGATAGATTTGCAATTATCTGTAATATATGAAGTTGAAGACCCATTTTTCATTAATATATTCTTTCTTTTGAGTGTGAAGTTTTGAGAAGAGGAAAGTGCACATTAGTGAATTTGATTCATTGCTGCAAAAGGAAAGGAAATTTGAACACAGAACATTACCTGCGCCTGTTGGGTCCAAGAAAGAAAAGACCTTCTCAAGTTTCAAGCCACCAAAGACAGAATTTGAAACTTTGATGAAGTCTTTAAGACTGATTTTTTTGAAGGTTCAACCATATAGAAACTTATTTACATTGCTGACCTCTTAATATATCTTGCTAATGTCAGAGGTGCGAAAGAAAAACCTATCGTGTCATCTTTTGCAGGAAGTTGAGCCTCAACTAACCAACCAATAAGATAATCAAAAATCTTGCAAAGGATTTGGGTGAGGATCTAGATCAGGGGTAGGCAACCTTGGCTCTTTTATGACTCATGGACTTCAACTCCCAGAATTCCTGAGCATAGTGAGCATAGCTGGCTCAGGAATTCTGGGAGTTGAAGTCCATGAGTCATAAAAGAGCCAAGGTTGCCTACCCCTGATCTAGAGAGATCTCAATGTTTTCACATTAGCTCTTTGTGATGTCAATGAATCTCATTATTTAACTTCCTTTAAATTAATATACCAAAATAACAGAATTGGGAGGGACCTTGGAGGTCTTCTAGTCCAAACCCCTTCTCAAGCAGGAGATCCTATACTATTTCAGACAAATGGCTGTCTAATCTCTTCTTAAAAACTTGCAGTGATGGAGCACCCACAACTTCTGAAGGCAAGCCATTCCACTGATTAATTATTATAACTTGGGAAACTTCTCCTTATTTCTAGGTTGGTTTTCTCTTTCATTAGTTTCCATTCATTGCTTCTTGTCCTGCCTTTGTGTTCTTTGGAGAATGGGTTGACCCACTCTTCTTTGTGGCAGCCCCTCAAATATTGAAACACTGCTATCATTCTCCCCTAGTCCCTCTTTTCATTAGACTAGACATACATAATTTCTGCAACCGTTCTTCATATGTTTTAGCCTCCAGTCCTCTAATCATCTTTGTCGCTCTTCTCTGCACTCTTTCTAGAATCTCAACATCTTTTTTACATTGTGGTGGATGCAGTATTCTATGTGTCGTCTTACCAAGGCATTGTAAAGTAGCACTGAAACTTCACGTGAACTTTTATCCAGTATAGATGTTGGATACAATTCTGTGAGAGGAGAATAAAGGGAAAAACAAATGAGTTAAGAGATGTTAATAAAGGAGCAATAAATAAAGTGTAGTTTTGCCAATTGCCCCTGCACAAAATTGCCCCTGCAATGGTCTGACCTTGGTTCCCACATAGAAAAAGTCCCAGCAGACTGGATACAATTGAAAAATAGGAGATTATTAAGATTGGAAGGTCATGATATGCAGATTGGGTGGCACGCTATGTTATGGGACGAGAAATACAAGGTTCACCAGTCCTTCCAGAGGCACTACATCAGACGGGCATTAATAGATGTATGGGTTAAAATTAAGCAACAAAACTATATGCATGTACCCAATTGGATTTTGACATTGGAAATGCAAATACACCCAATGTTTATACAATTAGGGAAAGTAATAATGTATAAAATATATATTAGATGAGAGAGGAGAATTGAAATCGAGGAAAAATCTTCAAGATGAAGGGATAGAATTGGAATGGTGGGCATATCTCCAGCTGCAATCAAGATACAGGAAAGATAAAATAGAGTGGGGTATAAAAACAGAGCCGATAGAGCTCGATAAAATATTATTAGGAACTGAGGACAAAATGATTAAAAGAATATACCACTATCTTCTAGATCAGGCAATGTATGAAGAGCAGGTCAAGGAAACTATGTTAATGTGGAGTAGGGATTTTGGCTTTAATATTGACCTGCATCTCTGGCAAGAATTGTGGGAAAGAAACAAGAAACTCACCTTAGCTACTTCTTATAAGGAAAATCTTTACAAGATGTTTTATAGATGGCATTTCCCACCCACAAGGTTAGCCAAAATGGGCCCAAATCTCTCATCCATATGTTGGAAATGCAAAACAGCAATAGGGACATATTATCATATGTGGTGGGAATGCTCTAAAGCTTGTGATTATTGGAATAAGATAAAAAAAATGGTTGAAAGAAATACTAATGTTGGAGATAGAGTTAAAACCTGAACTTTTTTTATTGGATATAACCACAGAGAAATATGAGAAAGGGATAATTTATTTGATGTTGCACATCTTGACGACTGCCAGACTGGCCATTCGCACAAAAATGGAAAAACAAAGAAACTCCCACAGAGGAAGAAATACTATGCAAAATACTGTCTTGTGCTGAAATGGACAGGCTTACAATGGAACTGAAAGATAAAAGTGGATCTGAATATTTTGAAAACTGGGATAAATTTTACTATTGGTGGGAGTCAAGGAGGACTGATTAGTATCAATATGGAAATGTATATAATTTTAGGCTAGCAAATAGAGAAATGAATTAAGTATTGTATAAAAAACCCATATGTATCTATAGAGATAAAGAACTAAATGTAAGAAGAGAAATAACTTGACAGAAATGTTTATACTGGAATGTTACGTCATGTCCAATGTTTTCTTTTTTAACTGTATTGTAAATAAAAAACTTTTTAAAATTTATAAAAAAAGAAAAAGAAAGAAAAAGTCCCAGCAAATGTGGAGATAAAACTTTCTTTGGACTCATTCCTCTTGGCATTTAATCATAGCATAAACTTGCCATGGAAAATTCAGCGTTTTCTCCTGTCCTCATGATATTGCCTTCATCTCATCTTCCATTAGTAAAGAAGCTAAGTATTCTGTGGTTGTACTGTTGGTAAAATAGTACTTTCTTTTTTATTCTAACAATATCCATTTGCGGCCTTCAAGTGAATAAAACCTGAGCTGAATATAGGAGAGTGAGGTGACTTTTGTGACTTGAAACACAGGCAAGAGCAGGATAGGGGTTGGTAATAGAGATGCTACTGATTGAAGGATGGGGTTAATAGCACTTTATCTCAGTGGTGGGGAAGGGCTTTTTTGATAAGCTCAGGAAAAAAAAGTTCAACAAATCAACAACAATCAGAGCAAGAATTACCTGAGAATAGAACACAGACAGAAGCAAATTTATGTAATCTGCATTTTCTGTCTAATTTGGGCAACCTGTACTTTATTATTCAAAAGTCTGGTATTATTTCAATGAAAAGGAACAGAAGAAATGCCCTGCTTGTAATTCAACTAGGAAAATAGTAGGTTTTCTGGAACCATAGAGTCCTTGCTCACTTACAAAGTACATGGAAATATATGTGTGTGTTGTCTTCAACTCCAAGCAACATATATTCTCTATTAAATATATTTTTCCTAACATAAAAATGAAAGTTTACTTCAGCTAGGAAAACAGCAGCTTCAGCAGCTGGAAATACAGCATATCTTTTATTTTTCCATGCCGTGAATAAAATAGCTATATGCCTGTCAGTTTGTTGAATGCAATTCCCATCGCCATTCTTTTTAATAACTCCAATATATGAACAATTTAATATATGACATTGACCTAACAAACACATATAAAAATCAGTGCAGAAGAGCTGATTCTCTGGCATCTAAAAAACTCTGCCTATTGTTTATATATTATTATTCTCGGAATAATGCTTTCAGAGAATTATGTCATGACCAATTTGAGAGTGTAGCATCAATCAGGTTGAATGATCTAAAACAGTGGTTCTCAACCTTTTTAATGCCGTGACCCCCAACTGGTCGTAAGTCGGGGACTACTCAACCGGTTGTAAGTCGAGGACTACTCAACTGGTGCAGCACCATTTGCAGAATGGGACTTTTGGCGGGCTCAGCAGGGCAGAGACAGCCTGGACAATTCCTATTGGCTTTCAAAAGCCAATAGAATAAAAGGGAGTAGCACAGCTAAGGAAAAGGGGGGGAAAATGGCGGACTGTGTTGTTTGGCGACCCCCGTGAAATGGTCGTTCGACCCCAAATGGAGTCCCGACCCACAGGTTGAGAACCACTGATCTAGAAAGATGTGAGCTGGGAATTTTCCACTTCTAATTTAAATTCAAACTAAATAAGAATTTGGAGCCTTGGAAAATTCATCTCCTCCTAAGGGAGCACTCAAAGATTGATTCTGATCCTAGTTAGGTGAACTTTGCTTATATCCTTGGATGAGTTTCTGCAAGCCCTGGGACTTGAACTGGTTTTTTCCTGATGCATCCAATACTTTTCTTCACTTCCTTATTATTGAAACTTGTAAGAAATTTCAGGCTACACTTATTATTT
Source organism: Crotalus tigris (assembly GCF_016545835.1). Classification (NCBI taxonomy): domain Eukaryota; kingdom Metazoa; phylum Chordata; class Lepidosauria; order Squamata; family Viperidae; genus Crotalus; species Crotalus tigris. The sequence continues at coordinate 4,408,025 of NW_024100214.1, forward strand.
GTTCTTGTACAATAGGAGTTTCTTTTTGTCTTTCTGTGTCCTCTGCATTTCCATCCAGAGTCTGTTCTGGAATGTGTCCCAAGCTTCAGTAGCATATTTTGTGGTAGTATCTGAGAAGGCGGAAGCATAATCACGGCTTGAGGTTATTACCAGCTGGAATAAGGCTTCATAAACTGGTTTTCAAGCTATGGAATATGGAATTTCTGGTAGAGGGTTGAGCTACTTGTCAGCATATTTCAGATTATTATCACTGGTATCTCATTCTTTCTAAAAAAAATAGATATGAAGCCTAAGAATATTCTGTCTCTGAGTTGAGTGATTGCTTTGCAAAAAGCTAGGCTATATAATGCATTTAATCACAGTGGGAATGTGACCCTTGTTAGATGCTTGGTCCATTGTAATTCAGACTACACTGAGTCAGTTTGGGCTTAATAAAATGTTAATGTTTCAGGACTCCTCAAATGCTACAAGAACTTCAATCATATCTAGGATGGAGTCTGCCATAGTTGCTGTGTATAAAATGTTTTTTATGCTTTACTCTCCATAAGGAAATGAGAAGTCACTTCCGATATACATCAGGACATACCAGTTTGGACAAACAATGGAAGATTTCCAATATCACTGTTTATTAAGAATTAAAAGGAGGATTAAGTGCCTTTCCTGAGAGCTGCTTTCATTATTCAGTACTATATGAAAATAGAACATTGAAATGTGTTGCCAGAGGGAAGGATTAATATTAAAACTTGCTGATTAAACAAAATATTTGATGTTCCCCTGGAATCTCCCACACCTATTTTTATAAATCTGCAATGATTAAAGGGAAATGCATTCAAACTTGTACTTCAAAGTTTTTAGAAGACCAAAAATATGTAGGGGTAAAAAGCCCTGAAAAATATTGGAAAAGGCATACATAGTAACGTAGAGATAACTTGAGAAATTAAATTAAATTTCAATTCTTTCCACCAGGTACAACTCCAGAATATATTTATCAGAAATATCACAGTTTACTGAGATACTACATACTCATGACTTTGCTTAACACAAGTGATATCTGATAAGAAGCAGCAAAGGCAGAACTAACAGAAAAATATTCACAACAGAAGTTTAACCAAATTCAAGGGAGAGTGACTTCCATATATATAATATATCAAGGCAAATTAAAATACAAACACAGCATAGTTTTGAAGGGGTTTAAATGCATATAAATATTGCAAATCATTTGGAGTATGAAGAAGGGGGAAGTTAGAAATCAAACGTATCTACTTTTCCAAGCAGCTCTTTCCCCCCATTTTTCTTTTAAAATGTATAAACAATAATAAATAAGAATAGAGCGGAGACCTTAGTGTTAAGCTTTAGGTTCAAAGGAAACTTTTTATATTGCAAATAATGTAAGATATTTTGCAGTTGTCTATCAACAACATACTTCACTTTAATTGTAAAGTTCTAACAATCATGTTTCTTAACATTTTAGAAATTATATTTAACATTGACACAAACTTCTTTCTCCTTATCTTTAAAGGTTTAACTTATTCAAACTATCACAATGTTAACAATTTCTAGTTTATATTGCATAAATACCACTGTACCCAAGGCAGCAAATATATGTACATAATGTATTATTTGTACTCTATAATGGATAAAACAATTAGAAAATTGTTTTATATATAGTAATAACACACTCAGCTGCTAAAAAACCGACCATATTGCAGACAAAATGAAGTAACCAAGAGATAAAAAAATCTATATATCTACTACAAGGCATCTAATGATTACTAATGATAACATTAAATTTATAAAAAAGAATAAAAATCTGGAACAAAATGTTTATACATTATTTCACAAGGGATAGGGAGAGGCCTCCAATTCATAGAACAAGACTTGCAGAAATACAATCCTGCAGTGGATTGAATCAGAATAAATAGTGGGCTCAGTCAGACACAATAGAAAGCATTTATAACATTGCAAGACTATCTTTTTCTCTGTATTACCCCATTTCTTTCTTTTATTTTTCAATAGCACTGTAATAGTAGTAATAATAATGCTGCATTGGAAGATGTGCAAGAAACACCATTTGCCTGCAAACAAGAATTGGTAGTCTGTAAAATAAACAAAGTACTACAAAAGTGAAGAAGCTAAAATGCCCTGGAAGTTTAGAATTAAAACCAACAGGCAACTGTCATCTAACACCCCAGACTTAACAAATATTGATAAGAAAGACTTATCAATAAGAAAGTGGCTGGAGGTCATTCCAGTGTCCACTACGACGACTGCCAGGACCATCTAGGTTTTGAGGGGCATTTTCGCCTCTCATGGGCTTCCAGACATCATTGTCTCCAATAACGGGGCTCAGTTTACTTCATCGGAGTTCCAGTCCTTTTTAAGGGCAAATATGATTAGGCATGCTACTTTGGCACTGTTTCACCCGGCCTCAAATGGTCAAGCGGAACGCATGGTTCGCACCACAAAAGAAGCCTTGAAAAGAATAACCCAGGGAAACTGGCACCACAAGTTGGCAGACTTCCTCCTCTGCCACCGCACAACACCGTGCACATCTATGGGCAAAAGCCCAGATGAGCTCCAATGGGGTCACTGCCTTATCACCAAGTTGGATAGATTACACCCAGATCGGGTTGCATCGCAGGTACCAAAGCCAAAGGCACCGAGGCAATTGAAAGTGGGTGATCTGGTTTGGGCATGCAATTATGGACCAGGGCAACTGTGGGTGAGAGCTGTGGCTTGTAAGGTTACTGGGCCACTTTCCTACAAAATGGCATTGGAGGATGGTTGTGTGCTATGCAGGCACATCGACCAGCTGTGATGGAGGTTACCTAGCCACCTTTCCGCTCCTTACTCTGCTCTTGGGGGGGGAGGAGGATCACAATCACGATCGTGAATTCCTGCCACTCAGCGAAAGCAGGACATTGCATTCACCGAATGGGGGGTTTGCTAATGAGGCGGCTCCTGACTCTGGCACCACATCCATGGGACATTGTGCTCAACTGGCTTTCCAAGCTGCTCCTTCTCCAGGCCTTGCGCCAATGGGACAGTGCTCCCAACTGGCTTCTTACGCCGATCAGGGGAATTCCACCCCACTGCGGAACTCTGGTTTGGGCCTACTGGAACAGGCCAGCCAAAGCCAAATGGACAAAGGCTTGGGTCTACCGGAACAGGCCAGCCTTCACAATTCGGTTTCACCCGTATTGTTTGGGTCCCAAAGTCCTGGTCTGCTGAGCCTGGCAGGTGAGTTTGCAGATCGGGTGCTAGCAGCAGCTTTGAGATGATCGGACTGGGCCAAAGGCCCACTGAAGTTCTTAAAGGACTATGTGAGGTTTCTATCATTGCAACCTTAAAATGCTTATGTATTTTATTGCAACTGAAATGCTTGTGTAAGTCTTTTGGACTGAATTGCTTTTGTATTATAATGTTGTGTTGTGTATGACCTATAATGTTATGTATTGTGACAGTGTAATTGTAAGATTTTGTATTATTGAATGTTATTGTGTGTTGTATTGAACAACAAGAAATATGGTGCAGGTTTAAAGAACCATGAGGCGAGGGGTGTTATGTACTGAACTTAATTGGGAACAGGTGCAGGGAGCTGCCCTGAAACTGTTAGCAGACCACGTGGCCTGCTGGGCCAGACTTGCTGTCTGCAAGGGCTGACTAGGATGCATTTGAGCGGGAAAATACGTTGCATTCATTGGCTGACAACACTCCAGGGTGAATGTATAAACAGAGGCAGAGCCATCTTGTTTCGAGTTCTGTTTAGCCTGAAATAAAGAAGTACCTGTTTGTTACTCCTGCCTCTTCAATGCCTTCCAACGCAAGAAACAGAACAAGAATGACTATGGCAAAGGCAAGCAAGGGTAGTACCAATAGTAATAGGCATCTTGGGTGCAATCCAAAAACAGCTAGAGCACTACCTAGAGCATTGATAAAATCCCCATTAGTCAATGGCAAAAGGCAGTTTTACTCGGAATAGCTCATATCATGTGGCAATACTACTTTTTTTTATAAAGTTTTAAATTTTTTTAAACAGAATTCAATAGTTATCATTCAACAAAAACATGTTGTCTGAGTATCTTATTCACTAATACAAATTAAATTCCTAATCCCTAAATCTTTTCTGTAGCCATTGATAAAATAGGTCCCAAGTTTGAAAATATTCTGTTTCTTCTTTTTCTTTTGACCTTAAAGTAAGTCTGTCCATTTCCGCACAGTCTAGTATTTTTTAAATTATTTTTTCTCCTGGTGGTATTTCTTCGTTCTTCCAGTATTGTGCAAATATAATTCTTGCCACTGTTATTACATGTAAAATCAGATATGTACTATGCTTATCAAGTTTTTCTGGCATTATACATAGTAAAATAAAATTCAGGTTTATAGTCTAACATTTCTCTAACATTTTTTCTAACCAAGTGTGAATTATTGTCCAATATCTCCTTGCTTTAACACATGTCAACCACATATGATAATAAGTACCTGGTTTGTGTTTACATTTCCAACATTTCTCTGACATATTTTTAAACATTTTTGCTAATCTTGTTGGTGGCAGGTCATGTGGCAATACTTCTAACACCATCAAACATCCCAGGTTCTTTGGAAGGACTCGATAGTGGATAAAAAATGCCAAATCCAGTCCGAACATCTGGCTGACTGCACCACGAACCATAATAATAATAATTAATATTGTACTGTACACACTTTTTCCAAATCAAGTCTGAAGCACACATTGCTGTTAAAGACACAAGAGATTATTTTTAGAATTCAGTAACAATATATGAATCAGTAAAACAAGTAATATTGCAATGAATAATGTTATATTAAAAGGAGAAGTGGGGACATCGTATGACTTTCCTTCTCTGTAAGTTATGATTGATTTTCTTTCTTTTCCCCCTGAAGGTATTAAAAAAGAAAATATACCATTGTCAATGTTTTTATGCCTCTGATTATGAATATTCATTCATTTTATTTATTTATATCCCACCTTCATTATTTTATAAGTAATTCAAGATGGCAAACATAACCAATACTCGTTCCTCCTCTTCTTTTCCCTATAATAGGGGTGTCAAACTGCCGGCCCACGGGCCGGATGCGTCACACAGAAGCCGCACCCACCCTTTGCCGGCAATGGCAAAACAGTCCCGATACATCACGTGACATCACATGATGTCGTGAGTTTGACATGTCTGCCCTATAACATCAACCCTGTGAGATGAGTCACCCAGCTAGCTTTCATGCCTCAAGTAGGACTAGAATGCACTGTCTCTGGTTTCTAGTCTGGTGCCTTAACCACCAGGTTAAATGTTAAATATTGAACTGTACCCACACATCTCTTGGCATCCTATTATGATATCTGGCTCTTCCCAGGAAATGGTCATGGAGGGCTTGGCAAGAAAGTAGGTAGGATAGTGACAGGTTTGATGAGGAAGCAGTACGTTACCTGGAATTAAGTTAAACAAGACAAAAATAGACAGGGCGGGGTGAGGTTTGGTAAGATAGAACATGAAGACTGAGCGGGTTTGTTGGGACAGAAGAGTGAAAATATACAGAGAAAGGGATTCAGAGAATGCTGCAGGGTGAAGCCTGCAGGATAAAATGTTGCAATTCTCAGTCCTCTTCTCCCAGGAGCCATCTTGGAGTATACACTCTAGCTTTGCCTCCTGCCTTCTTTGTGTTTGGTAATCTGGCTGCCATCACTTATGTTCTAAGAAGTGCCTCCTTTCTCTGACCTTGGCATATGAGAGAACTAGGTTTCCCATACCCTGCATCACTTACCGGCAATTTAAAAGGGGAAAAAAGTTAGAAAAATGAAGTAATGTAATCTCATGGTCTCCTAGCATTAAACTGTGTGGCCAGAGAAATACATTTCTTCTCCCCTTCCTCCTTTGTGGGGAGACAGATCAATCTCACAAGAGATAAATACAGACAAACTTTATTTAAAAATGGAGACAATAGAATGTAAGAGTTTCTTTTTAACTTTAAACATTCATAAAACTATCAGTGCCAGAAGAAATAAAAATACAGGGCTCCTTAATCAGCAGATTCTTAAAAGAAACTCCACTTGAAAAATATCCAGGAAAAGGCTCTGAGCAATTACCAAGAAGATAACAATTCATTCCTATTTCAAAGTAACTTTGATGGAAAGAAGTGCCAATTTCTATAAAACACTTGTGGACTGAGATTGTACAGAAGACAATAGCAAAGACAAAATAGCAGACCCTAAACACATAAAAACATTTTTGCAACATTTCTAGCTAAATATTTTTTTTTTCACTTATCCTTTCAAAAGTAGATGTGTCTCCCTCTGTTTCAGATTCTTCCTGTATGTTTCTCCAGATCCTTAAAGATTTTAGTAAGTTAATTCTGGGGTTGACAGGAAGGTGAAGTGAATCTGATTTCTCTTCTTAGCCTCCATTCCCAATTTCTACTTTTGTTTGAAAAAGACAGGCTGTTTTTCTTTCTATCAGAAATGGAAAGAGTTGGGTAATCTGATTTTGTAAATGATCCTGGGCTTGCAACTGTCTCTTGTGCAGCTGTAGATTCCATGTCTGTGAGGAGTGAACTTGAACTGACATTTGAATGGGCTTGGCTGTTCAGTGAATTCTGGATAGGAATTTTCCTGTCATTCACTTGGTAGGACATGATTTAGAACAGGGGTGTCAAATTGCAATGTCATGTGACATGTCGCAATGTATCGTGACTTTTTTGCCATTGCCGGCAATGGGGTGGGCGCGGTTTTTCTATGATGCATTCAGCTCGTGGGCCTGTAGTTTGACACCCCTGATTTAGAATATGGATGAATTATATATGTATTATTGTTGATTATATATGGATTATTGTTGTTTTAACCTATGTACCCTACATAGACACATTTTTTAGACAGGTGGCCTTATAAATTGTTTAAGTAAATAAACAGATTTCTTACAATTCTAAGCTGGTGCTGTGATGACTGCAATCTACATATGGGTTACGAGAAAGACTGTTAGTAAATTAAAAAAGGCAAACCATGGCAAAGCATATAGTTTGGGATTCTTTGATCTAGTTTTATGTTCTGTACACTGGAACAAGTATTTAAATGGCTTTGTATTTTAGTGAACATCATGTTTTTACTGCAACATTTGGTCTGAACAGCACCATGTAGTAGACTTAAATTATTCAGGTTGCCTATTGGCAAAAAGGAACTCTACTTAGAATGCTAATTAAATTACTCGACAATCTGCTATTTTATTGTAATTTGTATGGTATGTTGTGATCTAATTTATGAAAACTGAGATGTACACTGCTCAAAGTAGGCTTTGATTGGAATGGCTTACAAGCCCTATAAAATAAATATTTAATTTAATTTAATTAAAGTTTGTCCACATATTTTTTTGCAAAATGACAACATATTTTTTGAACTTTATTGATAAAAGGAAGAGATAGAGATAGAGATCTTGTGATGTAATTAACTGTAAAACTAGATTTAAAAATTCAAAATGAAATATTACAAACAAATGGAAAGTTATTTTTTTGATCTTGACACAATGTATTAGCTCTAATATGTATTTTCTCTGCATTCAAAAAGCATAGTCTTTGCATAAGTCCAAATGTGCAGCAATGTTATAATAAGCTGCCACATTAACTGGTATGGCTGTCTTTAGGAAACCCTATAGCATTTTTTTCCTAGTTGCCATGTATTAGTTTATACAGAATAAATCTTCTGCCCTATGCTCCCTTACCTGTAAATATATCACAAAAATGATGTACCATTAACTTTTAATAAACAAATTTGCATGTCAAGGTTGGCACCTGATTTCCACTTTCCAAAGAAGCATATAGCTTCTTCATCAAGGTTTGTGAATGGAACAATTTGCAGAGAAAGACTTTCTTAATGAATGTTGGGTTGGCTGTGTTCACATGGTTCATTGAACTTTGAAATAGCCAACCAGAGGTTGAGGAACAACCTCCTATGATTATATTAAAGTTCAATATGTTGTACAAAACCGTTTCCTGGTTCAATTATTAGGGAAACTTAAATGGGTTGACTGACTGTCTTGTTTAATTTTTTATTTTGCTGTACTATGCCGATTTTGCATGTGATCAAGTGTCACACATATAAGGAAACTTTCTTTTTTATTGAAAATTTTTAAAATTTTTACAAGAAAAAACAACCCTCCCCGACCCACCCCAACCCTCCCACTCCCTCCCTCAACCTTCCCAGAGCTGAATATAGGCTTAATTAAAGTTTCTTAAATTCTTAAAAAAAATATAAACCATAAATAAATCTAAATACATTACTTAAACAACTAATAAAATGATTAACAATAATATATATAAAAAACATAAATATTAAAAAAAAGAAAAATGCTTAAAAAGAAGAAGAATAAAGAAAAAGAAAGAAGAAAAGAAATATAAGAAAGTAGAATAAAAATAAGAAATATAAGGAAAAAAAAGAAAAAAAATACAGTCTATAAAATATTAAAATTTATATATAAGTTATTGAAAAACTAAATAATATTTTTTTATATCCAACTTGTGTTGTATAAAATCTATCCATTTTTCCCATACCACAAAAAACTTCTCTTGCGATTGATCCTTTAAAAAAGCCGAAATCTTTGCCATTTCCGCCAGATAAGAAACTTTAGAAAACCACTCTTGCAAAGTAGGCAAAGATTCCTTCTTCCAATATTGCCCTACTAACAACCTTGCGGCTGTGATTAAATTTAACATCAATATAACCTCCTTAGTATCACAATCAGTAACTATACCTAACAAGAACAATTGTGGGGTAAATTTTACCCTCCTTCTAAAAATTCTTTGAATATTCCACCATATCTTAATCCAAAAGGCTTTTATGTTTTTACACGACCACCAAATATGGTAATAAGTAGCATCCAAACAACCACATCTCCAACATTTAGGCTGTAAGTCAGGATACATGCGAGACATTTTTTGTGGATCAAGGTGCCATCTATAAAACATTTTATAAAAATTCTCCCTTAAGTTCTGGGCTTGTGTAAATTTAACATTTCTCACCCAGATAATTTCCCAGGTATCTAGTAGAACTGGTTCACCAAAATTTTGTGCCCATTTAATCATACATTCTTTAATTAATTCTGGCTCTGAATCCAGTTCTACTAGCAACCCATAAATTCTCTTAATATGAGTTCGTCTTTGATCTTTTACTTGTTTAACAAAATTTTCATCTTCTCTAAGCAAGCCCACATTACGATCTATCTTCCATCGGTCCACTATTTGTCTGTACTGAAACCATGAATATATAATATTTTCTTGTGCCAAATCTTCCAAAGATTTTAACTGCCAAATTTTACCATCCCATCTAAGCAATTGTACATAAGAAGCACTATCCATCTTAACTCCTCTCCTTATCCCCTCTATCGCATGCCAAGGTATAGCCCATAACGGTATCTTAAAATCACTTCTGTAATATTTCCTCCAAACCCGAAGTAGAGAAAACCTTATAATATGGGATTTGAAAACCCGATCAACTTTTTTATTAAAAATTAAGTAGGCATGCCATCCAAAAAGTAAATCCCAACCCTCCAAGAGGAGTATTTCTACATTTGTTAAATTAACCCAATCACTAATTAATGTTAAGGCCACAGCATCATAATACAGTTTCAAATTCGGTACCTTGAGTCCACCTCTCTCGCGAATATCTTGTATAATTTTAAGCTTTACCCTTGGTTTTTTCCCTGCCCAGATAAATTTATTGATACCTTTCTGCCATTCATTTAAATTGACCTCATTCTTTAAGATAGGTATCATTTGAAATAAAAAAAGGAATTTAGGCAGGACATTCATTTTAATCACCGCAATTCTTCCCAAAAGAGATAATTGCAACTTCTCCCAATTTTTCAAGTCTCGTTGTATCCTGACCCACAGCCTTTCATAATTATTTTTATACAATTTTACATTAGAAACAGATAAAGTCACCCCCAGATATTTTACCTTATCAACAACCTCAAAATCTGTCAATTTAACCAGAGTCTGCTTATCCATATTAGTCATATTTTTGGGTAGTATTTTAGTCTTATTGTTATTAATTTTAAAACCCGAAACCCGTCCATATTGATATATCATTTGTAATAACTCTATTACCGAGTGAGTAGGTTGGGACAGGGTAACCACCAAATCATCTGCAAAAGCTCTTAGTTTATATTCTTTTTTGTTAACTTCTATTCCTTTTATTTGCTGTGATTCTCGAATTTTAATCAACAATATTTCCAAAGTTAAGACAAAAAGCAAAGGTGACAATGGACATCCCTGTCTAGTCCCCTTTTCTATTGTAAAAACCTCTGACAAACCCCCATTAACTATAAGTTGTGCCGTTTGTTTTTGATAAATAGCACCAAGAGCTTGTGACATTTTTTCTCCAAAGTTCATTTTATCAATTAGTCTTAACATAAATTGCCAATTCAGTTGGTCAAAAGCTTTCTCAGCATCTAGAAATATCAATCCTGCAGAAACTTGATTATTTTTATCTAGATATTCTAATAAGTTAATAATTTGTCTAACATTATTCTTCATATACCTTCCAGTTATAAAACCCGTTTGATCCTTATATATAATCTGACACAAAACCCTCATAAGCCTATTAGCTAATATTTTTGCAAAAATCTTATAATCTACATTTAAAAGAGATATAGGTCTATAATTCTTTGGTAAAGTAAGATCTTGATCTTCTTTTGGAATTAAGGATATAAAGGCTCTACCCCATGACGGGGGGATCTCTAAACCCTGTAATATGTTGTTAAAAAGCTGTCTTAAAGGTTGAATCATCTCTTGTACCAGAGTTTTATAATAAATAGATGTCAAACCATCCGTACCTGGTGCTTTACCTAATTTTAATTCTTTAATCACTATCTCAATTTCCTCACTAGTAATTGGACTATTAATTTCTTGTTTCTGGTCTTCTGTTAATTTAGGGAAGTTGGCTTTATTTAAGTAATTATCTATATCTGAAACCTGTATTTTAGTACTCTTATATAATTTTTGATAGTAATCTAAAAAAAATTTCTTAATCAACTCCTTTTGATATACCAATTTACCATTATGATTTATTTTATCTATAATTCTCTGTCTTTGTTGCTTTCTGAGTTGATAAGCCAACCATCTCCCTGATTTATTAGCATTACAAAATGTATTTTGTCTCATATACAATAAGTTAGTTGCAGTTTGGTCAGCCATCAACATATTAAATTGTGATTTAAGCAATTTTATAGATTCTTTAACCTTTTCATCTGTAGGATTTGAAATCAAAATTTTTTTCTTTTAATTTAATCTCATCTTCCAACTCCTTACGTTTCTGAGTCTGCTTTTGTCTGTGAGTATTATTCATTTGTATCAAAATCCCATGCATGAAGGCTTTACCTGCATCCCATACCATTGACATTGATGTTCCCTTGTGCATATTTAAAACAAAATAATCCTTTAAATGCTCCTTTAATTTTTGAACATTCTTTTCTTGTCTAAATAAGTTGTCATTAATCCTCCACGATCTCCTCTCCTCCTTTTCATCAGCCAACTCCATCCAGACTGGACTGTGGTCCGTCAATGTCCTAGGGAAAATCTTGACATTCTTTACCCTAAAGTATAAATCAGTTGTAATCAAGAAAAAATCAATTCTTGAAAAAGATTGGTGTCTGTCTGAAAAGAAAGTGAAGTCTCTCTCCTCCTGGTTGCGTTCACGCCAATAGTCTCTCAGCTCCCAGTCCTCTTTCAGATCAAAAAAGGCTTTAGGTAGTTTAGCTTGTTTAAAAAAAAAAGAAGATCCTTTTTTGTCTCTTTGTATATCTAACACACCATTCCAATCACCCATTGATATCACAGATCTATAATCCAACAAGGTTAATTTCTGATGTAACAATCTGTAAAATTGTTCCTGTTGTTGGTTTGGTGCATACAACCCCACTATAAGTATTTTCTTCCCATATAAACCAACTTCAATCATAACATATCTCCCTTGAAGATCAGATTCTATCAGACAGGCTGATAAGTTTTGCTTAACATAAATGACTACTCCCCCTTTTTTCCCAGGAGCAGAAGATACAAAATGAGATCCCAAACGAGCATTGGCTAAATATTTTTGGTCTTTAGATAAAATATGTGTTTCCTGCAAGCAAATAATATCATTATTATGTTGCTTTAAGTAATGAAAGATTTCCTTTCTCTTTTGGGGGGAATTAAGGCCGTTAACATTCCAGTCAGGAGCTTTACCATCTCCCTTAACAAAGAGCCTGGAGAAGACAGCTTGAAGATCTGCCATAGAAGAATGTGCTGCAGAACTCTTAGGTCTTGCTCCTCCCACCGGCAATGAAACAGTTTCTTGAAGAGATTCTTTAACTTCTTTCTTCTGTTGTTCCTTTTCCTTACGTCTATGTGCTGCACGGGTCATTCTTTGCTCTTTGATCTCTGTTTGTCACGACCACTCCACCTGTGGCTTTCCAGCAACTATCACTCCTTGTCCTTCAAACTGTTGTTCCACCTCTTTACCATCCAAAGCTTTCTGCATCATAAATGATGGTGAGCCTGCTCCCAGGACCGAACTGTAAAACTCCTTTGCTTTAATAAGTGTATTAAGTCTATAACGCGTCCCCGCATGGCTCAGAACAATACCCGTCGGAATCTCCCATCTGAATGGCATCATTCTTGTTTTAAGTTCTCTTTCTTAAAATTTTAGATGGGATCTCCTTTAAGATAATGACATCTTGAGCAGCAATCTGAAACCTCTTATTGTAGAAAGCTTGTATTATTTCATTACGCAGAGATCTCTTTGCAAAATAAATCACCACATCTCTTGGTAAATTCTTCTGTTTTGCGATCCAGGAGTTAACTCTGTAGACTTTTTCCACTTCTCTAAGTATTCCATCTTTCTCCCTATTCAGAATAGCAGCAAAGTCATTTACCACAATTTCTGCCAGGTCTTGTTGCATGTCCTCTTTCAGACCCCTGATTCTTAAGGCATATTCCATTTCCCTATACTGAGACATGACAATGTCATCTTGTGAAATTTCCATCTTTTTTTCCATGCCTTCAAATTTATCTTTCAGGGTGTCAACCTTTTCTGCAACCTTTTCAACCCTAGAGTCAAGCTTCTCAACCACAGAAGCCAGTCCTGATAGAGCCGTAATTATATCTTGCCTCAGGATAGTGTTATTCTGCTCTAACAGGTTCTTCATTTCTCCTCTAATTTGAGTTTTATTCTGATCTAAAAGCTCCTTCATTTCCCCTCTAATTTCAGTTTTGTTCTGATCTAAAAGGTCCTTCACTTCCTCTCTAATTTGAGTTACAGCATTTCCCATTATATCTTTCATATCTTGTACAGATAATACTGGCAGGGGAGGAGAAGATGGTGGTGTAACTTTAGGTTGTTGTACCAGTGTAGCTTTAGGTTGTTGTACCGGTAAGCTTTAGGTTGTTGTACCGGAGGGGGAAGAGGCCACCTTAGGAACTGTAGAAGCTGCTTGCCTCTTTGAAGCCATTTTTAAAAAAGGAAAAATCTTATTTCCTCTTCTTCCTTCTTAAGAAAAATACAATAAAAAAGTCCTCCTCCAAAAAAAATAATAATAAAAAGCATAGGAGAGTTTAAAAACTATTTCAGAAACACAAAACCCCCCAAAAATTTTAAAAAGTTTAAATAGAAAAAGCCATATAGTCCATAACATTCCGTTTGACTCGCTTTCTTCCGAGAGAAAAAAAAAAGCACTTTCAAATCGCCATTTTACTTTTACTCTCCACACAGGCAGAAAACAAAGAAAAAGAAAAGAAAATCAACCTAAACTAAAAAGTAAATTAAAAAATCAATAAGTCCAATCCTTTATCCAGCTCTGTCCGCTTTTAAAAATCACTCACCCCGTCCTTTTAAGCATGCGGAGATGGTAGCGGCGTTTTGCTTTGTTCCCGAAGGAACAGAGACAGCTGGGAGGTGGAGGCAGCCTGAACTCTGAGGGAGCTCTCTTTCTGCCCCCCAGAAAAGAAATTCCTGGGGGGTTTAAGAGGCTCTACCTCTATTCGGGTGATTCTCTACCCCCTCCCTTCACCCGGGAGGGGGATTTCGAGCCGCGGGACAGCTGATCTCTGCTGTACTCCGCGGTTCTCACGCCGTCCCAGGAGGACGGCTACAATGTAGCCGCCATCATCGACGCTATCCACCGGCACATATAAGGAAACTTTTTAAAACAAATTACATTGTTTGTCACATTTCAAACTTGTCTTACTTTGCTTACCCCCCCTTTCTTTTACAAGTGATGTTTTTGTGTGGCTGTGTTCATAGCTAGGATCTCAGCTGGAGTCTGAAATAGTGAAATCTAATAATACAACTCTCTACTCAATCATGCACAATTCCCAAGCTAAACATATTTATTGCATGCTCACTCCCACAAAGAGGTTAGAAGATGCAGGAAACAGAGATGCAAAAAATCTATTTAGTGTACCTCTTTAACAGTAAGTCTTTCATCAGAACTTAGTGCAATTTCCATTGCTTTTACTTCTAAGAAGACAGGTATAGGTGTAACTTTCATAAAGTTTATGCAGCTGTTTCTGCTGAGAAAAATGCCTACAGAGACTTTTATATCACACATAAAAAAATAACATCTCAACTGAGCAGGTGGTGATCTTAACATCCCTTATATAGAACACTATTTCTGTAGTTCTTTATCCTTTAGATTTTCTTTCTGACTAGACATTCAGAGATTGCCTTAAGTTGTTGGTAGCAGAACTGAAGGAATGCTGTGGGTGTGCAGAAGAGCCACTACTCTGTTACTTTTCAGCTACATGTGAGAATGGAAGCTTCAAACATATTAGATTAATGTTTTTCATGGGGAGAAGCTAGTGTTTTTATTATTCCCCAGTGCAGTTGGCCTACTATAGCTGCATAAATCTGAGGGACCACCAGATGGCAGCAAAGAGATACAGAAAATTCTAATATTATGTTTTGAAGTCATCAGCAATAATTACAAGCTGATAGGCAAATATTTTCTATAACCACTATGTGCTCCCTTGCTTGCATTTACCTTGGGGGGAATTTGTCTCATGAAGACAGATGTGATTCTAAAGAATGAAAATATGCTAATTACACAATTAAATGATTTCATTTCTCCATTTATATAAGTAGGCGGTTAAAAGTACAGTACCCTTTTTCCTAAGAACAGGCGTTGAAAGAAAAATCTTCATCAGGGTCCAGTCCAAGCCGGGAATAAATAAAATGGAGACTGCTTTAGAAAGAAGGTTCTTGTTTATTTAGTTGCCAGAAATGTCAGTGATAGCAGCATGTTTCTGGGGTTGATGACCACATGGAGCTGGGAATGGTGAGTTTTTATACCTTCTTGGGCTTTTATGTCTGGAATTGTTCCTGTGGCATGAACTTTGACCTGAGGTATTGTAATGGTGGTGGGTTAATCCTATTATGTCCTAAAGTTTATGTCCTGCTTCCCTGGGGCTGTGGCTGATGGCTATGTCCTGTGTTGGATTTTTTGGGTGAGAGCTTGTTGGTTCTAGGGATCTTTGTCTTTCTAATCCCATCAGCTCCAAGCTTCTTGGCTCCAATCTTTCTGAACGGATTATCAAATCTGTATTTCTACAGAGTTGGTTTGTGCTTGGGGCAGAAAGACTTGGGGGTGGAGATGGTTCTGCCTAAGATTTTCTATTATTCCTTTTTCTTCTTCTTCTTCTTCTTCTTCTTCTTCTTCTTCTTCTTCTTCTTCTTCTTCTTCTTCTTCTTCTTCTTCTTCTTCTTCTTCTTCTTCTTCTTCTTCTTCTTCTTCTTCTTCTTCTTCTTCTCATGCCATATCCATTATCGGACATTGGCGATCCTATTTTTATCAGCAGCTGCACAAAAAAGTGCTGCTCAGTTTTGTCCAAACTAGTCCATTAGATTTTGAAGCCATGATGTTCTTCTTCTACCTGGACCTCATTTCAATCTTTCCCTGGAGGATTAAATGGAATATGCTGTATTTTTCTGGGTGTCGCATCACATGTCTGAAATATTCTAATTTTTGTTTTTTAATTGTTTTGATGATTTTCCTTGGCTTTCCCAGGTGGCTTATCACCTTCTCATTTCTGATCTTGTCAACCCAGCTTCTATGTAATAGCCACCTGTAAATCCACATTTCAAATGCTTCTAGTCTCTTCAGGTGGTCTTCTGTCAGAGACCAGCTCTCTACTCCATAGAGCAGGATAGGAAAAATATAGCATCTGACAAGCCTGACTTTCAGTCTTAGGCTTATGTCATGACTGAAGAATATCCTTTGGGGAAATATATTCTGCTTTTTTTTTAATATCCCCCAAAATATTTATTTATTTCTTTCTTTCTTTCTTTCTTTCTTTCTTTCTTTCTTTCTTTCTTTCTTTCTTTCTTTCTTTCTTTCTTTCTTTCTTTCTTTCTTTGTGTGTGCTGTCTTCCTAAAAGGCTAAAGTGTGAGAATACCCAGTTCTTCTGAATCAGTGTGAGATACTATTGTTAAGGAAATTAGCAGTATTTGCAGACCTTACATTTTGCAAAAGCCTTTTGAAATGTTTGCAAATAGTGTAGGGTCTTAATTATCAGGTACATAGATAGAGACAGTTCAATTATTGCAAAGTACTTTGCATGGGGGAACCCTCAAAGATCCTTCAGAAACTTCAGTCGGTCCAGAATGCGGTGACATACGCACTTATGGGCATGCCTTAATATAGTACTTAGCATTTAGCAATAGCACTTAGACTTATATACCGCTTCATAGTGCTTTACAGCCCTCTCTAAGCAGTTTACAGAGTCAGCATATTGCCCCCAACCATCTGGTCCTCATTTTATGGACCTTGAAAGGATGGAAGGCTGAGTCAATCTTGAGCCAGTGAGAATCGAACTGCCAAACCGCTACAGCCAGCAGTCAGCAGAAGTAGCCTGCAGTACTTCATTCTAACCACTGCGCCACTGCCAATGTGATGCCTCTACTCTGCTAGCTGCACTGGTTGACAGTTTGCTTCTAGGTGCAAGTGAAGGAGCTGGTCATGATGTATAAACGGCCCATTTATACATGGCATAGAACCCAGTTATTTGAGAGACAGCCTATCTCCCTTGGTATCTTCCAAACCTATTTGATTAGGATCCAGGAAACATGCCTATCTTCTGGAATGAGGTTCTGCCAAATGATAGTAGTTAGGGGGGATACCTCCCTGGATAGTATTTTAAGGATAACATTTAAAGAAGATTTTATACATTAACGTAGAATGTGCTTTGGCTATGGGAGAAACATCTATTCATTTTAAAAACACCTCCATCTTTAATGATATGTATTCTCTGTGTTGGCACTTGGGAATTTAAACAAAATCTATTTGGAGGTACATAAAGGGTGGCATTTTCAAAATTTTAAATCATTAATGGAATTAGATTAGATTACACTTGGTTCAACTTTACATTAAATTTAACTTTCAGAAAAAAAAAACCTCTGAAAACCACTTCGGACTTGAAAAGATGTTTGGCATACTTAAATGCGTCTGTTCTATCTGTTTGTTTTCTGTCCCATTCAGTTTTGACCGTAACTATAACATTCAACTAAAAATCAGGAGTAAAATATATTTACTGGACCAGAACAGCTGTAATTACTGGCCTACTATTTACTGCTCACATGTCCATGTTCAGACTCTAAGTGTATAATTGTCAAAATCCAGAATGGTTATTAGCCGTAGCTAAAAATGGAGCCCAGCTGAAAAAAGAACATGATTGAATCAGATACAGACTCCACCCTCTTTAAAGAATTTCTTTTCCAGGCTGCTGCTGTTTTACAGTGGTTTAATGATCAAGACTACCATCTCAGCAAAGATTCTTCTCTCCGTCTCAATGATGACTAATAAGTTTCCACCCACAGATGTTTTAGAAGTCAAATTCTTTCACTTCTAACCATCCATACAAGTTGGCTGAAGTTTTTGAGCGCTAAAGGTCAATCCATCTGGAGAGTAGATGGTTGCAGATGTCTAGGATGACCTGAGCTGCAGATGATAAATAGGGGGAAACAAAAGGACTGACTTTTTGCCATGTAGTAGTTATTTGGATTTTCATAGCCTAGCCATGATAGCATACCTGTCAAATTGCATTTCACTCTTCTCTTCAAACATTAGCACTTATGAAAGGTAGCCCCTAAATGGGGGGCTTTTTAAGGTGTTGTAAATGTCTTACAATGCTCTCTTTCTCATTCAACAGAAGTCAGCCAATATTTTCATGCAATCTATATCTCTGGTACATGGTCAGTGTTTTATTTATTTATTTATTTGTCTTTCAGTCAGTGTTGACTGTGAGCGAAGTTTTCTTGGCAAGCTTTTCAGAAGGGGTTTGTCACAGATTTCTTCCTAGGGTGAGAGAGAATGACTGGCCCAAGGGGGTCTATGACAATTCGCCATGGCCAACTTGGCACGGCGGACTTCCTGCAGCCATCTGACCATAGGACAAGACTTACACTAATATCAAAGAACTAGTGGAATAGAATCATTAAAGAAAGGATGCAAAAGGAGGGACGGAATGAAATGTGAACGACAACAATTAAAACAAATTGTTATTTATTTTAAATAATTAAATTGTCCTGTGATGAGTTGTCCTATGGCGAGTTGGTCGTGGTAAGTGGGATGCACCGAGTTGGCTGTGGCACATTTGCCTGCAGCAATTTGTTTGTGGCGTGTTGTCCCATTCTGGGCCCAAGGTTACCCATCTGGCTTTGTGCCTAAAGTAGGACTAGAACTCATGGTCTCCTGGTTTCCAGCCTGGTACCTTAAGCATGATGCCAAATTGGCTCTCATATGATCACTAAGCCTGCTAAATATCCATTTGATATTGCCCTTCTATTCAGGTAGTTTCCTTCCAAATTTAAAGTTCTGAAATCTTGAGCTATAGCCAAAACAACATTGCTTACAGCAAAAACTTCACTGAAGGATCCTGATTACTTTTCACAAGCTTACCTTTTGTGATGTGTGTGCTCCAGGCTACTGTGATATGGCATTTATTTTGATTTTAATATGTACTTGACATAGCATGTCTGTGTTGAATGATAAGATCATTTGAGGCAGTTATTAGCTCTTGTTAAATATTCACATAAATGTCTAGTGTTCCTTAAACCTTGAAATATAGTGCTATGTGTTTACTACTGTTTCTGGGTGATGGATATATCACTATTAAGATTTAATTCCAAGTAGTGTTATTTTTCCCATCCTTACAGTAACCCAAAGCATATACTTGTATAAAATATAACTGCTAAAAGTCTTATTAGACGTTGGATAGCAGTTGATCACTTGACTTTCACTACCCTTTTTTTCCCACTTATTTGGCTGTTCTAGAAGAGTCTGCATGTTGAGCTAGTTGAGCTTACTTTCTTTGGTTGGTATCATGCTGCCATTTCTGAGTAAGTCAAAGGAAAGAGGGAAACTTGATTTATTCTTCTTTCTTTCAAGCTCTTATTTTGTAGGTGTACATATGATTATTGTCCCATTAAGGGACCTGAAGAATTCAGTGTGTTGAAATATCACCTTATATAATGTGTGATTCCCCATTCAATAACCTTTATTTCACTCTACCAATATTCTTTTATCTAAGATAATTAGATTCAGAGAATAGAAACAGTCTTCGGTCCCTTTTCTGCTTAACAATGCAACCACTGAAATAGTCATTAAGCTAATGATCTTTTGACCTATATAGTCATCTTTTCTTTGGATAAATAATCGAAATCTTATTTCTGGGCTAAGTTAAAATTACTGCTTCTGACAGAATCTTCATTGTATGCCAATTTTTTTTTTATCCATTTATATCTCACTGCAATCATGATAGATCAGTTTAAACATCCACAATGGGCTCACAATTCACAATGGCAATAAAGATAACACTTCAAGAAAAATATAAGAAAAATGTAGCCAGTTTGGTTAGAATGGCTTCCAGAGGAGCTGAATCTTCAGGATCCTCCTTGAATATAAACAGGGAGGATACCAACCTGATCTCCACAGAAAGGCTGTAGCATATGTGCTGCAAGCAAGAAGTAACATCTCCTGGGTTCAGTTCCCTTTACTTCCCAAAGTTGGCCATCAGGAATAGTTTCTCCCTACATGGATTAATTCTAGCTGGAGCAGCAATCTGTAGATTCCCACAGGCCAAACCCAAAACAACATTACAAGTCAAAAGTGAAAAACTGAACATAAAGAACATAGAACATAGAGTTGGAAGGTCTTCTAGTCCAACCCCCTGGTCAAGCAGAAGACCTATACTATTTCAGACAAATGGCCATCCAGTCTCTTCTTAAAAACCTGCAGTGACAGCTTCTGAAGTTAAGCCATTCCATTGGTTGATTGCTCTCACTGTTAGGAAATTTCTCCTTAGTTCTAGATTGCTTCTCTCCTTTGTTAGTTTCCATCTGTTGTTTCTCATCTTGCCTTTTGATGCTTTGGAAAATAGTTTGACCCCCTTGTATTTGTAGGAGCCCCTCAAATATTGGAACACTGCTATCATGTCTTCCCTAGTTCTTTTCATTAGACTCGACATACCCACTTCCTGTAGCTATTCTTTGTATGTTTTAGCTTCCAGCTCCCCAATTGTTTTAGTTGCTCTTTTCTGCACTCTTTACAGAGTCTCAACATCTTTTTTATATTGTGGTGACAGAACTGGATGCAGTATTCCAAGTGTGGTCTTACTAAGGCTTTTAAAGCAGCACTAGAACTTCATGTGATCTTGATTCTATCCTTCTATTAAAACAGGCTAGAATTGCATTGGTTTTTTGGCTACTGCTACTGCACACTCCTATTTGGCTCCTATTTAAGTGATTGTCCACTAGGACTCCAAGATCCCTCTCACAGTTACTAGCATTGAGTAGGTTTTACCGAGTCTACATCTAACAGTTGGTTTTCCTTGTCTAAGTGTAAAACCTTACTTTTATCTATTTGGTTAAACAATGAATTTAACAAAATTTTATTTTGTTAAAGAAAGAGGGTTATGTCCACAGGCATGATAGCCCTACAGATTACCCTTGTGCCTTATTAATGTAGTGTGTAGCTTATTATGTGGGCAGTATCTCAGCCTTTCTTTCCTGATGCTAATGAGTTTGGAATGCAGTTTTTAGAATCTGGATAATACAGTGCTGAGGAAAGTTGCCCTAGATAATGTCACTAAGGCCATGCAACAAGTTTTACCTGTCCTGTGAAATCCTAAATTTTACTCTAGAGATGAAGTCAATACAAATCAAAAATCTAGAAAGGCAAGAAAAAAAAATTGATAGATCAAAATATATTCTTTCCAGGGAATTCCAAAAGCTTCTTCAGAACTAGCAATCTAGTTCTCAGTTAAAAACTTTTATATCAAAACATAACATACCCTAGAATAATTTCAATTCAAAATTATAAATTATCTTGAACTTAAACAAATTAAGGCACAAATAACAATTATTTAAGGCAATGGACCGATTATTGAACATATGCAGAACTTAAAATCCATCTGGATTTAAAACAGTCTGTTTAACAAGGAATGTACTTATTGTCTGGACGTGACAAAATGATGACAAATGACATTTCAGTTCACTGAAGTACTTTTCAACTGATGCAACTGAGGCTGGAACTGTCAGCAACATCTGCAAAGCTATAATAGTATTTGGGAATGCTTGTTGGCTCGGAGAATATGGATGCGCAGACTCCTACGGGAAAGCGTCCCGCCCATTGGCTTTTAAATTCTTCTATTACATTCTCCACATCCCCTTTAGGATGTAAAGAAAATTTGATACTAGCTTTATAGTTCATTCACATCACTGAATGTTTTGATGTAACTGATTACATGTAAGAAAGCTACACTTGGAAATAAATCCTGTATTTATTATATGCAGGACAATTTTAATTGTACTGGATGTAAATTGCAAGGGAGGGCCAGAAAGCAAGAATCCTGAATGCTGCCCTGTGTGTTGGCTGGCAAACAGCCACTTTGCAATTTTTGTTTGAATTTTTCTAACATTTTCAGTGTGTCTGCAGTTGATATTCGAGAGGAATTATAATATGCTCATAGGAATACGAAAATTTGATTTCTGCTTGTTCAGAAATTATTGTTATGATTTTTGAAATCATTTTTGTTGATTCCACAATCAAGAGAAACTATATCAGGTTCTGCCATTAGTTTAATCATGGTTTTGGTGACTGCTTTAGGCTACGCTATAGGATATATTCTCCCAAGAAGAGATGGCAATATGGCTCTTTGTATATCAACCATAACTTTTTTTAATGTTTTGTTAATTTTTGTTGTTAGAAGCGGCACATTTACACCTTGTTATCCCAAACAAACTCTGCTGATAAGAAGAGATGACATCACATCATAATTTGTCCTCCTAGCTCTGCCCATGCCAGCTAAATAGGGTAGAGGCTCACCTTCCTGTATTGAAACCTCTGCCCAAGAACAGTCAGGTTGCTGGAAATGGTATTTAGAAACAGCTTGACCATGTACTCAGGTGTTAGAATGCTGACCCTGTTTTGCTCACCTAGACCTCTGAAAAGCCCTTACGATGCTGTTCAGCCGATCCTTTGGACGGTACATCCTGTCTCTGAATCAAGACTGAATTTTGCTGCAGATCTTGCATTTAAAACATGTTTGGAAATCTGATGTTGGCTCTTTTGATACAGTTCCCTTTTGGCACAACTTCGGTTTTCCACATCTTCTCCTAGGACAGTGCTTCTCAACGTTTGTGTGACGGCGACCCCCGTCACACAAACGTGCCACGCATGCGTGGCGCCGCCCCCATGCACGGCGCGCATGCACAGCGTCGCCCCCCCAAGGGGGAAAAATGGCGGATCGCCTTGTTTGGCAACCCCCAAGAAATGGTCGATCGACCCCAAATGGGGTCGCGACCCATAGGTTGAGAACCGCTGTCCTAGGAGGAGAGATTGCTAAAGTTTCTAGAAACTGTAATTTATTAAGGACCACCTGTAGAGTATTTCAGTACACATTTTAGCACCCTCTTCAAATGATCTCTGAAGAAGGAAATCTCTCTCTCTCCCTCTCTCTCTCTCTCTCTCTCTCCCCCCCCCTCTCTCTCTCATCTATCATCTATTTATTGCTAGCCCTCATATTGACTAACTAAGAGAGTGCTAGATGTTGAGCAAAGAACTAGGTATGCCTCTTGTGTAGATTAAGGTTGACCCACCCATGCATTCATGTGGGGAAAATCAGTTTTCAGAGGAATTGGACTGTTCAGTAGACTAATTGAAACAAAGTACATGGCCTTGCAGCTTACAGCAGCTTACCAAACTGTTATCAGAACATTCCCATTGCAACCCCTGACTCTCAAGATGCAAATGTGTCTTCTAACCAAGATAATTATTTTCTGTAAATAAAGGAAAGGAGAGAATAATCTGAAGGCTTAAGATTTATTAACTGACCTTTAAAACCATAAGGACAACTTTACTTTGCTCTGTTAAAGATGCAAAGATACTTTCCCAAGCCTACCCTTCTCTGTGCATGAATAGATTCACAGTCAGATAATCTCATCTCATCACTAAAGCAGGTTGATAAAAGCTATGAAAAAATGGGGCAGGGAACTATGGTTATCTGCTCTAGCCAATTTTGGTAATGTTTCATTCTAACAACTGAAGTGAATTAAGCAATATTGGCTTTAAGTTTGCTATCAAGGTTATTGTACATCTATGCCTCTTTTCTAAATTTTCCTTGGATACTGGTAGCAGCTTAATTTTTAATGATTAAACAAAATAAACCAAGATTAGATTTTGGTATAAGGACAAAACAGTGAAGAGAGTTATTGTAGTGACAGTTATAAAGATGTTTAGGAAATTTAGTTTAGTGAGCCTGCTGCCTAATTCCTTTTATTTTCTATCTAATATTCCCCAGGCTTTAACAATACCTGACTGTTTTTGTTTATTAATTTTTGGAAGCAGTTTGATCCCCTTGCACTGGGCATAATCCAAGTAGATAAGATGAAGGGCTATCCATCAAGCATTTAGAATCTGAGAACGTTGAGAAATGTATTCTTAATGAGGAGGTCTTCCCACATCTCCCCTGTTATCTAAATCATTCCTTGCTTTTTTGTGGATATTCTTAAGCAACCTTTCCTGGCATCCTCATGTTGAACCCGTACAGCAGAGGTCCCAATCTTTTGGGCACCAGGGACCAGTTCCGTGGAGAAAGGTTTTTCCATGGACTGGAGAGTGTGTGGTTTTGTGTGCTGCCTGCATCCCACGGATGGGGCTTTGCTTGTTTGTGTGGACTGGTTGCTTGCATGCCATGGCCTGGTACCAATCCATGGACCAGGGGCTGGGGACCCCTGCTGTAAAGAATGAAGTTGCTGAAGCAGGAGCCAAACTTCCAGTTTAGGAAGAACCATATATCACATCGACCCCATAAACTGCTTTTATTTACAGATGACTCCCTTCTGTTTATTTCTAAACCTCATACTGTTCCTGTGTTGATGCAAATGTTAGATGCCTTTACATAGATAGCAAGATATTTTATCACCTGGTCCAAATCAGAGATCAATAGAATGGTTGATTCCATGCATGTAGCCTTACACTTATCCTTGGGAATAGTTACATGCACCCAGAAGATTCAGATCTAGGCCTAGTTAGTGTTGTGCATGATTGGCTTCCTGTTGCTGATCAGACATAGCCTCTGCTCTATTTCTCTGGCCAAAAACACCATCCAGTGAAAATATCACTTCAACAATAGTTATTACAGTACACTTGAGCTGATGTATTCTAATTTAAAGCTTGGATCCAAAACAACCATCTCTTATCCATAGTAGTAATTTGTTCCACAGCTGCTTAGAGAAATTGGATCAAAGGCTGATGTTAAATCAATACAAGCTGCCAACAACTTGGATTCTTTGGTTTTGTATATTTTTTCTGCTAAATGGAACAAAACTAAACAGTGAACCTGGACAGTGTTCTGATTTAAACCAATTTGCCCTTTTCCTAGGATTTTTGTCATTACGTGTTACGTTAACTCTGGCTTAATTTCTATATTAGGCAATAAACTAAGCGGAAGAACTCCAGTCCTCTTCAAAATCTTTTTATCAGTAAGATTGTAATAGTTTTTGAACATATGAGTGGAATTAGTGTGATTTGCCTTGAGGTTTTGCTGGAAGGTTATTTTAACTACATTCATGAACCCAAAGGCCAATAAGGGAGAAGATTGTTGAGTTTCAGAAAGGGAAGCCATGTCAATCAAAACTATGATTCCAATTCCAGAAATGACAGTGGTCCCATAATTCCATTCAGGCATCCCAATGTTTAGAATGTCATTTATCTTATTAGCATCTTTATTACTAAAAAGATATTTTGCCACTACTTAATTTCTATTTACCACAGTCCTTAAATATATACATATTCTTAATGACAGGCTACAAAAATATAAAAATAAATGTAGTAGGTCACATTATTGCTAACATAAAATATTGCACATGTATTATAGTGCAAATCATAGTTAATGACCTGAAATGTTCTAGATGTTTGGGGCTACAAGTCCCACAATCTTTGCTATCAAACTCGCTGTCTAAAATCTAAAATCTCTGGAGGATATGAAACTGTCTCTCCATGAAATAAATAATTTTAGAACAGCTTTTAGGAAAGCAATACCTATATCTCTGCCTCTGTCTCCCCTCTCCCGCCATATAAATTCTCTTGTCTATTTGTAATCTTCAGTTGGGAGACATTGGAAAATATTGGACAGCAATTATTGAACTAAGGTAACTTGCTAACTTAATCTTTAAACTTAAAATAAGGGACTGATTTACATAATTTTGGGATCCATGGCTCCTATAGAAATGAAATTTGGAAACGTGGCTGCTTCACGGCCATCACACCTTTCATCTACACCAGGGCTTTTCAACTTTTTCACCCATTGTACCACTTTTAGGATATGGCAATATCCGAGTACCACCAGTCGCCTAGCAAAGTGTCAAAAACTTGATGACCTCCCCCCCAAAAAGGAAAAAAGTGATAAAGTAAAGGTAGTCCTCGACTTACCACAGTTCGCTTAGTGACTGTTCGAAGTTACAATGGCACTGAAAAAAGTGCCACCCAAGGCATAGCCGAGCAAGACACCTGCCTGCCCGCCTGGCGGTGCTTTCATTCCCCTCCCCCGCTACCACTTTTCTAGGATGGTTGCGTATCACCTGCCAGGTGCCAATGTACCACAGGTAGTACCCGTACCACTGGTTGAAAAGCCCTGATCTACACTTCCCAGAAACCCATAGGTTGTGTGATGGTAGAAAAAATGGGAGGGGCAAATCTCCATCTTCTTTCCTGTTTCCCTCTGATTTCTACATCCAATCAGCTGGTAGCAAGGCCCACCATTGACTGCTTTGAATTTGAGCCCCACATTTGAAATCTCTTAATGATAGTGGTTGGTGAGGGAAAGATGAGGGAGTGACTTGGATGCCCGCTGGATGAGCCCTCTTTCTCCCTGCAGGGAAGGGATCTTTGGGGACATGCCAGAATGGGGAGAAGAAGTGCAGTTTTCCTCAGAGTACCTAGCTCCCTTGGCTTCCTCTCTCCATGGCAGTGGCAGGCATTTCCATAGATCAGCCAAGGAGGAGGAGGAGGAGGATTTATGGGGCTCTCCCAAAGGTTATGAGGGAAATGGAAATGGCACAGGGCTATATTATATATGGAAAGAAGAATGATGAAATGGTTCATGGTTTATCTACTATCCTGTTAAAACTCTGTTTATAACCTTCAATTGAGAAATTAGAAGGTATGGGGCACCAATTACTGAACCAAAGTAACTTAAATGGGCTAATGCACAAAATACTGGGATTCATAATATCAGTGAGAATGATATTTGGGAAAGTTATGATTACTTCAGCGGTCAACTGAAGAGGAGGAGAATTTCTGACACTCCTTGCCAGCTTCCTACAAGCAAAGTCAACAGGGAAGCTGGCAGGAAGTTAGAAGTCACTCCTGCTTTTATTGCTCATACTATCCCACCTTTATTCATTCTCTTTCTCTGTTTAGGTAAAGAAATATCTTTGAAAAGATAATCCAATGGGTTATGGCTTGTCTAGTCACTATATCTATGGCTATAACTCTCCACAGGATAGACAGTCACAGTGCATACACACACACACACACACACACACACACACACACACACACACACGGAGAGGGAGGGAGGGAGAGGGAGAGGGAGAGGGAGAGGGTGAGAGTGAGAGAGAGAGAGAGAGAGAGAGAGAGAGAGAGAGAGAGAGAGAGATCAGAACTGACTGATGGTTTCAATCTACGCTTTCTCTTTTATACTCAATGTGTTGGAATGAATTTGGGAACTTGACGTCTAAAATACATAAAAAGCAAAACTGAAGGTGACAGACAGCACTCCTGCAATTAGCAACTGTGCCAAAAGCTTTTAAAAAATCTAAATCACTATGAAAAGACTTGATACAGACCAGGTCTAATGTATGTGCGGTATGTTTCTGTATATTAATGTTTGTGAGGGAGAGAATTCAAATCTCCTTTCACCAGTCCTCTCCATCTGTAATTCATTTTACTTTTTTTAAAAAGAAGGCAATTCATACAATTGTTAATTACATGTCATGTCTATTTCAGACTTCAGTTTCAAAATCACTGTGCATCACTGCCAGAAAAGGCAGAACCATGGCCTCTATCTAGGGATTTCTATGGTAAAATCATACACATGTATTTGCTTATTCAGATGACTTACTTTTCTCATTCTCATTCAATGCATGATCCACAAGGGACTTTTTAAGAGGTTGTTAGTCTAATTGCTTTTGTTGTTATTATTATTGGAAAGGAAGGAAAGAAGAAAACACAAAAGCAAACTTCTTTTGTATATTAATGAAAACTAGTCTTACGTGTTGCACAAATTGTTAGCACAGGCGTTGTACTTAAAAAGCGCTTTCTCCTTAGAACAGAGGTTCCTAAACTTTCTTAGTTCACCAGCACCCTTAGTGCTGCAGTTATTTTTTTCATGGAACCCCTGGCCAAAAGATCACCAAACCACCAGCTGTGTAAAATATCCTGTGATGGCCTATGAGTTTTCTCTGGCACATCAAGGTGCTGCGGGGAACATTTTGGGAATGGTGGTCTTACGAGGTCACTGTCTTGTGATAAGGAAAAAGCTTGTGCACTTAGGGATGCTATGATAAATTGGAACTGTACATTCCCAGAAATGTTACTCATGATGGACATGTCATAGGTGATAGGTGAGATCAAGCACAATCCACAGGAGAAGGAAATGGTAGCTCATTCTTATATTCTGCCCAGAAAACAAAATGTTGTTCACAGTCAGGACAATGTCAACAAGATGCTGGAAAATGGGCTTCCCAAGGGCAGAAGGGACCTCAACCACAATTGCAGAATAGCAGAGGGCAAGAATCATAGCACTTTGCTTGAATTATAGTTGGATTACAGTAAAGCCAAAAGGACTTGTAGCTGCTGATGTGGCCAGAGACAAATGGAAAGTTCAATACCAGAAAGACATGCATTTTGCTGCTTTGTGGACATGTTAATAAATAGTTATTTTATAAAGATCATGTTAGACTCTCTAATGCTAGAGGGTCTTCTGCAGCACTTAGAACTGCTGGCTCAGTCTTACATATCCCAAAAAGTTTTGGAACTATTGGTACATTCCTTTCCCAAATGTATTATTTTATTCAGCTAAACCTATCAAGCCAATTTCCCCTTATGGAAAAAAAAAATCTCTAAAGATTAAAAGGAGCTTATTAACAACAGAATATAATATATGCTCTTTTCTTCAACAGAATATAATATATGCTCTCACTATCTAAGTCTGATAGTGTCCTTTTAATGTATTAGCTCAGGCATGTCAAACTCGCGACGTCATGTGACGTTGCACGAGGTATCACAACTTTTCCCCCATTACCGGCAATGAGGTGGGTGTGGTTTTGTTGTGATGTATCCAGCCGGCAGTTTGACACACCTGTTTTAGCTGATCAGATAAAGTAGGATAAATATACGGTGTTTCCCTGAAAATAAGACCTATCCCCCAAATAAGCCCTTGTTAAGATCCCGCTCACCCACCTGCCTATTCCCTTTCACTCCCCTTCTGAGCCAGACTGCTGGTGCTTTTGGCCACCTGGCCCCCTTCGCACCTCTGCCCACATAGTCACTGAAGCGACAGGTGGAGCCCTGGAAGGTTGGGGAGGGTGCTGAAGCAAGCAGGCATCCGGCCTGCAGTGCCCATGCCAGCTGCTCCTTCCCCACCAGAGCTGGAATGCCACCACATTTCAGTAGATGCCGGGCCTGGCCAGTTGCTGGAGAGAAACTGGCTCATTTCAGTGTCTGTTGCCCTTGGAGGGTTTGCCTTGCCACCTGCTTTCCAGCTCTGTTTGATTTCTCTGCCTCTGCAGAGCTGGAGAACTTGCCACACCACCCCCAGATGCCCTCGCTTCCCTCAAACATTCTTTGCTAATATGATTTCCAGCTCTGTCACGTTTCTCCATCATGTTTCTCCACCCACCACATGCAGGGAAATCAAAAAGTTGCGGCACTAAATAATAAAAAAAAGTTCAATCAAAACTTCCAACCTCGCGAAAAAAAAAAAGATCTCATGAAGTTGGAAGGTCTGATTGAACTTTTTTTTTTTTTTTTTAGTTTCACAAACTTCTTTTGTTTGCCTGCATGTGGTGGGAGAGAAATGTGATGGAGAAACGCAGTGGACAAACGTGAAGGAGCTGGAAATCAGATTAGTGAAGAAATGCTTGGGGGAAGCGAGGGCTTCTAGGCAATGGTGCGGCAAACTCTCCAGCTCCACAGCAGCCGAGAAATGCAACAGAGCCAGAAACTAGGTGGCATGTGGGGCAGATCGGGGGGAGGGGGGGGAGATCTGCCAAGCTTCAGGCAGTGGCATTGGTGCGTGTGACACACGATGCGGCATCCTGCCACAAGCAGCTGAAAGTGGCTGCAGAACAAGTGGGGAGGCATGGGAGGCCTGGCTACTGGAGCCAGAGGCATGGTAAGTGGGACATGTGGGGCAGATCCTCCTTCACCTACCAAGCCTCATGGCAGTGGTGGCGAACCTATGGCACAGGTGCCAGAGGTGGCACTCAGAGCCCTCTCTGTGGGCACGTGTGCCGTCGCCTCAGTCCTAGGCCTTCAGCTGGGTTTTATAAAACCTTTTTGCTTTAGGCCTCTGCTGCCATGTGCAAAAAAAAAAAAAAGATTCAGTCAGTCAATTTCAACTTCTCGCGGGAAAAAAAAGATCTTGCAAAGTTGGAATTGATTGATTGAACTTTTTAGTCCCACCCAGTCTGCCGTTACCACTGCAGCCACGTCCACCCAATGGGCCACATCCACCCAATGTGCCACACCCACCCGGCATTCGACGATGCATAAGTGGGTTTTGGGTTGCTGTTTGGGCACTCGGTCTCTAAAAGGTTCGCCATCACTGCTATAGGCAGAATTTCTAATTTCAGTTGAACTACCCATGCTTCTACTAATCCATCAATGGAGGGATTGCAATGAACCACTTGACACTGACAAAGAAGAAACAATGTAGTTCTCAGTGCAGCTATTGGTCAACCCAAAGAAATACAAGAATGCCACTTGGAAAAAGGTAGTGGATAAGAATAAAAAAAAGCTGAAATGAAATAACTTGTAAAAACAGCAGGAATGGTGGAGAAAAGAGTAAGGAAGATCCAGAACTGCTCAATACCAGGTGAAGATGAACTGCATGGATTTTGATTGAAACGTCTGATTGTTCTATACCCAGTTGTTGCCAAGTAGCTTAATAACAAGGAGGTAAAATTGAAGATTGGTTAACATCAATGATGAAAGATCCATCAAAAGGGGGCAACTACAGGCCAACTACCTGCTTACCAACAACTTTCACGTTGCTAACGCAGTCCAATGCAGTCCAATGCTATCTAGTTGAAAAGCTCTGAGCAGAAAGGAAACTGTTCAAACAGCTGAGGAATAAAAGATCAGCTCCTAATTTTTTAGATTTTAGAAAACTGGAAGAGAGGGAAGATCAACTTGAATGTAGCTTGGATTTATTACAAGAAGGCATTTAACTCCTTGCCACATGGCTGGATAATCATGTGCCTAGAAATAATAGGAGTCAGAATAAACATTAGGAACTTTATGGAAAGATGAATGGCACAATGGAAGACACAGTTACTAGTCAGTGGTTACTGACTGATAGTGATTAATATCAAGAGAGGAATCTTTAAACGAAACTCACTATCATCATTACTGTTTGTCGCTGCACTGATTTGTCTGTCAACAATACTTAATGTTTGATGGTCACCAAACATCAAAAATAACTGTCCATATCCTTTGCATGGACAATCTGAAGCCGCATGGAAAAACAGCATCTGAAATTGAATTGCTGCTCCACACTGCCCGTGTATATAGCCAAGATATTGTAATGAAATTTGGATTGGGCCAAAGTCCAAAGTCAAGAACAAAACCAGAATCGAGAAGACAGCAACAGGCCACAAATGCTGCTTCTGCGAAGAAGCCAAGATCTAGTTAGCTGCTATAAGAAGACTGCACACACAATTGTATGACAAAGTAGCAATTATGATACACTGGAATAACTGCAAAAATATCATTTGTCTTCAAGTGAGAACTGGTGGGACCACAAACCAAAGTAATAGAAAATGAAGATGCTAATGTGCTCTGGGATTTTAGAATTCAAATAGACAAGCACCTGCCACATAACACCTCCTCCCACAAATTTAACAAAAAAGACAAAAAAGTCTGGATAGTGGATATTGCAGTACCTGCAGACAGCAGAACAGAAGAGAGAAACCTGGGGAAAATTGCAAATGACAAAGACCTGCAAATAGAATTAGAATGACTGTGGCAAAAGAAAGCAAAGATAATACCAATCAGCATTGACAAAATCACCATCAGTCAATTGCAAAAGGCAGCTTTGCTTGGAGCAGTTTACATCCTGCGACAAATTCCTTCAATGCCATCAAACAACATCTGCCTATCTCAGATTTTGGGAAAATTAGATTTAGAATTCTTTATTGGCCAAGTTATTGGTTGGACACACACAAGGAATTTGTCTCTGGTGCATAAGCTCTCAGTGTACATACAAGTAATAGTGATAAATCATGATAATTAAAAAACATAAAAATGCATTAATCATAAATGGAATATTCAATAGGTAAATAAAAATACCAAATCCCATTTAAACATCTGCCTGACTGGACGACCAACCATAATAATAATACCATAGTATACAACAGATCAGAAAACAAAGATCTTGAGTGATTTTGGTTTTGTTTGTTTTACACTGAATACAAAAGGGGGGGGGGAAACAGATTTTTATAAAAACATTAAACTTTAAGTTGTTTGTTTACTTTGATGGTCCACAGCTGCCTGCCTAAAAGTTTAGCAAACAGACTGTCAAAATTAATTTATTTCTTTTCTGAACTGAAAACCACAAGTGCCCCACTAGAACATGAAAGCTGCCAGGTTTGCCTTGGACCTCAGCCATGTCTTCCATGGCACATTTTCAAGCCCACAAATGCTTCTCAAGTGCCCTCTCACAGGCTCCTGGAGAAAGTCCTTTCAGTATAGGGTGGAAACAAAATCACCTGATCATTTCCTGTGCTGTGTTAGATAGTGGATAGCTGTTTCCTTCTATCACATATCAAAGAAATTCCTGGAGAGAGGTATCTCTGCCCAAGTAAATCATAATATACCAATACCATAATATAGAATAAAATAACAGTAAAACAGTATTCTACAAACTATAGCGATAGAAGAAGCAATTCCAGTCAGGAAGAACGTCATGCTAAAAGCCATAAAGATACGCCTCCAATGCTACTTGGTGTTCTTTTTAATTCAGCGAGGTAAGGCAAATATAAGTTTACAACTTTTATTCTGCTTCTGAATAAACAGTCTTAACCATGCTTGCCCGTACATACAGTTCACAATCAACTCAAATCTAGCTGTAGCTGGCTAGGCTTGTGTTCCAGAAGAATTGCAGTGGGAATCCACCATGCATGGCATTTTATTGTATGTGATGATTCCAAAGGACTACAGTCCCCATAGAGTTTAATAGCTTTCAACAAGGCTAAGCCCATTTTTAGCATTTTTCTCTTACCTGCTGGTACTTTTCCATCTGAGTTCCATTATATCTCTTTGTTCACATGTAATGGCAATAGTGGCAAATATCTGTAGCTCCGGTGTAGAATGAGGGTGCAGGTTCGTTTTCTGAGTTTGTGGGTTGGTTTCTGAACGTTTCGTTACCAGGCTAGCTAACATCTTCAGCAGACTCTGATGGGCCTCGGGTATTCCATCTTTCACATCTTCGTAAAAACGGATAGCACAAACTTGAATTGATATTATGATAGCACCATGGATACTATAGTCACCTCTAGGATGAAATGGGCAGCACATAAATCTAATAACTAATAAATAGAATAAACAGTACACTGCGGT
The DNA here is from genome assembly GCF_016545835.1 of Crotalus tigris. Taxonomy (NCBI): domain Eukaryota; kingdom Metazoa; phylum Chordata; class Lepidosauria; order Squamata; family Viperidae; genus Crotalus; species Crotalus tigris. Next base: position 4,441,400 of record NW_024100214.1, read on the forward strand.
GGGAACCAATCATGGATGGTACCTAATTCATTGTCATTCTTCCACGGTAGAAAGTAATTATAACTCACATTGCTACATGGGTGGACCTGAATGATGCTTGTGACCTTGAAAGTATGCCAAAATGAAGAAAATCAGACATGTCAAACACAAGGCTCGAGGGCCAGATGCGGCCCGTGAAGTGGTTTCATGTGGCCCGCAAAGCCATCCTGGAAACAGTGAGGGAATGGCCCCCGCTGCCTTGGCCCTGGCCAGCCGGGAGCCAATGTACAATTTTGTGGTGGCCATGTTGGCACTTGCCCCAGTGGACCATGCCTTGGCACTTGCCCTGCTCCCACCCCCTTCTGCCAGAGACCCTCAGATCTGTCCCACTCCTGCCTAGGCTCCCATAGGCACCCTTGATGTGAATGATGTAGAACTGGCCACGCCCACCCAGTAGGCCACACCCACTCCATCCACACCCACCCAGTAGGCTGCACCCACTCTGGCCACACACACCCTAGGGCAACCACAGTGCTGATGTGGCCCTCAGTGAAATTGAGTTTGACACCCCTACTTTAAATGATTCCAGGCAATTGTGAAAAATCACTGAATGGGGAAGAGCTGCTGATTTTTAGAACAAATTTTTTACAGCCTTTGAATTGTCTTTAAAATCCAGCTTCTGGGTTTTAGCAGAGCAAACAGCACTCTGACCTGCTGGCACAGCAGAACCCAGGGCTGGATTTGGAATGAAAGTCAATTGTTCAAAATAAATTTGGTCTACAATGAATGAAAACAAGTGTCTTGTCAGGAAGCAGAAAATGAGAACCATCTAAGCAGAGGGGAAATTGCCAGTTGTGCTTTCTGCCCAGTGAAAGACAGCTTTCGCCAGCTGCTGTGTGTTTCTCAACTTGCAAAATACAATAACAGAAGCTCAGTAATGCAGGAAAGAATGAATATATCATCATGATGGGGTCAGTAAATCCACAGCTGGAAGAAAAAGCAAATTGTGATCTTGCAAAAGCAGCAAAAGCTATCAAATAGCTCTTCTGAAATACATATGAAACCATAAAATGGAGAAAGAGGCAGAATATGTTTTAAAATGCAGTCTGTGAAGTTAAATAGATGATATAAATGCTATTCTTGGATTTCCATGTAGTAGGTTTTGGAATGCCATACAATCCAGCCTGGCATGAAAATTATATTTCCAAGTCCAGATGCTACCCTAAGTATGGTTCTTCAAACTTAATGGTCACATAAAGACTTAAGCCTGTTTTAAAAAGCAATGATCTCACAAACCCAGTATAACTATATGCATTTATTTTAGGAGGTATAATAGCTATTCTAAGGCAATACACATGGGATATTATCACATATTTTTACATAATTCTGGGGTTAGAAAAAGTGTCCTCTCTCTTTTCTTTTTCTCTAAACTAAAACCAAGACATTTAATAACTGTAGAAAACATGCCACTTTATATGTCCATGCAGCTCTATAAGCATCCTTAAATAAAGCGTTTTGGTCTGTTGCTTCATTCTAGAGATGCTATACATTTTTCTTAATGGGTTCTGATACCAGATTCTGGAGCCTGCCCAGCTTTCAAGATACGAGGGCAATTCAGAAATAAACCTCTGTTTGGTTATCAGTGACAGACACTCGCAGATACAAAACTTTTATTATACACATTAGAAAAATACAGCATTACATTACTTTTTGACATAATCACCATTCAAATTGAGTCACTTGTCATAATGTCTTACAAGGTTTGAAATTCCTTAGTAGTAGTTGCTCGGTGCCAAATCTGGGCTATAGAGAGGGTGATCAAAAACATCCCAACGGAACTGCTTCAAAAGTTCTTGGGTGCGTCTAGTGGTGTGTGGGTGAGCATTTTCATGAACCATACACCACATCGGAAGTGGTGCCATAAAAAATCCTGCCAAATGTGAAGATGTCAGAGTACTGCTAGTGAAGTTCATGGAGCGTGGTTTCACCATCAATTCAGACGTTTACTGTGAAATGTTACGAAAACTCAGACAAGCCATCCATAACAAGCATGCTGATTTCCAGTGTGGTGTTAGTTCACGATAATGCTTGCTCCCACACCACTAGACACACCCAAGAACTTTTGAAGCAGTTCTGTTGGAATATTTTTGATTACCCCCTCCCAAAGTCCAAATTTGGTGCTGAGCGACTTCCACTAAGGAACTTCAAACTCAATTTGAATGGCTATTATGTCAAAAAGTAATGTAATGTTGTAGTTTTCTAATGTGTATAATAAAAGTTCTGTATCTGTGAGTGTCTGTCATTGATAACCAAACAGAGGTTTAATTCTGAATTGCCCTCGTATGATCAAGAACTGTCCTATGCTCATTCTTAGTAGGCTTTTAAAAAGATCTCTGCATCAAAGTGAATTAAGGTCTGAAGTGATTGATGTCCGGATGCCAGGCTATTTTCTTCTCAGAAAGGGGCATCCCTGACAGGATGGGGCAGGCTAATTCCTGCCAGTTTTAAACTGAGTCTGTTGTGGCAGACACCCCTTGGACTGAGGTTAGAGACGTGCCCTTTTAAAATGCTCATGGAAAAACTGGGGAGGCTGAACTACATGTTAACCTCATTAACTATAGGGTCACATTTAATTAAACTTGTCTAAAAACAACCTGAAGAACTCATACTGGATTATTTTTATTTATTTATTTATCCAATTTAAATAGCTGCTCGTTTCCATGAGTGACTCTGGGTGGTAACAAACATCAGAGAAATTAAAATACAGGCATCCAGGAAACAACAACCCAAATCACCAACACAACCAAGAAGCGGGTCTTGCACACACTTGGAGGCCCAGGCCCAGCCATAGCACCAGGTCTTTAGAGTTTTATGAAAGGCTATCAGGGGTTTGCGGCCATCTTAATTTCTGGAGGGAGAATGTTCCATAAAGTGGGCCCTATGGCATGTCTTCTAGCCCCCATCAGCCAGCATTCTGGGACCTGAAGTCTGCCTGTTCCATCCACCCTGGATTGGATGGCTAGAAACAATTGTGGAGAGATGTTCACTCAAGAAGCCCAGTCCTAAGACATGAAAATCTGTGAAGACAACAAACAGCACCTTGAATTGCATCTGAAAGTACACTGGCAACAAGCTCATGGAATAATGGTGTTATTATGTATGTCATTTAGCAACGATGTTGCTGTATTCTGCACAGTTGAATCTTGGTTATTATTCTAATGCTGCCTATCTTAATCTTTATATCCTCCAGTTGTTAGGACTTGAGTTCTCAGAATTCAATGCCCATGCAGACTGGAGAAATCTGGGATGAAGATCAGGTACTCTACTAAATATGCTTCATACTCTATAGCTAATAGAAGTTAATTTCTTCAGCAGATGCCTGCAAAAGGGAGGAGTGGAGAATCTCTAAATATTATTCAGTAAGCATGGCCAGTGGTGAAAGATTCTGGAAGCTGTTTAGTCACAACTAGAGACTCACATTCTTTTCCCATCTAGAATTTACCACATCGCTAATCTTCAAAACTATGGGATCCGAACTTTTTAAAGTATGAACATTTAATTTCTAGCTTCTGGCTAGCTTTATCCCTTCATAGAGAATGGGATTTTTTCTTTTTCTTTTAGAAGTATTTCCCCAGAGTTGCCGATTTGGAGTCAAGGTTCACAGGTGTCTTGAAAAAACTGTTTCTGCCATTTGTTGAAGTTGGCTTTCTTTGTCTATTCAACTGCCAGTTATATTCTCTTGTGCTATTCTGTTGTATGGTGTTTTGATGATCTCACAATATAGGCTTGGAACAATCTCCTTCAAAGGATGTTGGATTCCAAGTAGAAACTATCCATCATCTGGAAACTGGAATTAATAGAGCTGCTTCTCCTGGCTTCTTTTCATCATTCTTTGCTTTTTTGACTACACCAAAACTTTCTAGGCAATTAGGATATATAATTCTGGCTACTTAGTGAGTTCTATTTAAAAGCCTTCCATGTTGGAATGTGTGGACTCTGCTTCTCAAAACCAGACCCCATGAAATAAATCTTGGGATAGTTTAATCCTGAAGACCATCTTTGAAGATATTTCAGTTCTTCAAATACCTTAAATCTGCCTATTTTCCAGAGCAAGGAAATTTTGGACTGAGTGGTTGGAAGAAGCTACTATTTGTTAGTCAGACCTGCAACTGGCCTTTAATTTAGTGGCTGCACTCCCTACTCTGGAGACCAGTGATAAAGTTAGGATGAAGAATGCACAGGCTTTCCAAGGCATATAGAGTAGACAACAGAAATCACATCTGTCCCAATTCAGTTTTAGTAAACTACTGTCCCATCTAAAAAACCAGACACATACACAACTATGTAGAAATCTCCTTGGATCTTTGAAAGGATGATAGGTGTGTACTTTTTTTCTTCCTTTTTCATGAAATAATTTTTATGCTACTTAGAAAGAATGAGAAGAAATACAGTGGCTGCCATGAAAGAAGAAGCCTCTCCAAATTGAGCAGAGGCATATTATGGAGACAGGAAGAAATGGATAGAAAAGTCTAATTTCTGAGCTGTGATTTTTTTGGTATATTCACTTCCTTTTACAAACACATAATGTTATTCTTTGGGGCAAACTCTCAATTACCACATTTATTCTTCTTAGTATTGGACTTTACAATGTGTTTTATCCAGAGCTGGTCCTGAAGACTTTCCAGAGTTGCAGCTGGATTTTTCATTTCTTGCCCTGCATTTAAAATATAACCTCCTTTTCTTTCAAACATGTAACATGTTCCCTTCTTCCATTATTTTCTAACAGCCAGAGTGTTCCAATTTTTTTAAAATGATCAGAGTCAGACCTAGTTGTAATGATTAGCTTTAAGTATTCTGGGCAGCATAGAAAGTGAAAAATAAGAGTTTCCTTTAGCCCATCTCTCATTCCTACTTTCCTACCTGCTGCTTTATATAAATAGAGATCCATTTATCTCATCATTCTGGAATTCTTAAAATTGCACAAATAATTTTCAGCCCAGCGCTTTTAAAATGTACTTCTGGTCCAGCAATAAAAATTCCCTCCTAATAGCACAGTTGTTATTTTTTCTAGTGACATGAACGACTCCTTAAAGGAGGTGGGGACATGGTTCTGGGCTGTCTGCCCAAAATAAAATTCAATGTTTGAAATGATTATATATACACATTATTTATTTATTCGTTTATTTCATTCAGGACAGAAAAACTGAAGAATTAAAATACAAAGCCAAGAGTTATTTCAGAATTGTTCCACATGGTTCATATTACTGATACACTGACTTCAATTGACCCCTTCCTGAGAGAGAGAGAGAGAGAGAGAGAGAGAGAGAGAGAGAGAGAGAGAGAGAGAGAGAGAGAGAGAGAGAGAGAGAGAGATGGAAGGAGGGAGGGAGGGAGGGAGGTAAAGGAATGGTAAAATTCAACTGAACATTCTGCCTTGGATATCTTAAAGTCCTAAAAAGACCCTGAGAACAGTATTATTTTTACAGTATCTGGCCAGTCATATTTAAACAAATTTTCTTTGAGAAGGAATCCCCTCCAGTTTTTTTCCAGTAATGTACTTCTCTTTCCAAGCTTTTTAACTGCACAAAATACAGCATGTATTGTTTTTGGACCACAGAATCTTTTGTAGATGATGCCACTTATTTACTCCTCTCTCCCTTTTCTTCTTCTTCTTTTTTGTTTCCAATGAAGCAAATCAAACTTGGTTAGCTGAGTCAATGTAAGTGGCCAAAATTTGTTCACATGGTCTATATCAGTGGTTTCCGCTCATTAAGATCATTTTCTCAGACTTTCCTTCAGATGAAAGATACCTAACCAGTGAGTCAGAACTTCACCATATTTGGCTGTATCCATTTATTTTCATTCATCAGTTATTGTCTCTGTTTTATTCAGTCTGAAAAAATACAGAAAAAGGAAATAATAATAATACTAATAATACTAATACTAATAAAAAGAGCAGAGACTGAAAAGTGACTCATCTCAGCAGCTTGAGGTCTGGTTTTGCTGATGGCATTTCAGTTAAAATAGCTACACTTTCCAAAGAGTAATAATCAACCAAAGATGATGATTGTGGTTTTACTGAGATAATGTAACATAACTATGTATAAAGGACCAGGAAAGGACATTTCAATCCATGAGCAGCTCCTCCCTTTGAAATTCCTCTTCCGTTGGTAAAGCTGCAGGAAACAATTATCTCAGAGTTTACCCCACTGCAAGCTTAAAAGGAAAAAGAGACAGAGGAAGAGAGGTAGTTCAGCTTCACAGCTTTGTAAATTCAACTCTGAATTTGTAATGTCTACCATCAGACTGTAGATCAGTGGTTCTCAACCTTTTTAATGCCGTGACCCCCAACCGGTCGTAAGTCGAGGACTACTCAACCGGTCGTAAGTCGAGGACTACTCAACTAGTGCAGCATCGTTTGCAGAATGGGACTTTTGGCGGACTCAGCAGGGCAGAGACAGCCTGGACAATTCCTATTGGCTTTTGAAAGCCAATAGAATTGACTTTATTCAAGAGAGTCTATTCTATTGGCTTTCAAAAGCCAATAGAATAAAAGAGAGTAGCACAGCTAAGAAAAGGGGAAAAAAATGGCGGACTGCGTTGTTTGGCGACCCCCGTGAAATGGTCGTTTGACCCCAAATGGGGTCCCGACCCACAGGTTGAGAACCACTGCTGTAGATAAACCATTACTTATCTGAATCAGAAACCACTGGATGTTACTTTTTGTAGAATTCAACATAGCAGCTTAGGTTCAGATTACTGTGATGTTCAACGCACGATTAGGAATTCTCTCAAGTTTTTTTTTTGTATTTAATTTACTAATAGAAGACAAAGGCTGATTTTGTTCAGTGACATGACATAGACTGTCTGTGTACATAATAATGCACAAAAGTGAGTCACAGGAATACAGGTAGTCCTTGATTTACAACAGTTCATTTAGTGACTGTTCAAAGTTACAATGGCACAGAAAAAAGTGACTTACAACTGTTTTTCAGACTTACAACTGTTGCAGCATCCTCATGGTCACATGATCAAAATTCAAAAGTTTGGCAACTGAGGCATATTTATGATGGTTGCAGTGTCCCAGGATTATATGATCATTTTTTTTTGTATCTTCTGACAAGCAAAATCAATAGGGAAGCCAGATTCACTTAATGACCATGTCGCTAACTTAATTGCAGTTATTCACGTAACAACTATGGCAAGAAAAGTCATAAAACGGGGCAAAATTCACAACAAATGTCTCACTTAGAAATTTTGGGCTCAATTGGGGTCGTACGTCGAGGACCACCTGTACAACCATATAGAAGGCAGTTTAACAACAATTTTTTTTAAAGCATAGTGGAGAGGTACAAATGCAATTTTATTGAAGGAATGGCAGATAGATGCTATATTTGCCCTGCACCCTTTGAAACACCTTTTTGCCTTGACTTCTGAAGTTCGGCACAGTGCTGCCATCCAGCTGGTGAATTAAAGGTATTTTCATGCATCTGCTTTTGGGTTTCTGGGTTTCCCCCACCCCCCATACCATCTTGCCAGTGGAGGCATCATTCCAATTCTGCAGCTTTTCATATTGTAAATTGCTGCGAGTCAGAATGCAGCTGCTTTGATCCTGTTCATACAAACTGGAACTCCTTGCCAAAGATAATATTCAACTGCTTCTCTATAATTTACTACTCCACCAAAAGGTTTCCTGTAGTTATACCAATGGGCGTGCTGTGCATTCTTTGGTATTTTTTTCTTAGAATCTAATATTGTCTTGGACTTTTCATTGGGCCTGTGCCATTTCTTAGGTATATTCACCCTATACTGCAGAGGCCTGTATTTCTCATTACAAAGAAAAAGATAGATTTCCTGAGCAGGTGACTTTGAAGAAAAAAGTTCAGTTAGTTATATTTCCCACCTGCCCCTGAATCTGGTTTTAGTTATTTCACTGCCAGTAGGTCTCTGCCAGACTGAGTATATTGTATATTTCACCATTGATTTCTGTGCCTCATCTGTGTGAAGATATGAAAGATGATCCTTGCTGTTTACCATTCTTCTAAATAGAAATAATGATTTGTTTTTGTTATTGTCGCATCCTTCTTTTTTAAGGGAATTAATAGAGAAAGAGGCAGCCTGTATTGCCTCAAAACAGCAGTTACTGGCTGAAGAACATCAAATAGATTTCACAATCTCCTATCTGGCAGCACTGACGTTCCTTTTTACTCATGGTCTCTCAAGAATATCTGTGTCTATATAATAATTTGTAATTTAGGACCTTGGGCTTGGATTACCATTCAGAACCATGTCTCCCAGATCATTTTCTTCATATATTAGGCATCAGGGTTAATTTCTTTATGTCTTTAGAATCAGAAACCCAGGTACCCAATCATGGCATTTATAAGAGAAGTTTGTGATTCCATAAGAGGGACAAGACATCTCTGGTTGACAATGATGCACAGCCCTCCAGAAGTTGAAGCATCATGGTGTCTTGTGCTGATCTACTCATCCTTGCCAATCAACCCAAGGTAAACCTCTGCCACTGCTTTGCATAGTGTGTAACCTTCACTTTCATCCTTACCCTTTCCTGGCTGCAAAGCAAGCATGGCAAGGCAAGGCAAGGAAGAGGATTGAGAGCACAATGCTTTCTAGAGTGCTGATCTTTGGCTTACATATTGGTAGTGGACCGGGTAGTACTCCTCATGAGGCTTCTTGGCCTTCAGAAAGTTGGGATGGTGATGAGGTGGCTTCAGTGCAATTGCAAGAGTTTGGTGTGAAAAAGTGCAACTTCCTGGAAGCGAATTATGGTCTTCAAATTGCCCCATCTGAATTTAGCAACAGAATCTGCCCTTAATATAATGGAATATTTTTATTGTTACAATGTCATAACTTTGCTTCTGCGGCATAATAAGTAATGCTGTTTAAACTGGGATTACCCAATCTTCCAAAGAAGCTTTTCTGAAGACTAGAAGGCACTTAGACCTCATCATATTCCCACAAAGAGAACTATGCTGAATGCCTCAGGGTCTAAGTTACCAGATCTTAGGGCTATCATGGCCCTAGGAGATGCCAGTGAATTTATTATGTTGCTACTTCTCCTGATGTATCTTTCTCTGTAGTGGCCATTGGAAATATTTCAAGAACTTTTACTAATATTAAGGGATGTCTTAGTCTTTCCTATATAAATCTAATCTTCTCATTTCAGTGATTTACGAATTATTTTATGATTGGAGATGATAAATCTTCCACACTTCCGCACCAGTTAAAATACACATTGTAATCTCAGTCAATGTCACATAGTAGATTTGGAGGTCGATAGTAAATCTTTATGCTGACCTATGTTTCTAGATTTTTGATATATTAGTATATAATCCATAGAACGATAGTACACAATCTTCAGTCTACCTGTTAAAGTACCTTGCAATTTTCTCACTTCCTATGCTTTCATTAGCTTCAAAGTGCTGTATGAAAAAGGAAAGATAATACAGTACTATGTGTTGTAGCATTTACTGTGGTTCTGCAGACTCTTTACTGTACATGCAGAGCTCATGGTGTTTTCGGAGAACAACCTTTTGAAATTCAGAATAAAACTCAATAACCCCTGCCCCATTGGGCCCCCATTTCTGAGATATTTCCTTATCTAAATAGAGAAATATAATGACCACGGATGGGCAAAAGAAGCAATGGGAGTGGGAGTAGTTTAGTTGTTCTTAAAGTTCATTGTCTTTCACTCTCACCCCAGATCAAGAGAGTGTTCTGACAAGACTTCCTGATTAATCCCAGGTGTTCATAAAATTATTTATCCAGAAATACAGGAAGAGAAGGTTTCTATCTCTGGTTTTTATTTAACTTAATTATTTCTAATTTTGCTCAGTATGGTTTATAAAAAAATTGTATATCTATTCTCTTTCATCACATTTCTATGGAATTATCTAATGTATAAGTGAACATATTGAGAGTAACTAAGGTACTTAGGAGTTTTAAAGGAATATGTGGATGAAAGAAGTTCAATAGGGAGTGATCTGAAACTTCTGTGAATGTTTGGCGGTTTGGGTTTGTAATTCACTTGCAGATACGTAGAATTTCCATTAGTGTTCATATTATCTGCTAATATAATATTATCATATTATCCAACACAATCTGCTATGAAATATAATAAATTATTAAAATGTACCTTTCAAACAATTTTAACAATAGCTATGTCGAAATAAAAACCAGCAAAACCTGTGGGATGTCAGCCTCAAGAGACACAAATCCACAAATAACCTGAGGCTGATCAAACACAGGTACCACCTGAACAGTTGGAGCCATCAGATGATGATGACGCTGGACAAAAGTACCAAGTGAGTAGAGCAAAAACCAGAGCAAAGATACTCTACGACACGGGTGTCAAACTCGCCACGTCACGCGATGTGTCGCAACGTATTGCTACTCTTTTTGTATTGCCAGCAATGGGGTGGGTGTGGCTTCGGTATGATGAAACCGGCCCATGGGCTGGCAGTTTGACACTCCTGCTTTACGAGGTTCCTTGCTGAGCAGAGGAGTAAATCTTTTAATTAGAAGCAGCTGATGGCAGTCTGGTTTAAGAGGCAGACTTAAGCAATGATCCCTCATTAGAATCAAATATCAAATATCTCCGGCTCCTGCATAATATTGGTGTGGATTCTGCTCATGAAATTCTATGACCGTCCTGACCTAACTCTTGGAAATCTGGACTGTATTTTGACTATGCCTGAGGAGCCCTGGTGGCACAGTGGTTAAAGTGCGATATTGCAGGCAAAGTCTGACAACAGCCTTTAGAGTTTGATCCTGATGGGGTTCAAGGTTGACTCAGCCTTCCATTTTTTCTCAGGTCGGTAAAATAAGAACCCAGATTGTTGGGGACAATATACAAATAATGCTTATGTTGTAAACTTCCCAGAGAGTGCTGTAAAGCATTGTGGGATAGTATCGCTCCACAGAGGATGCTATTTCCTCTGTCCTCCATCTGAGCTTGGCATACTTAGAGGAAAGAAATACTCATATGCGAATGCTGTTTGTCGACTTTAGTTCGGCATTTAACATTCCTCAGCACTTAGTAGACAAACTGGGCCTTTTAGGCTTTAATACGCCTTTGTGCAACTAGATTCTTGATAGACCCCAGTATGTGTGAGTTGAGACTAATATTTCTAATATCATTTTTTTGAGCACAGGTTTCCTCAAGGCTGTGGCCCTAAGTTCACTGTTATTCACCCTGTTGACCCATGACTGTTGTGCAAGCTTTGCTGTGAACCATGTTGTGAAATATATGGATAATACAGCATTTTTGGAGGGCCTTTTTCAGGATAATGATGGTGCTTACAGGGAGGAGGTGGAGGATTTGGTAGACTTGTGCAATAAGAACAGCTTGGTTTTAATGTAGGAAAAGCTAAAGAGATCATCTTCCATTTCAGAAAAGGCAGGCATAGACATATACCTCTGGGTATTAATGATTCAGCTGTGGAGGGGGTTAATAGTATTAAGTTTCTAGAGGTGCAGCTAACAAGTAGGTTAGATTGGTCACTCAACTGTGAGACACTGGTAAAACTGGCACAGCAGCACCTGCATTTTCTGTGTCATATTAAAAGAGCGCATCTTCCTTCTCCTATCCTTACCACTTTGTACGACTGAGAGTATTCTGTCATATTGTATTACTGTTTGGTTTGGAAGTATTACTGTTTCGGACAGGCTGTGCAGAGAGTGGTGAGGATGGTGGAAAAGATTATTGGAAGTTCACTTCCTTCTATCCAGGATATGGCATATAAGCGATGCTTGACCAGGGTCCACAGTGTTGTCAGGGACTCTACACATCCTCTCCATGACTGGTTTTCATTGTTGCCTTCTGGGAGAAAGCTTGTTTTGTGGCATCTGAAGCAGAACAACTAGATTCTGTAATAACTTTGTACCATATATATCAACCTTGTTAACTCTCAAGGCTCTTTTTTTTCTGCTATGTATTCAAAATACAGGGCATTGTGATACCAGAACTTCAAGGACAGGCCATTAGAACCACTTGTTCAGTGCCATCTTAATTTTGAATGGTTGCTGAAAGAGTGTTTAGTAAGCAAAGATTACTTGTGAGGATTTACACAGGAGGCCAATTCATTATTACTCCCTGCTGCAATTTAAGGCATCATGTTTCTGATTTAGTTAGTAAACAGCAGTCATAACTACTGTAGTTACAACTGAGAAACTGAGTGAATTTTTTAGTCTCTGTTTAAAACATCTGATTGTGGCAAATTCTGGTTCCACATGCATCCGGAAGAGCAAAGATTCTTTACCTATGAATATCTAGTTAGAGAACATTTCCAACCTGAGGAAATGATAGTTTAGCTTCTCGTATAGTGATATTTTTAAAGACTCAGAATTAAACTGCTCCACAGAATCCAAAATGTATTTGGTTAAAGTTCTGAACAATAATTGAATTTATAAATAACAAACAGGCACAATACATTTTCAAGTAAGATTTTATTGAGACTTTCATGAAGCATTCAAAAATCTGCTCCACATATGGATTCAATCCAGAACAGCGTAAAAAAGTAATAAAACACTGGAAAGAGGACAACAGGGAAAGAAAATGGAAAAGTAAAAAAAAAAGTGCACAAAAGGACTTTTTCTTTTAATAAACCTGTTTTTCATTCTGCATTTGAAATCACTTTTCACAGTTTTATAATATTGTTATGCTGGGCTACAGTTCGATTGGTGACCAACTCAAGATGAATGATATGTTCTGTGGTTAATTAGCAAACAGACCCAAACCATGGAATTTAATCTGGTTTTTCTTGATTCCTATTCTAAATCTATTTTTCTGTAAAAATATGTACCAGAGAAATGGGAATTTCCATTTTTTTAAAACCCACCAGTGAATAACAATGTTATTAATCTCTGCCAGAAATAATGAAATATAAATATCTGAATATTTAGCATTGAAATTCCCTCCTTTCAGCTAAACTGGAGAAAATAATATTTTGTCCTTTAAAATGAATTTCAGGTTTAGGACTAGGTTTAGTGTTAGGCAGGGCTTTTTTTCTCATAGAACGCCCAGAACGGAGTTCCGGCACCTTTTTTGGATGGAATCTTGTAGGGTAGGCAAGGCGGGTTGTATGATGTGTGTGAGTTCCAGCACCTTTTTTTTTTTTTTTTTTTTAGAAAAAAGCACTGGTGTTAGGGATTTTGTACTCTGTTGCACCCCCCCTGTCTGCCTGTGTTCCGTAGCAGCCCCCACTCACATTCTGTAGGGTCCACTCACTGCCTCTACCAGTCCTTTGCACCTCTACTGGCTTGCCATAGCTCTCTGCCTACACATGCTCAGTCTCCCCAGGGCTTGCTGTAGTATTAATTGCAATGAAATGAATTTAATGTAGAAAAAAATATGGAAATTTCCATTTCTTTGATAAATATTTTTACAGGAAAATAGATTTAGAATAGGCATCAAGAAAAAATGGATTAAATTCCATGGTTTGGGTCAGTATGCTAAATTAACCACAAAGCATATAATTCATCTTGGGTCCCATGATTAGACTACTTTGGATTTCATATATTGATATCATCTATATCTATATCTAAATACAGGCACACAGGTACCCAAAGTTCAACTGAATTTATATATACAGGTAGTTCTCAATTTACAACCATTAGTTTATTGGCTGAAGTTACAATGGCACTGAAAAAAGTGACTTATGACAGGCCCTTGCACTTACAACCATTGCAGCATCCCCAGGGTCACATGACCAAAATTTGGGTGCTTGGCAACTCATGTATTTACAATGGTTGCCGTGTCATGTGAGGTCATGTGATTGCCATTTTTGATCTTCCTAACTAGCTTCCACCAAGCAAAGTCAATGGGGGAAGCTAGATTCACTTTGGTAGCTACATGAATCACTTAATTACTGCAATGGTTGGCTGAACAACCATGGCACAAAGGTTGTGATTCATTTAACAACTGTCTTGTTTAGCAATGGAAAGTCTGATCCCACTTGTGATCATGAATCAAGGACAACCGGTACAAAAGAATTCAAGTATCAAGATGCACGTATATGCAATCAAGAACTAGATTAGAACAATCTAGTAGAACAATTAATCAGGGGAACAACCTCCCTCCAGAAGCTGTGAATGCTTTTAAAAACTGGAAGTTTTTAAGAAGAGACTGGACAGACATTTGTCTGAAATGGCATAGGGCAATGGTGGCAAACCTATGGCACGGGTTCCAGAGACGGCACTCAGAGCCCTCTCTGTGGGCACACACGCTGTTGCCCCAGTCCTAGGCCTTCAGCTGGGTTTTATAAAACCTTTTCGCTTTAGGCCTCCGCTGCTGGGTACAAAAAAAAAAAAAAGCTCAATCAGTCAATTTCAACTTCTTGCGGGAGAAAAAAAGATCTTGCAAAGTTGGAATTGATTGAACTTTTTAATCCCACCCAGTCTGCTGTTACCACCGCAGCCACGCCCACCCAATGGACCACACCCACCCAATGGGCCACATCCACCCGGCACCTGACAATGCGTAAGTGGGTTTTGGGTTGCAGTTTGGGTCTAAAAGGTTCACCATCACTGGCGTAGGGTTTCCTGCCTGAGCAGGGGGTTGGACTAAGTGACTTTCAAAGTCCCTTCCAACCACCACCACCACCACTACCTCCTCCTCCTCCTCTTCCTCCTCCTCTTTGTTGCTTTTGTTATTTAAAACAAACTTTCCCTCATTGTACTTGGCTCAAGGCGGACATTATAGCTATGCAGCCTCTATAATTATAGCTGCAGCAAATATTAAAGAGCAACAAGGGAGTGACCATTGACCCAGATGACAAGACTTCAATGCCCCTGCATGTAGTAGTCATCACAATGCAGGGGTTTGTCTAGAAGAAGATAAAGTACAGTAGGGAAACTGAGTTGCTGAGAGAGGCCATAAATCCCTGAAAAAGTGATGCTTGATGCTAAACTGGACATATCTACTCTTTGCCTGATAATAAGAACTGTTTAAATAAAAACAGGCTTCAGGGAACAAGAGTACAACCTAAGGACCCATACTTAAAACTTGTGACCCCAGAACTCATCTAAAATTGTGGCTTCAGAACCCCAGTTGTGGCCACAGAGTCCATCTAAAAGTTGCCTCTGAACTATTATTCTTCATATGATTGAATGGAAACATTAATAAATCCAGGGTTTGCTTTAATGTTAACTGTAATTAAGTGAATTTAATATAAAAAGGGAATTGAAATTTAATTTATTGTAGGCCATTTCTTTGTCCCATGCATAGCTTTACACTTAGGAACAAATTTTATAGAAAAGCTAGTGAGTGAATCTTATGGGCCTTGTCCCTGATGGGAAGGTATGCATTACATTTCACAAAAAGTTATGTTTGAGAATTATACTTTATTCACAGATAACAAAGAAACTGGATTCATTCATAAGAGATGAACTCCAAAGTTTCAAAGTTCTATTTGCTGAAAATGCCCTTTTTGAAATGTATGATTAAGTGAAATGCTATTTGGAAGATGATTTGTTTTTATTTAGAACCATGTTCATTTTATTATTAATTTCCCTGAAAATTGTTTGTATGATTGCCATTTGGTGATTCTTTGTGCAGTGTTCCAGGACTCAACTTGACGTCTATGGCTCTAGATGGCTAGTTAGAAGAGAGTTGTTGAACTTAATATCCTTGGAGCATGAGCAGTATTCTACATGAATATTGGAAAGCCCATTAGATTTTGGAATGGAGTCTTTGCTCAAAACTGTTAGGCAGAAAGATATATGCATGTGCCAACTTATGGAAAAGACTTGTTTCTGTTTCTACAGCTGTGGTTTACCAATGTCTATCTTGCAAGCAGATATGTGTGTAATCTTTTTCACACAATAATTAACTCCTTCTCCACATAATTGTAACAGGAGTAACTTGTGGCAGGGCTGCATACATAACTCTCTGTTAACTGAACTCTGCATTGCATAAGGTGTCTCTCATCACCCCATCACTGATCCTTGGAAAGAAAGCTTATGCTATTACTGTGAGTGCCAAATATAAAACAGAGATTAAAAAGACAAATGAGCATCCTTTTAATTTTTGCTGAATGTTAATCATCTTGGTGATTGTGAAAGATTTGTGAAAATATTTATTCAACGCTAGTAAAGAGGAATAAGAAAACACTAGCTGCAATGTATATCCGTTTTGTCATTCTTGCATATAATTTAATTTAAGAATTCTGTCAAGTCTGTTATGAAGTGCACACTTAGAAGTATTGGATTAATTGGTTTCACATTTTGTGTAAAGATTTGTGGGGGTGGGGGAGAATAATTCAGCTACTACCTCAACAATCTGAATGGGAAAAAAAGGGAAAGGGTAATGGAAAAAGCAAAATTGGAGTGTAGGAAAGTTCTCCCCGTTTCCTTGTATTTTACCTTCTTTTAAAACGTAATACAATTTGGGGAAAAATAATCTGAATTGGAAACCAGGTCTAAATATCTTTGTAACTTAGAGAGCCGTGGTGGAGCAGTGGTTAGAATGCAATATTACAGGCTAATTTTACTGATTAGCTCAAGGCTCACTCAGCCTTCTGAGGATGGTAAAATAAGGATCCAGATTGTTGGGGGCCATAGGCTAACATTGTAAACCACTCAGAGAGGGCTGTAAAGTACTATGAAGCAGTATATAAGTCTAAGTGTTATTGCTAACTAATTTTCATTCCTTTTCTACTGCTTGACTACAGATTTTGGTTTGAAGTGTGAGATGAAGACTCCACTCTCAGGCCTAATTTATGAGTCTTTCCTCTTTCAGTTTCTTGAGTATCTTCCTTATATGAGGGTGGCTGCTCAGTTGTAAAGCAGGAATAAGTAACTGCCTCAGACCACTGAGTTTATTGTCATGGAAGAGCATTAAAATTATTGGCATTTTTTGAACCAGACACCAAAATAATTTTACTGGCCTTCTGTATTGTCCACTTTGGTTTGTGGGAAGAAGTACTCCACTTGCTCAGCATTTTGAATAGCAAAACTCACCAATATACTGATGCTACTCAACTGCAGTGCCTTTTGTGAAATGTGTGCTTCTCAATATCCTATGATGGGCTTCATGCTATTACCTGACATATCCAAGTTATTACTTCCTGATTAAGCGGTAATCACTTATTAGCTTTCAGCAAAAGGCCATTGCATTATATGCATAGTACGGAACATAACACGAGCAAGAGTTTAAGTTATAAAGAAATAACATGCCAAAATTTTCTTCCTAACTGGGTGAACACAATACCATGTAAGTAACGTAGATGGTCTTCTGTGATTATCTTGGTGAGGAAAATACCAATGAACATTACTTCACAGAGTCAAGGTTCAATGATTTGTTTTAAAAGGAGGCTGAATGATTTCTTGCAATGTAAGTTTCCGTTATTTCTTTTGCTTTCTATCTTTGTGCTTTCTTTGTTAAAATAAATAAAATAAATAATAATGTCTCTTTTAGAAATTTCCAATGAATGCCCTTGAGCCTTTCCAACACTGTCTTAAAAAGTAGACAGATGGCTCCTTGGGTCTTTGCACAATGCAGAATGTTAGAAATACAAAAAGGTGGTTTCCCAAAGGAGTATTAAAATATGTACTACATAGGCAGTGGGGCTCATTTAAATACTAGATTTAATTAAAAAGCAGAAATTTTGGGGACAGGATAAATACTAAAAAATAGTTTGTTTTAAAATAGTAACTTGCATCAAAACATCCAAAGAAATGGGAATAACGATTTACAGTTGTTGTGATTGCAAATATGGTTCCTTAGGAAAAAATAAGAATCACCTGTGAGTTAGGCTTTCATTTTGAGATTGCATTTCTGCAGTAAACTCTCTGCCAGTTCTTCATTTCTCAGTCTCAAATCATGGATATTCAGGAAGTTAATATTTTCCACCCTGGTTGGCAATTCTAATTTTATTTCTGTTCTGAGGAAAACTGTAAGTATACTAAGGGAAATTCCAGTACTTACTCAGAATTCTTCAGAAGAATCTGAGCAATAACCTGATACTCAGCAGCTAGGTAAAATTCAGGGCCCAATACCAATACTTAAAGAAAATACTTAAAGAACCATACTTGTTCCTGAGACTGTCCATCAAGTGACCATTTGAGTTTTTGGCCCTTGAAGTCCTGACACCCACACCATCACAAGATTAGGCCTGTGGAGGTCCTTCAATGAAGGCTCCTTAGTCATGATTGAAGCACTTCTGTAGATCAGTTCTTCAACGATGAAGAACATTTGCAATGAAGCTTAGAGTGGCTGCATGAAGCAGTCTTCAGGCAGCTAGAGGTGCTTCACAATTTTAAAGTAAAGATTTAGATTTATGTATTTATATTTATTTTTATCCCACCTTCATTATTTGTTTACAAATAATTCAAGGCAGCAAGTATATGTAATACTATTTCTTCTCCTATTTTCCTCACAAAAAAAAACAACAACCTTGTGAGGTGGGTTGTGCTTGGAGATAGTGATTGGACCAAAATTACCTTAAGGCAAGACTAGAATTCACAGTCTCCTGGTTAATTAAAATAAAATTAATTAAGCACTTTGGACTAATAAATATTACTTTAATCAGAATAGTTGATGAACACATTGTCATTTCTTCAGAAATGGCTACATCTAGATAATGTTCTAAAAAGCCCAGCTTTATTTTAGTTTCCAGACCTGATCATTGACTATATGTTGACTTTGAAATTCCCAAATGTAGATGGGAAAAATTCAGAGATTGCCTTATCTACTCCTGAATCCATTCCTGAATTTACAGAATACATATTGCTTAACAACTCCATATAAATATTTAACAGAATAAGTCCCATATACTATAGGCTGTGACTTAATTCTGAAGGGTTATCTTGATGCAATAGAAAGATAACCAAATAACTATAGCAACCTCTCTTTTATATCAGTGATAGGACCGATTGATTCCTGTCTATCAAATTAAGTGCTAATAATAATTTATGAAGGACATGAAAATGCACTTAGTCAGACTTTCATAGCCTGAAAAATGAGATTATTCCATATGAAAATCTGGCCCATTATGCTTCTTACTCCAATTGGTTTCATATGTGTAATGTTTCACAGATTTGTAGTTTATTCAAATGGTTGGGTTCTTGATGTTCTCTGAGAGCTTATTTCTCTTTCTGGAGACATTTCATTACCAGTCTAGGTAACATCATGGGACAATGGGGTAGACTTGGGTTTCTGGTTTGCCATTGTTTTCATTGGTAATGAGTATGTCCAGAAAGATGTTCTTCTCTTCTTTTGTGAAACTGCTTCCATGAATGGTGTTGATGGTTTCATGTTTATCTTTTTTTAAAATAATAATGAATGTATCTTGCATATTATGATTTCACATTGTGACCTGTATCTGTGTGGGGGGGGGGGCTATTGTTTGCAGATGTTGCATCACTAGTTCTACATTGAATCCTGAGAGAGACGATCTCATGGGTGTTCCCTGATCTGTTTGCATATTAGTCCAATCTATTGGAATTAGTTGGTGAGGCAGAAGTCCATAAATTGGCATGTTATGATTTTTGTGTGTCCTACAAGTTTATGTGTGTTGTTTAGTAGTGCTTCATTTGACTCTTTGGCCAATGGCGGATATATGGACTTGAAGAATTCCATGATCTTATTTAAGAGAGGTTTGAGTATATTATTGCCTAACAGAATAAGTGGAACTTCTTTTGCATAAATACCACTAGAAACAAACCAAATCATAGTTCAAAATAAAACAATATATTGTAATGTTTCATCTGTTAAAGTCTAAAAACTTGTAGTACCATACTGTTAACTTTGTTAACAAATCCTGGTCCGGAATCTGATTTGGCAATGACTGCAACAATTGATGTAGCTGCCTCAGTTGTTCTTCTACTGGGAATCCTCAACTCATTTATGCAATTATAAATTCCATGTTGGGCTGTAACAGTTTGTAGTCCAGAAAATAGTTCATCTGAGAGTACGTTTCATAACTGTTCTTAGAAGTTTTCCATTGATTTTTGTACAGTCAGGGCAATAAATAACTTGGAAGACTGAAGCCCGCTCCCTTCATTCTGCACTAGAAAGAAGCATTGGCAAGGCAATGCCACATTCTGAACTGAATGATTGTCTGTCTAGGAACAATGAATGGATTTACTTCTCAATTCCAATTTATTTTTGTTGGAACTGAACTTGATCTGTGCCAAGCTCTTTTTTTTTTTGAATTCTGTGAAGTTTTGGAATTCATTTTTTTTTAAAAAAAACCTCCTATGCATTGAAGCTGAAAGTGTGGGTGTAAATAATTTAGCTATTTAAAGTTTTCTTCGAGTGTCTTATTATAATACATTTTCCATCCATTGACAATAGAATATTATTCAAATGTCAGCTTATTTAAAAGAAAGAAGGCCCACCTACGATTTTAAAATAATTAATTAAATTTACATATTCATGCAGATGAGAGCTAGTTTAATGTAGTGGTTAAAGGCTTCAGGCTAGAAATTGGGTGTCTGTGCATTTTATTATGAAGAAAGCTGCCTCTCAGCCACTTTCCTTCAACCCTAGGAAGAAGCTAGCAAGCCCCTTCCAAAACTCTTGCGAAGAACACTGGAGGGACACAACCAGGCAGGCGGCAGGAGTCAAAAAATTGACTCAAAGGCATATACAGCACATAAATATTCATGTATTGCGTGAAGCTAAAATGTGGTTTGTTTGGCTTGGGTTACTGTAGTATGAACCCAACCATTGTTTGTCAATCATGGTTTATAGATTAATGTGTCCCATGTACTCAGTTATGGTTTATTCAGTAATCCACCTTTAATGAAGCATAATGCAGCGTAAGAATCTAGTCAGTACTTACAACTTTTACCATCTTGGGATGGTGGAAGACTGAAGACAGATTCTTGTTTTTTGGTAATGGATTTACTCAAGATACAAAAAATATATTAGGATTTAATAGTCTGCAAAAAAGAACCAATAGTAGGTATTTGATTGGTACACAATAACAGTTTTGATCTGACCAAGTTCCATTTAGTTCAGTTTTTATTAGTTCATTCACTCTTTAATTCCCAACTGAGTACATTGGGGTACAAAGAATTTCAAGGAGTGAAACTTGTTACTCACTATTGGTAGCAGCCAGAGCTGTCATTACTAGTAATAGGACAAGCGGTAGCAGCAACAATAATAAAAAAAGGGCTAGAAAAAAACTCAGACTTGTTATTAAACTATTAAAGCAGAAGATCTTATTCAAACACATTTGTGGTTTGCTGAATATGTATATTAAGTTTATTCATTTTAGAAAAGAAAAAAAATGCTAGTTTTAGTTTTTGTGGTTATTAATAATCTTAGGTCACATTTGAAAGCATGATTGGATTTATCTGTTTAATGCTGTATGATATACCTTGTTTTTTAATTACCACTGATTTCTTTTCCATGTACTGTATTATTTCTGCATTGTAACAGTGCCTTATAACACTCTGCTAAGATAAACATTTCTTAGATTGGGAAACCATGCTGCGAGCATTCCAAGGTTCTGGAATCCACATAAATATTTAGCATGATAAACATTCTGATTGTGTGGACATGTTCACGTTGCAAACAATTTTTCATTTACTATTATTATTTGTGTGTGTGTGTGTGTGTGTGTGTGTGTGTGTGTGTGTGTGAGAGAGAGAGAGAGAGAGAGAGAGAGAGAGAGAGAGAGAAAGAGAGAGAGAGAGAGAGAGAGAGAGAGAGAGAGAGAGAGAGAGTCTTGCAAGTTGTAAGTGAAATAGTTACATTGCATGAAGGATGGTTTCTAAGTCGTGTAGATAGGTAAGTAGATACAGATTTGGGGGAGAGAGAGGAAGTTTTCTTGTGAGACATATTGAACTCCACGTTATGCTAGACCCAGTCGTAAGGCTTAGGCAATGGAAGGAGAATAGAACTGAGGAAAAGAAGTCAGTCTGGAAGATGCAAGAAAACAGAGAGCTAGTTCAGGAATACATAGAAGACCCCCAACTTTTGTTGGAAGGGAGGAGAGGGAGAGATAAGTAGAGAGAAAGAATGATTGAAACCAGCAAGGTGGGGAGTTCATCCTGTGGTGGAAAGATTATTCAGGAGCAAAAGGTGAAGGAGAGAAGGCCTGAGGCTTTGTCTAAGGCAGGGGTTCTCAACCTTGGCAACTTTAAGACTTGTGGACTTCAACTCCCAGAATTCCTCAGCCAGCCTTGCTGGCTCAGGGATTCTGGGAGTTGAAGTCCACAAGTCTTAAAGTTGCCAAGGTTGAGAACCCCTGGTCTAAGGCACCCCAGAATAACTATTGGCAACTGAGTCAACCTTATGTGAAGAACTGGAGGAGAAGCTGAGAAATGGTTTGGAATTATAGCACTGGAGGAGAAAGATACTAGAATAGACAGAAAGTAGAAACTCAGGTTGAAGATCTGATACCTGGAGTCAGCAGTGAGCAACCAGCTACAAGAGAGGATTAGACAGAGCACATTTTTTTGCAGTGTGGGCAAGGGGAGTTCCTGGATTATTCATCAAATAGCTTAGTATAAAGTTCCTATTGTATCAGTGTACAGTTTATATGTATGTATGTTGTTTCATGGTGATATTCATGGTGTAAAAAATTCACAATTAGGAATGTAGGGTCCTTATCTGTATAGATCCCTCATAAGCGTTGGTAGTAGGCACAAAGATAATAAATGATGAAGGAGATAGAAGTGATTCCGCTTGAACAAATTTTACAGGGAAGCAGCTCTCAAACCCAAGACTGAGTCCAGCATTTCAGCTGGAGCCACAATCTTGTATGTTCCAATACATCCATTATAATTATACAAATAACATCAATTGTGCAGGTATACCTAACTGCAATGTTGATCCTGTTCTCTTACAATCCATATTGGAGTTTTGTAATGGAGAAAATTAAAGAGATCATACAGGAATAGGACGGGAGAAATTTCATCTAGCTGAATTGACCTACAATTTACAGGCATCTGGTGGCACAGTGGTTAGAATGCAGTACAAAGTACAGAGAAGAGCAACAAAGATGATCAGGGGACTGGAGGCTAAATCATATAAGGAATGGTTGCTGGAATTGGCTATGTCTAGTTTAATGAAAAGAAGGACGAGGGGGGACATGATAGCAGTGTTCCAATATCTCAGGGGCTGGCGCAAAGAAGAGGGAGTCAAGCTATTCTCCAAGGCGCCTGAAGGCAGGACAGAAGCAACGGGTGGAAACTAATCAAGGAGAGAAGCAACCTAGAACTAAGGAGAAACTTCCTGACAGTTAGAACAATTAACCAGTGGAACAACCTGCCTCCAGAAGCTGTGAATGCTCCAACACTGGAAGTTTTTAAGAAGAAACTGGACAGCCATTTGTCTGAAATGGTATAGGGTTTCCTGTCTGAGCAGGAGGTTGGACTAGATGAACTCCAAGGTCCCTTCCAACTTTATTACTACTACTACTACTACTACTACTACTACTACTACTACTACTACTACTATTATTATACAGTATTGCAGGCAAACTCTGCCCACCGCTAGAATTCGATCCTAATGGGGCTCAAGGTTGACTCAGCCTTCCATCCTTCCAAGGTTGGTAAAATGAGGACCCAGATTGTTGGGGGCAATATGCAAATAATGCTGATATTGTAAACTGCCCAGAGAATGCTGTGAAGCACTATGAGGAAGTATATAAACATAAATGCTATTGCTATTGCTATCTGTCTGGATTCTTCTAGTTTGTCAGAACTTTACTTGTCCCATTAAAAGGCTTCACTTTTTTATCTCCATACAGTGCTTAGCAATTGTCTAAAATTCATGTTACTGGTATTCTTTGTTTCCTCCCTTTCTTTCCCTCTAGTAGCCTTTCTATTGCCTGTACCTTTTGATCTGAAAAAACAAAACAAAACACAACAAAAAACCTTGAGAAGGTTGTTCCTTCATGATATTGTCACCCGGGCTTTAAAGGAAGTGGGCAATACTGCAGATTGCCACAAAAGTGATTGTAAAATATAACACCAGGAAGACTACAGAACCCTTTCAGCCACCTTCTAACTAAGCTAAATTGAAGAAGCTACCCAGGGGAAAGGACATTTTTGAAACTGGCATTTATTTTGGGGTATTTATAACAATTTGGGCAAGTCAAGCTCAGTCATGAGCTCCAAAGATTCATTAATGTTTTTGTCATATTTTTATTCACAGTGATTTGACTGGGATGCAGAATACAGATTTACAGTTTCAGCTGGAATACCTATAGTGTTCCAAATGAGTAGATGGCTGCATATTAATGTATTTTGTGGATTATAATTATTTAGCTGTTTTATTATTCTATTTCATGATGATATAGCAGAAGTGTTTTTCCCCTGAAAGATGGGCTACAAATTGTTGAAATATAATAACTGAATACAGCCCAAATACTTGTCACATCAGTTTCCATAATAAAAGACACCAGCTTCTGTCGGTCTGTGTTGCTCATATAAACAGGAAAAAAAGTTATACACATGATTTAGGGCTGGCCACTAAAAGGAAGTTGTGTGCAGGCAGAGCTTTGAACAAGGAGACTTTATGGGATATACATATACTATAAATGGAAACTTCTCAGACATTTGTGCTTAGCACTGTCTAATGTTGAAAGAGACATATTCAAGAAACCATGACAAGACAGGTAGCCCCACCCCATCTGCCCAAAGCTGGCCCTGTGTTTAGGTAGATTGAGTTAGCAGCTGAATGAAACTGATTGATCATTGTTAGGATTTTTATTGTCAGGAATGGAAGAAAATATTTGTGGTTCTTTCTCTTCATTTGTTAAAATAGTTTGACTGGTCAACAAGAGTAGACCAAGAGACGCCATTTACTCTGCCTCAAGGGTGGGGAGAAACCTGTAGACTGGTCTCCCTGTGCCCTTTCTGTGTCTTTTGCCTTGATCTGTTCTCTTATTGTTTCATCCTTGAAGTATGTGAAATACTTTCTCTTTAGGCATTTAGGTGTGCATTAATGTGCAGATGGTAAAGCAATAGAGAAACATATTTCTAATGGAGCTTCCAGATGTTTAAATTAGGGCATATTATGTGTTTTTTTTAAATCTCATCTTTTTCTGTGCTTAAAGAAGACAAACAAGGAATTCCAAGTTCTTGTGTTTATATTTTAATGTGAAGGAAGAAAAGATGTAGGAGAGAGAACTGATGAGGCATTGAAGTGCATAAATAGTTATCCACTAACCTCTCTTTTCATCCTCCCATGACCCCCCCCTCCAAATTAAGATAGACTGCCTACAGCAGTATTTCTCAATCTTGGGAGTTTTTAAGACAGGGTAGTCAACCTTGGCTCTTTTATGACTCGTGGACTTCAACTCCCAGAATTCCTGAGCCAGCTTGGACTTCCTGAGTTGAAGTCCATGAGTCATAAAAGAGCCAAGGTTGACTACCCCTGTTTTAAGATGTATAGCCTTCAATACCAGAATTTCTCAGCCAGCCTGGCTGGTTGGGGACTTCTGGGAGTTGAAGTTGAAATCCACACACCTTCAGTTTGCTAAGGTTGAGAAACATTGGCCTTGGCTGAAGTGGAGGCACACAAAACCCATTACATAGATACACACATATGCATGCGCGCGCACACACACACACATATCACTTAATATGAGGCCCAATTTATATTTGCTAGTATAATACTACAAGAGGAAAATGGATTGCATATGAGTGGAGAATCGTAATAATTTATTACTAACCCACTTAATTGTCAATTTGAAAACTGAAAGTTGTGGCATGGTTGAAGATTGTCATGTTTACAGAAGGGATTAGATTTAATGGCTGGATTCACACATTGCATAATAGCGGCCTGGTACATACTTAACACAGAATTATAGGCATGACTTACAAAACCCTGTGGCAGAATTCAACATCAGGCTGCTAAGACAGAACCAAATCATGGTTTGCTATGATCTGCAAACCCACAATATACAGAGAACACATTGTCGCATACTATTTCTAGACATTATTAAAATTTGTTACAATAATTCTCATTTTTTAAAAAAATGTACCTCCATGATTCAGACTTGCTAAAATATCTTAGCAAATGCATTTCTCTTAGTACCACAATGCAGCGCAGTAAAGGCAGATTTCCTTTTTCTGCTTGGCCCATCTTTAGCGTGGCCTGGCATGCCTCATCCTCTCCAGCAGCTATTCACATAGTCCTACACAGCCATTTCATCCTGGCACTTTTTAAAAAAGTAATCTTGTAATTGATCCATCTATGACCCCTTAAATCAATTACTTCCATCAATAATATAAATTCATGCTCCATTCAGTCCTGGCACCCTTTTGGTTCCTGTTCAGGTGGAGGAAGCATGGTCCCATAGTCCCATAGAAATAGCTGGGAATGGTGCAGGAAACTATCAGCTCAAAACTGCAATATAGAATTGCCCTAAATAGCATCATACAGCAGATTTGGACAACTGCTTGAGTCCTATCACTCTGGCAGGGCTCAGCAATACAGTATCACTTGTCCTGGCATTGACTGGCTGTGTTTGGCAGCTGCTTTTTAATCTTCTCGTAATGCCCTAAGCAAATATTATATTAAGACAATTAGAATGGCATCTTTAAGCCACCAACTATGAAGCAAGGCATGTGATTCCCTATCAGCTTTGAAAGGCTACAAAAGAGACATTATTTCTAATTGACTCTTGCCATTGGTCTGATATAAGAAACCTTGAGTCACCGGGCAATCTGGTGATTTAGGACAGTAGGCAGCTTCCATCCATCCATTTCAAAAGCCAATAGAATAAAAGGGAGTAGCACAGCTAAGGAAAAGGGGGAAAAAATGGCGGACTGCGTTGTTTGGCGACCCCCGTGAAATGGTCATTCGACCCCAAATGGGGTCCCGACCCACAGGTTGAGAACCACTGTTCTAAAGAATGCTTTAGCATCTCATTGTCTCCTCATTTTTCAACAGTCTGAATGGCCAAATAATTTTTCTGAATCAAATATGTGTGGATCCCAACCTGTTCTTTCAAGGGAGAGCTTTTCTTGAACAGCAACACAGAGAGGTAGCTGCTCTCAGAAACTGTGTGTGTTTTTTAAAAAAAACAAAAAGAGAGAGAGAGAGAGAGAGAGAGAAAGAAAGAAAGAAAGAAAGAAAGAAAGAAAGAAAGAAAGAAAGAAAGAAAGAAGCAAAAAAGAGGAAAAGTTTGAGGGAAGAAGCTTCTCCTGATTCGATTGTTTACCATCAGTCATGCGATTCCTTGCCAGGGACTGGATGATTATTAGGCTGAAGAAGCTGAAAGGGGGCAGGAAAAGAACTGGAGGCAGCATTCTTCCTATTTAAAGCTGCATCACTTGAGGGGGGAAAAGTGTTTGCAGGCTGCGCAAGAGCCAGAGCTGGTTAAAAAGAAAAGGCAAGCAAGAGGGGAGCTTGCAGACTTTCCGTGTGTCCTGTGGGAGTGCTGAAAGAAAAGAGCTGGCTTTATGATGTCCACATAATCTTCTTTTGTACACTTTTTGTTTTGCACTTTTCCTCGCCCCAGGACGAGGGGGATATACATGTCTAATATTTAGACATGATGGCCATCTGGACCCAAAGAAGAACGTTTGTCATTCTTATTGCTTTTCTAGGACATTTGGGGACGATACGAACACAAGAAGAGGACGAGTTTGAAGGGGGTGAGTCTCTCTTTAGAGTGCCGAGTGTCACTTTTGTGCTTTGGAGCTGAAATAAAAATGGACTTGGGAGTGCAGGATGCTCTCTGTATATTTGTGTGGGTGTATTGTGAACTAGGGGATTGATAAGAAGCTGAAAAGTCAGTTAATGGGAAATGGATTTTAAAAGCTAAAGGTTTTTTCCCCCCCTGCCATCTGCACGGTGGACAAGGAAGAGAGGAAGAACAATGGGGAAAAATCCGCTGAGCTCTTAGGGATAAATGCAGTTGTCTGGCTTTATTTCTGTGTGAGACATTTTAAAAAGAAGTCTTATTACTGTTGGTAATAAATTTGCAGTTGTGATGAAACACAAATGCAGCCTTTGGAGACAAGCCTAAACTTTCTGAACAGAGGGAGAGAGAGAGAGAGAGAGGGAGAGAAGTAAACACAAGGAATTGGAAGGGTGGAGTCCTTTTGCACTGCCTAAACTACATCTGTTTTATTCAATTCTTTGTTAGGGAGAATTGCACAGAACTTCTTTCTTTTTTGGTTTCCTTTCCCCCGCTGCTTCTCTGACTTTCTCTCCACATTTCTTTGCTTCTTGGAGATAACCATTTCCCTCCTTTTCCTAAGTGGCTCGTCTTGATGAAATCCAGACTTTGTGACACACTGTTCTCTCACCCTTCTGGCTGGGCTACCAGCACCCTGCATTTTGCTCCCTGGTGCTTGAGGACAGGAAGTCTAGTCAGGAAGCATAGTATTTGTCTTCGTGGCATGGCAATGGATTCCATTTAGCCAGCATGTTGGCTTCCAGTTCAAATCGGTTCAAGGTTAATGTTGGGAGGATTGCTAAATGGCTTTCTGTGACACCCACTTGGATTCAGCTGTTCCGAATTTGTTCTGGCTAGATTAAAAACTCAAGTGGAACTGCGAAAAGGATGAGGATTTTTTTTTTTTTTTGGCTTATCTGCATTTGCTAAAACTCTGATTTATAAGAAACTGGAATGGTGGATGAAGTTTGTATGTATGTTTGTATATGTGTGTCTGCATGTGTGCAAATGTGAATGTGTATCTGCAGATTGTTGGACTGTATTACTAAAATGGCTTGGATACTTTTCGGCAGGAGACATTGCACACCCAGCTTTTTGGATGGACAATCAAATATGAACAAAAGTTTTTTTTTCCACCCTGCTGTAAGTCCAATAAAGATAAGGATGTTACTGTGCTGTACACTGTACAAGGAGACCTCTAGAGGGTGCCCTTTATGTAATCTGAGCAGGCTGTAAGTAAGATAATGTCAGAGTTGCATGGGACATGCTTCAGAGAGATAGATTTGCAGTGGAAAGACAAGGCCACTATCCAAATTCACAGCTCAGTCCTATGCAGCCTTCTCTCGAAATGTGTGCCATGGAATTAATGGGATTTGCAGGGCGATCCGTAGGAAGCACTAAATTCCATTGATTTAATGGGGCTTATTCCTGGACAAGTGTGAATCAAATCAGCCAGTCCATCCTCACTATTAAAAAACAGACAAACACGACAGTGGAACTTTAAACTTAAGATTTTTAACTGCCAAAGAAATTAAAAAGCACGCCCTGAACAAGCTGCCTAAGTGGGGTTAGGTTAGTACATGCTATTTGTTTTGTTTATGTACAGCCTGGGGGTACGCCAGCGATCTTGTGTTGGGCAACACATTTTCTACTTTATGTCACATGTAGAGAAGTTTTCATTAAACAGTGAGAAGGCCAAAATATGAGCTATTTGTACTGGACTCAAATGTTTAATTGTTGTCTCGCGTAATAATGCGATTAAGCCCTTTGCACTTTTGAGGGCTGCCAGCCTTCTAAAATCAGGATCTAACTCAGCCCGGCTGTAATCTTGTTTTTGGTGGAAGGTTTACCAGCTTGTTTCATGGTGAGGATTAGCTGATGTCATGATCTCCTATTCAGAAACAGTGTGTCTTCGTTAAGTCCAAATAATACTATACATTGTATTTCATATAGGATTAGCCCTAGGCCAGAGAATGAAAAGCTACTGAAACCCGGCTCACACAATCCATCAACTATTCCCACAGCTGCCTCTACAAGCTGGATGGCAACCTAGAGACAGGGTGCTGTCTATGATCCATCACTCAATGTCTTACTCAGGGAAGGAAAATCATTTTGCCTTACTCTCCCAGGATCTGAGGTCCTCATTTCCAGCTAGTTATTGCTTAGGCTTATGACTCACTACTTGCATACATTTAGTAAACTTGTGAACCTCCATAAATTACTGAACTAGCCCAGCCAACGTGGCTAGTGTTGAGAGATGCTGGGTGTTATGGTTAGCAACATCTTAAAGACCACCGTTCCCCCCCCCCCCAATACTATGAGAATGATTGGTTGGTAATCAGTTGTGATTACAGTCCTTGACTGTAATATTCAAAGTGTGGCTGGAGGCCTTTCCCCCCTTTTAAAGTGGATCTCTAATCTTTTTTGTTTGTTTGTTTGTTCCAGGTAGAAGTAATTGAATCTCACCTAATCATCCTCTCCTTCCTCCTATTTTAGCTATAATTTACAGTGTTTCAGATTATTCTTCCTTCCTAGTTTTGGAAGTTTTGGCCCCCACTTCCTTTTAAAAAACTGAATCCAAAGCTTTGGGAGTTACCCTCAGTGGAAAGTATTGACTTATTTTATGAACTGTTAAGGCAAATATTGACCAATTTTCTGGGCAGATATGGAACGTTATATTTCATTGATGTTATGAACAAAACTTCAACTTTGCATTCACTCAAAATCTGATGGATTTGGTAAGAGAAATGAAATTACTGTTTATTTAATAATTTTATATGCCAGCTTTCTGCAAATCAAGGGACCTTGATATCTGATATAGAATCTGTAAAATAAGGTAGCCATTAACATTAAGGGGAAAGAGAAGATTAACTAGGCATCCCTAAATTTTATGCAGATGCAGAAAGAATGGTGCCTTATAAACAGATGGGTTATGTTGTGGCTCCAAGTACCATGGGGTGCTAGGGAGTGTCTTGGGATGTGATTTGTCTATCTAATTATGCTGTACATCATTTCCTACATTGGGCTGAATCGTAGTTTGTGTTAACCATGATTTATTAATTCAGCCAAAATGACTGAGTGCAGCAAATGCTAATCAATAAACTATGGCACATAAGCCAGAATAATTGTGGTCACAGAACATTTTAAGAGTGATTAATGAACCAAATCAATAGATAAACTGACCATGACATTTAAATTATATAAAAAAAGAGGAAAAGTCAGCTAATTGTATTCCCAGAGTATATTTCATACTGCTTTTTTTTTTCTTGTGTGGAAAAAGAACAAAGATAAAATTGTATTATGCTTTATTTTCCTCAAGAAAAACTGGGACCTCAAATATATGTTTACAATGGCAGCTTTTTGAGAGGTAAACCTAAATCTTTGTTGCTACCAGTGTTTGTAATAGGACACGTAGCTAGACTCTTAGCCTAGGACAGTAGAGGAACAGAAGAACATTGTTGATACTTCTTGCAGAAGCTTGTGGCAGGATCAACCCAGGATCCTCTAGCCACTTTGAAATAAAATCTAAAGACACACAAACTGGAGAGGTCTTCTTTTAAAGATTTCTGTATTTTTCTTTAGAGCGGCAGTTTGGTGTAGTGGTTAAGGTATCAGGCTAGAAACTGGGAGAGGAATTCTAGGCCACCTTAGGCAAGAAAGTCAGTTGGGTGACCTTGGGCCAGTCTCTTTCTCTCAGCCCTAGGAAGGAGGCAATGGCAAACCATTTCTGAGAAACTTTGTCAAGAAAATTGCAGGGACTTGTCCAGGCAGTTCTCAAGAATCAGACACAATTAAATAGAAGGAAAAAAAGATTTTTTAGCATGACAATTATTCCTGCAGCCTTATAATGTGATGAATTCCTTGTGTCTCACTAAATTGACTGGTACAGTCAAATCTAAAATCTTTGCAGGATATCAGGTTGCCCTTCCCTACTTGAGCCTGTGAAGGGATGTTTGTCATGTGATCAACAAGAGAAGTCAAATTAGTAATATGAGTTTGCTGCAAAATCCTCTCTATATATTTACTCAGAAAGAAGACCTACTTTGGTCAATGGGCTAACCCTCCACTTGGACCATTATTATTAACTACCATAATATATATTATTACTTACTAAGTGAAGAAGCAATTATTTATACAATTCCACTAGCAGAAACTAGAACTAGAGACAATTTCCACAACTATTTGACATTTCTCTACTTCACCAGACATGTTACTCATAATTCTGCAGACTTAATCCTTTTCTCCCAGTTTTTTTTCAGGGAGTAGAGGGAGTAGAGTAGAGGGAGAAATATGCAAATAAAGCTAGTGTACATTCAGGCCTGCATCTAGGTTATATCAAATTTCTATTTCATATGATAATTGGTTTTAGATGAATGAGTAACAATTACTTTCCAGACGGTAAGCATAATAATGGTTGGTCATTGAATATTACAACTTAAGAAAATGCTAGCAAAACTGTGTGACATTTGCTTTCAAAATAGCAACTGCATAATGGCAGCCCTATAGGGAATATGTAGCTAAAATGGGAGTCAAGGAATAATGTAGACTTCTTCATGCTGATTTACTATAGAAGAAAACATTTCTTCTTCTTCTGATGAAGTAAAAACTCAATTTACTATGCAATAAATAGCTTTGACAGGAATGGAAGAAAGGTAAAGATTACCTGGCAGTCAAAGCTATGCCAGTGATAATAAGCCCATATTATAGAAAAATGCAACCTTATTTAAAGGACCACAATAAATTACAATGAAATGCCAAGGATAGATCAAGGAAAGGCATGTCAGAAATGCCTGTAGGATATGCTATAATGAATACATTTAGAGCAAAGGAAACGCAGATGGTTCCAGTCAAGCAGATAGCACATGTTCCATACAAATGCCAAGGAATCCATTGGAAATGATTTCCTTAGTTTTCATAAACAGAAGTGAACATGGTTGTATCTCCTTAGCTCCTATGCCACAAAAGCTTTCTTTTCATTGAAACCTGAGAGATTGAATTTGGGGGTTCAAAAGGATCACTCAAGCTGCACTATCAGTGTCCAAGGGATCCCAAGGACCAGTTCCTGATCCAATAAGCTCTGTAAAGCTTTGATTTTAGAGCACAAGCCTTCAGCATGCTCTTGTTAGAACATCTCCAAAAATTATCTGGAGATAGACAATTATTAAGTTGATGGGGAACATGTCTGTTCTGTCCCGGAGTTCTGCCTAATTTTGAGAGTGCTGGCCTAGGATGTTATCCCAAGGTCAGCCATTGTCTTTCAAGCAAATCTAAAGAGCAGAATGAAAATCCCTGTATTGGAGTTCAGATAAACAAACAGCCTACATATTTTTTTTTAAAAAAACTTTCCAGCTCAATGGAATGTTGGAAAGAAATTATGGGAAAGAACTTTGCTCTTTTGCCTGACTATTGATCCACAACAAGATAACTCTCTAAAAACAAAAGGGGACCAAATTTGGTAGGGAGGGAGAAACTGGCAAAAGAAAGTTCAAATGTAAAAGTGGGGGCTGTGGAGAAAATATTTCCTCAGTGCATCCATGTGGACAGCAGTTGGGCAATAGCTAGAGATGCTGGTGAAAACCTCTTACCTTTCTCCTTTTTGTTCCCTTTGAGAGCCAGGATCCCAAACAAAGCTTTTTTTAAGGAGTTGGAAAGAATCCCAAAAGCCATGATTTGCCGTGTTTTCCTACTTTGTTTATAAGTATCCAACAGGTAGATGGTAGAAACCTGTATGTCCCCAAATCCCTTTTTTTTAATGGGAAAGGAGTTTGTCCCCTCACAATTAATTGAATTGAGCTCCACAGGGTTTAGAGCAGGGGTCCCTAACCCTCAGTCTGTGGACCAGTACTGGGCCATAGCATACCAGCAACTGGTCCACACAAACAAGCAAAGCCCCATCTGCAAGATGCAGGCAGTACACAAAACCATGCCCCCTCTGATCTGCGGAAAAACCTCTCTCTGTAGAACTGGTCCCTGGTGCCCAAACAGTTGGGGACCTCTGGTTTAGAGATTATATTTCTCTACTGCTGCACAATTCTGTTTCTTTGGGACTTCCATAGCCCTAAACTTGTTTTATTAAATTGATAGATTATCCTTACATTTCCCCCCCGAATTCAATCAGTATTATTCAGTTTGTTAATCAGCATAGACATCCCACACAATATTAATATGTTTGGGAATTTTTTTTTCATTAGATTGTTGCTTTTTCATTTTTTAATGTTTTCCATATTTTTCCCTCCATCCATTAATACATTTGCCAAAAGGAAACTAGTTGGTAATCTCCTTACCTGGGAAAATTAATCTCCGTCCCTTGATTTAAAGCTGAGCTTTAATGTAACAAGTTCTTCACTTGCCTTAGCCTTCCACTTCTTGGCAATTTTATCTTCACCATCTCTCATGGAGAGTGTCATAGAACGTGTGGATGAACAGATGCTGCTTAGGGAATGATCAGACAAGAACCCATGGTCATTTAATGGTTAGAGAAAGAAACTTGGGAAGGGCACACCTTAACTGATCAGGTGGCAGGAAGTTTGTCCCTTCAGACTTGCAAGATTTTGTTAATGTAGCCTTACAATAAAATAGAATTAGCTCATCTAGTCATGTTTCTTGTTTGGTTTACCTAGGAGTACCAACAAGAGAGAGGTATTGATCATCTGCTTTGACCACCTCAGTTCACTGATTCTGGATTATAATTTTAGAATGATCAAATTTTAGTCTCTGGCAGTGTCAGATGTTGGGGTGATGTGATTCTGAACATGACTGGAGAGTCATATCTTACCTAAGAGAATATGGATTGAGGTCTGAGTCTTTGTACAAGCAGCCTTCCTTCACAAGTTCCCTTTGAATGTGAGTAGTATTAAAAGTTTTCAGTTAATTAAAGGCTGCAAGACTGCATAGTCAGATGATCATGATAAAAATGGGAAGGATGGGGGTCTGTAAAATAAAAATTTAATTTGTTTTTTTTTTAAATGGCCATTTATTAGCAAACCACTTACCCTGATCCATATGTACATTGTTAAGTCATTTTGGGGTTAGCATATTCCTTTAAGTAATAGGTCAAATTCAATGCTGCAAAACCTATTGTAATAGTTAAAGCATTGTGGGAGTTCATCATTGAAACCTCTGACCTCAGGCACAACTGAAATCCTGTTTAAGATAAAATAATGCCATCTGGCACTAGAAACATTGGGGAAGGGAGAAATAGAAAAAAGCAAACTCTATCTAAGCAGGAAGAGGTGGGTTAAAAGAGTGAAATCAGGGGTGAGCAGTGTCCTACCTACAAATACTTAGTTATGTAACGTTAACTGTTTACAGTATGAATATGATTTGCACAACTCAATTAGCATTTAATAAATATTTTTGTTTATCTGGCGGGGAGGGATTTTTTTTATCATCAACATTATCTCACTCTGTGGTTTATTATATGACTAGCAAAATATTATGTTGGCTTGGATTGGATAAAAGGCCAGGCCAATATCAAGTCAGCGTTGACTCTTATGATCACCTAGATTTTCTCTCTGATCAGGTGCAATACCAAGTCATTCATCTAAAACTTAGATTTACTGATAAAGAAGAACATTTGTAGCTCAGGGTTGAACTGAGGAATCCTTGGTGCTCTCTGAGCTTTGTTGTGTTCTGGCAGACATTTCATTACCCAAACTAGGAAATATTTTCAAGTTTGGGTAATGAAATGAGTGCAAGAGAACAACCAAGCTCAGAGAACACCAAGGACTTTTCAAAACTTAGACTTGTATGTTTCTTTTTCTCTACTTCATGTCAGGATATCTTCCCTCCTTTTTTGTTGTTTCATTATTTTGCAGTGTCTGAACAATCCAAATAATTTTTTGGGTGTACTGTAAAAAATTAGAGATTAATCCTAACACATTCCTGAAGGCATCACCTGCCCCTAGGCAAATTGCATTAACTTATCTTGAAAAAAAATCATCATCATCTACAGTAGAACAGACTAGATAAGAGATTATAATAATTTTCTTAAATTAATCTTATAATAGGCTGATAGGCTGACATGTATAGGAAAACATCTAGGGAACAGGAGGAATAAAAAAGTAAATAAAAAAAGTTAGGATGGCAGCCACAATGGTTAAACAAAACCCCACAGAGCTCCAATTAGCAGTTGCAGCCACCATCCTGCCCTTTTTTTTTGATTCTCTCCTGAGGACATCCAGTTAAATTTCTAAATGCAGATCAGCTTGTTTTTGCACCAATGGATTGGGTTGTATAAGAAGGCAGTCATTCATGTCCTAGTCATCTTGTGATGGGACTCTGTGTGGAATGTGCTCTACACAGGGCTGTCTTTGAAGAGTATCTGGAAACTCTATTGATCCAGAATACAGTAATGTAGGCAGCGATGGGCATGCCACAATATACCTATGTGACCCCATTGTTCTATGAGCTACAATGGTTGCCAGTGAGCTTCTGAGTGCAATTCACTATACTTGTTATCATCCACAAAGCCAAGGTATTTGAGGAGCTGCCCTACATTCTATGGTTTTTGTCTATTCAGTAATATTGGATAGAGCTGGCGTACTTTGGGTCCCATTAATTAAACACTGCCATCTATCAGGACCCAGGAAGCAAGTCTTCTCTGTCTCATCACCTGCCCAGAGGTCAACATGGCCCCCTCCTAATGGTATTCTGGAAGTCTTTAAAAACTTGGTTGTTCTTCCAGGCTATGTTCAATGTGATTTTTTTGTAGTATAAGGAGTTTGTTTACTTCCTTTACATAATGTTTCTTATTTTTTAAAAATGTAAGCTGCCCAGAATAGGGTCTCTTTTCAACTAACTAACTAACTAACTAACTAACTAACTAACTAACTAACTAACTAACTAACTAACTAACTAACTAATTAACTAGCTAGCTAGCTAGCTAGCTAGCTAGCTAGCTAGCTAGCTAGCCAGCCAGCCAGCCAGCCAGCCAGCCAGACAGCCAGCCAGACAGACAGACAGACAGCTATTTCTGAACCCACTAGTATTCTCATTATGAAAAACAGAAGGAATATTTAAGGAAGAATAGAGGCACACATGTTCCCAAAGTATGGATATTGTTTTCATAACCACCCAACAAGATGGTTAAAAATGTAAGACAGTAAAGGCCTCATCACTGCACAGTGATTTTAATCTTGATTTCCTCAGTCCTAGTCCACTCCCTTTTTCTTCAGTTCTAGAACTAAAAAAACCCCTTCATTTGGGTTAAAAATGTTGAAGAAGCGAAAACAAAATCTTTTCATAATAAATTCATGTTTATTTCTCTACTCTTTTAGTTGGTGTCTAGGTGTATAATTATGTCTGCCTTTGATCAGTTGAGTTAAATTAAATTGCATTCCATAATATTTTAATTCTATACTTTCATATTTCAGTTGAATATTTTTCCTGTTATTAAGCATTTGGCTTAGCTAGTAAGCCCAGGAAAAGGGGGATAAAGCTGGCAGATTAAAAACATCTCCAATTCCTCTTTTAAAGAAACTTGTGGCATATTTTACAGCAATTAAATATAGATGGGCATTTCATTTAAAATATTTAATCTGCTGTGTTTTGATATAGATTTCCATTTTTTTCAAATGTAAGAGGTGATATTGTTTGGTTAAACATTTTTTAAAGTATCAGGCATTGCAATTCACATGTTATAATCTTAGTTAATTATATCTTGAGGCCCTTCAAATGAAAGTATAATGTATTTTACTAAAGGCTTTAGATGATATAGATAATTAAGGCATTTTAAGCACACAACAGTTTATATTTAATGTTTACAATTATTCTCAGGAAATAAAGTTAGTTTGCAATATTATAATTAGACAAAATATATTTTAATTGCATTTATTTATTTATTTATAAGACTTATATACCGCTTTAAGTACAAGCACTCTCTAAGCGGTGTACACCAGTAAGCAATGTATATATATATTTACATTGCCCCCAACAATCTGGGTCCTCATTTTACCTACCCCGGAAAGATGGAAGGCTGAGTCAACCTTGAGCCGATGAGATTTGAACCACTGACCTGCTGAACACAGTCAGCTAAAGTGGCCTGCAGTACTGCACTCTAACTGCTGCGCCACCTCGGCTCTTAATCTTATCAGATTAATTTTTTCTTTTTTCTTTTTCTTTTAAATTTCTTCTTTCCATTAATGTAAACATCTATAAAAAGATTTTTGATTATCTTCTTCACAATTCTTGCTGAAAGTAACTGAAACTAGCAAATTAATTCATAGATTACAGAGTGAAACCACAACCAATGCTTGTTCACCAAGTCATGGTTTAAGATGATTTATTTACTCTAGCCTGATATATAAATCAATAGCTCCACACTAAGTTTGGCAGAGAATACTTCATGAGTCTATAAAATCAGAAGAGGGATGTATCTAAAATAATATTTTAGAATTTCTTTTGTGCTTCCATAATTTTTTAAAGAAGTTTCTTACAGAATTTGTCCTGCAATCATGATATACTTAGCTTTGGGAACCACAATAATGCTTTTAGTAATGGTTTGACAATTAAAAAAGCATTGTTTGGCATTATTTTACACTGTTACCTAGCAAGATACACACACACACACACACACACACACACACACACACAAATCTTAATTATACTTACACAGTTAATTACACAATTTTATGTGACAGTTAAAATAGACCACAATATGAAATGCCTTATATGATGTTCAGAGCTAAAAGTCTCTATATATCCCATGCAGAGAACATTGAACATTCCTTTTTATAATGAGTTATGTGACCACCATATTGTTTTATCAATCATTGGATGCATTGGAATATTTTCAGGGAATACCATTTGCCTGCAAGGAATAGAAAAAGTAATAGAACATGAAGAAACTAAAGTGCTCTGGGATTTTAAATTCAGACAGATAAGCATCTATCAGATAACACCCTAGATTTACCAATTGTGGATAAGAAGGACAAAAAACATTGGATAGTGGACTTTGCAGGACCTGGACACAGTAGAATAGAAGTGAAAGAACTGGAGAAAATCACAAACTATAAAGAGAAGTAGAACTGCATATGTTGAAGTAGAATGATTGTGGCAAAAGACAGCAAAGATAATACTAATAGTAAAAAGGCACCTTGGGTGCATCATCTGAAGACCATCGGCATTGACAAAAATACTATTAGTCAATTGCAAAAGACAGCTTTACTTGGAACAGGTCACATCCCATGACAATATGTTTTATACCATTAAATATCCACATCTGCCTATGCCATATCCTTGGGAAGGACTTGATGGTGGATAAAAATACCAAATCCAGTCTAAACATCTGTCTGACTATGTGACCAACCACAATTTTAATGGAAAGAAGAAGTCAACGTTGAAGTCTTTCATAAGTGAGGTTACGGTGGTTTATGAAAATCTAGAAGATCAAGGATATGGTGTAATGGATAGAGAAAAGACAGCAGTGCTATTCATGATGAATACATTAAAGCCTTGAAGTAACTCATGATGAATGATGATTCATAAATGAAAAGTAAAAAACTGGACAGATTAGTCAACTAATGTTTTTTGTTTATTTAAAAAAATGTTATCCTAAGGAATATTCACAATAGTTAAGACAAATGCAGCATCTCACTAGCAGAAATTTTGACGGATGATTTTCAGATGTTTGAAAGCTCAATTTGGCAGTAATAAAAGAAGTACTGAAACACATACTGGTTTCATGGAGAAAAAAAAAGAAAGAAAGTGAAGTCCTGATGGAAGAAGCATGGAGCTCTGACAGACTGGCATAATTTGCAGAACATGACAAACTATGGAACATATAAAGACAGTAGGAGCCAACAGTGTAATGTGGCTGCCCAGAAGATGTTGACTCTCAGAACTATAATTCATACTTGATCATAGAGAATTGAACACATACTGTATAATTGCAAGTCTATTTTTATTCATCCCTTTCATCAAAAATGTAGGCTGTCCACTTTGTCAAATGCTGCCAATGCTAAGTTATCCTTTGATTTAAGATTAGACTGAATCCTACCCTTTATGTTGAGGAAATTCTTTATCTCCCAGAAGAACAGGTTTTTATGTCTCTTTTGTCAACTCCCCCCCCCACATCCCCCTTGGTCACCTAACATTTCCTAGAAGCTTTATGAAGCAGGACAGTCCTTTGAGCATGCAAACTCACAACAA
The DNA here is from genome assembly GCF_016545835.1 of Crotalus tigris. NCBI lineage: Eukaryota > Metazoa > Chordata > Lepidosauria > Squamata > Viperidae > Crotalus > Crotalus tigris. Next base: position 4,481,140 of record NW_024100214.1, read on the forward strand.
AGATCTTTTTTTTAAAGTAAAAGAAACAGTCAAACAGCACACTCTCTCTTCCTGCAAAATAAAACATTGTAATATATAAATTCCAAAGCACCAAAAGCTACCCTCTAAATAGTTATTGTGGACAGTCATTCAAAATTGAGAGTGACAACTCAGTTCTTTCTGTGACTTCTCCTTTTCACTTCCTGTCTCTCAAAGACTTTAAATCTCTCAGTGTCAACTCCTGGCCTGCAATTTGCATCACTCATATCATATATCTTCCCTTTATTGAGGTCTGTTGCACAGTGAAATTACTGTAACTCTCCTACTAAATGCATTTTACTGATGACAAGCCCATGATGGTACACCAGAAGCTGGGAAATTTTGATTCTTAAAAAAACAATTTTCTTCCTTTACTTCATGGCTTTTGGGAACATGCTTTCTTGAGAGAGGGCTTTAAAAATTCTTTTCATTCTTGCCAGCCCAATAGAAAGTTGCATCTAAGCATCCTTTGTCTGTCCATTAGCGGGACAATTCTCAACAAGCAGAAGAGAACAGGACCAAATGGTTGTTTGGGGAGAAGCCAAGAAAGATTCAATTTGAAAATGGATTGGATTCAGCCGGGGGCTATCATAAATGAGATAGACTTGAAGAAGAGATGCAAGAACAGTTATATAAACACTAGCTTTGCCCTGAAAGGTGATTAGGTGAGAAGGAAACTTAGAACTGCCCTACCTTGATTTTCTTGGGCATAGTGATAGAGATGATGAATCTCTGTGAGGCTTTTAAGATTTTATTATTATATTCTATAAAGTAGAGATCTGGAATTGGTTTCCTGCCCTAGCTTATCCTGGAGGGCTGACAGAGAGCTACAGGGAAAAGAATTTTTTAAAAACCCCCAGGGCATTTATTTGAAAGAGACAACTAGGAAGAAACTTAGAATACAAGCAGATTTTGTATTCCTTCTAGGGCCAGCTCTAACTGGAACATGGTGATCAGTCAGGTGTTCTGTGTTTAATTATCTGACATGTGTTAAATAACTATCCTATCTGATCCAATTCTGTGCTTTTCTGAAAACAAGACCGATTTTTTTTCACCCAATAATTCTCTTTAGAATTCGGAGGGCTTTCTTGGACCAGTTGAAAATATGGCAGTAGAGATAGATATCTTTTTCACTGTAATCTTTCTAATTAGCAATAGTTTTCAGCGGAATAAGAATTCCAGGCTGTGTTCCTTTTGGATAAATGTGATACTTTAAGGGTTACTGTATGGGTATACTTCAGTTAACCATGTCAATTGGGATTGGAATTTCTGTCACTAAATGTCAGGATGGTAAAGTATGATGTCACCCGAACCCATCGCTTATCACCAGCAATTCTGGCACTTCCCAGTTGCCACCTTTAAGCAAATCCAGTGTGGTCGTTAAGTGAAGAGGTCATGTGGTCACCATTTTCAACTGTCCCTGCTAGCTTCCCCATTAACTTTGCTTGTAGGAAGCTGGCAAAAAGGTTGCAAATGGTGATGATATGACCCGGGGACATTGTGATGGCTGGAACTTCAAGGACCGGTCATAAGTACCAATCATTCAGTGGCATTGCCCATGTGAATATTTGCTGAATGTTAAGTGAGGACTACCTGTAGTTACCCTTAACGAAGGATACCTGGTTTTCTAATATACATAAACGAATCACTCTGAATTCCTGATTCATTTTCCCCAGTCATAATTTTATATATTAGCTGTTTTTATTGTAGCATTTGCCTCATAACTGTAGATATAGAGAAATACTCTACTACTTTAAATAGTATACTCATGCCCCCGTACTGCTGCTAGCACATTTTTGACTAATTTTTCTTGCATGCACAGCTTTGTTTATTAGTTCCCTTCCACAAAGATAAATGATCTCCTGTGTCCTTTTGCATCACAACTGGGAAAATTTGCTTTAAAAACACAAGCCTCAATAGCGTAATTCTGCAGTAAAGTTTATTATTTTATCCATTACAAAGTATTTATAAACATCCCAACACTTGAAATAATAATATACTAAACATTAGCTTCAAATTATAGGGAGTGGATACCCTAACATATCATTGCAAAATATTATTTTGTTTTTGATGTCTGCATTAAATAATTTTGCTGAACAGTGAACAGTAGCATACTGTATTTATTTATAATAATAATACCATGGTTCATATATTTTGGAGATTATTTTTTTTATTATGATGGAAATGTTGAACTAAAAGAAAATAAAAATTGATATTTTGGGGAGAAAGATAAATAACCTCAGACATGCTAATAATGCTACTTTGATGGCCGGAAGTGAGGCAGACTTAAGGAATCTCTTGTTGAAGGTGAAACAACAATGCAAAAGATAGATTGCTAATCAATATTTAAAAAAAAGCTAAGCTTATTTCAGAAGGCAATGAAAATGAGTGCAAATAGACAAAAAATGGAGTATTTTCTTAGACTGAAAAATGTACAGATCTAGACAGATCGAAACAACACATCAAAGTGCAAAGACGTCACATTGACATCAAATATTAAGACCATGGCTCCCCAAGTTGTAACACATACCTGGGTCACCAGAAAGCCCGGACAAATAAAAACTGGTGCCTTTGAACTGGGATGGTGGAGAAAATTGTTGGGAATGCTTGGAGTGCAAGAAGACTAAGTCCTTCAATCCTAAGTGAAATAAAACCAGATGAAGTAACTCTTTTGGGTGCATAATGAGAAGACCAGAGTCACTGGTAGAAAAGCTGATGTTTAGGAAAAGGCAAAGAAGAACATAGGGTGACTAGATGTTATCACTGATGACAAGATTTCAAAGAATCAGTTTGCAGAGAATATCCTGGTGAAATGATGATGTCCATTGGTCTTAGAAAGACCAAGGTGATTGAGTGATGGGACACTATTAACAAAACTACCGTATTATCTACAGTTTGTGTCTGGATTACAAAGAATGCACAATATGCTCATTGTTTCTGCCCTATTTTGATTATTTTTGAAAATTTATTTATTTATTTTGAATGCATACATGTGCATAAGCAAATACATTACAGTGGAGTAAAGCAATCTGATAGATATATTTAGCAGAAAATCCAGATTCAGCCATAGTTTCATTCCATACAGCATTAACCTTGTGAACTCTCAAGCTTCTTCCTTCCGTTATATATTCAAGATGGACAGTATTTAATATTTATTTGCTATATATATGTATAGGGGTATGGGTCTATACATATATTGTACATAGTATGTTTTAGGTGTGTGTCATGTATGTGTTTCATTTTGAGAACGGGCAATTAAATTTCATTTTTGATGTGTGCCGTTGTGCCCACAGTAAAAAAAATGACAATAAAGGTTATCTTATCTAATGTGTAGACAAGTATGCTATTTCTAATAATTATGGCAGAGAGATACTGAATGATGGAGATTGAGGAAATGATAAATTTGATTATAAATTTAAAATGCACTGAAAGTTTCAAGCTGGTCAAAAATTTTGATATTTAGTTTAGTTTTGCTTCTGCTTCTAGCTACCTGTTGTTTTCCTGGTTTCCTGTAAAAATAAATCAGATTTTACCAGAAATTTCTCCCTAATGTGAGAAAACACTGTATTGTCTGCCAAGTTAGAAATAGCAGTAATTTCCCTTGATGCAGCAAAATATTGTTTTGCGGTTTCCTTTGCTACAATTTTAAATCTGACACAAAAATTTTCTTTAACGTACATAAAGATATCCTACATTTATTATTTGCAACTGGCAAATTGTATTCTCTGAATGTTCTCCAGTACAGGAGATGGATAATCCACGGATGGGTTTTCTCTGTCTGCCTGCTCTTGAGACCAAGTAGCCAAAGCTTGACACGCCCCCACTTCCTGTGGAGTCCATTCTTAACTTGGTCTCTGCTCGGAGAAGACTCGTTTTGGCGTGGCTCTCAGCTTATCAGGTTAGACAAGAAATCCATTGATTGATTATCCCTTGATAATTGGCTTCCCCTTCCCAAAAAATTTCCACCTATAGGAATTTAACCACAAAATTTTCTGGGGATCAGTCCTGATCTCAAACCTAAAATTAAAAAGGGGATTGGTGGGGAGGGAAATTTCCCCACAGATATCAGCCAGCCCCAGGGCTCTGGGGGGTGAAAAGGGGGGGAAGAAGGCATCAGCAGAGACTGCTTGCTGAACCTTTTCCCCAACCACTAAGTTTTCCTTGGGATCATCCCTGATCCTATATTAAAATTGAAAAAGGGGGTGTGGGGGGGGAAAACTCCCCACGGATCCCAGTCAGCCCCAGGGCTCTGGAGGTGGAAAAGGGGGGGGAAAAAGGCATCAGCAGAGACCACTTGCTGAGCTTTTCTCCCCAACCTTCCAAGGGATTTTTTCCTCAAATTGGGGGAAAAAATAACAATCTCCAGGTCCGGATTCAAACTTGAATTCGGATCATCGGAGATTCCCTAGCAGCCCAGGGCAACCGCGGGCGCCATTTTAGTTGCCGTTTTCAGACAGCAAAGGCAATCCCTGGATGGGATTCCCTTAAAACGTCACAGCGCGCCAAATTTAAATCCCCGGGCACAAGCAGCTTCTGGGAGGCTGCGGAGCTTATCTTCAGAGGGAAACGAAGCACAGGAAGGGAGTAAGCCAACCAAGAAACGGAGGCTAGAGAACCCTCCTGGGATCTGCAAAGCCCTTTTTCAGGGAGAAACGAGCTGTGGCTGCCATCTCTTGCCAGAGAAAGGCAAACCGAGCTTAAGGAAGCTCTACATCATATCTGGAATCACTGATAGAGGCGGAATAGGAGCACACAACCAGCGCTCCACCCCCGATACACACATATAATAATAGGACAAAATATAATAATAATAAAAATAGATACATAAATTTTAAAAATAATAATAATAATAATTTAAAAAAAAAATTTTTTTTTAAAGCTAAAAATTAAGCGACTGCAGGGCCAACAGGCCTAAAGACAGAACACACAATATTATCATCATCACCATTATTGTTGTTGTTGTTATTATTATTATTTTATTATTATTGTTGTTCCTATTATTAGTATAAGAGTAATAGTATTAATAAGAATAAATTCCGCTCTAGGTGACCGCCATTTGATACCTGCTGTGTATTAAGTCAGGCCTACAGACCCTTTTGAGGTCGCCACTGATATTTTTTGCCTCCCTTTTCCTTTTTCTACTGGTGCACGTTGCCTGGTCACCTAAGGCCTCCGGGCGGAACCCAAAGAGTGGTTCCAAACGTGCCTTCGGTACCTCCCTCAGCTACCGTGACCTTAGCCCAGAGAGAATATTTTTGTTGTGGTCGGGTGATCAGGGGAACAGTCCTGGTACTTGTTCCAATTTCGCTCCCGCCAATACTTGCCTGCCTGAGCGTCTTCTCAGTTTTTCTGGGACTGCTCAAGCGGAATGGAGGGACCCTCGTTGCCTCAATCCATGAGCACGACCCCTCCACCTCCCAATTACGGCTGCAACACACCTTCTGACCAGAAGGCGGCAGGCAAGTGCAAAGCGAAGACAAAACACTCGCTCAAGAGGCCCTCCAAGTTGGCGGAAAAGCAAGCCAGCCGTAGGCACCAGGCCCTGGAGAAGGAGTTCTCCAGAGCGCAGAGGCAGGCCCAATTGGAATTGGTTCAAATAGCGGCCACCGAGATGGAATTACCATTGGGTCCATCCACATCAACCCAGAGCGCGTGGTCCATTCCAGGAACACCGCAACCACTGGATCCGCCATCTACATCAGCCCAACAAACAACCACGGCGGCAGGCACAACCACTGAGTCCAACTCTCCACCTGCGGTCACCACACCCAAAGGTAATGACATAGGGGACATCTGGGCAGATGGACGGCTAGAGGCCCTATTAACCAAAGTGGTGGACCGAGCCCTAGCACAGCGCTCCGCCCACCACGACCAGGGGCCCTCCATCTCAGCCATGCCACACTCGGAACTCCCCTCAGAGTCCTCAGGCATTCAGGAACCCGTCTCCCCGGCCCAGTCCTCCATGAGTGGTTATTCTTCACCACAAGAGGAGGATCAACCTGGGATCTCTATGTCAGAGGATGAGGAACTTCCCCCTGAGCCCCCCTCAGGGGGATTATTTAATCCCAACCGCTTCCTCACGATACTACGCAAGGCCACAGCCATTGCGGACATGGGGACGGATCAGTTTTCTCAGCCGCAAGCGACACCGGCCACCACATCCAGACCCGTATTCGTAGAAAAGGTGACAACGCAACACCATATACCTTGCCCCGCCATTTTCCTGAAAGGGATCAAGAAGCCATGGGACTCTCCCGCTTCCTTCCCATCAGTGAGTGGTACGGACAAAAAATTATACAGCACTGCCACAGACCTCAATGAGGCCTTAGAAATTCCTAAAGTAGATGAAGCCTGGACCCCCTTGGTCTCCCAGACAGCCATGGCTGGGGACCTAGTGGAGGCCCTTAAGGCAGATGACAAAAAGTGGGAACAAGCCTTTCGCAAAACCCACCAGACAGCGGCATGGGCCATCAAAGCAGCCACCTCGGCCTCCTTTTTTGTCCGGGCCACCCTCATCTGGTTGCAACAACTACAAACCATAGTTCCTATGGAGGACATACGAACACACCAGGACCTGGCTAAGATGGTAGCAGCCACGGAATACGCTGCAGACGCAACGTTCCAATCGGCCATTTTTTCATCCAGATCCATAGCATCCAACATAATTGCCAGGAGAATGCTATGGCTAAAACACTGGCAAGCTGACACCAAGGCTAAGTGGCGGCTAGCGACCGCCCCTTACTCAAGCAACGGTCTGTTTGGGGAGGCCTTGGACCCCTATCTTGTAGAGAACAAAGACAAGCGGAAGGTCATGGCACACTTGAACAAAAGGTCAGACAAACGTACCACACCTTACTTTCGTAGGCAGTCCTTTCGTCAACCGACAACCATGCCTATCAGTCAGGCACCCAAGCCATTCACTCCCAGGCAGAACAAACCGTACGGCCGCCCCTACGACAGACCGGGGTTCCAGCCCAGACAACAAAACCAGTCGAGACGACCCTTTCGTGGAACGGGTCGTCCGTACCGGAAGACAAAATGACTCCTACATAGACCTACCCATTGGAGGAAGACTAGCTCACTTCTTCCACCAGTGGGAGCAGACCTCCATGGATAACTGGGTACTACAAACCATCCAGTCCGGGCTGTCCCTGGAGTTCCTGGTCACACCCCCAGACCGACTCATCAACTGCTCGGTCTCCAGGAACCCCACCAAACGCAAACTCATGCAGGAGGCCATCCAACACCTGTTGGACATTCAAGCAATAGAACCGGTCCCAGCGGAATACAGAGGCAGAGGATTTTACTCCATCCTCTTCGTGGTTCCAAAGACTTCAGGAGGATGGAGGGCAATCCTGGACCTAAAAAACCTCAACCGCTACATCACATACAAAAAATTCAAGATGCAATCCCTTCAGTCCATCCTGGGAAGCATCAGAGAAGGAGACTTCCTGGCATCGATAGACCTCACGGAAGCCTACCTTCACATCCCCATCCACCCAAACCACCGCCGGTTCCTACGTTTCTGTTACGGGGGAAAACACTTCCAATACAGAGCTCTCCCCTTCGGTCTATCTTCGGCACCCAGGGTATTTACCAAGATACTAGCAGCGGTAGCCGCCAAACTGAGAAAAATCCCAATACGCGTCCAATGTTACCTAGACGACATACTAATCCAAGCAACATCCCTACAGACAGCTCAGGCGGACGTAAGGACCGTCATTCGCGTCCTCCAATTACACGGATTCTCAGTAAACTTTCAGAAGAGCCAGACAGTTCCCTCGTCCAGGCTGCTGCATCTGGGGGCCATGATAGACACAACCAACTGTATGGTCTATCTCTCCCAAGACCGGGTGGCCGGCATCAGGGAACTGGCTCGCTGGGTTCACAGGCAACGTTCAGTTCCGATACTAACACTTTCCCAATTATTGGGCAAGATGGTATCGGCCATAGCCATTGTACCCTGGGCCAGGCTCCACCTACGGGAACTACAGTGGTTTCTGCTCCCGTACCAACGGCAGAACACCAGCGCATCCAACCACCTAGTCAGGGTCACGGCACAAATCCGCAGGGCGCTACGCTGGTGGTGCTCTCGGGCCGTGACCAAGGGGTCACCCTTCAAGGAACCAGTCAGAGTTACCATCACTACAGACGCCAGTCTGTATGGTTGGGGAGCCCATCTGGACTCCCGGCTTGTACAGGGACGTTGGTCCGCCACGGATCTGAAAAACAACATCAACTGGCTAGAACTCAGGGCTATCCACCTAGCCTTGAAACAATTCAAAGACAGAATCAGAGGCCATCACGTTCTAGTCCTAACAGACAACGTAGCAGCCAAGGCGCACATCAATTGGCAGGGGGGGACCAGATCAAAAACCCTGATGACAGAGTCACGACTCCTATTCAGCCGGGTAGAGCCCAATCTGAAGTCACTAAAAGCGGAACACATATCGGGGGTCAACAACCAGCAAGCGGACTTCCTAAGCCGCACCACAGTGGACCCTTCGGAGTGGGGGCTACACCCGAACTTGTTCCTAGACATCTCCCGCAAGTTCGGGTACCCGATCCTCGATCTGTTCGCATCATCAGACAATGCCCAGCTCCCCAGATTTTACTCTCGTTACTTCAACCCGCGAGCAGAGGGGACGGACGCTCTGAGAACTCAGTGGCCTCAGGGTCTGCTTTATGCCTTTCCCCCACTACCACTCATACCGGCGGTCATCCGAAAGCTGATTCAGGAGCGGGCAGAAGTGATCCTAGTAGCACCATATTGGCCACAGAGACCGTGGTTCGCCGACCTGATGAACCTGTCTCAGTCGCCCCCATGGAACATTCCCCCTCATCAAGTGTCCCTACACCAGGGAACCATCAGTCACCCGGAACCCCAATGGTTACAACTGACCGCCTGGCACTTGAGCGCCAGATAATGGCACAGGAACTATTCTCTCCCGGGGCCATTACCATAATTCAAGCTTCACGCCGTCCGGCAACAAACCGCATTTATGACTCCACTTGGAAAAATTTTTGCCTTTGGTGCAGGGAACGGCAGTTTGACTTACACAAACTCTACATCCCTCAGATAGTAGATTACCTCTTGGAGGGACTAGACAGAGGCCTCGCCCCCGCGACCATCCGCAGGCAAGTGGCGGCCTTGTCCACCCTCCTCACCTGCACGGATTCGGTTCCCTTAGCTCACCACCCCAGGATCCGCGCCTTTATCAAGGGCGCCTATAACACCAGACCTCCAGTAATTCACAGGTACCCGTCCTGGGAACTACCGCGAGTCCTTCACGCACTCACTCGGTCACCATTTGAACCATTAGCGACCGTTTCCTTGCGACACCTGTCGCTAAAGGTGGCGTTCCTGATTGCCATCACATCGGCCAGACGAATTTTGGAACTGGCCGCACTGTCAGTCAGAAACGACCTATGCATTTTCCACAAGGACAGGGTGGTCCTTAGGTTAGATCCTGCCTTCATACCGAAGGTGAATTCACTCTTTCACAGGACACAGGAAGTAATTCTCCCAAACTTCTGTCCAAATCCAACACATGACCGGGAGCGGCAGTGGCATACATTGGATGTCCGCAGAGCCTTGCGGCGTTATATAAAGCGTACAGAACCCTTCCGCAAATCGGAGGCCCTATTTGTGTCCTTCCAAGCGGGCACCTTGGGGCGGAAAGTTTCCGCGGGCACCATTGGAAGGTGGATCCGAAGCTGTATCGCAGAAGCTTACAATGTATCATCCCTGCCGCCCCCAAGTCATCTCACAGCCCATTCCACCCGAAGCGCTGCAACTTCGGCGGCATGGGCTACCCAGGCGTCAATCGAGGAAGTTTGCAGGGCCGCGACATGGTCCTCGCCTTCCCCGTTTATACGACCTTATACGCCTTCCCCGTTTATACAAGATAGACCGCTTTGCATCGGCGGATGCCTCCTTTGGTAGGAGGGTCCTCCAGCAAGTTGTCTCAGAGATCAATCTACCGGCCTTATCTGTTTCCCACCCCTTGGGACAGTGAGGCTTTGGTACGTCCCATCCGTGGATTATCCATCTCCTGTACTGGAGAAGGGGCGTTGGTCTTACCTGAACGCCTTTTCTCAGTACGGAGATGGATAATCCACACCCACCCCAAGGCCAGCAGGCCGCTAGTAGGGAGCTGAGAGCCAATACCTCGTCAATCATCAGCCAATTCGCCCTCGTTAAGAATGGACTCCACAGGAAGTGGGGGCGTGTCAAGCTTTGGCTACTTGGTCTCAAGAGCAGGCAGACAGAGAAAACCCATCCGTGGATTATCCATCTCCGTACTGAGAAAAGGCGTTCAGGTAAGACCAACGCCCCTTTCCACTCAAAGCACTGGAAAGGTATTCCTGCTGCTTTTCCTTTGGAAGATCCACATCATGAATAGTTTGTGTATCACCTTCAGAAATTCTAATTTCAGTAATAAACTGAATCCCAGACTTGGACAGAAATGGTAGAATTGGAGTGGTGGATGTAACAATAAACTTTGCTACATTAATAGTACAAGTATGCAAAATAAAGACAACAATGCATTCTCTCTCTCTTTGTCTTTGTGTGTGTGTGCATGCACGTGCGTATGGGTATTCTGAACCAGTTTTTGACCCTTGGCAACTGCCTGGACAAGTTCCTGCAGTTTTCTTGACAAGGTTTTTCAGAAGTGATTTGCCACTGCCTGCTTCTTATGGATGTATACTATATTTACTTATTAGAAGCACTCAAGCATCTTGTCACTTGTACATAAGTAAATATCCCAGCAGAGAATAAATAATAATTTGGGATGGGTTTTTTCTCTCCCTTAAGCCTGGTTAAGAATTCTCTAGTTGTCGTTTTTCAAGTGAGGCTGACGACAATGTACAAAACCCATCAGAACAGAAAGGGAAAGTAAGGGAACAGAGAATACAGAAATCTCTGTCTCGCACGATAGCCGGGGGGGGGGGGCCTTAGTTGGCAATGCAAGGATGGAGAGAGTTTGTAAAATTGCACAAAGGAGGTAGGCCCCAGTGCACCTCTGCAGCAGAGATATTGTGGATGGCTTGCATAGATAGGGGAAGGTAGGCATATATGTATATCTCTCTCTCTGGGTGAGCCTGTGCGTAGGTATCCAAGTGTTTTTCTTTTAAATGGGTGAAGTTTGTTTGAATCTGCTGGTACCAAGGAGACCTCCCCTACATGTTGAGCCTGCTAGCTTGCTAATTCTTCCTCTACCTTCCCACGCAGATGCCTGGAAGACCGTTGGAGTCTGGGTTTATCTCTCTTCTACTTAATTAATGGTAGGTGTGAATACTGTGGGTTTTCCAGGATGGCAAGAATGGAGTAGCAGGATCTGGTGGCATGGAAGGGGCAGGGTGACCTACAAAAGGACAATATTTTATTTTTTAAAAATTATTTTACTTTACTTTATTATTTTATTTTATTTTATTTATTTTATATCTTATATCTTATATTTATTTTATTTTATTTTATTTATTTTACTTTATTATTTTTACTTTATTTTATATTTTAATTCCTTTCCTTTCCTTTTATTAATTTTATTTTATTATTTTATTTTATTTTATATTTTATTTCCTTTCATTTTATTTTTATTTTTATTTTATTTTTTGCTTTCCTAGCATGAGTGGAAGAATGAAAGAATAGAGGAATTTAGATAAGATAAGATAAGATAACCTTTATTGTCATTTTTATACTGTGGGCACAATGGCACACATCAAAAATGAAATTTAGTTGCTTGCTCTCAAAGTGAAACATATACATGACACACACTATGAACAACATATGTATAGACCCACATCCCTACATATACGTAGCAAATAAATATTAAATATTGTCCATCTTGAATATATAACGGAAGGAGGAAGCTTGAGAGTTCGCAAGGTTAATGCTGTATGGACTGAAACTCTGGCTGAATCTGGATGTTCTGCTTCGGATACCACGAAGCCTCCTCCCAGAAGGTAACAAGGAAAACAGGTCATGAAGAGGATGTGTAGTATCCCAGATAATCTTACGGACCCTGCTCAAACAGCGCTTCTGTGCTATGTCCTGGATGGGAGGGAGGGAACTGGCAATGATCTTTTCGGCCATTCTGACCACTCTCTGCACCGCCTTCCTGTCTGAAGCAGTGATGCCTCCAAACCAGACCGTGATGCTGTATGACAGGATGCTCTCAATTGTCCCCCTGTAGAAAGTGGTCAGGACAGGGGAAGGAAGATGTGCTTTTCTCATGCGGCGCAGAAAATGCAGGCGCTGTTGTGCCCACTTCATCAGTTTCTCATTGTTGAGCAACCAAGTCAGCCTACTTGTTAGCTGCACACCCAGGAATTTGATGCTGGTAACCATCTCCACAGGTGAATCATTTATGCACAGAGAAGCATGGCTGTGCCTGCCTTTTCTGAAATCAACAATGATCTCTTCGGTTTTTCTGGTATTTAAAACTAGGCTGTTTTCCTTACACCAGTTCACCAACCCTTCAACCTCCTTGCGGTAAGCTTCCACCTTGTCATCTTGAATAAGGCCCACTACTGTTGTATCATCTGCAAACTTCACAATATGGTTGGTGGCAAACCTAGCACAACAGTCATGGGTCAACAGGGTGAACAGCAGTGGACTTAAGACACAGCCCTGAGGAGAACCTATTTGATGCTTTCCTAACAGGAGTGGAAGAATGAAAGAATAGAGGAATTTATCAGTGGTAAATATCATCTGAACAGAATACTTTGACAGCATCATTGCCAAAACTAAAATATACTGTAGATTGACATCTGCAGGGTCCTTGGTGCACTCTGAGTTTGGTTGTTTTTTTGCAGACATTTCATTACCAAATTAGGTAACATTGTAAGTGCTAGCAGGGAGTGGAGTTCGTTCTCATTTTATATACTAGTGGATTGGGAGATCACTTGGTGAGAGTGATCTTGGTCAGAGGTCCTCAACTGTTTGGGCACCAGGGAGAAAGGTTTTTCAGTGGACAGGAGGGCACATGGTTTTGTGTGCTGCCTGCATCTCGCGGATAGGGCTTTGCTTGTTTGTGCAGACCGGTTGCTGGCATGCCGTGGCCTGGTACTGGCCCGTGGTTCCTTGATTAGAGTGTTGCTTGCTGTTAGCTTGTTTATCTGAGTTGGTTGACATCTTGACAGCAATTTTTAAACCCAGCTTTATTGTTAGCCAGTTTTGAGGTAGAGTCAAGCAGCTTTAGGATATTGCACAGAACTCACTTTTGTGAGTTTAGTTACTGTCAAGAGGCCCTGCTGAGGTTTTTTTTGGGGGGGACTATCATTAAATGTTAAATAAGGCAGACCAGGGAGAGCAAAAAGGGTCAATTAGAACTAGAAGAATAGATGATGAGATGCATTGTAAAAATCCTGAAGAATGTGGGTTAGATAATCCATTTGCATAAAGGAGAAGTTATTATGGTATGAATGATAAAAAGAATGGAAATGCTGTGGAACTGAGATAATTTGGAGTAAATTGAATTATAATAATGAATTATATCTATTATATTATCTGAGCAAAGATATAGGCTGAAGGCGCTGAGGCCAGGATGAAAAATGTTAGGCAAATGTTACATAAATTAAATGTATACATGTACAGTATCTCAAGATCTGAAAATCATAATAATAATTGTCAGCACACAATTCCCTTCCAACAATACCACACAAGATGGATTGCCCTTCTTGGCATCCCTTAAGAATTTTGGAAGAAATTCTTACCTTTTCCCCTACCCCCCACCCCCAATTCCAGCAATTTCCCATCAATTTGTCTCCATCCTTCCTGAGTTAAATTAAGGGAAATGAAGAACTCAGCCCCGCATTATGTGGATTATCTTTTCTGTGTTAAGGATTACCTTCAAGGAAGAAAACAACTCTTTCATTTTAAGGAAGTTTACCAACTTTGTTATGTGTATCTATGATCTGGTGGGATAGTGATCTGTTTTTACTTGTCCAAAACAACTGTTAGTGGCTCCCTGGTGGGGCTTCAAAAGCATTTTTGCTCTAGTAAAGGATTTAGAATTCATTCCCACTCCCATTAGTTATTGTTGTTGGTGATGACTGTAATAAAAAGCAACTGCAACAATGCCCCCAGCCCCCAAGCTTAGTAAAATGTAAGCTGCATGTAAAATGCTGTTAGATGCAAATCTCAAAATATAACTTTGAACTAGTTACAGTTTTCAGGCCCAAATTAATTATGACACATTGTACATTATTGCCAATATTGTTAAAAATCAAAATCGGCTTGGAACGTATGCAGACTGGAATGAAGCATGAGGAAACTGTTTTTCTTCATTTCTTGAAAATTACCATTCCAAGCACCCTTAAAAAGGATTATTAATATTGTTCATCTTGATTCAAGAACTTTCTTAGATTTTTTTTACACTAATGATTAAAAAAACTAACAGAAACTAATAATTAACAGTAGGAAAAATTAAAGAGGGAATAAAACCATAAGTACAGAAAAAAAATATATAAAGAAGCAACTTCTGGTTTTCTTTTACAAAAAGTTGTAAGTATAAATTTAAATTGGCTTCTTGCTCCAAGGTTATGTTGAAAGAAAAATCTTCATCAGAGTCTAGTCCAAGCTGGGAATAATCAAAATGGAGACTGCTTTAGAAAGAAGGTTGCAGTTTATTGAAGAAGAGAGCCAGACAGAAAGATGGCTCTGGAGAAGACTGAGTACAAGGAGCAGAGTGGTGGGCTTTTATACCTTCTGGGGCTCTTGAGGTTGTTTCCTGTTCCTGTTTGAGGCTTTGTATTTCCTGTGTCATGTACTTTGACCTGAGTCTGAGTGTGCCTTTCTGGTATTGGTGGGTTAATCATGGGTCCAACCTTCCTGAATGGATTATTGAATTTGCATTTCTAAAAGCTGGCCTCTGCCTAGGGGCTGGGGCTGATTTCTGGGGGCTGGGTTTTTTTAAAGATCCTCTCCATTATTCCTTTGGGGAAATATATTCTGCCTTTTAAATATTTCCCAAAATATTTCTTTCTCTGGATTTTTCCCACAGTTACATTATTTGTTTTTTATTTTTTTCTCTCTAACCGTCAACCCCATATGGATTATTAATATTTTTCATCTTGTGAATGGAAAAGCAACCAGTCTCTCTCTCAGAGTTAAATTTCCTATTCCTGAGCATTTCTCTATGTATGGTGACCTGAGATTTGTTGAATTCAGATGAATGCAGTGAGCTTTCTAAATGATTATAAGGAAGAATAGGAAGACAAATCAATACTGTACTGTTAAAGAAGCATTTTGATGGCATTCCTGGATAATAGTAACAGTTTTAGTAAGAATTGGATAAGAATATTTGGCCCTTTTGTTCTGGCATAGAGATTATGACTTGTTTTTAGCACATATAACTTTACTTGTCCTCCCTGTATTTGTTAAACTTTTTTGGCAAAAACATTTGAAAACTGGAATGTTATCCTAAAACAGACAACATTAATAATTTTTTGAGGATTGCAGTGTCTCGCCTACATTTGACTGCAATTTGCAATGTTTTTTGCTGTTTTCCAGCAGTGAATGGTAAAAAATGCTCACTGAATATGCTGGATTCACTTAAGAACCATGTGGTTTGTTTAATGACTATAATGACTTTCTTTATGACAGTTGTATAACAGTTCATAAAATCAAGTCTGGTCACATGATGCCACGCCTTAACAATTGCAGCGACTTAGGATCAAAATTCAGATTCCATTGTAATCATAATTCAAGAACTACCTGTATACAAATACAGTATATAAATTGACTAGTATGTGTAGATGTAAGATGTATAACAAGAAATAAGAATTAAATATAGGATATAAAATATAGGGATAAACATGAAAAAATAATTGAATAAAATAACAATGACATAAAACGCCAGTAAATAAGAAAACTATGTATCCTGGGAAAAAGCATGTGCTGGAAAAGCATGCAAGTTTTTGTGCAGGTTTTTATTCATAACCTGATGTAAAAATAACGCCAAACCAAACAAACGCTTGAGAAAATGAATACTGAAGAAAATCAGATGTGATACTTTTGTTCCAGAATTGATAGAATAATCCAGCTGCACTTACATTGTCACAAATGAATCCAGAACAAAAGTGTTGCATATTTGTTTTATACATGCACCACCCCACCCTGTGGATAGTGCCACGTGGGAATTGTGTTATGTGATGTAATTTCTTATGGCTAGAAGATTATGGTTGAATGACACAACCAAATGGGAAGGGCATCTCAAATAATTTGCTCCAGAACAGCTGACTATAATCCATGTTTGGCCTAAATAAAAGAAAAAGGAAAGTTGGGAAACAATAACTCAATAGGGTAACTTACCTCCATAGGCAACGTAGTAGAACTGCACAATATGTCAGATGTAAGACAGAAAAAAATGTTGCAGAACCTGCCAAAGTACACATGAGGAACCCATCTACAATCAAAGGAGTCATTGCCACCTAATCTTGCAGGTAGAAATCAGTGTCTGATACAAAAGGCATTGAAAAAAGGTCACAAAATTACACCATAACACAACTTGAGCTCTGATGTCAAAGGCAAGCCTGTAAGTCAGAGGTCCCCAACCTTTTGGGCACCAGGGATCAGTTACATGGAGAGAAGTTTTTCCAAGGACCAGTGGGAGTATGGTTTTGTGTGCTGCCTGCATCCTGTGGATGGGGCTTTCCTTGTTTGTGTGGACCGGTTGCTGACATGCAGCAGCCCAGTATTGGTCCACGGACCAGGGGTTGGGGACCCCTGCTGTAAGTGACATGATTTGCATTTTGACATTGCATTGCACATTTTGTTTCTTCCAAGGGTTCCTGTGCAGATTGTACAATCTGAAGCATTTTTTTGGAGCTGAATTTGGTATTTGAACTTAAGAGCTTGTTATGGACTTCAAAAATAATTTCATCTGTGTACTTTCTCTGTCCATTCTAATTTGAAAATCTGCAATATTCAGCTCTTGCAACTGCTCATTTTTAAATACACGGTTGGTGAAGAATTCTTCAAATGAGATACCCTGCTAGCCTAAGCTGAAAAGCGGTTAACCTCCCCTGTATGAATAGACATTGTGTCCGATTGTCCTGTTTTAAAGCTAGTAAACAAGGCAACACACACACACACACAAATACCTGAACACTCATGCATAAATAGATATAAAGATAGATTATTGGAACAGGATCTTTTAACATCAAAGAAAATTTTATATATAATTCTTTTTCAAACTAGGCATGGTACACATTTCTATTCCTGTGAACGTTTACTATACTCCAGATATAATTGAAAGGTAAGCCACATACAAGATCTTATGAACTACAACTCCCAGAAACCCTCACTGATGGCCAGGCTTTTGGAACTTGTATTTATAAATCTAGATTCTTTAGGTTCTCTAGTCATGTGTTCCAACAGAAACTGGAATTAGGAGAGAGTGTTGCCTGTGGTGAAGGATGGTATGCATAGAATAAACAATTCTGATCTCCAAAAAAGCTAACATGCAGAAGCATCTTTTATCATATTGAGCTGTTGTGGTGCAGTGGTTAGAATGTAGTATTGCAGACTAACTCTGCAACACAGCCAGGAGTTTGATCCTGACTAGCTCAAGGTTGGTTCAGCCTTCCATCCTTTCAAGGTCAGTAAAATGAGGACGCCCAGATTGTTGGGGACAATATGCTGACATTTGTAAAGTGCTCAAAGAGTGCTGTAAAGCACTATGGAGTGGTATATAAGTCTAAGTGTTATTTCTATTGCTATCATGTTATCATGCTTTTAAAATTTATTGCATAGCACACTTGGTGGCATATATCAACCAAAGTGAGCATAGTGATAGTTAACAGGCTTAAAAATCACATATTTTAGATTGTACATTATGTGTGGTAATATATATATATATTCAGTAATGACCACTGCTGAGTTTTTCTATGTCTGTTTTATAAGCATATAAATACACAGATTATAGTATTAATAACAATGGGGAATATTGTCAGAGAGAGTGAGCAAGGAGGGAGCTATTAAAAATGTGAAATATATATTTTTATATATTTAAATAATATAAGCATATAAGTGTTACATATTTATATAAATATAAATAAGTAAATAACAATAAAAGATAGGAACTTCTTTAGATCTGCACTCTCAGCTCTGTGGAATCCAAGTGTCAATTATTCTACTTTATACTGTATAAACTGCAATAAAAAAATGGTGCAGGTTGTGTATTTATAAGTGCAGGTAAAAATGAAACCCAAGGGGGAAAAAAACTTAATCATATGCTCCATATGTCCTTATCCAACCCCTGTAGATGATTATAACTTAATATTTCATCCCTTGGACAACACTTTGGCCTCCTCCCTTCTCACCCCAAATTGCTGACCTTAATTACTGGCTTAGTAAAGCTGATTTCCCTCCTCTCCTAGCATTGCTGTTGCAGCTACATTCTCTTTCTCTTGCTAGCACTTGGACCATCTGGATTTTGCACTGTGATGGTACTGCAGAGTTGTCCTTTCTGGTACTGCTTTGGTTCCTTTCCTCTCTCCTACTTTTTTTTTAGATTCTTCTTCAGTCTCCTGCAAGCGTCACTTGGTTCTTCTCTGTTTCTAAGCCATGGATTGTTTAGGCTCCCCACATTTCTGGTTACCTCTCCTTGGTTCACTTCCGGTCCCATAACTTCTCTAACTGGCAGCATCCCTTGCAGAACCTCAAAGAAATACCCCCTCTTAGCTTCCTACTTGTTCTTATCTCCCAGAGGTTTCCTTTCCAGCTTACAGGCAGTGGTAGGATTCAAATATGTGAACAACCAGTTCTCTGTGTGGATGCTGCTTCTGGAAGTCCATTCTGGGCCTGGGCAGCAAAAAATTAGCTACCGGTTCTGCTGAACTGGTGCAAACTGGATGAACCCCACCATTGCTTACAGGTCTCCTAGAGAATTTAGACTCCATATCCTATCCACGCACAAGGCTGGGCTTTGCACTCAGCAGTAAGACTTCCTAGGGAAGATAAATCTTTCCCCTTGATATGTACAATGTTGCAAAAAAGAGCTATGTTCTCCAGCATGGCAACTCTCCCTGTCACAGATATACCTTAACTGTACATTATAGAAAACCTACAACATGTATAGAGGTTGACTCAAATTGCAGAATTGTGAATTCTACACCCCATTAAAAAAAAAAGCATGTTCACTGTGTTATATCTTCGGTTCTTTAGGCATTGAATGAGACAGAGTGCACAATAGTTTAACAGCAACTGTTAAACAATACAGCAATGTAGGTCAGACATTAAGCAAGTGATTTAAAACAGTTGTGGCCAATACATTACACACTGTATTATTTGTTAATCTATAGTTTGTAATTATACTAGATCAGGATGTTATATGAGTCTAAAACAGGGGACTTCAAACTTGGCTCTTTTATGACTTGTGGACTTCAACTCCAGAATTCTCAGCCAGGCACTCTGACTGAGGAATTCTGGGAGTTGAAGTCCACAAGTTATAAAAGGGCCAAGTTTGAAGACCCCAGGTCTAAAACATACATTTAAACTGTTATTAAAGAGCTATGAATGTTGGTGCTTACAGTCACAATGGCTAAGATTAGATATGCTTGGTAACAGTCCAAGGGCTGTTCTTTTAATCTGATTTATTTATCTATAAAACTAGGAGTAAAATTACAACAGTATGATTATTTCTTGAATGAAATATGAGATACTAACTTGGCTAGTTTCCAGTCTTAATCAAGCAATAGTAACTGGAGAAAATTTTCAGATAAGTAAATTAAATGGGTGATGTTTGTCAAATGACTTCCAACATTATTCCCACTTACAATTTTTCTGTGACTGTACTCAGAGTTGCTCATATATGATCCCAGTTATATAAGCAAGAACCAGAACTCAAGAGTTCCTTCCTAGAGTTTTGGTATCTTAGTCAACCAGGCATAACCCTCTGGATAAAGGAAATCTTCCATACTTTCAGCCAGTCAGAATCACCAAACCCTGTAATGTCTAAACCCCAAGTCAACATTTCAGTCTGAGTAACTGGCCATTTGAAGAAGCTGCTGTACATACTCAGTTTTTTTGTGGTCATTGCCTCAATTCTGTCTGCTATAAACTCTAACCTGCAACATGTTTTCTGTTTGAGTTTTTAAGGGCTTCCTCCAGTATGCTTGCACAATTTTTTAGATAGCCTCTTTTCGTTTTTTTTTTTCCCCACCCAAGAGAAGATTCCAACTCAAGGCTTGGTCTTTGTCTCCCTCTATTCATTAGCATTATAAGGCTACAAAGAAAAGAAATTCAGAAAAACAACAGCAACCCTCTAATGCAGAGGTTCTCAACCTTGGCAACTTTAAGACTTGTGGACTTCAACTCCCAGAATTTGCTGGCTGAGGAATTCTGGGAGTTGAAGTCCACAAGTCTTAAAGTTGCCAAGGTTGAGAACCCCTGCTCTAATGTAAGGGTCCCCAACCCCCGGTCCATGGACCAGTACCGGGCCGTGGCATGCCAGCAACTGGGCCACACAAACAAGCAAAGCCCCATCTGCGAGATGCAGGCAGCACACAAAACCATGTCCCCTCTGGTCCGTGGAAAAACCTCTCTCCACGGAACTGGTCCCTGGTGCCCAAAAGGTTGGGGACCTCTGCTCTAATGTATCCATGTGAGAGAGACAGTTGTGCAGTGGCTTGGAATGTTGGTGACAATTTCATTCTCAGCCTCGCCCTTTTTCCATCCTAGTTACATGACACAAAGTAAAAATGTTATGAAGGGGTTGGAAATAATTACAGAAGCCAAATCCTGCAGGTTTTCCTTAGGTTGTGTCTTTTGGGCATATATCTTTCTTTCTTTGCATGACATCAACCAGAAATCAGAACTGGTCTCTGAGCTTAACCAAAGAGTATGAGGAAGGAGAAGAAAAAGGATACAGAATAGAATAGAACTGGAAGGGACCTTGGAGGTCTTCTAGTCCAGCCCCCTGCTCAAGCAAGAGAATGTATACCATCTCAGACAAGTGATCGTCTAGCCTCTTCTTAAAAATCTCCAGTGATGGAGTGCCCACAATTTCTGGAGGCAAGCTGTTCCACCGGTTAATTATTCTCACTAACAGGAAGTTTCTCCTTAATTCCAGGTTGCCTCTCTCTTTGATCAGTTTCCAACCATTTTTTGTTGTCCTGCCCTCTGGTGCTTTGGAGAATAATGTGACCCCCTCTTCTTTGTGGCAGCCCCTCAAATACTAGAACACTGCTACCATGTCTCCCCTATTTCTTCTTTTCTTTAGACTAGCCAAACCCAAGTCCTGCAGCCGTTCTTCATTTGTTTTAGTCTCCAGGCCTTTGATCATCTTAGTTGCTCTTCTCTGAATCTTTTCCAAACTCTCAATATGTTTTTTGTGATATGGCTGCAGTATTCCAGGTGTGGCCTTACTGGGGTTTTATAAAGCGGTACTAATACTTCACATGATCTTGATTCTATGCCCCTGTTTATACAATCCAGGATTATGTTAGCTTTTTTGGCTGCTGCTGCACACTGCTAGCTCATAGTCAAGTGATCGTCCACTAGGATTCCAAGGTCCCTCTGACAGTTACTGTTTTTAAGCCAGATCTCACCTAATCTGTACTTGTACCTTTGATTTTTCCTGCCTAACTGTAAAACTGTGCTTTTCTCCACATTGAAACATTTTGTTGGATAGGGCCCATTGTTCAAGTTTGTCAAGATCTTTTTGGATCCTGAGTTTGTCTTCTGGGGTGTTGGATACTCCTGCCAGTTTAGTGTCATCTGCAAATTTGATGAGTTCCCCTTCAATTCCCTCATCTAAGTCATTTATGAAGATATTGAAGAGTACTGGGCCTAAGACGGAACCTTGTGGTACCCCACTGCTTACTTCTCTCCATGTGGATGTAGTGCCATTGAGGACTACTCGTTGAGTACGGTTTGCCAGCCAGCTGCAGATCCATCTGGTGGTGATGTTGACTATTCCACCTTTTTCTAGCTTACCATATCTATAGAATGAGATTCTCTCCACCAACCTTGCTGGTGTTTTGAAGGAGCCTGAAGTCTGGGTCTTCACCAAGCCTTTCCTGGGGATGACTGAAGCCTCCTTTTTAACCTAGGTTATTTTCTTTTGTTTCCTTCTGATTTTTTATTCCACCATCTCTACCCTTTTTTGTTTTTGTTGTTTTTATTTCATGCTTTTTCATGTTTCCTGTTCAATTTCCTGCTCTTTAAAAACACTCCTGCTGTTGAAACTGCAGCAATCATGGAAGAATGAGAAAAGGCAATAAAGATGAAAGTATATCTGTAGCTAAGGAGGGGGAACAAGGCATAGAGTTTCCTTTAAACATGGGTGAGCCTCAGCCACCAGGTGTTTCCAAAACCTCTCAATGGGAACCACCCATGCAACTTTCTCTGGCGAATTTTTATGCATAGACAGAAGGGATCCAGGAGGATCCAGGTAAAAATGCAGGATCTACCTTTCAAGAGAGTGTTCCTTCCATCCTGTCAGAGCATTTCATCAATGCAGTTTTGATTAAGAAGGTTAAAGAGTTTGACCTGCTATTCCTTTTAAGAACTGCAAAGAGAGTGAAAAGGAAAGGAGCAATAATAGGCTGGCCTGAGGGAGAGGATCACTTTAGTAGTCACGGTTACTAGATAAATACCATGGGTGAGTAGGGATTTAAAACTGGGTTTCTCCTGTGCTAGTTTTACATTTTAACCACTAAACCATGTGATCTTCCTATAGCATACCACTTTACAGTGTACTTGTCTATATACTGTATTGGCTTTATCTCTGGAGACTATCTGGAAGCAAAAAAATATCTTTCCATATGCATGCATGAAAGTTACTTCTAGCTGCAGAATGGAAACAATTCCTGATTCTATAGCTTTCCCCCTCCAGCTGTGCCTCTCTTCCACATTCCTGTGGAATAACACCAATCTATAACTGGAGAGAACATCCAGCAGGAGGGGGCTGGGAAGTTCCCTGACTTCCTTCTGTTTCTCTGGATTCAAGCCAATCATGAGCTCTGTTTAAACAGGACTGAAGATATTTGCTATTGCAGGTGGGTGGGATTTTTTTATATCAGGGTGTTAAATTGATCTCATAAAAATCATGACATTCTCTGATCTCGTGGCCCAAATATGTTTCATTCCAATGACGCCTGAGAAAACAACCAGAGCAAAATATGATGAAATAGCTACTCTTTGTGTCACTTGGAAAGGAATAATAAATACAACCAGTGTAAATATGAGACCATACAGATGGAACAAGTTATGTCATCTGCTGATGTTATAAAATATGTAATTTTCACCCAGCAATGGGTATCAATCTGCAGTTTTAGCAAAAGTGGTGATCTGTGAGGATGCTAAAGATGGTTCCTACTGAGATGACTCAAATATATTGTGGAAATGGACAAACTCTCACACGTTTACCCATATTAACTACAATCATTCTCATAAATGTTTGGCATTATTGTCCCCAAACCCACACAATATTATTAGTATGATTGCCTTAGGGGTAAAAACTATTAGATGTAATTGATACGCAAAAATGGAAGTTTTTTTCTATCCTTCCTCCCCCATATTATTGATACTGATCCAAATTTAGCTGAGAATTAACTATGCTGACACAGAAGTATAGTCTGCAGGTAATCCAGACCAACACTGTTCCATATGTTGTATCATCCCAAGGATTTTGGCAGATTATCAATTTAACACAGGGGTCTTCAAATTTGGCCCTTTTATGACTTTTGCCTGGCTGAGGAATTCTGGGAGTTGAAGTCCACAAGTCACAAAAGGGCCAAGTTTGAAGACCCCTGATTTAACATATCTTTTTGTACCTTCAAGTCAGTGTTAACTCCTTTCAGCTGCCTGGACAAGTCCCTGTAGTTTTTGTGGCAAGATTTTAGAAGTGGTTTGGCTTCTTCCTAGGGCTGAGGTAGAGACTGGCTGAAGGTCATCCAGATAGCTTCATGCCTAAGGTAGACTAGAACTCAATCTACCAGTTTCTAGTTTGGTGCTTTAACCGCTATACTAAACTGGCTCTCATCTCTATGAAATACCTGAGATATTTTCCTAGTGATGCTGGCCTTTGCATTAAGCAAGTAATGCCTGACAGGCACCCCATGATCCCTCCCAGTTAATAGTTTCTATGTTAATCTTATACTGAACCTTTAAATAATCCCATTTTATTTATTCATTCATCTATATACTCTTGTGTCTGTTTGTAAGCTTCAGTTGGGTGAAATGGTCCATCATAGGGCAACAGTTTTTGAATCATTGTACCTCAAATGAACTAACTTGCAGAATCTGTTCAAAATCTGCAACCCATGATTCCTATTGGAAAAGTTGTGACTATTTCAGTGCTTCCATGCTCCTACTGGTACTTTGGTGGTGCAGCTGCACTGCTGCAGCCAACCGCAGGTCATGTGATTGTATTGTATACTCCCCTACAGTTTCCCACAAGCAATAGCAATAGCATTTACACTTATATACAGTGCTTTGCAGTCCTCTCTTAGTAATTTACAGAGTCAGCATATTGCCCTCAACAATCTGGGTTCTCATTTTACCAACCTTGGAAGAATGGAAGGCGGAGTCAATCTTGAGCCCAGTGAATTGCTGAACTGCGGGCAGCCAGCAGTCGGCAGAAGTAGC
The DNA here is from genome assembly GCF_016545835.1 of Crotalus tigris. Lineage (NCBI taxonomy): Eukaryota > Metazoa > Chordata > Lepidosauria > Squamata > Viperidae > Crotalus > Crotalus tigris. The sequence continues at coordinate 4,505,759 of NW_024100214.1, forward strand.
CTGCAGTACTCCATTCTAACCACTGCACCACCATGGCTCAGTGAGGAAGCCAGCAGGAGAGATTGCATGTTGCTAAGTTTTCCTCAGGTGTGCAAACTCCACAGCCCCTCTGCACTTGTTCCTCACCAGCCAGTTCCACTCCCCCACATACACCTTCTGACCCATATCACACCTCTTTGTACCTTTTCTGATGTATGTGTGGCCCTGCTCTAAAGGGAACGCCAAGAGGAAGTTTAAACTTGATAAGGAAGGAAGGAAGGAAGGAAGGAAAGGAGGGAGGGAGGGAGGGAGGGAGATAGATAGATAGATAGATAGATAGATAGATAGATAGATAGATAGATAGATAGATAGATAGATAGATAGATAGATAGATAACCTGTAATGCTCATTCATGGCTTCCCACAAGAATATACAATCGAGAAGCTGATAGGAAGTTGGAAGTCATTCCCATTCCATTTTGTTTTCCTGCCTGTAGTCATTCTGTTTCTCTGTTGGGATAAGGAAATATCTCTGAAATGATGATCCAATGGTCATGGGTTGTCTAGTTAGATTTAAACTTAATCTTTCTTCTGGGACCTTAAGTTTGCATACAGAGTTGTCTGTTTTCCAGTTTCCCCACAGAAACGCCAAAACAACCCCCCCAAGAAACTAAATAAGCAGAAAAGGGGGAAACTTCACATGTTGCTTATTAATTATCAGACAGATGGCTGTATTACAAAAGAATAAATTAATATTTCCACCATTCTTAGGAATTATTATGAATAAAGGCACATTGTAAAATGCTTGTCCATATAATGAGGTTCAGTTAACACTGCTGATATCTATCAAGCTGTATGAAACAACAGAAAATTGAAACAACTAAGCAATGAAACTTCATGTACCACAAAGAGTGTACAATCCAGTTGGACCTGTAGTCTGCCCCCCCAAGAGCATTGTAGTAGCCCAAATACAACTATGATGATATATTCCAGGAGATCATTAAATTGGCTGCTTTAATTTTTTTCTCTGCCAGAGTTCTTTTATATAGACTTCAATTTCCTTTCGGAGTGGAGAAGCATCTGCTCTTATTCAACCCCAACTGTGGTATCCTTCCTCCACGTCAACAAGGCAGGCTTCCAGGTTCAGCGAGGCAATGTCAGCTGCATGCTTTTTGCAAAGGCTTCACTTGCCAGTAGTGCTGGATATAAATGAATCTTTATATCCATAAGCCTGAATCTGAACATGACTACAGATGTGGGGAAATGAAAAAGCAAGAGGCTTCTAGAAAATCTCCAAACCTGCGAAAAGTGTATATGAGAAATATGAACACTATGTGAACTGCACATATAAAATACTGTCTGGTATGTTTACTCTATGGATCATGTTGAATACTTCACAGTTCCAGCCAGCATGTTTGTTTGTTTGTTTGGCAGAAATATATTTAATCTATATTTGGGGAGTTAGAATCTATATCATGCATTTATAGCCTAGAGTGGTAGATTTGAAGGAGTAATCTCCACTTCATGTCAGCTGAGTTGAAAAGTTATTTAAGATTTCAACTAGAGAGTTGATCATTCTTTGCTCATAATGGTCATTTTTATGGAGTCTCTCATTGCCGTGGAATTGATATTTGGTTACTGGCTTCGAGTTTCAGATACATATTTTCCAAATTTACTGTATGCTCAGATAAACATTGCTTTTATTTTCCTGATTTTCAAATGATCCTAAACTATATCTGAAAAGCTTTGTTTATTTGGGGGATTTCTTAACACTTTTAGAAGTTAGTTGGCTGCTGTTCCTTTAAGATCTTGGCAATATTCTGGTTGCTGAAAGAAGGAAGTTGTTTACAAAAGTTACATGAAAAAAAACATTTCTTGAACTTTGTTTCAGATACTAATCTACCAATTTACCTATACATCAAAAATAGGCAAATTCAGGCAGACACAAAGGGGTAGACAGAAGAACAAAAGGAATCAGAGATGTTCCTGCATATCTGTTACATCAAGTTTCAAAGAGAAAAAAAATATGTTTCATAGTACTTCATCAGTTCTTTCAAAAAACAGTCTATTATTTAGGAGCAAAGTTAATTCTTAAATGAATTACCTTTCACAGAAAATTAAAAATGTATTTAGAAGAGTGCATGTTACAGAGACATACTTAGTAAAATTCATAAATGGCACACTTTTTTGCAGGCAAAGAGGGCCACAAAGATTTAACACTTTTAAACATTTTAAAAAATAAATCTGGACCAGGGAATTGTGGGGATAAAGGGAAGATACCCAAGTCCTTTCCAAACTTGTGATTCCACAGTAAGTAATTTTTAAATCAGACCTAACTAGACCACCAGCTGAGCAAGATGCAATGAATTGGATTTCAGAAATCCATCTGGAAGTCTGATATAGAATATGATGGTGGTACAGACCAAATATCTCCAACACCTGCTCCAAAACTCCTTATATTTGACTGCAGTTAGGAAAAACATCTTAGAAAAAAGCACTGAAAATACCATAAAAGCATATGATATGTTATGGCAGCTCCAACATCTACTATCGGCCATTTTGGGGAGCCATTATATCTTCCCCTGTTGGAAGCCATAGCTACCAGTCACAAAGCTGTACTTTCTTGTCGCTTCAGCTCTTCACTTTTCTTCAATAAAGAGTTTGAGGAGGGTTTTAAAAAAATACCCATTGACTAGGACAGTGATGACGAACCTTTTAGAGACCGAGTGCCCCAAAACTGGCCCCGCCCCCACTCCACTCCCTGCCCTGCCCCCACCCCACCTGCCCGCAGGGCCACTACCACCTCCAGGGCCCACTGCAGATCGCCCAGGCAGCCCAGCAGCACCATTGCAGCCATGCCCTCTGCCCGTGCCCTCAGCATCAACTGTGCGCAATGGGATGTGAGGGCAGAGTCTTGTCTACGTTGTCTGGCTGCCATGTCCTTGTCTTCGCTGCTCTGTGTGGGCCACGCTCGGGGGCGACTCTCCTCCAGGGGGGCTATTGGTGAGGAGGGGGTCATGGGAGGAGGCAAGGCTGGGGCAACGGCATGTATGCTCACAAAGAGGGCACCGAGTGCCACCTCAGGCACGCGTGCTATAGGTTTGCCACCACTGGACTAGGAAATGAAACTCACTTCACTTTCAACAAGGTCTTCTTCATTTAGGAACTGATATTTGTTATGATCTGTGTTGGTTTGGTCAATTCTTTGCTTGAATTGGATGTACACCCTTAATATTAAAGGTAATGGGTAAAGCTATTCAGGGTTGTGTACATGAAAAGAATTCTGGGAGAAGTGTGAGCTTGAGTTGAAAGAATGTTGGTGAGGAATAATTTGAAGCATGTAGAATTACTTTTTTTCAGCCAATTTCCCAGACATATGTTGCAAACATAGAGCTAGAAAATATCACCCAGAGAGCACCATCTGTTTTGAATAGAAATGCCGTGGCATTTCTAGTAGCTTTTGTTTATGTGTTGAAAATACACTGAGGCCACAATTTTATGCAACTGGAAATAGCTATCACAACCTAGAAGGTATCAATCATTCTAATATCACTTATTTATATGTTCTCTCTGCTATCATTTTATATTTTTGGATATTAAGTGAATTTTTAAGGTATAGAAAATAAAGTAAAATTTCTAATTTCTGCCTGCTGTGGAACATTCAATGTAGGCAAATGATCAAGAAAATATAAGCAACAAAAATGGAATGTATTCCTATATTACATGTCAAACATTTTTTTATAAACATGGCAAGTTATGTTTTTACACATATAGTATGGAGATGGTCAAGAGGTTTTTCTGCTGTCTTCATTTTTAAAGAAACCATCACCCTTTCTAACAATACATAGGTAAGAATGTTGTTCATCATTTTCTATTTTCTTAACTTTATAGCACAGTTCTCAGCTTAAAAATATGTATAAATATCCATATACATAAAGATATGTATAAATATGAATTCTATAGTACAATATCAACAAAAAGCCCATTTTATTAAAATATGCATTAAAATACTACACATTTTATCGGGCATTATTTTCTATTAGAAAACAGTATACAGAAAGTGAATAGAACAGACTGATCAAGGAATACAGATGAAACTGTTGTAGGCTAAAATAATGTGATCCATATTCATTCATAGAGTAAGAAAAATACCTTCAATATAACATACAGATTTGCTTTCCTCACCTCAACAAATGTAGAAAGAAGAATAGATATTTTCCACGAAAGCCTAACAATCTCTAAGTACAATCAAAGACATAGTTTTCAGAAGATTAAGAGACATCAGGACTATTGGGAACCTCAGATTGCTGGTGTGTATTGTATGATGTCATAGACACATTGCGGATCACCATGGAAATACATGTGCAACCAATTAAAGTATTGCCAGCAAAAGCCAGATGGAACGTTCTGAAATGGAAAGCATGAACAACACATACAAGCTACAGGATTTAGTGTTAGCTACAGCCAATAAATTTGGCTGATGTAATTTAATCAAATTATTTTTGATTGTCACTTACTTGCTTCTAAGAGATCTTGACTAATCTGTTTGATTCCTTACCTCCTGCTTGTATACTAAATAGTAGGAAATTAAAAGTCTTGCTGGAAGAGACAGTGGGTGCCAAAGAATGGTTGTTATTAAGACCACATTGAATGTTTTTGTATTTTTATTAAACTCATAGAGAACAGTACATTAAATCCAGTCAAAGTAGGAGCAAATGTTCCATCCAGATTAATTTGTCATATACTTTAATGCACTAGGGGCAACAAAGCATATTTAAATTGCAATTCTATATACATTTGTCTGGGAGAAAGTCCCTTAAAATAAAATGGGATGTATGTCTGAGTAGATCATTCTCCAAATACCTGGAAACAGTTTTGCACTCTTTCATAAGCATTGGCACCATTGATTTTTCTCTTTGCATCCCCAATTCATTAGGTAATTCAAGCTCCTCTGGCAGGTTCCAGGAGAATATAAGAAATGACATCTAGGTTATACTGCTCAGTCTCATTTGTTTTCCTGGCCAGGGCAAAAAGTAGCCCCTTAAATGGTGGCAAAGTGTTATGGTGATTTGACTTCTGTTCTGCAGTTGAAATGAAGTTTAGGGCAAAGGGTTATGACATCTTGACTTCTACAGCTGTGTGTCTGTGTGTGTTTCTGTATTTCTGTGTGTCTGTGTGTCTGTGGTGGTACAAAGTCAGAAGGCAGAATGAGAGGAGACATCCAATTGAAGGAAATTAATCTGTCATGTGGCTGTTGTTCGTACTGCTGGTATTTTGTTTCTGTTATTATGTTATGTTAATTATTATATTATTGCTGGTATTCATGGCATTGTTGCAGAATTGATCTCACTGATGGTATACTACATCAATCCTAGCCCAAAGGCTAAGAAGTAATCTCACAATGTTTTCTTTGTGGCTGCAGCTAAGTCACAAGTGAATCAGAAGGACTAGAAGCTTTCTGAATTCATGGGACTAGGGATGTGAAGCTAATGCTAGATGGATCCAAAAGAAAGCATGATTGATTAAAATGAATTTGATAGATATCGAAATATTACCAGGTGTTACACTTGCATAGGTACTGATAAAGATAACTTCAGCAGTTTGGAGACGTACTGGATCTGCTATCTATAGTGTGGAATGAGCAAGGTGACAACTTAGGAATTGGTGCGGATAGAGCAAAATTAGGATTTATACCTGAATGTTTCAGCAGCAGCAGCAGCATCAAACCACAATTGCACCAAAATGCACTTGTCATATAACAGAGTAATTGGGCAAATGACACAATTACATACATGCATCAGAATGGATACCCATTCCAAAAATGCTGAAAGATATAATTTGGATTTTGGGCAGTAAACTAACTTGGACTAGCACTGCCTGGACTGCAAACAACTTTGAAGGAAAAGAGCTAATCACAATTTGACATTCTGCCACTTAACTGGGATAATTGCCTAACATTCAGTTACTGCTGTAACATTGAACTTGACTCTTGTGTTTTAGGAGTCAATCAAAATGTCCTCTTCTGTATAAAATCCAGGTTGGACCTGACATACACTTATTGTCTTCTCATATTTTATTTTTGAGTTTACTATTCCTTCTACTTTGAATAAAAAAGTTATTAAACAAGCAATTCAATAACCTTTCACAAAATAGTTGTTCAGATCAAATATGCTTTTGATCATACATAACTGTGCTCTGTAAGATCAGATAGATACATAAAGAGCAATAGCAATAGCAATAGCACTTACACTTATATACCGCTTCACAGTGCTTTACAGCCCTCTCTAAGCAATTTGGCCCCAACAATCTGAGTCCTTATTTTACTGATCTTGGAAGGATGGAAGGCTGAGTCAACCTTGAGCTGGTGAAAATTGAACTTCTGGCAGTAGGCAGAGTCAACCTACAATAGTGCATTCTAGCCACTGCACCACCACAGCTCTTATCTGTTATGCTTCAAGAAATCTGCCACAGATTAATTCTAATCTTTTTTTCTTTTTGAAGGGGTGTGTGAGCCTTCAAATCAGTATGGATTCCTGCTGGCTGCCTAGATTAGTTCCTGCATTTTTCTTGGCAAGGTTTTTCAGAAGTGTTTTTCCTTTGTGTTCTTCCTAAGACTGAGAGAAAATGATTGTCTCAAGGTCACCCAGCTGGTTTTGTGCCTAAATTGGGACTAGAACTCATAATCTCATGGTTTCTAGCCTGGTGTCTTAAGAGTACACTTAACTGGCTCTCAGCAAATTCTAATCTAGTTCAAGATATATTCATTGTTAATATGCTTAATTTTAAAAACAATGAACATTTATAGTTCATTGAAGTATCAAAACACCCTCATATAACAAACAAACAAACCACTTTTGGTTTTCATCAGTGCTTGATGTATTATTCTTTGTGCTAAATTTTGTTTTACTTCCCTAATTTCCTTTTCAATAGTTCATTCATGTTTCTTTCTGAGTGCATACTAATTCTAGAACCATTTAATTTTTACATAAATTCACTGACCATCTTCAGCTGCCTAGAATTTTATCCTCCCAAAGTGGCCCAATGGCATATTAATTTACCATTATGCACTGATGGTGTGGTAGCTTTGCCCTAGATTTTTAACAGTCTTTAAAATCCAAAGCAATCTTTTTGCTTTGTTGCATTTACAAAGAACTAGTTATAAATTAGTCTAAGATCCCCATATTTTCTCACAGTCCCAAGCTATAGAACTGGCAAATAGGAGGACAAACTTTTAAAGACTTAGTTGTGCTTTTCCAAGCCTTTGGAGCAGGGGTGTCAAACTTCCGGCCCGTGGGCTGGATGTGTCATGGTGAAACTGCGCCCACCCCATTGCTGGCAATGGAAAAAAAGTCATGATACGTTGCGACACGTCACGTGATGTGGCGAGTTTGACACCCCTGCTTTGGAGTCTAAAATGCCAATCAGAACCATGTATCCCACAAGATACAGAGACTTGCCTCAATTTTACAACCTTTCTATTTTAATGAAGACACACAGACTAATTAGACTAATTTAGAATTACTTCCTATTCCATTATCTGTTCAGTTATTTATATCTGAGAGTCACTTCCAGTTACTATATGAGGCTTAATTAGGACCATATAGTGAGATGGCAATATTAAAGACAGTACAAATTTTTGAGGAAATATTTTCCAGGTATCTAGATATGTCTCAAATATGGTGCTTCAGTAAGAAGCAGGAATCACTATAATTGAATGGATTATTATCTTCAACTTTTAATTATTGGATAATTTATCTGGATTGGCCCCTTTAATTATAGTAGATAATTTTGACTCCAGTTGAAAAAAAGCTATTTTCAGACATTTACATTTTTCTTGGGATGCTCTTTTACCAATGATTTTGAAGGAAAGGATTTTAGATAAGGAAGGGGGATTAAGGAGCTTATCCTTATGATATATTTATTAGCTACCAATTTACAAAATGCAGAGCAACTAGTGATCTGGACACAAACACTTCTTCAAAATTCAGAAGACCATTATCTTTGGCTTGTTTTAACATTCTCCCTGCAGCAGTGTGGGAAAGGATGTACAGGATAATCCCCTTTTTTGAACAATGGTGTCCTGTGATTTAGGTATAATACACATCTGATTTGTTATCTGGCAATTTATACAGACTTGCACTCCTGTCTAAAATTCCAGACTAGGAAACCAATGCCATATACTGTAGGTCAATGTTATAACAGAAACTTGCAAGTTTGAATATGCTTCCACTCCCCACTTTGTGTGAGCTAGGGAGAGGTTTGTCTACCATGTAGTAACTAATGTGACTTTCTTGGCCTTGACTCAGCCCCCTATTATCTGACTTGGTAGTGTTTTTCCAGGTAATTCTCTGCATAGTCCCTAAACTTTGCTAAGTGTAAACTCTGCCCTGCTAGGACTGTATTAACCCTGATTAATGTTTTACTATAGTGGCTTTTTAAAATACTTTATTTCTAAAAAAAAAAAAGTCTAAATAAAGTCTGTCCCATTTTGGCTCTAGGATTGAACTGCTCTCCACAACAGATATCTGCCTAAGTATCAAATTAATTCTTCTTTGATTCATATTATGAACACTACAACCCCCAAAATAAAGCATGTCTTAACATAAAAATCTTCAGAGAGATGCTAGATCTTGGGATACTACCCTCTCTCGTTTGTATCTGTAGGAAGTTTTAAACTAGATTTTGAAGAGTATTCTTCAGTGTATTATGTGTTACTATGTCTTTTTTTTCTGGCACAATTTGAGGTGTGAAAAATGGTGCCAGAGTTCTCTGTGTCTCAAGTGGGTGGTTCATCTCTGTAACTGGATACATGAACCTTTTTCATGTATTCCAAGACCAAAGAACTAGAAATTATAATTAACTTTATTAGACATCTGAAGATAATTAAGCTCTTTACTCCATTTTCACTATCTAGTAATGTGCAAAGCAGACTATGTATTTTAAAATGTTGAAATGTTTTTCATTTAATAGATTTAATTCACATGTCAAAAAATGAAGATTTTTCTAAAATTCATTTTGTTCTTCAGAAAGCTTCTTTTTTAAGCCCACAAAGCCCACAGATCTGCCTTACTGCAGGCTTGCTTATGCATGTTAGGAGGGCAAGTCAAAAATTATAATGCTTATATTCCAGAATGATTGCTAAAGACATCATGCAGTTTTCCTGACATCCATATGTAATTTATAAGCAATTTGCTTTTAATTGCCTATAAATAAAGCATCAATTATCTTGTTTGGTACTAGATTTGATTATAAAATGCTAATACATTCCTTTTAACTTGTTGAAGTTAACTTGTGAGGGAACAAGTTAATGTGGTAATATTGGGAAAGGGTGGTGTTTTCAGTGCTGGCAGCCGTCATACTCTTTTCACTTTTTTTTTTCCCCCTATAACCTGAAGAATGGGAAGTTATCTGTGCTTCCTTTCCTTTGTGTTAGTAAGTGATGTTAAATAGGAAATGTCCACATCGAGTTCTAAAGTGAGTAGAATATACAAAATAGAATGGAACTACAACAGGAAGCAATAAATAGGCTAGCCAGGAAGTAAAAGATTGGAATGCAGCCAGAAAAATGAGAGGCTAAGATAGGCTAATAGGCAAGAAGCCTGACAGACAAGAGTAAGATCAAGGGGTGGCCCCAGCAAAAACTCAAGTCCAATTTGCACTGAAAGATGAAATTACTGGCATATTTGGGGCAACAGGCTTTTACCTGAAACCAATCTTTCATCATTTGTTTTGAGTTCTTTGTAAGCATAGTCTAACATGATGACTGCCCACCAGCTAACCGGCAGTAGACTTAAGTTGAGTGGCAGCTCAATACCCATAATCCTGTCATAAATACAGAACAGATAAGAGAGATGTTGGCTCTGCATTTGAGGAAAGAAAAGATGGATAGCGATTGAGTCTTTCTAGATCTTTAATCTACAACAGGTGCTCAATTATCTTCTCCTTGATCCAGGGCTTTTTTTCCTCATAGACCGCCCAGAACAGAGTTCCAGCACCTTTTTTGGATGTAACCTTAAAGGGTAGGCAAGGCAGGTTGTATGACGTGTGTGAGTTCCGGCACCTTTTTTTTTTTTTAACAAAAAAAAAAAGCACTGCCTTGATCCCTGTCTTGCTAACCTGAAGGCAAAACTTAGGTCAGCCACATTGGACTTGATGGGTTGCATGGGTTTAGGAATACAATACAATTGGGGTTTTGTTACTTGTTTGTCAAGCACTGAATTGGTCATCCGTGCATAGAGCAGGGGTGTCAAACTGCCGGCCCACGGGCTGGATGCGTCATGGCAAAACTGCACCCACCCCATTGACAGCAATGGAAAAAAGTCACGATATGTCACGACATGTCACGTGACATTGCGAGTGTGACATCCCTGGCATAGAGGAAGATTCCTTCAAATCTCCATCACTGGAGATTTTAAAGAAGAGATTGGACAACTATTTGTCTGAAATGGTATAAGGTTTCCTGCTTGAGCAGAGGGTTGGACTAGAAAACCTCCAGAATAATTCTGTTATTCTATTATTCTTTTTTGGGTAGCTAATACAGCTAGCTGACAGTTCTCAACCCTTTCATGCATAACTAGTACTCAACAAGTTGTATGTTAGTTTTAGTTGGGTGTATGGAATATATCTTGAAATGCATAATATAACTGGGGAGCATGTGAATCTTTCATTTCACCTTTCTAGCATCTATTACCATATTAAGAAATTGAACTAAATGTTTGTCTGTACTTCAGCTATATGAAATGGAGGTCATCCAGAATTATCTTTGCGTTTCAGGACAAATTTGCTCATCATATCAGAAAAATGAATTATTTGCTGATAAATTATATTAATGAATGGTTTGGCTAAAATAGTTTAATAGTTATTTATTGAAGGGGAATTTCCAAGAAAATATAACCATGAGAATTGCCTAACTCTTCACATTTAAAACGTGAAATGTCTTTCTTTTTTTTGTCAAGAAATAATACATTTTATTTTTTGACAATCTGCAGAATGTTCCATGAAGAAAACAGTTTAACAATGCTTTCTAATATATGAGGGTTATTGTAATAATATTTGTCTTTCTAAATTTGGTCCACCATCATTCATCTTTATACATTTTAGGGTATGATAATGTCGAAGCCAACATTATTCATAAATTATTAATTATCTGGAAAGTATAGAGCAGGGTTGTCCAACCTTGACAAATTTAAGACTTGTGTATTTCAACTGGGAGTTAAAAGTTGCCAAGGTTGGATATCCTTTTGTGGAGGGAGGAAGTCCTGATTTTAGTCATCTTTTCCAAGGTAACCACATTTAGATGAAAGTTTTCTGTGGAGAATTAAGTTACCTAATTGGGTTATTCTCCATTTGGAACAGGGCTGGAACTGTTGCAGACAGAAGATGGTGATTGGTGTACAATGGGAAGAGCTTTCTGAAGGACAAGATTATGTCCACCATGTAGTCCATCCTCCATCCCTTCCTCCAGTGATTAAAGTTCTTGATAAGAAACCAGGAGATTGCATGTTTTAGTCCTCCTTTAAGAATGGAAGTTGACTGCATGACTTTAGGCAACTCATTTTCTCTCAGCTCAGCCCATTTCACAGAGTTGTTGTTGTGGGGGAAATAGAAAACAGAAGCATTATATATATCATTTTCTTGATAGGTGTATAAAAATGCCAAATCCAACCTAAACATATGACTGACTGCAATCAACCATAATAATAATGTTGACAAAGTAGGAACAATGGTGCATTGGAATATGTGCAAGAATATTTGATTTGCCCAGAAGCAGGGAACTGATGGGACCATAAAATAGACAAAATAATAGAAAATGCAAATGCCAAAGTGCTCTGGGACTTTAGAATTCAGATAAGCATCTGCCATACAACACCCAAATTTTAACAGTTATTCATAAGAAAGACAAAAACTCTACATAGTGGACATTGGAGTACCTCGAGACATTAGAAGAGAAGAGGAAGATCTGAAGAAAAACATGAAATACAGAGATTTGAAGTAGAATGACTGTGGCAAAAGAAAGAAAATATAGTCTCAATAGAAACAGGTGCCTTGGTTGCAGTTCCAAAATATCTGGAGAATCATTTGATCACCATCAACACTGATAAAGTCACCATTAGTCAATTGCAAAAAGCAGCTTTACTTGGAAAAAAATTATATCCTGCCATGATACTTTAAACATAGTAAAACAACGTGTTCCTATCCCAGGTCCTTGGGAAAGAATTGATAGGTGGACAAAAATATCAGATTCAAGCTAAACATCTGATTTACTGTGTGACCAACTATAATAATAATTACAGCTTGCTGCCCCCAGGTGTGATGGTGGATGCTGCTTATAAACAATGGTGGGATAAGATGCTTTTACAAATCCAGTCATCTTCTGTTTTTGGAACTGAATAAGCATCCATTTTGCTCTTTGCTTTTGCTGGGAAATGTGATATGTTCCATTTGCATCTCAGTAATTTATAAGTTCACAGATATATACAATTATTTACACATTCATATCACAGAGATATTGTACATCCAGAGATAATCTAGTAAAAAAATTAAAGCACATCTCAGAAAAATATATAGCTGTTATTTATAGAGTACATAATGTAGTACTATAGACTGAAGCAAGTAACAATCAATATGAAGCAGCATATGAACAGGATTGACTGTTGCAGTTTTCCAACCATACACAACTCTGGGGTGAATTTCTCAGATCCGAATGCAAAAATCCCAATGAACAATAGTAAGTTGCAAGGAGATAACTTTGTTGCAACTTGCATTTATCTGATCTGTAAATCAAATTGGATAACACTACCTTAAATTAAAATAGTCTCAACAATGCTTGTTTATGTAATGAACTAAATAAAGCATGAAAATCAGAATTATCAATATAGTCTAACCATTAAAATAGAAAGACTAGTCTTTAAGCCCTTCCACACTTTGGTACCTTTCATGTCTACAGCTCTCAGCTCAGCTTTTGCGGCTGTGAAATCAAAAGCAGTTATCATGTACAAAAACAAAGTTCCATGATTTTTTTCCAGCTACTTGTCCATCAATCCCGAAAGAAAAAAAAACCTCTGGTCCAAATTGTATATTATACTTTAAAATCCTCTGAATTAGTACATGTGTATTTGAATCCAGTTTTTAAAAACTTTTTTACATGTCCACCAAACATCATAAAATGTCCCTTCTTGTTCACATTTCCAGCATGAATTTGAAGTTCCTTTATATATTCCAGAAAATGTGTTGGCACACACCGATGGTACCTCACTCTATAAAATTTCTCTTTAAGATCATAACATGATGTAAATCAGGGGTCCGCAACTCCCAGTCTGCAGATTGGTATTGGTCTGCGGCCTGTTGCAAACCAGGTCACACAAACAACTTGTGAGTGCATGAAACTTCATTTGTGCATATCATGAGATCTAGGCTGCACATGTGAAACCATCCCACCCCCACCGCTGCCACTGGCACTGGTGGTCTGTTGAGCAAGAAAGGTTGGGGACTGCAGCTTTAAACCACATATTTTTTTCCATTGTTCCATCTGTATATTACAATCAAAATTTTTGTCTACTTTATCCTATATTTTTTCACATGTTCTTCTGTTTAAAATTTTACTAAAAGTTTATACATTTTTGCAATTACATGTTAATCATTTATACACAATTCTATTTAAAACTCAGTCTTACAATGTTCAAAACCAGAAAATCTACCATAACCTTTCTAAGAACTATAAGTAAGAAAACCATTGAAAATTATATCCCTCTGCTATCAGTTCTTCTGTTGATTTTATTTTACATTTGCTTTGAGAAAATTCTAGTTAGTCATGTGTGTTGGCCCATTTGTCATCTATAAAATGCTTCTTGTAATGAAAAGGCCAACCTGTTTTCGTATCTATTACATATTCTCAAAATGTCATGTCTATATCAATATGTAGTTGTATCAATGTGGCGGGGCTAAAAACTTGCTGTTGTTTTCTTGTGTCTTGTTTTGACTTCTCCCACATACAATAAAAACCTCCGTATTCATGATTTTCTTTAACATGTAACTTTATATTGGAAGAAAATAGCATTTTTTTTTTCTGCTTCTTGCCTGCGAAGGAAAAATCTATATTCCTGATGTAATTTCTTCATCTGCTTGCATCTTTTCCATAATGATTATGTTCGGCCACGAGGTGGGTCTGTGCGGGTGTTTTGGAAAATTTGACTATTCAGTATAAATCCAGTTGGTTATATTTAGATAAAATGATGTATTCCTTATTTTTCAGACATTGGACTAGAATTAGATAAAATAATGCTGTTTTAAAGTAATTTGAAATGTTTACTTGAACTTATTAAAATAATTATATATCTTTTAAAGATGGCAAGATAGTAATTGGCAATTCTTTTGCGACCCTCCAAGAAAAAAATGAAGAAGTTATATGTCTTTTGAGAATATTGACGACTGTTGAAAAATGCAAGATTTTGGGTAGAGACAGTATATCTGGAGAAATGTTAAATACAGTTGTGATTTGTTTATAAAATGCCTGTGTATGAAAAGTGATATTGAGCAAAACTGTGTATACTGACCAGATCTTTGTTCTTTTGCAGGTTCTTGATAAATGTATGAATGTGAAAAGAAAGTTTATATTATATTTATTTATTTGAGAATGATTAGGCTTAATATATCAAATTTTGCATGGATGTAAGTCATGTGTGAATATAATGAAATGCTTAATTAATTCTTCAGAACTGAGCAGGAAGTAAGAGAAAGATGTGTGATGGCACAGTGTTTAAAATGCAGTATTGCAGGCTGATTCTTTCCACAGCCAGCAGTTCGATTCTCACCAGCTCAACTTTTTATCCTTCTGAGGTCAGTAAAATGAAGACCCAGATCGTTGGGGGCAATATGTTGACTGTGTAAACCTGTTAAAGAGGGCTGTAAAGCACCGTGAAGCAGTATGTGAGTGCTATTGCTATTGTTTATTTATAAATAAATGTATAAGGAATGGTTTTGGTGATGTTACAGATGTGTTGGAAGGGGATATGAATGTTTATGTATTTGTTTTCCTTTTGCAAATGGTGTTGCCTGAAAACCTGAATTATTTGCAGTAAATGTTAGATTGTAAAATGGAATGAGGACAGATCTGAAAATTGTATTGAAATTTGCAAGTTATATCTAAATGATGAAAATTTAGAAGAAGTAGAGGCATTTGGGCATCTTAGTAAAATGTTTGCTAAAGATGGGATGGTGTGGGATCTGTTGCAATGAATGAATGTTGAAAGTTACAAAAATGGCATGTTTCTGGACATTCTGTTATATGGAATTGAGTATTTTCTATGTCAGAAGGAACATAAAAATAGTTGTATGCACTGGGAATTACTGTAGGTACTTAAGAAGGCTTGGTGGCAAGCAGATAAGATGAAGAATGAATGCTGAATGAATACAAAAAAGAGCAGATGTATAAAATAAGCAGTGCTTTTTTTCTAAAAAAAAAAAAAAAAAAAGGTGCCGGAACTCATACACGTCATACAACCCACCTTGACTACCCTACAAGGTTCCATCCAAAAAAGGTGCCGGAACTCCGTTCTGGGCGTTCTATGAGAAAAAAAGCCCTGAAAATAAGCATCTTGGAATGGTTTGATCATATAGAAAGAATGAGTAAAGACAGAATTGCCAAAGAAATATACGAAGGTTGATTAAATGGTTGAGAGGAAAGGAAAGATCATGATTGGATAGAGTTGATCAAAACTTTAGAAAAAGAGAGGTGAAAAGCTTAAATAACCTAAGGCAGTCAATGAATTATAAGAATGTGATGGAAAAAAGGATGGCCTGCAAGAAAAAAAATATGGAGAAGTATAGTGAATGACATAAGGGGAAACTAGTTTTAACTATGTTTATAACCTGCTTTTTTATTTTATGCCTTTAATTTTGCTCACCTGGAAAAGGAACAGTGTGATAGGTGTGTACATATGTATGCGAACTGAAGGCACAGAGTAAGTAGCATAACTGAAGATCTATACAAATAATTACAAAGTTAAAGAAAACTTTTTTTTAGATCTAATTAGTAATGGATCAGTTTCAGTAGAGTAATTTGCTTTATATTATGTTCACTATGAAAGCAATGTTAGTTTACCAGTTTGGAAGGATAGTGTATGTTTTATTTCCAGTTCCAGTTACTAAACAGTAGGAAGGGATTAACTATTCCAGGAACACCAAATTGTCTCATGTTTGTAAAATAATGGAAGTTTGGATATATAGTAGTATACAATAGATGGTATCTTAATTCCTGACATCTATTTCTACTGATTTTATTGGCAGAATATCTACCCTGATTTTTTCCTTCCCTCCCTCCCTCCCTCCCTCCCTCCCTCCCTCCCTCCCTCCCTCCCTTCATTGAGATAAATAAATGGAATTTTGATGTTTTTAATAAACAGAAGGAATATGTCTTATACTAATTTTTCATATAGTGAAGAATATTTAAGTCAAATATAAAGGTAGATGCTATGGGGAGGTGGGGTGGCTATAAATATTTCACATGGAGAATGTTGTTCTGTCAAAACATAATGCAAAGTCACAATGATGATGTTGGTGATGATAAAAAAATAACAGCAAATTCAGTGTGGGAGTCAGTTTGGCCTATAGGTTAACATATGCTGGGCTAGAAACCATGAGTTCTAGTCCTGCCTTAAGAACTGAAGCCAAGGAGAGACTTAGGGGCCAGTCATTCTCTCTCAAGAGCAGGAAGCAAAGGCATTTACAAAAATGTTGTCAGGACCCTGCATAGACTTAATCTTATAGGTGCCAGCAATTAAAATTGATTTGAACACATACACATGGTGTGTGCGTGCACACAATTTGCCCAGCTTAGACATTTTTTTTTTGCTTCATTAGTTAGATAAAATGTTATTTTATATTGCTAGAATTAGGAAATGAGAACAGCAAGTAAACCTCAGATTTTACAAGACCATTCTCACAGTTTACTATTGCTCTGCAACTGGCTCAGGAATTCTGGGAGTTGAAGTCCACGAGTCATAAAAGAGCCAAGGTTGCCTATCCCTGCCCTATACCTCATATTGACCACATAGCTTTTCCTAGCTGGTGTGAAAATTGTCAAATTAAAAACTGTAGATGCACTATAGCAGGATGAATTAATACCAAGAAGGCAAATAGTAACTTCACAAACATGCCTTGTTTGTGAACTTGGATTTGTTTGTACTGTACAGGCTTTGAAATGATTTGAGCATACCAACATCTGTAATTTTAGATTGGAAAATTTGTAGTGTCGCTGAATTTCTATGATCTTTGGAAAAAAAATAAAACAAAACCAACAACTCAAACCAAACCACAATTTGGTTGTCAAAGACTTTGCAAGAAGAAACCCTAGGAACCGTGGGTGGATGTGGTAGGAAGCTGTCGTTATATCCCAAAGAACGGCTCCCTTATTTTCAAAAATAGAAATACAACGTGGCACAAAGACCTGTTGCACCTTGAAGTTGGATGTATTGCTAAATGGGTATATAATCTGCATAATAATAATTACTCTAAAAGGTTTATTATATATGATGGAGGAAGATTGAGAACTGATGTACTGAACAGTGTTGCAATTTCTTAAGGATTACAAATTGTGAAATTCAAAGACACATTTATATTAAAGACAAAGTATCTTTAAACATTTATTATAACATGTATATAATTATATCTCCTTAGAAAAAAGTTCATTGAAAAGCTGTGGTGTAAGTTGAAGCATGGCAGTACTTCTTCACTGATATCTTAGATGTAGTGCTGATTTTTAAAAAAACAGTTATTTGCTAATTTGTAAGAATCGGTTTACCATCTGTTCAGTTCATTTTGCTAATTTGCTGAAATGAATTAATTAATTCAGAAGTACCATAATGAAAAATAAACACATTGTTTATAAAATGAGTCAATTCATTTCACTATCTCATTAAGATGAAGCTGATATTATACCATTGTATATATTATGCGTAATTGTACATTTATTAAGCACACAAATATCAAGCTAATATTACACTTATCTATTGGGTTTTAATATTAGCTTGATATTTGTGTGCCTACATTAGAGAATAATGATTTTCTGTACAGAAATATTTCAGTATGAATGGTGTTATAATTTGACATCTCACAAGAAATTATAACTACCCACTGATAATTGACCCTGAGTTATCTGTATCAGGCTTACTGTTTTATAATAATTACTCCTGCCTTTTTCCAGACCATCATGCTATGTCTTCATTTCCCCCCAATGATCTTTAAATAGTGGAGTAATCATATTTGCTTCATACACATGACATCTGCCATTCTGGCCCAATAGAATATTTTTTTTCTATTGTAATTCCACTGTAGATTGTAAATAAAAAGGAGAAAGATGTTATAGCTCATGGGGCATCTTTTTAAATAGAACACAAAGAGAGTCACTGGCCAAATGAAAAAAGATTTGTTCCTTTTTTTCCATTCGTCCTCCTTAAGAGTTATTTTCCACTTCATGAATGGAGCCCCTTTGAAGCAGAGATAATTTTCAGTAGATTATAGAACCAAACATACAGAGACCATATATCCAAACCACACATATATCAAGTAGCAAGATGTCTTGGGCCAGCCCTGCTTGATTGAAAGTTTCTAAAAGTTATTTTATGATGAGATTTGTCCCAGACTCAAATTGGGACCTAAGATTCCCCCATTGAGAAACCATCACAAATCCAAAATTTGTTTTTTCTTCTTTGCTATAACGCAATACAGATTTATTTATTTTTGGGGGAAAATATAAAACTTGGAAGACAAAACAGAAAAAAGATAGCAGCCAAAATATAACAGTCACCCCTTCCAAACTCACAATATGACAAATATTTTTTTGAAAAAACACAATGTTTGGAGAAAATAAGAGTTGATTTGATAACAAAAGTAATATGTTTGACATATGGGTCAAGTAAAAAAAAAAAAAAAGATAGAGGAGTCCCTGTGGATTTTACTCCACTAGTAGTTGCTGACTATAGGGGGTAGTGTTTATTTCAGTTTCAAGGCCATTGAGCCAGCACTGTCTGAAGACATTTCTGTGGCCATGTGTCCAGCATGACATCATGGAGCGCTGTTACCTTCTCACCAAAGTAGTTCCTATTTATCTACTTGCACTTGTATGTTTTTGAACTGCTAGGTAGGGTGGAGCTGGGGCAAGTAACATGAGCTTGCCACATCACATAGTGCTTGGGTCTCAAACTTGGGCTGCCCGTTTTCCAGCTGACAGCCCAGCTTCTTAATTGCTGAGCCACCACACTGGCTATATGCTTCAAGTACATGTCTATAATTGTGCTACCCCATTAAAAAGGCCCCTCTCCTGTAACTATGATTTTAGTAAGGCTATTTGGAGAAAACCCTTAGAGAATGATAACGGGATATATATTTTTGTCTCCCAAAACTAATTATATTAGCCAAATAGTCAGTTCAGTTCTCTTCATCTTCCCTTTCAATTCCCATTTGTTATCAAAGACAAGATGAAAAAGAAGGGAAATTCAGCTGTGATTTGCAGAAAGGCCATGTGGGTTCTCTGTGATTGAAGGCAAGAATCTTCTGAATACTTCTGAATGTTGATGATGAACATCACAGAAAAACCACAATCTCCTCATCAGTCCCTAGGAGCTTTTGAAAGACCATTCCAGATTAGCAAAATCTTGGTTTAACCAGCCAGGGTCATCTTAAAGCAGTGGTTCTCAACCTGTGGGTCGGGACCCCATTTGGGGTCAAACGACCATTTCACGGGAGTCGCCAAACAATGCAGTCCGCCATTTTTTCCCCCTTTTCCTAAGCTGTGCTACTCCATTTTATTCTATTGGCTTTTGAAAGCCAATAGAATAGACTCTCTTGAATAGAGTCTAATTCTATTGGCTTTCAAAAGCCAATAGGAATTGTCCAGGCTGTCTCTGCCCTGATGAGCCCGCCAAAAGTCCCATTCTGCAAACAATGCTGCACCAGTTGAGTAGTCCTCAACTTATGACCGGTTGAGTAGTCCTCGACTTACGACCGGTCGGGGGTCGCGGCATTAAAAAGGTTGAGAACCACTGTCTTAGAGCAACCTGACCAAATAATCTGTTCCACATGTCTTAAAAATATTTTCTGATACTCTTTGTAATACCACAATATTATCTTATGCTGGCACATCTCAACTTTTGTAGGAATACAGTCTATTCTCTTCTGTTAAGCCTGAAGCTATGTGGATTTTTTTAAAGATGATTAAAACTTCTTTGCATATCATCAGTAAATATCACTAATTTCTACTACCTGCATGGTGGAATTTCATAAGAATTCCCCTTGCAGTTACTAATTACTAACAACTTGTCCATGATAATCCATAATAAAGGTAAAGACTCTCTTGAGCTGAGCTGACTATACTGTCACATCCATGTAGTTTTCTTGGCAAGATATAAAAACTTGTTTGTCACTGCCTTCTTCTAAAATGTCTTCTTCTCAATTTCCCCAGCATACAGCTTTGATATTCCCTGGGGGTCTCCCACTGAAATGCTAAACAAGTCTGACCCTGTTCAGTTTTTTTCCAAACTGCTGAAAAAGTACAAAAAAAAAAAAAAAGTTTTGTTTTGGTTATTTACACGCAATTCCCCAGGTAGTTGTGACTGGATTTGGTACACTTGACTATTGGATACTGTTGTAATATAGGTGCTACTCCAAGTAATGTGACTTTTTGTAACTGGGTGTTGAGATCCTGTCTATTCCTAGTGGCCAGTGCCCCAACTATTGAAGAAATTGCTCCTGCTTTGTTTGACTGTCAACTGTATGCTCCTCTTAGGCTTAGATATTTAACACCCCTACTTAAAAGAACAATCCACTGGGATCTCAATGGCAGATTGCCCTATTTCCTCCTTGCCTCTAATGTATACCTTTTGAGCAGAACTGCAAGTTTTTATTTAAAGCAATTGAGCTAAGAAACCATTACTTTGAACAGATTGGGATATCCTGTAAAGGTGAGGTATTTGTTTGAGCAGTGATTCTTTGTATTTACCATATATTTTATTACTGTATTTTTCTTTTATCTATTTACCCTGGAATTAAATCCTGCATTTGTACTTTATTTTATTTTTCTGATATGGTCCTAAGACTAATCAATTAGTAAACTCCTCTTCCTCCCCCTAGTGTGTCCAAGGGCTTGTCCAGATCTTCTGGTAGGACACCAAGTGCTACTAGTACCACTATATTATTTTCTTTTTCTAAATTTGCTTGAAGAAATCATCACTTTCAAAGTTTTTCAAAGCACTTTCCCCATCTTTAGTGCAAACTTTAAACAAATACCTCACCTTTACAGGATATCCCAATCTGCTCAAAGTAATGGGTTCTTAGCTCAATTGCTTTAGTGCAAACTTCAATTAAACCTGGCCAAGAGGAAAGAGAACGAGCAATGTTTTTGCAGTTGTAAATCGGACTATTCCTTCTCATTTTTTTTGTTCAGACATCTGTTCTTCAGTTTATTCTGTGTCTGCATGACATATATGTGTGTATATGTGCATGCATACATATGCACGCAAGCATATACTTGCACACATACCTTTTCTGTTCTTCAAAATAATGTTTACTCAGTATTTTCCAAGCGTATCATTCCTTGAGTGAGAACTTCCTAGTAAGAATAATTACTGCCAATTTTGAGAGCACTGAAAAGAGGATGCTTATTTCAGAAAAGCTGACACAGCTTTACCTATAAAATAACAGCCCAAGACATCTGTTTTCCATCGGTTGGTTGTATCCTTACTGCACAGTTGAGATCATGAAGTTATTTTTTGTTCCTCTCACATATGGCAAATGCTTTAATTTGTATAATGCTCAGTAACTGTAGAGCTCTTGACTGAGGAAGTATGCAAAGAGCATGTGTCTCAATGCTCTACCTTGCACCAAAGCTTGTGCATATGGGAAATTGGACAAGAACTCTGCTAACATCCCCCAAAGTGCTTTCTCAAGTAGTCCAGTCTCAGGAAATCTGTATTATGGATTTAGATTGAATTTCATTGTTTGAATCGACTTGTTTATATATTATCCTTCAGTTGGGATAATATATGCTGGGATAGTTCATAAGAAACACCCTGAATATTTTCCATTATTAATTTGGCTCTAAAGAAGCTCTTTTTGGGGGGAAAATTCATGATGGGATATCACGGAAAGAAAGTTTGAAAAGTTTAAATGTTATGCCTGTTCTGGACTGAAATATAATAAACTTGGATTTAGATTTGAATAGTCCATAATTCCTCTTCCTCCAAAAGCAGAATAGATCATTTCTTTTTTTAAAAATATATTTTATTGGTTTTTTTTTTAATTTTAGACACACCGAGGTGTTTGGATAAACAAACAATTCAAAGTGAAAAACATAGATAAGCAGCTCAACTTAATACATTCACTATCATCTCTATTTCTCATAAATAACATAATAGATTTAATATATTCCTTTTCTAGCTTAAATTTCTCTTACTACTCCACCTGTTTTAAAGCTTTATCAATTAAAAATTACCATAATCAAATATTGTTTTACATCAACAAATTATCACTTCAAGTATCTCTACCACGTATATTAAAGTTTTTAATCTCTCTCAACCCTCTTCTTATCACCAATCTCATTCATTTCTTCTTCCAATGATAAGTAACTTAATTAAAAAAAAACAATGTTAAACCTTAGTTCCTTTCAATTCATTACTCAAACTTCAAATATCCAATTAGTTATCATACAGAATAGATCATTTCTAATGGCTTATTTCCCTTGATCTGTTTCTTATTTTCCAGGTAATATTTGGGTTGTGCTCTCAAAGGAAAATCTTGATTATGTGGCCAGGAAAAGCTGCAGCAGGCAGCTGCATTATCCATCATAACTGATTCACCAATTGTTAGCAAAAGGTGTTCCAAATTCTATGGATGCCAGTTAGTTAACCATATGGTTAAAGAAGTTCTCTGCAGGCTTCTACTCTGTGTGAAATGCATCCAATTGTTCGTACAATGGCTTTCAGAACCTGATGCTCCCTATCATTCCTGGAATTCACAACTCACACATTCAAATCACCTGGAGATCATTTTATATATCTAAGGTTCCACAAAATGTTTCTCACAATCTCTTTGAACTTAAGCTCCCATGCTGGAAGTACTTACCTGTAGTTAGAATTACTATCTTGTCCAACTGCCAGATTTAGCTTTGAATCGGAGAGATCTGGATTCAAGTATTGGCTTCAATTGTGCGATTTTAATTATATTAGCACTATATAACAGCTCTCAAAAGAAACCAGCATGGCTGCATAAAGAACTCTCTGACAAATTGAAAGATAAAAAGGACAAGTATAGAAAGTAGAAAGAGGGGCACTTAATTAAATCAGACTATCAACAAATAGCTGGAGCCTGCAAAGATGAAGTGAGGAAAGCCAAGGCTCATAATGAACTAAGGCTTGTGACCAAAGTCAAAAATAACAAAAAAAGCTTCTTTCAACATGTAAAAAACAAGAAAAAAGTGAAGGAAATGATTGGTCCATTAGTGGGTGAAAGTGGTAAGAAGGTGACTAGCAATAGGAAGAAAGCAGAACTATTTAACTCATTTTTTGCATCTGTCTTTACACAAAGGGAAAAAACAGATCAACCTATCAAAAATAGTGCCATAAAAAACAGTATAGGAACACAAGTTAAGATAGGCAAGACAATGATAAGTGAGCACCTGTCCAGCCTAGATGAATTCAAATCACCAGGACCAGATGGATTACACCCCAAGGTTCTCAAGGAACTGGCAGATGTGATCTCAGAACCACTGAATGATCTTGGAGCACTGGGGAACTACCAGAGGACTGGAAAAAAGCTGATGTCGTTCCTATCTTCAAAAAAGGGAAAAAAAAATGGATCCAGGAAATTACAGACCTATCAGCCTGACCTCAATACCTGGGAAGATTCTGGAAAAGATAATCAAACAACAAATCAGCGAACACCTAGAGGCAAACAAAGTCATTACTAAAAGCCAACACAGATTTGTCAAAAACAGATCATGCCAGACAAACCTTACAGCATTCTTTGACCAAGTGACAAAATTAGTGGATCAGAGGAATGCTGTGGATATAATTTACTTGGACTTCAGTAAAGGATTTGATAAAGTAGATCACAACCTACTACTCGATAAGATAGAAAAATGTGGGTTAGAGGGCATCACCACCAGATGGATTCGTAGCTGGCTGACCGGCCGTACTCAGCGTGTGGTCCTCAATGGAACCGCATCTACGTGGAGGGAAGTGTGTAGTGGGGTGCCCCAGGGCTCTGTTCTAGGCCTATTGCTCTTCAACATCTTCATCAATTATTTGGACAAGGGGATAGATGGGAAACTCATCAAATTTGCGGATGACACCAAGCTGGCAGGAATAGCCAACACTCCAGAATACAGGCTTAAGATACAGGAGGACATGGACAGACTTGAACACTGGGCGCTATCTAACAAAATGAAATTCAATGGTGAAAATAGTAAGGTTCTACATTTAGGCAAGAAAAACCAAATGTACAGGTATAGTATAGGGGGTATCTTGACTCAATAGTAGTAACTGTGAGAGGGATCTCGGAGTCCTAGTGGACAATCACTTAAATATGAGCCAGCAGTGTGCTGCAGCTGCCAAAAAAGCCAAACGCAGTGCTGGGCTGCATTAACAGAGGGATAGAATCAAGATCACGTGAAGTATTAATACCACTTTACAATGCCTTGGTAAGGCCACACTTGGAATACTGCATCCAGTTTTGGTCACCACGATGTAAAAAAGATGCTGAGACTATAGAAAGAGTACAGAGAAGAGCAACAAAGATGATTAGGGGACTGGAGGCTAAAACATATGAGGAACGGTTGCTGGAATTGGGTATGTCTAGTTTAATGAAGAGAAGGACGAGGTGGGACATGATAGCAGTGTTCCAATATCTCAGGGGCTGCCACAAAGAAGAGGGAGTCAAGCTATTCTCCAAAGCGCCTGAGGGCAGGACAAGAAGCAATAGATGGAAACTAATCAAGGAGAGAAGCAAGTTAGAAAACTAAGGAGAAATTCCTGACAGTTAGAACAATTAACCAATGGAACAAACCTGACCTCCAGAAGCAGTGGAATGCTCCAACACTGCGAAGTTTTTAAGAAGAGATGGACAGCCATTTGTCTGAAATGGTTTGTTAGGGTTCCTGCCTGCGCAGGGGGTGGACTCATGGACCTCCACGATCCTTCCAACTTTATTATTATTATGATATTATTATTATTATTATTATTATTATTATTACTTATTATTATGATTATATTATATTATCGATCATCGCCAGTCAGCCAGATGTTAAGACTGGATTTGGCATTTTGTCTACCTATTGAGTCCTTACCCAGGACCTGGGATAGGCAGATGTGGATGTTTGATGGTATTACAGGTATCATCGCAGGATGGAAGCAGTTCCTAGTAAGGCCGCCTTTTGCAATTGACTAATAACGAATTTGTTAATGCCAATGGTGTTCAAGTGGTGCTCCAGTTGTTTTGGGATTGCACCCAAGGAGCCTATGACTATTGGTACTACCCTTGCTTGCTTTTGCCACAGTCTTTCTATTTCTATTTGTAGGTCTTTGTATTTTGTTCTCTTCTCCAGTTCTTTCTCTTCTATTCTGCTGTCTCCAGGCACTGCCACGTCCACTATCCAGACTTTTTTGTCTTTCGTATCGACAATGGTTAAGTCTGGGGTGTTATGTTGCAGGTGCTTGTCTGTTTGAATTCTGAAGTCCCAGAGCAGTTTAATTTTATCATTTTCTATGACTTTCTCTATTTTATGATACCACCAGTTTTTGCTTACAGGCAAATGATATTTTTTGCAGATCTTCCAATGCACCATTGTTGCTACTTTGTCATGCCGCTGCTTGTAATCAGTTTGTGCAATCTTCTTGCAACAGCTTACCAAGTGGTCCACTGTTTCTTCAGCTTCTTTGCATAGGCGGCAATTACTGTCTGTTGCTGTCTTCTCAATTTTGACTTTGTATGCATTTGTCCTTAAGGCTTGGTCTTGTGCAGCCAGAATTAGTCCCTCGGTCTCTTTCTTCAATTTCCCTGCTCTTAGCCATTGCCAGGTTTTATTATTATCTGCTTTCCCAGCTATTTTTTTCATGTATTGGCCATGTAGTGCTTTGTCTTCCCATGCCTAGATTCTGTTCTTCATTTGGTCTTTCTTGTAGGCCAGTTTGGTCTCTCCAGTAGTTAGTAAGCCTTCCTGATATACTAATTTCAGTGCATCTTCATCATTGTTCTTCAGATATTCTTCCAAAGCAATTTTTTCTTCTTCAACCATATGATGTACTTGTAGCATTCCACGCCTCCCACCCATTTTGCCTTCGGTAGATAAAGTCTATCAATGTCACGCGGGATTGAAGGGCAATGATTCATTGTCATTATTTTTCGGTGCCATCCATTGCCTTCTAGTTTCTGTTGAGTCCCAGTCCACTATTCCAGCTGTGTACCTAATGACTGGGATTGCCCAGGTGTTTGGATTGCCTTTATGGTATTTCCTCCATTGAGTTTGGATTTTAAGATCTTCTTCACTCTCTTGATGTATTCACCTATAATCTTTTTCTTGACTTCAGTGTGCTTGATGTTGTCAGCTTGAAGGATACCCAAGTATTTGTAGTATTCTTCCTCATCCAGACTCTTAATGTTATTTTCGTGGGGCATCTTGATTCCTTCAGTTTTCATTATTTTTCCTTGTTTGATAGTAAGTGTGGCGCATTTGTCCAAGCCAAACTCCATTACAATATCTTGGCTATATATACGGACAGTGTTGAGCAGCGATTCTATTTCAGATGCTGTTTTTCCATACAGCTTCAGATCATCCATGTAAAGGAGATGGGATAGTCTGGTAGATGTTTTTGATGTTTGATAGCCATGTCCTGAGGACTTGATCTGTAGTAACAGATCATTATTTCTTTGTTTTCCATCACTGTGTATCTGCGACGGGTAAACACCTTTTATTCCAGTAGTTCTGCAGCTGCTGGCCCTGGTTGCTCAGCCAACAGTCCTGAGTCCTGTAACCCATTTTTCACCAGATATCCAGGAACTCCAATATCTAGTGCGGACCTTGTTAACCCGGGCGACGTCCGAGCCGGTATGGCATTCTGAAATTTACGTCTCACCATATTTTTTATGGGAGAGACACTCTTTGTCTGACTCCTTTGATGAGACCTGTCCAGTATGGTTGAACCTCTGGCATAGCTCTCATCTTCCTCAGAGTACACAAGACCCACAACCACATCCAGGTAGTGCCTCACTGGGGGCAAGGTAGTGCCTCACTGGGGACAAGGTAGTGCCTCACTGGGGGCAAGGTAGTGCATTATTATTATTATTATTATTATTATTATTATTATTATTATTATATTTATTATTATCATTCATCGCACAGTCAGCCAGATGTTCAGCCTGGATTTGGCATATTGTCTACCTATCGAGTCCTTACCCAGGACCTGGGATAGGCAGATGTGGATGTTTGATGGTATTACAGGTATCGTCGCAGGATGGAAGCAGTTCCTAATAAGGCCGCCTTTTGCAATTGACTAATAGCGAATTTGTCAATGCCAATGGTGTTCAAGTGTTGCTCCAGTTGTTTTGGGATTGCACCCAAGGAGCCTATTACTATTGGTCCTACCCTTGCTTGCTTTTGCCACAGTCTTTCTATTTCTATTTGTAGGTCTTTGTATTTTGTTATCTTCTCCAGTTCTTTCTCATCTATTCTGCTGTCTCCAGGCACTGCCACATCCACTATCCAGACTTTTTTGTCTTTCTATCGACAATTGTTAAGTCTGTGGTGTTATGTTGCAGGTGCTTGTCTGTTTGAATTCTGAAGTCCCAGAGCAGTTTAATTTTATCATTTTCTATGACTTTCTCTATTTTATGATCCCACCAGTTTTTGCTTACAGGCAAATGATATTTTTTGCAGCTCTTCCAATGCACCATTGTTGCTACTTTGTCATGCCGCTGCTTGTAGTCAGTCTGTGCAATCTTCTTGCAACAGCTTACCAAGTGGTCCACTGTTTCTTCTGCTTCTTTGCATAGGCGGCACTTACTGTCTGTTGCTGTCTTCTCAATTTTGACTTTGTATGCATTTGTCCTTAAGGCTTGGTCTTGTGCAGCCAGAATTAGTCCCTCGGTCTCTTTCTTCAATTTTCCTGCTCTGAGCCATTGCCAGGTTTTATTGTTATCTGCTTTCCCAGCTATTTTTTTCATGTATCGGCCATGTAGTGCTTTGTCTTCCCATGCCTCTATTCTGTTCTTCATTTGGTCTTTCTTGAAGGCCAGTTTGGTCTCTACAGTAGTTAGTAAGCCTTCCTGATATACTAATTTCAGTGCATCTTCATCATTGTTATTCAGATATTCTTCCAAAGCCATTTTTTCTTCTTCAACCATCTGATGTACTTGTAGCATTCCACGCCCACCTATTTGCCTTGGTAGATAAAGTCTATCAATGTCACTGCGTGGATGAAGGGCATGATTCATTGTCATTCTTTTTCTGGTCTGCCTATCCAGTGCTTTTAGTTCTGCTTGAGTCCAGTCCACTATTCCAGCTGTGTACCTAATGACTGGGATTGCCCAGGTGTTGATTGCCTTTTTGGTATTTCCTCCATTGAGTTTGGATTTTAAGATCTTCTTCACTCTCTTGATGTATTCACCTCTAATCTTTTTCTTGACTTCAGTGTGCTTGATGTTGTCAGCTTGAAGGATACCCAAGTATTTGTAGTACTCTTCCTCATCAGACTCTTAATGTTATTTTCGGGGCGCACTCTTGATTCCATTCCAGGTTTTCATATTTTCAGTGTTTGATAGTACGGGGCACATTGTCCAAGCCAAACTCCATTTACAATATCTTGGGCTAATATACGGACAGTGTTGAGCAGCGATCTATTTCAGGATGATGTTTTTCCATACAGTTCAGATCATCCATGTAAAGGAGGTGGATAGTCTAGAGATGTTTGTTGATGTTTGATAAACATGTCCTGGTTATTCAGTATTGTTGACAGAGGAAACAGGCAATAACAAACTAATAATTGTGATAATGAATCTCCTTGAAAGATTCCTCTCTGATATTAACTCTCCCAGCTTTTACCATTGATCTTCAACTGTGGCTTCCATTGTGGCCATCGATTTTGTACAATTTTTTGATTGTTTCCTACTTACTCCTGTTATTTCTAGCACTTGATTATCAATCATGTGGCAGAGTTAGTCAAATGCCTTTTTGTAGTCAATCCATGCCACATTCAGGTTGGTCTTCCTTCTCTTGCAGTTTTCCAAGATCATTTTGTCTATTAGGAGTTGATCTTTTGTTCCTCTGCTATTGGGGCTGTTTCCTTTCTGCTCAGGTGGAAAGAGTTTGTTTTCAACTAGATGCTGTTGTACTGCATCAGCTACCACACCAGTTAGTAATTTGAAAGTTGTTGGTAAGCAGGTAATTGGCCTGTAGTTGCCTGGTGTTGCCCCTTTTGCTGGATTTTTTCATTATTAGGTAGGTTTTCCCAGTTGTTAGCCACTTTTCAATTTCTCCTCCTTGTAGTATATTGTTGAACTGCTTGGAAATGAGTGGGTGTATAACAATTAGATGTTTCAACCAAAACCCATGCAGTTCATCTTCACCTGGTGCTGACCAATTTTTGATTTTCCTTGCTCTTTTTTCTACCATTTTTGTTGTTATTACTAGTTCTTTCATTTCAACTTCTGTTTTACTTGCATCCACCTCTTTTAACCAAGCTGCATCCTTGTTGTATTTCTTTGGGTTTATCCCATATCTGCTTCCAGAACTGCACTGTTTCTTCCTTGTCAGGTACTGACTGATTCCTTGCAGTTTCTCCATTGATGGATTGGTAGAAACGTTTCTGATTGGATTGAAATTGGAGGTTCTGCCTATAGTTTGTAATTCGAGCTTCATATCTACTGATTTTCCTGGCTATAGCTGTTATTTGTTGCTTTATTATTTCCAGTGCTTCCTTGATCTTCCTTGTTTCTAAGTGTTATTTCTTGATTAGGTATTCTTTGGTCTTCTTGTTCTTCAGCTTCTTTTTTTTCATCTGTTCTAGCTTGCTTGCATGTGATCTTAACTTTCTGATCTTATTTTCTAGTCTACATTCCATTTTTGTGGTGCACTGGTTTGTTTGTTTTTTCTTTTTTTTTGATTTTACATCCGAGTATTCCTGTTATAACTGCAGCTGTGCTGTACATTAATTGGTTTATTTCTTTGCAGTGAATTGGTGCTTATACTTGATATTGCAATATTTGCATCTTTTAATGCTTGTGCCAGCTGTTTCTTTGGAACAAGCTTCAATGCAGGTAGCCTTATTCTGTTGTTTTTGTGCTGTTCTAGATGCTCAGTTATTCTTTGTTTCAATTCTTTTATTTCTTTAGTTAGAGGGGTTTGTTCTTCCTGAGGTAGAGGTGCCTGGTTTCCAAATGAGAACAGTTGTATATCTCTGCTAGATTCCTTCACTGCCAACTCCCCCTGGTTTGCCTCTACATTCTGAATTACTTCTGGTAAGGCTTTGATTTCTTTGCCCTGGGTAAACCTTTGCAGTTCGTCCAATTCTGTTTTCTGTAAATACTTTTATTTCGTGTTATAAACTCGGCGTTGATCTGCCTAGTCTCTGTTCTGTTATTTCTGATTCTGGATGTTGTTCTTTCCAGAAATTGGTGCATTCGTTTTAGATATCCTCGTCTGTTGGACTTGATCTGTAGTAACAGATCATTATTTCTTTGTTTTCCATCACTGTGTATCTGCGACGGTAAACACCTTTTCTTCCAGTAGTTCTGCAGCTGCTGGCCCTGGTTGCTCAGCCAACAGTCCTGAGTCCTGTAACCCATTTTTCACCAGATATCCAGGAACTCCAATGTCTAGTGCGGACCTTGTTAACCCGGGCGACGTCCGAGTCGGTATGGCATTCTGCAATTTATGTCTCACCATATTTTTTATGGGAGAGACACTCTTTGTCTGACTCCTCTGATGAGACCTGTCCAGTATGGTTGAACCTCTGGCATAGCTCTCATCTTCCTCAGAGTACACAAGCCCCACAACCACTTCAAGGTAGTGCCTCACTGGGGGTTATTATTATTATTATTATTATTATTATTATTATTATTATTATTATTATTATTATTATTATTATTATTTTCCCCTGCTGCCCTCTTGGAAGTAGTTCTCCTTTTTTCCAAACACCTCCTTCTTTCACAAACATTGGAACTCTGTTGTTCCAGTGCTTTTACATACGTTTTCGTGAGCACAATTGTTTAAAAACTGACTCAGGTTACTGTTCAGTTTGCAGGTGTCCTTTATTTCTGAGCTGCTTAGACATAAACAGTATTGAAAAATCAGGCGGAAATTTTTCCTTCTTAGCCAGGTAAACTCAGCAATGCACATTGCTTGGACCAATTGTTTTCAGGCTGATTAGGGTATGGATAGTTACATACATGAGGAAGAGGGTCTTTTCAAAAAAGATTTTACCTTTTTTAAAAAATAAAATAAAATTGCATTATGTCCTTCTCCTACCCAGCCCATTTTATGTAATAAAACCCTTTTCAGAGAATTCTGATGAGGACATGTTATTTTCATTAAAAAGGCAAATCAATACTGTGTACCTCTTTATTTGAATGTCCCACTCATTTGTCACTCATGGAGTTTCCACTGCAGATGAAAGAGTGGGATCATCTGCAACGTTTATTATATACACTTTTATCTGAGTGGAAGCTGACTATATTACACAAAAAAAACCTGATACATATTATATAAGTAAAAATGCACTGTGGGTGTCAAAGCCTGAACCCGGCTTGAGAATATATGCTTCCTGCCCTAAAAGCCCTAAGATTTGACATGGATGTGCATCAGAAGATTGAAATCAAAATTCCACTGAAGTTTCTCCTCTCTATTTCTCCAAATCCATTTCTGTATAGCAGTCAGAGATCATTTTATCAGGATTGCCTCTTGACCTCGACCAGCTGTTTCTTGGGATGTTTACCAATCAGAATCCAGCAGCATTGCAATTGAAAGTAGTATGTCCCTATCTTTCATATATTAAGATCTCATTCTTCATATTGCCTCACTTTACCTCTGCTTCTTCTGGTCTATCTGAAATATGGATAGATGAATTTTATAACTTTCACGTATTATTGCAAAAGAACATTTGAAATACATATCCTTTCTCCGACTAGAAACAAAACAAACCATTTCCATTCAGTTTATATCATACTGCTAATTTCTTTGCCACTCAGAATGATTTTCTACATGGACGCTTGTAGGTATTATTTTGGTTTTTGCACTGTTGTCTCAATCAGTCAGTTTCCTCTATTATGTTCAACAAGCCTGTATTTCAATATATTAAACCTCTCCAGAATTTTTTCAATCGATTTGTTTATGGAAATAGTTTACACTATGCACTTTCTTAGCCTGAGAAAATAATCCAAATAGTAAATGTATCAGGTTTTTTTACAGTCTTTGGGGACTATTATACTCAAGATTGTTTTGCTAGTTGTAATGCTGTTGCAACCACTACTGTTTTAGGCAAGTCCATTCCTAGCAGGAGGCAGAATGAGACATCCATCTCAAGCATCAGATCTGAAAGGGATTTTTCTAGCTAGATTTTCCCAGACTGCTTGCCAGAAACTCCACTGAATCCATAAGGATCCTGCCCAAGAGTGCTTTCAGTTCAATATTTAAGAAACATTAATTATCCTTTCTTAATGTTCATTGGTAAAATAAAAACAGCACTCTTATTTGAGACATCCTAGACATTAATTGTCTCACATACATTATTTTTCCAATTCTGTATTTTATTATTTGAATTTCTATTGCAATGTATAAAAAGCTTATTTATCACTTCAAGTGTACATAGTTTGTCTAAGTCATTTCGCAATTTACAGGCACAGTCAAAGAGGGTGTAAGAGAAAAACGCCTAATAACTGAGCTATTTTTAAATTACATATGTGCTTTCCAGCTGCTATTTGCATTTTTAGTATGACCTTTATTGTTAATGTCTAAATCATACGAAAATGTGTCATCAATAAGGATTTTATTTGAATAGGGATGGTTTAGTAGATTTCCTCATTTGAAACATTATGACTTGATAATAGTTACTGAATAAACAGAAAAGTACCAGAGATAAAATATGATGGGAACTTTAATATACATGAAGAAATGATTACATTTAGATGTATACATTCTGTAATTAACAATACTTAATAGTGCAAAGTATCTAAAGTTGATGGCAGCTTCTAGCTATCTTTGGCTGATCTCAGAAGTTAATCAGGGTCAGTCATAACTGGAACTTGGATGGAGGGCTGCCTCAAAATTCCAGGACTGTAACCTCAATTGGAAAGTGAAACAAACACTCTGGAAGAAGCCAATGGGAACCACTTTTGTACAACTGCCAAGGAAATTCTTCTTCATATAATCATCAGCAATTAAACTCAGCTTGTGGGCATCTGATTTTTTTTTAACTTACACTAACTGCAGGGAATGCTACCTATTTGCATAAAAGTCATTTATTAAGAAATATCTAATGCTAATATACTCTGATCACAGGGCCCATAAAATAAAAGTAAAATATCTTCTGATGGTGTTGGCTGAAGTCCAACGTGCAATCAAACCTTCTTGTCCTATAGTGGCATATTATGGGACTGGCTGATTTCATATACTTTAGGACTCTCTGTCTAGATGGAAGTTTTCTGTGACTACAGAAAGAGAGAATCAGGGGAGAGATGCCCAAGCCAGGAGCTGATATAAAAACTTTACAATCTTGTTGCAACATAAAACATCAAACTAATGACAACAGATAGAACAACCAGATTCAGAACTGATAATAAAGATATCAAAGTGCTGGATAGCTTCTGCCAATTTTAGTTGACTTTAAGTATTTTTCAATACACTCTTTCTAACTTTGAGAAGAATGATTAAAGAGTACCTTAAATCTAAGCAACCAATGATAACAGTTAAAGCATATAGTGCTACATATTCATTGCTTTTAGCAGAATATATTTCTTTTAAAAGGACACACTTAACACAAACTATAAACATACATCTGTATAGGTGTATGTGGGGGGGTCATTGCTATTTATAAATATTATGTTTTACATCTATTTGTATTTGTTGTTGTTGTTAATTGCAAAGTCATGTCCGACCCATCGCGACCCCATGGACAACGTTCCTCCAGGTCTTCCTGTCCTCTACCATCTTCTGGAGTCCATTTAAGTTCACACCTACTGCTTCATACTTCCTAAATAATTGTTCCCTATCCTCCTATACTGTGACCATAGTAAAGACTGATTTTATTTGATAGTCCATAATAACATTTTCAGAAAATATTTTAGTTTCAGTAATTTTTAACAAAATGGAATTGATATAGTTTGTAACAAAGTACTTGTTAAAGAATTAATTGGAACCCCAGAATCAAAATAGTTCTCAGCCTGTAACCTACTACCGGTAGAAAGCTAAACATCTTTCTGAATGTGATTAATGTTGACCAACGTTGACTTTGTGTTTCAATCCCTTTGATAATCCATCAAGTTATTGAGAAATGGAGCTAGAAACATTTTTTGCCATCTACTTTTGAAGTAAAATACCTTTTATATTTCAAATTCTACTCAATTATAACTATTGTTAGAATTCTAAACAGCCAGTGCTACATCACAAGGGAAATTGTAAATATTATTTATATTATGATGCTTATCTGGAATAAATTAATTAATCTGATCTGTCTCATAACTTGAATCTATTGAATCTATTGTCCACTGTATTTTGGTAAGCTGGCTACAGCTGCTAGTACTTACAACTGGGACCAGAACTTCTGTTGCTAAGTCAATTGCACTCAATTTTACAACCTTTTTTTGCCACAGTTGTTAAGCAAATCACTGCAGTTAAGTGCATCGTGTGGTTATTAAATTAATCCAATTCCCCCCCTGAATTTTGCTTGTTGGAAGCCAGTTAGGAAGGTCACAAATGGGGACCACATTAGCCCAGGTTGATGAAAGTTGTCAAATGCCCGCAATTTGATCACATGACTCTGGGGATGCTGCAAAAGTCATAAGTGTGAGAACTGGCCATAAGTCACTTTATTCAGTACTATTGTCACTAAACAAATGCTGGTAATTCGAAGATTACCTATATGGAACTCAGATTAACAATGATGGGCGGGGGACATTATACTTCCCTGAACAAGTTCCAATCCAAACAGAGATAACCCTTTTCAGAGAATTCTGATGAAGATATGATATTTTCATTAAAAGGGCAGATCAATAGCATGTACCTCTTTATTTGAATGTAGGTAAACAGATGGAGTTAGATACGCTCTTCCATGACAATTTCTAGGTTTTTTTTTTTCTTAAAGGAACAAAAAATAAATGTTCAGGATTTCAATGAAATGTTTAATAGCTGCTGGTCATGAACTGATAAAAATGTTGCGGTGTTTGTGAGGTGGCCTGGGTGTGGACCACAGACCTTTTTTCAGTGCTGTTGTAATTTTGAACAGTCACTAAACAAATGCTGGTAATTCAAAGACTACCTAGATGGAACTCAGATTAAGAATTACAGGCGGGGACATTATACTTCCCTGAACAAGTTCCAATCCAAACAGAGACAAATGGAATCCAGCTTTACCCAACATTTTGCTCAAAATAGGCAAACAAAGGATGCTCCCCAGCATCATCCCTTCCCACTTTATTTGGAAAAAGTGTAATGCACCGCATATGTACATACAGAGACAATGCTTATAGTACAATATAAATGCAGTGACTGACACATTTGAAAGAGACAAGGAAACAGAGACTGAAAAAACTTGCAGTTTATATTTTCATTTCTGACCATCTTGTAATTTGCCTGTTTTCCTTGAAAGAGAGCAAGCAAAAGGATTTCATGGCCAATTGGTAAAGAAAGTAGTTTTATTGCAGGTATTTATGACAGGATGTAAACAGATTGAGTTAGATAGCTCTTCCATGTCAATTTCTAGTTTTTTTTTTTTTCTTAAAAGAACAAACAAATGTTCAGGATTCCAATGAAATGTGTAACAGCTGCTGGTCATGAACTGATAAAAATGTTGCTGTGTTTGTGAGGTGGCCTGGGTGTGGACCACAGACCTTTTTTTCTCAATTTACCACAAGGTCCTGTTGATGATGAATAAAGCTCCGGTTAGAAGACCTTTACCTGAGTTGCCTGCATTCTTAAATAAAAGGAAATAGATTTGAAATGATAGGTTTGCTGACGATAATCTCTTCCCTCAGAACTCTCTTCCTTCTTTTAAGGAAAAAAAATTATCTGATTTTACAGCTACAGAATTATATTTTATATGAGTTTAAGATTCATTGTATTCTTTTCCAACATGTGGGGAATAGGTAAAAATATAGACGAGAAATGCTACTTCAAGGACTAGTAACCCAGATTGCTATATTAAAAATGAAGAGTTTCATTTTAACTAGCATTTCACAGCAGAAGGGTCTATATTATGTCAAGTTGTTGCTGAGGTTTTTAACTTAAATTCTATAAAATCATGGTTCATATATTGTATTTCAGTCCACAATAAGCAGTGTATAATCTTGGGAGATGGGATTTTAAAAAAAAGTTAAAGTAGATGAGAACTGACATTAAATATTAAATGTTTAAGATACATTGAATATAGTCAAAACAGGCATGATACAAAAATGTAACCTTTTTATTAAAGAAAAGAACTTTGTGTAAGATTGAAGTAGATCAGTGTGCATTTTCCACATTATAGTACTTCTATATTATCTTGTGGCATAATGTACAATCATCTGCACGCCTAAAAGCTGGCTCTAGAGATTTTACTATACCTTCTCCTTATGAAAACTGGAACCCTGGAATAAGATTATGGAACTGAATGGCTAGAGTTAAAAGAATTATTTCACATCCCTCTCAAGCCCTCACAAATTAAATTGTAGTAATAATAATAATAATAATAGTAAAGTTGGAAGGGACCTTGGAGGTCATCTAGTCCAACCCCCTGCTCGGGCAGGAAACCCTACACCATTTCGGACAAATGGCTGTCCAGTCTCTTCTTAAAAACTTCCAGTGTTGGAGCATTTACTGCTTCTGGAGGCAAGCTGTTCCACTGATTAATTGTTCTCACTGTCAGGAAGTTTCTCCTTAGTTCTAGGTTGCTTCTCTCCTTGATTAGTTTCCACCCGTTGCTTCTTGTCCTGCCTTCAGGTGCTTTGGAAAATAGCTTAATTCCCTCTTCTTTATGGCAGCCCCTGAGATATTGGAATACTGCTATCATGTCCCCCCTTGTCCTTCTCTTCGTTAAACTAGACATACCCAATTCTCGCAACCGTTCCTTATATGTTTTAGCCTCCAGTCCCCTAATCATCTTTGTTGCTCTTCTCTGTACTCTTTCTAGAGTCTCAACATCTTTTTTACATCGTGGTGACCAAAACTGGATGCAGTATTCCAAGTGTGGCCTTACCAAGGCATTGAAGAGTGGTATATCCAAGAGTCAGTTTGGTGCTGTGTTTAAGGCACCAGACTAGAAACCAGGAGTGTATGAATTCTAATCCTACCTTTGGCATAAAGTCAGTTGTGTATTCTTGGGCCAGACAATAAGAATTAAGTCTGACTTAAAACCATATGGACACATTCATCAACACAAAAAGAGAATACCCAGCAGTAGAATTATGGAGGGATCTATGGTTGAACTAAGAACAGGGGCAAGTAGGAGAGTACAAGTGTGACCTCAAGGCAGCATCCCCAACCCCATCCTCACAGTCACGGCATGGCTTGTTTAGTTTCCCAGTGGTTTAAACAAAACCCAGCCACCCTCTGTGAGGAGAGACTTGAAACTTGCCCCTTAGAACATTTTAAAATGGGTGAAGACAAAGTGGCATGATGTCAATGTATCTGACAGGAGGTAAAAAATATGAGGAGATGGAATATGGAATGAGACCAAGGATTCTACCAATGAAAAGCCAATAATATTCAAATTCTGACATTATTGCCATAGGACCTTTCCCACACCAACTATCAGCATTTTCCCCTGCTGCCCTCTGGGAGATAGTTGTCTTGTTTTCCAAACACCTCCTTCTTTCACAAACATTGAAACTCTGTTGTTCAGTTGTGGTATTGGTTTCTTAAGATACAAAATTATAAAGAATCAGTAAAAGGTAGGAACACAAGTAATACAACACTGCTATTTGTTGACCATTGTGGCATGTAGCAACTGCAAAATAAACTGTCACCAATGTTTTGTGTGTGTGTGTGTGTTTGTGTGTGTGGTTATTTTCATGAAAGAGATCCATTTTGCTGCACAAACAGAAAAGGCTGGGTTTTTTTTTTTTAATTTCCAGCTCTCTATTTTGTGGTACTTTGAAGAAATTTGTCACATACTATCAGCTCCTTAAGTATATCTTTTCATGATCTTTTCTTTTCTTTCTTTTTTTTTTTTTTTGGTACTTCTGAAAATCTTTGCAGTCTTTCAAATTGGTTGATATCTCTCTTTTCTGTATAAAAGGTTCTACTGTATCTAAGTTTCCAAATTCATAGTAAACTAATTGCTTTTCTCTGAAAATTAAACTAGGTCACAGATTTTTCTGGATTTTTATCATTTGTGGTCTTTGAACCTTAGTAAATAAAAAATAATAAAAATATCCATTACATTGATAGCAAATGATTAGTATAATTAAGATTGAAGTTAAGAAGGCTGAGGCTTGATACTAACCAATGTCTGGTCAATATGAATCTCAAAAACCTAATATTATACACCTCTATTCCCATTTGTTTTTAATGAAATCAGAACCCTAAGGGACCCGCCTTTTAATTGATCAAAAAGCCAGGATTAACCACATTTTCTGAAATTTCTGGTTAAAACCCCGGAATATTTGCACAGGTGTTGCCATGTTCATTCATACTATATTATGTTTCTGATCTCTCCTTCCATTGAATCGCTATGTGCATTTGTGTATATGTGCACTGTGAAATGGACTGTATAAATT
Organism: Crotalus tigris; assembly: GCF_016545835.1. Classification (NCBI taxonomy): domain Eukaryota; kingdom Metazoa; phylum Chordata; class Lepidosauria; order Squamata; family Viperidae; genus Crotalus; species Crotalus tigris. Next base: position 4,544,683 of record NW_024100214.1, read on the forward strand.
CTGCTCTGGTCACATGATCAGGAGTGAGGAGGCCGTTGAATGGAACAGTGGGCAACATTTTGAGACATCTCCCAACTGTCTCTCCCAACAGCAGGAATTTCATTTCTATGCATGTCTTTTCTCTTCAGAAATCAGCCAGATCTGCCCCATTTTCAAATGCAATATTTCATTTGCTGGCTTCTCCTATCATTTCAAATTCAGCCCTATTCTGTTAAATGTTTAGAGAGTTATCATGGTGACAGCTAAATGGAGTCCCAACGCCCTTCACATAATTTTATTTTCATTTTTATTCTGCTGAGTTAGAAAGAGTACAAAACTAAAGCTTCTGGAAATAAATAAAATGCTTACTGAAATTTGAAACACAAGATGAACAACTGAAAGAATGTATGATAAACAGGCTAAAACTTTGGGTATAATATACAAATGGAACAATGGGAGTATATGTAGATAAAGGGATTAGAATTCACTTTATGTTATAATCTTAAAGAGAATTTTTATAAAATGATATACCATTGGTATTTGTTTAAACTGTATAACGGTACTTTGACTATACATTGGAAATCTGTATCAGACAGTTGTAAAAAGTCATAGTGTACCTATCATGGTTCTGAAGGGAAAATTAATTCATTTGCTGCCTACTTGTATCTCTGCCCATTTTGTATTGATAAATCTTGTTAAAACATTGGAAACATATTATATTAGAAAAAAATCAACTTCCAGGTTTACGTGTGGAAAAAGCATGTCCAAGTGCATTTTTCTGCAGTATTCTTTTGAAAGATTTGAACATTTAGAAAAATGAGAAAGTAAACCAAGACAAGACAAGACAACCTTTATTGTCATTTTTTTTACTGTGGGCACAACGGCACATATCAAAAATGAAATTTAGTTGCCCACTCTCAAAGTGAAAAACATACATGACACACACCTAAAACATACTACGTACAACATATGTGTAGACCCACACCCCTACATATACATAGCAAATAAATATTAAATACTGTCCATCTTGAGTATATAACGGAAGGAGGAAGCTTGAGAGTTCACAAGGTTAATGCTGTATGGAATGAAACTATGGCTGAATCTGGATGAATCTGGAGTTAAATTAACTTTGACCAATTCACTCATCTCTGCCTTCACTATTCACTAGAGCTACTAGCTTCCTTTTTTCCTCAAGCTGTACACACTGCAGTCTCTGATCTAGGCACATTTTGATAACTGATGGCTGTCCATTACAAAGATCTGCAATTCCCTTCAAGGCAATTTTACCTACTGCTCTTGCATGAGTATCTGAACAGCTAATGCCTCAACCTGGACTCAACCTTACCATCCATCTGATCAATTGGAATCAGTGCCAAGAATGCAAACAGAAGCATTCCACTTCCTGACTTCTTATAGCTAGCTTGAATTGGATCATTCCCAATTAAAAAGTAAATAGAACAGATGTGCATGCCATTCAGATGTGCATGGCATGGTAGAGAGAGATAAATGTTTAGAGCTAGGGACATTTATTACCAGGTTATATAAGTAAGAGATTCCTTCAAATGTTTACATTTCTTTACTCATGTACAGGATCTTCCAGTGCATGAGAAGGAAAAAAATTAAGATGGAATATAGAAGATTCATGGTTATTGAGTGGCGTGTGGCCTAGAGGTGAAGATACTCATGTTCCACTCGGAAGGTTGAGAGTTCAATCCTGGGTAGTGGCATATGTTTCTCTCCTAGGGCACAAAGAAAAAAAAATCTGCTGCAAATTCCACCTGGCATCAGGAAGGGCATCTGGCTAGTAAACGCTCAGTTCCATCCAGTCGCCTCAACTCTAGCCTGAATTAAAGGATTACATGGTCATAAAAAGGCAGTTTTTATAGGAGATGTCTGGGTCACAATGTTTGATTGATTAATTATATGCCATCAATATGATGTTGATTCTTAGCAACTACATAGATTTTATCCCTGATAATCAGTTCCTAACCTGGTACTTCAAATCTTCCAGTTGTGCCCCCATCACTACTGTACTGAGTCCATCCACATCGCTGCTGGTTTTCCTCTTCTTCTCTTTCTTTCTATCTTTCCCATCCTTAAAGCCTTCTCCAGAGAACTAGGTATTTGCATTATGTATCATTAAGCTAATTTGAATCTGATCATTTGGGTCTTGAGTGAGAATTCAAAGTTGATTTATTTGATGATCCATTGGCTTGCTTTCACGACATTCTCAAGAATATTCCCCAAAGCCATATTCTATTCTGCTTCTTTAAAATTACACTTCCACTTCTGTAGTGAGTCAAGTAAAATACTACTGCCTGTACTTTTCTGATATTTGTAGGTATATACAGTACATGCCATAGTATCTAAATATCCTTTCCAGCTTAGTTAGAACTTTTACCAATTCTTACTCTGATGCTTGCCATTTCTCTGTGGGTATTCCAATTTCTTATAGTCTTCCAACTTGTTTAATGACTAGACTGCTGATATAATTTTTCTTCTATTGCTAGAGATTCTTGTAAGAAGGGAATATCTTCCATGGAATCAAAGCCCACTGTTAAATATATTCAGTATTAAATTATAAAAATATTTTTTTATAAAATAGCTAATTTTTTTTAGCATGAAGTTTTGTAACACATCTGATTTAGTGAGTTACAGTTCACAAAAGCTTAGGACTTATAATAAAACATGTTTGTCTGAAAAGCTGCTACCAAACTCCTGATTTAGGGGAATAAATAGTTCTTCAGATATAATTAGACTTCAATTCTCTTTCTCTCAACCATGATGAGCAGAGTTGATTGTAATTACAGTTCAGCAACATGTGGGAAGATAACCATTTGTCAGGTCTTTTGGTGAGGATTCATGATGAATTGAACATCTCCAGAGGAACAAGGACTGCCTTATGGCCAGACCAGTAGCAGGATTAGAATAAGAATAAGATCTGTTTTTTGATTATCTTTTCTAGGATCTTCCCAGGTATTGATGTTAAACTGTTTGGTCTGTAGTTTCCTGGGTCTGTTTTTTTTCCCTTTCTTGAAGATAGGAACCACATCAGCCCTTTTCCAATCCTCAGGTATTTCCATGGTGCTCCAGGATTTATGAAAGATGTGGTGCAATGGTTCTGAGATAACATCGGCCAGCACCTTCATAATTCTGGGAAGTAATCTATTGGTGATTTATACTCGTCAAGGTTGGATAAGTGTTCTCTTACCATTTTCTTGCTTATTTTAATTTTTGTTTTTTGTTTCTAGTTTGTCTTTTGCAGTGGGTTTTTTTTTTTTTTGGTATGTTGGACTATAGTTTTTTTGTGTGTGAAGACTGATGTAAAGCATGAGTTAAGCAGTTCTGCTTTCTCCCTGTTGCCTGTTATTTCCTTGCCATCTTCTCTCTTTAGTGGACCTACAGTTTCGCTGACTTTTTTCTTGTTGTTAATGTGTTGGAAGAATTTTTTTTTATTATCCTTGATTTCTGTTGCAAGTCTTTGTTTGTTCTGAGCCTTTGCTTTCCTGACTTCATCTTTGCAATGTTCTGGCTGTCTGCTGACAATCGGCCTTAGTTATGTGCCCCTCTTTCCATTTTTTGTATTTGCCCTTTTTGTCTTTCAGTTTATCAGAGAGATCTTTGTGCAGCCATGTTGGTTTCTTCTTGAATTTCTTGTTTTTCTTTTTCAAAGTTTCATTTTTTCAGAGTTTCCCATGCTTCTTGGGTTGTTTTCCCCTTTAGGATTTTCATCCATGGGATCTTTCTTAGGTTATCTCTGAGTTAATGGTGATGGTGAATTCCGAATGCTAAAAATCTCTCCAGAAAAAGGAGTGATTGTGAGATTGCCCACATGTACTCTGGACAGTTGCTTCTCATGAGTAATCTGCAGGAATCAAAGTTTTTGCCATCAGCTTGCGAGTCGAGCAGCTGGGATTTGAGGGAATCCAACTAAGTTCACAGCCACAATGTAGCCTACATGGACATAAAGATCTGCTTGGCCTCGTTTCTTAATCACTTTTGGTAACTGCTTCTTAACTGTTTTTTAAGAACCTTCTGATCAACAATAACATGCATTGGGTGAGTTTATTTAAATCTTTAGAAACAAGAAGTTTTAAAACTAGGCTTAGGACATTAAACATTTTTTTTTTAATAAACAGCAAAAGAGTGATTAGAATTTGTTTTGGAAAGTTGTAAGTGGATTAAGGATCCTGATGGATTTGGCAAAAGATTCTGAAATTAATTGCAAGAATTCTATCTATGGAAAAAATCTGTTGTGTTTAAATTCTTAAAAGAGAATATGATAGGATGGCAATTTGAACATTGGACACTAAAGGGAACCAGAAGGAACTAACCATTACAATTAAAGGAAAGAACATTTAAATTTGACTTACTGATAGAAACTGGAGCAAAATATTTTAGCATTGGATGTTTTGGAAGATATTTTTGGACCCAGAAGTTAATTTTAAGGGTATCTGCCACTATAGATAGACTGTGTTTAAAAGAAGTTATGAAACAAATTTTACTGTTCAAGACTGAGACCAATCTGAAAGTGAATTTTAAAAGTAATAAGTTATAAGAATGACAAGGAAATAGATGCTATCCCTGGATATACAAATGAAAACAGCTGATAGGATTTTGTGAGAAGGAACAAAGAAAAAAGGAAAAGGAAACAAGCTATGGGACGTTATTTAAAGGAATTAAAGATCAACACTGTTAAAAATACTATTTGTAGTTTATTCGCTCAAAAGGAAAAAGCAGGATCTATTATTTCCCTCTGTAGCTTTCTTTTTAGTTGTATTTTCAAATTTTGTAACAGCAGTGAATTAATATACAGCTGTCGCCATCTCCTGGACACTAGGCAGAAGTGTTATGCAGCCAGAATTTCTTACATAATAATGAACATGTCAAAAATCTTCAATTCTCAAAGGTCATTGCATGGCAGCGCAGCATAGGAAAGGTTTGATATTTCTGTGAGCAATGACAGTATAGTACTGTGCTACAAGAACAAGACAAAAATAATAATGTATTAATGGCAAGCAACCCTTGGGGCAAGGAGTAGATTAAGAAGCCAATATATCATCCCTTGATGGGCTCCATCTTACTCTGGGGTTCCCAGGCTTGCTGGCAAAACCATGTCTTCAGGGCCTTTTGAAAGAGTGTCAATAAAATAACTCCACTATCCCATCATCTTACTCTAGAAATTGAAATTGTTAGATTTTTTAGTTTTGCTCCTCTGAGCAAATTGCTGGTCCCAGAAGTTTATTTTGAAGTGTTTTCTATTTAGATCTGAATAGAGGGGAATAGGGTTCAAAAATGAATTGAAAACATAATTTAGAGTAAGAGGTTATTTTATTATATATTTGGACCTATACAGGTAACCACAATTGAGCCCAAAATTCACGTTGCTAAATGAGACATTTGTAAGTGAGTTTTGCCCCATTTTATGACTTTTCTTGCCACATGTGTTAAGTGAATTACTGCAGTTGTTAAACTAGTCACACGGTTGTTAAGTGAATCTGGCTTAACCTTTGACTTTGATTGTCAGAAGGTTGCAAAAGATATGAGTCAGTTGTCAAGCATCCGAATGTAAATCACATGACCATGGAGATGCTACAATGGTCAAAAGTGTGAAAAATGGTCATAAGTCACTTTTTTCAGTGCCGTTGTAACTTCGAACAGTCACTAAGTGGACCCTTGTAAGTCAAGGACAATCGGTGCTAAAGAAAATCAGAAGTCATTCTTTTTGCATTTCTTTTTCTCGTCACTTTATAACTCCCCCCCCCCTTTCACCCTCTCCTGGAAGAGGAAGCAAAAAAGCTACAGGTAAAAAATAAAATAAAATAAAATAATAGATATTTGACTGTTTTTCCTGGCAGATTTTCTTCTTTCTAAAATTGCCCCTCAGTTCCTTTTGCTTTCCAGCTTGAGATTTAAATTAATGCCTGGTATAAAGATGCATCCATCTCATCAGGAAGCCCATGGGGCAGGAAAGCATTTCTGAAGGTAATTACGACCAAAGTATAGCTGCTAAAAGAAGAATTAATCTTTTTGTCACTTGCCATCATTCTTCCTTTCAAAATCTTTGCAAAGTAACTTTTGGGAAAAAAAATAATGCTTGGAACTTCCTTCCAAGTATTTACCTGTAATATAATCTTCTGCTCTGGATTGAGATCATCACTGAGGTCATTGATACTGCATAGTTCCTTTGTTGTCATATGATTATTATTTGCTCTGGAATGCTTTAAAGTAATTCAGCAGGAGGGATTTTCTCCCTGGCCTTGCCTCCATTGGAGTAACAGCTGCAAAACAGTAAGGGTAGCAGAAATTTTCATGCCTAATTCTGACTGGTTTATAGGAGAAGGCTTTCCAGTGACCGTCTTGATAGGGACATATAGATTACCACTTATAATACAATTCAAATTATGCCACAACTTAAGTAGAACTGGCCCCATATCTCTGAAAGCCTTTCGGAATACTTTGTTTTACAAAAATGTATGTCAGCTATCATGCTCACCCTTTTATTCACTGAAGCCTTTTTTTTTTTTTGTAAAATTGCTATTTAATATTGAGTTTTATTTATTTCTTCATTTGTTATACTTCTACTCTGTCCCAGTCTGATGACTCTTGGCAACTTATATAGTCTCTCTCTCTCTCTCTCTCTCTCTCTCTCTCTCTATATATATATATATATATATATATATATATATATATATATATATATATATATATGTTTCTGTGTTGTGTGTGTGTGTGTGTGTACGTATGCAGGTCTTGGTGTATTCGGGTCTTTTCCCATGTAAGATTGAGAGTATCTTGGCGATGTTTCGATGAGGTCCCAAGATACTCTCAATCTTACATGGGAAAAGACCCGATGGACCCGTGAAAATCTACGAAAACATATGTATGTATGTATGTATGTATGTATATGTATGTATGTATGTATGTATTTGTTTTTGTATATTTGTTTTCGTACGCCAAGACGTGCATATACATATACATATACATATACATATACATATATATATGTAGGTCTTTGGTTATTCGGGTTTTCTCCCGCGTAAAATTGGAAGTGTCTTGGCGATGTTTTGACGAAGTCCCATTTGTCATCTTCAGGCTGGTGTTTACAGCTTCGTGCTTCGATTATTCAGAGAAGCCATCAAGATAGAAAAACGCCCACACAGCATGAAAAACCAGATGATACCTCCCGCCTACCAGCCATTTGGAAACCCGCCCTTATTGACAAACGACTCCCTAACACAAAAAATGACACCAGACCCACACTCACAGAAACCACACAGGATGTCACCACCACACATCCATGCAAAAAGCAAACCCAAACCCACACCGATGATGAGGCACGACCACAAACCATTAGCCAGACCACAGCTGCATCATTAGCCACTTTAAATCCATACATAAAGCAAACTGACACCCACCATGAAGATGAGGCATGACCACGAACACGAAGCCAAAAAATAGCAAGGCAGCCCACCATCTTAAACTCCCCTGCAACTCAGACTAACCTGAGCACAACAAAGCCCCCACCCAAACAGAACACTCCCCCAGCCAATCAGAGTACAGCCAACCCCCCAGCCAATCAGAGCAGAGCCAAGCCCCTAACCAATCAGAACACACCTCCACCCAATCAGAACAAAGCCAAGCTCCCACCCAATCAGTTCATACCCCCACTGGCAGTTAAAAGGAAGAAACAGCCAAGACCACACATTGCTCCTCGAAGCACAAAGCTGAAAACACCAGCCTGAAGATGACGAATGGGACTTCGTCGAAACGTCACCAAGACACTCCCCATTTTATGCGGGAGAAAACCCGAATAACCAAAGACCTACATACAAACACCCGCAAAAACCTCAGAAAACATACATACATACATACATACATACATGGATACACACACACACACACACACACACACACACACACACACACACACACACACATATATATATATATATATATATATATATATATATATATATATATTCTAAGGTTTTCACGGGTGTGTTTGTTTTCTCCCACGTAAAATTGGAAGCCATCCAAAACAAATATAACCCCCCCCCAAAATACATCTTAGATCTGACCAACCACTGCCTATCCAACACATACTTCATCTATAACGGACAAAAATACAAACAAATAGAAGGAGTACCCATGGGATCACCCCTCTCACCTGTCATTGCAAACCTCTACATGGAACACTTTGAAACCCAAGCTCTAGAAAAATCTGATCACAAACCCAAACTCTGGCTCAGATATGTAGACGACACCTTCATAATCTGGCCACATGGGGAAAAAAACTGGACAACTTCCTCACATACTTCAACAGTCTACACCCCAAAATACAGTTCACCATAGAAACAGAAGCTAATAACCAACTTCCCTCCCTGGATGTCTTAGTTTACAAGAAATCCAATGGCTCCCTAGGACACACCATCTACCAGAAGAAAACACACACAAACCGCTATCTGCACGCACTCTCACACCACCACCCAGCACAGAACAACTCCATAGCCAAGACAAGATTCACCCTGCACTTTGGGACAAATCCAAACAACTTGCCTTCTGGAGAGCCGAAACACAGACCACCCTCAAGACAGACACACACACCAACAAACTCCGAAGACTACAAGAACGCCAGAAACAAACTCCTCCTCCCTCACAGCCACACATGAAACAAACAGTGCATAACATCTCAGATAGGATCCTCACGAAAGCCAAAACCAATGTCCTTTCCAAAGGATTCAACTTTGCAGTTGCTCCCAAACACATCCCCACTGAAACCATTATATGCGGAGTTGAAATCAGCCTGACCAAAATCAACCCCGATGACACTAACAGAATCAGACTTGAAATCACCAACATCCTCTGCATCAGCAAGCCACCCAAAAGCAATTTACCCAAAGAGGAACAGACAGCACTACTCAACCTGAAAGAAGACACCAGCATAATAATCCTACCAGCAGACAAGGGCAACGCCACGTCATTATGAACACATCTGACTACCAAACCAAATTAACAACCTACTCCAAGACTCCACATACAGACCCCTAAATACAGATCCCTCCACCTACCTGGAAAAAACCCTAGATCCAAAATAAAAGCCTCCCCCATTAGTGAAGAGATTCAGCAAAGAATCATTCCCAGAGAGAAATCATCCAGATGCCCTAAGCTCAATGGTCTCCCCAAGATACACAAAGAAGAAACCCCACTTAGACCCATAGTCAGCTCCATAGGCTCACCTCTACAAAACCTAGCCAAATTTCTCGTCAAACAACTACAACCCTATGCAGAATCCATCACCTCACATGTAAAAAACTCATTCCAGTTCATAGAGATCATACAGAAACAAAACTTACAACCCAGCGACCTACTCGTGAGCTTTGATGTCATATCCCTCTTCACCAAAGTGCCAATCAAAGAAGCCTTGACAGCTATCCAAAACAAATATAACCCCCCAAACACATCTTAGATCTGACCAACCACTGCCTATCCAACACATACTTCATCTATAATGGACAAAAATACAAACAAATAGAAGGAGCACCCATGGGATCACCCCTCTCACCTGTCATTGCAAACCTCTACATGGAACACTTTGAAACCGAAGCTCTAGAAAAATCTGATCACAAACCCAAACTCTGGCTCAGATACGTAGATAACACCTTTATAATCTGGCCACATGGGAAAAAAAACTGGACAACTTCCTCACAGCCTACACCCCAAAATACAGTTCACCATGGAAACAGAGGCTAATAACCAACTTCCCTCCCTGGATGTCTTAGTCTACAAGAAATCCAATGGCTCCCTAGGACACACCATCTACCAGAAGAAAACACACACAAACCGCTATTTGCACGCACTCTCACACCACCACCCAGCACAGATCAACTCCGTAGCCAAGACACTCATTTCCAGAACAAAACGCTTAGCTGACGAACAACACCTAAAAATCGAATTACACACTCTCACTAATGTACTAACATCCAACTGATTCCAAAGAAATAAGATTACCAATCTAATCCAAAAAGAAACCCCCCACTATAATCCAAGACAGAGAACAAGAAAATGGCAAAGCCTTCCTCCCATACATAAAAGGCACCATAGACAGAATCAGCAAGATCCTTCACAAACACAACATCAAGACAGCATTCTGCACAAACAGAAAAAATATCCACCATCCTAAGAAACCCCAAAGACAAAATTGAGTTAGAAAATCAAGGAATATATGAAATCCCATGCACCGCTTGCCCCACCACATACATTGGACAAACCAACAGAAGAATAAGTGCACACATTGAAGAACACAAAAACTCAGTCAAAAAAGAGGAACCAACTTCTTCCCTGGTCCAACACCGTAAAGCCACAGGACATGAAATTGATTTTAAAAAGACCAGAACTATCGCCAGAACTAAACACTTTAATAACAGAATAATCAGAGAAGCCATCAAGATAGAAAAATGCCCATACAGCATGAACAAACGAGATGATACTTCCCACCTGCCAGCCATTTGGAAACCCGCCCTAATTGACAAACGAGTCCCTAACACAAAGAATGACATCAGACCCACACTCACAAAAACCACACAGGATGTCACCACCACACGTCCACGCAAAAAGCAAACCCAAACCCACACCAATGATGAGGCACGACCACAAACCAGAAGCCAGACCACAGCTGCATCATTAGCCACTTTAAACCCCTCCAATCCATACATGAAGCAAACTGACACCCACCATGAAGATGAGGCACGACCACGAACGTGAAGCCAAACAATAGCAATGCAGCTCACCATCTCACATCCGCGTGCAACTCAGACTAACCTGAGCACAACAAAGCCCCCACCCAAACAGAACACTCCCCCAACCAATCAGAGCACAGCCAACCCCCCATCCAATCAGAGCACAGCCAAGCTCCTAACCAATTAGAACACACCTCCATCCAATCAGAACACAGCCAAGCTCTCATCCAATCAGTTCATACCCCTGGCTCAATTGTCCTCGCACAGTTGTTCATTCCATTCATCGGGGGGTAATCTGATCTCCTCGGTATGTGCGATTGCAGCTTAGGCATTCTATCCCGTACCACATTCTCCATTCTCCCCTCCCCTTCTATGGTTGTTATCTCCGTTTGTGTGCTGTCAGGTCCATCACTTCTCCCCCTGTGTTTCTGATAAAACTCCTTGTGGATACAATAATGAATGGAATGAACAACTGCGCAAGGACAATTGAGCCAGGCTATAAAAGAGAGAACAGCCCTGTGCTGACTGATCCGATAAGGGAACAGAGAATCACAAATAGGGTATTCCCAACGACACGATGGAGAGATCTCCCAGTGAAAGATGAGGACGGAAGACCCAGACGCAATGAACAGAAGACCGACCAATCACAAACTAAATAACGACAGACCAGCACATGTACACTTCAAAACGGTTGCTCCCAGGAACATAGGGGGGGGAATGGCGATGGATGTAAGGAAGTACAAATTGAGACAACAGCGGGAGGGAGAATAGCATAAAATGGGATGGAACATGTGAATTACGATCACAGAAGACAGGGGGATCGGACCGTAACTTGATTAAGACAATTGGAGGAACTAGGAGGAAACAGGAGACAACATACATACCCCCTAGCAAACAGAACCATGGGCAAGAGGCTGGTGGGAGGGAAATAACCTCCACTCATAAGGGAAGTGAAAGTATTCTAGCCAACCTTAAGATTAGCGAAGGAGATATGCGCGATGGAGCACAGAGAAGGAGTAAGAAAGAATTACACCCTGATGCAAGACACACACTCAGATTACAGCACGCTCAGCTGGGACCCATGACACGATCCAGGAGCCGAGTGCAAATGATTAGCGGTTGCATATAAGCTTTCCCAACGACTACCATTTACACCCTGATGATGTCAAGAGCTCTTGACGAAAGCTAGGTTCAGTAAATAAAAATCTTTTATATTTTTATATTTTTATTCTCTTACCCAAGAGTCATATTTTTACTTGTATAGCTGATATATATATATATATATATATATATATATATAATATATATATATATATATATATATATATATATATATATATATAATTAAATTTTTTAGCACTCCTGGTGCTCACATATTTGTTTGGTTTTATATATATATATATATATATATATATATATATATATATATATATATATATGCAGCCCAAAATCTTAAACCCCTCTGCAACTCAGACTAACCTGAGCACAACCAAACAGAACACTCCCCCAGCCAATCAGAGCACAGCCAAGCCCCTAACCATTCAGAACACACCTCCACCCAATCAGAACACAGCCAAGCTCCCACCCAATCAGTTCATACCCCCACTGGCAGTTAAAAGGAAGAAACAGCTAAGACCACACATTGCTGCTCAAAGCACGAAGCTGAAAACACCAGCCTGAAGATGACGAATGGGACTTCGTTGAAACATTGCCAAGACACTTCCAATTTTACGTGGGAGAAAACCCGAACAACCAAAGACCTACATACACACACACACACACACACACACATACACACACACACACACACACACACACACACACACATATATATATATATATATATATATATATATATATATATATATATATATATATATATATATCCTTAATGGTTGTAAAAATATGAATCCCCAGGCATATTTATTCAATGATGCAATCTTCGATCTCCGGGAAGAGTATACTCCAGTTATTTATTGTTAAAACAATATTTAAAACAAATAACAGCGCAGAGGGGAGGAGGCGGTACAAGGATGACAGGGCAGAAAAATACAAAATTGGAGCGCAAGAAAAAGAGGATGGAACAGTTACTGCAGTTACAGGCAATCAGGAAGAGTGGCCCTATCACGCGGGCAATGAGTAGGTAGTTGGATCAGCAAGGGGATAAAAAGAACTTTCCCACCCCCTAAGCCCCACTCTGAGGACGCTGGCAGAGGACCAGCGAAAGCTAAGTTGTTTTAACCTTGTATATAACTGTTTTTATTGTTTTAAATATTGTTTTAACAATAAATAACTGGAGTATACTCTTCCCGGAGATCGAAGATTGCATCATTGAATATATATATATATATATGTTTTCGTAGATTTTCATGGGTATAGGGATGCAGGTCTTGGCGTATTCGGGTCTATATATCTCAAATGTAAAACATCCATAGTGTAGTTAGAATCAATCAAACCAATGATAACAATGACAGCAAAAAAGACATGAAACCCCACCCACTCCTGAGAAACATAAGGAAGTGACTCAGAAGTGTTGTTGCTGAACAAAGCAGAACAGAAGAGCCTCCATTCCTTTCAACATCAGTAGAGTGAGACTTTTCATACTGTGGTGAAAAGTCCCTCCACTAGGATGGAAAAGGATATAGAAATGCTGGACAATGTATGAATGGCTGCTTTTAGAAACACCAATCCTATCTAGGCTACCTTACATCATTGCTGCTTCTCTCATGAGGTGGGGCACGCCAGCTCAAGTTCCCTATGATTTTTAAAACACTGGCATTGCTTTTCTTGATCCCCTGCCCAAGAGTTTCTGGCTGATGACTTCTTAAATGCACCCCAAAGTAGTTCAAAGAGAGTATTCAAAATTAAGACAGAACAAACTTCTACATTGTAAACTGTGCACCTTGAACTGGGTCACGTACAATAAACTGTAATTTATTAACCAGTTTGGCATTGTTCAATTTTGTGGTCATGGCCAGCAAACCTGTCACACCCAGACCGTCGTAGAGGGCAGACTTTTGAAAATGAAGCCTGAGGCTCTCCTGAAGTGATTGCAATATGGAAGAAATGAACTGGAAACATCCCATTTCCATAATACATATGATGTTAATAATCCAAGGATGTTTTTTTCCCCTTTTCATTATGTTAGCATAATTCTTGATTCAATAGGTTATTTCAACATGGTTATATACTTAAAATCTTAATGTTCAATAATTTAGCTACCTTAGAGTATTGAACTTAGAAAAGAGGAAAGAAAAAAATGAATATTCTATCAATATTAATTACAGATTTAGCATATTAATAATATGTATTGTAATTTTTCTCTTTTTAATTCAGAGTTAAACATAACATTGGAAATGAAGAGATAAAGGAAGAGCGTAGAACATTAAGATGTTTGTTATTTACTAAAGATTTCAATCATAAGCTAAATTACTTGATACTGAAATCTCTTTGTGTCTTTCTGTCTCTCTGTGTGTGTATTAACGTGTAAAAGGAAAAAATTATTGAATAGAAAAAGTTCAAAAAAATCAAGATACCAAAAAAGTAAAAAAAAAGGCAAAAGAGAAGAAAAGAACTAAGAAAAAACGTTGAGTTTCTGACTTTCCCCCGATTTTACATCTGCTAGACTGAAATATTTATAAACATTTAGGCCCCTTAAAAGTCAAACTGTAGATGAATTTGTTTGTTTGTTTGTTTACTTACTTACTTACTTACTTATTGGCCACCCATCTTATATTATGTAGAAGTTTTTATTATGGTCCAAATTCTGGGCTCTTTCCCATATATAATCAAGCTAAACTGGAGTCTAGATTTTGCATTTCGAAATCCACAGCTTTGTACAGCTTGATCAGGGTTTATTCTAACACCATGACAGTACATAGTTCTTATGTATGTGAGATTATTGATCAAATTTTCCAGCTCAAAATGCTTTCTTCATGTCAACATTTCTTCATTTCCTTTCCTTTTTTCCTTTTCTTCTTTTTTGTTTTGCATTTGTTTTCTAGTTTATCAATTAGTAGCAATTGTTTATTTTCAATCTGTTCTCTTTGCTGTTTCCAATAACAAATCTTAAAATGGTAAAATACTATAGATCAGACATGTCAAACTCACAACGTCACGTGACGTCGCGCAACATATCGCAGCTTTTTTGCCATTGCCAGCAATGGAGTGGGCGCGGCTCTGGTATTTATTTTATTTATTTATTTATTTATGAGACTTATATACCGCTTTAAGTGCAAGCACTCTCAAAGCGGTGTACACCAGTAAGCAATGTATATATATATTTACATTGCCCCCAACAATCTGGGTCCTCATTTTACCTACCCCGGAAGGATGGAAGGCTGAGTCAACCTTGAGCCGGTGAGATTTGAACCGCTGACCTGCTGAACACAGTCAGCTAAAGTGGCCTGCAGTACTGCACTCTAACTGCTGCGCCACCTCGGTTCCTCCGGTATGATGAAAGTGTTTGACACTATAGCAGTTTGACACCCCTGCTATAAATTATATAAAAGCATCTTCAATATCTTCCCTCCCTCCCTCCCTCCCTCCCTCCCTTCCTTCCTTCTCCTCGGTCTTCTCTCTCTCTCTCCTGCTCCCCTTCCTTCCTCTCTTTCTTTTCCTCCACATTCTTTGGATGTTTTCACTCTACAATACAATGCTGCCCTAATTCTTGTTTAGTGAGAATCCTCTTACATAATGAATACAGTGATAACTGTTCAAGATATCTATAGCATATTCCCCTTGACACAAAATTCTTCCCAAAGCAAGTTGATGGGGAGGAGAGTCACATTCAAACATGTAATACTTTACCCACTTCCTTAAAAATATAAGAAAAAATTATAAATTGTTTTTGTTGGTTCTACAAACCACCTCTAAGATCCTAAAAATCCCAGCTGCTGCCACATGGAGTCCTCTGCACAGAGCATTTCACATCTAGAAAACTGTTCTCCAAGAGAATTGCATAAGCTGTCTGACAGTTTTGCACAATTTGGCAGCCAGTGGATGGGAACTCCACACTGTTGAAGCATTCCTTGCCAATTTCAGATTTATTACAACTGCAATTCCTACAATTGTCAACCATATGGTTAATATTGTTACTGAAGAGAATCTAGATGGGATAGCTACATTACAGTGAATGTTTTCAATGCATATCAAGGATAATAACCTGCTATTGTCCACATTTTTAAATGAAAGGTCCCATCAACCCAATCATTCTGGAATATGGCAAGGATTTCTGTGCATTGTCACTGAAAATAAAAAGTAGAAGAGGCCAGATTGCCTACCATAGCTGGATTATTGTTATTTTTTCATTACTTTCTGATCAAAACAATTCTACAATGAATCACACTATTCAATTCTTAAACAAATAGAGGACATGTAGAATAATTTGCTTAACTACTGCAGACCAAAGAGTGAAACTGTAGCCTCCAGAGTATATATTGGACAATGACAGAAATAGAATAAAGTGCTATATTTAACATATTTTAAGCAACAGTGCACTACAATGCCCAGGTAGTGTTCATAAGAGCAGAGGTAGTACAAAATATCTTTTTTTAATGACACAACATGGAGTAGCTGTGGGAGAACCAAATCAGGGAATGGTAGAGTGACCTGCTTCAGATTGAAGAATACCTAGAAAAGATGTCTTCCTCCTAAGAAAACGATATGAAAAACAGGTGATGCTACTTTGCCCCTTCTCTCTTCTTTTCCTGAGTTGACTGAGAACTTTTAACCATCCATGATGCTGCCCCAGCCCTTCTAAAATTAATAAATGAAGTTAAAATGTTTGCCCTGCTTTCAACAAGATTGGAGAAGAGCTGGTAAAAGACATAGCAAAATTACTAACATTCAAAGGGGAAAATGCAGAGATCATTAGCAAAGTGTATTTTTTTCAAAGTAACATTATTTATAGATCACTTTATAATTCTTATATTTAGATTTAGGGCGTAAAATTACGTAAACAGTTTCACAACCATTGAGGAATTTATTTTGGCATCCCAAATTCCTGGTTCTGAATCTAGGGTTGAAGAAACAAAAGTTAGAAACATATGGAGAGAAAAAGAAGAAAAAGGGAGTTCACAAATTACTGTTCATTCATATGGTCCAAATTACATTTTTCAGAGCAATCAATGGACCAACCATGTGTTGCTGTGGAATCCTGAGCAAAGAGCCCTACAATGATTGGATTCTTTCATCAGATATTTGAAAAGATTAACCAGCTGTAGCTACAATGCTCCATGCACTGCTGGGCAGCTGGGCAGAGCTACGTGTTTCATTTCTCATAATGTCCCAGAACCACACAAGCCAGCAAGAACTGCTTAGCATCCTAAGCCAGAAAATAAAATGGATGGATAATCCAGGGTAGGAATCATTAATGGATCCTATGAAGATTGTAAGTATTAGTACTTACCCAAAGATGAGATGCACAGATGGGACCTGAGTAAAATTTCTAGGAAGAACGGCTCATAATCTGATTTGAGTTAACAGGTAGGGAGGTGTGTGTGTGTGTGTGTGTGTGTGTGTGTGTGAGAGAGAGAGAGAGAGAGAGAGAGAGA
The DNA here is from genome assembly GCF_016545835.1 of Crotalus tigris. NCBI lineage: Eukaryota > Metazoa > Chordata > Lepidosauria > Squamata > Viperidae > Crotalus > Crotalus tigris. Next base: position 4,561,955 of record NW_024100214.1, read on the forward strand.
GAGAGAGAGAGAGAGAGAGAGAGAGAGAGAGATGGTGCTTGTTGGAGACAATGAGATGCTGATAAGATCTCCTGCATGCATCGGCCACTAATTTCAACTATTTACTTACAAGTAATGGACTCAATAAAGGCTGAGATTCTAATCTATTACTTTTCACTTTTTTTCTAAGAGGAACAGTATTTCTACCATACTTGAGGCTACCAAAATCTAATGATAGTTTCTCAACTGATCTATTCAATTGACAGACAAACAACCATGCAGGACTGTAAACATTGCATTTGCAACTCATTCTTTTTTTTTTCTATTTTACTCAGCCTGTTGGTAGGAGTCAAATTGTTCTTTCCCTGTATTGGGATTAATCTCTTACCCATATCTCTTACCCATACCTCATACCTAAATAAGGAAAAAGCAGCAATAACAGGAAGTTGGACCATGATTAGATATCATGCAATATAATGCAGGAGTGTAGATTGTGGGGGCAAAAAGGTCTAATTGTGGTCAGATAATCCATTTTAAAGCTGTTGCTCTTAAGGAGATCCTGAAATGATGAAGAGGAATTACAAATACAAAGTATTAGGCATATCCTTAAAATTAAATCTCCACAAAGCAATTTGTTGACATTTCTTAATGCAATTTACAGTTTCTTTAATGAAGCTTTAAACTTCCCAATAAATGAAAACTGATAAAAGACAAGGAACTTTATTACGTGGTTGTTAATGGCAACAAAAAAGATATCTGAACTTTGCTCAAATTCCATGTCAGAACTCTTACTAAAAGGTGCAATTGTTTTCAGAACCCTGGCATTTCTGCATTCCAAGCTTTTATAATATAAAACCCTAGTAAGAACATACCTGGAAAATTCTAAAGACCATTCCTACAGAATTATATGTCACATTCTGGGACATATGACATAGTTATGAGTAGATGCAGATAAAAAGTTTGAAGCCCAGTGCAGTCAACAAGAAGAAAATGGAAAAAAATATACTGTGTATCTATTTGTTAATGCCAAAAAGTCTGAAATACAACAGAGTCAGCAGTAAGATTGATTGATTGATTGTTGTTCAAAAGATACTTACCTTAAGCAAATCCAAATTGGAAGAAATTACACTCTAGTTTCTCAAAGGGTGGTATCCTACTTTTTCCAGTGACATGGCAGAGCAATAATCTGGAAGAGCAATATTTGGGAGGAACCTGGAAATCTATGATGGAGATTAGGATGAAATGAAGGTGAAAAATTAATTTATACTGATAAAAGATTCTGGAGAAAGTTTATACTGGAGAAAGATTCTGTCGTCATATGCCCTAAAAAGAAAAGTAGGCTAGAACTTCAGTAAAAGAACAATAATAAATAATAAAACTGAGTATTTTTGGATGAGATATATTATCTCTTTCATAAGTATTAGAACTTTTTTTCTTCAGGGGGGTCATGCTTAAGTAAATGGAAATGCAACCAAGAATATAAAGAATGTCATCAGCATACTCAAGCATCTTAGCATATCTTCTGGATTATCAGAAGAGTCTGACCATCAGTGATTCCTTCAGATGGTTTCATTCTAAAAGATTCCCTCTCACAAAGAGCTCAGGGGATTGTGATGAAAGACAAATCTTCAGCATCAGCATCAGAAGCTGTCATACAGATCCAGAAGTTTCATCAAGGTAGCTCTATATGCTAGAGCAGATCTGAGCATTTTATGGTCCAGAGCCATATCCGATCTTTTGGCTGTCCTATCCAGTCCACGTGAAGTCAATCAGAAATTAGTAATCAAATGTAAATAAGTGTACATCATATACACAATACAACTGCATTGCTTTTATTTTGAAGGCAACTGCTACTTTTTTAAATTTACGTGTGTGTGTGTGTGTGTGTGTGTGCGTGCGTGCATGTGTGCCTATGCACCTTCACTGTCCTATTGGTTCAGCCCTCCACAACAGTCCCAGTTTCTCATATGGCCCCTTCGGAAAAATTAATTGCCCAGCCCTGAACTAGATCTACCAAGATGTTTATCAACCTACTATACATTTAGCCTATATTAAAAATTTAAAACACTTAAAAGCTAATATTAAAAGCAAATATTTTATGTGATGATGCATAAGCAATTATCCATAAATAATTGCTGTTTTCATCTGTGATATTATGAGCTTTGTAAAATAATAATAATAATAATAAAAAGTATTCCAGGACAATAGTTTCCTAGATTTCCATTTGATTGATATCACCCTCCACAACAATGTATTTCCAGTCATTTAGAAATTTGGAAGATATTTATTCCTTTAACTATATAATTGATTTGTAATTGCATAAAAGGATAATATGCTGCCAAGATAAATCTGGCACAATGCACCGTGGTTGATATACACCAGTGCAGCTAAATTACCATAAAATTCAGCATCCATTATGTGTTCCACCATCATACCTCCAATCTAATTCAAACAAAACTATAGCAGTGTCACCTATGCCAATGGTGCTTTAATAAATTAATTAATCAATTATTAACAGCCATATTGAAGCAAACAAGTTTCCTTGAGAATTACAATGGAGAGTTCTAGGTGGGCAATCATGTTTAACGTCAAAATCTGCCAAGGCACACGGATTTGCCATGGAATGAAACGGATTTCCTGTCCCACACTGAGGAGGAGCTTTCTGAGGAACACTGCCCTTGGTGGGACAGAGGGTCATACCAACTACTGTTCATAATTCCACTCCATAGGAGTAAAGAATTGGAGGTTTAAGTGCTGGATGCTATTTATGTCTTTTTGCATATCTGTAATGTCTGATTTGAATAATCTCTCATTTAGAATGTCTCATGTAGATGATTGTTTCTCTTGTTCAGTGTTTGTAAAGTATCAGTAAAAAAAAAATCCAATAACCATGTTTCTGCATGCACATAAATGTAAGAGGCTTCAATAGTTGGCAGCTTCTCTAGGAGATAAGCTAGACCTGTAGGGTTCAATATTTTATTTATTCATTTATTTAATTATGGCTGCCCATTTTAAAAAGAAACTCTGAGTGGCTCACAAGAGTAATAAAACTGCCAACTGTAGAACCATAAAATCATAAAACAAAAGTAAAACCAAGAACTAAAATAACCCAACGCCTTAGTCATCTTGTAGGATGCCCCAACAACCATCCATAGGCTCCCATCACTCTATCCCAGTGCCTGGGTAAAGAGCCAGGTCTTGCTGGCCTTCCAGAAGGCTAAAAAGGGTGGGGCCTGCTGGATCATCAGGGGGAATGATGCTCCATAAGGTAGGGGAAGGTACAGAAAAGGCTCACTTCCTAGGTCCCACTAGATGGCAACATTTCAGGAAAACCTTTAAATTGCACCCAAAAAGAAACTAAGAGCCAGTACGGCTCATGCAACAGGGACCAAACCTAAGAGTGCCCAATCCTGTGCATGTCACTGCACTCTGGATCAGTTGTAGCTTCCAAGCAGCCTTCAAGAGCAGCCCATGTATAGCACATTGCAGCAGTCCAGATGGGAAGTGATCAAAGCATGAGTGACCATGAGCAGGGCTTCCCAGTCCAGAAAAGAGTGCAACTGACACACAAGATGAATCTGTTGTGTAAATGTCTCTCAACTGCTCCTCACGTAGGAGCCGTGAGTCCACGAGGACCTCCAAATTGCACAGCCAGCTCAGTTTGGGGAAGAGGAAATACCACCCAGAGTCAAAGATGACATATCACCAGATCCTGGGGGGGGGGGCAAAGTCTCTCTGTTTTGTCAGGATGGAGTCAAAATTGATTCAGAGCCTCCCAACTTCTAGGCACTCAGACAGCACTATAGCAGCATCACATGCCCAGCCCAGGTTGGAGATATATAATTGGGTATCATCAACATACTGATGATAAACTGTAACACCCCATGCCTTTGAATGACCCCACCCAGCAGCTTCATTTAGATATTAAAGAGGAACAGTGAAAAACAGAAGCCCTAAAGCACCCCACATTTCAGGGAACTGGAGCTTAGATTAAACTTTACATTCTGCAAATTGTTCTGCAATGGCACGCCATTCTCAGCAGGCAGTGGGCACTGTGTTCATTTTACTAAGCCATTCATTAAGTTATTGTTCCTGTTCACACACTGTCACTACTCTCCTGTGCAACAACTGTGTATGCCACACACAGGCCTGTGTATCCAGAAAAGCTGGTGTCTCATAAAATGTAACTGGTTCATTTCATGCAGTTTTTCATAAATGTTTAAATAAGAAATAAACTAAAAAGGATTAAATATCATTAACTTGATTCTCAAATGCAAGTAATCAGATCAAATAAAATCCATGTTTAGACAAATGTGAGAAGCCCATCCCCTGTGAATAATGAATCAAAATAAAGCAAAGATGAAAAGGAAAAATGACACTTGCTAATTTTTATTCTAGGACAAAAAACAAGTAAATGTTTTAGCAGACAGTTTATGCTTCTGATGTAATTCTGTATGGGGCATATCTGGAGTTTAGTGTCACTTATTTAGGTATAGGAATGGTTGTTCTGTTAAATAAAATTCCTAATAATTAGAAAAAATGTATGCTTCAAACAGAAATACTTATGTCGATGCTGTATATATTTTTTCTTATTCATCATAGTAAACTCCCCAGTCCCAAGCATCTTTTTTTAGACTAGTTAAAATTTATTTAGCTGTGCAAATTTAGGACATTGCTCCTAACCTTAGGGCCAACCTTTTGGCCCAAAGTCTAGATGAGAGTCATTGCCCAAACATCAGCACATTATCATAATAATCAGGACATATAATTTGGGGCTGCTAAGAGGTACATTTGGTATGTTGAAAGCCTGTTGTAAGTGCTCTCACAAAATGGTTGCTATAGATGGATTTGCATATTCACAAAATGATGCCACAGTAGGCAGGGCTACTCAACACTTGCAGGCAAATTGAAAATTGCTTTCTATTAATAATTTCTTCCCAGCATGCCCTCTGCCACATCAGCTTTGTCTTTCTCTCTTGTACAACGTGGCACATTTTCAAAGGAAAAAATATGTTGCAGTCACTCAACATTTTTGTCTTCTTGGAATGTGTAATGTATTGAGTAAAGTCTGAGAATTAAGATGCTGAGAACTGTGAAGGAATGGTTAGCTGGCCACGTGGCCAACAAGCCAGACTTTCTGTCTGCAGACTACTTATTATGCATTTAACCGGGAGAATACTGTGTTCCTATTGGCTGCCGCCTTTAGGCTGAGTATATAAGTATGGGTGGAGCATTGGTTGTTAGTTTCTGTTTTGACTTGAAAATAAAGAGAGTTGTTTTTCATCTATTGCCTCTTCAATGTCGCATCAAACCGAATATTTAACAGAATGACTATGGGAGCTTTGTGGGGTTCAAAGACATTTCTGGTGTAGTGATTGGACAAACCCACCTTCACACCAGCAAGGCATAACAAACCTTTCCCTTTTTAACATTCATTCAGCCATTCAGCCATATCCATATAGATATTCTAATTTCGCGTTCCCAGCTATCTGACTAGACAAAAAGAAAGTTTATTTAGCCTGAAAATTCCAAGCCACAAGTCAGAGGGGGGGGGGACAATTCTGGGCCTATCCAACTAATTCTCTTCAAATCTGTACTTTGTGGCTAAATCATGGTGCACAAACCACAGATCCATGCTGAGTCAAACCATACAATGACTTCATGCAACTAGTAAACCCACCCTTAGGTCCCAGAGAAAGGGAAATAGGATTGAGGTTGCAAGGTTGCATATTTCAGGACCACATTTTACAATCCTATTTGAATTTGGCTATAAATTTCTGAGCACCACCTATTTACAATTTACCTTCATCTGTGAAAAATACAATTAGGTGATCAAGGCATCCAAAGGTTTCTCACCTTTCCTTTCCTCAAAAAGTGTGATAAAGATGTAAACAATTAAACCCAGTGCTCTTCTTCACTAGGGACTTACAGCACTGCTGATCTATTGTTCAGGCAATATAAAGCCTGAATTCATTATTTTTATCATAGCACATTGACGCTAGAAGATGGTAGAAATAATTTGTGATTAAATGACCCAAATAAGGGAAGGAAAACTGTTCAGTAACTACAATAAAAAAAATCCAGAGTGGCTGAAATGTCCTCCAGAGATATGAGTACACAAATTTCCTTTGACAGTCCATCAGTAATTAGCTATTGTACTAATCTGATCTCACAGTTTGATACTGATATCAAAATTACGTATAATAAATAGAGGAGAACTGTTTGCCAGAAATACTTTTTTTAAAAAAAGAAATCATGAACTAACAAATGTAGTTCCTGGAAAATCTGTGTAAAAGTAAACAGCTTCAAGTTGTCCTGATTGTAAAGTCCCATTACTCAAAATTCTGGATGCCACACAGCTTAAAATGCTGGAGAGAATACTTCCTTCATTACATAAAATTGATAAAATGAGGCTGTTAAAACAAGGTTAAATAAAATATATAGTTTTTATATATTCACTTTGGGGATGTTATGTCTCACCTGGCCTGGCTCATGCATAAGTTCAAATATGCTGTTCAGGAGCTAACTGAGTTGAATGTTAAGAAATAGTCTTATTTCCATATTCTCCAGAATACATGACTCCTTAGAGCAAGACATCATAAGAAGTCTGGTAACACCTTTTCCAACTAACACTATTTCTTAAAAGATATAAGCACTCTATAGAGTTACATCTCACAAAAGCTCCTGCTTTTTAATAAAATTTGTTAGTTGGAATAGGTGTTACCACACTCATTCTGAGTTTTTGCTACTATAGACTAATACAGTGCTCTTCTTACAATGTTTCCTTAGAATAAGGTGTTGAATTAATATATAGCCTATCTCTTTTCTGAGTACTACAGGGGGCTTTTGCGCGAGTCTGCTTTTTAATCCAAATCTGTACAGGGGGCTGACCCAAGACAGTGTAACCCTAGGAGCTGCATCATTAAAAGGGATCTCCATCTAACATATTATTAATATTAACCATAATATTCAGAGGTTGTCTGAGTTTCTTCAGATTCTTAGTAATTGTTTCAAGATCTTCAACAGCTAACAGGCATTTAAACCCACTGGTTAGATTGCCAACCAAGTAGGTGGGAGAAAAAAGTGGTTTTGAGATAGTTAGCAGAAAAGCAAGAGAGGTGCATCTTTTTCATATCATAATTCTTTTAATTTTTTAAAAAAATATTAGCTAACTTTTACATTGGTTCTAAAATGGATGCTGCCAGACTTCTTGATCCTCATTTTAGACTTTTCCCGAATCTCTAGCTTCAAGTTCTGAACCTATCAGATGCTCCAGGCACAGAGCACAAAAATGGGTGTGAGTGTGTCCGTGTGCTTTCTTTGGACATACATACATTCTTTACATCATCAGAGAGTATTTTCAGTTCACAGTAGGAAAAGCCGTGCGTAAATTGGATGCTGTTCCTTTTGTGTTTTTTTAATCCTCCAAATAAAAGTATACAGTAGATAGTTAATCAGTAGCTTTTCTTGCTACAAGTATTATGTAAACATCCGTGTTATTTCCTTGCACAGGAGTGCAGAATCTTAGCTTCTATTATTTATTGTGAATTCTGGTTGGTCTGCCTGGATTAGTGACAAATACCAAAAATCAGATTGAATGGGCTCCTCAGAACAAGACTGATCTTGCGCTTGACAGGACAAGTGGCAAATTGCCCTTGAAGGCCCTCATTAAAGTTCACTTAATGCCCTAGCAGGGTAGTCAACCTTGGCTCTTTTATGACTTGTGGACTTCAACTCCCAGAATTCCACGAGTCATAAAAGAGCCAAGGTTGACTACTCCTGCAAAGTGAGGGGCTATTACATTCTACCTGGAAAAGCAGTGGGCTCTTCTTCCTATTCTTCTGGCCACAATTTGGTTTGCTTGCAATATGTTAAACCAATACAGTTGGTGCCTTCTGAGAAAAATAAAATGGCAGCAGAATTGTGCTTACTGAGAAATATGGAAATAAAAGAACCATTATTCTAGGGCAGAGGTCCCCAATCTCTTCAGCTCATTGATTCTTTGTGAAGTTTCAGATTGTCCATTGTCTTCCAAGCATTCATTATATGAAAATAATTTAATAAATACTACTTTAATAGTACTACAAATAAGAATAATATCAACGATAATGGATAGTCCCATGGATCCTTGGAGGTAAATATTGTCCATTTTGGAAAGCCTTGATCTAGGTGGATTTAGCAAAGTTCAGTAGCTAAAATAGCCTGCCTCTTGAGATACTGTAGTTACTGTACTGTAGATATTAAATGTATGAATGCATGTATGTATGTTAGGATACTTAATTTAGTAGCTGGAACAATGAATACATATGATGTGCCAGAATACAATGGGCCAGAACACACAATTGTAATTGATTGTTTAGAGAGTGCTGGCTCCTGCATGAGGCAATTTATGCTATGATTGGTTGCTGTGGAGACATTTCCCTTTTCCCTGCTTTTTTCTTGTGTGCTCTGTATGTTGTGAGATTTACCTCATGATGTCCCTGTGTTCCTGACTATCTTCCCTGCTGTAAATATGATAAATATATTTATTTATATAAGCCTACAAGTTCTTGTCAGTGTCTCTGTCTTCATTTGGTCACTTGATACACAATTCCCTGACAATGAGTAATGGTATGTTGGAATGACCTTGGAAGACATGTAGAAGAACAACAGACTAGACAACAGTCACACAAGCAGCAACTGAGCCCAGATAAAGAATAGAGATGTGGCAAGTGTTTCACAAGGGATTTTCTCAGACCGCAAACTGTAAAGGGGGGGGGGCGTTGGAGAGAGATGTAATTTCAGAATTGCAAGAATCTGTTAATGTAACCTTACAATAAAATAGAAATACTTCTGGGTGTGCTTTTTGTCTGGAATACTTCGCAATATTGACATCAATCTTGCAAGTCTGAAAGTATCTTTTCTCCCCCTCCCTTGCTTTACAGTTCAAGAAACTAGGGAGGGTCCCTTCTGAGATATTTGCCACACCCACCTTCTTCTGCAGACTCAGCTGCCCCTTATCTGATCATAGTCTTCAGCTCTCCCATGTGTTTCCCAAGGCCATTCCCGCATACCAATACACTATGTGCTGATTTTAAACTTTTAATCCCTATGTAGCCAATTTCCTGAATATGTCAAGGATCATTGTGCCCAAGCCCAATTTCTACGATTTTGAGAACAATGTTGATTCCAAACATAAGGGATGTAGGACCATTACCTGTTCCTCTTGAAGTTCCAAAAACCTCTGGACTATTCAGTTATGTGTCTAGAAATACTTGGACAGATGTAGTTTTCAATAACCAATGTCTGAATTTGGTTTAACATTTGTATTTCATTCATATACTTTTTCATTCCAAATCAATCTGAAAATATTTTAAAACAAACATCAATGCAAAAATACATCTGGGAGGGCCCTAACCATAACCAGACAGAGTGGATGGCCACAGAATGTGATGTTCTTCCTTGTCAGAGAAACCACAGAACTCTCTCCTAAGGGACAACTAGGAGCTCCCATACTTCTAGAGAAGTGAAGATATACCCGTTTATTCAGGCATTTGTAACATCATACGCTACTTCAGGATTAAGTTTACTTTTGGATTGCCTTTCAGATTACTTTTCTTTCTTATAGTAAACCCTCTTTTAAGTTTTATACTATATGGTTATTTTTAACTGTTCTTATTTCACTACTGATGGTTTTATATAAGATGGCTTTATTGTATTTTTATGAGCCACTCTTGGCACCTCCAGGAGAAAGAAGAGAATTATTGAATCAAAGCATTTGTAAATGATGTTTCATTCACACCTAGTCTTAAATTTTTATAGGACTAATTTAGTAGTATAAGAGCCAGTTTGGGGTAGTGGTGAAGGCACCAGGCTAGAAACTGGGAGATTGTGAATTTTAGTCCTACCTTAGACAGATCCAAGCTGGGTGACCTTGGATCTGTCACTCTCTCTCAGTTCTAGGAAGCAGGAAATGGCAAGTCAGTGTGACTGATCACCATATTTATTTCTACCAGCATCACAAGTCAATTATATTACATGACAAAGAGAAAGATAAGATTTGATACTATAAAATCATTCTAAATGTTGAAAGATGAGTTGGAAAAATTAAAATCACAGAGATAGATTATTTCTGGCCTTTTTTATTTTAGTGTAAATCACTGAGTAAAATGCAGCATCTGCAGCTGTATTTTCCCTCATCTGCAATCTCTTAGCCTTCTAAACCAGAAGATCATGATAGAAAAAGATTACAGATTATAAATGCTGCAGAAATGACATAGATGAGAAATGAGAGATGAGCACCAGGGCAGAAACCAGGAGACTGTGAGTAGCACTTCCACTTTAGGCATGAAAGACGGCTGAGTGACTTTGGGCCACTCATTCCTTCTCTGTGAGGAAAATAGGAGAAGAAAGGAGTATTAAGTATGTTCACTGCTTTGAATGATTTATAAAAATGTAAGGCAAGATTAAAAAAAAACTTTTTAAAAATTAGCCTTCATCGTCTTCTGCTGACAGAAGGCATTGCATCAATATAAGTTATTAATTGACTATTATCTCATTAAACCCCACCACATATTTCTCTGTACTATGCCACACATTTCTCTGTACTATAAGCCAATCCATTATTTTTATTTACTCTAGTTGACAGTTATTGTAAAGGACATTTCTTGCTTTAAACTTTTCCCCCCTTCTACTGTATGCCAACTGATAGAAGTTCAAAAAGGACAGATAAAATGCCTTACCACTTATAGCAGATAACAGAAGAACAGAATAGCAGAATTGGAATGTACCTTGGAGGTCTTCTAGTCTAACCCCCTACTCAAGCAGGAAACCCTATAATATTTCAGACAAATGGCTGTCCAATTTCTTCTTAAAATCCTCCAGTGATGAAGGACCCACAATATCTAGAGGCAAGTCATTCTACTGAATAATTGTTCTGTCAGAAAATTTCTCCTTGGTTCTAGGTTTCTTCTCTCCTTGATTAGTTTCCATCCATTGTTGCTTGTCCTGCCCTCAGATGCTTTGGAGAATAGGTTGACCCCTCTTCTTTGTGGCAGCCCCTTAGATATTGGAACATTGCTATAATGTTCCAATAGTCCTGGTCCTTCTTTTCATTAAAATAGATATACACAATTTCTGAAAGCCAATTCCAGTTCTTCATATGTTTTAGCCTTCAGTTCTCTAATCATCTTTGTTTCTCTTCTCTGCACTCTTTCTAAAGTCTCAACATCTTTTTTTTTTATATTATGGCGACCAAAACAGGATACAATATTCCAAGAGTGGTCTTACCAAGGCATTAAAAAGTGTTTTTAACACTTCACGTGATCTTGATTCTATCCCTCTGTTAATGCAACCTAGGACTGTGTGATTGTCTTAAAGCAGTGGTTCTCAACCTGCGGGTCAGGACCCCATTTGGGGTCGAACGACCATTTCATGGGGGTCACCAAACAAGGCTGTCCGCCATTTTTTCCCCTTTTCTTTGGCCATGTCCCTGGCACCCAGTGATGTATAAGTGGTTGGGGGTCACCACAACATGGGGAACTGTATTATGGGGTCACGACATTAGAAAGGTTGAGAACCACTGTCTTAAAGTGATTGTTCGCTAGGACTGCAAGATCACTCTCCCAGTTATTACTATTGAACCAGGTACCATCTATTCTATATCTGTACATTTGGTTTTTCTTACCTAAATATAGAACTTTACTTTTCTCATCACTGAATTTCATTTTATTAGATAGGGCCCAATGTTCAAGATAAGATAAGATAATCTTTATTGTGATTTTTTTTATTGTGGGCACGTTGTGGCATACATTAAAAATGAAATTTGGTTGCTTGCTCTCAAACGTATAGACAAACATAACATACATTTAAACATACTATATACAACATATGTATAAACTTTCACCCTTACATATAAATAACATATAAATATTAATCACTGTCCAACCTGAATACATAATGGAAGGAGGAAGCTTTAGAGTTCACCAGGTTAACACTGTATGGAACGAAACTATGACTGAATCTGGATGTTTTGCTTCAGATACCATGAAGCCTCCTCCCAGAAGGTAATGAGGAAAACAGGTCATGAAGGGGATATGTAGTGTCCCAGACAATCTTGTAGACCCTGCTCAAGCAACGCTTATATGTTATATCAATGGATGGAAGGGAGGGAACTACCAGTAATTTTTTCTGCCATCCTCATCACTCTTTGCACCATCTTTCTGTCTGAGGAAGAGGAATCAATGGTCCAAGAGTTCAAAAGTATTTTAAAAAAAAATAACAAGAGCATTAGTAGAGACTGAAACTATATAGGAAATGGACAAAATATACAAACAGATTATCAGTGTTCTTCGTATGGCTGAAGGAAAAATTTCAGCAACTGTCTTCTAAAAGCATTTTGGTGTATAATGCTCTCTACTCTTGTTAACTTTATTCATTCCATCCATGGCATTTCACCTTCTACAAATATCCTTAATTTAGAGTGTGGGAGAACACAAGGTGTGGCTAATACATAAAGTTCCCACTTCAGCAAACTCACACCTATGAAAACTAAGACATTAACAGGTGCAGAGCCAACATAGTCAGGCATGAGGCCATTGTCTCAAATAATAGTTTTCAAAATAATCATTATTCCAATTCCCATGCAGTTTAGGGTTATACCGCCAAAGAAACTGTAGAATAAATTGCTGTAAAATAAGATTGGGTGTCTTAGCTACTGTATCAATTATTCCAGAGTGCTCAAACTTTTGTCAAAATAGTCCACCTTTACCCCTTTTAACTAACAAGAGTATAACAGAGTTGTTATGTTTTGCATTTGGAGTACTCAGGCATGACAGTTAACATTTATTTTTGTTCCGATATTCTCATATTTGGTTTTCCCAGGCACTTTCGGGGTTTGGAAGATACCCAACAATTTGGGTGACTTCAGTGGACACACCCTCAAATACAACATCTAATCATTCATATCTGAAAAGTTATCTAACACATAGAATCATAATATGATACAGTTCAAATATCAATAGAGGTAACCACTCTGAGTTAACTATTCAACCACTGTTTGAAGATCTCAAGAAAAATACATCATGTTTCATGTCAGACTGACTAACTGTTTATACAGTCAAAACATTTTTCATGATGGTTAAGCTGAACTCCCATCTCTTTGGTTTTAACAGTGCTGGCACTGCCCTCTGGAGTAATATAAAATAAGTCTACTCTCTATTCTGTGTGATGACCCTTCAGATGTTTGAAGACTGTTGTCATATCTTTCCTTAGTCATTTTTTGCATAGGGTAAACATGCCTTATCTGTAAGTTTTCTGTATGAGATTTGGTTTCCAGACCCTTCATTGTCCTAATAGCCCTCCTCTGACCTTGTCACTGTCCTTGAATGGTGGTGCCCAGAACTGGGCATAGTAATCCAAATGAAGTTTGACTACGGCAATAGTATCTTTCCAAACTTGTTAATATGAAGATAAATTTGGGAAGCTGTGACTAACCAGCCAGCAAAGCCCTTTTATTCTGTATTCACGCATACTATCTTCACCTATGTTTTGCTTAATTTTAGTTAATTAAACAATTCACAGTTGGCTAGGTACAATCTATGATGGCTTGCTTCATACAACACACTAAATGAGAAAAAACAGTATTTATTATAACTTAATGTGATGTATGAATCCGTTGTGATGGTACATTCTGATTGGCCAGCAAGACTGATGAAAAAGAGAAACAAGCTGTTAATAAATACTGTTACTATTAAAATGATGTAGAATAACAGCATGATATGCTAAAAAGTGGCAGTTTGTTGTCCATGTTGTCTATTTCCGATAACAGACATGGGCTGGCAATTAAGGATTGGTTCTGTACTCATCAACATTTATGAAAAAAATGCATTATAGTTTATAACTTAGGCTATGGAACATTTAGTTGGGCAAAAGTTAAAGTTTGCCTAATGCAATGCTTCTCAACCTTGGCCACTTTGAGATGTATGGTCTTCAACTCTTAGAATTCTACACCCAACCGTTCAGGAAGTTGAAGTCCACACATCTAAAGGTGGCCAAGGTTGAGAAACACTGTTCTAATGTAGTTAGAAGACTCCAACATTCCTTAATTGATCAAAGACAGGCATTTATTTCTTTGGATTTATATGTCTACCCCTTTGGCCAGTGGTGGGATTAAAATATGTGAACAACTGGTTTTCTGGTGGATGCCGCTTCCGGAAGTCCATTGTAGGCCTGGTTAACAAGAAATTAGCTACCAGTTCTGCTGAAGTAGTGAGAACTGGTTGAATCCCACCATTGCCTTTGACCAAGGCAACTCTGACAGCAAACAAAATTTAGAAATAAAAATCACAGTGTAAATAACCATTAAACATGTAAATAACATGTAAAACATATTAATAACCATCAAAACCATTAAAATAAAAAAAAGGAAAGGAAAGGAAAGGAAAGGAAAGGAAAGGAAAGGAAAGGAAAGGGAAAAAAAAGAGCAGGAGGAAATTAAACAAACAAATCACAGAATATAATCCAGCCACTCAAGCTTCATCAGCTGTCAGATGCCCACATTTGGGCAAACAGCCAAGTCTTCATGGCTTTCTGGAAGAGTCAAAACCAAATTGACCTCTGTGGTAAACTGTTTTGAGGGCAGGCACTGTAACCAAAAGAGCATACTGTGTGTGTGTGTGTGTGTGTGTGTGTGTGTGTGTGTGTGTGTGTCAGTCCCAGCCTGATATTTTTAATCAGCTTAGTCAACCCCTGGAAAATATCACTAGCCTATGTTCTCATGTTAATTCTACTTGATAGCAGACCCCTGGTTCAACTGTTTGATGGGATAAATCTTTCTTTAGGAAGGAAATTCTCCCCTTAATTCATAGGCTGTATGAATCACCTTCCAAAGTTCCTATATTAAACTTTCTCCCTAAGGAAAACACTACATTCTCTAACTGGGTATTCTCTCCAGAATTTCTTGCACCAATGCCATTGTTGAGAAATCTGGGAAGAGATTCAGAAATGTCTAGGTTTCCCAGGTTAAGGAAGGTGTTTATGAAGTGGAAGATTCAACTTGTAGAGATTTCATGAACATGTCTACATAGATTACTCGGCAACAACTCAGATGTTTTGCCATTATCTTCCTATAGGAAAGGTATGGTCTTTATACAACCCATCAAAAATAGTGCCATAAAAAACAGAATAGAAACACAAGTTAAGATAGACAAGAAAATGGTAAGAGCACCTGTCCAGCCTAGACGAGTTCATATCACCAGGACCAGATGGATTATACCCCTAAGTCTCAAGGAACTGGCAGATATGATCTCAGAACCACTGAACTATATTTTTCAAAGATCCTGGAGCACTGGGGAACTACCAGAGGACTGGAAAAGAGCTGATGTAGTTCCCATCTTCAAAAATGGGGGGAAATGGATCCAGGAAATTACAGACTTATCAGCCTGACCTCAATACCTGGGAAGATTCTGGAAAAGATAATCAAACAACGAATCAGCAAACACCTACAGGCAAACAAAGTCATTACTAAAAGCCAACATGGGATTGTCAAAAACAGATCATGCCAGACAAATCTTATTGCATTCTTTGACCAAGTGACAAAATTAGTGGATCAGAGGAATGCTGTGGATATAATTTACTTGGACTTCAGTAAGGCATTTGACAAAGTACTACTTGATAAGATAGAAAAATGTGGGTTAGACATCATCACTACCAGATGGATCCATAGCTGGCTGATTGGCTGTACTCAGCATGTGGTCCTCAATGGAACCACATCTACATGGAGGGACGTGTGTAGTGGGGTGCCCCAGGGCTTTGTTCTGGGCCCAGTGCTCTTCAACATCTTCATCAACGATTTGGACGAGGGGATAGATGGGGAACTCATCAAATTTGCAGACGACACCAAGCTGGCAGGAATAGCCAACACTCCAGAAGACAGGCTTAGGATACAGGAGGATCTGGACAGACTTGAACACTGGGCGCTATCTAACAAAATGAAATTCAATGGTGAAAAAAGTAAGGTTCTACATTTAGGTAAGAAAAACTAAATGTACAGGTATAGTATAGGGCAGGGCTGTCAAACTGAATTTCATTGGCCACATCAGCATTGCAATTGTCCTCAGAGGGCTGGGTGGGTGTGGCCAGGGTAGGTGTGGCCTACTGGGTGGGCATGGCCAGCTCTACATCGTTCACATCAAGGGTGTCTGTGGGGGCCTGGGCAGGAATGGGACAGATCTGAGGGTCTCTGGCAGGAGGGGGTGGGACTGGGGCAAGCGCCAAGGCATAGTCCATTTCTTCATTCCTCACAAAGGGTGACACCTCCCCAGCATGCACCCAGGGGGATGGGCCGACGTGGCAAGGGCTGGTTCCTTGCTGTTTCCAGACCGTCTTGTGGAGCTAAGACTGAATGTGTTTCAGCATAGATGGCCACCACAAAATTGTACATTGGCTCCTGGCCGGCCTGGGCCAGGGCCAAGGCAGCAGGGGCCGTTTCCTCAATGTTTCCAGGATAGCTTCATGGGCCACATGAAACCACTTTGCGGGCCACATCTGGCCCCCGGGCCTTGTGTTTGACATGTCTGGTATAGGGAGTACCTTGCTCAATAGTAGTAACTGTGAGAGGGATCTCAGAGTCCTAATGGACAATCATTTAAATATGAGCCAGCAGTGTGCTGCAGCTGCCAAAAAAGCCGCATTAATAGAGGGATAGAATCAAGATCACGTGAAGTATTAATACCACTTTACAATGCCTTGGTAAGGCCACATTAGGAATACTGCATCCAGTTTTGGTCACCACGATGTAAAAAAGATATTGAGATTCTAGAAAGAGTACAGAGAAGAGCAACAAAGATGATTAGGGGACTGGAGGCTAAAACATATAAGGAACGGTTGCTGGAATTGGGTATGTCTAGTTTAATGAAGAGAAGGACGAGGGGGGACATGATAGCAGTGTTCCAATATCTCAGGGGCTGCCACAAAGAAGAGGGAGTCAAGCTATTTTTCAAAGCGCCTGAAGGTAGGACAAGAAATAATGGATGGAAACTAACCAAAGAGAGAAGCAACCTAGAACTAAGGAGAAATTTCCTGACAGTTAGAACAATTAATCAGTGGAACAACCTGCCTCCAGAAGTTATGAATGCTCCAACACTGGAAGTTTTTAAGAAGAGACTGGACAGCCATTTGTCCGAAATGGAATAGGGTTACCTGCCTGAGCAGGGGGTTGGACTTAATGACCTCCAAGGTCCTGTCTAACTTTATTATTATTGTTGTTGTTGTTATAGCTAATTCAGACATGCACAGCAGTTAAAAGAACTGAGCATGAAGATTATGTAAAAGAAATGAAAATATATAACATGCCCAAACTATTTGGAAAATGTGTTTGGATAAACACTTTGAAATTACCAATAGCTGCTTTCAAAGGCATGAGTTATATTTGTGGCAGATAGTTCTCTCAAAGACTTTGGCTTTCTTATTTACATCTTTGGTAGCTTTTACTGAGTATTATAGACTCTGACCCAAGAACTAGCTATCTAAACAATTGATTTGAATCATCTAAACAGGGATTCAGAACTTTGTAGCACTAAGGACTATACTTGGCCCTTGAGCGAAGTAACAATGGTTAGATTTGAGAAGCTTTAAGAACAAAGAATTAAACTAAATGAAATGCAGTTCAATTTAAATCTTTAAAAGTAATATGATTACTCTCATATATTTAATAATTATATAATTAATATTTAATAATTTCCCAATCCAGTCATAATAGAAATTACTGCTCTATAGCCACTGATGTTGAATGAAGAAAAAGTCAACTAATGCAATAGAAATTATAGTGCACCTTCCTTTCCTTTATAGTCCCCGCGTCTATGAACCTATTCAGGAGAATGCTTCAATTTTTATGGAACAATTTTGGTTGACATAAAGTGTTGAGTCCTCGGCTTAATGGCGAATGAGCACAGAACATCTCTTGGTTCCAATAAGTCTTTATTTGCAGTCTTTTTCCACTCCGTCACAGCTCTGAGGCTCGCAGGCCTCTCAGTTCCTTTTAATAATGTTCCCCGGGCAGAATGGCAACAATTAGGTGTGCGACGCCGGCGCCAGCCAGTCTGGTCCCGGGACCATTGCAACGTCCCGAGCCTGCCTTTGCAGGCTCAGGACACAACACCCCTTCCCCCCCCCCGGCTAAGACTTATAAACTATATTGATAGTTATACGCGACCTCAACACGAGCGTGGTTTGCCAACCCCCAACCAGCACATCTATTGCAGCTGGGCCATACCCACACCACAATGGTACTGGGCTATTGTTCTGGGATTAATACCCAATGCCCGTATTTCCAATTTCCACAACAGCAGGCACCCTCTCACTGTTTCTGCTTTGCCAGCGGAGTTACAAAGTCCTCAAGATACTTGGGAGATCTTTTTACTCTCTGTGACCTCCTTAGATTCTGAGAATCCCCTATTTCTTCTTGTACAGAGGATGACATGGAGTTGCCCCCTCTTTCAAACCCTGGTGGTCCCCATGAACTGTGCCCCATTGCCTGGTCTGCTTGCTTGCCCACCAGGCTCATCAGACCAGGACTTTGCTCTCCCAAGAACCTGGTTGACCTGCCTAGTTGTAGGCTCTCTGACCCCTCTATAAGCCTGCCACTGTTTGGCATTTCTGTAGAGCCTTCCAAACCCACAATGGACCTATCAAGGGAACGCATCCCTTCACTCCCAAGCCCCGTAATGGGACTGTCTGGGGTTTCTGTATTTCCCCAAAACTCAGTTGCCCCCCAGTCTGTGCCGGAGGTGTCAGAATTGGGATTTGCCTCTCTGACCACCTCCCTGTGTGAAGGCTTCCTTCTAGAAACAGTAGCAGTACTGGGCCAACTAGACTGTTCGTGTGCCAGCTCTCTTCCAATGTTTGAGTTATTAGGATGCTCCCAGTTATTCTCCCTGACTGGAGTGCTGAATGGTAGTTGTGAATGATGAGTATGCCCCCTGGGTGACTCCCTGGCTGGAATAGGCACTGGTGCCTGTGTGATTTCTTGTTCCCTTGGATTCCTGTTTGGAACACTTGCGGAACCTTGGGATAGGCCGTCCGTGGCCTCTCCGTTTGGCCCCGGCTGCTGCCAACACCCTTCCCTTTGCCCATAGTGGTCCCCCTCCCCCCCTGGAAAAGGCCCAGGAGTTCCAGAGGGTAAGTCCAGTCTCATACGCAGCTGGTCAATATGCTGCCGAAGGACACGACTGTCATCCAAAGAGACCTCGTATGACAAAGGGCCAGTAACCTTGCATACTACAGCAGGAACCCACATGACCTGGCCCATAGTTACGGGTCCATACCGGGGCACCCACTTGCAGGTACCTCAGTGCCCTGGGTTGGGTGGCCTTAGGAGGCAGTCTGTCCGGGTGCAACCTGTCAAGTTTGGTGATCAGTTTGCGCCCCCAGTGGAGTTCAGCTGGACTCTTCCCAGTGGAAGTTGAAGGTGTGGTGTGGTACGCAAGAAGAAAGTCTGCCAACCTGTGATGCCAGTCCCCGTAGGTCAGTTTCTTTAAAGCATCCTTGGTGATGCGGACCATCCGTTCAGCCATACCATTGGTGGAAGGGTAGAATGGTGCAGAGGTGGCATGACGAATCATGTTGGCCTGTAAGAAAGCTTGAAACTCAAAAGAAGTGAATTGAGGGCCATTGTCAGACACCAAAACATCTGGAAGCCCATGTGCAGCAAAAATTCCCCTCAGTACTTGAATGGTCTTGGCAGCAGTGGTTGAAGAGACAGGTACAACCTCAAGCCACTTTGAATAGCTGTCAACAAGGACCAAGAAGAATTGACCCTGAAAGGGCCCAGCATAATCAATGTGCACCCTAGACCAAGGTGATTGTGTTTCCTCCCATCTATGTACAGGAGCCTGGGGAATTTCTGGGCGTGAGTGCTGACACAGGTGGCATCCGTGCACCTTAGCCTCTATTTCCCTGTCTAACCCTGGCCACCACAAATGGCTGTGCGCAAGTGCCTTCATTCTGAAAATGCCAGGATGGCCCTCATGAAGGGAAGCCAAGACCCTAGGCCTCATTGAGGTAGGAATAACAACTCTGCTGCCCCACAGCAGACAACCCTGAAAAGTGGGTAACTCATGTTTCTTAAGCCAGAAACTCTGAAACTCAGTATCTGGACAACTCTCTGGCCATCCAGACAAAACCCAGGATAATACACGAGTGAGTGTGAGGTCCGTGGCTGATTCAGCAGCCACATCTCTGGCATTTAAAAGCAACTCAGACAACGCCTGAATGGAAAGGATGTTGATGGCAGGGGCAGGGTCAGCCTCTACCATTTGTAAGGGTAATCTACTAAGGCCATCAGCATGGCCCATTTCCTTGCCAGGTTTGTGAACCAAAGAAAAGTCATAGGCTCACAGAAAGATGGACCATCTCAGCATTCTGGGGGAGATGATATGGGGGGTTTGTTTGTTTGTGGTAAACAACCCCAACAAAGGCTTATGGTCAGTGTAGACCGTGAAATGTCTGCCATATAGAAAATCATGGAATTTTTTAATCCCAGCAACAATAGCCAAGGCTTCTCTGTCTATCTGAGCGTAGTTTCGCTCAGCAGAAGACAAAGTTCTGGAGTAATATGCAACAGGAACCTGAGTTCCATCAGGTCTTAAATGGCTAAGTACTGCTCCCACCCCATAAGAGGAAGCATCACAAGCGATGCACACAGGAAGAGTTTTATTAAAATGTGCAAGCACATCATTGGATGTAAGTAAGGCCTTAACCTCATTGAAGCTTGCTTCATGTGCTTGTGACTATTGCCACACTGCCTGTTTGTCCAAGAGCCAATGAAGTGGCTCAGCTACATTAGCTTTGTTAGGAATGAATGCATTGTAGAAGTTCAAGAGGCCCAGAAAAGCTTGTAATTCAGCTTTAGACTTAGGCCTAGGAACTTGCAGAATAGCCTTTAATTTAGACTCAGCAGGATGAATGCCCTTGGCATCTATTCTGAATCCCAGGAAATCTGTAGAAGACACTCCAATTTTACATTTGTCTTTTTTAACCTTGAGGCCTGTTTTCCTGAACCGCAACAGAACAGCCCTCAACCTCTCAGCTAAATTTTGAGTGGAGTCTCCTGCTATTAAGACATCATCAAAATAGGGGCAAACCCCTGGTATACCTCTCAGGGTGTTTTCCATTATGCTTTGGAAAATTCCAGGAGCCACATTTACTCCAAACTGTAGTCTTTTGACTTTGAATGCCCCCCTATGAGTTACAATGGTTTGTGCTTCAGCAGCAGCTTCATCAACAAGTAACTGTTGATAAGCCTGTGCTAAATCCAGCTTTGCAAAAATATGCCCCCCATTGAGGGAGGCCAAAATATGACTGACTACTGGTACAGGATATACATGCTGTTGCAATGCCTTATTTATGGTGCATTTGTAATCTGCACAGATGCAAATGTCCCCATTAGCCTTAAGAGGTGTGACTATGGAAGTTTCCCAAGGACTTGAGTCAACAGGTTCTAAGACACCTTGCTGAATCAATTTGTCCAATTCAGCATCAATTTTTCCTTTCAAAGCAAAGGGTACTCTCCTTGCCTTTACTCTGATAGGAGTGACAGTGGGGTGCAGCTTCAAGGAAACTGGGGGGCCTTTGTATGCACCCAGCTGTGAGCTGAAGACATCTGCAAATTCTTTGCAGACTTCCTGTAGACCTAATGTTTGCAAACTGTGAAGCCCTGTAACTTGTATTCCCAAGGCCTCAAACCAATCGAGTCCAATGAGACTCGTGCGCTCACCCCCAACTACCAATACATCTAATGGACCTTCAAAATCCTTGTACTGTATATTAAGGGTGGCCTCTACCTTAACACACACCTTGGAATTTTGAAAGTCTGTTAGAAATATATTGGATGGCCTAAGATTGGCCTGGAACCCACTGCTAGAGCAAATCTTTCTGAATGTGTGAATGGAAATAATTGAAAGTGCAAACCCAGTGTCTAGTTCCATAACCAATGGAACTCTTTGCAACTTCACCTTAAGTGACAATTTCTTTTTAAGTGGCTTGTGTGTGCCTGTCCTATAAATGCTTCTTCGTGATGCACAGAAACCCATCCTGTTTTGGCTGGGGACCCTGGTACCTTTCAGTCGCAATTCTTCTCGGGGTTGTACCTTCTGACGGCCCAGACACACAGCTGCTATGTGGCCTTGCTTTCCACATGCTCTACAGATTGCAGAACGGAACCTGCAGTCACTCCTCTTGTGGCGACCTCCACACCCGAAGCACAGCTGAAGACTTTTCTTTGCCTTCCTTCTGCTTTCTTTCTTTGGCTGGGTAGAGATGATCCACCTCATCTTCAGGATCTTCTTCCGAGATCTCCTGGACTCCCTCATGGTGCACGGAAACAGCTTCTGGGTTGTTCCTGATAGGCCTCATGTTCTTGATTGCTCCACCTGCTGCCTCTTCTGCAGTGACCTCTCTCAAGGCATCTTGGAATGATATGTCTTCTTTTGCAAAAAGTCTCTGCTGCAAGTCTCTGTTCCTAAGCCCACATACAAATCGGTCTCTCAACCTTTCTTCTAAGTCTTTAAAATCACAAGGCTTAGCTGCTCTTCTCAAGGCTGCAATGTATTCTTTAGCTGATTCACCAGCTCTTTGATCCCTCTGTTCAAAAGTGTGTCTCCATGCAATAACAGCCAACTTGGGCTGAAAATGTTCCTTCAATAATTTTTTTAAATCTGTGTAAGTGACAGATTCAAGAGGAGGAGGGGCTGCTAAATTTTCAGCAATTTCAAATGCATCTTGACCACAGACACACAGCAAAGTAGTGGCCTTTAAGCCATCTTCTCTTACTTGATTTACTCTAAAATAGTTTTCTACCCTGGCCACATAAGACTCCCATCTTTCTGGGTGCAAGACATCGAATTCAGACAGTCTCCCTATCTTCGCCATTTTTCTTCTTTGTAAGGAAGGGGTCTATCAGCCAGCTTACCTCCAGCGACACTGTACTGGCAGGCAGATGCTGAATTTAATGCCGTCTTCCTCTCTTCAGGACTCCTGGGTAAGCTTACAATTCTTCTCTATCTGTTGTAAGCCATCCCACCTTCGTCGCCAGTGTTGAGTCCTTGGCTTAATGGCAGATGAGCACAGACCATCTCGTGGTTCCAACAGGTCTTTATTTGCAGTCTTTTTCCACTCCGTCACAGCTCTGAGGCTCGCAGGCCTCTCAGTTCCTTTTAATAACGTTCCCCGGGCAGAATGGCAACAATTAGGCACGCTCTGCGCCTCGCGCATGCGTGCGACGCCGGTGCCAGCCAGTCTGGTCCCAGGCAGCTTGCAACTGCCCGGGACCATTGCAACGTCCCGAGCCTGCCTTAGCAGGCTCAGGACACAACATAAAGAATGCTGAATATTTTATATCAGGCCTATATCAGTAATGCTGCTTGGAGTATTTATTTATTTATTTATTTATTAAATTTATAAGCTGCCCCACTCCCGGAGGACTCTGGGCGGCTAACAATAAAAACACATAAAACATAACAAAACAAACAGTACAAGAACAGTCATCCAGGGGTCAGATTTTATAAACCCCAGGCCTGCCGGAAAAGCCAGGTCTTAAGCAGCTTACGGAAAACCAACAGGGTGGGAGCGGTCCTAATCTCCGGGGGGAGCTGGTTCCAAGAGGTTGGTGCCATCACAGAGAAAGCCCTCCTCTGCGGCCCCGCCAAATGGCACTGCTTGGCCAACGGGAGCTGAAGGAGGCCCAGCCTGTGGGATCTAACCGGACGAAGGGAACTATGAGGTAGTAGGCGGTCTCGCAAATAGCCTGGCCCTGAGCCATATAGAGCTTTAAAGATAATAACCAACACCTTGAATTGGACCCGGAGACCAATAGGCAACCAGTGCAGCTCACGGAGGATAGGTGTAACGTGGGTGTATTGAGGAGCACCCACTATCACTCACGCGGCTGCATTCTGGACCAACTGTAGTCTCCGAATACTTTTCAAGGGTAGCCCCATGTAGAGCACATTGCAGTAGTCCAGACGTGAGGTGACAAGGGCGTGAGTGACTGTAAGGAGAGCCTCCCGGTCCAGGTAGGGTCGCAACTGATGCAACAGACGAACTTGTGCAAAGGTCCTCCCAGCCACAGCCGTCAAATGATGTTCCAAATTCAGCTGTGGATCAAGGAGGACACCCAAGTTGCGAACCCGCTCCGAAGGGGGTATATTTTCCCCCGCAAGAGTCAACACTGGACAGTCGACATGGTCCTTGGGAGGCAACATCCAAAGTTACTCGGTCTTGTCAGGATTGAGCCTGAGTCTGTTAACCCCCATCCAGACCCTCACGGCTTCGAGGCAACGGCCCATCACATCAGCCGCTTCACTGAGAGAGCTCGGGGAGGAGATATATAACTGGGTATCATCAGCATACTGATGAAACCTCATCCCGTGCTGTCTGATGATCTCACCCAGTGGCTTCATATAAATGTTAAATAGGAGGGGAGAGAGAACTGACCCCTGCAGCACACCAGATTCAAGGGACCTCGGGGTTGACCTCTGCCCTCCCACCAATACTGATTGCGACCGGCCAGAGAGGTAGGAGAAGACCCACCGTAAAATGGTGCCTCCCACTCCCACCCCTTCAAGTAGCTTATTCAAGTCATAGAATGTCACTGAAAAGTATATTCACACTTTGACCAATTATAAATTTACACAGGGATATGCTATAGAATGCAATATATTATACCAGTTCAGAACTATCAGTATTCTTATTCCATGTGAAAACCATTCCATGTTATATTTTTAGACGAGAAGTAGCTAACATTTAGCACTTCTTTTCTTCGAAATTTAGCACTTGATTTATTTAACTGTTCTCCAAAAGGCAAAGGTGATGTTGCAAAATTGATCTGGCTGTACTCATTCTAATTTGGGGTGTTTTTCTGAGTTCTGGATGCACTTTTCCAGGAAAATGGCAACGCATCTATTTCCATTACCACTTTAGTAACTACTAAAACATCTTCTTGGTCCAGAATCATATACCCACTGAATTCTGGAAGCAAGCATATCTGCAAGGATAGTAAAAAATAGTTAGGATAATAGAATAGCAGAGTTGGAAGGGAGCTTGGAGGTCTTCTAGTCCAACCTCCTCTCAAGTAGGAAACCCTATACCATTTCAGACAAATGGTTGTCCAGTCTCTTCTTAAAAACCTGCAGTGTTGGAGCATCCACAACTTCTGGAGGCAAGTCTTTCCACTGTTTAATTGTTCTAACTGTCAGGAAATTTCTCCTTAGTTCTAGGCTGGTTCTGTCCTTGATTAGTTTCCATCCATTGCTTTCTATCCTGCCTTCATGGTGTCTGGTAGTTGCAACTACAAGATCAAAGCCTTACCACCTTTTAATGTGTACCAGAGGATTTTAACATGCAGCTACAATCTCGACTTTCTTCATCACCCCCTGCAGACATATCATCTGGCATTGCGATCTTGACTGGCTTTAGGTCCCACAAAAATGGGCCTGGAAGATTGGTGTGAAGCTATCCATCCCTTTTAATTACTAGCAAACAAAAAAGAAAGCTTGAATACTAGATTTTTTTAAAAAAGAAAAGAAAGAAAATCTCCACCCAGTTCTGCTTCATGAAGCTCACTGAAAAGGATGGGAGCTGCCCAAGAACACACCTCACATTCATTTGCATGGGACTAGGACAGAGCGATTTTATGGTAGTTTGTGTAATGGAATTGCATTTAATCAAACTTTCATTACACCATTATGAATTGAAGTATGTTCCCCGTAATTCTTCTTTGACAGACCTCATCCTGTAAACAAATATCATTCTTCAGAGCTGAAATATGTTCCTTCCCACCAAGTGTGAAAGTATAAACCCTGAAAGAATGAGATTTTAAAGGAGATAAGGTCTAATTCAATGGAAAGAAGGCACCTTGCTTTTTCTTTCCTTTCCTCCTTTCTTTCTCCCTGTCCTTATTTCCTGCTCATGCTATTGGTATTGCCAAAAAAAGCATTATTCCATTTTCAGCCAATAGCAGAATGTTCGACAATTTTTTGTAGTGTGCATTCTTAAGTGAAATTATCTGCTTCACATTTCTTGGATTATGGAGCTGGTAATACAATTATCCTTTGATTCTTGTTCTACTCCAAGCTCTACAGTTCTCAGCTCACGAGGTATGAAACTGCGAATATAAATGAATAATTGAGGATAAATGCATACTTTGTGAAAACATACCTTCTCCTACAAATTCTTGTGGTGCTCTTCAAGGAAATACTCAGACTTGTGTAGAAATAGCGCAGGAAAAATGGATGAATTAATTAATCTATGGCAAGCTACTATGAAAAGGATGTAGAATGGCTCAGCTTTATCAGCTGCTATCAGCTTCAATGACTAAATGGACCTAGATTTCTTCGGGACTCAGATCTACACTTTTCTGGTAAATACAATTAAATGCGTTTGAGTAAATGGGTCTAAGCCAGATCTATCCACCCAGGTTACAGTAAATAAGATAATAAAGTGAAGGTTGTTTCCCCCCCTCTTTTTCTAAATAGCATTTCAGTGTGCTGAGCCTGATAAAGAGAAGATCCTGTTTGGCGGCCATTCCACTTTGTCCAGCTGTGGCCCTCTCAGGAAGAGCATAGGAAGAAGGGAGGGACTTGCATTGCTACATATAAAACATCCAAGCTTGAAGATCTGAAGCTAGAAAGTGGCAGCAGCAGACCTGCCAATTTTCAGCCAACAGGGATGGGGAGGGGGAAAGGACTCATCTCCATGATTTGGGCATTTCTGGTTCTCCTGTGCAACATCGTGAACAGCTTAGGTAAGCCAAACAGCAGCAACTATCCCTTAAAGATATGCAAGAGGTTTGTTTTTAGCTGTTCTGTTTTTAACATTAGAAGTCAAAATGTTTAAGTAGAGGAGGCAATGTAACAGGTTTCCATTAAACTATTCCAATGGTAAGATCATGAAATGGCCCCAAAAGCATTTTCCTTGGATACTTTCAAGTGGGTTATCCAACTTTAACCTCAAGTCAATCAGTCAGTCAATCTGCTTGTTTATCTGTCTGTCAGTCAATGTTATATGAAAAAAGGTAGTCTGTGTAAATCTATTGAGGCAATGTTGAATAACTGAACTGTAGTGTCCCAGCCTTCTGCCCTTTGCAACTTTGGGAAACTGTTTTCTGCTTTTCATGCCTCTGAGACACAGGCAATAACCTTCCTAATATATAAAATCTGGGATAACATACATGTTCTTGACTGAGAGCTAAGACAGATAGATAGGCACATAAACAAATATAACACTATTTGGAATAATTTAACCTTCTTTTGACGTTGAGAATTTATTGAGGAAATGATTCTGGTATAATTATAAAAATCTTCAATCCAGATTTGTCAATTCAATTTGTATTGTGAAGTTTTTGTGAGCAAATCTTTGTCTTCAATTGTCAATCCAAAGGGTCAGATTATAAGTGGGCATTCCTTTTGCAGTGAAAACTTTCTTTGTTCCCAGAACTGCAGGTACTGTATATTATCTTTGAAATTAATCTGATTGGTTAATAGTTACTGATATTCCCTACAGATTTGTATAAATAGCTCTGACTACTATGAAAATACTTCTTATTTTGTCTTCAGGGCTGTGTTATATGGGAACCGTTTTATAAATCATTTGTTTTCCTTATTTTTCAGATCAGAGCCATTTGGAACAATCAGACGATTTATTTGGTAAGTTTATGGAATATAAATTAGACTTCTGAATTATCAAGCATATAGAGTTTCACCACCTCCTTCTGTCTCTTGGAATTTCTTTAGGTATTGTTATGGATCTGTGGCACTTGAATTGTAAATGGCCTTGGTCATATTTCTGCAGCCCAGAGAGTTTGGGAGAGTCATGGTTATCCTTAGCCATAGTAAACCAATGATCATACCTAATTTGGCAGCAAATATGGTTCTTGGGACAAGAATCCTGTTTGTGAATTCTTGGTGTTTGTTCTTTTTTTATCTCTTTCTCCTCGTGCAGTTACAGTTGGTTCTAAGGCCTAAAAAGCATTTCAAACACATAGATTTGGTTGCTCAAATATTTTAGTCAATTCACTCTGAAAATTCAATATTTATTTATTTTGCATAGTTTACAACATCTAATGGTTATTGCAAAATGAGCCACTAAAAGTGCTCTATGAAGAAATGCACAATAATGCACAGGTTTGATTTAAACTTCACAATCTAATCTGTAATCACGCCTGTGTTTATTTAGAATATATGTTTATTTAGAAGTTTCATAGATTGATAGCAGGTTCTATGTACCACATGTAATATTGCTTTGGAAGATAATCAAAGAATTGTATCTATCTGTCTGTACACTAATTAAGCTTTGCGAGAAATCTAAATGTGGTCCATGATCTTGTGGTCAGGCATGACTTTTATAAGGCAGCACATCAGCAAATGATGCTTTACCTGAAAGAAGTTCTTGACGGCTACAAGCTAACCTTAGTATTGTTCAGCTAGCAGCATCTGTCTGGCATGTATGCAGGGGGTAAATTGCTTTCTGGAAACTCAAGAGCAGATTGAAGTAGCAAATCAGACACATTAATCTGTACCCCTATAGGGCAGGTGGAATTACAAAGAAATGAAAGTGCATTTCATTTGACCAAAGCTTTGTTTGGAAATTTGGAATTTGATTTAAAAGGTAAAGCCATAATAAGCCAAGTCAATGATATAGCTTCAAAATCAGGAATGAATTTGTGCAGTTCAAAAATTGGTGTATCTTGCAGAAACCCACAGTTACTCACTCGGTGAGAAGATCTTTAGTCTCAGAAGAATACACAGTTCACTTTGAGGAGTGGAAGCCAGTAAACTTGCTTGAATAGCTATTTAGCTATTCAGCAAACTATGAGGTACGAGTGTGGTTGGGTTCTTGTGCAGTCCTAGTTTTTTCCTACTTTCTGGGTTCTATTTATTTTGTCTGGGCTAAAGAGTTCATCTAGATAGCCATCCATATTGATACTACAGCAAATCTTTGGCTCTCTGGTTAATGGTCAGCAGCATCCCTTGGATGTCAGTAACCATCAAGACTTTTGAATAAGCATCTAATGCTTTACCCCACCCCACCCCACCCCCTTTCTTCCCTTTGGAAAGCAATCAAACTATCAGTTTTGTTGCAGGAACTCATCAGAAACCACCCAGATAGTAAACGTGACATTGCTAAGTAAGAATCTTGCCTTAAATGAAACCACTTAAAATAATTGATTGCCTTTTTCTCAATGTAACCATGTAGTTGGTTCTCACAGCCATTGCAGTTTAAACCTACTGCTTCTTTCTACTATTTTTGTGATGATTTATCGCTGACCCAGCATTAAGGCTTGTTATTAGATAATAGTTGGACATTGATATAATTGGCATTCCTACCCTAAAAAATTCTCTAGGAGCACTTAATCTGGATATACTAAGTGTTGTCACATGGGTAGCATCTCCTCATTATCTAACAATTTCTTCTTAGCATCTCTGTAGGTAGTCATAGTTTATCATAAACCATAGGTTTATATCATTCTTCATTTCTAGAGCATTCACAAGACCTTTAAAAATCTAAATGGCTGCTTAACATTCATCCAAGTAAGAGTCCACTACTTACACAAAGAAAAGAATTCTTCTGTCTTTCTTTCCCTCAATCACTTCAAATTACACATAACAATATTCTTTGGGATTTGCAATCCAATGGTTGCATGATTGCACAGTTCTAGTTTCTTAGCCAGTTTACCCTGCTTAGGTGTTTTCTGTATGTGAAAGCTGCTTCATCTCTGAAATTAACTGCATGTGTCTTATATGTTTTGGCAATAAAGGATCAGGTTATCTGACACAGTATCTGTACAGTTATTAGTTCCAATACTCTCTTCTGGTCAGCAAATCTGGCAAAACTTACACACTGCATGATGGCTATTATATTCAATTTGTAGGCAACTTCTGTTTTTGCATCTGAGGCATAAACTTCCTTTCAAGTCAGCCTATAGTGCAGAGGCATCAAACTGCCAGCCCACGGGTCGGATACGTCATGCTGAAACCGCACCCACCCCAGCTCCGGCAATGGGAAAAAAGTTGTGATACGTGTCGACACGTCATGTAACATGGCGAGTTTGACACCCCTGCTATAGTGGTTTCTTTCCATGATCAGGCTTCACATTGACCTATTATGAATTGTACTGGGTTATATAAAGGAGAATGGATGGGACTACTTTATAACTTAAACAAGCAAAGAATATACTTAAAATCCATGTTTTCTTCTTTCTCTTTGGCTTGTAGACAGTGAGGTCAGATAATATGAGTAAGCTTAACCTTATCTGCAAAAAAAAAGAGTGTACATCTCTCTCTGGGGAAAAATAGATATTGGGGGGGGGGGAATCATGTATTCATAAAAACAGAACAGATACATATAATCTAGCAATCTAGCAATTTCAATAAGAAATTATCATTTCTTCAGCTACAAAAATTACTTTTTGCAGGCAGCAGTTGGCAGTTTTTAATGTTATGGTATTATTCACATCTGCTACACATAGTTGACCTAAAATTTATCTGGTATTTCCAGCAAACCTTTAGGAATGAGCATCACTATCACAAGAATCTGCAGGACAAAGAAAGGGGTGAGGTCAAATAATAAAACATCTCTTGTCATGTTATATTGCATGATTTATATGAAAGTCAACTTCAGTTTTCTTCCAGTCTCTCTGACATTAATATGATTAGTTCTTTTCATTGAGGATGGTTTTTCTAACTAAAACCATAAATTGCTCTAGATTAAATCTCTGACTCATGGCAGCCATACAATCCCAGGAAAGGATGCTTTAAAGAGTTGCAAACAACTACTACATTCATGGCCATGTACTATGCAAGCACTGTATTGTACTACACAGTCAATTACATGATGCCCAATATCTGTAATTCAGTGCAGTATGGATTGCTTAAATAGTTTCCATTTCCTTTAGATTTGGACTCGCTCATAATCTTTTATCTGAGACGTTTCAACTTCAATAGTTTGCATTTGGTTTTATACAAGTTTTAGACCTTGTTGCTAGTCTTCATATAGTCTTTAGCCACATTCATTCTAAGCCCATAAAAATGGAACACTTCCAAATATTGCAAAAATGCAGTTTCTTTTTTAAAAGTGAGGGGTATAGAAATTCCGAAAGATACTCTTTAAAAGAAAAGAAAAACTCATATGGTCTAATAAATCAAGTTGATTTGGTGCAGTACTGATCATACTATACTTACTCAAAACAACTGGCAGCATCAAGCATTGGAAGTTACAAAAGGCTATCATCTAGTGAAAAGAATAAACATTTCATTTGTTCAGGCTTATCCAGGTACAACCTGATCTATTTTTCTTGGCTGCTAGTCCTTTTGTTTCAATTACTCCATACTGAAAGGTTCTCTCGAATTGTGTGTTTAAATTTGGGACTGACAGTGTTCTTTAAGCCTTATATTTAGGGTTCAATTTCCTTGAGAGACCCTGTACAAACTTTTTTCATGCAGTGGACTAAGTTCATTATGATAGATACTTCTCTGCTATTTGATTGTTTACCTGACTGTGACATGTATATAACTCCTATTTTCTGCCTCTCTACTGGGATATTGACTGTTCAGCATCTTGGGCAGCACTGAATATTTCTGCTAAAGCCTGGTCAGTAGTCAGTTGCAGCAGTCAGCTGAAAATAAGCCAGACTCTAGAAATTTATGTAGATAGATTCTAAAAATCACATTTATATCAGTTTCTAAATCAGCTTTAACTGATTTGCAAAGAGACGTTCCAAGATTGGGTAGCGTCATCATGCTACACAATTGTCCCCACAAAGAAATATTATAGCTACCATTAGTCAAATATAGGAAATGGCTGCAGAATTATCTCTAGTTTTATATTTGAGCCATTCAATTGTCTTAACAGGACAATTATGCTCTTTGAAGTTATAGTTCACATGAAATTATGAAGCTCTGTTTCCTTCACTTTAATCTTGATTGACTAGGTGATTTCTATAACAGGCCTACATAACAAACAGACCATGGACCACACCCAGCCCTCTAAGCAGCCTTGTGCATCACCCAGCACTTTTAAAAAGCTCAATAAAACCATCAACACCAAATGTCACCAGCACCCGGAAGGCTTTGACACAGTTACCACACCAAAAAAGCAAAACTGCTTGAGCATCTCTCATGATTGCCTGACACTGCTAGCTCTATGGTGTGCCACCATTACACCAGTCACTGAACAGCTGATTGGCAAGTGAGGTTATTATTCTCCAATTATTTTTAAATTGCTATAGTAATTTATTGTATAGGCCTGATATACAGCTTTAAGAGTTCTTCTTTCTATATCAAGAGAGTTCTGAATCTCTTAACATCTACTGAGCAACTTCTAAAAATAAAATTGTTTCCATCATTGAAACGAAGCTTTTTCTGAAATACCTACAATCAATCTGTCCATAAAATTTCATTCTTCTGTCTTCCAACTGTCACTTGCTTTCTTAGGCAATTACTTAACATAGAATATATTTCTTAGGTCCTGAGCCCTTTGCTGAAAGGAGGCCCACTCATAGACCAGAGTACTCTTGTTGAAAATGTTGTGGAAATAAACAACAATATTTCTCAATATAAATCAACATTTGTATTTATCTATCAGTATGTTTTTCTCAATATAAAAATATTTGCCCTTATCTGGAGTGGCAACAGTAAAGGTGAAAGATTCAAACATGTGAACTGTTTATGGCTTCATAGCACTCATGGGGACGTACACTGGAGTTTCTTAATCTGTATTTAGTTTCATAACACATCTGTACCTGAAGCATCTCTGCTTCTAACTCTATTATACAGCAAACCAACTAAAATCAGTGCCCTCTACTGCAGGGGTGCCCAGCCCCCGGTCCATGGACCGATACCAGGCCATAGCATGCCAGCAACCAGGCCGCACAAACAAGCAACGGCCCATCCACAGGATGCAGGCAGCACACAAAACCACTCCCCCTCCGGTCCATGGAAAAACCTCTCTCCACGTAATCGGTCCCTGGTGCCCAAAAGCTCAGAGACCTCTGCTCTACTGAGAAAATCTTTGCTTCTGCCGTCAAACTGCAACAATAATTCTGTTTAACTGCAGTAACTAAAATGCAGTTCAACTGTTTCAGGCTTATCCAGGTACAACCTGATCTATTTTTGGGGGGGCTACTAGTCCTTTCATTTCAATCACTCCATACTGAAAGGTTCTCTCTAATTGTGTGTTTACATTTGGGACTGACTGAGAGCATATGGGTCATTGCCAATCTTAGTAGCTTTTTCTTGCTCCAGTTCTTGAGGTCTTTAGGATATACAGAATTGTCTCCTTCCACTAAATAGGATCGCATTTCACTACAGCAGCCTCAGCTTGTGATCACAAAGTATTTGTCAGGAAGATACTTGAAATGAGATAACAATAGTCACTTGAAGCCACAGGACTGTAAAGGCACTTCTCAACTTACAATCACAATTGAGCCCAAAATTTATGTTGCTAGAAATTTGTGAAGTTTTGCCCCATTTTACAATTTTTCTTGCCACCTTGTTAAGTGAATCACTGCAGATGTTAAATTAATAACATGGTTGTTAAGGGAATCTGACTTCCCCCATTGACTTTGCTTGTCAGAAGATCGTAAAAGATGGTCACATGATGCTGGACCACAGCAACCGTCATAAATCTGAATCCATTGTTAAGCATCCGAATGTAAATCATGTGACTATGAGGATGCTTAAATGATCAAAAGTGTAAAAAAGGATCATAACTCACTTTTTTCAGTGCCGTTGTAACTTCAAACAGTCATTAAGCAAACTGTTGTAAGCCAAGGACTTCCTCTATGGGCCCAATGGACATAGGAAGGTATATAGGGATGTATCCATCCAGCTGCATTAATAAATGTATTATTATTTATTTATGTATTAAATTTGTTTTCCGCCCATCTCACCATGAGGGGACTCTGGACAGCTTATAATGTTAAAAAGAAGGAAGCAATACAAAAATCATGTATATATTCATTTAATGGAATGGATCCCCAATGTCAACAATGTAGAAAACAATGTAGGAAACCCCAAGAATGTAAGTATGCAATATGCAGCACAGTGCACTTTACCTCCAAAAGAGGAAAGAGGGACCTGGGAACATAGCAAAATCAAACCTCTAACCAGGCACTCATTTGAGAAATCTACCATAGAAGTAGATTGAGGAAAATGCCATATAGCAACAGGAGAGATAGAAATCAAGGTTCCCACATAACATGATTTTCACTTACAGTAGCTCCTGTGAGAACGATAAGACGAAACTAAGAGCAAATAAATAAATGACATCTCGCTGATAAAGTGGAACTAACAATGGCAGAAGGAAGACTAAAGGAAAATGGGCAGGAGAAGTTGGACAGGAGGAGTTATGAGCTAAGAGAGAAAATACTTGGGCAGGAACAGTCATGCTGAATCTGGGTCTCATAAAACATAATTTACTGTTCAGTTCAGACTGGGGATTTCCAACAAAGAGTGTTCAGCAACTTGTTCCGTAAATAGTGAGAAAAGTCAATGAATCTTCCAGAAAAAAGAGAATCTATGCATATTAAGCTAGAGCATGGATTCTTTATTATAGGATTTCTCTTTCTTATAGATAGTCCTCGATTTATTCAAAGTTATGACAGAACCTCTCCCAAAAGACTCAATTCCAAAATTCTGATGGCCTCAGATTGAACTCTTCGCAACCAGCTCATACATTTATGGCTGTTTGCAGTATGTCATGGTCACATGACCATGATTTATAAAAGTTTTGCTGAAAACCGGCATTTATTTTGTTTTTGGGTTTTTTCAAAAATGCCTCATAGCAAACAACAGGTTCACTTAACAATTGTGATGTTTGTCCATGTGGACAATTTTCAAGACAGATAAATCTCTGAAATTCTCCCTTAATTTTTAAGAACTTTTCCAGTACATTAGAAAATATGTCAAGTTGAAAATGTTGAGGAATCTGTTAAGGAAATATCTCTGAAACAAAGACGAGGTTATGGATTTTCTAGTCATCTTATAAAAATTCTCTTTAAGGTTATAACATAATGTAAACTTCAATCCTCTCAGCTACATATTTTCCCATTGATCCATCTGTATATTATAACCAAAAAAGTGTCCTCTTTATCATATAGTCTTTCACTCATTCTGTTGCATAATTCAGTAAAAAATTATACATTTTAGTCGATATATGTTGATCATTTATACACAATTCTATTTCAAACTCAATCTTATGATAGTTAAATCCATAAATTATTTTGCCAACTTTAAACCTTTTTAACAATTGTAAACAAGAGTAGTATTGACAATTATGTCCTTCTGGAAACAACACCAAGTTATCTGCAAAAGCCCATAACTTTTAAGTTTCTTTTTTAATCATTAGCCTCACAATTCTCTCATATATCTATTCAATATTTACAGAAGTAAAATAAGCAAGAGAAGGGACAGTGGGAATCCATGTTCTGTTCTATGGCAGTGTTTCTCAATTTTAGCAACTTTAAATTGGACTTCAACTCCCAAAATTTCCCAAACAGATTTCAACTCCCAGAGTTCTTCATGCAGGCTAGAGAATCATGGAAGTTGGCCCATGCATCCTAAAATTGATGAGGTTGACAAACACTATTCAATAGGATGAGACTGAATTATGAGTCCATAACTTGCTAATCAAGACTTAAAAAGTTAAAAGATAGCATAAAGAACTAGACATTTTGAAAGAGTCTCATTATGATGGTATCAGAGGGCCTTTATATTAAATAAGCTGTATTTCTAAGGGTTGAGATTCTTCAAAAACATGGCCAATCCAATCCAAGTCAGATCACACTTGCTCTTGAAACCATAACACGATTCAAAATAAAATTGTATATTAAATTTTAAACCACTTTCAAAAGAACTTCATGAACGAAAATCACAGGACTTAAATATAAAATGCTCATTATTTTCATTCTCAGGGAAGTTGTTTATGTAGTTATAAGCTATGTCGCAATACCTATTGTGGTTTAATACCTGACTTAACAACAGGGAAGTACTTGAAAACTGAAATATCTTCTTCAAAACACTTATGTAAAAGTGGTAACCAGGACAAAATATCAGGTTATGCCTTGTAGCACAAGGAAACAACTGTGGTGTTCTAAATATATCCATGGCTAATCCATTTTAATGGGAAAATATTTTAGAAAATAAACAAATCCAGACCTGGGGTTGCAGGTTCTTAATGCATTTATAAATTAATAAATAATGTGTCTTTCATTATATGGAAATCTTAGTAGATTTGGCTTTTTCTTCTGGAACACCATGATGCGGAAAATATGAGCATGCTATTTTTCTATTGTTTCATTCTTGTATTTCTTAAAATATTGGAATGAAGCAACAGGGAAATTACATTTTCCAATCCTTAAATGGTAGGATGATGTAATTTTCCACTGCATCAGTCCATCTTGTGCAGTTATATGCCTAAATGGTGTAGAATTTAGTTATGCAATGATTGTTTCCCACAGTACAATCTTGTGATGTCTTTTTACTCTCTGTATTTACCTTGATGAAGAGCCACAGAAAGATATAATAATGTTAAGCAGACAGGGTAGGGTTGATGCCTGGAAATATTTTCCTGTATTATTCTTATTAGACTCCACTTTATAGTAGAATCATCTATACTAGTCAGTCTTTCTTTTCAGCTAATTTTCTTTGTTAGATAAATTCTGAAATTTCAGTTTCAAGATATGTTATGTTATGTTATGTTATGTTATGTTATGTTATGTTATATTATTGTCCTGGGATATACTATTTGTTGTTATTATACTATATATTCAGGGATATTTCAGGGAATTAGACTAAGTCAAAAATAGTTGCAGATCGTATGGTCATCATGAAAATTCATGTGCTGTTGTTACCCAAGTCTTCTCTAAATCAGCTCTGTTCCAAATGTCTTGGGATGACAAGTCCCAAAATTCCCTGATCCATCTGGACAGCACCAAATAGAAGAAAGCATTTCCTTTGTTCTGACATGAAACATAAAGAATTCATACAATCCATCCTTCTGTTTTTTTCTGTTTTTGCAGAGATCCATTCAGAAGGGCAGAGAAATCTAGATGGACATCACTCAGGTATTTCTGCTCCCATTTCTATAAGACCAGTATTTCAAAAAACAGATACATACATAGGGGTGGGCTTGGGTTTTTTTGTTTTGTTTTGTTTTTGTTGCTAAAATCACACAAGCAACTCACGCCAAGAAAAGCTGATTTCTGTGACCTGCATTATTGATACATATCATTGTTTCAGATGAAGCTCATTTGCTTGATTTTTAATACCCATCAATGTCTATTCCAGTATTGCAGTTAGGGCACTGTAAGTCTAGAAGCAGATAAAATAAGACTCGCCCAGCTTACTTACCCAGCTTATTGGTCCAAGAGCAAGGGCTAGAAATTGAAAAAGAAAAACTGAACTGTTTAACAAGTCTGCATTCTAGCCTCTGCAGCTGCTAATGCTGTTGTCGGATTTTCTTGAACTTCCATAGAGTCCCATAGTATACATCCGATTTCTCTATCCGTGCAAGTAATATACTTCTCTCCTTAGTGTACAGAAAAATATTTAAACATTCATTGCTTTTGAGTAACAGTTAAGCTCATGTACAGCATTCCAGGAAGCAATTCTGTATTTTTCACTATTTAAGGGTTGGTGGGTTTTTTTGCATTTTGTTAAAATTAATTTTGATTGTAAACAAAAAGATTGCAGTTTTGTTCTTCAATCATTCCTTTTACCCAGCCTTCAACAGCCTGTTGCTCTGCTCATGCACTTAATCCTTTACTAATCAACTACACTCTCTTCAATTCTTACAATGTTGTCATTTCCATTCCTTCATAGTTCAATACACGGCTTTTTGCTTGTCCCTTTAAAGCTCAGCCTCACTTGGCCTTTCTGTTCTTTTTTTCCCTCACCACCATCCTCATCTATAATATTCAAACTTAACTTGCTTGTTTCTACAAATGCCAAGGTATTTAGCCCTCCAAATGTTCAGATGATTTCCATCCTTGAAAGGACTATTTTAAAAATATTGGAAGGGGCTTTGTAGTTTATGTAGAAAACCTCAGTAAAATTTCACTTGGATACAGTGCCTGGGCACTATGCCTTTGCATGCAGTGGTTCATGGACTTGAATCTGAGATAAGAAACAAGCAAAAAAAAATTGAAAAGACAGCTGTAAATGGGAGTGAAAGAAAATAGTATCTAAATAATCAGTTGAATTTCTAAAGCTCCGTAGAATCTCATTACGTTATTGTTTTCTTTCTTTAAGCTCTGGACAAGGGTTCTTGTTCCACCTGGAGCACTGGCCATTTCTCAACCTTTGACAACTACCTGTATGATTTCTCGGGGACTTGTAATTATATCTTTGCTACGGTCTGTGATGAAACCTCTCCGGACTTCAACATACAGTTCCGTCGTGGTCTGAACAAAAGAATTGAAAGAATCATCATTCAAACAGGTCCCAATACTATTATCGTCGACAAAAGTGGCATATCAATCAAGGATTATGGGTAAGCATCCAATAGAAGCAAAAGTTTCTTCTATAAAGTCGAAGGGAACATGGCAACCATCTTATACAAAGTTGTGCCCTTGGGCTTCAGCTCTAACTTAATGTGCTTGTCACGAATCATCATTAAAGTGCTGGGAAGCTGCAGCTGATGCTGAGAAGGGGATCCATGCTGTGTATACTTTCAGTGGAGGGTACATCCCATTTCTCATAGTTTGGGCTAACTATGAGTAACACAAATGTTTTTGTATGTGTTGCCAATGGGTAATAAAATTTCATCATTTATATAATCATGCCATCACATCACAAGCTCTGCCTGTGTTGAACACATGTAAAACATCATCAGACTGATATGTTTGACACCCACAGAGACACCATTCCATTATAGCTAAATAACATTTTAAAGCATCACCTTTTCTTTTGGGGTCTCCCAAAGACCACAAGGGCAAGAAATCATATTAGTTTTTCTTTATACATATCATACGGTGCCATTCTGAGACCTCCATTGGGTTGTGAGCTGCAAGTGGCCTGACATTTATCATTGTCCAATGGGATATTCCACTCATAATAATAATGTGGGTAGTCCTCACTTACCAACCACAATTGGCACCAGCAACTTCATCATTAAGTGACACAGTTGTAAAATGATAAATCTCATGTGACAGTACCCAGTTTATGACAGCAATTTGTCAGTTCTAGCTGCAGTCATTAAGTGAATCCCTCTGGCTCATTAAATGCAATGTCATGTGACCATAAGTTGCAATTTCACACCAGCTCCCACATTTCTATTTTAGAACCTGTGAATGTTTCAGATGTTTCTGAATTACAACTTCCGCATCCCTCACCCTAGCTCTCTTGGCTAGAGCTGCCAGGGTTTTAGCTTCAAACATATTGGGAAGTCCACTGTTCATTTTATCTCATTAGAGAATGAAAATGTAATGATATTTGAATATGAATGCTAATAAAGTACGCATCATTTGATACAGTATCAAAGTTACAAGTCCTCAAAATGTCTAAATGTATATGTTTGACCCTAGTAAAATCCAATTGCCATTTACTGGAAATGGAATTCAGATTGCACCGTTTGGGCACAATATCCGTTTAATATCCAAGCGGAAGGAAATGGAACTTGCTGTTTTCTGGAACAATGATGACTATCTCATGGTGAGCAAAGTTCTTATTTTTCATGATTTTAGGAGTCTAAAACTTCCAGGCACATATTAAGGAAATTATTTTGCATGCATTCTTTGGCTTTGCTTAACATGCTGAAAATGGAAAATGGTAAAGCCAAAGGTAATGGTTTTAACAACCATTGTCTTAATTAGGTGTTTTAATGCACTTTACATCTGTCATTTAGGCAGTGCAAGGCTGCCACTCTTAACATGGCAGTAGAGAGGGGGGAAAATCTATATTTGAAGTTCCCAAAAATAGCCTGCAAAATGGTAAGGAAGCAAGGTATTCCAAGAAAAATTGCTCACAGGTCTATTTAGTTTGTTTGAACTCTGCGTTGCATAAAGATTCTTCTCAAAAGCTTCTTTGCAAATTTCAGTGTATGTTTTCTGATAATTTCTGCAGCTATATTATTCATTTATTTATTTAAATTTATATTTTTAAGGCTAACCAACTCAAACTTAAAAAAAACAAGTGCATCACTTGCAACCAAGCAAAAGAAAATAAACCTAACTAGGAAAATAAGCTTACACTGTAACTAAAATAGACCATACATTCCAGATAGACACATTGTTGTTGCTCCTGAGACTTGGCAGGGCTGGGATACTTTGTAATGCCCCAAACTGACATTCAATAGCACCATCCAGAGACCAGGACACAGATGATCCAGTGACTTAGTATCAGGGCTGAATGTTGAGGGCCAGGCAGAGAACTGGTATCAAACATTAATTATGCCTTTTCCCTGTGTAATCCAGTCCAATTTTCCACTCAGTAACATCACCACTCAGATGTTACTACCTGCCTTGTTGTCTCCATTAGTTCCTTTGTCCTCCTAAAACCCTTTCACTATTCCTTTCCCAAGCCTTGGGAACTATTTAACATAATCATCTCCATAACAACCAGCCAACCAATCAACTTCAGCTGATCAACAATCCACAGGATCCTCATAAGCAACTTCTGTGATGGTAACCTCACCTGTTACAAGGCCTGTCAGATTATGTCAAAAATTGGCATTAAAAGTGGGTAGAACATGGAATTATCCTACAGGCCTCTGTTTATAGTCTGCTTTATATACTATATCTATATGTGCCACCAGTGGGGCAAAACATCCTCATTCAAAAGAGTAATATAGATAAACTAAAATAATTAAACAAGCACAATAACTTCACTATGTCACCCACCATACTTGTCACTCATACCCACTCATTCAAATCTTTCTATTCCATTTTTCCTCATCTCTCTCACTTATTTAGCTTTCTTTCTCCTCTCTTTTTCTCCTCTACCTTGCTATTTGAGAGAAAAGCAGCTTGGGCAGGAGAGGAAAAGTAGAAGGGAAGAGATTGGTAACATTTCTCTGCCTTTCGCTCCTTTCTCAACAACCTTCCAATTAATGTGTGTGTCCATAAGGATCAGAGCAGGGAAAGCCAAAAATAAAAAGCCTGAGGCCCGGATGGTCCATTACAATAACCACATACAAATATGAACTGCCTCTCATTCAATGAAATGGATGGCTCTTCATCCCATACAATGTCAAGACAAGATGCAGGATTTGAGCCTTGGGATTGCAACAGAGAGAGCTTAAAGCATAGAGTTTGTAGTAGCTGTTGTTCTATCGTGATTAAAGACTTTTCTAATAATAAATACATTTCCTCAGAGCAGTGTCCTTGGAATTTCTGGCTATGAACCTTCCAATCCGAATATTTGTCTCAATGAAGCTGGCCAGAAGAATTGCAAGTGAAAAATAGCAGAAAAGGAAGGCTAAAACATGTTTTTATTTCTATGCATACCACTGTGCAAACGTGCGTGCGCCCGCGCACACACACACACACACCTACAAAGTCTTCTATTCCAAATAGCCAATTCTTTAAAGCAACAATTACTGGAGCTCTGCTGTCAACATTTATATAAAGTACCAAATTTCACACATTGTTTTAAAGGTATTATTTAAAATCTAAGGGTACATCCAATAATAGTTGACAGTCATAACTAAAGAAATACTCTGCATTCAATAGAAGCAGGAACACATTGAGACTTGAAGTTAGGGAGGCACCATATTATGGATCTCATGGACTGCTCTGAACTTTCTTTAGGAATAATAAAATAGACCTTCTGAAAAAGATTATCAGAAGTAATTATATAAATTACTTTATTATATAAAGTGTTGCTCTTTATTGTAACCTGGTAATGAAAAAAAGATTAGAAGATGAAGAGAGAAGTTTAGTTGCTATTTTAAAATATCCTGTCTAATTGTCCACTATGGACCACGTCCCGAATGACAACATCTAATTTAATTAGTGCTGCCAGATTGAACATGTTCAAGCAATAATACAAGGCAATAATGCAAGGTAAGTGACCATCTGTTTCCTCTTGAAAAAAAAACAGTGGTTGGGAAAGAACACCTGATGACAAATTCCAGAGGAGGGGCTGTACTAGGTTGACAAAGCAAGAACAAACAGAAGTCATATGCGATCAGCAGATTTACTGTGGCATAAATCCAGTGGTGGGATTCAAATACGTGAATAACCAGTTCTCTGTGTGGATGCCGCTTCCGGAAGTCCATTCTGGACCTGGGCAACAAAAAATTAGCTACCGGTTCT
Organism: Crotalus tigris; assembly: GCF_016545835.1. Classification (NCBI taxonomy): domain Eukaryota; kingdom Metazoa; phylum Chordata; class Lepidosauria; order Squamata; family Viperidae; genus Crotalus; species Crotalus tigris. Next base: position 4,604,217 of record NW_024100214.1, read on the forward strand.
GATGAACTGGTGCGAACTGGCTGAATCCCACCACTGCATAAATCTGTTAATCATTTAGGGTGTCACAGCAGGATGGCTTCTTAGATTTTTCTGCTAATTGTGGAGCACCTCACTATTAATATTGCAGCATAGGTCAGACTGACCTGGACTGCAGCCCATGATTTGGTTAGCAAACATTGTAATAGGCATGTTGCTGTCTGGATTGGCTCAGAGGTGCGTTCCACTGATCAAAATGGTATTACTCGATAAATTTTATAATTCATAGCTGAGAGGAGAACAAAGAAGAGGGAATTAAGCTATTTTCCAAAGCACCTGAAGGCAGGACAAGAAGCAACGGGTGGAAACTAATCAAGGAGAGAAGCAACCTAGAACTAAGGAGAAACTTCCTGACAGTGAGAACAATTAATCAGTGGAACAGCCTGCCTCCAGAAGCAGTAAATGCTCCAACACTGGAAGTTTTTAAGAAGAGACTGGACAGCCATTTGTCCGAAATGGTGTAGGGTTTCCTGCCTGAGCAGGGGGTTGGACTAGATGACCTCCAAGGTCCCTTCCAACTTTACTACTATTACTATTACTAAACAACATGGCTATATTACCAAGAGGCCATGCATAGTTATTTTCTAATTGATTTTCTTTTCCCTTTTTTAAGGTTTTAATTGAACAGAAATATATGGCAAAGACTTGTGGACTGTGTGGAAATTTTGATGGGCAAGAGTTGAATGAGTTTGTGAGTGAAGGTATGGCTATTATTATTTATTATAACTTCTAGTAACTCTATCAATTAAAACATGAAGAACAAGGCAAAGAACCAGGTGAAAATAAAAGAAAACAAAAAAAACTAAACTGAAAGGAAGCTCCAGTCATCCCCACCAAAGGCCTGGGTGAAGAGTCAAATCTTCAAGCTTCTTCAAAACACCAGCAGAATGGGGCCATTTGGATCTTGAGGGGGAACCTCATTCCAGAGGTCAGATTCACTTGTGGGGTCCCAATTGATGGCATTACTTAGTTGAGGGAACCTGGAGCATGCCAGATCAAATTGGCCGCACAGATGCTGAGGGACTTCCCCAAAATAATCAGGCCCTAGGCCATATTGGGCTTTCTAGGTGACAGCTAGCAGCTTGAGTCACCCCTGGAAGCAAACTGGCAACCAAAGCAACTCACAAACCAGAAGTGTAATATGAGCATTCTGTCCATACAAGACATTTTAGAAAAGTATTTCTAAGAATTTTTTTTTCCTAAAAGAGAAGAAATTACTCAGCTTCTTACTTAGAGAAAACTATCTAATAAGATGGTGATACTAAATATAATTACACGATTTCTAGACTTTTTTTTTAATTTATAGGTCCTGCTCAGGAAGGAGGGGGATGGAAGAGGTCCTATCTTAAGTACAGATAGTCCTCAGCTTACAATCACGACTTATCTCTACTGAGCCCAAAATGTCGGTTGCTTAGCAAGACAGTTGTTAAGTGAGGTTTGCCCCATTTCATGACATTTCTTGACACAGCTGTTAAGTGAATCACTGCAGTCGTAACATAGTTGTTAAGTGAATCTGGCTTCCCCAGTGACTCTGTTTGCCAGAAAGTGGCAAAAGGTGATCACATGACCTTGGGACACTGCAAACATCATAAATACTTGCCAGTTGCCTAGCAGCCAAATCACATGACTGTGTGAAAAATAGTCATAAGTCACTTTTTTTCAGTGCCGTTGTAACTCCGAACGGTCATTAAACAAATGGTTGTAAGTAGAGGACTTCCTGTATAATTCAGGATTTGAAATGCTCAGCTGGGTTGACAGTGTTTATCTTGGATTGTAAAACTAACGAGTTAATAGTAACTGATTTGGATTTTACAGGTATTGTGCTTATGGGAAAAAATTACAGAATGCAACACAAAAAAGTGGTATGGGAAAGACTGAAATTATCATTCTTTGCCCAAGCCCCAAAATATTTCAAACGGTCAATTTTCCTCTCTAGAGCAGTATTTTTCAACCTTGACCTCTTGAAGAGGTATGGATTTCAACTCCCAGAATTCTCCAACCAGCCATGCTGACTGAAGAATTCTTTAAAACTCATTTCAGTCAAATTCTGTGACATGTACATCTCAATTCACAGGTACTCTTCTGGAGCCATATAAATATGCAAGTTTATATAAAATTGATGATCCTGCAGAGATCTGTCCTTTTGAAGGGATGATGACTCCTAATATTCCTCAAAAGAAATACGTAAGCACTATGTTATTATTATGTTATATTTAAATTCCCTTGTGAAAAAGGCATGCTAAAGAAATATTACACATTTGAACAAGCAAGAATAGACTGCCCCATGCATCTGAAAGGGATTGGGGGAAGGCACTTCTTATGTTAATGTACCATTTTTCTATTAAATAATTTTTTCATTAATTTTTGCTTTCCATCTGTTGTGGAATTACATCTTCTCTCAGTTAGTTCCCCATTTTGTCCTGCTCTAGTTTAAGTAGGAGGTTTCCCTTTTCCTCCTAGCATAGGAAATCAGACAAAATATATATTCTTATCGATAAAAGAGAATATTTGTAGCTCAAGATTGAAATGTACGGTCCTTAGTGCTCTCTGAGCTTGGTAGTTTTCTTGCAGACAACCTAGTTTGGTAAAGAAATATCTGTAAGAAAACCACCCAAAAGCAAAAAGGATCCCACAAATACTCTGCTTTGAATGTATGTTGTGATTTTGACTCCTCTTGCTGATATGAAAGGGAAAGCATTGTTTCCTATTTTCTGTGTCTAGAAGTCGACCAGACAAGACCAGGAGCAAGTTGAAACCCAAGAGTGGCAATCTGTCTAGCCTAAACCATAGAGCCTATACTACTAAATATTTGTAGCTTGATGAGATATGACAGTGATGGCGAATCTTTCAGAGACCGAGTGCCCAAACTGCAACCCCAAACCCACTTATGCATTGTCGGGTGCCGGGTGGGTGTGGCCCATTGGCTGGGTGTGGCCAATTGGGTGGGTGTGGCCCATTGGGTGGGCATGGCTGCTGTGGTAATGGCAGACTGGGTGGGACTAAAAAGTTCAATCAATCAATTCCAACTTTGCAAGATCTTTTTTTTCCCGCGAGAAGTTGAAATTGACTCATTGATTGAATCTTCTTTTTTTTTTTGCACACGGCAGCAGAGGCCTAAAGTGAAAAAGTTTTATAAAACCCAGCTGAAGGCCTAGGACTGGGGCGACAGCACGCGTGCCCACAGAGAGGGCTCTGAGTGCTGCCTCTGGCACCCGTGCCATAGGTTCCCCACCACTGAGATATGAGGTAATCTTCAAAATTGACAACGTGCATCACTAGACTGAGACTATGTTTGTTTATTTTCTTCTTAGGCCACACTTTGCTTCCAACTGTTACGCCTTGTGTCACCGTCTTGCAACATTTCAAAAAAAGGGTTTGTTATCCGTTGCCAGCTGGATATGCAAGTCTGTAGCAATCCAGGACACAGCAACTGTACTTGTGCTACTCTTTCAGAATACTCACGGCAGTGTTCCATGTCTCAGCAAGGGGTGACCAAGTGGAGGACCAATGATTTCTGCTGTACGTTCAATCATTTACACCTTACTTATCCATGCTGGTAGTAAGTTTTAGCATCAATGCTCTGAAATTGTGCTTTGTTTGCAAATAGCACTCTAATAATGATGTGAATTAAGAAAAGAAAATTTAAGAAAAGAATCAAGCATGTTTTCCCTGTTAATAGTTCTTCTTCTGCTGCTGTTCCTTATAGTTGCATATTCTCTTGATAGTTATTTTTGGATGATTTTGCCTTTGATTACTTCTTACCTCTTTGCTGTGTTTCTTTTCATCACTGCCCACTCCCATCAGCATGTCTTGACAGCTTATCAAGCTCCACTAGTGGTTATTGCCTGGATTTATTACCAAGGTATAGATGTAAATCAAGGCTAGCCAATTTTTATATCCTCCCTAAAATAGTCTAGGGTTCAGAAAGATGGATTGTCATGCATTCAATCAATCAGAATGGAGCTGGAAGGGATCTTGGAGGTCTTCTAGTCCAACCCCTTGCTCAAGCAGGAGACCCTATACCATTTCAGATAGACTTTTCTTAAAAACCTCCAATGATGAAGCACCTACAAGTTCTGAAGGCAACTGTTCCACTGGTTAATTGTCCTCACTATTAGGAAGTTTCTCAATTCCAAGTTGCTTTTCTCCTGGATTAGTTTCTGTCTATTGTTTCTTGTCTTGCCTTCTGGTATTTTGGAAAATAAATTGATCCCCTCTTCTTTATGGCAGCCCCTCATATACTGGAATAGTGATAATGGTAAAGTTGGAAGGGACCTTGGAGGTCATCTAGTCCAACCCCCTGCTCAAGCAGGAAATCCTATACCATTTCAGACAAATGGCTGTCCAGTTTCTTCTATCGTGCTATCATGTCACTCCTAGTCCATGTGTATGTGTGTGTGTGTGTATACAGGGTCATAGAATGGATCCCACCTAATAATCCCACTTCTCTCCTTGGTTAGTTTCCACCCATTGTTTCTTGTCTTGCTTTCTGGTATTTGGGAAAATAAGTTGACCCCCTCTTCTTTCTGGCAGCCCCTCAAATATTCAAATATTATATTCATAATACAACTGTGGCAAGGATAAATGTTCAAACACAAAACACTCTCATCATTATATATATTAAGGCTTTGGATTTGATTTAGAAGAGCTGGAATGAGCTTGGGAAGTTGTGTCATTCTGCAAACTAACATAGCAATTATGTGACCAGCAGACTGGTACGACATTAGCATTCCAAGTTATCTTTTTCAAGTTGTACAACTTAATAAGTAACTATATTGCTTTCAACAATTTAATACATTTCACACATTGATTACTATTATTAGGTAATCTTTTTCACCTATATACAAACTCACAAGTGTGTATGTGGATTCATCAAACCTAGGAATTTTTAGGAATTTTTCCCATAAATGTGGCACTCAGAGAGTAGAATCTCCTATTTCATTATGTGGAAACTTTTCCCCTTATTGGTAAAACTGTGGCCAATTATTAAATATAATGCATTTAAATATTAATAAATCTATTATGAGTTAGTTAGTTATGAGTTAGTTAATTAGAATGGTTAAAATTATGGTTCTAGTGCTGTATTAAGTCTGTGGGATGCAAATTGGCCACTCCTAATATAAGTAATGAACAGAACAGGCCATATTTTCTCCCAACCCAATGGAATGTTGGGAAGAAATTACATAAGGAAAGTTGGGACTCCACATGCCCACCAGTAAGATAATTCTCTGGAAAACTGAACAGAATTGAACCAAATTTGATCAGAAGATAAAAGAGGTCAAAAGAAAGATCAGACTAAGAAATGGTGTTGAATCCAATTCAGGGTTAAAGAGAAAAAAATTAGTCCCCACCTATCCTCAAACCCATTTCTATGGGACAGATAGTAGGGCAGCAGCTCTGAATATAACTTGCTGTTCCATTCTAAACAATCCTCCCTCTGTCACCTAACCCAAAACAGAGCCCTCCCTGCGATTCCCAGTGTACACACAGATGCAACATTAGAGGACAATAAAAAATGGACATCCTTCCTTAGAAAAATTGAATTAGCTTGTAAAAAAAATCCAGACACTTTCTATGACTATTTCTGGTAAAGGGCTTGGAGAGTATTCCAGCTGGTGTGCTCGGTATGCTTTCCTTGCTTTGTTAAGGACAAACAACAAGACAACTAAGCAGATATGGTTACTGAACTAGACAAAGGTTATCTAAAAGCATCAAAGAAAAAAATACTTTTAAGCAGTTTCCTCAACTCTGAGGATAGAAAAAAATTAATGCTAAAACATTTTCTAATGAATCTTAAATAATGGTAAATTCTAAATTAAAAAAACCCCAGCGAGCATTGTATTTATTTTAATGTCCATACTGGGGAGAAATAATGGAATATAATTAAGGATTATGGGATTTATAATCCAGTGCGTTTAGAAGCATCAGCACATTAACAAAAATTGTTAACTTCACGCCACCGTATCTTCCACTAGAGCGCAGAAACTAATATATTGGGATAATTTCATTGCTGACTTCTTTTTTAATAGAGCCTTCGTGTTTAATAGTTTCTCATTGCTGTCTCTTATAATTTCAAGTTGGTAGTTACCCGCAAATGATGACACATAACTCCATTAATTGATCAGAATAATAGAGGTTCCAACAACAATAAGGTGAAGTTAAAAAGCAGTCACCTCACATCCTAAAAATTACTGACAAATAATGTTGCATTTGTGGAGCATTTAAATACCTGTAGTTCCTAGGTTTGAGAAAAAGGAAGAGTAAGAAGGAAACTTTTAAGAAATACCCTTGCTTGGTCCATGTTTGCCGAAGGCTCCTTTGTAATGAAAAAGGCAAGTAATTCAGGGGACATTGCTTCCCTCTATTTGAGAACAGCACCCTGATGAGAATCCATAAAGCTGTCATGATCTGACAAGAAATATCAGCAGACCTTCCCAACACCCAGACCTTGATCATTGGGCAGATAACATATGGATGAGATCACAATGAGGGCTCTTTTGCCTTCTGGCAGGCAATGTCATGGGAAAGTCATAATGGCTTATTTTCCTTTTACCAGCAGCCAGCCTCAATATGACATCACAATAGTGGCCTGTCTTTATAAGCCCAACATTGTCAAGCTGTGGCCACAGTGTCCAGACTCTCCTCTGGATGCAGATGGCTTCACAGCAACCCTTCTCTTCCTTAAATAGACCATATCATGTAGTTTCTCTTTCACTAACATGAGCATATGAAAGAACATATGGACACTGTTTCTTCTTTTATAAAGGTGGGTAAAATGATTGTCATCACTAAAAAAGGGGATCTTGTATTCTTGCTAAAAAAAGGTAAGCACAGGTATAGAAATAGCAGAAAAGAAGATATCAATAGCAGTTCGCACAAACAAGCAAAGCCCCATCCATGGGATGTAGGCAGCATATAAAACCACACCCCCTCCAGTCTGTGGAAAAACCTCTCTCCACATAACCGGTTCCTGGTGCCCAAAAAGTTGGGGACCTCTGCTTTAAGGGTATTGATCACATTGTAAATCTAGTGTTTTATTTTGTTTTATTCATGAAATCTTTTAAATTATTTTATTTTGCAGCTCTGGGAAGATGTCCAAGTAATCAACAGTATAAAGAATGTGGTTCTCCATGTCTCAAGACTTGTTCCAATCCTGAATACATTTGTTCCAGCTACTGTACATATGGCTGCTTCTGTCCAGAAGGTAAATGAAGATAATATGTAGAATCATCTTGGCATGAATATATTTAAGCTGCTAATTGTTTAATACTACCATAGCAGAGTTGTTAGCATGGCCATATTTGTATCCAGTTTTTCAGTATGCAACGTTTATAGTAATAGATCTCTCTCCCTTTCAAGAAATAATTTTATGTTATTTACCTGAATTTACTTGTAATCAGTGGTGGGATTCTGCCAGTTCATACCACTTCAGCAGAACCAGTAGCTAATTTTTGTTGCCTAGGTCCCGAATGGACTTCCAGAAGCGGCATCCACACAGAGAACTGGTTGTTTACATATTTGAATCCCATCACTGCTTGTAATGGATATTTTAATAGTAAAGGTAGCCCTCATTTTACGACCACAATTGAGTCCAAAATTTCTGTTGCTAAGCAAGACAGTTAAATGAATTTTATCCCATTTTATAACCTTACTTTGCCACAGTTGTTAAGTGAACCACTATAGTTGTTACGTTAGTAACATGGTTGTGAAATTGAATCTGGTTTCCCCATTGTCTTTACTTCTTAGAAGGTCATAAAAAGGGATCACATGACCACCAGAACACTGGAACCATCATAAATATGAACCAGTTGCTAAGCATCCAAATTTTGATCACATGGCTATTGGGATGCTACAACGGTCATAAGTGTGAAAAATGATCATAAGTCGCTTTTTTAAGTCCATTCAACAGTCACTAAATGAACTGTTGTAAGTCGAGGACTACCTGTACCTCTGCAATATCTTATTAGAAAGGCAGCAATCTTATACAGCAAAAGCACTGGGTTTAGAGTACTTTGATTTAACCATGATGCTACTGTAGCCCTGCCCCGTTCTTGCATGGCGCAGCACTCCATTTTTGCACCTTGCAGTGTGGTGGCATACCATTTTCATGCCCTGCAGCACGGTGCCCCATTTTTACACCCTGAAGCACCGCAGTGGCCCATTTTTGTGCCCTGCAGCATGTCAAGAATTTTATTTTTGTGCCCTGTAGCACAGCAATGGCATATTTTTGTGCCCCACAGCTGTGGCTAGCACGAGTGGTGTGTGTGTGTGCGCACACAATTGCGCACTTGCCAGCCTGTCCCATGGCCTGGTGGCCAGCAGGCTACCGGTCCATGGCCCATGGGTTGGGGACCCATGGCATAGGGAAAAAAGCTATTGCAGAATTGGGTAGTCCTGCTAGAAATACTTCGAAACCTCCTCCCAGAAGGGAACAACAGAAACAGACCATAAAGTGGGCGTGTGGGGTCTCTAACAATGCTTTGAGCTCTAAGCACATAGTGCTTATAAATAGCATCCTGAATACCAGAGAGTGAACTTCTTATGATCTTCTCAGCTGTCCTTACCATTCTCTGTATGGACTTTCTATCTGAGGCACTGCTGCCACCAAACCAGACAGTGATGCAGTTTGTTAAAATGCTTTCAATCATGCCTCTGTAAAAAGTGGCCAGGACAGAAGGAGAAAGATGTGCTCTCCTCATCCGACACAGAAATTGAAGTGATTCTAGTATATTTGAAGAATATTTCTCTTGAATTAGAATTTGGATCTTGATTCTCAAAATTAGTACAGCAGCAAATAACAGCAGTAGCATTTGTCATTTTCTCTTAGGGAAAACAGAGTTAGTTAATGATTCTTTTACAACACTATAAGCATACAGTAATATCAGATGCTTTATGTACTTTGAGACAGAAACGCTTTACTTCATAGTTTCCTATGTAAAAGACTTCCTTGATGCTTAAGAATAGAGATGCAATCTAGACTGGCATTTTACTAAATCAGAATTCAGAATGAGTAGAAAAACTGGAACTTAGTATGATATTGATAGTTAAGTGAAATGTATCCATTCTTGAATTTATTCCAGAGCAATAATTTTATTGCCAAACCTCAAGCTTTGTGCAGTCAAGATTAATGAAACTGTTCTCTTTAAATTTTCTTATGGTTTTTTTTTTCTTATCAGGCACTGTTTTGAATGACATTTCCCAAAAACAAACATGCATTCCTATTGAAGAGTGTCCATGCACATGGAAGGGGAAGATATTTGCTCCTGGTGATGTCATTAAAGCAACTTGTAGAACCTGGTGAGAATCATTACAAGATCTATAATTGATATTTCAATAATGGTATTTATGTTATACCAAGTGAGAATAGTATTTTATTAAAAGAAAAGAATTAATGCATTTCAAGTACTATGAGATCAGTCTGTAAGTATGAATATTTTGCAAATGATATATCACATCCATGAGTAACTTACTTTTCATGGCTGATAAACAACTACATCTACCACAGTTTGTTAATAATTAACATAATAAATATAGTTTATTGAATAATATTGCAGTTAGTAAATGATAATAGATCACACATTTTATCCCATTGGAATGATTGATTGATTGATTGATTGATTGTTACATGCCATTAAATCATTATAGCCAACATGGGTTTGTTAAAAAGAGATCATGCCAAATCAATCTTATTTCATTCTTCAATAAAATGACTAAACTAGTAGACCAGCGAAATGCTGTGGACGTAGTATACTTAGATTTCAGTAAGGCATTTGATAAAGTAGACCACAACCTACCCCTTGGTAAGCTAGAAAAAGATGGAAAAGACAATGTCACCACCAGATGGATTTGTAGCTGGCTGGCAAACTGTACTCAATGAGTAGTCCTCAATGGCACTACATCCACATGGAGAGAAGTAAGCAACTGGGTACCACAAGGTTCCGTCTCTGGCCCAGTACTCTTCAATATCTTCATCAATGACTTAGATGAGAGAATAGAAGGGGAACTCATCAAATTTGCAGATGACACCAAACTAACAGGAGTAGCCAACATCCCAGAAGAAAAACTCAGGATTCAAAAAGATCTTGACAAACTTGAACAATGAGCCCCATCCAACAAAATGAGTTTCAATGTGGAGAAAAGTAAAGTTTTACATTTAGGCAGGAAAAATCAAAGGTACAACTACAGATTGAGCGAGACCTGGCTTAAAAACAGTAACTGTGAGAGGGACCTTGGAGTCCTAGTGGACGATCACTTAACCATAAGCCAGCAGTGTACAGCAGCAGCCAAAAAAGCTAATACAATCCTGGATTGTGTAAACAGAGACATAGAATCAAGATCACATGAGGTATTAGTACCACTTTATAAAATCCTAGTAAGACCACACCTGGAATACTGCAGCCAGTTTTGGTTACCATATCACAAAAAAGATTTTGAGAGTTTGGAAAAAAAATCAGAGAAGAGCAACTAAAATGATTAAAGGCCTGGAGACTAAAACATACAAAAAACGGCTGCAGGACTTGGGTTTAGATAGTCTAAAGAAAAGAAGAAATAAGGGTGGCATGATAGCAGTATTCCAGTATTTGAGGGGCTGCCACCAAGAAGAGGCAGTCATGTTATTCACCAAAGCACCAGAGGGCAGGACAAGAAACAATGGTTGGAAACTGATCAAAGAGAGAAGCAACCTGGAATTAAGGAGAAACTTCCTGACCGTGAGGACAATTAACTAGTGGAACAGCTTGCCTCCAGAAATCATGAGTGCTTTTTAAACACTGGAGCTTTTTAAGAAGAGGCTAGACCAATGGTGTCAAACTGTGGTGCCGGCCCTCGGGCCAGATGCATCACAAGAAAACGCTCCCACCCAATTGCAGGCAATGGGGGAAAAGCTCCGATACGTCATGCAATGTCACGTGACATTGTGAGTTTGACATGTCTGGGCTAGATAGTCACTTGTCTGAGATATTATAGGTTCTCCTGCTTGACCAGGGAGCTGGACTAGAAGATCTCCAAAGTCCCTTCCAGCTCTATTCTATTCTAAAAATCTAGAAGTTGGTGGGAAAACTTAACTCTGTTTGCATATTACAGTACTAAACTCTGTACATTATAAGCTTTATCTACTCCATCCATTCTCAAATTTAAAATATTCTCTCCCAGGAATTTATGCAACTCAGTCTACAGAAGATAATACTGGACAGACAAAGTCAAGGATACTTTGATGTCACACATATAATGTCAAAGGGCTACCCCATACTGCTTACAAATTTACTTTGTTTAAAAATGGCTGAATAAGGCTCGATGGATTATTATTCAATTATTCTTGTCTTTAGATGCCTATTTGATTTTTCCTGATGATTCTTGCTTAAGGTCTATTGATTTCAAAATATTGTTGCAGAAAGAGGAAGTTTTAATACTTGGTGAGTAGCTGACCTGTGTATTTCTTTCCACCAGTAAATGCACAATGGGCCAATGGACCTGTATAGAACAACCATGCCCTGGCACATGTTCTTTGGAAGGAGGCTCCTTTGTCACCACTTTTGATTCCAAACCGTACAGGTTCCATGGTGTCTGCACCTATATCCTTTTGAAGGTATTTTGCGTATTAAAGATCTTGTTCAACTGCTACTATCTTTAATTTCATCCATCATTTAACATTTTCAAAAGTATCTTGTTGTATGTGGTATTAGGGTTAGTGACCTTTAATTAGAACATTCCTTTAAGATTCTCTTTTTATCGATGTAGAGCAGTGTTTCCCAAACTTGACAATTTTAAGGCCTGTGGACTTCAACTCCCAGAATTCCACAGCCAGCATTGCTGGCTGTGGAATTCTGGGAGTTGAAGTCCACAGGCCTTAAAATTGTCAAGTTTGGGAAACACTGATGTAGAGAAATGTTTTCCATGTTTCTCTATATTCTTTGGGCCATGGTACTTTTTCCATATTCCTGGCATGCTCTTTATTGTTTCCATGTCAGTCCCCTTTACAATCTCTATTAGGGATTTCCCTGAACTCTCCTATTTTGCCAGCTATTTTAAAGCCTATTTGATGTCCTCCACCAATGGTTCCTCCTCCTTCAACCATCATTGGTTCCTCCTTCTCCTTTTCTTGTTCTCTTTCTTAAAAGACAATGTAATCTGACTTGGCCTTCTTGTACAGTCTTCTTTCCATATATTCTTTTCTTCTCCTTCCCCGCCTCCCCCGCCCCTGTTCACCCTCACTGACTTCTTTCCAAAAATTTTCTTTATGACATAGTCATTTCTATTACATTATTCCCATTGTGCTGTTCTTTGTGTTTGTGTGCCTTCAAGCCAGTCTTGATTCTTGATGACTACCTGGACAAGTCCCTGTAATTTTTAAAAGAGATTTGCCATCGGCTACTTCCTAAGGCTGAGAGAGACTGACTGGCCTAAGATCACCCAGCTGGCTTTATGCCTAAGGCAAGACAAGAATTCACAGACTCCCAGTTTCTAGCTTGGTGCCTTAACCACCAGATTGGCTCTCTATTCTCATTGCCATATGGCTATTAAAGGGCTGAATGACATTTTTATTAAGATCTGCCAATACAGCTTTCTAAAAAACTGAAGCTATCTCACTAGGTATCAATATCAGCCTGACTGGTCTAGACTCATATAGCTTTTCTTCTACCTTTTGACCGTAGGGGCAACACTAACCTCGAGTCATCTTTCTTGTTGCCTATTGTCTAGCCAAGTTAAATCAGATGGTGTCCATCTCTTTGGGGAGATTTAAACACATTCATAGTATGCCTAAATTCTGCAACTATGTTTCCATCAAGCTGCAGTTCTGTTCTTCATTCTCTTCTTCACAGTTGTGGAATGTGTACCCTCTTGTTAGAAAAGACTAGTCCAAAATAGAAGCTAAAATAAGGCTTAGTTTGAACTATCCCTTTCTTCATTTGGACATTAAAAAGTAAAACATGAATGAAACAAATGTGTTCACAAATGTATTTAGTCCAGTGAGCCAGGATCCCCTGCACAGTAGCTCCATCCTGAACATGAATATATGGACTGTTTCTGCAAAATGATGCATGATTTTATAAAATGCAAACATTTAACACAACATATAAATGTGGTAGAGTAGTGATAGCAAAGTGAAAGAAGGTGTGTTTTTTTTCTCCTTCTACAAACAATTGCATTTCTTTCTCTTGTAGAGTTCCATGTTACCACACAATGGAACTTTAATGGCTGTATACGAAAAGTCTGGTACGACCCCTACAGAGACATCCTTGGCAGCTATCATTTATATCTCAGAAAAAGTAAGTATGCAACCCACTGATAATATTTCACCTGAGAATGTACAAATATAATCAAATATAGCTATTATAACATAGGAACATTATCAGACCCATTAACATTCAGTCTACTTTGTGGTGGATAATGTTTTCAGATACAAATACACAGAGTGCAGAACAGAGTGAAAGGTGAGAGAAATATGTGTGCCTGGGAGCAAAAATAATGATATGAAAAAGTCTTTGAAGCATTGACCATTATGCAAAGCTATGTTTTGTTTAACTATGACTTTATTATGTAAATAACAATGGAGTAGTTCTCAAAATTGGTTTGCATTGTCCCTGGTGTGGTCATACAATCTCACAAACTTTAGCATTTTTCTCTGAAATATCATAAGATATAATTCTTTCACAAAATTGAAAAGGTTTCAGGTGCAAATACTAAAAATATATGAAATTTGATGGATTTGGTTGGAGAAGGCTATTTTATTTACATATATTCTAAATGTAGTCATAGAAAAGTTCACTATTTTGTTGGTCTTAGAGCCTGGCCTCTAATTAGGATTCTGTTTTATGCACAGGAGAAAATTAAGATTTCCAAGAATGAAGTATTCGGTGATGAGAATGAACTTAAATGGTTACCTTATACATCAGGTAAGAGAAGGGAGATTATAGAACAAGCATTCAATAACTTGATGGTTTTGCCAACACTGTGCATATTACCTGTATATATTTTCTATGTTATTTTTATTAAGATGTATTCTATTCCAGCTAGGTGGGATGCATATTTAAATAAACACAGCTTAAAAGCAATGCAAAAAGTTTTATGTTCAGTTTAAATCAAGATTTAAATAGATAAACTGCATTCAATATAATTTGGTTATGTAAGCTATTTTATTTTAGGGGACATCACCATCTTCAGACAATCATCAACTCACATCCAGATGCACACTTCTTATGGGCTGGAGATATTAATTCACACTGATACAGTACTTCAAATTTACATTAAAGTTGGACGCCATTTCAGAGGCACAACCCGAGGTAAACAGTTTTCCTGATTGGTGACTTCCTTGCCTGAAAGCTAGAATAATAATCATGTTTGGGAAAGAATTTCCAGAGCTTTATTTTCTATTAATGCAAATAAATGAACCTTTTGATTCAGAATATCCTTTGAGATTTGAACGTAGATACCATTATTGTTAACATCTCTATGCTCTTTCAAATCAGTTCAAATCTGTGGAACAAGCCATTCATACAGGGATTTCTTTACTGAATTTGGAAGCCACACAAAATTGAGGTGAATGTACAGGTAGATTTTCTGTGGCAAACTTGAGGGAAACCTAGATTGTTGAAAGCATTGCCAATAGTTATTAATCAGAAGTTATTCTGATTTTCTTCACTGTCTCCTTGTTTTGAGACTGATATATTGATTTTGTGTGTGTGTGTGTGTGTGTGTGTGTGTGTGTGTACTGTATATAGGATAAATAAATGAGAGAGAGGGGGGACACAAACTCACACACATTCAATAGAACAAAACAGAATCATACACACATAGACACATAGACAAACGTTTTGTTACACGGAAAACAAAAGCATAAGGTTATTTAAATCATAACCTGTGTAAAGACAAAGCCAGTGTCACAAGCAATGGAGTCAAACTGGGATCGCTTGTGCTAAGGATGTTCTATATAACTCAATAAGAAAAGTTCTCAAAGAGAACTAAGCTACCAAATGTGATTATCTAGATTGCACTGTGTAAATGCAAATAAGGAAAATGCCACTTCATGTGTCATTCTGGGTACACATCTTGCTTAGGGACTGCCCTAAGGATGCTGTGCTCAGCTGAGTTTATCTGTATTATATGAAATTCTATTCGATAGAAGCACCTTTCTCTGCATATGTATAGTGTAACTTCCCTTCTCAACAAAGGTTCAGCTTAGGTTTGATTAAGCAAACTAAATTCTTGCATATATATTTTATCCCAACTAAAAAAAAAGAACTGGAATGAAAGTTAATATGGCCTGAGGACATATTCCAACGGTGACAAGCATTGATAATGATCAACGATATCACTGACCTATTAGGCAGGCTTCTGTACTACCGTTAGTAAGATTTGGAAACAATGGCAACATGCATCTGTTCTTGAGTAGAAACTATTTTAGTTACTGAAGTACTCTATGAAATATATCTGATGCAAGCAAGAAATTACACATGCAGGTAGTCCTCGACTTACGACCACAACTGAGCCCAAAATTTCTGTTGCAAAGTGAAACATTTGTTAAATAAATGTTACCCATTTTACAACCTTTCTTGCCACAGTTTTTAAGTGAATTACTGCAGTTGTTAAATTAGTAACATGGCTGTCAAGTGAGTCTGGTTTCCTCATTGATTTTGCTTGCCAGAAGATTGCAGAAGGCACTGCAACCATCATAAATATGAGTCCATTGCACATTTTCATCATATGATCATGGGGGTGGCTGCAATGGTCATAAGTATAAAAAACGGTCATAAGTCATTTTTTCAATAACACTGTAACTTCGAATGGTCACTAAATGAACTGTTGTAAGTCAAGGACTACCTGTACTAATGCCCAAACGATATGTAACAAAGCTTGTTTTTTTTTAAAGGAAAGGAACAAAGTATGCCTGTCATGGGAATCAATAAGAGGTTTTTTCATTACTGATATATATTTAAAAATATCATTTTTTATCATTATTATCTTCTCATTTCACCAGGATTATGTGGTAACTACAACGGAGAAACCACAGATGATTTTATGACCAGCATGGATATTACTGAAGGAACTGCCCCTCTTTTTGTGGATTCTTGGAGATCCGGGAACTGTCCCCCTGCTTCTGAGCGGGATACAGATCCTTGTTCTATGAGTCAGCTGAACAGTATGTAAAGTCTTTGGTTCTTTATGGGCAAGGGAGTGGAGAGAAGATGAGAATTATGATAAATATACACAAGGAAGGTAATAGAAGTATCCTCCCAAAAAGTTTTCACTTGTGGGGAAGAGAAGAAATGCTTATCAGACTTCTAGGAGTAACACCGCCTGATAGTTATTTATTTGTTTGTTTTGTTCTGGTTACCTCATGGCTCTGTTTTAAAAGATCTGAAAAATGGTGCTTGAGAAGCAGTGTAGTGCCTTTTCCTCCTGTACCCTTTCCTGATCTAAATCATGGCTGTACTCAAAAGATCCCCCCCAAAAAAACTAGATCCAGTTATCCTACTCTTGCCTTACATAATAGACTGAACCACCTGCAGAGCAGGAATGATACATAGTTTTGTACTTTTTATCATCAATGCTGCTGTCTCTCTTCTTTTCTGAAATATATGGAACAGTATAAAGCAGGGGTCCCCAACCCCCAGTCCGTGGACCAGTATTGGGCCATGGCATGCCAGCAATCAATCTGCATAAACAAGCAAAGCCCCATCCACGGGATGCAGGCAGCACACAAAACCACACACCCTCCAGTCTCTCCACAGAACTGGTCCCTGGTGCCCAAAAGGTTGGGTACCTCTGGTATAAAGTATGTTTCAATATACATTCAGTGACACCCAGTGAGTTATGGCCGTTAAGGCACCAGCTAGAAATCAGGAGATTGAGAGTTGTCAGGCACAAAACCTGCTCAGCGACCTTGGGCTAATCAGTCTGTCTTATCCCTAGGGAGAACCAAGGAAAGTAAGAGACTAATCCAGGAAGTTTCCAGAATTCAGTAATTACTTGAAGGTGTGCACACACACACACACACACAGACAACACAGAAGCAAAAAGAAAAAAGAAAAAAACTTCAATAGCACAATTTTACACAGTATTAAAACTCTTAGAGTACTTGGATTCTTTACTGTGTAATTTGATAAAGGATAATGACATAAAATTGAGAGAATTCATCCCAAAACTTACATACTTAATTACTCCATTTCACTTCACTTTGTTTCACCTAGTACTAAACACTTTCATTTCAATTGACAGATAATGTACAGAATTTGGAATGACAAATGCCTAAACAAAATTTCTCTTTAATCACAATGGAGGAAGATGATATAATTAGCAGAAAAACTGACTGGTTTGTTCGGGGGGGGGGGAAGCAACCAGTAGCTTTATAAAAATCTGGAAAAAGTATGGATTATTTATTTATTGCTAAAAATCGGGGGGGTGTGAAATGGTGATTTCTGGATTTGGTGACTGAATAAAGGATTGAATGAAGGAATTTTTCTAGCATAATTTTAAAGAGAATGTTGAAAGAAAAATCTTTATCTGAGTCCAGTCCAAGCTGGATAAACAAAATGGAGACTGCTTTAGAAAGAAAGTTATAGTTTATTGAAGAGCAGAGCCACAAGACATGAGGCTCTGGAGCAGCTGACCACATGTTGCTGGGAGTGGTGGGGTTTTATACCTTCTTAGGCTTTTGTGTTTGGAGTTGTTCTTCCTGTTCCTGTGGCATGAACTTTGACTGAGCTTCTGAGCTTTGATATTTTGATGGTGGTGGGTTAATCCTATTATGTCTTAAAGGCCATGTTTCCTGTCCTTAGAATTTGGGTGGAAATGTAGATTTCAGGGGTCTTTGTCTTTCTAATCTCATCAGCTCCAAGCTTCCTGGCTCCAACCTTTCTGAATAGGATTATCAAATCTGCATTTGTGAAAGCTGGTTTCTGAATTTCTGCTTGGGGGAGAATGGGACTGGTTTCTGGGGGCTGGTTTCTGTCTTTTAAGATTTTCTTTCTCCATTACTGTATTCCTTTGGGAAATATAATATTCTGCTTTTTAATATTCCCCCAAATATTTCTTTCTCTGGGGGGGTGCTGCCCTCCCACAAGAGGGAAAGGATAATCTGTTTGTAACTGTCACAAAAAAAGATTGGCAGTCTCATCTTTAACTTTTTTCCTCTTCTTTCTCTAATTGTATTGTTTCTTGTACTTTTTAATTTTTTCTGCTTTCTAACTTTAAAAATACATGTTCCAAGTTGATCTATGTAAAATCTGTAATAAATATTATATATACATTTCTCCTTAACCATATAATTTACTCTAATAATTGTTGCCACCTTTCAATAATTGCTTCCTATTCGTTGCATCCTGAAGAGATTAATTTTCTTTTCACAATAATCTGTGGCCTTTGCTATTATTATTTTGGTTGAAGAAGAGTTTTTTACAATATCTTACTTGAGTGTTGAATAGTTTCAGTGACATGATCTCCCATTGGACTGCATTCTTAGAGCTCAGGTATTGGCTACCACAGTCTGTGCAATTATTACTTGAAGCTGCTGTCTGTAAGTTCCCAACTCAAAATCATACAATATAAATACAACTGAGATAAATGCATTTCCAACCTGCAGATTATAAATTGTTATGGGAAAAGTATACATTGTTTTTAAAGTGCTTGGAAATAATTAGCCACTAAAAAAGCTAGACCTGTTGCAGCAGTTATAATATATTATTTAAACATTGTCATTCTACTTAAATGCATAAACTTTTGAATTTCAGTGATAATCACGCAAAAGGCTTCCTCATGAGTAAAAAATATTCATGCTATATAAATGAGGAAATTAACTAGGGAATGGATATCTTATATTCAAATTTAAAATATATTAAAATTGGCTAGGCTTCTAGGGTCCTAAAGAAAATATAACAAAAATGTGATTTTCACTGGCATTTGTAGTGAGAAATTCAGCCAGGGAAATAATTATTAATCTAGTTTGTCTGTGGTCTCCAAAGTTCTTTTAAATTTTCATTTTAAGATTAACTCTGATATCATTGAATTTGTTTTATACTTTTTCCCTAGAAATATCTGCAGAGACCCACTGTTCTGTTTTAAAAATGAATGCACTATTTCAGAAATGTCATTCTGTGGTGAATCCTGATCCATTTGTCAAGGTAGGGGTTTTTGTGTTCTCAGGAGAAAGCTGCTGGACATTAGACTATGAAATGCATGACAAAATTCAGTAACAACTGTTATTTGGGATTTGATATTTTTCCAGATTTATTTTAAATAAGCTTTACCAGATCCACATTTTAAGAGTTTATGTGATCTAAGGAAGGCAGGCCCTGGGCTACAAACGAAGAGACCATTAGTCCCATCTTAGGTATGAAAGCCAGCTGGGTAAATTTGCTCCAGTCACACTCTCTCAGCCAAAAAGGCTGTTTCATGGGGGAAATGGGAGCAGGAAGGAATGTTATGTATATTCGTTCATATTGTGTATGTATGTTAGCTGCCTTGAGTTATTTATAAAAATAATAAATGTGGGGTATAAATCAATTAGACAAGGCAGAACAGAGGCATAGCAGGAATAATAACTCTTTTATAGAGAAGCATACAAAGGCCATCCCATTCCATCAAAGATGTCTCTGGAAATGAATGGGAAGAATAGAGCTGGAAGGGACCTTGGAGGTCTTCTAGTCCAGCTCCCTGCTCAAGCAGGAGAACCTATACTATCTCAGACAAGTGACTGTCTAGCCTCTTCTTAAAAATCTCCAGTGATGGAGTGCCCACGATTTCTGGAGGCAAGCTGTTCCACTGAAATACAGTTGCATCAAGTCCACGCAGACCTTCTTCTTCTCTTACATGCTAGGATACAAACAATTTTCTGTGGCTTCTGATATTAGCCAGAGTCCTAAATATTAGGCAGAGAAAGGCAGTGGAGAAGGGGAAATTAACCACACTAGATGGAACAGAACCCTCTATTCCACTGGACCTTCACTATAAAGCATGTTTGAACTGATTTATAGCGTCTGTAAAATTC
This sequence comes from Crotalus tigris, assembly GCF_016545835.1. Taxonomy (NCBI): domain Eukaryota; kingdom Metazoa; phylum Chordata; class Lepidosauria; order Squamata; family Viperidae; genus Crotalus; species Crotalus tigris. The sequence continues at coordinate 4,624,234 of NW_024100214.1, forward strand.
AAAACCATTTTAGTGATAAATGGCCTCTTTTTCTCCAAAGGCTAAGCTAGTTTTTTTTTTTTAATAGTCAACTCAACCAAATACTATTTCTCATCTTTTCTCTTTTCCCCTTCTTAAAAAAAAAGTAGCAATCAGCAAATTTCTCTTCACATTCAAGTCAGCAATAATTATTAACATCATTAGAGGATGTTTTTTACAAGACCATGTTTTTCTCTAAATATGCTAAATTAATATATAATATTGGTTGCAACTTCAGCTAATAAAATATTTCTCACTGTGTTAGCATGACTGTTGATGGAATTTTGTCTCATAAGCTAATTAAGAAAACAGAGGAAGAAAATAATTCATGGAACATATAAGTCCTTGCTTTAGGGCAGTTCTGAAACCTTAAAACACAACAGAGAGAGAGAGAGCAGAGAGAGAGAGAGAGAGAGAGAGAGAGAAAGAGAGAGAGAGAGAGAGAGAGAGAGAGAGAGAGAGAGACTCTTGCAGTTTTAATCCTTTACAAAAGGAGTGTTTGGTGACCTTTGAGTAATCTGGGATTTATTTCAAAAGAAAAAATGTAGTCTTGTAGTCTGGAATGTCATATTATGACATGTGGAATAATTTATCATAATAATGAGGCAAATTTGTAGTCCAGGCGAGAGAAATACCAAATTTGCTAGACTAGAGCACTTCAGAAAACAAGGCATTATTCCTTACTTCAGTTTACACCACAGGACGATGAGTTTATGCTAAAGGTAAATAACGTAAACTGATATACAATTCCTGTCTGAAACTGCCTGACATTTGTTATGCTTATATGACTTATTGCAGTAAAAGTCCAATAAAAATATAGTTCAAAGTGGGCAATTTATCTTACCTTCAGCATTTTGTCAGAGCTCTCACTGAATATTACTAAACCAGACTCTCCAATTCTTCATTCTTTGTAACCCAAGTTAGAAATTTCCCTTTTCTCCTGATAAATTATTCCATAAATAGACTCTCCAAATATATTTTATTGCTTTTAACAGTTCTGCTATTTTTTAAAAAACTATGGATATACATTGCTGGGTTTTTAAAATTAGGTGTTTAGCCCTTTGGGAGTCTGATAAATTTGGTAGAAAAAAAACATTTTAAATTTCTGAGTATTTGTGTATTTTCAGAATATGACTGTGGGGGAAAATAGCCAGTTCACATTACCAAAATGCCAAAATGAGCTTTCTAAATTATAAGGAAATCAATATTTTGCAATACTTTGACTAATCTTTCATTTAGTGTGCCATCAGAACCCACAGACACAGTTTCATTTTCATACTGAATAGCTTCTTTATTTTGGAATACAAAGTACTGTGTCTGTATTCATCTGTGAAATGAGGACTTGTGTAAGGACATAGAGCTGCTCTGGAACATTTTTCATTATTCACTAATAAAACAAATTATACTAGCCTGTTTCAGTGATATACACATGTATCTGAACGAATTCTAGTGCTCCAGCATTCAAAATTTCTGATGTGCTACTGACTAAGTTCAACCTGTTTTCAGAGATGTCAATATCAAGCTTGCAATTATGAGGAGACCTTTCCATATATTTGTTCTGCTCTGGGGTCCTATGCCCGTGAATGTGCTTTAAAGGGAATATTTCTTTGGAACTGGCGCAATATAATCGACAACTGCAGTAAGTAATCTCCAGATTGTTTTAAACTACAAGAATTCCCTACTTCGCTAAAGGGCTTCAATATAGAGTGCTAAATATACAGATAGTCTTCGACTTACGACCATAATTGTGCCCAGAATTTATGTCGCTAAGTGAGAAAATTGTTAAAAAGACTCATGCCCCATTTTATGACTTTACTTGCCACATTTGTTAAGTGAATCACTGCAGTTGTTAAATTAGTAACACAATTGTTAAGTGAATCTGGCTTCCCCATTGACTTTGCTTGTCAGAAGGTCGCAAAAGGGGATCACATGACACACATCCCAGGCACTGCAACCATCATAAATGTGAACCAGTTGTCAAGCATTCAAATGTAAATCATGTGACCATGGGGATGGTGCAATAGTCATAAGCGTGAAAAATGGTTATAAGTCACTTTTTTCAGAGCCGTTGTAACTTTGAAAGGTCACTAAATGAACTGTTGTAAGTCAAGGATCACCTGTAGTTGATCTAGTCTTGATAATCTAAGTAGTAATGGATTTTGTAATTCTTCTCATATTATCATGACTCATATTTGTTGTTCTCGTATTATCATGTCCACAGTGAGCAGGTTTTGGGGAAAATTACTGTCAGGATTCAAGAGTTCTCTGAGATGCTCCAAGTCTTTTTCCAGCAGAAGTCTAGCCTGGTTCACACTGTGAATGAGTTTGTACACATAGTGTGCTAACACATTGTGTAATTAGTTTTACCGGTTGCACAAACTGAGAAAACTGGAGATCATTTAGTAAACTGTAATTAAATAGCAATCTGAGCATGGTGTAAAGGGGAGATGTTTGTGTCGCTGCATTTCCAAATAAATAACTAGTGATTTCTTGTGTAAAGAGAAATGGGGTCATTGAATTTTTCTGAACATCCAAAGCTAATTATGCTGTTTGTATCTGCAGCTGTATCTTGTATTGGAAATCAGACATTCAGCTACAATGCAGAAGCCTGTGACCGGACATGCCTGTCCCTCTCCAGCAGAGAAATTGAATGTCATCCCACTGACGTGCCTATTGATGGCTGCAATTGTCCAAAAGGAACTTACCTGAACCACAAAAATGAGTGTGTCCAGAAATCTCAGTGTCCCTGCTACCTGAAAGGCAGACAGATCATTCTGGCAGAACAATTCACGATAATTAATGGAGTTACGTGGTAAGTCTCTTTCTGTTAACATTTTTCCACATCATTTGAAACGTGGTTGTTGAACATTAAATTGGTTCAAGAAGAAAATTATATAGCTTCTCATAAATGATGCAGGCTCAGACTTTGTGTAAAAAATCTTGAATCTAAATATCTGTAAGAGCATTTTAATATACCTTTTTCTTTTCTAGCTACTGCAGTAAAGGAAATCTGACTTGTATGGGCCAACCAACAAACCTTTTAGGTATGGATCTCATTTTCTTTCCCAGAGTATCCCTTTCCTCTACATGACAAAAAATCACATTATGCTTGTCTTATTTCCCTTTGCAGAAATCTGCAGCCCTCCAAAAAAGTTCATTTCATGTTCAGCCCCCTCAGGAAGCAAATATGGGGCTGCTTGTGCACCAACCTGTCAAATGCTGGCCACTGGAACTGGCTGTGTGAGTCAATATTTGTAATATTTAGGGGCTATCCAAAAGCATGTGAGAGATTGCAGTAGCTGTGCATGATGGGGAGACTAGTTGCATTAATTCTATGATGTAATGTCCTTACTGAAATGTTACCTCTTTACAAGCCAGTCTAAAGTTTAGCTCATGAAATGAAATGCATATTCTTGGAATATTGATAGCATTGTGCAAAAGAAAATGATCATAAATACAAAATAGCAGCAATATTTCCCAGGTATCTAAATAATCAAGGGAGTGGGCAGTATTATCGGTCATCACTGCTTTAGCACTGAAGTTGAGCCCACAGTCCAGTTAGTTCCTTATGGATGGTATGATTCTGATGTTTTCCCAAATTAAAGAGAGAAAAACCTTCTTGCAATGGGTTACTATCAAAGGGGCTGTGGGTGATGAGAGCTGTTTCATATCAGAAGACTATAACTCTGTGCTCACGAAGGAAATGAGAAATGTTCTGCCCACTTCCCATCCCATCAGCTTTACACTGCAGCAGAAAAAGAGCAGACCTACAGCATGAGAGCCACTACAGCCTGTTTATATATCTCATGAATTTAGAGCAGCGGTTCTCAACCTTTTTATACGGCGACCCCCGGTCACACGAACACGGCGCGTATGCGCGGCGCCGGCCCCATGCGCAGCGCCGCCCCATGAGGGGGAAAAATGGTGGATCGCGTTGTTTGGTGACCCCCGTAAAATGGTCGTTCGACCCCAAATGGGGTCGCGACCCATAGGTTGAGAACCGCTGATTTAGAGGTTGCAATTCTAGACTCCTTTTGCTGGGAGCAAGGTCCATTAAATTCAGTGGGTCACACAAGTAAGCATCATCATACTATATGCCTCATTCCTTCAGTCTCAATATGTGCTCTCATTTTAGACTTAAGTTTGGGATCTATTCATCTTCATAATTCCAAAGCCATGATCTGATATGAAGTTTAAAGTGTTAGACTAACCCAGGGAGACCCAGTTTCGAATCCATCCTCAGCCACAGAAGTTCACTAGGTGACTTTGGGGCAGTCACTCCTTATTTGGTCTACCTTCCTCACTGGGTAGTGGAAGTGGAAAATGGGAAAAGGAAGCACTTTGTGCATTGACTTCAGCTCTTGCAAAAGGCGGAATAGAAATCTAAGAAATAAGATAAACAATAAGTAACAAACAGACTAAAGCATATGGATGCAGATGCTCTTTATAGGTTATCACAGTAATGTGGAATTCATACAGGAATGTTGCCCAATGTGCCAACTATATAAAAGACCTATTGTCAAGGAATTGTTTAAACAAAACATATCTAATAATAATAATGATGATGATGATGATGATGATGATGTTGAAAGGGACCTTGGAGGTCATCTAGTCATCTGGATCTCTACTTTCTATAAGAAAGAAGAGGATAAGTGAAATCATATGTTCATCCACTGTATAACATCATGTATATTCTCCCTGACGTGTGGATGATTGTCATAAATCACCATCTCTTTTGCAGCTGGGGTAATATATAAAAAATATCACTTATTTTCACTGATAATCAATTGCTCCAATGACACTGTGGTTTCCAGCAATTTTTGCATATGACAAAGTTTATGAGGACTGTTGAGTTGATTCACAACTTTAAAATTAAGTTCCTACAGGGAAAGGTTGCAAGAATATGAGCACATCCTTTATAAAAATCTTAAAGCAATATTTGGAAAACTGCTTACTTTTTAATTTCATAAAATCTAGTAGCCGTATTGTTGTGTTTTCTGAGACTACTTACCACATGTTTATAATAAAACTATTTATAGGTGTCATTTAACAGCCTAAGGCAATCATGAAGAGGTTGAATGTACTTAATATATTTTAAAAAATAATCAATTGTTCAGTAAAACTAGGTGCATATGTGTTACAGGCAACCTTAGTTTTCCATATGCTGTTCTTAGTACATGACAGAGTCTATATGCCTGATCTTTTCCAGATTCCTACCAAATGTGAATCTGGATGTGTCTGTGCACCTGGACTATATGAAAATCTAGATGGTACATGTGTGCCACCTGAGGAGTGTCCTTGCGAATATAGTGGCATTTCATATGAAAAAGGAGCTGAAATTAACACTGGGTGTAATACATGGTAAGATTTCTCATTCCAATCATTTGCATCCTTGGCCAAATTTTGCAAGATTCAATTAGGAAATGTCACATCTCAGCTTCTATACAGTTCATTACACTCCAGCTAGTGAATCATCCAGCTAATCCAGCAGTTCTCAACTTGTGGGTCGCGACCCTTTTGGGGGTCGCATGAGCCTTTCACAGGGGTCGCCTAAGACCATTGGAAAACACATATTTCTGATGGTCTTAGGCAGGGCTTGTCAGCCGCCTTCTCTCCCTCCCCCCTTTGCTCCACCTCACTTGTTTGTGGAAAATATGCTGCTTGGCGTCAGTCTGCACGAACTCTACCAAATGTACCCTGCAGGGGGTGCATGAAGAACGCAGGTGCAGAGCAAGGCCCCATCCTCCCCAGAGACTCATTGTGCAGCAACCGGATTGACTTCTTCTTGTGCATGCAGGTCAGCGAAGGGAAGGCCGCCGCAGCACCCAACTCCTGCGCCCGTCAGCTGGTGACCCCCAAACTTGTGCTTGTCAGCCGGGAGGTCTAGCGACAGCCACCAGTCTCCTTTGCCACCCCGCCTGTCCTCATCTCCTCCACCTGTTCATATTGAGCCCGCCAGGGCTTGACAGGGAGACAGGGAGGGAAGGAGGAAGGGACTCCTCCTTCTCTCCTAAGCTTCAAAGCACAATCGGCTTCCCAAGGGCGCCACAATCCTCATGGAAGTGGGGGGAGAAGCAAAGGGGGCGAGAAAGGTTGCGGTGGGCTTGAAGGAGCACCTGTCAGCATTGGTGACAAGAAATTCCCCACAAACCCAGGGAAGGAGTGGAGAAAAGGAACCCCTTTTGGGAGGGACAAAGAGGGAAGGAAGGAAGGAAGGAAGGAAGGAAGGAAGGAAGGAAGGAAGGAAGGAAGGAAGGAAGGAAGAAAGAAAGAAAGAAAGAAAGAAAGAAAGAAAGAAAGAAAGAAAGAAAGAAAGAAAGAAAGGTGGGACGGGATGGGAGAGGGGGTGAGGATAGGACAGTGATATTAAACATCAGGGAAGTGCTTAACAAGCTATCAAGAAGCAGCTTATCAACCAGTGAATGTGGGTGCACCCTCACTTTTTGTACACTATTTTATCATGCCTCAAAAGAAAGACCAGGAGATACAACACATGAGATGTCTGAAGGGCCATATCAGAGCAATATAGTTGTAGAGTTGCTAAATGAAAATGCCAACTTACCACTGGGTGCTCTTTGTTGGTGTCGTGGTTGAGGTCGAAGGAGGCTCTGTAGTAGTGGTTAGGGAGGTTGTGGGGGTGGTGGAGACAAGAGTACTGCTGGGTATTGAGGTGGTGGGAGTGATAGTTGTAGGTGTGGTGGTGGGGCTTCTTGTGGAAGTGGACGTAGTGGGAGTGACGGTTGATGTTGTAGAGAGAGGTGGGCTGGTTCTAGAGGTGGTCAATATAATGGGAGAAGTGGAGCTTTGGGTGGAGATTGTGGTTATTGGGGTGGTTGTGGGAGGGAAGGAGGAAGAGACCAAGAGGGAGGGGAAGGAAAGGAAGGAAAGAAGGAAGGGACAATGGAAAAGAGGGAGGGAAGAAGGAAGAGACTAAGCAGGAGGTGAAGGAAAGGAAAGAACGGAGGAAGGAAGGAAGGAAGGAAGGGAGGGAGGGAGGGAGGGAGGGAGGGAGGGAGAAAGGAAAGAAGGAAGGAAGGAAGGAAGGAAGGAAGGAAGGAAGGAAGGAAGGAAGGAACAATGGGAGAGAGGGAGGGAAGGAGGAAGAGACTAAGGGAGGGGAAGGAAATGAAAGAAGGAAGGAAGGAAGAAAGGAAGGAAGGAAGGAAGGAAGGAAGGGACAATGGGAGAGGGAGGGAAGAAGGAAGAGACTAAGAAGGAGGTGAAGGAAAGGAAGGAAAGAAAGAAGGAAGGGACAATGGGAGAGAGGGAGGGAAGGAGGAAGAGACTAAGGGAGGTGAAGGACAGGAAGAAAAGAAGGAAGGAAAGGACAAGAGGAGGGAAGGAAGGCAGGCACCCACCCCAGTCCCATCCCAGAGACCCACAGATTTCCCCCCCCACAGGCACTCTGCAACCTGAGTGATCAGCTGGCCACATCCCCTGGCCATTGATCATGTGACCCTGGGACACTGTGAATGTCATAAGTATGAATCAGTTGTCAAGCATCCGAAAGTAAATCACATGACCCTGGGGATGCTGCAACAATCATAAGTGTGAAAAATGATCATAATTCGCTTTTTCAGTGCTGTTGTAACTTCTAACAGTCACTAAGCGAATTGTTGTAAATCGAGGACTACCTATACTTTCCCATTTTTTCCTCTTTTTTTGGTCAAGTTTTTGATACCCCCCGGCCAGCTGGATGGGGGGTTGGGGGTCACCACAACATGAGAAACTGTATTAAAGGGTCGCGGCATTAGGAAGGTTGAGAACCACTGAGCTAATCAAATATGTGACCTTAGAAAATAAAATTAGTGTCATATGAAAACATCAAGAAAGTTGTTTTCACAAAGCAGCATGCACACTTTTTATCCATTTCAAATCTTTCTAAGAAGTACTTTATGTCTTTATCAGTATCTGCACAAGAGGAAAATGGAAGTGCATTCAGAATTCCAAGTGCTCTTCTACATGTAGTCTCTATGGGGAAGGTCATATCACCTCCTTTGATGGACAGAACTTCGCATTTGATGGCAACTGTGAATACATATTAGCTATGGTATTTTCTCTTTTATTACACCTTGCACACCTGTCAATTATGTCCTTAAAACATGTTAATTAGGTATGCTCAAACTAATAAAATAATTCAAGGCCTGTGGTCTGGAGTAACTTGAGGTAGTCCTTGAGTTGCAACCGTTCATTTAGTGACCATTGAAAGTTACAACAGCACCAAAAAAAGGGACTTACCATCAGTCCTTGCATGTAAAACCATTGTAGCAGCTCCACAATCTCAGGATCAAATTTCAGATGCTTGGCAACGGGCATCTATTTATAACAGCTGCAGCATTCCAGAATCATGTGATCGCAGATTTGTGACCATACCAGCCACCTTCTGACAAGCAACGTCAATAGAGGAAGCCGAGTTCATTTAACGACCACATGATCCGCTTAACAACTGCAGAAATTTGCTTAACAGTCATGCCACAAAAGGTCAGAAAATCATGACTCACTGAAAAACCGCCAGAAATTTGGGTCGCTACTGTGGTCATAAGTCTAGGACAGGGGTAGGTAACCTTGGCTCTTTTATGACTGTGCTGGCTCAGGAATTCTGGGAGTTGAAGTCCCCGAGTCATAAAAGACATTCTGAAATATTTATGCCCACCCTTTTAAATTAGGATTAGAGGGTGCCTTTATGCCAGAATGTCATAGCCTGTGGTTCCAGGGCTAATGTGACTCTTTGAATATGCCACAGAATTGTAACATGACTGACAGGAAAAATCGTTAAGTATGTGGTGAAGAATCTAGTTATATTCAAAATGAAGTATAATTTAATTGAATCACATTTTGTTTTTGATCCTAAACCAACCTTTGTCCTAATTTTAACCATTTGTTTTTAGAGCAGACCTTCACAGTCAAAAAAATGCTATGTACCCCAATCTTATATTATTATTTATATTATTAATTACCTGATTTACACTTCTGGATTTGGCAACAACAGCTTTTCCTGACAATAAAAATATATAGATGCATTTTCACAGAAAAACTAGCCTGTAGAAGCAACCTCTTCATCACCTAATGTTTCTGTGCGGCTTTCACCGTACAAGATACATTGCAAGTTTATTGTTAAGTGTCATTTTTATATTTTAAAAAATGATGTAAATAGGAGTTGTAATGAATTCAAAGAACATCTGCTAATATCTCCTTTACGCTTTAATTCCCTTTCCACTAATCCACACTCATCTTGATGCTTTCTATGCACTTTAAGGGGGAAAAAAAGACTAAAATTATGTTAAGCATTAAGGAAGTGACCTTTGACATCATTAAAGAAAAACTGCAAATAACTTTACAAAAAAAAAGGAATGAATGAGGGCTGAGATATGCTTACAGTAACTATTATCCTTTTATGTATTTAGACATGATTGCTCTCATTTAAATAGAAGTGGAACGTACCGTTACAGAAAACATTTTGTCCAAGTGGACTTGATAATAAGGCAACTTCAGTGTTCAATATTCCTCATAATTCATCATCCTTAAACTGGAATTGAGGGAATCAACTCTTTAAACAGAAAATGCCTTCAAAAAACAGGAGCATCCTCTGACAGTCCTCTAGGTAGAGCCATATATTAGGAGCATCCCAAGTGCAAAGCTCGATTAGTATCATGGTTAGATCAAATATCCTTCAGTCTGCTTAGGTCTAGGATCCAAAGTCCTAAGGGGCTGTATTTGAACCTTAATTCACTGCATGTATTTTTACTACCCTGAATAATCTAATTTTATCTGTCTGTGCATTCCTTCCTAGGATGGCTGTGACATGGCTAAATCCTCCCATACTTTTAAAATAGTGACTGAAAATGTTGTTTGTGGAAATACTGGGGTCACATGTTCCAGAGCAATCAAGCTCTATCTTGGGGTAAGAACATGCTATAGTTACTATTATGCATGAGGAACAGTGTTGTCATGCTGAGTGAATGGACAGAGACTTGAGAAAAGTGAGAACTATTTGTTAGGAAGGAGTGTGATACAATATCAATCAGTGGTACATTTTAAATGACATTATACTCTACTTGAAAAAATTGGTCCACAAATCCTAGTGACTTGAACGACAATTATACCCCAGGAGGTAGTTATGGAAAGAATTTTTTTTCCCAAATCTTAGGTAGTGTGCATGGTGACCTTTTTTTCTTGACAAATTGGATCTGTCCCAGTGTGATATACTGTACGGCAAATCTAGAAAAAGCTGCCTATAGTAAGTCAGATCCATCTAGCCTAATACAGGCCATTCTATGGCAGCAACCTTTTCTTTCCCCCACCTATTTAATTGTCCCAAAGGTGCTTATATCTTATAAATAAGATATAATTTTTTCCATTCAGTCAGAACTGAAGAAACTTCTTGCATGAGAAGTGAAACATCTTCAAGGAAAAACAAAGAAAGTTCAGTTGTGTTTTGAAAAAATACTTTCGGGACAACCATGATCTGGATGACTGAGAATCTCCATAGACATTCTCCTATTTAATTATTATTATTTTTTTACTGAAAATCTCTGAGATTTAGTCTGATTTTTCTATACTCTGCAACTGAGCTGTGATCCCACTCCTTATATCCATCTTGATTTGTTGCAATGTATTCTCTCTTAGGCTGGGGGTTTTGGGAAGGGTTTAAATGAAAATAAAAATAGATCTGAGATTAATTTTTCATTTCCATGTATTTTCTTGGCAGAATCTGACGATCGTCATGGGAGATAAAACATTTACTGTTTATGGTAGCAATCCTCTGATACATTTCTTCATAGAACAGAATACACTCCATTTGGTTATTCAGATCACAATCCCTGGCAAATACAATATGACCCTGATCTGGAACAGGCACATGAATCTATTCATCAAGCTTTTCAGAGAAACAAAGGTAATGGGAAGTAGATTTTTCAAGCTTATTTTCCAAGGGAAGTAACACACATATTCCAGCTTCATGCATTAAAACCAAATCCTATCATTTGGGCATCTGAGGTACACATTCTCACCTGCTTGACAATAAAAAGCAGCTGTTTGTTTGTTTGTTTATTCATTCATTCATTTGTTTATTTTTCACATCTTAACCCCCCCCCAATCTCCCTGAGAGCAGCTCTCAGAAAATGAATTTCTGGTGTCATATGTATGAAGTTGAATAAGTAATTCCAACATCATGATATGTTCTTCTAGGTATCATAAGTTGAAAACAGAAATCAGGCAGGTGCAATTGCTGATTTTACACACCATGCTCAAGCTTTTATTTTTCTTTCTTTTTGCTTTAGCCTAGCATTGTGTATGTGTGGATTTGTCTAGCGATTTTCAAATCATAACATTTGGTGTAGTATTATGATCAATGCTATTATGGCTTGCTTTGCACTTAACAAATCCCCAGCATAGTGCAATTTGGAAGAGCTATGTACCATTCATTTTCTAGAGTTATATTTTTAAAGGCCCATCAAATATATAGGCATGTTTTCTCTATTCAGAACTACCCTTAATTGCTTTTATTTGTAAGAGGAGAAAGACACAGCTTCCCATATTTTTTATCTATGAAAGGAAGCAACAGGGGATTGTAATTTTAAACAAATAGATGACTAAAAGGGATGTTGGCCAATTTCTCCTCTGCTACTGCCACTGACTATTATCTGCACAACCTGAAATAACCACTGTCTCTTTTGCAACTACGAAAATATACATTTTTTTATGGCTCAATGTAGTTTCCACAAATGATTTTCTTCTATTTTAAACTAGGATCACCTTTGTGGCTTATGTGGTAATTACAACGGCAACGTAAAAGATGATTTTGAAACACGGAGTAAATATCTAGCATCCAACGAATTTGTATTTGTAAATTCCTGGAAAGAAAATCCTGTCTGTGGAGATGTGTCCTTTGCAGCTGATCCCTGTGCCAAAAACCCCTATCGCAAAGCATGGGCAGAGAAACAATGCTCTATTATCAACAGTCCAGTATTTGCCCCCTGTCACAATAAGGTAAATGCCTGAAATGATATCCCTTTAATGTATCCTGTGTATCCATGAAATATTAATCTAATTCGCACCCATTTTTCTTAACAATTATCACTGGCCTCTGCTGAACACAAGGATTATATCTTCTAAATCAGGGCTTTTCAACCAGTGGCATGGGTACCACCTGTGGTACATTGTCACCTGGCAGGTGGTACGCGACCATCCTAGAAAAGTAGCAGGAGAGGGGAATGAGCTGAACCAGTGGCAGCACTGCACAAGCCTGAGCTAGAGATGGCTGGAACTACAGGGCTGTCAGGGCTCAGCGGAAGCACCAGGATCAGTGCCGCTTTCCAGCTGATCGGTGCTTCTTCGGGACTCTCAGGGCTCAGTGGAAGTGCCAGGATTAGCACCAGGCTCCAGCTGGAGCTCGGCGCTGATCCTGGAGCTTCTGCTGAGCTCTGAAGAAGCACCAATCAGCTGGAATGTTGCCTTATCTCCAGGGTCTTGTGATTTACATTCAGATGTGTGGGAACTGATTCATATTTATGATGGTCACAGTGTCCCAGGGTCATATGAAGTGACCAAAACCTGCTGCAACCACCCATCAGATGTCGGGGAATAAAAACCACACACACCCCACCCCTCCCCCACTGCAAATCCTCAACAATGAAAACCTCAGACAGGAGGAAGAGTGGTGCCAGGTGGGCAGGCAGGTGTCATGCTCGGCTGTGGCTTGGGGGGCACTTTTTTCAATGCCATCGTAACTTCAAACAGTTACTAAGCGAACTGTTGTAAGTCGAGGACTACCTGTACTTCATCACTTTTTTCCTTTTTTTTTTTTGGGTCATCAAGTTTTTGACACCTTGCTAGGCGACTGGTGGTATCCGATATTGCTGTATCCTGAAAGTGGTACAATGGGTGAAAAGGTTGAAAAGTCCTGTTCTAAATCAATCATTTTGAAACTAACCTTTTGTTCCTCACTACAGGTATACCGGATGTCTTACTATGAATCTTGTGTCCGAGACACATGTGGATGTGACAGTGGAGGAGATTGTGAATGTCTGTGTGATATCATTGCAGTCTATGCAAAAGCTTGCTTAGATGCTGGGGTCTGCATTGACTGGAGAACTCCTGATTTCTGCCGTAAGTTTCTTCTTTTTGAAGAAAAGAAAGTTGAAATTCTTCTTCAAGCCCTTTGCTCTCTTTCCAGATTGTTGTATAGTATGTCTGAATTGAAAAAGGCAGTTATTAAAATAGAGAAATGTTTAGGCTATCCAACTCACACGCTAACTGGGGCTTCCTAATACGATCGATCTTCAGCACAGATTATTTGTTTTTTCTATTGGTTTTTACAAAGCTGCAAAAAAAAATTGACTATCTTCTGTGTACAGTTGCAGGCAAATGAAACTAACCAGGATAGAAATATTCTTCAGCTCCAAGGAGCATTTTGACAATGCTAAAAGCCAACACATTAAAACATATCTCAGATTAAGGAGCTACTTGCAAACATTTCCTTGACTGATTTGGAATGAGTTGTAAAATCTACTGGTGATTCATTTCTTTTAAATTTAATTCTGTACAGATCTCTATATATCAGAAATCAACTTGATTTTCTCATCTTAAGGGAGGGCAGAACATTGGCATCACTGTTATAATTCATTATTTGTCTAGGTGAGCTTGTGATTAAGTTTTTTGTGATCTTTTGAACAATAACTTTCTTCACTTACTTTTAGCTGTATACTGTGACTACTTCAACACCCACAAAAAGATCGGCATGGATTATAGTTATGTCAATGAAATAAATTGCACTTGGCATTATCGTCCCTGTAAATGTCCAAATATGTTACCAGTAACAGAAGTCAATGTTGAAGGTAAAATAAGATTGTTTGCCTTTTCAGAGTACAAGCTATATTAGTCACGAGTGTAGCAACTGTCTCCCACACGAGATTGCCCATGAAGTCTCTTTCCCACAACTTTTTCTTGATACTTGATACCAGATATAGCTCCAGACACTTGTCCAAATATTTAAAGCAATTATGACATTGATTTCATATCTAAGCACAGCTTGTCACAGTTTTGAACACTGAATTCATCTAACGACTGTAGTTGCTGCTTATGAGGCTTAAATCAAGAGAGACATCTGATGTTGTGAATATTAAGAATTATAAGGTCTAATTAATTAACTGTTACAAGAACTAGCTAATTAATAGAGTGTTGCAGAGAATGCTGGCTTCTTCAAATAATTTGTCCTCAAAAATCTGTCAAAATAGATTCCAATCTTACACTAGTGGTCCCTATCTTTTCCAGACTGTGGAAACATAACTGTTAAACTTACTTTTGTTATCCTGTCATCAATACCAGAAGATTAATTAATAGTTAAAACATAATATAACTGCAATATTTAAAGGGAAACATTAATCTTGCAACAGTCAAATTGTCTAGGGTCTGATGCAACAAGCAAAAGAAAGCTAGCAGAAACTAAGAAAAATACATTTTTTTAAAAAAAATTGGTCAATATTTTTCAGAATGTTGTGTGGAAAATCATGGGCCCAAATGATCAAATTTGGAAATGCGTTATAGTTAATTGCCCAAGGCTCATTTACAAATGTTAGTAATCTCTTAATTCTTATTTCAAAACCATTGTTTAGCTGAAAGAATGCATAATGTTCAAGATGTGTTTTACCCTTTCTTTCAGGCTGTTACAACTGTTCACATGATGAGTACTATGATTCAAAACGGAAAGCCTGCGTACCCTGTGGTAAGAAAAGAGGTTCGATTTTAAATAACAACCTCTATATTCAGAAATGTTCTTCAAATCTACCCAACTTTACTGATTTCATTATTATGAGCATGTTGTAAGGAATAGGCCATATTTTATAAGCTCTTAAACCCTGACTTTTGTTGGTCTATCTACTTATTATGATAATTTAGGAAATATACTGTGTATATTATGGTGGTTAGAAAATAATTTTTAATATAAAAAATTAGATTTTTCTTGAATGGGATGTTAATACTGAATGTAGCTAGAACACAGCTTCTCTATGGAAATGGACACAGTATGGAAAGAATACCACTGACAGTTATTTTATTCAATAGCTTGCCATCTCAATTGTGTCAACAAATTACAATTGCTTCATGCTTAATAGTTTGTCAGATGAATGCACCATAAATTCACATGGCAAAACCAGTTATACAAGACCAGATCATCATGGTACAGGTAGTCCTCGGTTAACAATGATAACTGGACCAGAAACTCCATTGTTAAGTGGACCATTTAATAAGTATGGCATCATGTGACCATGCTGCTTTATGCCTGCATTTATGGCACTTTTGGCTGCTGTCACTGAGTACTTTATACGACTGTGACCGACCAGCAACTTCCTGACAGTTTCCCCATTGACTTTGCTTCTGGGAAGCCAGGAGGAAAGGTTGCAAATTGCAGTCACATGTCCAAGAGGTGCTATGATAGTCAGAAGTATAGACTGGTTACTGAGCATCCAAAATGCAATCATGGAACCACAAAGATTACATGCAAGCAACTTGTAAATATGAGGACCAGTTATAAATACCATGCCTTTGGAGTCAACATAATTTCAAAAGGTGTCTGAATGAGTGATTGTTAAGTGCGGACTACTTGTATTCACAAAATATGTGCATTTACTGTACATTATGTAGTCACATTATGTGATTGCTTACCAGTAAAGCTATAAGTATGTTGATAGGACATCAAAATGAAACCAATTAGTGCCCCCAAGTTCTCTGGATCCTTTTCATGATTCAAAACATTTTATAATTTATATTACACTTATGCTTTCTTTTCACAGAACAGCCACCTACCACCACTCCAACAGCTATAATAGGTAAATACAACATT
Source organism: Crotalus tigris (assembly GCF_016545835.1). Lineage (NCBI taxonomy): Eukaryota > Metazoa > Chordata > Lepidosauria > Squamata > Viperidae > Crotalus > Crotalus tigris. The sequence goes on from NW_024100214.1 coordinate 4,640,090, forward strand.
TTAAATGTCTCTATTTTAAGTGTATTATATTGTATTTTTCTATTTCTATATTCCTATGATTTTGAGAGAAATATGTGGGACCCATAATCTAGGCAAAAGTGACTGAAACATGCTTCAGGGACATCGCCAAAGTGCTTTTTTGAAAGATAACTAGCCTTTTTTTGTCTTTGAAGACATTTCGCTTCTCATCCAAGAAGCTTCTTCAGTTTGACTGAATAGTAGGGAATGGAAGGAATTATATTCCTTGCAGCCATCTGTCACTAGCAGAGTCATTGATGCCATTTGGTGGTAGTACTGTGGCTTGTCAATGGCATTGTCCATCAGTAGTAATTGTAGGAAATCAAGAATTTTTTTCTTATAAGCTGCCAGGATCTGTACCATCTACATTTGAAGGACAAAGGTCACTTTTGTGAAGACAGCAAAGTCCACATTCTGAACAGAGAGGACCACTGATTTGGAAGAGAGTTCAAAAAGACCATCTACATTAAAACTGAACAGCCCTATCTCCACAGAGGGGAGAGATACAACACCACCTATCTCCTATTTAGAACACAGGCCTTCAGGTTCTACACCCATTTGCACTCTGATTTAGGTGACCTTAAGGGCACATATAAACCCCCAAGTGGCCTTGAAGTGAAACATTTTCAAGGAAAAAACAAGAAAGTCCAGTTGTGTTTTGAAAAACAACACCTTTGGGATAACCATGGCCTGAATGACTGAGAATCTCCATAGACATGCTTCAGGGACATCCAAAAGTGGCTCAGGCAGACACTTCCCTGATACACAAGGGATAAGAAGAGTTGGGTGGGGATACTGCACCAACACACTTGAAAGATTCTAGTATTATAGTCAATCTCAATAAATGTAGCTAGGGTCTTTCTATGGAATTGATTTTCAGGTCTGGCCAACCTGGTGTGGCTGACAATTAAAAACTTTCCAAAAGACACAACTGGAACAGAAAAAAAATGATTTCCTACTTCATTAAGAAGAGAGTCCCCCACTCAAGGATCAGTCCTGCTATTGAAAGTAGGCTTTGGGGCCAAGGCATAGTTTTACAACAAGGAGAAAGTATTGATTTCTATTTTCCAGCATAATAAACAATAAAGAATCTGGATAGGAATGCCAGACTCACATTTCCTTGTTTCATGAAGCTATTTTTGGATCCTGGATTCTACCCCCAATTTACAAACATTGAAAAATCCTGAATTTTTAGTGCTGAATTTTAGCTGGAAACTGTTAAATAATAATATGAGGTTCGGTTTGCAAAACAAGTAATACAATAGATATGTTATAGTTATCCCAGAGGTGCTTTATCTAACAATCTCAACTTTCATTCCCAAAATGTATAATAAACACAGACTGCCCTCAAATAAGGAGAATACCAAAACTCTGCTCTCTTTATGGCAACATCATTCTATTACCATCGTTCCTCTTATACTCTCCCATAGGAAAGGTAACCTAATCCTGAGCTATAGAAGCTATACAAAGTGTCTAGACTCAGTAGGCTCAACAGTTTTCCTTTTCTCCTTTTCATTTCAAAATTTACATAAGCCTAATCCTACTTTTTAATGTTTTATATTTTTGCAGCCACCACAACCCCATTGCACACTATAAGTACACTGGAAACTACAGCAAGTTCATCTCCTTCTACAATATCAAGCACTTTGAAGATCACTTCCACTACCACAATTCCCCAAACCAGCACCATAGTGTCTACACATTTTACTGGTATGTCATTCCCCAAAGCCATATAAGAGTGGCCTCAACTGCTCCTTTAAAGGACTAGCACATACGTATCTCCAAACACTCTCTACATTCCCAATTATGTCTGTCAATTTTAAATCAACACCAATCTTACAGGATCCAATCTGGGTTGGTCACCAAGATCAGACATTTAGTCTTCCGAGTTTACGGACACATTCTGGTGAGAAAGAAGTTCTCTGAGGATGGGCTCCAGCACAAGTTCAAAAGCTTGGAAGATTAGACCTATGGTCCCAGTGGCTGACCCAGATTGCATCCTGCAACATTATACCAGGACACGTATATTTGCTGTGCTGTTCCACTCACAGGCACACATGCAAGTGTGAGTTAGTGAGCTAATATTCTCCAGCAATTCCCTTCACTAAAAACCCAGAATTGTCCCAATTAAGTCCAGCCAAAAGCAGATCAATGCCAATCCACAGAGCAATGGCCAGTTAGTCTACAAGGCACTTGAAAGTTTCCCAAACAAAAAAAAAATCCACTAGGCAAAATTAAATCCACAATACAAAAGGGTTCATAAGGCAAGAAAAGTCCAGGGTTCACAAGGCACAATCCAAAGTCAAGACACAAGGTCAATCCAAGGCAAGGCTGGAATCACAATGACCAGGAAACACATAGCTAAGATATGTATGCATTGTTCCCAGCATCATCTCCATCTGTCTGCTGTGCTAAATAACCAGCTTCTGGTGCAGCCAATAAAGAGGGACAAGGCTGCCTTCTTGTGGGTAATCAGGATGACCTTCACTGCTCCTGCCTTACATGTTTTCAGATCAGGTGCAGAAGGCAGTTCCTTATCATCATCACTAACCAGTTGTAGCTATGTGTTTTACCTATCTAAGGCCTCAGGGCTGTCCTGCAGCTGTGCTTCAGCCAAATCACTCTTAGCTGGCTGCTTGGAGCCATTGACCAATTCCCTTCCTGAAGTGTCTGGGACTGGTTCATCCTCCTCTGAATTGACATCTGGAGAAACATCTGGAGGAATCATCACATTTACCTTCATTTGTGAATACCAAACTTCTCTATATCAACTTTTGCAAGCTTTACACATGTGATAACAATTATCTCCCTTCAAACATGCCTGTACCAAAGACATGCAGAACAATCACCCCAATTATATGTATATCACAATTCATGTGATCACAGTTATAATAATGAAAGGTTCCCATTTTAATGACTTGTTTATTAAAAATGTTAAAACATACAAAAAGGGCTTTTATTTTGAATTGGCATAAAAAGATAGAGAAGCATAATGCTGATCTTACTGATGTCACAGGAGTCAAAAAGCAAACCTTATTTATTTCTTTAAAGTCAGGGGATCTTTCTACTTTTAATTAAATACAACTTTTAAAGATCATAACTTAGTGCAGTGATTCTCAACTTTAGGAACTTAAAGATATACAGACATCAGTTCCCAGAATTTTCCAACCAGCAGGCTAGCTAGGAAATTTTGGAAGATCACACAGTTGTTAAAATTGAGAAACACTGCAAGTACATCTTCTCATCATTTAATACTTTGGTAGCTAAATATACTTTCTAACTGCTCAGAAGAACACATGTATACCTTTTTCCAATTCTCCTTTTTCAGAAAGCTCAGAAACAACTTTAACAGCTACAGCATCCACTTGAACATTAAGAAAACACTTAAAATCATATTACAAGTGGCAATAATTATTATAAATCTTCAGATGACTAAATTTTAAGGATTTATTAGATAAATTAATGTTTTCTTTCAACAACAGCTTCCACAACAAGGAGAAGTAGCACACCAAAAACAACAGTAACAACTTCACTGTCAGTAACAACACGAACTACTGAATCGACTGAATCAGCAAAAACCATCTCATATAAACCAATAATAACACCACTGACAATTCACCCAGTAAGGCCAACTGTTCCAACAGAACCATCAATTCACAATCAAACAACAACCACCAGTACATTAACATCACAATTTACAAGTAAGTACATAAGGTTGTAAACAACAAAAAGAAATTTCAGAATTCTGTAAAAGCTGCCAACAAAATTAATTTTATTTTGGTTCCACTATAGCTTCCTTTCCCCCCTCCAAAGTTATTATTAGTTTATAATATACAATACAATGGAAATACAAAATTAAATAGTGGAAAATATGGGGAAGGGAAAAGGGAGTAGAGAAGTGAGGTAAGGGAGAAAAAGAAAAAAGGCATTGACTTCCAACTTCCTCTGGTGCAATAGATAGAGTATCAACTTGAAACCTCAACTTTTTACTTATACAAAATAATATAGACTAGCCATAACTAGCCACCCCTAACTCAGGGGCATCAAACTTGCAATGTCACATGACATATTGCAACATATCGCAACTTTTTTTGCCATTGCCGGCAATGGGGTGGGCGTGGTTTTGCTATGATACATCCAGCCTGCGGGCTGGCAGTTTGACACCCCGATCTAATTTGGTAAAACCCAAAATCAAAATTTCATTTTTTTTCCATCTCAAGCACAAGTCTAGAAGGGGTATTAAAAGTATTCGTGTTCTTTTCTTTAATCTGTACAGTCAGTTTAGCCATCTCTGCTAGCTCCATCAGTTTTTGTAACCATTCCTCCATTGTAATAATAATAATAATAATAGTAAAGTTGGAAGGGACCTTGGAGGTCATCTAGTCCAACCCCCTGTTCGGGCAGGAAACCCTACACCATTTCGGACAAATGGCTGTCCAGTCTCTTCTTAAAAACTTCCAGTGTTGGAGCATTTACTGCTTCTGGAGGCAGGCTGTTCCACTGATTAATTGTTCTCACTGTCAGGAAGTTTCTCCTTAGTTCTAGGTTGCTTCTCTCCTTGATTAGTTTCCACCCGTTGCTTCTTGTCCTGCCTTCAGGTGCTTTGGAAAATAGCTTAATTCCCTCTTCTTTATGGCAGCCCCTGAGATATTGGAATACTGCTATCATGTCCCCCCTTGTCCTTCTCTTCGTTAAACTAGACATACCCAATTCTCAGCAACCGTTCCTTATATGTTTTAGCCTCCAGTCCCCTAATCATCTTTGTTGCTCTTCTCTGTACTCTTTCTAGAGTCTCAACATCTTTTTTACATCGTGGTGACCAAAACTGGATGCAGTATTCCAAGTGTGGCCTTACCAAGGCATTGAAGAGTGGTATTAATACTTCACGTGATCTTGATTCTATCCCTCTGTTAATGCAGCCTAGTACTGTGTTGGCCTTTTTGGCAGCTGCCGCACACTGCTGGCTCATATTTAACTGATTGTCTACTAGGACTCCGAGGTCCCTCTCACAGTTACTACTATTGAGCATGGTGCCACCTATGCTGTACTTGTGCATTTGGTTTTTCTTGCCTAAATGTAGAACCTTGCTTTTTTCACCATTGAATTTCATTTTGTTAGTTAGTGCCCAGTGTTCAAGTCTGTCCAGATCCTTCTGTACCTGAAGCCTGTCTTCTGGAGTGTTGGCTATTCCTGCCAGCTTGGTGTCATCTGCAAATTTGATGAGTTCCCCATCTATCCCTTCATCCAAATCGTTGATGAAGATGTTGAAGAGTACTGGGCCCAGAACAGAGCCCTGGGGCACCCCACTACACACTTCCCTCCATATAGATGCAGTTCCATTGAGGACCACTCGCTGAGTACGGCCGGTCAGCCAGCTACGGATCCATCTGGTGGTGGTTCTGTCTACCCCACATTTTTCTATCTTGTCAAGTAGTAGGTTGTGATCTACTTTATCAAATGCCTTACTGAAGTCCAAGTAAATTATGTCCACAGCATTCCTCTGATCCACTAATTTTGTCACTTGGTCAAAGAATGCAATAAGATTTGTCTGGCATGATCTATTTTTGACAAACCCATGTTGGCTTTTAGTAATGACTTTGTTTGCCTCTAGGTGTTCGTTGATTCGTTGTTTGATTATCTTTTCCAGGATCTTCCCAGGTATTGAGGTCAGGCTGATAGGTCTGTAATTTCCTGGATCCATTTTTTTTCCTTTTTTGAGGATGGGAACTACATCAGCTCTTTTCCAGTCCTCTGGTAGTTCCCCTGTGTTCCAGGATCTTTGAAAAATATAGTTCAGTGGCTCCGATATCACATCTGCCAGTTCCTTGAGAACTCTGGGGTGTAATCCATCTGGTCCTGGCGATTTGAACTCATCTAGGCTGGACAGGTGCTCACTAACCATTTTCTTGCCTATCTTAACTTGTGTTTCTGTTTGTTTTTTATGGCACTATTTTTGATAGGTTGGTCTGTTTTTTCCCTTTGTGTAAAGACAGATGCAAAAAATGAGTTAAATAGTTCTGCTTTCTCCCTGTTGCTGTCACCTTCTTGCCACTTCCACCCACTAATGGACCAATCATTTCCTTCACTTTTTTCTTGTTTTTTACATGTTGAAAGAAGCTTTTTTTGTTATTTTTGACTTTGGTCGCAAGCCTCAGTTCATTTTGAGCCTTGGCTTTCTTCACTTCATCTTTGCAGGCTCGGGCTATTTGCTGATATTCTGACTTAGTTATGTTCCCCTCTTTCCACTTTCTATACTTGTCCTTTTTATCTTTCAATTTGTCAGAGAGTTCTTTATGCAGCCATGCTGGTTTCTTTTGAGAGCTGTTATTTTTCCTCTTTGTTGGTATTGTGCTAGACTGTGCTTTTATTATCTCATTTTTCAAAATTTCCCAAGCTTCTTGAGTTGTTTTCCCCTTGAGGATTCTCATCCATGGAATCCTTCCCAAGCCCTCTCTAAGTTTATTGAAATTAGCTCTCTTGAAGTCCAAGACTCTAGTTTGACTGTGTTCTATTGGTTGTGCTTCTATAATGTTGAATTCTAATATTGCATGATCACTTCCTCCCAGGGTTCCTATGGCTTCAACACCGTCTATCATTTCATCTCTGTTAGTGAGAATTAGATCCAAAATGGCTAATCCCCTAGTTCCCTTCTCTACTTTTGGGAGACAAAGTTGTCTGCTAGGTTTGCCAGGAACCTGTTTGATCTTCCACTTGGTGCGGAGTTTGTCTCCCAGTTGATGTCAGGGTAGTTAAAGTCCCCCATTACTATTGTGGTGTGCTTCCTACATACCTTAGTTAGCTGACTAGCAAAAAGTTCATCTATTTCCTCTGTTTGGTTGTAAGAATAGATGTGGTCTTCCGTTTCTGAACGTAGAGTAATCTTGCTGCTGTCAACATATATAACATCAAAGTTCCACATATTTTTTCCAGGTCTTTGTCCATTAGCCCCAAGAGAAAAGTCTCTGGTTTTCTTTCTATATTTACTTTAAAAATTTTCTGTATTAACATATGAATCCTATTTTCTTGCTTTATCACACATCCACCATAAATGGTAAAAAGTCCCCTCTTTACTTTTACATTTCCAACATTTATTTGAAATACCTTTATACATTTTTGATAACTTGTCTGACACATCATCTTGTAAAAATTTTCTTTTAGATTATAATTTAATGTAAATTTTAATCCTTTATTCCACATATTTTCCCATTGTTCAAGCATTATACTCAAAATTCCTTGCCCGTTGAATCATACAGTGTTTTACTTGCTCATTTTCCAGATTTAAATTCAATACCATTTTATAAACTTTAGCAATACTATGTTCATCACTACTGCACAGTAGGTTTTTCAATTCATTTTACAAATTAAACCCATGATACTTTTTACCTAACTTGAATCTTTCTTTCAATTGCATATATGTAAACTAATGGCAGACATGATCTTCTGATTCTAGCTCCTCCTTGGATTTGAGGGTAGACTCAACTAAATTAAAAGATATTATTTTATCATAAGGCTACCAAACTGGCCTCATCGCCATCTCTTTTCTAAAAAAAGGCTTCTTGTGGGGAAACTCAAAGTGGCACCTTCATAGAGAACCTTGTTTTATATTTATTCCAAATTCTCAAAATGGCACGCCTGGTAAAATGATTATTAAAAGCAACATTTACTTTAACTTTGTCATACCACAGATAGCCATGCCAACCAAACCTTAATTAATGGCCTTCTAGGTCCAGTAACCTCTTATTCTGAAGGTTCACCGATTCTTTTAGCCAAACCAAACAAGCAACAAAATACAGTTTCAAATCAGGTAAACCCAACCCCCCTCTTTCCTTAGCATCTTTCAATAATTTATATCTAATTCTTGGTTTTTTCCCCCTGCCATATAAACTTAGAGATATCCCTCTGCCATTGTTTAAATGGAGTTTCAGTTGCAAATATTGGTAATGTTTGAAACAGGAAGAGCATCTTTGGTAAAACATTCATCTTAATCATGGAAATTTTACCCAGTAATGATAAATGCAATTTGTCCCATCTTAATAAACCTTTTTTGATACCATTCCAGAGTGGCACATAGTTATTTTTGAAAAAGTTTGTATTTGAATTAGATAACGTAACCCCGAAATATTTCATCTTTTTCTCAACCCTGAAAGCAGACTTTTTACTCAATATATCACCATCCTGTGTGGTCATATTCTTAATCAACATTGATGTTTTCTGTTTTATTAATTTTAAAACCGGCCAAGGACCCAAACTCATTTACTTTCCTCATCAAGTGTTCTATATTATTTTTTGGGTTTTGCAGAAATATCATCAAATCATCAGCAAAGGCCCTCAATTTATAAACTTCCTTCTTAACATTTATACCTTTTATTTTCTCATATTGCCTGATATCTCTATTCAGGACATCCAACACCAAGATAAACAACAGTGGAGACAGTGGACATCATTGTCTTGTACCCTTTCAGATTTCACATGAGTTAGTTACATCGCCATTAATAACAACTTTTGCTTGCTGTAATGTATAAATAGCTTTGATCCCTTGAATAAAATTCCCTGCAAATTCCATTTCTGGCAGAACTTTAAACATAACCATTCAATTTAAGTTGTCAAAGGCCTTCTCAGTATGTAGGAATATTAAAGCTGCCTGTTGTTCATTGTAAGTTTTCAATAATATTCAAAACCATTCCCATATTATTTCTTAGCTGTTTTTTTGGCAGAAAGCCAGCTTGGTCATCATGAATTTATACCTGTAAAACTTTTTTAGTCTTTCTGCCAAAATCGCAGCAAATAGTTTATAACCCTTATTTAATAATGAGATTGGTCTGTAGTTTTTTTTTATCATCATGGCATCCTGACCCTCCTTCGGAAGTAACACGATATTAGCTTCCGACCATGTTGGGAATATTCCTTCCCCCCTGTAATGTAACATTGATTACATCCTTCATTGTTATTTCTCTCTTGCAGGTTCCACGCATGAAATGTCATCATCCAGTATGCCCTCTTCTACTTCGAGGACGACTAAATCAACTCAGACCACAACCACTACCATGCCGCACACCACAACACAAACTTCTCCTGTCACCGTGCCCACCCCGACTTCCACCAAATCCACACCAAGTAGCACAACCATCCCAACCTCCACACAAAGCTCCACCACCCCCATCACAATGACTACCTCTAGAACCAGCCCACCTCTCCCCACAACGTCAACTGTCACTCCCACAACTTCCACTTCCACCAAAAGCCCTGCCACCACGCCTGCAATTACCACTCCCACCACCTCAATACCCAGCAGTACTCGAGTCTTCACCAGCCCCACAACCTCCCTAACCACTAGTACAGAGCCTCATTCGACCTCAGTGATGACACCAATAAAGAGCACCAGTGGTAAGTTGGCATTTTCATTTAGCAACTCTACAACTATATTGCTCTAATGTCCTTCAGACATTTCATGTGTTGTGTCTTCTGGTCTCTCTTTTGAGGCATGATATAATAGTGGACAAAAAGTGAGGGTACACCCACATTCACTCATTGGTCAGCTTGATACCTTCTAACGGCACTTCCCTGACATTTAATATCACTCATCTATCCTCTTCTCAACCCCCTCTCTCATCCCCTCCCTCCCTCCCTCTTTTTTCTTTCTTTCTTTTTCTTTCTTTCTTTCTTTCTAATATGTTTTATTGATTTTTAACATAATCATCTTAATATTTGGTAAACAGCATGTTGTCTGGGTTAGTATTTACAAAACAATCAATAACAATTTCTATAATTCTATAGTCCAAATAATTGGCTTTGCTTGATTTTCTCTTCTTCCAATAATATTCTCTTTTGCCAATCTTAAATTAATACTTCTTATTATTTGAATAAATGACAATTAAATAGAGACATTTTTCTCATGTTTCTGCAAATAATAACCACACCAATATAAAGCTTCTTTTCTAATTGATCATCTTGATTGCCTCGTCATAGATCCTGTTTACAAAATTCTTATTTAAATTTGTTTTCCCCACAATATTCAAAGCATTCTTACTAGTTAAGATTTTCTCAAAATTAGTTACACTTAAATATTTAAGTCTTTTTTCTCATACAAGCCATCCCAACACTTTTACATTTCTCATATCTTTAAAAAAAGGAAAAAAAGAAAGAAAATATTTCTTTTATTTAAGCCATCCCAACCTTTTATATGTCTCATGTCAAAAAACAAAACACAAAAGAAAAAAGAAAGAAAAAATACTGTATTACTTGAAGGGTTCATCCCTTTTAAACTAATCTTCATTTATATCCAAAATCTTTCTATTTCTTTAACTATATTCAAACAGATGTTTAATTTTTAAATATTCCCTCTGGTGAATCCCATCATCTAATTTCTTAATTCTCACTTTAGCCTTTTTTTTGGGGGGGGCCAAAGAATCTTCCCATAATCTTGTAAGTGTTGTTTCAGGTACAAAAGGCAAAACAGGTAAAATGTTTTTATAGGAAGTTTTCACCCCTTCATATTCATTAAGTATCTTTTCCTTTCTTTCTTTCTTGATTTTATTTATCATTTTTTTGTCTCTGAAGTTCTCATAGTGTTGTAAAGTTAAATTGGAGATGTGTTGATTTATATTTTCAAAGTTATTTTTAATTTCCTTGTGGTTTGAGATCATTGTTGTTTGGATTTGTTGCAACATAGCATAGATCTCCTTCTGGAAAGTATTTGTTTTTTCTTGATATATTCTTTCTGCAGATCTCTGGTTTTCCATGATAGCCAAACATCAGGGTTTTCCTTTCTCTATAGACAGCTTTAGAGTCACAGTTGAGTTGGTATTTGTAATCCAGAAAGGTCAAATATTTTTTTCGAAAGTTTATAATTCTCACTTTATAAATTGCCCCAAATGTTTTTTTTTTCTTTTTGTCACAGCTGGGCTTTACCAGCTCCTCTGATAGAGCAACTGCTGTTGTATATTTTCATCCACCACTAGATGTCAGCACCAGTTCATTTTTCAGAAATAGACAATTGTTTACTTCCATTATTTACTTCTATTTTCATGGTTTAAAAGGAAAATCTTAACAGTTTTCACTGATTTCAAACTTATCCAAATTAAGTTATATTCATTTAATTTCAATATATTTCTGTACCTCTGGAAAAGTTTAATTTGCCGCTTCCATCTGCAGGATGGCAGATCCCATCCTTCTCACTTTCAAAGGCTTTTTGCTTCTTGGGGGTTTTTTTTTCCTTTTTTTCCCCATGAAATCAATTTTCAAGTGGAAGAGAGAAAATCACTGTTCTTACTCAGTTCTAAACATGTTGTTTACAGTCAGCTTAAAGTAGTGCTTTTGGCTTTGGCTGCTTGTAGCTTGGGCTAGACACTGAAGTTAAGCTAGCCTTTCTCCTGCTGTTTTCTGGAGGGATTTTCCTGGACCGATCGGATCGACCGCCATCACTCTGCAATCAGTGGGACTTCCTTCCTTCTTTGTTCCCTCTATAAGGCAACTTCAGGCCCATTTAGAGTCCCTTACCAGGCAGAAATCAGCTGTGGCATATGAAGCCCTGCGATCCCCCAGCTGCTCCACTACTGTGCAAAACCAAAATCCACTCTTTCTTTCTTTCTTTCTTTCTTTCTTTCTTTCTTTCTTTCTTTCTTTCTTTCTTTCTTTCTTTCGTTCTTTCGTTCTTTCGTTCTTTCTTTCTTCCCTCTCATCCCCTCCCTCTGCCCTCTCTCCCTCCCTCATATTCATTATTTGTTCATTCATTCCCTCTTGCCACAGTGAAATTAGAAACCACATTGGCATTTTCCACACCACCAATCTAAGTAAAACATTCACTTGTTGGTCAGCTGCTTCTTAATACTTTCTTAGGGCACTTCCCTGGCGTTTAATATCACTGACCTATCTTCCTCTCACACACTCTCTCATCCTCTTCCTTCCTTCCTTCCTTTTTTCCTTCCTTCCTTCCTTCCTCCCTCCCTCCCTTCCTTCTTTCCTTTTTTGTTTCTTTCCTTCCTTCCTTCCTCCTTTGTTCATTCATTCCTTCTTCCTTCCTTCCTTCTTCCTTTGTTCCTTCCCTCCTTACTTCCTTCCCTCCCACCCTCTCCTGACATTTAATATCATTCACCTTTACTCTTCTTGACTGCCCACTTATCCTGTCCCTCCTTTCTTCCTTCCTTCCTTCCTTCCTTCCTTCCTTCCTTCCTTCCTTCCTTCCTTCCTTCTTGCCTGCCTGCCACAGTGACACTACAAACCTTCCTCTTATACCCTCTCTCATTCCCTTTCTTCCTCCCTCCCATCTCACTTCCTTCCTTCCTTCTGCCTTTCCTTCCTTCCTTCCTTCCTTCCTTCCTTCCTTCCTTCCTTCCTTCCTTCCTTCCTTCCTTCCTTCTTTCCATCCTGCCACATTGACACTACAAACAACACTGGCATTTTCCAAAGCACCAATCTATGTAACACTCTTTATACCTATGGCAGACAAACATCTTTAGGGATATAATTACCACGACAGATTCCAGTCCCACAACTGACTGCTAATACCTGTATTTCTTCTCTCTTCCAGCTTCCACACATGAAATATCATCATCCAGTATGACCTCTTCTACTTCGAGTACGACTAAATCAACACAGACTGCAACCACTACCATGCCACAAACCACAACACAAACTTCTACTATTACCGTGCCCACAACTTCCACCAAATCCACACCAACTAGCATAACCACCCCAACAACCACAATCTCCACCCAAAGCTCCACTGCCCCCATTACATTGACCACCTCTAGAACCAGCACACCTCTCTCTACAACATCAACCGTCACTCCCACTAGGTCCACTTCCACCAGAAGCCCCACCACCACACCTACAACTATCACTCCCACCACCTCAATACCCAGCAGTACTCATGTCTCAACCACCCCCACAACCTCCCTAACCACTACTACACAGCCTCCTTCGACCTCAACCATGACACCAACAAAGAGCACCAGTGGTAAGTTGGCATTTTCATTTAGCAACTCTACAACTATATTGCTCTAATATGGCCCTTCAGACATCTCACGTGTTATATCTCCTGGTCTTTCTTTTGAGGCATGATAAAATAGTGCACAAAAAGTGAGAGTACACCCACATTCACTGGTTGATAAGCTGCTTCTTGATAGCTTGTTAAGCACTTCCCTGACGTTGAATATCACTGTCCTATCCTCTTCTTGCCCCCTCTCCCATCCCATCCCACTTTCCTTCCTTCCTTCCTTCCTTCCTTCCTTCCTTCCTTCCTTCCTTCCTTCCTTCTTTCCTTCTTTCCTTCTTTCCTTCCATCCTTCCTTCCTGCCTTCTTGCCTGCCTGCCTGCCTGCCATAGTGATACTACAAACCACATTGGTCTTTACCACAGCATCACTCTTCGTAAAACCCTTTATACTAAGGCCAATCAAACTTCTTTAGGGGTATCCTTACATCAACAGTTTCCAGTCCCACAACTCACTGCTACTATCTGTTTTTCTTCTCTCCTGCAGTTTCCACACATGAAATGACATCATCCAGTATGCCCTCTTCTACTTCGACGATGACTGAATCAACTAAGACCGCAACCACTACCATACCACATACCACAACACAAACGTCTACTGTTACAATGCCCACCCCGACTTCCACCAAATCCACACCAATTAGCACAACTACCCCAACAACCACAATCTCCACCCAAAGCTCCACTACTGCCATTACATTGACCACTTCTAGAACCAGCCCACCTCGTTCTACAACATCAACCGTCACTCCCACTACGTCAACTTCCACCAGAAGCCCCACCACCACGCCTACAACTATCACTCCCACCACCTCAATACCCAGCAGTACTCATGTCTCAACCACCCCCAAAACCTCCCTAACCACTACTACAGAACCTCCTTCAACCTCAATGACAACACCAACAAAAAGCACCAGTGGTAAGTTGGCATTTTCATTTAGCAACTCTACAACTATATTGCTCTGATATGGCCCTTCAGACATCTCACGTGTTGTATCTCCTGGTCTTTCTTTTGAGGTATGATAAAATAGTGCACAAAAAGTGAGAGTACACCCACATTCACTGGTTGATAAGCTGCTTCCTGATAGCTTGTTAAGCACTTCCCTGACGTTGAATATCACTGTCCTATCCTCTTCTCGCCCCCTTTCCCATCCATCCATCCCACCTTCCTTCCTTCCTTCCTTCCTTCCTTCCTTCCTTCCTTCCTTCCTTCCTTCCTTCCTTCTCCTCCTTCCTCCTTCCTTCCTTCTTTCCTTCCATCCTTCCTTCCTGCCTTCCTGCCTGCCTGCCTGCCATAGTGATACTACAAATTACATTGGTCTTTACCACAACATCATTCTTCATAAAACCCTTTATACTAAGGCCAATCAAACTTATTTAGGGGTATCCTTACATCAACAGTTTCCAGTCCCACAACTCACTGCTACTATCTGTTTTTCTTCTCTCCTGCAGTTTCCACACATGAAATGACATCATCCAGTATGCCCTCTTCTACTTCGACGATGACTGAATCAACTAAGACCGCAACCACTACCATACCACATACCACAACACAAACGTCTACTGTTACAATGCCCACCCCGACTTCCACCAAATCCACACCAATTAGCACAACTACCCCAACAACCACAATCTCCACCCAAAGCTCCACTACTGCCATTACATTGACCACTTCTAGAACCAGCCCACCTCGTTCTACAACATCAACCGTCACTCCCACTACGTCAACTTCCACCAGAAGCCCCACCACCACGCCTACAACTATCACTCCCACCACCTCAATACCCAGCAGTACTCATGTCTCAACCACCCCCAAAACCTCCCTAACCACTACTACAGAACCTCCTTCAACCTCAATGACAACACCAACAAAAAGCACCAGTGGTAAGTTGGCATTTTCATTTAGCAACTCTACAACTATATTGCTCTGATATGGCCCTTCAGACATCTCACGTGTTGTATCTCCTGGTCTTTCTTTTGAGGTATGATAAAATAGTGCACAAAAAGTGAGAGTACACCCACATTCACTGGTTGATAAGCTGCTTCCTGATAGCTTGTTAAGCACTTCCCTGACGTTGAATATCACTGTCCTATCCTCTTCTCGCCCCCTTTCCCATCCATCCATCCCACCTTCCTTCCTTCCTTCCTTCCTTCCTTCCTTCCTTCCTTCCTTCCTTCCTTCCTTCCCTCCTTCCTCCTTCCTTCCTTCTTTCCTTCTTTCCTTCCATCCTTCCTTCCTGCCTTCCTGCCTGCCTGCCTGCCATAGTGATACTACAAATTACATTGGTCTTTACCACAACATCATTCTTCATAAAACCCTTTATACTAAGGCCAATCAAACTTATTTAGGGGTATCCTTACATCAACAGTTTCCAGTCCCACAACTCACCGCTACTATCTGTATTTCTTCTCTCTTGCAGCTTCCACACATGAAATGACATCATCCAGTATGCCCTCTTCTACTTCGAGGACAACTGAATCAACTAAGACCGCAACCACTACCATGCCACACACCACAACACAAACGTCTACTGTTACAATGCCCACCCCGACTTCCACCAAATCCACACCAATTAGCACAACCACCCCAACAACCACAATCTCCACCCAAAGCTCCACTACTCCCATTACATTGACCACTTCTAGAACCAGCCCACCTCGCTCTACAACATCAACCGTCACTCTCACTACGTCAACTTCCACCAGAAGCCCCACCACCACACCTACAACTATCACTCCCACCACCTCAATACCCAGCAGTACTCTTGTCTCAACCACCCCCAAAACCTCCCTAACCACTACTACAGAACCTTCTTCAACCTCAATGACAACACCAACAAAAAGCACCAGTGGTAAGTTGGCATTTTCATTTAGCAACTCTACAACTATATTGCTCTGACATGGCCCTTCAGACATCTCACGTGTTGTATCTCCTGGTCTTTTGTTTGAGGCATGATAAAATAGTGCACAAAAAGTGAGAGTACACCCACATTCACTGGTTGATAAGCTGCTTCTTGATAGCTTGTTAAGCACTTCCCTGACGTTTAATATCACTGTCCTATCCTCTTCTCGCCCCCTTTCCCATCCATCCATCCCACCTTCCTTCCTTCCTTCCTTCCTTCCTTCCTTCCTTCCTTCCTTCCTTCCTCCTTCCTTCCTTCTTTCCTTCTATCCTTCCTTCCTGCCTTCCTGCCTGCCTGCCTGCCTGCATGCCTGCCTGCCTGCCATAGTGATACTACAAACCACATTGGTCTTTACCACAACATCACTCTTCGTAAAACCCTTTATACTAAGGCCAATCAAACTTCTTTAGGGGTATCCTTACATCAACAGTTTCCAGTCCCACAACTCACTGCTACTATCTGTATTTCTTCTCTCTTGCAGCTTCCACACATGAAATGACATCATCCAGTATGCCCTCTTCTACTTCGAGGACAACTGAATCAACTAAGACCGCAACCACTACCATGCCACACACCACAACACAAACGTCTACTGTTACAATGCCCACCCCGACTTCCACCAAATCCACACCAATTACCACAACCACCCCAACAACCACAATCTCCACCCAAAGCTCCACTACTCCCATTACATTGACCACTTCTAGAACCAGCCCACCTCGCTCTACAACATCAACCGTCACTCCCACTACGTCAACTTTCACCAGAAGCCCCACCACCACGCCTACAACTATCACTCCCACCACCTCAATACCCAGCAGTACTCTTGTCTCAACCACCCCCAAAACCTCCCTAACCACTACTACAGAACCTCCTTCAACCTCAATCACAACACCAACAAAAAGCACCAGTGGTAAGTTGGCATTTTCATTTAGCTACTCTACAACTATATTAGTCTGATATGGCACTTCAGACATCTCATGTGTTGTATCTCCTGGTCTTTTGTTTGAGGCATGATAAAATAGTGCACAAAAAGTGAGAGTACACCCACATTCATTGGTTGATAAGCTGCTTCTTGATAGCTTGTTAAGCACTTCCCTGATGTTTAATATCACTGTCCTATCCTCTTCTCACCCCCTTTCCCATCCATCCCTCCTTCCTTCCTTCCTTCCTTCCTTCCTTCCTTCCTTCCTTCCTTCCTTCCTTCTTTCCTTCTTTCCTTCCATCCTTCCTTCCTTCTGTCCTTTCATCTTTCCTTTCTTCCTGCCTGCCTGCCTGCCTGCCTGCCTGCCATAGTGATACTACAAACCACATTGGTCTTTACCACAGCATCACTCTTCGTAAAACCCTTTATACTAAGGCCAATCAAACTTCTTTAGGGGTATCCTTACATCAACAGTTTCCAGTCCCACAACTCACTGCTACTATCTGTATTCCTTCTCTCTTGCAGCTTCCACACATGAAATGACATCATCCAGTATGCCCTCTTCTACTTTGAGGACGACTGAATCAACTAAGACCGCAACCACTTCCATACCCCACACCACAACACAAACGTCTACTGTTACCGTTCCCACCCCAACTTCCACCAAATCCACACTAACCAGCACAACCACCCCAACAACCACAATCTCCACCCAAAGCTCCACTACCCCCATTACATTGACCACTTCTAGAACCAGCCCACCTCTCTCTACAACATCAACCGTCACTCCAACTACGTCCACTTCCACCAGAAGCCCCACCACCACACCTACAACTATCACTCCCACCACCTCAATACCCAGCAGTACTCATGTCTCAACCACCCCCACAACCTCCCTAACCACTACTACACAGCCTCCTTCGACCTCAACCATGACACCAACAAAGAGCACCAGTGGTAAGTAGGCATTTTCATTTAGCAACTCTACAACTATATTGCTCTGATATGGCCCTTCAGACATCTCACGTGTTGTATCTCTTGGTCTTTCTTTTGAGGCATGATAAAATAGTGCACAAAAAGTGAGAGTACACCCACATTCACTGGTTGATAAGCTGCTTCTTGATAGCTTGTTAAGCACTTCCCTGCCATTGAATATCACTGTCCTATTCTCTTCTTGCCCCGTCTCCCATCCCGTCCCACCTTCCTTCCTTCCTTCCTTCCTTCCTTCCTTCCTTCCTTCCTTCCTTCCTTCCTTCCTTCCTTCCTTCCTTCCATCCTTCCATCCTTCCTGTCTGCCTACCTATCTTCCTTCCTTCCTTCCTGGCTGTCTGCCTGCCTCCCTGCCTGCCTGCCACAGTGACACTACAAACTACATTGGTCTTTTCCACAGCACCAGTCTTTGTCAAACCCTTTATACTAAGGCCAATCAAAAATCTTTTGGGTGTATCCTTACCTCACAGTTTCCAGTCCCACAACTCACTGCTACTACCTGTATTCCTTCTCTCTTCCAGCTTCCACGCATGAAATGTCATCATCTAGTATGCCCTCTTCTACTTCGAGGATGACGGAATCAACTCAGACTGCAACCACTACCCTGCCACACACCACAACACAAACGTCTACTGTTACCGTTCCCACCCCAACTTCCACCAAATCCACACTAACCAGCACAACCACCCCAACAACCACAATTTCCACCCAAAGCTCCACTACCCCCATTACATTGACCACTTCTAGAACCAGCCCACCTCTCTCTACAACATCAACCGTCACTCCAACTACGTCCACTTCCACCAGAAGCCCCACCACCACACCTACAACTATCACTCCCACCACCTCAATACCCAGCAGTACTCATGTCTCAACCACCCCCACAACCTCCCTAACCACTACTACACAGCCTCCTTCGACCTCAACCATGACACCAACAAAGAGCACCAGTGGTAAGTAGGCATTTTCATTTAGCAACTCTACAACTATATTGCTCTGATATGGCCCTTCAGACATCTCACGTGTTGTATCTCCTGGTCTTTCTTTTGAGGCATGATAAAATAGTGCACAAAAAGTGAGAGTACACCCACATTCACTGGTTGATAAGCTGCTTCTTGATAGCTTGTTAAGCACTTCCCTGCCGTTGAATATCACTGTCCTATCCTCTTCTTGCCCCCTCTCCCATCCCGTCCCACCTTCCTTCCTTCCTTCCTTCCTTCCTTCCTTCCTTCCTTCCTTCCTTCCTTCCTTCCTTCCTTCCTTCCTTCCATCCTTCCATCCTTCCTGTCTGCCTACCTTCCTTCCTTCCTTCCTTCCTTCCTTCCTGGCTGTCTGCCTGCCTGCCTGCCTGCCTGCCACAGTGACACTACAAACTACATTGGTCTTTTCCACAGCACCAGTCTTTGTCAAACCCTTTATACTAAGGCCAATCAAAAATCTTTTGGGTGTATCCTTACCTCACAGTTTCCAGTCCCACAACTCACTGCTACTACCTGTATTCCTTCTCTCTTCCAGCTTCCACGCATGAAATGTCATCATCTAGTATGCCTTCTTCTACTTCGAGGACGACTGAATCAACTCAGACTGCAACCACTACCCTGCCACACACCACAACACAAACGTCTACTGTTACCGTTCCCACCCCAACTTCCACCAAATCCACACTAACCAGCACAACCACCCCAACAACCACAATTTCCACCCAAAGCTCCACTACCCCCATTACATTGACCACTTCTAGAACCAGCCCACCTCTCTCTACAACATCAACCGTCACTCCAACTACGTCCACTTCCACCAGAAGCCCCACCACCACACCTACAACTATCACTCCCACCACCTCAATACCCAGCAGTACTCATGTCTCAACCACCCCCACAACCTCCCTAACCACTACTACACAGCCTCCTTCGACCTCAACCATGACACCAACAAAGAGCACCAGTGGTAAGTTGGCATTTTCATTTAGCAACTCTACAACTATATTGCTCTGATATGGCCCTTCAGACATCTCACGTGTTGTATCTCCTGGTCTTTCTTTTGAGGTATGATAAAATAGTCCACAAAAAGTGAGAGTACAACCACATTCACTGGTTGATAAGCTGCTTCTTGATAGCTTATTAAGCACTTCCCTGCCGTTGAATATCACTGTCCTATTCTCTTCTTGCCCCCTCTCCCATCCCGTCCCACCTTCCTTCCTTCCTTCCTTCCTTCCTTCCTTCCTTCCTTCCTTCCTTCCTTCCATCCTTCCATCCTTCCTGTCTGCCTACCTTCCTTCCTTCCTGGCTGTCTGCCTGCCTGCCTGCCTGCCACAGTGACACTACAAACTACATTGGTCTTTTCCACAGCACCAGTCTTTGTCAAACCCTTTATACTAAGGCCAATCAAAAATCTTTTGGGTGTATCCTTACCTCACAGTTTCCAGTCCCACAACTCACTGCTACTACCTGTATTCCTTCTCTCTTCCAGCTTCCACGCATGAAATGTCATCATCTAGTATGCCCTCTTCTACTTCGAGGATGACTGAATCAACTCAGACTGCAACCACTACCCTGCCACACACCACAACACAAACGTCTACTGTTACCGTTCCCACCCCAACTTCCACCAAATCCACACTAACCAGCACAACCACCCCAACAACCACAATCTCCACCCAAAGCTCCACTACCCCCATTACATTGACCACTTCTAGAACCAGCCCACCTCTCTCTACAACATCAACCGTCACTCCAACTACGTCCACTTCCACCAGAAGCCCCACCACCACACCTACAACTATCACTCCCACCACCTCAATACCCAGCAGTACTCATGTCTCAACCACCCCCACAACCTCCCTAACCACTACTACACAGCCTCCTTCGACTTCAACCATGACACCAACAAAGAGCACCAGTGGTAAGTTGGCATTTTCATTTAGCAACTCTACAACTATATTGCTCTGATATGGCCCTTCAGACATCTCACGTGTTGTATCTCCTGGTCTTTCTTTTGAGGTATGATAAAATAGTGCACAAAAAGTGAGAGTACACCCACATTCACTGGTTGATAAGCTGCTTCTTGATAGCTTGTTAAGCACTTCCCTGCCGTTGAATATCACTGTCCTATTCTCTTCTTGCCCCCTCTCCCATCCCGTCCCCTTCCTTCCTTCCTTCCTTCCTTCCTTCCTTCCTTCCTTCCTTCCTTCCATCCTTCCATCCTTCCTGTCTGCCTACCTTCCTTCCTTCCTTCCTTCCTGGCTGTCTGCCTGCCTGCCTGCCTGCCTGCCACAGTGACACTACAAACTACATTGGTCTTTTCCACAGCACCAGTCTTTGTCAAACCCTTTATACTAACGCCAATCAAAAATCTTTTGGGTGTATCCTTACCTCACAGTTTCCAGTCCCACAACTCACTGCTACTACCTGTATTCCTTCTCTCTTTCAGCTTCCACGCATGAAATGTCATCATCTAGTATGCCCTCTTCTACTTCGAGGATGACTGAATCAACTCAGACTGCAAACACTACCCTGCCACACACCACAACACAAACGTCTACTGTTACTGTTCCCACCCCCACTTCCACCAAATCCACACTAACCAGCACAACCACCCCAACAACCACAATCTCCACCCAAAGCTCCACTACCCCCATTACATTGACCACTTCTAGAACCAGCCCACCTCTCTCTACAACATCAACCGTCACTCCAACTACGTCCACTTCCACCAGAAGCCCCACCACCACACCTACAACTATCACTCCCACCACCTCAATACCCAGCAGTACTCATGTCTCAACCACCCCCCTAACCACTACTACACAGCCTCCTTCGACCTCAACCATGACACCAACAAAGAGCACCAGTGGTAAGTTGGCATTTTCATTTAGCAACTCTACAACTATATTGCTCTGATATGGCCCTTCAGACATCTCACGTGTTGTATCTCCTGGTCTTTCTTTTGAGGTATGATAAAATAGTGCACAAAAAGTGAGAGTACACCCACATTCACTGGTTGATAAGCTGCTTCTTGATAGCTTGTTAAGCACTTCCCTGCCGTTGAATATCACTGTCCTATCCTCTTCTTGCCCCCTCTCCCATCCCGTCCCACCTTCCTTCCTTCCTTCCTTCCTTCCTTCCTTCCTTCCTTCCTTCCTTCCTTCCATCCTTCCATCCTTCCTGTCTGCCTACCTTCCTTCCTTCCTTCCTTCCTGGCTGTCTGCCTGCCTGCCTGCCTGCCACAGTGACACTACAAACTACATTGGTCTTTTCCACAGCACCAGTCTTTGTCAAACCCTTTATACTAACGCCAATCAAAAATCTTTTGGGTGTATCCTTACCTCACAGTTTCCAGTCCCACAACTCACTGCTACTACCTGTATTCCTTCTCTCTTCAGCTTCCACGCATGAAATGTCATCATCTAGTATGCCCTCTTCTACTTCGAGGATGACTGAATCAACTCAGACTGCAAACACTACCCTGCCACACACCACAACACAAACGTCTACTGTTACCGTTCCCACCCCAACTTCCACCAAATCCACACTAACCAGCACAACCACCCCAACAACCACAATCTCCACCCAAAGCTCCACTACCCCCATTACATTGACCACTTCTAGAACCAGCCCACCTCTCTCTACAACATCAACCGTCACTCCAACTACGTCCACTTCCACCAGAAGCCCCACCACCACACCTACAACTATCACTCCCACCACCTCAATACCCAGCAGTACTCATGTCTCAACCACCCCCACAACCTCCCTAACCACTACTACACAGCCTCCTTCGACCTCAACCATGACACCAACAAAGAGCACCAGTGGTAAGTTGGCATTTTCATTTAGCAACTCTACAACTATATTGCTCTGATATGGCCCTTCAGACATCTCACGTGTTGTATCTCCTGGTCTTTCTTTTGAGGTATGATAAAATAGTCCACAAAAAGTGAGAGTACAACCACATTCACTGGTTGATAAGCTGCTTCTTGATAGCTTATTAAGCACTTCCCTGCCGTTGAATATCACTGTCCTATTCTCTTCTTG
Source organism: Crotalus tigris (assembly GCF_016545835.1). Classification (NCBI taxonomy): domain Eukaryota; kingdom Metazoa; phylum Chordata; class Lepidosauria; order Squamata; family Viperidae; genus Crotalus; species Crotalus tigris. Next base: position 4,662,949 of record NW_024100214.1, read on the forward strand.
CCCCCTCTCCCATCCCGTCCCACTCCTTCCTTCCTTCCTTCCTTCCTTCCTTCCTTCCTTCCTTCCTTCCTTCCTTCCTTCCTTCCTTCCTTCCATCCTTCCATCCTTCCTGTCTGCCTACCTTCCTTCCTTCCTTCCTTCCTGGCTGCCTGCCACAGTGACACTACAAACTACATTGGTCTTTTCCACAGCACCAGTCTTTGTCAAACCCTTTATACTAAGGCCAATCAAAAATCTTTTGGGTGTATCCTTACCTCACAGTTTCCAGTCCCACAACTCACTGCTACTACCTGTATTCCTTCTCTCTTCCAGCTTCCACGCATGAAATGTCATCATCTAGTATGCCCTCTTCTACTTCGAGGACAACTGAATCAACTCAGACTGCAACCACTACCCTGCCACACACCACAACACAAACGTCTACTGTTACCGTTCCCACCCCAACTTCCACCAAATCCACACTAACCAGCACAACCACCCCAGCAACCACAATCTCCACCCAAAGCTCCACTACCCCCATTACATTGACCACTTCTAGAACCAGCCCAGCTCTCTCTACAACATCAACCGTCACTCCAACTACGTCCACTTCCACCAGAAACCCCACCACCACACCTACAACTATCACTCCCACCACCTCAATACCCAGCAGTACTCATGTCTCAACCACCCCCACAACCTCCCTAACCACTACTACACAGCCTCCTTCGACTTCAACCATGACACCAACAAAGAGCACCAGTGGTAAGTTGGCATTTTCATTTAGCAACTCTACAACTATATTGCTCTGATATGGCCCTTCAGACATCTCACGTGTTGTATCTCCTGGTCTTTCTTTTGAGGTATGATAAAATAGTGCACAAAAAGTGAGAGTACACCCACATTCACTGGTTGATAAGCTGCTTCTTGATAGCTTGTTAAGCACTTCCCTGCCGTTGAATATCACTGTCCTATTCTCTTCTTGCCCCCTCTCCCATCCCGTCCCTCCTTCCTTCCTTCCTTCCTTCCTTCCTTCCTTCCTTCCTTCCTTCCTTTCTTCCTTCCATCCTTCCTGTCTGCCTACCTTCCTTCCTTCCTTCCTGCCTGTCTGCCTGCCTCCCTGCCTGCCTGCCACAGTGACACTACAAACTACATTGGTCTTTTCCACAGCACCAGTCTTTGTCAAACTGTTTATACTAAGGCCAATCAAAAATCTTTAGGGGTATCCTTACCTCACAGTTTCCAGTCCCACAACTCACTGCTACTACATGTATTCCTTCTCTCTTCCAGCTTCCACGCATGAAATGTCATCATCTAGTATGCCCTCTTCTACTTCGAGGACCACTGAATCAACTCAGACTGCAACCACTACCTTGCCACACACCACAACCCAAACATCTACTGTTACCGTTCCCACCCCGACTTCCACCAAATCCACACTAACCAGCACAACCACCCCAACAACCACAATCTCCACCCAAAGCTCCACTACCCCCATTACATTGACCACTTCTAGAACCAGCCCACCTCTCTCTACAACATCAACCGTCACTCCAACTACGTCCACTTCCACCAGAAGCCCCACCACCCCACCTACAACTATCACTCCCACCACCTCAATACCCAGCAGTACTCATGTCTCAACCACCCCCACAACCTCCCTAACCACTACTACACAGCCTCCTTCGACCTCAACCATAACACCAACAAAGAGCACCAGTGGTAAGTTGGCATTTTCATTTAGCAACTCTACAACTATATTGCTCTGATATGGCTCTTCAGACATCTCACATGTTGTATCTCCTGGTCTTTCGTTTGAGGCATGATAAAATAGTGCACAAAAAGTGAGAGTACACCCACATTCACTGGTTGATAAGCTGCTTCTTGATAGCTTGTTAAGCACTTCCCTGACGTTGAATATCACTGTCCTATCCTCTTCTCGCCCCCTTTCCCATCCCGTCCCGCCTGCCTGCCTTCCTTCCTTCCTTCCTTCCTTCCTTCCTTCCTTCCTTCCTTCCTTCCTTCCTTCCTGTCTGCCTACCTTCCTTCCTTCCTTCCTTCCTTCCTTCGTTCCTTCATTCCTTCCTTCCTGCCTTCCTGCCTACCCGCCACTGTGACACTTCAAACTACATTGGTCTTTTCCGCTGCACCAGTGTTTGTAAAACCCTTTATACTAAGGCCAATCAAACTTCTTTAGGGGTATCCTTACATCAACAGTTTCCAGTCCCACAACTCTGTATTCCTTCTCTCTTGCAGCTTCCACACATGAAATGACATCATCCAGTATGCCCTCTTCTACTTCAACGACGACTGAATCAACTAAGACCGCAACCACTACCATGCCACACACCACAACACAAACGTCTACTGTTACAGTGCCCACCCCGACTTCCACCAAATCCACACCAACTAGAACAACCACCCCAACAACCACAATCTCCACCCAAAGCTCCACTACTCCCATTACATTGACCACCTCTAGAACCACCCCACCTCTCTCTACATCACCTCTCACAACCACTACGTCCACTTCCACCAGAAGCCCCACTACCACGCCTACAACTATCACTCCCACCACCCCAATACTCAGCAGTACTCTTGTCTCCACCATCCCCACAACCTCTCTAACCACTACTACAGAGCCTCCTTCGACCTCAACCACAACACCAACAAAGAGCACCAGTGGTAAGTTGGTATTTTCATTTAGCAACTCTTGTTGCCTTCCATCCTTCCTTCCATCCTTTCCGTCTGCCTGCCTGCCTGCCTGCCTGGTAAGTTGGCATTTGAACTATACTCCTCTAAAGTGGTAAGTTGGCATTTTCATTGAACTATACTCCTCTATAAACTATACTCCTCTAATGTGGTTCTTCATATATCTCATTTGTTATGTCTCCTGGTGTCTCTTTTGAGGCATGATACAATAGTGTACGTAAAGCAAAGATACATCCACATTCCTGGGTTGTTCAGCTGTTTCTTCATACCGTGCCTTTATGAAGCACTTCCCTGACACTTAATATCACCTTGCTGTTCTCTTCTCCCCTCCTCTCTCTTCTTCCTTTCTCCCTTGTCCCCTCCTTCCCTTCTTTCTTCCTTTTTTTCTTTCCTTCCTTCCTTCCCTCCCTCTCCCTCCTTCTTTCCTTCCTTTTTTCCTTCCTTCCTTCCTTCCTTCTTTCCCTCCTTCCCTCCATCCCTTACTCACTCACTCACTCCCTTCCTTCCTTCCTTCCTTCCTTCCTTCCTTCCTTCCTTCCATCCTTCCTCACGCACAAACCTACATAATAACCTTTTAAGCTAAGGCTAGGCAAACCTCTTTAGGTATATCCTTACTTCATATGTAATGTTGCCAATCAGCCCCACCCCTAAACTATTTTCTTCAGATTTTTCCTTTTCTACTTTGAGGACTACTTAATCAAGTCATACCACAGCTGTGGTAAATTGTGCTGTTTGATTTTTGAACTTTATCTATTGCTCTAATGTTGCCATTCAGATATCTCAGGTGTTTAGTCCTTTGGTTTCCTCTTCAGGGCATGTTATATTTGCCTTCAACAAGCAAGCCTAGGACCGCATTCCTGGGTTTCTCATCTGCTTCTTTGTTCCCATGCCTTCACCCAATTTCCCCCAGGTCCTTAATAGCTCTCTCCTCTCCTCTCCTCTCCCTCTCCCTCTCCTCCCCTCTCCTCTCTCTGCCTCCTACTATATATGCCATTCTCTCCATGTCTTTGCCCAATAACACTCCTCCAGTTATCTTCTGTATCTCCATGCCAACCACCAGTACTCTGGCCCATATACCACCAACCATGACAGCTATCAATAGTACCAGTGATAAGCTGTGCTGTCATGTTCAGTGCCTCTTAATGGCCTCTTTCTCTCACAAATGCCTTTGCACAGCATAGACATAATACCCCTTTCCTCCTTTTTCTGGTATCTTCTTTCAACAGGGTTGAAACTCTTGTCCACCATCCTAACCACATGAAGCCTGGCTCCTTCAACTCAGATGTGAGTCCTCTGGGTTCCCCTTTGTGCATCTATATCAAAGACACACCTCCCCCCAAGCAAGTGTAGATCCATCTTCCAGGCCCAGGCTGTTCAGCTCCTTTTTAATTGCCTTTCCTTCCCTTTAGTGCTTCTGACTTTCAATTCATTTTTCCTCTGCCTTTCTTTCTTCCTTCATTTCTTCCTTTAACCAAATGTTCTTCTGTTTCACTATGAGATAAGCAACTGATTCTGCACTTTTAACACCCACAGCCTCAAGTAAGTATAACTTTGATACCATGCCCACACCCAGTTCTCCTCTGACCCTTGGCTGCTTTCTTTTCTCCTTCATTCATTTATTTCTTCTTTCTCTGCTATAACAACCTTGAATCCATTCCCTTCAACATTGCCCACAACGCTTCACAAGAACACCAGTGCTTAATTTGGCTGCTGGCTTCAGCAGCACTTCATCTTTCACAGGACATTTTCATCACCAATGAACCTACTTCTCTTCCTTCTTTCAGCTTGCCTTATCCCATAATAACACTGGGCAACAAAGATTTTGCTTCATGAACAGTTTTGGGTGTATCTTATAGATTTTTGGCTTCTAATTTACAAAAATAACCTATAATTTAACCTATCATGTACCATTTTATAGAAATATTATGTTTTTATACAATGGCAATGTACAGTCTTTAGTTTCTGTTGGCTATGCTGTACACATGAATGAAACATACAAAAACATGGAATTATTGTTAAAGCACATCCAGTACACCAAGTATAAATGGACCATCTGTAGAAATCTAAAAGTAGTAGCTCTGTTGCTTGGAATGCAGCTTGGATATACCAAGTTATGTTGTTACATACTTGACACATGTGACATATGTCACATATGTGACATATAGGACAGCTGTACAAAAGAGTTGCATTGTATTAAAAGGTAATGGCTACTCTAAAAGAATTTGGTTCAGGACAGAAAAATGTGGCACAGGAACCAGTTGTTGACCATCAAAGGTATTTTTGCCTCCACTTCACTTAAAACTCAGACTGATGAAAATGTTGTGAGGGTGATGATCAAGAAAGGAGAAGGTTTTTGTTATTTGATAAATATTTCCAAGAATCACCGATGCCAGGATTTAAAAAGCCCTTTTTGTTAATCCACAGATCAAATACGTCATCAATGACAAGCGATTTGAAGATCTGTTAGTAGGGCTAGAGAACATTGCCTGGGAAGCATCCAAGGATGAGAATTTCCTTAGTCGCTATAGAGCACAAAGTACATTCAGCTACTGTAGTTGACAAAGTTCTTATTGTATACAAGAACATAAAGTACAAAATGTCACTAATGATTCATTTTTTGCATTCACATTTGAACTTCTTTCCCAAAAATCTAACTGTAGTCAGTAATGACAATAGTGAAAGATTTCCCCAGGGCATTGCCACATTGCAAAAACGGCATCAGGGCGACTAGAATCCATCAGTGCTGGTTCACTATTTTTGGAGACTGCAGTGAGATGCATCAGACATTGAACAAAACAAAAATAGGCAGTAGGAAACCTTCGGCCCTATTAATTCATACAATGTGTCAGAAACATTAAGCTTGAGAAATTTCATATTTCTCAAGATTCCCACATGATACAGTGATTCTGAATTTATATTTCTGTTTGAAATATAAATCACCAAATTCACAATCACAATCACCAAAAGTTTTTCAGGAAGCAAAGCATTTGGGAAAAAAATGTTGTTCCATGTAATTTGTGATTTTTATGTGGCTGTTTTATCACATGCTTTCTTTTTCACTGTGAGTGCCACAGCAACTGTCAATTCCCATCTTTACTGGTAAGGCCATAAAAGTATTGTCATAGGATTCTCTTTTATTATTTTGCAATATTTGGGATTCAAAAGGAAATCATTTTTGTAGGATTTGTTGTACAATTTACATTTCATTTGTTTTCAATGGAATAAGCTACTTTTCCCTTCTTTACTTCATTGTCCTCTGCATATTTTGATAAAGTTTTTAAGAAATATGTTCATTGCAAATGCCAGAATACTTTAATGCAAATTTTGTCAGCCATATTTTGTAAATGTTTTATATGTTTTTCAATGCCTCATTTTTTCCTTCCTGCCCTCTTGTTTTATTGGTACCATATTTGCAATAGTTCATTCTCCCACAAAAGTATCTCTAACTTAGATATTTCTTATCCACAGGAGGGAAGACAACTCTCTCAACATCCTTGAGGGCAGCTTTCTCAACTTCTTATCTCTCAAATTCTGTCTTTTCAATCTCTTTTTCCACAGAGTCAACGTCAATTAGCACATCCTCTCTTACCACTACGAGACCAGTTAATATCTCCAGTTCAACGTCTCCTAGCACTACTTGGAAAATAAGTCTAAGCACATCCTTCATCTCCACTGTGCCAACAAGTGCAACTTCTACTTTCTTCAGCACTCCAGTAACCACACCCACCAAGACCACTTTGACTACTAAGCCACCTACTGTCACTCTCACTTCTACTACTTTTTCTTCTACAAGTGCTCCTTACACTACTTCAAGAAGTATTAGCGGTAAGTATTTTTTAGCTGATGGGAAAGTTGAAGGAACTATTGATTCTGCACATTGCAACAATTGTTTTGTAACGTGCAGAATCACATGCAAAATCATATGCCGTATTTTGTCTGATACTAAGGAATCATAGACTGACCTATTTTTTTATTATAAAAGATTTTAAGTTGCAGCTTGCAAACTATTGTCATGTTAAATGTAGAATAATTTAATAGACAAATCATTAGGATAATGAGAAGTTGGCACTGAATACCACAGCCAATGCTTCAATTATTAGCAGCTATTGAGAGACATTCGCTGAGCACTTAAGTATGGAAATAAATTTATTTCCTACTCTAGCACAGATGACTTAGCCTTGTAATTCAGCTGGCTCTGCATTTAATCAGCTACATGCTCAATTACATTTTTTAGGATCCAAGAAAGCAGGAGACAACATAAGCAGCTTGTCTTCTATATCTTCTGTGCAAAGTCTACTTTTTTTCTTTATTTGGAAAATTGTGATTTTGCAGTTGTCTCTTGGGCTTGATTCTCCATTCTTCTCCTTCAGACATGGAACTCCTGAGAATCAAATAGACAATTTCTAATCTTAAGAGTGATTCTTTTTATCTTTATACACCCTCAAAATATATACTATCCATAATTTGGTGGTAATATTCCTATTGGTGATAGGAAAGGAAAATATAAGAATATAAGAATTAAAGAGATAACATACAACACCTCCATGGCTCAGTGATTTGGAAAGCATCTCCAGGGCTATTTGTTCTTTTTTTATCAAGAGACTCAGGCATACAGAAGCAAATGCAGTTTTACAACTTTTTCATCATTCACTTTCTTAATTAAAAGCTTCCCTAATTTACTTATCATCACAAGTGCTTTCCCATCTCAGAAACTATTTGTCCAGATTAGGTTTAAGTTCCAGAAAAATGTATGTGGGTTGCTTTCATAAAACATCCTCTGTGGTGACTGCTGAAGGTTATAATTCCCATAGTGTTTGTTTGTTTGTTTGTTTGTTTGTTGAATTTATTTGCCACCCATCTCATAGTGAATGACTCTGGGCTTTTATACTATCAAAGTTTTATAATGTCCCAAGAAACTTGAACTATCAAATGACTCCCTTCCTTTTGGAGGTGCAAAGTGCCAGGGAGACAACCTTGAAAATGTTTGGTAAACAAAGATGACAGAAACAATCCTTAAATCCTGGAAAGGAATAATATTAAGAATAGACTCCCTGACTTCCTGAGGTATAAGAAGGATGGAAAGAGAAGCATCAACAGATTTGCAAGATTCTGTTACATGTGGCAGTCAATCTCAGTAGAGTTCTGGTTTTCCTGTAGAGTGAGTTTTCTGATCTATCTTGAAGGATCAACCAGAAGTCTGTTAGGACCTGGCTATTTAAACAAGACTTGGGAAGGTCTCAGTTTTTTCCCTACTCAATCTATTGAATTTTTTAACCATGTTTTGTTGATTGTACTTTGTTCTCTGGTCTTCAACAGGTAAATGTATTGATTTTGTTATAAGGTATTACATGGTTTTATGTTACCTTTTTATCCCAACTTATGAAAGGGTTATCCACTGAGTTTTGGTTCTGACTGGAGCAACCTATAAATCCTGCAAATGTAATTAATTAATAAATTGTATGTAAATAAGTGAATACAGATTTGTATTTGATATATTTTATAGCAAATAAACTAACTATGTTTATTAAACACTTATCTGAATTGCAAAGGCAATGAATTGTGATACTTTAACATAAGAAAGTGCTATAGAAAAAAGATTAAGTAACAAATTAAGCAAACAAATAACAATCACTTTCATAGCACTGTATTCATCCCTACATGTCTGTAATCCTCATTTAATAACTGGTTGCCTATGACTGTTCAAAGTTATGATAGACTGCCCCAAAGTTACAGTACTTAACTACCCGATTCTGGAATTCTGATGACTGCCTACATCCCTGTGGTTTCATGAACACATTTCTGGTGTTTGTCAACCAGCTCCATTTATGGTCAGTTGCAGCGTTCCACAGTCATGTGATCATATTTTATAATTTTTTTGCCAGTTTCTGATGTCTTCAGCAGGTTTCTGGCAGAGAAGTACCCATAGAAATATATGGGTTTGCTTAAGTATTGCGGAGTTCACATCATCATTGCAAAAAAAGTCATAAAATCAGGTCCGGTCACATGGGTGTCTCAAATGTCATGACTTACAACAGAAATTCTGGAGTCCATTACTGCTGTAAGTCAAAGTCTACTTGAGGAATTGATACCACCCATCAGTACATCCTTCCACCTTAATTTGTACTGGTGGCTGAGGAACTTTCCAAACCAAATATGTAAGCTACCATGGGAATGGGTGGGTACATGTGGGAAGGAATATGTCCAACGTATAAACAAAGATCTCTTTACATTACATAATTTGAAAATATTTCATACAGAATGATCATCTTCCATGAAATGGAGCCAGCGTTCAATTGTGGGCCAATAAATAAATCAATATACTAAAGCAAGCTCTTTCTCCCAAGAAAATAATGTTGTATTTAGCAGAACTGGCCTTTTGAAAAAAATGAGCAGATTGATGACCGACAGTATGTGATTTCACGTTTGTCTAAAGATTTGTGATGTATGGTGACTCTGGGTGAAATTTCAAATCTTGGATTTGTTTTTCTTTTGTTTCTGTTCCAAATATTACAACCATTGTTCCAATCCCAACAAGCCCAGGTTGGTTGAAAGCAAGTAAATGTCTGGGTTTCCATGACTATTTTCTGGGGCTTCAGTCAACTAATACTTGATTTTGGCCAATTAAATAGTGCTTGTAAGGAAAATACAGTAAACTGGACCTACGTAGTCAAATTTCAACTCATTAAAAGTGTTTTTAAAACAAGATGTAGAGTTGAACTTTTTCATCTATTTTATAATTCTTAGAAGTACTAATTTATATGGAACTGAGATAAGTTACTGCCCTATAAATTAGTACGGGCATGTATGACCTAGCGGTTAGGATGCTGGGCCTGTTGAATGGAAGGTTGGAAGTTCAAGACTTAACTACCACGTGACAAGATGAGCTCCTGTTCCTCCCCAGCTCCTGCCCATCTAGCAGTTTGAAAGCATGCAAATGCAAATAGATAAATAGGTACCATTTTAGTGGGAAGGTAACAGCCTTACATGCACCTCGGTGTATAGTCATGCTGGCCACATGACCATGGAAGTTTCTTTGGACAACGCTGGCTCCTTGGCTAAGAAATGGAGATGAGAACTGCCCCCTAGCATCGGACATGACTGGACAGGGAAACTTTTACCTTTATCTAAAATAGTATAGTTTTGCAAAGAAAGCTATCACTCATATTTTATGACCAGCTCTCTAAAGTCATATAATTATGTTGTTTTTCAACATTGTGTTAAATATGTTATGTGATCTTTAGCAATAAGAACTGCATTTATTAATATATTGTTGAAATCAAAGATCAATAGTAATAACATCTAGCACTTACTATGTTCTGTGCTGTGTTGTGTATTAGCCCTCTGGGCAATAGCTCTTTGTAGTAAAAATAAGTCCAAATAATATTAATGCCAAAGGGACACAGAGTTGTTACATTTACATTAATACTGTTTTTAATGTTTTACAGGCAGATGTAGTCCTGTTGAATATGAAGAGCAAGTGATTTATGGGAGTTGTGTTGCAAATATTACTTTAACCCGCTGTGAAGGCACGTGTCCATCATCAACAAGGTAAATAGGATAAGATTGCATACTTTCCAGCAACCGTAAAGCCTACTACTTGATTAGAAGTCATATTAGTACAATGCTTCAATTTATTTTTCTAGTTATAGCTTATATATGGGTGGCAGATTATTTTTACTTATCCATAATGAAAGATCAATAAAAGAAGAGCTTAATCCCTATCTATAATCTGAACATATCTTTCCTAAAGTTCCTGTAGTTTAGTAGTTTCACGTACAGCTAATCTTCACTTAACAACAGTAATTTGGACTGGATTTTCCGTTGCTAAACAATACTGTTATAAAGCACATCATAAGATTGCACTGCTTAGTGATGAGAGTTTCAGCACTTCTGGTGGCCATCATTACATGAAGCACACAACATTGTTAAGTGCAAGGTCACAGGATCACCATTAGCAACCACCTGCCAGCTTCCCCATTGACTTTGCTTGTTGGAAGCCAGCAGCGAAGGTTGCAAGTGGTGATTACATCACTATAGGACACTGCAATGGCATGACTGCAAGCCAAGTGCTGATCTTCTGGATCATGATTGCCCTCTAAGTACAAGAATTAGTCATAAGCACTACTCATTCATTGCTGTCATAAGTCCAAACAGTCACTGAATGAGTGGTCATTAAAGGAGGACCACCTATAGTATAGTGCAGTGGTCCCCAACCTTTGCAGCTTGGTGGCCCAGCTGGGAGGGGGAGAGAGTGGAACCGGCCCACGCAAGTGGTGGGTTTGTGCACATGCACAGGCAGCTCAACTTGTGCTTACTGGCCCACCACTTGTGTGGCCCACTTCCAAGTAGGCCATAGACTGGTAGTGTGCCATGGCCCAGAGATTGGGGACCCCTGGTATAGCGTAATTTGGTGTAATATTGTTTCGCTAGGTTTAAAAAGCTGGCTGGATCACTGGAATGAAATAGTATGAATGTGATGTAAGCAGGTGTGATATTCCACACAGTACTCAGAAAAATTTAAAAGTATGTTTCCCTTTCATACTGATTAAAACCTTTAGAGGCATTTTTAGAAGTTTTTCAAAGGGCTATCATCTCTTACACAGGGATACAAACACATACACAAACACACATACGTACCTCATATTTTTACATAAATATATGTAAAGAATTCTCATTGACATGATGCATTTCCTAAGTTTCAGATGTCTTTATGGACAGAAAGTGGTACAATTTGCTCTATATCAAACTATTTTCCTGTTGAGCTACTTAGTCAATAGTATTAATGTTAATTATTAATCATTTATTACATTTACAATATTCAAGAAAACAATTTCTGTATTTTTAAAATAAGTAATTTGGTACACATGTATACCTTATCTAAAATAAGGCTTTTCTTATTCACAGGCAGAGGAATGCAAGGATAGAAAAACAATGTGAGTGCTGCGTTCCAAAAACTTTCTACAAGAAAGAAATAGAGTTGCCATGCCCCAATCCAAATAACCCAAGTGAACCACTTTTTACACATATCCTTATATTTGGAGAATGTGTATGCAAATTTGAAGGATGTGTAACTAGCCAAATTCACCAGGATCAAACATGAAGTAATATTTAAACCATCAGTTGCTATTTACATTATACCTAAAGTCTGGAATTAGAGTCCCTTTGTTTATATCGATTTGTCCAAACACTGAGAAGGCAGCTACTCTTTTAAGAGCAGTGCTGATAACAAATTATGTTAATTTATTATTTGGGAGATAGCAAAATGAAATGAATTTTTGCCTTATATATAAGGCTTTCATCAAATTAATGTCTACCTACTTATGTAAAGTAATTTGACTGTTTTAATAAAGATATTAGCTGGCTTTTTAGTTTCCAATAGTGAATAACTGAGAGATCTTCCTAATCCTATAATCTAATGGCAAATTCATTCTTCAAATGCTCATTTTTGTATTTATCAAAATGGAATCTTTCACGATACAGAGCCTTCTATCGTTAGAGCAGACTTACAGAAGTAAAAACCAGCACTTTCCTCCCTGCAAGCAAACACATATTAAAATAATTGAGGATATTCAGCTACTATAATTGAATTTAGTATCATTTGTGGAAATCAAATATTACCTTTTTTAGAAGAGGACCAAAAATAATTGAAATGGAATTGAATTGAATGGAGTATTTTTGAAAAGTCCATAGCAGGAATTTCTGGATGAAATTATCAGAAACAGCTTGATTATGGAAGGTCATGTACTGTCCATGTACAAAAGCAGCCCATGGGAATATACTGTGGAAAGCCAATTGGATAGGAACATATTAAAACAATATCATTAATCAAACAGAAGATGTGAGTTGAAGGCATAAGTCATGTTCTTTCTATAAGAGCAATAATACACAAAATTATGTTCACATTAGTTAGTTGAAAGCAATCAGTTTCTTAGCATGTTCCTCACACTATGAAACCAAGCCTAAATTCCCACTTTATTTCTTTCAAGGTTGACCAAGACCTGTATTATGTTATATTAAGATAATTTGTAAACAAAAAAAAGCAATGCATCTTTGCCATTGGATGAGGCTGAAATTAATGACAGGTAAAGCCAGAGAATAAGGGAGAACGAACTTTTTTTACTTCTCCCTACCTGGTAAGCTACTGAAGAGGACCTATTTGGGCAGATTAAACATATGGTAAAACATGATAGGAATTTTGGTCTGGATTCCTCTAAAAAATGAATTCTGAGTCAGGATCAGTTTCCAAGAAGAATTAACAGGTAGTCCTTCTTTAGCAACCATTCACAATTAAGACTGTGATGAAAAAATGAGTTTATGGCTAATTCTCTGCAATTCCTGCAGAGCTTTGCAGGTCTGTGAAACAAAGTAAAATTCAAGTAGTATCGTTAAGTATAATTGTGGTTTCACTTAACAATTGCAGTGCTGAACGATCAAGTTACTGGTTCCAATTGTGATGAATGAGAGCTATACTGTGATAAGCTGAGTGTGCATGCTTCCAAAAATAGAAATATGTACCAGAGTTTAGTGACTTATTCATCTTTGCATATATATGAGCAGATGATGAATGGCACAAGGCTGCCTCTGTAGGAAAGCTGAGCCTCACATCAACTGGACCGCTCTATCAGAAACTAAAAGGTAAACAAGATGTTACTGTGTCCTGGAGCTGACTGAGGAGCAAATTGAGTCTTGCAAGCTGCAACAGTTTCTCGTGCTCCACTAGCCTTTGAGCAAGCCTACAGCTCCCTTGGGTGGCTGAGTGGCTAGGTTGGGAGTAGATCAACAGCCCGAGGAAAAACAGTATTGGGGGGGGGAGTCAATCCAAAGCTTGTGAGGACCCCAAGGGGTGCCTCGTTTAATGACCATGACTTGCAACTATAATGGGCAGACTCCATTACCATCATAACTTGAGGATTACCTGTAATAGAAAATGAAGAAGCTGAAGTGCTTCAGAATTCAAACAAACAAGCACCTGTCACATGAAAACCCAGATTTAAAAATGCTTGATAAGACAAAAAAAGTCTGGAGAGCAGGCATACCTAAAGACAGCAAAAGGGAAGAGAAAGAACTGGAGAACATTATAAAATATGAAGACTTACAAATAGAAATAGTACAATTGTGGGAAAAGAAAGCAAAGATAGTATCAATAGTAATAGCACCTTGAGTCTGAAGCACCACTGTTGTGTCCTGAGCCTGCAAAGGCAGGCTCGGGACGTTGCAATGGTCCTGGGCAGTTGCAAGCTGCCCAGGACCAGACTGGCTGGTGCTGGCTTCGTGCGCATGTGCGAGGCATGGAGCACACCTAATTGTTACCATTTTGCCCGGGGATGCTGTTAAAAGGAGTCTGAGAGGCCTGCGAGCCTCAGAGCTGTGACGGAGGGAAAAAGACTTCAATAAAGAGCTGTTGGAACTGCAGAATGTGCTGTATTCATTCGCCGTTGACTCGAGGACTCAACAACCACCATTAGCATTGACAAAATCACCATCAGTCAATTGCAAAAGGCAGCTTTACTTAGAACAGCTTACATACTGTAATGATACTTTTTAACACCATCAAATAATATCTGCCTTTCCCAGATCAAGTGGATCAAAATGTGAAATCCAGTCTAAACATCTTTGTGACCAACCATAATAATGATACACATGCACCACACCAATGTATTACAACATCCTACGTTCTTGGGGAAAACTCAATGGGTATGAAGACCAACTCCAGCTAAAGAACAGGAAGCTGTGATTTCACTTTGTTGTGAAAAGAGATTACTTTTTAAAAAAATAGCCGCATTGAAAGTTCTTAAAACCAAGAATGAGGAAACAATTTTAGTCTTCTAGCCATTTATTTTTTCTGCTAAAGGTAACATGATTAGATTTATGTATTTTCAGATTCATACACTTATAATGAAAGTTGACCATATAAGCTGAAAATTCACTTTTTATATACTGAAATGGTTATACATAGATACCGGAGTGTAGACCTAGGTTTACAGCATTTTATCTTCCAGTTGAGGAATCTTTCACATGTCAATAACAAATACTGCACTTGGATTACTAATACTGTTTTAGCCACAAAAAGTATTATTTCTGGTTGATAAAGAGAATATATAACTTTGGTAATCAAGTAACTTTTCCCAATAAAGATAAATTGTATATACCAGTACTTCAATTCTCTGTTCCTCATTAGTGAAGCACAAATTATATGAACAGCTGATTTGGAATCTTCCATCTTTTTATGGATAAATCACATTTGCTCACAACTGCACAGTGATAACCACTGTGGTATTTGCCATGGTATTAAATAAGTGCAACCTCAATGCCTTCAGATCTCTCTTTAAAAGTTAAATGGCAGGCCTTCTTAATATGTTATATGACAAGCTTCTAATTATCCCTTGTTTTAATGGCTTCCAGTTCCATGTGAAAAATGAGGATGCATTAATCTGTTCGCTGTGATGACCACTCTTAGGGTTTTTCCAGAGAGAGGGGGAATATTGGAAGGTATCCTAGTTTTATTACATCACCAAATTAATTCCATTTCATTTAACAAAATGTGCTAATTCAGTGGAGCCCAACAAATTTAAGTAAAGAAGTTTGCAGAAAAACAGTAAGTCAGTACTCGGAGGAATCTGGATAACTGTTCTGTAAGCCAGACATGCAACTTTATCTTATATAAAAAAAAAAACCTGATTAAACTCCCAAGGATATTTATTGCAATAGAGACACCATTGCTTATTTTTTCTTGTTTTACTGAGTGACTGTGATAACCATTTTGGAATCCTTTTAGAGAAGTGTGATTGAAACTTATTTCTACTTGCTGAAAAGGATGTCAGACTTAATTTCTATACTATATTACAAATGCATATCTCATGCCAAGTACACCATATCATTGCTAGCCTTTTTGAAAATAATGCATCCAAATTTGTGATGTTAAAAAAGCAATTATCAGGCCATTATACTTTCAACAGCTAATGATTTATTTAGGACCTGAATATACTAGATGTCTGTATTTGTGTGACCCACCCATCTGCTAACAAAAATATTACATCGAAATTGCCTATCAATAATAACAGCCAGGGCTAGAGAATATAGAAACAGATTCTCTGAGAATTTTTTAGTGTAGCTCCATGTGATTTTTTTTTTAATTTACAATCCAAGTGAACAATGGATTAACTAGAGTTCTCTAGAAATAGTGAATCTAATAATTCTGACTCTTTATTTCAGCGTTTGATAAGATATTTACTCTTTGGTAATTCATAATTTGGAGGAAATGAAAGGGTGAATTAAAGCTGTTTAAAACAAATTGGTTGAGGTAGGGGGAAATGATATCCTAATGCCTTATGTACTGTACTCAAGGTCAATGCCCATAGCCTATTGTGAAAAAGCAACACTTGTGAGATTCATTACAACAGTCCTGGATTCCCATCACACAAAGTGAATGCATTCTCAAAAGTTGATCCATCTAAGATTGACAAAGAGTACAGCAGCAAGATGGTTACTGCAGTCTCATCAAACAGAACTTTACTGATTACTGCTGGGGCAATACAGGGATAATAGGAGAAGAAACCACACTGTTATTTCCAACTTACATTGGAATTTCTGGGGGGAGAAAAACATCTTTCATTTAGATCATTGTTAATCAAAGTAAGTCATCATGAAACCAACTTCTGACAAAATGCCTGAAATAGTGGCGGTGACAAACACAATGCCTCCTGGCTTCCTTGTGCCAGAAATATTTTCACATTTAGGTAACTTTACATTACACATATCTTTTATTCACATAAGAGGGACAGGTCCTTTAAGGCAGGAATGTGAATGTGATGGCAGTTATTTATGCAGACACTGGTGCACAGGACATTCCTGGAGCAGGACAAGAAAACAGGCAGAAAGAAAGAATCAAAGCTGGTCTTGAGTTTAGATTCAGAACTGTTCTGACAACAATTCGCATAATCTTCGTGAGACTGTTTCTTTACTTGTTCGTAGTGTTAGTCGGTACATCTGAAAAATAATAAAAAATAACTTTTATGAAGAACGGCTTTAAAACCGCCAAAATTCCTACCCTGCTTATAAGTGTTTTCTGTAACAATTTTAGAAGTTTTAGAATCATAAGGTGATGTTTAAGATTTAAAAAAAAAAGGATTGCAGTGGAGGCAAATCTACCTAGTCTGAACTTCTGAAGAACATTTTTAGCTTAAAGAGAAAAGAAGCTATTTCTTTTAATAAAAGAGTTCAATAGTAATCAATGGGATTACATGCATTTACAATAAAATAAAAATTATCTGAATTGTACAGTTAAGCATCATTATGAAGCTTTCCCTTTACTTACATTCCTAGAACCTCTAGGTATTCTTAGAAAATAGAAGTGACTGGCAGTAGTATGTCCAGAAAAAAATAGAAATGGGTAATATAGAGCATTGATAGTGAGAAGTATCTTTGCCTTCTGGTAAACGGGCACCACAGCCAATCTGTGAAAGTACAATACCTATAAATTGCTTCCAAAATTCCAAATATGTTCACTGACTTAAAGATGTTGCATAACCCTGCTTTAGCAGAAAATCCCATATTAAGATTTCTTCCTCACTCAGCAATCTTTTCCTGCCTCCTTTGCTCCTATCACAAAAAATCTGACTGTTATGCAAAACTTCAAACAACATCTAAACAATGTATCACAAGTGGTCCATACATTTTGGCCAAAAACATAGTTTATTTTCTGGCAGACACAAGATATATGGAATGGAAAGCAACAGTACAAAAGAGCCAAAAACCTGTTTTAGAACAGTGCTCTATCCCAATGCAATTGACCTTCCTGATTAATATTATATAACACTCTGAATGTAATTTTGCAGAAACTCATTTTTCTATATAGGCTGTACAATGAATATAAGGCAAAGCTAGTATTGAAAGAGCTATAAAATGTATGCATGCGTTGTCTTAGTTGATACCACTCAGGACGTATATTGTTAGAGCAAAATCTTCAATGAAGACTATGTCTTCATTTGGTGAACAAAAGGAGAAAGAATATTCATCACTAATCTAATAAAAAACAGTAGATTTTCTATTTTACTTTAAAGAAAAGATTTCTGTAAAAATACACATGGGAAAAATTAAATGTCTTCCATACTATACATGCTCTTGGCTTGATAAACATGGATTACCTCTGCCTGGAGGTTGGGTTCAAGACGCATCAAACATCCAATTTGTATTGATTTTGTGTATATTATGCCAGCACCTACAAAGTTAGCAGGGTTAGGATCCACTTCTTCCAGCAGAGCTGTGCCAAAGCCAATGATCTATAAAAGAGGATCTAATTTTACTTAACATATCTCCTTAAAAGCTGAATTACTTAATTTTACTTAATTGAATTGAAAGCAATTGAACAGCATGCAAATGGAGAAAGGAAGGAGGAGGACATATAAAATGTATATGATAGATCAGGGGTCTTCAGACTTGGCCCTTTTATGACTTGTGGACTTCAACTCCCAGAATTCCTCAGCCACACTTAAGACTCAGATAGATTCCATATTAGGGAAAATGCAGAAGTTTGGACTAAAGAAAGAAATATGGTGTTACGGCAAAATCAAATATCCAAACCAACTTTCCCAGATAAAATAAACTAGCAAATCAATCATAAAACATTTAGCCATAAATAATGCTGACTTGGGCACTAAGAGACAAGAATAATTGAGAATCAGCTAATAAAATATAGGCAAAGGAATGGTGCATTTCAAAGATTGTCAGAATGCACAAATAATGTGGTGTATTATTTTGAACGCTGTTGATTAACAAAAGGGCACTAGTGAAGAAATAAGCTTGCAGATGTCTTCTGACTTTTTTAGATCTGATAGTTCATTAGCTTTATGTTTATTTTTTAAGGCACCTTTTTATTTTGGTAAGCACATAGAGCTTACTAACAAATTTCTGCTTCGTAATGAATAAAACAGACTCCTTCAAGAGGCAAAGGAAAAAAGATACCAAAATTAAGAAGAACCGAAATACTTATGTTGGTAGAACAGAACAAACTTTTGGCTGTTTCTAGGTATTTATGTAAGAAACAAAGCAGATTTCCTACCATACAGTTACCAAGTAATAGACCTCCTTGCTGGTTGTCCCCTAATGTCCAGACATTTATTTTAAAAAAGGATAGATGTGTTCATAGTTTAACTTTACTATCATTATCAGGTGTTTAAAAAAAATACCGTAAATGCCAGCGTATAAGGCGACTTCCGCGAGCGCTGAAATCGGCGCCAAAGATGGGGGTCGTCTTATACGCCGAGTCGTCTTGTACGCCGGCATTTACGGTAATGGCAATGGATTTATTTTCCACTATTATAAATTTTTGATGTCACAGAAGCAATTGTGCTGGAAGGGAAATATAATCATCCAGGCAAGAAGAAACATAAATAATTATACCTACTTTTGCCTTTGTAATTTCAGCATCCATTGGATGGTTTGCTTTAAAGATATTCTGTACTTCTTGTTGAGGGCTATGAAGAACATCAAGAGTTGATATTAACAGCTCATATTTATTATATTTTTGAAGCAAAATGTTTATGACAGAACGTAGATGCATTTTACACAGAAGTAGCAGTGTATTATATGCATGTTTATAGCACTATTCTCCTAAATAATGAGCCTTAGTTTCCATTATATGATTTGCATAGGCCAGGGGTAGGCAACCTTGGCTCTTTTATGACTCGTGGACTTCAACTCCCAGAATTCCTGAGCCAACCATGCTGGCTCAGGTACTCTGGGAGTCAAAGTCCACGAGTCATAAAAGAGCCAAGGTTGCCTACCCCTGGCATAGGCTAACCAATGAACCAAAAATAGGTATCCTTTAGGCAGGCTGCTCTATGTGGATAGATAGAGGGAAGAAGTGTCAAATATTTTCCAGGAATTCAGCTGATGTAAAAATAAATGGACATGTGGAAGAACTAGATTTGTTTAGTTTCTGCTATAATAATGCTCATAATTTATTAAACAATTCTATATTTAATTTTAGCCCTCTAAAAGGTAAGACTAAAAATAGTCCACATTATATTAGACTTAGAACAATATATTGAAGCATTCTGTTTCTGACAATCTATGAGTTTCCTAACTATAGATGAATATGTGAGTTCTGATATTGACATTCTGAATTTCTGCAATATCGTGGCTGGTATAGCATCTCTTTAAGCATCTATTTAAATCTCTTCACCCCTTTTCTTACACTGATTCCACTCAAGAGCCACATCAGAGGACATTTATGATAGGCTGGAATCCTAGAAACTAAAGAGATATTCACTGGGTTCACATACAATGCTAATTCTTAATGTAGTTTAGTTTTGTTTTTAGTAAGTTGTGTGAAATTAATTGTGAATCACTGTGACATACCCAATCAAAGTAAATCACAGCTTTATAGACTGTTAGTTCAGGCACAGACATTATCCTGGAATGTCTCACTCAAATGTAGCAGGGTTCTCTCTGTTTGCCTTATCTCTGTATCATAAATGAGCACCACAGTTTGGGGCTCATCTTCCAGGAAGAATAATGAGATTAGAAGGAAGTTGGAGAGCAGTATGCCACCAGTAGCCTGTTGGAACTCTTGAGTGAGAAAAGGCAACACATGTGGCTACAAAATGGTAGGTCTTTCTAGAGATAACGTATCAAATCATTCCCCAAATTAATGAGAACTTAGGCCAAGTAGTCAAAAAACAGACTCAAAGGTGGGACTGAAATGCTTTGCAGAGAAAGAGGAAGTTGAGTTTCAAATGTGGCTCCTACAGAAACATGAATTTACAAGGGATCCTTGGTGCTCTCTGAGCTTGGTTGTTTTCTTGCACACGTTTCTTTATCCAAACTAGGTAACATCATGATGTTCATCAACAACATGATGATGTTACTTCGTTTGGGTAATGAAATATCTGCAAGAAACAATCAAGTTCAGAGAGCACCAAGGTCCCTCATTTCAACCCTGAGCTACAAATATTCTCCTTCATGAATTTACATCTAAAGAGGTCCCCTTTTCATTTAAGTTAGGTGGCAGTATTCACCAAGAAACAAGTAACAATCTGGAAAAAGTAATATAGTATATAGTAATTAAGGACATGCAAGATCAAAATAATTTTACTTGCTCAGTTGTTTCCATCTCTGGAAGAAGTCATTAGCAGCCATTTCTGTAGGCTGGAAAAATTTGTTCAATGTGATAGGTAGCTTCACGGAAATATTTTGTAAAGTTCCTCCATATCTGGAAATGGCAATGACAAACTTTTGGAGAAAATCTAAACAATCTAGATGCACACACAATTCATCCAAATGTTCCTTCCTTTTTTCATGAGCTATGGTTCTTAAACCATTTGACCCAATTACACCTTTTAAAATAATGTCATTACCTGTCCTCCCTAAAAAAAAAAAGCAGATTATTATTTTAAATAAGTATCTCAGTAGCAATAGTCCCAAATTGGACCATCAGCTCTCCACTTCCAAATAACAGGTGGCATATAATACAAAATTTAAAATCCGCATGGTAAGCAAAGTACTTTTGCTGATTCCCAATCATCTCAACTGAAGGCCCATTGGAAGAGGATGCTTTTCACTTGTTCATAGAAAGTAAAATTCATGTATCTCCAGGAGAGAGATTTCCCACAAAACAGGAGGCCATCATTGAGAAGGACAGCCATCCTGTCCATCCATGAACCATGCAAGGAGTAGGGACTCTTAGCAGGCCCTGTCTAAATAATCAGACCAAACAATCAGATTCTGTGCTTCCAAGGTGTCACCTGCTGGCAGACGGTTTCATAGGGTATGCACCAAGAGATGAAGGAGAATCTAAAGTGAACAGAATATTCCAGTAGTGGAAGAACATGGGGGATAATAAATTAAGAGGGAAATGAAAGGCAGTAGATGTAGACAGTGGTACCTACTTACTTTAAAAATGGCAGTGTGATAAATAGCAGTCATGAGAGGAATGTGGAGGGGCCTCAAGACTATTCTTGTACAAAATAATTTCAAGCCTGTTTCCTCATGAAATAGCTCAACTAAAATTCATTAAACAGTTTAATTTGCTCATGTACGACGCAGAAATAAAGGATAACAATATTAATCCTTTCAAATAATTCCTGTGGCAGAACCATCACATTTTGTGAATAGCTGCTGCTAATATAGTTAACTTACTCCTTTTTGTTTCTCTTTCATTTCTTTTTTTTTTTTCAAATGTTTGCTCAACCCCCACCCCAAAAAGAAACCCAGGATTATGCTTTATATATCTGAAGGGCACTAGCCACAGAAGTTTATGCCATCATCAATAAGCTAATCTTTAAGGTCACAAAATACACTTTTTTATGTTCATGGAAATGGATTACTGCAGACAGTCCTCTAGAAGTGCCTTTAAATGGGAAACAATGTTCAAACTTAAAGAACCGTACCTGAACTGAATGTTTAAGGCTGGTGCTTCCATGAAGTCTGATATACACTCAATATTTACAATCTGCTGCACCTGAGCACCTCCTTCCACAGTGGGATCAACAGGTTTGGTCTGCAGATTCAGACGTGATAAGTTAAGGAAACAGGATTGTTTTCTGTTATTCTTCTGCTGGACCTTGCAAAGACTGAATCTGGTCATAAAGGTTTGGCAAGGTTAAGATAGGTAGAAGGGAAATAAATAGCTTAACTGTATGTTTGGGATCAAAGAGGTTGTTAGGAGGTTATTAGAAGAGTTATTGCCAGAGACAGTTTAGGTTTTAAAAAAGTATATGACAAAGTCTGAATAGGATTGGTTATGGAGGAGACAAGAGGTTTATCTACCTTCCAAGTCTTTTGTCATCTCACTTACTCTATTGTCCTTAACTTAGAAATTCATGTCAAAATGCATCTGCCAGCTTTCTGCTAATAGTCTACTGACCCAAATATGTAGAGAACATTAGGAAATGGACTCTTATATCTCCTTTTCTTGTCTCAAACACACATTTTGCATATCTCTCTTATTGGTTAGATCAGACATGTCAAACTTTTACCCCATTGCCGGTCCACGGGCCGGCAGTTTGTCACTCCTGGGTTAGATTTATATTCTCAATACTTCCACAATTTACTTTCTCCTCTGACTGTAATTCATATTCTCATCTTCACTGCCCCTCTTTCCTTAATTATACACCCTACCTGTTGACAGATTTAAGCAGCTGAATCTCTTTGCATCATGCACTCTGCTAAATAAAAACTGTACTGATTTTCTTTTACACAAGCACAATCTCAACACTAGTTTATTATAGTTTCTTATTGCTAATATTGCTAATTTGAAAGTTTTTCTTTTCATACATTTTTTTTTGCTCTTTAAAGCCATATGTCAAGCAAACAAAGCAGTGAGAACATTGTACTATCCTACAAGGAATGCATGATAGTGTAACATATACTCTTATTCTTGTGGCCTAGAATATAATATAGCTCAATTATATAAGGGACAAAAGGATATTTGACTGAAGATCATCTGAACAGATTAATGTTGGAACAAAATTTAAAAATGGTGTGGAAGTTTTATTTCCGTAAAATATGAACATACGACCTAGAAGAAAGAAGAAAATATCAATCATATGATCCACATTACCGATAAAGTCCACTGAGACTTTTAAGAAATACTCATAAAAATGTATTTATATCATGTTTTCAAAGTGTCACGTGAAATTGCGAAGAGAGTTTTTGAGCAAAAAGTGAATGGTTATTTATGTGCTAGATGTATATTTGGGAAACATAGAAACCATTATAGTTTTAAAATACATGTAAACTTCAGATTACATCCATTCGGTGACTGTTTGAAATTGCAATGGTGTTGAAGAACAGGGTCTTACCACCAATCCTCAAAGTTATGGCTAGTTCAGCATCCCTATAGTCAAGTGATTGCAATTTGGGCACTTGAGAATTGACTTGCGATTAAGATGGTTGCAACTTCTTGAAATCACACGATCACCATTTACCCTTTTCCCTGCTGGCTTTCCACAAGCAAAGTCAATGAGGAAGCTAGCAGGAAGTCAAAATCACTCCTGCAAGTCGCTCCTGCTGCTTTTTCTCCAGGGGATCTCAGACTCCACAGCACCTGTTGACACTACGGCCCATATTCTGTAAGCGCTGACCCACCCACATGTATCTCTCGCCCACCAATCTGCTTGACTGGGATGCAGTTTCAACACTCATAAGCAAACACTTCCGGATTCCCACTTTTTCTTATGTCACAGTCATGTCAGATCCTTGCTTAATAATCCTCAAGGACCTTGCTTAACAACAGCAATGGGGTTACTATTGCTAAGTTACGGGGTCATACAACATTGTTCTTTATGACCACATTGCTTAGCGGCAGAAATTCCAGCCCAATTACTGCTGTTAATTGAGGACTACTGTTAGTTACAGAAGCTTTCTACTCATCAAGTGACAGCATACAATTGGCATCTCTGAAAATCTTCACTTTCTAAGGGAAATACTGTTTACGGGGAACTCTTTAGGAATCAAAGAAATTATCTTTAAACTGAAAAACATTAAAAAAAAATTAAAACAGATCTAAGACAGCAATTATCACAATTTCGGCTCATTATAACCTATCAACTAACCCAGGTTCTGTCGAAATTCAGATTTCAGACCAATCTGTAGTAACTGATTCTCAAACAGGACCCCATTGTTTTTGCAAACAAACCTAGAAGTAAAGAAATAGCTGCATTAGTCAAATTATATTTAAACAATCATATGCATTCTTCTAGTTTATCTTGGAGAGGAAATACAGATAGAGATGTACTCAAGAGTAACAGAGGACATAAAAATCTGGATAGATTACAAATTGAATTTTCACCCTAGAGGGGAAAATGTTTTCCAATTATAGAAAAATCATTCTAAACAGAGTAGGTAATCTGATTAAAATATTTAACCTTGCTAATAACATATATAGAAACATGTACATTTGTGGTATATAGGACTGAATGAACACTTGCCTTAATTAGGAGCTCTATACTTACGATGGGAAGACCTGGGGGAAAAAACTGGAAAAATTGGGAAAAAACCCAAAAACATTTTTCTGATTTTTTTTTCTTTTTTTCCAAAGCTGTTTAGAAAAAATGAAAACAAAAACCCAACTGTTTCCCCCAATTTTTCCAGTTTTTTTCCAGGCCTTCCCGTCTCTACTCTATGCCAACAGAAGGTGCCAAGTTTACTTTAGAGCTGATCCTTTGTCTATGGCAATAAACCAGCCTATCATCTGAAGGATATAGAAATTGGCCAATCTTATTCTTGGAAAAGCGAGTCAATGACACTTAAAGTGTCAAACAGTTTTGTAACCTCATGGAAACACAGAAGAACCACATTGGGTAAAGACTGGGAGAAAAAAGAAGACAAGAAACGAAAGTGTTGATTTATCACATGCCTTGCAAAGTTGTCTTCGGAACCAGGAGCAAGTGATGCAGGATTTGCAGAATTGTCTGAAAATACATCCACTAACAAACTACCACTTGATGCTGCAGGCACAGAATTTGTGACTGCAGCTGCACCAAGACCTAACAGGTCTGCTGAAGGAGATGGAGTAGACTGCAAGAAACAACAGAGGTATTAAATGCTTAAAAAGGACAGAGAGCCAAGATATCTTCTTTTTTTTACCTTCATTGTGTTTATTAAAGATCAGGTGCTATATAACACAACATTATTCAAACTTGGCAACTTTAAGATACATGACCTTCAACTAAGCAATTTCAGCTTGCTGGCTGGGCAGATCTGGGAATTGAAACCCACACATTTTAAAGTTGCCAAGTTTGAAAAACACTGCTTTTCCAGGTTAACTTTAAAATACATATGCTACTAAGGTTTTTTTTTTTTAAAAAAAAATTCTTAATTTAGGAGGGAGAGAGAGTGAGAGATGGAGGGAGGGAGGGAGAGAGAGAGACAGAGAGAGAAGAAAGAAAGAAAGAAAGAAAGGAAGGAAGGAAGGAAGGAAGGAAGGAAGGAAGGAAGGAAGGAAGGAAGGAAGGAAGGAAGAAAGAAAGAAAGATTAAACAGAAGAACCTAGTCTGCCTCCAAAGTGAACGCTCATAATAATACCAATTCTCTGCTCATGTTTCTCTAAAAATGTGCATGTGGAAAAGATATGGGCAGAGTTCCCAATTTCTTTCCCCACATGTCTCAATTTGGCCTCCCATATTTAGACCCTGCAGATTTGACTGGAAAGGCCCCAGGTGACCTTCTGTTTGGGGGCACCTGAACATGAGTAGCTCTCCAGCTACAAAATCTGATCAAGCAGGACTTTTGAGTTCTATGGATATTAAACTTGAGCAACAAATTCAGAGCTCCTGATGTAAAGCAAAAAACCCACATGCACAGCCTGTGACACACAAAATTAATGCAAATCCTAATATGGAGTTAAAAGCATCCTTACAGGTGTCAGTCTGAGAAGAGTAGCTGCTGAGAGTAAAGGAAATATGGGAAAACTTTGTATCTTTGTATCCACTCATAAGACATTCTTGGGTTGTCATTATGTATTCTTCTATTTGTGAGTCTATGATCAATATTATCTGTGTATGTGACTTTGCATACACAAATTAAATCCTGCTCTGGAAATATTTATATTAAGCAAAACATGACTTATCTATATATAGGCACCTGTCCTTAATGTATGCAAATTACATGGTTAAAACAAATGAAAGATGCTTCCTTGGCAGGAGGGGGGGTTTACAAATTATTTCTCATAATATAGTTATAAAATGTTACAATTAAGATTGCAGTAATAATACACATAAAGTTAAAAGCATGTAAAGGCCAGAACAAATAATAATCAAATTACTGGAAATGTGATAATAAAAATCTGGAATTGCCTAAGTATTGGTGTCTACACAAGGCTGATATTCCGCCGCCCCCTTTCTGAAACAGCAAAAACGGGTACAACCTACCGCTGTACTTGCATTTACAAGAGTGGCCTCAGTGCTACCGTTGATGTCTGAGCTTCTTTCCTTTTTGGTTTCCTCCAAATCAGTAACTGTATTTGGACCCTTTTTCTTCTTCAGCTTGGCTAGAATCGAGGACTCCCTCTCTGGAAATGGAGGCATTTCTTCTAGAACTGTTGCCTTAGAAAGGAATCAAGGCACATTTTGGAAATGTAAGAAACATGCTTTGACCTCTTAACAGCTTTGTCTAGGTCAGGGGTGGATCTCTTTTTTAAGTCATGAAGGCCACCTAAATGCTGACCATATTAACCACCCTCTGTACTTGGGAGAGAGTGGAAGTTCACTAATTCCCCCCTTTTCAGTGATTTCCTGAAAGGCTCTTTTCACACCAAGCCCAAAGTCCATGTCTGTCAAGTGTGGAAACCAGAATGTCAGTCAGTCTGGTTTCTCTCCTTAGGAGTCCCTAAGGAGCTCTGCAAGAAAATGGATGTGGACAGATAGTTCAACAGCAACAAGTACAGACAAGGTAGAAACTGGCTGGAAATGCCACTGAAAACTATAAGTGGGAACAATTACAAATTGCCAACCAGAAGGCGTGGAGGTGTATACCGCTGCAGTGGTCTCTCCAAAAACCATGAAGGAAAAAAGAAGGTAGAGGTTGCCCTTACTTTGGGTAATAAGCAAATCACTATTCAGGGGTCCCACAACATTGAAAGGAGCCCTCGGTTCAGTCCCTTGGACTTGGTTTTAAGCAATGGGAATATCACCATCTGCAGTTCCACCTCTTCACTACCTCCACTTCTTCTACCATTACCACTGTTTCCACCCCTTTCCTCTGCTGAACTAGTCAGCAGCCATGAAAGCTATGCACTATTGTAAAGGAAAAGGGTGTTTGTAATAGAAGCAGCAAGTAACCGAAGGAATCAGATGCTGTCCTTAAGAGCCCTAACTTCATAAAAGTACTTGTTCCTTGACACACTATCTGAGCATCTACAAAGTAGTATCTCATTGGCTTAGGAACAATGCTGGCTGTAGCTTTTAACCAGGTGGCCAGTGCAGCACTACAGGCAGTCCTCAACTTACAACAGTTCACTTAATGGCCGTTCAAAGTTACAACAGCACTGAAAAATGTGACTTATGACCATTTTTTACACTAATGACCACTGCAGCATCCCCATAGTCACCTGATCAAAATTCAGACACTTGGCAGCTGACTCATATTTATGACGGTTGCAGTGTTCCGGGCTCATGTGATTACCTTTTGCAACCTTCCGACAAGCAAAGTTAATGGGGAAGCCAGATTCACTTAACAACCGTGTTACTAATTTAACAACTGCAGTGATTCGCTTAAGAATTGTGGCAAGAAAGGTCATCAAATGGGGCAAAACTCACTTAACAAATGTCTCACTTAGCCACAGTCCTTTTGAGCTCAATTGTGGTTTATTTATTTATTTATTTTATTTACAAATATTTATATGCCGCCCAATCCCAAAGGACTCAGGGCGGCGTACAAAATTAAAAACAGTCGTAAAACAATAAAATAATCCAATCATACCGCGAGTCCGATCATATCCCGGCCCCCCGGGGACATCAGCCCCAGGCCTGCCGGAACAGGAGAGTTTTAACGGCTTTCTTAAAGGCCGGCAGGGTGGGAGCAGTTCGTACCTCAGGGGGAAGTTGATTCCACCAGGTCGGAGCCACCACAGAAAAGGCCCTTCCCCAAGGGCCCGCCAGCCGACATTGTCTGGCCGACGGGACCCGAAGGAGGCCCAATCTATGGGACCTCACCGGTCTCTGGGAGCTGTGCGGCAGAATGCGGTCCTGTAGGTAACCTGGCCCTATGCCATGAAGGGCTTTAAAGGTGATAACCAACACCTTGAATTGCGTCCGGAGACCCACAGGAAGCCAGTGCAGCTCGCGGAGGATAGGTGACATGTGGGCGAACCTTGGCGCGCCCACAATCGCTCTCGCGGCTGCGTTCTGAACCAACTGCAGCCTCCGAACGCCCTTCAAGGGTAGCCCCATGTAGAGCGCGTTACAGTAATCCAATCTTGAGGTGACAAGGGCATGAGTGACTGTGAGTAAAGCCTCCCGGTCCAAATAAGGCCGCAACTAGTGCACTAGGCAAACCTGTGCAAAGGTCCCCCTCGCCACAGCCGATAGATGTTGTTCCAAATTTAGCTGTGAGTCCAGGAGGACACCCAAGTTGCGTGCCTGCACTGAGGGAGGTAAATTTGCCCCCCCCCAGGACTAAAGATGGACCATCCAGTTGGCCGTTGGGAGGCAAGACCCAGAGCCACTCGGTCTTGTCAGGGTTGAGTCTAAGCCTGTTCACCCCCATCCAGACCCTCACATCTTCCAGGCACCGGCACATCACTTCGACTGCTTCACTGAAAGGACACGGGGTGGAGATATATAATTGGGTATCATTCGCATACTGATGATACCTCACCCCGTGTCGCCGAATGATCTCACCCAGCGGTTTCATGTAGATGTTAAAAAGGAGGGGGGACAGGACCGAGCCCTGAGGCACCCCATAATCGAGGCGCCTAGGGGTCGATCTCTGTCCACCTGCCAACACCGACTGCGACCTGTCAGAGAGGTAGGAGGAGAACCACCGCAATACGGTGCCGCCCACCCCCACCTCTCCGAGACGACGCAGAGGGATACCATGGTCGATGGTATCGAAAGCCGCTGAGAGGTCAAGAAGCACCAGGATAGAGGAATAACCCCTATCCCGGGCTCGCCAGAGGTCATCGGTCAGTGCGACCAAAGCAGTCTCAGAGCTGTAGCCGGGCCTGAAACCAGATTGAAAAGGGTCCAGATAATTGGTTTCATCCAAGGATCGCAAGAGTTGAGACGCCACCACCTTCTCTACAACCTTCCCCACAAAGGGGAGGTTGGAGACAGGACGAAAGTTCTTCAAAACAGCTGGGTCCAGGGAAGGCTTCTTGAGGAGGGGCCTCACCACCGCTACCTTTAAAGGTTGCGGGAAAGACCCCTCCATCAAGGAGGCGTTGATTATCACCTGGAGCCAGCCTCGTGTCACCTCCCTACTGGCAGAAACCAGCCAGGAGGGGCACGGGTCCAATAAACAGGTGGCGGCATTCATTGCCCTCATGGCCTTGTACACTTCATCAGGGGTCACAGGCTCAAACTCGCTCCAGATAACATGACTAAGACCAGCCCCTGGCAACTCGGCTGGCACTGCCCAGTCGGAGTCCAGGTCTCTCTGAATCTGAGCGATTTTGTCCGAAAGAAACTGAACAAACTCCTCAGCTCTCCCCTGCAAGGGTTCCTCTGCCTCCTCCACTTTAAGAAGGGAGCGGGTCACCCTAAACAAGGTGGCCGGGCGAGATTCTGCGGACGCAATAAGTGCGGAAAAGTGAACACGCTTTGCCGCCCTTATCGCCACTAAATAAGTCCTAAGATAGGCTCTTAATAGTGATCGGTCAGATTCAGAGTTACTGGCCCTCCAACGTCGCTCTAGACGTCTCTTGTGGCGCTTCATCTCCCGGAGCTCCTCAGTAAACCAAGGGGCCCTCCGGGGACCACTACCACAGAGAGGTCGCAAAGGCGCAATTCGATCCAGGGCCCTGGACGCTGCCTCATTCCAGGCCGCAACCAGGGACCCGGACGAGTTGTGGACAAGGGAGTCAGCTATCTCCCCAAGCTCCTCCTGGAACCAATCTGGGTCCATTAGGCGCCTGGGGCGGAACCACCTAGTTGGCTCCCTCTCCCTGCGATGGGGGAGTGATGCTCTGAAGTCCAGCCTCAATAGGAAATGATCGGTCCATGACAAGGGCGAGATCTCTATTCCCCTTAATTCCAGATCATGTCTCCATTGCCCCGAGAGAAACACAAGGTCGAGTGTGTGACCACCCCTATGAGTTGGATCCTGAATTACATGGGTCAGGTCCATGGTTGCCATGGAAGCCATGAACTCCTGCGCCGCCTCTGAGCGATCGCCGAGTGATGGCAGGTTAAAGTCCCCCAGTACTATAAGTCTGGGGAACTCCACTGCCAACCCGGCTACTGACTCCAGCAACGCAGGCAGGGCTGTTGCAACGCAGCTTGGAGGTAGGTACGTCAGCAACAAACCCAACTGAACCCGTGAACCCAACTTCAATAGGAGGGACTCACACCCAACAACCTCCGGGGCAGGAATCCCACGAGGGCTCAAGGACTTCCGAGCGAGTGGCTGTAAGTCAAGGACTACCTGTACACCATTCACTGATTCCAAACCACTAAGAGTGGATGGAAGCTTTCTTGGATTATCAGGGCCTAAGGTCTACACCCCCAAATTCAGCCCTGGTGTCATCCCTGTGATCTGTTGAAGACAGATATGCAACTGCCTTCAAAGCCACCACGAAGTGCAGAATCATTAAGAAATAAAAACTGAACTCTATTTTTGGAGGTTAGGCTTCATAACTATAAATATATGAAACCATACATACATACATACCAAAATGTCAGTACTAGCAATAGTACTGAGTCTCAGGTACTCAACAGCTCTCTGCTGTAGCTCAACATCAGCATTCTTTAGTTGGCTGTCACTGCGTAATACGTCCTGAACAGTAGTTTTTATCTCAGGAAATAAATTTACAAACTTGATGTAAGTAGACAGAAGCAGTGCTCTAGTTGGGACACTGCACAGATGGAACTTTGAATGTAACAGGTTGAACTGGATGAGAGGACTTGGCGAGAGAAAGAAAACAGAGTCAGAGCTAACAATCCATTCACGGTGCTTTGTTTGATGGGGAGAGGGAGGGAAGGGGAAGGATTTCAGCATGAAAATCCTAATATTGCATTTTGAAATAAAGGCATTTTTATTGATTAGACCAGGGGTTCTTAACCTTGGCAACTTTAAGTCTTGTGGACTTCAACTCCCAGAATTCCTCAGCCAGCTTGTGGACTTCAACTCCCAGAATTCCTCAGCCAGCTTTAAGACTTGTGGACTTCAACTCCCAGCTGGCTGAGGAATTCTGGGAGTTGAAGTCCACAAGTCTTAAAGTTGCCAAGGTTGAGAACCCCTGGATTAGACTGATTTGTTGATACAGAAAGGGCTAGTTCATACTACTATAGAAATGTGAAAAGTTGAGATTTGATGTTAATACCTTATTTTACTGCAACAGAGGGAGTCAGAAATCAACTTCCGCCTCTTTTCCACACTTCTCTTTTTCCCCTTCCCCTACCTTTGTTCCCTATTATTTGCTTTTGTATCTTCGTATTTTATGCTACAAGTGAATAAAAATCATAATATTTTTTTTAAAAAACACAGCGAAATAAAGGCATTTCTGCTGCTATTTTAAATGTCCAATTTATTCTATTCTACTATTCAGTTCTAATGGTTTATATTGTTTTAATATTCAAACCAAGGATAGGCAAACTTATATTTAAATGTATGTGTAGACTTTTTTCTTGGTTCTCACAGTTTTTTAAAATTGTAACTTTATTTTTTAAAGGTTCTTTTCAATTTTTTTAAAAATAGAATACTACTATGCTGCAATCAAATCTCTAAAAATGATAGATGTGCCTTCTATCCCAAACACATTGCTTACCACTGCTTTAAATAGAGAAATAATCTGAATAAAATCTGGTTGCATAGAATCATGCTGGAGAGAGTTATCTTACTTCTTAAAAGTCAGCAATGGTATACTGTTTAGGGCAGTGGTTCTTAACCTGGGTGATATTGCCGCCCAGGGGGCGATTTCATTTTTCAGGGGGGCGATGGAACGAAAAGGGGCAACACGGGGGCGAAGGAACGAAATGGTGGCAATATGGGGGCGATGGAGTGAGAAGTTTTGGGGACACTTTTGAGACTTTTTCGTACAGTGAATCGCTGTATATCTGTCGTACAAAACCATCAGATTGCTCGCTATTAGTGGATTGAATTGTGTTTTCAAATGTTCCTCCAGCTAGCTTCAGTACAGAACGCCGTACATATGTGAATACGCATCGCTTATCTTTATGCGCATTGCGCAGCATCCTCTACCCATACAGTGGCACGCCATTGGCCAGAATATGGGAGATATGGGAAAAAGACTGGAAATAAATTATTTGCATCGATATGTCCTGATGACAATTTTAAAGAAAACAAAAAAAGTGTTTGCATAAACTGAAGAATTATTTCCTATGTTGTGATTGAGAGGTTATGTTGGAGGAGGGGGCAATGACAACTTCCTCATTGGCTCAAGGGGGCGATTCGTTCAAAAAGGTTAAAAACCACTGGTTTAGGGGACTGGAGTAATAGTGGGACAACTAGATCCAAATACAAATTTAGTCATATGAGGCCCGAGCTGGTTCTCAGCATGATTATATTACAGATGCTATTATAATGTTTTTACCTGGATCTTGGATCCCCAGCAATCAAGTTTCCAAATTCTCCCAAGATGTAACCACCCACTTTGACCAAGTTTTCATGGCAGGCTGGTGCTTGGAGAGCCTGTTGAAAAAGGCATTTAGGAAGCATAAAAATATTACCAATTCAGAAAGTAGGTACATAAACATCTAGTGTGGAGGGATATCTATAACAATATGAAAAGAAAAAATATATAGCCTGTTATGTGCATAACCTTCTTTTAGGGTCCAAATATATAAGGAACACAAACGTTATACAATAAAGAAAAAATATTTATTGGTAACCCTGTTGGTTTTTTGCCCCCAAATTTGTAGAGGTGTTCTTATTTATACCTAGATCCACATTCTGCCTTTGGAATAGACCCACACAAAAAAACCCTAATAACTACAGTTAATCCATAGGGCAAGATTATGGCCAAGATCAACCAGAGAAGTCTGTTCAAGGAAACAGACTGCAAAGTAAGGAAACACACTCCCCTCCCCAATTGGTTACATGCAGTTTTATAATATTTATTAGCTATTCTTCAGTCAACATTTTAAAATAATTTATCAAGTAATTTATAAGATACTTCACAGGAGAGGAACTTCATTTGGTAAACATCTTTATAATGCTCATTTATTTTTAGTAGAGAAAGTTATTTATTTTCAATAAATAGGCTCCATTCTTAAATATATCTTTTCTGAACCTTTACAATTATACTAGAATCAAAAACCCTTTGCAGGCAATTAATTGAAGCTGCTAGAGGTTATGTCCAGTCCCTTCCCTAACAATGTACTGAATTGGGAGGAAAAATAATTGGGGGAAAAAAATAAAATGAGAATAGAAAATTGAGTTTCCTGCCAGCTTTTGAGACTGACTATTCCCTTCAATGACCTTGGCCTCACACATTGCTAAAAAAAATGATTCTTTGTGTATCACAGCTTTTGATAGAAAATGGATCATTACTTAGGGGTTAGACACATGAAAGATGACTTGTTACCTGCAATAAGAACATCTTAACTATGTTGAGAATACCATATAACTTTCTTGAAAACTCTCTCCAAGCAAAGCTTTATCACATATCTTCAGGTCAAGACTGAGTTTTAAGTATATGACTCTTCATTGCTAGCTGACCTTGACAAGTACCCACTGATCCTTGCCAAGCCAGAAGAATTTTAATACTGGATAAGTAAGTCCTAGAGCTTCTATCTAAGGTTGCTGGACCCAAATTAGAGCTTTAAAACTATAATAGGCCAATATGGATGCTACAAAGGAAATCAAACGAAGGAAGAGCCTTGACAAGAAGAATATCTAATATCACATTGTCTCTCCTTTTTTTCTGGTTAGTCTGATAACGCTACACATTCATAAGAGCACAATATATGTACCGTATTTTCCGGCGTATAAGATGACTTTCTAAACCCTGAAAATCTTCTCAAAAGTCCGGGGTCGTCTTATACGCCAGGTAGCTGTTCTCTGAATTTAAAACCAATCTGCCCCCTAGTGGCCAGCCCTATTTTTTTTTTTTTTACAGAAATAAAGATTAACACAGTGTTTCTCAACCTTGACAATTTTAAGGCATGTGGATTTCAACTCCCAGAATTCCATAGCCAGCAGGACAAAGCATTCAAAAATCCCATTTTTCTACATCGCCCATCACTTTATTCTTTTTCAGGAAAAGCAATTAAATAGTAGAAAACAGTAAGCTATATAAATTAAGGACATTACATCTACAAAACAAAAGAAACATTTGATTTACTTCTTATACCTATAGCAGCAGTCATGAATATATGGAAAAAAATTTTTAATTCAGCTAATCAATTGATTAAGAAAGATACTGGTCAAAGTGAAAATTAAGAACATAGATGATGGGATCTACCAGAGAGAATATTTTAAAAAGAAACATTTGTTTGAATATGGTTAAAGAAACAGAAAAGATTCTGAATACGTATGTCATTCTAAGAGAGATGAATTCCTTAAATAATACTGTATGCTTCCCCCACCTTTTATTTTATTTCTTGATATAAGTAATATAATACTGCTGAAATGGCCTAGATGAAGTAAATGTTTTAGATAATTAAATGTGTCTGAATTTAGGGAAATTATAATGTATAAAAAAGAAAAAAAAATGTTTTGAATAAGACCTAAAGGATTAGATGACTAGGCACATTAAATGGAATATTTAAAGATTAAATATATTTTATCAAAATAATAAGAACTATATTATTTCAAGGTTTGCAAAGAAGACATTTTGGGGAAAAGGGGAAATCAACTAAATGTACTATGTGGATTATAGATTATAGAAACCAATTGTTAATGATTTTTCTTTATAAATATAAACCCAGCAAACACACTGTTTACCAAATATTAAGTGATTTATGTTTTTAAAAAATCTATAAAATATATGGGGAAAAAATACCAGCTGAGTTCAGGAAGCATTAGGGAAGCAGTGGTGGGCAACACTCACTTTCTAGCAGCAAAGGACTGGAGCTCCTATTGTGCTCATCTATAAACAGAAATTCAATATTGTACCGTATTTTCCGGCGTATAAGATGACTTTCTAAACCCTGAAAATCTTCTCAAAAGTTGGGGGTCGTCTTATATGCCCAGTCGTCTTATACGCCGGAATATACGGTATATATTTAAAAAAGGAATCACACTGCACATTTTTGTAACTAACAAATCATCAGCTATCAAATCCATTTTACCTTTTTCTATAAAGCTCTTGTCCCATCTATCAAAAAATATTACTTACAGGTTACCTATTAATGTTTTATAGGTACACACTAAATTACAGATGGTACATATAGATACTAAAATTACAAACTATTAGAGCCAGGTAATTTAAAAAGAACAACTGCTAAAACAAGAAGAAATACAAGAAGTAAAAAAGAAAAAGATCCATTTTAAAAAGTCTCCCCCCGCATAACTACTTGGCTTCTATTCATAAACTATACAACTATTTTGTGTTTATTATACATTACAATGAATTGTAGGTAGAAAAGACTGCCAAACAATAACCTTTTCTTACCTCAAACACTGTCTTTGCAGCATATCCTTGAACATCATCTCTGTTAATTACTATTTGAATTACTCTGTACCAGACTTCTTCACTAACGTAGTCCCCAGCAATTCGAATCAAATTCAGTATGGTATCTACATACCAGGTGTAGTCCACTGCATATTTCTCAGCCAAAATTGCAACTTTGAGTACCTGGAAGGAAGGAAGGAAGGAAGGAAGGAAGGAAGGAAGGAAGGAAGGAAGGAAGGAAATGGGTTACCTTCTTATTTTACCAGTTACGAAAAACAAATAGCAATTTAGCACAAAACAAATTTACATTTATCATTGAACTAATAGCAAAGGCCTGATACAGCGTAGTTTTACAAATATTCTAATCAAATGCAAAAATTTTTTTGACAATGAGCAGTTTGTATACACAGTTTAATGAACTGAGCAATGCTGGCAGCAGGTTTTTGTTCAGAAGAAAAATGATGCTCATTTTAACAGGGAGGAATTCTTGTTATAACAGTAAACTCTATGTATGACCATTTGTTAGTTACTCCTTTGAATAGCGTGCCAGAGCACCATATTTCAAGCTCCAAGAAG
Organism: Crotalus tigris; assembly: GCF_016545835.1. Taxonomy (NCBI): domain Eukaryota; kingdom Metazoa; phylum Chordata; class Lepidosauria; order Squamata; family Viperidae; genus Crotalus; species Crotalus tigris. Next base: position 4,699,451 of record NW_024100214.1, read on the forward strand.
TAACAATAATTCCTGTTCCCAAAACCATTTCTAACTTCATTGTTATATATTTTTTTAAAATAAGTTTAGTTGCTATTGAAATTCTTAAGCATGATATGTACATTGTCAAAACAAAATAAAACCCTGTCATGTTACCTGTACAGCATGCAATGAAAGCTAAGATACATAGTTAAAAACTTACAATTTCTTCTCTAATAGAATAATCAGCGGTTTCCAGATAATTCAGCATTTCGGCTACAATTTGTTGAGCGTTGCTTCGGTCACACATAGCATACAGGAGATCCACTGCTCTCTGTCGTACACTGACATCTCTCTCGGTCTAGAAGTAGCATCATAATTATAACATAAAAATTTTGGGGAAAGATATGAAATAATTTTCAAACATGTAAGTATACTATGAGACTTTGAGAATATTGAGATACCAAGAATTGAATCAGAATCAATAATAGGCAATTTTGTCATGACATCAAGAAGTCTTAAGCAGTACTTAGCACAAAATGCCTATTAATGTATAGTGTCTGAAAGAGCAGTTTTATTGCCAGTGGAACTAAAGTTCCATTCAGGAACTTTAAGATAAAGTAGAAGATAATTCAATGGATTAAAAATATGTATACATTGCACAGAGTCCTCAGAAACTCTTTAAAATAAGGATGAAATAAAGAATAAAAGGCCAGTATCTTTCCTTATCCAAAAAATCTTTCTTGAACTGATTAGAAAGTATCCAGGATTAATTGGGAGACACCAACCTAGTAATAGAGCCAGGTCTATATAATGTACTTGCTTAGACAGTAGCAATAGCAAAGAAAAGAAAGCTGTATGTCTTACTGCCTATTCAGCCTCCTCCAAGCTAAATGGTATTTTCAGGTGCAGCAAAGGACAATATTCCATCTTCAGTTCTGAAGACAGATTCAAAATGGGCCATCTGGCTGTTTGTACAAGGCATAGGAGAGACTTTTCTATTTTTTTCTTTTTGCCTCAAGCAACAGAATACCAAGGGTCAACCAATACCATCGAGAGAAGGGACAAGGAAGAAACAGGAATTGAGGCACAATGGAAGATGAAAGAATGGAGTGTACAAATTATTCTCAATTTCATTCCCTGTGGAATGAATGTCCTGTTCCTAAATTATTGTCTATCTGTGGTTAACTTCAGCCCTAGCTTCAATCATGCAGGAGTCACACATTTTCAGAAAGCAGGGAACTCCCATACTATAAATTTTGACTTCTCTTCCTTTCTCCAGAATTGCTCTTATCTTCGCCCCCCCCCCCCCCCTTTTCTGCATCTTCATAGGTAAAGAGTGCTCTTCTTAGGCCTACCAACACAGCATTATTCTACTTGCTAAATTTTTATATGAGCTATAGTTCAAGCATGGCCTAATTGGAAAAACTTGAACCTTATTGTGGGTTATGAAATGTTTTAAAGAAGTTCCAAGGAGAAAAAAAACATAGCTTGCAATAGTCGAATAAAAATTAGGAGATAACTAGTTAGAAAAACCAATAAAATGCATATCAGAATTTGTTGGGGTGCTAGGTTTAATGTGTCTAGTTTTATCATTTTGATACGATTTTTATGTTGTTTTAACTTTTGATTGGGAGTCCCCCAGAGCTGATAAGATAGGCAGTTCTATAAATGATTTAAACAAATAAAATAAAAATCAATTAAACAGAAGAATCAGGATTGTAAACGATATACAGAACCAAATGTTACCTTCAATGCATTGATCACTGTTTCTATGTGTGTTTTCACAGCCTCATGTGAAAATTCAGAGCTGGCAAGTGTGCACATGCTTTCCAATGCTAAGTAACGAAGATTAGTTTCCCGGTGTTGCAAAAATTGGCCTAGCTGATTACAGGCACGAACAAGCAGGTTTGGTTCACTAGGCAGAAGAGAGAATGTAAAAAGATAACAAACTGTAACAATCAGTAGCACAAATTGTATTACAGAGCATCAATGAGAGCATTATAAGGTATCTTCCCTACCATTAAAAGTCTAGCTATTATCTTCTGAATGTTAGCAATAACAGTAAGTACAATTCCATTTTAAAGCAGGAAGTTTTATCTGTATTATTTTCACACAGCATTTCATAAGGATTGGAAGTGTGCATTTTGGGGTAATAGAGTCAATTATGTATAATCCTGAGGGCACGCGCGCGCGCGCACACACACACACACACAGTTTCAAGAATAAGAACGACTACAAATTATATTAGAACAAAGAATGTGAAAAAGGAAGAAACAGAAAAAGTTAAAAGTGTAGTAAAAAAGAAAATAGAAGTAGAAAAAACAAGAAAGATAAAGGCATAAAGAAGTATTTTCTGATATTCTTCACGACAGTTATTAAGTATAATTATATTTTAACTTCTCTCAAGTTACATCATGACTCTCTTCTTTCTATACTCTATCACGGGGGTTCCCAACCGGGGGTGCTCACACCCCCTGGCGGTGCGAGATGGTATTTCAGGGGGTGCGAAAACTTGGGTTTTCAAAATTATAATGTTTATGCATAATTCATTGCCGTTATTTTGAACTTTTGTAAGAGGTGAAAGAATATATCAGAAGTGTTCTAGGGGTGCGGGACATAGAAAAGGTTGGGAGCCGCTGCTCTATCATGTCTAAAGATCAAAACCATAAATCACAAGTTCATTTTTTTATTTTTATACATAACATCATAAGGTTTTTCCAGTCGCCAATAAATGTAGATGTTGTCTTGTTTCTGTTGAGATATTTACTTTCCATGCTATTTCATCAAAATTAAAAGTTTTGGTGATATGGATGACCTCATCAGCATAGTTATTGGCACAGGGAGAGTGTTATTCTACTTCCAGAGTGATCATTCTTGGATTCAGGAAATAACATCTGATCTGACATTCCTATGTGACTTTACAATACTACTGGGAATTATCCATGGGTGAGCAGCATCACCATAATTTAAGAATTAGGACAAAATAATATCATGCAATTGCCAAGCAAGTATGTACAGATGGTCCTTGTTCTTCATAAAGATTCAGTTCCATTCTACAACTATGGAAACCAAGACCTTGGGTACAAGGATCTTTAAAAATGTATTTTACACATGCAGAAAAGCCCATCTGCCGTTTTGCATGTTTATAGAGTAACAAAAAACAAGTTAAAACCTGTAGCTACACAAAAATTTTTATCGGCTATGGTTTCTCCTTAGCAACCACAGAAACACAAAACTTTGGAGCATAAAATTAGGACCAAGAGCTGCTTGTATTGTCTGCATCAATCTTACCCAAGAAAAACAATTTAACAGAGTTCTGATTTTTTTTTTCATAAGATTACATTTATTCTTATTATGCTATCCCAGCATCATCAAAGTATCCCCTATTTTGGGACTGATTTTAATAAATGAAAATACATTGATAATAAATGAAGTAAGTAAAAAGACAATGATTGACTAAGTTCAAAAATATGTGTCCTCTCAAGGAAAAGTGTATGAATTCAAGATTGACTGAGGAAAACTAGGATTGAGATGCACTATGGATACTTATGAAGACATGTGACTGAGACTCATTTTCAAGTCATTCTTTTAGGTAGAATTCTGAAATGGAATACAATCTCAATAGGAAAAAAAATATCTTTCATATCTCCCACACAGGCTGCTCCTGATTCACACAACATGCTAAACAAACAATGTTTCAGTTTAGGATTTTGGGTGAACTCGGAAATAAATCCAGACTGAGGTTAAGGCAAAGACCACATGAAACCATAGCTGGCATGTGGCTTCATTGATTAAGCAACAAGTAAATCTTCCAGGAAAACAAAGTTTTGTATAGGATCAGCTGCAAAATAGAGCCACTCCTATATACTCCTTTTTTCCTATGCTTCAGGTATGCAGAGCTCGTTTTAAAAATAAAACAAAGAATCTCTCCACACCCTGCATGTTTGCTTCTTCTTCTTTTTTTTTTAAGAAAGACAAAATACAAATCCCGGTACCAGCAACCAAGTGGAAGAAAGACCGGATTGCTATGGCGTGTTGCGGTGTCTTCTAGCAAGAACGATCCTGTTGGCTTAGTTTTAGAATAACTTAAATTGTTGTTCGAACAGCTCCTAATTCTTCAAATTTGGTAAGATTCGAGTTGGAAATGGCCACTGAACAGGTCTTTGAAGTGACATGCAAAGTGACATTTCAGCGCTGTTTTAAAATGGGATGCCAGTTTTCAAAGCACAGTTTTCCTCAAATCTTACCTGTCATGGTGGATAATTAAACTAATCGCCTCAAACAGTACAGCGTTCTTTGCATTTGAATGCTGCACTTTCTTCGATTTAGGAGGTTCTTGAGCTTTGTTAAGAATAGTTTCCAGACATTCTGTGAGACGCCCTCGAACGGAAGGGTCTTCTGGGAGAAAGAAACTCATTAGGCAAATTCGCTGAACAATGTAAAATTATACAATTACTATACACCTTTTAAATGTCTCATTGAAAAACTCAGTGCTATTTCCAGATAATATCTGGAATAACATTCTCCTTCAAGTATAGAGTAGCTAATGATTTCTGATCTAGGCATCCGTTAGCTTCAATACAATACACAGCATTAAATAATTTCAATCATAAGCATGTGAAAAATGGGAAAGTTACATTTTTAAGTGGAAAAACGACAACAGCTTGCATGCAATGCTCATGTTTGTGGCAGTAGTGAACTAAAACAAAAAATCCACAGAGTATCTTCCTACACCACAATGTTTCTCAGAGCTGGGTAGGCTTGTCAAAATGGAATGGGGGAAAGATGGATTTTCTGCAATCTGCTTTCTAGCATCAGGCAAATATGGAGTAAGTAAGGATCAGGAATGGTGAGAAATCCATCCTTGCTTAATAAGCTAATCCAACAGTTACCATTTCTATCTATATTACAACTAATTGGCAGTTTGACACCAGGGGTGTCAAACTGCCGGCCCGCAGGCCAGATGCATCATAGCGAAACCGTGCCCACCCCATTGCCGGCAATGGGAAAAAAAGTTGTGATACGTTGCGACACGTTATGTGACATTGTGAGTTTGACACCCCTGCTTTAGACTATTTGACAATATTGGAGACAAATAAGTCAAACTGAATTTAAGTGCAGGAGAACAGTTTCTAGCCAATCATGATTTGATGCAATGGAAGGACACTCATTTTCAAATTGTAATAGTCTTGACCTTTTGCCCCACAAGAACAAGATGTACATATGAGTCTCAGGAATGTTATACTTGCAGGAGATGTTATTCCAGATGTTATCTGGAAGACACCTCCAACACAAGCAGTAAATATAGCACTTATGATATATGGCCATCTAGTCTCTGCTTAGCATTCACTTATTATTCAAGAATCCTTATGCTGGCTTCACAAGAACATTTTTTTGCCTAAAGTTTAATTCAAACCTGTCTTCCTGCAATTTCTAACCTAATATTGTGCTTGGGTGCCTTTGCTTTTTCCTCTGAATGGCAAACCTCAGTTATCTGAAAAACTTTAATTGCATCTTTCACTCATCTTAAGATCTCCAAGTTAAATATATCCAGAAGCTTCCCATTGGACAGTTACACAAATACCTCTCTCCTTTTGCATTTCTCCAATTTATAAACAATTTTTAAAAAACAATGTACCGAACAATATTCCAGAAGCAGCCAGATAAGTATAAAATATAATGTAACTTTTGTTTCAAGTTCTGGACACCATGTTTTTGATACTGCATCCTACAACTGCATTTTAGTAGTGGCATCACATTGGCAGCTCATGCACCACTTGAGATTATCCAGGGTGCCTTTTCCACATATATTGCTACAATGCCAGATCTCTTCCAATCTGTACTTCTTTACTGAATATTTTCTGACCTTATGGATGCTGAACTGCCTCTTGCAGCTTTGGCCCAGAATCTAAATTTGCTTTTAATCTTTATTCTGCCTTTTGTCTGGTCAGTGATCTTTCTTGAGCTTTCTGTTTCCTATAAAGTTGTAAGGATTTCATCTATACCGTCATTTAAATCATTTTTTTTTAAATAGTCAAATGTCACTAGACCAAGGAAAGAGCCAAACAGCATTCTGTTAAAGGAGTTGGATCCAGGTAATGTTTGTTCAGCCAAATTGTAATTGTTCCAAAATAATGAGAACCAGATATGCTTGTTCAGCCACTTGTTATTATTTAAAAAAAAAAAAACCAAAAACCTCCATCCCTTTACAGCAGTTTGGATTCAAAGAGGAAAAAGTGATTTTAAGCACATGTAAGCATACACATAGCTATCTTAATTTCATACACTGCTGTCTCTATGATCACATGCATACATTTCAAATGCTATTAGCTGTTCTTTGCTAATTAAAAGGAAGCATGAAAGTATGATAGTTTTCATTACTTCACCTGGTGGAGGATAGCACTGCAACAATCTCAAAAGCTTCACAGACAACCATGGAGCAGGGACAAAGTAGTAAGTATAATCCTGGAGATCAGTAGATGCTGATGTCACAATCTGAAAGCAGAAATTTACTTTCTGATGACATTTTGTAAGCCTAGGGAATGCCCAATGCAGAGTCTAAGAAAACAGGAATTAAAATTCAAGAATACAAAACACAGAAGCTTGAGCACTGATGTAGTGGAAGGTGTGACAGAAATTCGTAAACATTCAAGCAGCTACTCAGAGCACACAAAAGGCAAAAATAAATATTTTAACATAAGTCGCTACTAATTTACACAATGCTTGAGAACAATAGACTTCTAAAATACAAACAAATGCATAATTGATTCTTGATATATTCTATTCTTACTGTTGTTGCTGTTAAATGCCGTTTTTATTTTGTATAACTCAAATTTGTCATCCAGCCAAAGTCATCCAGCCAAATTTCATGCCTAACGGAGGACTAGTATTCACCATCTCCTGGTTTTTAGGCCACTTTTGCAGTCCAATAATTTTTCTGGAAAGGAAACTGGCAGCTAATGGAAGAGATACACAGCAACTGCTTCTGTCAAAACTGACCGATCACTCAAAACAGGAAGGGAGAAAACTCTTCATCACTACTCAAACACACCTAAAATGGCTTCTGGGGAGGTAGCTTATCTGGAGTAACTTTAAGGGTATTTTTTCTCCTTATGAATATGAAAATGCACTAGTCTAGGTGCGAGTATTATCAAAGGAACAGGAAATAAGAAACCTACATGTACTTAGTTGTATCAAACCGGTATCTGAATGTGCCTTTAATACATACTGCTTACTAAATTCACAATTATATCATTTTTTTGAACAGATGGGTGGGAGAAAATATTGTCCTTGAAATTTGTCAGGGAAAAAAAGAACAGAATAACCCTGGATAGAAAATGCTCATTTTGAACCAAGTTCGATGAAAGAAAAGGGAAAGCAAGCTGGGATTTTGAAGAGACTTTGATAACATACAAAAAACAAAGAGAATCAATGTGTTGAACCATCATCACACATTTTGCTGTCATGTCTGAACGGGGTATAGGAGTATCGCATGTAATATGTGTAAAGCTGGATGGGCTGGTCTTGCACTTAACATCATCATCATCATCATAATAATAATAGAATTGAAACAAAGAATAACTGAGCATCTAGAACAGCACAAAAAAAAAAAAAACAGAATAAGTCCAAACTCAATGGAGAAAATACCGTAAAGGCAATCAACACCTGGGCAATCCCAGTCATTAGGTACACAGCTGGAATAATGGACTGGACTCAAGCAGAACTAAAAGCAATGGATAGGAAGACCAGAAAAATAATGACAATGAATCATGCCTTTCATCCACGCAGTGACATTAACAGACTTTATCTATCAAGGCAAATAGGTGGACGTGGAATGCTACAAGTACATCAGATGGTTGAAGAAGAAAAAATGGCTTTGGAAGAATATCTGAAGAACAATGATGAAGATGCACTGAAATTAGTATATCAGGAAGGCTTACTGACTACTGGAGAGAACAAACTGGCCTACAAGAAAGACCAAATGAAGAACAGAATAGAGGCATGGGAAGACAAAGCACTACATGGCCAATACATGAAAAAAATAGCTGGGAAAGCAGATAATAACAAGACCTGGCAATGGCTAAGAGCAGGAAAATTGACGAAAGAGACCGAGGGACTAATTCTGGCTGCACAAGACCAAGCCTTAAGGACAACTGCATATAAAGTCAAAATTGAGAAGACAGCAACAGACAGTAAGTGCCGCCTATGCAAAGAAGCTGAAGAAACAGTGGACCACTTGGTAAGCTGTTGCAAGAAGATTGCACAGACTGACTACAAGCAGCGGCATGACAAAGTAGCAACAATGGTGCATTGGAAGATCTGCAAAAAATATCATTTGCCTGTAAGCAAAAACTGGTGGGATCATAAAATAGAGAAAGTCAGAGAAAATGATAAAATTAAACTGCTCTGGGACTTCAGAATTCAAACAGACAAGCACCTGCAACATAACACCCCAGACCTAACAATTGTCGATAAGAAAGACAAAAAAGTCTGGATAGTGGACGTGGCAGTGCCTGGAGACAGCAGAATAGACAAGAAAGAACTGGAGAAGATAACAAAATACAAAGACCTACAAATAGAAATAGAAAGACTGTGACAAAAGCAAGCAAGGGTAGTACCAATAGTCATAGGCTCCTTGGGTGCAATCCCAAAACAACTGGAGTACCACTTGAACACCATTGGCATTGACAAATTCATTATTAGTCAATTGCAAAAGGCGGCCTTACTAGGAACTTCTTCCATCCTGCGACGATATCTGTAATACCATCAAACATCCACATCTGCCTATCCCAGGTCCTGTGTAAGGACTCGATAGGTAGACAAAATGCCAAATCCAGTCTGAACATCTGGCTGACTGTGAGATGATCCATAATAAAGTTGGAAGGGACCTTGGAGGTCATTGAGTCCAACCCCCTACTCAGGCAGGAAACCCTACACCATTTCAGACAAATGGCTGTCCAGTCTCTTCTTAAAAATTTCCATTGTTGGAGCATTCACCGCTTCTGGAGGCAGGTTGTTCCACTGGTTAATTGTTCTAACTGTCAGGAAGTTTCTCCTTAGTTCTAGGTTGCTTCTCTCCTTGATTAGTTTCCATCCATTGCTTCTTGTCCTGCCTTCAGGCGGTTTGGAAAATAGCTTAATTCCCTCTTCTTTATGGCAGCCCCTGAGATAGTGGAACACTGCTATCATGTCTCCCCTCGTCCTTCTCTTTGTTAAACTAAACATACCCAATTCCAGCAACTGTTCCTTATATGTTTTAACCTCCAGTCCCCTAATCATCTTTGTTGCTCTTCTCTGTACTCTTTCTAGAGTCTCAACATCTTTTTTACATCGTGGTGACCAAAACTGGATACAGTAATCCAAGTGTGGCCTTACCAAGGCATTGTAAAGTGGCATTGATACTTCACATGATCTTGATTCTATCCCTCTGTTAATGCAGCCCAGCACTGAGTTGGCTTTTTTGGCAGCTGCAGCACACTGCTGGCTCATATTTAAGTGATTGTCTATTAGGACTCCGAGATCCTTCTCACAGTTACTACTATTGAGCAAGGTACCCCCTATGCTATACCTGTACATTTGGTTTTTCTTGCCTAAATGTAGAACCTTACTTTTTTCACCATTTTGTTAGATAGCGCCCAGTGTTCAAGTCTGTCCAGGTCCTCCTGTATCTTAAGCCTGTCTTCTGGAGTGTTGGCTATTCCTGCGAGCTTGGTGTCATCCGCAAATTTGATGAGTTCCCCATCTATCCCCTCATCCAAATCGTTGATGAAGATGTTGAAGAGCTCTGGGGCACCCCACTATACACTTCCCTCTATGTAGATGCGGTTCCATTGAGGACCACACGCTGAGTACGACCGGTCAGCCAGCTATGAATCCATCTGGTGGTGATGCTGTCTAACCCACATTTTTCTAACTTAGCACACAAATATGCATATGCACACATGCTTCAGCATTTTGTATATTCATTTATATCCATAATTAGCAAAGGATTCTCTTCTATATGAGAACCATTAAATAGCAAATTCCAGCAAATACAGAAAGTCCACACAGATCTCATATCGTAGAGAAATGGGGCACATTAGTAAAGGAATTTGCGTACAATGCTTTGTTCCTTATAGATATGTTTCTCTATTCTATTTAGGCTTAAAATTAGTTTCATTCATAAGAAAGTAGGAAGTTAATTATACAATTTTTCAGAATGCAGACCTGGCCCTATCTTTAGTAAATGCTAAATGGCAAGCAGAGTAACAGCCACAATATTTTTGATATCCCGGATACCTCAACTGGTGCCTTGGTCCTGGGGTGACCATCTCTTGCTCTCCCATATTATTGGCAAGGGCTTTTGGGAATGACCTCCAAGTGGGAAGCAGTTCAGACTAGATAAAATATTTTAGGAGACATTCTGCATGCTGTGCTCTGTCATTCCCATACTGCACTGCTCCTCTGACTGGACAGCAAAGTTAACAATATGATAATATAGGCACAAGCATAGTAGTGTGTTTCAGGATGAATACGCATGTCTTAGTCTGTTCTGCATTTATTAAATTGGCCTACTGTCCCATTACCAGCATTTGAAAGAGTCATATGCCTGATAGATCAGCTTTTATAACAGATTTAAGAAACGTCATGACCTTTATCAGAGTCAGTTACATAAATTGCTTCTGGCTAGAATTAACATTTGAAAATTCCTAAAGTTGCACCAAGGTTCCATTTCTATTGTTAAAGATTTCACCTGACTGGAATTAAAGACAATGCTTTCATAAAAAGAAGTTGTGGTTTATACACAGGCCTAAAAAGTATTTGTTTTTCCTTTAGGAACTAAAATTTTGCCTCCAGGAGAGGTAAAGATGCCATCATCTTAGATAATCTTTGTAAGATTGCAATATAATACATTTAAATATTTAACAAAAATATACTGCTATATCTTGCTCAGTCTCTCTGGGACAAAGAACAGGAAGTTATGCTGGCAGAGGTCATTCTATTTATGTAAAGAAATCATCCAAAAAAGAAAAAGCATCAGATTTCTGAAGTTAAATCAGGAGAATATTTATTCAGTAGCATGTTGCTGAATAGAGAACAATTTTCAAGACACTAATAAAATTAGGAAAAAGCTTGGCCAAATCAATTATGCATACAGGATAAAAATATAGCACCCAGCAGAATAGAATCTATAGTCGCTATGCAACTTGTATTATTTGTTCTTTGTCCAATTGCTAAAATAGATTCCTGGACTCTATAATTAATAAGCTAATGGCTTTGTTTTAAATGCCTCAGTTGGTAAGCCCATAAAAATGGTGAATAATCTGAATAAAAGGTATGTACAATTAATATTTAAATATACTTTTTTTGTTCTTTTGAGTCAGTTTTGATTCTGGGCAACTGCCAGGACAGGTTCCTGTCATTTTCTTGGAAACATTTCAGAACTGGTTTGCCTTTGCCTGTTTCCTAGAGCTAAGCGAAAGTCACTAGCTAAAGTCCCAGTCTATGGCAGGGCTAGCATTCATAATCACCCAGTTTTTAGCCTGATATCTTAATCACTATACCAAAGTAGCTCTCCATAAGTATACTTAGGATTGTTTATACCTATATTTAGGGGGTACATTTTATAGGCTAGCTGTGAGAAAATAGGAGGCAGCAGTACTATGTACAGTATGTTTTCCACTTTGAGTTGAACAAAATATATAAAAGCCAACATAAAAATCTAATAACAATGGGTGGGCTGAAAATATAATCTTACCAGAAATTTGAGGCTCACAGATAAGTCACCAAAATCCATTAAAAAGGGCTTAAGAGGGTTACTGTAAATAAGCCAACTGTCAGATTGGTCCTAGTATCAACCATACTTTAATTTTACATGTAAGGATTGAAATTATTAACCTAATCAATTATCCTGTTTTACATTCTAGACTTATTTTGTTCCACCATTATGTCTAGCCAACAGTCTACTTACCCTACTAAGCCTGGAAACAGCCAGAGATATTGAGGTTTTAAATTCATCTGGATTCTTTTGTGCCAGAGTAGTGATCAAACTGGTAGCAGCTGTAACCACACCCTGAAAAAAAGCAATTTTATAGTTCCCGTAAAGTTTCCAGGCTTAAATTCATCATAAGTACTCAATGTCATTATTACGCGCAAAGAATACAATCAGGTTTCATATTTCATTTTATCAGCTTGATGAAAGGGAATTTCATATTGTAATGGTACTTAATTTGATTTAACAACAGTCAAGGTATCTTCAAAATACTGTCACAGCAACAAATCTCAAACTAATATTGCTGAAATGCAGAAAGTCTAAGGTAAGTGCAAGATTATAGGATTGTAAGCTTGGCTGTCAAATCAAGATCCATAGCTTCATAGCTACCATGAGACCATTGTGTTCTTTAATTTAACACATATTTTTACACGGAACTTCAGGTGGTGAATCTCTGAATTCTTCTAAACTAAATAGGCTACCTAAAAGTAGCATTCTTTCTCTACTTCAAGTGAGATTTTTTTTTAATTCTCAAATGTAAGAAATATAAGCAAGTAAGAACTTTTCATAACATAACTCAGTATTCATCAATCAGATATTTTCGAAAGGTATTTGAGGTGCACTAAAGAGTTAATATGGCTTTTTAAATTACCTTATCAAGAAAAAAGGACACAGCAAAGCAAAATCTAATTGCCAGAATTATTTGATCCTGTTTCTCCCCCATGTTACCCTTCCCAATCAACTATGGATTGGCATCAGGAGCCATGTCCAGAAGGTGGTGCTGAGGAACCACTGTTGAACCTTCAGCTTTCCTTTTATACCTTATGTTGTCAAACATCTAAGTCATTTAGAATTTTGGAGTAGGGCTTTTTTGTCATAGAACGCACCGGAAAGAGTTCCAGCATCTTTTTTCAATGGATTTTCCAGAGTTGCGTTCTTTTCCTATTGTTTCCCTTTCTATCATTTGTTTTTGAAAATGCCCCGCTGGCGGTACGGTGCAAGTGGAGTCCCCTCCGGTGCTGTCTGCTTCCTCTAGGACAGTGGTTCTCAACCTTTTTAATGCCGCAACCCCCAACCGGTCGTAAGTCGAGGACTACTCAACCGGTCGTAAGTCGAGGACTACTCAACTGGTGCGGCACCGTTTGCAGAATGGGACTTTGGGTGGGCTCAGCAGGGCAGAGACAGCCTGGACAATTCCTATTGGCTTTTGAAAGCCAATAGAATTAGACTCTATTCAAGAGAGTCTATTCTATTGGCTTTCAAAAGCCAATAGAATAAAAGGAAGTAGTACAGCTAAGGAAAAGGGGGAAAAATGGCGGACTGCGTTGTTTGGCAACCCCCATGAAATGGTCGTTCGACCCCAAATGGGGCCTCGACCCACAGGTTGAGAACCACTGCTCTAGGAGGAGCCATGAGGTGCTGGAACACCACAACCAGAGCGTGGCTTGATTGGCTGGGTCAGACCATGTAGTGTGGAAGCCGATGGTGGTGGTGGGAGACACATAAACATGGAGGCCATCTTTCACAAGAGGGTGAGTGAGCCTTTTGCCTTCCCTTAGAGAAGGTGGGGTGTGATGTTAAAAAGAGGGGAAGCGAAGGCACAAGACAGGATTGTCCACTATCCCCTTTGCTATTCATTTTAACATTGGAAGTATTGGCTAGAAATATCAGGCAGGACCTGGAAATAAAAGGATTGGAGATAAAAGACCAAAAATATAAATTACAAGCTTTGCCAGATGACTTGGTTTTTATTTTGGAAGATCCACTAGAAACAACTACTAAATTGTTGAAAAATTTGGAGAAGTGGCAGGCTTGAAAATAGAGAAAAGACTAAGGTATTAACAAAAAACTTAACAGACAAACAGAAAACCTATATTACAAAAAAGACAAACCTGAAAATAGTTTAAAAAGTGAAATATTTGGGCATTTACTTGACATCAAGATTTACAACATTAAAAAAAGATAATGATGAAAGATTGTTGAAACAAATAAAATTAGATTTGGAAAAGTGGAAAAACCTCCAACTGTCACTGCTAGGAAGAATAGAGACAGTGAAGATGAATGTCCTACCTAAATTACTCTTCTTATTTCAAACAATTCCCGTAAAATTGGGAAAGACATTTTTTGATGATTTAAATGCAACAACATTAAGATTTATATGGCAAGGGAAGAAAGTACGAATTAAAGCTAAATTGTTATAAGAAGCCAAAGATAGTGGAGGATTTGGACTCCCAGATTGGAGACTTTACTATCAAGCAGCCATTTTACCATGGATCAAAGAATGGATAACGTTGAGAAATAAAAGACTTCTCTACCTAGAGGGGCATGACCTACAACTGAGTTTGCATGCCTTTCTGTGGTATGGGAAAAATAAAATACACAGATACTTTCAAAACCATGCTATAAGGAATGTACTCCTTTTAGAATGGGAGAGAATAAAACAAAAATTTTATATTAAAATACCACAGTGGCTTTCAACAATGGAAGCTTTTGTTTACCCAAATTTAATCAATTATGACAAACTTGTTACTTATAAAGACATTTTGGATAAGGATGGAAAACTTAAAGATAGGCAAGATCTACAACAAGGTATTGACGTATCATCGTGGCCTTATTTACAAATCCAAACAAGATATCAGAAAGATCTAAAGACATTGGGATTTTATAAAGAAAAAATAGATTTTGATCAAATACTCTTGAAAACAGATGAAAATTTGATTAAGAAACTATATAGATTTCTGCTGAATGGAAGATGGAAGAACAAGTAAAAGAGACAATGAGAGTTTGAGCGAAAAATTTCAGGTACTCTATAGATTTAGAAGCTTGGCAAAAGCTTTGGGATAGAAATATTAAACTGACTAAAGCAGCCTCATATAAGGAAACCCTGTATAAAATGTTTTATAGATGGCACATGACACCAGTAAGGTTAGCGAAAATGTTTAAAAGTGTTTCGAATAACTGTTGGAAATATAAACAAAAGCCAGGTATTTATTACCATATCTGGTGGGTATGTCCTAGTGCAAAGAAATTTTGGTCCAAGATTCATATATGGCTGGAAAAGATGACTAAAGTACAGATAGAATTTAAGCCAGAATTGTTTTTGTTAGGAATACTAGGATCTAATTATGGCAAAGAGAATGAGTATTTAATATTACATATATTGACAACTGCAAGATTAGCATTTGCTCAATATTGGAAAAATGAAAATGTACCATCGGATATGATTATAATTAGGAAAATTCTAGAATGTGCAGAAATGGATAGCCTAACTTCAGAGATTAAAGAGAAAGAAGACTCAGTTTATTTTAAAACATGGGAAATTTTTTATCAATGGTTAGCAAAATGAGTTAATGAAAATTGATTTTGAAATTTAGTAAGATGATTGATGCTTATTGATTAATTGATATGTTTTATAATTATTGCTATTTTTGTTGATTACAGTTACTTATTGTTATATGAACTATTCCCACTGAATACTTGTACCCGGATGATAGTTTGTTTGCTAAAGCTTGGAATGTCATTGGGGGCAACCCCATTGTTGTACCTACCCCCATCCCAATTCCTTCCCTGAACACACCCTGAACCCCATTACCTATACCGACCTTTTTTTCCCCATACCTTTATAAAACTTAATAAAATGTTTATTTAAAAAAAGAGGCAAAGTGAGAGGAAAGAAAGGTAGCCGGTGTGAAAGTTAAACTTTGCTGTTTCAGTTCCTTGGGTAGTTCAAAAGCTGGGATGTCCACGAAAATCTGTTTTTAGTCTTTTATACTTTATATTCAAACTGCAGAGGGGAAGAATAAGAATTAAGGCCAATGTTTTGTGATTTGGAGATATTATTATTATTAATAATATATATTAAGTATGTATTTGTCAGATGTGAAGATAGACCTACAGTATGAAGTTTAATCAGATCTATTTATTAAATTGGGTTTAACTTAAAGGTAAATTAAAAGTAATCTGTTCACTGACAAAGTTTCAACTTTAACTTGTTTCAAGTCAATATCCATATTAAACTCCAAATGTAAATTTTCCACCTTGTTTGACAACTTCTTAAAAATAATTCAATCTTTTACAAGCAACCAAATTTTGTTTTATTGGGCCAATTTCATTCCACATAGAAAGCTGACATTTCCACTCATTAAACTAAATGGGTATGCCAGTGGTAAATGTCCCAAAAGATTAATAAAATTCCTTCTTGTAATTTAAAGCCACACAGTGCATGGTAACATTAATAGTATCAACTTACCTTGAACAAAATCCTAGGCTTTTAGATACACTAAAAATTGAAGGGTTTTTTTTTCAACTACAAAGGTAAACCTTGTAGGATAGGCAAGGTGGGTTGTATAACATGTATGAGTTCCGGCACCTGTTTTTTTTTTTTTTTTCTCAAAAAAAGCACTGGTTATCAGTAACCTAATGACAAACCACTCTATTTCCTTTTATCATCCAGTTCCAAATAAGCAACTGATACTTTTGAACCTTACCTAAATTCAATAAAGAGCTGGATCAGGAAGAGCAAGCTGAAATGAAATCCAGACAAGATGGAGGTGCTATTCTTAAGTGAAAAACTGGAAGCTGGGACAGAGCTTCTGCCTAGTGTGAATTGACCTGCATTCTCTATAAATGAGCAATTTGTAGTGTGAGAGTACTCCATAATTCTCAGTTAATGAGTAGATTTGTAGGATTAAAAAAAAAATGTTTCTGCTCCGCAATTCTGGAAGAACTAATAGAGCCGCAGTTCTTGTGGGGCAAAAATGCTAAAAACAAAAACTTCTTCGAAGTATAGACAGGACAAGGACAATCTATGTGGTTTCCTTGGAACATCTCATACTTTGGATATGATTTGGAGAAACCTCCAACTAGGGAATGTATTCAGCTGTGCTTACCAGATGCTGATCATTGAGAAGGTGCACAACTCTTGATGTCCAGTCACCCATTGGCACCAGATCAGGAGATGTTCTGTATAATCGTAGCAAGCACAGGGCTGCACTTTGCTTTACACTATCCATGGTGTCTCTGCAAAAACAAATAAATTCCTGTTAATAATTTTAAAGATCTCCCCAAACTCCCTGAGACAGACAGTTGTATACTGAAAAGAAAAACTTCCCTCCTACAGAAGTAATTGGAAATTAATCATCTAGCTGAGCAATTGATTCTGTAAACTGGAATCTTTTGTATCCCAGTGAGAAAAGGAGATAGAAAATAATTTTAGATTTCCTATCACTTTGTTACTGATGTAGCATATAACTTTTCCAGTTACATCAAATTTTAGAGAGGCATTTTCTAGAAAACCGGGGGATAAATTCATAGGTGCACAGGTAATCCACTGGTGTATCCATCTAAATTTGAATGAAAAGAAAGTATGTTCACTTACCAGAAAAATGTATATACTGCAAAATTCCTAAACGTACTATCGCGATTGGGAAATGAATGTTGCCAATACACACATCATTTTACAATTCATACACTATTTCAATTTATCAGATTTCTTGTATAAAATAAGGTTACTTGCCTCCAAGAAATTTTCTTAAGCTTATAAGGCTGCACATCCCTATGTTATATTAGCTCACAAAAATAAAAGGTTTATTTTCACTGTAATTAAACACCTAGTTCTAATAAAACATTTCAAAGTTTAGATTTTCTTTATAAGGCTGCCTCTTACTATCATAAAGATAACATTGGTTCACTACAGCATGCAAACACATTAAAAGAGTTTTTTGCGTTATATGAGCTTCAAGATTTTATCCTTGATGAGCATATAAATATGAGTAGTAAATATATAAAATAAAAAAATAAACTTCTGCAAAACAATACAGAAATATAAATGGACGTTCATATAAATTTGGCACCGCATTTAAATTAGCACTTAAGCAAGGTGGCAAAATTTAACAATCTAATAAAGCCAATTCTAAGGCAATTTTTTTTTAAAAAAATGTATAGCCTTAAAACCATAATCAACCACCAATGGGAAGAAAAAGAGTGTTTAAATACGATATGATACTTGTTACATCTAACAGAAAAAAAATCAATTGCCTACTAATACTCAGATTGCGCATATTACTTACCCAGCTACTAGTATTTTGGGAATTTCACCAGCAAATGCTTCGGCCATTTCTCTGCTACCCACATTGGCAATGCAGTGCAAAGCTAGTCCCATGAAAATGGGGTTCCGGCTAGCTAAATCATTCTTGATTGCATTGTTTATCAGACGTATCAATTCACTGTTCGAATTCACAAGCACGGAGATGAACAAATAACCCTAGAATTAAAAGAATAATTAGTGGTGGGTCAACTGGAAAGTGTTTAGCATGTCATTTGGAGGGTTTTGTAAAATGGTTCCTGCATGTGGATTATACAGAGAATCAAGAATCATTTTTTTAGTCCTGACCTTGAAGCAAGACATGTTACACTGCAGCAATTTTTCACTGTAGTTAAAAATCAATGCAAATTTTGGATGAACTAGACAGTTGGGGACACTGAACTAGACTGAATTAGTACAGTTTTGATTCTTTTAAAGAGTCATGCTGGCAAATAGCTATATACCAGAAAGGACATCTGGATTATTGTCAATTTGCTCCCTAACATTCCTCAAAAAGATCACTCAGAAGAGCTTTTCAGATGCATTTTGAAAAGCACTGCAGAAGGTCATTAGGAGAAAAGGACCCCATGTGTACAGACATATAATTAAGCACATAAAACTTTGTACAGGAGCCTTAAGTTATACAATTTGAGGGACATGTCCAAGACTCTTGATCATAATGCCCTTTCATGCAAGAATCAGACTGATGAAATGTTATTATGAGAAAGTTAGATATACTACTGTCATAAAATTACAGGTAGTTCTTGACTTACAACTGGTTGCTTAGCAACCATTTAAAGTTACAATGGCTCTACGTGGGAGGGTATTTATGACCCGGATTCAAAGTTATGATAGTTCCCCCTCCGCAGTCATGTGATTGCACTTCAGGCATTTGGCAAATGACCTGCATTTGCAGTCCTATGATCATGCTTTTACTTCTAGTTTTTGGCAAAATTTTACTCGTGGATTTAACTATAGTGGATTTGCTTAATGACCATGGTGATTTACTTAATGACCATTACAAAAGAGACATAAAATTGGGTCAGTCATGTGACCAACCCACTTTACAACTGTTATGAATTACAAGCGTAACGGGCAGGTTCCAATATGGTCGTAACTTGATCATACCACCTATATCACAAATGCAAACAAAATTTTAAGGTTTGGCCAATTTACTATCTACAGGTTTGTTTTGTGAATTTGTTTAATTTCAGGCAAGAAAAACGTGTTCAAATGCTAAGGGGATGACTAGCATTGAAAGCCTTCATTTAACTTATATCTTATGTATGGTAACTAATCAAAGAGAGAAGCAACCTAGAACTAAGGAGAAATTTCCTGACAGTTAGAACAATTAAATCAGTGGAACAACCTGCCTTCAGAAGTGGTGAATGCTCCAACACTGTAAGTTTTTAAGAAGAGACTGGATAGCCATTTGTCTGAAATGGTGTAGGGTTTCCTGCCTGAGCAGGGGGTTGGACTAGAAGACCCCCAAAGTCCTTTCCAACTCTATTATTATTATTAGTAGTAGTAGTAGTAGTAGTAGTAGTAATAGTAGTAGTAGTAATAGTGGTGGTAGTAGTAGTATCTTACTGATTTTTCACAAGTATTGCCATGAACTATTTTTAACTTTTTTTAAAAAAAAACATACCATAGTGAGATTGAGATAAACAATGTTTACCAAATGCTTAGGTTTCAATTTAAAAGAAGGTAGAACCTATACATGTATTTCTCTTAACAAGATGATTACATGTTCCAGCAACTACAGTACGTAGGAGGCATTTTGTATGTGTAAAACTGCTGTATAATCATTTGCTTCTTGGTATATTATAAATGCAGCACGGTTTATATATACCTTTTCTGTTTCAATGCCAAGGACATAGTTTTTTTAAGAAACCAAACTAGATCTAAGTTCTCTGCATCTGTCTACTTCCGAGTCCTCAATTATATTACATATGCTGGCAACCAATTATAACATCATGAGTGGGACTAGAATTAGGATGGTATAATAGAAGCTGATGACCACTATCATCCCATTTCATTCTAGGCTTTTCTGCAATAGCTGTAAACTCACAGCCATAGGGGGTTCTTGATGCAATTTCAGAATTCCAGGATATCAGTTCGTATCAGCCCTAGCCCTTTGGTGAGATCCAGAACGGCCCTCCGGAAGTGTGTGGACGCTGCTTTCAGAAGTCCATTCTGGGCCTGGGAAGCCCAGAGGTGGCTTCCCAAGCCCAGAACAGCCTGCCACAAGTGTGTGGACACCGCTTCCGGAAGTCCGTTCTGGGCCTCGGAGACCGAGGGGAGGCCTCCCAAGCTCAGAACAGCCTGCCAGAAATGCGTGGATGCCACTTCCGGAAGTCCGTTCTGGGCCTCGGAGGCCCAGGGAGGACTCCCAGGCCCAGAATGGCTTGCCAGGCCCAGCACAGACCTCCAGAAGTGGCATTCACGCAGTGAACCAGTTGTTCACATATTTGAATCCCACCACTGCCCAGCAGGTAAACAAGGTAACTACAATTTTACTGTGTATTTGTGAGACATTACTTACAATTTGTTTCTCTGTATATTTGTTTGAACTCAGGAGATTCACAGCCTCCATGTGGCCGAAATCAATATCATGTCCCAGGAGAAAAATGAAAAGCAGCTTGCAGACATATTTTTTCTTGCTGTAGCCATCTAGGGCTTTATCACCTAATGAGTAATTAAATAGAAACCATAAACACTTAAACCAAACACAAATGCCATATATCTTTTTAATATATTGCTTAGCTTATTAGACTCCATCATGTCTTTTCATGGTATTGAGCCAGATCCACATTTCAGACCCTGTAAAAATTGAAGCTACATCCTGATAAGCCTGCTGAATTCCTGACAGAGAGTGCACTATAATTTTAATAATGACACACTTTAGACTCTCTAGAACAGACATGTCAAACACAAGGCCTGGGGGCCGGATGCGGCCCGCGATGTGGTTTCATGTGGCCTGCGAAGCCATCCTGAAAACAGTGAGAGAATGGCCCCCACTGCCTTGGCCCTGGCCCAGGCCGCCTGGGAGCCAATGTACAATTTTGTGGTGGCCAACTATGCTAAAACGCATTCAGTCTTAGCTCCACAAGGCCGTCTGGAAACAGCAAGGGACCGGCCCCTGCTGCATTGGCCCCTCCCCCTGGGCGCACGCTGGGGAAGTGTCACCCTTTGTGAGGAATGAAGAAATGCACCATCGCCTGGAAATGGCCAGCAAGTGGCCCTCGCCTACTTCACATATCTGGCTTGATGGGCTCCGGGGGAGGGGTTTCAGCAGGCAGTGGGGCACTGTCCTCACAGCACCGAGAGGCTGAGCCAGATGGCGCGAATCCAAAAAGAAGCATGATGCCGCTCAGCCCCCAGCCTGCCTGATTTCAGCAGGCAGCAAGGTGCAAAGCTGGCAAGCTTTGCACTACCTGGCTCAGCCTCTCAGCGCTGTGAGGAGAACGCCCCACTGCCTGCCGAAACCAGGCAGGCTGGGGGCTGGACGGCATTGCACAGGTAACATCGACTCTCACGTTGCTCATGGCGTCCACTCCCCCAAAGCCCACCAAGGCAGATATGTGAAGTAGGTGAGGGCCATGTGCTGACCACTTCCAGGCGATGGTGCATTTCTTTATTCCTCATGAAGGGTGACACCTCCCAGCTGCGTTTCTTGCTGTTTTTCTCCCTCCTTCATCTCAAATATTTTCCCACCATTCTGTTCTTGAAGGAAGGAGAGGAACAGTGAGGCTCTTCCAGTGGACCATGCCTTGGCGCTTGCACCGGTCCCACCCCCTTCTGCCAGAGACCCTCAGATCTGTCCCACTCCTATTCAGGCCCCCACAGACACCCTTGACGTGAATGATGTAGAGCTGGCCATGCCCACCCAGTAGGCCACACCCACTCCACCACACCCACCCAGTAAGCCACACCCACCCTGGCCACACCCACAGCCCCCCGAGGAAAACCGCAATGCTGATGTAGCCCTCAATGAAATTGAGTTTGACACCCCTGCTCTAGAACACAAAACCAGTCATAAATCCCAAGAAAACAAATCAAACAATGAGGTAGGGAGTGAGGAGAAAAAAGAAAAACTCCAACAAAAATCAGGAGATGCAGGAAATGTACCCACGGACAGGCATAAAGGTCTTAAATGCTTATATACAAACGCTCAAAAGCTTGAGGAACAAGCAGGGTGAACTAGAAGCAATAGTACATGAGGGCAAGTATGACATCGTTGGCATTACAGAAACCTGGTGGGACGAAACCCATGACTGGAATGGACTGATGGATGGATACAAATTGTTAAAAAGAAATAGATCTACAAAGAGAGGAAGGGGAGTTACACTATATGTAAGAGAACACTGCACATCTACAGAAATGCACGTGATTAAAGATAAAATGCCTCCAAAATGTATAGGGATCAATGTAAAATGGGGGAAAAGGTGACATTGCCATAGATGCATATTACTGTTAAGCCATACTGGGCCTAATCCTTACTAATTGAGAAGAAGTGATAGAGAGAGTTGAAGTTGCCAGAACCTTGGGTAAAAGTGACCACATCAAGCTAAAGAGTCTAAGTGACAGGTTTTCATGGAACCACTATTTAAACAAACACTGGATTCTTAAGTACTGCAGGACTTGCCATCCTCAGAGAAAAGCATATTTGTGAAATGCATTTGATATAATTTTTCCTTGCATTACATATTAACACGTCAATTCAATTTATATACTGGATCGATCAGATGTCAACATTACAATTCTATATGTTACTCAGAGCCACATTAATATACTGTTAACATCACAAACTAAGGTTGTAAAAATGAAGAGCACTTATCAAGGAAGCTGGGCAATATATATGGATGTCATTCGGACTAGAGAACTATTGCTGAATAGTAGTAAAGAGAGGGAAGGTAATTAAGACTGATGAAGTGGAACTACCAGCACTAATCATAGCAGCATCAAAAAAGGCACTAAGCACAGGCATAAACAATAGGGCCTAGGATAACTCGCAGTACCCAACTCACTGCAGCCAATTCACCACGGACAACGTGCTACAGCCAATTTGCCAGGGCCAACTCGCTGCAGGATAATTCGCCACAGGACAAGTCAACGTTGTATTAATCGTTTTATTCAGTTACTTTTATCATTAGTGACCATGTTTTCATCGAAATTATTGGAAATCTTATATTTCTGGATTGACTTTATTTTTCTATATTTCTGAATTATCCTGTGGCGAGTTGTCATACAGCAAGTTGTCCCACAACAAGTTGTCCATAGTGAGGTGGCCCGTTCCATAAACAAGGTATTCTTTGCTCAACAACAACAACGACCAGAAACTCTTTCACTAAGTGACATGGTCATTAAGAGGAAAATCCTCTCCTGTAGTGGTTAAGCAAATTTCTCATGGTCATTAAATAAGACATCTGTCAAGCTATGAAGATTGCTTGCATTAGGACTGCCATGCTACTTCTAGCTTGCCTACAGTTGAGAGGGGGGAGGGGAAGGTTTGGAATGCACAGGTGGATTCTATCTGGATGGGAACCAAGATCACCGAAGAGATGTTGTGATGGACAGAGACATTCTTCTCATAACAATTGCCTGAAGATTAATAGGACAATATGACTTGAACTGTCAGAGAGGGAGGGAAAGTTCTACTCTTTTAATTATCTTTTTCCCACCATACTGCCAGAGATAGTTTTCAACTCTTTAGTGCCGGTATGTTATATCCAATAAAGTTTTGCATTAGAGATCTAAATGACTCTGGTGTGTTTACTTTGTTGGGATCCTTAGCTGGAACCTTGAAAAGGGGTGTTGTCTTACCTGAACGCCTTTTCTCAGCACGGAGATGGATAATCCACCAATAGGTTTAGACTGTGTTCCTGCCAATCAGATCAAGTCAGCCAAAGTTGCAACGCCTGTCCTGGGCTAGAGTGTCCCAGTCTCAATGCAGGCGAAGCCATGACTGACAGCAAGATGTGTTGGCTCATAAATCTAGCCCTAGGCCTAAGTAACCTGCAAGGGCGGGAGTGGATTATCCATCTCCGTGCTGAAAAAAGGCGTTCTCCAGCACTGGAGATGGATAATCCACCAATGGGACATACCAAAGCCTACTGTCCCTGAGGGAGGGGAGCAGGCCGGTCCAGCATGGCACTTTGAGGTACGACCTGTTGGAGAATCCTCCTGCCAAAGGAGGCCTCCGCCGAGGTGAACCTGTCGATCTTGTAATGCCTTATAAAAGGAGATGGTGAAGACCATGTGGCTGTTCTGCAAATATCCTCAATGGATGCCTAAGTGGCCCAGGCCGCAGAAGTAGCTGCACTACGGGTTGAGTGAGCCATGACCCGTCATGGAACCGGCAATGACTCAGCCTGATACACCCCTGCAATACACGCCCTAATCCACCTGCCAATCGTGAAAGAGGACACCTTCCGACCCTTGGAAGAAGGATGGAAGGAGACAAAGAGGGCCTCAGAGTTGCGGAAGGCAGCTGTCCATGAGATGTAGTAATGGAATGCTTTGCGGACGTCCAGAAGGTGCCATTGCCGTTCCAGGGCATGAGATGGGTCAGGACAGAAATCTGGGAGTACAATTTCTTGAGCCCTGTGGAAAAGAGAATTGATCTTAGGAAGGAAGGTAGGACCCAAACGAAGGACCACTCGGTCCTGGTGAAAAAGGCATAAGTCATCTCTGACTGAAAGTGCCAATTCTGATATTCATCGTGCAGAGGTGATTGCCACCAGGAATGCGACCTTGTGCAATATGTATTGCATATCACGTCTTGAGGGGCTCAAAGGGTGGTCTGGTTAGAGCCCAAAGAACTCACAGCAGGTCCCAAGAGGGATACCTGTGCACTACAAGGGGTCTTGGTGTTAGTAGCACCCTTGATGAACGAGCGGATCAAGGGATGATGACCTAGGGAAACCGCTGAGTCACAGGTAAGTACAGTGGACAGAGTGGCGCAATGTGTTTGGAGCCAAGCCCCTCTCCAGACCCTGTAAAAGGTAATCCAATATATGTGGAATTGTCAAGTCTGGGATGGTCAAGTGGTGGGATGAGCACCACAAACAGAAGTTCCTCCACGTGGCCTCATAAATGCGGTTGGTAGAGGACCGACAGGAGGCCTGGATTATGGTAATAACCCCCGGCAAGGAGGACTCCTGGGACAAGATCGAGCGCTCTAGTGCCAGACAGTTAACTGGAGCCATTGGGGATCTGGATGAAGAAGGGTCCCCTGGCTGAGTGAGACCTGATCTGGGGGAATCCTCCATGGGGGTGCTAGAGAGAGGTTCACAAGGTCGGTGAACCATGGTCTCCATGGCCAATACGGGGCCACTAGAATAACCTCCGCCTGCTCCTGAAGAAGCTTGCGGACTACCGCTGGAAGAAGAGGAAGAGGAGGGAAGGTGTAAAGCAGTCCCTCCGGCCACAGGCTCCGAAGAGCATCTGCCCGTTCCGCCCTTGGAGATGGAAAGCAGGAAAACAATCGCTGGAGATGGGTGTTTATCGGGGAGGCAAAAAGGTCTAGAACTGGCAATCCGAAGTGGTGGCAGATCTCCCTGAAGATCCTCGGATGCAGGCGCCATTCCAAATGATCCATCGTCGTCCGGCTCAGGAAGTCGGCCCTGAAATGTGGTTGGCGTTGATGGAGGCCAGGTTGGCTTCTGCCCAGAAGCCCAGCAGAAGTGTCTCAGTCAAGAGTGCACGAGATCGGGTGCCCCCTTGCCGGTTCACATGTGCCTTGGCAGCCACGTTGTCTGTGAGGACCAACACGTGACGCTTTGCTACTGCACTGCAAAAGTGGCAGAGGGCCAGGTGTATGGCCCTCAGCTCTAGCCAGTTGATATTGTGCCGAAGGTCAGAGCGGGACCAACGGCCCTGTGCCCACTGTGAGCAAAGGTGCGCTCCCCAGCTGAACAGGCTGGCGTCGGTCATAAGGATGAGTCGATCGGGCTCCTTGAAGTCAGACCCCTTGAACATGGCTGACGAGAGCCACCATGTGAGGGATCGCGAGACATGAAGCGGAAGTCTCACCCTTCGATTGGAGGAACTCATGTTCAGTCTCTGGAAGGGGACCAGGAACCATTGAAGGTTCCTGGATTGGAGCCTGGCCCAAGGTACAATCGCAATGGCCAAGATCATCTTCCCCAGTAATTGGGAGAGGTTGGCCAACGTTACCGTTCACCCCCTGCGCAATTGGAGAATCGACTCCCTGATGCTGTCTCGGCGTTCTTGGGATAAATAGACCCAGCATTCCACCGTGTCTATGATGGCCCCTAGGTGTAATAACCTTGTTGTGGGGACCAAATGGCTCTTGGAGAAGTTTACAGAGAACCCGTGATTCTGGAGCAGCATTATCACCAGTTCGAGATCAGCCTGAGCGGCCTCGATTGACGATGACTGGATTAGGATGTCGTCCACGTAGCACTGGACTCTGACTGGCACCATTCTCAGGTGAGCTGCTAGAACTGCCAGGATCTTGGTAAAGACTCTCGGAGTCGAGGATAGGCCGAAAGGGAGTGCCCTGTACTGATAATGGTGTCCCCTGTGGGCAAATCTTAGAAACCGGCGGTGGGTGAGAGAGATGGGGATGTGGAGGTATGCTTCCGTGAGGTTGATAGACGTCAGGAAGTCCCCCCTTCTTATGCTTCCCAAGATGGACTGGAGCGTTTGCATCCTGAATTTGTGGTATGCAAGATGATAGTTTAATCCTTTTAGATCCAGGATGGCTCTCCATCCCCCTGACGCTTTGGGGACGACAAAGAGGATGGAGTAAAATCCCTGACCTCTCTGATCCAATGGCACCGGTTCTATGGCCCATATGTTTAAGAGGTGACCAATGACCTCTCGTATTAGTTTTTTCTTTGTTGGATTTCTTAGTTGGGGACAAGAAATAAAGTGATTCGGGGGGTTGGAGATGAACTCCAGGGACAGTCTGTGATGCACGGTGTTTAGGACCCATGCATCCATGGTGGTGGTTTCCCACTGGTGGGCAAAGTGAGTCTGCCCCCAATGGGAGGATCTGCCTGAGAGTCACCTGGATCGGCGGAATGGGCGGCCACTCCCGCGAAAGGGCCGTTTGCCCTGAAATTGTTGTCTGGGTCTGGAAACCTGTCTGTCAGACTGTCTGTCCTATCTGATAGGGAAAGAACGGTTGGACTGGGAGTAGTTGGACCTGGCTCCAGCGCGAAAGGACTGCCTCCGTGAGTAGGTGTTACAGAGGGGAAGCAAGTCCCCTCAGCCTCAAGCCTTTATGGTTAGAAGTGGGGGGGGGGTGAGGAACGAAAGCCTCCATTCCTAGTTAAAGGCAAACAGTTCTTCAGCCAACTGAGAGGAAAAAACACAGTGCTGAATACAGCA
The DNA here is from genome assembly GCF_016545835.1 of Crotalus tigris. Classification (NCBI taxonomy): domain Eukaryota; kingdom Metazoa; phylum Chordata; class Lepidosauria; order Squamata; family Viperidae; genus Crotalus; species Crotalus tigris. Next base: position 4,726,828 of record NW_024100214.1, read on the forward strand.
CTGTCACAGAAGACTGAAGAGAATAGAGAATAAAGAATCCACCAATGAAAACTGTACCTGCCTGAAAGCCAACTTGCTACGTCTGTCTTGGGCAAGATCAAGTCGAGACTGGGACACTCTAGCCCAGGACAGGCATTGCAACTTTGGCTGTTTCATCTGATTGGGCAGGAACACAGCCTAAACCCATTGGTGGATTATCCATCTCCAGTGCTGGAGAACATCATGTTATTGTGACTTGCATTTATTCTTGACTGTCTGCTTATTGGAAGCTGGCTGTGAAGTGTGCAAATGGCAATCATGTGATCACAGGATGCTATGACAGTTATAAACACCTGCTGGTTGCAAAGTCCCTAAATGTTAAATAGGTTACCATGGGAATGCTAAATTTATTATTTTGGCACTGTTGTTATTACAAATGGTTGCTAAGCAGGAGAGTCAGTAAGTGAAGTTTTCCTCTGGTTATTAAAGATCATCATAAAGATCAGAAGGGGCTGGCTTAAAGATGTTTTAATCTATTCACCTGGAAGAAACAGATCAATTTATTAATCTGGACAAAAAAGTATGATTCAGTCTAATGAATGCAGATCAACAGCACAAGTAGCCATTTTAGATTTCTTCACATCTTACATATAGCTTCAAAAATGGCTGTTCTATTTATACAAAAATGGAACTATTAGTAATTCAGTTACATACAAATAGGAACAAGTTTGCCTCTTGGCATTATTTTCCTTGAAGAGACATAATGGATTCTAAATCACATTTGGCTGTTTGCATGAACAAGCATCTGGCGATGTGGAAAGCAAAGAGTAAGACAGTATAGATAAGGCCTAAAAATATTCATTCTCCTTGGCAACTGTCAGTCTCTAGGCTACAACATGGCTGATATCAAGGCAAGAAATCACAAACTGGCCTGTATCAACAGAAAACAAAATAGCGATTTCTAAAGTGAGATATTCATTGTTCAGGCTACCTTCGTAATTATTTTTTAGCTACCCTTCTGTCAGGGGGTATTGTCAAAGTAGCTGGACTTTATTTATAGAGAGAACTCTCGATACAACAGATTATCGGGACCTTTTCAGTCAAGATTTAGGACTGAATGGGAGAAACAAAAGAACATGTTGTTGACATTTAGTATGGCATAGATGGAGTGCAAATATCCTGGTTGTGGACCTCTTAGCAGTCTTTGATATCAACAAAAATCATATTCTTCTGGAGCTGTTGTGAAGTTTGGCAGCAGGGGGCACTATTCTTCAGGGACTTTTATCCTTCCTTGGTGATGATTACAATGGTCAATGATGGGTGGGAGATGGAGAAGCCCTCTTCAGGATAAAACATGCTAGAAATGTATGGTTCTAAACTTGCTTTAGCAAGGAAGATTTGAGTGGTTGCAATGGACCTCAGCTAAAAACCTAGATTAACAGTACTATGTGATCTTTCTTCTCATTTACAATTTTTTTTATTACAATAACTCTGGTCTAAACGCACAAGATTTTAGGAACTAGGGCTAAAATCTATGTAGAGGACACAAGGAACGGCCTTGAAGGACAGGAAGGAGAACTGTTACTGAAAATGGTCAGATAAGAAAGGCAAGAAAGTAACTTGAAACAACCTCTCAGCAAGTCATTGTCATAGTTCGGAGGAAGCACATTCATATTTGCAAGATTCTGTTACTATAGTTGTTATAATCAAAGTAGTACTGATTTACATGGTGTTGGTGTCTTAGCCTGGTCTACCATGTAGGGCTGACATTGTATTATGACAAATAACCATATCTACATTTTTCATCTTGCAGGTAGGTTAATTGTTACATCATGGCCTTTAATTTGAAACATCAGAATTGAGATTATATCCTGAAGTAGCTTAAGGATAATAAAATTAATAATGATGCTCTGCAGGCAGAAAAGATACACAAGTGAACTGAGAAGCAGGGTATTCTTGGACATTCTGAGTGTGTTAGCATACCACATGTACCTACTAACAGGATGGATGCAAACTACGATAAATTGGCTTGCAAGAAATCTTTAAATTAGAGATCCTAGTTTGTACAGAGTAGTGTGAACATCTTTAGGTAAAACTGGCCTTTGACTGTGACTATGGTACATAGCCAAAATGTGCCACAACTAACCAGCCTACGCTACACTTTCTCCATCTCATTAAAAAGCATTCTGTGCAAATCTTGATTGACCAAAGCCAGGATGAGAGATAGAGGTCAGGATTTATGGCTCCACCTGGTGAAAACAAGGTACGGTATTTGGTCTGATAGATTTATATGCTACACTTGTACAGAAGTTCAAAGTAGCAGAAATGGTAATCCCTCCTACTATTTTCCCTCAATAATAACCCTGGAGTAGGTTGAGGTTAGAAAGAGTAATGTCACCAGATGAGTTCCCATGAATAAGAGAAGAGCAGGACTGAAGCCTTCCCAAGAATAATCTAAATCTTCCCCTCTACCACACACTAGTTTTTATGTATATATTCAGTATCTTGTAGAAGATTGTGACTTAGAATGTACAAGCAGTAAATAGTAAACAAATAAATGGAATGAATGAATGAATAAATCAATCTGTGGAATAAAACAAATGAGTATCTGCAGTGATGTTAAGATATAAATTTAATGACATATTAAAAGACTAAAATGTACATCAGAAAGTATTAATTGATGTCAACTAGATAGTTGTAGGTGTATAGGAAGGAAAGCAGGAATTCATAGGTTGGTGATATTATATTCCAGGGGCTGGTAATAACAGAACAACAGGTGTTTTTGCTTCTTTCTTATAGTGGATAATATTTTGCAAAACATTACTAGCTTGAACCATTGTTTAGAATTTAGAAGTTCTACACATTCTTTCATTATAAGGAAAATGGTAAACCATATCCCTTGTCCATCTCTATCAAACTTAAGAGATAAATTGGATCTGAACAGAAAATAACCAGTTGCCAATATTTGTCACACATAATCTCTTTTCATTTTCAATACTTCTGATTAAAGAAAACAGTGAGAATCTCGTTTTCTATTGCCAAACGTTTGAACACAGGTGTGGAGTTTGGGAAACACTGTGTGACATTCTGAATAAATGCAACCAAGGGAGGAAATTATTCTGTTATCTGACATGAACAGATGAATGGGAATAAAATGAGGGAGTAGAGAAAAATTATTGGGACACAGGGAAATTTGAAAAAAAGAAGCTTGCTGGAATTATGAAGTGACAAAGGCTCTAAATGAGAAAAAAATGCATATATTGAAGGAGACAGAGATAGAAATAAATTGCGGGAGACAGAGAGATAGAATTAAAAGAGAGAGAGAATGAGAGATTGAATACCATGTACATAAAAAAATATTAATTACTGCATGAATAGATGGTGTGACTGGAGAAAGGTTGAAATAGGATGTAATTTGCTTATAGTAAGACTGCATTACTTACTTAATTCAAGTGTATGAAAATAGAATTTGTGCCTAAATACTATAAGAATAAACTTATTGATCTGCTATATAAAGGGAAAAGCAGTAAGAATGAAGGCAAAGTCAGCTGGAGTATTACTTGGTCAAGAGTGTCTAAAAAGATGTTTAATACATTTTGATCAGCATTTGGGAAGTTGCTGTACAGTGCAGTTGTACAATAGACACAGGGTGTACAGACCAAGTTGCTCTTCTACATGAAAAATATATGAATTGCAGAAAATAAATTTATGGAATGATACATTTCTTGATTTAAAGTAAATGATTGATAAAGTGAATAGGCTTGAGTTAAGGAATGTTTTGCATGAATGTTGAGTTGAAGGCTTGTTGCCAAATGAGATTAAGAGTAAAGCATATATAAGAATGAATGGAATGGTTAATGAAGACCTAGTAGAGTGGTATAAGAATAGAAAGATATGGAGAGGAACAGTGAATTCTGTTGGTATATTTTTAGCCTTGTTTGGTCTCTCACAGTGTGTGTGTGTGTGTGTATGTATGTATGTATGTATACATACATACATACATACATACATACATACATACATATATATAGGTCTTTGGTTATTCGGGTTTTCTCCAATGTAAAATTGGAAGTGTCTTGGTGACGTTTCGACAAAGTCTCATTCGTCATCTTCAGGCTGGTGCTTTCGGCTTCGTGCTCCTAGAAGCACAAAGCCGACAGCACCAGCCTGAAGATGACGAATGAGACTTTGTCGAAACGTCGCCAAGACACTTCCAATTTTACGTGGGAGAAAACCTGAATAACCAAAGACCTACATACAAACACCCGCGAAAACCTCAGAAAACATATATATACATATACATATACATATACATACATACATATATATGTAGGTCTTGGTTGTTCGGGTTTTCTCCCGCGTAAAATTGGAAGTGTCTTGGCGACGTTTCGACGAAGTCCCATTCGTCATCTTCAGGCTGGTGCTTTCAGCTTCGTGCTTTGAGCAGCAATGTGTGGTCTTAGCTATTTCTTCCTTTTAACTGCCAGTGGGGGTATGAACTGATTGGGTGGGAGCTTGGCTGTGTTCTGATTGGGTGGAGGTGTGTTCTGAATGGTTAGGGGCTTGGCTGTGCTCTGATTGGCTGGGGGAGTGTTCTGTTTGGTTGTGCTCAGGTTAGTCTGAGTTGCAGAGGGGTTTGAGATTTTGGGCTGCCTTGCTATTTTTTGGCTTCGCGTTCGTGGTCGTGCCTCCTCTTCACGGAGGGTGTCAGTTTGCTTCATGTATGGATTGGAGGGGTTTAAAGTGGCTAATGATGCAGCTGTGGTCTGGCTTCTGGTTTGTGGTCATGCCTCGTCATCGGTGTGGCTTTGGGTTTGTTTTTTGCGTGGATGTGTGGTGGTGACCTCCTGTGTGGTGAGTGTGGGTCTGGTATCATTTTTTGTGTTAGGGAGTCGTTTGTCAATAAGGGCGGGTTTCCAAATGGCTGGTAGGCGGGAGGTATCATCTCGCTTGTTCATGCTGTGTGGGCTTTTTTCTATCTCAATGGCTTCTCTGATTATTCTGTTATTAAAATGTTCACTTTTGGCAATGGTTCTGGTATTTTTAAAGTCAATTTCATGTCCTGTGGCTTTAAGGTGTTGGATCAGGGAAGATGTTGGTTCCTCTTTTTTGACTGAGTTCTTATGTTCTTCAATGTGTGCACTTATTCTTCTGTTGGTTTGTCCGATGTATGTGGTGGGATAAGTGGTGCATGGGATTTCGTATACTCCTTGATTTTCTAATTCAATTTTATCTTTGGGGTTTCTAAGGATGGTGGATATTTTTCTGTTTGTGCAGAATGCTGTTTTGATGTTGTGTTTATGGAGGATATTACTGATTCTGTCTGTGGTGCCTTTTATGTATGGGAGGAGGGCTTTGCCGTTTTCTTGTTCTTTGTCTTGGATTTTAGTGGGGGTTTCTTTTTGGATTAGGTTTGTAATCTTATTTCTATGGAATCCATTGGATGTTAGTACATTGGTAGAGTGTGTAGTTTGGGTTTTAGGTGTTGTTCGTCAGTTAAACGTTTTGTTCTGGAGATGAGTGTCTTGGCTACAGAGTTGATCTGTGCTGGGTGGTGGTGTGAGAGAGCGTGCAGATAGCGGTTTGTGTGTGTTTTCTTCTGGTAGATGGTGTGTCCTAGGGAGCCATTGGATTTCTTGTAGACTAAGACATCCAGGAAGGGAAGTTGGTTATTAGCTTCTGTTTCCATGGTGAACTGTATTTTGGGTGTAGGCTGTTGAGGTGTGTGAGGAAGTTGTCCAGTTTTTCTTTCCCATGTGGCCAGATTATGAAGGTGTCGTCTACATATCTGAGCCAGAGTTTGGGTTTGTGATCCGATTTTTCTAGAGCTTGGGTTTCAAAGTGTTCCATGTAGAGGTTGGCAATGACAGGTGAGAGGGGTGATCCCATGGGTGCTCCTTCTGTTTGTTTGTATTTTTGTCCATTATAGATGAAGTATGTGTTGGATAGTCAGTGGTTGGTCAGATCTAAGATGTGTTTGGGGGGGTTATATTTGTTTTGAATAGCTGTCAAGGCTTCTTTGATAGGCACTTGGGTGAAGAGGGATATGACATCGAAGCTCACTAGTAGGTCGCTGGGCTGTAAGTTTTGTTTCTTTATGATCTCTATAAACTGGAATGAGTTTTTTACGTGTGAGGTGATGGATTCTGCATAGGGCTGTAGTTGTTTGGCGAGAAATTTGGCTAGGTTTTGTAGAGGTGAGCCTATGGAGCTGACTATAGGTCTGAGTGGGGTTCCTTCTTTGTGTATCTTGGGGAGACCATAGAGTTTAGGGCATCTGGATGATTTCTCTCTGGGAATGATTCTTTGCTGGATCTCTTCGCTAATGGGGGAGGCTTTTATTTTGGATTCTGGTGGTTTTTTCCAGGTAGGTGGTGGGATCTGTATTTAGGGGTTTGTATGTGGAGTCTTGGAGTAGGTTGGTTAATTTGGTTTGGTAGTCAGATGTTGTTCATAACCACCGTGGCGTTGCCCTTGTCTGCTGGTAGGATTATTATGCTGGTGTCTTCTTTCAGGTTACGTAGTGCTGTCTGTTCCTCTTTGGGTAAGTTGCTTTTGGGTGGCTTGCTGGTGCAGAAGATGTTAGTGATTTCGAGTCTGATTCTGTTAGTGGCGTCGGGGTTGATTTTGGTCAGGCTGGTTTCAACTCCACATATAATGGTTTCAGTGGGGATGTGTTTGGGAGCGACTGCAAAGTTGAATCCTTTGGAAAGGACATTGGTTTTGGCTTTGGTGAGGATCCTATCTGAGATGTTATGCACTGTTTGTTTCATGTGTGGCTGTGAGGGAGGAGGGGTTTGTTTCTGGCGTTATATATATATAAACCTTGGATTGAGATAAAGTCCTCCTTTTTTACGACGCTGTAATTCCTATTTGAGGTAGAGTCAAGGTGACTGGATAGAGCTAAGAATTTACTGGCTGGATGCCCTTCCTGATGCCTATGTGGAATTCACAACAGGTATTTTTTTCTTTGTGCCCTAGGAGAGAGATATCTGCCACTACCTAGAATTGAACTCTCAACTTGCAAGTGGGAGGTGAGCGTCTTCACCATTAGGCCATCATGCCATTCTGGACTGAGGCAGAGTGCTTTTAAGAATTTATTATTTATCCTGAAAACAATTTTATTGATTAAATAATCTGACTGAATAGGCTGCTTAATGTCAACGTCGTATCAATTATATATATTTCAAGTCAGATATAAAACTATAGTTTATTTATGGGAAATTATGACTATCACCTTTTCCTTTTCTATTCCTAGAGTTCTGAACCTCTGCCAATTAAAATCAGTGCAGAAGAAACAGGAAGTCAGAATACAAATCAGCATTTTCAACACAATGAGTACGTCAAAAAGACTTCCTTTCCTTAGAAGAGCTTTCATTTAGCTGATTTGGTAGTTTTGCTTTTGCACAATTAAAAGACAAAAGCCTAGATATGTTTCTTTCAATAATCACTTATCTAGAGCGGTACTATAAAATACATTCTCAAATATTTCCCATTAATGATTCGGAGGAAGAACATGCATGTTATAAAATTAAAGATGCTGTATGTATATCGATCTATAGTGGAATTCAAGAATTAACAAGCAAGGTACTTTGAAGACTGAAATAAAAGTATACATAACCACAACTCAATTATATGTATCGTGAAGCCAACCACATTAGCATAAAAGAAATTATATTGAGATATTGTTTCTGCTATATAGATGGTGCATTAAAGAGAAATTCTTTTGTATAAAATTCACCATTTTACTGTTTAAGATGCTTTTTAAAAAGAATCTAGTGGAAAATGTAAATATGATAAATATACATTTATATTGATATATGCATTCTTTGAAGTATACTCTGTGATAATGCAAGTGTTGTTGAATTTAATATATAAAGCAAACCAACAGCCTATTAATAAATTGACATTGATGGTAAAACAGAAGAGAAGCTTCATTGCAATCAAAGATCAGTACGTAAGAACCAAAAAAGATTTAAAGGGCCAGCAAAAATACCTTTCACTAGATAGCCAGATATCTATCTGAGCTCAGTTCAAAATGCTATTTTTTTATGTTAAAAATCCTGTCGGGAACCCCATTATTTCTAGGAAATTTTCCTACTGAAGAACTGCATCTCCGGGACTGCTGAAATTAATGGCCACTGGATTTTTTTTTTAGAATTAATTAATTCTAAGTTGTTCTGGCAGCCCAACTCCAGCCCAACATTCCCAAGAGATGCAGGGTCTTTCATGTTGAAACTCTGGAATGCCTTCTCAGCAAACAGCAACATGAGTCTGTTGTATATCCAAAAAGTTACTCTTTTACACTGGGCCACAAGGATTAAACTGAGGCTGCCAAATATTTTCTACCATATGGATATGAAAACACCTAACTGCCTTGGAAAGAACTGGGAAATGAAGTAACTTCTTGAATTTGGAATTTCTATAAAACTTTACGTTCAATCAGTAAATTGGCAAATAACATGAAAAGAATGTCTGCCACCACCTAAGCAAATGAGGAAGTTTCCCTCTCTCCCTTCTGGGAAGATTTTAGGGGCCAAATTCAAGAGTATTTAAGGAACCATCTTCAGGGTGGTAGCTTGAACATGTAGCAATCCAGTCTACTAATATGCACAACATATGGGATGTTATATATTGAGAAGCGAGCATAAACTAAACAACACCATGAAAGAAATTCAATTAACCGTATTAAAGTCATAGTAGATTCCAATATCTGTTTCTTTTTTAGTGCTGATGATAGTCCAAAGAATACAGGTCTCCTCCTGGGCCACTGACTAACTGGCTATGATTTACTTCAGTGGATTCAGGCTGATTTTGGGAAATAGGGGAGACTTATCTTCATGTACATAAGAAACAAACATGTAAACATATATTTGTGTCTTTTGTTCCTTAGAAGGATCATTTTGCTTTTGCTTGGAAAGATTATTAAAAAGAAGAAAGGACAAAACTTAAAATATATCACATATTTGTATATTTTGCCCCTTTTGTTGTGTGATATTTAAAGAAAAGAACTGATTTCATGGTTTGCATCAAAAGTCTCAAACGCAGTTGAGACTTCAATGTTTTTTTAATACTGTCTCATTGTTTCACTCAGGCATGCATTGTTCTTTCTATTTTCAAAGTGTAGAGCTATGTCTTTGTCTCCCTTGTCTGGAAATTGAGTCACGGCAACTGGACTTCTCTTTTTTGATTTGAAATGTTTAGCTGTACTTTCTTCAGATTTTCCTTAAAAGTAGACTTTAACCAATGATTTATATTATCAACTTAGTACTCTTCATTACATCTACTATGGAAAAGAGTCAGTTTGGTGTAGCAATTAAGGTACCAGGTTAAAAATGGGAAGACTTTGAATTCTAGTCTTGCCTTACGGCAGAGATAGGCAACCTTGGCTCTTTTATGACTCGTGGACTTCAACTCCCAGAATTCCTGAGCCAGCCAGCTTAGGGGATGAAGCATGCTGGGTGGCCTTAGTTTAGTCACACTCTCTTTCAGTCAAAGGAAGCAGGCACTAGCAAACCACTTCTAAACTCTTGCCAACAAAAATGCTGCAACTTGTCCAGGCACTCACTAGGAGTCAATACTTACTTGAAGGTACACACACAAACACACACACATCCAGCTTGAGCTATCTGACATGCAAACTCAACTTTAAAAAACAAGAAAATTCTTTCATCATTAATATCATACAAAATTAGAGAAGTTTGCTCTCTAGCTACGGACAGCTACAAAGAACTCACATAATTTATACTTGTATAAATCAGCAGATTCTAAATCACAGAAAATGCACATGTATATGTATTTCTGAACTAATAGGGTTACTAATACCAAATATGAAATATAAGTGACCTCTAAATTATTTAGGCTGGCTGCACAAATCTCATTAAGCCATTGTTTGTTTTAACATGTTTTTTCCTGAATAAATCAGTAGCATTCATATGATAGGCAAACCCATTAACCATCATGCCATCAGCTTATTTTTTTCATCTCAGTTAATTGTAATTTCTTGATAAGGTAGTTGAAAGCTCAACTGCTGATCAAGACATTTCTTTGTTCTTTGAATTATTTTTATGAACATGTAATTAAAGTTTCTATCGTTTGCTCTATAGGAGAAAGGAGCACAAGACTACAGATTCAGTGAACAGCCAAAGATATCTGAGACTCACAAATGTACTTGTGTAACCCAGGCTGCTTTGAAACAGCTTGTTCATCACAAACAGCTTGTTCAGCCTTCTTTTCTAAGAAGGGCCATGCCACATTCAGTTGATCATACTGTCTGCAACAGGAGACAACCCACTATCTTTCTAGGCAGTGTTTCTGGAGAATGTCTTCTTATCTCAGCCAATATGCTGCACCATCCTCAGTTCCCTATATTTTACAAAAAGCAGAAAACAATACTAGATTGCATAACTGCTGTGCTGTTAAATGTATTTTTAAAAAAAGAAAAGAAAAAAACTGTTGACGGTCACAATCCAATTTAGGCAGCTTTTAGCCGTAAAACAACAGGATCAAAATAAAGATTCATCTCCAAGCCCTGGTAACTAAAAGAAAGATAATAAAAACTCTTTAAAACCTTGGTTCTATAGCTGGACACCGCAGGTGGTCCTTGACTTATAACCATAATTGAGCCCAAAATTCCTGTTGCTAAGTGAAAACATTTGCTAAGTGTGTTTTGCTCCATTTTTATCACCTTTCTTGCCACAGTTGTTAAGTGAATCTCTGCAGTTGTTAAGTTGGTAACATGGTTGTTAAGTGAATCTGGCTTCCCCATTGACTTTGCTTGTCAGAAGCTGATCACTTGACCCCAAGGCACTGCAACCCTCATAAATATGAGTCAGTTGTCAAGCATCTGAATTTTGATCATGTGACCATGGGGACACTGCAACAGTCATAAGTATGAAAAACTGTCATAAGTCACTTTTATTCAGTGCTGTTATAACTTTGAACAGTCACTAAATGAACAGTTGTAAGGAATACCTGTATTTTTGCTTTACCTTAGCCATCTATTTATGACAAATTTATTTTGTAGTAATTAGCAGTTAAATAAACAGTTAATATGTATTTTTCTTTCTTATTGGTAAGATTTAAAAATACGTCTCAGTTTCAGAAAAGGAAACACAGGAGTTGGTTAAACAGAAACCAAACTGGGATCTCGGCAGAACTCAAGTAATAATTTTCTACTCTACAAAACAAATTACAAAATAAATCTGCTGCGTTTAATGAAGGTACCAGAGCATTTTAAGCTACTGAACCATTCCAATCAAGCTCATTAACAACGAAAAGGGAAATTACAGTGTCCACCAAAATTGATATGTGGAAGCTCAGGGAGACTGCAGGATGTGTGAGAGTAGAGGGAGGTGGGGAGCAGAGCAACTTGTGACCTTCCCTGCTATCTTCCCCATCTATTTTGGTTGTGGGAAGCCAGCAGAGAAAGTCACAAAAGGCAATCATGTGACCATGGGATGCTGCAATGGCCAGAAATTCAAAGATTGGTTGTAATTACTCCTCATTTAGCACCATTACAACTTCTAAGGATTGATGAAGAGGTATTAGTAACTGAGGACTACTGTATGCATAGACCATGTCCTCATGTTCTGCTAAGCCAGGTATGACAGTAAGAATGGGGTAGAAAGCTATGGCATGCTAGATAATATCCATTTGTTAAACATCAGATGACATGTCAAATTAGAGCCAGCTCTTCTTCATCTTACATTTTGTTTTGTATCCCAGTTACTTTTGTGGCGATGGCTGGGATGGGGGAAAGCCGCCGCTTGCGGCCGAGAACCACCGGAGGCTTCCAGAAGGTGAGAGGAAGCTGCTGATGTCCGGGCGAACCTACGGAGGCCCAGAGGGGACAGCCGAGGGCGTGAACGCCGAGGGAAGCCTGATGAGCCGTCGGGAGGCTCTGGACTGAGCGGCTGGACGGAGAGCCAGCAAGGCGTGGCTAAGGGAAAGACGGAAATGGACCTGGGGGGGGGGTTATGTGTTTTGGGCAGATGCTGGTTTGCTGCTGGGGTGGGGCTTTAGGGCGTGGCACAGTTATGTAAAGCACTGGGAGCAAACCACTCCCAGTGCTGCCGTTTTGTTTGCTGGAAATAAACCTTGCTAAGCACCTCGTACCTGCATTCCTGGACTGTGCTTCATTGGACGGCGATGGACGGTGGTGACACTTAACATATCCTGCTTGTTGTTTTATTTATCCTTAAAAGGGCAGCGGGAGGGGGAACTATCTTGCCTCATTCATAGTTAGGGAAAGCCAGCCCCATGTAGAATATGAAACAGGGTTCTTAATGGAAATCCAAAATGGTAACAGTTGTTAATGCCATATTATCCACACAAAATGATTCTCCTTTCCCACAATAAAATCTGCAAAACAATGCATTACTTTCTTACCTTTAAATTTGGATCGAATATTTGCCAGTTCTTTGTTTATTCTTTTAATCTCAGCTTCTTTGCTTTTACCTGAAAACACAGGGGGGGGGAAACCTTTCAGTTCAGAGTACAGTTGGTAACAGAAAGAACAGCCTTTAACATCACAATAATTTGAAGGGTTTAAATTGGAGTTTTTCAAATTTGGCACCTTTAAGTAAACAATACCCCAATCAAGAAACTGCCAAAGAAGCCAACAGTGAACAGTCCAACCACAGAATCCAGAAGACCACCCCTACCAACACTGACAGGCAAGCTGCTAGAAAATAAACGGATAGCAAACTGCACTCCTTACTCGCGCTGATGATGTTACCTACTTTGAGTAATGAAACGTCTGCAAGAAAAAGAGAAAGCTCAGAGAGCACCAACGATCCCTCTCGGCAACTTTAAATGTGTGTACTTTAACCCCAAGAACTGCCCAGCCAGAATGCAGGCTAGGGAATTCTGGGAGTTAAAATCCACATATGTTAAAGTTGCCAAGTTTGAAAAACACTGATTTAAATCCCAGCTTCTTTCTCTCATCCTTTTGTAACAGACGGATTGCAAATCCCTTGAAGTTCCTGCTTTGCTATCTCTCTGACCTTTGTTCGCAAAATGATCCTGTTTTGAATCTAGGACAGGCATGTCAAACTTGCGACGTCATGTAACATTGCACGATGTATCAGGACTTTCCCCCCACTGCCGGCAATGGGGTATCGCGGTTTCGGCAGATGCATCCGGCCCACAGGCCGACAGTTTGACCTGCTTGATCTAGGATCTGCCAACAGTAGCCCTTGATTAAAATTTAGAAACCTAAAATTTAGAAACCAATGAAACAGAAGATGATGAAGGAAAAAAAAATACCAAGAGAGAGAGAATGATGCTTAAGGTTACATCAGGATCTTTTATAAATAAGACAGTGACAGCCGGCAACAAACATAAAACTAATGGGAGTCAATGCATTTATGATGGATAATAAGTGTGACTAATAAACTTCCCACTAGCCAGATGACATTTATAGAGATTAATTCCAGCTTCTTGCTGGATGTAACACGTTATGCTGACCAATGTAAAAAAAAAACCTTTTGGCCAATAGTACTTTTAAAGTAGAAAGACAAAAATCATATCATCTTCCTTTCCATAGAGAATTGATAAAGCCATATCAAATATAATTATTTCACTTCATTGAAAAAACAGTGCTGACACAATCCAGCTATTATTATCCATGTTTTAATAACATTGTACACACAAAGACACACACACATACAGAGACAGAGAGAAAGATAGATGGAGGAGGGAGGGAGGGAGATGTGTTTGTGTGTGTTCCTTCAAGTGATTTTTTTTTTTTTTTGAAAACTGAAGGATGTTCTTGATACTGTAAGTGTTGACTGGTTCCAAACACATTTCAAAGTGCTATTGCTTACCTAATGGCTTAGCACTATGCTAAACTCTCTTGAAAATATGGAAGTTCACTTCCTGAAGGCACCCATTCAATACCATTTGGGGGAGGAAAGGATATATTCCTTCAAGTTAATCTTGACTCCTGGCAATTGCCTGGACTAGGCCCGACGTTTTCTTTGCAAGGTTCTTTAGAAATGGTTTGCCATTGCCTGCTTCCTAAGGTTAAGAGAAACTGACTGGCCCAGGGTCACCCTGTTGGCTTTGTGACTAAAGTGGGGCTAGAACTCACTGTCTTCTGGATTCTAGCCTGATGCCTTAGCCACTGCCTTTTTATTTTATGCCTCTAAAGTTTTTTTTAATGCATTTTTCTCTCAACATTTTTTTTATAAGTTACCTAGACCAGAGGTCCCCACCCTTTTGGGCACCAGGGACCAGTTACGTGGAGAGAGATTTTTCCTCGGACTGGAGGGGGCATGGTTTTGTGTACTGCCTGCATCCTGTGTATGGGGCTTTCCTTGTTTGTGCGGACTGGCTGCTGGTATGCCATGGCCCAGTACTGATCCATGGCCCAGGACTTGGGGACCCCTGACCTAGACATTTTGCTGGAAGGCAATTACACCAAATGTAATTAATACGTTTTCCTCAATAGATTTAATTATTTTGCTCAGACATCTTTACATTACCAGGAAAAGGGAATCAACACACTGAACTTCTATCAAAAACAGTTCTTTTCCATTCCAGGCTGAACATTGACCTTCAAACCTTGAATAGTTCTGATTAACAGAAGGCTTATGAACTTCCTTTGAAAGGTCATTTAAACAGATAGGAATGTTCAGTGACGCTCTTTCTACCAATGTTATAAGAACCAGTGAAACTAAGTATATTGTAAAAAAGACAATGCCTCTCATTTTCATACAGTGTCTGAACAAAAAAGAAAAGAAAGAACTCCTTGCATTCCTTAGCTTATTTCTTTCAGAACAGCTCCTACCTATAAAGCACCCAAATAAAGCTGGAATATCTGTCTGTACATTTAAAAACTGAGGAAATCCAGCATGCAAGATCAGAACAAGTTCCAATTCCTTTGAACTTCTGGCAAGAAACAGTTTGCCTTTTCTACCTGACTATCTAATAAGGCACATACTGAAATGGCATGAAGAACTGTATGTGCCTGCACACTAATTTTAAAGACACTAAGGCAACTTTTAAATCATATTTTTAGCAGTCTGGTGGGAGACTTTAAAAGGTAGCTCAAAAAGTGAAGGACATAATTGTGTAGCAAAGCAGGTCATTTTATTATTATTATCAGAAGTCTAAGACTATGTCATTCGATGTTGCAATAGACATGATCCAGGCTTATTAAAAATGTTCAATGTACAATTGCATTAAATAAGGACTTATATCCTAGTTTTATGACTATGTTTGAGATATGATCAGTTTGTTAAAAAAACACACATCTTGCCATGAATTCAATTCCATTTTAAGTTTAAGTTAACATTAATATTTTATTGGGTTCTTAGTCTTCTCCAAGATTGCTTTTCTTCTTACTGATGTTCATTACTAGACAAGGTAACAGGAAACAAAATGTCTGCAAGAAAAAAAGCAAGCTTAGAGAACATAAAGAACACAACAATTCGGTTCTGAACTACAATCTCACAAATTATCTCTGTACATATTGCATCATAATTTAGTCATTGCAAATCATCTAATAGAGACAAGGCTGGTTACAGCTATTAATTACACCAGTATACTTTAACAGCATTTTTTTAAAGTTTACAGATGCGTAATAACTGTTACTCAGTCCTAATTTATTAGTTCTAGAAGCTACAGGCCTTAGAAGTCTGAAAAACAAGCCATTCCCTTGTGCCTTTGTGCTTTATTTTGCATGATTTGCTCTCAGCAGCAGAGAACAAATTTTGCTGATGTGCTCCCTATAGATTGAGAATCAGAGGAAGCTCTATGATGCAGTAAAGATGGCCAATTCCTTGTTAACAGCAAACCAGCAAGTGTAAAAAGTCCATGACTCCTTAGTTCAGCTGAAAAATCAGTTTTCAAGCTGACATGAAACAGGTTTTTGCCGCAAACCTACCAAGTTCACACCAATGGTCTGCTCCTCTCACTTTTGGGAACAGGGAGAGAAAACAATTTTTTAAATACATTGCTTTTCTAGGTAAAAAGAACAACCGCAACAAGTACCCAGTTGAGCTTCAGGTTAAGCAAGAGTAATGGAGGTTCAGAAGTTCAGTGTATCAGTTTAATCTGGTTCTACAAACAAGCTTCTTCTACCCTCATTTGTAAGTTTCTATCATTGTAAAGAATTGCAACTAAATATTTTAATTGGTGTAGATCAACCTAGGCACAAAAAAGCAAGAGCTGATAGCAAAGCAGTACAAGTTCCTTAGTACCACTCAACTCAAAATCTAAACTGCAGAAAAATGATTGAACCTAGGAAAAGTCTAAAATGAGAGGACTTTATAACCACTCCAGCAAGTGTAGCAAATCAACCTACTAGAAGAGAAAAGCAATGGATTGTTTCCAATAAGCAATGTTTGCCTTGGCTGTCTGTCCTCTTCATCAGGTCAAGGATAAGCCCTAATCAACTAAGATCAAAGGAAAGCTACAATGTATGTTCAGTTAGAATCAGCTTCTTGTGCAATATTTTGTTCAAATGAATTTCAAATAAAAAGCAGGGCTTTGTCATTCCCACCCCCACCAAGCTTTATTAACCATTACTGGATAACATTAAGATTTTTACAAATTACATTGGTTATGTGTATTTCATGTTAGTAAAATTACTATGCTTTTGTACCTTTCCTTAAACTGTATGAAATTTTTTATTACACTATGCTTTAATTCGTCTCTAATTCTATCTTATACCCTTTAAGGAACTCACTGTGGTGTATATGCATGTCTCATGCATTCGTTTGAGGGAAAATTTCTCCTTTATAAGGAATAACTTGTATTGTTTACGTTCTTTAATTTGAATGTGACATTGCTTCCGTGTGTGTGTGTGTGTGTGTGTGTGTGTGTGTGTGTGTGTGTGAGAGAGAGGGAGGGAGGGAGGGAGGGAGGGAGAGAGAGAGAGAGAGAGAAAGAGCGCTCACCATCATCATGATTAGGAGTCTAGGTGACAACACTTGTGTAATTTCATTGTAAATGGTTTCTTTCTCCCAGTATATAAAATGTATCAATTATGTTTTAACAGACCAGAGAAGTTTTGGATGATTCATTAAAATAATCAGCACTTTGGGTAGCTCCTTCTGTAACTAATAGTAAACCAACACCTCAAGAGAAAATTCACTAAATCCTCAATACAAGTTCCAGAAAGTAAAGCTAACTATAAATAAGTTTCTTCCACTACTAAACTGTATTTTCTTCAGATGATAGCAGCTTTAACGGGTTAGACCTTATCCGGTAGTCTCTTAAAATTCATTATATAGGCTATAAACCAACAATGTTAAAATATTCTACTTTCTTCTTTGTTCAAGGTCTAGCCTAAACATAAGGTTTAGAAGTACAGTGAGCAAATAAGACCCATCAAGATCCATTGTATACTTTGTTTTATAAGGGTGACTCAAATGTTACTTTTACTGATTTTATAGTTTTTCTTGAATATCTACTACAGTGCAGCAGAACTTGTTGAAAACTGCAACCACACCTTCCATTTCAACAGGGGATAGTAAGGAAGAGGAAAATGAAACAATTGTTAAGAAAAAAGGCAGCACAAAATAAAATTCACTGTTTCACTAATGGTCACCTAACTGGAGGCATACAATATGTTCATTCTTTCCCAGCACAGATTCTTGATACATTATTGCAGATATCTATCTATCTATCTATCTATCTATCTATCTATCTATCTATCTATCTATCTATCTATCTCAGTGCTTCCAAAGCTAATCAATTGAATCTTTTCAGGATATCTTCTGCTATTAATTACAAGATGTGTACCTAGGAAAAAAAATATGGAATGAAGTGCTTCTGAATTCATTACTCTATGAAACAGTTCCCCTATCTATCAACGCATTCTAGGAACTTTAAATAGAAGCCACCAGAAAACTATAACAATGGTGGAGATACAAATATTCTGAATGTAGTTAAGAATTTTCTGGAAGAAAATAGCATTCAGTTGGCAGAATCCTGGCTATTGTTTATTGCAGCAACAATCGTAATGTAAAGGCAAGGAAGCTTCCTGAAATTTAGAAAGCCAGTTTATGTAATTTCTATGAATATTTACAGGCCTAAGCAGAAAAACAATGACACAGTAATTATTTCTCTAGGGTTTTGTATCAGTCAAAGCAGGAAATACTAGTGTTCACAAGCCCGTAAGTCAAATTTATTTTACTTTGGTCCAAAACTAGCATAAGATAACATTCAAAACCAGGAGAATGAATTCTTCCAAACATAATAATCCATGCCTACCATGAGCAAGATAATTACCAAAACATTAAATTCTATAATCTAAATAGGAGAAAAATTCTACAAAAACTATCAAGTAATTTATGATTAAAATATGAATGTTAAAATTATATGTAGTATATTGTTTAAAATATAGAATAACTATATGCTGTTATAAAAGGAATACTATAAATTAGTCTAAGCTATCTATAAAAAGAATATATAAGTGAAAGTATTAAAATATTGTTCTATGAATAGATAGCAGTAAGATAGTTCAATTAAGTGATCAGATGAGAAGATAATAGAAACAGAACCATATGATTATGTAAACAAGGGTTTTGTCAAATCTCTTGCAGGTGATTAATTTCAAATGAATTCTACAAGTAGCTGTTCAAAACTTTGCCTTGTTTTATGGTATAATGGACCAGAAACTGAAATAACAAAGAGGCAGACTACTCAGGATAACCAGAAGTCTTCTAAATGTTCAGAAGAGTTATATTTAGATGTTTTATCAAATGAATACAGGTCAAGTTCAATAGTCTCAGTGTGCCTGGACCTATAGGGAATAGATCCTCCTTTGAAGGAATACTCCTATATCTTCCTTCAAGGATGTAAATGAAAGAACATTACACCATGTCAAAATGAAGCCCTCCCTATGTTTAGGTACATCTAGCTGTCTAAGTTAAGGTACATATATCTTTGACTATCAGTAAAAAAAGAGACTGGGAGTCTTGCTTATGCCAGTATGTGCTCTGCATCCTTATTTGCTACTTTAGAATTTATCTAGCCTGCTCTTAACCTACCAAAACCAGCTGGGAAAGAGAGAACTGTAATAATCCCAATTTTTGCTGAGGATGATCATTTCTATGAACACTGGAATCCATCCTCCAGCATTAAAAGAATCAAACTAGATGGGGGAAAGATAATTTTTTTGCCAGAGCTAAAGCAGAAATAGACTCTAGCCTTTAGTTATCACTAAATAGGGGGGGGGGCAATTGAAACATAACTGGGAACCTGAAATGTTCCTCATAAAAAAATTAGATAAGCTTGGGAAGGTTGTCCGCAAAATTTGGAAAATTGTCTAGTTGAGTATCATATTGTATCAGCATATTTGCTTTGACAATCTGCAGGCTGCTGGTCTACAACCAATCCCTTTTGACTGGAATGAATGAATGAATGAATGAATGAATGAATGAATGAATGAATGAATGAAAAGGATTGCCTCTGAGTATTTTGAACAAGACAGGAGCCATGTGCTTTCCTACATCTAAAGCTGTGGGAAACCATTTCCAAACAAATGAAGGAGACCAATTGGAAGCTAGTTTTTGTGCCAAGAAAGAAAGAAAGAAAGAAAGAAAGAAAGAAAGAAAGAAAGAAAGAAAGAAAGAAAGAAAGAAAGAAAGGATGATCGATCCTCTCTGTTGGACTCCTATGATTCTTCTCAGACTTGTGGGGAAGCTGAATAGAAAGACTGCATTATCTCCATATAATACAATGGTATACATTTCTTTGTCAGCTTGGGAAAATGAAAAGTCAAGTTTAATTAACTAACCATTTATGCAGACATTCAACAAAAGTAGAACTATTATTAGAGATAAAAAAGTAAAATCACAGCTACCAGTTTTTTAGCTGGTGTTGGCCTTCATATGCATCAAGTTCTTCCCAAGAACCTAGGATGTCATCATGTAGCAGTGCAATGCTGGGAGCATAGTATACTTAGATTTCAATAAGGTACAACTTGCTGCTTAGTAAGCTAGAAAAAGGTTGGGATACACAACATCACCACCAGATGGATTTGTAACTAGCTGACAAACTATGCTCAATGAGCAGTCCTCAGTGGTACTACAGCCACATGGAGAGAAGTAAAGATCACCACACCACTGGCAAGAAGATATGGAGCTGTCAGTGCAGTTATAACTATGGTCTGCTATCAAAGTCAGTGCTGGGAGCAACCGCCTCCCAGTGCTCTATATACAGACCCGCTAATCAACCCCACCCCTGCGGGAGAGCGACATATTACCTCCTCACTGTCCAACTGATTGCGCCATCAACATCCTGCCGGGGTATGACAAGGCTCTGTCTTAGGCCCAGTATTCTTCAATATCTTCATAAATAATGTAGATGAAGGAA
This sequence comes from Crotalus tigris, assembly GCF_016545835.1. Classification (NCBI taxonomy): domain Eukaryota; kingdom Metazoa; phylum Chordata; class Lepidosauria; order Squamata; family Viperidae; genus Crotalus; species Crotalus tigris. The sequence continues at coordinate 4,747,138 of NW_024100214.1, forward strand.
TAGAGAGGAATTCATCAAATTTGCAGATGACAATAACTGGCAGAAATAGCCAACATCCCAGAAGACAAGCTCAGGATCCAGAAAGATCTTGACAAACTTGAACAATGGGCCCTATCCAACAAAATGAATTTTAATGTGGAGAAAAGCAAAGTTTTACATTTAAGCAGAAAAAAATCAAATGTGCAAGTACAGATTAGGCGAGACCTGGCTCAAAAACAGTAACTGTGAGAGGGACCTTGGAATCCTAGTGGATGACCACTTGAATATGAGCCAGCAGCTAAAAAATCTAATACAATCCTGGGTTGTATAAACAGAGGCATAGAATCAAGATCACGCGAAGTATTAGTACTGCTTTATAAAATCCTAGTAAGACCACACCTGGAATACTGCAACCAATTTTGGTCACCATACTACAAAAAAGATATTGAGACTTTGGAGAAAGCTCAGAGAAGAGCAACTAAGATGATCAAAGGCCTGGAGACGAAAACATTTGAAGAACAGCTGCAGGGATTGAGTTTGGCTCGTCTAAAGAAAAGAAGAAACAGGGGTGACATGATAGCAGTATTCCAGTATTTGAGGGGCTGCCACAAAGAAGAGGGAGTCAGATTATTCTCCAAAGCACCAGAGGACAGGACAAGAAACAATGGATGGAAACCAAAGCAACCTGGAATTAAGGAGAAACTTCCTAACAGTAAGGACAATTAACCAATGGAACAGCTTGCCTTCAGAAATCGTGGGTGCCCCATCACTGGAGGTTTTTAACAAGAGGCTAGACAGTCACTTGCCTGAAAGGGTATAGGTTCTCCTGCCTGAGCAGGGGGCTGGATTAGAAAACCTCCAAGATCCCTTCCAGCTCTATTCTATTCTAAAACAGTTCATTTAGTGACTGTTCAAACTTACACCGGCATTGAAAAGATGATATATGACCATTTTTCATTCCTACGATTGTTGCAGCATCTCCATGGTCACAAGATCAAAATTCAGGCACTTGGCAACTTATTCGTATTCTAATCTACGTGAGGATCCAAGTAGTGTGGCCTTTTGTAATCTACAGATGGAAATTCTGTCAATGTGCAAATTTTCCAAGTTCTGTCCCAGATATTTTGGTTATCATTATTGTATTATATTGTGCTTTTGAGTCATTTTGATTCTTGGAGACTACCTGGACTATTTAGTCCCTGAGGTTTTCATGTCCACTGCCTGCTTCCTAGAGCCGAGAGTGACTGACCAAAGCTGGCTTTATGCCTAAAGTGGGGTTAGAACTCATGGTCTCCTGGTTTCTAATCTGTTGCTTTACCCACTATACCAACTGGCCTAAACTAATACACAGCCTTGTTTTGGGGTGAAAACAGTATGGCCTTGAGGAATATAATGTCCATATAATATATAATGCCTATAATGTAACTTTCCACTGTGGCTGTAAACAAGAAGCCCCAGACAACATTGTCCATGCAATCCTGCAACCTCAATACATCAGGAACACAACAAGTGTGTGGAGGAAGGTTGCTGTAATTGTCTCAGCCATGGATCTAACCTTTTTGACAATTGTCACAGTGATTCTCCTATGTTTAGAACAAGATTCCAAAGTTCATTCCCTACACAGGAAGCTTTCCCAGAACACAAACAAGCATTCTTTGAAACTAATTAGTTTAAACATAGATGTGTTTACCAGAAAGGCATGGAAGCAAACAATTTTTGGGGCTTTTGGGGTTTCTGACATGGTTTACCTTTGGACTTCAACTGTGGGTAAATTACTATTTGTTGTTGCTCTCCAGGCAATAGTAGTAGTGTACTATATTCTTACTAAATAGCATAGATTATTCACTGCATTTTTAAAAAAAAATTACACAGGTCCAAGCATCTTCCTCTTAATAAAAATCTAAGATGCATCCCCAAACAATTATTCATTTAAAGTAAACACTACTTCCCAAATTCAGTTGCAAATGAGATACAACTCACTATCACTATATAACAAGCTGGGCAAAGCAGTTTAAAAAGGTTTTAACTGACTGAAAAATGTTTTAAATTTTGTTGTAATAGTTATAGTTATCTGATATTTCTATATACTGAAAGTATAACCATGATGCTTAATAACAGTGAAGTTAATTCTCAATAGGAGAGGGGAGGGAGGGAGGGAGGGAGAGAGAGAGAGAGAGAGAGAGAGAGATTTCAGTATATAATCACAGACCAAATTAACAGCTAGGCCAATCTTCATTCAAAGGCAGGCAACTAATTGTAATTTAAGGGTCAACAGAATGATATATTTATGATAGCATTTAACCAGTCAGGCTTCTACAATAAAAAGAGTCCATTTCAAAGGTACTTCCTATTTTTCTTGCAGAACAGGGGCATATGTTAAAGGAGAAGCTGCTGCTCTTGGTAACATATCAAACAAATGATTACTCAATCATTTTACTAAAAATTAGTTCTAGGACAGTCTTCCCTTCACTTAGGACCCTCCAAATACATGAAAATATATTTTTGCATACATTGTCTCAAAATTACACATTGGAAAGTACCAAATCAGAGAGGCCTTTTTCAAGGCATCTAAAGCTAGGCATTCTCAATTTACTCATTATTAGAAGTACCAAAGAGCCTGTGTTCTGGCACAACTGTAAATACAGCCATTAGTATTCTTTAAACAATTCTTAAAATGAATATTGGCTGGTTCACTGAGGTCTTTTTGGCTGACTTTTTCAGTTTTGATTTCCAAAGGTCTTCTGAAGGATAGTCCTGCTGCTAAAAGAAGATTAGGAATATTCTTTCAGCTACTCGGCACAGAATTCCTTAAACCTCAGACTGTGGGCTGCTTTAGCTACAGAAGCCATACTAGCATACATCTAAGTATATACAATTACACAGGTGCAGTTCCTTTTATTGTTGCTCTTGAATGACTTTGTTGTTTAGAAAACAAGTGTCCTGGGAAATGGATGAAAACAGCTACTTTTGTCTTGCTGTGGGGACACAAACAGCTGGACCGTTCCTCTAAACCGGATTCAATTTTAGTAGGCAATGTAGGAGAAGATTTTCAACATATTTTTTTTTTGTCAAGAATAATTTATGCTGATGCAGTTACATATATTTTTTTTTCCAAAAAGGATGAGAAATTAGACTAAGGAAGCCAGAACTGTCTTGTCCTACTTATTTTTGCTGCAGTTTGCCTTCCTTACAGTCCTCCTCCTCCCCAAACAGTGGAGTAAATGCTTGGATGTTTTTATTTCGCTGCATTTCTACAGCCAGGGAAGAGGAATTTATGGAATTTTCTGTCTGGGGGCTAACCAACAAACTTTGATTTGAGAGGGGGCCTCATTTGCCACCTCACCTCGGGCAGTGAAGAGTTTTGAGACTGGGCCGTCAGCTTCCCAGCATAGACCCTCTCCTTATTTTCTTTCCCGAGGCTACACATATGGTAATCTTTTCCTATATACCAGTACTTGCCAAGCTTCCGTTTCCCTCGCAACCTAAGACAGAGCTAACCTTCCTTTCATCTAAGGCCCATTTTCTGGGTTGGTGGGACCGCCATCGAAGTACATTTCCTATCTTTAAACCACCCAGGCAAGAAGAGGCTGCCTTGGCGCAGGCTATTAAGGACTTCTCCGGCCCCATCTACAGCACAGCCCGCGGGGCTTCGCATCGTTACAATCAGCTTTCGCAAAGCAGTTTCAGAGACCTCCCCCCCCCTCCCTCGGCCAACGCGATAGAGACACCCGGCAGCAGAAGGTGGCTCATCGCCAGCCCAAAACGCCGTCGGTGGCGAGAGCGAAGCGGAGCCCTTCCCAGGACGGCCGCCTTCTCATTACGCTTGAAGCCAACCCAGCCCGACGTTTCCCGCGGAGGATCTCTTTCCCAAGACAACCAGGAGCCGCCTCCGTGGGAAAGGAACGGGCAACGCTGAACTCGCTACGGAGCAGAAACAAGGAAACGAGCGGGCTCTCCCGGGAAATAAAGGAACCCCACCCGAAAAAAAAAACAAAAAACCGCGAGCCCCGACGCCCCCGCCGAGCCCTCCTGGCCGGAGGCAAGTTTTCCTCGCCGCCCCTGCCACGCTTACAGTTCCTGATGTCCGAGATGAAGACGGCCAGGCCCCGCATCCCATCCCCCTTCGACACGGCCGGCATCTTTACGCCGAAACAGAGACTCCCACCACCGAGACTGCTGCCGCGATCCGCGCGAAGGACCTTTAGCCTCCGAAGCCGCCTTGCCGCCCCGCCTGAGCGCAAGCGCGACGCCTTTCCGCTTTCGCCGTCCTATCTCGGAGCCGCTAGGCAGCGCCTCGGGGCGCCACCTCGCGTGCGGAGGAAGGGATGTGTCGGCGGGGATTGGGCCGAGTGAGGCTGCCTCAGAGCGACACTCCGTGGCCCCATCGGCTCCTCGTCACTAGCTGTAGCTGCAAGGCCCTCAATCCCAAGGAAGAAGCTCCGCTCGAGCGCCCTTGGCTTCCTCCCGAGGCAGCGCGCATCGTGCTGCGGGAGGAGGAACAGGTGTTGATCCTTCCTAGGCTAGGCGGAGGAAATGGAGCGCAGAACACCGCCTCCGCCATGCCCCTAATGAGAAATAAATCCGCTTGAGCGTTAACATTGGATTTGGTTTACCATCTTCAATCCTCCTGGTGAGTTTAGCCGATTGGACGCAATGAAATATTTCTGAATAAGCACCCCAAAGTTTGCCCTTTTACTGCTTTGTCGGTAGAGGGTATAAAAGCCCCATCTTGCATGGCTCTTATAAGCCCTGTTAGATTTTTCAAACGGTACACAATGCTGTTCCACTGCTTTAAAAAAATAAAAGCACACTATGCGGTGCCATTATTTTTAAAAAATAAAAGCCTAAATGTGGCTTGTTTGTAGCAAATGAGAGAGATGTGTAGTCAAATAGGCTTTAGAAAGCTTGGTTACAACTTTTGAAATTCAGCTGCTTTCCAATCAGTATTTAAAATCAATTATCATTTTCTTTTATTCAAATATTACATTATGTATATGGTTCACCGCAATCAAAATAAACTATACAATAAAATGCTACATTACTGTTGCTATTACTTATCTTCCAAGCCTACATATATCTCACATGCTGTAAGTTTAGAATTACATACTACTAAAGGTTGAAATGAGGGATCCTTGGTGCTCTCTGAGCTTGGTTGTTTTCTTGCTGACATTTCATTACCCAACTAGGTAGCAGCTCAATGCTTTGATTTTGGGTAATGAAATATCTGCAAGAAAACAACCAAGTTCAGAGAGCACCAAGGACCCCTCATTCCTTAATCCTCTCTATACAGCTGCATGTTTGGAACAATACAATGGGGTTTTCCATAAGTATCAATATTCAAAAATTCCACAAACAGCAGCCTTTTATGTGTTACACTTATTGCATGAAGAACTTTCTATGCCCATTCCAATTTTCAAGATGCATTCCTCTAAGGATCTTGTTTTAACAGGCACATTAGTTAATATTGATATGGTATTATAATGCTCTGCTGGCTTACAACTAATAATGTCAGCTTCCCCACTATGCTGTAGTTAGATGGCTATTTGTGGGAGAGATGTGGGTCTAAATCATAGATTGGTCTGTTGACTGATGGTAGATGTAGATAGTCTATACAAGTGAAACTAGTGTGCAATTTCATATTGAGAGTATCTAAGCAGAAAGGACCTTGACAAACTCTAGGACTGGCAACCTATAGGTTCTTATTTATTAGATTTTTTTCTGCCTTTAATATTTTATAAGTAACTCAAGACAGCGTAGATACATAATACTCCTTCCTATTTTCCCCACAACAACAGCCCTGTGAGGTGGGTTGGACTGAGAGAGAGAGTGACTAGCCTAAAGTCACCCAGTTGACTTTCATGCCCAAACTGGGATTAGAACTCACAATCTCCTGGTTTCCAGCTTGGGGCTTTAATCACTATACTAAACTGGTTCTCTAGTTTGCATACATTTTCCACTTCAGCAGTAGTATGGATCATTCTTAATCCCCTTACATAGTCAAGTTGAGTCCACCATTCAAAGATCAATATAGTCATTAAGTAGGGAAAAGTTGCATATCCCTGGACTAGGATTTTTACTCCTGTGAGTCACTATGAGATCACAATGGCTAGTCTTTACATCATTAGACTTTCCATCATATCACAATAGCCTGTCCTCCTTCTTCAGGCAGGCAGTATCCACAGAAAGTCACTCTGGCCATTTCTCTCCTTTGGGCAGGCAGTGCCACAGCAAATCTAAAATATAGCTTGTGAAAAATTCTGAAAAGACAACAGAATCAAAATATGATTTCTCTCTGTTTTGGACATCAGTGCCAGCACAAGCTCAGAAAGGTCAGTCTCTCTTACAGGCAATCAGCAGTGGAAACTGAAGCTAAGCAGGGTCAGGCCAAGGAAATAATAGCAAACCCACTTCTCTTGCCAAGAAAAATTCTATTGCCCCTAGAAGGAATGGAATTGGAGATTTCCCCTCTCCCCCAGAAAAGGAATGGAAGTTATTTGTCCTTGTGCTTTTTAAAAATAAAACTGCAGTACTAAAACTCAGCAAGCCAACATAAAAATCGTATCAAAGCCCCAGGTGTATATCCAATGATTGAACTGGTTGTAAGAAACTTTCAGAGTGATTCATCATACTTTTCTACTAGATACAGTGTTTCCCAAACTTGACAATTTTAAGGCATGTGGACTTCAACTCCCAGAATTCCACAGCCAGCATGGCTGTGGAATTCTGGGAGTTGAAGTCCTCATGCCTTAAAATTGTCAAGTTTGGGAAACACTGTACTAGAAGAAAAATCTGAAGGGGTGGTAACAGTCTGAGTTTTAAAGGAAGAATGGAGGTGGGGTGCTCTCCCTTGATTTTATTCACACAAAAATGGTACTATGTAGGTCAGAGAAATAGTAAGTTAGTATCTGGTGTAAAGACAATTCATGAGTACCAGAGTTTAAGAGGGTATGCAAAGCCAGCCACACTCAGTGCAACATTCCATTGGCTTTACGCCTCCTCAAATGCTAGCTTATGTCTATTCAGATACAGAAGATATTGAAATCCATGAAGTTTTAGGCATTAGTGCATGGGATTTCAGACTTACTGGGAAACTAGGTCCCATTAATTTTGTACAGCTTTGCAGAAAATTCAAAATTAGACTCTCAGATTATACATTTGGACAACCATCCAAGGTCAGAAAGAACTTTGTGATTTAGTAGCAGCCTTGCAATCTTTAGCAGAAAGATGTAGTTGAATTGGCTAAGAATTAGTGAAACAACCTTGAATGTTTCTTTTCAAATACAGAAAAACTCTTAACTCCTTGTTGCCAACTAGTTCTCATCCAATTTTTTGCAACTCAGATCGTATAGCTCAAACTTTGATCAAATTGAAATAGTTTGCCTAACTCTGATTAAACTGAATTCAGCTAATGGAATTAATTTCAGTTTTACACCACCAGCTTCTTTCATCACTTTTTATGAACATTTTGTGTCTTTTTGACTGGACCTAATAATGTAATCTCCCAGTTAGGGATTGTTATCCAGTCTTTTTATGTTTTTGTTATTGTTTATATTATTATATTATTGCTACACAAACATACCCTCTAATGTAGCTATTTTTAGGTTGATGTTTTGCCATTGCTCTGCTATATTGAGCCTGCTTAAGCCTATTTAGTAGGCTCTTTCTCCGTTGTAATTCTCTGCTGTCTCCGAAGCGGGCTTCCAATGACTTAGTTTTACCGTGTGACCTGGGATATCTCGCTAGAGCTCCCTCGTTATCAGCCACTTTATTATGAAGTCACACTTATCACAAAAAAAAAGACAAAGAAACGGCTCCTTTAAAAGGCGTGCACTCCTTGCCTCTGATGTTTTTGTTTCACTTCCGAGTCGAGGCAGATCCGGTTTACAGAAGGAAATCAAGGGCGCGAATGCGAGTGCTTGAAAAGGTGGGAGGGGATTGGAAAAGACAGGCTTGGGTTGAGCTGCACCCAACGGGTCAGCCTCTACTAATCGTAGCTCTTCAAAAAGTCCGTATTTCCCGCTAACAGTCTATTCACACTAGCAGCTTCCAGTGCTGTAATAAGCAGGGCCGGGACACGCCACCGTTTCTGGAGAAAACAGGTTGAGGACTCTGCGCTTAAAGTGGCCAATCTAGTAGGCGCGTCATTTTGCAGAGCAGTAGAATTTAGTGGCGCATACAACAGGATTGCCTTGCGATCCCTCTTTAATCTGGTTTGCTCGGTTGTGGCTTCGTATGGTACAGCCAGAGACTAGTAACGGTGGTTTAAAGTTTAAACTAATCTCATAACGCTGTTGAGTTCGGGGGGGGGGCGGATTTGTGAATTGAAGGTAATACTTTTGAGGGAGGTAACATTGAAATATTACTTAGAAAGAGTTGTGGTGGTATAACAAATCAAATTCTGTGGAATTTGTATACGGGAATTGGAATGGATTCCTTTCTTACAGATGGAAAAGCAAGCGACAGATCTTTCTAAATCTGCAAAATCCTCTTGGATCCTTATAGTTTGTATTTTCAGGTCTTTCCCTAGTTTTAACTTTTGCATAGTGGGTTACTGGGTATCAGTTTGAAAAACGTTGTAAAAATATAATTTACCCATCTGGTATTTTTATAATGGGGAATGGAATAAGGTAAACCATTTGATTAGAACTAGTGGCCAGTAAATTGGGTGGGAAATGAAACAGTGGGTTGTGCCCATTGCACATTCACATTAATACAATTTTCGGTGACCATGATCTTGGCTTTCCACTATATCTGGGAGTGAGAATTGTTGTGACGTATTCTAGTTAGTAGCTTCACATCAGATTTGCATTGAAAATTAGTTCTGCTGTTTTTTAAGTGTCTCAATGCATATTTCAAAAGAGGGAAGGCCCCTATTAAGATGCTGCTTGAAAACTCATTGTTTTGATGCCACCTTTTAAATTAAAGTGTTTTCTAAAACCCCATCTAATTAATTAAAGTTTGCAGCCCTTTATTGGGTGCTATCTGACTTCCACAACAAAGTCTATAATTTCCAGACAATTGACTTGAGTAAATCTGTCAGAGCGGAAACATTAATTGTAATGGATTTGAAAAGATAACAAATTGATTTAACTATACAGCTTTTGTGGATTTAGAGCTATAAAAGTTTATGCCACAGTAATTACTCTTTGGAGGCTTGCCATTCCCCCCTCCCCAGAAGACATGTATATTGTTTTAAAAAAATGCTTAAAACTTCCTCCTCCGCAAAGTCTGTTAGTCTATGGCTGAAGACACTAGAGAATGTAACCTTTAGCAGACTTTAACTGGGTAGATACAAGAGATACTGTACATTTTTATTCGGCATTCCATTTGCAGATGGAAAAGCAAGCGACAAATAGATCTTCATAACTCTTCTGCAAAATTCTCTTGGATCATTTTAGTTTGTTTGGGGTTTTTTTTTTTTTTTGCTTGCTTGCTTTTGAACTCTGGGTGACAATCTGACAAGCTTTACTGATAATTTGTCTACATGTCCAATTATGGCTGCTACTTGACCCTTCTACACTGAATGGAAAGGATAGATTGGATCTTGAGTTGTGTCCTCTGTCTATCCAAAGAAGATGAAACATGAAGAATCATATAGCTTCTGGGACATCTTCCTAGCCATTCTTAAAGCAATCCATTTGTGTGTTAAGTGTTTCTGGTCTTTGTGATACAAATATAAAACTTAGAATATATATATATTGCAATTCTGTAGCTATGCTTGCATCATAGTGCTGAAGAAAAGTGAGTGAACAGAAAGTCCTCAACTTAACAACCACTACTGAGCCAACATTTATGTTAAGTGAAAAATTTGTTAGGTGAATGTTGCCCTATTTTATGACTTTTCTTGCCACATTTGTTAAGTGAATCACTGCAGTTGTTAAATTAGTAACATGGTTGTTAAGTGAATCTGGCTTCCCCATTGACTTTGCTTGTTGGAAGATCACAAAAGTTGATCACGTGACCCCAGGACGCTGCAACCAACATAAATATAACCAGTTGTCAAGCATCTGAATGTAAATTACATAACCATGGGGGATGCTGCAATGCTCATAATTGTGAAACACGGTCATAAGTCACTTTTTTCAGTGCTGTTGTAACGGTCACTAAATGAACTTTAGTAAGGCAAGGACTACCTGTATATGGCACATTTTAAAACTCCTCCCATGTCATGCTTTCCCAAAGTTGGGCGAATCCAAAATCTCTGTCATCCTGGATTTCTGACTGAAGGCTTGAAGTGCACAATGTCTGTAGTTAAAGAGATCCATGACAGTAGCTATTCTGAGAGTATATTAAAGGCAAGTCCAAAAACTTGTATAGAATGACGGTCCATACAAAGTTTCCAGAAATATTAAAATGGGGGGGGGAATGAAATTGCAAAAAGGGAAGCACATACAATGTTAATTTGGGGACACCATACAGAAGTCATTTTAAATCAAATGAATATACTTTGTTCAATTATTATATATCTGTTTATTTAATTTAAATTTTTTTTAATGTTACAAAAGTACTAATAAGATGCTAATTTTTTTAGATACTAGTATGGAATTTAGGAGAAGAAAGCAGGCAAAAAGGCAGTCCTCAAAACTCTTGACGGTATTATAGTAAAACAAGGAAATGTTATCTGTTCTAAACCAATGCTGAAAGCACCAATTAAAAAAAGTTAATGCATGCTTATTCAAATGAAAGTACTCTTTTTAATTTGAACTATTGCCAGAGGAAAAGCTAGATCATTGGGGGAACATTGCAAACGCTAATAGAATCTTATTCTTGAGGGGACTGATGCTGGATCTATTCTTTTTAATTTTCCTTTACCTTTATTAGTATCTAAAAATTATCGAAATTAGATTGTTATTCAGTGTATAAGATGTCTGTTTCTATCTTCTTCATCCATAGACGTTAGACTCAAATAATTAAAGTTGCCATGAAATGTATCTGCGTTGGTCTTATTTTTGCCCTGGTTTCTCAGTTGGCTGATGCTACATTGTCAAAGACAGATTTGAAAAAAGTTTCCTCAAAAACTCTGGAGGAAAAGGTAGGAGAACATGGTTGATTTTCTGGCATTAATCTCTGATTAGCAAAGATTCTTATCAAATACTGTGTGAATGTTGTACTTTGACCCAGCAGTATTTTTTTTGAATATACACAGAGAGTACTTGACAGAAATCTATTAATTTCACAATGGTCTTCTTAATTTCTAATTAGATAGTTCTGGAAAGCAGCTCTCTCGTAGGAAATATAAAATTTTCATTTTATAATGCTAAATAATGTGTTCTATTTGTTAACAGCATTTCGTTTATATGCATAGTTGTGGATGTTTTCTTCTTTAATTTTAAAACCAAAACAATAGCAATGCACTTGTGGTCATTCTGTTTCTCTGTCTAGGTAAGGATATATCTCTGCAATGATGACCCGATGGGGCACAGGTTGTCTAGTATTATCTAAACCCAGAAAGTAAACTTAAGTGTAGTTCCCTCTTCTAGCTGTTAGCACAAAGAAGAAAGTGGCCATTCAAAATAGGATCTTTCTATCTACTGTTTTTTTCTGCTCATATGGGATGTGAAACAGGCACAAAATGGGTATGAGAGGAGATTGAGATTTTCCTACTTTGATTCTAATCCTAATTAAGCTATTACAAACATTTTTCAACATTCATCATATCAGATAAATCAGTTATCCTGGAAGGTGTCAGACTTGAACGGAGTTATGTGAATCGATCAATAATAGTAATAGTAGTAGTAGTAGTAATACACCAATAGTGTTATAGACTGAATTCTCTAGATGAGGCAGCAATCACTATCACTTTCAGCTTCCAATTGTGTGTTTCTGCAGCAACATGAACAGATTTTCACCAGACATAATTATTGAGGAATAGATAGGCTACATAAAACTTCGTATTTTAAATTTGCTTCTGTATGAAAGACCTCAGATTTTCCGAGGTGATTCCAAATATTAGTTCTACTTGTAGATGTACAATTATCAAAGCATTGGATGTCAATTATTGTAAATATATTAGAAAGTAATGATCCAAAGTCCAAAGGATTTTTAGTAGATAATGTTAGAACCATTGTTTACACTAGGGAAGTTCAAATTGGTAGAAAGAGATGACCAGGGAGATCTTCACTATTCTTCCTTGTACTTTTCAGATAGTTTTGATCCCTCCAGGGCAGCATGAGGGGTAACGTAAGGGCCATGAGAAAGGGAGAGTCAACTAAATCACCTTCCACCCTAGGCTGGATCTCTCTGCTTCTGTGTAGTTTGGGATGTGGTCTAGCGTTGCCAAGAATATGCTGAATTTAAATTTGGTCATATATTCCCTGCAATACTTTTCTTTCATTTCTAGAGAATGTACCATTCCCTTTTCAGAATTGCCATCTTGGTTATGATTATTGACTTAGCAGCTAATCCCATCTGTTTCCAGTAGCAACGGACTTGTGTTCATAAGTAGGGTTTGAAAATAAGAGCTTTCTCTGTGTTTTCCCCCATCTTATATTTCTAAATGCACTACTTCACTATTAGGTTTTGGTCCTGTAATTTTGAAGCCCTCTAAAGATATTACCTTTCCTTGAATTGTGTGCTAGCAATCTCTCTAAATCAATTCTACAATAACTTTATTTTGACAGACACGTCATTCAAATCAAACAGTACAGGAGCGTGGTTTAGTAGTTATTGATCCAACGGCAAAGGATATTGTCCTTGAACACAAAAGCTATTGTGCTACAAAAGGACGTGAACACTCCTTCAAGGGAGAAACTTTGGGCTACATTACACCTGTAAGTATGGAGTGAAGTTGAGGTGCAACAGCTGGGTGATTTTGGGCTAGTCACTGTCTTTCAGTCCAACACACCTCACAGGGTTGTTGTTGTGGGGAAAAATAGGAGAAGAAAAATGTCTTGGATATGTTTGCCGCCCTGAGCTATTTGTAAAAAAAAATAATAATAAAGGCAGGATATTAATTAATTAAACAGTGTAAAAATACAGGCTTCTTTTGTGAGGGGATAAGTCCATGGTAGTGAACCTATGGCACGTGTGCCACAAGTGGCACACAGAGCCCTCTCTGTGGGCACACGCACCGTTGCCCCAGTTCTAGGCCTTCAGCTGGGTTTTATAAAACCTTTTCGCTTTAGGCCTCCACCGCCGTGTGCAAAAAAAAAAAAAAAGGTTCAATCAATGAGTCAATTTCAACTTCTCGTGGGAAAAAAAAAGATCTCGCAAATTTGGAATTGATTGAATTTTTTAGTCCCACCCAGCCATTACCACCGCAGCCACGCCCACACAATGGGCCATGCCTACACAATCAACCACACCCACACAATCGGCCACGCCCACCCAGCACCAATGATACATAAGTGGGTTTTGGGTTGCAGTTTGGGCACTTGATCTCTAAAAGGTTTGCCATCACTGGGATAGGTTAAACTAGAGTTGAGGACCTTAATCTAGTTCTTTCAGTATAATTTACATTTGAAGATAGTAAATAATGTAGCAAATATGTTTCCATACTATGTTCCTTTTCTTTTCTTTTTATAGTGGAATAGCCATGGCTATGATATTGCTAAAACTTTTGGAAACAAATTTACAACAATTTCACCAGTCTGGCTGCAGGTGAAGAGAAGAGGAAAAGAGAAGTTCCAGGTGACAGGGCTCCATGATGTTGACCAAGGTCTGTGCTTTCTATCTTCTACCTAAGACCTGTTTCTAATGCTTCTACTGTCAGGCTTTCCAGTGTTAACCTTGTATTATGAAAACCTGCTGAGTTGTATAGAAATATTTCTTTCTCATGGCTGGTAGGAATGAAGTGTAGCCAATTTATAATAACTAGATATATTCTATGCAATACAAAATACATTTGATCAATGTAATAATGTCCCCATATTTTTATTTCAGCTAAGAATGTTATAAAATCCATACCGAAGTCATATTAAAAAGAGAGATTGGCACATCTATGTCAATTTTCTAGCCATATTCTCATTCATGAGGTACTTAAAGAGAGAAAATGATGCATGCTTGTGTTTTCAAATTGTGGAGGCTTTGACCTAGTGTTCAAGACACAAATAGAAGTGGCATCTGTAACAAAATATTACTATGTATTTTGATTCCTTATTAAAAGTGCTTTTGCTCAAGGTGGTAGCTGTTAGCGCCTTACCCCATGATATTGTACATAGGAGATGCTTAAATAGACCCATTAATTCTGCCTTACTCCCATTTTTCCATTTTCTTTTCCAGTGACATTTAACATTCAGTAAATAGTCCCATTAAGCCAATGTGGGATGTTTTCCTAAATTTCCCCCCTTCTGATACCGTGTACTTTTTTAATCTCGTTCATTTTCAGAGCATTTTTACATAGTTTTTATTGCTTCTCCAAATTCATCCACAACCCACAGTACTGTTTTCACACTAACCTTTTTGGGTGCAACCATTGCAAGCATGGATGCAGTGAAACTTACTTATTCAATCTACAGTATGTGTTGAATATATAATGGGGAAGGCTGGACCCCACTTTGCATCTTAAGAAGACAGAACTCTTGGAATAGCTCTTCCAACAGGAATCCTTTATTAAGAGAAAATGGTTGCAGGCATGCTAGACAGGACTTGGGGTTCAAGCTCTCCCATTCAAGGTTTTAAGGGGTTCCCCAGTAGTCCCACCCAATCAACCCCCCTTCCAGTGATAGTTTCAAGTATCACAATTCCATCCCCTTTCTTCTTCCGTCTGGATGGAGACTTCAGATAACTACATGAAAGGCAATTACTCTTCTTTGATATGTTAACGCTTAGAGGCCACAATAAACACACATTCAGTCCTTTGAAGTGTGCTGAAGGAAGTGAGGGCCATAAAGCCCCTTTGCTCTCCCCCTTTTCTCCCTCTTATGGCAGAATCCAGAGAAGGCAGAATTGGGAGTTTCTATGTTTGATAATTAAAGATGAAATATAATTGGATTCTGACATCCGGCCCCTCTTAACAATAAGAGAGATCCACCAGGGGTTCGCCTTCCGAGCTGTCATCTGAGGCATCCACCGTCCCTGTGGTGTAGGCTGGAGTTCTTTCCCCTTGGTGAGCAGAGGTGGGGTTTTCTGCAATTTCCATCATTTTCATGGCTGTTTCTTTTGGCTTAGCTGAATACCCTCTGGGTTTGTTGATTGGGGATCTGTCTGGGTTGTGCTGGGGGGCCTTTGAGCGGCATTCTACAGCTCGATGCCCTTCTCTTCCGCACTTGAAACACCCCATCTGCTTCTTGGCTGTATCCGATGATTTCACCGGTTGGTGTGTCAGCTCAGGCGGGGGGCGGCTCCATTGTTTTCCTCGGCGATGCCTCTTCAATATGTCGATCTCTGCTTCCTCTGCCAAGACGTACCATTCCTCAAGTCGATGTGGGTCTCCTCGGGGCAGGCAAGCATCATATAGATCATAGTTTAGTCCGTCTTTGAAACGGCCAAGGAGGATGTCTTCTGGCCAATTCAGTTTGCTGGCAATGGCTCGGAATTCTTGTGTATACTCAGCCACTGGGCGTTTGCCCTGCCTCATCGTTGTTATTCTTTCACGGGCTTTGCGATCAGCCAGGGGGTCTTCAAATCGTCTTCTCAACGAGGACATGAAACGGTTGAAGTTACTGAGTTCTGGGGCATTGGAGTCATGCAGGTTCACCACCCAATCTGCAGCTGGTCCATCCAGGGCAGATTGCACGATCCGGATGCGGGCTTTGTCGCTGGGGATGTCCTGCCCATATTCCTCCATGTAGCTGAGGACTTGGGTTAGGAAAAACCCCAAGCGTGTTGGCTCCCCTTTGAATTTCACCTCCAACGGTGGACGTCTTGGAATGGATCGGTGCCTCCATTGTGGGTGGTAGTGTCTTCCGTCCAGATTTCCATCTGTGGTCCGGTAGGGGGTGGGAGCTCCTGGATCAGTAAATGTCCCTGGGGTTGCAGGTTCCACGTCCCCCTCGGTGTCTCTCCCTTTGTGGCTCCAGGAACTGGGGCGGGCGTAGGGCTCAGGAATCTCCTCTCCTAGGGAGCTGAGAGTTCTCTTCATCAGGTCAATAGCTCTCTCTAGGATCCAGTCTGAGTACGGCATACAGCTTCCTCCCTCTTCACTTGCGTGCAGGGATTTCTCCATCTCCTGCTTCCATTCTGGTTGCTTGGTCCCCCGTCTCAGGGTCACTTTTCTTGATTCCTTTCCCCACTCGCTTTTCTTTCCAACGCCCATCGACCAGCGAGGCTTGTGGTCCTGTGTCTCCACCACTTCTTCTTCTGAGAAATCTGGCCTCTCGGATCCCAACATCTGGCAAGGTTCCAACTGGGTCAGCGGCTCTCTTTCCAGGGAGTTTTCTCCCTCTCTTGCTTCGTTGTCTGACATGGTAAATTTTTGCAAAATCCCCCGGCAAGGGTCTACCTTCCAGGTGGATTAATTTTGCAAGTCCTGTCTAATGTAAGGACCCACCCCACTTTGCATCTTAAGAAGACAGAACTCTTGGAATAATTCTTCCAACAGGAATCCTTTATTAAGAGAAAATGGTTGCAGGCATGCTAGACAGGACTTGGGGTTCAAGCTCTCCCATTCAAGGTTTTAAGGGGTTCCCCAGTAGTCCCACCCAATCAACCCCCCTTCCAGTGATAGTTTCAAGTATCACAATTCCATCCCCTTTCTTCTTCCGTCTGGATGGAGACTTCAGATAACTACATGAAAGGCAATTACTCTTCTTTGATATGTTAACGCTTAGAGGCCACAATAAACACACATTCAGTCCTTTGAAGTGTGCTGAAGGAAGTGAGGGCCATAAAGCCCCTTTGCTCTCCCCCTTTTCTCCCTCTTATGGCAGAATCCAGAGAAGGCAGAATTGGGAGTTTCTATGTTTGATAATTAAAGATGAAATATAATTGGATTCTGACAGGAGGCTTTGACCTAGTGTTCAAGACACAAATAGAAGTGGCATCTGTAACAAAATATTACTATGTATTTTGATTCCTTATTAAAAGTGCTTTTGCTCAAGGTGGTAGCTGTTAGCGCCTTACCCCATGATATTGTACATAGGAGATGCTTAAATAGACCCATTAATTCTGCCTTACTCCCATTTTTCCATTTTCTTTTCCAGTGACATTTAACATTCAGTAAATAGTCCCATTAAGCCAATGTGGGATGTTTTCCTAAATTTCCCCCCTTCTGATACCGTGTACTTTTTTAATCTCGTTCATTTTCAGAGCATTTTTACATAGTTTTTATTGCTTCTCCAAATTCATCCACAACCCACAGTACTGTTTTCACACTAACCTTTTTGGGTGCAACCATTGCAAGCATGGATGCAGTGAAACTTACTTATTCAATCTACAGTATGTGTTGAATATATAATGGGGAAGGCTGGATTGGAAGAATGAACATGAAACTGAAGGAAGAAGCATCATGTAACTGCACTATGCACATGTGGCCACTTTGATAGCTGAAAATGTAAATGGGCAAAGTTCTCATAATAAAAATCAAGAACTTACACAAAAACCTACAAGACAAAAAAATCAAGAACTTGCCAAAAAATTTGAACCTCTCATAGTGGGGAGCAAATCAACTCTCTACTACAAAGACTCCATAAAAATCAAATACCTAAAAGTAGAATATGAAGTTATGATTTCATTCATTGTCACAGCACGCTTCATGTCCATGAGCCAGAACTAGAAAAAGAATCACATGAAGTGTTAATACTACTTTACAACACCTTGATAAGGCCAAACTTGGAATACTGCATCCGGTTTTGGCCACCACGATGTAAAAAAGATTGAAACTCTAGAAAGAGTACAGAGAAGAGCAACAAAGATGATTAGGGGACTGGAAGTTAAAACATATAAGGAACGATTGCTGGAATTGGGTATGTCTAGTTTAATGAAGAGAAGGACGAGGGGGGACATGATAGCAGTGTTCTAATATCTCAGGGGTTGCCACAAAGAAGAGGGAGTCAAGCTATTCTCCATAGCGCCTGAAGGCAGGACAAGAAGCAATCGATGGAAACTAACCAAAGAGAGAAGCAACCTGGAACTAAGGAGAAATTTCCTGACAGTTAGAACAATCAGTGAAACAATCTGCCTCCAGAAGCTGTGAATGCTCCAACACTGGAAGTTTTTAAGAAAAGACAGGCCAGCCATTTGTCTGAAATGGTATAGAGCAGGGATTCTCAACCTTGGCAACTTTAAGACTTGTGGACTTCAACTCCCAGAATTTCTCAGCCAGCAAAGCTGGCTGAGGAATTCTGGGAGTTGAAGTCCACAAGTCCTAAAGTTGCCAAGGTTGAGAACCCCTGGTATAGAGTTTCCTGCCTGAGCAGGGGGTTGGACTAGGAGACCTCCAAGGTCCCTTTCAACTCTATTATTATTATTATTATTATTATTATTATTATTATTATTATTATTATTATTATTATTAGCAGCAGCAGCAGCAGCAGCAGCAGCAGCAGCAGCAGCAGCAGCAGCAGCACTACACAATACATTTGATCTAGCAAAATACACTAAGATTGAAATACCCAGAATCATGGATGTCATCAATCTCTGCCTCCCTACCTACTTTCAGTTTGATGGGCAAATATACGAACAAATCAGAGAAACACCATGGGATCACTACTTTTAAGACTTATAGGAGAAACCATAACGCACCATTTATAAACTATAATACCTCTACACATACAACCAAATGTATGGATACGGTAGGTAGCTAATACCTTTGTCATAATAAAAAAGGAATAACTAGAGAAGACAAATAAAATAATATGTTCAAAGAAATAAAATTCACACAAAAAGAATAACAATACTTTCCCCTTCCTGGATATCCTCATCAGCAGGAGAAATTACCATGAATTAGAATCACAAATCTATCAAAAAACAATCCACATTAATAAAGTGCTCCATTATAGCTGTGTATATAAAGTGTTCATATACAGCTCCAAGAGGAGCTGTATTTGAACATTATTCAAATGAGCATAAACACACTGCAATAATCCAGAACATCAGAAAAAAAGAAAAAATGTCTATACATTTTTTAACAGCAAAATGGATGACCATGCAATTTCTCCAAAAAATTAATGAGCACACATTCAGTGACCATTCATACTTGCAACAGTGCTGAACAAGTGGTCCTTGAAGTTCTGACTCCCCGTGTCCTGTGATCACATGATTACTATTTGCAACCCTCCCCACTAGCTTCCACAAGCAAAGTTAATGGGAAAGTCAACAGGAAGTTGCAAGTTGCAATGGACATGAAAACTGGACTTTGAAGAAGCAAGAATATGTTTGTACTTCAGTGTTGAAAAAGACTTTTGAGAATACCATGGACACTCAGGAAAAGAAACAAATGGATCATAGAATAAATCAATCCAAATTTCTTGTTGGAGGCACAAATGACCAGGCTCAAATCATCATGTCTTAGATTGTACATTTGAAGACCTACCTTTTTGCAGAAGTCAGTGAAAAAGGAGAAAAGAGGACAAACCAGAGCAAAGACGATGGAATTGACCAGTAATGAAGGTCACTCCGGTTGCTAAAAGTCAACATTTACTTGTTGGCACATTATTTATTTATCTATCATTATATGATGTTGGGAAACATCCAGCTTGGCAGGGAAGTGGGATCAAAAGCAGAGTTAGCCTGGAGTCATTGCACAACTGCAAAAAGGTAATTCTTCTGAAGGGTAGGCTGCCAGATTCCTCTACTATAGGCAGAAAATAATAGCTAGCTCAAATTCTACATAAGTGGGTCTGCTTGTTATCGCCTGACATATTTATCTTTGATCTTTCCATCAATGTATTGTAGAAAGCCACCTTGATATAATAGTTAAAGGCTAGAAACCAAGAGACTATGAGTTTCAGTCTTATTAAGCATGATGCCAGCTGGATGACTTTGAGCCAGTCCATTTCTAAAAATATTGCCAAAAATCTTCATGGACTTGTCCAGGCAGTTACCAGGAATCAAGGCTGATTTGAAGGCACAAGATTATTATTAGTTTCTAATGGAAATATGTTTTTTGCGGATATAAGTTGCCTTGATTTTATCTATATTTGTATACTTATTTACTGTGAATAGTTTTGAAGCTGCAATAGCCAGCTGAAAGCAAAAGAATTGGGTGCAGAAAATGAAATTTATCTTCCTATGTGTTACCCTGCTCTTAACAATTTGTACAGTTTTATATTGGGAGGGGGGAAACAGAGAGAATTAGAAGCAATTTATTAACTTTGGCCTTTATGTAATTTTTGTAGCAGAACCACTTCTAATCTGGTACCTTCCAGATGAGTTAAATTGTGAGTGTTGTTATTCTTGGTGATCACAGCCAATACAAGTTTGGATGTTGCTTACAAGAGTTATATTTGACCATAGCTGAAAGGTTAGCCCAGCTGTTTCCTTTATATGCCCAAAGCAGAAGCATTTTAAAAGTTTTACATAATTATATTAGAGATATTCTTTTGTGATAAGCCATATTCAGTATGAATCTTTGAATGTTATCTTTTACAGGTTGGATGAAAGAAGTTAAGAGAAACGCCAAGAACATCAAAATAGGTAAAATTTTAATTAACTTTTCACATTCAAATTGTAGAAGGCTTGCAGTATAAATGGATTTATCTCCCCCCCCCCATCTTAATTGCAGTTATATTTTCGATGATCACTCTCTTTGTTTGACCTCTAGGGAAAGTAGTATGTTGATTTAGTTTAGTCTATAGTACAATCTAGCAAGGCTGTCCTCGTATTCTTTATTATTGAGAATTGAATGCTTACCTATACTTTAAAATTATATAAATCTTTCTGGAACAAAGATGAGGTAGTGTAATATACGTTAACTAAAGTATGTTAATTAAAGAGCTATTACAGCAATTCTGTGTTCCTATATTCACTTGTCTAGCAAAATTTATGATGGCTAACACTTTAATCCCCAGTGTTGAATTCCATACGATCTAGATATGTCACAGATCTTTCACTATTGCAAAATGCAAATAAAACCTGGAAATCCACAGTACATTCTGAATCCTTACCAGACATACTATTAACTAGTTTGAAATAAGGGATGCTTGCAGAGATGATGTTGTTAGGGATGAGATGCTGTAGGAAAAAGAAAAATTGCTGTTTGGATAGACTAAGATAGCTTAGCTTTGGTGTTCTATGTATCCTCATAACTAGGTGAATGAAATGAGTTATATATGAGGCTCTTCTTTAAGATGGTGTTGAAGTTGTAACAGGTTCATACTGTATCTTTAGAACCAAACCATTGTGATAACAAAATACATATCCTGTCCCTAAGCCCCGCAGTGGCTGCCTCAGAGAGACCAGGCTCCATTAAAAAGATCGACAATAGCTTTTAACCAACTACTTGCAAGTATATCTCCTCTAGTACCAGCCAGTTCAACTGCTGAGATCATCTTGAGCAGTGTTTCTCAACCTTGGCAACTTTACGATGTGTAGACTTCAACTCCCAGAATTCTCCAGCTAGCATTGCTAGCTAGAGAATTTTGGGAGTTGAAGTCCACACATCGTAAAGTTGCCAAGGTTGAGAAACACTGAGCTTGAGGGATCCTGCCCATAGTTCCACCTATGGGTCTTTAGGAAGTGGGGCTGATCCTCCTCCTATCTGGTTTTAAAGGTAGTGTAACTGTCATTAACTAGATAACCACTCTCTCTAATGCAGGCATGTCAAACTCACGTCACGTGATATCACGTGACATATTGGACTTTTTTCCCATTGCCGGCACTGGGGTGGGCGCAGTTTCGGCGTGACGCATCCAGCTCACGGGCCGGCAGTTTGACATGCCTGCTCTAATGCATGGGTTAATTGTTGCATATTTTACTTTGGATTATAGTGTTAATTTACAATTACTTACTGAACTGTTATTGTTCTTTTCAGTTTTGTCTTATTTTCCATGGTTGGGGTTAGGGTTTCGTCATACTTATAAAAACTAAATTTCTTATGAAGAAAAATAATGGCCATTTCTATGTTTTGTCCCTTTTTTATATATTTAGTCCCACGGATTTTATTTGAAGATTGGTCTTATCACGATTTTGAAACCGTATTTGGCAGTGAGGATGAGATAGAAGAACTTTCTAATATTATGATTCAAATAGCCAAGGTAAAATAATATCCCTTAGAACTAAAAACAACAAGCACTAAAGTTATTGTTTAAAATGATAGTAATAGTAAAAATAAATTAAAGTGGCACAATGTTCAAGTTAACTTATTTTGAAAATCATATTCAGTATTGAACAAATGAAAACTGACCTCTAGATGTTGAAATACAGGTAGCAAAAGCATTAAAACCCCAAAGCAAGTTGAACAATTTTTTGCAGGATGCCTGAGACCTTATCAACAGTAAATAACAGGCTTTACAATATTTATTGCCGTGGATATTTTTTTTTCTTACTCAAATTTTTCTATTCTTTTAGAGTGAAAACTTTGATGGTTTTGCAATTGAAGTATGGAATCAGCTAGGAAATCAAAAACAAACGTAAGTCCAGGGCTTATTAAGATATATGCCATTTTTTTGGGGGGGGGAAGTATTTGAACTATTAAGGGCTGCAATGAAAATCATGTTTATTTAAAGCAAATCTAATTGAAATCATTGTGATCATACCAAGGTTTTTTTTTTTTTTTTTTTTTAAAGAGCCTGAAAGCACAGTGTAAGGAAGTCATTGTCAAGAATTTCCTATTAAAGAACAAGCCTTCTGATGCTATGGTTCAGTGTGGGAATTTCTTTGTGCATGCTATTCTGGTAGTTTAGGGTAATCTGGGCAAAATTGTAGGAACACCATAAAGTAGAGTTCCTTAACCGGTAACGTGTTGGGGACCGGTAACGTGGAGAGAAGTTTTTCCGTGGAGCAGAGGGGGCGTGGTTTTGTTTGCTGCCTGCATCCCGCAGATGGGGCTTTGCTTGTTTGTGTGCCCAGTTGCTGGCATGCCGCGGCCCGGTACTGGTCCACAGACCAGGAGTTGGGGACCCCTGCCATAAAGAAAGTTATAAGGAGATAAAGTAACTCCTATAATTTGAAGTGGGAAGGTTTCATATGAATTGGAACAGATTTAGGCATGTCTGAGTTGCAGTGTCAAACCAAATAGTGTGGGATTTTTTTTTATTTTTTTTATTTTTGGTTTTGTTTTAACAAGGAATACATCCATTCCTGTCGTCTACCACCGAGGTATCTTGCAAAACTCATTTTCTTTGTGTTGAATCTGACTCCAAAAGTTTCTGCCTTTTAATGACAGAGTTATTACTGTTATTATTGTTGTTACTGCCGTTAAATCTTCAAGATTAGTATTGATCCCGTTAGTTGGTCATGAATTCCAAGTCACAAAATATCTCTTGCTGGACTTCAAAGTGTCATGTTTTCTTGTTGTTACTTGAACGAAAGGATCCTTAAATACTACAGATTCCAAATAAATATCTTATTGTCTGAATGAAGCTCTTAAATTTATCTGCAGATTTTTTTAAAAAAAAGCTGTAACACTTTCACTAGCTGCTTTTAGTGAAGCTGAACAATTCATTAGTTGTATTTAAGAAAGTACCATGTGCAAATTCTTTGGAAAAAAGCTGGGTATTACCACTTGTAGACAAAAATATGCAGATAACATGGTTATTTTTTTTTCCACAATTCTTTTACCCTAACCAGTTTGGTTGTAAAAATATTTTGTGGGCACTTGCATAGCTGCAGAGACCATTCTAAATAGGGTACCCTAACTGAAAAAGCCCCTCTTCCTTATAGCCACTTAGTGTAATCGATGATGAATTCAGAAGCAGGGCTTTGGCCATAGAACGCCCAGAACGGAGTTCAGGCACCTTTTTTGGATGGAACCTTGTAAGGTAGGCAAGGCAGGTTGTATGACGTGTGTGAGTTCCGGCACCTTTTTTTTTTCTTTACAAAAAAAGCACTGTTCAGAAGCATCTTTAAAGATTCACCACTTTCAAGATTTGACATATTATTATGTTCCATTTTTTATATTGACGGATGCCCTCCAGAGAGCTTAGAAAACCATACATCGACCACTGCTAAATTTAAATCAGTTAAATCAAGCCAGATGGCAACCTTTTCTGTGTTGCAGAGTTACTTATGTTGATTTGGTGAGATTGTTGTTCAGGTATCCCTGCATCCACGCAGGTGTGAAAAACCTCTGTGCTTACTCTCTGTGCTAACTTTTCTTGAAAAGGATCTGGGTATTGCATCTAGTTTAGATTTTCCCAGTGCATAGTGGTTATAGGAGAAAAGAAGACGACTAGACACAGAAATTGTTGAAAGGGAGGAAGAGCCTTATAACACCTGGATGCATTGGTTTGCATGTATTAATAGCTTTTGAAGGTACCCTTCTTGGTCCCTCAAGCTTTATAAAAAAATGTTCCTAGAACACAATTGTTACTGGATTTTACTTTTTTAATGTCACAGTCAAAGAGCATTTTTTTAGAAGATAAAAATCATAACTTCTAGCTTATAGTCTTTTAATTGTCCCTACAACTACTGTCTGGATTTTAGCTGCTGTGTCTGTGAATTGTCCTTGCATCTGATGAGGTTGGCTGTGATTAGAGGTGTAGATGTGCTGTAATAAATGTAGCACATTAGATATCATAAGCTTCATTGTTTTTACTGTAATGAACGTATTCTTTCTGGAACCTTGGTGAATGCTGACAACAACAGATTTCTCTGGCAGTGTTTCTTCCTAATCCTAACAATGAGAGTTCGTGATATGATTAGTGGAAAGCTATGCACTTGTTTTCCACACCAACAAGAGCTTCGTAACATTTCTTCTGCTCGTTAAAACTTGACAGGTTGTTCAGACTTTATCCACACAGTGGCAGTAAAGTTCTTGCGGTCCTCTAATCTTTAGAAATCATACTTTTAAGCATTTTCACTGAAAACCTCAAGCTCTATGCTGCTGCTTTGTTTCTCAGTATCAATATCTGATTTTAATGGGCTGTTCAAGAATTACTTGACTTTAACGGGTTTGATTATTTGTGTAGCTAAAAACATAATTATTTTCTAGTATCTTTGTGGTTTGCTGATTCAGAATAATACCTTACTAGGAATACATAAAAAAGCCATTTGGTGTGGTGGATAAGGAGCAAGGCTAGAAACTAGAAGACTCTGAGTTCTAGTGACATCTTAAGCATAAAGCTAGCTGGGTGATCTTCAGCCAGTCTCTTAGCCCCAGAAAGGAGGCAATGGCAAGCCATATCTGAAACCTTGCCAAGAAAATAGCAGGAATTCATCCAGGCTATTGCCAAGAGTCAAGATTGTCTTGAAAGCATACAAAAGGGAATAGGTAAAATTGTGTGATAGAGTAGGAATCCACAGGAGGTAAAATTCCTATATTTTAATGTTTATAATTAATGACAGCATGAGTTCCCTTGGTGGTAGCTAGCTTAATATAAAGGATGGTTGTACAATTGCACAGCATCGCACGATACTTGTTCCAGAAGAAATTGGAACCATTTTATTTTTCTTACTTTGTTTTTAATTTTTATAGTCATTTGTCATTTTTGATTTGGAGAATTATAGTAGTAGTTTCATTGCAGTTTTTCTCCTCCAGTTGAGTTATTTTCAGTGTGTTTATTGATTAAAAAAACTACTGGAATTCTTTGGTAGGAGGGAAATAGAACAGACAACTTGATTTTTTTCCATCTATTGCAAAGGAATAAGAATGAAGCTTTTTCAGTTTCACTAGAGCAAAGGTCCCCAACCCTTTGGGCACCAGGGACCAGTTCCATGGAGAGAGGTTTTTCCGCAGACTTGAGGGTGCATGGTTTTGTGTGCTGCCTGCATCCCACGGATGGGGCTTTGCTTTTTTGTGCTGACCGGTTGCTGGCATGCTGCGGCCCGGTACTAGTCCAGAGACCAGGGGTTGGGGACCCTGGCACTAGAGGATATTTTAACATTGAAATGTGAGTTCCTAAAAGCAGAGACGTATTCTGCTTGGGTTGGGAAAACCCAGGCTCAAATTGCTATTCATTCATTTACTCAGCCCAACATACCTTATCAGGTGGTGGTTATATATGGGGAGACGTTTCTTACACCTCAATCTCTCAACAGTTAATAACTCACTGTTAATAACTCTTATAAACTGTGGCAGAAAATAGGTCCCTATTTCATTGAAAAACTCAGTGTATTTAAAAAAACCACACGCACACACAACCTGAAGATGAGCAGGGTACCGAGTGAGCGATGCTTTTTATGTTGTCATTGGTCTGGTGGAGAATCACTGATTAGCTCATGAATTTCAATCAATCAGAATAGAGCTGGAAGGGACTTTGGAGGTCTTCTATTCCAGCCCCCTGCTCAAGCAGGAGTCCCTATACCATTTCAGACAGGTGGCTGTCCAGTCTCTTCTTAAAAACCTTCAGTGATGAAGCGCCCACGATTTCTGAAGGCAAGCTGTTCCACTGGTTAATTGTCCTCACTGTTAGGAAGTTTCTCCTTAATTCCAGGTTGTTTCTCTCCTTGATTAGTTTCCATCCATTGTTTCTTGTCTTGTCTTCTGGCGCTTTGGAAAATAAATTGACCCCCTCCTCCTTGTGGCAGTTCTTAAAGTTTCAAGGTTGGCTTCATTGAGGACAATTACAGCTTAATTTGGAAGGCTTTCTTTTAAAGTTTAGTGGACTGAAAATTGTGATGGTGTGGAAGAGATCTATGAATACTAAGAAGCCATCATTTCTGAGACAGGCATAAAAGTCTGATTCCATGCATTAAAAAAAAGATACTAATTTTATTTAGGCCAGTAGGTGGTGCCACTGTACAGCTGACTTGAAAAGCACTGTTTTCACTTCAGAGAGATTTGCATCTCTCTTTCAATGACACATCACTACTTCAGTCTGAGCCTTGGAAATTTAACCTATTAATCAAAGGCTTATATAAGTTGCTTCCTTCCGTGATATTGCATTAGGCGGTGAGTAGACAACATGCATTATTAACACATTCTTGGAGGTTGTTAAAATGTGGGTCTTAACTTTTATTACCCATGAAGACAATTTTATTTTAGCCTTTTTGTTTTTAAATTACTCCAGTAAAATACTTGGTAATGTGGTAGAAAGGTAATTGTTTTCTTTGTAGTTAACTTGAGCAATTCAGAATTTGCAACAAATATCACATTGGGGTAAACTTTCTGCAAGATGAGCAGCATTAAGTGCACTGGCTAAGACCAAGCAATTATAGGATGACAAAAGTGTCTTGAATGTATTTTAGTGAGTGAATTATTTAATTTATATATACACCCATCTCATGTAAGTGACACGGAGTGGCTTATAAGATTGAAAACAAACAACTCCACAAGCAATCTCCAGCATTGAAGGTGGTGAGAAGCCAAAGGTGTGTTATGACAGCAGTGTGTATTCAGAAAACTGTCATAACCTAAGAAAACTAACCTTTTTTTAAAAAAAGAAAAAGCTTAATTGGTTCATGATAGATTTTCAATGTGGCATACAGCATGGAGGAACCTCTGAAGTTATATTTAACAATGGCAAAGTACATAATCAGTATTTAACATGTTTTGACATTTAGACAGCCTGCTCCCACCTCATTCCTTTAAAAATGCAATACAGTGTTTAACTCTCCTTCTTTCAGGGAGAATAGTAAAGTGGGCAAATATGGTCATAAAACAGTAATGTTACCTTAAGAGCACCAGAAACATAACCTATAGAGAATTTTCACATGGGCAAGCAATGGGATTTGCTTGGGGTATAAAATATGCACTTCTGATTTATGTAGTTTCTTTTGAGTGATAAATGAAAGTAACAAAAATTATATTTCAGCATTAGGTGCTTTTCCAAAAGGCAGCTGGCAACCTGGATAATTGAGGATCCCTATAGACATCTCAGCATTAACTTTTAATTCCTTGATGGTCATGAAGTACCCCTAGTACAAAAAGGTGGTTTGACGTTAGTCTACCAGTATCTTAAAAACAAAAAAACTACCACCCCTATCATTTTTTCCATCAATCAAGGAAAATGCCCAATAGATACTTCTATTTGTATGTTTTCCAAAAAAAAAAGAAATTTGCATTTTTTTAAAAAAAGATTTTTTATATTGGTGCATAATTCTTAGTACTATATAGGATTATACGTGCATAGGCTAGATCTTTGCTCCTGTATTGGTTAGAAAACAATGTAGAATGTAGAAACAATTATACAAAACTATGTGAAGTTCAAATAGCTGATCCTACGCCTTTCTTTTTTTTTACTTGATTGTTGGTCTAATGTTTATCTTGCAGTCAATCTGATCACTCGGATGAGCATAGATTAACTCTGAAGATTAAGATCTAAGATGCCAACAGTAAACAGCCCAACCAAAGAATCTCTAAGATCACCTCAGCCAACACTAACAGGGCAAGCCACTAGAACAGGGGTCTTCCAACTTGGCTCTTTTATGACTGGCTGAGGAATTCTGGGAGTTGAAGTCCACAAGTCATAAAAGGGCCAAATTTGAAGACCCCTGCATTAGAATATAAACTGAGAGCAAACCCTACTACTTACTAGCACTGATGATGTTACCTAATTTGGGCAATGAAACAGCTGCAAGAAAGCAATCAAGTTCAGAGAGCACCATGGACTCCTCATTTCAACCCTGGGCTACAAACATTCTCCTTATTGTCTCAGGAGATTCTCAGTCATCGAAATCCTGGTTGTCCCAAAGTAACCTTAAGAAAACTGGACTTGCTTTGTTTTTGCTTGACGACGTTTCACCTCTCATCCAAGAAGCTTCTTCGGGTCTTCACTTCGTCAGAATGTCTTCAAGCAAAAACAAAGTCCACCTGCCTTTTGAAAAAGCACCTTTGGGATTCTCCTTTATTGGTGTCTTCTTTTGAGTCAACTTGTAAAGGAATGTTGCAAGGCCAAACATTTAGGGTTTTTTTATAACAAATTTTATTAATTTTTCAGTTCTACATCCAAGTATTTAGGAAGCAGCGTGGTGATAGGGTAATCAATAGTCCAATAACAAAATCATTCGTGCATATCTCAGGTTATGTCATTAAAAGTTCCCTCTCTATTTCCCTTAATTATTATATCACATTCAAGTTAATACATTTCTAGTTATAACTCAGTCAGTCAATACATTTGTCAATATAATTTTACTTATACATATCCAAGTCCTGTTTTTAAGTTTTACTTAATTCCAATTACCGTGTTCCAATTTGGCCTTTAATAACCATAATATTTAGACTTCAGGTAACCCAAATTTCCCTCATTTCTTTACAAAATAATTATTGTGTCTAAAATATACATATTGTTCAGAAAGTTACATTCTTACTTTGTTTCACAAGTATATTCTATTTCTCGTCCTACTAGCTCCTCATTTACTAATAAAATAACTTTCACTGTCACAAACCCATTTCCATGTTACAATTCAAAACTATAATCTAATAGCTAATTTTCATTTCCTTTATAGATCTAAGTCCTAAATATTTAGTTTTGAAAGATAATGTTTTCTGACTCAGATGCAGGTTTAAAACTGAGAGACTGAAAAATCTGTTCTTTCTTTTTTTCCCTTTTTCCCCTTAACTCACAGAGCTAATGTTTTGTCCGTTTTACAGGGATCTGATTCACTTGCTCACTCACTTCTCTGAAGCTTTCCATGAGGCACAACTAAAACTAATGCTTGTCATTCCTCCTGGTGTTATGCCAGGGTAAGTATCTTACTTTCAAGAAAATCCCAGATGTATTTGTCTTTAGTTTCTTTCAAGGCATTAGAGTTTATTGCTTCTGAAAGCCCAATTTTCTATGTAGTGAAACAAGTGTTCTCATTACAGTCCAGGATAAAAATACCTGACTCAACATTTTGGGTGGTGGAGGGAGACTAGTCTTGTGTTTGAGGTACAAATGAAAATATGATTGTACTAAGATGAAATCCCTTCAGGTAACCAATCAGTGAAAAATATTCTAAAGTTAGAGATATATTGAAAAATAATAAAAGAAACACCAGTGGTAGAAATTTTAAATGGAAAGTAGAGTATGAGCTTTTAGAATAGAATGATGCTCATCATGGGGATGCTAATCATGATGCATTCAGCATATGTTATAACTACATTAAATATTTTATTATTAAATTTCTTTATGCCCATCTCATCTAAGCGATTCCAGGAGCTTTACAACAACATAATGATACAATATAAACACATGACTTAAAGCACTGTTAAAAACAGAATTAAGAATTTACAGGTTATAGATGAAAATCAAAGTTAAAAAAATCAGAAAACTAAAAAATTAACAAGGTGGACTGAGTGCTCTCAAGTCACCATCCATCCCCAGAGTTGCATCACAAGCTTAGGTCCTCATGCTAATTGGCAAAACCAGGTCTTAATGCTCTTCTGGAAAACCAGATGAATGAGGGTGTGCCTTACCTTAGAGCAGGGGTCTCAAACTCACCACGTGATGTGTCGTGACGTATCGTGATTTTTTTTCCATTACCAGCAATGGGGTGGGCGTAGTTTTGGCATGACACATCTGGCCCACGGGCCGGCAGTTTGACAACCCTGCCTTAGAGGGTGATGTTCCAAAGGGTCCTCCTTGATCCCACCAGTCGAAGCTCTTTGGCCGATGGGATTTACAGGATGATCCCCTCTTTGACCAGGTGGGATGAGTGAATGTAAGTAGGATGAGGCAACTCCTTAGGTCCCTGGTCCCATGCTATGAAGGGCTTTAAAGGTGATAACTAAGAGCTTCCTTGGACCCAGAAACAAACTGGCGCAGCTCACATAGCAGAAGTATTGCATGTAATATACTAGAGGTGCCTAAAACTACTTATGCTACTGCATTCTGCACCAGTTGCAGCTACAGATACTCTTCAAGGTTAGCCCCATGTAGAGTGCATTGCAGTAGTCCATCCAGAAGATAACCAGGGCATGAGTGACTGAAAGGAAGGATAAGTATTATAGTTAATATATAATTAACAATAAAATAAAAAGAAATAATAAAAATATATAACTACATATGCAGACTAAACATTATCTAATTCAAGTTTCTTTTGCCTATGCCAAATGTTTAATGTAGTTTATGGCTAACTTACAATGTATTATTTTGTAACAATTGAGAAAGGAAGCTGCGCTTGCTAATATTTTAATGATTTTTGAAGACAACCTTTGGTCAGAAATACACCAAATATTTCAATCTGTCAATTGTACCATGTGTTAAATATATGTATTCTCCTTCTTGACAGCTTGGCTATTTTAAATGTAGCCTAGATTTCATAATTCATAATTTCATGACTGGCACTCAATTGCACTCCATTTCAAAGAGAACTGTGTCATATGTGCAAAACATCTGCTTTGGATTTCTAGTGTTGATCCTTGATTTTCAGTTATCAGTTGCCATTTAAAATAACACAAGCTCTATTTGGATCTACCACCCAATTTTATGCCTACCAACGTGACATTAATATTGTAAGTTGTTCAGCACCTGCATTTTTCATTATCTACATCCTATAATTTGCTGTGACTTTGAATTAGTTCATAGGTCTCTGCAGACATAATGGGCATATGAGTATTGGTAGCCCTTGATTTAGGACCACAATTAAGCCCAAAATGGCTAAACAACACAGTTGTTGGGTGAGTTTTGCCCCATTTTGCGACTTTTCTTGTCACAGTTGTTAAATGAATCACTACAGTTGTTAAGTTGGTAACATGGTTGTTAAATGCACCTGGCTTCCGCATTGACTTTCCTCGTCAGAAGGTTGCAAAAGGTGATTAGATGACCCCAGGACCCTGCCACCATCATAAATTCATGCCAGTTGCTAAGCATCCAAATTTTGATCATGTGACCATGGAGATGCTGCAACAGTCATAAGTGTGAAAAACGGTCATAAGTCACTTTTTTCAATGCCGCTGTAACTTTGAACAGTCACTAAATGAATGGTTGTAAGCCAAAGGCTACCTGTACAAGAGGCTGGGATTTAGATCATAATACATGTTACATTTTTGGTGTTTAAAGGTTGTTTCCCGTGCACAGACCATTTGGCATCACTACATGAATAACTTCACTGTATAAGCCTTTGGGCGCCTTTTGATCTTTTACAATACATTATAGGATTAGAAGCTTATTTATTATTACTTGTACTATAACGAGAACTTGTGCATGGAAACATTTTGCATATCATCTTGATGTGCTCATCTATATTATCACTGATACCCTGCTGAATCATTTATTTATTTTTGTGCTGCCACTTAGTCTATAGGGAAATATAGCATCCTAACATGAGAAAACCAAGCAGAAATATTGATCTGTTTATTTTAGTTTTAAAGCAGATTGTCCCCGCTTGTTAATTGTAGCCTATTTCAGAAGGCAAATGAGCCCTCTGAAATAATCTACCACTTCTACAACATTAATCATTATTACAATAAAACTTCTCATAAAGTTAATGCATTCCATTCAAGATCTAGGATAATTGCATCAAATAATAGATGTTTTAAAGTGCTTTCATATATTTTGAATGTTAAATAGAAAATGGGCAGGCTTTCAAATTGTTTATTCTCTTTTCATTCTCTTCTTACATTTCCCCAACTCTTTATAACAGGCATGTGAAACACAGATACGGCCCACGCAGGCCATACTCACCCCGGCTCCACAAGAGCAAAACAAGTCCAGATACATCACCATACGGCCCACGATACGATCGGGTTTGACACCCCTGCTTTTTAGAATCTGAGTTGCTTCAATGTGCATGGTATTCCATATGCATCTGTATTTTATTTTTATTTTTTTTTGGTCTCAAATACATTTGTGTAAAACTAAATCTTTTCAGTGTGCTGGGAGGAAATTGCTAAGTTCTTAGCATTGAAGACCAGAATAGCCATTAATACATTGCAACTTAATCCCACTCCATAGAGCCTACCACTGCTATTGGATTACTGCAATGTGCTATATGTGGGAATACCTTTGAAAAATTACCTCAGACTTTAGTTAGCTAAAAATAGGCCAGATACACTATATATGTCTGTCCCAGTTAGCAGTCATTTTATGCTTCCCATTCTAAATTGGCTGTTCAATTCTAGGCCCAATTCAAAGTGCTTCTTTTAAACCTCATTTTCTTGCAATTTTATGAAAAGATTTGTATTGCCGAGTTTTAATTATACTGGTGGTTTTATTACTTTAGATTGGTTAGTTTAAGAGTATACATTTTAGTGCAGTTTTACACTGCCTAAAGTCATAATATGAAATTGCAAGTCCTAATAATACGGAATTGAGATTTTTTTTGTGGAAAAGAGAATCTAAGTGCACAAACTTCTTTCCCTCCGTGCATCATTACATAATAAGTACTTCAGGTTCTGGACAAATGGTGAGCTTCAGGGCTAAATCCTTTAGCACTGTTAAGAAAGATTTTAGAAGAATGCTCAGTTTAGAATAATCGCCATCTTTCTGTCATCTAAGTTTGCATCATTGCTTTGTGATGATACGCTAATGGGAAAAATACATCAGTGTGCTTGCTTTAGGCAGCTAGAGTGGAAAAAGAAGTTTGTGGTCTTTGTGCTTAAAAGAATAAAAAAAAGAGTGGTCAGGTAACCCAATATTGTGACAAGTAAAGCAGAATAATAAATACAAGCCCACAAGGAAATAGAGTGAACATATTTATAACTGTCTATATCTCCTTGGAATGAAACTTGGATCTGGGCAATTTTATAGTCATAACCATATACTTTTCTCATTTTTCTCACATGGAAATGGTTTGTCACTGTCTTCTTCTAGCTTCCCAGTTTAGTCTACAGCCTTAGTATTTCCAACACTGTCCCATCAAATGAAGGCTGACTCTGCCTAACCTCTGAGCCCAGACAAGATATGTCCCTCTACCTCAAGCATAAGCTCATTGGAACCAAATCCTGCTATTTTTGCTCATTTTTGTCTATTGCTCTGACATTGGAACTCTATACTAATGCCAAATCAAGGTATTTTCTGCTCACCCAGGAAAAACACTCTACATCAAGTACCTTGAACCTGGTTTCAGTTGGCTAACATGAAAACTCATCCTACAGCTACTGTATATAGCTGAAGTCCATAGATTCTCTGATTTTTAAGTTTCAGTCTGACATGACATAATACATTAGATTCATAGCATTAATAAAAAGCTGAAAACAGCTTTTCATTGGCATATTTAATGTTACATCATCCTTGTTCATTATCACTTAAGAGTCAAATTAGGTCAAACCTTTACAAATGGTGGAAGATAATATATGCTGGAATATATTTAATCAACTATTCAGCAAAAGGCATACAAAATATTAGCACAAAGAGCAAAATAATATAAGTTAAGTTCTTTAGTGAAAAACTGAGAAGATACATCTAAACCACTGTGTGAAAACACTGGTGTTACGATCTAATCCCTAATGGCTAAAAAGCGCTTCCTTTGTTGTCTATTTTGATTTAAGTCTGAAGAAAGAGCATGTGTAATATGATAGCAGTAACATGATTCAAGATCAAATTTTTGGAAAATGCTATCTTAAAAGAAAAACAAATGCTGGAGATACTGAACAATTAAGGAATACAATTGCTATCTAGAAAATGCAAAATGTTTCATTAGTTCATACATACTGTACGTGTCGAATCATGCAGTTTCCCACGGAATGCTAAAATTTTAGTATGCACAAATTATAGGCACCAGCAGAGAGTAGACAAGATACACTACTAAGTCTGGGTACAAGAGATTCAAATTCATTTTAAAGAAAGGACTTGGTTGGATGGCCTTGAGCAACTTGCTGTCTGCTTGCGTCTCAATATGTAGAAAATCAGAGAAAATCAGCACATTGTATTCTTGCTATCCCACCCAAATGCTCCCAAATGCAGCCATATTGCCTGGAGATTATGGAATTGTATACAGAACTATCTAATATACTGTATGCCAGTTAGGGAAACAGTTATGCACGCCAAAAGTCATTGTCCTTTTATAACATAGTTTCATCCTTCTAAAGCTGTAGAAATTGGCAGTATTTACTAGTTGCAATAGAGGAAGCTTGGGGAATTATAGTCTGGAATATTATTGAACTGACTCAGAGAAGAAAAGATTTTCTTTGGAAAAAAAGAATATATTATTCCTCGTGTGGAGGATCTTGATAATTAGGTAGACTGGTAAAAAGTCAGGTCCAGGTCCAATTCCTAGTTTTATGACTGCTGTCATAGATTGTCAAAGAAAGTGGGATTACATTTTTACTATGCTGCAGCAGCAATGTGTGGGTTTTTCCTCCCACAGGTAGTTTTCGAAAGTCCCAACTGAGTTTGCTACAAGTGTTCTGAAAATGAAAAATGACCTGATGTAAAAGGCATAGGCATTGTACTAGTTATGGCTAAGAAGACCCGTGAATGTCAACATCTCAGCATTCCTCTGTCAAATGTAGCTTTTAATAGCTTCTCAGTTTAGCTCATAGATCATTCCTCTGAAGTTTAACAATAGATATGAAATACAAAAAGCTAGACCTGAGTGCAACTGATGGCATAGTTCATCATTTTTGGATAGGAGTTAGGATTACTCTAGAGAGCTGTAAATTGCCCTGTAAGAAATATATATTGCATCAGTGCAATTGTCAAAGCGATTTGTTTGTTTATTTATTTATTTGTAGTATTTCTTTGCTTGTGGTATTTCTGTGCTCCAAAATGGCCCCGAGTAGTGTACTACAGCAATAAAGGATAAAAACATCAAAATGATATTTGAAATATACTACAGTAACATTAATCAGTAGAGATCAGTCATGAGTAAAAACCTACATCCCCAAATGCTTTCTTCCATTTATTGATAAATTAAATTTGATAAATTTCAATAAATTTAAGCATGAAAAAAGATTCTGTGATCTAGAGCAGAACCTCACTGATAGATATTAGCCATGTTGTTATTTTGGCTAAATAGAATCAAAATAGATGTTTAAATTCAACATGTGGATCGATTTTTTCGGATAGAAATTCATAAGACAGATCTCAGTGTGAATGGTAATTTTCTGCTATCTAGCGTAATGAAAAGTATATTACATATTTTATACATATTTACTTTAAAGATCTATATAGCCAGCCATTTTAGGTAGTATAATCCTGGGTGGCTAACAGACAATAACAAAACAATAAAAACAGTAAAAGCATAAAAACCAATAAAACAGAACCTTCGTGGGGCACCACACAGAGCACATACCCACATATTCAAACAAATTAAGAATCCAGCCTTACTCCATCATCACCCCATGGTTTGTGGGAAAGCAAGATCTTTGTGGTTTTTACAGATTTTACAAATCCTACCTTCTCCACCTGTGCTGCTCTTTTATGCAAGTTCAATAAAATAACGTTTTAAGCAAAAAAAGAGCATAAAAATAAAGCATTTTTAAAAGATGGTGGCTTTTCTTTAAAAAAAAAAAAACTGTAGCCAGCAATATCTGACCTCTAGTAGAGGGAGAGAAACTAATTCAGATTTTCTTTTCTGCTCACTATCAAAGTAGAAAATCAAACATAAAAAGCAATAGGAGCTCAAATTGATTTTTGCACTAGGATAGATTGCAAATAACAGTGTAGGACTTTGTCTGTTTTGTCAGCTACAGGCTGCCAGTTTTCTAAAAACAACTTGGGAGATGTGTCTATTGATATTCTCTTCAGGCCGTAATAAAAGTTTGATTTGATTCTCTTGCAACATTCTTTGTTATAGAAGGTTTCTTCCTATAAAAGTCCTTAGTTCTTAAATTATTTTCCAACAGTTTGGATCACTGTGGAATGACATGAAAACCATTCTACTGCCTCAGATTTAATGTTTCTATCGAAATATGGAATTTAGATCTTTATACCATGCCTCAGTAACATTGTGCAGAAAATTGGTATTGTGCTAATGTTTTGCTTGGTCCTGTAGATATCCAAGTGCCATTGTGTAAAAAAAATCTGGCAAGATAGACTTTTGATATGGTCCAGCAGTCTGTTCTTAAAATTGTACATTACATAGATTTGCATAGAAAAGAATGATTATTTGCTTTTACTGGGTTTTCTGAATTTAGACTTTCTAAATATAGTAGATGGGTTATATTTTTATATTATCTTCTAAATTCCTTGCCTTTTTCTTAAAGTATAAAACTTTTAAGGAATGGAATCTCAATATGCTGTTCAAATAGGCTAATGGAATAAGGATAGTTTAAAAAATCAGTTTCCTTTTTAAGTGAAATTTTGCAATTTGTGAAAGGGAAATCTGGTACTGAGAAGAATATAGCTTACAGAGGGCAGCAGCATTCATCTAACAACATTTTTTATACATACGTTTATACAGTAAAGCCTGTATAATCCAGTTAAGAAACTTCAATCAAATGAACTTAGGATGTACCAGATAAAAGTTTAAGTCCAGGTATCTCCCTGAAATAACAGACACGTCACTTAAGTTTACTCTTTCTGGGAGGGTTAACAAAGACTAGGGGTGATGTGCGAGCTAATGGAAGATATTGGGAAGCTTGTGAGAGGTAGACAACAATGAGGTGAAGGTACGAGAAAGATAAGAGAGGAGAGGTATCTACAATATTGAAGAATAGAAGGTAGTAGGAGATTGGGGAAAATGCAGAAACCAGCAGGAAGGCATTGGGAGGATGAGACAATGTGTGGGACTGGGACAAACCACTGAGAATGTCAGGGAGGAATGCAACAGTGACAGAAAATCTCCCGGAAAATGGAGTGGCATGGTCAGGGGAAGCATACTTTTATGAATGCAAATGGGCTTCTTTTTGAATATTCAGAAGTACTTGCAGAATTAATAGATACCACCACTACACTCCTCGGCCATGAAATTGGGGATGTATACGTAGAAAATGAATGCTCTGTGGCATAGACTAGTTTCATATTGATCTGCATAGATAGACCAACTCTTAAATCAAAAAGGAGGTAACTAGACTATCTTGTCTTTAATCTACTTTGAGTTTAATTAGCAGTTCCCAATTGCTTTACTTGTGCTTCTTATTTGTTCTGAGATACCACTGAAGATTAATTTCTTCCATTCCAGTCCAGCCCAAGTATTGGGCTGCATTTGTTGATACAGCAATAGCCTATCCTCTTTTCATATCATCTTATAAAAATATCTAAAAACCTTGATTTGTAGAAGAGTGTTGAATATGGGTAAAATAAACATATTCATTTTATTCTATTGTTGGAGTTGTTTGCTTTCTACTTTTTAAACTTAGGTTTCATGGGTAGGGAAACATTTTCATCTAGTGACCAAACTATAATTTCATGCATTGCTTGAAGACTACAAAGAATCTGGGTAGTGATATCAATGTAGTG
Source organism: Crotalus tigris (assembly GCF_016545835.1). NCBI lineage: Eukaryota > Metazoa > Chordata > Lepidosauria > Squamata > Viperidae > Crotalus > Crotalus tigris. Next base: position 4,785,300 of record NW_024100214.1, read on the forward strand.
AGTAAGATGAAATCAATGTAGTGAGTAAGATGACTTATTCTGTGTGTTTTAGGGAGATTTGTTAAATAGCAAAACTGTTGTCTTAAAGCAGGGAATTCCTGGCTGAGGAATTCTGGGAGTTGAAGTCCACAAGTCATAAAAGGGCCAAGTTTGAAGACCCCTGTCTTAAAGTTTAAAGTATCTATATCTTTTAATAGCAATAGCACTTAGACTTATATACTCCTTCACATTTAAAATGCCATGCAATGCTTTTCCACCAAAGGCAAACTAAGAAAATCAGAATATTTGGATTACCAAATAGTGGCCATCGGATTACCTATAATAAACTGGAGCATACATTCTGTATATTTATTAGAAAGATGCAAAATGGTTTGTAGGTAAAAGCTATTTCAGATAAAAGTATTTTGAATGTTCCAATCTGTTTAATTGTCACAGTTGTCTCATCTCTTGCAACTGGGATGTTAACATTTCTAGCAGGAGGGACTGTTCACACATCTCCCCTGCTACTAGTTTAGGGTGATAAGAGTTTTCATGAGAAATAGTTTGTGTAGAAGGTGAACAGAGTAGAGGGAGCCTTTCTAGATCTGCTGTTGTGAGAAAGGCTGACTAAACCAGCTGCTGCAGAAAAAGGAATTGTTACAAGGAACAATTGGATTATGGGCTGTACTGCTGCTTTTGTTGGAGTGGTGGAGACTGGTGGGAAATATTTGTGAGGCAATCTCCATTGCCCCACTTCCATTTTATTTTAGTTTAATATTGTTGTTTTGGGTTTCACTTTGATTCAGTTTGGTGGGTGGGCAATGGGATTTTAGTTAGATTCCTATTCACTTGACATTTGAATTTGAAAAAAAACATCCTCACTAAAAGAAACCCCTCTTCCCAAATAAAGCTGGTTTGCTTCTTTGAGGTTTGTATGCATGCATTGACATGTATGCTCAGTAAACACCCTTTTCTGCTTTAAAAAGAGGCTTGCCTTTCCAATTTCTCTTCCTTCTCTTCTACCAGCCAGTTTAAGGCTAACTACAGTATAATCTCTAAATCTCATTTCCTTTTTTGAGTTTTGTAAAAACAAAATTGACAAACTGACATGGAATTGGGCTTGAATAGATTTAATAGAAAATAAGAATCAAACTGATTGCACTTTATTTTGGTGTTGTTTTTAAAAACACTGTTCCTCTTAGTACAGAGTCCCTTTATTACCCAAGATCTTTCTTCAACATTGTGAGAGAAACAAATTTGTCTCCCCTTGAGGATTGTCAGGTTCTTTCAACCCTTGACCTGTCTTCAACAGGATACTGTCTGCATTTTCAAGGATACATAATTTTAAGAGCAGATTTGTCTTCTGACTGTGAGATAAGACATCCACATAATATATGTTGGGAACTAAATTACAGCTGAGCTGTTGTAATTGAATATATCCTTTTCAGTCAAAGCACACTTTATTGTTTGGTTAAGATAAAGTGAAGTCATAGATACTTTTGACTTTACTGAGTAATGACATCTGTGAAACTCCTTCACTGAACACCTCAGAATGACAACACTTAGCCTCTGGAAAGGGGAAGGGGGTTGTTGAGAGGACTTCATTCCAAAGCATCACACCTTGATTGCACATTTTGATAAATGGTTGATAGATGCCAGCCCATCTCATGATGATTTAATATTTGACACCTTTTTGCTGAATGTGTGAGCATTCTCTGGGTAAAAAAATTGCATTTTGGTAGAGCTCTGACTATAGAGATCAAATCATCCAATAAAGAAGCTTTCTATTGAACCTGCTCAAAATGTCTTCTGATTCAGTTTCTAGTTGAAAGTAATCAAAAAGCATGTTTCTCTGTAAACTGTGTTTCTACAGAGAGTATATTTTCTGAATGGTTTTGGGAACTATTTACTGCTAATTTTCTGGTTCTTAGCTAAGTAGTCTTTGTAGCACAAGAGAATAAATCATTTTGTGCATACCTAAAATCCCATTTGCTATTTTATAGTTGTGTAACATATAGGTAAGATGGTGCTATCCATGTGTAAAATCCCATTTGATTTTAAAAGGCATTGCTTTCATTTTGGTTTATTAAATCAAAAATCCCTTTTATTTAAATACATATATTTTTATATAGTAGATAAGTAAATATTTATCACAGCAATACTTTTATCAGAGGAAGACCTGAAACAGAGCTTTCTATGATGGTTTACAACTAATTCCAATAATTTCAGGAAATATGAATACAGATACTCAGACAGAATAAGTACATTATCGGTCCTCAGTTGAATGAATGTTGTAAGTATTATCTCAGGTTTCTGGTTTTCCTTTTATAGATATTTTTTATTAAAGATAATTTACATATAACTAAACAATAATCCACAAATATTTGCTGGATTATTAAAAGTGATATCATAACCTGCTGTTAACCTGTCAGAAAATACATGTGATAAAAACTTCCTTTGGTTTGTTGAAATTATGTGAAAAGCTTGCAAATACAGGTAGTCCTCAACTTACAACAGTTTGTTTAGTGACTGTTCAAAGTTACAACAGCACTGAAAAAATGTGACTTATGAGCGTTTTTCACACAACCGTTGCAGCATCCCCATGATCATGTGATCAAAATTCAGATGCTTAACAACTGGTTCATATTTATGACCCTTGCTGTGTCCCAAGGTCACGTGATCCCCTTTTGTGACAAAGTCAATGGGGAAGCCATATTCACTTAACAATCAGGTTACTAACTGATCAACTGCAGTGATTCACTTAGCAACTGTGGCAGGAAAGGTTGTAAAATGGGGCAAAACTCACTTGACAAATGTCTCACTTAACAACAGAAATTTTGGGCTCAATTGCGGTCTTAAGTTGAGAACTACCTGTAAAAAATGCTCCTAAAGAATAAATTTGACTTAATGCTTAAGGCAAGGTCAAACTGCCAGCCCACAGGCCGGATGTATCACCAGGAAACCGCGCCCACCCCATTGCCAGCAATGGAGAAAAAGCTCTGATATGTCGTGCGACGTCACGTGACGTCACGAGTTTGACATGTCTGGCTTAAGGCATAAAGCTAGAAAACAGAAAACTGAGTTCTATTCCTGCCGGCTGGAGGACTTTGGGCCAGTCAATCTCTTTTAGCCCAACTCATCTCGGGGATTGCTGTTGTAAGAAAAATAGAAGGAGGAAGGAATATTAGGCATGTCCGCTACCTTGAGTTATTTATAAAAATAATAAAGGTAGTTTTTTTTAAAAAAAAAAAACCTAAAAAAAAAGTTTCCAACCCAAAGCCTATAGGCAAAGGCTACTGTCAGCAATTTCTTTGGAGACTTTCTTAGAAGGTGTTTTTTGGTTTTCATCAAGATTTATAATTTATACTTCATTTCATTCTCTCTTTTTAGTTACATGTAACATACTGTTCCTAACTGTACTATGCAGAAATAGTAACCTTTCCATTTTGCTTGCTTTAATTAGTCTGAGCAGCTGCTATCCGAAGAGCTTTGCTAAACTCATAGGTTTATTGAGTCCAACATTCTGTTGTCAGAAGAGCTTCCATATAAGCAAAGATGTCATGAAGAGCCTTTTAATATGGTTTGTCCAAAGAAGCTTGAGCTCAGTTTTGTTGCTGTCATTGTAGATTGCTTCAAAACGGATTCATTTCAAAGGCTGTTATTGAGTCAGCGTGAAATCATGAAGGTGTACTAGTGTACCTGACTTCACAATTTACCCTTAATATGGAAAAGCATTTTAGAGGGATTATTGATTGTGAAAAACTGTCCACTTTTTTCTTTCTTTCTTTCTTTCTTTCTTTCTTTCTTTCTTTCTTTCTTTCTTTCTTTCTTTCTCTCTCTCTCTCTCTCTCTCTCTCTCTTCCTTTTTTTCTCCTTTTTTCTTTCTTTTTTTAAAATAAGTGTGACATATGGGCCTATGTATATTGTTATTCTCTTCGGGGAAAAGCAATACTATGCAAAGCATAGAAATGGGGTGAGGCATAGTAAGCCAAAGATGTGAAAGATACATAAGAAAAATATAACCAAATCTAAGATAAGTGTTGTTATAATTTAAAAGTGCAGCTATCTGCTATCTATCTATCTATCTATCTTCCCCAACCTTGAAGAAACTCTGCAGTTTCAGCAAATAATCCTTATCAGATTGTTCTGATTTGTTAGCTTAATGAGATGCTGCAGCCTTGCTGATGGCTTTGGAAGGCAGATGAACAAAACTCCTTCCTTTCAGTCTTGAGCTGTGCTTCCTCTTTCCCTATTACCTTTCGGTTAAATCAGTGGCTCTCAACCTGTGGGTCGGGACCCCATTTGTGGTCGAATGACCATTTCACGGGGGTCGCCAAACAACGCAGTCCGCCATTTTCCCCCCCTTTTCCTTAGCTGTGCTACTCCCTTTTATTCTATTGGCTTTTGAAAGCCAGTAGAATAGACTCTCAAAAGCCAATAGGCATTGTCCAGGCTGTCTCTGCCCTGCTGAGCCCGCCAAAAGTCCCATTCTGCAAACGGTGCTGCACCAGTTGAGTAGTCCTTGACTTACGACTGGTTGAGTAGTCCTCGACTTATGACCGGTTGGGGGTCACGGCATTAAAAAGGTTGAGAACCACTGGATTAAATCATTGGTTCAGCTAGCCCACTACTATCATAGCTAACTAGTGTCACCATTCAGGTGGCATGCCATACCTAGGCTCCCTAATCATGTTTTTAATTAAAATGATATACATGCAATCCTTGACTTAAAACCATTAGTTTAGTAACCATTCAGAGTTACAAGGGCAATGATAAAAGTGACTTATGATAGTTTTTCACACTTACGACTGTTGCAGCATCCCAGTGGTCACATGGTCAAAACAGCATGTATTTATGACAGTTGCAGTGTCCTGAGGTAATTTGATCATCTTTTGCAACCTTCTGACAAACAAAAGTCAATGGGGAAGCCAGATTCACTTAACAACTGTATTACTAACATAATAACTGCACTGATTCATTTAACAACTGTAGCACAAAAGGTTATAAAATGGGAGCAAAATTCACATTAATAACTGTCTTGCTTAATAACAGAAATGTTGGGCTCAATTCCAGTCGTGAGGACTACTGTACCTGTATGTCTGCAGCCCAAAGCTTTCTTTACAAATACATCTACTTTCCTTTCTGGTAAATGGGTGTTTTGTTACTGGTTGCACTTGGCATGACTTTAATTGCTTAAATAAGCAAGCTTTCCCATGATACCTATTTTGTACAAGTGCCCTCAATGTGCTGAATGTTTCAGCTGTGCTTACTGGCTGCAAAATGTGGCCTACTTCTGTTGTACAGCAACTTCTCTCTAGCTAAGCTACAATTGAGCCACAGCTGCTGATGTCCTACAGCTCTTGAGGAGATCTTTATCCAAACAGATTCATATGAATGATTAGCTTAAAATAAACAATTTTGCAAAAAAAGCTTGTTTATCAAGATCTGTAAGGATCATTAGAGTTAAATTTCTTACAGAATTATTCCTATTTGTAGTTGAACAATGAAGGAAGTTCAGTCAGGATTTGATGATTTACAATGGTTTGAAACAACCTTTAAGAACTAATGTTTTTATGCTAGAAACTCAGGATGCTTACATGCTGCAGAGGAGGAATGGGCACTGTCCATTTTCAGCAACAACTTAGAAATAAAAGCTGAGGGTTATGAGATGATTCTAACACGTTCCTGGTCTCCAAAGTCACTGGAAGAATTCAGGAGGCTGATGTTATCCGAATATTTCTGGGGTGGTGATGGTAGTATTGCTTTCAGGCTTCTAAAGTGCATATGTGTGGATGGATAGCTTATTTACAGTAACTTCAACATACATAGTTGTGGAATTATACTGGATTGTAGTTTTTAAGAATGCCATATATGGCAATGCATATTTTTTTTTTGTTTTATGCTACATCAGCAAATGGTAATGTTTTCACCTCTGATTTTGAGTATTAAGAATTTTCCCTTCATGCATAAACTGTGCACAATCGTTTGGCTATACTCAAGTCTCTTGCGTTATTCCTTCTATCCTGAAGGATGGTCCTACTGTCCTAGAAAATGAAGCGAACTATTTTGAAATTACATTTATGCTACATACTGTATATCCTACATAAGCAGTTTCCCCAGGCTATAACAAGAGAAATATACTCATATGAAAGCACATGTAGGATTGTAGCCTTAAACACCTTTTGTCAGTTGGAGTCTGCTTGAGGATTTTTGTTTGTTTAGGAAATGTTAGCTGGCAGGTCTGTGCAATGCTTAAGACTTGAAAGGATAAGGAAGCTTCAGAGTGTGTGTGGCTACTGGTGCAGCATCTGCCAGCAACTCCTGAAAGCAGCCACATCTTTTTCTGGGATTGGGTTTCGGTTACAGTGCTTCTCTTCATTTCTCCAGGGCTGGCTTCAGTCAGTGTTGGTTGGTAAAGGGGGATAATTCCTCAAGCCTCTCATTCATTCATGGGGTGTCTCAGGGTTCTATATTATCCACCCTCCCTTTTCAACATCTACATGAAACTACTTGGTGGGGTCATCTGCTGGTTTGGGGTTTGCTATATCAGTACCCTGATGATACCCAGTTATATCTTTCAAGGGTAGCCAAGTAAGGTTGACAAGGTTTTGCCCTAATGCCTGGAGGCTGTGTGGGGTTTGGAAGAAGAGGAACTGCCTCTGACTTACTCCTACCAAGACCAAGTGACTGGGTTTTTAGACTGCCAGATCTGGGATATTCCAACTTTGACCTTGATCGGAGTTGCACTTCACCATTCAACGGTGGTGTACAATCTGGGGATACACAGTTCCTGCTCAATGCCCAGGTGGCAGCTGTGGTCAGGAACCTTTTGCCCAGCCAGTTCAGTCAGATAGGTTTGGTGTGTTCAGGGTTCCAACAACTAAACAAAGCCATCTGTACTCAGTAAGCAAGCATTTTTGTATAGCAGTGACAATCCTCTGGACTGAGATTCCCCCACCCAAAATTCAAACAACTCCCACCCTATTAGTATTTTGAAGAAAAACCCCCCCCCATAGATGTGAGTCTTCACACAGATCTTTGATGAGCATAACCAATACCATTTTCTTCCTTATTGTTCCTATCTGGTTTTGTTTTCTGTACCATCATTGTTCTTTTGTCTTGCGTTGTTTTTGTGTTTTTTTGTCTTGTTCTTTGTCTTTAAATGTTTTTAACAATTGTTAATCAGCCAGAGTTGCTGGGAGTCCGGCTGCATATAAATTTGAGAAATAATAATAGCAGTGGTAATTGCCTATATTATTATTAGATTTTAACCTAAATAATTCTTAGGTCCTTAGTTAGGACTTGAATGATTAATGTGCCATCAGTCTTAGACTGCAATAATAAATAATAACTGCAATTATATAGTTGCTGTTGATGTGTAGAAAGTCATGGTTGCTTTAAGGACTGGGTGGTATATAGTGTATGAGTGCTTATGTGTATGCCCAAAATGCCCCTTTTCTTTCAAACTCGAAGCATAATCCTATTAAACTGATGCAGAGAATTATAAAGGGAGAATGGCTCAAGAGAGATATACTTAAAAGGTAGCAGTTGCTAATTGATTCAGTCAAGTATAGGAAGGGGACTACATGATTAATACAAGCTCTTAAAAGTGCTGATCTAATGAAGAATCAACTTCTCCATTATTCACAGACAGCTTTCTTTAAAATCAATCAATCAGAATAAAGCTGGAAGGGACCTTGGAGGTCTTCTAGTCCAGCCCCCTGCTCAAGCAGGAGACCCTATATCATTTCAGACAAGTGGCTGTCCAGTCTCTTCTTAAAAACCTTGAGTGATGAAGCACCCACGCCTGAAGGCAAGTTAATTGTCCTCACTGTTAGGAAGTTTCTCCTTAATTCCAGGTTGCTTCTCTCCTTGATTAGTTTCCATCCATTATTTCTTGTCTTGCCTTCTGGTGCTTTGGAAAATAAATTGACCCCATCCCTGTGGCAGCCTCTCAAATACTGGAATACTGCTATCATGTCCCTCCTATTCCTTCTTTTCTCTAGACTGGCCATTCCCAAATCCTGCAATCGTTCTTCATATGTTTTAGTCTCCAGACTTTTAATCATCTCAGTTGCTCTTCTTTGCACTTTTTCCCAAAGTCTCAACATCTTTTTTGTAAGGCTTTATAAAGCAGTACTAATACTTCACGTGATTTTGATTCTATGTTTATACAACCAAGGATTGTATTAGCTTTTTTGGCTGCTGCCGCACACTGTTGACTCATGTTAAGTGATCGTCAACTAGGACTCCAAGGTCCCTCTCACAGTTACTGTTTTTGAGCAAGGTTTTGTCTAATCTGTACTTATACCTTTGGTTTTTCCTGCCTAGGTGTAAAATCTTGCTTTTCTCCACATTAAATATCATTTTGTTAGATAAAGCCCATTATTCAAATCTGTCAAGATCTTTTTGGATTCTGAGCTTGTCTTCTGGGATGTTGGCTATTCCTGTTGAATAAATCCTGTTTACATCCTGTTGGCATGTAAAACCTCATATTGTACTTTCTATTGATAATATTTTAATAGAACAGTTATAAGAAGGGTCAAAGTTGTTTGTTTAGACCTTCTTATGTATGCCATTCTGGAGTGTAGCTTCCTTTTTGTTGCCAGATTAATTTTGATAGTCAAGGTGAATAATATAGTTCATGAATTGTGCCTCAATGTTTGCATCATGAAGCTATGAATCAGCATTAGTTTTTAAGATTTGGGGGGGGAACATAAAATGAATTACATTTTGGATTTTTCAGCTAGTTGGGGTGTGGAAAGCACTAGCACAAGAATATTTTACTATCTGTTTGTTCCAGGATTCATTTAATATCAGTTGTGGCCTGATATTGAAATAATATAGATAAAAACTGTATGGTTGCTAGAAATCTAAACAGCTTGATGGCCCATAATCAATCAATCAGTTGGAGGATTGCTTTGAATATCTATTTTCTGCCCTCATTTGGATTTTATCATTTTTTTCCCCTTGCCCTGCATAGTTCTGACCTTTTGTAAATTTCCGTGTGGTTGTGCAGGGAGCTCCAGTTCCAGCCCTAGTACCTAATACAAGAGTTTCTGGGTTGTGAGGAATATTGCTACCAACAGGAATATCGCCATCACTATTGTTGCTTTTTGGTGCTAAATATGTTTGTTATATGTATATATGTGTATGCTGGAACATTGAACACAATAGTTCATTTTCTGTAATGCATAGTGAAAAAGGCACAGATGTACACCTCAGGCTTACTATGTTTAGCCACTGTAGCTTTCCCTTTTCATAGGTGAAAAGAAGTCTGTCTTCAAAAAAAGTGTGCTATAACAAGAATGAAACTTTTTTTTTACACTTATCACAGCAAAGGCATTGCGCACCAGCCCATTTTTGTATTCCAACAATGTTTTCTGCCGTAACCATTGCTTATGTCCCAAGGGCTTTCAGATGTTCATCTGTCCTTGGCAATTTACTCTTCTGCTGCAGGGAGAACCAATGAAAGTGACCAATTTAACCTGGCCACTGCTTGAAGAAAGGCTGCATATTCTTTCCCAGAAGTGGCTAATGGTTCATATTTATTTGTAAAACAAAATGATATCAGAATTCTTGTATTCATCCATGAGCTATATCCAGTACTATCTGCCATGAATATTAAACAGTTGGCTGCTTTTAATGTTTCCTTTCAGGTCATCACAGTTTTAGGGAGCTACTGTGCCTTGCCATCTATTATGAGCCACCATAAAGCAATTAGTTTTATTAGTGCAGCTAAATGCCAGCTGGCTACAAATCATCAAGTTGTTTTCCAGGGACAAGAATCTCTGTACCACTGTCTAGTTCAGGGGTAGACAATCCAAAACACTCAAAGAGCCACTTGGGAGTTGCAAAATCCTTTTGATTATCTAAAATGAAAATAACACTGCATATATCCTTTTTGACATATATATATATATATATATATATATATATATATATATATATATATATATATATATATATATATATATTAAAAATTACATTAAAAATTGAAGAATAGCGATTCCTGGGTACATACATTTCAGTAAAAAAGGAAGCGATCACCAGGAAATAAAACACCAAGGTTTTAATAAATAAAATCAAGCTTTCGATGGCTAACATCTGCCATCATCGTCAGGATACAAGCCTAATAAATAAAATCAAGCTTTCGATGGCTAACATCTGCCATCATCGTCAGGATACAAGCCTTATAAGCAGGTTTCCTCACTAGCTAGCTTGTATTCTGATGATGATGGCAGATGCTATCCATTGAAAGCTAGGTGGATGTAAGTAAGAGCTAAAAGAAAGAATCACTGAAGGCTGTAAGTGAAGTAAGGATTAGTTGGCTTGGACCTGTTACAAGGTCCATGCCTAGAGTTTAAGTGTGGCTATGCTTATAAGCAGGTTTCCTCACTAGCTGGCTTGTATCCTGATGATGATGGCAGATGTTAGCCATCGAAAGCTTGATTTTATTTATTAAAACCTTGGTGTTTTATTTCCTGGTGATCGCTTTCTTTTTTACTGATATAAATATATATATATATATATATATATATAAATGAAATGAATAAAGCGCGTTCACCAGGAGAGTTTAAAGTTAAAATACTTTAATTAAAGTATTTTACTATATTAAAAGGTTGCCAAGCTTTCGTTGGGAAAACTCCCCAACATCTTCAGGGCTGAGAGACCGTTTCTAACAAGGTGATTCAAACGGGTTCCATAGACGTCTGCACGTGGTTCCTAGACTGTGCTAGCATTCCCTGCTGAACAGCTGATAGGTGGGAGGGGGAATCAGAGTAAAGATTTCTTCTGTCGTTCTCTCGAGCACTTTTGTTCACATTTCCGTCGACCTCAGGGGGTATTGTTAAAGTTATGTTCCGCCCTCTCCCGGCAGTATTGGCTCTCGTTGCAGTGGGGGGATTTAGTTTGATGTCATTGTGTATCCTACCATGGAGGCGGGGCTTCATCGGCTGCAATTTAACATCTTTCCTCTGCTGCGTGCTCCCGTATTTATTTTCGCTCGCATGTACAAGCATCAACTGGATGTGGTATTTTTCAATGTTTGAATCATCCTCCTCCATCATGGTGTCCCCCATGCTCATCTTCCCTCGTAGATCAATATTCAAGTTAAATCCCCCCCATTTCTGTGAGCAAAAATCTGTTGGTATTTGGGCAGATTCCCCGCTCATGTTACTTTCCCTTTTATCAAGCGAACGGGTCGTCATCACATGTTTTTTCTCCCCTCTCTGTATGGGATATCCACCTTTATTATTATTATGGGTAGTGCTAAATTTAGTGGTTCTATCCTCAAATTTCTTAAGCGCTCCAATGTCATTATTGTTGTTTTCTCCAATTAAAGGGGGTGTGGTTTCCTCTTGATATTGTTGGGGGGTTTCTGGGTAGGCTATATCAGATTGTTTCTGGTAGGGAGGAGGTGTAGCTCCTGGTTTAGAATGTTGTGGATGTTGATTGTAAGGTTTGTGATATAAAGGATGATGGTTTGAGTTCCATTTTCGTAGCGCTTGTTGTGCTGGGTGCAAGTCAATGTGACGATTGATTGAGTTGTTATTCGAGAACCATAAACTACATTTATGGGAATATTAAATTCCATCTACTCTGACATAAAGTTTACTGTAGAGGAAGAAAGACACAATTCTCTTGCCTTCTTAGATGTTTCCATCCACCGTCAACCAGATGGATACCTACATACGAAGGTATTCCGTAAACCAACCCACACGGATAGAATCCTCCATTACCAGAGTAATCATCCTGTTTCCCATAAAATCAGCTGCATAAAAACGTTATTTAAACGCGTTGACTCCCACTGCAGCACGGATGAATATAAGAAAGAAGAGAGGAGACACCTCTTCCGTACGTGCATATATAACGGTTATCCATTAAAATTTATCAAACGACATTGTACAACTTTCCAGCACCAGACCACCCAACGAAGAAGGGATTCCCCCCTACAAAAAACACGCATCTCCCTCCCATACATAAGTAACATCTCAGAGGCCACAGCCAGACTACTAGCACCCCATGGTATAGAAGTAGCTCACAAACCTAACCAAACCCTACGATCAAAAATTATGCGTCCAAAGGACCCCCTACCTACCATGGAGAAATCTGCTATTGTTTATAAGATCAACTGCAAAAACTGCGAAGGCAACTATGTGGGAGAAACAGCCAAACGCTTGAAAACTCGCCTCCACGAACACAAACTGGCCATAAAACGAGGCGAACCACACTCACAACTTTGGATGCATATGGCACAACAAGGCCATCAGTTTGACTTCAATAACACCCTTATCATAGCCAGTGATGCCACGAAGGGAGGTCGGCTGCTAAAAGAAGCCTGGTTCTCGAATAACAACTCAATCAATCGTCACATTGACTTGCACCCAGCACAACAAGCGCTACGAAAATGGAACTGATCTTACTGATTCTGTCTGTGGTGCCTTTTATGTAAGGGAGGAGGGCTTTGCCATTTTCTTGTTCTCTGTCTTGGGTTTTAGTGGGGGTTTCTTTTTGGATGTATCTTTCAGATAATTTGCCATCTAAACCTTGACCTAGGAATTTATTTGAGTTTTCATTTTGTATCTAGTTTGGGAAAAGACAGCTTTTGGTCTTTACTCAAACAGCCTGGAGAGAAAAAGCATCTATGTGCATATAGATGCAACAAAGATGGATGGATTCAGTTTACAGTGCAATATATGCACAGTTAAATAATCTGAAGTTAGGGACAAATTGTCATGGAGAGAATCTGTCTATATGGTTGTTAGGAGTCAAAATGAAATGACTTGATGGAAAATAATCATAATAAAAAAACCTGAGCAAATATTTATTGTTTTATATGGATTGTTTAGTCAGTGGTATGGAAAGGTTCACAGAGTGATAAGTGACTGCTTCTTGCCCTTGTCAGCCTATGAAGAGAAGTAGTTAATGTATCCTTAAATGCAGGATATATTCCTTGAGTTCGCAGAGCAAAGTTTTATAAAACTGTGATGTGACCTTTTGATGGAAATCAAGTCAGAGATTGCAATTAACAAAACTAAGATGTAGCTCCACTATTGGAAGAAGTCCTATGTTTTCCCACCTTAGAAACCTTGATTATAGACCTGTAGACTATGCATCTAGACCAGACATGTCAAACTCATGATGTCGCATGACATATCGGAGCTTTTTCTCCATTGCCGGCACTGGGGTAGGCATGGTTTCCTGATGACGCATCCAGCCCATGGGCCGGCAGTTTGACACCCCTGATCTAGACCATGATTCCCCAATGACATAGATAATAATTGGGACTACCTAAGGTTGTTATTTATTTATTTTTTCTAATACTATTAATTAAAATAGTATTGGGGTTGATGAACAATCTGAAACCTCATGAAGGGATTGATGAACTGAAGAGTTTGGGGACCTCTGGTCTAGACAGACTTAAAACTTTGACAAGATAGAAGAGAACCTTATATATAAACTAATCTTAAATTATTATGAACTGTAAAAGCATCCAATATAACTGGTACTTAGTATTCTAGTATCATTTATATAGAATTCATGGTAGACTAGACAGGATGTTACTAAAGACTAATCAGCTAGGGAACTAGGTTAAGATGATAAAAGGCACTGACTTAGGAAAAAGGGTAATTGAGGAAAGCCATGATTGGAACATATTAAATTATGTACAGCATAAAGGAAGTGGATAGGCATTTTTTCCTCCAAACTCTAGGAGCAGAGTGAGTTGTAATGGTGAGGTTATTTAATAAACTAATTGGAAGACTAATATTTCTAATATTTCAGCACATAAATAATGGAATTCATTAACACACAACACATGCTGATGGTCACTAACTTGGATGACTCTAGAAGGAAATTGGATAAATGAGGACAGTTTTATCAAGTGTTATTATTATTGGGACACAGTATTACTTTTGATATGCCTCCAATATACTGTAGTTGCAGGAAACAATGTGAGGAAAGGGGTACATTTCCATTTCTTGCTTGCAAGCACCCCAGAGGGCTGTCCTCCTTTAGGAAACTTAGGTAGTGATGCATCTCCATAGATGGTGTGATGTCCAGCAAATCTTACAAATCCCATTAAAGACTGCCTTGCCAATCCCTTTACAGATCACATTTTTTAACTAGAGTAGACAACTCTTTATTGTTGTTGACCTAAAGAGATTCTAGACATTTCAGGTCAGAGAAAGAGCACATGAAGCAATTTGCTGTTTAAATGATCACCTGAAGGAAGATTGAGCTAAACTCAATTGTACACACAGCACAACTCTAAAGTTTCCCCATTTTTGTGATTCATGTATTGAGCATTACTGAAAACTGCTTGTCTCTTCAATCTACAGAAAATAGGATGTGGCAGAGTTATGTTTATATTTTAGTTAGCATAATTTATAGTAGAACAGGTAAGGAAGAATTACTTAGTTTCCAAATATTTTGCTTGGCTGAGGAGAGTTACACCACAATGATACAAGTGTGCCATTATTCTTTAATTTGTGTAAAATAATATAATACACAAAGGTATGATTAATGGAAAGTATATTCTTTTCATCCTCCACTCTAAAGTAATGACAATATATTTATAGTCGGTACATGCTGTTAAGATTGGAAAAATAAATCTGATTTTCTTCTAGGAATTTAGATGCATGTACTATAACTGTCACTCTTCCTTTGATACAGTTTTTGCAATTCAAATTGTGATAAATGCCAAAGAACAATTGTGGGGATGGATGGATGCAAGCAGATCGTTCAGTTAAAGATTGCTTCTAATTTATGGATGAATTGTAGTAGGAAAGGGTCATCCCTTAATCCTCCACTTTAAACAACTGACTTTTGGAACAAATGTTGGAATATTAAACTTGATCAGAAATAAAAATATTTTTGTTGGCATCTTATTCTTCATGGATAGAACATACCGACCTCAATTGAAAAATGTCATTCAGACATATTTACAGTTCAACATCATTGTGTATCCTATTTTAGCCCAATGAGTTGACATAGAAAAATTGTATCAGAGTAATCCATTAAGCAGGTGAATGATTTTTTGCATATCTATCTGTCTGTCTGTCTGTCTGTCTGTCTGTCTGTCTATCTCCCCACTTTCATGCAAATATTATGGGAACTAGTGACGAGTGGTTTTTGTAGAAATACTCTGAGAAGTAAGATAATAATAATAATAGTAGTAAAGTTGGAAGGGACCTTGGAGGTCATCTAGTCCAACCCCCTGCTCGGGCAGGAAACCCTACACCATTTCGGACAAATGGCTGTCCAGTCTCTTCTTAAAAACTTCCAGTGTTGGAGCATTTACTGCTTCTGGAGGCAAGCTGTTCCACTGATTAATTGTTCTCACTGTCAGGAAGTTTCTCCTTAGTTCTAGGTTGCTTCTCTCCTTGATTAGTTTCCACCCGTTGCTTCTTGTCCTGCCTTCAGGTGCTTTGGAAAATAGATTAATTCCCTCTTCTTTATGGCAGAGGAAGAGGGACATAGGCCAGATTCTGGAGAGTCTAAAAATCTATATTCCATCCAGTTTCTTTCAGGAAATGGGCAGAGCCTAAGGTGATAAGAAAATGGCTGTTGAGGTACAGTTTCTGCCTGTTACAATAGTCAGATTTTCAACATTGCTTTTCAATGCATTTTGTTCGGTTATCAGAAGGACCGTTATACAAAGAAATCCCCAACCTTGCAAGAACTGTGGCTTGCTTTTGCTTAAACAAAATATTCAATGCCCTCACTTGCTTTGACTCTCCATTACACAAAACATTAGATTTGAAGGGTGTGTGAGTAAACAGAAGTTCTTTGAGGAAATACTCTAGATTGTAAGATATTTGAATAAGTAAATATAGCCTTCATTCTAAAAATCTCCTTAGTATTTTTGTGTGAAGAAAGTGATACTATTGTTTGGTTTAAATTATGTTCAAAAGCTAAATAATCAACCTTTCCAATGTCCTTAAAGCGGATAGACAATGAGAACAAAGAATAAATGGAGGAAATGGGCCTTGGAGTCAAATTGAATTAGATAGTAGTTTGGTTCTGGATAATTAAAGAACACTAGCTTATTTGTGATTAGTTGTGGGTGCCAAAGGGGAAGAAAACAGTGTAATTCGCAAGAGACAGGTCAGGGCTTTGTAATAAATCTTTTAGGTTTTTTTCCGTTTGTTGTTTAAAGACTGCTTTCTCAAACTGGTGTGGCTAATCAAATGCACTACAGATTTCATGTCTCTCTCTCTTAAATCAATCTTTGAACTCTGGATCAGACCATGACCTTTATGATAGATTGTTGGCCTTCTGGCATCCTTATTCTCAGAATTGTCCTTATATTTTTCAGGCTCACGGTCTCTGTCAAGAATATTTGTCACTTTTTTCAGGTTTCTCTTTCCCTCTGCCTTGAGATATTCAGAATTCTTAATATTTTTTTCTTTTTAGTATTAGGAGGTTCCTATGAGTTTCTTTATGAGTTTTCCTGTGCCCTGTCCTTTTTGATTGGTCATCTCCCTCACCATTCATTACGTACTTAATAGTGTACTTAATAATTATGTTTGACTCCTGGCAGTTGCCTGAAGATGTCCCTGTAGTTTTCTTGGCAACATTTCGGAAGTGCATCTGAGACAAAATCTCTGGTCCAAGGTCACCCAATTGGCTTCGTGCTTAAGGTAGGCCTAGAACTCACAGTCTCCCAATTTCCAACCACATGCTTTAACCACTACACTAAAGTAGGCCTTGGAGTTCATAGTAAGATTGGGCTAATTGCCTTCAGCTGCTATCCTTGCTCCACTTTTGCCTATCTGGCCAATGAACTCAGCATTTTAATAAACATTTTCGGCTATAATTGTTAACAATTATATTCTGTCCAAAAGGACTTTATCACTGGGTTTTCTAGTTTCCATACCTGAATAGGTTTGTTAACATTTACCTGTTGGCTCCCTACATATGAGAGATCAGCAAGAGGCATATTTGTGTGTGTGTGTGTGTGTGTGTGTGTGTGTGTATGTGTGTGTTGTTCATCGAGATGAGGATCAGTAGCAGATTCTGAAATCTTGTTCTCTTCATTGTGTTCCTCTCTTGCTACTTCATCTTGCCTCTGGGGAGAAATTTAGAGTGGCTAGCCAGATAACTACCTTTTTAGGTTATGTAATCTCATATGCTATATTGTTTATTGTTTTGTTGCATCCTGGAGTAAGGCAAAATAGTCATATTGAGTGATCATTTGGGGTTGATTCTAAGGCAGTGTTTCTCAACCTTGGTAACTTGAAGATGTATGGACTTCAATTCCCAGAATTTCCGATCTACCAAGGCTGACTTGAGAATTCTAGAAGTCCAGACATCTTCAAGTTGCCACGGTTGAGAAACACTGCTCTAAGCAATTTTACACTTAATAACAGATACTCCAGAAGTAGGGAAGATGCCTGTAATACTTAGTTGATTTATCCTGCTATTGATTGATTGGTTGGTTGGTTGGTTGGTTGGTTGCAAGGAGTATCCTTTTGTTCAGTGCCTTCAAGGACTTAATCTATCACAATGTCCCATGGTAAAGACCTCTCTGTAGGATCTTCAGGGTGAGATATAAAAAACTGAGGGATCCTTGGTGCTCTCTGAGCTTGGTTGTTTACTTGCAAACATTTCATTATCCAAACTAGATAACAGCATCAATGCTAGTAAGGGCTTACTAAGGACTTACAAGCACTGATGTTGTTATGTAGTTTGGGTAATGAAATGTCTGCAAGAAAACAGAGCACCAAGGATCCCTCATTTCAACCCTAAACTAAAAATATTCTCCTTTATTGGTACATAAAAAACTGGAAAGCAACAAATAGAAGCAAGAAGGCCTACATGTAGAGGAAGATATTTCATTAAAAACCATTCCAAGTTGGAATGAGACACTCTTTACTCATCTTTAAGGGTGGAATCAGGAAGAACAAAGTTTTTTTGGTTTTTTTTGCTAGCTTATTGCTACTTCTTCCCTTCCTAATTTATCATTTGTAGGGATTACATAAGGATACTGCTTCTAAAGGCTTCACTGCAGATTGGCTTTTGGCAACTTTCTCTAGCACTATTAAAACAGTTTTATGTTGCATAACTCCCACTTGCCTCATTGAAGGGGCTGCGATGGAAAAGAAAATGCAAATCAGTAGGAACAACAGGAAGAGGGATGTTTCTAAAGCATAAGCAAAGCTGCAGGCTGAACTGTACTTAAAATCTAGGATAAAAATAAAAAGCAAGCAAGGCAGTTTTATCTATCTCATAAAAAATACAGCCTCCCTTATCACCATCTTACCAGAAGTTTGCTTAGCTAGATTATTTTGAAGAAACCTTGAAAAGTTCACATAACAATACACAGTACTGATTTGCAAATCTGTTTTTCCTCTGAGTAAAGTTCCAATATTCTTCCTATTCAAGGTAACTAGAAGCCAGGTATTTGAGGAATTACAGGTCAAGTGTTTTCTAGGGTCAACATCACAGGAAAAGACTTGTTCTTGTAAACAAAGCCCATATGAAGAATTAATGGGAAAAAAACCATGTAATGGAATTATCTCATCCTGGGATTGAACATAGACTTTTCCAAATGATTGTGATACAAGGTAGACATTTTTGTGGCACAGGTAGTCCTCAACTTACGACCAGTTGCTTAGTGACTGTTCAAAGTTACGACAAACCCCCAAAAGGCACTCACAACCCATATTCAAAGTTCTGGGAGCTGTGTCCCCACAGGTCTCATGATCCCATTTTGAACACTTAGCAATCAGCCCATATCTACAGCTGTTTGCAGCATCCCACGATCACATGACTACAATTTATGTCCATTTTTGCCAGAAATTGGAGTTTAAGAGCAAAAAAAAAACGCCGCTTGAGGCGTTCACTGAATAGCACAGATTTGCTATTAATGATGCTGCAAAAAAGGTGTAAAATCAGGTCTCTCACATGATGACCACTTGATGACCATTATGTCTTACAACCATAATTCCAGACTCAATTATGATTTTAAATCGAAGACTATCTGTATTAAATAGCCATCCTTTTGATTAAAACTATGAGAAAATCTGTAAGTAAAAAAGGTCAAAAACTATAGGGAGGTCAGTGAAGAATGACAAACAAAATATGCAGAACCAAGATTCTGTGGCTTAACCCTTTGCTCATTGCAAAAAATAATCTGTTCTGAATCTGTGATGTAATCAGTTTCTTGTCTGTGAGCCGCCATAATGGGGTTAACAAACATTTCAAACGCTTTCTGAAAATCCCCCTTTAACATCATTTCCTGCACATAACTCAATGCAATTGAAGAAACGGGATTAATCCTGCCTCTATTCCATTCTTCCCTCTCTTGTTTTCACTTCTATTTAGACTTAAACTCTTTAGGACAGAGCCTTGTACTTGATTTTTGTAGAATATTAATCTATAAATGAATAAGCTTTCCAATTTTCTTGTCTTTTTTTCTTTGAAAGAACCAGTGAGTTGGGAATGTTTACCAAGAAAGAATTTGATCGGCTGGCCCCAGTGGTGGACAGTTTCAGCCTCATGACATACGATTATTCATCACAATTGGGGTAAGGCAAAATGCACAGGTATAATGACACTAAGAATTGAGCTGGTGTTCAGCCGGAGATCACATTCATCCTAGTTTCTTAATAGTAATAATATAACTAATTGAGTATAATTCTAATGACATTCTCTTAAAATGTTTGTATCTCAACAATTTTAGGTTTCTTAGAGGCAGCCCTTTATACTAGTGTATCACATATGTATCACACTGCTCCTAAATATATTTATATTTGCATGTTTTTTAATCTTTTCCCTCCAACAAAGGGAGGAAATGTGACCAAAAGCTTAATCAATATGAACTGAATTAATCACTGACAATTAAATTTATTTGTCATTTGTAAAATTATTTGATCCTATACTTGAGTGTAAATATGCACTTTTTTTTCTTCACACAAACTACTTTCTTGCATGTTTACTTTGTTGTCAGTTTGGTTCGATAGCTCTTTTTTCCAAATACACTTAGGATTTTGGCCCAATTAATTTGCTAGACACATTTTCTTCTCATTCCTATCTCTATATAATAAACTTCTTCTGTGGAGATTGGCAGCAGGAAGGCAGAATAGAGATAATAATAAGTACTCAATAATAATACAGATAATATACTGTAAATATTCAAATATACATTCAAATATACAGCTCAGTTGAAACAATGAAAACATGCATTAGAGAATGTATAATAAATGTATTATAATTCCTTTTGGCTTGTATATGTCTAACTTTATATTATCGATTTCACTCTGGTAGGCAGATTGCTAAAAATATATGTTCATATACTGCTTGTAGAAAATGAAAGAAGAAAGCAGTTCTTTTAGGTTTTCTTTCATCTCTGCTTTGAAGCAATTCTGATAGATACATCTTTTTATTTTATCAAACCATGTCTTAAAATGTTTAGCTTGTTATTTTAACTGTCAGCTAAGTATACACGTAGGATAAAAGAAATCATTCTGCAGATGGTCCAGGGAAATACAAATTCCATGTTGATAAAATATACTTTTAACATAACTGCTGTCTCTAGCCAGTGGTCGACATATTAAGAGACACGAAAATGTAATAGCAGAAGCAGATTGTAGAACATGAAGCAACAGCCATTTCAAAAAGAATTTTATCCAAAATGCCTGAAGCATCTACAGTGGAAAAGTCCAGTGCACAGATGAATATTTCAAAAACCCTTTACAGATGGAGATTGTTATAGCCACATTTACATATATGTGAATCTAATATTTTAGAACTGTAGAGGGAGAGATTGTGAATAGTACGTTTTAAGAATTTTCCCATAAAACTACTCTTTTTTTCAGAGCAGTTTTCTTCATAGTAAAATGTATATCCTCTTGGGAAAAATGCCCCAAATGGGGCATATTGTAAAACAAAGTAAACTAAAAACAATAATAAAAAGGCAGTTACCGAAATGGTAGAAACTAGGACAAAAATAAATAGGATGGATGGATACTGTGGTACACATTTTTTAAAAAAAAAATCTGTATTTTTCTACTTCTAACAGTGCTTTTTTTTGCAGTGGAAAATACTGATTTTGGACTAGAATCTTGTTAAACATAGTTCTACATTTGGGGGGGAATCTTACAATTTGAACCTTAATTTCTTTCTTCCTCTTTCTACAGGTCTGGCCCCAATGCCCCATTGCCTTGGGTGCAAGCTTGTATTCAGATGCTGGATCCAGAATCCAAATGGAGAAAAAAAATCCTTTTGGGGCTGAATTTTTATGGCATGGATTATTCAAGTAATGTAAGAGACCCCATAGTTGGCAACAGGCAAGTTTTCAAACTCTGAGTTTTCTGAAAACATTGTATGTACTTATAAAGTGGAAATTATATATACAGTATATATTTTGTATGCATGTATATATCTCTAGAAATCTGGGTGCAGTTAACCATAGTATCCAAGGAGTGCGGTGCCTCACGTGGTTAGGATGCTGAGTTGACAATCACATTCACTCCATCTCTTGCCAACCTAACAGTTTATAAGTGTGGAAACACAACTAGATAAATAGGTACAACTTCAGTGACACATTAATGGGGATATGACAGGGGCCCCCAATCAGGAATCTCCCAGGCAACGGTGATGACACCAGTTAATCCTTTCAATTCGGAAGCTCATTGGTGCTTCCAATACAAACACGAATGTGACCAAGGTAACCAAAGCAAAGGAAAAGGGATAATTTTTTTCTTCCTGCATCCTCATTTCTATCCTGTAGTCATTTTTAATTTCTTGGCTCTAATACCAGAAATGACCCAAGAATATAAAAAAGTGACTACAGCAACAGTTGGCCAGCATCAGACCAACAAGCAGTGGGGTTCAACACTATATTTCTCTTCTCCCCTCTGTTCCCTTAATTGTGTATGTAGGACCACTTATTCTATTTCTTAGGCATGTAGAAAGAACAATGTTTGCATTGCTATATTGTTTAGTTTGGCAATAGATTTTGCTGATTATGTTTAAACGGCTGTTCCCCTTTTCCCTCGAACCATCCAACATTCCATTCCAGTTAATGTGAGTTTGTCTATCTTGTTTGTACATTAATCCATAATCTCTTAGCTTCCAGACAACCTTTAGTTCTTATCTCAATTAGTAGTAGAGTGGAACTGGTTGGAAAAAGCAAATTTCTTCTTCCACAGAAGGTAGGACCAAAGAAAAAGGAAGCCAGATCCTCACAGTCTATTAGCCCCATCTTTGATTGAAGTGCAAGATTAAACTGAAACTTCTTGTGGGCTTTTTTCTTTGTTGTAAAGATGAATCCTCTGTCTTTTGTTAAATTATAGTGAGGAGGAACTTAACATACTTCTTCTCTGTTTCTGCATATTGTTCTTCTCTCTACTGTACCCATGAAACACTCATAAGGACAAGCTCTTATTCAATTTTGCACTGAAGGGGCTTTGCATTAAAATGCTGTGAAGCAGATCAAGGTGACATGTTTAATAATATGGAAATTTTACTTCTGCAGTGAAACTTTTACAAAGCCAAGTCATTTTGCATTTCTGAATATCACTAGCAATTTCTAAATACCACTTCTGCTGACTAATCTAAAGGACACTTAATTTGTATGATACAGATGAACGCAAATGATTTTTTAAGAATCTGGTCTTTTGAGTAGTCATCTGTATTGTCAGCATAAATAGATTCTGCATCACTTTGAATCCTGCTAAATGTAGGAATTAACATATTTTGGAAAAGTAAGATTGTACCCAGCCTTCAATGGCATGTGTTGCTATCTTCCCATTTCAGTATTGTTTTTGTTTTTCTTTAATACCGGAATTTGAAAACTGAGTTTCCACAAATTTGAAATAATTCCCCTGCACTAAAAGCAAAGAAATCCCCTGTGCTACAATCAAAGTACATCAAACATCTTATAGACTATCTTTACTGGTGGCTTTTGTTCCAATAAGAGCATCTGAAGATCCCTTTGCAGCATTATTAAATAAGGGTTGCTTGCAAGAGTAAACCAGTAAGACAAAATGATCAGAATCTATATAGTAACACAAAATGTTCCACAAACATATCAGAT
Organism: Crotalus tigris; assembly: GCF_016545835.1. NCBI lineage: Eukaryota > Metazoa > Chordata > Lepidosauria > Squamata > Viperidae > Crotalus > Crotalus tigris. The sequence continues at coordinate 4,808,326 of NW_024100214.1, forward strand.
ATTATGATAATCTGTTAAACATGCTTTTTAAAAATATTGAACTGATTACAGTTGGGTTGTAATTCCATATTCCGAGGTTTTTGGCAGTAAACTCAAGCATGTGTGTGTATACATATAGATAAAACCTTTAAACATACATGGATAAGATTAGATTGTTAGAAGTAATTTAGCAGCGTAGCTGAGTAAGCAGAGTGGCAATTTTCTGCTTTGTATTACAGCTTTATTTTCTGATATATATATCCCCAAAGATTTGAGGAATTACCCTTGATTCAAAGATGATTTTGATACAAGTTAGAAATCGGGGGGGGGGGGGAATCTGCAGTATAGATTATTTTATTCGCAGTAGCTCACAGGACCACCATTAAAGAGAAAATTATAAGGAGAAAAATTATTGTGTACTTCGAGCGCAATATTAGTACATGCAGAATTATTCATGGCTCTTCAGCTAAGCAGGCCCATTACGTGATGAGAAGATTTGCCTCCCTTTTCATCCCACCTTCATGTCCACCCAGTGATGTTTTTCTCTGTTGTTTTGTTATGATATAGCAAAATAGGTTTGAAACGACTTTTAGTGGTATTTACCACTGTTACAGCAAAGTTATATGAATGGATGTAAGATTGCTTGATTGACAAGGCCCCCTTCAGAGTGAAGCATGAGGCAGATGCTATGAGGAAACCTGTTGGCCCCATCCAATATTCTCTGGGTGAGAAGAGGGTAACAGATAGAACTAGTCGAAGCGATGATGTAATAATGGCAGTGGATGGCCCTCTAGATCAGTGGTTCTCAACCTTTTTAATGCCGCGACCCCCAATCGGTCGTAAGTCAAGGACTACCCAACCGGTCGTAAGTCAAGGACTACCCAACTGGTCGTACGAGGACTTTCCCTGCCCAGGAGCGCCGCGCATGCGTGGTGCTGCCCCCTGCGCCGGCCGAGGCATAGCTGGCAAGCGGCAGAGACGGAGAAGGCCAACCACCGGCTGGGCCACCAGCTGGCCCAGCCCAAAGGAGGTAAGGCACCCGCCGGGCCCCACATGCGCCAGCAACCCTCCCTGCACCCGCCGGCCTCCCACCTCCCACCCCTGGCCCTCTTTTACTTACATTTTTAGTAGTTGCTCAGCAGGGAGGGGTGGAAACTTCCAGACAGCTCGCCTTCGCTGCAGACAACTTGCAGCACCGTTTGCAGAATGGGACTTTTGGCGGGCTCAGCAGGGCAGAGACAGCCTGGACAATTCCTATTGGCTTTTGAAAGCCAATAGAATTAGACTCTATTCAAGAGAGTCTATTCTATTGGCTTTCAAAAGCCAATAGAATAAAAGGGAGTAGCACAGCTAAGGAAAAGGAGAAAAAATGGCGGACTGCGTTGTTTGGCGACTCCCGTGAAATGGTCGTTAGACCCCAAATGGGGTCGCGACTCACAGGTGGAGAACCGCTGCTCTAGATCAATGTTCTCAACCTTAGCATGCTGGCTGGAAGTTGAAGACCACATGTCTTAAAAGTTGCCAAGGTTGAGAAACACTGTTTTAGGCGGTGGATAGTAGCAGGGAAATTGTACTATCCACCCTCACTTCATCTGCTACTTAAGCCATCCTGAACAGGAAAGGAATGGTAAAATAAAATAAAGCATTTTATTTTACACAGTTACTCTTAGAGGTTATGAAGGTATATGATTTGGGTTTTTTACTTTTCTTAAATGGATACTTCCTAAGTGGGATGTTGGAAAGTTTGTCCAGGCATCCAAGTGGCTCATTTTGTAGTAGTTGCTTCTGTAAATTGTCTCATTAATTTATTGTGCTAGCTGTCGGAAAAGAACAGGGCATTAGGCAAAAATATATCCTACCTAGCAATGAAAGGAGGCAGATAGAAAGTAAGAGGAGTATCTAGCTAAAGATCCTAATCTGATATTGGAAATTCATATCTGATTTTTTGCACTAGAGCCCCTATGGTTTGCAATTTTTGCTTCTTTTTCATGCACAAGATTAAATATAAACAATGGGCCCTTGAATCTTTATTTAGAAAACAGAAATAAATTAAAACAAGAAATCCCTATTGTCAGTATTTATTTTAATAGTAACTTTGTTTTACTTTGTACTTGACAATGAAAACTATCAGCAAAAATGTAATTTTTCCATCTCTTTTTGCCTGCATATACATCACTGGATTTCTCCAAAAGAAAGAAAGAGAGGGAGGGGGGGAGGGAGGGAGGGAGGGGGAGAGAGAGGGGAGAGAGAGAGAGAGAGAGAGAGAGAGAGAGATGATCAGGAAGGAAGGAAGGAAGGAAGGAAGGAAGGAAGGAAGGAAGGAAGGAAGGAAGGAAGGAAGGAAAGATGATCAGGAAGGAAGGAAGGAAGGAAGGAAGGAAGGAAGGAAGGAAGGAAGGAAGGAAGGAAGGAAGGAAGGAAGGAAGGAAGGAAGGAAGGAAGGAAGGAAGGAAGGAAGGAAGGGAAAGGATATAAAACTGATGTCATGGTAAGACATATTAAGATGTATGATAATAGCTATTCCCCCATGTAAGCTAAATGGTGTGATAGATTCCCTATTTTTCTTTGCAATAATGAAGACTGGATATTGTTTTCAATAGAATTCTGAAGGGCAGCTTTTAACTAAGATCCACAAAGGGATTTTGTTAATGGCCTTGTCTTCTCTTTTCTGCTTCTTGGTGGCATATACTTATGAGAGCACTAAGTATAAACTAAGGAATCCAAATTGCATTCCGTTTAATGTTCAGTTAATAAGTTTATCCTAACTGGATAATATGTTAGTCAGAAGAAATTGTTGGAAAATATAGTGGTTAAACATCTGCCTAGACAGTTATCTTGAAACCGTTTTTAAGTTTCAGCCAAATTGATTCTTTCTGCATCTTCTTCTGAATTATTCTTGTCATCTGAAGTCTGTCCATTCAGTATTTGGGATTTTGCCTCCCACCTTTAAAAGAAAGAAAATGTTCAACGTGAAATTCAGAGCATTTGTCCTTAGCTGCTGTTTCTTTTGTATGTGCGGTTGCTCTGAATTTGATTGCCCCATTTTCTTTTTGTGTCTTTATTTCTGTCATTTCTAATGATAAACAATGCCTCAATCTAACATGTTTAATTGCCACATCAATAGGTATAATTGTAATTTTAAAAATACATGAGGTTTTATAGCTAAGCATATTCACAATCTGATATAATTGGAATTTATTCAGAAGGATTCATTAGACTAATTGTCTTTGCCCTGTAATGTTTATTCATTTGGGCCCAGCTGATCTTCAGTTCTAGTGTCTACATTATATTTTAGGTATGCTTAAAGGACTGTTTCCTCTGATAAGAGGAACTCCTTTCTCTCTGTTTTGCTACAAACCTGACCTTGTTCAAATCAAAATAGGTGTTCTTTTTTAAATTAATTCTTATAGATGCTATATTTTTGAGGGGCTAAAATAAAACTAATTTCACGTGTACCATTAACTCCATATTTTCCTTACCTTTACCTTTATTAGCATATGTTTACCAAAACCTTTCCCTGAAAAATTCAAAACTGAAGATTTGATTTGGTATTATCCTGTCTCTCTGAAACTTTAAAATCTAATAGGACGTGAAGGCAATGGTACTGGCTCTGTGAATGCCACCAAGTTACAAATATGTGTATTTCCAACTTAATAGTGTTTTATTACATATGCTGCTTCCATATAGTAATAAGTTTACAGATTCAATTTCTTTTGGAGGAAGTCATCTAAGAGCTGTACAGTTTTTGCATTACTAAGATTGTTTTCTCGTATGTGTTAGCTGAGAATGGGATAAATGTCCACATAATTGACATCCTAATAGATTTCTGTTCTCTTACCTGTTGCAATAGATAAGCTTCTAGAGCCCATTTTCTTTATGATTTATTTGAACATCTCAGCTTTTGTTTTGACGGTGCAATTCTTGAAATTCAGAATTGAATTCCAGAAATCTAATAAACTCCCAAACTAGCCATAGGGTAGGAATCATGCTGAAGTATGTAGTCTTTGGTTTTATAAATGGTTTTGCTTGGAACTGATCAGGATTTCTGAAACTTTTTAGAATAATAGGAACACTCGGAATTCTATGGGTACTCTCGCATAATGGTTGACATGATAGGAGACGGCCAATCACAAAACATCTCTATACCAGCAAGCAAAGAATATAAAATTAAAAATAGAATTATAGAGGACACAGATGCTCCTAGGATGCCAAAAGAGTTCATCACGGGCACATTATTTCTCTCAGGTGCTGCACTGGGGAACCAGGAAATCTTTTGGCATCTTATTGTAACTCTTTATCTTAGTATCACAGGTAACTTGTTTCATATATTTTTCTATTTTCAAGGAAGAATATTTATAATTGCTGGTTACAGTCGGCAGAGATACCATGCAGTGAACATGAAGGTTTAATGATTTTCTTTCTTCTTCAGTATTTTCTGCAATCAATAGATCTAGTAATTAGATAGTATTGGTAAAAACAAAACTCTTTGACTTGCTGCAATGTGATCAAAAAAATGAGGTCAGAGTTTTTATAGTAGAGGAATAACAAAAGCAATTGGAAATTTGCCACACTTATGCTATTTGTCTCTTTTTTATGCACCTCAGTGTGTGTTAACCAGGAATTGTGATTTAAAATAAACTTAGTTGCTATACAAATTTAATTTCAAACTCTGATTTCTGTGTAGCAAGGGTTTTTTTTTTAATTGCATTCCTTATTTTACATTAAAATTCAAGCTAGAAATCCACTAACTACTGATTGAAATTGCATTGTTACCTCCACCTGGTGATGTAGTAAAAGGAGGAGGAATAAATTAATCAATCTTATGCAAGTACCACCTAATTATCAATATTTGCAAATCTCGATCTATATGTAGCTTAATAAATAGTACTATTATGAAATAAAATAAAGAATGCACCAGATAAGTGCCATATTGTTTATAGGTAGAATAAACAGGTATATCTCTAATAATATCTAATATGCTAATATATTAAGGGAAAAAAGCAGTTTTACATCTTAGCATGTTCTCTTCTTTCTTGGAATAAATTTCCATGTCTGGTTGATCTACTTTTTCTAAAAAAATAATAGCATAAAATTTAAATAAGACTGAATATTTACACATATATGATCTCTGTTCTGATGGGAAAAACAGAATCATTTTCCTAATGTACCTCTTTATATTTTAGTTTGTGCCTCTAGAGTTGCAACTGGCAAAATGGGCAACATGCAAGTTTAATAAAAAATAATTTTTAGTTGTCTAGATGGTAAAATTTCAGAACTTGAACTCTAGTGGTTAGTAATACTATTCTAAATCTTGAAATAAAATTATCTGCTTTCATTTATCTACCAGTTTGTTCGATGGCTCAATCACAAGAATAACTCTATCTGGCTTATATTACTTAAGAATCATAGGAGGAGATATTATGCAGAAGGAACTAACTGAAAAAGAGCAGCAAGAATACTTTTCTTATTAATGTTCCAACTGAATTTTTCCTCCTATTATCTCTATATTTCTGACTTCATTCCTTTTAAATCTTCTACCTCTTCAGTGGTTTTAGAGTTCTCTCTTCCATTCTCTCTTCCAATACTCAAAATGAAGTTCTTCCGATTCTATTGACCTTGGAATATCTTGATGCAGCCATTGAATATAAATTTCAACTGCTTTCTCCTTGCTCAGCACAGCCATTTTTGCTTGTCAAGTCCCTTTCTTCCCTATTCAGACACCTGAAGGATAGTAATATCTGTATTGTGTGAGAAGAATAAGGGACTTATAAGTATAAAACAGCAGTAGATTTTTCAGTCATCCTTGTTCTGTCCTCATACTTCTTCCATTAATTCTTCCAATTAACCAAAGTTAATTCCATCTTCATTCTTAACCATTGTGCCAAGAGGTCGCACTGGTTAGAATGCAGTTTTGTAGCCTAATTCTGCCGATCCTGACTTGCCGAAGTTTGACTCAGCCTTCCATCCTTTGAAGTTCGGTAAAATGAGGACCCAGATTGATGGGGGCAATATGCTGACTCTGTAAACCGCTTAGAGAGGGCTGTAAATCAGTGTGAAGTGGTATATAAGTCTAAGTGCTATTGCTATTGCGATTTTTACCAGTCACATTTTAATTCATAAGAGTGTGTAGCCAATGTGAAATATATCAAGAAGGTTTTATTTCTTTTCCTCCTAACTACTTCATTTAACTTTTTTTGTGATAAACTACATTATTATGAACACCTGAAATAACAAATTCCTTTAAGTCCTATGTTTGATGTTGGAATGATAGAAAGTGGAGAAACAGTTCAGTATCTCTTTGCCAGGGCCAATTTCCTAGAAAGTTAAAGCATCCTTATTCATTATTCATTCTAAAAGAGTTTTTTCATCTCTTAATTGGTCTATCAATAAAGTCTTAACTCTTGATTACTTAATCGATAAGTTTTAGAAAAAGGAGCAGTGTCACAATTTAGTCATTTCCTGCAGAAGTTTTAACTGACATGCAAATCAGTATAAAATGAATGAGATTAGGCAGCTGATTTGTTTTTATGTATATATTAGTTAAAAATAATTGATCTGGATTAAGAGGCATTGCTATTGTTTCCAGAGTTATTCTGATTATATTCTTAGTACGTGTAGTATTTGCAGTAGGGAAGTGAGTAAAGGAATGGTCTGTACCATGTAAACAAGTTTGCTGTAGCTCAGCTGAGTTTCAAAATTAACCTATTTCATATTGATATTGTTTTGAAACAAATCATAATTCTCAAGCTCAACTAAGTGGCAGCTTCTAGCCTACAGGAAATACTATTCTAGACAGATTTTGAAGGAGAAAAAGAAAACACTAGGCAAAGTTTCTGAAAACAACTTTATAATTGCCAAGAAAACTACATGGATGCAGCCATTAAACAAAACTGATGAGCTCAGTTTGAAGGAAAGTTTACATTTCTTTTAAGTTTACCTGGAAAAAAAAAACAGATAACCAAAAATCGTTTTAAGATTATTCCAAATTGGCATTCTTGTATTTTAATGGAACATTGGGTGCTTCTTCCTGCAAATGATGACATACTTCATTTAGATAAATGTTGAATAAATGCCTGCTGTCAAGTAAGTGAAAGCTTTTTTGAAAAAATAATTTTTTATTTTTCCAAACTCCCCCATACATATACCGTGATATTTATCAGATGTTAACATACATTCTTTTTACATTCATATATAAGATACTTTTGATAAAATGAAATAAATACATACACATGACTTTTGGTGTTGCTCGCCCATTTCCCCTTTCACTGTATCCACACTCTTTCTTCTCTACCTTCTTTCTCCCTTTCTTCCCTACTTCCCTCTTCTTCCTCTCCTCTTTCCTTCACCACTCTCCTCCCCTTTCTCCCCTTCTCCTCCAACCTTCCTACTTCCTTCTCCCCTCCTTTACTCTTTTCTCTCTTCTCTCCTTTCTTCCCTCTCATCCCTCTTCAGATACAATTCAGGGGTAATGTCCAAGCAACTCCTCTCTCCAAATTTCCCTATCTGTATTATATACAATAAGATTAATTTTCTCTTACATTAATACTTCTATTTATCTAACCTTTTCGGTATATACTTCTATAAATATTTATACAACCTCCAGTTATTCAATACTGTGTCGCCTGGCTCTCCCTCCTTATCTGCTCCTTCTTCTTCCATCTAAATTGATGTTAACTATCTTTTAACCATATTCTCTTTCCAGCCAATCATAAAAAGTTCCCCAGATTTCATAGTAGTCTGACTCTGTCTTATCTTTAATTGTCATTGTTAGTCTATTCATTTCTGCACATTACAGTATTTTCCCAATCACTTCTCCCTCTGGGGGGGCTTCCAGTACTTTCCAATTTTGTGCAAACACAATCCAAGTAAGTGAAAGCTTGAGTAGGTCCAGTGTTTATTAAAAAGCAGTATAATATGCATGAAAGAGGACAGACACACCCTTAAAATTCTACTTTTTGATGTTATGTTACATTACGTTATATTACGTTATGTTGATGGCAGCAAGATTACTTTATGCACAAAAATGGAAGGATACTTCAATTCCTACAATGGACAGATGGTTGCAAAAGTTGATGGAATTAGCAGAGATGGCTAAATTGACTGCTTTGATTAAAGGAAAAAAACACAATTACTTTTGTTTCTACTTGGAAACCACTTCTAGACTTTGTGCTTGAGGTGGAAAAAAATGAAACTTTGATTTTGGGTTTTACCAATTAGATAGATTTGTTGTTATAGAAATGGCTAGTTTATACAATTATGTAAAAGTAAAAAGTTGAGATTTGATGTTACTTTATTCTACTGCACCCAAGGAAGTCGAAAGTCAGCACCCTTTCTTTCTTTTTCCCTTCTTTTCTACACTTCCCCCCTATTTTTCCTATTATTTGTTTTTGTATTTTTTCATTTTATATTATAAACTAATAAAAAGGACAACTCTAACCAAAAAAACCTCCCCAAAGTTCTATCCTTAATGTGCCCATTTGTTTAATTGTTAAAAAACAAACAAACCATGAGACAATGAACAGTCTCCGAGTCGCATCTTGAAAACAGATGTGTGTAAAAGAGAGATTGTTCTTTTCTCTTGGGTAGACAGAGTTTAGTTGGTGTTCAGGGCAAAGAGAGTGGGTTACCTTTTCCGGTGACCTCCTGCTTAAGTACTATGTAAAGCTCCTAACAGCAGCATACAGCTGATGAACTAGATTCATACAGAGCCTCATGAATCACATTTAATGTCAGGAAAAAGGCTAGTTTACAAAATCTTGGAAACCAGGCAAGGCTACTCTAGCTCTTATTTATGACTGAATGCATTAAAATGGGAGTTGTTTGACATTCCTGGAGTCCCAAACAGATATATTGATGTCTCATTTAGAAACAAAGCTGAAATGTTTGTTTGATCCCCATCTTACATTTAAAACAAAATTATTTTCTAGACCCTTACATACAGATTTTATCTCCCATAGCAGTAGCCTTTCCCTCATGTACATTTCCACAAGTGTGATCTATGGTTAGAGCTAGATCATATAAGGGCTTATAGAATTTGAGAGTCAATGTTAGAAGTCAACTGCTCCTAACCCTTTTCACTTTTTCAATAGTATAGAAGGTAATCCTTGACTTATGACTGCAAATGAGCCCATTTCCGTTGCTAAGCAAGACATTTGTTAAGCAACTTTTGACCCATTTTACAACCTTTCTTGCTACAGTTGTTAAGTGAATCACTGCAGTTAAGTTAGTAACATGCTTGTTAAGTTAATCTGACTTCCTCATTGATTTTACTTGCTTGACAGAAGGTTGCAAAAGGTGATTGATCACATGATCCTAGGATACTGCAACTGTCATAAATATGAACCAGTTGCCAAGTGTCCGAATTTTGACGTTTTTCCCTGTGACCGTAGAGATGTTACAACAGTCATAAGTGTGAAAATGGTCATAAGTCACTCTTTTCAATGCCATGGTAACTTCAAACAGTCATTGAACAAATGGCTATAAGCTGGGGCTACCTGTAATAAGGGAGTGCTCAAGTATCCTATTGTATAAAGTATAAATAGAGTTATTATATAATTCCTTCTTATCTAGGAATATGCAGCAAATGAATTCAGTGCATCAGTGCAATTGTGGAAGCATTTATAATTTACTGTCCACATAAATGGACCACAGCTGTCGTAGTTGCAAAAACTACACAGTTGTTGCTAAGAATAAAGTTATACATCATTCAAATTTCAAATTACTGCTTTTTAAAAAAAAAACAAATTAATTAAAAGTAAATCTGTGGGTGCCTGGTACAGTTCACAACACAGAAGGGAGAAATAGCTAAAGAAGGAAAGCTTAAACTTCTCAACATGTACAATTTTTTTTTAACCATACTGGGGGGGGGGAAGGGGTTTCTTACATTTTAGTTTCAAGTGAACAAATGAAATTCAAGGAACGGCAAGGTTAACATAACATAGCATTAATGTGAAAATTAAAATAGCATTGTTAACGTAACAAAATTAACGTAACGTTGTTTGAACTTTAGAATGACTCTAAATTAAAGCCAGGTAGTTTACATGTAAGCAAGCATTTCCTTTTAAAATTCAGCTGCCTTCCCAAGTACCATTTTTTCCCCTTTAGATCAAACCTCAGATGAGTTGGTATGGCTGGGAAAAACTGATGCAGTGTAATGGCAAAGTCAAATAGCACACTTATTGTACTTCGCAGAATATAAATTTATGTTTAAAGTTGCACTGAATCTGGAAAGCCTCTTTAGTCCATTCTTAAAGACAGGGAATTGTTTGAAGGATGAACGTGGATTCTTATAGATTCCCATCAACACTGAGCCTCTGAACCCAACTTGATTAGACACATGGGTAACTTGTTTATTTTTCCTTATTGTGTGAAATGTTTTACATTTCTCTTTCAAGACAAATATTTCTACATGTATTTCCTCCCACCTTTAAATAAGGAAATGCAAATCTGTTTCTCATGTTTTCTGTTTCGTTAAAAGGTTTTCTCTTTTTAATAATGCATGTATGGCTATCATGGCAAGCCAAGAGCTGCTCAATAAAGCAAGGAATTATTCGAGAAAATGGATCTTATACGTGCTCAAACCATTCTCCACTATGCTTGAGGCCTTTAAAACTAGGCTGAAATCAATGCTGCTATGTTAAACGTATCTATTCATAATCAACATTCAGAGTCTGTTTCAGATTTATAAGGGCTCTCAGCAGCTTGGAATTGGTTGACTCAGTTTGCTTGTATATGCACAGATGTGGGTCAATCAATTTTTTTCATTAGTGATTAGAATTTCAGAACAGAACTTTCCAGACAATTAAAACACTTTAACATGGTTAGAAATGCAACTTGGAGTACAGCATTAACCATAAAAACACCATTTTATTGTTGCTTGACCAAACACATTACCAGTACATGGTGTATAGGGGTAGTCCTTAACTTATGACTGTAATGGAACCTGCCCATCACAATTGTAAGTTGTGACAGGTGTAAAGCAGGTCACCTACGTGACCAACCTAATTTTATGATTTTTTTTTTGCAGCAGTTGTTAAATGAATGCCACAGTCATTAAGTCAGGGGTGTTAAACTGCCGGCCCGACGCATCACGTGGAAGCCGCACCCACCCCTTTGCCGGCAATGGCAAAACCGGCCCGATATGTTGGGCGACATCACATGATGTTGTGAGTTTGACATGCCTGCATTAAGTGAACCAATTGTTTGCTATGGGCCAGTTTTGTTGAAAAACAGATTTTTGTCAGCAAAAATGTAAACACAGTTATGTGATCACAAAATGCTGCAAATGGCCATAAGCGTGGGCTGGTTGCCAAGCACCCGACATGCAGTCACATGGCTTCGGGGGGGGGGGGACAGCCATTGGAACTTTGGAATGGTGTCATAAATACCCCTGGAGAAATTCATTGTAAATTTGAACATTGCAAATTTAACCAGGTGATCAGTTGTAAGTCAAGAACTACCTGTACTACAGGGGAGAGAATGTACAGGCTTGATAATCTTGGAGCGCTGGTCTGAGAATAGAAAAATCCTGCTTTGGTCTTATCTTTTCCCATCCTTGCCAAAAATTACTTTCGGCTTCCTTCTCTTAAGCTTCGATGTAATCAGAGCAGATGAAAGTCCAACGGTGAGAAAGAATTAGATATTGTCTGCCTATCTGAGCCTGTACAGAACCATTTCTTGTTCTAGGTTCAGTGATATAAGATGTTTTTTAGGGACAGGGAATATGCTCTCAGAAGTCTACTTTTCTAATCTGAGTGACTTACGCACCTGCACTTGAGACCTGCTGTTCACTTAATTATTTTTGCTTTAAAAAATTAAGGAAGATTGGTATATGTCCTCCACTTTAAAGGAATATTCTAATACTTTTGCGTACCTTTTTCTCCATTGATCTAATTGGTTTCTTCCAGGATTCTGAGATGTATGAATAGAATGGAATCGAATGGGTATTTCTATATGTCAATCTGCATGGATATTGGCCTTTAGCCAATTTCAACCTCTGTGTTAAGTTTGTTATTTTTTGTTTTAGTATAATTTCTCATCTTTTGCCCTGGAAATGGCTATGAAATTGGAACATGAGGAACAAGGGAAGATTGAATGGCAGGGAAGGTTTGATTTCTTTCCCACAGTATATACAAAAAATTATATTTTAGTATGTGATTTTTTTTCTATTCATATATATATAGAGAGAGGGCTGTTCAATACAGCTTCTGTTTCTAACATGTCTTTGCATGTCTGATTTCTTTGCTGTTTGCACAAGTACAAGCTATTGAATAGTAGTGTTGCAATTATGTATTCCATGATTTCTATTGTCCCCATACCTTAAGTAGATGTATTGTAAAAGCATATTAATATTATTAATAGTATTAATTTCTGAAAAAGCTGTCACTTTTGTGCAAGGGTATACACTGTCATAATGATAATTAATAAATAGCAAAGTAAAAATAACATAGATTTTCCACAGTAGGTGTTATGATTCTGTAACCTTGGTCTAGAATATTCTTTTCTTTTAACTTATATTTGTTAGTTAACTAGAGGTAATGAATTTCAGGGCTGAAGCCAAGAAAACCTAGATTCAGCACAATCAGTTGTTTGTAATGGAGCCAGACACTGAATCCAGCAGATGTATATTTTTTTAAAGAAAATATGCAAATAGTATTGCATTTTGATAATTAAAATGTCATCACAGTTTTCATGTTTCACTCCTTAATTAAGAGCAATAAAGACCATGCTAAATTGGAATGAATCTGTAATTTTCAGCACTTAATCACACAAGTGCCAGTGTCAGCATTATAATAAGATGCACAAATCTGAAGATGTGACTATTGGGGAAATAAAAATAAAGTTTGGCAACACATTACCCGACAAAGTCTATTCCAGGGGTATTAATTGTATTTCAAAGTAAAACATTTCCACTGATTATAGTTTGATCTATGGCGATCTTATCATTAGGTGATAAAGTCATTGTCTAGGGCTGGGGTAGGCAACCTTGGCTCTTTTATGACTCATGGACTTTAATTCCCAGAATTCTTGAGCCAGCATGGCTGGCTCAGGAATTCTGGGAGTTGAAGTCCACGAGTTATAAAAGAGCCAAGGTTGCCTACCCCTGGTCTGGGGGAAAACCTGAAGAAATGTATGTCCCTATCTGTAATCCAACTGCCAAATTGGTGAAGTTGGTAGTTATTAAAAAAAGGTCTTTCCTGCTGAAAGTCATATAGTTGTCCTCATCTATGGTCGTTTTTAAGGAATATGGGATTAAAATATTCTTCCTGGTTTTTAATGGAAAATTTGAACAGTATCTTTTTGCCAATGTGTACTTTCAAATAGTATTTTATTGGAACTGAATTTATTTTAAGTTGTTTATCTTTAATGTATTCCTCTTTTGGTATTGCTTTTTTTGTTAAGTCATTGTGAAAAGAAGATGATCTAAAACATGGTCAAGAAACAATTTAAGTGTTCTTAGTTTTTTATTATTTATTTCTTTTAAGGCATCTATACATAACGTGTGTGTTTGTTTGTGTGTGTTTCTGCTCTTGAGATGGTAGACTTTCTTTTAAAAGTCTGATTCATGCATTCTGATCTGCTTAGTATGATTGTTCTCAGCTGGAACCCTGTGTCATCCATCAGATGTCAAGATGAGTAACTGGAGACTCCCTTCTGTCAGTGACTGTGATTGTTTTGTGTTTAATATATTCTCAGCTCGTGCAGCAACCGGAATGGGTTCAGTGCATTTGCCACACTGAATGAAACCAACAAGTCACATATGAAAGCCCATCAAGGATTTGATAAGCTTTGTGATCTATTATCTAACCAGAGGTGTAAAATGAGGATGTTCTCAAGCATTTAGCAGTCACCACATGGATGGTTGATTCTATTGTATTCAAGTTGGTGAGCCACAAATTGTGCAGGTCTAATTTAAGTTCTGAGGAATAATCAAATTTTGTTCCTATTTCATCTAAGGGAAGTAAAAATGTAATTAGATCCTTCTGCTCTGTAAGGCTGGAGAAAAGAAAAAAACAACACAGGTCAGGCACGGGACAACATGTTCTTACTCTAATGGGGATTACTTGACTGAGGGATACTGCAAAAGTCATAGATGGCCGTTAATTGGCTGTAAAACTATTTTTTTCAACACGGTCAGGAATTTGAACAGCTACTGAATGAGTGATGGTAAGTGAGGACTATTTGTATTACAGGACCATTTTGTTTTTACACATTACACTCTGTGTCCATGACATATGTAAAGATTAATGTGGAATGCCATGGTTGGTTGGATCGAATTCCAATATAACTGTTCAAATGTTTGTCCTATAGATTTTATTGGCATGTGCTGATTTTGCTATTTTAGCTTTTCTGTCTATTGTCCCACATGGCCATATATATGTCTCAATAGTATATCAGTATCTTTTCTCCAAGACTGATATTCAGAATTATTCAGGCAAGCAATTTAAAGCTGTCTTCTATTGTAATTTAAGCATTCAGTCATGCTTGTGCATGTTGTAAACAGAAATTATAGAAGAAATTAATTGGGCAGGCCATATGGGGTCATTTTTCTTTTTTCTTCTACAGCCCTTTTCTTCTTCCGCCACCCACTTGCATGCCTCTGCAATTGTTAAAAGAAATGGTATACAAATGTTTATGTCAAGTGCCAGGGGAATCAGGAGATCCAGGCAGTTCAAATGAATATAAAGATTTATTGCAAACTTAAGCTCTCTCCAAGAATATGAACTGTTAATGGCCCAAGCAAATTGGCAATAGATAAAAGTCACAGGAATTCAAGATGGGCTGGACTTAGATCTCTTCTGGGCACGAAGGGACTCCAGACTGATGATGCATTTGACCCCTCCTCCCTTGGGCTCAACCTGGTTATCTCCTAGTATGCTGCCTTGAGTTATTTATAAAAATAATAAAGGTGGGATAAAACATTTATTTTAAACAGTTGATATAGAAGAAGCCATTTACTGTGTACAGTAAATATAATTTTATCTCTTGTATTATAATATTCTATATTTTAAAAAATAGGTTAATCTGCCAGTTCCCATTACACCTCTTTAATATGTTTGAAATACTTCGTAGATATTTAGGAAAAAAAAGTTACATATTGGTACCATGTATAGTGTTTGGTTGTGCAAATTGTGCCAATGTGCTATAGAGAAATTTCTCAAAGAAATGTGGAAGCCTCTCGGCCTTTGAAAAGGAAGTCTTGTAGTTTTTTTTTTCTCAGATAATTATTTGTGAGCATATGCTGCTTGATTTCATCTTTGCCCCGATTCATTATGAAAATTATGTTTATCAGTCTGTGAAGCTTGATCACCAAGAATTTATTCAGATGAAAATATACAAGACTTAAGTGTCATGAATACAGATAAGGGATAAATTTGCCCATTAGTATTTTAGTGATAATTGTGATTGCAGGTTTATTCTCTGTTCTTACTTTTTTTTTTCTTATTCCCTTATTGTCCTTCACTTCTCCTATTGGCTTATTCTCCCTTTTCTACCCCATTTCCATTTTTTATCTTCTTCTATATCTGCTTCTATTGCATGATGTATGCAGAGCCTGTACTTTAACAATGGAAAGAACACCCTTGTGATATTGCAGATCAATCTTGAGTCCTTTAAGCCTTGCCTTATAACCAGAAGGACAAAAAGAGAGGAAAGGCTATCATATCATAACAAGGCTATCATATCTATACACGCATATACATATGCATACACATATGTGGGTTGGTGGGTAGAGGTATGTCCTTGGGTAGATTTGGTTTCTATTTAAGGGAGATTGCTGAAGAATTAGCAAGTGGCAGATTCTGGCTGACTTTGTTTGGGCTTGAAAGCTAAGAAGGGTTGGCCAAATAAATATCTGAATGAGGTAACCTTAGGAAATATCAGAGCTATATAATAATCTAGGAAAATACCTTGGAAGTACACAAACATGGTCATGAATTTAATAGAAGTCAAGCCTAGCTTTTCATTTTTGGGGGAGAATTACGATTTACAGAGATAAAGACAATAGATGGAGGGATAAATAGATATTGGACTTTTGGTTCATTAGAGAGCTGCAGTAGCATAGTTCCATAGTAATGAAAATTTTGTTTTTAATGGTATCCTTTTCAGTTGCTAATAAAATAAAAATTAAAAATTTCAAGTTCCCAAAACTCAGTACATGTACAAAACTCGGTAAACCTCAGAACATGCCAAACTTAGTAAAGAGTGATTCGTGACTGGTGAAAAAAGGGCAATTTAAAAATTCTTTGCTATCCCCCTGGTAGGCAACCAGGCATCTACTTGTTTTTGTTTCAAAAATGTCAGAGTAATCTCAGCTACACTGTTTTGTGACTATAAAATGTAAAGAGTGAAGCATCAACACGGCCCTTGTAAATCTCACCTTGAAGGGTTTTGTGTGATTTGTTCTGCTGCCTCCTTATTGGTGTCCTGGCTGACTGCTTCCCATTTCCAAAGCCATCTTTTAAAAGTAGAGAGATCCACAGCCGGTGCCTGTTCCTTCAGTCATAAAGGAGCAAAACAGGCAGGAACAAGGTGGAGAGGACACATGCACACACATCTAATTGCTTTGTTTTCCAGCAGTGGCCATTTCTGTTTTCCATCCATCTCCATCTCCATGGTTTCATGGATTTGGTCTACATCTGCAAACTCACCTTAACATAATGTAGTCCTCACCTGTGTCTTTCACTCATGCTTTTTGTCCAATAGTTCCCTGCTTTTCTTGCTAAATTTGCCTCCTTTGGATCGTATCAGAAGCAATCAGTGTGTATATAGTTGGTTGCTTTTCTCTGCCATTGCTGCTGCTTCATTGAACCCAGTGCTGTGAAGGGAAGATATGCTAGGCACAATTTTATCAGAACATTTCTATAAAATGATTGGGGAAGCAGCACCTCTTATATATCTGCCTAGACACATTCCTTCTCTTCCCAAAAGTGATCTGAAAGATGGATACAAACTGGGTCTCTGGGCTGTTTTGTAATCGTATGATAAGGTATAAGTCTCAACAAATATTTGTTTATAGCTTGCATGACAACACAAATTTAGCAATGAGTGCCCCCCCCCCAAAAAAAGGCATGAGTGCAAATTGGAACAATTGTATTCTCTCCCTGAAAACAGTAGGAGGGTTGATGAGAAGTATAAATGAGGCCAACAGCGAAAGATATTTGCAGACAACAAAGCTACTCTTCCACGTGGTATCTTCAGAGAGACTGACCATTACTTCCCTATGTCCTTTAAAAATTCAAACCTTCTGACTCAGAAGAGGATTCTTGCTCTGATACACAGCACAGAGAGCATATGCCAAGCTAAGTTATCTATATTCTAATAGGTTTCTTCCATTTAGAACACCCTGGAGAGACTGTGTTGTATCTTAACTATAGGAGGAACAGCCATTGAGTGATTTTGGGCCATACAAAGCACAGGTCAGAAAGAGGTCTGAGAAAAATATTTACAGACATCTCACATCCTGGACATAAATTGTTTCAACTCCTCCCCTCAGGATGCTGCTATAAGGCATTGCATGTCAAAAGAATTAGACACAAAGACAGGCCTTTCCCTCATGCCATCACACTGCTGAACACTTCATTCTTACGTACTGTCTTACATCTAAGGATATTTACTCACGTAGTATGGCTGCATTACTATTCTCCTTTTCATCTTTTCTGCTATCTTCTATTGGTATTAAGTGGCAGAGATCGGTCACTTCAAATTGCAAATACTGATTTAAGTTACAGAATGTAGGAGTTGGGGAGCTGCTGAGCCAGGAATCAATGATTCTGAAGTGAGACTGGATCATTATGCCATCATGCCGGAAAAGAACAGCCAAAAATCTGTTGACTTGGAAGAGTGGGAGGAAAAATCTGTAGCTGGAACTGACATGCATACATGTGCAAATGTACACACACACACACACACACACACACGAGATAAAGAGAGATCTGCCTGGATGCAGAAATCATCTCCACACATGTATGTGTTTGTATGTGTCTGCATAAATATGCGGTTTGATTCCTGAGTTCAGCACCAGGCAGATCTTTACTTGATAGTGAGATGGGTGCTATATACATTGAATAAATAAAAATGCATGTGATTTATTTGTTTTCTGCAGTAAAACAACTTACACAGCTTCAGTATCCACAACCTTGCACAAGGAAGCCTTGTACAGTGGTTCATACCATGACACTTGCTTAGCTCATGGGCTGTGATTTAAGAGGCAGGTAACTTGTCATTTTATATCAGAAATGTTGGTTTATAAGTGGCAAAAAACTTTTGGTTTTGGTGCCAAATAGGAAATGCAAAAGTTACTGTAGGCCTGAAGATGAAATTCCCTTATTTTTTAAAATGTCAAAAAGAAGCCAAATGGTTAGTGTATAGAGCTGGAATAAATGTCCCTGTGACAGAAATTGTGCTATTGATTTACAGCCTCACGTAGAGAGTGTAAGAGAGAGAACTTATAAAGAACATTATTATATTATATTTACAAAACTAGACAATAAATCAAAAGACACTGTTACTACAGCAGAGGAAGTTTGTTTATACGTGCCATATGATGAAGCATCATGCAGTAATAATTTCAGTTAATGGATTCCTCATCTATCTTGTTAAAGAAGTCACACTTTGATTTTTAGGTTTCTTAAACATGTTCAGTGCTCAAACCCAAAATGAAACATTATTATTTCCACATTTGCACTGTAGATTAGTGATGCCGCCCTAAAATACAAAATGTTGACAAAGAATTGCATAAATTATTGGTTACTGAGAGGTCCAGTGAAATGATTTCTGGCAATCATTCTCTATTTTGACTGGAAGAACAGTGATTTGCAGTCAAAATTAATTGAGGTCCAGAATATATGAATGAGTTGTTGATATGATTACTTAGTACAGACATTCTTGGAAAGAAGGACATGTTTTATAACTATTATGTTTGTGGGTGCAATATATATATATATATATATAAAATTTGGATTGCTAGCAAAGAATTAAGGGAGAACTGGAATAGCTATTTCGAACTCTTTAGCTCTTTTCAACCAGACATACCCTTCTGAGATTCGAACCTGGGCTGTCTGCATGTTAGGCAGATGTATTAACCTCTAACCTCCTCGAAGCACGAAGCTGAAAACACCAGCCTGAAGATGACGAATGGGACTTCGTCGAAACGTCGGCAAGACACTTCCAATTTTACGGGGAGAAAACCCGAATAACCAAAGACACACACACACACACACACACACACACACACACACACACACACACACACATGCAGTATAGTGTTGGATAATCCCGGCACAATGAAAAAAAAGTGAAAGTGTTTGCAAATTTAAGAAATTTGTTCAAAAGAAGACATTAATCGATGTGAGTTATCTTCAGATTGAACAACATCATGCAGCTGAAACAATGAATGTCAATATTAAGAGCATTATTATTAAGGTTTATTTGTTCTTTCTCGTCGCATTGTCCACAATGAGTAGTTGGAGGGGAATTTTGAATTTGTGACTATCGGATACAGAAATCTACCCAGCAGGACTTGATTGGCTGTCCTTATTTCCAAGCATTGCAAAGCTGCTTCTGCCCATGAAAGTCATTCTTTCATCACAGGGAACACTTTGTATTTTTTTTCCTAAGTATGATTTCCTTAAGAATTACCTCTATGCCTTATTCATTCATTCATGACTGTACAGATAGTCCTCAACTTATGGCCACAACTGATGTTGCTAAGTGAGAAATTTGTTGAATGAGTTTTGCCCCATTTTACGACTTTTCTTGCCACATTTGTTAAGTGAATCACTGCAGTTGTTAAACTAGTAACATGGTTGTTAAGTGAATCTGGCTTCCCCATTGACTTTCCTTGTCAGAAGGTCACAAAAGGGGATGACATGACCCCAGGACACTGCAGTTGTGTCATAAATAGGAACCAGTTGTCAAGCACCCAAATGTAAATCTCATGACTGGGGATGCTGCAACGGTCATAAGCAATGGTGGGATTCATATATGTGAACAACCTGTTCCCTTTGTGAATGCTGCTTCCGGAAGTCCATTCTGGGCCTGGGCAACAAAAAATTAGTTACCGATTCTGCCAGATGGTGCAAACTGGCTGAATCCCACCATTGATCATAAGTGTGAAAAATGGCCACTTTGAATGGCCACTAAATGAACTGTTGTAAATTGAGGACTACCTGTATTTCAATCAGATATTCTGATACCGAAAGGCAGAAACAACTGTGTTAGAGAAGTTCTGAAGAGCCTGAACTCAGTTCACATTTTTATTGAGAGCGTGACTCATAACCTCGTGTCCCTGAAAGTAAAGAACCAACTGGTTAAAAAAAAATCCTCAGAGGGCTTCGGTGGTAAGTGAGAGAAATTCAGCACTGAAGTAAATTGTATGAGTAGTAAGTGCATAGTTGGAATTCTGGGGAAAGTTCCTAAGAAAGTTCAAAGATTTCTTTTACTTCCCGTGAATCGACTTGAGACAGATGATGAAAGTAAAGTGATGTGGGATCTTGTGTCAAATACCCGATGGTATCATTTCACAACATGTTTTGATACACGCAGTAATCCAAAGAAATTCATAGTAGATTAGAGGGGTGATGATCAATAATTTATTAGCCTACTAATGGACGACTCTGCATTTTAAGAATTCCAGAGACATTAAATGTTATTTGAAACCATTAAAGGATGCAGAGTTCATTGCTATTCTAGTTCATGGTGTAAGTATAGAGGGAGTTTTGCCAGTGAACAATGGGAGGAATAATTTAACTGTTGACGGACTAAAAATTATTCTTCTTATATATTATAATTTGAGCCAAGCAATGGATGAACAATCAGGCTTTGCTGAGAAAAATGCAATTCACAGTAAAGTAGGAAGTTGAATGTAGTCAGAAAAGTGAAGGTGGTGACCACAATGATGCAGTCGGAACTGTTCTGAATTTTTTGTGTGTCGCGACATAAAAAAATGGGTGGAGCTTCAATGGCACCGCCATGGTTGCTATCTTGACTGCATTGCAGACAATCTTGCATTCTCAGGATCAAAGGCCTGTTTTATGTATGCATATCCGAAAGAACCTGTGATGTCTTCCTTCTTATCCTTCCCTTTAGAGCGTGTTCTGGAAAGGTGATTTTTCTCTAAATAAGAAATAGCAAAACTTCATATGCTTGAAGTTAAAAGTTGCAGAGGGAAACTAATCTGATCACAAAGCCATCACTCCTATTTCAGATTCAGACCGTTTTATGGTTTTTAGAAATTGAATTTAAAAAGACTTTTGGAAATTAAGTTCCATACAACTTACATCACTTTAAAATCTACACCCTCAGAAAGTGTTTACATTTTAAATTATGTATAGTTTCTAACTGAAGAAGTGGAATAAGTTTTCAGTTTCACCACCTAGCTGAGAAATAGTGTTACTTCAAACACTGATACTTTGAAAACAGTATGAAAAAGATCAAAGTTGACACTGAAACTATAATAGCACAATGACTAGTCACTCTGGGGGAGGTAATCTGGTATAGTAGCTAAAATGTTGGGCTAGAATTTGATAAGTTCTAGTTGTCAGTTGCAATTGTAGTGCAATAAAAGCCACAAATTCTAATAATGTAAAAAGCGGAAAAAAGTTTGTTTCAGTTCTTTGGTGACTTTCAAGTATTTTAAGAAATATCAATATTACATAGCAATAATAAGCTTGGGAATCAATCCTGAGCAGAAAGTAGAATATAATTACGCTTCCACTGGAACATAAGTTTGGAATACAGAAAGTTCAGGATATTGATTATAAATGTCGGTACTGTATATTAATTTTAAGCATTGAATGATCTATTTGATAAAAGAGAGACTTGAGTACAAACATATTAAATATATATAATGTAGGGGTGGGTAGTTATATTTCTGTCTCCGAACACGTTCTTTTTAAATCTAATTAATCTCTATAACCTCAACATGATCATGTATCCTTCAGCCTACACACAGGTTGCAAAGTATGATATGCTTGATATCTAAGGAAGCAGGTTTCATCGAATTGGTTTAGAACAGGGGTCTCCAGCCTCAGCCTGTTGGGAACTGGGCCACGTAAGTAGCAGGCAAGTGTGCAAGCACATGAAGCTGAATTTGTGCAAATGGTGTACACACATGTGAAATCATCCCACTCCCCCCCCCTTTGTGCCACCGGCAGTCTGCAGAGCCAAAAAGGTGCTTTAGATAACTTCCCAAATATCACCTCTGTCTAGAACAGAGTATTTGTCTTTCTTCTTAACACACATACCTGCTATTGGTTTTAGATGTACAGCTTAATTGCAAGTGGTTGAAAAATAAAGAATAATTTCAGGTCCAATACATATTTTAGTTTCTGCTCCTTTTTCAGATCTCCCATTTTTCCCTTCCGAATATTATCATTATTATTATTAACAACAACAATACCAATAATAATAATAGAGTTGGAAGGGGTCTTGGAGGTCTTCTAGTCCAACCCCAGGCTCAGGCAGGAAACTCTATACCATTTAGACAAATAGTTGTCCAGTCTCTTCTTAAAAACTCCCAGTGTTGGAGCATTCACAACTTCTGGAGGCAGGTTGTTCCACTGATTAATTGTTCTAACTGTCAGGAAATTTCTCCTTAGTTCTAGGTTGCTTCTCTCTTTATTAGTTTCCATCTGTTGCTTCTTATCCTGTCTTCAGGTGCTTTGGAGAATAGCTTGATTCCCTCTTCTTTGTGGCAACCTCTGAGATATTGGAACACTGCTATCATTTCCCCCCTTGTCCTTCTCTTCATTAAACTAGACATACCCAATTCCAGCAAACGTTCTTTATATGTTTTAGCCTCCAGTCCCCTAATCATCTTTGTTGCTCTTCTCTGTACTCTTTTCTAGAGTCTCAACATTTTTTTTACATCGTGGTGACCAAAACTGGATGCAGTATTCCAAATGTGGCCTTACCAAGGCATTGTAAAGTGGTATTAATACTTCACGTGATCTTGATTCTATCCCTCTGTTAATGCAGCCTAGCATTGTGTTGGCTTTTTTGGCAGCTGCAGCACACTTTTTTGGCAGCTGCAGCACACTGCTGGCTCATATTAAGTGATTGTTCACTCTACTGAACATGGTACCACCTATACTGTACCTGTGCATTTGGTTTTTCTTTTTTGTATGGCTACCAGAACAATGTGTATAGGTTAAGCTAATTTGTTAAGATTTAAAAAGCATGTACC
The DNA here is from genome assembly GCF_016545835.1 of Crotalus tigris. NCBI lineage: Eukaryota > Metazoa > Chordata > Lepidosauria > Squamata > Viperidae > Crotalus > Crotalus tigris. Next base: position 4,831,490 of record NW_024100214.1, read on the forward strand.
ATTCCTCAATTTCTGCACTGGGTTAAAAGTTAAGACAATTTCTGGGTTTGCAAATCTACAATGCAAGAGGGAAAGAAAAGAGTATGGCGAGTAGAGAAAAAACAGCAGCTCTTTCCTTGACCAATGGGTGGTGCCAGATTTGTCTCTTCAGTTGCCATTTATTTTCCAGAGATGAACTGCAGTTCTCTAGAGGTCTTTGGTTTCATCTCTGATGGATAATATGAAAATGTGATGCCCTTCAGCTCTATAGCTTCAAGGCAAGTCTGTTGAAACTGATAGCTCTTTCTGGTAAAGAGAGGCAATGTAAGATCCCTGCCAACTACTGTTCTGCTATCTCAAAGGGCCAAGCTAATCTTCCTCGTGCTATGATGTTTACATTTTATTTAATATCCTAGACCATAATTACAGATAAAACATCAAACACCAAAACTTAAAACAGCTAAAATATTAAAAGGTAAAATGCATAGAGAGTTGCCTTCTAACACTGAAAGCAATCTATCAGATCATTTTTATACCCCAGGTTTCCTTACGGCAATCATGACAAAACAATATTTTTCTACTTGTGAGAATTCTAACGATTTGAGTTGATGGTACTTAATCAATGAAAGTTCACAGGGGAGCATCTTTGCAGCTCACAGTGGAAATGTATTCCATTCCATAGAATAGCTAGAGCCATTTACGAGGAGCCTTAATATTAATTCAGAGCACTATGTGATATAATGGACATTTCAGTTGAATACGGGATGCGGTTCAACAACATCATGCAGGGACAAATTCAGTCCTAGAAAAGAAAGTTACTGCACTTCACTTCCTGAATCTTTGATGGCAAATCATGAAGCGTGGCAAACACGAGTGATCTTCTGTGAGAAACAGAGGAGATTATATAAAGAATAGAGAAAAAGACCTGTTCCAAGGCAAATGTTTCAGTGATTGATAAAATTCAGGCTACACTGTTCTTTTATAAAATTCTTAAAGTCACACTGCCCTGCTCAGGACTTATGTACAACTTGGGGATCTTCCTGAACTCTCAGGTCTGCTCGAGAAGCAGGAGGCAGCTGTGACCCAGAAAGCCTTGGTGTAGATTCTGCTTGTGGGCTGATTCTGCTCATTCATGAATTGAGAGGCCTTCCTCACTGTCATTCATAGCTTTGTCTCTTTCTGATTGAACTGTTCCAATTAAATCTACATAGGGTTGACCTTGAAAACCTAATGGTGCAGAATGCAGTGTTATAAGCAGTGATGACCAAGCCTCACTAACTCATATAACCCCCCTGCTAGTTGGCCCCCAGTTGGGTGATTGCCAGTTGGCTTCCAGGTACAATTCAAGGGGATGGTTATCACCTACAAAGCTTATATGGCATAGGTTCTAGCTATTTGAGGGACCACTTATCTTCTATAGCATCTGCTCATCTATCCACTCCAATAGGGCTGGGGTCCCCAACCCCCGGTCCGTGGACCAGTACCGCGGCATGCCAGCAATTGGCCTGCACAAACAAACAAAGCCCAGTCTGCGGGATGCAGGCAGCACACAAAACCACACCCCCTCCAGTTTGCAGAAAAACCTCCCTCCACAGAATCAGTCCCTGATTCCCAAAAGGTTGGGGATCTCTGATCTAAAGGCACCCAGGGCATAGACCCTGCCCTTTGGAATAGCATTTCCTAGAGATCTGCTTGGCTCCCATCTTGTCTGCCTTTGGGCTATATTTTAAAAATCTAGATGCTTCCCCAGGCTTGAGGTTAGATGATTTAGGGGAGTCCTTTTATAATGATTTAGTGGTGGTATGCTGTGTTTTTGTGGCCTACCTCCATTCGCCAGTTGTTTTTTATGCCATGCTGAGGGCTTTAGTTTTGTATTTTCTTGCATTTTTAGTTAGTGAAACTATCCAACCCCTTTGGAAGTTAGACGGCCTAAACATTTGATTAGTAATATAAAAATAAGTTGATTTGTAATTAGCTTGGTGTTCAATATTATAATTTCTTACCCTTTAAGAAAGTCCAATTGTTATATTCACATTATGAAATCAAAATTATATGCGAGAATTAATTCAAGATCAGAAGGCACAACACTTACAAAACTCCTGTTGTTTGAATAAAATAATGAAAATCCTGGGAGAGATCCATTGCACATGTTTATTGGCAGCTCTTAGTAACCTTGAGCAAGTAATTAAACCCCTTGGCCTATTTTATCATCAAAAAAATGGGTGTTTAGAGAGCATTAATTAAACAGTGCTTATGAAATGTTTTTAGGATGTTAAATGATTAAAAGCCTGTATAGATTCATAATAAGTTACATGCTTGTTTTGTATTGAGCTTAATTTTCCTGAATCTTATATAAATGAAAAAAACATAAATTCTTGGTGACATGCAATTTGCTACATTTTTATCACCAATAATACCTTTGTGCTGTGTTGCATTCATTAAGCAGTAATCAATTCCTAGTAACTAAGTTTTGGATTTAACCCATGTTATATAAATCAACAGCAAGGTTCATTAGCCTCCGCAATTTCTCCTGGATGCATAAGTCATAAGAGTTATTAGTGCTTATCACACATGGTGATTGCATAATTTTTTAAAAAATGTATTTGGTAGTAGAGCAACTTGAGCAACCAATTAGTTAAGTTCAAGAGGTACCACAGTTAAATTATTTTGAGTAAGCTTCTGTTGATGAAAGATGTCCTATCTATTTTGTATGGAAATGTATATATTGCTACTATACTCTTATTTTCTCTAAGAGGAGCTGGTAAATATATCTATTCTATTTCTTGCTGCATCCCTAAATGAATTGCACTAAAGCATGAAAGTTGGTGCTCTCAAATAGAAATGCTGCAATTAACTAAGATTAAGAATGTCTTTATAAATTTGAACACAGAATCCTAATCCATGGTTCATAAATCTCTGTCTCTGTGTGTGTCTGTCTCTGTTTCTCTGTCACTCCCACTCTCACTCTGTCTGTCTGTGGTCTTCTTTGCCCAACTCTTTCCATGTTCCAGCCATTTTGTTTGGGAATCTTGATTTACATTGCCAGAGTGATCTGTTAGGTGCAGATGGATCAGAACATGAAGCACCTTGGATTATTAACCAATGTAAAGCCAGAGTTGTCTGATTTAAGCACTATAGGACAAATTGGATCCCATTTATATTTATTTATCAAATTCCTATACTGTCTATCTCACCTGAGTGGCTTTTACAAATAAAAGACACACAGCAGTGTAAAATCAAATTTTAAAAATTAATTAAAAATAAAGGTAAAAGCAGAATTTAAAACATTGTTAAAATTAAAGGTTTAAAAAGTTAAAAAGGTGGAGAGAGCACCCTGAAACCACTAACCATCCCCAGGAGTGCCTGTCACTCTTATATCCCCATACCAATTAGCAGAGCCTGGTCTTTTCTGTAAGGCTAGAAGTGTGGAGATTCCTCATCTCTGAGGGCAAGATGTTTCATAGGGCAGAGAAGGCTCTCTCTCTAGATCCCACAGTCAGAATTCTTAACCAACAAGATCCGCAATAGATCATTGGAACAAGGCATACTGAAGTAATACACAAAGCGTTGGTCCAGGAAAATATATTGCCATATTATTTGCTCATATCTCCACAATGAAGCTTTAAGAATGCACACAACTTGATCCAAATTTCATTGTAAGAGAATGGATCACATTAGTTACAACAACTTGATCCATTTATTTCCGTGGGTGTAATCATGGCAAGATACATATCTTGATGAAGCAGAAGTTATTGAATGAAATCCTGTTTAGTTTACAAACATGGATTAATTGATTGATAGATGGAGCAATTGATTATATGCTATCAAGTTGGTAAAAACTCTTAGCAACTATTTAGATAAATTTTCTGTAGGAAGATCTCTTCCCAACCCGGCTCTTCAGGCTTTCTGTTTTCCAGCAGGCATCAAGAATAATGTGCCTTATTCCTCAGCCTTTTCTAAAGTCAGCTTCGACACCTTGTGTATTCCTTACAGTGTAAGACTCTAACCTTCATTGGATGATTCCAAACATTTTAATAAGAAATGAAATTAAGGATATTGTACAACAGTTTGTACACTCTGTTACGTCTCCTTTTTGGTATTGGAATGTAAATTGACCTCTTTCAACCAGTTGGCCACTGTGTTGTTCCCCAGATTTTCTAGGACCGTCACTCATCTTTCATCTTTTGTGTGTCATATTTCTATATATATTCTTTCAATTCCTGTAGCCCTCCAATTTAGTTATGACCAGAGTAGTGATCTAATTTAATCTTCCAATATTAGAGATTCCCTAAGTAGGGAATGTCTTCTAAAGTATCTTGCATGTTGATATATCTACTGTATAGAGGTATTCTTTTTGCTGAACACTGGCCCTTCTGTGTTTTGGCAAACAGTGGTTTTGCACTTGCAACCATCATGATAGCTTAACAACAGCCTCAAAAAACATTGTCAAATTGGGTCAGCCACATGACTGCCCCGTTTTATTATTGTTACAACTTACCACCGTAATAGGCAAGGCTCCATTACAGTTGTAACTCAAGGGCCACCTACAGAGCCTGAAATGGTTTTTAAAGAAAAAAAATCTCATGATTAATTCATTAGAGTGTGTGAAGTCTGTTTCATACTTGTTTTCCCAGTTAACAACTTCTGATGATGGTAACATACAAAATTCACTTGTCAAAATGTGTAATTATCATGATTAAAGACATAGCTGGCAGGATATTTAATACTTGGAGCTAATTCCTATTACGATGTTAGAGTAATATGTGAGATTCCACTAAACGTTCTAACTGGAGCCAACTTCCATTGTGAAAAGAGGTTGGTTTGTAGTATGGTACTTAATTGTAGTTAATTTGAAAATAAGATAGATAATTACAATGTATTTTGCTTGCTGGCAGACTAAAAATTAAACCTAGGTCACAGTTATCAAATATGCTCATTATTAAAAAAATAGACAGTTATTAGTCTCAAAAAAAATTAAATACAGATTTGATCCTGACTAAAGCAAATACATTAGCACAGTCTTTTTTTAAAAAAAATCAAAAGGCCAAGGACAGTAAAATGGATTCAGGAACTAAGTTTAATTCAGAACAAAACTATAATGGCTTTAGCACCCAACATGATGAACAAATGTCAAATGCAGAAGATCCTAAAGCACCCACCAAACTTTACACTGTTTCCTTCCTTAAAAAATAAAAATAAAAAACTTTTGGGTCTGGCATTCTAGAGTTAGCATTTAATTAGCTACTGCATCTTCTTCATCTTCCTACAGTAGAATGTTTTTGGATCCCAGAGGTATTCAGAACTCAGAAAAATGTTTTTGCCTTTGATACCTACTTCACTTGAGACTTCTGTGCTGTATTGAGCACAGCTGCAACTGGGTTGCTTTGCCATTGCACAATACTGTATGCTTAAGTGACAGATTAATTTGAATTGCTCAATGCGCAAAGAACATTGAATTACAAAGTTAACTGAAAATGAAATAGCCTGCATGTTAGTCCTTAAACCACATACGTCTCCTGTGTGGGGATGCAGAAATGGCAAAGTAGAAACAGTTACATTTGGTTAGCTCAAGGTACAGCAAGAATGGCTTTCTGCCGTATTTTGTGTGTGTGGATATGTCTGTGCTCCCTTTGTTTATGATGCCAATAATTTGCAACTGACTGCAATATTAGCATTTTATCTTTTGAGATAGCTAGATGCATTTGAAAGAATGACACATATTTACAAATGCTTGGTAACTACTAACCAGGCATGTATCTCTTAACTGCTGTCTACATATCTGGGACTTCATTAGTTTATGGAAATACCTACAAGATCTTGGCTGACACAACTATAGCCTTTCTCATGGATTAGCTTTTCATGATTACTTGGTAAATTATTGCACCCCGTTCTCGAAAGAATGGATCCTTGCTTTCTTTCATTCTCGGGTTATTATATTGTTTGATTTCCTGGATGTTTTAAAAATCCAATCTGGTATAAATCTGTTTGTGTTACTGTGTGTAAAAGGCAATTACATTTTTTTGTTGACAAAGACAAACAAAACTAGCTGCACTGGGGTAGGAAAACACTGGTTGTTCCTAAATTAATTTTAAGACCAGAAAGCATGTCCTATGAGCTGAACCCATCCACTCTTTCCATCAAAACAGCAAGAAGTTTCTCTTTAAGTACAGAAAAGCAAGCCAAGCATGCAAACCTCTCAAAGAACCGGCAAGCTATTTGGAGAATGGTAGGCACCCTGTACTTGCCATGTCCAGACTTCAGAAACTTTTCAAAGCATCACGAGAAGGGGCACACAATTTGGAGAATGGGACAAGCGGATTCAGGAAGGCTTTGTGTGTGGCCAACAGCTAGCTTACGTAAAGTAGGGGGCAGGCCAGGCATACCTTGTGAGCAATGGGACGAAAACAATAAAGATCAGTGGGCACAGCAGGGCTCTGGTAGGCGGGCAGTGGGGGACTTTGTACAGTGGTGCTTGGGGGAGTGGCCCCCATGTAGCTTAAGGCACCATTTCTCAGTGGCAATAGAGGTGCACTGGGGCTGAAGTAGCAATAGCACTTAGACTTATATACTGCTTCACAGTGCTTTACAGCCCTCTCTAAGTGCCGGTGGGCTACCAAGGTTCCAAATTTTGATCACATGACCATGGGGGCACTGCGACAGCCATAACTTCAGACATAGGTTGTACGTCTCTTCAGTGCTATGGTTGCTGAATGAATGGTCTTAATTCAAGGACTACCTGTATAATAATTTATAACATTATTCAGTTTATAAACTGAATTTTATCCCATTGGGCCCCTGCCCCCTGAAACTGCTCTTCCTTTATTCAGCACATGATGTGAGCCAAGGTAAGTTACAGGGGAGATGAACTATAAAAAAAGTGTGTTTCCTAGTGAACTTTTCCTATAAGCCTTTTATCTATGAAGTAATTTAGTACTTTGTAAATTTCTCAAAGTTACTTGCAGCAATTATGCACTAGAGGGAGCTATACTTCCACCGCTGAAGGTATTAAAATTTAAATTAAGAATCTACAACACATGCTTTTTCAGACCTGAATAGTCGGCTAATCTGGGGGGGGGGGTAGGAACTTTTTTTTAATAGATAAAAGGAATTTGCATGAATACATAAGAACATTGTTTTTTAAAATAAAAACAGACCAGGTCCTACTATTGTATTTATTTTCATCTGTTCCTGGATTCTTTAAATCAGAGGTCCCCAACCCTCGGTCCGTGGACCAGCACCAGGCCACAGCATGCCAGAAACTGGGCCACACAAACAAGCGAAGCCCCATCCATGGGATGCAGGTAGCACATGAAACCACGCCCCCCCCCGGTCCGCAGAAAAACCTCCCCACAGGTCACTGGTGCCTAAAAGGTTGGGGGCCCCTGCTTTAAATTAGAGGCTGGCAACATGGGCATTTCTGATTTAAAGCCAATAATCTTACAGTGATTCCCAGCCAATCCCTACATGAAACATACATATGTAAATATTTTTAATGGCTGGAATCCTCAATATTATCCAATCTTTTGAGTTTTCAGTATGCTTGGGTGAGAGCTTGAGGGCGAAATTGTCAAAACGCCATCATATCAAAAGATTTCAATTGTTCTAATGGTTTTAAATTTTCCATTATTGGGCCTTGATGCCGTTACGATTGCACATTGAAATAATTGTCAACTCTTACTTTAAAGAGGCATCTTCCTGCTGTCCAGATGTTTTAGCCATGCCGCTAGCCAAGGTGCCTGCAATGAATGATAGCTGGTCCAAAGCATTTGGAGAACAGCTTTACCTGTCTCTGCTTTAAGCTATGGAAGGAGATTAGGTCTACCTTTGCTGCATTGCCTCCCTGAGTTGTTTGAAATACTGGATATAACTCAGCAAATGGGTAGCTGTCGAATGTAGTATCTGCCAAAATGAACCATATTATGTGTGCACAGACAGCAACACAGATGGAGCTCACCATTGTTTGTCTTTATTCAGCTAAAAATGTTTGCTTAAAAATGTTTATGAATAATAGTTTACTCCTTAAAATTACACAGAAAAATGGGGGGGCAGTAAAATGTGCATGAAGGGTAATTTAAAAGCAGTTCTATGGGAAATTTAGCTTTCTAAAACAAGAATTGGAGAAATTTACATCAAAAATGAAGAACGCACGGATATGCGGGTGAAAAAAAATAGGCTATGACAGCATAAAAAATCCATGCACTTTAGTAATGTCAGGTGAATCTATATGTCTAATAATAATAATAATAATAATAATAATAATACCATCAAACATCCAATCTGCCTATCCCAGGTCCTGGGTAAGGACTCGATAGGTAGACAAAATGCCAAATCCAGTCTGAACATCTGGCTGACTGTGCGATGATCCATAATAATAATAATAATAATAATATAGAATCGCTGCTCAACACTGTCCGTATATATAGCCAAGATATGTGCCACACTTATTATCAAACAAGGAAAAGTAGTGAAAACTGAAGGAATCAAGATGCCCCATGAAAATAACATTAAGAGTCTGAATGAGGAAGATTACTACAAATACTTGGGTATCCTTCAAGCTGACAACATCAAGCACACTGAAGTCAAGAAAAAGATTAGAGGTGAATACATCAAGAGAGTGAAGAAGATCTTAAAGTCCAAATTCAATGGAGGAAATACCATAAAGGCAATCAACACCTGGGCAATCCCAGTCATTAGGTACACAGCTGGAATAGTGGACTGGACTCAAGCAGAACTAAAAGCAATGGATAGGCAGACCAGAAAAATAATGACAATGAATCATGCCCTTCATCCACGCAGTGACATTGACAGACTTTATCTACCAAGGCAAATAGGTGGGCGTGGAATGCTACAAGTACATCAGATGGTTGAAGAAGAAAAAATGGCTTTGGAAGAATATCTGAAGAACAATGATGAAGATGCACTGAAATTAGTATATCAGGAAGGCTTACTGACTACTGGAGAGACCAAACTGGGCTACAAGAAAGACCAAATGAAGAACAGAATAGAGGCATGGGAAGACAAAGCACTACATGGCCAATACATTAAAAAAATAGCTGGGAAAGCAGATAATAACAAGACTTGGCAATGGCTAAGAGCAGGAAAATTGAAGAAAGAGACCGAGGGACTAATTCTGGCTGCACAAGACCAAGCCTTAAGGACAAATGCATATAAAGTCAAAATTGAGAAGACAGCAACAGACAGTAAGTGCCGCCTATGCAAAGAAGCTGAAGAAACAGTGGACCACCTGGTAAGCTGTTGCAAGAAGATTGCACAGATTACAAGCAGCGGCATGACAAAGTAGCAACAATGGTGCATTGGAAGATCTGCAAAAAATATCATTTGCCTGTAAGCAAAAACTGGTGGGATCATAAAATAGAGAAAGTCATAGAAAATGATAAAATTAAACTGCTCTGGGACTTCAGAATTCAAACAGACAAGCACCTGCAACATAACACCCCAGACTTAACAATTGTCGATAAGAAAGACAAAAAAGTCTGGATAGTGGACGTGGCAGTGCCTGGAGACAGCAGAATAGACAGAAAGAACTGGAGAAGATAACAAAATACAAAGACCTACAAATAGAAATAGAAAGACTGTGGCAAAAGCAAGCAAGGGTAGTACCAATAGTAATAGGCTCCTTGGGTGCAATCCCAAAACAACTGGAGCACCACTTGAACACCATTGGCATTGACAAATTCGCTATTAGTCAATTGCAAAAGGCGGCCTTGCTAGGAACTGCTTCCATCCTGCGACGATATCTGTAATACCATCAAACATCCACATCTGCCTATCCCAGGTCCTGGGTAAGGATTCGATAGGTAGACAAAATGCCAAATCCAGTCTGAACATCTGGCTGACTGTGCGATGATGATCCATAATAATAATAAAGTTGGAAGGGACCTTGGAGGTCATCAAGTCCAACCCCCTGCTCAGGCAGGTAACCCTATACTATTTCAGACAAATGGCTGTCCAGTCTCTTTTTAAAAACTTCCAGTGTTGGAGCATTCACCGCTTCTGGAGGCAGGTTGTTCCACTGATTAATTGTTGTAATCAGGGTTTTTTTTGTCATAGAATGCCCAGAACAGAGTTCCAGCACCTTTTTTGGATGGAGCCTTGTAGGGTAGGCAAGGCAAGTTGTATGATATGTATGAGTTCCGGCACTTCTTTTTTTTTTTTTTTTACAAAAAAAGCTTTGGTTCTAACTGTCAGGAAGTTTCTCCTTAGTTCTAAGTTGCTTCTCGCCTTGATTAGGTTCCACCCGTTGCTTCTTGTCCTGTCCTCAGGTGCTTTGGAGAATAGCTTGACTCCCTCTTCTTTGTGGCAGCCCCTGAAATATTGGAACACTGCTATCATGTCCCCCCTTGTCCTTCTCTTCGTTAAACTAGACATACCCAATTCCAGCAAATGTTCCTTATATGTTTTAGCCTCCAGTCCCCTAATCACCTTTGTTGCTCTTCTCTGTACTCTTTCTAAAGTCTCAACATCTTTTTTACATTGTGGTGACCAAAACTGGATGCAGTATTCCAAGTGTAGCCTTACCAAGGCATTGAAGAGTGGTATTAATACTTCACGTTATTATAAACAGTTATAATTAACATGCATATGCATACGTGTATATATAAAAATTTTCTTTAAAAAACCCAAACATAGTCCAAAATATTATCTTACTTGTATGGACAATTAAACAACTTAAATTTGTACCTGACTATAGATGTTGAATTAAAATTTCTTGATTTTGGAACGTCATCGTTTCCTAAGAGCACTTCCAAGAGAAACTCTGCATGTGTATATAACAACATGTGGGTACAAGGTCAGGGGTTGGTGGGGGTTTTTTTAATGCTTTTTCCTTCCCAACCACCCTATTCCTTTAAATTTGTAAATTTCAATGCTTGAGGCAGAACAAACAGCAGCACATTGCTGACCTTGACTGATCCCAAACAGGAAGCAGGCTCAGATCTGATCAGTATTTGCCTGAAAGATCACTAGGAGACCCCTGGAACTGTAACTCTGAATTTTGGATATGGAAAAAAAATAGTCCCCCGATCATTTCCACACAAAGAATTTCTGCCAGTTCAAAATAGTTCTGCCTGAGTAGATGAAGTTGGCTCATTTTAAGGGCTGAGTTAGCTCTTCTCTGTACTGATTTATTGCAAACTGGAGAAAATCTGAGCTCTTGCTAGAACTTGTGGGCCATCCATTTCCCTTATGGTGGAAACTTTCATCTCTCCTGGGTTCCAGCTCCTGACCTCAGTCACTTGAAACCTCCCAAGCAATATAGCTGTTTGTAAGTCAACTGCCCACCCTGGCAAAGGGGAAAACAGGTAGAATTTCTGTCATCTCTTTGCCTAGGTTGCTCTGTGAGGAGAAAAGTTGCAAGAATCTGCAAATAGTCAAACTAGCCTGGAGAAGGCCAGTTATGTTTTAAAGTGGAATTCCTGGAGCTTCTGAATATAACTGATTAGAAAGGCTGGGAAAAATCAGCTGGTTGCCAGGCTATTGGTAGGATATAGCTACGGTAAGTGTTTGTGTTTTTATATGGTGGATTTTTTTTTCCTTTCTTTTCAAATTGCCATCTCTCATAGTTATCCACACTAACAACACAGATGTAAGGGAAAAGTGGTAATCTATTTATTTTCTGGTTCGCTGAGGGTAAGACAGAGGAGATTTTTCTCTGAAATCTGCAGCAGCTGAGAGGGTGAGGCACTGAATAGCATTTTTACACAGCTTTTGGGAGAATTGATCACAGGTAGTCCTTGTTTAGTGACTGCCTCATTTAATAATGTTTCAACAGTGATGGGGAAGTAACTTTAAAATCAGTTTTCTCATTTACGACCTTCAGAGCTCTGCAAAACGAAAGAAAACTAAAACAAGATCTTAAGCACAATTGCAGTTTTACTTAGCAACCATTTCATTTAGCAATTGAGTTGTGAGTCCCAGTTGTGGTCGCTAAATGGGGACTAGCTGTATAGCAATAGAACTTAGACTTACTGCTTATACTTTATCAACAATGTGGCATCAGTTTCTTTTTTATATGTTTATTTCCCCCCACCCCCTATTACTGGGCCATTAAATAGTTGGGAGGAAGATATAAAAGTTGCTAGAAAAAGAAAAAGAAAAAAAATGGATGAGAGCTGAAAATACAGGCCTGCGTGTTTCACCTTTGGTCGCCATAAAATTATATTGAAATATTTTCCATTGAATTCATTGCTGAGAATTGAACTCATGCATAGTTATTAAATTACTGTGTCAATTACTGACTTCCTGGAATGTTACAGAACTTGAGCATTTTTCACATCCAGCAAAAAAAAAAAAAGCACCTTGTATAAATTGTGCCATCCAACAATAATAATCCTTTATCTTATGGGCCCTGCCTTTCATTCTAAATGCATTAGAGTGTGTGCCGTTTTATGGATCTGGCTGGATTAGTAATTTTCTTTGGGTCAAATACTTAAAGAGGAGTGTTGTTCCTTTTTTTTTTTTTTTTGCTAACCCTGTGTCTTCATCTCTAATCAATATAAATAAATCAGAGTAACTGTGTGAAATCAAAACTGAAGCAAGATAAGACTTGTAAAGAGGAGGAGGAAGAGGTGTTTCCAAAATCCATTATAAAGATTAGTGCCTCTGCAGTATAAGAATCACATAAAATAATAAGAAAGCATGTATGTATAGAAGTACATGTTTATATATTTCTTTGTTTAAAGCGGCCTTCTTCCCCTTGTAAATTATACAGCTATCTGCTCTCAGACATTTCTTCTCTGTCTAAACTTAGAAAATATCTTCCACTTTAATCTTCCCCCCAAAAATGGAAATTCCCATAAGCTCTGATGCTGGAGAGGTTTTTTTAATGACTTGATATTGAACAGCACCAGATCCAGACTGAAGGGCTAAAAGATGCTTATAAAATTCACTCTGGGAATCATGTCTGTCTATAAAAAGGAACAGCCTCTTACCTGCTTAGATTGTTTTTCTTTTACCCACATCTGCCATCATATTTCTTGTCTCTGTGGAGAACTAATGGCGTCTCCAGAGCTACCTTCTTCCCTCAGCAGGCACATCTTACCTGTGCAGTTACAAACTCGGTGAAATATTGCACATATGATAATTTTATGTTACTTTCCTCTAATAAGAATAGCTTACTCCTATAATAACAATAAAATAAATGCCTGTTCCCAAGCTAATTTGTGTCTATCCTGGGTCTATGAATTTACAAGCTAAGTGATAATAGACATACTTATGCAAGGCAAGATAAAATGTTTATCATTGAGTCATCTCAAGTTCAGATTCTGGAAAATCTAGGACAACTGGCCCAGATTCAGAAATTCTTGTCAACATCATAGTAAGCTGTCAATGAGCTTTGCTACTGTCTCTTTTTCATTGGAGGCAATTCTTTAATGTATGAGTGAAGATGGGAAACAGTTTTTTTCTTCAGTGTAAGCCTCCCTCCCTAAAGACATTGATCTGTGCTCTGGAGTCTGATAAGTAGATTGCGGAGGTGGCAGAGGCATATATCTTTAATCTGTTCTTTCCTTGAAACAGCAGAAGAAAGTGGTTTCAAGAGTAATGTCAGAAACAGAAATATGGCTTGCTTTCAAGTAAAAGATGGGTTTCCTTCTGTAATCTCAATCCTAGATAGATAGATAGATAGATAGATAGATAGATAGATAGATAGATAGATTTAATTATGGAGTGAAGACAGTCAATTCAAGATTTATAGCAGTGTTTCTCAACCTGTGGGTCGGGACTTCATTTGGGGTCGAACAACCATTACACAGGGTCGCCAAACAACGCAGTCCACCATTTTTTCCCCTTTTCCTTAGCTGTGCTACTCCCTTTTATTCTATTGGCTTTTGAAAGCCAATAGAATAGACTCTCTTGAATAGAGTCTAATTCTATTGGCTTTCAAAAGCCAATAGGAATTGTCAAGGCTGTCTCTGCCCTGCTGAGCCCGCTAAAAATCCCATTCTGCAAACGGTGCTGCAAGTTGTCTGCAGCGAAGGCGAGCTGTCTGGAAGCTTCCACCCCTCCCTGCTGAACAACTACTAAAAATGTAAGTAAAAGAGGGCCAGGGGTGGAAGGTGGGAGGCCGGCAGGTGCAGGGAGGGTTGCTGGCACGCGTGGGGCCCGGCAGGTGCCTTACCTCTCTTGGGCTGGGCCAGCTGGTGGCCCAGCCGGTGGTCGGCCTGCTTCGTCTCTGCCGCTTGCCAGCTACGCCTCAGCCGGCGCAGGGGGCGGCACCACGCATGCGCGGCGCTCCCGGGCAGGGAAAGTCCTCGACTTATGACCGGCAGGGTAGTCCTCGACTTACGACCGGTTGGGTAGTCCTTGACTTACGACCAGTTGGTGGTCACGGCATTAAAAAGGTTGAGAACCACTGATTTACAGTATTCTTACTGTGATAAGCATGGTATAAATTTGTTACATGTTCTGTTAAATTGATCATGTTGCACAAAACACTACTTCATTTGTATTCTATGAAAACGTGATATTGGCTTTATAGAATTCCAGTAATTAACTTTTTTTGTTTCATTTTGTTTGTTTCTTTACTTGTATGCTACTGACTCAGCAAACAGTTCTAGGCATCTTACAACAAAGTGAACACCTTAAAGGAGAGCATAAATATATAACATAAAGTAATAACATTCCTGATCATTCACTTATTAATTCTTTAATTGCCAGAAGTCTTTTCATCTTCTTTTGGAAAGCTCTTCATTCTTTCACAAAACAATGGCTGCCTTCCCATTGCTTGTGCTGCAGCCTGCTACAATCCTGAGAGGGAGGGGGAAGGGGCTGCTGCAATGTATATTAAAAAAAAACCCTGCAGTTTTCCACTTCTGCAAACATTCATAGCATCAGTTGAAATTTCGGAAGAGCGAAGCTGATTATTATTTGATGGAAATCAGTTTACTTTCTTTAGAATGGAAAGAGAAGTTTAGTAAAATATACAGTTAAAGTTGATTGCTCTGAATGTAATTACAAGTAGAAAATTTCTGCTGTGCAGTATCTTATGTTGATTGTACGGATGATTAGAGGAAGTGAATAAAAAGTAGTTCATGTAAAAATGAGGAGAGATCTGCAGATTTGCTCAGTCTGGATAACCAGAACTTTTGGTCCTCAATAACAAAACGATTTCTCTGAATTTTTTTCTCTATGGGTGGTGATGCCTTGAAATAGTACATGAAAACAAAATCTGAGCTTGAAAGTTCAAAGATTAGAAAAAATAACAACAACAAAAGACTAGGTGGAGGATTCCTCCCCATTTGCCCAGTACTGGTGTCATTCCTCTGAAGAGAAGGGTTGAGTTTGCAATGCAAAAACAATTTGGAACAAGAAGCAGTATTAGCTGTGCTCTTCTAGAACTTTTCTAGCACCTTGAATGTGGACAGCTTAATGACGAATCTCAGCCTCATCCTTCAGCTCAAGAGAGGAAAGTCCACAGCTTAATGTCTGTGGAGATTCTCAGTCATTCAGGTTATAGTTGTCTCAAAAGTGCTTTTTTCTTCAAAAGGCAACTGGTGTCTTCTATGGGAAGCAAAACATTTTCTTCTTTCTCAAGGAAAAAGCCGCCCAGTTGCCTTTTGAAGAAAAAAAAAGCACTTTTGAGACAAAGTCACCACTTGTGTCAGAGCTTTAGATAACCAGTTCAAGCTTTCCTCCCAGCTCTGAGGTTTGAAGGGTTGGAATGGGATCACCCCTATAGTTGAATTTCACTGCCAAGGATGCTTTGACCATTAACTAGCCCCAGATACGAACAGTGCACTATATTTTCTTGGCATTTCCTAGCTTACCTAGAACCCCTTACAGAGATATATTTTTAGAGTAAGGTTTCTAATTCATTCATTAAACTCCACAATTTCTCAAAACATTGCTTCTTGAATTGTGAATCTTCAGCTTCCCAAAGAGAGGATAGAAAAAAGAAAGCTGTAACAGTTCAAACAAAGGCAAATGTGAAAATTAATAATGATAAATTTTGTCGTAAGCAAATGCTATTGACCTTCAGAGAATATTTGCTGACATTTTAATACTATAGAGGGCAGAGTATAAAGGCCATCCACTTTGAAGAACATCATGGAATTAAAAAGAAAGAAGAGATAATTCATTGGGTTTTATTACAGCTAGACAGTGTGAGCATAAGGTAGCAATTTATAACGATCTTAGATAAACATATTACCCAGTGTTGAATTAAAACCACAGGATTATGGAAATAGCTCAAACACTTCAATGCTTTTTCACTTAGTAATAAAAAAAGCTAAAATGGGACTATGAAAAGGACAAATAAAAAGGATTTGCAGAAATAGAGGATATTTAATGAAAGGAGAAGTAAATACCAAAATGTTTCCCATGCTACAGGGAGGTGGGGTGTTTTTTTTACAATCGGAGTAATATTTTTTTTAAAAAAAAAATTATTCCTGAGTTGATTGGAATGTGCAGCCATGTGGTAGCGCTAATGCAGTGGAACAGCATGCATTATATACAATATTGCATGCTGTAAGATTTTATCCCGTATTAAATAACTATACAAATACTAGCAGGAAAATCTTTGAATTCTAAAATATTCATCCTTTTTTTTTTGCAAAATCTTTTTTAGATATATTGAAATATTAAAAGAGCACAAGCCTAAACTCGTCTGGACTGAAAAAATTGCTGAACACTACTTGGAATATAAAAAGTGAGTTACTATTATTTATTGTTCATTAAATTCAATAAATGCAAAACTGCTCTTGAACAAACTAAATTCATGAAGAATGATCTTTTGATTGAAGATAGAGAAATAAAACATCTTGTTTACTTTTAAAAGTTTCAAGTAATACAAAAACATTGGTTTTTAAGAAATTGGATAAATAGCAGAATCTTTACCAGTAAGATGTTAAGTATGTGTTGATCATGTAACAAAACAATAAGATGGTTTTATTGTAGATGAAGGTACTAACACTTGTTTATATTAATCCAAATCCATTATTATATGTGGCTATACTTGTTTGTGTGAACTGGATGTTAACACATTTAATAACTTTTTTTGTTGACAACTGGGTTTAAAACTTTCTTTAAACTCAAAAGATATATTACTTTATTCACATTTTATTTTACGAGAAAAGAGAACTAAACTCATACCTATTTTTCAAGGAAAAAACCTCAGTCCAAAATGGGTTCTTGATCCAGATCGGAAACTGGTTTCTTGATCCAGATCTGAAACATTAGGGCATCCTAAAGGGATAACCAGGCACCAGGTTTTTCTTTTTGTTTTACGCTTTTATGGCTTCTCATCTTATAGTTACTGGATTTTATTGTTGTTGTGAGCCACCCCAAGTTGTGCTTAAGAGGGGTGATCAAATAAATAAATCTGATGTCATTTCCCTGCTGAAATACATTATTTTCTTCATTGCCATTTGGCCCCAACATGAGATTTTGGGAATAAATTGTAAGCTGGCCCTATGTTAAAGGCCTAAGAGCCAAGAAATCAATGTTGACCAGTGGTCTGGAATATGAGGATTGACTTTTTCAGAAAACTTTGCATTCCATACCCATCCTTCTTGGATGGTTGTAAGTGGTGATTTCCTCTCCTTTCCCATTCTATATTAAAGAAATAGAATGATTTAGACAAATGTTGACTTGTTTTTAAAGCAAAATGAATTCTTTTCTTTTTGATATTTTGCTTGAGGAAGTTTTGAATACCTTCAATCCTTTTCCCATCGGAAAGGCTGAAGTACTTTATCTGAGAAACATCTCAGCTGAAAAATTTATCAAGAAATCCAGACTAAATAAAGAAAAACGAAGAGATCCACTACCACATACATGGGTTGAAATAGCTTCTTATGCATTTAACTTAGCTTTCCAAAGTAGAATATTGTTAATTATTTTGCTAATTATAAGATGTTCTCAAGCCACAAACATTGTCCCCACAAACATGTTCTTTTTTCCTTTTTCAGTTGCTTACTTACTCTCCAACCCCAATCCCATCCTCAGTGGAAAGAAATATATTACAGGGGGGAAAATAGCAGAAGTATTTGTCACAAGAGTATCATTCTATATAATGATATATTAACTACACTATTTCTTTCTCTGTCTTTTTTCCTTGTGCCTCCTACAGAAGTAAAGGAAACAAGCATATAGTCTTCTACCCAACTTTGAAGGTATACTTATCTAATTTGAATGGAGTAGGTGCATCATAACTAGGAACTGGAGAGAATTTAGTTTGCATTTTGATAACATTTTATCCACTGCACTTCTAAATTCTCATTATTTTATGATGCAGCTCTCTGAGCATAAAATGCATATGACGGGAAACGTATACACAGAAATATGTATGGTTGAAAACTTTTTAAAAAGTATAATCAGTCCGTGTGGAATTGGAACAGAACAAACTTAAGAAATAAAAATAAACAGAAAGATGCCAAAACTGACAGATGTATGCATCTCTATTCAAAACATGAAGCTATTTTACTCATGCTCCAAGGCCAGTATGTTTATTAGTAAAATAGAGTAGCTACATTCCCTCTGTCGAGGAATAAATTGTCAGATTATTAACTGGCAATTTATAGAAGTTGTAGCTCATTTAATGGGTTGTACTGATAATAAATGAAAGCTGTTTATGATGTGTGATTTTTTTTTGTTTCTGTGAACCTCTCCCCCCAAACCATCAATCAATTTCTAAAGAGTATATTCAGCAAAATTAATAATCCATAATGTTTCTCTTTGTGTTTTGCAGTCCATTCAACTGCGGTTAGAACTTGCAAAGCAACTGGGCACAGGAATCGCTATCTGGGAATTGGGCCAAGGCTTGGATTATTTTTATGATTTGCTTTAAAAAAAAAAGCTCTTTTCTTCACTGACTTTTCATGTTCAGTCAAATGAAGGGGGACAATGTGGGCAGGACATTTATTTGGGGGGAGGAAGCTATATAATTTATATGGAACCTGCTTCAGATTTTCCAATAAAGGATATCTTTGGAGGTATCGCCTTTCTTTTACTGCATGTAAGTGAATAATTTTAAAGCAGAGAGAGACACCAGTACTGGTGTGCTAGAAACTCAACTACAACGAAAGTAGGTAAGATATGTTTATTTTTCCATTTTTAATGCTTAAAGCCATGAAGAAAATCTATCTGCATGGTCAATAAGAGTCAAAAACGACTTGATGGTACATAACCATCATCATCATCATGCTTAAAGGTAATTCACAGTGCAGTGCTTGCGCTCCAATCTGGTAGAATCTTAAGAGTTCAGTAGAATCGACCCACAAGCACACATCAGGTTGTAACAATTAATTACTAGGTGCCCTGAAGTAGACTGATTCTCGGGCAGTTTAAATATACTTGAGCCTAAAATAAACTAAGCAATTTTGGGTTTAATTAGGCTGCTCATTGCTAATTACAGTCAGTGTCAAATAAGGGTGAATTTAAGCCAAGTCCTGGGAATGCAGGTTCTGCCTATACTGCCAAGTGTATGTGGGTTTTATACTATTTTAATGGTCTGGATTTCCCTCACCATAACCTTAGAATGATA
This sequence comes from Crotalus tigris, assembly GCF_016545835.1. Classification (NCBI taxonomy): domain Eukaryota; kingdom Metazoa; phylum Chordata; class Lepidosauria; order Squamata; family Viperidae; genus Crotalus; species Crotalus tigris. The sequence goes on from NW_024100214.1 coordinate 4,850,967, forward strand.
GTTTAGTGAAGTGCTGAGGGTTCTTCTTTTAAAGATTCCTATTGCATCCTGATCCACACAACTATAATATCCTGGGAAATGTGAACAGTTGCTAATCTATGAAATCCATATTTTCAGAGTTTCATTAAACCAAACTGCTCTGGAGGCTGCCAGGTTGGGTAAGTTATTGTAAATTGCTTAAGTGCTGCTCCTGGAACGTCTTCCTCTGTGATGGTATAAATGTCTCTGGCGGCACACAACTCTCCTCTTTTAGCGGGGAGAAGTTCCAGAGATAGCATTTCTCTGGATTTGAATGGATCATCAGAGACCAAAGTCTTGTAACACTAGAATTTATTTACTCACATACATTTGTACCAGCTTATTCATTGTCTTACATATAATCTTTTTGAGAAATCTCATGTACTTCTCTTGCCCGGTTCCTGCATAGCCATTTTCCTTTTGTGGGACTTTCTGCGCAGTGTCTAACTCAGCTCCTGATAGGCCAAACATCTTATGTCTCTGCTACTGCTAGATGCAGATTATTACCATTCCTATGTCATGTAGCTATGTGTAGCTAATTCCAGACCTTGAGACCAAGAGGGCTTCTGAATTAGACTTGATTCCCATAGGATGGTTGAACAAGCAAAGGGCTTGTTTGCCTTTTGTTTGTGAAGCCCCCACCTTTGTATCAGCTGTACTTGGGAAATCTCCCGAATGGCTGAAACTCATTTTATAGTTCTTACTAAGTTATTGAGGCCTCTGTTTGTTCTTGGCTTTGCTGTTGTCAGTTGGCCTTCATTTTTAACTGCAAGCTGCTGGAACCTCAAATTCATTTAGGTAGAGGATGGTTTCTAAATTTTGGCTCTGGGCTACCAGCTTGCAGTTTATCTCTAAGCAAGCATGCTGGAAATGTGCCCTATTTTCTTGAGCAATAAGACGTTCCAGGCACAGCAGTTACTTAGGTTTGGCTTCCTTGAAGGAAGAGATTACTGGAGACTTAATGTAAATTACGTGGGTTCAGATAGAAGGGATCACGTCCAATGTCAAAGTGAAAGTATTTTATTGTAGTTTTGCTAGCCAGACTTGAATAAAACAACAGATAAGTTCAATAAAATAAGATTGATCAAATAAAACAGGAAAAATGAGATAAATATAAAAATGCATAGGTAGTCCTTGACTTATGACTACAATTGAGCCAAAATTTCTGTCGCTAAGCGAGGCAGTTATTAAGTGAGTTTTGCCGCATTTTGCAACAATTTTTTGCCACATTTATTATGCAAATTGCTGCAGTTGTTAAGTGGATCATGTGGTTGTTAAGCGAATCTGGCTTCCTCCCTTAACCTTGCTTGTCGGAAGCTGGTTGCAAAGGTTACAAATGGTGTTCACATGACCCTGGGATAGTGCAACTGTCATAAACACATGCCAGTTGCCAAGTATCCAAATTTTGATCACCTGACCATGGGGATGCTACAGTGGTGGCAAGTGTGAAAACCAGTCATAAGTCCCTTTTTTTCAGTGCCACTGTAACTGTAAATTTACACCATGGATGGTTGTATGTTGAGGATCATCTGTAGTCAAATCAAACTTTTCTGAGCAAGGTCCTGGTGGATCTTTTCCAGTTATTATCTAAAACCTGGGGACTTTATAAGAGAATACACCAGTCTGATCAGCTAAAGGGAGTCAGTGTAACCTAAATATTGAGATAATAATCTATTGAGTGAGATAATATCGACTGTAATAATCACCAGTTTGTAGTAAGATTGATAGTAAAGAAATTGAAAGGGCTGTTGTTTTGGTAGCTCCCAATTTTCACTATTAAAGACATTACATCTATAGAATTTTCTGGAATCTCCCTTCTAAAACTGCACATTGCAAGTTATAGCATGCAAGCATCAGAGCTCTTCAGAATTTCAGTACAGTAGTTCGATTGAGATGTCTGGCTTATATCTGGTGACTAGAATTAGGCTTCCCTCAGTTTATTCTTCCATGTCAAATACTCATTGTCTGATATTCTTCTAGCTGAGTCGTGCCCGATTATGATCAGCGCATGAAGGGAGAAGCTGTAATAAAGTGGCTTCTCCAGCTCCTTTTTCCATTTTGTGATGAAGGGGTTGTCTCATATATGGGATTAAGTCTAAAATAATGAATTTTAGCCAAACTTTGAAGTCATTGATATATGCACTCACTTCAAATTTATGGAATCCTGCTTCTCTAAAAAGAAGAGTTTTGGGAATGCACCAGTGCATTTAAGGAATATTTCTTAGGAAGTTGGACTCAATGTGGGTTATTTGATTAAGATATATTATTAATTCTAACTACCCTTTATGGATTTTCTGCTGACACCAGAACTGAAAGGATGAAGTTTTATGGATTTGTTTATAGATAAGAGACGTAGGATGAAGAGATAAATGTAACTTTAGAGAGGCTGAAGAATTATTAATTTTTTTTATACTTGTTGAGATGAAGATTGGAAGTCACTTTATATATTTCTATATATAATATATATATATTTATATATATATATATATTTCTCTTTTATTATATTCTTTCTTATATATTTCTTTTCTCTTTTATTATATTCTTTCTTTTCTCTCTAATTTTTTACTCTCTACTTTTTACTCCTTTCTATTTTCTTTAAGTTTAGTTTGTATTAGATTTTACTATTAATACCAAAATTTGATTAGAGAAAGAGAGAGATGATTGATAGAGTATATGCCAAATGACACCCATAAAGGAGTTGTGCTCAAGCTTTTGCTGAGAAGAGTTTTATTTTAGCAAGAACAATCTGGCCACTGCAAGGACACTAAAAAGTCTGGATGGTCAGTGCCGATTTGGATGCATTCTATGTCACACAGTTTTTATGGGTGCGTCCATTTTCTTTACGAAATGGCATGAAGACAGTCTAAGGAGAGGCAGAAGGATGCAAAATTATTAGATGTTCAGCATAAAAGATACAGTTCTATTCCATAGATGAATCTGATGGACTAGGAAGGTACGTGAGGATGGATAGCCTGGGAGCGGGAGACAAGGCACTGAGCATATTAGAGGATATGAGGTAGAAATGTCTTGTGTGGCTTCAGCCTGATAGGATGGAAGGAAGGAAGGAAGCTGATGTAGGCTATTGGTGGCTGTGCAGAAAAATGTTTAAGTTTGGATGGGGCATAGGAAAGGAAAGGTTTCTATTTCTGCTATGCTTACATTGAAATAAAGTTCTTTTTTTCATTTCCTCAACATTTGTGCTTATTTTTAATTAGTGTATAACATTTAATCAATGTAGGTTAGGTTTTGTGCTTATTTCTAATCATCGGTTGATCTTTTTTGTTAAAATGGGGTTTGCTTTAAGTATAGAAGGAAGGGGCAGCATGAAGTTTTCTAAAAATGAAAAAAGAGGCCCGATTCAAAGGTTTATGAAGCCCTATTTTATCTGCATTTAAATCCAGCTTCAGGTCTCCAAGAAAACAGTCTTGGAGTAGCAGCGAAGTATCTGAAGAAGGAGCAGGTTAAAGGATGTTGGATAAAAGCATGAACAACTTTTAGAATGTTTAAGTGCTTACAAGTTCTCTCCAGATTTATTTTGTTCAGGTCATGGCCGCTCTACTAAGAAAATCCACAATAACACATTGATACAATTGTCAAATAACAATATTAACCCTTTATAAACAACTTTCACTATACCGTGTGCACAATTATTAGGCAAGTGAGTATTTTGGCCATATTATTTTCATGCATATTTTCTATCTCCAAGCTGTATAAGCTTGAATGCTTAGTGGATATAAGCATATCAGGTGATGTGTATTTGTGTAACAAGGGAGAGTGTGGCCTATGGAGATCAACACCATATATCAAGGTGTGCATAATTATTAGGCAGCTTCTTTTCCTCAGGCAAAATGGGCCAAAAAAGAGATTTAATTGACTTTGAAAAGTCAAACATTGTAAAAAGTTTTTCAGAGGGATGCAGCACTCTTGAAACCATTAAGATATTGGGACACGATCACAGAACCATCAAATGTTTTGTTACAAATAGTCCTCAGGGTCGCAAGAAACTTGTTGAGAAAAAAAACACACAAACTGTCAAAGATTTGAGAAGAATCAAATGTGAATCTACCAGGAACCTATTATCCTCCACTGCTGTCATATTCCAGAACTTCAACCTACTTTGAGTGCCCAGGAATACAAGGTGCTCAGTGCTCAGAGACATGGCCAAGGTAAGGAAGGCTGAAACCTGACCACCACTGAACAAGACACATAAGTTGAAATGGCAAGACTGGACCAAGAAATATACGAAGACAGATTTTTCAAAGGTTTCATGGACTGATGTGATGAGAGTGACTTGACGGACCAGATGGATAAGCTTGTGGCTGGATCAGTAACAGGCACAGAGCTTCACTTCGACTCAGACGCCAGCAAGGTGGAGATGGGCTAGTATTTATTGAAGATGAGCTAGTTGGACCTTTTCGGATTGAAGATGGACTCAAAATCAACTCCCAAATCTATTGCCAGTTTTTAAAAGACACTTTTTTCAAGCAGTAGTACAGGAAAAAGTCTGCATCTTCCAAGAAGACCGTGATTTTTATATAGGACCATGCTTCATCGCATGCTTCAAAGTACTCCACTGCATAGCTAGCCAGTAAAGGCCTTAAAGATGAACAAATAATGACATAGCCCTCTTCCTCACCTGACCTAAAGCCTATTGAGAACTTGTTGGCTCTTCTTAAATGGGAGATTTACTGTGAAGGAAAACAGTACACCTCTCTGAACAGTGTCTGGGAGGCTGTGGTTGCTACGGCTCAAAACTTTGATTGTCAATAGATCAAGAAACTGACAGAGTCCATGAATGGAAGGCTTATGACTGTTATTGAAGGGTGGCTATATTGGTCACTCTTTTTTTTTTTTTTTTTGGAAATGTCAGAAATGTTTATTTGTACATTTTGAGTTGTTGCAAATAACTCAAATGCAATATAACTCAGATGCAAATAAATAAATTGGGCAAATTTTCATTTTTCATTTAGTTGCATAATAATTCTGCACACTAGTAGTTGTCCAATAATTGTGCACACATTATCCTAAGAAAGCCAAAACCTCACTTTTGCTTTCTTAAATATTAGGATTTGAGGTTTATTAATATTTTGGATTGACCGAGAGCACTGTAGTTCAATAAGAAAATTAATCCTCCAAAATACAACTTGCCTAATAATTGTGCCCGTGGTATATAATATTAAGTAGTGACTCTTTTAACAGCTGCAATACAACATGACCTTCTTCTTTCAAAGTCCCTCCAGAACAATCTAGTTTTGCTGCTTTCCAGGGAACCTCACAATCAGGGCTCCACTGATGTCTGAGGGGAGATTGGTCCAGAAAGATGAAACCCTAAAAAACTTCCCTTCCTGGTTTCCGTCCCTTCATGAAAATACAAGATCATTAAGAGATGATAACTATAAAGGGGGAATAGATTCAGGTGGTGCCAAGCAATACATCATTGTATGTACATTGTGACTGAACACAAGTGCATATGCACACATATATAACTCTCTGTGTCTGTGTGTGCGTCTCTGTGTGTTATGTTTACAGCCAACAACAGGAGCACTGCATTTTATACAAATTGTAGCTTCTGAGTGGTCTTCAAAGGTAGCTTCGTATAGAATACATTGGAGGCCTTTGATTTGCTATTACAAGATCTTCATCTTCAGAAAAGGCCAGACTGGCCCAAGCTAGGCAAAGGACTGCCTAGGCCCAGTTTCCACTTGTCCGTTCAACATTAGCTGCAAGTGTAAGAGGACATTCAGTTCATGGGACTGCCCCCCAAAGGTAATGTCTTCCCCTTGAGATTCAACACCAGAACTAACTGGCAACCTCAACAGATAAATGGCAACACTTGCTTGGCTTCAACTTCAACCTAATTTGACTCATTTAGATCCTAACAGCATCCACAAGGTTTCTACTCAGCTCAGGATAGAAGAGTCAAATTAGGTATCAAATGGAACTAAAAGATGACCTCCCCCAGTGGCTTCATGTGCAAATTAAAAAAATAAAATCAGGAGAGAGTTGGTTCCTTGCACCAACTCACAAGGGAGCAGCCCTTGGAAATTAAGGAAGGAGCTGAGCCACTACAAAACAATGCAAAACAAAACACACGTCCAAGCCTGCATCCTGACTGAAAATAATCCAGGTAACCCATTACATAACAACAATAATAATAATAATAATAAAGTTGGAATGGACATTGGAGGTCATCTAGTCCAACACCCTGCTCAGGCAGGTAACCCTATACCAGTGGTTTTCAACCTTTTTAATGCCGCGACTCCCCAACCGGTCGTAAGTCGAGGATTACTCAACTGGTCGTAAGTCGAGGACTACTCAACTGGTGCAGCACTGTTTGCAGAATGGGACTTTTGGCAGGCTCAGCAGGGCAGACACAGCCTGGACAATTCCTATTGGCTTGACTCTATTCAAGAGAGTCTATTCTATTGGCTTTCAAAAGCCAATAGAATAAAAGGGAGTAGCAGAGCTAAGGAAAAGGGGGGAAAAAATGGCGGACTGCGTTGTTTGGTGACCCCCGTGAAGTGGTCATTCGACCCCAAATGGGGTCCCGACCCACAGGTTGAGAACCACTGCCCTATACTATTTCAGACAAATGGCTGTCCAGTCTCTTCTTTAAAACTTCCAGTGTTGGAGCATTCACAACTTCTGGAGGCAGGTTGTTCCACTGATTAATTGTTCTAACTGTCAGGAAGTTTCTCCTTAGTTCTAGGTTGCTTCTCTCTTTGGTTAGTTTCCATCCATTGTTTCTTGTCCTACCTTCAGGCGCTTTGAAAAATAGCTTGACTCCCTCATCTTTGTGGCAGCCCCTGAGATATTGGAACACTGCTATCATGTCCCCCCTCATCCTTCTCTTCATTAAACTAGACATACCCAATTCCAGCAACCATTCCTTATATGTTTTAGCCTTCAGTCCCCTAATCATCTTTGTTGCTCTTCTCTGTACTCTTTCTAGAATCTCAATATCTTTTTTACATCGTGGTGACCAAAACTGGATGCAGTATTCCAAGTGTGGCCTTACCAAGGCATTATAAAGTGGTATTAATACTTCACATGATCTTGATTTTATCTTCTGTTAATGCAGCCTAGCATTGTGTTGGCTTTTTTGGTAGCTGCAGCACATTGCTGGCTCATATTTAAGTGATTGTCCACCAGGACTCCAAGATCCCTCTCACAGTTACTACTATCAAGCAAGGTACCACCTACTATACCTGTGCATTTGGTTTTTCTTGCTTAGATGTAGAACCTTACTTTTTTCACCATTGAATTTCATTTTGTTGGATAGCGCCCAGTGTTCATGTCTGTCCAGATCCTCCTGTATCTTAAGCCTATCTTCTGGAGTGTTAGCTATTCCTGCCAGCTTGATGTCGTCTGCAAATTTGATGAGTTCCCCATCTATCCCCTTGTCCAAATTGTTGATAAAGATGTTGAAGAGCACTGGACCCAGAACAGAGCTCTAGGGCACCCCACTACCCTCTTCCCTCCATGTAGACAACAGTTCCATTGAGGACCACATGCTGAGTATGGCCTGAGTACGGCCAGCCAGCCAGCTACGAATCCATCTGGTGATGATGCTATCTAACCCACATTGTTTTATCTTATCAAGAAGTAGATTGTGATCTACTTTATCAAATGCCTTACTGAGGTCCAAGTAAATTATATCCACAGCATTCCTCTGGTCCACTAATTTTGTCACTTGGTCAAAGAATGAAATAAGATTTGTCTGGCGTGATCTGGTTTTGACAAACCCATGTTGGCTTTTAGTAATGACTTTGTTTGTCTCTAGGTGTTCGCTGATTTGTTGTTTGATTATCTTTTCCAGAATCTTCCTAGGTATTGAGGTCAGGCTGATAGGTCTGTAATTTCCTGGATCCATTTTTTTCCCTTTTTTGAAGATGGGAACTACATTAGCTGTTTTCCAGTCCTCTGGTAGTTCCCCAGTGCTCCAGGATCTCTGAAAAATGTAGTTCAGTGGTTCTGAGATCACATCTGCCAGTTCCTTGAGAACCTTGGGGTATAATCCATCTGGTCCTGGTGATTTGAACTCGTCTAGGCTGGACAGGTGCTCACTTACCATTTTCTTGCCTATCTTAACTTGTGTTTCTATTCTGTTTTTTATGGCACTATTTTTGATAGGTTGGATTGCTTTTTCCCTTTGTTTGTAAAGACAGATGCGAAAAATGAATTAAATAGTTCTGCTTTCTCCCTATTGCTTGTCACCTTCTTGCCACTTTCACCCACTAATGGACCAATCATTTCCTTCATTTTTTTCCCTGTTTTTTACATGTTGAAAGAAGCTTTTTTTGTTATTTTTGACTTTGGACACAAGCCTTAGTTCATTTTGAGTCTTAGCTTTCCTCACTTCATCTTTGCAGGCATGGGCTATTTGCTGATGTTCTGACTTAGTTTTGTGTCCCTCTTTCCACTTTCTATACGTGTCCTTTTTATCTTTCAATTTATCAGAGAGTTCTTTGTACAGCCATGCTGGTTTCTTTTGAGAGCTGTTATTTTTCCTCTTTATTGGTATTGTGCTAGACTGGGCTTTTATTATCTTACTTTTCAAAATTTCCTAAGCTTCTTGAGTTGTTTTCCCCTTGAGGATTCTCATCCATGGAAGCCTTCCAAATCTCTCTCTACCTTTATTGAAATTAGCTCTCTTAAAGTCCAAGTCTCTAGTTTGACTGTGTTCTAGTGCTTGTGCTTCCATAATGTTGAATTCCAATATTGCACGATCACTTCCTCCCAAGGTTCCTGTGGCTTCAACACCTATCATTTCATCTCTGTTAGTGAGAATTAGATCCAATATGGTTAATCCCTTAGTTCACTTCTCTACTTTTGGGGAGACAAAGTTGTCTCCTAGGTTTGTCAGGAATCTGTTTGATCTTCCATTTGATGCAGAGTTTGTCTCCCAGTTGATGTCAGGGTCCCCCATTACTATTGTGATGTGCTTCCTACATACCTTAGCTGTCTAGCAAAAAGTCCATCTATTTCCTCTGGTTGGGTGGCCTATAGTATACACACAGGAACTTCTATAATTCCTGTGTCTGAATCACTCCTTGCTTTACCCACACGTCTGTCTCTGGGGTTAAAGGCATGAAAAAGGGATGGGTGGAGGATGAAGCAGAAAAGAGCATCTCTGATGCTTTTCTTAAACACTCCCCTGTAGTTGTGACTTGTCCATTTGCCTGTTTCTGCATATGGGCCTGTATCATTTGTTTATGCGATCTGCTATCTCAGTTTTGATAGACTTTAGGCAATGTACACCAGTAATGGTAAAATCAATAATGTAATTATAATAAACAAGGCAAGTCAGACAACTAATACTGGCACTGCTGGTTTCAGAATCAATTCACAAATACATTCCAGAAGAAGCAGGTTTTTATCGGCTTTCACAAGGCATTGGTCTTGGCCTTTGGGATCATCCTCTCTTCTAGTGTTGTTGTTTTCTTTTTAAATAGAGATCTAGTCTGGGACTTCTCAGAGATGCTGAAAGTTAGGTATGTGGCCTATAATGAAAGATGAAAGTTGCACAAAGGAATAGGAAAGACTCCATAGGTGCTCATCCTGCCACTTGCAGCTATTGCTAAGATAAAGGCAGTCCTTAGACTCCTCCCTCTAAATTAATCTCAGCAGGCAGCTTTCCACATCTGATCTTCAGCCATATAGATTCTCTGCAAACCATTGCTGATTAAAGGCCCATTGATTTTCACTCTGTGCTCCAATTCTGGAGCTTCTCATCTTTTTTAAACTAGTTTGCTTTCCTAATCAGAACCTGTTATTTTCTTGCTGAACCAATATAGGTGTAATTTGTGGTGTGCATTTTTCTCTATAGTTAAGCTAAATTTTCCTGGTCTAGTAATATAAAAGCTGTTTCAGGAAGCATTCTTTCCAGTGAGTGTGTAGTTTATGGCTTTTGGTTTGAAGCCATTTGGTGTTTGGGGAATTATGTAGATTCTATTTGTTTCCGTTTCTTTTTATGTGAGAGATGGTTCTGTTACTGCTTATGGGGTGTGTGCCTTTATAGGTGAGAGACCTGCTTGCTCAAAGTGAATCACCGCATTTGTTGGGAGTGGGGCACTTACGAAATGCCAGGAGATAAGGAATAAGAAATGGGTTTTGAAAAAACATATTGCTAATACAATAAGACCAATAAATAATTAATTGCACCAAAAGTACGAAGCTGCATACTAAGGAAGTTATATAAAAAAGTATAAAGAGATAAAAATAATAACCATTACAGAAGATCTACTGCAAGGCATATGCAGTAATCATGTTTGAACTGGAAATATTTACTTATTCATTGATAAATGTATTCATTCATTTAAAGAATGTATATGGTTAACTAATTGAACATTGAGACTCTAGGATAAATGGTTTCAATTAAAATATTACCAGACATAAATAGGCGATCAAAAATTCATTCATGTTCCTTTCTAAATGGGAGCTCCAATAATCCTGACCTGAAAGTCAAGAAAAAACCCTCACATTTTTACTGTCTTTCTAAACACCCACACAGTTGAGGCCATCACTAGCACTGATGATGTTAGCTAGTTGGGTAATGAAACATCTGCAAGCAAACAACTAAACTTAGAGAGCATCAAGGATTCCACAGTTCAGTCCTGAACGACATATATTATCTTCTGTTGCAACCAAAACATTCCTGAGGTCAGGTGACACAATAGAAAAGGCACACCTTCATAGTCGTTCAAATGGCATTGTTTCAGAGAAGGACTCGTGGGATAACCAAATATCATTAGAGGTAGTTCTACAAATCATCTGGTTCTGCACCATGTAGGATTGCATAGCCAATAACCACCGAACCAGGACCTTGAACTGAATTTTGAGAAAAGATGGTTCTGCTGTTAAGATACAAAGTTACGATGTTTACTGACAAACAGAGAATCAAGTCACCAAGTCTTGTTTACATACATCTGTTATTTAAAGAATTCAAATGCAGAACTACTGATCTAACAAAAATTAGTCCTAAAATAGGACAGGAAAGCTATCAATATGTCAATTGTAAAAAGGTAACTAGGAAGGATCCTACAAATTTTAGGTTATTTAGCTTGATGGCTGTGTTGGATAAATTAGTGGAAAGCATTACCGAAGACAAAATTATCAGGTGTGTTGAAGACACCATACTAAGTGTGATGTTTTTATTAAGTTTTATTATTTTCTCCCATGAACAAAGAAGGCAGCCACTTAAGATCCCTCTAAAGCAGGGGTGTCAAACTGCCGGCCTGCGGGCTGGATACATCATAGCGAAACCACGACCACCCCATTGCCAGCAATGGCAAAAAAGTTGCGATACATCACAACACATCACGTGATGTTGTGAGTTTGACACCCCTGCTCTAAAGCATTTAATGGTAACTGTGGAGTCATTTTTACTTCTGCTGACCTTGGAATACTGGAAACATGCAGGAAATACCATGAGCTGATTAGCAATTCTGTTATGTAGAGATCCTTGGATAATAAAAATCTCATGATACAAAAATGCTGGTTCCTCCTCCCCCCCCCCCCCGCTCCCGCAGACACACATTTTCCAGTGCAAGTAGAGTATGTTTTGGGGGGGAGGAATCTGAACTGCTACTGACATTCCCACTGAAAACTACAAATGTGTAACATTGTAGTTTTGCAGCCAGGTGTTTTCTGCCACATTGCAATCACAGTTGTAGGCTGTAGTTTTAAAATCTCTGTGAAACACAGAAGATTCACTTGAACCCAGAGTCTTTGAATCCAGGTGACATATGAGTTCATTGAATAGAACTCATACAAGCAAGAGAAATCCGGCTGGTCCATAGACTACAAAAACTAAGATGGGGTACAGGGAAAATCTGTTACCGATAGGAAGCTACAAGTTCAGGAGGTGAGGTGAGGCAAGAATTCCCGTGAATAGGAAGATGACCTAAGGCTAAAGATCTCGGATGTTAAAAATCTGAGGGTATTTTGCAGTTTGAAATGCACAGAGGAAAGAAATGATTTGGTTGCCTTCAGGAAGACAATGTTATGAGAACACAGTGGTGCAGTAAGACCCTGAAGTGCTTTTCAGGTCAGCTCTGGGAAGGTTGTTTCATTCTCCATCTGAAAATGGCATCTTTTACAATAATCTTAATTTTAATTCTTTTATAGATTACACTTCATGGAATTTGTTTTATGACAATGACTGCATATTTTACCATAACATACCCCTATTCCGAGATACTTGCCTCAGAGTGCTCAATGTAATCTCAGCAAATCCTCCTTTTCCTGATAACCTTATTAAAAGATAGTTAATGAGAAACAGAGCCATAAAGGGCAAATGGTAAAACTAAGAACCATCCCAACCTGAAAGCCATTGTGCCTGGATGAGCAAGCAAGGAAATTATAAGGTCAATCTAGTAAATGAAGAAAAATTGAAGGAGGAAGTATCAGTTGTGTTTCCCTGGGTTCGTGAATGAAAAGCAAACTAAAGAATAAATAAAAAGGCTGCCTTTATGGTGTTTAAAGATACATTCTGCACCAAAAGCTTTTAGTATGTTCTTTCTGTGAGTGGTGGTCTTGAGACCTTGAGTCAGGCAGGGTGCAAAGCCATATAAGGATGGACTTGCTTACTTTACATACCAATGTGAGGGCGACATCTGTCATCCCATTGATCGCCAGGGTTGATTCAGCTGATCTGGCTGGCTAGGTGGGTGTCCCCTTCCTCACTGCTCCATGTGCATCCCCGAAGCTGCGCGCTCAGTAGAAGAGGATAACCATCCTAGATAGAAGGAGTGTACTGATCTTCGGTCAAGGGTATATGATAGCCATACCAATGAGCACTAAGCTTTCCATACTTTTCTCCTCGGTTGTGTCTGGGTGTCTTGGCCAGGTTTTATAGAATTGATTTACCCTTGCCTTCTTCCTGGGGCTGAGAAAAATGACTGGCCCAAAGTTATCCTGCTGGCTTTGTGCCTAAGCCAAGACTAGAACTCACAATGTCTCAGCTTCTAACTAGTGCCTTAAATAGTGGCTCTCGAGTTCACACTGAGGACCAGGGCTTTTTTTCTCATAGAACGCCCAGAACAGAGTTCCAGCACCTTTTTTGGATGGAACCTTATAGAGTAGGCAAGACGGGTTATATGACATGTGTGAGTTCTGGCACCTATTTTTTTGGTTTTTTTTAGAAAAAAAGCACTGCTGAGGACTGATAAATTACAGGGAAGGTTTAAGTGGCAGTCTCTTCCATTATCTTGCCTGCATTTAAAGGTGAACTATTACTGGCTTAGCAGAATATAGCATCCTTGCTGTTTGTGAAATGTTTCTAACCATAGTAAGTCTGAGATTATAAACAATTTTGTCGAATTAAAGATAAATTCGGTAAGCATTTGTCTCTGGCTTTGTTCGGTGCTATTAACTGGGCTGTTTCAAATTGTGTTAGTGGTTAAGCATTTAAGGAAGACAAGCATGCTGTAGAGTCCAAATAAACCTTTGGTAGGTTGAGATGGTTAATTGAACAGTGGGAAATAAAGGACAGAGGTGGCAAAGTTAATAAAGCGTATGAAACTGCAGTAGAACAAATCAGATTCTTAATCGTTCCAGTCTTTGATTATTGTCTTCTTGATGGGCAGGGACACTTCAGGCTCTTTTTCACTTTTCTAATCCTGTGAACAGCCTCTCTTCCCTTGCCCCCAGTTCTAAATTGAGCTCATACCTGTTCACATACAGTGGTATCCCAAGTTCTTTTTCATGCTATACAGATCGAGTCTGCAGCAAGCAGAAGTTATCAAAATGTACCTATCTCTGTTCTCTTTTATATGGACTCTCATTGTCAGAAGCCAGCATTTATAACCTTATAAAGGGAAAGATGGAAGTGGCAACAGAGATGTCCTTAATTCTAATCTTAGCAGTACTTTAAATTCAGTAGGTAGCCTGAGGTAAATTCCTTTCTGTCCACCACACTGTCTGCTTCCTGTCTGTTTTAGAAAGATAATGCCGAATCTATCAAAGGGGGCTCTTGTGAGGTTTGTTCAGATAATGGGTGGAAGTCGCTTCAAATGTCTCCAAGTGCTACATGCATTCTAAATAGCAATTATTTGTAGATAGCTTAGTTGTAAATTAAGTACTTAAGATGTCTATTAATGGGGGGGGCAGGATATCAGATATTTTACAGCTCAGAAAGCTGCTAGACCTAAAGGAACTGATCAGATAATTTATAAGTTTCATTCCCATGTTATTTGTTCCTTGAAAAAAATTATGAGAGAAATGGATATGTTCTGCTGGCCTACTTGGATGGTGCATCCTAAGGCCTGAATACCCCAGTGCCCCTTGTCAAGGTCTGCAAAAGAAAGGCTAAGTTGTTCCCATATGTGAGGTTTTGAAGGGTCTCGTGGCATAGTTGTCTCAGGCATATTGAATCACTGTATGTGAGCTCTTTGACATTAGAGGCTACGGTTCCAGGTAAAGAATGAGCCAACCTGGAAGATGACAATCAAGAGAAGAGCTAACAGTTTGGTCCTTTTGTTTTTCCTTAATGAGCTCAATTGGCAATATGGCGAGACTAGCCAATGAAACCAGTAGGAAGTTGACTGCCTGAAATCACTGAGAGTTGAGCAGCATATAAATTTGATAAATAATAATAAACTATTATTATTTCTAGAAGACAAAGAAAAAATTGAGACTCTGCTATCTCTTATTCAGCACAGAAAAAGGAAGGTTGTATGTTATGGATAGAATACAACTACAATTGAGCCCAAAATTTCTGTTGCTAAGCAAGACAATTGTTAAGTGAGTTTTGCTCCATTTTACAACCATCACTGCAGTTCTAAAATTAGTAACTGGATCTTAAAGTGATTCTGGCTTCTCCATTGACTTTGCTTGTCAGAAGGTCACAAAAGGGGATCACTTGATCCTAGAACACTGCAACCATATAAATACAAATCAGTTGCCAACCATCCAAATTTTGATCATGTGACCATGGGGATGCTACAATAGTCATAAGTGTGAAAAATGGTCATAGGTTATCTTTTTTCAGGGCCCTTGTAACTTTGAATGATCACTTAACAAATGGTTGTAAGTCAAGGACTACCTATACTATGAAATACGCACTACACAGATATCTCTCTCTTTCACACACACACACATCTACACATTTTAAATCTAAATAGGATTCCTGCAAGGAGCAACAGCTTATTTTTAGCCTTAGGTTTAAATAGCAGGTAAAAGATTTTACAATATTTATTGTGAGGTTTGTTTTTCTATTAAAAAACAACAACCCTCAAACCTATCTATACAAAATTAAAATTTCTTTATCTGGAAATTTGTATCTTTATTTACACCTACAGATCTAATCTACTTCTCAATTGAATTCTCTCTGCAATGGCCTCCACTCTCACCCCCTCAAATACAAGGGGAAACTGTTGGCTTTCAGCCTATCATTTGCTGCTTTAGCAAAGACTTTACCAAACTGTTCCGACTTGTCCATGATGGGACAGGACAGAATAGGGAGGTTCCCTTTGCAGCATCAATATGGAAGACCTGCATCCCAAGGCAGTAGCATTTTCTCAGCGGCCCAAGCACTATTGATCTGCCAACGTCAACATCTACTTTCCAGTAACTGCTTAATATTTTACAGCTGTGTGTGTTATTTCCTCCATATCAGCCGCACATGGATAACTTATAACAGCTGCCATATTCAGGATCTTTTGACAGTTTGAGCCCCTCCCTTAGCCTCTGTGACAAAGTTTGCAGTACAAAGCTATGCATTTTACAGTAGCTGCTGTAATGGGATACAGAAAATGAAATTAAATATGAATGCAGAGGAAGGTTAAGCTATGATGGATTGACATTTCTGAATCCTGTCATCTTTGCCAGCTGTTTTGTAACTACTTGAAGTGACAAGATCATTATGGATGAAATTTGCCTTTTAAAATCCCAGTGCTGTCTTAATTAGTATGGGGCCAGTTTTGACACTTGCTTTGATGTCCAATTTTCTGTTTGGACTGGGTGCTGAATTTTGAAGTCTTTAAGAATTGCCTTGGTGCCTTTGGTGACCACAGCTGTCAAAAGCCTGAATACAGGAGTCACCAATTCAGTGCAGTCTTTATAACACTAGACCACAGCCAATGCGGTTGCATATAATTAGCATAAGTGAAACACAATCATGTAGTACTTTTTCTTCAGTGGAAAACTCCTGTGCACAGAATATTTCAATCATTCAAACAATAGGATGAAACTAAGGCTGGTGATTAAAAAAATAATTTGCTTTGAAATGTGGAGATATTTTTTAAAAAATAGCAATCTGCATAAAATGGACATCTAATAGAAGTTGAAATGTTTTAGGTTGCAGGGACGGGAAGGGTCCCTTCCTTCCCACAGCAAAATAGGGGCTGATTGACAGTAAGATCCTCAAGCTTTTGAAATGCCTCTTTTTCTTCAGAACTAAATTCTGGAAACTGTCTGGCAAAGATTCATATCATTGGTCTTCTAGCTTAGAGCTGTCTGTACCAGAGGTGGATAACTGTCTGAAAACCCCATGAGCTGCTCTGACATGATGCCCTTCAGATGTTTTGGACTTCAGTTCCCATCAGCATGATAAAGGACAAGAGATTATGGGACTAGCAGACCAAAACATTTGGTTGCCCACAGTTACTATCAATTGCTCATTAAATTTTTCAGAAAAGAGTCTTTCTCAGTCATTGCTGGAATTATATAAGAATTCCATATCCTATATAATATATATCCTCTTATATCAGGCAAATCATATAAAGTGTGCTACCTCCTGTCAACCATCCCATTGGCATATGCAGCAAAAGAAACTCCTGGGACAATATTTTACCAAAAGTATAACTTTATTGATAGATCGATATAGGCACAGTAGAAGCAAAGTCAATTCTGAAGTTTTCTCTCGAAAAACTACATAGTTAAAATCCCCCTTTCCCCCCCCCACCCAGGCCACCCACAGTCCATTGTCCACCAATCCAATGCAATTTCTTTGTTTTGGTTAACTGTCTGCTCAGCTCAGAAGGCTCCCATCGTTCGACCTTCAGGTGTTGAGATTCTCCCAGGCCACAGATGGCACACATGAATTCCTCAATTTCCTCCCAGCCATCCATACATTCCAATCACACACCTCCCCCTTCCCTGGTTTGTCTGGCTGCAAACGAAAGTGCACAGCAAGTCAGCCATGACACTTCCTCTTTATGTATAGATCTGCATTATATTTTTGGCCAAATGCATTTTGCCCTAGAGCAGGGGTAGGCAATCTTGGCTCTTTTATGACTCATGGACTTCAACTCCTAGAATTCCTGAACCAGCATGGCTGGCTCAGGAATTCTCGGAGTTGAAGTCCATGAGTCATAAAAAAGCCAAGGTTGCCTACCCCTGCCCTAGAGCAACGTTCCCCAATCTTTCCAGCTTGGTGGCCCAGCCCGGCGCGGGTGGTGGTGGTGGAGGAGGCATGTGACTAGGCAAGCACACATGTGCACAGCTCTATTTTTGTGAGCGGCATGCATGCACACCCTCCACTTGCACAAGTAGAGTTTTGTGCACGAGCAGAGGGTGCTGACACAAAGCTCTACTTGCACGAGTGGCAGACACTCGTGCAAGCAGCAGACACTTGCACTCCTGCACGAAGCGTCACTCACACGAGCAGAGGCTGCTTGTGTGAAAGGAACTTGCGCTTGCTTGCGAAGCTTCCTTCACGTGAATGGAACTTTGCGTGCCAGTGCTTGCCCATTTCTCCCGTGGCCCAGTTTCAAACGGGTTGGGAACCCCTACCCTAGAAAGAGCAAAAAACTGTAGATGTTTGCTTAGAACAACAATCATAGCTTAAAATACTACATAAGGATCCAAATGTCATTGTTTGCATATTTCCTTCTTTAATCAGATTCAAGAAAATCTACCCATACATCATTTTTAGAACCCTGCAATATGTTTTGTGAGGGATTAGGAAAAGGATCTGGAAGCTTCAAATGGTGTAAAATATAAAAGCTAATCTACTAATCATCACAGCAGATGGCAGCAACCTGACCAACTTTGGCTGATCTCCGAAAAGCTAAGCAGGGGTCAGAACTGATTACAGCATAGATGGGAGAACATCAGGACAGCCCTGAGCTTAGATAAGACTAGAAAGTAAAAACAAAATCCAGAAGAAGAGACAGACGCTTCTATATTCTAATAAAACAATGCAGACACAATTGACATATGAATGTAGTTGCTAAATGCCTAAGTGTAGTCAAAGGAAAATGTACTTTATCTACTAACTGAAAGGTAAAGAAAATGCAGAAATTCTTTCACTCCCATACTGGAAGATCTATACCTACTTACAGATGTTTTCTGAACTCTATTTAAAGATTTACAATATGGTTATCTGAAGGAACGATGGTCATAACTTTACCCAGGTTTGAAAATACTTGGAAAAGACTTCTTAGAGATTTGTCTGTAGAGGATTCATTTGCCAGGAGATAGCTTTGTCCCATATTGCTTCCAAACTGTGGAACTCTTTCCTTTGGACCTGTGATTAGTTCCCCACGCTACATTTAGAGACCTTCACTCCAAGAGGAAAAGAAAGCAGTCCTTGAAGCTGCTCCTTAGTACTATTCATGTTGCTTTGAATGGTATAGGTCTTTTGTGTGATGGAGGATACTCTTTCATTGCCCACCACTTGTTCATTTCCAGAAAGGAAAGATGGAATATTTTAATAAATAATATAAGTACTGTGCTTTCATCATGGCCAAATCAAAGCGAGTTGCTCCTTGTTGGTTTTTTGTCCTTGCTTTGTGGGACCAGATCCTTGGCTAATTTCTTTGAATCAGTATGTTGCCATTTGTTCCTAGCACAAGAGAGATTTGCAGTGAACATCCAGAGAAGACATTTCATCTCCTGAGAAAGTTTGTTGTTGTTGTTGTTGTTAAATGCGAAGTCGTGTCCGACCCATCGTGACCCCATGGACAACGTTCCTCCAGGTCTTCCTGTCCTCTACCATCTTCTGGAGTCCATTTAAGTTCACACCTACTGCTTCAGTGACTCCATCCAGCCATCTCATTCTTTGTCGTCCCATTCTTCTATTGCCCTCAATCTTTCCCAGCATTAGGCCCTTCTCCAGTGAGTCCTTCCTTCTCATTAGGTGGCTAAAGTATTTGAGTTTCAACTTCAGGATCTGGCCTTCTAAAGAGCAGTCGGGGTTGATCTCTAGAACTGACTGGTTTGAACGCCTTGCAGTCCAAGGGACTCGCAGGAGTCTTCTCCAGCACCATTGTTCAAAGGCCTCAATTCTTTGGTGCTCAGCCTTTCTTATGGTCCAACTTTCACAGCCATACATTGCAACTGGGAAAACCATGGCCTGGACTATACGCACTTTTGTTGGCAGAGTGATGTCTCTGCTTTTTAGTATGTTGTCTAGATTTGCCATAGCTTTCCTCCCCAGGAGCAAGCGTCTTTTAATTTCTTGGCTGCAGTCCCATCTGAGGTGATCTTGGAGCCCAGAAAAATAAAATCTGTCACTACCTCCATTTCTTCCCCATCTATTTGCCAGGAATTGAGAGGGCCGGATGCCATGATTTTGGTTTTCTTAATGTTGAGTTTCAAGCCAACTTTTGCACTCTTCTTCTTCACCCGCATCAAGAGGCTCTTTCGTTCCTCTTCACTTTCTGCCATTAGAGTGGTATCATCTGCATATCTTAGGTTGTTGATATTTCTCCCGGCAATCTTAATTCCAACTTTTGATTCATCTAGCCCTGCCTTTCTCATGATGTGCTCTGCATATAAGTTAAATAGGCAGGGCGACAGTATACAGCCTTGCCGGACTCCTTTTCCAATTTTGAACTAATCAGTGGTTCCGTGTTCGGTTCTCACTGTTGCTTCTTGACCCGCATATAGGTTTCTCAAGAGACAAATGAGATGGTCTGGTACTCCCATCTCTTTAAGAACTTGCCACAATTTGTTGTGATCCACACAATCAAAGGCTTTTGCATAGTCAATGAAGCAGAAGTAGATGTTTTTCTGGAACTCCCTAGCTTTCTCCATGATCCAGCGTATGTTGGCAATTTGATCTCTAGTTCCTCTGCCTCTGCCTGAGAAAGTTACTGAATCTAAATTCTAATCTCAAAGAACTTAATATTGTGAGCTTTTTGCTTCCATTTTTGTTGTTCATTGGCTGCAGTTTCATTATAGTTTTTTAGGTCTGCATTTTATGAGTCACTTATGTGGATAAATGCTCCCAAGAGTATGTATAATATAAACAAAAGAAAAATCCATACATATGAAAATATAATCAAAGGACAATACTTTAAAATAGCAGTTAAAGGCAACAGGGACAAAACTAGCAGCCTGGAAAGAAAGAATCTAAGACTATCACTGAGATCAATTACTTTAAACCCAGCAAAGGCAGTAAACCTCTGAAAGACCCCAAAGAATAACAAAGGTATGTGCAGGGGGCATGCATGCATGTGTTTATAAGTCAATGACTTCGTGTCTACTTTGGAGGTCAATTTTATACTGATCTTACTGGAAATTTAAACCATTTAGGAAGATGGTAGTAAAGGATTTGAGGCAAGGGCAAGTCTATCCCAAAGGTTCTTTTTCAAAAGGCAGAATGTATATTCCTTGCCTTCATCTGGTCATATAAATCTGGAATAAATCTTTCCATTCTCCACTACTCAGTCAGAATTGAAGAAGCTTCTTGGATGAGGAATGAAACATCTTCAAGGAAAAACAAAGTCCAGTTGCCTTTTGAAAAAGCACTTTTGGGACAACCATGATTTGGTTGACCAAGAATGTCCAAAGACATTAGGCAAAGTCTATCCTTGTTCAACAATCTAGTGGCTTTGGTCCCTCATAATGGGATCTCATTTATTTTCCAGAAGAACTCCAGATGTCTCATTCAGATACTGTTTTGGTAGATTAGTCTCTAAATTGCTAAAGGCATTTGGCTTCATGAAATTAATAACTCAAACCTTGGAGACTACAAAATAGTCTCCACCCAGTACGTCTGCAATCTATCCGGGAGAATTTTCTATTCCTCCTACTCTGAGATGGCTAACTTCATGTATTGCTGTTTTCTTTTGCTTCTATGATGCATCAGCAATCAACCTTATTTACAACACGGTATCTTAGTAGAAATGGGTCATTTCAAAGATATAAACAGAACAATCATTTCAGACTGTTACTTGAAGTTAGCTTCTAACACATTAGAATAGGGTTTTGCTGGCTGTTTTGAATTATTTGCCAATATCAGATAGCCCTTGCCACCAGCTGATGGAATCAGAAGATTTTCAGAGTAGTTGAAATATACTCTGGGAATAGAGAGAATGGCAAATATTGAGGTTCTATTAAACTAAGACAATTACAAACTAATGTGAATGTCCAACTGATCTACAAACTAATATACATTTTCTTTGCTTTACTCCTTTAGTGCTTTACATAATACTGTTTATCCTACAAGGGACTAGTGTGATAGATATGCATGTATGTAAAATAAGCAAGAAGTCCTTTCTGCACAGAAGACGTAATTAGCTAAATAAATTAATTGATCTATAGGATCATAATGTCACAAGACTGGAGCAGATTTTAAAATGACTTAAATATTGGCCTGTAGTAACCCTTATATTTGTGTGCTTTAGCATGATGTAATAAAAATGCATGCTTGAGGGTGTGAACTGATAATGTGACATAGTGAACAATGTCTTTTATACCACATTTATAGCATTGTTCCTTTGCTTAGAGCCATTCTCCAAACTGCATTTTTAAAAATGTATGGACATGATCATTTTTTAACATACAGAGTTAACATTAAATGCAACAAGCTCTGTATTATTATTATTGTTATTATTATTATTATTATTATTATTATTGTTATATTTTTATCTCACTTCTTGTATATATAACAGCACACACACCCCCAGAGAAAGAAATATTTTGGGGTATTAAAAAGGCAGAATATGATATTTCTCCAAAGGATTTTAAAGACAGAAAAGCAGGCCCAGTTTTTCTTAACAGTCCCAGGCAGAGGCCAGATCTGTAGAAATGCAGATTTGATAATCCCATAATAATCACCCATTTTTCTTACTTCTAACACAAAAGCTTAATCCTTAGATCAATCCATAATTCTAAAATGCCTTAAATCCAGTATATATAATTTTAGGTTTCTATTTTCAGTCTTATTCTGGGCTTCTTTTTCTGCCAAACAGGTTTCTACAACAATGCTTCCCTTCCAACCGATGAGTCTCTCTTTGTTGCTTGTGATGCCATTTGAGGCAGTAATAAGCCTCCTATCCTCTGCATTGAACCTCTATTTCTCTTATTCTTGACGTCTTGGTGTTTTAAAGATTCAAATCTCAGTCTTTGCTTTTTGTGATCCTCAAAAATATAGATAAGAAGCTTGTAAGGTGAAATAAAGTCTGTATCCTCCATAAAGTCATCTTTTAGTGTATTTTGATTTGTAGAATAGTCCGATGTAGTCATAAAATCACTTTTAGGATTCAAGGAGGAATTTCTGGTTCTTAGTTCTGTAGTCTCTTTCGTTGTAGCAAATTCCTCTTTAGTCTCCCTTAATTCCTCTTCTAGTAGATTTTGGTTTGTAGAATAAACAGGTGTGGTCTGAGAGTCAGTTTGAGAGTTTGGGGTAAAATTGGCTCTTCGTTCTGTAATAATCCCTTTCCTTATAGCACTTATTTCTTCAGTAACCTCGTAAATCTTTTCCAATATAAGCTTGCAATTAGGTGAGAGTGAAGTTTCTCCATTCTTTTCCAGGACTAGATTGAGGGTCAGCTCCTTCTCTCACAGTTGCAATATTAATTTTTCACCACTAGATCTCCTCAGTAAGTAAAAAAAAAACTTTTCCAGACACCATTTCCCCCCTTTTTTTCTATCTTTTAAAGGAAAGAGTGGAGAAAGAAATAATCTTCCAATATTAGCTACAAAAGCGTTTTTTTTCTATATCCCAAAATGAATAAAAATAAAATGTAGTCTTTAAAGATTCTTTGTTCTCAGCGCCTTTCTTCCCACACAACCAGAAGCTGCTTAATCCAAACAGGGAAATAATTTCAACCAAGTTTTTACAGGCAGTAAAAAAGCCAAAATAAAGAAAGGAGAGGGGCAAAAAAGGATCTCACCTGGATCTTCTGCAGTGGGTCTAATTACGCTTAGCTGTAATTGTGACTTCGGCTAGTGCAGCAGGATGATCAGCTATCTTACAGGACGATCGTTGCTCCATCGGCCCTAAGGAAATAATTGGAGCCACAGGAGAAGCTGCTACTCTCCTGCAGCCACCAGCAAGCCTCCTTTTCAGTGGTCGCCCCTGCAGGCCGACTTTTGACCCCCTAAGGGGTCTACCGACGCAGAAAACCCAGCCGGACTGGAGACAAGTCCCCAGACACGACCGGCATCGCCGCATACCGGAACTGGAAGCCAACTCCAACCTTCTTTCTCAAGCAGTCTCCATTTTGTTTATTCCTAGCTTAGACCCTGATGAAGATTTTTCTTTCAATAGTGGCAAACACAGCTAACATTCTTGCCTCCTGCTTTCCCAATAATGACAATCCTTTGAGGAGGGTTGGGCTGAGAGAGTGACTGGCCCAAACTCACCCAGCTGGCTTTCATGCCTAAGGCAGATATAGAACTCACAGTCTCCTGATTTCTAGGGCAGCACCTTCACCACCACACCAAACCAGCTTGGTGTGGGAGGGGCTTATTAAAAGAAGAATTGGTTGATGATTTGGATGTACATTCTTCTGTATATCTCTAAGATCGTTTTAATAATGTAAGAATTGAAATGCCATCCATTTTTAAAAATCACTCCAAATCAAAGCTTTACAGCTTATGTATAACAAAGTGAAATAAACAAACAGAGCATCTCAACTTGCTTTCCAAATACTTTCTGAACATCCTAATTACTCTTCTACAGATGAGCAGGCAACAAAGGAAATTCACAGCTGAGAAATCACCTGTTCCTTTGCTTGCCTGCCAGGCATAGAGAATGGAATGATTCATACACAGGACTAAGAAGGTGTCCTTTCGGCTGTTACAGATCGAAACCCCAAGGGAAATGAGCTAGAAATACAGAATCTGTGGATAGTTTGCCCACTATTGAGTTATAACCTCAATGTTCATGTATTGGTTTTAGCTGAATTCCAACCCTATTCAATCATCACTTTGTTCAAGTCACAATTTTTTGCGGGACAGAAAGATATGAATCTAGAAGTGCTCTGTGGTGATGTATTACAAAATCCATTAAATTGCTACTTATTTATTATTGGTAGTTCTGGTTTAGCTACTGCCTCAACTGCGACAGTGATGAAAAAGTAGCTTTATGACCAATCCTTGCATTTTCGACCCGCTCCAATTGTTGTCTCTAAACAAGGACTACCTGTAATTAGATTCATAACCTTCTTTTCCCATAGAAACTCATGGTAAGATACATACACTCTCTCTTCCTATTTTTCTCCACAGGGCTCCCATGAGGTAAGCAGGGAAGAAAGAATGATTGACCTGAAGCCAGTTAGTGACCTTCTGTGACTGAAGGCAAACTTTAACCTGGCTTCCTCCATGTCAGTCTAACCAGGACACCATGCTGGGTCTTTTAAGGGTGTATTCTTTTTCTCTTATTCCTTATTCTACAGTTAATTTAAGAATTATTTTCACTCTCAAAGGCCCTTATTTGTGGGAATGAATGTTCCTATAGCATTCCTGGTATTATGTTTACTTCCAGTAAAAAGAATTTGTAATATGTGACCATGTAACAATCTCTTTATTCCTAGAGTGATTCATTGATTTGGTTGTGCAAATATTGTAAGTTTTGGCTCTTGGAAAGTTGAGGAATGTGCTCTTGATTATAACTGAGAATTGGTCTTAAGGGGTAAATTCCATTTTGTTTCTTCTCTTATCAGCTGTCAAAGGTGCTGAAGCATCAAGTATTTATCTTCTTGATGAATGCTGCCCACTTGGATTTGAGCAGAGCTCTTCCAATTTATATCTGCCAAGGTGAAGTTAGATATCAACATATAAAGCAATAAGAAAATGGAATTTCATTATGATTAGTAAGGTCTTCCAAACCTTGCACAAAGGCAAACAAAGAAATGTTAAAGCAAATTTATCTAGCTGTTGTTGAACGTGGATTATTAAAAAGTTCAATAGTTGAGATACCAATAAAGAAATGCTATCTTGTTTCATTTAAAGTGTCACAGGTTGTTCAGCTGTGTTAGTTTTTCAACAGTAATTATTTTTGAGAGCTTACACAATAGTGGGTTTTCTCATTTCATGTCTCAGAAAGATTACTGTATAAAAAAAAATCAGATAAGATTTTAAAACTTTTTTCTTGGCATGAAACTAGCTTAGTATATCCCTAGCTTCTTAAATTAAGATCCAAGCCCAGAAAAAAAATTATTATGCAGTTCTATGTAGAATCATCATCTCCATCTAAAACTGCAGGAACTGTGGCAATTCTTAAGATTAATGTTCTTTAAAGAAAAAGCACACTATGTCTAGATTATTTATTACTTGTGCTAGGTTGACAGTTTTCTTCCAGTAGCTGAAACTGATACATTCATAGCTGACAAATCAATATGATGCAAGTTCAAAGTGGGCTTTGTAAGAGTATCCCAATTCAGACTGGGTTTTGTTGCAAGTTAATATTTATATAGAACTGGTTTGGTGCAGTGGTTAAGATATCAGGTTAGAAACCTGGAGACCATGATTTCTAGTCCTGCCTCAGGCATAAGGCCAGCTGGATGACCTTGGACCAGGGAGGAAACAAGGGCAAATTACTTCTGAAAAACCTTGCCAAGAAAACATGTCCATGCAGTATGGGAAACTTGGGCACAATAGAATTGGGGGGGGGGGGATTATATACTATTTAAATTCAGTGACCACATTTCAATGTTATATTTGTAAGCATATCAGTGGAGTTACAACAGAAAAAGACTTACATGGACTACATACACAAATTTAAGTCATACTAGTCAAAGAAAACTATGGAAGGCCAGTTCCACAATCAACTGGCAGTCTTTATTAGGGTAGCAAACTTCCCCTTAGAGAGAGATGTTCACAAAGATCTCACACTTGACCACCCTGACTGTGTTTGCACAGCACATTGCTGATAAAGCACCAAGATTTGCCAATTAAGATTTTTGATTCATCCTGGCTGAAGTCTGTTGTGGTGACCAGGGCGTGTTTTAGGTGTCCTTTTGGCTTCTGACCTACTGGAAAGAATGCTGGCTGACATCACCACTTGCAAGTTTGATTAATGCCCCTACTGATTCTGTTTGGATCTAGGGGGTAGGATATACTGGATCCAGGAGCTTGTCAGAGCCAGACTTTGGGAGGTGGTGATGTTGGCAGTCATGAGCAAGACTGTGGCATGCCCCTTCTTAAGGTCCCCCGATTGAATTCATAAGTGCTTGATAAATATCACCTACTCTCCATTCCTTATTTGGGAGGAAGGTTGTTGAAAGTAGGAATTCAGCTGCATAGCAGACCAGAGGAAGCAGATTATAGTTTCATTCAAGCTTCAGGTCCAAGCAAGCAAATGAAGATGGCATTACCTGCTCTTCGGATGAGTTTCGTTGTACCCACAACGTGGATAGCATATACTCTTTATTCTGTTGGATTTCATGGAAGCCTTTGACAGCACTGACCATGGTATCCTGGAACCGCAGTGTGGTGTTTGGATGATTTTTTTTTTTTGCAATGCTTCTTTTTCCAGATCTGCAAGTGGTTCTGGTCAGTCATAATGGAGTTGGCCCAGTGACTAAATTTGGAGACTTGATGTGCTCACCATCTGTAGCAAAGAGGTAGTTACCACACTGTGCATGAGCTTTGGTTTTTCATCCTCTTAGCCCTTAGATTTTTGCCAATGTTCTTATAATGAGCTGTGGCTAAGGCCGAGGCTGCACTCCAGGGTACTGATAAATATTTAGCCTGTGAGGAGGTTTTCCCTTTTAAGATAAAATTCAATCTAAACTTTTAATTAGTACTGTATTGGCAAAAATTGAGCCAGGCCAGCTTCATAACCTATGTTTGCCTTCTATTAATCATCATTAAAAGTAAGCATAAATTCAATGAAAGAAGTTATATTTTTTAAAAAAGGAAAAGCATAAGGACGCCTTCCTGTAGCAGTGCTAGAGTAGAAGGAGAAATTGATGAGCCCAGGAGTTCCTGCAGTTCATTCCCATAAAGCTTCCCTGGGATTTACTTTTCCTCTGTCCATTACATAAATTCCTAAAATTCTGAGCAGAGCAGATCTATTCCTCTCCATTCCCACCTTTCAATACAGATCCCATATGGTATATTTTACCATGTATTTATAACTTGGTGCATTTTACTCTGTCATCAGTTCTGTGAAGGTGGATCCTGTTGACTATCAATAATGTTTAATGTTATTCATTCCTAATAAATTATTATCAAGGGTGATGCTGGTCTACTAATGAGTAATAGTGGTATGGCTGTAAATGTTAATGAAGATCAGATACATGTGCAGTTTCTTCAGGGATCTAACTATCACCTGTTCTGTGTCAGGTGAAACTTTATTTCAAATGATCCATGAGTGCCAAGGAAATAGTTCAAGAAATATTCATGAAGTAATTGACAATTATTTGCAGCTGCTGTCTCCTCTAAAGCGACAAGGTCACTCAAATAATGAGAAGGCTGGTCCTAGCAGCATCCTCAGTGCTTCCTTTCCG
Source organism: Crotalus tigris (assembly GCF_016545835.1). Lineage (NCBI taxonomy): Eukaryota > Metazoa > Chordata > Lepidosauria > Squamata > Viperidae > Crotalus > Crotalus tigris. Next base: position 4,878,617 of record NW_024100214.1, read on the forward strand.
TTTGCTCAACTTTTAAATAATATTTTCATTGTCTCTGCAACCATTTTTACAGGTCACATACGCAAGATGATTTATCTTGCCGCGTGGTATGATCACTTTTCATCCACGCATGGTAATCGTCATCGCTCAGTTGGGCACCATTGATTAAGTGGACATTGAAGTAGAATAGACTAGGGATTTATTTATTTATTTTTTAAAAAAGGAAGAAGCAACCATTTTAACAGTCTCATGTGAGATTCTGATAAAAGATGACACAACATGGCTGGACTATTCCTGCTTTCAGATGGCTGTACTGCTGAGCAGAACTTCTGTGTCCAATGAGTATATGTCAAGCCCCTAAAGGCTTGCCATACGAACGGGGACGGGGGAGCACGGATAACGACCTACCAACCCGGGAAACAGCTGAGCATTGCCCCACCACGCCCCATGACTGCACCAGCCGAACGTCAACTGAGCAGACATCTCCGCGGGCTGCGCCACAGACGCCAGCGAAGCCTAAGGGAAGCCAGTCACCGACGGGGTCGGAGGACCATGGATGCCAGCTGCGCTTTACGGAAGGGAGGGCGATGGACGGGCCATCTGGGGCCGAAAGGACTGCACTCCGGCGGCCGGACCCAGCAAAGGGGGGTGGGGGGTTATCCTTTCGCAACCGGGACAGTAGGCAGGGTAAGATTGGCGGCGGGCAACTGACGCGCAGTTCGGGCGCACGGACAACGGGGGGTGGGGGCGGAGTTCCGTCGGGGAAAGGGAAAGGGCCAACAGCGGATAACGCCAAACCCACCCGGAGCGTCAAAAGAAGGCGGCTTCCGGTGTTTCCGCTGCGACCAACCGGGCCATCGAGCAGCCGACTGCCCAGCACCCAGCCCCCGTAAGGGCGCAACAATTGGTAGAGCCACGCCCGTAAAGAAGACGACGGAAAGTTCGAGGGCGACTATTCAACAGCCAACCCCAGGGGCGAACAAGGGGTCTCCGGTCATGGCGGAGTCTACGGTTATGGCACGGTACCAGCTGGGAGACGAGGAGGACAACCCTGACAACGTATTGGCCGATCCAATGGTGAGTGACCCTCTTAATCCATTTCTCCTCCCTATAGTTCTCACGAGTCCGGTAACAGGGGTGCAGAAGGAGTGTCAAGCCTTGATCGATACGGGGTGCACGCGGTGTCTGATGAGTAGGAAGGTAGCGGTGGATAGTGGGTTCCGGATACATCCATTACCGCAACCAATACGGTTCGAACAGGTGGATGGGTCCCTGTTGGGAGGAGTCCCAGCAACCCACGTGACGGAACGGGTACGCATGGACCTAGGAGATCATTGGGAGGTCTTGCGATTCATTGTGGTGCCCACTTTGACGGAGACTGTCATATTAGGGTTGTCCTGGCTGGACAAATGGACCCCAACCATCTGGTGGGAGGGAGGGTACCGTAAGGTGCGTCTGGGGAGGGGCCCAATGCCAGAGACTGGCAGTAATGGCACCTGCCTCACCAGACTGACATGCTCCTCCCTTGTTGCGGTGTATATTAGAAATGGACCCGAGCAAGGTGCAAGCAGTACAGGAATGGCAAGCGCCCCAGACGAGACGCCAACTGCAAAGTTTTCTCGGATTCGCGAATTTTTATCGCCAGTTCATTCCGTTATTTGCCACCGTGGTGCATCCCCTCACGGAACTGCTACGGACAAGACACCTGGCGATGAGACCTCGCCCGAGCCAACGAATAGAGTGGACTATGAGTTGCCAAAAGGCATTTGAGACGCTGAAAACGTTATTTGCCAAAGAGCCCGTATTGCGCCACCCAGACCAGAGTGCTCCATTCGTAGTACAGGTGGACGCAAGTGATGTGGCAGTGGGGGCAGTGCTGTTGCAGAAGAACAGTGGGGGAGCATTGCAGCCATGTGCCTATACCTCGCGGAAGTTCACGACGGCCGAGCGTAGCTGGACCGTCTGGGAGAAGGAGGCCTTCGCGATCCGCTGGGCTCTAGCGACATGGAGGCATTTGTTAGAAGGGGCCAAGCAGCCGTTTGAGGTGTGGACAGACCACAAGAATTTAGAGGCGCTACAGACCCCGAGGCGCTTAGCCCCCAAACATGTCCGGTGGGCCCAATATTTCAACCGGTTTCGGTTCACACTGAGGTATGTGCCGGGAGGAAAAAACTTTCTGGCCGACGCATTGTCGCGGATGCCGCAGTACCATAGCAAGCGGGAGGAGGTCATACAAGCACTAGTGCCGCCTCCGCGGCATGATACCGCTAAGACTGTAAGTCACAGGTCTCAGGTAAGTGACCTAGCGGCTATTAGAGCTGCCCTGCCGACGGATACATGGGCGAATAAGCATTCAGGGTGCTTGACAACTCGGGACGGTGTGGCATGGAAAGGCGGTAAGATATATGTGCCCGAGAAGCTACGCTTAGCCGTACTCCAACAATGCCATGACGCAAAACAAGCGGGCCATTTTGGGTTTATAAAGACCCTACATCTATTACGACGACAATTCTGGTGGCCCAAACTGAAGGTAGATGTGGAACGGTATGTCAGAGGATGCCACGTATGCGCCAGTGCCAAACCCCGAGTAGGGAAACCCATAGGGTTGTTACAACCAGTGGCTGATCCATCCCGGCCGTGGGAAGAGATCGCCATGGATTTTATTGTAGACCTGCCTGGCAACCGGGGCTACAACGTGATATGGACCGTGATAGATCTCTTCTCCAAACAGGCGCATTTTATCCCATGCAAGGGCCTGCCATCAGCGCGGCGGTTGTCACGGTTGTTTATTCAACACGTTTACCGACTCCATGGCATACCCAGAAGAATTGTGTCGGATAGAGGGGTGCAATTCACCGCGAGATTCTGGAGGGAGTTCGTTCGTACGCTAGGGTCCTCACAGGCGTTGAGTTCAGCGTATCATCCGAGCACCAACGGGGCGGCAGAAAGGGCAAATGCCATGGTGGAAAGATACCTCCGGAGTTATGTGTCATTTCAGCAAACGGACTGGGTGGACCTCTTGCCGTTTGCTGAAGTGGCGTATAATAACACTGTCCACAACAGTACGGGATATACCCCGTTTAAGATAGTATATGGGATGGAGTTTAACCCCATTCCCAACCTGTCACCAGAGGTAGCTAGCGGCCAGACCCCTCAAACATGGTACGCCCAGATCACAGGGTTGTGGGACCGGGTGAAGGAAGCACGGAGAAAGGCCGAGGCCGCTGCCAAACTCCAAGCCGACAAAAGACGAGCAGAGCACAAACCGTTCCAGGTGGGAGACTGGGTATATTTAGCCACCAAGTATTTACGCTTGCAGGTGCCATGCAAAAAACTGGGGCCGAAATATGTGGGTCCCTTCCAGATCCTCAAAGTAGTCAACCCGGTGACGGTTCAATTACGGCTACCCGCCTCTCTAGGCAAAGTTCATCCCGTGTTCCATAGTAGCCTGCTCAAACCTGCACATAAAAGTCCCTACGCTGACAGAGCACCCGGGCCGGTCTCGGGGTCCCATTATGAAGTGCAGGAAGTCTTAGACTCACGTAGGCGCTATGGTAAGACCCAATACCTCCTTCGATGGAAAGGATACCCGTTGTCGGACGCAACCTGGGTGGGAGAGGAGGATATAAACGCACCTAACCTAATCCGAACGTTTCACCGTAAATGCCCGGGGAAGCCAGGGCGAGACAGATGTAACATGGTACATTCAACCCCTTCCCTTTCTTTTCCAGGGGGACACGTGGTAAAGGGGGCCGCATGTCAAGCCCCTAAAGGCTTGCCATACGAACGGGGACGGGGGAGCACGGATAACGACCTACCAACCCGGGAAACAGCTGAGCATTGCCCCACCACGCCCCATGACTGCACCAGCCGAACGTCAACTGAGCAGACATCTCCGCGGGCTGCGCCACAGACGCCAGCGAAGCCTAAGGGAAGCCAGTCACCGACGGGGTCGGAGGACCATGAATGCCAGCTGCGCTTTACGGAAGGGAGGGTGATGGACGGGCCATCTGGGGCCGAAAGGACTGCACTCCGGCGGCCGGACCCAGCAAAGGGGGGTGGGGGGTTATCCTTTCGCAACCGGGACAGTAGGCAGGGTAAGATTGGCGGCGGGCAACTGACGCGCAGTTCGGGCGCACGGACAACGGGGGGTGGGGGCGGAGTTCCGTCGGGGAAAGGGAAAGCACAGGGAAAGGGTGGAGCATTTATTCATTTGAAGCGGATGGTGGTTTGGAACCGGGGGCGGACCCAAAGGGTGGAGCACGCCAATATATGGCGGTGGGAGGTAACTAACACCAGTGCTGACTTTGTCTCACCTGCATAATAAAGTGCTTGTTGGGTGTCAGTGTGTGCCGGTCTTCTTTGCCTTCGCGCTACGGACGACATCGGATATTCTGACAGTATAGCAATAGCTGCATTTCAAGCTGGAAGGGAAGGCTGAGTGGCATGCCACATGGCCCTGCAACATCTTTTTAAATGATTTGGATAAATGCTTAAAAAAATAATGTTTGCAAATGATGTTGATACTTCTATGATGCTGTCAGCTGCTACACCTGCATCAACACAAAAGTAGGGGGCAGGGCAAATATCTTGGAAGGATAGGATCAAATTTTAGGGGGATCTCAACAAGCTGGAACAATAGCTAGGAACCAGCAAATTCAATTTGCAACAAGGACAAATAGAAAATTCTTTGTTTGAGTAGGAAAACTCAAAGGCATGGGTATTAAAGGAGGGAGGCCATAATGGGCAGCAAGTCGTGTGCAAAAATCTGGGTATTTGGATGAATTAAAGACCGAATAGGAGCCAACAGGGTGATGTAGCTGCAAAAACAGAACAAAACAAAAGCAATGTAATATGGTGAATGAACACAAATATAATATCAAGAAAACACAAGTAATACTTCGCATTGTGGGTTGATAATAACACACTCGGAATATTATAGCTAGTTCTGGGTACTGACAAGCTGGAAGATGTCCAGATGGCCTAGAAGGAAGCATAAGGAGGGCTGGTGGAGACACTGAATGTTTAGCCAGGAGAAGAGAAGACTATCAGGAGACATAGTAGCTATCTTCAAATATCAGAAGCTATCATTAGAGAACAAAGTAAACATATTCAATGTGGTTCTAGAAGGTTAAAAAAAAAACAATGGCTTAAAAATACAAGGAAGTAGATTTTGATTGGATATCAGGATGAATACTGCTCAAATGTGGAACTGGCTACCTCAGGAGGCAGCAGACTCGCCTGCACTAAATGTAATTAAAGACACGGAAATGACCTTTTTGGGGGTATTCTCCAGTAGCTAATTCCTACACTGTTTTGCCTTTCTGGAGTCAGAGTGGGCATGGCCTGCACATGACACATCCGGCCCATGGGCCGCCAGTTTGACATCTTTTCTAGACCTTCCTTCCTTTTGCTGAATAGGTAATTCCATCTGCCTGTGACAGAAAGACTCTGTGACAATAGAAATACTGACCACATTGAGTTATTTACCTTATGCTATATGTGGCAAGAATTTCATAATGCTGGAGACACCATCAAAAAGGTCCTTCTGCCTTTAGTTGAAGAATGCAGCCCCCAGATCACTACATATGAAAAGAAGGTATTTCTGCAAGTAAGTATGACCCAAGCCATTTAGGGATTTAGATGTAATAATAATCATGTGGAAACTGACTCAAAAATCCATTGGGAGACAACATAATTTAGCCACAACAGGAGTCACATGCTGTTGCTCAGAAGAAGCATATCCACTGTATTTTAGACCTGACTGTCTTTCAAATGAAGCTCCAACGAATGAGTAAAGGAAGCCAGATCAGATCTTTCCAGGAAGGGGAAAAAACCATAAAATCTTGTGAACATAATACACAGATGGAAACGCCTCTTAACCATTGCCCTGATTAGTGTGTACTCAAGGATACAGTAGTACAAAGCACCAACAAACTAGAGGCCTGTTTTTTTTCTGGCAGTCATTAACTGAACATGGCAGTCATTAAGCAAATGCTGTTTTCTTAAATGAACCCCTTGTCTGCAGTGGGTGTTTTTTTGCCAGAAACTGAAAGTAAATGCCAGTTACAGAAAAAAAACATGTAAATTGCCGTGTAACTGGGAATCCGTAGATGATGGCCAGATGCCAAGTGCCCAAAATGTGATCAAGGGCTACCTGTAGATTATCCAACTGCCTAACTAATGCCACTGCATGCTATGTCCCAGGTTGAAACCAGATTGAAATTGAACCAGAAAATCCATTTCTTGCAACAGCTTTAGAGTATTCCACGATCATCATGGTCTGAATCTTCTTGGCCAGGAGTGATAAATTCATTACTGATGTACAGTATGCCTGTTAAACTGGAAGAATCTAAAGATTTGTGATGATAAATTTTGCATTGGTAGGAACAAAGAGGAAAAAAATAGTTAGCATTTTGGTTCCTTCTCACATTCTGCAATATATTAACAGGTTGGGGAAAAAGTACTGTCTATTTGATATTGGAAGGAAAGAGCAAAACTTGACACTTTATAAGCAGCTAAAACTTTTAGCCAGTAATGGAACTAACACTTCCTACAGGTTGTAGGGATTCTAATTAAAATGAGGGAGATACTTCTTGGTGGTTTGCTTTTTGTCTTCTCTGAAAAAAAAAAGTAATTCGAATACATTTGTTGTTCTTGTAGTGTTTAGAGCTCTTCCATCGCAGTACTTAAAATTAAGGCACCAATATTTAGCAAAGCTGTCTTTGGCATGTGGAGAGTGTGCCAAAGTGAGATTCGGCTAGTATCTCTGTGGAATAATGGAAATGTAAAGTAGGACTTAAAAGCCCCCAGTGATGATTTATAAATACGTTTGGACACTGCTGCTTGAGATTCCTGTAAAGAATCTTCTCTCTTCTTCATAATATAAATCAGCATTGCAGTTACTCACTTTTACTACCTGTTTGTGGAGAGGGATTTGGAAGCACTGTGAATATTACAGCATCAACTCAGCCTGGATATGTGTTTTACACTAAATCTTCATCTCCCAATATCTGATCTTATTTTAAGTGGTTGTCAATATAATTGAAGGAAGCATGGTGAGGATATCTAGAACAATTTCTGAGATTTTGGAGGAAGTAGACCCTGTCTATTAGTAATCAGACAGGAAATCTGATAATAAAGTTAATTCTGAATATATTTCAGACACAGGGATGTTTTAATTCTTCCACAAAGAATGTGTCATATTGTCATTAAACTTAATTGCTACTTTCTAGGATAGGCCTTGGGGTACTGCCTGGTTCAAGAATAAATCTTATAAAAACCAAGGATAAATGTTGCATTGTAGAATAAAAAACCCAAATTTTCAGTGATATTCTAATAACCATTAAATATACATTCCTGACACAAGTTTAACTTGCATCCGTTTATGGGAAGTCCAGTGCTTTCAATCTTAATTTCTATTTTGGGTTGAATACTGCCAAGGATTGAGAGAAGATGGTTCTGTCGGTGGCAAAGCCAACCAGATCAAAACACAAACAGTTTGAGCAATAACAGTAGAAGTGTTGCTTATTATTTCTATTATACATAGCAAGTGTAAGACACTGATGCATTTGGTTAACTAATAGACTGGAATTGGCTATACGTTTTTAGATTCTCTTTTCTAAGAGCTTTTTTTGACAGGTTTCTCCCTCCTGATGATGTAAAGTCTGGCCAGTTTGCAACAGCATAAAGTTGGCCCAGCACCAGCTTTATTTTTTTATATGAGGTCACAGTAGGTCAACCTTATGTTCGGCAACCCCCAAGTACTTCTTGCTTACTTTCCATATTGACACAGTGTTGGACTCTTTTATTTTTTTCTCTCCACTTTCTTTCCTTATTCTATTGAAGAATCTGTGTGCATTTGTGTTGTGTTGTGGCACCTGTGAAACCACCTGTAAATTCTTGTCCATCCATATTAAGTACCATTAGTAGAAAACCTGGCAACATAATTTCAAAGGTGGTTTACAACCTTTTTCTTCAGTAATCTGCGTGGATCTATCACCATTATGATGAGTTTGAATGCCATTTTTAAATCCATCAGACTCCATTTTGGAGAGAGCCTAATCTGCAAAATCACTAGTAAATGATGAAAGGAGTATTATTTATTGAGACTGCATTAAGTACGACTAAGATCTATCCCTATCCCTCCTGGAAAATTGACCAGCTAGGAGTTTGACCTTTTTATCCTTTTAGCAGTTCAGAATAGGTAAGGTGTAACTTTACCAAATAAAGTGCTAGGCAGAATAAACTTGAAAAATAATGCCAATAAATTTTTGAGGATTTTGAGGATTTGTTATTTAGATTTGAAGACTCCACAAAGACAATAGCTTGTCAAAGAGCCCTAATTAAAAATTGGGATAGTTCTTGACCTACAACTACGATTTGGACCAGAACACAAATGGAATACACAGAGGGATTTAAATTATTTAAAAGAAACAGATCAAATAAAAGAGGAGGTGGAGTTGCTCTCTATATAAGAAAAAACTACATCTCTACAGAAATAGAGCACAACAATGATGAAAACTGTCTTGAATGCATTTGGGTCAATATAAATGGGGGGGAAATGACGTTGCCACGTATATTATAGGCCACCCAACCAAACAGAGGAAATAGATGAACTTTTTGCTAGTCAGCTAACTAAGGTATGTAGGAAGCACATCACAATAGTAATGGGGGACTTTAACTACCCTGACATCAATTGGGAGACAAACTCTGCACCAAGTGGAAGATCAAACAGATTCCTGACAAACCTAGCAGACAACTTTGTCTCCCAAAAAGTAGAGAAGGGAACTAGGGGATTAGCCATTTTGGATCTAATTCTCACTAACAGAGATGAAATGATAGAAGGTGTTGAAGCCATAGGAACCTTGGGAGGAAGTGATCATGCAATATTGGAATTCAACATTATGGAAGCACAAGCACTAGAACACAGTCAAACTAGAGTCTTGGACTTCAAGAGAGCTAATTTCAATAAACTTTTGGGAAGGATTCCATGGATGAGAATCCTCCAGGGAAAAACAACTCAAGATGCTTGGGAAATTTTGAAAAGTAATAGTAATAGTAGTAAAGTTGGAAGGGACCTTGGAGGTCATCTAGTCCAACCCCCTGCTCAGGCAGGAAACTCTACACCATTTTGGACAAATGGCTGTCCAGTCTCTTCTTAAAAACTTCCAGTGTTGGAGCATTTACTGGTTCTGGAGGCAGGCTATTCCACTGATTAATTGTTCTCACTGTAAGGAAGTTTCTCCTTAGTTCTAGGTTGCTTCTCTCCTTGATTAGTTTCCACCTGTTGCTTCTTGTCCTGCTTTCAGGTGCTTTGGAAAATAGCTTAATTCCCTCTTCTTTATGGCAGCCCCTGAGATATTGGAATACTGCTATCATGTCCCCCCTTGTCCTTCTCTTCGTTAAACTAGACAAACCCAATTCTAGCAACCGTTCCTTATATGTTTTAGCCTCCAGTCCCCTAATCATCTTTGTTGCTCTTCTCTGTACTCTTTCTAGAGTCTCAACATCTTTTTTACATCGTGGTAACCAAAACTGGATGCAGTGAGACAATAAAAGCCCAGTCTAGCACAATATCAACAAAGAGGAAAAATAACAGCTCTCAAAAGAAACCAGCATGGCTGTACAAAGAACTCTCTGATAAATTGAAAGATAAAAAGGATAAGTATAGAAAGTGGAAAGAGGGACACAAAACTAAGTCAGAACATCAGCAAATAGCCCGTGCCTGCAAAGATGAAGTGAGGAAAGCTAAGACTCAAAATGAGCTAAGGCTTGTGACCAAAGTCAAAAATAACAAAAAAAGCTTCTTTCAACATGTAAAAAACAGGGGGAAAAATGAAGGAAACGATTGGTCCATTAGTGGGTGAAAGTGGCAAGAAGGTGACAAGCATCAGGGAGAAAGCAGAACTATTTAACTCATTTTTCGCATCTGTCTTTAAACAAAGGGAAAAAGCAGACCAACCTATCAAAAATAGTGCCATAAAAAACAGAATAGAAACACAAGTTAAGATAGGCAAGAAAATGGTAAGTGAGCACCTGTCCAGCCTAGACAAGTTCAAATCACCAGGACCAGATGGATTACATCCCAAGGTTCTCAAGGAACTGGCAGATGTGATCTCAGAACCACTGAACTACATTTTTCAGAGATCCTGGAGCACTGGGGAACTACCAGAGGACTGGAAAACAGCTGATGTAGTTCCCATCTTCAAAAAAGGGAAAAAAATGGATCCAAGAAATTACAGACCTATCAGCCTGACCTCAATACCTGGGAAGATTATGGCAAAGATAAACAACAAATCAGCGAACACCTACAGGCAAACAAAGTCATTACTAAAAGCCAACATGGGTTTGTCAAAAACAGATCAAATCTTATTGCATTCTTTGACCAAGTGACAAAAATAGTGGATCAGAGGAATGCTGTGGATATAATTTACTTGGACTTCAGTAAGGCATCTGATAAAGTAGATCACAACCTGCTACTTGATAAGATAGAAAAATGTGGTTAGACAGCATCACCACCGGATGGATCCGTAGCTGGCTGACCGGCCGTACACAGCATGTGGTCCTCAATGGAACCACATCTACATGGAAGGAAGTGTGTAGTGGGGTGCCCCAGGACTCTGTTCTGGGCCCAGTGCTCTTCAACATCTTCATCAACGATCTGGACAAGGGGATAGATGGGGAACTCATCAAATTTGCAGACGACGCCAAGCTGGCAGGAATAGCGAACATTCCAGAAGACATGCTTAGGATACAGGAGGATCTGGACAGACTTGAACACTGGGCGCTATCTAACAAAATGAAATTCAATAGTGAAAAAATAAGGTTCTACATTTAGGCAAGAAAAACCAAACGCACAGGTATAGTATAGGGGGTACCTTGCTCAATAGTAGTAACTGTGAGAGGGATCTCGGAGTCCTAGTGGACAATCACTTAAATATGAGCCAGCAGTGTGCTGCAGCTGCCAAAAAGGCCAACACAGTGCTAGGCTGCATTAACAGAGGGATAGAATCAAGATCACGTGAAGTATTAATACCACTCTTCAATGCCTTGGTAAGGCCACACTGGGAATACTGCATCCAGTTTTGGTCACCACGATGTAAAAAAGATGTTGAGACTCTAGAAAGAGTACAGAGAAGAGCAACAAAGATGATTAGGGGACTGGAGGCTAAAACATATAAGGAACGGTTGCTGGAATTAGGTATGTCTAGTTTAACGAAGAGAAGGACGAGGGGGGACATGATAGCAGTGTTCCAATATCTCAGGGCTGCCACAAAGAAGAGGGAGTCAAGCTATTTTCCAAGGCACCTGAAGGCAGGACAAGAAGCAACAGATGGAAACTAATCAAGGAGAGAAGCAACCTAGAACTAAGGAGAAACTTCCTGACAGTTAGAACAATTAACCAGCGGAACAACCTGCCTCCAGAAGTGGTGAATGCTCCAACACTGGAAGTTTTTAAGAAGAAACTGGACAGCCATTTGTCTGAAATGGTATAGGGTTACCTGCCTGAGCAGAGGGTTGGACTTGATGACCTCCAAGGTCCCTTCCAATTATTATTATTATTATTATTATTATTATTATTATTATTATTATTATTATTATTATTACTATTACTAACTCCATTAAGCAAGGTGGTCAATGTACAACTTTTTTACTGCAGTCATAAAACAAATCACTACAAACACTAAGTGAGTCACAAAGTAATTAAGCTAGTCTGGTGTTCCCATTGATTTGCTTGTCAGAGACTAGCTGGGAAGGGACTCAAATGTTGATCACGTGACTCCAGGATGCTGCAACTATTGTAAATATGTGCTAGTGGCTAAGCCAAATTTTTGATCCCGGAGATGCTGTGGCAGTTGTAAGTCACTTTCTTTCAGCACCATTCTAACTTCAAATGGTCATAAATCAAGGCTTACGTGTAAAGAGAATGGCTAGCTAGAAGCCATAATTATGAGCTATTATGCAGGGACATAAAATGTTTGCTTGTTACAAAGAAAAAAAAATCTGTAACAATGTTTCCAGGGTGCCTTCACTGTTCCAAAAATATGGATCATGTGTCTGAACAAATAAGGCTGAATGAATTGGATGCTTCTGCCCCCATAGAGTGCTAAAACAAGCTGCTTAAAGATTAAAGCTATGCATCAGGAATACTTCTTGTGGGTTCCATCAGAGGAATAAAGGAACTATGTGCTAGTTCTAAATACAAAGGGCATCCAGCTATCTTCATTATGTGAAGGTATGGCCCTAAAGCTCACAAATGTGTTTATTTGTTAGTTACGTATCCTGCCTTTCCTTCAGGAATTCAAGACAGCATACATGGTGCTTCCACAACAACAGTTGATTGGGCTGAGAGGAATGGCAAGTATCAGACCTGCTGCAACTTAAACATCTAAAAGAAATCTCAAAGGTTTTTTTTCAGGAAGCAACTGGACTTTCTTGTTTTTCTTTGAAGATGTTTCACTTTTCACTCAAGAAGCTTCTTCAGCTCTAACTAATGGTGGAGAATGGAAGGATTTATATTCCTTGCATACACTGGTCATATAAATCCTTCCATTCTCCACCATCTAGTCAGAGCTGAAGAAGCTTCTTGGATGAGAAGCAAAACTTCTTCAAAGAAAAACAAGAAAGTCCAGTTGCCTCCTGAAAAAGCACTTTTGGGACAACCATGACCTGGATGAGTGAGAATCTCTATAGACCTCTAAATAGAAATGATCTTTGGCTCCATTTCTTAAGAAAGGTATAGGTTTATTAGAAGTCAAGTGCATTGCAGTAGTGCATAGCCAGAACTGAGAATCGCATGGAATTGAGTCTCCTACTGCCACTCTACTTTTTAACCACCGCACTGCTCCTGAACTGTGTTACACTTCAGTTAACAGTTTTTGAAACTCTTTAAGTTCCATCCAGAAGGGTGAAGACAAAATCTTAGATTTTTACAAGCTTCTAAGGCAGATTTTATCCAAGCAATCAAGCTCTTTCAAAGAAACAAAGGTAAAACAGGTAAAATAAAATGCTGATTAATATTTTTGCCCTCCCCTCAATGCAGTAAATGGGTATCCAGACAGTAACTTATAATCAGCCAAACCTTTAAAATGTGGAATTAGCTTAAAAAAATCAATCATATTTGGAGAAAAAAGCTGATTGCCACCACGTTTAAACATCACACACCTTTCAGGTTTTTCGATGGGGACCATCCAAGATTCTAATTACAGTTCCTCCCGAGCAATTTTATTTTCTGTTTCTTTGCTCGGTCAGCCTTTTGAAGTGCTAGAAATGAGGGTAAATTGACAAACAAGTTAACTTTAAAAGGTTGTGGGCAAGAATATTTGTGAAATTTGCCACAGTTGAACTCATTTCAGAATCAGCAGGGCCTGAGTTTCCAAGGTAGAAAACACTCCATATTGTTAGCTCCCCAATGTGAGGATAAATTATGATAGCCAAGTATACTTGCAACTCTTTGCATAATGAAGCCCAAGCACCTTCCGTGGTTCTCTTTTTTTGAAGCCTTTGCGTTAAGATTACTAAAGATAGGGTCAGTAAGCTGCAGAACTGTTCAATTTGTTCTAAGGAAATAAGATTCATAAACTTGCTTTTTAAAATTGAACTGTGAATGTCTCAAATAATTTGAAATGTCTCCATTTGAATAAGACTTCCAATAAGATTGGTGCCTTCCAAATGTTCTGGACAGCACCTAATCATTGACAAGAGGTTATAGGCATTATCGGGGAAAAAAACCCTGTAGGCACTAGATTGTCTGCTTTTAACCTAATGCAAAACTTTAACCATCATCCACAGAGGGAAACAGATAAAGAAGCAATAGTATTTTTTTTCTTTTTACGACCCTGTAATCCCTTATATCAGGGTGCAATTGAGGCAATTGAATGGAGCTGAGCGTTTATTGGCTGGATGCCTTTCCTGACGCTTATGTGGAGTTTGCAGCAAATATTTTCACTCTGCGCCTTGATAAAGAAACATCTGATGCTGCCTAGGATTGAACTCTCAATCCTCCAAGTGTGAGGCAAGCGTCTTCATCTCTAGGCTACCGTGTCATTCACAGAAGCAATAGTATACTTAACATTATTTCTTTGTATTGTACAAGCCTTTTAAAAATTATCTATGGCTTGCCCTCCTTTCAAGATGGCTGCTGCTCGGTAAGGTTTTCTTTTTTGTCTTACTGATGATCTGCTGGTTTTACTGCTAATGCTGGTTCTTTGGCAGAGCTGCTCCTTGATTTTGAATGGGAGCACTTAGGAGTGACCCAAAATGACTTTTGGATGATTGTGGATTCAGTGGGGAAGGGGGGGGAGGGTCTTGAAGATTCCAATTCCCTCCAAGCAATTGAAAAGTCACTGGGCATATCCATCTTCCTGTCAAGTAGTTTCATTTTTCTAAGCATACCAGAATTTTAACTTTCACTTTTTGACTTTATTGTTTTATTTTATTTTTTGCTTTAAAGTGGTTGAATGCTGATTTATTTCAACCCCTTGCTGGACTCTAATTGCTTTTTTCTTTTTTTCCCCTTCTGATTTATGTTGTTCTGGATAACTTCTATCCCTTCTGTATGGAAAGCATAGCAATGTTCAGGGAGGTGGTGAAGAGACCATTTTTTGAATTTGCAAAATACCTAGAGTTTATTTCTATTGAATTATTCTTATAATTTTGGATTGAAAGATAGAGGAAAATTTGGGGGGGGCCCTTTGGTCCCCGATTAAGTTCTACAGATTAAAATGGCTGAACAGTGTCTTAAATATAAGAAAGAAGGGTGGGAAAATATGCAGCTTCTAGCTGGTTTTCTCTTACATAAATTTGATCAAACTTTAATCATTCTTCAAAGAATATTAAAACCTGAAGCCTTATCTTTGGATAAAGATACACAAAAGGACTTTGATCCAGTTCCAGATCAAAGAGATAGTGTCATTGCTGAAGAACCAATGAAGTCTATATACTTCTCCAACATTATGGCCTCAGCTGGAAGAGAGGGAGACGAATTCCTTTCTTCTATGAAGGAAATCTTTCCTCTACGAAGACAGAGGGAGACTAGATGGATTTATTACAGTTAACCGGTAACTATTTCTTCTTGCATTATGACCAAACGATAGACATATTTTGGAGACTGAATTTACTACATTTAATTAAACAATTTACAAGAGAGGATATTAAGAAACAAACATGGATTTTTGACCCAGGATGATTTATTTATAACTTTTGAGATGATCTGAGATAAGACGCTGTGGTAAATTTTTTATGAGTGAATACAATAACAGCTTGTTAACAGATTTGAAATTTTAATTTTGTTGTTTTACTATTATTATTTTTCCTTTTAACCACTTTGTCATTAATATAACATAAAAGAGAGGTCAACAAGTTGCTAATAGATTTGATAGTTTAAAAATTTTGGGAGGGCCTATTTTGCAAGGGGTGGGAACTAATTGTAGTAATATTTTAATCAGTATTCAATTTAAGGGGATAATATGTGTATATAGTGTGTTGGAGAGTTTTGATGCCCCCCTTTTTAATACAGTATTGTTTTTTTGTGGGGGGGAGGTTCTTTTATGACTTCTTGGATTTTTATTGAGTTTTGTATTTTGTATTTTAACTGTGTTCTGAATAAAATAAAAAATAATTAAAAAATTATCTATGCCATGAGATTAAGTTATGTTGCAGTTCTAGACAAAAATACATTTAAAAATATCAAAAAAGAATTCTATCTGAAATTAGTAACAGACAAAACTACTTTATTATAATACATTAACATAATGATTCTTTTAGAACTGTTGTTTTTATAGCATTGTATATTGCTCATGAGCAAGGATTTTGTAAAGCAATCTTTACATGTTTAGAACCTAAGATCTTCTGCTTAAATCTAGTTTACATTTGTTTTATATTTATTTTTTTCCCTCTTATGTCTATCCATTAGGTTCTTTTCTTGTCAGAAAAAAATAGTACTCTAGATGTGACTTGGAACAAAGATAACTCATTAATTGAAAGTCACAGATTGCTTTTACTAGCTGACCTAATAAGATGTAAAAGCAATTTTTGTGCTATTAAATTGTTAATATGCACTTTATGATACGAGAAATATGCATCTTTGTTGACATTATATATATAATTATTGAAACTGAAGAGCTATATATTAAGGGTCTCAAAATCTTGCTGCTTTCCAACATCTCCCTCATTATGTCAACATACCCTTGAAAGGGTTCATAACATTGCTTATTATGAAAGTGTTTCATAAATTGCTTATTATGCCTTAATAGCTGAGATTTTAAATCCTTTTAAATACACTTAGTCTATAATAACTTTTATCATAGAAACCAAATTGGAGGGGAGGGTTATGTTTAAAAAGGAAAGTCCTTATTGATTTCTACATTTTATTGATTCAGGAACATTCCTACCATCAAAACCTGTATAGTATAGCAGATACTAAAATAATTTGTGTGTAAGCCTTCTGAAGACAAGACAATGATTGCTAAGCATAATTCTGGGTACCCATTTCCACAAAGATATTGACAGATTAGAATTGATTCAGGGGAAAGGGAAAAAGTTAACACAATGACTTGAGGTCATGCTCTATTTGAACTTCTGGGGGAGGTATAGGAAGGACAACTCTGCAAATGCAGAGCTGACAACTGTAGCAAAGACCAAAAAAAACAGTAAGTAGGACAGTTCCTTGGAACCACTTCAGATGAAGGTGGGAGATTACTCACGTGTGCTCCAGTAGGTTGCTTCCTGCAAGGAGACTGTGGGTTTGAACATTGGGAGATGACAAGATTAGCCATCTTGCTAACAACTGTGAAGGATCTTAAAGAACACTAAATTCTCAAATCTCACTTTCTAATCATTTTCAGAAATTGCTCATTAACTACATCTAACTATTAGAGAACTTTGGACTAAGAAGTCTGAAAATGCCAGGTAATCTGGGATGAAAGAAAAAATTAATCGTAACTTAAACTAAATAAACTTCTCAAACTTAAATAATATAAAAATCAAACTTAAAGAAACGTAATAGATTTTATTACAATCAAAATTCTTAATTACGCTCTTAATAAAAATATAAAATCCTTAATACAAACGCGCACACACAATAGGATAGGATAGGATAGGATAGGATTGTATAGAATAGAATAGAATAGAATAGAATAGAATAGAATAGAATAGAATAGAATAGAATAGAATAGAATAGAATAGAATAGAGCTGGAAGGAACCTTGGAGGTCTTCTAGTCCAGCCTCCTCCTCAAGCAGAGAACCTATATCATTTCAGACAAGTGACTGTCCAATCTCTTCTTAAAGACCTCCAGTGATGAAGCGCCCACGATTTCTGAAGGCAAGCTGTTTCACTGGTTAATTGTCCTCACTGTTAGGATGTTTCTCCTTAATTCCAGGTTGCTTCTCTCTTTGATCAGTTTCTAGCCATTGTTTCTTGTCCTGCCCTCTGGTGCTTTGTGGCAGCCCCTCAAATACTGGAATACTGTTATCATATTGCCCCTATTTCTCTTTTCTTTAGACTAGCCAAACCCAGGTCCTGCAGTCGTTTTTCATATGTTTTAGTCTCCAAACTGAGGATCCCATTCAGTGGATTATTGGATCAGTATTTAGTAAAAAAAAAAAAAAATATTCAATCATCAACCAAGTATGTTTTATTTACTACACTTTAATGTATAGGTGGCGAGCCATGGGCCTTTAGAAGTACTTAGAATAACAGAGTTGGAAGGGACCTAGTCCAACCCCCTGCTCAGGCAGGAAACCCTATACCATTTCAGACAAATGGTTGTCCAATCTCTTCTTAAAAACTTTGTGTTGGAGCATTCACGACTTCTGGAGGCAAATTGTTCCACTGGGTTAATTGTTCTGTCAGGAAATTTATCCTTAGTTCCAGGTTGCTTCTCTCTTTGGTTAGTTTCCATCCGTTGCTTCTTATCCTGCCCTCAGGCGCTTTGGAGAATAGCTTGACTCCCTCTTCTTTGTGGCAACCCCTGAAATATTGGAAAACCGCTTTCATGTTACCCCTAGTCCTACTTTTCATTAAACTAGACATTCCCAATTCCAGCAACTGTTCCTTATATGTTTTAACCTCCAGTCCCCTAATCATCTCTGTTGCTCTTCTTTGCACTCTTTGAGACTTGTAGACTTCAACTCCCAGAATTCCTGAGCCAGCATGGGCCATGGTTCCCCATCCCTGCTTTAATGCAACGAAACTCCTAAGAGTTCCATCATTGATACTTGAGATGGTATCCTTTTTCTATAAAGCTGCATTTTATTTGTACGGTTATATTGGTATTTTTTGTTTATGCAGCTTCCAGGCGTAATATATTTTTAAATACTCTAACTATTAATTTTATTAAGATCCTGAACTATTCAGTGATGCATCTCTTAAAACCACACACATAAGAATGTTTGATTGTGAAGGAGCTTTAAAATATAGCAAATATGCAACCATATAAATGTCAGCACAGAGTGGGCCAGAGAAGTTCCAAACCAATTTTATTCAAAGGGTGTAAACAAATTCTTACAGGTTCATGTAAGTGCAGTAACCCAAGTTTTGTAATTTTTAAGCCATAAAATTGAATTGCAGCAGGTTGTATTCAATGAAAAATTGACCTCATACAAAACAATACTAAATTATTGTAGCACCCGCCACCATCGCACAAATAGGAACAAAATGAATATAGAGAAAATGTGCTGAGTATTTCCCCCACATAAATATAACTTGAAAGTGTTTTAGTAAGAGTATTAATAGTACTGTATACAGAAATATTAAAGAATACAAAACACAATCTGCTGTAAACTTTAAAGAATATTTAATAAGCTTTTAAAAAATAATGTATAGCTTTATTTTCCTATGAGGTGCATGAAAATATACCATTCCCTTTTCCTGCTGCAAGAATACCCAAGGAACCAAGAAAAACTACAATGGATAGTAACAGGTAACATTAAAAAAAAGTTATATGAAAACTGGAATATGAAAAGAAGTAGAGCCACATAATAAAAACATTTTGTAAAATGGAGAGCAACATTTACAAAACTGTAGACGGGAGATGCAGAGGTCCTCCAATCTCTCACATCATCATTAGAACTTTGGGAAATCTTCACGTTATGTTTTATACAGTTTCTATGTGCTTATCTGGAAATACCAAATGATTTGCAAATATATACATAGCCATGAGTAAGATGGTGGCTGCAGATCTCTGACATAAACTGGATGTGACTTGTATCTGAATAGGTAACTTGCCTGGGATTTTTAGTTGGATTTTCAGACTTGAGAGGTTGAACATTTGAAGGCGCAACCAGTGTTTGTGTGGTAGTGAAGATCAGGGAATGGGAAAAGCCATTCATTCTCTTGTCTCAGAATGTGCTTCTATCTTAAACAGATTGTCTTGTGTAGGGTAAGTATAGTGGCTAGTGCAGAGAAGAAAGATATTTGGGTGGCAATTTTTAAGGTAACAAAATAGCTGAAGAGAAAAGAGCAGCATCTTTCTCTCACCCTGTGGTTTTCCTGATGTTGCTTTTTGTTGTTGTTGATGTTTAAAAATGCGCAGGATAAAGCCAGGGATGGATTGATGCTTTGTCACATCTAGATTTGAGCTTTAGTCAAGGGTATCCACTGTAGCAAACTCATGTTTGCCTGACATAATCTGGAAAACAGCTTTTAAGATTTGAAGGCTGCAGTCTTGTGCATCAGTTTGAGGAAGTAAATTCCACTGAGATCTATGGGACATCATGCAGTGAATATGCTTGCATGTGTCATTCATGGTCTTTAAAAAACTTGGACTGCTATACACTGTTATTCTGATGAATCTCAATACATGATTATTACATTCCAATCCAGCCTTTTCTAAATGGGTGCCTTCCAGATCTCTGGAGTTCAAAGTCCCATCACAGTCCACCTACATAAAGGCTATAACTGGAGAGCATTAAGTTGCCCCATCTTTAGTGATCCCAATCCTGGAGTGTCCTCCTGATGCCGTTGCCAGTGGTTGTGTTGACTCCTGGGAGTTACTTTGTGCTATCAGCAACATCATTGCACAATTTTAAAGAAGTCTTTATGCTTGGATTTCTAAGGTGCATGTTCTTCCATAGCATATGTGACAAATGTACCTTTCAATATGGCAAACTGAAAGATCCTAAAACAATGTGCTAGAAAAACCACATTGTAGATTAGAAACTTATTATTTAAGCTGTGCTGAACCTTCCTTCTCCCAGCCTCTTCCCATAGGTAACAAACCTAGGTAGCTATTAATAGCTATTTTACAGTATATTAAAGTACACATCATTTTAGGGATATTCACAATAGACAAAAGTCACATTCCTAGCAAGTAAGACAGAAATGTAAACTCATTTCTACATCCTTAATTTGCATTGACTTTAAGTCTTTGGGCCATGAAACAGAAATTAAGCATCCTGGACCCAAACCTGAACCTTTAGGGAGCAGGCTGCACAGCTGATCATACATGGCTTTGGTCATAAAGCCTTGTGCTTGTAATGTAGTAAAGGAATTGCACAGGCTTCTTGAATGCTGCCTGGAATACACGTCACTAAAGTATTAGTAAAGTATCACAAATATTTCTTTGTTTTGATCAGACTTGTAAGAATTGCTTACTGTTGCTTATTCGGGCTCAATTATTTGCTGCCCTAAAAACACCCCCCCCACACACACACACACAAAACAGGGATTTGAGTGACCAATTAATGAAGCATAATGAGTGTAGTTGTGTTAGTTACAGGTCCCTAGTCTGATGGCTGGTAATGGTTTCCTAAATTTGTTTGCTTTCTGTATTACAGGCAGCCAGGATTTGCTTTAGCACCAAGGTTTTTTCAATGTGCACAAGGAGAAAGCTCTGATAAGCAAGTAATTCCCCATGATATACTGTAGAGCCTTTCGTTTTAAAGTAAAGGCTCTCTATGTTGCATTCTGTCCTGTACAGGTACTTTTAACAGCATTAAAGAAAAACGTCTAAGTATTTCATTATATAACTATGTTCCTTGGATTTTCAGCACCTGCCTTTGTCATGACAAATGTCCTGTGAACCAAGAAGAGCTTCCGCTTTGGATAGTGTGATGGTGATGAAGATACTTAAAGATACTTGCTATGAAGATACTTAAAGTTATTAATGTGATGGTGTTCTTTTAACTTAGTGTTACCCAATAGGTGTTGAATTGCTATATTGCCAGTATGTAGAAGGGAGATTGGAATCTGTTGCTAGATATTTAGGTGACCTACAATATCCCAAAAAGAGGTTCCAATTATTTATTTATTTATTTATTTATTTATTTATTTATTTATGAGACTTATATACCGCTTTAAGTGCAAGCACTCTCTAAGCGGTGTACACCAGTAAGCAATGTATATATATATTTACATTGCCCCCAACAATCTGGGTCCTCATTTTACCTACCCCGGAAGGATGGAAGGCTGAGTCAACCTTGAGCCGGTGGGATTTGAACCGCTGACCTGCTGAACACAGTCAGCTAAAGTGGCCTGCAGTACTGCACTCTAACTGCTGTGCCACCTCGACTCAGCAAGAAAATAGTCTTTTCATTAAAATTAATCTCCTGAAATAAAGTCTTAGAAATCAAAGAGTAGCCTTTCACATGCCATTAGTGATTAAAGCAGTCTATAAACTTAATAAGTAATAAGGTTAAATATGAAAACATTATTAGCTGGTTCAGTTTGGGTACTGAAAATAAAATCCCAGCTTAGAATTATCTTGGCCTTCTAAACACAAAGATTCAATGAGTGTGAAGCCTACCTATCTTGTTGTGATGTTGCAGAAAAAGCAAACCCCCCATCTTTGTAATGAATGGCCAATATGCACAAAATAGACAGCAAGGCTATTCATCTAGATATCCAAACTATGAAACATTTGTTACTGTTTGTCCTGTAAAATTCAGGAAGCCTTTGAAGTTATTGTTTAATTATTGAGCTATGTTATTAGTTTCTTTCTTTTTGAATGAGTGTTAAGAAATGATTAATGCTTACCTATTCCCTGCTGAGATTCTCCCATCCTGTTCACTTGTGACTTAATTTCTGTGAGTAATCTGCTGAGTCACCTACTTTTATTTGTATAAAGGGGGGCTATTCAGGAGTATTTTAATATTTTTTTAGAACTCATCTTTTACTTTTAGAACCTATGTTTCATTTGTATTGCCTTATTTTATGATACTGGTCTTCAGAGATGGCAATCTAAAAGCTGTCAGTAAGGTGCTTGTAAAACAGTCAAAGGTAATGAGCAATGACAACTAACAGCAATGGAATTTCAAAGTCACTCTTTGTTCCTGTACAGGGGAAAGCAGCAAAACCACAGAAGAATTGGAAAATAGCATGTACATTATTGCTTAAAGTCATACTTCTCCCTTGTATGCACATTTAATAGGACAAGAGGAATCAAAAGTGTCAACTGCAGGATGGAATAGGAATTTCTACATATTTGCCAAAATTGGCTACTGCTGGACAGCTTATTACTGTTCACTCATTTATGAATGTGGGTAGGCAATATCTTAATTGATAAGCTCTAGAGAAGTGCTTCTCAATCGTGGCCACTTTAAGATAAGTGGGACTACAGCTCCCAGAATTCCTCAGCCAACCATGCTGGCTGGGAAATTCTGAGAGTTGAAGTCCAAACATCTTAAAGTTTCAAGGTTGAGAAATGCTGCTCTAGAGCAGGGGTCCCCAATCCCCCAGCTGCAGACCAGTACCGGTCCACGGCCTGTAGGCACCAGACAGCACAGCTGGAGGTGAGCACGGACAAGTGAAACTGTCCATGCGTGGGATCTAGGTTGTGCGCTCCTCCCCCACCCCAGTCCATGGAAAAACTGTCTTCCATGAAACCAGTCCCTGGTGCCAAACAAGTTGGGGACCACTTCTCTAGAGCATGGGTACCAGTTGGTCCAGGGGTCAAATCCTAACCTATACTAGTTCTTTTTTGAATTATAGCCCTGAGGTAGTGCTTCTTTACAGAAAATGAGAATAATGTTCTAGATTTCTTATCATAGTCAACATATTGTCACATTTCATGTTTTTTCTTTGTGTATTAAAAGTTTGTATTGAAGCAATTTATACAGTTTAAATGGATAATACTGTACCCTAAATTGGCTGCTTTGTCTTCAGTCAAGTATATGTGTCAGATGTAAGATCAACACACACACACACAAACACACAAACATTGCATGGACTCATGAAATTTTAGTTTTGCAGAGGGACCTCTTAGTTAAGGGTGTTAGGCTTTACAGACATAGTTGGCCTTGATTTATATGCTTGACTCTCTTTTTGTAATTGTAAACTTTCATTCTTATACACTTCAAAAAACCATGAATACTAAAGAAGGGGAAAATAACTTGTATAAACCTACAGGCCTCAACACAGGGTTGCATATTCTTGTCTTCCTTTTTTGGGAGGGGGTGCTTTTGAGTCAGTTTTTACTCCTGGTGGCTGCCTGGACAAGTCCCCGCAGGTTTCTTCACAAGAATTCAGAAGTGGTTTGCCATTGTCTACTTCCTCGGTCTGAGACAGAACAACTGGTCCAAAGTCACCCAGCTGGCTTTGCTTCTAAGGCAGGATTAGAACTCACCATCTTCTGGTTTCTAGCCTGATGCTTTAACACGGCTCATTAGCTTCCATTACTGGAAAAATAAACAATGATCTACTGTTCATAAAAGGATGGAAAGAAAAGAAAGGGCTGAATTAATGTCCCTTTGCTGAAGGGAAGGGAACTGTCTTTAGATGGCCTCTGAGGGGACTAATAATGTATACACATCGACCTTAAATTCTACTGGACATTAAGATCATGAACAATATAATCATGATCAGGAACACTTCCAATTATGTTAGCCACAGATTTAAAGGTATATAATTTCTTTTTCAATTATGCATTTTAAGTCAATCTTCTATCAGCCTGAATGTATTAATACACATATTAGTGCTCACCTACACTGATAACCCACTCATTTTGGATCATATATGATTAACTACAGCAGGACAGACAAAGCCAAATGTTTTGATCTAAATCTTCATTGTTGAGATGGCGAGCAGATAATCTACGCTAGCCTTTCACTAGCCTATGGTTGTAAGCAGTGATGGGAATGTGCTTGAAAATCTTTTCCTGCATGTTGTTCTATGTATGTTAATGCAGACAAAAACGAAAAAAAGGGAAATGAATGTCTGTTTAAAACCTTTTTGGTTAGTGGGGAATTTCTTCAAACTTCCCAATCCCTTCTTGGAGTAATTTGTTTCTTTAAAAAGCAACTACAACGCATGTTTACAGCATGGGCTTTTTCCCCACTAGTGAATCTATCCTATTTAAAGGTGAAAATGTGACAAAGCAAATTAAAGAAAAGGCAAAGAGCTGAAGGGGCCAACTACAGAAAAGAAGGACACATGGAACACCAAAACTGGAATGACACTTAAAAGAAAATCCAGAGGACAGTGACAGAAAGGTGATTACATATTCACTGAAGAATAAATCTGTTTGAAGTAATTGCTTGTTTTTCAGTGGCCAAACTTTCTTTTCTAGGAGATCTTTCCATTTGACTCCATGGTCCCTTGGAATACAAAGGAAGAGAGGACTGGTGTGCTTTGTAGGCAGTTGCTAGAATGATCAGTGTGTATCTATATGGATGTATTCAGACATTAGTACTTGAATGTTATTACACTGATTTAAAGAGTAAGAATTCCAGTTCTGTTTACAGCCAGATCTGACCTGACATCTGAAACCATTTCTTCCAGCGAGCTTTCCCCAAAGACCTCTCATTCTGTGACACAATTCTGAGAGTCCAACGCATGCCCCCAGGGCTGAGGTGCTAAGCTGGCTAAAACCAAATGCTAAGAAATGGCTGTTTCACATCCTCTCTATCATCATGAGAAAGGGCTCCCTATAATTTGAGGACTGATGAAATAGGGCTAGATGGAACATTTCTATTTGTCAACAGCCTGCAGAGAGAGAGAGAGAAAAAAGATTAAACTCAGCCTCGAACTAAACCACAGTCTGTGCAAAAGAGAGCTGCTCCTTTCTTTGTTTTCTTGTCATTTAGAGAGAAGAATTTATTTTGTTGGAGCAAGTCTGAGTTCCCACGATGATACCATTTGAGTGGTGTGACAAAACTAGGGTGATCCACAATTTTTCCCATAGAGGATGATGCAGTTTATTTTACATAGAAAAAATATGACAACAGGATGGAGGGTCCTCTCTTTCATCTCGGGGAGAAGTGGCTGACGGACCCTGAAGATGATTTTTATGCACAGTAGGTGTCCGTCTTGACAACCTGACAATACATGGTCATTGCAAATGTCAGTCCAAGAATCTGTAGATACAAAAATCATTATCAGGATTAAACAGCATGCAACTGTATCCCTATTCTTTAATGATATGCACAGTTGCACACTATGGATCCAGAAGGGGTAATGAATTTCCCAACCCCCCCCCCCAGGGCACACCAATTTTACATAAAACAGCCCTCCATAATCAACAGGGCATACTCAACTTGGGGCTAACCTAATGGAAAGCCAGTCATGAAATTTCTTCACAATCAAAGAGAAAAGAGAGGAAAGAAACCTGGATTCTAACGCAATCGTAGCTTTATTCAATATTGATGAAAAAAAAATCTTTAGATTAGATAATTTGGCAGAGGGGCAAACGCCCCTTTCCATTCTCTCATTTCTAACAGGATAACAAATTTGGAAAGAGCCCTGGAGGTCTTCTACTCCAGTTCCCTGCTTGGGCAAGAAACCCTATATCAGTGGTGGTGAACCTATGGCACGGTGCCAGAGGCGGCACTCAGAGCCCTCTCTGTGGGCACGTGCACCATTGCCCCAGTCCTAGGCCTTCAGCTGGGTTTTATAAAACCTTTTCGCTTTAGGCCTCCGCCACCGTGTACAAAAAAAAAAAAAGGTTCAATCAATCAGTCAATTTCAACTTCTCACGGGAAAAAAAAAGATCTTGCAAAGTTGGAACTGATTGGTTGAACTTTTTAGTCCCACCCAGTCTGCCATTACCACCGCAGCCACGCCCACCCAATGGACCACACCCACCCAACTGGCCACACTCAGCCAATGGGCCACACCCACCCGGCACCCGATGATGCATAAATGGGTTTTGGGTTGCAGTTTGGGCACTCGGTCTCTAAAAGGTTTGCCATCACTGCCTTATACCATTTCAGACAAATGGTTGTCAATTCCTTCTTAAAAACCTCCAGGGCTGAAGCACCCGCAACTTCGTGAGGCAAGTTGTTCCACTGATTAATTGTTCTAACTATCATCCCAAAGGTGCTTTTTCTAAAGGCAACTGGAATTTGTTTTTCCTTGAAAACATTTCGCTTTTCATCCCACAAGCTTCTTTAGTTCTGACTGAATAAA
Organism: Crotalus tigris; assembly: GCF_016545835.1. NCBI lineage: Eukaryota > Metazoa > Chordata > Lepidosauria > Squamata > Viperidae > Crotalus > Crotalus tigris. The sequence goes on from NW_024100214.1 coordinate 4,904,941, forward strand.
GCTTCTTGGATGAGAAGAGAAATCTCTTCAAGGAAAAACAAAGAAAGTCTAGTTGCCTTTTGAAAAAGCAACTTTGGGATAACCATGACCTGGATGACTGAGAATCTCCATAGAATCTCTGTCAGGAAACTTCTTAATTCTAGGATGGTTCTCTCCTTGATTCCATCTACTTTTATCTAGTTTGGCTATCTATGCCATTATTGTGCTTGGGCATCTTGCTTCCTTGTGGACTTTCTGCCCAGAGAAAAGAGTATTTTGGGGGCAATAGTTAGGCTAAGTGTTGACTCCATCTGTAGACATTGCCAAAGGGCAGCTAAACCCTCCATATTCTGTCTGCCAAACTTCCTCCTCAGTTTTTTGCCCATGCACAGAAGAAGTAAGGATTTGTTACATGGCCTGTCTTCCTTTACTCTGCTTTGTGCAAAGTTATGATTGTGTGTCCATTATGGTTTATAGGCTTCTTCTTGTGCAAATACTGTAAATAATCTGCACAAGACTGTATGCTACCAAAAGGCTGATGTACAGTACAGTACTTCCTTTAGCTGAGAAATCCTGGAAAACTGCAATTTTCTGAAATGTGTTATGGAACTCTAATAGAGAATGGCCAGCTCTATATCTAATTTTCATTTTCTACTATTTTCTGGGAAAACCATGACAAATAATCAGGTATAAAAATAACAGAGGATTACAAAGTAGAAATGTATTTTATCTACTCTAATTCTGGAGAGTTGGGCATACTTAAATCCACTGATTTTAACAGGATTAGCTTCCTTATTTCTGTATTAAATTGCGACATTAATTTGGAGAGAGGAAAAAATCATACAACCCTACAGGATTAATTCTAAATGGTGATGACATGTTTAAATCGTTGGGGCTGTATGTTAACATCATATTTGCCTGTTTTTTTGGCTCAAATGTGGTACAATATAAGAGATTTTAATCACGGTTCTTGTTTGTTAATTTTAAGTAGTTTTATACTGTTCTTAGGATCTCAGAACAACATTCTGAGGATTAGAGGAAAAGATTTAAAGTGTAAGAGGCAGTGAAGTGATCAAGTCAAAATACGGTAATTACTGAACAGCCCTGCTTCCAAATAAAAATTCATTATGAGGGATCTCCTACAGTTTAAGCTAAGGCACAATAAGTCAATTACTATTCTCCATTAACTTAAGCTTAACCAACTTTATGGAGAAACCATTGCTATTTTATATCATCAGATACTCTAATTAAACAAAGGAAGGATCATTAAACATCCATGACTTGTTGATGTTTGCACGTCTGCACAGAAGCAGGAGGAAACAAAACAGCATTCAACATAAAGAGACAAGTTTTCCTTAGATCAATCTTCTTGCAGTTCTGTTAGGTAAGGCTATAATCCTGGACCAAGTTATCAATGAATAAATTCAATGGAATTTCATTTTGAGAAAGATTTATAGGAGTTTGCTATTAATACCAGGTTATATTTGTGAAAGATAAACTGAGATGCATTTAAATCCTTCACCTTGCTAAGATAAACAGAAAGCACCAAGTAAATAAGGGGAACTTTTACCTGAACCAATGCTGTGCACAATCCAAAAATTCCGACTGCTATCAGGTTCTCCTGAAGCCATAATTTCACCGTTTCGTAGCAAGGCTGGAGGGAAAAAAAATATGCTATAAGGAAGTAACCTGAGAACCTACAACTCATATCAACCTTGGTAATCGGCAATGTCAATTTAAGCTTTCCAGTGAAGATGAAAAGCATCTCTAGGGACTTGCTTGCATTGAAATATGTCTTTAAAGGCCTTGAAAAACTATACAATTGAAGATCAAGTGGATACTCTGTGCAAGATTCATTAACAAAAAAAAAAGAATGTCTGCTTCTCGTGTATGCCCTACAAATCAGACTGCTGCATTTCTAAATTGAATAGTAAATCTTAGTGCTTTAAACAGAAATGCTTGGCAAGAATTTTAGAAGGCAATTTTAGGCCAATTATTGCTTAAACAAATCATTAGCCAAATACTTCACCTTGCCTTCTAGCCACCACAAAATAACCAGATGACATTACATGTGTTCTAACATGTTAGGCCCACTGTCAGTATGTTAAATTTTAGCACTGATAATTTCCTAGGAGGGTTTGCTGGCCCAACTCATAAAGACAAGAGTTTTTAAAATGACAATTGAATCAACAGTAGCATTTACCTTTAGTTTTGGTACATTCCTGTGACAGATCACCTTGGACTTATTTTTTCAGCATAAGATAACTTTTTGAGTGTGTTCACAAGAGATGTGGTTGAACGTGAGTCTCCAAGCCCATTACTCTATCCACACCCTGGTAATTTCTTGTATTCCTGGATGGATTCCAGAGTACTTTCTGAACGGCAGGAATGTTCCTTGGGAAAGATGCTGTTCCTCCTATAGAAAACCTCTATGTACTGATTATTTCATCAGAGCTGTTTCCCCAGAGTTTATCACTGTCTGCTGTGACAACAGGCCAATTGATGCCAATCACCACTGCGCACTGGATGTTGTGTGTGCAATCTCCTGAATTGGCAACATAAAACTAGGCAGTATTGTCTTATACTGTAAAGTCTTGTTTTCTTGTTTCCTGATCTCATTTTGGGCACATTCTGGAAGATGCTAAAGCTTGACCCTGAGATTCAGAGAATGGAATTCTCTGGGACTGCAGAAGGAAGGAACCTCTACCCCAAAACAATATTTGAAGATTCTTAGATCTGAAAAGGATCCAAAGAAAAGGAAAAACATAACCAGAGAAAACAGCTATTCTGTCCTCCACAGAACCTTTGGTTCCAGTGAAAGCAGCCTTTTAATTTATGGCATCGCATGGTGGGAAGCTAAATACTCAATAAAGCAAGTCAAGTCTTTTAAATATCTTGGGATTGTTTTCCTTACTATGGGCAACTGAAAATCTCATGCCGATTAGGTTACCCTAAACACACAAAAAACAGCATTGGCTTTACAATCTGTCTACTTCTTCAAAGGAGCTCAGCATATACCTGCAGCGATTAAAATCTTTTTAGCCAAGATCTGAGCCCAGCTACCTTCTGGAGCTCAGTTGGGCCCCTACAGGTCATTCCTTTCCCTTGAAAGAGTTCCATCCAAGGTCTTGAGATTAATTTTTCAAGTATCCCGCTGTGTTCTGAACATGGTGTTTTGCTGTGAAGTTGGCCTACTTCAAATAGAAATTTTCCCCTAGATTTTCATTTTCTTCTATTGGTTTAAGATCCCTTTTATCAGTTCGCGTGGTCCCTCTAAGTATGATCAATAGCTTTTGATCTTCCTAGTGCTAGGCAATACATGCCAAATCACAACTTTATGCCTTTCTGTGGCCAGCCATCACTCTAACCATAGGCTATGAACACACAGTAGCTGATCTTAAACAGTGGGCCATTGATTTAAATCTGCAAGTAGATTTACCAGTTCTATCTAGAAACATCTTCCTAACTCACTGAACATCTGCTCCGACTAGCCAGATATCTTAGTCACATAATGATTCCAAAATTTAGAAGGGCCTTATTCTCCATCAATAATTTTTGTCTCTTTTATTCCTAAATAATGATGAGTTTCTGGCAAATTGCTAAATAAAAATTGATAATTTATGGAGTAGCTATTCAAAATTCTAGTCTATATAAGAAGAGTATTTTAATTTTTACAACAATCAATATTCAGCAAATATTGTTTTCAAAGAAACAACTGCAAGGAGTTAGCTATTAGGATACATGCAATATATTAGCCAATATCATTTAAGATGGCTACTAGCGGTCATAGCAATTCAACTTATTTTTCGTGATCATAGAATATTTAGACAGGCATTCTCATTCTGCCTTTATCGTTCCTATTAAAGATACTTCAAAATAACCTTGTTGTTCATACATCAACTTGGCACTGAGCTGAGGAAAAGGGGCAGTTTCAAAAAATCCCGGGTTAGGAGGGGTCATGTAAGCTCTCAAGTCCAACCTCCAGCTAAATACAGAAATCTATATTTTCAGCAACTGAAAAATAATAGTCTGCATGCTCCAGAAGTGCTTTTTCAAAAGGCAACTGGGCTTTTCCTTTTGAAAAAGCACCTTTGGGACAACCATGACCTGGATGACTGAGAATCTCCAGACAATAGTCTGCATGCATTCATGCAGTGAAAGAAGCCACTTTAGGAAAAACAAGCAAACAAACAAACAAAAAAAGACCACAAGGGCAAAATAAAGTTTTTATATGCTATCCTTGTGCTCCCAAAAGTGCTTTTTTTCAAAAGGCAACTGGATTTTGTTTTTTCATTGAAGAAGTTTCATTTCTCCTCCAAGAAGTTTCTTCAGCTCTTCTTCAGTCAGAGCTGAAGAAGCTTCTTAGATGAGAAGTGAAACGTCTTCAAGGAAAAAACAAAGTCCAGTTGCCTTTTGAAAAAAGCACTTGGGACAACCATGACCTGGATGACTAAAACTCTCCATAGACATATCCCTTGGCTTTCCTCCAGGCGAACCACCTCATTTCATCCCCCAAATTTCCTTTCCCTCTCTCTTTTTCAATCTACTTGCCTCTTGTCTTTCCCCAAGCTCCTCCTGGAACCGAACTGGGTCCATTAGGCGTCTGGGGCGGAACCACCTAGTCGGCTCCCTCTCCCTGCAATGGGGGAGTGATGCTCTGAAGTCCAGCCTCAATAGGAAATGATCTGTCCATGACAAGGGCGAGATCTCTATTCCCCTTAATTCCAGATCATGTCTCCATTGCCCCGAGAGAAACACAAGGTCGAGTGTGTGACCACCCCTATGAGTTGGGTCCTGAATTACCTGGGTCAGGTCCATGGTTGCCATGGAAGCCATGAACTCCTGTGCTGCCTCTGAGCGATCGCTGAGTGATGGCAGATTAAAGTCCCCCAGTACTATAAGTCTGGGGAACTCCACCGCCAACCCGGCTACTGACTCCAGCAATGCAGGCAGGGCTGTTGCAACGCAGCTGGGAGGTAGGTATGTCAGCAGCAAGCCCAACTGAACCCGTGAACCCAACTTCAATAGGAGGGACTCACACCCAACAACCTCCGGGGCAGGAATCCCACGAGGGCTCAAGGACTTCCGAGCGATGACTGCCACTCCCCCACCCCTGCCCTGATGTCGAGGCTGATGAAGCACCACAAACCCGTCCGGGCACATCTCCGAGAGGGAAACACCCCCCTCAGGGCCCAGCCAGGTTTCGGTTATACATGCCAGGTCCGCCCCGCTGTCCAATATTAAATCACGGACAAGGGGGGCTTTGCTGACAACGGACCTGGCATTAAGCAACAGCAGCCTACAATTAGGGCCCTGTACTCCCCTGTCACCAGTACTACAGGATGAGCCTTTTGAGGGGCCGGAACAAGGAATCGCTCTAACATAGCGAGTCCTCGTTCCCCAAAGATGGCCTGCCCCTCGGCTCCCGCCATATCTGCCCATCCCAGTCATGACCGGGATGCTCCGACCTTCTCCCCTCCCCAGAATACCCCCACCCTCACCAGCCTTCTCCCTTCCTGACCGGACTCGCTTTCCATACAAACCAAGCCCAAGGGTAAGTCCTGCCCCCCCTACTTTTGCTATTGCACTCAGCAGAGGGGGTACCAGGCTCCACCCCCGACTCCACCATTCTCATACCCCAAACACTCAATACACATTCACACTCAATTTATATACATAAAAAGTAAAAAATTTCCGCATTCATACACCCTAAATACAATAATAAATTTATATATAACAGGGCCACCATTCATCTACATGCATACTCACACCCACTTCTACTACTGACACTTAAAGGTGAACTACTTATTAAGACTCTTCTTCTCTTGGTTGGTTGTCTGAGAAGTATGCCAAATTAGGATGAATGAGTCAGAATAGCCTTTCTGCTAGAGGTTTAGTCAGCCTTCAGGATGGGCACAATAGCATGTCGCAAACAGGCAAAGCTTTGACATTTTTCTTTCACCGGTAGAGTCTAAAAATTCTAGTCTTCTTAGTTGACTCATGATTTTCATTTAATACTCACAGCTTTCCACCAGGTCCCTGGGGAATGAAGACCACAGCTTTCACTAAATTCCAAGCAGCATGAATCTGGCACCCGTGTGGTATTGTACACTTCAAACCAGTCAGTGTAGTTGGAGACACCACAGCATCTGAACTGGAGGGGAATAAGAGAATTACAAGGAGCCTTAGTCAAGAGGCCCTTTAAGGATCAGGTTTAATGGGCCCAGCATGCCAGAACACTTCTGGACTGCCCGTCTGGAAAGAGGAAGTATTATACTTTTTATTCAAGTTCATTCATTTCTGAATAAAACATTAGGTAAATTTCTCCAGATTAAGCTAATTTACCTGAGAAAGTTAGAGTCTCCCAAATCTATTACAAAGCAGTCCTCCTTTAATGACCCTAATTGGGACTTGAATTTCCATCATTAAGTGAAGTGGTCATTAGGTGAGACATCACATGACTACACTGCTTAGTGACGGCAGGTCCAGTAGTCTCGGTTGCGGTCATTATGCCAGAACCACACTGTTGTTAGTCAATGATCTCATGCTTTTCCTGCCCTGCTGCATTCACTTCCATTTCAACTCCCCCCAGTCTCCTCTCTCCCTCCCGCCATCTCTTCTCTTTTGGTCACCCCTCACTCTGGTCTGCAACCCCACCACCCCTCACTCCATTGCCCCTGCCTTCCTCTTCTTCCTGCTATTGATGAGGTGTGACCACCCTGGCCCCTTCATGAGCTGGCCATATGCAGTCTCAGGAGGGCTTTGCAAGGCTTTTGGAGGACCTCATGAATAGCCAGGCTGGGCAAACCTTGTCAGCACTGGGAAGTGGATGGTAAAATTCAGCTTGGGGCAGTGAAGAGTGGTGGGATGATGGTGTGCAGGGCTGTGGTGCTGCAGGGAAAGATCAGGACAGCAAGGATAGTAGAGTCTAGGGAAGCCAAAAAGGCAGAGATGGGGCAGATACAGGTGGGTAGGAATTTAAGCGTAATTGAGAGTAGTCTGCCAAGCACTTGAATTTTGATCACATAATTGTGGAGAGGTTGTCACAGCCATAACTACAAGAAGCAACGGATGGAAACTAATCAAGGAGAGAAGCAACCTAGAACTAAGGAAAAACTTCCTGAAGTTAGAACAATTAACCCAATGGAACAACCTGCCTCCAGAAGCGGTGAATGCTCCAACATTCAGAAGAGAGTGGACAGCCATCTGTCCGAAATGGTCTAGGGTTTCCTTCCTGAACAGGGAGTTGGACTAGATGACCTCCAAGGTCCCTTCCAATTTTATTATTATTATTATTAAGTAGTGGTTGTAAACATTCAGTACCATTGTAACTTCAAACAGTTGCTAAACAAGTGGTCATGATGTGAGGACTACCTGTACTGGTGGCTCAATTCCCTTGTTATATCAGAGCAGAGAGCCCAGGGGCATCAGAGACCCCCTATGTCTCTTTACATCCATCATAACATCAGAACAGAACATCCAATGGATAACTATTGCATAAGAGGAAGATCTCTTTGCTTCCAGATAATCCTATACTCTTTAAGACATTCCATTAGGGTACAATATATATGGGAAAGAAAAAAAGTAAAAAAAAAATGCCTTTGCCTTATCACCACATTCCTATTCATTCTGAAATGCTCCTAACCAGTGATTCTCAACCTGTGGTCTGTGGACCCCTGGTGGGCCGCCATGTCATGGGGAGGGGTGCAAAGGCTTGAAGAAATGTTATGATTTAAATCTTAAGTCTTGGGCGTTCGTGGCCATCAATTGTGGCCACAAAAGGTACTTAAAGGAGGTTCGTGGTGAAGACTAGATTGAGAACCACAGCTCCTAACTATTCAACATGGCTTGGAAAGTTGTTGAAAGAAGTAGATGTCTTGTCCTATTGTTAGACAACAGAACAGCAAAAGAACTAATCTTCAACTGTGTGGAAACTAAAGACAACATTTTTTATCAAGTTCCATGCATTTTACAAAAAGTGAAGAGAACTAGAATTACATCAATGTGTATTGGGGGGGGAGAGCCAAGAAAAACATTTCCACTATTCTTTTTGCATGGGGACTTAAAAAAGAAAAGAAAAACATGTCTCAGAAAATTGTTTGTCATAAGTCATGATATTACCAGCATTACAGAGTACAGTTGTATTATTTTTCAAAAATGTTATTACCATCCAAAAAAGTGTTCGGGTTACAGCAATGACAATTTTATTATATTTTGTAAAGATGTGTGGCTTCAAATTCTTATATGCTCTGTTTTGAAATTGTCTTTGACATTTACTAATGAAGTCATGAACTGGGAACTGAAACTGCAGGCAGCCAGGTTTTCCAAATATCAGCGTGTTAAATGTTGATTTATATCTCTTCCATTGTAGCTATTTAGCATCTGGATGTGAACCTTAGTTTTCAACAAAGAGAACAATCTGTAGATTGTTCTAGGTCCTTTTGTGAGATCTACTCTGCAAAGCTGAAAAAAAGGTAGTCACACTGTGCAACTGGGCAGGTGAGTTCATAGATTGCTTTCAGTTATGCCAACCAGATAACATTTAATTAATGAGCAGCACCCACTGAATGTGGGTTTATTTATTTATTGAATAGGTTTCTACGGCTGTCCATTTCATACACATGACTCTGGGCAGCTAACAATTATTGCATGATTGGGTTGTGGGATAACTACCTAGTTCAGTTCTCCAACTCTCAAATGATGAGATGGTTGGGACATTTTAATTGCCTACTTGCACATGGATGTGGCAAATTAGCATTCTGAATTGTTTCAAATTGTCCAATTTGCTTTTGCCTTTAAGGCTGAGAAAAATGTGGAAATTGTGAAATTCCCTTCTTTTTGTTTCACGCTTTTAGAATTCCTTGCCTCTTGTCCCAAAGCAAGTAGATTTCTTAATGCATAAAACTATGCCCTCCAACCTTTCTGAAGGGACTGCAATCAAAAGCTCTGCATTCTTTTATTGTCAAATATTGCCTGAAGCAAGTTTCCCATGGCAGAAGTGACTAAGGGGGATAACTGAGAAAAATAGCAGATCTTTGATCCTGCCTGCAAGTACACTTCGACATATATGGGAAATCTGAGTCTTTTCTCTGTAGAGATGCCAAGGTAGTTATGTTATTTATTAACTATTGAAGTCAAGCCTCACAATGAATGGATTCTGAATGTGAATATTTGGGGTGCATAACCCTAGCCTGAAAATGGGTAAGTATCACAAGTTATGTACAATTCTTCTCCAGTTCAAAATTTTAATTGAGCAGGGAATGGGGGAAAATTGACAGTACAGTGGGACTCTTTAAATTAACTTTTGTAGTTTTGTTGTTTTGTCTATTCATATAAAAATATTGGGAGAAGAAAAAACTGTGTACTAATTTACATTCCAACATAAACAAGTTGTACGCAGTCATATTAGTCATATAAAAAGAAAGAAAAAGAAACAGAGAATATAAAATATTGGGATCAGTTACATTTAGTTCCTATTTAATTATTTTTCAGACAAATGTTTTAAGAAAAACAGCATACGGAGAAACTGTGAGTTGGGAAATTTAGATTTTATCTGCTCATTGGAATGAAGTCTTCTATCTCATGGTTGAAGAAATCCTACTACATTTACAATAGGAGATCCAACAGAACCAATATTTTAAAACTGAAATCTAATTATGTTGTTTAATAATTTAATTCTGCCAACAAATTAAAGTCTTCATATTACGACAATATATTTGAAAATCTATTTCTATTCTGCCCCTGAGTCCTGATGAGCAGGTCACTAATCTTCTGTGCCCTCATATTTTTTTTTTCTATCTTGGTATTCGTAAAATTAATGCCTTCTTCTATTTGTGCAAAGTAACACGTCACAGCAATTTGGAATTGAGAATGTACATCCATACAAATGGATGAGAGGCATTTGGACAAACAATGTAGCTTCTTCAACTGGAAAGAGAACAAATTATTTGGATTGTGATTAACTATTCCCATTATGCAGATTATGCAAAAGCAGTATTAAACCAGTGATGAACTGTATGAAAACTGGAGCAATTTTAAATACCAGTGGAGAGTACTGGCTAATTCAGGTGATCTGAAATATAGCTGCAATAACAGGAATATTTAATTATTTTTTAATCAACAGAAACAAATTGAGATGTCTCATGTACATATAGATGACTAAATTTAAAATTAAAATGGACACTTCACTATTTTTAAGAGAACAACCAAAGAAATGCTATTGCATAATCAACACAAGTTTTACTTGGTTTACTGAGAACTGTGCAGGACAGTGTTTTAAGAGTTTTAGAATCCATAGTAAGAATTTTGGATCTCTAGAAAAAACATACTTAGAGACTAGAGCCTATATTCCAATCAAGCTTGCAGCATCCCCCAAGCATATTAGTACCTATAAAATTGCTGCAACCCTATTAAGCCATTATCAATTTTACTGTAAAAAATGTTTCAGTAGAAACAAATGGTATGGCAATTCTGGGGCCAGGACAAGGACAAAGTGAGACTAAAATGGTCTCAACATCTAATATATATCAAAGTCTCAACTGTTGAAGTTCATTCTTCTGATTTCCAGGGCTGGCTAATCAATGAAATCTTTAGGATTTATTTGTATGCACAAATTTTCATTGGTGAATTGAAACAATATAGTAATAACAATATGAGTTCAGGGACACATGAACAAAAATTACACACACACATGCACAAATACACACACAAACACGTCTGTGTGTGTGTGTGTGTGTGTGTGTGTGTATGCAGGGAAATATATACATGTTTCCCTGTGCTCATATTATTATAACTATTGTTTCAAATTCATATGAATTGCAAATTACATTCTGTGGGCTTTGTGTGAGATGGAAAGCTGATTAAAAAGTCATAACCCTGATCCTCATGTTTCTCAGGTTCTTTTATTCTCAAATGTATAGCTAGAATAACTATGTTCCTTCTCTTGACTGCTGACCTATTCAGTAGTGCCTTGGATGCAAAAGAGGAAACAAACAAGACTGAAGAAAAGTGCTTGTGAACGTCTTTGTCTCACTTTCTCTGGCATCACTCATGTTCTAGCTAGCAGGATGACTGAAATGTGGTATCTCCTGTGCTCTGTAATTATTTCTGGGATTTTTTATTTATTTTGTCTGTCTGTGTGTGTGCCTCTCTGCATGCTGATGAGCAACAAAGCATCAAATTAACCCCTTATTTGTAGATTTCAAAGCAGGCCAGGGAAAGATCCATTAAACATCAGGGCCTTAATTCCAGCTCAGGTACATTGCAGTGGTATTTGCTTTTTTCAGGCAAATGCTTAAATAAAGCCACCTTAAATTATCTCCATTGGAAATTCAAAGCCAGGCAAATGGGTGTGTAGGAGGTGTGTAGCACCTGCTGGCATTAAGGGAAAGAACAGTGAAGAAGTACAAGCTTACATCTGTTTGTATGATGCTCCATGCATTAGTTAAACCAATATTTCCATCAGTTCCATACAAATGAAGCCCTTTCTTCAGGTCCCGCTGAGCATACTTATCGATCTGAAAATAAAGCAAATAACAGTTTTATATATGTAGGCACTCAATGTGACAAATCTGTGAAATGACACTTTTGGGCTGACTTTTCCTCTGAAGAGCCATGACGACAATTGAATTGCAAGTGAGGCACTTAGGACTATTGCAGCATCCCCAGGGTCATGTGATCAAAATTCAGATGCTTGGCAGCTGACATGTATTTATGACAATTGTACTGTCCCAGGATCACCATTTGTAACCTTCCCAGCTGGTTTCCAACAAGCAAAGTCAATGGGGGGGAAACTAGATTTGCTGAACAATTGCATAATTCACTGCACTGATTTGCTCAACAGCTGTGTCAAAAGGATCCTGATATGGGGCAAATCTCACTTAACAACTGCCTTGCTTAGTAATGGCAATTTTGGGCTCAGTTGTGGTTGTAATTCAAGGACTGCCTACATAAAGAAAAATAGGACTCTGAACAATATATTTTCCTAACTTCCCTATACAATTTTCCAATATTAAAAATGGTGACTGAAAATAATATTACCTAGCTATTATAAAGACTTCCAGTTAGCTTGTCCATCAAAAATTAGAGTTTTGTTTTTCTATATACACATCATTATTTAGTGTTTACTGGAAATTTAATGAGGTAGTACCTGATTTTTTTTATTACTATCTGTAGTTTCTTTTATCTAGGTATTCCTTTGGCTGAAAATCTATTCAAAAATCAATTTTAAATTGATCTAAACTTTGTTGGAATCTTATTACTGCTTACTTACTATTGCTTTCTTCTATTGTTTTTTATAATTCCACATTATTATAAAGAGAAAAAAACTTCAAAAAAGGATGTGTAGAATAGCTTGATATTATGAAAGATTTAACCATACAGTAGAATGGAATTTGTTATTCTTTCCAGTTCATTTCCAATTTTAGAGATATTTCTTCAGAGAAAAGACAGTTTGTGATGAATTATGATTTCCATTCAAAGGTTTTTGTTATGGAACAATTGAAATTCAGTGGTCACGTTTCTTACAGTAAATATTTAGAACAGGGTCTTCAAACTTGGTCCTTTTATGACTTGTGGACTTCAACTCCTGGAATTCCTCAGCTAGGCACACTGGCTGAGGAGTTCCAGGAGTCGAAGTCCGCAAGTCATAAAAGGGCCAAGTTTGAAGACCCCTGGTTTAGAACCTATAAAAAGCCCTAGTCTTAAAGAACTGAGGGCTGTGAATGGTGATAATATTTTTTCAGATGATGAGATGTTGTCTTCTATTATATTACTACGGGGCAAATTTATTAATGAAGGCTCTTGTTTAACAATTGCCTTGGATAGCAGCTGTTTGTAGTACCTACGGTGATGAAACAGTGACTTTGCAATCAATGCTTGCATTTACAGCCTCCACACCATCCTTCTCTCTGTCCCATGTTCACCATTACAGACAGTTAATACATGTCATTCTGTGCCTGACCTGTTTTTTCTCTCCCCCTCAAATATTTTGTAGAGTGGAGAAATTGCCTAAACAAGCCACCTTCCTGACCTGCTTTTCTCAGCAGTGCAATGGTGTCCCTAAAAAGTGCTAACCGCAAATTAACAAGCTCAGTTCTGTGACCTTCATTGGTTGATTAGAAGGCCGAGTGGGCTCTCAGCTGTTGCCTGAAATTGACAAGATCCTAATCAATTTCACACTGAAGATGTTTGCTTGCTTCTTAAGCAGCTCATAGCTCACAGTGCAGTAGGCAAAACAGCCATTTGCAGATGTGCATTCATTTCGATGTACTGTATATTCCTTATTGTGTGTCTGCTTACTCTCTGATGACTTCCTCTCCAATGAAAGTAATTATTTCCCTTCTTGCTAATTATCCCAGCGCTGGATTGAGCATTCCAAAGGATAAGGGGGGAGGGGATAAATATACAGGGGCTATAAAACTTGCCCTTTTAGCTTCCCCATGAGTCAAATTTTTCCTGCTCTTTGGGGTTCAGCCTGCTTGGAGTTGTATCTTTCAGTTACTATAAAGCAAAGGAAAGCTGAAGTAAAATTAGAAGCTCCTGTCACATCATTTTTCACTTAGTGACCACTCTGTTTAATGACTGAGTTGTTGGTCCCAATTGCAGTGGCTAAACAAGAACTATCTATATATAGCCAGTTTAGAACAGTAACAGAAAACATTGCCTTTACTCAGCATCACTTTCATACTAAATTGAAAACAGTCATCTGGAATTACTGTGCTAACTGCAGTGAGACCCCAGAACAAACGTAATAGATGCAATAGGGAGAAAAGAAGTGACGAACCAAAGCACTGGACAAGTATAGATGGGCGATAGTGGCGAATATCTGTAGCTCGGGCATAGGATGAGGCTGGAGGTTTGTTCTCCGATCTTGTGGGTTGGCGTCCAAACATTTTGTTACCAGGCTATTTAGGGATTTAGGGCTTCCCTGAATTCTGCTGAAGATGTTATCTAGCCTTGGTAATGAAACGTTTGGAAACCAACCCACAAACTTGGAGAATGAGCTTCCACCCTCCAGTATAGATGTGTTAGTTTGCAAAAATTGGCTACAATATTGACCCATAATTTTTCTGCAAAGTAACATGTGATGGATTGATCCGGGATGGAAAAAAATCTAGGAAACTGCAAAAATGTCAGCATTGTTTTTCTTTGGTGAATTCCGCTGCCTTCCTGTCACAGCTATACATTTTTAGGGTTCTCTTAACAAGGCTGAAATCTGGCTCTACTTAATGTAGTTGCTGTAATTTGTTTCATTTTGTAGTTAAGTTCTAATAACAACAAATCAACCTTTATAAATTGTCTGAAGGGTCCAAAGGAATATTTTATTAACTCTGATATATCTTAACAGACTTTCACATTTTACATAATAGACTGCTTTGCCATACATTTCTGTTCACTAGGGAATCACTGATTACAATTTACATACATCAAAATCAGTGTCAATAAGTGAAAACTGCAAAGGTGCCTTTACCTAGCATAGAGGTGATCAGCAGATAACCTGAAATATATCTTTCATGGGTAGATTTAAACTTGTTTGTCAGGAGGGGATGAAAATTATGCTTGTGGAGCATTTTCTAACAGAGAAAAGGATGAATGGACTGAAGTTGCCTTAACTCTCGTGATTCCTCTGCTCTCCATGGGCAGAACAAAGAGCCACGGCAACATTGTTTTGCAGCAGACCTGGTCCTCCTATCAAACTATATTCAGAAGGTGCTGCTAGTGAATATGAGACACCTTGGTTGGTGACTTTGGTTGTCCCATATGGTTCTTTCTAGGTCCCAGTGCTTTTCATTAGCTGCATGAATCTAGTAAGGTGAAGGTTGCTTGGAGCTTTAGGATAGATGAGGGAAAATACGCAGGGATGGGATCAAGATGAGTTTGACATGAGGGGTCCTTGGTGCTCTCTGAACACTGACAGTGTTACCTACTTTGGGTAATGAAACGTCTGCAAGCAAATAATCAAGCTCAGAGAGCACCAAAGATTCCTCATTTCAACCCTGAGTCACAAATATTCTCCTTTATTTGCAATTTTAACATGTTGAGCCTTGAGTAGGGGATATTTTTCCTGTCATGAATCTGGCCATTAAGATTTCCTGACTAAATTCCCCCTGTGAGAGGCATTGTTCTGAAGTGATGTAATGTACATCCCTCCCTCCCACCTTTGGCTTTTCCTTTCTCTCTGCATTTACAAACACATCTCTTCTGCCAGGCCCTTTACTGCTAGCTGATTTTAGCCTTGTTTTCAACTTTTTGCTGCCTGACATACTTGTCTGAGAAGCAAAGTGGAAAAGATTGCTTCCAATCCCCCTTGCAGAGACATGTCAATTTCCCTCAGTGTGATAAGGTGCCTCCTGGAGTGTGTGGTTTTGCCCTAGCAAAGACTCGGGGGAGGGGCGGAGGCCAAGCCATGAGAAACATCCCACCTTGCCAAATGCAGCTTCTACACACCACCTCTACAGAAGAGTAACGAAGCATTTCAGTCTGTGGCTTCACTTTGAAAGGATGCTGTCAATGAAATCTCAGTGAAGTGAAGCTACCTTAAAGAGTTGCATAGTTCCAAGAGAAATTGAATAAATAAATTAAAAAGGGGCTTTCTTTGTAACATATTCCTCATTCTTTGCTGCACTGGAGATTACATAAGCAAAACTGGCATACTCATACAATGTCAACTTCGTTTAAAGAAAATTTATATAAAATGTTTTATAGATGGCACTTGCCACCTAGGCTTCATTGTTGCTAGGATTGTTATGGGGATGGAGGGTTGGGATTACTTGTTGCTGAACTCCCCAGCAACTGTCCTGGTACTTGTCTTTAGGCCCCCCAAGTTCTCACCTCAGGCCCCATTGTCTCAGCTCGCCACACGCACTTGGCCCTCCTTAGTTACCAACATCCTAGGCAGCAATTATTTTATGCTGTAAAAGCATCTCAATATCTGTAAATAAATATTTCTGACCTTTCTGGTGATTGCTTCTTTCCTCCCACTAATAAGAGAGAAGAAGCCATAGAGAAAGGACAAAATATCCAATTGTTTTCCCCTGGGTGAGACTTCTAATTTCATGCCTTGATAATCATTTTCTACAGATAGCGCAGAACTGGAAATTGAATGTAAATACAGAGTCCCTAATCTGGAAGGTCATTTACAGGAGCTCTGCTGCTTTCTGGAGAAAAGATGTGATTGAAGGGAATACCAGAAAGGACACCTTAAAATCGGGGTGGGATGTTATTCAGCCCCTGAGTTTGCTATACAGATGGAAGATGCCCATTTTAGAATGGAGGATGCAATTAAGTCCTAGCCATGGGAAAATACCAAATGTGTATCTTGAAAAAGAGAGGCTAATTAAAGATCTACTGTAACTTTAATATTTTAAACAGATTTGACCATGTTGCTTGAAAGTCTTTTTCTTTGCCAATATTGATTGCCACAAATGAGGCATGGATTTCTTTCAGTGTTATAACAACAAATCTTCTAGGAATTCCTCCCATGCTAAAAGAAATCCATATAATTTTTAGAACGTTAATTAGAATAGTACACTAGTAAAATGTAATACAAACTAAATGTAAAAGAATAGGAAGACTGCAAGAAAAAGAGAAGGAAGAAGTTAAGAATAAAGAGAAATACTGACATTGTTGATACTGTGGACTCTTAAGTCTGTTTATAACTTTCTAAGATCTAAATCTTATTTTGTTTTTTTCTATTTCAGATTCTAAATTCTTTGGGTTATGATTAAGATATTTCTTCATTCAGGATTGAAGGCAGATTCATCTAGAATTTTTAAATTTGTTGTTCTGAAGATCTGTAAAAGTAAATAACAAGCAACTTCTACAAGTGATTGGAAAGTAAGGTTTGAAAACCAACTGTTCTTTAAATGTTTCCACCACAGTTGTGAGCAAGATAGCTAATACAACTGTCTCCTGGGAGTCAAACTTGCAGAAAGCCACTGTCTTTCAATCTCCTCACAAGAAGCAACTGTTTGAAGTACATGTGGGTGATCTCCTGTCTTCTCCTTGTCCAGAGAGGTTCCAAGGAACTAGTCTGCAGAATGGGACAACTTGCCACAGCCAACTTGCTGCGGCCAACTTGTCATGGCCAACTAACCACGGCACACTTGCCATAGCCAACTTGTCATGGGACAACTCACCACAGCCAACTCACTGTGGGACAACTCACCGCAGGACAATTTAACAATTCAATTTAATTATTTAAAATAAATAAAAGGTTATTTTAATTTTTGTCATTCACATTTCATTCTGTCCCTCCTTTTGCATCCTTTCTTTGATGATTCTATTTGAAAATTTCTTTGATATTAGTATAACTCTTGTCCCATAGTGACTTGTCCCGTGGTGAGTTGGACACAGCGAATTGGCCATGGCAAGTTGACCACAGCGAGTTGGCTGTGGCGAGTTGTCATAGACCTATTGGTCTATTTACCGATTCTTTGGTCTTTGCCAGGTTGTCAGCTCCATTTTTGCAGAGCCATTTTAGTTCTCGGTCCTTTCCCCGGAAGTCCATAGCTTTGATGTCTCAATAGATTGAGAAGTTAAATTCATATTTTTTCATTGGGTAAGTACAGTGTTGCAAGAAAAATCTCACAGGATGGCGTTACCAAAGTCAGTGCCCCCTAAATTGATTTAAAATAATGTGATGAAATAAACATAAGAAGCCTTTTAAAATGTAAATCATCTTGGACAAAAATATGAAATGGGAAAAATTCAAGTTGAGAATTTTATGGTTGAGAAAAACTTCCGGAAATTCTTACTGTAACATAAACAAAGGAATCAGGACATGCTTAAAGTCCCAATCCTTGCAATTTTCTAGTTTTTTATAATGGTCCATAGCACCATATTTGATTTATTCCCATTTCTATAACATAGTAATGTAATGAGAAACAACAGCATACAGCTATATGACTGTAACATCGATCTATAGCTTCATATTTTCCAGAATAGCACAGCCACTTTAAAGTAGTGCAAACACATATTACGTTTGCACTATGAAATGTTTTTTTGGCAAATTATATCCTGTGCTGCACAATCCGAGTGATTATGAAAGATACTATTACGTCAACCAAGGAAGGGAAAGAAGGAAAATACAGTATAGGGCAGTGATGGCGAACCTTTTAGAGACTGAGTGCCCAAACTGCAACCCAAAACCCACTTATGTATTGTTGGGTGCCGGGTGAGCATGGCCCATTGGGTGGGTGGGGCTGCGGTGGTAATGGCAGACAGGATGGGACTGAAAAGTTCAACCAATCAGTTCCAACTTTCAAGATCTTTTTTCCCCCAAGAAGTTGAAATTGATTGATTGATTGAACCTTTTTTTTTTTTTTTTGGCACAGGCAGCTGAGGCCTAAAGCAAAAATGTTTTATAAAACCTAGCTGAAGGCCTAGGACTGGGGCGACGGCGCGCGTGCCCACAGAGAGAGCTCTGAGTGCTGCCTCTGGCACCCGTGTCATAGGTTCGCCACCACAGATATAGAGCATACCTAAATATATCTATCCAGTATGTGCTGAGACTTACAAATAAGGAAGTTTCAAAGTCTCTATATAAGTAAGGATAATAGCAAAGCTTATGGGGAAAAAAAATCAATCCCTTTTATTCAACAACAGTTTAAGGTAATGAGCTGAGGTTTGTTTCCTTCTGCATGATTATGAAATGATTTCTGAACTGAAATTAAAATATCATTTCAAAATTAAGTTGTCCAGAAACTCAGTGAAGTGCTGATGTCATGGTTCCGATTAATGAAACACTTCAAAGAACTTCCAGGCAAGGTTTACCCTAAAAGCCTTTATTATCAGTGTAACAGATTGACAGCACTTCATGTATGGTTTATGCCAGAATATGAATTCCCCTTGCTTGCGTCTAACTTTTCTTGCTAAACCCCTCCCTTATTTTGCAGTCATAAGTCACATCTTCCAATTAGCCTGGAGGTCAAAGATTCACTTCCGTTCCTTTTCCCGGGCTTTCTTTATAAGTCTGTTCCCATTCTCTGTCATCTGAATTAACTGTAGAAATACCAGATAGTTCTGTATATTTTGTCAAAGCAATAATATTATTATTAATAATAATAATATTGCTAGCATATTAACAGTGTTGACAGCTAAATATTTTCCCTGTCTAGCAATATTTCTCACAGTATGTTGTTAAATGTGCTAATCACTCCAAGAAAAAAAAAGATACCTTATATTGTCCCATTCAGCTACAACAAACAGCACCAGCTATCTGCAGAATTTTATTTCATTTGGTGAATCTAAGGATTTTCACAATGAAAAACCAGCAGTTATTAGCATAAAGAACAACCAACCACATTACATATTTGCATTATTGTCTTACAGATAATGATGATGAGCTTTTCTTAAAATAATAATGTGTTTCTGGCATTCCAACAGCATTTCATCTGACAATATATCATCACCTTCAGAATGTTTGTAGAAGGTCAGTATTTTTAAACATTATCTTAAATGTCTTTCAAAATGGGTCAAAATCTTTGGATGATAAAAGAGGAATTAAAGCTGATCAGCCTTTACTTAGATTATTAAAGTTTGCAAGGCCCCATTTCTATATTTTCTATGGTTGCTGAAATAAAATGTTTATATGTATGAAAAATAAATATGAAATAAGAAATAAAAGCAGTTGACTCGAAATGAAATTCAGACTTCAGGAATTACGCAAAACAGCAAGCTCATCCTTCCTACTAAAAATTGTTTTAAATTTATTTCTTGATGATATGCAATGCATTTTATTTTGTAAAGCTGTAAAATTTTATTAATGCATTTGATAAATAATATTTATTGCAAGTAAGTAGCACATTTAATTATTATCAGTATCTAGCCCCAATTAAACTTTTTTAATTATGGGAGTGCATTAATTTATCCTTTTAGAAGATAAATGATTAGAATGGTTTATGGGATCCCTTCCTAGGAAACATACTGCTAAATATAAATACCAGTGTATAGTCAATTAGAACAGTGGTCCCCAACCTTTTGGGCACCAGGGACCGGTTCCGTGGAGAAAGATTTTTCCACGGACCCGAGGGTGCATGGTTTTGTGTGCTGCTTGCATCCTAAGGATGGGGCTTTGCTTGTTTGTGCGGACCAGTTGCTGGCGTGCCTTGGCCTGGTACAGGTCCATGGGCCAGGAGTTGGGGACCCCTGAATTAGAGTATATTATCAAATCAGAAATCTCTTCCAGATGATACTGGAAGCAAATTTGGAGTGTATATAGCAATGGTAAAACTAATGGTATACATACAAAACATAAGCTTAACCACAGCTCTCTTAAATATCATATATGATGCAACAAGGCAAATTCAGATATTTAGAATATGTTTCTAAAAAACAAAAATAAAAGCAAAATAAATGAAAGGACTGAAATAAAAATTAGAGACAATTAACACTTTCAAATATATTGATTATAACTGTCAGTTGGGGTACAATGGGAAATAAGATTATGACTTGTAATTATGTAGCTTTCTAATGTTTTTACTGATGTTTATTTTTTCTTCTTTGCATATCAATAGCTATTCTTTTCACTCCTTTCTATCTGATTATTTGTATTTACTTTCTGAATAATAATAGAAATAGAACATAAGAAAATGGAATCTCTTCCAGCTAATAAACATAATATTCCTGAACTTCTTACCATCTCCTCTGTGGTTAACAAGTAGGAAAGAGCAATTAAATCTAGGATACATTTTCCAGTGGTTTCCAGTGGTTCAGAGTTCTACATTATGCAGCAGGTATTTCACATAAGATATCCTACTCACCTACTGTTTTTTCAGCCATTATAATTTTTCTTAGGAAAATAATGCTTTCTATCTCAAAGTTCCTCAACCTTTTCTGGCTTGCGGACCAGTGGGTGGGGGTGGGTGGGAGAGGAGATGGTTCCATCTGCACAGCTCCATTTGTGTGAGTGGCAGGCATAGGCACCTGTTACTCATGAAAATGGAGTGTGTGCGCATGTGCTCGTCCACTGCTCGCGCAATGGGACATGTGCATGCATTCACCCGCCACTTCCACAACCCGGTTCAAAACAGCTTACGACCTAGTAATGGGTGCTGGTCCAGGGGTTTGGGACCTCTGCTCTATCAGGCTGTACACATTATTCTCCCCTAAATAGTATATATTACTTTTTAATCTTAATCTTACAGTAAAGGTTTTGTGCTTTGATCTGTGTGTTTAACCAATACCAAGAAAAACTAAGGTTTTTCCCCCCAAGATTGCTTAGATCAAATCATCATCACATATATATAAGGAGCAATGCCATGGTATTGATTAACAAACTGTATCATTTTTCTGTGCAATTTCAGGCTTTAATCTGATCAAAGCTATTTCAACTGAATTTCGAAACTTAGACTGAATCTCAGACCAAATCTCAAAATATGAACTCAATACATTCCTTATTTTAAAAAGACTGTAAATTAAAGTGAATGGCTGCCCTGAATGAGTGACAATAGTTTTGTTCCCAGGAGAGATCATTAGTCTATTTTCAACTTTGGAATATCAAAACATACAAGGTGAAGCCATACTACAAATCAGTTAAACACCAGGCAACTTGTTATTTCAAAAGAACAGGAGCAAACACAACAATCCATGATAAATATGTCAATAAAAAGAACACTCCAATCAGCCTTCATAAAAGCTACATGAGGCAAAAGCAAATGAACAGGGTAAATCATAATGTCTATTGTTAAACCTAATGACCACTGTATGATTTTAAATTGAGCAGAACAAAAATAGTAACTGTATAATCCTTTGCAGGAATTGGAAGCTGGCAAAGGTGGAACTGTTGGTTTATGGAGAGATGAAAGATTTGGCCATATGCCTGCAGAGCCATTCAGTGGAACAATCTCAGGAGAATAATTTTTGTAACTATTGTTTGTATTATTCATTTAGCTACTGTAATTTGGAAGGAAATGAGTACTAAAATTGCCTCAGCCTTCTTTTACTGCCTATCTACAAAGTGTAAATTAAGCCTGGCCTATTGTGATCAGAGTAAACAGTAACATTTGCAAGTCTTTGTGTTTCTACTTTTTTCTCCTAAATTACTGGTCTCTTCCATATAGATTTCACCAGGAATCTAATCTGTACCACAAATTTCCCTTGGTGACAGTTCCTATGTGTTTCTCATACCTGGATGCAGTGGTGCATTATGTGCCAGCACACCAAAAATGATGGTGGTTTTTGTGTAGTGGGGCTCAAAGGAGCCAGAGGTATAATTTAGGAATATATTATGACAAGATGACTGGGTATAAGATAGCTGTGGCTTCACGGTGACAAGAAGTTTCAAGTCAAGGTCATTTGCAGAAATGTCATTAAAACAATCACACGGTTTGCAGAAGCGTTCCTACTTTTTATCTCTTTTGCTGCTATTTCACCAAGACTTCTATTTCCATTCTATTCCTTTTGCTCCCAATTGGGGAAGATGACAAAAGATTATTGGTATATAAGGGAAAGAAAAATGGCAGAGTCCTATCTTTATAGAACAAAGTCATGTGTTAAAAGAAAGATAGTATTCACATTTTCTATCATGGTAAGTACTGAAACAGGAGGAATGATCAGTTCACTGCCATGTCCACTGAAGTCACTTTCAACCCTCAGCTGCCCCCTTAAAACAATTTTAAAATGCAGCCCTTGGTTATAAAAAAGGTTGCCCTCTGCTATACACGCTTACCTATCAATTAACCCCATGGAAAGTTAGTCCAATTATTTATTTATTTCAGCCACCCTGGATTTGAAAAAGCAATTAGTGCTAAGAGCATGATAGAAATAGTCTCAAAGTCAGTAAGGTCATTTACAATGGAGCAAACAGGAGCGCAATGCCACTCCATGATATACAGTAACCTTATGTACACCTGATTATTATTATTATTTTTGTCGAAAGTTCGTTGCTTTTCCCAAAGCATATTAAAAAGGGAGAAGAGTGCAACATAAAAATCACAGGTTTAACTGCCTCCAAGGCAAAGCCACAGCAATTCCTTTTGTGATTCTGTCAGGGCATCAGTGCATAATAGCAGCCCATGAAATTCATGCTCAACCTGCATTTGTCTCATATTTCAGATTCAAATCTCTCTCATGCAAGTGACCCTATGAATCAACAAGATGAAATTCACACTTATAATGTGAGCTGACACAGTGTCCTTACACAGGGGAGAAAGATAAGCTCCGGAGATTCCAAATGCATATCAGAATCACTTGGGGACTCTTTCACCAGAGACACAGCACTCCAAACTGCTACCTTGAAAGTAAATAAAACCAAACACAAAGCCACCATAAGAAGGAAATAAACTCAATGGATTTTTTTTTCACTCCAGAGTGTGATCAGGAACTAAGCCTGCAAGACTCCAGTCCATATATGCTGATGCAGTTCAGGGACTTCTCCCTTCTCTGCCTTTTAGAACATAGAATATCAGAGTTGGAAGGGATCTTGCAGATCTTCTAATCCAACCCCCTGATCAAGCAAAAGACCTTATACCATTTCGGACAACTCCCAGTCCACTATCTTCTTATAAGTCTCCCGTGATGGAGCCCCACAACTTCTGAAGACAAGCTGTTCCATTGGTTGATTGTTCTCACTGTCAGGAAATTTCTCCTTAGTTCTAGGTTGCTTCTCTCTTTGGTTAGTTTCCATCCATTGTTTCTTGTCTTGCCTTCAGATGCTTCTTCTTTGTGGCAGCCCCTCAAATACTGCTATCACGTTACCCCTGGTCTTTCTTTTCACTAGACTAGCCATATCCAATTCCTGCAACCGTTCATCATATGTTTTAGTCTCTAGGCCCCTAATAATCTTTGTTGCTCTTCTTTGCACTTTTTCCAAAGTCTCAACATCTTTTTTATAATGTGGTGACCAAAACTTGATTCAGTATTCCAGGTGTGGTCTTTACTTTGTAAAGCAGTACTAGTACTTCATGTGATCTTGATTCTATCTCTCTGTTAATGCATTCTAGGACTGCATTGGTATTTTTGGTTTCTGGTGCTCCGACGGTCTCTGGATGAAGCGGATTATCTAGACCCTTTTCAATCTGGCTTCAGGCCCAGCTTCAGCACAGAAACCGCTTTGGTCGCGCTGATGGATGATCTCTGGCGGGCTCGAGACAGAGGTTATTCCTCTGTCTTGATGCTACTTGACCTCTCAGCGGCTTTCGATACCATTGATCATGGTATCCTTTTGCGACGACTCGAAGGGGTGGGAGTGGGAGGCACCGTTTTACGGTGGTTCTCCTCCTACCTGTCTGGCCGGTCGCAATTGGTATTGGTGGGAGGGCAGAGGTCAACCCCGAGGCCCCTTGAATGCGGTGTGCCACAGGGGTCGGTCCTCTCTCCCCTCCTATTTAACACTTATATGAAGCCGCTGGGTGAGATCATCAGACAGCACGGGGTGAGGTTTCATCAGTATGCTGATGATACCCAATTATATATCTCCTCCCCGAGCTCTCTCAGTGAAGCGGCCAATGTGATGGGCCGTTGCCTCGAAGCCGTGAGGGTCTGGATGGGTGTTAACAGACTCAGGCTTAATCCTGACAAGACCGAGTGGCTTTGGATGTTGCCTCCCAAGGATCATGTCGACTGTCCAGTGTTGACTCTTGCAGGGGAAAATATACCCCCTTCGGAGTGGGTTCGCAACTTGGGTGTCCTCCTTGATCCACAGCTGAATTTGGAACATCAATTGATGGCTGTGGCTGGGAGGACCTTTGCACAAGTTCGCCTGTTGCACCAGTTGCGACCCTACCTGGACTGGGAGGCTCTCCTTACAGTCACTCACGCCCTTGTCACCTCACGTTTGGACTACTGCAACACGCTCTACATGGGGCTACCCTTGAAAAGTATTCGGAGACTACAGTTGGTCCAGAATGCAGCCGCGCGAGTGATAGTGGGTGCTCCTCAATACACCCACGTTACACCTATCCTCCGTGAGCTGCACTGGTTGCCTATTGGTCTCCGGGTCCAATTCAAGGTGTTGGTCATTACCTTTAAAGCCCTATATGGCTCAGGGCCAGGCTATTTGCGAGACCGCCTACTACCTCATAGTTCCCTACGTCCAGTTAGATCCCACAGGCTGGGCCTCCTTCAGGCCCCGTTGGCCAAGCAGTGCCATTTGACGGGGCCGCGGAGGAGGGCCTTCTCTGTGATGGCGCCCACGCTTTGGAATCAGCTCCCCCCGGAGATTAGGACCGCTCCCACCCTGTTGGTCTTCCATAAGCTACTTAAGACTTGGCTTTTCCGGCAGGCCTGGGGTTTATAAAACCTTACCCCTGGATGATTGTTTTTGTATTGTTGTTTTGTTATGTTTTATGTGTTTTTTTATTGTTAGCCGCCCAGAGTCCTTCAGGAGTGGGGCGGCTTATAAATTTTAAAAATAAAATAAAATAAATGATTGTCCATTAAGACTCAAGATCCCTGTCAGAGTTACTGTTTTTGAGATAGGTTTCACTTAATCTGTACCTCTATTTCTGTTTTTTCTTTCCTAAGTGTAAGACTTTACTTTTTTCTACATTGAATTTCATTTTGTTGGATAGGGCCCAGTGTTCAAGTCTGTCGAGATCCATCTGGATCTTGAACCTATCATCTGGGGTGTAGGCTATTCCTGCCAGTTTAGTATCGTCTGCAAATTTGATGAGTTCCCCTTATATTTCCTCATCTAAATTGTTTATGAGGATATTGAAGAGTACTGGGCCTAAAACGGAACCTTGGCGTATCCCACTGCTTATTTTCCTCCATGTAGATGTAGTTCCATTAAGGACTACACATTGTGTGAGATTTGTCAGCCTGTTACCAATCATCTGGTGGTGATGCTGTCTATCTCACATTTTTCTAGCTTACCAAGAAGGAGGTTGTGGTCTATTTTGCCAAATGCCTTACTGAAATCCAAATCCACTGCATTTCACTTTTGCAGAAGTGCACTACATGTAGGGTGCCTATTAATCATTGGCAGAAAGAAGAAGAGGAGAAGAACCTATTTCAAACATGGGGTGTGTGTGGCAGAGGAAGACAAGGATTTGCATTAAAAGCTACACATCCTCTTAAATTAACTGTAAGGTAGCTAAATGTTTTATGACTAAGTTCCCCATAAACAGATATTTTTCTAATTAATGATTTGCAATCTTCCAAAATCCTGGGTTTGTATCACTAAAGCAGAGGTAAAAGATATAGAACGATGTTATGGCAATGAGGGTATCTTCAAGAATCCATTACCATCTATAGATATTTGTTGGGACTTAGATGGAACAATTCACAAAGAAGAAAATATTTCTCTGTTAGAATGGAGGTTTAATGAAGTTATGATCGTCATGCCTTTTGAAAAGTTTCTGTTTGGCCGTAACAAATGAAATACAGATAAGCTGGAACTGATTAGGGGTCACATTAGAAGCAGAACAATACATCTTAGTTTGTTCACTTAGAGATGCCAAAGTTCATTCCGAAAAACGGAGCCATCCAAGGACCAGTAGGCAAACAGATTCGTATGTGATCAACACTTGTGGTAGCAAATTAAAAATGATGAGTGCCATCTGGGAAAGCTGGCAGGGAAGAAAAAACATAATGGACAGCTGCTTTCTCCCAATAATGAACACCTTTTAGATTTCAGATGCTCAGCCAAGAAGGCACACATAGCATGCTATGATATTAAATATGGTTCAGACAAATGGATCATTGCTTAATTTTGCTTCTGATATATCTTGGATATGTTTTTCTCCCCCCCCCCGCTAATATGTTTGAAAAAAACATAAGCAGCAATCTACACAGATCTCCTAAATAAATTGCTACTTTATAATGCAGGTCAAAAGAACTGGATTTTTCTATTACTTCTAACAGCCTCCTTTGCTTATTCATCCATATAACAAATTTAAAATCCTCTCAAACCTCTGAAAAGATTGTAGCGCATTGTACAAAAAACCCCACAATATGTTAGCATAAAAATGTAAAAGCCATTGGGATAGGCGACATGTTGATCTGATCTAGCATTCTGGTTTCACAACATTTCAAATAAATGTTTAAGCAGGATCTGAGTATAAAAGGTTAGAAAGCTAAGGTGGTGTGGTTAAGCTGCTGGACTAAGTGCAGGAAGATCCAGACTCTACTCCACTCTCAACCACAGGTGGTCTTTGGGTGACTTTGGGACAGTTGGTCTTTCTCATCCAAAACCATCTCACAACATTGTTGTGGTGGAGAACATGTGGGGATGGGAGACCTCGTATACTACTTTGAGCTCCTGAATGAAAGCCCAAGAATAAAAAAAATAAAGAAATGCAGGTAACCATCTTTTGTTAATATAACTCTTTTGAACGCTACCAGTACTGATGCTACTACATAAACTAGAGAGGCAATCAGCAGCCCAATTTCCCATTTTGGGGAAGGTGACGGATGCGCAGCTTCAAAAGACCCTGGAACAATCAGATTATCTAAATTTTTTCCAGTCAGGGTTCAGTACTGAGTGAGTACTGAACCCTGTGTTATGGAGATCACATAATACTGGGACAGCATCAGGAGTATTTGTGGATGTGAGTGGAGAATCTATTTTGCCCCACCTAGATCTCTTAGTGGCTTTCTGATCATGTATCATGGTGTCTTTCTGGATTGGTTTAGGGTGCTGAGGAGGGGGGGAATGTTACTGTTTTGCCCTCCTTCCTCTTTGGCTGGTTCTAGCTGATGTTGATAGGGGAGGAAGAGCTCTAACCCTAAGCCCCTTCCATGTGTGGTGACTCGGGACCCATTTTTTTTGTAGTATAGTGAGCAAAATTGGTTGCAGTATTCCAGGTGTGGCCTCACTAGGGTTTTATAAGTGGTACTAATACTTTGCATGATCTTGATTCTATGCCTCAGTTTATACAACCCAGGATTGTATTAGCTTTTTTGGCTGCAGCTGCACATTGCTGGCTCATAGTCAAGTGATCATCTACTAGGACTCCAAAGTCCCTCTCACAGTACAACTTTTACAAAATCTTATTCATTGGAAATTTGATTTCTTACATTTCTTTCTCTCCCATCACACTGAGAAAAATCAGGACACTGGAGCAATATAATTATTTAAATTCCCCTCTTTCCAAAAATTAACTACAATTCTTGCAGAGCAAATTTTAATACTTCTTAAGGCTTAGAGAAAAAAATAGAGAGGGTGTGGGTTGGGTTCCTGTTGCTGAAGGTGTCATTGCTGAAATTACATTGGCCTTTTGTTTTTTAACTGTCACATGCAATTCCTCTGAAATATAATTCCTGATTTGCTGGCTTCATTAAGTATTCACAAGTAATTTTAAACTTGAATTATCAGTGGCAAATCCATCATTTATTGAAAGAAACATTAAGACACTAATAGACTATGACTATGGCTCGGGATGAAATAAGACAGGAAGGTTTGAGGGTTGGATACAGAAGGGGAAAATCCATTTTGCTCACTGAAACTTCCCTATGTAAGATCACGTAGCTTAGCACAAGTCTGTTTAGCTGAGATTCAAAAAGATGTTGTAAACTTGTAAATGGAGATGGTGTGTGTGTGTGTGCCTATGCATGAGAGAGATCACTGAGCTTCCGGCTTGTTTGAAAGCTCCTTCTCAAATATGGTATAAATAACTCCAGGAAAAATTCTATACCCTATTTTTATTCACAAAAAGTCCCAATTTACACTAATGCAAAAATAATCTGTTTCTTTAACACCAAAATATGAAGCTGATGGTAATTTGCTTAAAGCACCGATCTCACTTCTTATCGAGTTCAAGGTGGCTCTTAATACTTTTGATAAATATATGGAAAACTAGGTTTCTACAAGGCACAGTTGAAACAGCCTGAAGAGAGACACGGGAATTTGGAGCAATAATTATACAGACATATCCAGTATAATTACTGCTCTAAATTCCCTGCACCCACATCTGGAGTAAGTGGAGTGGATTCAAGAATCTACTTGTTTTTATTTGACCAAACCTAAGAACCCTAACTCTGGTCTGTCTGATTGCTACCAAATGCCAATTGATCAACCCCAGTTATGGGCTCATGCTTGGTTCAGGAGCCCATCATGCAACAAGTTATGGTTCAGACATACCGGGGATGCTCTGCTATCCCACAGCCATAAAGCCCCACACATCTACAATTCATTATGAGAATTCCTTCTATGGACAATGGGAAGCCAATGTCCTGCTTAGGTGACTGAGTGGCCTGTTCTATCAATCAGTAACAAAATAAAAGTAATTTAGTAGTTCTGAACAGCATCAGCGGGTGGCTAGCGTGGAAGAGCAAGCTGCTTAGAAAAATTGCAGGCATTTGTGCTGCCTTCCCCACCCTACCCCTACCAGCAGCAGCACAATTTGCCAATTAAACTGCAACCTTGACAAAAGTGTGACAGAAGACTTTGTTTTGGAAGGTCTGCAGCCACCAGGAAGCACAGTAAAGCAGCTGAATAAAAGAAGGTGGTTTTCCTTTAGAGCAAATGAATGGCCCAGAAGAAAAGAACTATAGAGGCAGAGCAGGGAAAAGTGCAAGCATAAAAGCATAATATGGAAAGTTCTAAGTACTCAATGTGCTGGCCAGTAGCAGAGAAGGAAAAACTAAAGGAAATTCCAGAAAGGAATTAAGGCAGAATAGTGTATGTACAAAGAAAACACAGTTATGTAATAGCATTATAGAGAATAGTAGTGTAATAGTAATTGAATAGTAAGTATAGTAATTGTAATATTTATAATAATAATTAGGGTAGTAATATAAAAATAATAGAAGTAGGATAGAATAGTGACAATAGAAAGCAGTCGCATATAGGCTTGTAGGTTTCCTATTTCACTTTTGTATCTTGGATTTTTTTTTTTTAAAAAAAAACTTTTCTCAGCCCTTATGTGAAGATCAAAAAATAAATAAATCCCACATTTAGAATCCGGTGCTTTTGGGGCTCTTGAGTCTGAGTCAATCTAATTGGATAGTGTTTAAAGTAAGAACCCATGACAGGAAAGATTAATTTGGAGGCAGGGAAGTATGCAAGACGTCCATTTTATCAGCTCCGTTTTATTTTAGGCTTAATTAAAAATGCTGACATCCTCTTTAAAGCTGGGTTTCAACATGGGGATTCTGAAAAGTCTTACCTTCACACATATAATTCTATTTGCTCACTTGGGATGAGTTGGCAAGCCATTCACCACTCACCTGGTAGACTGGTGGGCAGGCATAGGAAAACCTTGTTGGCCCAGTGACGGTTAAAGCATTTATTTCATTAGCCTTTTAATCTGAGAAGGGAAAGCTTTTGTGTGCTCAGTTCCTGAAATGTCATATACTCCTGTTACTCACACTGAAGTAATTAATAGATTGTTTAATGGAGATATTCCTTTCCTCATAAATGCATTCCCTTACATCAGGGGTCTTCAAACCTGGCCCTTTTATGACTTGTGGACTTCAACTCCCAGAATTCCTCAGCCAGGCATGCTGGCTGAGAAATTCTGGGAGTTGAAGTCCATGTCATAAAAGGGCCAAGTTTGAAGACCCCCTGCCTTACATGTTCTGTCCAATGGCTGCAGGAAATTTACTCAGAAAATTTCTGACTAAAAGGAAGGTGACATCACACAGGTGCCCTTGGGCCAGTCCTGGCTCTGGGCTTTACTGGTGAGATGGGGAGAAGAAAAGCCTATATAAATATAAGCTAGAGCTCCAGCCAGGTGGGATTCCAGTAATACAATACTCAAACTATGAGCATTAAAGATTTAGAAAGCCATCCAGTATCAGGTGATACGGGCAATGACAAGACTGAACTTCCTTTGAATCTTGTAAAGATACCTACCTCCTCCTCTGAAAAACTTCCCCAAACTAAACTAAAAACTAGTTGCTTAATATCCTGAAGGTTACCTATACTGATATTTGAAGTAGGTATATGGATTTAATGGCATGCAAATAGAAGCTTATTCCAGTGTGAAAAAGCATACAAGATGTTTACAAGTTTTAAAGACATGTATGGGGAAAAGCCTCAGGAATCTGCCAGGGCTAATTTTACAGAAGAAATGGAAATGTAACTTATAATGTAAAGACACAAAAAAGGAAAATATTAAAAGAAAGGAAACCTTCTGTGTGGATAAACAAGTGGATGGTAATCAAGTCCATTACTCATTTTAAATGAGCTGAGATTGAATTCCCTCAGCCATACCATATGTCTTCCATATAGATCTATTTAAGCAAAATTAGCTGCTGGGCAAGAGTTTGTGCTACTTTTAAAAAGTGACCTTTTTAAAAAACTGACATCTGCATTTTCAATGGCTATGCTTTGGATGGAGCAAAGTCGAACAAAGTTACTGGTAAAAGTTTTCAGAGATATGTCCTACAGAAGCTCTGCCTCCAAGAAACCTCAATCTACAAAAGGGATGGGTAGCTATGACAACCTTATGGCTGATCTATGGACTTAAACTCCTGGAATTGGTCTTGATTTTTTAACCCAATCCTATTTTTGCATGTATACAGTTCTGGATCACAACAATATGAGATATAATTAATAATCTTATCTGAAAATATGTCTGGACTTCCTCAGAAGAAGGTAAGCAGTAACACTTTCTAAAGGGGAGACAAATTCCAGTGGAGCTACTTTTTTTTTTAAAAAAAAAAATCTTCCTTTTAAAGACAGTCAACAACAAATGTGGAGAAGTTTTCTTTTTTATTATTTTGTATTAAGTGTTTATGTCTACCCACATATATATTTAAATCTCATTTTCCTGTTTTTAGTTATTCTTTTTTAAATAAATGTTTTATTAGGTTTTATAAGGGTGGGGAAGGGATAAGGTCGGTATGAATATTGGATGGGGTTGGGGAATGGGATTGGGATAAGGGTAGGAATAAATACAATAGTGGGGTTACCCCCAACAAAAATTCAACACTTTAGCAAGCAGGCTATCGTCCGGGTACAAATATTAAATGACAGTAATTAATATAATACTAAACAGTTATAATCACTGATAATAACAATAATCACAAAAATAAAGTTTAGTCAGTAAATATCATTCATCATGTTAAATTTCACCATCCTTTCTCGCTCTAACGTGTTGCTAACCATTGATAAAATTTTTCCTATGTTTTGAAATAAACTGAATCTTCTTTCTCTTTAATCTCTAAAGTTAATCTATCCATTTCTGCACATTCTAGGATTTTCGTGATTATAATCTGGTCAGGTTTTCATTTTTCCAAAATTGGGCAAATACTATTCTTGCAGCTGTCAATACATGTAATATTAAATATTCATTCTCTTTTCCATAATTAAGGCCTAATATTTCTAACAAAAACAGTTCTGCTTAAATTCTATCTGTATTTTAGTCATCTTTTCCAGCCATGTATGGATCTTAAACCAAAATTTCTTTGCATTAGGACATATCCACCAGATATGATAATACGTACCTGGTTTCTGTTTACATTTCCAACACATATTCGATATACTTTTAAACATTTTCGCTAATCTAACTGGTGTCATATGCCATCTAAAAAACATTTTATATACATTTTCTTTGTATGAAGCTGCTTTAGTAAGTCTAATATTTCTATCCCAAAGCTTTTGCCAGTCTTCTAAGTATATAGAGTATCCAAAATTTTTTGCCCACGCTATCATTGTTTCTTTTACTTGTTCTTCTTCCATCTTCCAACTTAGCAGAAATTTACAGAGTTTCTTAATCAGGTTTTCATCCGTTTTCAAAAGTGTTTTATAAAGTAATGTCTGTTCTTTATAAAATTCCATTGATTTTGCATCTTTTTCATATCTTGTTTGGATTTGCAAATAAAACCACCATGTTAAGTCAATACCTTGTTGTTGAAGAGCTTGCCTGTCTTTAAGTTTTCTGTCCTTGTCCAAAATGTCTTTGTAAGTAACAAGTTTATCATAGTTAATTAAATTTGGGTAAGCAAATGCTTCCATTGTTGAAAGCCACTCAGGTATTTTCATATAAATTTTGTGTTTAATTCTCTCCCACTCTGGAAGTAGTATGTTCCTTATGGTGTGGTTTTGAAAATATTTATGTACTTTACTTTTCCCATACCACAAGAATGCATGCCAACCCAGTTGCAGATCATGTCCTTCTAAGTAAAGGAGTAGTTTATTTCTCAGTGTAATCCATTCTTTAAGCCAAAGCAGGATGGTTGCTTGGTCTGTTTTTAGTCATTCTTAATGAACCTGTTTGAACAGAACTGGCTTGACCAGTCCCTAAAGAATTTGCATACAAGATCATTCATTTGCATTACACCATCTACGAATCCATCTTTCTTGTTGTTGCTATCAAATATTTTACTGGAATTAGATTTACATAGGAAACATTGAACTGCTTTCCTTTAAAAAAAATGGATTGACCCCAAAATTTGGATGGTAGGAAGAAATGTGGAGGATGACAGCATACAAGCCATGTCAGGATGCATGCAAGCAACTTTGCTGATACATGTAAATAGAGTATATCTGAAATACACAGTGTCTGAACCAGCTGTTAGAGTGGGCTTTAAAAATTACTGCTCCTGCTGGTAAAATATTGGAGAGGGGGCTTCTCTGGCTATAAGGTGGTCCAGATCAACATGTGGTTCCTCTCCTCTATCAACATGCTCTACTGGACTTACCTAAAGGAAATGTGGACAACACCTTATCCTGAGAAGCAACATTGATAATCATTTTAATTTCCTTATTGCCCAAGGTAATCTGGGGGACTGTTTGAAATCAAAATGATGGAGCTATATATTTACGCAGTATCTTCTCTGAATCAGAGAAGGTATTTGAAATATTTGAATATTAAGCTATGAGGAAATTATTACAATACAGCCATTGATTCCACATTGCCATTTTATAGGTGTCTGCTACTGGAATTGGGAAGGTTTTCTACTTAGCTCTGCTGGAAAAATATCCCAAAATGAGTTGGAAATCAACAGTCTAGCTTAACTAGTGGTCTGACTCATTACAAGCTATACCAGAAACATGATGCCAGCCAGTTCGATTGAACTGTAATTCATATAATACTGCAAACCACCTATTCTAGCTAAATGCAGTATGTCTAAAAGGCACCAGATTAGGGA
The DNA here is from genome assembly GCF_016545835.1 of Crotalus tigris. Lineage (NCBI taxonomy): Eukaryota > Metazoa > Chordata > Lepidosauria > Squamata > Viperidae > Crotalus > Crotalus tigris. Next base: position 4,938,901 of record NW_024100214.1, read on the forward strand.
AGGTTGTTCTAAATCCATCACGTACACCCATATTCTTGAAGCAAGCAGCCAGTTGTGAACAGTGTAGACATATGTTTTATATTTGCTACAGATAATTTGAACCTACAATATTTTTAGGAATTAATCTTGTCTTCATTTGTGTCAAATAAATCTAAAATGGAAATCTTGATATTAATAACATTTTATACTGCCGCCTGCTCAAGGACCTTGTTATGTTAAAAATGTAAAATAAATTAAATTTAGAGGATTCATTTTCTTAATTAATAATTTCTCATCTAAAAAAGGAAGCTTAAGATTGTGCCTTTAAACTCATAACTGCCTTAAAGCTTCCTCTACTCTCCCTCCCTCTTGACTCTATATATTTAGAGAGATTTCACAAAACTTAAATTGCAATCATTTTCTTTCACGAATTTCAATATTTTTTCCCTAGTCAGAAAAACAAGATTTTACCAGTAGGGTGAAGGCCATCATCAGTAGACCTGCTTAAGAGTAATTAAAGAATAAGTACAATAAGTAGAAAATGCTCATTGGTACACTTCTGGGAGAAAAACAGATTTTTTTTTTCAAAAATAGATAAGATTTGGATTTCTCAGACATTGGCTAATAATGTTTATAGAGTGGAGATATTTCCAAACATTTTTCACATCACAATCCAGTGATTTTAATTTTTAAAACAAAAAAGAATCTTTTAGGTGGAGACTGGATGTGATGTTGTTATAAAACGAAATGGAAGTAGAGGATTGCAAGAAAAAAAAATAAGATTTTGATATGATGCTCCTCAATCCCTACATGGCATGCATGAGCAAGAGAGAAAATTGATGTCCTCTACCCTCTTCCCTGGGACCAAAGGCCATCGAATAAAGTTGATTGAAAGGAAATTTAAAGCTGGCAAAAGAAATTAATTTTTCTCATTGAACATAATTAACCTGTTGAGTTTGTTGCTAGAAAATATAGAGGTAGCCACGATAAAGAAGTCTATCAAGGCAAGTCTGATCCATGTAGACTATTCTAATATTCTTGTGATCAAGGCAACCACAATTTGTTTTATAAGCAGACCTTGGGGTTATATAGGTCACATAGTTCAATCTGTTATTTGCTGATAAATTAATATCTAATTTCACTTTAGTTAGCATCCAGCACTCTCCCAAACAATCCCTACATCCAAATCAGAGCAAACAGACACACCACTCAGTTCAGCTAACAAAAATATAGTGTTTAAGTGTTTATTAATAAACATCACCAAAAATCAAAACAGTTAATTGGGAAAATGGAATAAAAGACACTCTCTCTCTCTCTCTCTCTCTCACACACACACACACACACATACACACACACACACACTGCGTGCGCACACCACACACACACACACACACACACACACACACAGACGCAGCAAGAATTTGTATTATCCATGTATCTAAATAGCAAAAGGCACTGAAATTTCCAGAGCCACTGGAAACAATAGAGCGGGCAACTAGAAGGTTAGCTTTTGGTTACTTCATCCTTCATCCTTTTATGTACATAAAAGCAGGAGAATAGGCATGTGAAGAAGGACACCAGCTAATCCCTCCTCTAGTCTGCACCACTTAAAGAAACAATTTGGTGATTTGGGATTGTAGCCAATACTATCAGTGTAAAAAATCTATAGCTAAATTATCCCCAGGCATGGCTTTCCAGCTTCTATGTGAAGATCTCTAGTGAGGATAGTTTACCACAACAAAGTGTAATTGATTCTTTTTCTTATCTTCTTAATGTTCAAATAAAATCTGTTATTTAAGTCTCTAAAGTCTAGTTCTGTCCTCTGGAGTGCCAGAGAATGGGTCTCTGCCTTCTTGTTTTGCATCAGACACAGAGAATATGCCAACCATTACACCTCAGTTTTCTAACCTCATGTGTCACCTAATGAATAATCACTGGAGAAATTACCATCGCATTCAATGGGCAGAGAGAGCAAATGGGGCAATTCACAGGATATTGTGCTGAATTTCTTCCCCCATTCCTAGGTTTATATTCTGAAACTGTTGCAAAATGTAGAATACAAGAATAAGAAAGAAATAGGACTTTTTAAATGGAAGGCATTTGAAAGGCAGTGATCAGACCTGGGTATCAGGGAGGAACCTGCAAAAAATTCAAGGACCTGCAAAGTATAATCCATGACTAATGACAACTGATTGGATTCCAACTGGGTACCCAAGAGATAGCCAACAAATTGATGTCATACAGCTGCTCTTTACTAGTTCTGAGAAACAGGAAACAATCCATCATCTCTTCTTCAGCTACATAGTTATCTTGGATGAGCAAAACTGACACTTTCCAGAACAGGGAAAAGAACATATTGTCATCCTTTTTTATTTATTTTTAAAAAAGCCATTCTCCATCACCACTGTGTTCATCTGTGATAACAACCCTCATTATGAAAATATTGCCTGTGCTACCCGAATCTCAATCAGGGCTCAAGCAAAGCTGCAGCCTCTGACGATGAGACAGCTTTCCACCTGGCATTTGTGCCCTGGCATCTGATTCCTGAGTGGCTCAAACTCCTGGTGGGTAGCAGCAGGACTGGCTTAGTGAATATTTACTTATATCAGTGGTTCTCAACCTGTGGGTCGGGACCCCATTTGGGGTTGAACGACCATTTCACGGGGGTCGCCAAACAACGCAGTCTGTCATTTTTTTCCCCTTTTCCTTAGCTGTGCTACTCCCTTTTATTCTAGTGGCTTTCAAAAGCCAATAGGAATTGTCCAGGCTGTCTCTGCCCTGCTGAGCCCGCCAAAAGTCCCATTCTGCAAACGGTGCTGCATCAGTTGAGTAGTCCTCGACTTACGACCGGTTGAGTAGTCCTCGACTTACAACCGGTTGGGGGGGGGTCGCGGCATTAAAAAGGTTGAGAACCACTGACTTATATGTTCTGATATTTCCAATACATTTAGAAAAGTATTTTCCTTCTGTTCTCTTCTTTTGCCTCTTCCCCTCATTCCCATGGCCAAATAACTGCTTGTCAGTTGTGTGTCTCCTTTGTTGGATTCCTCTGTCCTTGGAAAGTTTTAAACTCTCTTTTGTTAAAGTGCATCAGGTAAGTTTTTGCCATCTGCAGTTTTCATTACTACACAAATCGTGCAACCACACTCTTTTCCTTTAGTGCTCCAAAAGTACATCACTTTTCCTGAATCTTCAACTGCATGTCTGCTTTTAAATTTCTCTTCAATTATTTTAGTTAATTGCAGTCTTATTATAGCTTTTAAAAAGTCTAGGAAAGAAAAACCAATGCTTTTAAGTGGGGGATCGAACTAACATCTGTTTCCCTGTCTCCCTCATTAATCTCTTGGGTAGGGGTAGGGGGGGAGGTAGAGTAATCTCTTCTTTCTCCCCAAAGGACTTTGGTATTTTAATTTTTCACAATTTCTTCTAATTTAAATATTTTACAGCATTTATTACCTAATGCTTTAATTTGCATTTCTTATAGAATCTGCCAAGTGAGAATCTGAAAGCGTCATTGCCTTTAAAAAGATTAATACATGCTGATTCTATGTCATCTTGTAGCTAGGAGACGTTTTAGGGAAAAGAATGAGAAGTAGTGGTTGCGTTCATATAATTCCTTTGATATAGTTAACTTATTTACATGCTTTTCTGCTTTTTCGCAATATCCTGAACCATAAATGAACCAAAAGGATGAATTTCCATTAGTTGCTATACCAATCTAACCCAACTTAGCATGTTGTGTGAATACATCTTGCTCTTCTTTCAGCTGGCACTCTTCAAGTATCTTCTTCAACCTGGGATATTGAGTATTTTTGGAAAAAAATATAGTGGGAACAAGTTTGAAATGGATTTATTAATGACTAGAAGGATTTGTCGCAAGACTAAGAAAAGCCTCAAGATTTTCCTTCTTTTTGCTCCTTGGAATTCTCCCTTTTTCCAGGGGGGTCAGCCTTGATGTTCCAATGTAGATCAAGCAATATAACATAGTTGAAAGAAGTCAAGACAATCCTTTATTTATCAAATTTTCTTATTGCCTTTTCTTCTAAAATGGCACTCTGTTCTGTCCCAGCCTACGTGAGTCCTTGTTAAGCTCAGAAAGAGAAACCCCTCTTCCAACAAGCAGGCTGGAACCATAGGGAAAAAACCAATCCCCTTTTATTATTCACAGACCTGAGTCAATGTCCAAGGCAAACAAATACAGTTCACAGAAATTCAATCCTCAACACGAACGGTTGCCTTTGGCAACCAGCACCTCCCACACTTTCCCTTTTATTATGCAGCCAAGGCGTGGCTTCCTAACGCCTTCTCCTTTGCCTTTGGAGCCGGCCCATTGCATTCCTCTGTCCTCTCTTTTCTTGCCAGCGTTTTCGTGCATCCTGGATATCTCCCAGCTGTGATTCATCACTGTCCAAATCAGACTCCCTGCACAGCTGTGTGTCAGCCTGAGCGCCAGTAGAGGGGCCAGGCTCCTTGTCAGACTGTAACTCTTGGAGCTCCTCAGAGTCTTCCTCTGACTCTGATGTCACTCCAGGCACCTCCTCCTCCTCTCATTCCTCAGACTCAGCTGCCAGATCCACAGGCTGGCGAGGAATCACAACACACTCAACATATCTAGCCTTTCCCAAGCTGTATTTTAACTGGCCAGCCTTTCTGGCTTATGAGTATTAAGAATTGAGGTTTGTCATCGGGTCCAGTGTCTGTAATCAGACACTGTTTTAGAAATTAATTCTTTTAAAGTGCGAGGATTTTGGTCCGATGCAAAGTTATTACTCTGAACACAGGTTTGTCCATTGAAAAAATGAGAAGCCCTTACAGTATATCAAGACCAAAGTTAGACTTTGAGCTACGGCTCAATGGTCTGACAAATTATAAGGCAATTTCATAAGTTCATATCATAGAGTACAGAGAGAAGTTTGGTCTTCCTCTCCAATCCCCAAATCTAACTTATTCTTAAATCCATCATGTTATGTCCCTATAACAGAATATAATGTATCAAGGACAAAGTACACATAAAGAAAAAATTGTCAGGTGGGTTACAGCAGTTTATACTACAGATGTGCCCAGTGCAATCATACCTTATACTGTAGCTTTGTCTGTTCACATCCATCTCCACAAAAAAAATCTGTAAATGTTTTTGCAGAAATAATAGAAATGCTAACCAAAAACAAGCTCATAACACTCGCTCAGCTGCATTCAACAGAACATTCACAAACATGTTACTGGGAACTCAAAAATTATACCTCAAATGAGAGGATCTATTGGTGAAGTCTAGTGGAAAGTATTATGGCAAGTAAAGAACTTCCTGGTTTTTTTAAAATAGATGATTTTGCTTATCTTGCAGAACACAAAAGTAAGCAGAAGAGCTGGAAATTTTGGATCCAGGCAGATGGAGATATAGTGTACCATTCAAAAGCTATACCCTCACACCCTTTCAATAGCTACCAGCCCTTTTAGAATGTCTCCATGGCCATTGGCTAACCTACCTTTCTGCATCTCTGAGATAACATTAAATGACTTATAAAGTAAGTTCCACTGAGTTCAGTGGCTTTACTCATAGGTAACTGAATAAAAGGCTGCAGCCAAAATAATATAAGCTATGGAAATCTTCTACATACTAATAATTCAGGAACAGTAATAGAATATTTTTCCCCCTTTTTGTATAAATTAGAAAAAACATCAAGGGAAACCTTACTAAGGGATATTTAGCTGTTTGTCTTAAAAATATTAAATGGCTGACACAAATATACAACAAGGACCAGAAATAAATTTATTCTTATGATGTAAAGGAAAGATATCTAAATTGGAATTGTATTGATTGGGCCTAGCACTGCCATTTTTAATTCCTTTTTTTATTTTTCAATTTATCAAAATATAATTGCAATTTTATGGTGGCCATAAATAAAAGCAGTCAATAAAAAGCAACTACTCCTTATCACCACAGAATGTTAGTTGAACAAGGAGATAATTATATTTTTACAGTTATAAATCTTGTAATATTGAGTGGTATGAAAATGCTGTCTCCTTGCTAAGGGGAAAATCCCCCAGAAAACTAAATCTGGATCCCATATGAAATACTACACCCAAGCTAAAATTATACAGAATCATTGTTTCATAGCCACCACTCCCAAATTCACAAATGAAATAAATACAGTTATGTGGCACTGGAATCAATGGGACATGTTGGCTAAAACTAATATGTCTGATTAATGGAGATGTGTATACTTTTTTCGCAATGGAGTTTTGTTGTTTTTAACCACTTAGTTGTGTCCAACTCTTGGTGACTTTATATGCAAGTGCTCTCCATGCTACCTTATTAAGCACAGCTTCTTTCAATTGTTATATGTTCAACTTTGCATCAGAGTTGATGTTATCAAGCCAGCATGTTTTTTGCTTGCACCCTCTTCTTTTTTCCATAAACTATTCCAATGGAATTTTAACTTGGACCTATTGATCTTGGACCCTGACCTCTCCAGGGTTACTAAACTCTCTTTGAAAAGGCATTATTGGAACTCAACATTATGCAAGCTCAAGAAATAGAACAAAGTCAAACTAGTGTCTTGGACTTTAAGAGAGCTGATTTCAATAAACTTACAGAGAGCTTGGGAAGGATTCTATGGATGAGAATCCTCGAGGGGAAAACAACCCAAGAAACTTGGGAAACTTTGAAAAGTGTTATAAAAGCCCAGTCTAGCACAATACCAATGAAGAAGAAAAATAAGAGTTCTCAAAAGAAACCAGCATGACTGCACAAATAACTCTGATAAACTGAAAGATTGAAAAGACAAGTATAAAAATTGAAGAGAAGGGCATATAACTAAGAAAATAGCCTGAGTCTGCAAAGATGAGATCAGGAAAGCTAAGGCTCAAAATGAACTAAGGCTTACGTCAAAAGTAAAAAATAACAACAACAAAAAAGCTTCTTTTAACATGTAAATAGCAAGAAAAAAGTCAAGGGAACAATTGGTCCATTAATGGGAGAAAATGGCAAGAAGGTGACATTCTGTAAGGGGAAAGCAGAGCTGCTTAACTCATTTTTTGCATCTGTCTTTACACAAAAGGAAAAAAAACAGTCCAACCTATCAAAAAATATTGTAAAATGCAGATTAGTAATGCAAGTCCAAATAAGCAAGAAAATGGTAATAGAACACCTATCCACTCTAGACAAGTTCAAATCACCAGGACCAGATAGATTATACCCCAAAATTCTGAAGGAATTGGCAGATGTGATCTCAGAACCAGTGAACTATGTCTTTCAAAAAATCTGGAGCATTTGGGAACTACCACAGGACTAAAAAAAGGGCTGATGTAGCTCCCATCTTCAAAAAAGAGGGGAAAATGATCCAGAAAACTACAGACCTATCAGCCAGATATTAATACCTGGGAAGATTCTGGAAAAGATATCAAGCAACGAATCTGTGAACACCTAGAGGCAAACAAAATCATATCCAGAAGCCAACATGGGTTTGTCAAACTAGATCATGCCAGACATATCTTATTGCATTCTTTGACAAAATGACAAAATTAGTGGATCAGCAAAAGGCTGTGGGTATAATTTACTTGGATTTCAATAAGGCATTTGATGAAGTAGACCACAATCTACTACTTGATAAGATAGAAAAATGTGGGTTAGACAGCATCACCATCAGATTGATCCGTAGTTGGCTGACCGGCTGTACTTAGCATGTGGTCCTCAATGGAACTGCATCTATATGGAGGAAAGTATGAAGAAGGATACTCCAAGGCTATGTCTTAGGCCCAGTACAATATCTTCATCAATGATTTGGATGAGGGGATAGAAGGGAAACTCATCAAATTTGCAGACGACACCAAGCTGGCAGGAATAGTCAACACTCCAAAAGATAAACTCAAGATACAGAAGGATCTTGACAGACTTTAACACTGGGCCCTATCTAACAAATTGAAGTTCAATAGTGAGAAAAATAAGGTTCTACTTAGGCAAGAAAGACTAAATGCAGAGGTATAGATTAGGTGGTACCTGGCTCAATAGTAGTAACTATGAGGGGGATTGTTTTGTCACATTTTGTCAGAACTCTCTGCTATGACCTGTCCAACTTGGGTGGCCCTGCATGGCATAGCTCATAGCTTCATTGAGTTACACAAGCCCCTTCACCACGACAAGGCAAAACCGGTCAGTCCTAGAGGAGATCAACCCTGACTGCTCTTTAGAAGACCAGATCCTGAAGTTGAAACTCAAGTAACCTGGCCACCTAATGAGAAGGAAAGACTCACTGGAGAAGAGCCTAATGCTGAGAAAGATTGAGGGCAATAGAAGAAGGGGACGACAGAGAATGAGGTGGCTGAATGGAGTCACTGAAGCAGTAGGTGTGAGCTTAAATGAACTCCAGAAGATGGTAGAGGATAGGAAGGCCTGGAGGAACGTTGTCCATGGGGTTGTGATGGGTCGGACACGACTTCGCAACTAACAACAACAACATGAGGGGGATCTTAGAATCCTAGTGGACAATCACTTAAATATTATCCAGCTGCAGCTACCAAAGAAGCCAATGCAGTGCTAGGCTGCATTAACAGAGAGATAGAATCAAGATCACATGAAGTGTTAATACCACTTTATAATGCCTTGGTAAGATCACACTTGGAATATTACCTCCAGTTTTGGTCACCATGATATAAAAGAGATGGATACTCTAGAAACAGTGCAGAAAAGAGCAATAAAGATGATTAGGGGACTGGAGGCTAAAACATACAAAGAACAGTTGCAGGAATTGGGTATGTCTAAGTTAATGAAAAGAAGAACTAGGGATGACATGATAGCAGTGTTTCAATATCTCAGAGGCTGCCACAAAGAAGAGGGAGTCAAGCTATTTTCCAAAGCACCTGAAGGCAGGATAAGAAGCAATAGATGGAAACTAATCAAGGAGAGAAGCAACCTAGAACTAAGGGGAAATTTCCTGACAATTAGAATAATTAATCAATGGAACAATTTGCTCCAACACTGGAAGTTTTTAAGAAGAGAATGGACAACCATTTGTCTGAAATGGTATAGGGTTTCCTGCCTGAGCAGGGGGTTGGACTAGAAGACCTCCAGGGTCCCTCCCAACTCTGTTATTCTGTTATGATCTGAAAAATAAGATAACAGAAGATAGATAAGCAAATTAGCATTTTCCCTTTGTTGGTTTATATTAAACAACCAAGCTTAGAAAGTACCAAGGACTCGTCAAATCCTGGTAGTTTTCTCCCCAGATATAATCAATGTAATTGAAAGAACTGGTTAGACTATGCTCTTTTTAATTTTCATATTACCTTCCGGCCCGACTAATAAAAGTATTACAAATACACTACTCGTTGCCAAGCATGCTTGCCAGAAGAGGATCTAAGGTGTCTCTGTGTTGTCTTAACCCTCTGCCCCTGCTCCAAGCTGTTAGATAATTAAATACCATATGGCATATGCCTTCAGTCTGTCCTCTCCAAGAATGAAACTTCACCACGTGCAGTTGCACTTGGTTGTACATGTTCAGGTTTTAGCAAATCTGGATGACAATTGCAGCAACTGATACACTGGGCTATTCTGTTCCACATGGAAAGTGTGAACATATCTTTTCTTTCATCATGATGATGTTACCAAGTTTGGGTAATGAAATTGCAAGGTCCCCTCATTTCAACCCTGAATTATAAATATTCTCTTTTAACAGTTACATACAGCACCCACAGCAACTATTTTTATTCATGGTATATCTTGGAAGTGACCTAGACAAAAGCCAATATCTAATCCAGTGGTTCTCAACCTGTGGGTCGGGACCCCATTTGGGGTCGAACGACCATTTCACGGGGGTCGCCAAACAAGGCTGTCCGCCATTTTTCCTCCTTTTCTTTGGCCATGCCCCTGGCACCCGATGATGTATAAGTGGTTGGGGGTCACCACAACATGGAGAACTGTATTATGGGGACGCGGCATTAGAAAGGTTGAGAACCACTGATCTAACCAAATAAGGTTCTGCACTGTCTCAAAAAGTCTATTGAAGAAGGGACTAAAAAAAAGGCCAGCAGGAAACTAAATTCTTCTTTCTTCCTTTTCAGGGGTTTAAGAGTAATTCAGGTGACATCTAGTCCACACCCTTCTGATGAATAACTCCATGGTAGTCAAAGAATTGTCATGAATTTGGGCTTTAGTTAATCAGAGAGTAATATCGAAGTTGTGTTATATAGTCCTAGACTGAGAGCTGAATTACAACACAGGACTTTGCTCATAATTTTAGAAATAGTAAGAACAAAAGGAAAATGCAAATAGCAAATGTTATTGTTGAATTAAAATAAAGGAATACCTTGGCTTCAAATTGGATTTTTTAAAGTAGTTAGTTGGAGCATATTATTTGCACTGAAGGCTGTCTAGTGAGAGATGCTGGTTACTCTCCATGGGTCCATTTATATCTCCAAAACATGAGCATTCATTGTATAGTCTGTTTTGTATATACAAAACTGTTAAAGAGTTAGTTCACTGTCAATACATAACGTTGGCTTAAATGTACAGTGACACTTCGAAAATGCCCTTGGAATGAATAAAAACATGCTGTCTGTTTCAATATATAATCCTAACCATTCGGTTTCATTTTATGCAACCACCATCATCCTGATGGTGAATTGTGCCTCAGTTATTGAATTTATTTCAATAGGTTGCAAAAAATTGTTTTCATGGTAAGCTGTTTCTTGCTCTTGGACTTGACTACCTAATTTTGAAAGAGGATATGAGAGGAACCGCACAGATAAATATGCACAATGATGTGATACATTTGCTAAAATCCATGTAAACTAGTTTTTGGTATTACTATTGTTTTTATTGTTATTATGTGGCATGCACAGTAAAATCAAAAGGAAGAAGTATTGCTCTTAGCCCAATCTGTCTCATAGCATTTTTCTCCTTAGAGAAAGAACCATGCATGTTATCCTGAAGATGTACAGCAGAGATAGGTAACCTGTGGCCTTCCAGATGTTGTTGAATAATAACTCTCAGCAAATCTATCAGGCAGACCAGTGGTAAATGATGAAAGAATCAGCAACCTCTGGTGACTACACAGGTTGCCCTACAATGTCTTAGACTTAGAGGGAAATTATCATACTACATCAGGTAAAAAGAGAAATAAAGGTAGATTAGTCTGACCAAAATAGCTGAATTAAACCAAATACATGTTATGAATAACTTATGTTTCAGTAAAAAATATAATTTACACCAGTCAATGAAGACTGCATCAAGTCTAAGACATTATCCTAAAATAAATTCTATATCTATACCTAGAATATAGCTAGCCTAAGTACCTGATTTATCGAAGGTTGACTACATGTATTCAAATTCTTCTATGGAATGTCTTGTTTTTTTTAAGATATGATGAATCAAATGCAAGCTTGTATACTTAATTTGTAAAGATGGTTTTGAATTTCAGGAACATTATTAGTTACAAGATAAATGAATGTCCTGTTGCATTAAAAATAACCCCTCTCTGTGATTATCTCTTATAAAGTAAAAAGAATGGCACATATCAGTCAGTCTCCTTACTCCTACCACCTATGTGGGGAACTTTGTTGATTTGGTATGATATATCCAATATCATCTTCCAAACCTCAAAAGTTCCTCAGACTGCTCTACTTATAAGAAGTCTGAGCACAGCACCAGATTGGCAAGCTTCAACTGCAGCTACGCAGTTCTTAAAGCTTTATATGCACTCTCTGTATTGCCAAGGAATGTTATCTTAATTAGGCCATGACTGATTCTGATGATAATCTGGCAACCAGCAGTATGAAAATGTGATTGTCAACCAGAGGCGGGCACATAGACTTAGTACTCAAACTACTTGAAGCACGAGCACAAGCTCAGTCCCAGGACCCAGAATGATACCCCTCAGGAAAAAAATCCATGGAAAATCTCCCCTACCCCACCCCCTCAAAAAACACTTTAACAACGGGCTCACACAAACTAGCTATGTAGCATCCCTGCAATTATCAAAAGGATTTCAAGGTACAAATTGAGCTACAGAACTCATTACTCTTCTTTGACAAAAATACTTCGACCACGTTGAGAAAAAGTGTAAGCATTTTGTAACAAATGCCACGTGCTGCTAAAGTTTGTAAGTACTGTATACTAATGTGATCTTCACATGGTGTGATAACTTTTCTATGGCAGTCCTTGCCATTTCACAGAATTAAAGGGTACCACAAGGGCAGCTTCCTAGTTATTTGTCTCTATCAGAGGAAAAGGTTGTGTGTGTTTACACAATCTGACTTCCACCCCCTAAACTATGTCCATACATATAGCAGTGGACACACTCCAGTGGTGGGATTCAAATATGTGAACAACCGGTTGTCTGTGTGGATGCCGCTTCCGGAAGTCCATTCTGGGCCTGGGCAACAAAAAATTAGCTACCAGTTCTGCCGAAGTGGTGTGAACTGGCTGAATCCCACCACTGACACGCTCCCCAACCCTAGCTCTCAGTAGAGATAGAGGATTAATTAAATTCTACAGATGGAGGATTAAATGGGGGAGGGGAACTAAGGCACAGCACCCTCTCTTCTCAGTAGGGTACAAAAAGGATTTTTCTTTTATGTAACTGTCAGAATTGCAAAAGTGGGAAACACTCTGGAGAAGATTGAATGTAGTAGAACAGAATGTAGAGCTGACCTTCAGGATATGGAAGGGATGAACGAGTAATGGTGGTGGGGGCTTTGATAAAGATAACTTAGCCCTGAGAAAAAGGAAAGTGTGTGAGAAACAAATTCAAAACAACCCCACCTTGATTTTGTTAAGTATATGATGGGGCACAATAACATGGCAGGCTTTCAAGACTGATGCCAATAGTTCAAGATAGGCCAGGTCAAGAACAAGTGTGACAGGGATTCCACGAATGTTCTTCATTATCGTAAGGTACAATAACAGAGTCTTGAAAAAAACCTAACTGGAATAGCAGTAGTGGCAAAAAAAAAAAAAAAAAGCTGAATGAGTAGCTGGGTTGGAGTCCATGACAAATGAGACCTCATTGAGGAAGGAGTTGGGCTATCAATTGCTTGGCGGTAGCTACTTAATGAGCTCATTAGCTAAGGACAGTTCTGAGAAGCAACATCTGGAATGGAATACATTGCCACTAAAGGTCTGTAATGCCCATAGGTCCCTAATATTCTGCAAAGTCTTGTAATCTTTCTTACATCTACAGTTAAAATCTGGCTGGTAACAGCTTACATAATCACAAGTTTATGGCATAAAAATTGTATTAATCCTCAAGATACCAAAAGACACTTGCAGTATCTCTGAAAAGAACTAGCTTCTCTAAGTATTAGAATGAGCCTCTCTAAGGCATAATGATATGGGGATTTATAAATAATTTAAGAAAGCAATTCTGAATGAGACTTTTACCAGAATAGCTGCATCCCAGTTTTTCCAATGAACATGTATTTTCCACTGAGATGTGTGTGTGTGTGTGTGTGTGTTCTCTTGAGATCACTGTCATTTCAGCCTTTCACTGATTAAACCCTTGACTAATTTGTATCATATCTGGCTTATTAGACACTACATCGTACTGTTTCAAATACACAAATTTGGGGACAGCTTATGGGAAAAATCCTCTACAGGGCACTGCATTCTTTATATTTCCTTTCCTTTAACTACTTAGTCGAAACTTCCTGACAGTTAGAACAATTAACCAGTGGAACAACCTGCCTCCAGAAGCGGTGAATGCTCCAACACTGGAAGTTTTTAAGAAGAAACTGGACAGCATTTGTCCAAAATGGTATAGGGTTTCCTGCCTGAGCAGGGGGTTGGACTAGATGACCTCCAAGATCCCTTCCAACTTTATTATTATTATTATTTAGATTCCTTAATCATCGTCCTACAACAAGTTTATTAGGACATTTCGCAGAGTAGAATTTGGAAAATTAAAAACAGTAAAATGCAACAGTTAAGGCACCAGTTAAAATGAAAGCAAGTTAAAGAAATTAAAGGAATAATAAAGTTAAACCAAGAAATGCTGTGAGATGATTGACAAGGACTGAGAATGAAGACTGTGCCTGTTGCTGGAAATGCATTAGGCTAGGCGTCCAGTGCCCCCTCTTCTCTGGGAGGGTTATGACTATATGGAGAAAACAGAAAAATTGTCTCCCTATCTGTCATGTAACATTCCAGACACACACTCCCTTTTGTACTACAATAAGGACAGGCTGCCAATTTAGCCTGGGAAATTGTGAATTAAGGATATCAATAATTATAGTTGCATATAATTTGGGGGAGGAGAGGAAGTTAAAAGGAGGAAAGGTGCAGGCAGAAAAGAGAATTTGCTGCAGAGTTGCTGGAGTTGTGGAAGAAAACAAGAAGACTAGTGAACAATGAAAGATTTAGGCAATTTTAGTTATGTCCAAACTCACTAAACCAGGGCTTTTCAACCTTTTCACCCATTGTATCACTTTTAGGATATGGCAATATCCGAGTACCACCAGTCGCCTAGCAAGGTGTCAAAAACTTGATGACCAAAAAAAAAAAAAAAGGAAAAAAGTGATAAAGTACAGGTGGTCCTCGACTTACAACAGTTCTTTTAGTGACTCTTTGAAGTTACAATGGCACTGAAAAAAGTGCCCCCCCAAGGCACAGCCGAGCCAGACACCTGCCTGCGGTGCTCTTCCTCCTGTCCGAGGTTTTCATTGTTATGAGCATTTCTGTTGGGGATTGGCAGTGGTGGTGGGGGGGGAGTGCTTGGTTTTTATTCCCCCCCCCGTCTGCTGGGTGGTTGCAGCAGGTTTTGGTCACTTCACATGACCCTGGGACACTGTGACCGTCATAAATATGAATCAGTTGGCAAGCATCTGAATGTAAATCACAAGACCCTGGAGATGCTGCAACATTCCAGCTGATTGGCGCTTCTTCTGGGCTCAGCAGAAGTGCCAGAATCAGTGCCGAGCTCCAGCTGGAGCCTGGCACTGATCCTAATGCTTCCACTGAGCCCTGACAGTCCCGAAGAAGCGTCGATTCTGGTGCTTCTGCTGAGCCCTGACAGCTCTGCAGCTCCAGCCATCTCTCGCTCAGGCTGTTGCGGTGCTGCCACCGGTTCAGCTCATTCCCTTCCCCCACTACCACTTTTCTAGGATGGTCGCATACCATCTGCCAGGTGCCAATATACCACAGGTGGTACCCGTACCACTGGTTGAAAAGCCCTGCACTAAACAATTCCAGGACAGTATGAAATGAGACCACACAAGAAAGAAGATAGACAGAACATGGTGAACATCCAAGGCAACAATATTCAGCTAGCTAAGATATTGCCAGCAAAGTATAATTAACGCCCCTGATTAACTCTAATTAGAGGAGTTAGAGATTGCTGCACACACACATCACCGGCAGGAGTTAAAGCTAAACACACTGCAGCCCAGAAATCAGGGAATCATGAATTACAGCTTTTGTGGTACATTAATCTTTTTATGGCTGTATCAGTAAGGGGAGAGAACAAGATAGGAAAAATAGATGTTTTAACCACTTATGTGATTAGCCCAGCAGGGTATAAAGAGAAAGCAATGCTTTCCAACATAAATTCAAATAGAGAAGGAAACATCACCAGAAAATTGAGATATATGCTGGACTTACTTAATGAATCCCCAAGTCTCTAACATGGCATGCTTGTGATATGATTCAGAATGCCTGAGAAACAGGAGACTTTTGGTTAGGTGCTGGAAACACATTAAAGGATCACCTTGCCAATTGTATTTCACAATTAAAAAGGCCCACTTAACTATATCCTATCTGATAGGGGTCGTCAGAAAATGGCCTCTCATCAAAAGAAAGAGACAGTTCTTTACATGCCAAGGCTTGAAGTTCTTAAAGGTTTTAAAAGTGAAACAAGCACTGAATTGTATTTATAATTAGACTAGGAGTAGTGAAGTTAATAAAGTACTGATATAATATGCATGTCAGTTTCTAACATGCAATGCTACATTGCCTTGCTCTAAATGGGAGATGGGAATGGTATATAAGAGGTTTCCAATGGATTATGATAATTGTCTTAATCGTTTCAGTGAGAAAAATAGCATAATGTAAATTAGTAGCTTTTACAATATAGAATGTAAAAATAAGAATGTAAAATATGTTGCAAAATGAACAGGGGAAAAGTCAATTCAACTTCTAAAAAGTCTATGTGTCCAATTTTTAAAATTTCAAGATTGTATCATCCTCTAGGAACTTTAAAAAAAATAAAAATTGGACACTGCTACTGTGTGTGAATTATAAAAGCATGCCATTCATAAGTGGGATACTGGACTATTTGAGATGGACTTAAAATCTGCCTTTTAAATACATTAATGCTTTATTTTACTAATGCTTTTAATATGAATATCCTATGAACTTCCAAAGAAATATATTCCAGAAGAAATATTCATGCATATTATAAATCTATTTCTATTTTTCTGTATTTAAGTAGTACCTGATTTTTCTCTACATGCACCTTTCCTTCTTTTTGATAGTCTTACTTCTAATGCTTCAATAACATTTCATAAGCTATTGTGCTTTGTATGTGTGGAAATATCAAATAAAACGTCTTCTAATGCAGTTGGGAAATAAAACTGATCTTTCTTAGGTTCATACAAACACTTTCTGTTATTAAATTAAAATTAATTTTCAGGATCACAGGCATATGTCAAAGAATTTACCTCATGAAGCTTAATAAAATTCATTTTATTTTTATTAAAGAATGAAACAAAAAGGCAACTATAGATCCAAAAACATAAAACAAAAAATAAAACTACGAGTATAATTATACACACATATGTAATCTTAAGGCAATACACAAGCATTTAAAACATTGTTACTAAATATTCAAATATAAACATATTTATATTTATAAATATTGAATATACTTTTTCAATATGTACAATAATATTTGTACAAAGAATTATATTAGGATGAACATTATTAATGCAATAGTAAATGTATATTAGATGGAAGTAAATCTACAATCTACAATACTACAATACAATACTTTATTTTAAGATTTTTTCAAACTCTTTCTTGTGTTAATTTTTCAATCAGATCAGTTTTCCATCCTGATCTAATCAAAGATGTATTTTCATTTTCTAGTGTTTTGCCACAATAAACCTGACAGATAACAATAGGAATTGGGTCAATTTGTTATGTTAGACCAAGTTATATGTTTTAGGGGATAATGATCATACATTGATTGAAGGATTCATTTTCTGAGACTGATGGGGTTCAATTGAATTTTCTTCAAAAATTGGCAACATAAAGAACTAAAAAACTTATTATGTCTGCAAGTCTGCAAGTCCACTAATGCAGAATAGAAAGCTTACAATCTCTATTGTGTCATTTCAATCAAGTATACTGCAATCTAAGAAATTCTATGTCACGAAGAGTTCTAATGAAAATCAATGTGTTCAGACCTCAATTTATATAACTTCAACAGATTCCCTTACTATTAAAAAAGTAGATATGCACCTTTGTTCAAATGTTGCTAATGTCAAAACTGGTAAGGTTTAAAGATCTGATGAAGGAATCTTAAAGTTAACTCATTTGAAACCAGGTTGGAATCTTGTGTCCCAAAAGTGCTTTTCAAAAGGCAACTGGACTTTCTTTGTTTTTTCCTTGAAGACATTTCACTTCTCTTCCAGAACTTCAGAATTGAAGAAGCTTTTTGGATGAGAAGTGAATTGTCTTCAAGGAAAAAAACAAAGAAAGTCCAGTTCCCTTTTGAAAAGCATATTGGGACAACCATGATCTAGATGACTGAGAATCTCCACAGACATTGCGTCTTGTAACCACTTCTTTTGCAAAATATTTAGCAGCAACAGAGTTTCTTTCAATAATTAAATATCTAATCTTAAAACAAATATACACTGAACAAATGTATTCTCATGCTTTAAAAAATAGTGATAAAGGAATAGGAAAAGGAAAAAAGGGGAACAGTCAAAACTTTCACCCTCTCCAAACTTTTAAACAGAGTTATTCATATTAATTAGAAAAGAAGCCTTTGTTGGCAGGAAGCAGCTTTAAAGAATAAATGTATTAAGAACAACTCATGCCAAATCCAATTGCTTGTCTTTGCTTGACAGACCAATCTAGTTGGCATGGTAATGTGGTAAACATTAATCTTCAGCAAAACATTTGATAAATTTTCTATAAAAACCTAGTAGACAAGATGGAAAAATATAGGCTGGATTATGCTACCATTAAATGGCTGCAGAACTAGTTAAACAGTTGTACACAAGTGTATGCCAGTGCCTCAAGATGGGAGTAAGTGGCAAGGGTCACACTACAGGGCTCTGTTTTAGGCTCTCTGCTGTCCAACATATTTATTTATAACTTGGGACAATGGGATTTGCAAAGAACACATCCAGTAGATGGGACGATAGCAAACACCTTAGAGAACAGTATTAAGATTCTGAAAGATTTTGATAAGCTGGACCAATGAACAAAAGCCGGCATGATAAATTTCAACAGAGACAAATGCAATCTTTTGGGGGAGAAAAGTCAAAAATATGCATGGAGATGGAAGAGATCATTCTAGGCAACAGTACATGCAAAAGATATCTGGGTGTTTGGGTGGATTACACATAGAACATGAGTTAACAAGATGCTTTAGATTAAAAAAAAGACGAGGAAATTTGGAAGGCAAGAAATGAAACACAACACTTAGGAGGAAGATCATGCTTTATTGGAAGCAATGATTATTGGGTTCAAGTTCAAAGAAGAAAGAAGAACAAGAACAAACAAGAACTTGTGACCTGGGGAGTGGGAAATTTTAAGACTTTGATTCTCTGTAGCTTTCTATGACCATGGAAGGGATGGTGGTGGGTTTTTTTTTATGACATGTAAATGAGAGGGAAAAGCACTGCACCTTTTCAAAAGAGGGAGCATGTTGTTGCCATGTTAACAAACAGTGGAACATTAGGAAATTAGACACCAGTCCTCAATTTAGAATGGAATATCTGCAGTTTCCCACCCAGCTAAATTGTTGCAGGACCTGCTGCTGTCTTTTGTTTGTTGCATTCTTCTGCCTGGCAAGATTAAGAGGACTTTGTTTTAAGGCAGGAATAGTCTCTTTAGATCTAGTGGGATTATGTAAAGGAGGGGGTGGTATGACTGTGCTTGGCCTGGATCTTGTTCATGAGGTTCTATGAGTAATCCTCCAGTTTTAGTTTGCCACAAAATGAGAAAAACTGCCACACACTCAGTGTAATTGTAGGCCACAACAACAAAAATACAGTGACAAGACCAACATAAGTCATTGTGTCCTGTATACTGTGTTGGCTTTAGAATACTGAAATGTGTGTTCACATCTGAGCTTTGCATTTTAAGAAGCATAATGACAAAGTGGAGGGTTTCCAGAGGAAAGCAGCTAAAAAGATTAGGGGTCTGGAAGGAATAGATTTAGGATGAACACTGAAGATATTCTAAATGCCAGTATGGGTTAGCAAGCTAAAGGACTGAACTGGCAATGGAGAGACGCAGGTTAAATATATCCTTGGCTACAGAAGGTCACTGGCTGATTTTCAGTCAAATACTGGTATTCGGACTAACCTACCTCAAGAGTTGCTGTTGAGGGGGAAAATGAGTCAAGAGAGCACTATGTACACTGCCTTGCGGTCCTTAATAAAAGCTCAGATATAAACCCAACACATAATTAAAAAAAACAACAGCCTAGTGGAGGCTGTAGGAAATATGATAGCTCTCCTCAAGTACATGAAAGATTATTTTGTAAAGACTTGCTCAGTGTTGTTCCCAAAAATAAGAAACATATAGATTTAATTTATAAGGGAGCAAGTTTTACTTAGATATCAGGAAAAAGTTTCTTACAGTAAGAGCTGTTCAGCTGCCTTGGCAGTTGGTGATTGCATCTCACCTGAGATATGGTCAGGAAACATGATCAGATGAGTTAATTGTACTTTATTGTAAGGCTACATTAACAGAATCTTGCAAGGCTAAAAGTGCAAATCTCCTATTGTCTTTTTTTTTTTACAGCCTGATAACAAAGGATGTTTTCTGAGTATCTTTCTTTGCCTTTATGCAGCTGTGAGCCCACCCCATTGTTATCTGATCCTTCCCCTAGGCAGCATCTCTTCCTCATCACAGGTATTTATGCTCAAGCTGAATATCATCTGTCAGGGATGTGACAGTAGTGAATACCTGCACTGGGCAGAGAGTTGGATAAAATTATCCTCAAGATTCCTTCCATCTTTTATATTTTATGATTCTATGATTTTAATTTCTTAATATCAGAGGAACAGTGTCATCCTAACCAATAAAGAGTTCAGTGCAACTCAACTCATACTCATTGACATTATTATTCATTAATAATATGAATAGATCCTGTTACCATATTCTCCAAAAGGAAGACAGTCCTTAAATTAAGACAATCCTTCCAAGAGTGAACAAGAAATGTTATAAACCCAGCAAAAATTTCTGGGTGATGCTTTCTTAATCTGTCAATCTAGGATTGCTGATTCTGGCTAAACACCATCCTCAACAAATGCATGCTCAAAACATGTATATATCTCAAGATACTTAGGTGTATACATAGAAACCTACCTAACCACTCTACAAAATAATGGCTGGCCAGAACAAAAAATATTTATTAACTGATTCCTTATCTACAAATATCAACTAATCATTTTCACAGTTGAATCAAGGAAAGAGGGAGAAATAAAACTGGATGGAATTGAGACAAGACAAGGAAGGAAAGCAAAGGAAGAGAAGCCTTACAACTATGTCAACTTTAGCAGATAATTTAGCTCCAGTCAACTCAGGCTAATCTTCAGGCTAATGTCTAAAATCAAGCTTCTTTAAAAATGGTATCTTCAGCCCTCTGTGACTTTGCCCATCTGGGAAAAGAACCTCTCCAGGAAGAGCAATGCTTGAATGGCATTAACGTATTTCCTATTTGGTATGCTTAGTAAACTTCCATCAGAGTTTGCTTACATTGCACAGTTTGTGTAATTATTGATCTTAATCATTGTGCGTACATGAAAAAAAAGACATCTTTACATATACAAAGCCAAGTAGTATGCAATAGAATCAGGACTGTTGAAACATTAACGGGATTTGAGGAAGAATGGTCCTTTTAACTTGAATCCTACTAAGCCATGTTAATGAAAAAATTTGCCATGCTTTAAGTTCCATTTTAATCGTGAGCAGAGGAGGATCATATTATGTTACTTTAACTGGTGCTAACCCTTTAGAATACCCTCTTATCTAATCCAATTGCACTTACATGGAGTTCTGTATTATTCCCCTCTTTCTGTAATTCTTATTGTAGCAATTAACAGTGGATTATTTGTCCAACTTCTAAATCTGCTGCTATATGAAATCTAAAAGTAAACCCAAAGCCTAAGGAAGGAGGCATTTGCCAGAGATGAGTGGCAGGAGCCAAACTTCCAACCCTTTCTTATCAACTACCTCTCTACCATTTGTTTATATTATCCTGATTTGCCAAGACAATATTTTATTCTGTTCTAATCCTTTATTAGACTTCCAATCTACTAAGCTTATCTGCACTTTTTAAATTCTGAAACCACAACTTGGGTCCAATAATATGTATAATCCTCATAATACAGCTACTTTCCAATTACTTTTGACCTTTTGTTGTGTATGTTTCTTTAATCCTAAAATTATGATTTCCAGTTTGCATCACCAAAGTTCTTTGTATAAATCAAACAAAGAAAGGGAAAAATTTGAATAAACCTATCTATTTGAGAATGATAAACAATGTTGCGAAAGCAAGTAAATCTGGTCTTTATTATTGCCTTTGGGAAAACTTTCATAATGAAAATATAAACACAGATGTTAAAAAGTGGAAGGGCAGAATAAGTTATTACTAGTGTATTATTTAGAGAGTTAATATTTGAAATTATGTATTTCTAAAAGCATTGTTACTCTGAAAATATAGTACTCACACTTGTCCTCAGGCAAGTCTGAGGTAGTTATCTTAAAATAACATGCATGTTCCTCTTTGTGGAAGAACAATGCATTTATAGCAGGGCAGAGAATTTATCACCCTCCAGTTAGAACTGGGCTAGATTCCAGTTTCCCCTATCTGCCATGCTGAGTGGGCTGAGAGGACTACACCATCTATGCTATTCAGGTAGTCTTTGATCACAACTGGGATCAGAACCTCCATCACTAAATGATGTAGTCAGTTAGTGAGTTGTGCCTGATTTTACAACCTCGTTTGCGGTGGTCATTAAATGAATCAACACAGTGGAACAACCTGCCTCCAGAAGCTATGAATGCTTCAACACTGGAAATTTTTAAGAAGAGACTGGACAGCCATTTGTCTCAAATGGTATAGGTTTCCTGTCTGAGCAGGGGGTTGGACTAAATGACTTCCAATGTCCGTTCCAACTTTATTATTATTGTTATTATTGTTATTGTTATTATTGTTATTATTATTCATCGCACAGTCAGCCAGATGTTCAGACTGGATTTGACATTTTTGTCTACCTATCAAGTCCTTACCAAGGACCTGGGATAGGCAGATGTCGATTATTATTATTATTGTTATTATGGTTGTTGTTGTTGTCATTATTATTATGCAAATCCAACTTCCCCCATTGACTTTCTTTGTTGGAAGCCCCCTCGGAAGGTTGCAAATGCTGAACACGTGATCCCAGAATACTGCAATTGTCATAAATACATTGCAGGTTGCCAAGTGCCCAAATTTTGATCATGTGGCGATGGGGATGTTGCGATGGTCATAAGTGTGAGGACTGGTCATAAGTCACTTTTTTCAGCACCATAACTGAACAGTTATTAAATGAATGGTCATAAGTCAAGGACTATTTGTACACCCAGTATACCTCCAACAAAGTATATCTTCACCTTGCAGATCTTCACTCAGCCCTCAAGAAAGCCAGCAATGATGGGTGAAAATTAAGGAGATGGAGAGAAATAGAAATGGGGGTATCAATAAACAATTGAATCAGGCAGGTAACCTTTAATTTGATCGGCAGCACAATTTGAATATTTAGGGAGCAACTTGGAGATGGCAAAGGATGGTTAAACAATGTTGATCCATGGAGGGGAGGGGAAGGGAGGAGAGGAGCTTCCTTGGAATTGGGTAGGGCTCTGTTTCACAAATAAGGAACATGGAAGATTTAAAGAAGACAGTGGAAAAAAACAATAAAGGCACAACCTTTCTCAACTTAGTGCCATCTAAATCAGACATGTCAAAAACAAGTCCCGGGGGCCGGATATGGCCCGCGAAGTGGTTTCATGTGGCCCGCGAAGCCATCCTGGAAACAGTGAGGGAACGGCCCCCACTGCCTTGGCCCTGGCCAGCCAGGAACCAATGTACAATTTTGTGATGGCCATCTATGCTGAAAGGCATTCAATCTTAGCTCCACAAGACCGTCTGGAAACAGTGAGGAACCAGCCCCTGCTGTGTCGGCCCCACCCCCTGGGTGCATGCTGGGGAGGTGTCACCCTTTGTGAGGAATGAAGAAATGCACCATCGCCTGGAAGTGGCCAGCAAATGGCCCTCGCCTACTTCATATATCCAGCTTGATGGGCTCTGGTGGAGGGGTTTCAGCAGGCAGTGAGGTTCCTCCAGTGGACCATGCCTTGGCACTTGCCCTGGTCCCAACCCCTTCTGCCAGAGACCCTCAGACCTGTCCCACTCCTGCCCAGGCCCCCACAGGCATCCTTGACACGAACGATGTAGAGCTGGCCATGTCCACCCAATAGGCCACACCCACTCTGTCCACACCCATCCAGTAGACCACACCCACCCTGGCCACACCCATCCAGACCCCTAAGGGCAACTGCAATGCTGATGTGGCCCTCAATGAAATTGAGTTTGACACCCCTGATCTAAATGAAGTCAAACTAAACTTTGTAAGGATTATGGAAAATCAAATACTCAATTTTCTTCAATATTTCAAGTTGACTGCTGCTTTCTGAGTCAGGATGAAAATTTATTTTGTCCATAAACATAAGGGAAAGCTCTGGAAAATAATCAAATTGAATGCAGTGACCTAGAGAAATATTAATTATTTTTATCATTAGATCAGAGGTAGCATGCACATGGTGAATGCATGAAGCCCCATCTTAATTCCAGTTAATGGATTTCTTGTACAAGAGAACTATCTGTGACTCAAAAGAACTGAGCACTGTGAAAGAATAGCAACTACAGCTGGGCACTGATCAGATTCAGTGTAAAACTCAACTTCTTACTTTCACAGTAACAAATACATAATTCAGAAAAGTTCTCCAATAAAAAAGAAAATATTGGTCTAAGTGGATAAGATTTTTTTCCTGTAGCTTCAAGAACTTGTTTTATTCTTAGCGGAGAATGCAAAAAGGAGAATACAAAAATTCACCATCAACTCATTTAAATACACTTAAACAACTTCATATTACAAAATAGCTGTAAATTATTTATAGTGTGTGGCTGATCTGTTAAACACCTCTCCCTATCCTCCTTTCTACCATTGGGGCAACAATCTACATTGTGATGGTCTTTGTTTCATGCCATCAAATATCCTATAGACCAGTGGTTCACAAACATTTTGGCCTCAGAACCACTTTACATTCTTAAAATGACTGAGGACCCCAAAGAACCCAAAGTTTATGTGGGTTATATCTACCAATAGGTAATGTAGTAGAAATTAAAACTGAGAAATGTTCAAATATTTATTTGACTTCATGAACCCACTGAAAGGTCCTTGGGCTCTTCTCTCCACCATTCAGTCAGAACTGAAAAAGTTTTTTTGGATGAGAAGTGAAAATGTCTTCAAAGAAAAAAAAAACCAAAGAAAATCCAATTGACTTTTGGAAATCACTTTTGGGGTTTCTTAAGGGGCTGCAATTTATTCATAAGCCTTCAGAATAGACGAAGTTAAAACAATTACCGACAACATAAATTATCTTCCATACAAGTTGATTTAGTATTTCCTGTTGATACAAAGTTAATTTTTTGGAACATTATTTCCCATTATCTTAAAAGATATCAGGGTAATGTATTGTAACAAACAATTCTGGCTTTCTCATAACTGACATTGAATTTTAGCAGCAAAATTATCAATTTCGAATGGGGAGGACGGAATCATCAGTATTTTCCAAACTAAACTGGCTGCTTAAAGAAGAGGGATAACAAAATATCAATACATGAAATTTAAACATTATCCTATTGCTCACAAGATAAAGATAGACGATAGCCTATTTCCTTTTGTCTCTTAATGTAAGCTGCTTCTCTTTGGAGCTTGTTATGAGATGTGGAACTTAAGTGCTTACTGAATCTTTGATTTGGGCAAGCAGTGCCAAAAGGTAGGGAAGAAAGGGGGGAATTTTAGTTTCTACGCTTGGGCTGGGAAAGGGAAGTGGAAAGAAAGAGCAGATGGCTTATAAAGAAACACCTAGGGAAGGAAATTGTGGTTACTGTGACAGTTTTGGAAAACTCTGGTTTTTGGCTCTATAAATAGGAGCAGTTTAAGGAACATGGTGGCATTCCTCTTCTTAGGCATGACATCAGAGCTGAGTTCTCTGTTGAATGGTAGCAAGTATTATCAGCACTACCAGATAACTTTTTTTACATTGCCAAGCTTTATTTGTGCATTATCACATCTAATTCATTCATTCATATATTTCTTAATTTTTAGATCTACACCATCTTGCCACCACTGCAACATGCAAAGACTGTACTTCCACAGTTCCTTAGCTGAAATTATGCAGCCCCCAAAACTGGTTTCCTTATGGCCAATTTGGGATTTTCAGCACATTTGTTTCTCATAATGAACTTCTTAATGGGATGATTTTTATCTGCTTTTAGTGCCTGAGTTTTCATCAGTTTTTCCTCATTGAACTGCTCCATATTTAAATAGTGGCTGTGTTGTCAAGGTGCTTGACCTTGAAAGGGAAGCAAGCTCGAAAGAGGGGGGAAAGGAAGAGGGAGCCCAGAGCATTAAATATTTAGGCATTCAGAGAACATGATTCCTGAAAGGCAGAGATGTGGTAGAGTCTGGGAAAACATGACCTGCATGCCAAGGGAAAGGCTTCATGACTTACTGATGAAGGGAGAAGCATTCGCTGAAAGGGGCAGAAGACAGTGGAAAAAAATTCTCTTGACATACCTTGTCGGTGTAGACGAAGAACAGAATCACCACCGTGAGCTCCAGCACAAATATAATTAACAGCATGATAAAAAACTGTCAAGAGAAGAGGGAGCGGGAGAGAAACAAAAGTCCAGAAACATCAAAATCTGGTTTGTCTTTCTGACACTGAGCAACACACAAATCCATATACAAAAGGACTGGGCTTATGGCTAGCTTTGGTTGGGGAGAAAAACCTGCATCTGGGTAGTACCACTTTAAATGCAGGTGGAGAATCCACTTCTTGGATGTTCTTCCACACAGGAAAACTAGCATGCCAAAGAGAAAGGCTAGAGTACAGCTTTTCCTCTTGCCACACCATAATTTAAGTGAACACTTTTAAAAACAGTAGCATCCAGTGATTTGATCCTTACCTGTAGACTGAAATGGTGCACCTCAATAACTTCAGTGAGAACTAGGATGAGGTTATCTAGATGCGGATCAACATTCCCCTATCTAGTGGGTTTCCTCCTGATTTCCTATAATCCCCAGAGTTCCCAGCAAGCATGGTAGCCATACTGATTAGTAATAGCAATAGCACTTAGACCAGTGGTTCTCAACCTTTTTAATGCCGCAACTCCCAACCGGTCATAAGTCGGAGGACTACGCAATTGGTCATAAGTCGAGGACTACTCAACTGGTGCAGCACCATTTGCAGAATGGGACTTTTGGCGGGCTCAGCAGGGCAGAAACAGCCTGGACAATTCCTATTGGCTTTTGAAAGCCAATAGAATTAGACTCTATTCGAGAGAGTCTATTCTATTGGCTTTCAAAAGCCAATAGAATAAAAGGGAGTAGCATAGCTAAGGAAAAGGGGAAAAAATGGCGGACTGCGTTGTTTGGCGATCCCCGTGAAATGGTCGTTCAACCCCAAATGGGGTCCCGACCCACAGGTTGAGAACCACTGACTTAGACTTATATACAGCTTCATAGTACTTTACAGCACTCTCTAAGCAGTTTACAGAGTCAATATATTGCCCCCAACAAATGGGTCCTCATTTTACCAACCTCAAAAGAATAAAAGGATGAGTTAACTTTGAGTCGGTCAGAATCAAACTCTACGCTGTGGGCAGAGTTAGCCTGCTGTACTGCTTTCTAACCACTGCGCCACCATAGCTCTTCAAATTACCTTAGATAATTTCTAAAATAACAAATATGCAACCAAAGACACATGGTGTAAACTCCCTATACATAAGATAATTTAAAATATGCATCTGATATCGAAATAAGCTTAAAACTATAATGATAATTAATCTAGAGACAAGATCAGATATTAAAAACTAGCTATGCGTATCATTCTGCTGATTTGTTTTATTTTGCTTTTTTTGGGGGGGGGAATGAAAAACAGTTTCGAGCTAAATGGATGAGCCAAGTATTTTTCTAACACAAAAGAATTTCCTTTATTTATTGAATTTATATTTTTCCTTTCCACTAACAATTCTGCAACACACGTAATACTTTTGCCTCCAGCAAGTTTTCTGCTTAAAATCAGTATACATGTTGTTCTTTTTCCCCTCCAGGGAAAAAGGTATTTCAAGAAACAGCTACAGGATGGCAGTGACAAAACACCTTAAGAAAGAATTAAGCACCCTTGCTTCTGTTTTTCCACCACTCAGCTTTGTAGAAGGTGGGATTTTTTTTTTTTAAAAAAAGAAGTCAATGAAAAGATACAAACAACTGTACAGTATATATGAATGGGGAGAATATTGTTTAGATCATTAAAAATGAACTAATTCATATTATCCAGGCATATAAATATATATGTTAACCAGAAAACAATAAGAGATTTATATTTGCATTATTCCTAATTTTGGAATACCATTTTCCATTCAAAATTTACACAGAAAAATATATCCATTACAGAAAATTAGCACAAAAGTGGATGTATATTGGAGGAAATCACAAAATATACAAAACAAAAATGAATTTTAGAAAAAATGTATACATTAAGTGAAATATGTACTGAAAAGTGATGAATACAGACACAGGAATAGGACAAAATTGCTGTAAGGATGGAAAAAAGAGAGAAATAGAGGGAACTTTTATTTGAAATTATCTTGAGACTGACCATACACACACACACACACACACACACACAGAGTTTTGTACTACATAGGGATTTTTTGTTTTAATAAGTTTAAGATTCAACTAAGAAGAGGTTATAATTGCTAGTATTTTAGTTCTCTGTAAGAATTGCATAATCCTTTGGCTTCACAATAATGAACTATTGAATCCGTTTACATGTTTACACATCATATCTCTGTTTTATAAATCATATGCACCTTGAAATCAGTTTCATTGTAACTTTTTACTTCCTGGTGAGTTCAACAGTGATAGAAAATTAACGGCTTGTTAATATTTGTTGACTTACAACTCCCAGCATTCCCAGCCAAGAATGAGCAATGGTAGAAATTGTAGTTCTGCAACGGAATCCCATCCTGTCTCTAAATGATTTCATGGAGTTGAGCAAAATCCTGCTTCCTGTTTGTTTCAAAGCCTTTCTAAAATGCTTTAAAAGTAGACGCAAGCTGGATTATTTCTATGGCAATACAGCCAAAACTGACTTCCAGAATAAAAGACAAAATAAGTTTAAACAACAGTGATAATAGATGGTAATGAAGTAGAACAGAATGTGACACCCCCGGTTGCTAATAGGGACCAATAATTCCTTAAATGTGACATTTGCAGATCACCAGTTGCCTATTTGCTTCTA
The DNA here is from genome assembly GCF_016545835.1 of Crotalus tigris. Classification (NCBI taxonomy): domain Eukaryota; kingdom Metazoa; phylum Chordata; class Lepidosauria; order Squamata; family Viperidae; genus Crotalus; species Crotalus tigris. Next base: position 4,967,687 of record NW_024100214.1, read on the forward strand.
GATTCCATTTAAAGTATTAAGATTGGTTTTCACTCTGAAGGGTTAAGGCCAACAAGTAACAACAACCAACAAGCTGAATTGAGCTTTGTTAAGAAAACAGGTTTTTCCCATTCATGTTTAGGCTGCTAACAGCTTTTACAAATTTATTTGGTTAGCTTGAATATGACTGCTTAGTACTTTAAATATTTAATAGTAAGTGCAGAGTTGGTTTTTTTTTTAAAAAAATGTATATTATCTTTTAATGTAAATGTGGCCTGGGCAATATCTATTTGTCATTTGAAAGTTCCAAAAATCCCTTCCTTACCAGGGCAGCCTGGTTTGGCTTCTCTCTTTGTCACCTGCCCTCATCTCGCCCACAAAGTGGCATAGTCTGTAAGATGACGATTATCACAATTTCACGAATGAGAGTTGACTTGAACCTGTACTGCCCTGCTTTGATAACAACATTAATCACTGCACCATGCTGGCTCTCACTATTTTGTGTGCCACATGTGTGATGTGCAATTTTCTCTCTCCTCGTCTTCCTTCTCTCCCCCCATAGATTTGTTTACTAAAATTAGACCGAAAATGCAGTGCACAGAATAGATAAATCCATCACAGTAGGATATATTGTAGGAGGAGTGGCAGAACCTGGGGACGGAGTCAAAAGAGAGATGAACCTAGAATCCTTATGTAGCCATAACTGGATTAAGTCCAACCTCTCCTGAATTCTGTGGACCCCTATCTAACTTCAAGCAGGTGCTAACTATTGGTTGAGAAGATTCCTGTGCATAGGAATGTGTTTAGCAATAAGTCAATTTAATTGGATATTCATGTGTAGACCTGGTCTTTCACGCCTGACAATATGGAATAAGGAAATAGTATGGGAGAACGGCTCTCTGTTATTTACAGCTTTAATTTCTCCCTTAGGCAATTCAAGTAATACAGGGATAACAAAATGAATAAATTCCCCCCCCTTCCGTTTAGCAACAGTGGAAGTTATGAGCAAAGGTGAGTTAATCAGATTCTTAATTTAGCTTTAAAGAATCTGAAGGAATTCCATATTTGGATCTCCCTTAATCCTGTTCATCCTGTACATCTCACAGTCTACGCTCAGCCCACCACAGTTCTGCTGAGAACACTTTCTTCAGCTCATGTCCCTAATATTTCTGCTCATTTCTGATAAGCAAGTCACTTTATTTCCATAGAAATAATACTGGAATACTTCCATTGGAAAGAAAAAAAATGTGTCTTTTAAAGGCCTCACTTAACTACAATGCTGCCCTGAAGCATCTTTTTTTAAATTCAGTTAACACACTTGCATCCCTCAACCCACCAAGTCTAATCCAAGAAGCTGATTGCTGTCTTCATGTCCTGATTTACCATGAGTTGATCAGGTTTAAACCAGTTGGATTTGACCAGATCTAATTTACAATAGCATGCTTCCACAAGCTTCACTTTAATTGGATCCATTCAACATAGACTACCAGATCCATCATCAAAAGAGATGCATTATTAATTTGCAGTCTTATTCTTCAAGCTTATTGGAAAGCAATCTACATGGACTTCAGTGAAATGACTCCTCAGTTGAAACATTTTTCCTCCTATGTTTTATAATTTCATAGATTTATTAGGGAAAGGATCAAGTGTTGCAGAATTCTCCATAAGAATATGCCCCTTGTCCATCTAGCTTAGCATTATTCTCATTGGCTGGCAGCAACTCTCCCAGGCTTCTGAATAGAAACTTCCCAAATCATACATTGAGATGCTCAGGATAAAATTTTGCATGCAGAAATTTTTGCTGCATGCAACGCTGGAAGGAAGGAAGGAATTGGTCTGCTTGACTACTTTATATCTCCTTTGAGTCCACATTTTTGACTAGTAATATTTGCAACTATTGTGAGAAAACTACCAACATGGACAGAAATAAATAAAGATACAAATATACAAAGATGTTTCCTTTGATGATGAAGTTGGCTGAAAAATAGCTTACTGATTCAACTGTGCCAGTTGCTAGAGGGGACAAAATACGATCAGCTGCATATGAAATTTTCTCCATATGCATAAATTGCTAGAACCGAAGTCAATCCAGCACTGGATTAACTCTTTATCTAACAGATTCACAGTGCCTTTGATTATATCTATTAATCTATTGAATTGCTGATTAATTAATTAATTAATATTTACACTGCATTCCTAATATTATAACAAGAAACTCCTTGTGTTTAGGAAGGCAGGATTGCTGTTGAGGACCAAAGGAAAGGAATGGGGGAGTTAATAAGAAACTGATATTCATAAGCTTGGAACAATGCTCAAAAATTGGATTTTTTTTAAAAAAAAAACCTCTGTAAAAACATTAATCTGAAAGTAATTCTCAAAGGACATTGTGCGATTTATTTCTAAATAAGCATGCATAAATTGTGGCTATAAATTAACTTTCTAAAGCAAGTGTTCTTATTTGCCAAGGTCTTCTCAAACAAAAGAGAAAACTGAGCAGGTTACAATGCATTGTATTGCCATTCAGAACCATTCAGAAGGCAATAACTAATTTATTGCACCAAATGTCTTGAAATCTCAGCAGAGGATTTTCCTTTGTGAACTGCAAGCCCTTGTGAGGGAATACGTGTATTCATGTGTGTGTGCTGCAGATGTTTTGAATTATGCTGATATTGTACGCAGTTTTGTGTTATCTCTATTTTTTTATTGTTCTGGTTTTGCTTTGAGATCCATACAAAAGAAAAGTGACACATAAAGCTGATTAAATGAATGTGACTAGATTAAAATAATGTACCCAACGGAATAATGATAAAAGAATAATGAAATGTTCCATAAAGATTGCAAGTGGATATATAGGAGCATGTTTGTAATAGTGCATTAAAAGAATCTAGAAAATTTTTACCTTGCATTTCTTATCTTATCTGTCCCTCTCAATATTATATTATATTCATGTCATCTCCAGCAAGAAAAAAAAGGGTATTAGGGATTATTATCAGTCAAGGAATTTTGGCTGGCGGGATCCAGGAGAAGGGCCTTCTCTGTCGTGGCTCTTAACCTGGGGTGAGATTGGCTCCCACCTTCTGATCTTTTGCAAGAGCCTGAAGATTTGGTTCTGCCAGATGGCTTGGGGCGCCCATGGGGGAGTATCACACTGGAGATGGTTGATTAATTAAGAATTAATCCCACCTCCCTGCCCTTGCACGGCCAACTCCCCACCTCCTTTCCAATCTTGTGACTGTGATTTTACTTTGATTATATTGCCATTTTATTGGGTAACATTTATTTCTGATGCTTTTAATGTTTTTATGTTGTAAACTGCCCAGAATCACTTTGAAAGATGAGATGAGAGGCAAATAAGTTTAAGAAACAAAGAGACAATGATATTTCAGGAATGGAATGGAATGGAATAGAATAGAATAGAAATATTTATTTATTGGTCAAGTGCAATTGGATGGGATAATGTGATAGATTTTACGTTTTGATTTTAAAAACAATATTTTATATAATATTTACGATTTTAGATGTTGCTATAAATGACAAATGGAAATGAGTTATATTTTAATAAATTAAAGAGATAATAATATTTTAACTCCCAATTTCAAGCCTGTAAAATTTCAATGGCAAAAAAACATAATTTGATGAATGAAAGCCCAGTCTTTCAACCAGCACCTTTTCCATAATAAAATAAAGCTCAAATAATCTAGAATGAAAACCATGACTTGCCACTACCCCAATTGTGATCTTCTCCAGTTCTTATTATTAAGAGGCTTAAATTAAGGTTTATCTTCTACTGTATTCTACTAGGTTTAATGGACAGAATATTCTCTGGCTAGCAGCAATACATCACCCGATTGAATCTAAATTGGCATATAGTTGTAATCATTTCTCTATCATCCAATTGCCTTGACAGGTCACATGAGAACAGCATCTTTTTTTTCCCCCCTACCAGATCTATCTACAGAAGCTGTGCTAAGTTCTGCTTATAACTATTGGTCTTCAGAGGGAGGAAAAGATAATTGTCAGGGGTGATATAGCTACAGGTATTCATTTCATTTACTCATTTAAGGATTTTATTTTACTTTCTGTATTATCCTTTTGATTATGTGTAATGTATAATTTATGGCTGAGCTTTTTATACTAAATCAAGGAGTAAGACAAGGAGACTGCAGCTATAAATGTGGACAGCCATGTTATTTTTAGTTTGGTATAGTTGATAGTAATGGTATCAGCTTCTGAAGGTCTTTGATCCCAGTTTTCAAATGCTGAGCACAGTGTTTGTATCTAACTGATCCTGCCAAACATATTCAAACTGACAATCTCCAAATTAGATAGCAAATAATTTCAGAAGATGGAAAGCACTGATATATTAAGTCAACGCAGACTGAAAGCTGATGTATAATTGACTTTTCATGTATCAAATACTTTTTCTGATTCAAATCTATTATACTTACGATCTATGTACCACACAGGAAATTACTTTTTCCATCAGAAGTTACCACTGATATTGGAGAAAGATTTTTACGATAACACACCACAGAGCATTTGATGTTAGATGTTCCAAAGGACTTGAAAACTTATTACAAGTGGATCTAATAGTCAAATCTTAGGCTGACTCCAAGGTTACACTACTCAAGGCAGCCATAATATTTATTTTTATTTGGGGGGGGGGGAGAAATCAAATAGCTTGGGAATGAAATTTGGAAAATATATATGTTCTGCATTTTTCCTTTTATACATTCAAAAAATGAAATTATAAATTGCCTGGATAGGATTCTAAGCTTGTAACTTTGCTCATTTCCATTTTAAAGGAGCTCAAGTAGAAAAGATGAGAAATACTTCTGCTACCACATTCATGATAATAGTCTAGATTGGCATACATCAGTATAATACATATTAAACCATTCAGACCCAAACTATAAATGCAGCTACTTCTCTGTATTATTTTCGGACAACCATATTTAGAAAATTCATTATTTCTGTTTTATCTGACCTGAAATACACAATTCCAATAAACCAGCCAAATTGTATACCAGGTTCTATGATTAAATGGAAGGAGTAAAAGGAAAATCAAGATTGTACAGCACATGGAATAGCACAGTTAAGTAAGCTTCCCAGCTGAAGTGCTAAAAATAAAGAGAATAAAAATGAGCTTTCCTATGGCTTCTGGGGATTGCAGGTAACTGATAGAAGAACGATTTATGACCTGAGACAACACAATCCCAATTGAAAGCATTTACACAGAACCTCACAAAGATGATTAATCTTGCTTTGCAGTGATATAAATATGACTCATATGTATGACGGCTGCAGTGTCCCAGGGTCATGTGATCACCTTTTGCAACCTTCTGATAAGCAAAGTCAATGGAAAGCCATATTCACTTAATAACCATATTATTAACATCTACAGTGATTCACTTAACAACTCCAGCAAGAAAGGTTGTTAAATGGGGCAAGATTCACTTAGCAACAGAAATTTTGGGCTCAGCTGTGGTCATAAGTCAAGAATTACCTGTAATACAATCCAGTCAGGTTAACATCTAGATCAGGGGCCTTCAAATTTGGCCCTTTTATGACTTGTGGACTTCAACTCCCAGCATTCCTCAGCCAGGCAAGCCAGCTGAGGAATGCTGGGAGTTGAAGTCCACAAGTCATAAAAGAGCCAAGTTTGAAGGCCCCTGATCTAGATATTCAGTGGGAATGATACAAACTTTTGCCAGATCAGTAAGGATTATTTGCACAAATGCCAGGGCTGATGTTCTAGAATTAGAGCACTGTTAAGAAATTGGTCGAACGAGTGCTCCAAAAGTTGGATATGCAAGTATGCTAGGAATGTGTAACAGGACACCAAACATCTCTGTGTTACCTGGTCTACATTATTTATTACTAGTTTTCCCAAGGCAAAGGGAAAGAAAAAAAGTGCTTGTGACACCACATAAATCAAGATGTGTGTTTTCAGAGAATAAATTCACCCCTTCTTTCACTTGGGCTTCTAACATCATTTGGTAGCATTAGCCCAGCTAGTAGAATGAGAAAAGAATGGTGCCTTGATTGTATGTCAGAGAGCTGATTAAATTGGTATTTTATGGCATTTTCAGTATTTTATGACTTTTGGAAGAAAATAGACTCTAATCAATAAAATGTCACAGAATACCAAAGCTACAGATCTCTGTCACAATCTAGGCATGATCATCCCAGCTTTTTCTAGATAACCATAGGCACAGAATAGCAGAATATCCTTTCTCTCTTTTAAAAAGGAATTTGATTTTAGCATCAAATTAGGATCCCTTAGGATCTCATGTCCCAGTAGATAAAACTTGAGTCGACAACTTGAGTAGACAACTGCTATAACATCTGCTCTCTATGCATGAGCTGGTGAATTAGACATAACATCAACAGTACATTTTTGGCCCATCTCAAATTCGACAGTTGGGATTTTTCAAAAGAATTAAAGGAGGTCAAGAAACAAGCACGCAATACCTAGCACACTCAGCTAGGTATTCCTTTGGATAATAAAAGTTATTAAGTTTTGACTTCAGTTAAAAAATGTATTTTTCAAAGATGTCCAAAACCTTTGCTCTATGGAGGCTGTTCTATGATATTTTTATGCCTGGTTTCAATGTATTTGTCTTTTAGGTTTTTAAAGATATTTTAATTGTACAGAAATATTTTATTTTTAGGTTTTCCATCTTGTTTTCTATTTTGTTGGGCAATACAAGAGTGACTGACTAATTAGCCATGAAGTTTTTTTAAAAAAGAAAATACTAATAAAAGTCGTAGTAGTAATAATACATGACAATAGTTACTGCAGAAAGAAGTACATACCCTTAAAAAAACATACATTAATTATGTTAACACACATGCATATTTTGCACATATACATGCATGTGCGCACACACACAATCATCATCAACGATTTGGATGAGGGGATAGATGGGGAACTCATCAAATTTGCAGATGACACCAAACTGGCAGGAATAGCCAACATTCCAGAAGACAGGCTTAGAATACAGGAGGATCTGGACAGACTTGAACACTGGGCGCTATCTACAAAATGAAATTCAATGGTGAAAAAAGTAAGATTCTACACTTAGGCAAGAAAAAACAAATGTACAGGTATAGTATAGGGGGTACCTTGCTCAATAGTAGTAACTGTGAGAGGGATCTCAGAGTCCAAGTGGACAATCACTTAAATATGAGCCAGCAGTGTGCTGCAGCTGCCAAAAAAAGCCAACACAGTGCTAGGCTGCATTAACAGAAGGATAGAATCAAGATCATGTGAAGTATTAATACCACTTTACAATGCCTTGGTAAGGCCACACTTGGAATACTGCATCCAGTTTTGGTCACCATGATGTAAAAAAAATGTTGAGACTCTAGAAAGAGTACAGAGAAGAACAACAAAGATGATTAGGGGACTGGAGGCTAAAACATATAAGGAACGGTTGCTGGAATTGGATAAGTCTAGTTTAATGAAGAGAAGAATGAGGGGGGACATGATAGCAGTGTTCCAATATCTCAGGGGCTGCCACAAAGAAGAGGGAGTCAAGCTATTCTCCAAAGCACCTGAAGGCAGGATAAGAAGCAATGGATGGAAATTAATCAAGGAGAGAAGCAACCTAGAACTAAGGAGAAACTTCCTGAGTTAGAACAATTAACCAGTGGAACAACCTGCCTCCAGAAGCAGTGAATGCTCCGACACTGGAAGTTTTTAAGAAGAGACTGGACAGCCATTTGTCTGAAATGGTATAGGATTTCCTGCCTGAGCAGGGGGTTGGACTAGATGACCTCCAAGGCACCTTCCAACATTATTATTATTAATCGCACAGTCAGCCAGATGTTCAGACTGGATTTGATATTTTTGTCTACCTATTGAATCCTTACCAAGGACTTGGGATAGGCAGATGTGGATGTTTGATGGTATTACAGATATCATTGCAGGATGGAAACAGTTCCTAGTAAGGCCACCTTTTGCAATTGACTAATGGCGAATTTGTCAATGCCAATGGTATTCAAGTGATGTTCCAGTTGTTTTGGGATTGTACCCAAGGCACCTATTACTATTGGTACTACCCTTGCTTGCTTTTGCTACAGTATTATTATTATTATTACTATTATTATTATTATTATTATTATTATTATCATCATCATCATCACATCAATAGAGTGCCCAATCCTGTAAATCTGTTGAAGATTGCAGTCAGTACTTTAAGCATTTAAATGAATTTTCTGGGGAGTTTTAGGACTTCAAGGCATGTGAGGGATGTAGAGAAGATTGGTACTGGACGTATGTCTTCCAGCAATAACTTGCATGGACCCACAAAGTCTCTTCCTAGAAAGAATAAATCAAAACTTTGCTAAAATTATTTATTTCACCCATAAAACCCTCTGATAGACACATTGTTCCAGAGCTGCCAGCTTCTTGTTCTGTATCTTTTTTTTTTTTTCCCCAGTTCAGGACTTTAAAATTCTTCCTGTTGCAGAAAATGAGGTCAGGTTCTGCTCACTTCTGCTATGCAAAGACTGATATCTCCTTTAAGCAATTGGAAGTAGCAGATCTCTAAAGTAAAGAAGACGACTTTTAATGGATATTCCTAAATGGTTGTATTGATCCTACACCTGAATGTAATGGACACCTTGGCAGCAATAAGTAGATGCCAGTTCACATGAGACATTTGCATTTTGAACTTCTGCAACACTTGCACCAAGGCAGAATATCCTCTGAAGTAAAGATAACTAGAGGTCAGGATATGAAACATCTGACTGAATCCCTCTTCCTGTTGCAGAAGTCCTGAACTGAAAAAAAAAGATATAGAACAAGAATCTGGCAGCTCTAGAACAACGTGTCTCGTTGCCTGAGTACACAACTTCTTGGCTAGGGAAGAGTGCCTGTATAAAATACTGTTAATAATAATAATAATAATAATAATAATAATAATAATAATTTGAACTTGAACACAATTGGCATTGACAAATTCGCTATTAGTCAATTGCAAAAGGCGGCCTTATTAGGAACTGCTTCCATCCTGCGACGATATCTGTAATACCATCAAACATCCACATCTGCCTATCCCAGGTCCTGGGTAAGGATTCGATAGGTAGACAAAATGCCAAATCCAGTCTGAACATCTGGCTGATTGTGCGATGATCGATAATAATAATAATAATAATTAATAATAATAATAATAATAATAATAATAATAATAATAATAATAATAATAAAGTTGGAAGGGACCTTGGAGTCATCAAGTTCAACCCCCTGCTCAGGCAGGAAACCCTACACCATTTCTGACAAATGGCTGTCCAGTTTCTTCTTAAAAACTTCCAGTGTTGGAGCATTCACCGCTTCTGGAACAGGTTGTTCCACTGGTTAATTGTTCTAACTGTCAGAAAGTTTCTCCTTAGTTCTAGGTTGCTTCTCTCCTTGATTAGTTTCCATCCATTGCTTCTTGTCCTGCCTTCAGGAGCTTTGGAAAATAGCTTGACTCCCTCTTCTTTGTGGCAGCCCCTGAGATATTGGAACACTGCTATCATGTCCCCCCTCGTCCTTCTCTTCATTAAACTAGACATACCCAATTCCAGCAACCGTTCCTTATATGTTTTAGCCTCCAGTCCCCTAATCATCTTTGTTGCTCTTCTCTGTACTCTTTATAGAGTCTCAACATCTTTTTTACATCGTGGTGACCAAAACTGGATGCAGTATTCCAAGTATGGCCTTACCAAGGCATTGTAAAGTGGTATTAATACTTATTATTTATTTATTATTTATTAATAAAATTTATATGCCGCCCAATCCCTAGGGACTTCACGTGAACTTGATTCTATCCTTCTGTTAATGCAGCCTAGCACTGTGTTAGCTTTTTTGGCAGCTGCAGCACACTGCTGGCTCATGTTTAAATGATTGTTCACTAGGACTCCGAGATCCCTCTCACAGTTACTATTATTGAGCAAGGTACCCCCTATACTATACCTGTACATTTGGTTTTTCTTGCCTAAATGTACAACCTTATTTTTTTCACTATTGAATTTCATTTTGTTAGATAGCGCCCAGTGTTCAAGTCTGTCCAGATCCTCCTGTATCCTAAGCCTGTCTTCTGGAGTGTTGGCTATTCCTGCCAGCTTGGTGTCGTCTGCAAATTTGATGAGTTCCCCATCTATCCCTTCGTCCAGATCATTGATGAAGATGTTGAAGAGCACTGGGCCCAAAACAGAGCCCTGGGGCACCCCACTACACACTTCCCTCCATGTAGATGTGGTTCCATTGAGGACCACACGCTGAGTATGGCCGGTCAGCCAGCTACGGATCCATCTGGTGGTGATGCTGTCTAACCTGCATTTTTCTATCTTATCAAGTAGTAGGTTGTGATCTACTTTGTCAAATGCCTTACTGAAGTCCAAGTAAATTATATCCACAGCATTCCTCTGGTCCACTAATTTTGTCACGTGGTCAAAGAATGCAATAAGATTTATCTGGCATGATCTGTTTTTGACAAATCCGTGTTGGCTTTTAGTAATGACTTTGTTTGCCTGTAGGTGTTCGCTAATTCATTGTTTGATTTTCTTTTCCAGAATCTTCCCAGGTATTGAGGTCAGGCTAATAGGTGTGTAATTTCCTGGGTCCTTGTTTTTCATTTTTTGAAGATGGGAACTACATCAGCTCTTTTCCAGTCCTCTGGTAGTTCCCCAGTGCTCCAGGATCTTTGAAAAATATAGTTCAGTGGTTCTGAGATCACATCTGCCAGTTCCTTGAAAACCTTGGGGTGTGATCCATCTGGTCCTGGTGATTTGAACTGGTCTAGACTGGGCCTTTATTATCTCACTTTTCAAAATTTCCCAAGCCTCTTGAGTTGTTTTCCCCTGGAGGATTCTCATCCATGGAATCCTTCCCAAACCCTCTCTAAGTTTATTGAAATTAGCTCTCTTGAAGTCCAAGACTCTAGTTTGACCGTGTTCTATTGCTTGTGCTTCCATAATGTTGAATTCCAATATCGCATGATCACTTCCTCTCAAGGTTCCTATGGCTTCAACACCTTCTATCATTTCATCTCTGTTAGTGAGAATTAGATCCAAAATGGCTAATCCCCTAGTTCCCTTCTCTACTTTTTGGGAGACAAAGTTGTCTGCTAGGTTTGTCAGGAATCTGTTTGATCTTCCACTTGGTGCAGAATTTGTCTCCCAGTTGATGTCAGGGTAGTTAAAGTCCCCCATTACTATTGTGATGTGCTTCCTACATACCTTAGTTAGCTGACTAGGAAAAAATTAATCTATTTCCTGTGTTTCGTTAGGTGGCCTATAGTACAACTTATGGCAATGTCGTCCCCCCCCCTTTATATTGACCCATATGCATTCAGGACAGTTTTCATCATTGTTGTGCTCTATTTCTGTAGAGATGTAGTTATTTCTTATATAGAAAGCCACCTCCTCTTTTATTTGGTCTGTTTCTTTTAAATATTTTAAATCCCTCTAGCTGTGTGTTCCATTTGTGGGTTTCATTCCACCATGTTTCCATAATGGCAACAATATCATATCTGCCCTCATTAACCTGAATTTCTAGTTCACCCTGTTTGCTGTTCATACTCTGTGCATTGGTGTATAGACATTTGAGTCTTTTATGACCGACCCTACATAACCTATGTGGTGCCTGAGTTCCCCTAATGTCTTACCACCTATTTGGTTAGTGCACTTTGTGTGGCACTCACTATTAAGAGCTTGATTTTGCTTGACAGCAAGGTTGATGTTCTTGTCCACACACATATCTATGTTACATGCACTGATAGCCCTATAATTTTTAGATTGCCAGGGACAAGGATGTTCTGTATCAGCTAGCTCACTGTCCCTGCTGTTTAATTTAAATATTCCTCCAGAATATTTATTAATATTTATTAATTTGTTAATTATGGCAATCAGAAATGATAATTCATTCATTCATTCATTCATTCATTCATTCACTCACTCACTCATTCATTCATTAAATGTATATGCCATATCAATCAGACCTTAAAGAGCGTGCAATACATACAAGATATTCATATATACTGCAATTTATAAAATACAATATTCAATATTCTGCATGAACAGATCTTATTGCATGGATAGAAATATTTTTAATAACCAGAGCAATCACAAGGGGCAGTGAGTATCCCTCTAAAAATAATCTTTAATAACTTCTTCCAAATTTGCCTGAGGATTTCATATCTACTCCAATCCTCTCCTCTAAGAGAGCAAAAATTGGATTTAATATACACAGCACAGGATGTCAATTTCCAACTGACTCTGTTTTGTTAGATTCTGGCATGTAACACAATTAGAATTGCTGTGCAAATCCTAGTTTAAAGGTAGGTCAGTCAGAAAAAGTGATGGGGAGGTGAATAAGAAAAGAATACCTCTTTGAATATTTGAATTTTACATTTTCTTATCTGACCCTCCAAGAATAACCCCCTCTACTAGTTAAAACAAATTAAAAGAAAAGAAAAGGCTCTGAGTTTAATTGGCTATGAAAAATAAGGAGCAGGGAAACTTACACAAAGTGTAACTTAATACCATGAGATCTCTATAATATCTCATAGAATCTGGTCTTTGCTTTTTAACAATCTGATCTTTGCCATATATGACATGGCCAATTACCAGAAAAGAAAAAAGATATCTCATTTGTTGTTCAGAAATTTCATTCTAGGTCTGTCAAACAGTTGGCAGACATTTGTTATTCTAGCTCTGTCAAACAGTCATATTGGAGATGATCAAATTGTGGATTTCTACTTAAAGATCTTCTCCAATTCTATATTTCTATGATTCCCTGAATCATAAACCGTAAGTGGAGAATGAGCACTAGCTGAAGAATGAGGTGATATGTAAAATAACAGGTGCTGCATTCTGACTAAGAAGTTCTAAAAGAAGTCCTAGTTTAAACTTTAAATTTTCACTCTATCCAATCTCATAGATTTAAATGTTATTTAGATGCAAGAGATACATTTTTGGGATCTGAATTTCTTAAAAGAAAGAAAAGAGAAACATGTAATGAAGAAACAAGAACTCACTAATACAGAATGGAGCAAAATAGTTTAATTTGGGACGAGTTAAAGGATATTTGGAAACAGTGGATTCTGAAGTTACTCTTAAAATTGTCTGCTCTTATACATTGATTTAAAAGCGGTTATACAAGAGGAACAAATTTTACTGGATGAGACTGAGATTTAGGGCCGATTTGAGTTGATTCTTTACCATATTCTTATTTTTTTTCTTTTCTATTTCACTATTTCTTTTCCCCTGTCTATCCCCTTTTTTCATTCTTGTTAAAGTTTGTAGTATTCTTTTATCTTTGTAACTGCAGGGTTTATTATGGAATGGTTCTGCACATTTTCCATGCATGGTCCTGCCAATAAAGAGCACGGAAATACAAAGGCTCCTGATTTAAATCATGATGACATCGTGTACGTACGCCATGTTATCATCATACCCTGCGCTACTTATGCCATTTCCATTTCCATCCACAAACTAGATAAATGACACAATTCACATAATTTGCATAGAAAACATGGCACACGTGACATCATTTGCCTCACTCCTTGACCCCCCCATGGAGGCCTATGGGGAAGCACTGCCTGTCTTGTCACATGTAGGAAAAGAGGTGCAAGGCTCTAGTGAATACATGAACTACCAATCACTCTGAAATAGGATACAGACTTATATTTGAAGAGAGAGATTTTTGTGAAATAAGCTGGTCATGAATCATATGAAAAAGTATGCATTTATTATGTTGGGCAAATCTATCTTTCAAACATCTTCTAAACTATTCTAATCCCAACAGTGCTAAAGAAATTCAAGCAAGGGAACCACCCTTTCTGGACAGTCTTCTACATTAGTCAAAATAATAATAATAATAATAATGATGATGATGATGATGATGATGATGATGATGATGATGATGATGATGGAAGGTTAGACTAGAAAATAAGATCAGCAAGTTAAGATCACATGCAAGCAAGCTAGAACAGATGAAAGAAAAGAAGCTGAAGAACAAGAAGACCAAAGAATACCTAATCAAGAAATACCACTTAGAAACAAGGAAGATCAAGGAAGCACTGGAAATAATAAAGCAACAAATAACAGCTATAGCCAGGAAAATCAGTAGATATGAAGCTCGAATTGCAAACTATAGGCAGAACCTCCAATTTCAATCCAATCAGAAACGTTTCTACCAATCCATCAATGGAGAAACTGCAAGGAATCAGTCAGTACCTGACAAGGAAGAAACAGTGCAGTTCTGGAAGCAGATATGGGATAACCCAAAGAAATACAACAAGGATGCGGCTTGGTTAAAAGAGGTGGATGCAAATAAAACAGAAGTTGAAATGAAAGAACTAGTAATAACAACAAAAATGGTAGAAAAAAGAGCAAAGAAAATCAAAAATTGGTCAGCACCAGGTGAAGATGAACTGCATGGGTTTTGGTTGAAACATCTAACTGTTATACACCAACTCATTGCCAAGCAGTTCAACAATATTCTACAAGGAGGAGAAATTGAAAAGTGGCTAACAACTGGGAAAACCTACCTAATAAAGAAAAGTCCAGCAAAAGGGGCAACACCAGGCAACTACAGGCCAATTACCTGCTTACCAACAACTTTCAAATTACTAACTGGTGTGGTAGCTGATGCAGTACAACAGCATCTAGTTAAAAACAATCGCTTTCCACCTGAGCAGAAAGGAAACCGCCCCAATAGCAGAGGAACAAAAGATCAACTCCTAATAGACAAAATGATCTTGGAAAACTGCAAGAAAAGGAAGACCAACCTAAATGTGGCATGGATTGACTACAAAAAGGCATTTGACTCTCTGCCACATGACTGGATAATCAAGTGCCTAGAAATAACAGGAGTCAGTAGAAACATCAGAAAATTTGTGCAAAGATCGATGACACAATGGAAGACACAGTTGCAGATCAATGGTGAGAGACTGGGAGAGGTTAATATCAAGAGAGGAATATTTCAAGGAGATTCATTATCACCATTACTATTTGTTATTGCACTGTTTCCTCTGTCAACAATACTGAATAACTCAGGACATGGCTATCAAACATCAAAAACATCTACCAGACTATCCCATCTCCTTTACATGGATGATCTGAAGCTGTATGGAAAAACATCATCTGAAATAGAATCGCTGCTCAACACTGTCCGTATATATAGCCAAGATATTGTTATGGAGTTTGGCTTGGACAAATGTGCCACACTTACTATCAAACAAGGAAAAGTAGTGAAAACTGAAGGAATCAAGATGCCCCACGAAAATAACATTAAGAGTCTGGATGAGGAAGATTACTACAAATACTTGGGTATCCTTCAAGCTGACAACATCAAGCACACTGAAGTCAAGAAAAAGATTAGAGGTGAATACATCAAGAGAGTGAAGAAGATCTTAAAATCCAAACTCAATGGAGGAAATACCATAAAGGCAATCAACACCTGGGCAATCCCAGTCATTAGGTACACAGCTGGAATAGTGGACTGAACTCAAGCAGAACTAAAAGCAATGGATAGGAAGACCAGAAAAATAATGACAATGAATCATGCCCTTCATCCACGCAGTGACATTGACAGACTTTATCTACCAAGGCAAATAGGTGGGCGTGGAATGCTACAAGTACATCAGATGGTTGAAGAAGAAAAAATGGCTTTGGAAGAATATCTGAAGAACAATGATGAAGATGCACTGAAATTAGTATATCAGGAAGGCTTACTGACTACTGGAGAGACCATACTGGTCTACAAGAAAGACCAAATGAAGAACAGAATAGAGGCATGGGAAGACAAAGCACTACATGGCCAATATATTAAAAAAATAGCTGGGAAAGCAGATATTAACAAGACCTGGCAATGGCTAAGAGCAGGAAAATTGAAGAAAGAGACCGAGGGACTAATTCTGGCTGCACAAGACCAAGCCTTAAGGACAAATGCATATAAAGTCAAAATTGAGAAGACAGCAACAGACAGTAAGTGCCGCCTATGCAAAGAAGCTGAAGAAACAGTGGACCACCTGGTAAGCTGTTGCAAGAAGATTGCACAGACTGACTACAAGCAGCGGCATGACAAAGTAGCAACAATGGTGCATTGGAAGATCTGCAAAAAATATCATTTGCCTGTAAGCAAAAACTGGTGGGATCATAAAATAGAGAAAGTCATAGAAAATGATAAAATTAAACTGCTCTGGGACTTCAGAATTCAAACAGACAAGCACCTGCAACATAACACCCCATACTTAACAATTGTCGATAAGAAAGACAAAAAAGTCTGGACAGTGGATGTGGCAGTGCCTGGAGACAGCAGAATAGAAGGGAAAGAGCTGGAGAAGATAACAAAATACAAAGACCTACAAATAGAAATAGAAAGACTGTGGCAAAAGCAAGCAAGGCTAGTACCAATAGTAATAGGCTCCTTGGGTGCAATCCCAAAACAACTGGAGCACCACTTGAACACCACTGGCATTGACAAATTCGCTATTACTCAATTGCAAAAGGCGGCCTTACTAGGAACTGCTTCCATCCTGCGACGATATCTGTAATGCCATCAAACATCCACATCTGCCTATCCCAGGTCCTGGGTAAGGACTCGATAGGTAGACAAAATGCCAAATCCAGTCTGAACATTTGGCTGACTGTGCGATGATGATAATAATAATAATAATAATAATAATAATAAAGTTGGAAGGGACCTTGGAGGTCATCTAGTCCAATCCCCTGCTCAGGCAGGAAACCCTATACCATTTCGGAAAATGGCTGTCCAGTCTCTTCTTAAAAACTTCCAGTGTTGGAGCATTCACCGCTTCTGGAGGCAGGTTGTTCCACTGGTTAATTGTTCTAACTGTCAGGAAGTTTCTCCTTAGTTCTAGGTTGCTTCTCTCCTTGATTAGTTTCCATCCGTTGCTTCTTGTCCTGCCTTCAGGCACTTTGGAGAATAGCTTGACTCCCTCCTAGACATACCCAATTCCAGCAACCGTTCCTTATATGTTTTAGCCTCCAGTCCCCTAATCATCTTTGTTGCTCTTCTCTGTACTCTTTCTAGAGTCTCAGCATCTTTTTTACATTGTGGTGACCAAAACTGGATGCAGTATTCCAAATGTGGCCTTAGCAAGGCATTGTAAAGTGGTATTAATACTTCACATGATCTTGATTGTATCCCTCTGTTAATGCAGCCTAGCACTGTGTTGGCTTTTTTGGCAGCTGCTGGCTCATATTTAAATGATTGTCCACTAGGATTCCGAGATCCCTCTCACAGTTACTACTATTGAGCAAGGTACCCCCTATACTATACTGTGCATTTGGTTTTTCTTGTCTAAATGTAGAACCTTACTTTTTTCACCATTGAATTTCATTTTGTTAGATAGCGCCCAGTGTTCAAGTCTGTCCAGGTCCTCCTGTATTCTAAGCCTGACTTCTGGAGTGTTGGCTATTCCTGCCAGCTTGGTGTCATCCGCAAATTTAATGAGTTCCCCATCTATCCCCTCATCCAAATCGTTGATGAAGATGTTGAAGAGTATCAAAAATGAAAGAGCTATCCAACGAAGAGTAAAACTGGAAGCAGAAATTTCATGTTTTTTAATGTGAGATTTGAGGATTCCAATGCAACTGGAAGTAAACATTAGGAAAAGCATTTGAGAGGGTTGCTGAATTTTAAAACAAGCAAATTAGAAATGACTTTATGGAGATATTTTAGCTGAATTTTCTAAGTCTGATTAGAACAGTGGTCCTCAACCTTTCTAATGCCGCAACCCCATAATACAGTTCCCCATGTTGTGGTGACCCCCAACCACTTATACATCACCGGGTGCCAGGGGCATGGCCAAAGAAAAGGGGGAAAAAATGGCGGACAGCCTTGTTTGGCGACCCCGGTGAAATGGTCGTTCAACCCCAAATGGGGTCCCGACCCACAGGTTGAGAACCACTGGATTAGAAGATGCAACGATCCCTAATCTCTGTTGTGTAGGAACTGGATTGTCTACATTCATGTAACTTCTAACTAAGGATTTACCCCCTCATTTACTGAAGTCAATCTTGTGTGTGTGTGTGTGTGTGTGTGTGTGCGCGCGCGTGCGCGCGCAGAAGGAGGGAGGGAGAGAGAGAAAACACTGAATTTCAGGAAGCAATCTGGTGTGACTCTAAGGAATCTCCTAAAATTATTTTTGCTGTGTAAAAGAAACATGTCATTGTGAAATGGAAAAAAACAATAAATGCCGCCTACATATTAAAGGACTGTACCCTTTACTTAACATAGGGGAACAACATGACAGCTTTCTTTTCTATATGTTAAGAGTTCCATTTAAGGACTGCCATATTTCAAGTATGCTTTAAATTATGTTGACTGAGACGATTTAAAGTGAACATCTGCTCTAGGATGAAAAGTTGATTTCAGTATTTGTTTTTCCCCCAAGCCAAGAATTTTTAAGATCTCAAATACATAAGAATTGATGCTTATCCAATTCATAAATGAGGACAGTGGAACTTATTCCCAAATACTAACACTGATATCCTGTCAGCTTCAAGAAAAATAAGTATTTCTGTAAATATAAGTAAATATGTTTTAACTAGATTCTGTGCTAGCTTTTTGGTTGCTCCTTGCCATAGCCTCAACATGGAAGAGGAAGAAGGAGGAATTCTTTGTCTCTTTACTGGAGTTGTGGGATAGAAAATTCTAACTGTAATGTACCAGTGCCATCTTATGTGCTGCTTGGAGCATTAGATTGTGTATTGGCTTTATCAACACTGAGTTGAAGGGAAGGAGTGGAGAGCTGGGCTAATTCTTCTAGCCAGTGCCTTAATGTTCTATGGCTAGGAGATGGTAATATAGGAATTATTTTCCTTTACTTTTTAATGGGCAGAATGGCATTACAGGGTGTGACAGTTCTATCTCTCTCATATATCTGATGTTGGGGGAGGGTGCCAGATGAGGGTTCATCTGAATGATCATTATAGCTGAAAAAATTACCAAAGTATAACTATAAAGCAGGAGGTAGGGCCAGGATTTAAGATCTGAGACCTTCCAACCTTCAAACTTCTTGACTCATCCAATTTCTGCATTTACTCTTTTAAATTTATCCATCTGTTTGTCTCCATCCATCCATCCATCCATCCATCCATCCATCCATCCCCAAATTTGATAAATCATTTCCAAAGCAAGAAATATATGCTATTCTTTATCAACACATGCATTGGAAATTCACTGGGTAACTTTGGACCAATCATATTTGCATAGCCCAACCAACTTCACACAACTTCACAAGCTTGTTGTATAGGAATAAAATGAAGGAAGATCCCTGCTGTGAACTGCCTTGATCAGGGGTCTTCAAACTTGGCCCATTTATGACTTGTGGACTTCAATTCCCAGAATTCCTCAGCCAGGCACGCTGGCTGAGGAATTCTGGGAGTTGAAGTCCACAAGTCATAAAAGGGCCAAGTTTGAAGACTCCTGGCCTTGATCTTCTGGAGAAAGGTAGGATGTAAACCTAACAAACAAAAACTATTAATTATCTATTGCTGTATCAGACAAATTTCAAAATGTCTCTCAAATCTGTTGTTAAAAAGAAGAGTATACCTAAAAGTAAAAACAGGACAATGAGTTTTGCAAATAGAAATCTACTTCCAACAATAGGATTGCTTCTCACTCTTTCCTCCAACTTCCTGAGAAGATCTGGGGAAAAAAATGTTTGGCTGGCAAAAACCATTCCATCAGCAAATACAATCCATCAATTGTATCTCTAAAGGCATTCATCTATCAGCACAAGAAGTAATAGCCTTGCTTTTTACATTGTCGTCTGATTTGCTTGATGGCAACCTCAGGTATTTACAAACATGCATCCCATTTTTCACAACCAATTAATCCATAATGCTAAACATTGTTAAAGATTCTAGATAAAAGTGTCTTACTCCAGATGGGAAACTGCTTGTATTAGATGCTGGGATATGCTCTATGTGAAGTTGACAACGTATTAGGTATTAACATATGCAGAATCACCCTGAGGTCATAAGGCAGCAACAAATAGATAAGACACATTTTATACTCACACTGAGTAGGAGGCACTTGTTTTCTTTGATGGCTCCTATGCATCCCACAAAGCCAATGATCATCACAAAAGTCCCTGTAATGATCAACAGGTTGGCAGCTGACAGAGAAGGGAAGGAAGAAGACAGGGTAGCGAAGTTCCCTTGAGTAACGGCTAGCCATATGCCAACTCCAAGGATCCCACAGCCTCCCAGCTAGAACAAAACACAAACACAAAAACAAAGAAAAACAAGCTCAGCCATATTTCTACAAGAAGTGTTATAATGATCAGTATCACTGTTGCTTTTCATTAGCATCAGCAGCCATAGAAACAGCATTATCTAGAATGATTGTTTCTGAATATAAGTATATTTCTATCCACATTGGGTACCTAAGTTGGAAGAATGCCTATAGAACTGGGGATGCACATTCACTTTGGGGTGCAGATCACATAAACAGTCACGGAACTTTCTGGTTCACTAAGCCTTTTCATAAAACAGCAAGGAGCAGGAAACACAGCTAAGCTCTGATCTCTCTTCCTCTGGGAATAAATTAAAGTAATTTAAATCAGCATCACAAAGTGAGCTGCCACATAGTTAGGATTAGAAATAAAGCTCAAGGACCTCAGCCAAGTAGCTTTGTTCAGATTGTCATGTTTTTGCTTAAAGGAAATTGCACCCACTGCAAAAAGCTACTAAGTCCATGTGTAGCTGAAGACTAAAACAAACAAACAAACAAACAAAACACGAATAATTTAGGCAACTCGGAGATTTGAAAAGTGGAGTTGGTCTCAGCTGTAAAACTCATCGCTACAGGCAAAGAACTGCCAGAGGCTTTCTCAGCTGTTCTGCTTGCAGCTGTAATAGATATTAGGGCAATTTTTCAAAAATGTTCAGCGATCAGAGCCTTTCCATTTCATTTCCAAGGGGAGGTATGCTTCCAAAGAGCATCAGTAGGTATATCTCCTTGCTTCTACTGCCTTTAGCCATTCCACTGTGTAAGTGAATTATAGCTTTGCTCTGCAAACCTGTGGCTTTAAAATAGAAAGGTTCCTTCTGGGTGCCAAGACTCCTGGACTCTGGAGTAGAGAGGAATTCAGGAGCCAAGAAAAATCAAGGCAGATATGCCAAAAACAGGCACATACTAATGGTCAACACTGCCACCACTGCAACACTCAAGAGTAGAAGGAGGGAGATTATTAGGCTCCTTACTTCATCTTTGCCAATATGAACAACAAGGAGCTGGTTAGAGGTATATATTATAATTCCAAAAGCCGACATCTGCTAAATAACAATCAGGCTTTGGTTCTAAGCCCAGAAAACATTCAAACGGTTAACAATAGGGAAAAATAATTATAGAAAATTCTGAGGAAGATGACTGACTGAAGAGAGCTCCAGGAATAAGAAGAATCAACTCTTGTGGACTTTTTAAAGGAGTCAGTAGATTAGCTCCTTGTTTCTCTCTGGATAAAAGAGCAAGATGTGAGATTACCTAAACCAGGGGTCTTCAAACTTGGCCCTTTTATGACGTGGATTTCAACTCCCAGAATTCCTCAGCCAGGCATGCTGGCTGAGGAATTCTGGGGGTTGAAGTCCACAAGTCATAAAAGGGTCAATATTGAAGACCCCTGACATAAACTGTTGGCAGCTCAGATGGTTATCCCTTCTCCTCACAAATAGACAGCAAGACGGTGATTACTGATGGGAGAAGGGGAAATTCACTATAATTCCTTCAGCTGTAAATGGAGCCTTTCAAAGGACACTAAATTTGGACACTTCTCTTGCTAACTACATTTAAAAATTGCTTGTTAACTGATTGAAAGAAGCTAGATACTCTCAAAGGGACAATACCTGGTGAGTGAGTGCCTTCAAACCTTAATATAAGAAAATGAAAATTTATTTTTATAACTTTAGGAAATTAAAATAAAAGAGCAAACGGATAAAGTTTTGGCTATGGAAATTTTTAAAAAGATTAAGGGCTCACAGAACATCGGGAATATTGAATTTTGAATATTAAGACTTTTAAATTATTTTTAAAAAACAAATACATGTTTGTGGGAAATAAATTATGGCATTTAACGATATCTCTGAGGAACTCCACCAAGGATGTGTCAAGGCTTTGAACTGATTATGGCAGACATGTTGGGTCTTTTTGAGAACAGTCTGTCTTCAAAACAAAATGTTATAGAACAAAATACACAACAAATTCTACTTGAGAACTGTAGGAATGAAACCTTGGCTAAGAACCTGCCATCAGATACAAAGAAAATGACTGTATGGAGTTTTAAAAATTAAGAAGGCAATAAAAAGATGACCCCCAGAGAGTAATGGGAATCATTTTTCTTTGTTGGATTTACAAAACAGACAGCTTAAAGAAAAGAGGAAATTTGTAACAAGGATCAATAACTACTGGGATGGTTCTGTGTTTAAAAAAAAAAGGAAGACAAATTGATTTATTTGACCAAGGTTAAAATGGAACATGTTGTCATTCTGCATGGTTCTTTTTGGGATTTACTAATATTTTGATTGAAAAAATGTGGCTTTGGTTATTTGGTTGTTAAATATTTTGTTTTATACTTATTTTCTGTATCCTAATTGTTTAATATCTAAATACATAGTGTCCTAATTGTGAGAGTTTTTTTTAAACGAGTAATAATAATAATAATAATAATAATAATAATAGTAGTAGTAGTAGTAGTAGTAGTAGTAGTAGTAGTAAAGTTGGAAGGGACCTTGGAGGTCATCTAGTCCAACCCCCTGCTCGGGCAGGAAACCCTACACCATTTCGGACAAATGGCTGTCCAGTCTCTTCTTAAAAACTTCCAGTGTTGGAGCATTAACTGCTTCTGGAGGCAAGCTGTTCCACTGATTAATTGTTCTCACTGTCAGGAAGTTGCTTCTCTCCTTGATTAGTTTCCACCCGTTGCTTCTTGTCCTGCCTTCAGGTGCTTTGGAAAATAGCTTAATTCCATCTTCTTTATGGCAGCCCCTGAGATATTGGAATACTGCTATCATGTCCCCCCTTGTCCTTCTCTTCGTTAAACTAGACATACCCAATTCTAGCAACCGTTCCTTATATGTTTTAGCCTCCAGTCCCCTAATCATCTCTGTTGCTCTTCTCTGTACTCTTTCTAGAGTCTCAACATCTTTTTTACATCGTGGTGACCAAAACTGGATGCAGTCTTCCAAGTGTGGCCTTACCAAGGCATTGAAGAGTGGTATTAATACTTCACGTGATCTTGATTCTATCCCTCTGTTAATGCAGCCTAGCACTGTGTTGGCCTTTTTGTCAGCTGCAGCACACTGCTGGATCATATTTAAGTGATTGTCTACTAGGACTCCGAGGTCCCTCTCACAGTTACTACTATTGAGCATGGTGCCACCTATGCTGTACTTGTGCATTTGGTTTTTCTTGCCTAAATGTAGAACCTTGCTTTTTTCACCATTGAATTTCATTTTGTTCGTTAGTGCCCAGTGTTCAAGTCTGTCCAGATCCTTCTGTATCTTAAGCCTGTCTTCTGGAGTGTTGGCTATTCCTGCCAGCTTGGTGTCATCTGAAAATTTGATGAGTTCCCCATCTATCCCTTCATCCAAATCGTTGATGAAGATGTTGAAGAGTACTGGGCCCAGAACAGAGCCTTGGGGCACCCCACTACACACTTCCCTCCATATAGATGCAGTTCCATTGAGGACCACTTGCTGAGTACGGCCGATCAGCCAGCTACGGATCCATCTGGTGGTGGTTCTGTCTACCCCACATTTTTCTATCTTGTCAAGTAGTAGGTTGTGATCTACTTTATCTTTTTGTTAAATTAAATTGTGGTCATTTTTTATTAGGATGCTGGGATTACTTAGATTGTTTAGACTTGGGGTGTGAAACATTTATTGGAATGGAATACTGTATGTTATTGTGTTGGTTCTCTTGGGGATGGTTGGCATTTAGAACAAGTGTACTGCAGTTTGCCCTTCCCTTTTAAGGAGAAATGGTCTCTTTTTGTTATATTAAACTTTAGGTATAATTTATTTAAACTAAGATTTGAGGACATTTTTATGCTTTTTAAATGGGGTTTTGCCAATAGCTGAAAGCTGAGTTTTATGTTAGTTAATTTTAATATTTTAGAGCTCTGTTTGGGTTTTTTTTTTTTTTGCTGACAATTGGATAAGGAGAAGGTTACTTATTTAATGGATTATAGAATGGAGAGATTTATATTTGTTAATTAAGAGGGGTGAAGCAATTATGAAATTGTTAACAAACATTCTGCTAATCAATTAAAAACATGAATATAAGGAAACAGCCATCATCAAAAAGCAAACATCAGAGTTAAGAGAATAACAACCTTAGGTATAAGGTATAAGAGGTGGGTTACAATGGCCTTGATACTAAGCCAAAATAAGTTCATCTCTTTTCACAATTTGGCATGTTTCACTACAGTTCTATGATCAATGTATAGCAACCTCCTCATTATGTGATCCCCCCAACTCTGCCTTTGATGCCTGTACCGAACAGGGCAGTCAAACATTGGGGAAATCATAATATGATGGATTCCATTTGACTTCATGGATCACAGGCTTGATATAGACTGAAGCATTATAAAATATACATCAAACCCTAAAGAAAAGAAGGAAATGGCCTTATAAAAGAGTCAGTTCTCTTACTCTGCAGCTTTAATAATAGTCTTTCAGAGTATAGACCAGGGGTGTCAAACTCACCATGTCAAGTGATGTGTTGCAACATATCATGACTTTTCTCCCCTTGCCAGAGTTGGAGTAGGCACAGCTTCCATGTGACACCCCTAGTATAGACATTTCTAGATGTTTCCTTAAATAATGGGTTGTTTTTGTTTCCATAGAACAGAACAGTTTAAATATCTGGTGGATATTTTTCTTGATAGCATGGAAATGTGGCGTTCTGTATTCAAATCAAAACTTTTATTAGATCATGGTGAAAGTTTTGATTTGAATACAGGATACCACATTTCCATACTATCACGAAAATTGTGACCTATGAGCCAGAAAGCACAATAATAATAGCAATAACACTTAGACTTATATACTACTTCATAGTGCTTTACAGCCGGTTCTAAGCAGTTTACAGAGTCAGCATATTGCCCCCAACAATTTGGGTCTTCATTTTACCGATTGCTGATAGGTTAGCCTTGAGCTGATCAGGATCGAACTGCTAGCAGTCAGCATTGCATTCTAATTACTGCACCACCACTTCTCTTTGAAATACATCAACTTGTAATTATTAATTGAACTTTTTAAAAAAATGCAATAAACTTTCATAAAATTCATTATTATAGTAACTGTAGTACAAATAGCAATGGCAATCACCAAATTTTGTGCTTAATGTCCACTGTAGGTACCATGGATACAAACAAATAAGAATAATATTTTAAGGGAGATGAAGGGCATAAAAATTTAATAAATAAAATAAATAAATAACAAATAATAGCACAAAATCAGGCAAGCTGAAAAGATATGTCAGGGTCCTGTCATACAAAAGCAGTGATGGATAATTTATGTTCTCTAATAAGGTAACTCTTAAACTGGTATAAATATATGACTTTCTTGATTGCCTATCTTAATAATGTTTTTCACTTGTAAATAGGAAATAAGTATAGGTTTAAGAATTTCACCCTTTGACTCTATGCATTAATAGTTAGGAACTTCAGGTGCAGCTTATGGATAAAACCCAGATTGTACAGTCAACAGATGTTTTTACTACTTGCTCAAAACCGTTTTTTTTCTACTTGTGCCTTTTTTATCCATGAACTTCAAATAAATAAATAGATAAATGACAGAAGCCTTAAAAGTTGGATTTTCCCATTATGTCTGCTTTCAATGAAAGTTTAATTCAAACATAAATTTTCTTCCCAACAAGTTTCAAGTATGTCTTAGAGCATTTAGTGCAGAAGGAAAAAACAGAACGATGACTAAAACTGGTGCAAAGACTGCTAAGATATTACAGAGGTAAGGTAATAACTTTCTAATTATGTGCATTAATGGTTTTTGAAATATAAAATTCTGTATTTTTTGCTACCATATAGTGATCATTCAGAGTTTTGCAGCTGAAGCCTGATAACCCTAAGCATGGTCCTAGGTAAGATGTAGCAAGCTGCACATTATGGTCTAATCTTTGGTGAGCCACGGAGAGGGAAATTCACTGCCCTTAGGGACATTCCCCCTTTGAACCACATCATCTTTAGAAAGCACAAAGTTTCATGTCTTTTAGCAGAGGTCTTCTTCATACATTCAGGCTCTCCTCTGCTGCCTGAAGTAAAAGAAGGACCTGGTCCCCCACATGCACAACTCATGTGTTTACGGGGAGTAGTAGCACCACTCAGCCTCTGGGATTTTGTGATACGTTGCGAATTGCATAGCAAATAGATAGCATAATCATCTTACAAAGCAACCAGCAGCCTGCTGGTCTGGAAGCAATAATGGAGACTGCACACTTCAGGCTTTCTGAGGAATTAACAGAATAACAGAGTTGGAAGGGACCTTGGGGGTCTTCTAGTACAGGCAGGAAACTCTATACCAGGGGCCCCCAACCTGTGGCTTATGTCCCCCTACTGGGTCGTGGCCTATTGATCACTGGGCTACGTGTGTGGTTGGCTGGTGCATGCGTATGTGCACGCACGCATAGCTCTATTCATGCGAGTGTCACCGCGAGCATCGCAGGCATTTGTGGCCCCACATGCGAGCGCTCAGGTTACTGCAAGCATCACGGACACTCGCAGCCTCACTTGCATGAGCGCTCATGGCTACACTCAATTGAGCAACAGGTGTTTTTGCATGCACACATGCATGCATTTACCCCCCACAAAATCATCCCTTCTTTCCCCCCTCCCCCCTGCTCCAGGCCACCAACCACGAAAGATTGGGTAACTCTGCTCTATATCATTTCAGACAAATGATTGTCCAATTTCTTCTTAAAAACTTCCAGTGCTGAAGCACCCACAACTTCTGGAAGCAAGTCATTCCACTGATTAATTGTTCCATCAGGAAATTTCTCCTTAGTTCTAGGTTGCTTCTCTCCTTGATTAGTTTCTATCTGTTGCTTCTTGTCCTGCCTTCAGATGCTTTGGAGAATAGGTTGATCTCCCATTCTTTCTGGCAACTCCTTAGATATTAGAATTATCCTAGACAACGTGTTGAATCGTTGTTTAAGTCTGTGCCCAAGATATTTGCTTCTTTCTACATAAAGGCAAGGTTGCCCCCATCCCAGAGTTGTTTGGTTTATTGTACAGTCTGAAAATACAATCCATCTTGAGTGGACTTTTTGTCGAGGAGGGAACATATAAATGAAACAAATTGGGAATAATTAACAGACACTAAAGTTTTGTCTCTGCTGCTGTCAACTACTCTATTTCCCTCCATCACCTGATACTAAGCATGTGTAATCAATGGATAATCATATTGCTTTTTTAATGAAAGAATATCCCACTATTCTTTGCCAAACAATTCACCAAAGAGTGATGAGACAATGACACCTGTAAGTTTTCAGAGCTTGCTACCATAGAAAAGAAGAATAGCAACAAAACCACTAGCATGGGCTGGATCTGATAGTTTTACTATCTCAGGGGAATCCCCCCCCCCATTCCTCAACTGTCAAAATGAGAGGAAACACTAATCACTGAAACAAAAGAGTAGCAAAAAAGAAGCCAACACACAAAAAAGGACTTCAAAAATGGCATGATGCATTAGCAAATAAGCACCAGGACTGTATTGATTTTGCAGGAAATGTGTGAAGTCGGGCTTGTTTATCAAAGATGACACCTTCAGCTAGTTTCCTGATGACGGCAGCATTTATCCGCCTTAAATTAAAATGCAGCAGGTCCTGAATGCTGGTCCTGAGTAATTATTTTTGATACCTCCTCTATCCCACACAATTACGACAGATACATCACCACCTCTTTTCCTTATCTTTATTCTTGAGCCAAGACATAGAGGGATAATGTGATGTGGTTGTTTATATGAACAAGGCCATTCTTATCAATGGTAAGCCACCTTGAGAGACTGGAAAATGAAGGAACAGCTTCATTTTGACAGAGTGGTCTTGAGGTGTTGAAAAAGGGCAAGCTTCACATTTTTTTTCTTTGAATATTCAAAACTTCCAATCTCTCTTCTGTTGGATATAAGCATAGACATCTGTTTTTTATAGTAACTTTATTAAACATTATAGTTAAAAAGATAAAAACTAATGCAGACAAACTAAAAAGCAAAAATAAATTAAAGCAGAAAGTGTAGAAAATAATTTAAAAAAACAGAGAAAAATATGCCTATAGTAATGAAAAAAAATGAAATATTTTAAAAAATGACTACCCCTTTCACCACAAGTATATTCAGCGATCTCATCTGCCATGCAGGTAATTCTTGGTCTGAAAAATTATGAAGAAAACTATGAAATTAACTTTACAGTTTTTAAAATGCCTTGTATTGGGTGTTTGAGTAAGGGATTCACTGCAAACCTGCAAACCCAAAAAAGTTCCTAACTCTTCAAGTTTCTGTAATTATCAGTGATGAGTTCATACACTGAGATGCTGCTGAATTACTGCAAACAATTCAATATACTGTAGTCTATAAATAATTCCACAGTATGGCTGCAGGCAGGGGAAGGTAACATTTTGATAAATTAGCTGTATTGTATATCCCTAATCACTGAAACATTTCTATACTGTTCTGGAGGATTTCCCATCTCCTAAAGTGTGCAAATAACTTATCCAGGGGCACCAGGATTTTAACAATTGGTCAGTGGCTACAGTAATGCCACAACAGATGAACTTTTTTTTTTACTTCAAAAAACAAAATGAAACAGATAAAAGACCTTCATCTGCTTTCTACTATTGACCACCTTGGGTTGGATATTTTATCAGAATCAAGCTGTATTGCAGTGTGCATTGTTGCAGTATGCAAAGAATGAGCTGGACAATTTGGACCAAATAAACTTTGAGTCCCCGTCCTTTATTTTTTTTTATTTTTTTGCTTTTTTTGATAGACACTAAATTCCAATAAGAGAGAATATTTGTAGCTCAGGGTTGAAATGAGGGATCCTTGGTGCTCTCTGAGCTTGGTTGTTTTCTTGCACACATTTCATTACCCAAACTAGGTAACACCATAAGTACAAGGAAGCAATCAAGCTCAGAAACCACAAACACTAAATTCCATAATTAACATTAATATTTGACATTGTATGTGCTGAAAGTTTATAAATAAAAAGTTCAAGTCTCTTGACTGCCACTGTAAAAATCCAAAAACACATGCTGAACTCCCTCTCAGAATGATAGTATCTCCTAGTACACAGAAATACTCTGTTGAGCCCTTGTTAGAAACATAATATGGTTAAAAAATAAAACAGGCCTTTGAAGTCATTTAAATACTTTTAGACAGAATATGGTGTTAGAATATTGTCCCACTGAGCTTTTGCTTCCATTTTACCACATGCCACATCTTTAGAAATGTTAACAGTTGTTCAACATTTCTTGATCAACGTGTACACCACAGTCCACTCTTCTACGGGACTAGCAATCAGCAGCCGCCATCTTAGTGACTCGAGGCACCACACAAAATTTGGGAAAAAAAATGACAAAAGTGATACTCCTACATTTTGAGAGTTCAGTCTGTAGTTAAAGAAAATGTATTTGTTTGTTGCAAATGTCCACATAATTGATATAATTGTCTTTTCTGTTCTTTGTTATAATATGTGTTATTGTTGTTTTACATTCAGGATAAAATGACATATTTTGTTTTGGTATTTGGGAAAAGCTAGGTAAGCAGTATGTTTTCTAGCAAAAATTTCCCTTGGGTATGGCTGGGCAAACTGTTTTATTACACTACCGTACTTCCTTTATAGTACAATTACTTTCATAAAAACAATTTTTCTCTGTTTCTTTTCTATTCCCACCACCACCACCACTTTCTCTCGCATGCATATAAAACTTTGCTTGTAGCTTTTTTCTCTCTACAGTTTCTCTCTTCTGCATGTGAGAGTACACACACGTACACATATAGAGAGGAGTTTTATCTGTTTTATTAGCAGGGCATGGCAATATCAGTTGACCTAGTAATAAACTTTTCAAAATTCTATTGGTAATTTCTGTCAAGAAAAAGAAGACTGATTTGGAAATTTATCTCAGAACTTTTTTTCTTCCATCTTGTCTACTTCCTTTCTATCCAAACAACTTCTGCACCATGCAGACTTCTTGGCGGCCAGTCAAATCAGCCTTATCTGGTATACTATATTTAAATATGTATATTCAGCTCTAACTACAAATACACTAGAAATTTCCTTTCACAATTACATATAAATAGAGATAGACTCAAGAAGATAAGGAAAAGAATGGTACAGTTAAATATGTTTGGGAAATAAATTATTCAGATTTGGAATGCATATTTTTCTATTGATCTTTCATTATTCTAAATGAGATAATCTCAAGTAACATCAAACACAAGAACACAGTTGAAGGGTTTTGTTTGTCATGCACCTCAACGGAGACCTTTATCTCATTATTAATTCTAATAGTGGTTCTGAGTTGTTTTTATTCATTGTTTAAACATAGCTTTAATCAACAGTTTGTTACTTTGTCATCAAATCAAAATCCATGAATACTACAATGTTTATTCATGTTATTAAAAACAGGTCCTCTTGCAACAAACAAGCCTCAGGTTAATACCAGCCATATATCTCCATAGATCCTATTACCACAATAGCTTAACCCAGTCAGCCACTAAGTTAAACACATTTTCTTACTAATAGTTCTGGCAACCCACAATCACATTAGTTGAATCAAAATTCAGTCTTGCCCTGTTAACTAAGAGCAAGGACTTGGAGAAATGGACAGGGTCCTTATGACTGTGAGCACCATCACTGCCTGGGACATGCATGTGGGTGAGTTCTAGAGATGATGAATTTATCCTCCAAGGTTGGCTCCAGTCAATGTTGACTAGAAGATAGAAGTCTTGCTCGTGACCCTTGCTATGTGGGGTGCTGCAGGGTTCAGAATTTTCTCCATTCCTATAATGCTATTGGGTGAGTGATGGGGTGAGGTATCATAAAAATGCTGATGATACCCAGTTGTCTATTTCCACCCCCAATGAGTTAAATGATACTGTTGATATCCTTCCTTAGAGCGTGGCATTTGTGAGAATCTGGATGGGGAAGAACAAGCCTGAACTAAACCCTGGTAGGTACTAAATACCCATGAGTTTTGGAGCCTTCTGTATTTACCAAGCCCTGCATGGGTTGTACTGCGCAATTTGGGGGTTCTGCTGGATTCATGACTTCTGCTTGCAAAGCAGGTAGCAGACATGGCCAAAAGGGCCTTTGCATATCTTGCTGTGCACCTGTTAGGCTCATACCTAGATTAGGAGGTGCTACTTGTAGCCACTCATGCCCCATGTCACCTCCTGGATAGACTACTGTAGTGCACTCCACATGGGGCTACCCTTGAAGAAAACCCAGAAGCTCCAGCTGCTGCAGAATGCAGCAACACGGGCAGTTATGTATGCTTCAAGAACTGCATACATTATACCTTTGCTTTGCAAGCTGCATTACTTACCAATTTATTTCCAGTCCAATTCAAGTTGCTGGTTTTGACATTTAAAGCAGTACATGGAAAGGAGCCAGGTTATCTGAGGGAACCAACTCTTTCCAGTTATATCTACGCATCCCTTCAGATCTGGCAGGAAAGGAATGTTGTAAGCTTGGGGATCCCATGGTAGAGTGGAGCCTGCTGGATGGTTATATGATCATTAATTGATGCACTCTCTGTATGCTGGCCATCATTTTATTTTTATTTTCTTTCCATTTGTAATTTAAATTGTGATTTTATTGCTTTTTATGCATTTTACTTTTATGTATTTTCTTTTATTATGTATGTTGCCCCGAGTCACTCTGTGACATGACAAGCTACACAAATATGATAAATAAATATATACACTTTATCAGTGAAGAATATAGAATAAAGAATTCTTATCCACCTCCTTTAGGCATTCCATAAACCTTTGCACCAGCAGAGCTTTCTTGACTTCTCTCTCCCCTCTGACAAGAAAGTGAGGTAGGAGTAGGCGAACGATGATTACTGTGGTGTGTGTGTGTGTGTGTGTGTGTCTGTGTGTGTCTGTGTGTGTGTGTGTGTCTGTGTCTGTGTATACGTATGCGTTCTATGGGCTTCCAGGCCTTGACAGTATATTTGTAAAGGTAAGACTTTTCCACTACTCTTTCTCTCCAACTCTTTTTCCTGGAAAACTAGGTATGCAAAATGAATCATCTGACTAGGTTTAATATCATTATTAACTGCGTGATGCCCAATACATGTCTGTCTAGTGCAATGCATGTCTGTTTGGGGTTAAATGTAACACCCAGGGCTTAACTGGGTCAATGGACTCTTTTCTGATTTTCTACCTCCCCCCTCCAACCTGCTGTGGGAAAACAGCTATAGGTAATGGAGAAAATCTATCTTCTATTGAGCTGTATTTTGCATTGACATATAAATCCTAGTTTAAAAACACTACACTTGCTGAATAATTTTATTCAATTATTAGATACCAGATGAAACATTAATCCAATGGCATTAATAAGATTTGTAACAACAACAACAGCTATTCCTGTTTGTCTATTTAGGGATTTGGTGTTGTTCCTTTAATTTTTCAGCTTCTCCACATGCCCTGACAACAATTCTAATGGGTATTAGAACATTCTAAGACACCAGCTTGCTTAGAAAAAAAGCGACCTTGGAAAATACAAAGACAAATATTTGGTTCATGGAGGAAATGAAAAGCAAACAAGAGTTGCCTCTTTAAGCTCTAGGCTATTTTCTAGACATGTTATCTATGATTTTGACATCACCATTTTAAATTACACTTATGTACAGAACCTGGAAACAATTCTTTTTTTTTCTCTTTTGCCCCATTCAACAACTCAAATCAACTTAGTCTATGAATAAAGAAAAAAAAATGTTGGTAGCAGTTTTTTTCTGGTGACTATCCTATAGACTAGGAATGAACAAAAGATATATCAGAATTGCTGATAGGTGCTTGGATCCAGTAAGTTTTTTGACTCTAAACAACAATTAGTGAAAAATTTATCTTACTACCACTTAGGCTGTTGAAAAATAACATTCACTGATCAATATGCAAATTTTTTTGCATTAGGGGTATGCTTAGAGGCACTCTGATTTGAGCATATTTAATCTGATATTTCACATATCGCCCACCAGATGCCATTTACATTTAAGAAAGAAGTACTAATAAGAAATTTTTCAATCATTTTTTAAAAAAAATTATTTGACACCAATAAGTGTAATTAAGAGATGGGGGACCAATAAATCAAACAATTCTCAGATTTACTTCTCCCAGGTAAATTCAATTCATACTACTATATAAGCAATAATAAAAATCTTGCAATCTTAATTCAAATCATTAAAAATTTCCTATGGTTACCTAAAATGAAACCTTTTTTGTGTTATTTATTTATTTAATTGATCAAATTTATATGTCGCTCATTTCACAGTGCCATATTCCCATGTCTGATACAATAAATGTCTAAATTAGAGTGTTCTTTATGTAGCCATAAGGAACTTAGTCAAGCTTGTCCAATTTCATAGTATTGATAAATATGTAGCTGTTTGACAGTCTTTGTGCATTGTGAAGCTTGGCAATAGAAGTGGACTGAAAGCTAAAGGTTATTGAACAATGGGATCTGTATTCTTGGCTCTGAAGATTCATTCAGAACTGAAGCTGGTTGCTGCAATCCATGCAGACAAATACAATACACAAATTGTACATTTAAACGGATTGGCTTAATCATTCTTTTTTGGTGTCTACTTCACAAGTCAAATCCAAAGAAATGGGAGTTTTTAGGGTGGATTTTACAAAAAAAGATGCAGCTGCTGTAAATATTGTCAAGTCAAATTAAGGATCAGTAAGAAAACACAGGCAACATCTAGGCATAAGAATGTCAGGGAAAGCAGATTCAAATTTAGTCTTTAATTATATCTTGCACTAGTGATTTCCTAATCATATGTTTCATATAATACACCTGTTTTCAGGCATAGGGTCTTTCTGACTCTTCATGTGTCCATGCAGCCATGCAAACACCCAAACTCTGTTTATTAAGCTTTGCTGATAAACAGCTGGAAATAAAACTTGGTTTAAATTCTCATAGGATACAAGTTCTCATAGAGGAAGGGAAAGAGGCAAATATAGGGCTGGCAAACGGGGGAGTTTTAAAATACCCAGAGGGCTAATGGAAAAGACAGGAGCAACAGCAGCTAAATCGGGTGAAATTGACTAGAGCTGTGGAAAATAGTTTTAATCTGGAAAAAGAGTGGCCAATCTTCTAGAAGAGATTTTTGTGCTGCTGAAGGCTTGCAGTCTATGAGTGCTTACAAGTCCACAAAGCATTCAATGATGAGACTTGAGAGAAGACTCATTAAAGATGAAAATCACTGTGAGACCTAACATACCAATGCAGAGGGCATGGTTAGGTGATAAAATCATCAAAGGTTTTAGGGGATCACTTGCCAACTCATCTGACAGATAGAGGAAAGAAAAGTCCTTCCTTAAATCTGAATAAAGCTAGCAACACATATGTACATATATGTTAAGCTCACATCATAACTTGCTGAGCTATCCATGCTAAGCATTGTACTGAACTGATAGTTAGAGTGTAGACACCCATATACTTGGCTGCCTCCTGTATTTTTCCACAACAGACTACTGCATTGGGGAGGAGAATGGAGAATGATCTACTCTTAAAATGCCATGTCATTACTGGATCAGGAATCACTTGCAAAACTTAGTTAAAACTGCTTATCTTTTTCTTTTAAGCTAAATGAAATAACAGAAAACCAGGAATGCTATGGGACACTGCCTCTTCCAATCCAATTCTTTGAATGGTGTGTATGTACCCAGTGACATTCCCTTTCATGTACTCCTAGCTTCTAGTGATAAAAGGATTCCTGCATTCTGGTGACACTATGAGTTATAATATTGGGAGTGTATACTCCCCGAACAGCTATGTATAGGTCATAGATGAGGAGTTAGACTAAATGTGAAATACCGTTGAAGATAATAGCAACATTCTGTCAAGAAAACCAAATGAAGCAGAATTCAGACTGACTTCTAACAAAAAAAACTGATGACCAGGAAACAATTGTTAGAATGCTATATGGTTCAAAATGGGGAAAAACTGTGCCATGATTATATGCTTTCCCCTTTATCTGAAGATCTTTAATTAAAAGTGCAATGTTTATATGTTCAGAAGAAAAACCAGACTCTTTGGCCATAAATTTATGTATGTATGCATGTATATATAAATAAATAAGCCAGGAAGGACATCAACATGCTAGATTAGAATAAATAGAAAGTGGAATTAAAATTGTTGGATAAAGCACCAATAACCTCTGCTGTGCTGAGGGCTTTGATGGTGGAAAGCAAGGAACCTGGTTGAAAGTAAAAGAAAAGGAAAGGAAAGGAAAACAAGGGGGGAGAGAGA
Organism: Crotalus tigris; assembly: GCF_016545835.1. NCBI lineage: Eukaryota > Metazoa > Chordata > Lepidosauria > Squamata > Viperidae > Crotalus > Crotalus tigris. Next base: position 5,003,187 of record NW_024100214.1, read on the forward strand.
GCATATAGCCAGACAGCTGATCAAAACAACAAGCACAAAAACAACAGCAACCTAAGATGAGGTTAATCCAATGCAAACAAGTAGAAAACAAGTTCAAATGGGAACAGATTTTATTTTTCTCAGCTTAAAAATTCACTGAGAGGATAACTAGCTAAGAAATAAGGAGACATCTGCTCTGTGAGGAAAACAGTATCTGAACAAAAATATTCAAGTTCAGAGACATCACATTGACAACAAAGGCACAAGTGGGACACATAATGCAAAGGAAAGTATCACTGAAGATTCTGATCCTTGGAAAAACTGAAAGTGCTCAGAAAAGTTGACAGAAGACAGGGATGAGCTTACAAAAACTTGAAGTAGTTACTAAACAACAATCCCAAGAAATGTCCATTGGGTCACAAAAAATCAAAAGCGACTAAACAACAACAAATGTTGAGTGATGTGCTTCAATCTGCCTGTTTATGAAGAATTGAATAGAAGGATGATAGTAATTCTGGAGGTGACGTAAAACAGAACAGAACAGAACAGGATGGAGTGGAGTGGAGTGGAGTGGAGTGGAGTGGAATAGAATAGAATAGAATAGAATAGAATAGAATAGAATAGGGAATAGAATAGAATAGAATAGAATAGAATAGAATAGAATAGAATAGAATAGAATTTATTTGCCAAGCGCGATTGGATGTGATGGGATGGGATTTTACTTTTTCATTTTAAACAATATTTTATATAATATTTCTGATTTTACATGTTGCTATAAATGACAAATGGAAATGAGCTGTAGTTTAATAAATTAAATAAATAATCAGTAGAAAACGTTACTCAAACTAAACAGAAGTTACATTCAAGCTGTCATGATATGTTGTGCCAAACTAAAATAAGGTAGTCTGTCACCCTACAAACTGTGCTTTTCCTTATGCCTATTTTGCTTCCAAGTTGCACAGAAATTTATCTTCAAACTTAGGGCTGTTCTGCTGGAACCTAGTAACAGATAATAATACATCATGGAACAGGTTTTCTCTAAGGAGTGCCTTGTGCCATTTCTTTAGAGCTAAATCTGTCCTTGCCTGTATTTCCCTTTCCCTTTTATCATTCTTACCCTGCTGTCATTTGTTTCTCTGTTGTCCTATTGCACTGAGATTTGTTACAGCCCCGAAGAAAAGAATGCTTCTCAAAGGCATGGGATTTCCTAAATTACAGAAAACTACAACCGCCACTCCTTGCAGCTTTGAGGATGATAAACAGTGAAGGATGATTAAAAATTAAAAGCTCTCTGAAACTAATTGTTTAGCTTTCCATCTTATATTCTTGCTGTCTGCTTCAAAAATTAATTTGAAACATAATGCTACAATATTCAGTTTTAATATAACTGAGACTTGAAAATCAGCACAAATTGAAATCGTGCAAAACAGGCCAATTGTCTGCAAAATATAAACATACCAAGATATTATTAATAATATTTTTCTACTTAACTTTCCACCCTGAGGAATCACTGTAATATCTTTCTATCCTCTAAAATATATTGGAGGCTACTTCCCTTCCGGTTTTTTTTCTACCCACAGGAAAATTGTGATAGGTTGTCCAGAGACTAAGTATATTTTAGAAATTCTGATATAGTAGTGCAGCTACTTTTAGTACCAAAACACATTATTTAGCCTGCAGAGTGATGTTTCTTGGAAGCAAAAGCCAGCATCACAGATCATGGAAGGAATAGCATCGAAACCCTGCCCTGGATTCTTCTGACTTTGAATCATGCCTCATTCTCTTCTGGGAAATACTGACAAATTCTGCAGACAAACTCCACATTTCTTCAGAGGATGAAGCTTTTGATGGATTCTTCAAGATGTTTGTGTATATTCATGGTTTTCCAGTCATTTCTTTTTTTCTGGAAATGTTCTCTAGCTATAGGAGCTGTTTCCCAGTCTAGGGATTCAACTGGGAGCTGCAATCACATTAAACAAACAGCCACTTGTTGCATTTCCTGAGGTATTACATATACTGTACCAGTATATCCAGCAAACTGGGTTTTGCATTTTGTTTCCAGTCTAATTTTGATTCACAATTCTGGGACTAAACAACACAGAGTAGGATGGCAAACAGAACTCAAAACCATTGTCTCATTTTCCAAATTTTTGGTTATTCCACCTGTTACAATGCTGATTCTGGGTTTCATTCTCTTTACCCATGCAAATAATATTACCAAGACAAATAAATCTCCATTAGGATTATCCAGAGTATTTGGTCACTACTTTAAAAAAAATGGGAGGAACAACTTGTCTTGTGCACATAACTCTCCTTTAAATGCTCTGTCATTTGCTGAATATAAGAGTGACTTTGGGTCAGTCACTGACTCTTAGCCCAATCCACCTCAAGGGTTCTTGTGGGGAAAATAGGAGGAGGAAGATGTGTGGGATGTGTTCATTGTCTTGAGTGTAAAAATAATAAAGTTGGGATACAAATAAACAAATAAATAAAATGGTTCTACTACTACTCCCCATAACCAATCTGGGCCTCCTTTGCAATCCCTGTGCCCATCTGAGGGATTAGTAGAGAAACTGGGGTGGAGTATTTATCATTTACACCGAGGACAAACAGTGAAAGCAGGAGTTCTCAAACCCATATCTGACAGGGTTGATTGCAACATCCAATATAAACTCAGATATTATATGAGGAGATTCATGTTAGTCTATGGCAGGCAAAAATTAGAAGGAATACGGTAGCACCTTTTCAGATTAACACATTTTATTAAATGGCATATGATTCTGTGAACTACAGCTCATTTCAAAAGATGTATGTAACTGAAGCTCATATTTTGGCAGCCTTGTTTTTAGGATAGAGATACAAGATATGTTATTAAAAATACTGCAGTTACATGAATAAAGATAGATTCAAACATCACAACTGACTGCTTACTTAAATATTTAACTGTATACTCAAACGACCAACTTGCATACTTGGCAGAAAAGAATTAATTAAATACTAAGCAAAAATTGATGCAGGGTCCTCAGGGGGGAAAAATTGAATATCCTATTGTTTTCATATTTGAATGAAGACACATTTTCTACCTATAAACAGTGTTCAATAAAGGCTGAAATTCAGCAATGTAAACATGCTTTGTGTGGCTATCATCTCAAGTGAAATCTTAGCACTTCTAGTTAATAGAATAATTAATGATAGAAAAGATCTTAAGGTGTTTGAGTTATCCAGGAGATCTTGCTGCCTGTCAGGATGTGAGACTTTATTGGGGAAGCTGGATGCTAGGGATTAGATGGGATTGTTGTTATCGCAGCAGCTTCTCTCTCAGTCCTGCTCAATTCTGTAGGTTTGGCAATGGAATCCCCCAAACTATTGGGTCTGGGAGAAATTTAATCTGCCTTCCTTAGGCCAGAGATGACTTGGAAAGCTGAGCCAGACTGTTGAAAGACCTCTGTGTCTGTGGGTGTCTGTGTGTGGGTGTCTGTGTGTATTAGTCACAGATTAGGTCTGTTTTTTTTTTAAATCTTGGGGCAATGGTAATATCTGGATCTAGGTGAGATAGTATCATCAGTCCTTTGTAGGGATAGAGCAGTTCTTGTTAATTATGGAGTTTTCTGTGGCTGTTCTCTGTCATAGGGAGAAAAGATGGCTCTAGCTGGGCTTCAGAAGGAATTTGATGAAATGAGGCTTTCTATAAATATTTAAGGTCTCTGTTGGTTTTGTTACAGCAGCCAACATAGGTAGTTCTCTAGAATAAGCACTCTAAAGCCACTGATTTAATCTGGTAAGACTTTTCATCTTGCATATAGTTAAACTTTAATTAAAATGAATTTTCAATAAAGATACGTATGTGTTATACACACGCACATGCACATGCACACACACAAACATTTTAAGCCATGCCAAATAAAAAATGTACTCATTTATTTCTGAGTTACAATTTCTCAAAGTAGGGCATTGCACACCAAAACAACTAGACACAAGGACAGTTTTTCTCCCATGCCGTCACTCTGATAAACAACTAATTCCTACAACACAGTCAAACTACTTAGTAAAGCTGTATTACTATTATTCTGCTCATCTTTCCTATTACCTATCCTTATCTTCTTATGACTACAACTTTGTTGCTTGTATGTTACGATTTATATTTATTTATTTAGTATCCTAGTATGATTTATGTTGTTTGCTTAGCTAGTATCCTATGACTATCACTAAGTGTTGCATCTTATTTATTTATTTATTTATTTATTTATTTATGAGATTTATATACCGCTTTAAGTGCAAGCACTCTCTAAGCGGTGTACACCAGTAAGCAATGTATATATATATTTACATTGCCCCCAACAATCTGGGTCCTCATTTTACCTACCCCGGAAGGATGGAAGGCTGAGTCAACCTTGAGCCGGTGAGATTTGAACCGCTGACCTGCTGAACACAGTCAGCTAAAGTGGCCTGCAGTACTGCACTCTAACTGCTGCGCCACCTCAGCTCATTATGATTTATGACAAATGTGTTGTAACTTATGATTTATGATGAATGCATTTTTATGTTGATTATGATCATGATTTATCACTATTGCTTGTATGTACACTGAGAGCTTATGCCCCAGAGACAAATTCCTTATGTGTCCAACAACACTTGGCCAATAAAGTATTCTATTCTATTCTATTCTATTCTGTTTCTGTTCTGTTCTATTATTAATATAGTATGATCAAGAGGAAATTTGGATTTACAAGCTCGGAAACCAAGTTCAATTTTTGAAATGGTAATCAGAAATGGAAGGTTGCTGGCAATCTGCAGGAGCTCTTATGCTGTAGAAGAAAATAAACTGATGAAACAGAACCACTTTAATTTAAATTAGGGATGGCTATCTTTCCATGTTTTGAAAAATCTGGCTTTTCAGATAATTTTACCTGCTCTTTGGGAATCCTGTCACAGTTACATTTTTACAAATAAAACAATAATATTTTCCAATTTTAAAATAAAGCAACAATCCAAATCCTATTATCACATGTTTCTCAGCTCTCTCCCCCCCCAAATAATACATTGCTTTTACTTAGGTTTCAAAATGGTGCAGCTCTGCAACATTGTACTGCTATGTAAGATGAACCTTATTATTTGCTATTTATTTGTTCTCAATAAACAGCGAAATACTCTTCTGACCTTTGACTACTATCAAAGGAATAAACAATGTTGGCTGGAATTCAGTTTTAAAATATAGCTTAAAGTAGAATATAGATTTAAAATAATGATATTATAAATAATGGATTAAAATTCATTAAATGCAAAATGTTCTAATGTTTTCCAAGTAGTTCTGGTAGAACAAGAAAATATTTGTTTAGAATATAAATCAACCATTGATCTGCTTATAAAATCTGATAATATGCAGATTGTAGAAGAGACTGACAGTAGAGATTATGCTTTAAAATGCTAGGGGAAAAAAGGGGGAAAAAACCCTGGCCCTGCAGACATAACAACAGCAAAATCATCAAGAAAGTAAATGTCCAGCCCAGCATGATGTTGGAAGTAATTTAATTAACTTTAACAGTCATTTTACACAGAATATACAAAATCTCTGATTGATTCATTGATTATATGCCATAAGTTGTTATGAACTATTAGTGACCACATAGATTTTTTTCTATGAGCAAAATCACTTGACAAATTAAAATGAAAAATTTACAGGCATCTGTGTTGCTGTCCTTGGTGCTGAAATGTATATTTTGAATGTCAATGCATTGCTGTCATTTATTATTTTTAAAACCTCTTGATAGGTTTCAAAAATAAATTTTCTTGTTTACCAGAGTAATTAATGATTTTATACTTATGTAAAAAGGCCATTTAAAAGATCCATTTCATTTACAAAATAAGTTTCAAAATGTAGTAAGATATTTTCTGGATCCCTGAACTACAAAAAATTTAGCAGTTATGATGGCAGCAGCATCCATTAGAATATTGCATTTTCCATGAATGATACAAACCTGGAAATATTTATAGCACAAAAATATATAAAGGATCAAGGGACTAAAATGCATCTGTATTAGCATATTTTGTGTATATTATTCAAAAATACATCGTATTCTTTTGTTATTGGATTGGAGCCAAATGTTGTAATTTCATGAAAGGAAGAAGTTTCCATTTACAAAACACTTCATTCTGTGAACACAACTCCAATTTTCTGAAAGAAAGCCCTGATGCAAATCATATTGTAATTATACTAATGGAGAATGGACAGAGGAGGGGATAGAAAAAATGATAGTTCCAAAAGGAAAAAACACTGGTTTCTGTGGTTTGATAATAGACTGAGTGTCAGGTGGTGATCTATCAGTACTTGCCAGAAGAATGTAACAGCACTTTGGTACTATAAAAAATTTATTCACATAATCTGGTGCCTTCAGAAGCCACACTTAAACTTTGGTGGATCAACATACAGACACTCTCTCTCTCTCTCTCTCTCTCTCTCTCTCTCTCTCTCTCTCTCTCTCTCTCTCTCTCTCTCTCTCTGTGTGTGTGTGTGTGTGTGTGTGTGAGAGAGAGAGAGAGAGAGAGAATTTTTGTTGCATGTAATACACTGAATGGAAGCTGCTGTGTTTTTAAATAAGAATTTTATGCCATTTATTTCCTATAAAACAGGATATATTTCTAGCAATACATCACTGTCTGTATAAAAATAACTTCTCCCGTCTGAGTAGAGGTGATCTAAAATAATTATTTTACTCTTAGGGGAACATATATTCAATGCCTTTTCAGGTCAGACATAATAAAGTTTTTCAACATACTACAAAGACATAAAAATCTTGTTTCTTATGAAATAACATGGAAATAACATGAGAGAGGGAGTAAGGAAGGTTGAGAGGGCGGATGCAGTCGGGGGGAGATAGACGCGCGACACCTAAGGTCTTATTTTAAAGGTATTTTTCTCTTTTTTAGTTTTATATATAATGTATGGAAAGTATTATATGTATTGAAAATTCAAATAAAATTTTTAAAAATAAAAAAATAAAAATAACATGGAAATCAGGGTTTCCATGTTATTTCATAAGAAACAAGATGTTCAAGTTTAATCAGAGTTTCCATGTTCAGGTATTAGACTATAATGGGAAAGAAAAAGTCCAGGAAGTACGGAAGCTCACTTAGTGATTTTGGGCCAATTGCTTTCAGCCAAACATATTTCAATGGGAGTATGAAGGGAAATCCCATTGTAAGTTTCTGGAAAGAAGGTGAATAGAAAACAATTAAACAAATTAATGCGTATTTTATAAATCATATCAAAAATTGTCTGATAAAGCAGCTTCACAGACTAGCAGTCTTAATATAACAAATGAACATCCATGAACCATTACACTTGCTTATTCTGTCTTTTTGTATATCTACTAATAGAGTAAAACCTTCCTTTAACAGACCCCTGTTTAATGAACTTTGGATGCAACATACAACATCTGTATCCACACATTACCCCAATAACAGACTGAGCTATCTGAAGCCATCCAGATTATTCACTTGAATTTCAATTATTTTTATCAATCTGTATTACTTGCGTTTGGATGTAAGCATGCATATAATCCAGCGTGTGTCATTTGCATCTATTTACATGACTAGTACAATGGCAACATTATGCAAATGTTATAAAAAGACATAAATTGACATGAATGATGTACATTTGGATTTAATGTACAACTGAGAGCAGTGGACAATTCCTCCACTGAATGATCCATTAAATTAAGGTTTAACTGCATACCCTTGATGAAGCATACTTATGCAATGTAAATGTTGGAAATGAAAATGATTAATGAAGGACCTCCAATTCCCTTCTCCTCATTATTTGTTATGGTTGTCTACTCCAAAATACTCTAAGGCTCTGGACTCTACATCTCTGTCTCTCACATATGCACCTGCCAATCATAGGTATGAAAAGAAAGTGAGAATCACTCATTTACTTTCCACTTCAATCCCATGAACATGTTTTGTTATTATTATAATTACTCATAATGATATGAAATGCTAATAAGTCTCCAACTATGAATAACATTAAATATACCCATTAAACAAATAGACTGATAGGAATTACTTTTTACATCCCCTGTAACAAATAACTGCTCGAAGGCAAACATTTTATGGGGAAAGAGGTTTAAAGACAATTCTTCAAACACTATCTTGCTTCCTCAGCTTGTGACAGGAAACATCCCTGAAGCATGAGGCATTGATTGACTTGATCAATAGCAATCTTCTGAACAATAATTATGCTGTAATAGCAAGTAGAAACATTTCACAAAGCAAATACTTGGAGTGCTTTGAACTTCATAATTAAAAAAAATAGGAATCATTTTCAAATTTATTTTTAAAGTTCTAACACTGATAAAAAATAGAAAGGGCAAATCACTGGCATTATTAGAACACATACCATGTTTACATAGCCTTGTTATTTGTACTATCTGAAAGTCATCCGTCCATCAAGGAATTCAGTGACATATGAGAATTGTTAGATGAAGTGATCATTACACTTGACACTGGCTGTCCTTAAATATTGTATATAATAACAAAACAATGAGAGTTTAATTTTTCTTTATCCAATATTCTATGTACTCCTATTAAGGAAACAATATATTATGATACTTTGCGCTTGAAACAATTTTAGGGATCTTCATTTATCTCTTTCTCCCAGAAAATACCTTGGGGAAAATCAAAAATGGGAGAAAAGTAGCCTTACATTTAGAAAAAAGTACTTTCAAATGTGAAAATGAAGGCACAAGGAAATTCTTAAAAAAAATGAGGAACTGAACCAAATTAAGTCAGAAGAAGAATACACATTTTTAAATTAAATACAGTACTACAATATTTTATATATTCAACAACCAAAAGGTTCAGCATTCCAAGTTATTGTATTAGCAGAATTTTTTTAATAATCTTAAATATAAAATGTAGGTTTTTGAACAATATGCAATTTCTTTTTAAATTTGATATTTCATACCAGAACATTAAAAAACATCCTTTTATGTCTCTGATGTGCTGACACAGTTATCTACAGACTGTTTCACAATGCATTGTTCCATCGGTACATCAGTACCAAAATTCATCTATATTAGGTCTGGCTTTGTTGATAGGAGGAGGGCTAGGCAAAGAAATATTGTGTTATAGCCTGAAGTAATAAAGTTATTAGAATTAGAACTTTATTTCCAGATCGTAAGAACTTCCAGGAAATTTAGGTTAAGTTAAATCTTCAGCATATGCTTCTTTTAGATACAGTTTGCTTGTTTATCTTTAAATTGCTTTTCCAAATGGCTTATAGATTATCAATTAATGTCCTTCTTATGTATATATATTTCTGAAAGTCAAGAACTTGAATCCAAACACTATTGAATAGGGACAAATAAATACAGTGAACTTGTTGTCCAATATTAATATGTATATTTGAAAACAAAATATAAATTTGGATGGAGGGAGTATCAGCAAATGAAATAATGTTTTGATCTTACAATATTTATCAAGAATCAGATAGTTCATGGATTTGCTGAAAACACAGAAGAGTTGGGGACTTTTATTCTTTTAGATAAGAGTGGAATGGAGGTCCATGAATATCTGAGGCAAGACTTGGTTTTCATATATTTTCAATCTGCTATTAACTTCCCGCTGCCCTGGTTGCGTTTTATGTGTGGTTCTGATAAAAAGCTGCCCATGGAGGATGAATAGACTTTTAATTTTCTTCTCACATTGTTTGATATACATACTGCTTACACAGACTGATAAGGGATCCTAACTGCAGTGAAATTTATAGCTTTTTATTACTTTACTTCTGCATGCTATAAATTCAAGGAACTGTTCTATTTTATTGCAATGTTTATGTTTGCCAGTTTTATTTACATACTCTTCCTTACCATCTGAGGAAGAGAAAAATGTGGAAAAAGATATTAATTTTTGCAGGTTTTCAGCATTACATCCTCCTCTTGGGTGGAATATCTGTGATCAAAATACTACCCTATGAGAAATCAATATTATGCAACTTTGCTAACAATATTGATATATATGAAAATTATATATGAAATTTACAACGTTGTATTATTCTGGAGACAATGATATATTCCTAAACACCAAAACAGTATTAATTCTGCATATATTTTTTTCAGGTTACAGTGAGCTGTCCTCCCAACTAGAATTTAAAACTTCTAAAGTGCCTTGGTCAATGCATTTCGGTTCAGCTACTATATACTGAACAATCATTGCAATAGCAAAGAATGAAACATCCATTTCATGTTCCTAATTTAGCATTCCCGTTATGCTAAATTATATTCCTTATGATTTGAACTCTCTCCCCAAAGAGGTAGACTGCATGAGCAGCATACACACTAATGGATCAGTATGATATTTACTCTTTAGAGATGCAATTGTATGAACCAGGTGAAATCACCACCATTACTACCTATTATGGCAGCTTCCTATAAACTAGCTTTGTTTGATTTTATAACAAGTTGGAGTTACTGAGTTGGATTCAGGTACACTTCTCCAGTATTTTTCCTTCTACTTCCTTCAAGCTTGCCAAACACAGTTATCCATACTCTACTCAGTTCACATGTCTAAAATATGCCAGTTTCTACTTGGTGATCAATACCTCAAAGGACCAGGCAGTCTTTATATTTTTTAAGAATAACTGATTCTTCTTGCAAACCATGGTTCTTTTTTTCTTTCTTTCACGGTTCTCTTTTTTTCAATGGATGGAAACTAATCAAAGAGAGACACAACCTAGAATTAAGGAAAAACTTCCTACAGTAAGGACAATTAATCAGTGGAACAGCTTGCCTTTTGACATTATGGGTGCTTCATCCCTGGAGGCTTTTAAAAAGAGACTGGACAGTCATTTGTTTGAAATGGTATAGGATCTCCTGCTTGAGCAGGGGGCTGGACTATAAGACCTCCAGTTCTATTCTGATTCTCTCAATTTCTAGTTTTCATAATTATATATTTATTACTGGAAATACCAAGGTTTCCTGACCTATATTATCACAGAAACATCCTTCTTTTGTCACTGTCTACTTCCCTATGATTAATCTCTTTTTTACTTCCTCAACATGTTTCACATTTGTTCATAAGTCCTAAAATACAAAACTGCCTATTACCACTTCTTAATTAGCCACCGAAATTCAATTTCATGTACTGTAGTCTGAAATTACCCTTGTCCCCTTAATATTTAACATTAAATCATACATTTCACTTTCCATGTTTTGCCACCATAATGAGCTCTTCTAACTCTTTTACTTTCAATAAAATGGTACTTTCTGACAAACTGCTTATTATTTTGGCTTTCGACAGCACTTTGATTCTAAAGTATCTTATCTCTTCCAATCCTGCTATCTCTATAATATATCTGCTGTATTATCAGATCTATATGAATCCTCATCTTACTCCCTTCCTTATTAACTATTCTGCTTCTCCACATTTAATTATTCTAGTAGTTTCTTGTTTATTGTAAAAAAAATCAGAAGGATAATTAAGGGTTCCAAGATGTTAATTAATTTTAGAAGATACCACATTCTGCCACAGTTATGGAAAACTCTTGTTGTAGTCAATAAAGCAAATGCAAGTTTCTTCCTTCTAGTCCAGTGGTTCTCAACCTGTGGGTCGGGACCCCATTTGGGGTCGAACGACCATTTCATGGGGGTCGCCAAACAACGCAGTCCGCCATTTTTTCCCCCTTTTCCTTAGCTGTGCTACTCCCTTTTATTCTATTGGCTTTTGAAAGCCAATAGAATAGACTCTCTTGAATAGAGTCTAATTCTTTTGGCTTTCAAAAGCCAATAGGAATTGTCCAGGCTGTCTCTGCCCTGCTGAGCCCGCCAAAAGTCCCATTCTGCAAACGGTGCTGCACCAGTTGAGTACTCCTCGACTTACGACTGGTTGAGTAGTCCTCGACGTATGACCGGTTGGGGGTCGCGGCATTAAAAAGGTTGAGAACCACTGTTCTAGTCTCTCCATTATCCATCTTTTGTGAGCAATCCGATCTCCTATTCTCTGCTTTTTTTTTTTAATGAATCTGCTTGTTCATTTGGCCGTCCTCTCTCCATAAATGGCACTGTTTTTCTTAGTAAGAACTGAAGCAAAACTTGCAACTGTTTAATAATAACTCACCATATAAAAAAGAACGGGCTGGCATGCTATTACTATTACCATCATCCATTTCAGTCAGTTTAGGAAAGTGGGTGAGGTGGAATTTATTTTCTTTTATAATTGTCTTTGTCACCCGGAGAATAAGAAGTGGCTGAATGCAAAAGGCCAGTTTGTAAGAAAATGCAAGACTTAAGGATTAATACAAAAAAAATAAAGCAACTGGAATGTTCACACTTTTAAGAATAAAAAGTGCAAATTGATTAACTATTGAGATTATTTTCTCTCTCCTTAATTTATCTTTGATTCTTGGATTATTATCTGTCTGGAAGTAAGGGCAGGGCAAATAATTTCAGTGATCATCATGTCTGAGTCCTTCTCTCTCAACCTTTTGATGAATCATTATTATGCCTCTTGAGGATTATTATATATGTTTCCCTCCCTTCTTGGATGTCCTAAATCACTCCTCCATTAATGTGATTAAGAAAAGAAGAATATTTGAAGACTAGGGATGTCCATCTTTTCTTCTCTGCCTTCAGGCTGTGATAAGCTCAGTTGAATATCAATCCAAGGATTCTGATGTGATGAGAAGCCGGGGATATTTTCTCTATGTCAATCATCTTTAGATTTGCAAGGCCTAGAGGCTTGTCCCAGAGCCCTCCCAGCAGCTATTAGCACATGTCCCAGTTGATTGTAGAATCCAATCTTTGCTACTTCTAAATTCAGAGAAAAATCTCTAAGTGAGCTCCATTAGGGTTGTTCTTCATGATTAATACTAGTGCAAAGGCAAACTCCATGGAGAGATAGATCCCTTTAAGGCAACATAGGCATTACTTCAGGAACCTTTGGGCCAGGAAACCTGCCTTTAGGGAAACACTTTTAATTAATGACTCTTTAAGAACCTACCACCCAGTGAAAGTGAATGTTAAGTGCTTAAAGCAAGAGGTGGGGGCTGGATGGCCTTCTGAGTGCTCCATTCCTATTACATCAACTATTTAACAGGTGAGGCTCTGCAAAAGATTCAAGAAGCTACTTCTTTGTCAACTTCATTTTAAAAGCTCTCTTTCTGATGACTTGAATGGTTTCCTGCAGAGCAACCATTGCAATATTTTGTCAGAGACTACAAAAAAAAAAAAAAAATGACCTAAGCAAAAGCTGATATTCTGAACAAAGCAGAAGATAAAGGGAAAAGAGTCCAGCACAGAAGCAGCAATGGATCACTCACCTCCATTAATATATGCGCATTGTGCTCGTTTACCAGAACATAATTAGAAGGAAATGGCAAACCACTCCAGTATCTTTGCCATGAAAACCCCATGGACAGTACTAAAAGGCAAAAAGATATGACGCTGGAAGATGAGCCCCTCAGGTCGGCAGGTGTCCAATATGCTACTGGGGAAGAGCAGAGGGCTAGTACTAGTAGCGCCAGAAAGAATGAAGCGACTGGGCCAAAGCCGAAAGGACGCTCAGCTGTGGATATATCTGGTGGTGAAAGGAAAGTCCGATGCTGTAAAGATTTTTTCTCCATAGAAACCTGGAATGTAAGATCCATGAATCAAGGCAAGCTAGACGTAGTCAAAAAAGAGATGACAAGACTGAACATCGACATCTTAGGAATCAGCGAACTAAAATGGACAGGAATGGGTGAATTTAACTCAGATGACCATCAGGTATACTACTGTGGGCAAGAATCCCTCAGAAGAAATGGAGTAGCCTTCATAGTCAATAAAAGAATAGGAAAAGCAATACTGGGATACAATTCCCAAAATGACAGAATGATCTCAATTCGAATCCAAGGCAAACCATTCAATATCACAATAATCCAAATCTATGCCCCAACCACTGGTGCTGAAGAGGATGAAATTGATCAGTTCTATGAAGCCCTACAGCACCTTATAGAATTAACATCCAAAAATGATGTCCTTATCATCACGGGGGATTGGAATGCTAAGGTAGGAGGCCAAAAGATAACCGGAATAACTGGCAAGTTTGGCCTTGGAGTACAAAATGAAGCAGGGCACAGGCTGATAGAATTTTGTCAAGAGAATACGATGGTCATAACAAACACTCTTTTCCAACAATCCAAGAGACGGCTCTACACATGGACATCACCAGACGGTCAACATAGAAATCAGATTGACTATGTGCTCTGCAGCCAAAGATGGAGAAGCTCTATACAGTCAGTAAAAACAAGACCAGGAGCTGACTGTGGCTCAGATCATGAGCTTCTCGTTGCAAAATTTAGGCTTAAATTGAAAAAAGTAGGGAAAGCACTAGGCCACTCAGGTATGAACTAAATCATATTCCTGATGAATATACAGTAGAGGTGACAAATAGATTTAAGGAATTAGATCTGATAGACAGAGTGCCTGAAGAACTATGGATGGAAGTTCGCAACATTGTACAAGAGGTAGCAACTAAAACCATCCCAAAGAAAAAGAAATGCAAGAAAGCAAAATGGCTGTCTGAGGAAGCTTTGCAAATAGCTGAGGAAAGAAGGGAAGCGAAAGGCAAAGGAGAAAGAGAAAGATACACCCAATTGAATGCAGAATTCCAGAGAATAGCTAGAAGAGATAAGAATGCCTTCTTAAATGAACAGTGCAAAGAAATAGAAGAAAACAACAGAATAGGGAGGACCAGAGATCTCTTCAAGAAAATTGGAGATATGAAGGGAACGTTTCATGCAAAGATGGGCATGATAAAGGACCAAAATGGCAGGGACCTAACAGAGGCAGAAGAGATTAAGAAGAGATGGCAAAACTACACAGAAGAACTATACAAGAATGAGCTTAACATCCCAGATAACCACAATGAGATGGTCACTGACCTCGAACCAGACATCCTAGAATGTGAAGTGAAATGGGCCTTAGAAAATCTGAGCAACAACAAAGCTAGTGGAGGTGACAGTATTCCAGCTGAGCTATTCAAAATCTTAAAAGACGATGCAGTAAAAGTGCTACACTCAATTTGCCAGCAAATTTGGAAAACTCAACAGTGGCCACAGGATTGGAAAAGGTCAGTTTACATTCCAATTCCAAAGAAAGGCAATGCCAAAGAATGTTCAAACTATCGCACCATTGCACTCATTTCACATGCTAGTAAAGTTATGCTTAAAATCCTACAAGCTAGACTCCAGCAGTATGTGGATCGAGAACTACCAGAAGTACAGGCAGGATTTCGAAGAGGCAGAGGAACTAGAGATCAAATTGCCAACATACGCTGGATCATGGAGAAAGCTAGGGAGTTCCAGAAAAACATCTACTTCTGCTTCATTGACTATGCTAAAGCCTTTGATTGTGTGGATCACAACAAATTGTGGCAAGTTCTTAAAGAGATGGGAATACCAGACCATCTTATTTGTCCCTATATGCGGGTCAAGAAGCAACAGTGAGAACTGGACACGGAACCACTGATTGGTTCAAAATTGGAAAAGGAGTCCGGCAAGGCTGTATACTGTCGCCCTGCTTATTTAACCTATATGCAGAGCACATCAGGAGAAAGGCAGGGCTAGATGAAACAAAAGTTGGAATTAAGATTGCCGGGAGAAATATCAACAACCTAAGATATGCAGATGATACCATGCTAATGGCAGAAAGTGAAGAAGAAGTAAAGAGCCTCTTGATGTGGGTGAAGAAGGAGAGTGCAAAAGTTGGCTTGAAACTCAACATTAAGAAAACCAAAATCATGGCATCTGGCCCTCTCAATTCCTGGCAAATAGATGGGGAAGAAATGGAGGTAGTGACAGATTTTATTTTTCTGGGCTCCAAGATCACCTCAGATGGGGACTGCAGCCAAGAAATTAAAAGACGCTTGCTCCTGGGGAGGAAAACTATGGCAAATCTAGACAGCATACTAAAAAGCAGAGACATCACCCTGCCAACAAAAGTGCGTATAGTCCAGGCCATGGTTTTCCCAGTTGCAATGTATGGCTGTGAAAGTTGGACCATAAGAAAGGCTGAGCGCCAAAGAATTGAGGCCTTTGAACTATGGTGCTGGAGAAGACTCCTGCGAGTCCCTTGGACTGCAAGGCGTTCAAACCGGTCAGTCCTAGAAGAGATCAACCCCGACTGCTCTTTAGAAGGCCAGATCCTGAAGTTGAAACTCAAGTACTTTGGCCACCTAATGAGAAGGAAGGATTCACTGGAGAAGAGCCTAATGCTGGGAAAGATTGAGGGCAATAGAAGAAGGGGACGACAGAGAATGAGATGGCTGGATGGAGTCACTGAAGCAGTAGGTGTGAACTTAAATGGACTCCAGAAGATAGTAGAGGACAGGAAGACCAGGAGGAACGTTGTCCATGGGGTCGCGATGGGTCGGACACGACTTCGCAATTAACAACAACAACAACAATTATTCATATGGAGCAACACTCTAGATTTTCTCAGAAACTTTGGTACCAGTGTAGATTCTAGATTGGGCTGCACTCCTCCTAAAAGAATAGGTCCAGGACTTAGGAGTTGTCCTAGATCAGGGGTCTTCAGACTTGGCCCTTTTATGACTTGTGGACTTCAACTCTCAGAATTCCTCAGCCAGCCAAGTCATAAAAGGGCCAAGTCTGAAGACCCCTGTCCTAGATTCATGATTCCTGTGGCCAGGAAACCTTTTATCTAGATCCATCTGGCGTACCAATGTGTTACTTGTTAGAGGAAACACTAGCAATACTAGCCTGCCCTTACTATCCTGTGTCCTGACTACTGCAACATGGTCTATATGTGGCTGCCTCTGAAGGCAGTCATAAAACTACAACTGGTACAGAATGCAGCTGCTAAATTAGTAATGGATGGAATTGGTCAGTGAAAGGTAACATTGGTTTCCATGTGCTTCTGGGTCCCATTAAAAAAGCTACATAGTGTACTGCCAGGTTGTATCTGAGACTTTCATATTCAAAATTACTCTGGCTCTACTAGAAATCTGAGAGAGGGCAGATTCAAGGATCCAGCAGGGTTCCCAAGGGATGTCGGTCAGAAGATAAGGGTTCTCCATGACTGCTTCACATTGAGGAATACACAACTCCAGTGATAAAGCTGACTCCTTCACTCTTGGCATTCCAGAAAATTCTGAGGATTATCCTTTTCAGATGGGCATATAAATGTGTTAAGTTGCTGTTCACAGATTTATCCATGAGTCAATGAACGGGTGGTCTAAAAATGTTATTAAAGTAGACCCAGCTGTACTCAGATTTGGTTTCATTCTGAAATTTAGAAGCACAAGCAAATACTTTATTCTAATTCAATCCCAGTCCTATTAGAACAGTGGTTCTCAACCTTTTTAATGCCATGACCCCCAACCGGTCATAAGTCAAGGACTACTCAACCGGTCATAAGTCGAGGACTACTCAACTGGTGCAGCACCGTTTGCAGAATGGGACTTTTGGCGGGCTCAGCAGGGCAGAGACAGCCTGGACAATTCCTATTGGCTTTTGAAAACCAATAGAATTAGACTCTATTCAAGAGAGTCTATTCTATTGGCTTTCAAAAGCCAATAAAATAAAAGGTAGTAGCACAGCTAAGGAAAAGGGAAAAAAATGGCAGACTGCGTTGTTTGGCGACCCCCGTGAAATGGTCGTTCGACCCCAAATGGGGTCCCGACCCACAGGTTGAGAACCACTGTATTAGAATGTAAACTTTCTAAGTTCTATGGGCTGCTGCTCAGGTTTCACACAAAAGTTGTGTTTGTCATAATTACATGGAATGGTGAATGTTCATGTCTAAATGGCTAGCAATCATCCAACGTACAGTGACAGTCAATAGGGGTTCAGAATTATAGATGCTATCATCTCAATTTTCCATACGTTGCAACAAAGGTTGATGCATTTGCGGTAGCTTGGCAAAACATGTTTTAACTGCCTTTTTTAATGCTACAAACTGCACTTATTTTGATGTAAAGAATGCATCAAATTATGTTTCTTTGCAGTTTAATTACTGATAGGCTAACGGCCCGTGGGCCGGATGCGTCATGCAGAAGCTGCACCCACGTCATTGCTGGCAATGGCGAAACAGTCCCGATACGTTGTGTGACGTCATTTAATGTTGTGAGTTTAATATGTCTGGGCTATCACTACCTATCAACTGATGTTTAATTAACCAAAGGAAAAAGTTAATTACTCTGTATTTTTGTGTATGTATATGTGTATATATCCCACAATTAAGCTTGTTTTCCCTATCTTAATTATACATTGATGTCTATAGTCCTGGTGTATGTGCATGTATACACACATACAAACGCACACACATGTCGGGTGAGGAATTCTGGGAATTGAAGTCCACAAGTCTTAAAGCAGCCAAGTTTGAAGACCCCTGACCTACAGTATGCCTGAAATTCCATTATTTTGGTAATGACAAATGTGGGAAGAAAAACCATTCACCTGTCTGAAATCAGTTGTCATGTTTCAGTGTCATGCCTTTCTCTGCCCTTCATGGGTATTATGTAATCCCAGACAGGTTTCATTCAACTGACTATTGATTGATTAATACATTCTTTTGTGTACTTTTGCTCAGTGTATAGTCTGTGTAGTGTTTTTGGTTACTACCAAATAGTAATGTAATGATAGTATGTGACAGTATTCAGATGTACATTGTCAGGTCTTATTCTAGGGAATTCAAACCGTCTATTGGAAATTGGGATTCACAGAACTTTGTACTTTGTAGTTGTGTTACAGTGCAATGATCTATGCATTCAATTCCTGTAGAGCAGTGGTTCTCAACCTTTCTAATGCCGTGACCCCATAATACAGTTCCCCATGTTGTGGTGACCCCCAAATGGGTGTGGCCACCAATAAGAGGGAGTAGGACAGCTAGGGAAAAGGGAAAAAAATGGCGGACAGCGTGGTTTGGCGACCCCCGTGAAATGGTCGTTCGACCCCAAATGGGGTCCCGACCCACAGGTTGAGAACCACTGCTGTAGAGGGTCAGAGTTCCATAAAACAATATGATACTCTAAATGTAGGACTTCTGTTGTGCAAATTCTCTAGAACTGGGCAGTGTCTTAGCTAGTAACTCAGTTCCAAAAGGAGACTCTCAAGGGTGGCTAACAGTAATTTGTTGCTCTAGAATTTCCTTAGCAAAAAAATGTGCTTGTGTCTGTATTTGTGTATGTAGAATCTTGTTCTCCCCCCACCCCCACCTCCAGTTTCTTCTTCCTAGCAAGGTTTGAGATAGCCGTTAGTGCAGCTTAATATCATTTCCGTATTTGCAAGAATCCACTACACATAGCATTCTTAAGCTGGAGTAAAGATGGCTTGAGTGCCAGCCACATTTTTCTTATTTCCTTCTCCCATATTTTGGAAGCTGGATTTTTAATTTGCTTGCCTGATGAAAAAAAAATTGCAACACTGAAAGGTGGAACAATATGGCAAATCCTTAATTCATATTTTCAGTAAGAATTCTGTCTTTGTAAATTATTATAGTCCAGTGATGGCGAACCTTTTAGAGACTGAGTGCCCAAACTGCAACCCAAAACCCACTTCTGTATCATTGGGTGCCGGGTGGGTTTGGCCCATTGGGTGGGCGTGGCCCATTGGGTGGGCGTGGCTGCAGTGGTAATGGCAGACTGGGTGGGACCAAAAAGTTCAATCAATCAATTCCAACTTTGTGAGATCTTTTTTTCCCCCACAAGAAGTTGAAATTGATTGATTGATTGATTGATTGAACTTTTTTTTTTTTGCACATGGTGGCAGAGGCCTAAAGCGAAAAAGTTTTATAAAACTCAGCTGAAGGCCTAGGACTGGGGCGATGGTGCATGTGCCCACAGAGAAGGCTCTGCGTGCCATAGCTTCGCCACCATGGTTATAGTCAATGTGGCTGTTTTCCTTTTCATAAAGAAAAAGGCATGGGTTAAAAAGAGTATTTTATCAGAAGAAGAAAGAAAATGGGCATACTGTTGCATAAATAGATGGAAGGGAACAGAGAAAGACACAAATCAACATATATTTATAGCAAGCAATAAGGAAAGACAGAATTGAAGCTGTTTAAGCTTATGCAACAGAAATTCCAGACTTATTGCTCAGTCAAAGGAGAAAAGTAGCTCTAATATATACCATCAAACTTTAAAACTTAAAAAAAGAATAGCATATGGCATAGGATGCTGCTGCAAGCAAAATATTAAATTTGTTTTCAGAGCCAGAAACTTATGAATTAAGTACAGCAAAGGTACTGATTCAACAATGGCTGCTACTAATATATGCCAAAACATCAAAATCTGCAGGCAGAAATCAAATAATGTGGAGGAAGCAGACTATGTAATTTGCCCATTCCTTCAAGTCAAAGAGGGAAGGTTGATAAATGGACACAGATGGATTTCAACTGACATATGGGAGAAATAATATGGTCTGCCAGCCCACTGGGTAGATGAGACCAAGAATTCAATTCCATAGGAAGTTAAGTTTATTGAGATTGGCTATAATTACCCAATCATGCAAGTCTGGTGGTGCTGCACCTCCTCATCTTTCTTATATTCCAGTGAATTTCGGAGGTATCTGCCTGAGCCATTTCTGAATGTTATCTCATTAATGGAATGTGTGGATGATCTTGGGAGATGAAAGAAAGAGATGCTGCCTAGAAAACATTCAGACAAGAGGAGGGGGAGCCCCCAAGGTCTCAACATTCAGAGAAAGAAACGTAAGAAGGACCTGCCCTAATTGATCAGATGGTTAAAAGTGGGTGGGGGAAGTTTGTACCTTCAGACTTGGAAGATTCTGTTAATGTAGCCTTACAATAAAGTAGGTTTAGCTCATCTAGTCATGTTTCCTGTTTGGTTTACTCGGGAGGGCTAACAAATCTAGACTTAACAAATGCTTAATCCCCTTTTACCTAAGTAATGTTCCTGCATATTTCCATCAGTGTGACTGTCTTTACTCTCTACTACAGTGGTTCTCAACCTTTCTAATGCCGCGACCCCATAATACAGTTCCCCATATTGTGGTGACCCCCAACCACTTATACATCACCGGGTGCCAGGGGCGTGGCCAAAGAAAAAGGGAAAAAAATGGCAGACAGCCTTGTTTGGCGACCCCCGTGAAATGGTCGTTTGACCCCAAATGGGGTCCCGACCCACAGGTTGAGAACCACTGCTCTACTATAATATCCAACATTATATGAGAAGACTTGTGCTTACAAAATAGGATTATCCCTTCTTCTCTCATCTCTTCTTTTCTTGAAGTGCCCTACAATACCTCTGACAAAAGATCTTCAACCTTCACAAGTAGATTTGGAGAGGACAGAAATGGGTTTGTTTGTTTTTTAATCTATCAGCAATAACCTTTCTGCTGATATAAAGAAACTATTGGATATCCTTTGCTGAGAGGCAGGCAGTGAGACAGTTATAAATAGATATCTTAATGAAGTAAGAATAGCCCCTTCAGGAAATTAGTGAAAACTTAGTTCTTCCAAGAAGCAATCTGGGCCATTTCACTATAATTATGCCTCCTGAGAAGGAACTGATTTTAGTTTTTTGAGAGTATCTTTCCCAGCTTTATGTTATTGTTTATATTATTATAACAAATGATTTCTATTAAAATTGCTTCATATTGTAATTAACTGCAATTACATACTGGGGAGTTCTCCATCACTCTGAGTTGTATGATTGGAGCAGACTATAAAACCCTGTAAAAAAAATTTTTTTTTCTACATTTGAGAATTTTTGCAGAAACAAACATGGGAAGGAGATGAATGGAAATATTCTGGATGTTAGTCAATTACACTATAACTGATCAACCCATTTATTTTTCATATGTTTTTTTAAAAAATTTAAAATGCACAGTATCTTGTGCACAATTGTTGGATAAGAAATTTAATCTAGATTCTCTGAATTTCATGCTCCCAGCCAGATTAATAATCAGATATTTACAGAAAGGTAGAGGTGGGGAAATGTTACCACTACTGCCAAATGTTTAAAGGTGGTATGTAACTCTTTAAATATATAAAAGCCTCAATCATTTATTTATATCCCTCATTTCAGGATTTATATCCCCCTTTCAGGACAGCAATTCTCCAAAGCTGCCTACAAGTACTACAAACAAAATACAACTAATAAGCTTCTGGGGAACTCCTCAGAACACCTATGATGGTATCAGCCCAATAGGGAGGAAATCATCCAGCTGAATCCAGCTCTTATGGAGGTTGTCAGTCACTCCCTCCTGCTGTGATGTAGCAAATTAGTAATACATATTCAAGGAAGAATAACAGCCAGCTTCAAAATAAGAGTAACACATTTTTTTTCTACTGACTTTTGTGCCCAAGGCATTTTCTGAAATTAAGACAATTGACCTGCACTGAAGGAAGGTAGCCTGGCCCAGAATATTGAGATTTACCACTTAGAGAATAAGTAGTTTATCACAGGAAGCAAAGGATTCTGGGGCAGGGAGGGAGGGAGGGAGGCTGTTCTGGGCAATTAGCATCAGTGAGTTCCAGTTTAGTAATCAACTCAGTCCTCTCCCTTAGAGAGAAACCAAGACATAAGGAATAATAATTGCCAGAATAATAAGAATAGTCAGAAAAATGTAAGATAGCAAGGTTTGTAAGATAGCAAGGTTTGCAGATTTGCAGATAATTAAGTTTGGTTTCTTGGTGTATTTAAATATATTGGAATGCAAGAGAGCTTCAGTAATTCTTATTCGTATTTACAAATGACAATATTTTACTCTGCTGAGACCAACTATTTTCCTTTAAGAACACAAAAGTAATCATGTCAAAATTTCATATTCCCTGGAATAAATGTTTTTAATATATAAATACCAGCTCCTTAATCACACAGAAGATAACTAGATGAAGTTAACAGCAGCAGTATGGATCCATATTGCTGGAAAAAGAATTTCCCAACTGAATTGGTAGCGCAGAGTTTGGGGCCACACATTGATGTTTAAATTAAAAAATGTAATTTGTCTGTAAAAAGAGATAATGTTTACATAAACATTAAATTTATTTACTGCTGACTGAAAAGACAAATTCAGAAATGTATATTCATAGATAAACTTCCTTATAATGGGAAAAAACAGGATTTAATTTACATTGCAAAACTATCACTTGATTTATTCTGCTCCCAAAATCATTTTCAATCTTTCTTGAATAGGTCTGGTCCTAGATATTTATTATCTTGTTCAAATTTACATTCTAAGCAACATATTTTATTAACCTCTTTACATTCTGATTTCTAGTTGTCTATTTTGCTATAAATCACAGAGGATTAAAAGATAAAATATTGCATTGATAAGACCGAATGGAATAGCCAATTGGTTAAAGGTAATTTCCAGAAGAAAGGAAGGTATTTTCCAGTTCAGAAAAGTTAATCATAAAACTAAAGAGAATTAAGAGCCAAAATAATTGTTCTGATAACTGTTAATGCTGAGGAAAAGTGAAAAATATTTTAGACTATAAAATAGTCTGGCATATCCTCAAACTGACAAGAGAGAAGTTCAAAAGCAAGTATTACTTTTATGTTAGAAAAAGCACGTATTACTATTATGTTAGAAAGTATTATTTCATAGTAGTGGAAGCTTGGAACCAACTTCCAGTGGAGGTAGTGGGCCAGTCATCAGTAAGTCAGCTTAAACATGCTTGGGATAAGCACATGTCTATCATTCAACAATTTAAAAATAAAATAAAAAATATTAAAAATAATAAATAAATTAAAAAGAAAACTGTCATGGTTCTGATAGATCGGAAGTGTCAAACTGCCAGCCCGCAAGCTGGACGCGTCATCCGGAAGTCATGCCCACCCCATTGCCGGCAATGGCAAAACCATCCCGATATGTTGCACGACATCATGTGACGTCGCAAGTTTGATATGTCTCCGATAGATAAAACCCTTCAAAAGAACTTCAAGGCATTGTTTTCCTTAAAGAATCTTTTATTCGGGAAGCAAAGTATCGACACTACATAGTTGAACCCAAAAACTAAATTCCCTTCCCCCTGATACAAAGTAACAAAGTGCAATTCCCACCCCCAATAAACTGTCATAAATCACATTCCCCAATTAGCTCCACAGCCCACCAAAATGTTATCAGCTTGTTCTTGGGTTCCCACCACAGCTTTATGTTATGGCTAGCTGAGCTTACATTCCAACCCCCCCCCCCCTTGCTGCACCTGATTTCTAAAGCAAGAAAAGCATTGTAAAGGAATAGAGAAAATAGCTGCATTTTGATCAGTTGTCAAAGCTGGAACATCCAATGTTAGCAACAAGAAAAAAAATCAGAGGGCAGACTCAATGGACCTCTGGGTTTTTTTCTGCCATTAGTTTTCTAAGTTTCTGTAATTTGAAGTTTAAATAATCTGTTCTTGGAAACAGTTCAAACCAATGGTTCTTCCTAAAACATGTAAAA
Source organism: Crotalus tigris (assembly GCF_016545835.1). Taxonomy (NCBI): domain Eukaryota; kingdom Metazoa; phylum Chordata; class Lepidosauria; order Squamata; family Viperidae; genus Crotalus; species Crotalus tigris. The sequence continues at coordinate 5,027,566 of NW_024100214.1, forward strand.
CTAGGCTTTAAATCTGAAATCATCTGTCCAGAAAAATTAGGGAGGTACAACAGCTTCTCATCCTGATCTCCATTAGACAATTAATATCTATTATGATATAATTAGGTCATACAAGAGATTGTTTTCCTAAATGAACTCAACCCTGACTGTTCTTTGGAAGGACAGATACGAAGCTGAAGCTCAAATACTTTGGCTATCAAATGAGAAGAGAGGACTCATTGGAAAAGACCCTGATGTTGGGAAAGATGGAAGGTCAACGAAGAGGATGAAATGGCTAGATAGTGTCATTGACACAATGAACATGAATTTGGGCAAACTCCAGGGGTCAGTGGAAGATGGGGAGGGCCTAGTCTGCTATGGTCTGTAGCGTTGTGAAAAGTTGGACACAATTGAACAACAAGAGATTGTTTATCAGAAATACAAATTTGTTAATATACATACACAGCTTCAAAGCTGAAAGGGTGTGGATAAGATCTGCTCTTATTTTCTATCTTTGTTGTAGTTCCCATTCATCTAAAATAGGGGTCTTCAAACTTGGCCCTTTTCTGACTTGTGGACTTCAACTTCCAGAATTCCTCAGCTAGTTGAAATCCACAAGTCATAAAAGGGCCAAGTTTGAAGACCCCTGATCTAAAATTACTCTATTGTTGCTTTGTTGCTATTCCACAGAACTATATGCCATGACAACTATAGGCCAGAACAAAGTTTTTGTTTTTGTTTTTAAAAAAGGTCATGTTTATGCAGGCAAAGCAAGAATGGTGTTCAAACTCCCTCTTCTTTTGCCTGGACAAGCCCATGATTTCTATATAGAATGTATCCAAAATTCAGCATGTTTTCCATTGTGCTTACTTTCTAGCCTTTTAAAATGCGGGTGTTTCTTTGAACATTAAGAGAAAAAGCTGATCAATCTAATGGGAGTGCTGATAAAAGTAAGCCTAAATTGAGCAAGTATGATGAAAGTTACAGCTATTTAATTTTTGCCTAACCCTTGGGGATCAGTACCTGAACTTCAAATTCATGTATTATTGTAAAGGGTTGCCCTCTCTGAGAGCCCCTGGCTTACGGAATACTATCTAGGCTCTGTATGTTAATGTTTCTGAAGACTTCAAATTCCTTTCATTAAGAAAAAAATAAGACTCAAATTTATTTTCTTCTTAGGTAGTTGAATGCCAGGGCAATGCAACAGAATTTCTAGGAAAACTACAGCTACACAATTAGTTTAGGAGGGATTATAGGAAAAAGAATGGGTGAAGAGCCCAGCAATGTCCCAGCTATGTTTTGCCACACCTGCTATGCACACCTGCTGCCTGGCAACAAATGCCCTTGCTTGCTGGCCAGCTTGATTGAAGAGCAGCTTGTTTGTTAGAAAATACGATACTTGTCCCTCTGTGAGTCAACTTGGCTGTTTCTGGATTTATGCCAACACTTAAAATCAGTTCTGTTTGCTGATATAATTATGCAGTAGGCAAAAGTTAATGTCATATCAATCTCAAAGTCTCAAGGCTTGTAACCCAATGAAAATGAAGGTTGCAGCAGGTGCATCTAGCTCAAGTGAAAATCAAAATAAGAGAGCAAATAATGATGCTTGGATAAAATAGCACCTGTCTGATCCCCGTCCAGTTTGGTTGGAAAATGGAGAAATGCATGCCGCGCAGCTGGATATATTCCCTCTCCTACATTAGCTTTATAGAATGTTTCTATGTGGAAGGTTTCAAAAAAATAATAATCCAGGAAGATCTTAACATATATGGGGGCAATAAAACCCAGCCTCGTGGTTGATATTTTGAAAGGTTAACCAGGCTTCTTGTTGATGGCTTAGTTTTTGGCACTTAAATACTGTAAACACGCCAAAGAAAACTATATGCCATCTCAAAAGAATTGTCTTCTTATTACACCAATCTGAAACAAAAGTTAGAGAAAGCTTTTTAGTATATGATCCACAAGGGAGAAAATGAAAAATTGGGCTGGTAAAGATCCAGCTTATGCTTTTTGTGTTACTCAACAATACAGTATACCCATTGAAGCTGCTCAGTTAAATAGCTGGTGGATAAAGTGAGAATATTCTGGAAACATGTGATAATTCCTAGGACTTTGAAAAGCACTGGAAAGAGTTTTAATGTTCTTTCAATGGTTCTTTCCTCTAAATTGCCAGATATGCACAAAGAAATGTGATCTAGTTTTTTTCAGCAACTATCTGTGGTAAACTGTCATCAAGCTATGTCTGGAAATGCCCAGAATTGGTAACTACTGCAGAAGCATTCATGATCTAATCACCACCATTCCCATGAGTATGTTCAGATGTATGTTTCCATAAACCACTTCTCAAAAGGCTCACTCTCTGCCAACATTCAAGATACATTACTTCTCTGCCTCTTTGGTAAGGCCCCAAAACCAGGCAAAAGCTGTGGTGCTACAGTGGTTAGAATGCAGTACTGCAGGCAAACTCTGCCCATAAGCAGGAGTTTGATCCTGACCAGCTCAAGGTTGACTCAGTCTTACATCCTTCTGAGTTCGGTAAAATGCGGACCCAAACTTTTGAAGGCAACATGCTGACATTTGTAAACTGCTCAGGGAGTGCTGTAAAGCACTAGGTAGTGGTATATAAGTCTAAGTGCTAAGTATGAAAAGCAATACGGGAGTTTTCAGCTTACACCCAACCCAAGTGGCAGCAGCTGGTATGTGTCCAATAAAAAGATGTGCCCAGCATGTTCAAATGTCTTAGAACTTCCTCCAGTGACAATGTCCACTAAGGAAAGAAAGATTCTGAAGAATAATGTTTCACAGTATTTTCCACTATGTGTTATTTTATATCCTGCTACACACTGTGCAATGAAAGGCTGGCAGCCTCTTGAGGAGAACTGAAACATGTTTTATAATATATGAAACAGCCCTTACTGGGCAAACTTTTCTGTGCTTTTATCTTCCTCTGTAGACTTCCCTTGGCTTTGTCTTCTATGATGCACCTGCTTTCTGATTGTAGTTACCTCAGGAGACCAGCACTAATTTAATCTGTTGGGTGGGAAAACAAATCCACTCTTCCATCAGTAGAGGTAGATTGTAAATGGGTTTCATGCATAGGCCCATGAGAGGAAAATCTATTCCACCTTGTAGGATTGTCTGGCAAAGATAATAGATGCCTAAACTCAATCCTGCCCATATGCATGGAGGACAAATTTGAAAACTTCCTTTAAAAAAAAAAAAAGAAAGAGAAAAAGTAATCTGAATCACAAGTCACCTGTAAATAGATGACAAGCTGCACATCCTATACTGGATGTGGGTGATTATGGGAATGGAGACCCAGGGGAAATCTGATAGAAAGGATAACAGAAACCAAGAATCTTCTACGATCCTAGTTTTAAAGCAGCAGTGCTAAACATCCTTTTGCTTTGAAAACAGGTCAGGGTTGGATACTGGAAACAAATGCCAAGGCTAACAGCAGCATTCCAGGCAGACTGAATCAAGCAGGACAGTTCTTGGAGCATTTGACTTCAGGTTATTTGGATTTCCCCTCTTCTTTGTACAGGAGTGGGGTGGGTGGATCAATTTTATTTAAAAAAATTTGAAAGCCAGATATTATTATTGTTAATTGTGTAGGTGTTGAGACTGGATTTGGCATTTTTATCCATCTATCGAGTCCTTCCCAAGGATCTGAGATAGGCAGATGCTGCTATTTAATAATATTAAAAGTATTATTAAGATGGAAGCTGTTCCAATTATTACGGTTGATTGCGCTGTCAGCCAGATGTTGAGATACAGGATTTTGCATTTTATCCACCTATCAAATCCTTCCAAGGATGTGGGATAGGTAGATATTGTTGTTTTTGTGGTATTAAAGATATGTTGTGAGATATAAGTTCTTCCAAGTAGGGCTGCCTTTTGCAATTGATTGATGGAGATTTTGCCAATCCCGATGGTGTTCAAGTAGTTTTGGGATTGCACCCAGCACCCCTGTTACTATTGGTACTATCTTTTATTTCTTTTGTCACAATCATTCTACTTCCATTTGTAGGTTTATGTATTTTGTATTATTACAATCAGAATATGTATGCAAAAAGTCAACTATTTTTCTATCTCTCCCCATTAACTCAATAGAGGATGAAAATGAGACACCCAAAACATTCTGTGCACAGTAAATTTTATGCTGGAAAGTAGTATATTGCAGAAAATAGAAGTTGAAAAAGACTTTTGGGTGGAAAGTAGGCCTACCTTAATTATTTCAGGAGTTCTGTTTTGGGGCATTATTTTGGAATCTTATTTACGGTGCTCTTATTTTTAAACGTAATCTTGTTACAGTATTGTGGAAAAGTTAGACTGCATTTGTTCAGAAGTTCCTTTTGAACTTCAGGGAACTTCACAAGGGAGCAACATAGTCATTTATATCAAAACAATATTACGCTCTCCCGGGGGATATACAGCAGGAGGCAGGAAAATGGAGAGAGAAGGATGCTTGTTTCAGATACAAGGGGGAAAATATACACTGTAAGCTATTCCTGCAATGGTTACCACCACAAAGTATTGAGCATTTCTAACACCTTAATATTTGTGTATCTAAAGCTACAAAGGAAGAGCTTTGTTCTATGACCTGATTCCAACTTCTGCAAATTCCTCATGGAGCCAACCTCATTGCTTAAATTGTAAAATCAGCACAGAAATGGAAAGCACTTACAGCGACCACACATTTACCGCAACGAGCAATCAAAACGGGACAAGTCTAAACAAACTCTTAATAATCAGGAAGCATCTCTGCAGGCTCAGAGATATCCTAGTCCTTCGCAGAAATGATTATATGCAGCCCCCGTTAGCCATTAAACAAAGAAGCAAGTGCTTAGGGCACCAAGGGAAAGAGGCCGCATACAGCATTTTCTCCAAACTATCATGCCCATAACTTTTTCACTGCCATTCTTCATTTTAGAGCAGGGGTGGGGAAAGATGGCCCCTTTGTGACTTGTGGACTTCAATTCCCAGAATTGAAGTCCACAAATCATAAAGAGGCCATCATTCCCCACCTCTGTTTTAGAGCAGGGATGTCTAACTGCCAGCCCGCGGGCCGGATGCATCATGCCGAAACCGCACCCACCCCACTGCCGGCAATGGAAAAACAGTTGCGATACGTCGTGACACATCACGTGATGTTGCGAGTTTGACACCCCTGTTTTAGAGGTACTGCTTGATTTACAACGCATAGCTGGGGCCAGAATTTCAACTGCTAGGGAAAGGTGGTTTTGCTAAGTGAATCCTGCTCAATTTTACAACCTTTTTTTTGCCATGGTTTCCAAGTGAATCACTGTGATTGTTAAGTGAATCATGAGGCTGTTAAGCAAATCTGGCTTCCACTATTGATTCTGCTTGTCAGAAGCTGGCCTAGGAAGATTGCAAATGGCGATCACATGACCCCGAGACACGGCAACCTTCTTAAATACATGCTTGTTGACGAGGGTTCAAATTTTGTTCACGTGATTGTGGGGATGGTGTGATGGTCATAAGAGAGAGGGCTGGTTGTAAGTCACTTTTTTCAGTGCCATTGTAACTTCAAATGATTGCTAAGGGAATGGTTGCATGTCGAGAACTACCTGTCCTCAGTTGTGTTATAATTGTCCTTATCTGCTACATTTAGTTTTAATGTGTGCTGTTGTCCCTGGCAGGGTGACTAAATATTAAAAGCTTGGTTTGAGAGATTTTCAAAATGGAAAAGTATGCTCTCAAGATTATGCAATTTCAATAGCAATAATATCAGCTCTTAGTTTGCCTTATCATCTTGGGGAGGGTGATTAAAGTAGTTTTCAACATATTTTGCATTAGCATTTTTCCATTTACAATTATTTTATTAAAATGCATTAAAAGTGTTGAAAATATGCATTCTTCCATTGCTTTAATGATATGTAAATAATTTGCTTATAATGCTCACTGCTATTTTTAGTGCCATTTTTGTTTTCAAATTTTTTTTTACATTTAATATAGCTGTGGGATCTGGCCTAGGGGATGGTCTGGGAGAAAACTGTTTAATTTCTTACTTCACCTTCAGCACTTATTGAATCCTAATGTCTTGCCAATTAAGCTATGGAAGGGCCAAGGAGCAACATTATTGGGCTCTTCTATAATAAACTTTGCCTTTAGCGTATAGTACAGGTGGCTCTCAGGAACAGGACTCAGTTAGGCTGCTCTTCTGTTAAAACAGACAAAAATACAAATGGGAAAGATGGCTTGGTACTTGCTACTTCCACAAATGATTTTGTGTTGCTCCTGGAGAGCAAATATGTGATTTTGCATCAGTTAACGTCACAGGAGGATGCCTGGTTAATTTGAGAATTGAACTCTCATTCCAAGGGGGCCCTAAAGAACTAAATCATTTCCCTCTACTTGGATATTTCCTTTAAGACAGAAAATCTGTTTTGCATATAATTATCAAAACTAATTTGATGGAAGTATTTTCTTATAAGGACTATAATAGCAACTTACTTTCTTTGTCACTGAAAAAAAATCAGAATTCATATTTTAGTGAAGCAGCTATTTAATTAAGTGGCAGCTGAAGAATTAGGGGTAATGTTAATTATTGTGGAAGGCGCTTTGTTTCCATAATAATCAGCAAGGGGGGAGGTTAGGAAAATTCGGAAAGCAGTATCAGAATTACTGACTGACAAGAGGTTCTTAAGCCACATTTAGACTATCGATCTGGTCATATTGTCTCAGATAGAGAGCCAAATCAGGGTTTGTTAGAGTAGAGAAAGATCTCTAATCTAACCAGGGCCAACTGAAACTTCCCTGGATGAGTAGAGCTACATCATGGTGCTACATTCATCATAATTTGTTAAAGAATTCAAGATTCAGGTGTATAAAGAAGCCAGATTTTAAAGAGATACAGCTCAAAACCATTTATTTATTTATTAGATTTAGTTGCCACCCATCTTACTTTGAAGCAACTCTGGGCAACTTGCAACATTAAAAGCCAATAAAACCATGAACAATAAATATTCTTAATGACAGTAATAAAATACAATTAAAAGGAGAGGAGGAAAGGAGCATGATGTGCATAGGGAGAGGTGAGGGTCTTCTCTTAATAAATCAACCACCTCCAGTGTGATTCATCCCTATTAGGATTCCCAAGCCAACTCACAGAGCCAGGTTTTCAGGCCCTTACAGAAGCAGATCTCACCTCAGGGATTGATTTACACTAATCATAATGGAATAAGACATGCTATATACCACCTCAAAACATCCTAGCTTGCCTGCAAATTTCATCATATTCTGAAGAAGAAGCAGACATAGAGGTGTGTTCGCTTTGCTCCTGTGTTCAATGGGAAGGTGGAGTTCTATTTTTCAAAAAGAGAGTGTGGATTGATCTACTGAGTCTAATCAGATCACCTTTGAAAGCTCCAGATGGGACTTAACTATTTTTGTAATTGTCAAGCTCTCCCTCCAAGAAAGAACACTGCCTTGTGAATATGCATGTAGATTATTTGAGAGGATATCTCTTCAACCATGATATGGATTTATACAGAGGCATGTGCTTCCCATAATAATATATTTATGTATAGAAAGCCTTTTGTTATTTGTGCACACAGCATTTGAAAAAACACTTTTTTGTTTACCCAGGTAATTTTTTGCAAATCACTCAGCAATGCTTCCCTGCTATTCTACGATCACTTCCAGTGCTATCTCAGCAGTTAGAAAACTGAGGTATTATATATCTCTTGTGGCAAACTATTGAGTTAATATGACAATTTCTCCATCTCCTTCAGAAAAAGAACATTGTGCCTAAATGGACTTCCAAGTATTGCATCTATAGTTTAGAAATATTTTAGACCTAAATTAATGGACAGACATTATTCAAATTCCAGAATATCAACAGATTCCGTTTATTTATTTACCTTTTTAAAAATAAAAAACTTCTCCCATAATCAGAGCTCTCTGAGTGCTTCACAACAAAACATACTTTAAAAAGAATAATTTGATTTTTTTTAAAAAAAATTACCTGCAAAATAAAAACACCATTTAAACTAAGAACTGCAAGATAATCTTTTGAAAACTAAAATACAACGAAAATACAATGAAAAGCTACAGGTCCAATCTGGGTCGGTCACTGGGACCAGAGGTTTAGTCTTCCGAGCTTTTGGACTCAGGCTGAAGCCCATCCTCAGGGAATCTCTTTCTAGCAGAGGGTGACACTCATACTCTGTCACACACACTCTGCTAGAGAGAAGTTCCCTAAGGATGGGCTCCAGCTCGGAAGACTAAACCTCTGGTCCCAGTGACTGAGAATTAAGTAGTCTTGTAAACTAAGTGCATGTGTTTGATTTTCTACCACATACGTATGCAACAGCATTATCTCAGAGGTATCTGAAATTTAAAACGATAGCAGGTTGCGACATGCAAGTTCATTCTATGTGCCCTCTGGGTATAAACAGCACTGCATTATAACGATGTTTTGCCAAAAGGAAAACAATTAGAGAACAATATATAATTAACACTCTGCATTTAAGAAGAATGGATTATAGTCTTCAGAGAAATATAGTGCAAAAAGCTTATGCTGGATCATTCCTATGAATCCATTCTGGAAATATAGTGGTAGTACATTTAAATATTTTGTGCACAGGAAGTGAATCAATGCTTTGGCAATCTGCAGTCCATAAAGCATTCTAATTAGAGGAAACTTTATAAATGTTAACCAGTATTGTAACATGATACTGCACTATATGCTGTTCATAGAAATAATAAGCAAAGTTAGCTTATTATATACTGTACATAGCAGCTGGTCCATTTCTCTCACCTCCTGCAAAGCAATTTCCAGTGTTACTAGCAATTTCCAGCAGGCCAATGCAGTGTAATAAACTGTGAGGATATCTTCACACCAATGCGGCAGTTATATACTCTGACTCTGAAGTCTGATGCAAGCAGATCTGTTGTGGCATCTGTGTCCTGACATCATGTCTATGATATCGGTTCTCCCCTTCTCTGAGCATGAGCAATCATGGCCTACTAATTTAACAGAATTTAACAGAATAGCTGAGTTGGAAGGACCTTGGAGGTCTTCTAGTCCAACCCCCTGCTCAAGGAGGAAACCTTACACCATTTCAGGCAAATGGTTGTCCAATCTCTTCTTAAAAATCTCCAGTAATGGAGCACCCGCAACTTCTGAAAGCAAGTCGTTCCACTGGTTAATTATTCTCACTGTCAAGAAATTTTTCCTTACCTCTAGGTTGGTTCTCTCCTTGATTGGTTTCATCTATTGGTTCTTGTCCTGCCTTCAGGCGCTTTGGAGAATAGGCTGACCTCTTCTTTGTGGCAGCCCCTCAAATATTGAAACACTGCTATCATGTCACCCCTAGTTTCTTCATTAAACTAGACATACCCAATTCCAGCAACCATTCTTCATATGTTTCACCCTTCAGTCCCCTAATCATCTTTGTGGCTCTTTGTACTCTTTCTAGAGTCTCAACATCTTTTTACATCGTGGCGATCAAAACTGTATACGGTATTCCGTATGGCCTTACCAAGGCATTGTTAAGTGTTATTAACACTTCAGGTGACTTGATTCTATCCCTCTGTTAATGCAGCCCAGGACTGCATTGGCTTTTTTGGCAGCTGCAACACACTGCTGGTTCATATGTAAGTGATTGTCCACTAGGACTCCAGGATCCCCCTCACTACTACTGAGCCTAATGAATGTTCTCAAACAGCATGAAAGAAGAAGATGGGCTCCTCCTATGGGGAATTGCAATACCTCACCTACTGGTAAGTGGGAAAATGTAGTTGTCAATATCTATTCATTAATTAGTTTGGCCAATTTCACATATTTTTCTGTGAACCAAGAAGATAAAGGAAGAAAAAAAGGAAGAGAATTTCCCTGTACTCCCAATTTTGGATTGGAAGGAATAAGGCAGAAACAGCCAAGATGAAGAAATATACCGTATATGCCGGCGTATTAGGCGACCTGGCATATAAGACGACCCCCGTCTTTGTCGCCGAGCCGCATTCCTAGAACGTTGTCTTATACGCTGGAAACTACTAGTATTTCCGGCGTATAAGACGACTCGGCGTATAAGACGACCCCCGTCTTTGGCGCCGAGTTTAGCGCTTGCGGAAGTCGTCTTATATGCCAGCATATACGGTATGTTGCTCAACAGAATGATTTCCTTATTTGGACCTAAACATAGGTTTCTTTTCTTTTTTTTCTCTAAAATGGTTTACCCAGTAAAGCAGAATAAAATAAAAGCAAACATTCCAAGTAATATAAAACATTACTATTATGAAAAGCCAGTTTCAGGAAAATAAATAAATAACAACAAGGAACAAACTAACTAATAAGGAATAAGACTGTGTCTTATAATAATGTATAATAATAATAATATGAATTATTCTTAGTAAGAAGTAGAACATGAAGGAAGAAAAATGTAAATAAGAAATAACGGGGCTATAAGGACAAATATTCTAAAGAAGAATAAGGGGGGAAATGTAAATGATAGATTACCGTTACACAATTGCTGTAAAAAAAAAAGGAGGAGTACTGGTATATATTGTGTTTGTATGTGTGTTATGTTTTGCTTTGTTTTGTTTTGTCTTGTTGGTTAAAAATAAAAATAAAAAATAATAATTAAAAAAAGAAATAAGACTGTGTCAATGTAGGTTTACAGTAAAGTAGAACTAGCTTCTCTAGTTGTGATTTTTATCTGGTTTACTCCACAAGGCTGAAAGTACATTTCTCCCTGTCTTCTGTACAACCCAAGAAACTAGGGAGGGTCCCTTCTGAGTCTCCAGTGGCAGGTATACTATCTTTTATGTTCTCTTGTCTCTTGGCTCAGTTTCCCAAGGTCTTTCCCACTCACCATCACAGAAACCCAGCTTGTAATAAGAATTTATGATCCATAGCTCTCAATTCAGTTAACAAGATACCTACGATGCCACAATACAGTATTCTTTTTCCAGAATATAAATCTCATAACACAGAGACTTACCAGGAAGAGAACACTTCTGCCAATATTGGTACAAGTAGAAAAGGTTAGACAGACTTAAATGGAGAAAATTGTTACTGAATAAGAGCCAAGAGCATTAAACATTTCACTATGCCTGGCAGGTATTGGGTCATTTATCACAGATAAATCTTCTTCACTTCAAAATTTCCTTTATTACTGGAGGGTAATCTTTTACAGCCCCCGCCCCACACTTTTAAAGCCAGAACTGAAGGGTCCAAGAGCAATTAACAATTGTTTAGTAGTCCTTTCTTGCTTCTTCTTTTTTTTCCTGCCCCACAGGTATCATATCAGCCCAAGAACTTGCTTATCAGCAGCTCATCACATGGACCCAATATTTTCCTTCTCAGGGTGACATTCATTCCCAAACATTCAGAAACTGAAGAAGCATCTTGGATGAGAAATGAAATGTTTTCAAGGAAACAAATAAGAAAGTCCAGCTGAGTTTTGGAAAAGCATCTTTGGGAACTCCATGACCTGCACGCTCCTCATTTTTAGCACTATGGTAGCTGTTATTGCTTTCCTATGAAAAAGAGGAGTCGATGGAGGGTTTAAATTGTTAATATCACTCATTTTTTGCTCATAAAAAGGCACTGCTAATGTCTGACTGCTGGGCCTCATGGATAATTCATTGTGCTTCTTAATGCACAAACCTCTGCTCTGCAATCCATTTCTTAAGATAAAAAATTACCTGCAAAAATTAGATCCTTCATGAAATATGAATATGAATCTGAAATTCAAGTGAGACCCTGGTTACCTTCATTAACTATTATAAACAAAAATAAAAATAAAAACAAATCCATTAAAAGACCAGAATGGAAATGGAGTTCTGGAAAAGAAGGGGCAGAGCTGAGTGCTACTTTTTATCCTCAAGCTTCCACAGTTGCTGCAAAGGAAGTGCTCTCAGCTTGGCCTGGTAGGACAATCTCTTAAAGCAGTACTGCTATCAATATAAAGAAGAATGTCTCCAAAGTGACTCAAATTGAAAAACTTCAAGATCTCCCCCCCCACAAGATAAAAAAGTACCACTCAATCCTCCCTTTTCCTGCAATCCTCCCTTTTCCTACATCTCAATCAATGCCCAAAAGATATCAGCCACACTCTGAATTAAAGCTGAGCAGAAAGTATGATCAATTATCAAGTAACTGTAATGGGCAGAAGGAAGGCAGAAGTCAAGCTATTTTCCAAAGCACCTGAAGGCAGGACAAGAAACAACGGATGGAAACTAATCAAGGAGAGAAGCAACCTAGAACTAAGGAGAAACTTCCTGTCACTTAGAACAATTAACCAGTGGAACAACCTGCCTCCAGAAGTGGTGAATGCTCCAACACTGGAAGTTTTAAAGAAGAGACTGGATAGCCATTTGTCTGAAATGGTGTAGGGTTTCCTCCCTGAGTCCAGCCAGACCTTAACCTGGGTAATTGTCTCAGACAAGAGTCTAATTTTCAGGAAGATAAAGGGAGGGAGAGAGGAAGCTTATTCAGACTTGCAAGATTCTGTTCCATAACTTATAATAAAAAATAGTATTAGCATGTGTGACTTTGATTTCCTAATCTGATGTACACTGAAGGGCTAACAGTGTACAATGGCTAACACTATCACCATTAGAACTGGTCACAGTAATAACTAGAGTTCCTGATCAGGGAAGGTTCTTGAGGTATAGCAGGCATTAATCAGTAGCACTATGACCCCTGCTAATGTTGCACAAAACAAATTGTGATGTGGATACTCTCATAACTCTATATGTCCTTGGTGCCCTTCCAATAATTTGCTTTTCATCTAATTTGCATTGAAACAGATGGAAGAAAATTGCTTCTGGTACAGTTTTGAATGATTGGAAATGCTCATGAACTGAGTCATTTCCATTCACTGATTCCCCCACCTAAACTTATGGCACATCATTCTTTAGTTGTATGAATAACACTGGCAACTATTTTCAAAGATAAGTTTGGTCTGCTTTTAAAATACTTTGCAATGCAAACTGTAGGCTGAAAAAGCCAAGGAGAAAAATACATATGGCAAGAGGGGCCACCAAATGTGGGATAAATTAAAGCTGAGATAATTTAAGAAGTTGGATGCTGCCCGATAATTTGTAAGAAAGGTAAATGCAACAAGGGCATTTGAATGTTACGTTACAACAGGAGCTGAAAGAAAAAGAGTCACAAAAATCTGCATTTCATTTATTGTTATAAATGCACTTAAACTGTCAATCCAAATTGGCTTTTTGCCTTCAGAAATTAAAAAGCAGAACTTTTATACAAAAATGTGCTCTGCTGTCTCAAAATTGATTGTTTGATTATCTGCCATCAGCTCACTGTCGACCCTTAGTTGAATGTACAGAGAGATTTTCTCCATGACCTGACCCTAAAATGGCCCTTCAGCTGTTCCAATGCTACTGTAACTGAATCCACCCACCTGGTCATCCTCTTCTTCCTTCATCTTTCCCAGGAAGAAAGAAAGAAAGAAAGAGAGAGAGAGAGAGAGAGAGAGAGAGAGAGAGAGAGAGAGAGAGAGAGAGAGAAGAAGGAGGAGGAGGAGGAGGAGGAGGAGGAGGAGGGGGGGGGGAGGGAGGGAGGATTCTTGAGGCTTTGAAGAAGAGTCTGGACAGCCACTTGTCAGAAATGTATAGGGGAGAATACACAACCTTGGGGTACACCTTTGCCAACCTGCAGCCTGTTTGTTCCACTATATTCTGTCCATATTGTGGCTTCTTGACCCCATATATAGTTTTTGCACAAGGACAATAAAATATACTGGGATTCCCACTTTTCTGAGCATTTTCTATAGGTCAATGCATTTAACAAAATCAAAGGACTTAATCAATGAAGCACATAGTGACTTCTTGATATTTGGCTTTCACAATCATCAAGTGTACATCAATAATGTCTTGACTTCCTTCAAAGTGGCATGCTGAGCTGCAGGGGCGGGGGGCAGGGGAATTTGTTCCTCCTGCTGACAAAGAGCTGATTTTGCTGCCAAACCACGTTCTTTGGCAGTCAGTTCCCTAGATCTAAATGGTAGACAAAAAACCGTTGTAGACTTTCTACAAGTTAAATACAATAATAGATTGTTAACAGACGGCACCAACATTTTGCTGTTGGTTCAACTGTTAACTACTTTGCCTTTATATATAGTAGATCAGGGGTGTCAAACTCAATTTCACTGAGGGCAGCATCAGCATTGCGGTTGCCCTGGGGGGGGCGGGTGGGTGTGGCCAGAGTGGGTGTGGCCAGAGTGGGTGCAGCCTACTGGGTGGGCGTGGATGGAGTGGGTGTGGCCTACTGGATGGGCGTGCCCAGTTCTACATCATTTGCATCAAGGGTGCCTATGGGCCCTGGGTAGGAGTGGGACAGATCTGAGGGTCTCTGGTAAAAGTTGATGGGACCGGGGCAAGTGCCAAGGCATGGTCCACCAGGGCAAATGCCAAGATGGCCACCACAAAATTGTACATTGGCTCCCGGCTGACCTGGGCCAGGGCCAAGGTAGCGGGGGCCGTTCCCTCATTGTTTCCAGGATAGCTTCACAGGCCACATGAAACCACTTTGCAGGCCGCATCCGGCCCCCAGGCCTTGTGTTTGACATGTCTGTAGTAGACAAATTGGTCAAATTGGTTGCATATAGAGGTAGAAGTTTATCAATTTTGGGACAGCTTTGCAAGGTGAGGGGAAACTAATATTGTTCCAATATATTTATCAGTATTCAGCTAGGGGGGATAATATATGTATATGTATATGTGTTTTGTCTTTTGTTTTTTTTAATGCACATTTTTCCAAAGATTTGTCTATCTTTGTTTTGTTTCTGTAACATTTCTTTTTCCATTTTTGGGAATTTATATTTTACCCTAATTTTCCAAGTAAAATTAAATTTATTTTTTTTTTTAAAAGCAATAAAGTCTCATGTTCCTCAGCCTTTTCTAAAGCCAGCTTGAACATCTTTTTCCATATTGGGCTCTAATTAGTTTTGATCCTAAATTGCCCTAACTATTTTGTTAGCATATGAAATTAAGGATACTATATGACAGTTTGCACATTCTGTTGTCTCCTTTTTTTAAAGTACTGAAACATAGATTGACCTCTTCCAGTCTTTGGGGTATACTAAAAGACTCCAGTGGACAGACATTTACTGATTCAAAGGAGACAAAGTAAAGATGGAAAGAGTATACTGAAATACTGTACAATAGAGATGCCAACATCCAAGATATGATAGAAGATATTCCCTATTTACAAGATGTCTACAGAGATTCTCAGTCATCCAGGTCATGGTTATCCCAAAGGTGCTTTTCCAAGTGGTAACTTGACTTTCTTTGTTTGTTTTTCCTAGAAGGTATTTTGCTTCTCATCCAAGAAGCTTTATATATCTAATAGTAGTTTGATCAGCATTACCTAACTAGAAGATTATAGAAATTGATGGAGTACCTACTTAAATATGGCAAGTTACAGAACAAGAATCAGCAAGAGTTATAAGAAAGCTATGCCAACAGACTGTCTCAAGAGATCCAGTAAATATTTCAAAAATGTATTTTAATGATGCAGTAAATCATTAAGCAAATGGGTTCTGTGAAGAAATCAATTCACATCAATGTATTGCATGCTCACATCTCACACACTCACACACACATACACACCTTTTGCATTTTTTTATACATTTAGACAAAGCACTTTACTGCCTAGAACAGACATATCAAACACAAGGCCCAGGGGCTGGATGCGGCCCGCAAAGTGGTTTCATGTGGCCCACGAAGCCATCCTGGAAACAGTGAGGGAATGGCCCCCGCTAGCTTGGCCCTGGCCCAGGCCAGCCGGCAGCCAATGTACAATTTTGTGGTGGCCATCTATGCTGAAACGCATTCAGTCTTAGCTACACAAGGTCTAGAAACAGCAAGGAACCAGCCCCTGCTGTGTCGTCCCTGCCCCTTGGCTGCATGCTGTGGAGGTGTCACCCTTTGTGAGGAATGAAGAAATAGACCATGCCTTGGTGCTTGCCCCGGTCCCACCCCCTTCTCCCAGAGACCCTCAGATCTGTCCCATTCCTACAAAGACCCCCACAGGCACCCTTGATGTGAACGATGTAGAGCTGGCCATGCCCACCCAGTAGGCCACACCTACTCCATCCATGCCCACTCAGTAAGCCGCACCCACCCTGGCCACCCCCCACCCCCCGAGGGCAACTGGAATGCTGATACGGCCCTCAATGAAATTGAGTTGACACCCCTGGCCTAGAAGAAGATATACTTGTGTAAAACCTACATGCATTCCATAAATGGACAGTTTATAGTAGGACAACTTTCTCAAAACAGCCACCAGCCCAAAACAAATAAAAACCTAATGCATGCCTTTTTTTACATGTGCAGTTTCATAAACAGATCTGAAAAGTACTTAAGTAAAAAGGCATTTTGCCCTTGACAGACTGTGACAAAAATAAAAAAGAATTGTGAGGATTGAGGTAATTATTATGTCATTGCTATATAAAAAAATTATAGTAATTTCATTCAGGTAACCTGACTGTGATGTGAACAAAGAAACCAATAGATAAGAATCTCTTGATTTAGTATGAAATAGAGGATTCTCCAAAGGCAGAATTTTTAAAAGGGCCTTGAAAATTATCTTGTCTCCTTGTATTAATAATAAAGTGGCCCCATTAATGGTAAAAGCTTACATTTTTTTGCAAGCTTAAGCACATAAAGTCATCTTCTCCAATCTCTTGATTTTACTATGCAATAGAGGAATAGACTGATTTTTTTTAAAAAAGGGCCTTGAAACATATCTTGTCTCCCTCTATTAATAATGCTATCATTTTAAAGTTGTCATTACTTGTTATAGATGCTGCTGTTAGAATATGTGCATTTTCTTCTGTTTCTCATCCAACTACTGATCCAAACTACTTATCTTTCTTCAATCAGCCAAGGTCACCTAAGTGTTCCTGTCACCCATCTAGGCTTAAATATATTTTGCTCTTTTATAAAGAGTAACCGTCTTCTTTATATTTAATTTTAGTCCCATTTTTTCACTGCATTCTTTGACTTTTAGTACTAGTAACTCTTAAATTTATAGAGCTACTATAAATAGGTCTAAACCTCTTTTCACAGCAATGCCAAAATTGCTTTGGACCATTGATGTCCTTGATTCTGACCACTTGAACAAGACAATAAATATTACTTAAACCAGTACTTCTTAACCTTGGGAACTTTAAGATGTGTGATCGTCAATATGAAAAATTGTCAGATTTCTGGAAATTTAAGTTCCCACATCTTGAAGTTTCCAAGGTTGAGAAACATTGACTTAAACATTTTCAATTTTTAATTATCAGTGACAATGATATTTTTATATTAAATCATTTCCATTTTAAAATGATTGTTAATAACTTTGTGATATATTTTTATTTTAGAAGAATAATAGGAAACAAACATTTTTTTTAAAAATGGTAAAGATATGTACACATGCAGGTACTGAGTTTATAGCTATAAACTGTAGTTTTAAATAACCAACTACCGGTATGTCCTGTCTTTTCAGTCAATATAAGCTGAAAAAAATATCCCTTCAGTAAATTGTTAACTAATAGTTAAATAATTTTGATCAGACTCATTTAAAAAAAGTATCAGGATTTTTTTCCTTCTTTCGTTTTAGGAACGTATTTCACTGGCTAAATCATACTGATTCAGACAGATTTGAGAGATAAATTATTTTAAAGTTTTGAGGTTCAGATTTGTAGGAGCTTAGAAATATACATGCAAGATTCATGCATCATTCAAAAGTAAAAATATAATTGGCTGGTTTGCATATGGTAAAAACCTAGACATATCATGGATTTCAAAAGAACCAAGTTTATTTTGACTTAAAATAATTCTGGTAGCTCCTGTTGGAAGTGAGATTCTAGGAATCATAGAATTCCTAAGATAAGAGAATCTTATGTCACTTAGCATGTCACTTAGAATTGCCTTGAATTGGACTTTATAGTCTTGAAAAACGTTGTGAAGGCATCTGGCAATTTGTTGGTCTGGTGGCTTATGAATATCCAGACTCATCTGATTCAACTTAACTGCTCATTCATATGTATGTATGCCTCAGTGTCCTTATAAAAGCACCAAAGCTTCTAACTCAGGATTATAAACCTTAAGATCACTTATAGATGATCTTAAAAGCTATTTTATTTTAATATTCAGAAATTCTCATTTGCCTAATTATATTCATGTAAGCACTAATTTCCAGGAACCCACGGAGGTTTTAAAAGATTTAGTAGTAATAGGCTCTGCAGTCAGAATGAAAAATTATAGCCATGGCTGTCCAGAGGAACACTGTATAGTAGCATACTGTAGGCCAACTATTTTGGT
Organism: Crotalus tigris; assembly: GCF_016545835.1. Classification (NCBI taxonomy): domain Eukaryota; kingdom Metazoa; phylum Chordata; class Lepidosauria; order Squamata; family Viperidae; genus Crotalus; species Crotalus tigris. Next base: position 5,045,857 of record NW_024100214.1, read on the forward strand.
CTAACACTTCCAATGTTCCCGTGTCTCCTACTCCCTTACTGTGAATAAGCTTTAAACATTATTTTAATGTCAAGTGCTTAATTATATGTATGACTGAAATGTGGCTTAATGACTGTTAAAAATAGATCTTCCCCTTTTAAATATCTTGTGTATTCCTAAATTATGAAAAAAAGTTCCCTACCACCTTCACATCTTAGAAGGTGCAGGAATAGTGTCTCTTATCTGAGGAGGTTGAATTAGCCACAAAGAAAATGCTTCTATGTTTTTTTTTAGAACAATTGTGTTATATACCGGTAATCCTTAACTTATGGCTACAATTGAGCCCAAAATTTCTGTTGCTAAGCAAGACAGTTGCTAACTGAGTTTTGCCCCAATTTATGACCTTTTTGCCTCAACTGTTAAGTGAATCAATGTAGTTGTTAAGTCAGTAACTTGGTTGTTAAGTGAATCTGGCTTCCCCATTGATTTTGCTTGTCAGAGGGTCACAAAAGATAATCCCATGATCTCAGGACACTGTAACTGTCATAAATACATGCCAGTTGCCAAGCATCCAAATTTTGATCATGTCACCATGGTTGTAAGTCAGTGGTTCTCAACCTTTCTAATGCCGCGACCCCATAATACAGTTCCCCATGTTGTGGTGACCCCCAACCACTTATACATCACTGGGTGCCAGGGGTGTGACCAAAGAAAAGGGTAAAAAAATGGCAGACAGCCTTGTTTGGCGACCCCCATGAAATGGTCGTTCGACCCCAAATGGGGTCCCGACCCACAGGTTGAGAACCACTGTTGTAAGTGAAGAACAGTCATGTCACTTTTTTCCAGTGCTGTTGTAACTTCAAATGATCACTAAATGGTTGGTTGCAAGTTGAGGACTACGTGTACTTACATAGAATATGAATTGCATCTAAACTAGAAAAAAAGTCATATTTGTTTGGTCAAAATAGTTCTCTACATAAAGGCACAGCAGATAAGCTCTTTTTAGGGTGTCCTTGAATTAAAAATTTACAACAGTAAAAGTTTTATATTGAATATGATTACATTATTTTACTCTATTTCTCATTTTGCCTTCCACATACTCACACTGGAAAACAATATAATATAGGAAATATGTTTTCTGGGCATTGTATCACTCTTGAAGCAATCTGCACATGCAGTTTCAAGAAACAATAGGTGATGGGAAAGTTTGAACGCTAATACATGTTTTTCCTGAAGCAAATAGTTTTCAGAACACTACTTAGCACTTGTATTTTAAATTAATCACATATTTAATCACTTAAGATAAAAGTATAAAATCAACTGATCAATTTGATCATTGCAATTATTCTATACTTCTATGAAGCAGTATTCATAAGATACCCAGTATTTGATTTTTTTTAATTTAAACAATGCTGTGCTTCAGTGATTAGATGGCCTAGACCAGAGTTCCCCAACTTTCTGGGTTGGTGGCCCAGAGGGTGGGGGAGGGGGAGAAGAGGGGATGGTTTTGTGGGAGGGACAGGTGCATGCATGCATGTGTGCACGAGCATGAGCATCCTTTGCTTGTGCGAATGAGGCTGAGAGCACCTGTGATGCTCAGCTGAGTGAGGCCCCGAGCACTCACATGAGTAAGGCCTGGAGCACTTGCATGAGTGAAGCTTAGAGCACCCATGACTCTCACACGAGTGAGGTCCCGAGTGCCTGTGACGCTCAAGCGAGTGAGGCCACAAGCACCCATGACACTCATGCAAGTAGGGCCCCAAGTGTCCACGATGCTCGTGTGATGCCCCGAGCACCTGCAATGTGAGCGTGAGTGGGGCTGCAAGCACCCACAATGCTCGCACAAGTGAAGGCCCAAGCATCCGCAATGCTCATGTGAGTGGGGCTGCGCACTCGCATGCATGCACACCAGCCAGCCACTCATGCCATCCGGTTGTAAATAGGTTGCAGATCGATAGTGGGCTGCGACTCACAGGTGGGAGGCCTCTGGGTTAGACACTAATATTTGAACATAGATCTTTCTGACATTTATATTTTATTGAGTTCTACTAATCTAGTTGAAATGTTAATTTATATTGCTAGTCCATTTATGATATGCCCTATACTAAACAAACAAACAAACAAACAAACAAACAAACTATTACAAAATAAGCCATAAACCTCAAAATTGCATTTTTAGGAACAAATTGGTCATTTTCAATGCTATTACTTTAAAACAAGAGATTTTAAAGCTGTTTTCACATTCACATCACTTTACAATCTGTATTATGTTTCAAAGTTATATGAGATAAGAAATAGCTATTTTATTTCTTATTTTATAGTTGGATAGCTAGACTTGTCACTGAAGGTCAAATAAGAATTCTGTTGCACTAAAGTCAATAAAACTTGGAATCCTATATCCTCAACTATTATTTATTAACACTTAAACAATGCTCCCACTTTAAGGTTAGAAACTTACAATATGTCCTAATTCATACAAGATGCATTGAGTTAATAGAATTGATTTTCTAATCCTTACAACAACTAGGATATTGATCAATTCCATACAGTGATGCTTGTGAAAAAATAGTCCAGCTCTAGATGAAGTACACATTTATGTACTATTTGTTGCAATTAGTTTGTATATGTTTCATTCAACGTTCAAAAAAGTTTGTATGTTAATAGGAATAAACTAACAAATAATGAAGAAACTATTCCGTTTTTAATCTACTACTAGGATTCAGGTTTCTACTTCATTAAAGTTTTGCTTTTTGGTTATCATTTACATATGACACACTTTTTCTTCTCCCCCCCCCTCAGATTTGCAAGTTTATTATTTTGAGACAAATGTCCTCCAGTTAGGTTACTCACTTAACTATTATCTGTCTTCATCCATTAAACTCGCAAACCTATTCCTCCATTGAAAAACTGCCCAGAGCCTTGTCCATTATTTTAATTATTTTTGCCTTAGAGAAATGATTGCCAATATGATAATACGATAAGAACAAATTGTGCATTTCCTTTTAGTCATCCATGGAATTATTAAGGACATTTTGATTCCATTTTCAAAGGACAGATCCATTATATTAAATCATAATAGAAGTCAATACCAAAACGGAATCTCAGTTATAGTTAAAAGTTGCTATCACAGCAATTATTATCTTCTTATAGTATCATAGATTGTTCTTTTTAAAAGGGTTTCTTCCTGGTGAGATGAAGAACAGATTATCCTAACTGCATTACCCATACTCAGAGTTAAGCAGAATAGAGGAGAAAGATAACAGACATGATTACCTACACTGGATTTTATTGCCAGCAAAAGGGGAAGAAAACCAATACAAATGGTTTATCCTTGAGTATTCCACCCGGCAAAGATAAGATTTATGGCAAAATATTTGCCCATTTCTGCTGGTAGCACAAAAATTCCAATACTACAGATGAGTGTTTTCAACTTACTCCATCTGACCTTGAAGCTCTGCGAAAATGAATTAAAGTGTAAAACATCTACAATTTCAATATTCAGGAAAAAGACACGGCTTCTCCTACTTTTTATATACATGCTGTTCATCTAATTTAGAGAAATTTATGTCCCACTTCTCCCTGCAGTACAATACAAGAACAATTGCACCATTTGTATAAAATGGAGGTTCATACATTCCTCTTGAAAGGTTATTTCTGGAAATATAGTAGTTGCATTCTTAAGCATCACTCCCCAGTAAGACCTTCTATCCCTATATGGCTTCCAATGTGTAGATTAGCTTTCTGATGCTGATTGACAAGGCTCATCAACCCTATCAATACAAACATGACAGGAATGATGATCCAACGGCATCTTGAGGACCTGTGATTGTAAACAAGAGTTCTCAATGGAGGACTAACACCTCAAGAAAGAAAACATGTCCACTGGCCATTGAGTGCTGTCCTGCTGTTTCTACTATGCTTGGATTGTTTCATTGTCTTTACATTTTGTAAGCAGCCCTAGAAATTGTATCAAATAATTAAATATAAATCCTTCAAACACTCTGTCATTGCTTCAAGGAAAAGCTCCCCTGTGAGGCAGAATATAGTTATTCACATCATAATCATGTATTAATGAAGAGTCCTTCAGCCTGAAAAGTAACAATATGGTTGTCATTATTTCTATGTCTCTACTTATAATAGCTACCATTTTCAGATTGTTCCTTGTTTGTAAACTAAACATAAAGAGCCATCACGGTGAGACCATTAAAGAACCTCTTACAGTTTATATTTGCTTTAGCACATACAATTTCCCGTGAAAAAAATCCTCATTATTTTGGATAAGCTAGTTTCATGATGTAATATAAGAGGCAAAAATATTATAAATAAAAGAAAAAAGTCAAGAAAGGCAAGGCATTTAAGCCACAAAACAAATAGATTTGACGGGGGAGGAGACCTTGAGAAATACAATATTGAAAGAACCCACTGTCTCAGCAAACTGTTTAAATCTATATATAGTTCTGGGGGAAAAAATCTTTGGAGGAAAAAAAATATCTGGAAAGAACCTTTTGGATTTTTTAAATGATTGCAGAATTTTTCTAGTTGATGTTAGCAGAGATTCAGATGGCCTTACTGGAATATAAAGCAAGTCTAAGTAAACTTCAAACTTTCTCTGTTCACAAATAATGAATTCTTTCTCTTTCTCAGCAGTCAAGAAAAAATCAAGAAAGAAAAGGTTTTGCCCTCTATTTGAAATACTTCAAGTATATTCCATTTAGATACTTTAAGTACTTTAAGTATCTAAATCAACCTTTTTAATGCCGCGACCCCCAACCGGTCGTAAGTCGAGGACTACTCAACCGGTCGTAAGTCGAGGACTACTCAACTGGTGCAGCACCGTTTGCAGAATGGGACTTTGGCGGGCTCAGCAGGGCAGAGACAGCCTGGACAATTCCTATTGGCTTTTGAAAGCCAATAGAATTAGACTCTATTCAAGAGAGTCTATTCTATTGGCTTTCAAAAGCCAATAGAATAAAAGGGAGTAGCACAGTTAAGGAAAATCGGAAAAAAAATGGTGGACTGCGTTGTTTGGCGACCCCCATGAAATGGTCATTCAACCCCAAATGGGGTCCCGACCCACAGGTTGAGAACCACTGATCTAAATGGATAAGTTAGAAGATGTGGCCCAAATGATGCAAAATCAAAATTTGGAATACTGTATAAATCTTAGTCTGTGAAGCATGTATTTAAAAACAATGTTCTACCTACATTTAATCTGTATTACCTGCTTCTCATAGAGTATAGATACAGTACCTACTAGTACCTCTGGACATTGGTCTCAGAGTCTTCCAAAGCTTGGCACCAGGCTATAATTTTTTATGTGCCAAAATGGAGAAATCATTATACACATAGCTATAGAATAATCACGTTAATTACACTGAATTCAAACTAAATTGAAATACAAATGAAATAAAATTTAACTTTTTTTCAAAAAAAAAAAACACAAAAAACCACACAGCCTTAGCATTTTTAAAGTATGATTTCCCATACTTGGTCCCTAGAGACCAATGGTAGCTATCATCTCAATGTTAAACACAGAGAACATTTCTGGTCAAAAAACATCCTTACCAAGAAAATTTATGAAATCTAGGACAATTGGCCAATTTCCATTGTGATTCTTGTGGGGATACTGGCACATTCACCTGAATAAAAGGCAATATATCACATGGCATTCAACTGTTGATCTCAGGGCTTCATTTTAATAAGTTTAAAAGGAAATATTTAAGATCTCTTCACTGCATACAGTATTGTTTTAAAAATTTTGATCTGACAATTCTTACAAGCAAATTAAAAACAATCAACCTGATCACTATAAAAATCTATTCTTAGGGCCAGTTGTTAGGGTACACATATCTAGCACTAATATCATCATAAAAACTTTGACCATAAAAATTATGAATATAAGACCATCATAGTTTAAAAATAGCAACAATGTAAACTACAATTGATCAAATTATAGGACAGGTTAGCATTTGGTTGTAAGACCACACAGAATAGTGAATCCAATTTTGGTCACCATAATATAAGATGTTGAGACTCTAGTCTCAATAGAGTACAGAATATAGAGAAGAACAAAAAGATGATTAGCAACAAAGATGTTTTAGGCGACTAAAACATATAAAGAATGGTTGAAGAAATTGGTTATGTCTAGTTTAATGAAAAGAATGACTAGAGGTGATATGATAGCAAAGTTCCCATTTTTGAGGGCTGCCACAAAGAAGAGGGAGTCGAGCAATTCTCCAAAGCACCTGAAGGCAGGACAAGAAACCACAGATGGAAACTAATCAAGGAGAGAAGCAACCTAGAACTAAGGAGAAACTTCCTGACAGTTAGAACAATTAATCAGTGGAACAACCAGCCTCCAGAAGTTGTGGATGCTCCAACACTGGAAGTTTTAAAGAAGAGATTGGACGATCATTTGTCTGAAATGGTATAGAGCAGTGGTTCTCAACCTTTCTAATGCCGCGACCCCATAATACAGTTCCCCATATTGTGGTGACCCTCAACCACTTATACATCACCGGGTGCCAGGGGCATGGCCAAAGAAAAGGGGGGGAAAATGGCGGACAGCCTTGTTTGGCGACCCCCGTGAAATGGTCGTTTGACCCCAAATGGGATCCCGACCCACAGGTTGAGAACCACTGGTATAGAGACAGTTTCCTGCTTGAGCAGGGGGTTGGACTAGAAGACCTCCAAGTTCCCCTCAAACTCTGTTATTTTGTTATTATTATTCTGTTTTTCCTGTTCCCAACTGTCTCAATTACTTGGTAGCAATAAAGCGAGAAATATCCCATCATAAACTATTGCATTAGACCTAAGTGCTTTCCTAAAAAAAAAACCCTGCTAAAAGCTACTCTGTGTTAATATATGCTTTCCTTTTCCTTCCTTATAGTTTTCCTCATTTATATCATATATTTTGGATTGCAAAGCTGAAGATAGAGTCATGTTCTTGCTGCTGCTGCTATTGTTGTTATTATTATTATTGTTATTATCATCATTATTATATTATTGTTATCTTTGCACTGTACTTAGTAATTCTAGAATTTAGAATTAGATTTCTAGAAAATCCAAAGACTTCACAAGTATAGAAATACTACTACTTCTCTTATGAAAAGTAATAATTGCAATGGGGTGTAAAAATTGAATGGTGGCTGTGCTAGGTCAAAGAGATTTAGAACGACTGCTCCTGTAACAGACCATTGATAATCCTCTAGGACAGCAAGCAGAGCCCTGTTCCTGTGAGTTCTGCTGCTCCCATTTAGCACTGTAAGCACAGATGGCTAATGACTCCATTGCATTACAGATACATCAGTTTATTGCTTTCCATTCATAATGAAAATATACAATGGGGTATTTCTCCAAGTAAGGTATGTCTCTGGGCCATATTAATGCTAAAGGGAAGAAAAATATTGATAACTTGGCAACGTAAGGCAAAAGGAGATTGTACAGAGTAGCCAAATATTTCCATCTGCTCTGCAAACTGGGATGCATTAAACAACCATCTGGTCCAACACTTTTATTCTGTATGGACATAGAGATGCTGGCAGAGAATGCCAGGCTTACATTTATCCCACAGAGCCACGGGGTGTAAATGCTGGCAGATGATGTGTTCAAAGGACACATCTTGTTGGTAGATGTAGTTGTGCAAGGCACTTCAACTGAAGGAACATTCTCACCTACCTTGGTGAGTTACAGGAGGAAGGCATCCTCCTCAAGGCTCTTTCTTGTAAACTAAGATGATAGGAACATAGGAAGTGAAAACCCGTTTTCACTTTCATCTTCCACAAAATTTCTAAGGCAATTAATTGGGCAGGTTTCGCAAAGAAATTTTGTTAATGGCAAAAAAAGTTTGCATTTTTATTACAGGCTATACTGATATTGATTAGAGATTCCACTTTCAAACAGTGGCACAGAAAGATATATCTAAATTTATTTGGCAAAATAAAAAAAAACAAGAATTAAATATAAGCTGCTACAAGATTCTAAAGATAGAGAAGGTCCGGGTTTGCCGGACCTTAGATTATATTATGATGCTTGTTCTCTGGTATGGTTAAAAGTTTGGATAACTTTAAAAAATTCAAGGCTCGAAGGTTTTGATTTGAGATTTGGATGGCAGGCCTATCTGTGGTATAATAAAGTAAAAGTTAACCCTGGTTTTAAGATTCATGCTATAATTAGGCAATCGATTGGATGTGTATGGTGGAAGTATAAAAGATTAGCTAATAAAGTGCCACTTTGGCTAACACCTCATAAAGCGCAACACAGAACAGAGATGATTTCGGAATGTAAATGGATGACATATTGAGACTTATTGATATTTGAAAAAGAGGGATTTAAGATAAAGACAAGAGAACAACTAGTAAGTGAAGGATTTACTTGTGATTGGTTTAATTATTATATTTTGAAAGATTTAAATCTGATAAAAAAAGTTTGTTTTCACAGGAACTAAATTTGAATTGGACATTAATTTGTGTCATGGAGATGACCACCTGATTTCTAAAGTACATAAAATGTTTGGGATTTGAGATGGTGAGCTGCGTTGCTGTTGTTTGGCTTTGCGTTCGTGGTCGTGCCTCATTTTCATGGTGGGTGTCAGTTTGCTTCATGTATGGATTGAAGATGAGACACGACCACGAACGCGAAGCCAAACAACAGCAACTCAGCTCACCATCTCAAATCTCCCTGCAACTCAGACTAACCTGAGCACAACAAAGCCCCCACCCAAACAGAACACTCCCCCATCCAATCAGAGCACAGCCAGGCCCCTAACCAACCAGAATACACCTCCACCCAATCAGAACACAGCCAGGCTCTCACCCAATCAGTTCATACCCCCATGGGCAATTAAAGGGAAGAAACAGCTACGATCACACACTGCTCCTAGAAGTGCGAAGCCAAAAGCACCAGCCTGAAGATGACGAATGGGACTTCATCGAAACATCGCCAAGACACTTCCAATTTTACGCAGGAGAAAATCCGAATAACCAAAGATATATATGTATATCTGTAGCGCCGCAAATAGCAGTGGAGAGGTGTCGCCCACACATAGGATTGAAGGGCATAGGATGGCAACCCGGTCACATCAAAGTAAAGAGGACAACTTATTGACTTGCTCGGCATATGAACAAAGGGAAAAAGGAAGAAACACTAACCTGTGTAATACACAGGCAAGCGCTGCTCATGTAACAAAGGCAAAGAAGACAAAAGGGGTAGAACAGAGAGAGACATCTAGCTTAAAGCCCAAAGTGATGGGGGGAATTGGTTGGAGCCTGAGGGGGACATGCAGCAATATCAAGGAGGGGTTGAATAGCTTACACCTTAAGACCCCTGGTAAAAAGGAGAGGACCCTGTTAAGCCCAAGAATCAGTGATGAGCAAGTGAGCAAGAATGCATGAGGGAGGGGCAGGAAAGAGTTAGGTGCGAACGTTAAGGAAATGACAACAGTACAATCTAGCCAGCTGGGACCAGTAACACGATCTAGAAGCTGGATACAAGCATTAGGCAGCCTTATATAGGTTGCTCCCTATGTGTACACGTGTATGTGTGTGTGTGTGTGTGTGTGTGTGTAAAAGGGGTTTACTGCTTTTTCTTTTCTTTCAGCACCCAGCCAGGGTGAAACCTATATGTTAAATGTTAAATTTAATTGACCACTTTTTCTTCTTTTTTGCACACTATTCTTTTCTTTTTTGTTGTTGTTAGGGTTGAATGTATGCTTTTGGTTTTTTTTATTTTATTTGTTTATTTTATTGTTTTGTCTTTTATTCTCTATGATAAAACAATAAATAATAAAAAATCATTTCCTCTGAATAATGGGTACTCTTGAAAAGTGTAATGTGGGCTTTCAAAATGCAGACTTGTGGTATTAATACAAACATGTAAATAAAGGGAAACTTTTTTCATTAACAGGATGGTTCATGCAGATTAATTCCAACCTTTACATTTAGATTAATTATTGTTGTTTTAAATGTCAGTTCACCCATACAGATAGGTATACTCAACAGATCTAAGTATATACAAGGAACAGTTTACGCAAATATTTGTATCTGCTGGCTTCTGTTCTCTTAAAGATTCATTCAAACATATAATTTAAGCAAGAGTCCCTGAACTTCTATCTGAGCTATACTTAGCCATCACAACATTCCCTCTTTGAATGAGCAACATTTTGCAGAGCACTGAAAGGAATTTTAAAAAGCAAGAAAAAGAAGAAAAAGAAACGTAACTAAATCTAGTTACACAACACCAGTTCGTTATAACTCTCCATACCTTTGTATCTTTGAAAATCATCCTTGTTTCTGCCACATCCATGTACCAAATTAGATACTGCCCTTTTCTCTTTAAACCTTTTATTTCTCTTATTCTGAGGAATTTGTCACGTTCATTCAAACACATATTTCTCAAATTTCCCTGTCATCTTGATGCATCCCTTCTTCCTTCATATGCTAACATTTTAGTCCTCAATCAGAACATTCAGCATACTTCTTCCCTAACAGTTCTTCATTCTGTATGTATCCAGTCTACATTAATTCAGCATCCATTCATTTGGGATCAGAATCTTCTGGTTTTATCCCATATCTTTCTTAAATATTCTGTTCTCACTGTGTTCAACCTGCTGTTGTGATATTTTGTGATATTTCTGATTCTTACATTCGCAAATTGAGTGAAAACATTCTTATACATAGTTGTTTTTCACTTCTTTACCAAACTTTCTTTGTGGCAGACCACATAGTACTTTAAACTTTTCTATCAGTTCCTGTATATTTTAGAATGTTCCCATCTATTTTTCTAGTTTTAATGAAACAAAATACAAAAGTTCATCTACTTCTAATTATTTGCCAACATACACAAAATGGAATTGTTTTCTATCAAACACAGGAAACATTTACCCAGTCTTTCATACCTTACATTTTAGATCAACACTCCTTTGTTGGATCATGCAGTCTATCCAACATTCACAACAAATTAATCCAGGTTTTCAACTAAAAAAATGTAGCATTGTCTGTATATAAAGAACACATATCATCACATACCCAGCAACATATTTCTAACATTACCACAAGCATTCCTTATATATTTTGTCTATGTGCATTAAACAACTGGAATTGGGTATGTCTAGTTTAATAAAGAGAAGGACGAGGGGGGACATGATAGCAGTGTTCCAATATCTTAGGGACTGCCACAAAAAAAGAGGGAGTCAAGCTATTCTCCAAAGCACCTGAAGGCAGGACAAGAAGCAACGGATGGAAACTAATCAAAGAGAGAAGCAACTTAGAACTAACGAGAAATGTCCTGATAGTTAGAACAATTAACCAGTGGAACAACCTGCCTCCAGAAGCAGTGAATGCTCCAACACTGGAAGTCTTTAAGAAGAGAATGGACAGCCATTTGTCTGAAATGATATAGGGTTTCCTGCCTGAGCAGGGGATTGGATTAGCTGACCTCCAAGGTGCCTTCCAACTTTTATTATTATTATCATTCATCGCACAGTCAGCCAGATGTTCAGACTGGATTTGGCATTTTGTCTACCTATCGAGTCCTTACCGAGGACCTGGGATAGGCAGATGTGGATGTTTGATGGTATTACAGATATCGTCGCAGGATGGAAGCAGTTCCTAATAAGGCCGCCTTTTGCAATTGACTAATAGCGAATTTGTCAATGCCAATGGTGTTCAAGTGGTGCTCCAGTTGTTTTGGGATTGCACCCAAGGAGCCTATGACTATTGGTACTACCCTTGCTTGCTTTTGCCACAGTCTTTCTATTTCTATTTGTAGGTCTTTGTATTTTGTTATCTTCTCCAGTTCTTTCTCTTCTATTCTGCTATCTCCAGGCACTGCCACGTCCACTATCCAGACTTTTTTGTCTTTCTTATCGACAATTGTTAAGTCTGGGGTGTTATGTTGCAGGTGCTTGTCTGTTTGAATTCTGAAGTCCCAGAGCAGTTTAATTTTATCATTTTCTATGACTTTCTCTATTTTATGATCCCACCAGTTTTTGCTTACAGGCAAATGATATTTTTTGCAGATCTTCCAATGCACCATTGTTGCTACTTTGTCATGCGCTGCTTGTAATCAGTCTGTGCAATCTTCTTGCAACAGCTTTACCAAGTGGTCCACTGTTTCTTCAGCTTCTTTGCATAGGCGGCACTTACTGTCTGTTTGCTGTCTTCTCAATTTTGACTTTGTATGCATTTGTCCTTAAGGCTTGGTCTTGTGCAGCCAGAATTAGTCCCTCGGTCTCTTCTTCAATTTTCCTGCTCTTAGCCATTGCCAGGTTTTATTATTATCTGCTTTCCAAGCTATTTTTTTCATGTATTGGCCATGTAGTGCTTTGTCTTCCCATGCCTCTATTCTGTTCTTCATTTGGTCTTTCTTGTAGGCCAGTTTGGTCTCTCCAGTAGTTAGTAAGCCTTCCTGATATACTAATTTCAGTGCATCTTCATCATTGTTCTTCAGATATTCTTCCAAAGCCATTTTTTCTTCTTCAACCATCTGATGTACTTGTAGCATTCCACGCCCACCTATTTGCCTTGGTAGATAAAGTCTATCAATGTCACTGCGTGGATGAAGGGCATGATTCATTGTCATTATTTTTCTGGTCTGCCTATCCATTGCTTTTAGTTCTGCTTGAGTCCAGTCCACTATTCCAGCTGTGTACCTAATGACTGGGATTGCCCAGGTGTTGATTGCCTTTATGGTATTTCCTCCATTGAGTTTGGATTTTAAGATCTTCTTCACTCTCTTGATGTATTCACCTCTAATCTTTTTCTTGACTTCAGTGTGCTTGATGTTGTCAGCTTGAAGGATACCCAAGTATTTGTAGTATTCTTCCTCATCCAGACTCTTAATGTTATTTTCGTGGGGCATCTTGATTCCTTCAGTTTTCACTATTTTCCTTGTTTGATAGTAAGTGTGGCACATTTGTCCAAGCCAAACTCCATTACAATATCTTGGCTATATATACGGACAGTGTTGAGCAGCGATTCTATTTCAGATGATGTTTTTCCATACAGCTTCAGATCATCCATGTAAAGGAGGTGGGATAGTCTAGCAGATGTTTTTGATGTTTGATAACCATGTCCTGAGTTATTCAGTATTGTTGACAGAGGAAACAGTGCAATAACAAATAGTAATGGTGATAATGAATCTCCTTGAAATATTCCTCTCTTGATATTAACCTCTCCCAGCTCTCACCATTGATCTGCAACTGTGTCTTCCATTGTGCCATCGATCTTTGCACAAATTTTCTGATGTTTCTACTGACTCCTGTTATTTCTAGGCACTTGATTATCCAATCATGTGGCAGAGAGTCAAATGCCTTTTTGTAGTCAATCCATGCCACATTCAGGTTGGTCTTCCTTCTCTTGCAGTTTTCCAAGATCATTTTGTCTATTAGGAGTTGATCTTTTGTTCCTCTGCTATTGGGGCGGTTTCCTTTCTGCTCAGGTGGAAAGAGATTGTTTTCAACTAGATGCTGTTGTACTGCATCAGCTACCACACCAGTTAATAATTTGAATGTTGTTGGCAAGCAGGTAATTGGCCTGTAGTTACCTGGTGTTGCCCCTTTTGCTGGATTTTTCATTATTAGGTAGGTTTTCCCAGTTGTTAGCCACTTTTCAATTTCTCCTCCTTGTAGTATATTGTTGAATTGCTTGGCAATGAGTGGGTGTATAACAGTTAGATGTTTCAACCAAAACCCATGCAGTTCATCTTCACCTGGTGCTGACCAATTTTTGATTTTCTTTGCTCTTTTTTCTACCATTTTTGTTGTTATTACTAGTTCTTTCATTTCAACTTCTGTTTTTGCATCCACCTCTTTTAACCAAGCCGCATCCTTGTTGTATTTCTTTGGGTTATCCCATATCTGCTTCCAGAACTGCACTGTTTCTTCCTTGTCAGGTACTGACTGATTCCTTGCAGTTTCTCCATTGATGGATTGGTAGAAATGTTTCTGATTGGATTGAAATTGGAGGTTCTGCCTATAGTTTGCAATTCGAGCTTCATATCTACTGATTTTCCTGGCTATAGCTGTTATTTGTTGCTTTATTATTTCCAGTGCTTCCTTGATCTTCCTTGTTTCTAAGTGGTATTTCTTGATTAGGTATTCTTTGGTCTTCTTGTTCTTCAGCTTCTTTTCTTTCATCTGTTCTAGCTTGCTTGCATGTGATCTTAACTTGCTGATCTTATTTTCTAGTCTAACCTTCCATTTTTGTGGTGCACTGTTTGTTTGTTTTTTTTTTGTTGATTTTACATCCCAGGTATTCTGTTATAACTGCAGCTGTGCTGTACATTAGTTGGTTTGTTTCTTGCAGTGAATTGGTGCTTATACTTGCTATTGCAGTATTTGCATCTTTTAATGCTTGTGCTAGCTGTTTCTTTGGAACAAGCTTCAATGCAGGCAGCCTTATTCTGTTGTTTTTGTGCTGTTCTAGATGCTCAATTATTCTTTGTTTCAATTCTTTTATTTCTTTAGTTAGAGGGTTTTGTTCAACCTGCTGTTGTGATATTTTGTGATATTTCTGATTCTTACATTCGCAAATTGAGTGAAAACATTCTTATACATAGTTGTTTTTCACTTCTTTACCAAACTTTCTTTGTGGCAGACCACATAGTACTTTAAACTTTTCTATCAGTTCCTGTATATTTTAGAATGTTCCCATCTATTTTTCTAGTTTTAATGAAACAAAATACAAAAGTTCATCTACTTCTAATTATTTGCCAACATACACAAAATGGAATTGTTTTCTATCAAATACAGGAAACATTTACCCAGTCTTTCATACCTTACATTTTAGATCAACACTCCTTTGTTGGATCATGCAGTCTATCCAACATTCACAACAAATTAATCCAGGTTTTCAACTAAAAAAATGTAGCATTGTCTGTATATAAAGAACACATATCATCACATACCCAGCAACATATTTCTAACATTACCACAAGCATTCCTTATATATTTTGTCTATGTGCATTAAACAACTGGAATTGGGTATGTCTAGTTTAATAAAGAGAAGGACGAGGGGGGACATGATAGCAGTGTTCCAATATCTTAGGGACTGCCACAAAAAAAGAGGGAGTCAAGCTATTCTCCAAAGCACCTGAAGGCAGGACAAGAAGCAACGGATGGAAACTAATCAAAGAGAGAAGCAACTTAGAACTAACGAGAAATGTCCTGATAGTTAGAACAATTAACCAGTGGAACAACCTGCCTCCAGAAGCAGTGAATGCTCCAACACTGGAAGTCTTTAAGAAGAGAATGGACAGCCATTTGTCTGAAATGATATAGGGTTTCCTGCCTGAGCAGGGGATTGGATTAGCTGACCTCCAAGGTGCCTTCCAACTTTATTATTATTATTATTATTATTATTATTATTATTATTATTATTATTATTATTATTATTATTAATAACTAGGGGACACAATGCAACCATGTCTTGCTCAGTACTGTGATTAAGAAGGTGAAGTTTTCGCCAATCGAATATCTGTAAAAAAGCTCCACAGTGATTGTAAATTGTAAATCCTCAACTCCCAAACTACTCAAGTCACAATTGACTACAAGAAACTATATTCCTGCAGATTTTGGGGATAAGTAGCTCTTCAGAGCACAAATGGATAATCTCTCGATTCCAGAAAAAATTACTGTCAGCCAGAATCAACTTCTGGCCTGGCTGTCAATTCCACCACTATGTTCTCTCTGTTTGTGGAGCCACTCACACTCACTGGCTACAACACCTTCGTGTCTTGCTCAATATTAAACTATTTGCTAAGGATTCCATTTATATTATTTATTATGACTCTTATCACATTTAATAACCAACTTTAACACAAAAGTTCTAAAATTTATGCCTATTGACTTTATCATGCACTTTCTCTAAACCAATAAACATATAATAAGATTACTTTCTCATATTCACACATGGCTTAATAATTTACTGAGAAGCACAAACCTGCTCTCCCTATCTTGTGCCCATAAAACCGCACTACTCTTTTAAAATTTTGCAATCAGAATTCTGGCAAACAGTTTCTCAGACAACTTAACAAATTAATCCTTCTGTAATGTTTCCATTCATTCTTATTAACTTTATATAGAGGTATAATAATTGCAATATTTCAGTTGTCAGGCATAGATGCAGTCTTCGCACAAATGTTAAATACATTGCATAGTTATTCCATAAGTAAAACAAATCTATATTTTAACAGTTCTCCAGTTACTCCATCAGTACCTGCAATCTTAATATTTTTCAACATTCGTAATGCATGTAGGACTTGCTTTTCATTATTTTTTCCTTGGAAACTAACATTTATAGCATTCATTTTAATTACTCCCTTCAGCATATCACTATCCTGGCCATAAAAGTCCTATTTAACATTCCCACACTGCAGTTTCACCCTAAATCTCTTCATCCCTGTTATTTCTAATTCCATTCCCACTAGAAGTTTTATGGTTTTTAACCACTTCCCAAAAAATTGTTTACCTCCATCAAAACTGTCCTGTTTCTTCTCTTTTTTAATCTTAAAGAATTCCTTGCTTTCTTTGACTGTGGTTTTTGGTATGATTTTTTTTTGTCTTTGTTTCATTCTCTTGCAAACAATATTCTCTTATATGAATGAAGTAAATGAATATGCAATTCTTTCTCATTTGCAACTTTTTTCAGTTCTTCATTCCACCAAGCATCATCTTTCACACTTCTAATTAGCATAGTACCATACTGTAAGCATCTGTGCCACCTGCAATATAATTGAATCTTCTTTTCTTAGATCCATTTTCTATTATTTTATTGGGAGATTATTTTTTGACCTTTTTTCACATAATACAGTGGCACTTTGGTATTCATCATTAATTGGTTACGGAAGGTACAATGAGTACCAAACGTTTCCCATGAGGAATAATATAGTGTGTCACAAGGCACCCAACACTGACAAATTCTAACTTGTGCATTGAGTATCAAACAAACAAGGAGTACTGGTACAAAAATTTCATGTCAAAATGTGTTGAGTTGCAAACTCGATGAGTTTCAAAGCAGTTGAATATCAAGGTACCACTGTATTTGTACTTTTCTATCTGTAGTCATTCTACTTTCACTCATTTCTTTTTTTTTAATGTTGATTTTTTTCTGAAGATCCACTCTTGACACTGCCCCAGAAAAGGCCCCTCCTGCATTTAGATTATGCGTGACAGACACATCATTACAAAGAGACCCAGTTTAATTACTAGAGGGAAGCTGTTTCAGAGAATGGGTGCCACCGCTGAAAAAAAATGCTTTCTAGCATAAGCTCTTTTACTTCATAAATGTTCATGATTGAATGGTTGGAGCAGGTAATCCTGCAAATACTTTAGTGCCAAACCATATGTAGTTTATAAGTAAAAACTAGCATTTCAAATTGTAGCTGGATTGATCATATCTTTATCAATTCCTAGAATGAATTTCCCGTTGTATTAAAATATGTTTTTAAGAAACTGAAGCATACTCTATAATCTCTCTCTCTCTCTCTCTCTCTCTCTCTCTCTCTCTCTCTCTCTCTCTCTCTCTCTCTGTGTGTGTGTGTGTGTGTGTGTGTGTGTCTATGTGTAACTAAATTAATGGTCCAACCAACACTATTGCAAAAAATAAGTAAAACTGAACTCTCACTATTTTTCAAAACAACTGAAATTTGATTATTCTTTGAAATCTATATTTTTGGCACCTTGTTATCTGCACTAACAGCAAAATATCAAACAAATAGAACTTCCTCTACATCATGTATTGAAGCGAGGTAAAGTTAGCACACAGTTTTAAATGACTTAATATAAGTTCACACCATCCAACCTAGTACAATTTACATTCTAGGTAGAGTAATGGGAGCTTTAGTTCAATGTATTTGGACAGCAGGGGAAGAACAGGAACAATCTTGAAGCTCTTTGGCACTCATCTAACAAATATGTATCTGTACAAATATGAGTGGAAAAAGTGAAGATGAATTATTCCATTACAATACTGGTTGTTTTTCAGATTTGCCAGTGCAGAATGAATCTTGTTTGCAAAATTAAAAATGATTTGACTTAATTAATATATTAGGAGGAAAAAGCTTTACTGAATCCACACCTGCCTCCAACTTGAAAATGCCAGAAGGTTTTATAATATCGTCATGCATCAGATACCACAACATATTCAGCAGTTCTCTTAATTAGACTATTAATTAAGATTATTTCCTGTTAATTTTATTGGTGTAAATAGTATTAATAATTCTACTAAACATCAACATTAACTGGCAATAAGCATGCTAATCTCACTTTAATAACTTATTACACTTATGGCACATTATAACTACCTTCCAACTGTACTTTGCATGCTTTAGACATTCTTGAATTAATTATTTTGCTTCTTGTCAAAATAATAATGAACTCCTGCAGTGCTTTGATGGAAATCAAATACATTTAAAAAGAACAGGATAATGCAAAAAAACCAACCACCCTAAAAGAACAAGATCGCCCATGATTTATTTGTTTAGTTTAATAATGAGTATTATATGACAAATGAAGATTATAGCAAGCATTATCTTCAGTACTTGTATGGCAGAGCTAATGAAATATTTCAGAAAATAATTAGTGTTGTGCTGTAGAATTTGTAAAGACAGGAAGACTTACTGCTATTTCTGAATGTCACCTCCCAATTTTCAAAGCATTTGAATAGGTTTTTCTTTAACAAACAAATATTTAGGCTATAATCCTTCGTCCACCGAGCAGAATCATTGAATTCGATGGATCTTACCTTTGATTTGCAAGATTTCTTTTTAATACTGCTGCAGTTAAATATTGTTGCTCGTTTCATTATTTTCAGATAGAGCTTTCTTTGTTTTCATACTGACAATTCACTAATTAACTCATTAATTTTAATTAATTCACTTTTAATAGTATATTATGACATTTGTACATGTCATAACCTAGGCTCCTTTTTGAACATACAAACACACTGCTTTATACAATTAGTCATCACAAAAATGTTTGCATAGATAATAACAATATTTAGATTTTCTACAGCAAGGGTGTCAAACTCAATTTCACTGAGGGCCGCATCAGCATTGCGGTTGCCCTTGGGGGGGGCGGGTGGGTGTGGCCAGAGTGGGTGCAGCCTAATGGGTGGGTGTGGATGAAGTGGGTGTGGCCTACTGGGTGGGGGTGGCCAGTTCTACATCATTCGCATTAAGGGTGCCTGTTTCAGCCTGGGCAGGAGTGGGACAGATCTGAGGGTCTCTGGCAGAACGGGGTGGGACTGGGGCAAGTGCCAAGGCATGGTCCACTGGGGCAAGTGCCAAGATGGCCATCACAAAATTGTACATTGGCTCCCGGCCGGCCTGGGCCAGGGCCAAGGCAGTGGGGGCCGTTCCCTCACTGTTTCAGGTTGGCTTTGTGGGCCACATGAAACCAGTTCGCAGGCCGCATCTGGCCCCCGGGCCTTGTGTTTGACATGTCTGTTCTACAGTCTTCAGTCTGGGGGGGGGGGGGAAGAGAAAACTAAAGGCTTTTCAAATAAATCAGATTTGTAACTTTAATACAAATAACTTAATTTCTCTTAACTATGGAATGATAACAAATCATTGCAGGTTTATTTGCTGAAAATTAGTTAGTATTATTTTTATTTGTTGCAGGTAGGATATTGTTCAGTTTAGGTGACCAATGCATTGAAGTGATCTGTTCTTCCCCATTACAGTCCACTCTTCATACTAAAATTATTCTAGCAAAAATAATCTCTGCGCAGAGAAAGAGATCGTTGTGTATATTGAAAAAAGAGACAAATACTGGTGGATTCAGTAAATTTTCATTTTCTAATTTTTCATTTCTATTTCTTTAAAAAAAATGCAGCCATCTAAGAGCATTGACATCAGCATTATCAGAAGCCAATTATCCTTTTCGTTATCTCTCTGTGCTTTGAGCCCTACAAAAGCAAAATATAAATAACAATGGTTCTTGCTGTCTTATAAACTAATAAAATTGTATGGTTCATATCTTTGCAACACTGAAGTTCAGGCTGCCGGCATCTGGGGAATATTCCACAATCTTTTCTAATCACACAGCAAATATCCTACCTTCACCCCAAATAACTGTGAAAGTCTGCCACTTTTGAGAATGATCATTGTCTGGCTTCCTTTTTATCATTCCATGATCTGACATTTAGAATCAGAGACCTTTAGAATCATTGCTGTAGAGCTCTTAAAGAATTGGGGTTTAGCACTAGGATGCCTCTGAATTGTTTAAACATCTGTGCCTGAATGAAGATAGATAGACGGAGGGAGAGAGGGAGGTGAAAAAACTAAGGTTCTACATTTAGGCAAGAAAAACCACATTAACGGGTACAGTATAAGTGTTACCTTGTTCAATAGTAGTAACTGTGAGAGAGATCTTGGAGTCCTAGTGGACAATCACTTAAATATGAGCCAGCAGTGTGCTGCAGCTGCCAAAAAAGCCAACACAGTGCTAGGCTGCATTAACAGAGGGATAGAATCAAGATCACATTAAGTGTTAATATCACTTTATAATGCCTTCATAAGACCACACTTAAATACTGCATCTAGTTTTGGTCATCATGATGTAAAAAGATGTTGAGACTCTAGAAAGAGTACAGAGAAGAACAACAAAGATGATTAGGGGACTGGAGGCTAAAACATATAAGGAAAGGTTGCTGGAATTGGGTATGTCTAGTTTAATGAAGAGAAGGATTAGGGATGACATGATAAAGGAGAGAAGCAACCTAGAACTAAGGAGAAACTTCCTGACAATTAGAACAATTAACCAGTGGAACAACCTGCCTCCAGAAGTTGTGAATGCTCCAACACTGGCAGTTTTAAAGAAGAGATTGGACCTCTAAAGTCCCTTCCAACACTACTACTACTACTATTACTACTACTACTGTTGTGATTCCTCACCAGCCAGTGGATTCGGCAGCTGAGTCTGAGGAATCAGATGAGGAGGAGGAGCCTGGAGTCAGAGGAAGGCTTACAGTCAGATGAGGACCCTGGCCCCTCTACTCAGGTGCAGGCTGAGACACAGCTGTGCTGGGAGCCTGAGTTGGACAGTGATGAAGAACAGTTGGGACAAATCCCAGATGCACGAATGTGCAGGAAAGAGAAGTGAGTAGGACAGAGGAATGCAATGAGGCAGCTCCAAAAGTAAAGGACAAGGCATTAGGAAGCCATGCCTTGGCTGAATTATAAAAGGGAAGGTGTGGGAGGTGCTAGTTGCCAAAGGCAACCATTTGTGTTGAAGATTGAGTTTCTGTGGACTGTGTTTGTTTGCCTTCGACATTGACTCAGGTCTGTGAGAATAAAAGAGGTTGGTTTCTTCTTGTGGTTCCTGCCTGTTTCTTGGAGGAGGGGTTTCTCCTTGTGAGCATAACAAGGATTCATGTAGGCTGGGACAGAACAATTAATACTACTATTATTATTATTTTAGATCTTTCAATTCAACATAGAAGGATCAAGAGCGAGGAATCTGGGCATGGTTGGAATACGTATATCTATCCTTACTCCAAAATTAACACTTTTTTATTTATTTTTTTATTTTTATTGAAATTTTTTTAAATCTTACAAAAAAAAAGTTCCCTTCCCCAAATCCTCCCGACCCTCCCCTACCCTCCCCCAACCTTCCCAGAGCTGAATACAGGCTTAATTAAAAAATTTTAAAAAAAATCTTAAAACACATATAATCCATGAACATATCCAAATGCATTAATTACACAGATTGTAAAATAATTGACAACAATATATATAAAAAAAACAAGAAGAGAGAAAAAAAGAAACAGAAAAAGAAAAAATAAAATAAAAACGGAAAATAAAGAATTAAGAAAAATATCTATAAAATATCTTAAACTTTAAATATAAGTTATTCAAAAACTAAATAATATTTTTTTATGTCCAACTTATATTGTATAAAATCTATCCATCTTTTCCATACCAAGAGATACTTCTCTTGCGATTGATCTTTCAAAAAAGCCGAAATCTTTGCCATTTCCGCCAAATAAGAAACTTTAAGAAACCATTCTTGCAAAGTAGGCAAAGATTCCTTCTTCCAACAGTGCCCTACCAACAACCTGGCCGCTGTAATTAAATTCAAAATTAACACTTTGAATGCTCTGAAATTCATCATGATACCTACACTTGCTGATATAAGATGAGATCCCACCGCTAAAATAGCTATTTCCAGCATTTTGTCTTCAACTTTCTTTAAATTATGGCATTGTTTGATAATTGTGGAACATTTAAACAATTTGAATCTAAAATTCAAAGTAAATCAATAGGCACTTTTCTCAATTCCTTTACTATATAAACTTCAAGCTTTTATATTTTCACAGAGCCACCTAGTACAGAAGCTTCATTTCAAAGCATCAGAAGCAGGAATAGAGAGGTAACAGCCTCATAAAATTCTGTGGTCTAAGCACTAACATGAACGACTGATGCACTGACATGCTGATGGAGACCAGTAGGATTTTTAACCCTTTGTTGATAAAAACAATTAGAAATGCCGATAATCATCAATGCACTATTACACAGTCCAATAAAATACTAATGCACTGATAGTGCTGAAGTAGTTTTATTAAAGTATCTGGTTTCTTTCACAGGCATTCTGTGCTTCTAGCCCAATATCTTTCTATATTTAAATCAGACTTCCCAAGTCTGATAACTAAGATACATGGATTATTCTTGAACAAGATTAAATCTGTAGTACCCTCAGTCATCCCATTCACCCTCAGTCATGATTGAAATACACAAAAACTAAGAAAAGTGAATATATTTCTTGACCTATGACATCAAATTAATCTGATATTGACAAAGCTAAACAGTGTTAACAAAGTGGAAACTTGGATGATATACCACCAACGGCTTCAGAGTAGAACTAGAAGTTTAAAAAAACACACCAGAAACCTAATAATAAACTTATTGCATCATGGCAAAATAATCTTGTACACTGTGCAACATTCCATGTCTCAAATGCCCAACTAGATATTGGAAAGTGCTCACAACTTGGATATGGCAACAGACCCATTTGTGCTTATTGGTCTTCTGCGATTCTATGTAGAGGTATGTTGCCCCGAATCCAGGGAGAACATTGAGTCTTCAAGAATAAAAGGGATACCAACTTAACTGAACTTATTCAAGACAATGCACTGCTGCGGTGTTGCCAAGAAAATGATGTGGACATATCCAGTCACCAGTCAAGCTTGATTTGAGGGAGATTTTACTTTTTAATGATAACACAAGTGAATCAAAGAAATGAGTTCAGTTTGAAATGGAAACTGAAACTTTTAGAGGTGTTTTTTTTTTAGAAACTTTTAGAAACATATGTTTCCAACACAACACATTGTCTTAGAACTATACAGGTTTTAAAACACAAAGACTACAATCTGATTCTTACACGTACTATACCTCATTCAAAGGTATTAGACTGAACTTCCACCTAAATATATAAAAATGTTTGTCCCACAGAAATGTGTTAAATTTAAATGTGATAAGTATCTCATACTTGTTAATTTCAGAAATGCTAGCGCTTATTAAATATTATAACCAGAATTAAAATTGATTTTACATCTAAAATAGTGCACTTTTTTTAAAAAAATGACCATTCTTCTGTCTTCTCTCCAAAGCAGCGGTAAGAAAGAAGTATTACAGATAAGGATGTATTCAATATCTATTGATGCTAATCGAAAGGCATCTAGTAGCATCTTTTCCAAAGTATGATTAGTATACTTAGTACCTGAAATATGAAATATATTCATTTAAATACTGCTTTAAAGATTTTGATTAGAAATTGAATGAAAGCATTTAGTGAAGAAAAATGCTAAAATAACAGTGAGGAAAATGTTTTTTCTTATTTTCTAAATATTTTTAAATATTTAAGGTTTAACATCCTTTTGTTGAAATAAAATTTTGAAAATCCACACCAATAAGAAAACTGTGAATCTAATGCATTTATACCCTTCCCTCATGTTTCACCACGACTAATGCTAGTTCTTAAGGTAAAGCTATCAATAGTAAATGGTAAAGAGGGTAAAGGAAGAGATGAAGCCCCAGGCATCTCTTCTGTAAAGGCTGTTTAGTCAATGTAAAACTATTATGACTCTTGACATTTGTTCCGATTTCCCTTACAGATATCAGAGTAGAGCAGTAGACAAACTGCTGTAAGATTGAAGGAATCTCAAGAGTCTTTGGCTGATGTGAGCAAGGCAAAGCTCCAAGACCCAGGCAATTTCCTGCAAAAATGATACTGATGAAGAGGTAGGCAAGAGAAGCGAAAGAGAGATAACCATGGCAAAGTTGAACAGGCCAACCTAGGAGGAAGACGGACAGAGAAGGGCTGAAGGACGATCAAAGCAGAGAGGAAGGAGAAAGGGAGGCACGTGAAATTGTCTCAGGAAGGAGAACAGAGACAAGTGTGGATACTGAAGAGGACAAAAAGCTGGGAAATATTCAAACTTCTTGGCAGTGGTGCCTGTATGGCTAGATCTGAATATAGGTGAAAAACCCAAGGTCTCCCCGTGACATCCTCTACAAAGGACTGTAAATGGAATCAGTTCTGTTTGCAGCATGCACAATTTCTAATTAGTGTTTTCCAAATGTCAAAGCCAGCTAATTGAACTCCAACATAGTTATCATTTATACAGAAGTAAATATATTATACAAAGGTAACTTCTGGATCACATTAATCACAGAGAGAGGCTATGCATTGTTTCATGGTTCAGCATACAAAAGAAGTTATAATTTATGTTCTTCCTGAACGTTTCCAAATTCTCTGCTAAATTTGTAGGCAGAGTAGGCTGAACAATTTCCATCAGTTTTTGCATAGAAGGAGAACAATTTTCCTTCTTGGTAGTTACAATGCACCACTATTGAAAAAAATCAATGGAAAGAATTCCCAATTGCCATTTTCCTTTGGGAATTAAAGGACCAGTGAGACACCAGGGAAGCTGCAGATTTCTGGGGAGAAAATTGTAAAATGGAAGACCAAACATTCACACATAAAAAGTAATTACAAGAGTATCACTCGAAAGAATGTCAAAACCTTTCTTTTTCCATCCCCATTCCTATTAAAACTTTCCTTTATCCAAAACACCATTCTCCTTCTGGCATTTTCAATGTATATGATCTTCATTATTTTGTTTTATATTTTTTATAGGTTTTATTAGTTTTTTAAAATTACAATCTTTAGAACTTAGTAAACAACATGTTGTCTGGGTTCACATATTTAACATTAACTTCTTCAATATAAATCTATTCAGTACTGCACAGTCCAGTATTTTTTCTTTGATCTTCCTTTCTTCCTCATATTTTTCCCTTTTCCCCCTCATTAAACAATTACAATTCTTAATACTATTGATGTATACAAAATTAGATATAGACGTCTTCATCATATTTTACTAATATTATAGAAATTACAATAATATCAATTCATAAGTCAGTATCCTGTTTTTCGTGCTCTTATTAAGTCTGATTTTCCATCAGTATTTAAAGTATCTTTGTCAGTTATGATTTTCTCAATATTATTTATATAACTAAAAACAAATATTCATTCCAATCCTCTTATTTTCAAATTTCCCATATCACAAGAAGAAAAAAAATGCTATTTTAATTTTAAATCATATCTTCCATTATAAAAATCTAGTTATATCTAGGGGTCATCTATTCTTTTAATCATATTCAAACAGATATATTAAACAGATAGTCCCCCCTCTGATAAATCAAATCCTCTGATTTTTAAGTCTAACTCTCACTTACTTCCTTTGCCAAGCAACTTTCCAGGCCAAGGCAATTAAATCTCCCAAGAATTTTCTTTCTATTTTTGTGAAAGCTGCTTGGCATGAGAAAGACAATTTAGGTAAAGTATTTTGGGGGAGGAACTCCACCCATTCATATCCCCTAGACATTTCCCCTGCCTGCTCTATGTTCCATTTTCTAGAATCTTCTTCCCTATTATCAGGTGCATTTTGGAGAAAGGAGTAAAAGGTCTTTTGTATTTTCATTGTTACAGGAAGTCTTTCAGTATTTTATCTGTGTATGGGAGTCCATATTTCCTTTCTCTTATCTCCTCCATCTCGAAGTCCATTTCTTCTGCTTCACCCTCTGATTTCTGGTTTATTTGTTCATACTTTGTAGTCATTGTCTGGGAGCTTGCCAGTTGTAGCTTCAATTTGGAGATTTGATTCTTTATATCATCTAGGTTATTTTTAGTCTCATTATGGTTTCTTTTTATGTCCTCTTTGTGTGCAAGAATTTTTTGATGAATTTGCTGTAGCATAGAGAGTATTTCCTTCTGAAAGGTATTTGTTTTTTTCTTGAGGCATCATTCCTAGAAATCCTCTAGTATCACCAGTTTCAGTAAGAGTGGAACAAAATTTCCTCTAGTTTTCTGGTCTTTGTATATAGCCTTTATAATCCAGTCCTAATAGCAATATTTTGTAGTAATCTTTTGTCTCAAGTATCCTGAAAATCATCAATCAGGCAAGGTTATAATTTACAATATTCCCAGTGTTCAAAATGTTCACCCTCCCTGCAGCCAGATATAATCAAAAGTCTTCTCTTCTCTATCCAGCAGAAGAACACCCGACTATTCTGGCAAATTGTTGCCTGCTTTCTCTCTGATTACCAAGAATTCCCTCTTTGCTGTATTTCTAACAGAGATTGGGAAAATAATTTTTTGTCAATCTTTCAGGCGTCAATAATTTCGACCGAGCTTGGATCACAATTGCCTCTTGCAATTCCTATATGGCAACCCATGACTCATGCTGAAATCGCTGAGCTTATCTCAGCTCAGGCAAAGCCCCTAGCCCCAATGCTATACCCCCCATTTTGCTAAAATCTAATCCCGAGTGGTGGATTCCTCTTTTGGCAACACTCTTCACCCATATTAATTCCTCTGGTAGGATTCCTATCTCTTGGAGTCTAGCAATTATTATTCCAGTTTTTAAATGAGGAAACAGGAACAACCCTGCCGATTATCGCCCTATAAGCCTGCTTTCCATCATTGGGAAATTGTATGCTAAATATCTTCAATGTAGACTCCTCACTTGGGTTATTGGTGCAGAGCAGATTGGGTTTAAAACGGGCTGTGCCATACTGGACCACTGTTTTGTCCTAGCACACCTGGTTGATAAATACGCTATTACACCAGGTGGCAAACTCTTTACTGCTTTTATTGATTTAAAGGCAGCGTTTGATTCAGTCCCTAGGGAACTGTTGTGGTCAAAATTGCACAAAAGTTCTATTGACAGACATCTTTTGTTCTTAATCAGATCTTTGTATAATCAGACCTCTAGCCAGGTTAGGTGTGGCTTGCAGGGAGAACTTTCAAATCCTATCCCGATTGAGAGTGGAGTTAGGTAGGGTTGTGTCCTGGCCCCTCTTCTGTTTAATCTATTCTTATCCGACCTGGCCTCTTATATTGAACGCATTGAGTCTCATGCCCCAAAGTTGTTAAATACGAAGATTCCGCTTCTTCTTTATGCTGATGATGCGGTCCTTCTATCACAATCAAGGCTCGGTCTAAAAAGATTACTTTCTGCATTTGGGTCCTACTGTGCTGAGAACCATTTGTCTATTAATTATGACAAATCCAAATTATTAGTATTCTCTAGAGCCCGGAAATTATACAACTGGGCTATCAATGGTAATGTTGTTAGGCAGGTTTTCCATTTTAAGTATTTAGGTATTCAATTTCAGAATACTGGTGCTTGGACTAATCATCGAACCCAGGTGCTGAATTCGGCCTCCTGTAGCCATCAGCAGATTATAAGATTTTTTTTTATCCAAGGAGGCCAGTTTATTCCTTCTGCTCTGTGTATATATCAAGCCAAAACCCTGGCCCAAACTCTTTATGGAATTCCCATATGGATACGAGGCTTCAAGGACTGTATTGAAAGTAACCAGGCTGTTTTTCTTAGGAAACTTCTGGGTCTTCCTCCCTGTGTTGGATTTGCTTCGATGTACCTGGAACTGGGCATTCGTTCAGCCAAATGCATGGCGTGGATTAACACCTTCAAATGGTGGTTTCGGGTGCTCTTTTCAGCAGCCCCTGGTAACTACCTCTCCCTGGTGTTTGCTGACTCTCATACTTCTCGTTGAGAGAGGGAGCTGACAAAGAAACTCCACTTGCTAGGTTTTACGGGGGACACTCTGGGAGATTATAATCTCAAGGACGCCTAGTTTAGGGTAGTCCAACGGCTTGTGGACATAGATTTGCAATACTTAAGAGACAGAGCCAACAAAACCTGCTCCCCTTTGATCTTTAGCCATTCTAATAATTATGGATTGAGGATGGCCTCTTATTTCTATACTTTAACCATCCCCAAATATAGAAGAGTCTTTTCCCTAGCCCGTTTCAATGTCTTGCCCTCAGCACTACTCGACGGGTGATTCAAGAGGCTCCCGTTTAGTGAGTGATTATGCCCCTGTGATAGGGCTGAAGTTGAAACTGTGGAGCATGTCTTATTATACTGCCCTATGTATAATACAGCCAGAATTAAACTATTGCCTCTCTTTGGAATTGATTCCTCTGGTTTTAATGTTAGTAATTTGGTTTTATATTGTCTAGGGCAGCGGTTCTCAACCTATGGGTCGTGACCCCATTTGGGGTCGATCAACCATTTCTCGGGGGTCGCCAAACAAGGCAATCCGCCATTTTTCCCCCTTGGGGGGGCGGCGCCGTGCATGGGGCGGCGCCGTGCATGCGCAGCACATTTGTGTGACAGGGGTCACCGTCACACAAATGTTGAGAAGCACTGGTCTAGGGGATGGCTCCTCTTATATTACTTCTCAAGTTTCTAAATTTCTTTTAAGAGCTGTAACTATTAGAAGAGAATGTTGTAATTCTCCTTAGCTAAGGCTTCTGGTGTTAATTTTTTTGTGATTATATTTTTCTTGTGTTTTCTTTTGTTGCACTTGTATTTTGGTCTGTGACCGCAAAATAAAATTATTATTATACTTGCAAAACAGTAAATCAGAACTTTATAAACAATCCACAATTAACTATTTACTCTGAAAATCTGTATTGTAGTTAATCAACAGGAGAACTAGTGAAAGCCAACAGAAACACAAAATATATAAGCTAACATCTTCACAAGAAACTCCAGTAGTAATCTTCCCTTTCAAGGTAGTCATACTGTAGATGCAAGACAAAATTAGAATTCTTAAAACGTACTTCATTTTTCTATTTTTTAAAGCTTCATTGTATATTTAATCCACTCAATAAGCCCATTCTTTGGATGGGTTGGATAAAAATAAAGCCATAAAAAGCGAACATCAATGTATGGAGAAAATAAGACGTTAAAAATACACAATAACCAATTCAACGCAGAGTATTCTTTGCAGAATCTACAGTATAATTTATATTACAGTATGAAATTTTTAAATGGCTGAGAGAAGAGGAGTGTTTTTGTCTGGTACTGAAAAGGTAACAATTAGTGTGCCAAACAAATCCCTTTGAGAAAGGCATTAACAGAGATGAAGCAGCAAGATGCAGAAGGCTGCTCTATTACGGGCATCCACATTAATTCATTCAGATAGAACATCCAAAAAAGATCTCCCCGAGATGATTTGAAGGCATGAGCTACTAAATTTCAATGGAGAGAATCTCTAAGCTATTTAGGACATGGTTTGGGAATCAATGCTGTTGGCCCAGCAAGAGCATCATACGATGACACTAATTTTTCTCTACTAATAGCCTTGCGTAGTCTTTTGCAATCTATCTAAAATTTTCAAAATGATTGTAGCACTACATCCAAGGTGGACATAATGGCCACTTTAAATGAGGATAAAGTAGTCTTGTCTCCTAAAGTGCAACAAAAGCCGTATTAGAGGAGCAATAAAGCCCATCTCCTTTCCTATAAATGAGAGCAGCTCAGTCCAAGTAGAACCTGTTATTTATTGTTGAGAGATTTCTTTTAGATGCTGTATTTTAAAATTATTTTATATGCAGCCATAGGTTTTAGCAAATCTTTTAGACATGAATCAGACTAGGGATACATTTCAGAAGAAATGCTTCTGAAATTTCAGGACTATTTGGGTTTACAGAGTTCCATTTTTCAAGAAAGACAACTATGTCTTTGTCTTTGAATGAGAATACTTTTTGATGGATCCCACCATACTGCAAATCACCTGGTCAGCGTTAGGATTTGGTGCTTTTGCTGGAAATACATTGTTAGTCTATTACCAAACTATATCATTAATTCATTCAATTCCATTTCTGTATCAATTAGCAAATATTTCTTTTTTGAAAAAAAAGATCAATAACTGCTTTAAAATGCTTATGTTTTAAATCTATTTTTCTGCATACATAGGTGTTTTTGCAATTTAAAATGCAGCTTTTAGATACAAATTAATACTTTAAAATGCCTGCCACAGGATATATGCACCAAAATGTTTAAAATACACCAAAATCTTTTTTCTCCCAAACTCTAATCCATGTATGCAAGTTTAATATGTGTATAACTACTTTATTTTTAAACCTACCCTAATTGGTTTAAACCTGTGTCTTAATTCTAGAATTAAGAATTACAGAACTTAATGATCTCTCTCCCTCCCTCCCTCCCTCCCTCCCTCCCTCCCTCATGATTTGGCTGCTGTTCTTTTCCTAGCTGGTCAGCTTTGATCTTACACACTTCTGCCACTTCAGTCATGCTCTCTGCATTGGTTAGTAATTGTTTGTCAGCATGTTTCAACTACTTTTTTGTCTTCAGCATGCTTCTTTGAACTGTGCCCTTACAGCTCCCTTCAGCACTACAAATAACGCCTAATCCAAGTCGAAATGACCAGCCCACACTGCTCTTTACTAAAACCAACAACTCATATTCAACATCCACTGCTGTCTCCTTTACTTTACAGGCCAGACATTTTTCAAATGTCTATTCAGCATCTTCCCTTAGAGTTCCATATTATGTTTTTAAGATTCCCTATGATTCCATTTGATTCTAGTCCACTGCAATAGTTCCTTCTTCTATCTCGCATAAAGAACCATGTCTTTAGGGCCCTTTGGGGGGGGGGCTAAAGGGGAGCATCTGAAACTTGGGGGAACCTAATTCCAGACAGCAGGTACTACTACAAGGTGCGCTTCTGGTCCCCAAAGATTATATTATTTAATCAATATAATTTGGAGCATGCCACTCCTTCCAGATCGAACCAGTCCGGTAGATACTAGGGACAGTCAGGAACACAAGTGGTCCCTCAAGTAACCAGGCCCTATGCCATGCAGGGCTGTATAGATAGCAACCAGCACTGTGAATTGCACCCAGAAGACAACTAGCAACCAGTGTAGCTCATGAAGCAGAGGTGATACATAGGCATATCGAGGCATGCTCATCACTGTGCTCACCACTACATTCCGGATCAACTGAAGTTTCAAGTTATCTTCACAGAGCACATTACAGTAGTCAAGCCATAAGATAACAGGGCACGAGTAGTTGTCTGAAGCCCCCCCCCCACATTTAGGAAAGGGTGAATAACTGCATACCAGATGAATCTGCGCAAAGAGTTTCTTGCCCACACTGTTTAATCAAGCATGGCTGTAAGTCTAGGAAGACTTCCAAATTTGCATCACTCTAGAATAGGAGAGTGCCATCCTATCCAAGATCAAGGATGGTATAACCCCAGATGTGAGTGGACAACACTCACATCCAAACCTGATAGGACTGGGTCAGAGAAGATTTTTCTTCATCCAAACTCACATAACCTCCAAGCATTGGGACAGAACTTGACAGCCTCACTTGGCCAGCCCAAAGTGGAAAGATATAGTTAGGTGTCATCATAATACCAAATCCCAAACTAGTGGATGACCTTACCCAACTGTGTTGTGTAAATGTTGAAAAGGAAGGTATGGAGAATCGAACTCCATGGCCCCCACAAAGGAGGAGCTTAGGGAATGATGGTATTCCTGGTGAGAACAAGGGATCAAGCAGCATAAGGATAGATGCATCACCGCCATTCGAGGTGTGATTCAGGTCCTCAACAAGCTTGAAGACTGATTACTGAAGACCAAAAGAGCCTGTCAACTGTCCAGTTGGCTGATCCAGAAAAAGAACCCCCTGGGATATTATTTTACCAAGAGTATAAACTTCTCACTCGTTAAAATACTCACATATATTTACTATAAAGGACTAAACATTTTTCACTACATGTTAATTATTTGTTTAATATTCAGACATAGCTTTTATGAGAGCCAGGCCAATAAAACTGCTTCCCTGCCTCCAAAGCAGGCAAAATGCCATTATTCAGCAATGTACTTAATTGCTACTAGGCATTTTCAATTGGATGAAAGCCAGAAATGATACACAAAAAACTTGGCCATTTCTCTGCCCAACCACACAGAATACAAAACACCTAAACATACTATGCTCAAAAGCAATAATTAAAAACTAGTTAAAAAGTTTTTGATTAAAAAATTGGATTTAAAATGTATTTACAGGCAAAGAAATTTCTTAAAAAGCCCATGCATGTAACCATTCAACATTTAATTTCATAGAACAATGTTTTAATTATCTGGTAAAAAAATTTTTTCTTGATCTTTACAATAATTTGTCTCAATTTTTATTTGTAGTTTTTTTTCAAGCACAGTAAAAATTCACTCATTTCATTAAAAAAAATACTGAAGTTCAAGAGTCATGGCTATCAATCCATGACATTCCACTATACACCACAACTTTATTTTCTGCTACACTGTGAAGGCATCAACATCATCATCATCATCAAAATTGATTTACCCCCATCTCATTTTAAAGCGACTCTGGTGGCTTAGAGCATATTATGGGAGGCATGAAAAGTGCAAACAGAGAACTCCTTTTCTTCCTATTTCATAAACAACTGAGATCTATTTACTGAGATATCAAATTTTGTGCAAAAGAGTTGCTATTTCAAAAAAAAATTCAGTGCTATATAAAAATGCCCATGAATAACTTCCAGGAGAGTAATAGAACACCTATGTAAATCCATACTATGTTACTCTGGCCATGTTAAATTGGACATCTAGTAAGCTTATTTTCCTTCTGGGGATTTTCCAACTTAGATGCCTTAAAATATACATTGCAGAGTACCACAATGGCCTCATTAATGGGAGAATTTGTTTTGAATCCTGAGGTGTTTTTTTTCTCCTGCTTGTGAAAAAAGCACCTTTGGGACAACCATAACCTGGATGACTGAGAATCTCCCTAGACATAGACCTAAGATGGCTGCCATGGCAGGATTCAGCATCCACAGGAACCAGACTACCCAGCTTAGATGAATATATTTCTTTCTGGGCAGATGGGCCAGAAGTACGAGGCTGTAGCCACCCACCATTTTTATATCCAAAAAGGCTCATGCAGCCCATGTGGACTCAAAAGCATTACTGTAAACCCAGATGAAGTTTAAAGCAATGTTTTATAATTTCCCATTCAATTCATTTTTAATGAAAAGAATCTTGGAAATAAATAAGAGGCTGGACAGGAAGCCTGTTCTATTACTATTTTAACATAAACTCAAAGTATTAGATAGATTTAATTCTATCTAAAGGTTTTTAAAGAAATTAATGGAAACCTCACATGATCAGTGCAAGCTTGTTTAGAGGATAAGAATAAAGAAAAAGAAGGCATACTTATAAAAAGCACACTGCTGGATAAATTCCTGTTCACATAAATGGATCCATTTTTATCTGGATAGGTAAGAAAAAAACTCAACAATCTGCTGTGAATTGTTTCTCTCCCCCCCCCCCAGTTGCTTTGCTTTTTAGTACAATATCCTTAACACCATTGTGAATAGCAGGGAGTGGTCTACATTGTCTTCAGTTCAAGACAGGCTGCATGTCCCCCCTGTGAGACCTGCAGTCTTCAGACTAACAGCTGATGATTCTGGGAACAAAGACCGGGTAAAAGTCAAAATGACAGCTTTCTGCAAAAGGGCAGCGTGATATTTAGCCTTTGAAACTGAAAGATCCACAAAACTGTAAATTACTTTACCTAAAAGAAACCCTCCATCTCACCAAAACATACCTGCACCTAACAATTGATTCATCAGCAAATTACCTGCTCCAGAACCCAAGGAACAAATGCTTAATAGACTTGGGTAGCTTACTTACTTGGAATCAATCCAATTGCAGCAATGCATTTGTATGTATTTCATGAAAGAGGTAGCCTTAAATTTTCTAACACCAGTCATATTTGCTGCAATTTAATATATCTTTCTTACTCATTACTTTAAACTTTAGCTTCCCCCTCGTTTAGTGGACAGTCACTGACCTCTGCTGAAATTATCTGTCAGCCCCATCTTTCCTTCTCATCCTGCACTACATTTTAATTGTAATTCAGGGATTAGAAATATTGCCTCAAAGGAAGCAAGCAAGATGCATTTCCTTTATAATGATTTATTTAGTGACCATTTGAAATTACAACATTGCTGAAAAGAATGGTCTTATGACCCATGCTTAAAGTTACAGCTGTTGCAGTAACCCTGCAGTCACAACATCAACATTGTGATGTTGGCAACTCACCCACACTTAGAATTATAGGGACAAATCAACTCTCTAAACCACCCCCCGCTAGCCTATTCCTCCCCTATCTCTGCCCTTTTGATTGCCCTAGTTTCAGGAGACACTGAATGACCAAAGTCAAGTCATCAGTGGAAATAAAAGTAATCCTCGACTTACAAAAGTTCATTTAGTGATTGTTCAAAGTTACAATGGCACTGCAAAAAAGTGACTCATGATCATTTCTCACACTTATGACTGTTGCAGCATCCCCATGGTTACATGATCAAAATTCAGATGGTTGGCAACTGACTCATATTTATGATGGTTGGAGTGTCCCGAGGTCACATGATCACTTTTTGCAACCTTCTGATAAGCAAAGTCAATGGGGAAGCCAGATTCATTTAACAACCACATTACTAAATTAATAACTGCAGTGATTCACTTAACAACTGGGACAAGAAAGGTTTTAAAATGGGGCAAAATTTACTTAACAACTGTCTCGCTTAGCAACATAAATGTTGGATTCAATTGTGGTCGTTACCTGTATCCTTACATATATTCACATGAGCATATGCTTAATCTAGTTTTCATGCTACTTTGGCAATTCTGATTTGAAAAACAAGAAAAGAAACAAAAAAACCCCATTGAATTGAAATTCTAACAAGGGAATCAACATTCACAATGCCAAGAACAAATATAGTATTCTAACTATTCTCTCACCTTAAACAAGACATTTATTAAGGTATGGCCCAATGGTCCAGGTCAATTATTGCGAAAAGGCCAAGGCAGTAGATGTCAAATGAAAAACTTTCTGCCTCATTAAAGGTGAAAATAAAAGAGATTTCAGCAACAAAAGACTTGTATGTGCTTTCTGATGGGATTCAAGATTTGCTATTGATTTTCAGAGTCAAGGCACTTAGTTCTTTTTACCTCATTAAAAAGTCATTTCATCATTAAAGCAAAACCTACCAGTTAAGGTTCTCAACTGGAGAAAGTATTAAGATTCAAAAAGTTGTAGCAAATGTAGTTTTAGGGTACTAATTAATTACATAGCCTTCAAAAAAAACTTATGATTTAATTTCATAAATGATATAAACAGTGAGTCATCTGTGTTCCCAAGTAGTATATAATGTGAAAATACATACTAACACTTGGAAATGTTTAAAGTGGATATAATCGAACAAAAGGCAGACAAACTATGTTTGGTGTGTGGTCAGTCTTCCCAGGTAAACCAAACTAGGAAAACAAAGTTATGCATTCTAATATAACCTTTATTGAAAGATTATAGTAACAAAATTTTGCAAATCTGAATGTACTTCCCCCTTCCCTCCTGTTATTTTTATGAGAATAGGAAAGGTGCTTATTTGGATTACAGATCTGTTCCAGATTCAAGTTTATTTTACCACTGTCTTCATTGTAGCTCTTCTTCCCATTCCTTAGAGTTATTCCTTCTACCCATTTCAGCCATTGAGGCGTGTGCCCTTAATCCACACAACTTAGTCTCTACACCAATTCCATCAAATTATGAAAATTCATTAGATTCCAATTTGTTCTCCTCTTCTTGAACTTCTCACCCTCTTGTTTGCAAGGGAATTGCAAATCTTCAGCTAAGCATCTATACACATAAGTCACTAAACAGTCAACCGCTCCCGTTCACTCTCGTCCTCCCCCCCATTTCTAAGTCCATGTGTGCTGTTTATTTCTAGCCATTACATCCCACATTTAATAATAAGGGAATTGTAAGAATAGAATAGAATAGAATAGAATAGAATAGAATAGAATAGAATAGAATAGAATAGAATAGAATAGAATAGAATAACTTTATTGTCACTTTGAATGTACACTAATTGGCATATATTAAAATGAAATTTCGTTGCATACCGGCTGAATCCCACCACTGCATATCACCAACATTTTGAATTATATTGCTTTACACAATAAATCACATTAAAGTCAAATGTTATTTTCATCGTGGCTCATAATATCATTAAAACAGTAAACATGTGGCAAAACATATCCCAATAAAAACTACCCTGCTAAGGATCAATGAAGAGCTAAGCAATTTTGGCAGTGTTTTGCTAAAGTAGGTGTATTATATGATACAATACATTTAAAGTTTCTTAGCAAAACAAAAGTGGGGCTTAATGAAATGAAAACAAAACATATGTAAAGCTTTAAAGAGTAAATCCATTAATGGGGGGAACAGGACACAGCCAAAAAGTCAATGTAATAATAATTGTGGTCATTAACAGATATTATTGTTACAATTTGTCATTCTGGGTATTATTAGTGAAGATATTCATGAAGGTTACCTCGTGCTGAGGCTCGGAAGATTTTGCTTAACTGAAACAGTGAATCAAAAGTGGCTCAATCTCTCCAAAGGAGAATCCCTAACATTGTATGATTGCAACTCCAAGGGAGGCTAAGTAGAAATCAGAAGTCATGCTTTGAACACACAGATCAGTTGGGACTGGTTCAAAACTAATATTTTTCTGGAGAGACACTTTATATAGTTACAGGGTAAGCAATGAGGCAATAAATGGCATGCCTATAATACAGGAAACCACCGTCATAATTTATTAAACTTGTATGCCACCTAGTCTCAATTGAGAGATTCTCAGCAAGCTATATTCATAACAATAAAACATCCACATCATCATTACTCAACAATAAACAATAAACAATTCCCCTTAAATTAAGCCACAGATAAAATCTTAAAACAAGTTTAGTAGTTATGACCTTATAAGGTTCCCAATGTAACTGTAATTATGATTTCTTTGGAAAGTTGTTCAAATGCCCTTTATGAGAAATAAATGAGGAGTTAAATTAAAATGTGTGCTTCATCCATCCAATGCATTGCTAATGTCCCCTTTTGCATAGTAAATTACTTACAGTAACTTATTCTTTCTTGAAAATGTAGTTACAGATTCTACAAAATATGATCTTCATAAAAATAAATAATTCTTTTTTTATTGTTAGACATTTCAGAAACAAATATATAAACAGGCATAGAAAACAGTAAAATACAAATGAATAAACAAGGGATTTACAAATATTATAGAGGTTATAATTTTCCCATATATCATTATTTGATTATGGATAACTGAATATATTATATTGTTTTAAAAGCTTGAACCTCACAATTAAACTCTAAACAAATACCAGGAACCACAGTCAGTATGGTACCATATAAATCACATAATGATATTATGGGTTACAATAAATTTGTCCATATTACTAAATATGTTCTACTTTAGAAATTCTATCAAATTTAAATATTTACTATAAGAATAGAAAACCAAAAATGTTGGATGTAATACAAATCCATGGATTGAACTAAAATCTAACAAAGGTTTCCAATCTAAATTAATGTCCATGTCAAACTCACTTTAAAGATTCAAAGTTACAGTAGTCTGGAAATCAAAGTATATCCCTATAATTTGGTTCCATACAGAGAATCAAATGTCCTTTCTAATAAAAGGTATTCAGGATCTTTGCAGCACTTAGTAAGTACTAAACTAATACAATATACTTTGAGTTTATGGTTTTGTAAAATTTAATAAAAATATTGCAAGTTGAAGTGGGAATTCAACATTTAATATTTGTTTCTTTCTGATATGAATAATTTTCCAAAAATATTGAGCTTTTCATCATTGCTGTCAAATATGAAAGAAGGATCTGCCCTGCTGATTACATTTCCAGCAATTTTTAGAGAACAAGTTATTCAGTTTAGCAATCAGGATTAGAGTAAATATATCAATAATACCCTTTATAACAATTTTCTTGAAGTATAATATTCAGAATAATTTTAATGCTCCTTGCCCATCTGAATTCTAACTGTTGCATATCTATCATTGCATATAAATTTGCATCCATTTCATCAGTCTTTCTATTGTTCAGTTTCTGAATCATACTTCACCAGCAGTTTATAAAGAAAAGTGCTGAGTCCAAGAATAAATTAATTCTAGAAGCCAAATCAAGTAAAATGTGACCTTTGCATAGATTATCATACGATAACAATGCGAATTTATTTATTTATTTGTGAGACTTATATACCGCTTTAAGTGCAAGCACTCTCTAAGCGGTGTACACCAGTAAGCAATGTATATATATATTTACGTTGCCCCCAACAATCTGGGTCATCACCCCAATTCAGAAGTTACTCAAGAGAACTTCCTCATTCATTATATTTGGAAGGGCTATGTGCATCCATCCTTATTTTGCACCCATTTCTTCATGAATTAGAGAAAAGTTGCAACATCTTGTTGTTACCTATAAACAGTTTACACATGAACATTATAATGAAGCACCCAAGAGGGCACTGAGATTTATTTATTTACTTTTGGCAGTCATTGGATAAACTACCTATTTCTATGTTGCTCTGTTTTTAATCTGTTTCTATTTGCATTTTAGATGTCCATTGAGAACAAAATTTACATTTGCTTACTGACCATTAGAAGCCATATTCTACAGATCACTGATTTAACACACATACTGAAATTTATTTTTTTAAAAAAGAATCTACCTTGTTAATAACACATTTATATTAATTATAGAAAGAAATCAGAAAATGTAATATGTTAGGAAATAACCAAGGGTAAATAGCAAAACCAAGCTAAGTATAGCAATTTACCTTACGTCAAGTCAAATCTTGGGTTCTTCCATCTTAGTATTGTCCATGTTGATTGGCCATGTCTCTCCAGAAAATGTCTCTCCCAGGAGACATTTCAGATTCATACTGAATCCAGATGTTTCTACCTGCACAATACCTGCACAATATATTGTGATTCCAGTGCTCTGCCACAAAAGCATTTCAATATCTCCCAAAGGTGCTTTTCCAAAAGGCAACTGGACTTTCTTCTTCTTTTTTGCTTTGAAAACATTTTGCTTCTCATCTAAGAAGTGTTTTCAATTCAGAAGAAGCTTCTCCATGAATCGAAGAAGCTTCTTGGATGAGAAGCGAAACATTTTCAAAGGAAAAAAAAAAGAAAGTCCAGTTGCCTTTTGGAAAAGCACTTCTGGGACAACCCTGACCTAGATAATTGAGAATCTCCATAGACATTTAAATATCTCCTTCCTAGTTCTATTACTGAAATGTCTTTAGTGTAAAGCTCCCAAATGATGGGCTAAGTGAAAAGGAACAAAATTAGAAGAGTGATTAGAAACACTCTTAATTATTTTTTCTGGTAAGTGATATAAGTGTAGAAATGTAGAATAAGTGACTGTAATTGTAGAATTTCAGAAAGGACAAAGGCAACAATCTGAAAAATGGGAGGGAACGAGCATATGCAAAGCAAATCTGTTTCTTCAGTATTATTTATTTATTCAGCATATGGCATATCATACATAGACTAGCAATATAAATTAATATTTCAACTAGATTAATAGAATTCAATAAAATATATATGTCAAAAACATCTGCGTTCAAATATAAATGTGTAGGCCATCTAACCATTGAAGCACAGTGTTGTGCCAGAATATGCCCTCAACTTACAGCTGATCACAATGTGATCTACAGTTTGACATGAGATCCCTCAGTTACACTGAGGGGAGGACACTATGTCCCATTTATACAGAGAGTCCCAGCAGACGTTGTGTGAGGTGTGAACCCAATTTGGGATTGTCCATTGCTGATTGAGTAGTTCAAAGCCTGGCACCTATGTCTTCCTATAACTGGGCATTCAGTGACCCATTTTGTTTTCCATTGGGAACTGATGTTAAAGTTGTTGAGCAGATGTTGTGCAAGTGTCAATGGGGACTTCCTAGATTTAGGTCTTCCTGCTGATAAATGAGAAAGGTCACCATGCAATAGCAGGAGTGAGTTGTTCATAATTTTTCTGTATTCTCTCACTAGTGCATCTTGTATCTCTAGTGAGGAAATAGGTAGGGCATATTTTTTTTTTCCTGGAATGCTCCCTCACTTCACTTGTCTAACTCTCCATTGCCTTTCTGTTATGAGAAGGAGAAAGATGAGAAGGAGATGAAAGGAGGAATTGATGTTAGACATGCCAATTAGTGTCACCGATGAATTAAATCAAGGGAGTTTTGTATACAAAAGTAATTTCTACTTGGAGCTCATTGTTCATCAAACCAAGAAACAAGGCTACTGATGGGAAAAAGGGAGAAGTAGAAGTAAAGAGAAAATTTCAAGCATATTAACATCAAATTTCAGATGGACAGCTAGAACAAAAGAATTGTTTGAAAACTTTTTAAGATTCTTCTTTGCATTTAAATAAACCAATGTTTTCTACCAGATGAACACTTAAGCTTTAATGTAGTAGTATAATGCAGTAGCAACTGCAACTGGACTGCAATGAAAAGGCACGTAGCCTGTAGTGGAATGGGGAGCCTCCACCCCACCCCAATGTTGGGGAACATTGGCTCCCCATATACAGCTCAATCAACAAAGTCCATGTTAGGGATACTGAGAGCTACAGCTGAATAGCAACTGGAGAGTCATGGGAATATCTTTCTAAGATTTAATACTCTTTCCCCACATTCATATAAATGCACACTAAACAAAGAAAGATCAGGCATGAATACATTTTCTTTCCCCCATTGTCTATACAGTACCCACAGGCCATATTTCATAACTCAAGCTGCAAAGGGGCTTTGTCTTGGCAACAGTATAAGGACTATAAGTTACTTAGGCTTGGCAGAGAGGATAGAGCCAAACAGAATAAAAATGGAATACTGTACCAGGGAGACCGCTTGGGCATATGTTCCTAATATTGCTTATGTATTTGTTCCCCATATATTCATTCATACGATCCCATGACATTCAATATGTGAGCTTTGAATTCTTCAGGAGAACAAAAAGAAGTCTATCTTGAGACAGCTACCTCCTAAATTACATGAAAGAGACATTAAAAAAGGTGAAAAGACAAATTTAACTTAAGTAAGAGACTTTCAATAATAGATATCGATGTACAATTAAAGTTAATATTTGTAACTTGCTGGTTATAATTTTTTTCTTAATAAGATAATTTATATTACTTAATGTATATTATGTGTTTCATGGTATCATAAGGCATTTATTCTGCTTTCCTTACCCATTTATGATTTCCTAGTACTTCTGAGGGTCAAACTGAAAGTTATATGGGAACTCCACAACTGATTTTCCCATAGAAAAAATATTGGGAATGGGAAGATCTGGTAGTCCTCGGCTTATGATCATAATTGAGCCCAGAATTATGGTCGTATCTCACCATGGTCATAAGTCAAGGCATCACAAGACAGGACCCAATTTTCTGACATTTTTTGCAGTGGTCATTAAGAGACCACGGTGGTTAAGCAAATTAATTTTCCCCAATGGGCCTTTTTGCCAAAAAACAGAAATAAACACCAAAAGAATAGGCAAAAATAGTCAAAAATTGTGGTCATATGACCACAAAACACTGCAAATTGCTGTAAAGGTGAGTCAATTGCCAAGCATTCAAAATGTGATCATGTAACTGTAAAGAAGAGTAAGGCCATCATAACTTCTAAAACTAGTCATAAGTAGCTTTCCAGGAGTCTGTCATAACTTCAAATGGTTGTTAAGCGACCGATTGTAAGTCAAGGTTTGTCTGTACATGATCCACTGAAGGGGATAAAAGAGAGAGAAAAATGATGTCATCATGTGCATCATTATATCACCACACAAATGATATGAGTTATGTAATATGATTGTTGGATGTGACATAGTTTGCACACTTTATGTGATGCCAACAAGACACATGTGATGTCACTGTGGCCTATCATTCTAAACTACCATTGCACAAAAAGGAGGAGGAGGAAGGGGTATTAAGTATATTAGCCACCTTAAGTTATTTTTCAAAATAATAAAGTGGGTAATAATAAATAAATAAATAAATAAATAAATAAATACGCACATACATACATACATACATACTTACTATGTGCACATATTCCAAATGTGCTGGACTGTTGTGTCTCTGCCCAAACAATGCATCACAACATAAGATCACTACCAGAAATGGATTTCTCTATAATCTAACAACTTCTCTGATTCATTCATAACACAGTACAACTAAATCCATATTCTGATGTTGTTATAACTCAATTTTCCCTTGTCATTGGGAGTGGGGGAACCAGGGCAATGACATAAGAGAAAGCAACCAAAAGCAACAGAAAGAAGGAAGAATTTCATATAAGTTTCCCTTTTCCTTATTTTTTGTATTTCCGGTGATGTGTGGTTCTAGCATATTAGATGTTAACTGATTATTGGTCTTATTTTTCTCTATTAGTTCAAGAAATTGTTATCTCAAGGAAGGTAACAATTTGCAATACTTTTTTTAAAAAAATATAATCTCTTCCCCTTAATCTAATACACAAAAAAATTAGAAACTAAAAAGCAACTGAAGCCCATATGATATAATAATAATAATAATAGTAGTAGTAGTAGTAGTAGTAGTAGTAGTAGTAAATTTGGAAGGGACCTTGGAGATCATCTAGTCCAACCCCCTGCTCAGGCAGGAAACCCTACACTATTTCGGACAAATGGCTATCCAGTCGCTTCTTAAAAACTTCCAGTGTTGGAGCATTCACCGCTTCTGGAGGCAGGTTGTTCCACTGATTAATTGTTCTCACTGTCAGGAAGTTTCTCCTTAGTTCTAGGTTGCTTCTCTCCTTGATTAGTTTCCACCCATTGTTTCTTGTCCTGCCTTCAGGTGCTTTGGAAAATAGCTTGATTCCCTCTTCTGCTTATTATGACCATCAGCATGCTATATAATAAACATGAACTGGGACTTAAAATAGTACAATGAAACGGTCTTGTCTTTTAATTAGTACCAAGTATGAGAGGCTGGGGAAGAATAGCAATGCTCCCTGTGCTCCATATTATCCCAATTAATACTGCGATCACACACTTTTTAAAAACTTTCGTTCAGTCAAAAATAGTGCCTACAGTTGCTTTAGCAAGGTTTTTCAGAAAAGATTTGCTATTGCCTCTTTCTGAGAACTGACAGAAGGAGATTGGTCCAAGGCCATCCAGCTGGCTTTGTGCCTGAAGCTGGACTAGAACTTACAGTCTCCTGGTTTCTAGCCTGGTGCCTTAACCACTACACCCAACTGATTCCCCACAGACTTTTACCAGAAAGTTAAAACACATCCACAGGCAAAGTTTTACAATATGTATACCCTTTATAGCTTAAACTTAACTGTTCTTCAGCAACGTAGGCTTTGCAACTTAACATAAAATTTGTTAGCTTAAGCCAATTTTCATATATAAATTTCTCAGACTGAAATACTGA
This sequence comes from Crotalus tigris, assembly GCF_016545835.1. NCBI lineage: Eukaryota > Metazoa > Chordata > Lepidosauria > Squamata > Viperidae > Crotalus > Crotalus tigris. Next base: position 5,089,534 of record NW_024100214.1, read on the forward strand.
GCCCATTTTCTTCAGATCAAAAATCACATTTCAAACATAAGAGTTCTGGCAATTCAAGCCTTTGATCCCAACTGGCCATTCCATTTGGGATGAAAATTAGACAAAATAAAAATTGAATGCCTGAGCCATTCCAAAGACATATCTGAAATCATCCACATAACCTCATATTGTGCTGCAGGGGAAAAAATAAATTCTTTGTTTGTCCAGGTTAATAAAAGACTGAGAGATCAAACAAAATGTGGTGCAGGAGATGGTGCAAGCTGCATGCTAATGCTTCTGTGCCTATATTTGACTGAAATGTAAGCCCACTAATTCCATCTGAAGACACTTTCTGCACATAAGGTGTGAAAAGGACACTTGATGTGCTCTAAACTGCATATGCACAATTGCTTAGGTCAGTGGTAGCAAACCTATGGCATGCGTGCCAGAGGCAGTACTTGGGGCCCTCTCTGTGGGCACTTATGCCGTTGCCCCAGCCTTGCCTCCTCCCGTGACCCCCTCCTCACCAGCACCCCCCCTGGAGGAGAGTCGCCCCTGAGCATGGCCCACGTGGAGCAGTGCAGCCAGGAACATGGCAGCCAGACAACGTAGACAAGGCTCTGCCCTTACACCCCATCATGCACAGTTGATGCTGCGGGGCGCGGGCAGAGGGCATGGCCGCAATAGTGCTGCTGGGCTGCCTGGGCGATCTGCGGCGGGCCCTGGAGGTGGTGAGTGGCTCTGCGGGCAGGCGGGGTGGGGGCAGGGCAGGGGGTGGAGTGGGGGTGCGGCCAGTTTTTGGGCACTCGGTCTCTAAAAGGTTCACCATCACTGGCTTAGGTCATACAATCCTTCTCCCGTCAGGGTCTTGGAAGGCAGATTTTTTGCTTCATTCCCTATGTAAAATTTGCTGCACAGTCTCACATCCATTGACTCTTTGGAGGCTGAATACCGGCTCAGCGAGGACACATAATTGAGCACAACTGATTAGGGACAGGACAGCTGCTGAGCACATGACAAACTTTGGCTGCTGCTAATGAAACATTTAAATGCTGGTTTCAGGGAGGAAAATGGCATTAGGTGTTTCTCACAGCTGAATGAAAAAGAAGCAGCTCCCCAAAGTCAGCCATGAATTTTTCACACACTTCACTGATTCTCCACTAATAGCATAAGCTTCTTCAGCTCCAAATACAGATTTCCAGCAGAAGGAATGAGCCAGTCAGATCCCCTTGTTTCTAAAGGCAGACCAGATTTTTTTTTGTAACCTAGATTCACCCAGTTGTCTTTCAAACTCTATTCAAATGATTCCAGCTCTCTCTTGTTAGTATTCTAGTTATGATCAAATAAATGTTTCTAAGATCTATTGCAATCTCTATTTTATATTTGTCCATCTACTTGGACATAAAACACAAGGCTCCAAAAATGTTTGGAATATTTCTCTTCCCTTTTTGAAATATCTCTACAAGGGGGGGTTCAATTTTGGCAACTTTTAAGACTTATGGACTTCAACTCCCAGAATTCTGTGAATTGGAGTCCACAAGTCTTAAAATTGCCAAGGTTGGAACTCTCTCCCCCCCCCTGTAATTTACAATGAAACATTTGAAACAAATTATCATCTATACTAAAAGAAATTTTCTTAACAGATCATTAATTGGTAGTAAAAAGACATCAGGTGGTAATACAGTATTGAGCTAACACTAAAAAGACCTGTTTGGGTGATCTGACTTGTCCTGTTTCTTCTAAACAAACCTTGATGGTTGTGTTTCCAGCATTGAATAAAATTTTAACTCCCATCTTAGTTTGTTTTTACATATAGAATCAGAAGGGAAGAAGTCATCTTTTTCTTTATCTTAGACACCAAAATATTTTTGGAGGGCCTTCATAATGATACAGAAAATACTTAGATTCAAATGCAGTACATCCTGTTAGTGGACCTTCTGAGAATTATCTGCTTGGGCATAGGGCACAGGATGGTGGGTTCCCATTATCTAACTCATACCTAGATGTTATGAGAATTTGCCTAACTTAAATATGAAATTCCAAGAGTTCTTAAATACATGGTCAGGAGTGAAATGACATAAAAGGACTGCTATATTTTAGCTCTAGTTATAATTCATATATTCTAAGCAAATTTAAATATGAAACTGTAGCTTCAGAAAGATTGGAACTGTTATTTAATTAAGCTATTTAATTATATATTACAGTGTTGTCGAAAAGGAAGGTCACATCCCATTACACATTTCTGGCCTTAACGTCTTTGGAGTACAACCACTGAACTTTTAGAGGGGAAAATTTATTGACAGTCTGAAACATTTCTCAACTGTATATTTCTTGATAAATATACATCAATATGATAAATCTTCAGAGACAGTTAAACCTACAATACAATGGAAACTAATTGAATAAGAAAAATACAGATGGTGAGAGTCAGGAAGAGATTAAGGAAGTAAGATAAACCATACAGGCAAAAATAGTTGGGTCTGAGAAAGGAAGAAGAGAAGCTATAAAAACATATAGGAAATGGCTAGCCAGGAAGGTTGAATGGAGAATAGGAAAATAAGCTGAATAAGATAAGAAGAGAGGCACATTGAATTGAAAAGCAGGAAAAGAACTTATTGTTTAAAATGGAGATATAAATATATACTAAGTTTAAAATAACCATTTACATGTCTATGTGAATATGATTTAGTATGTTATCAGGAAATGTGTATAGGCAGACAGAAAGAGTATAACCTCAGACTACCTCAGCCAATGGGGAAAGAGGAGGGCTGTAGCGGCTGGTGATAGGGATGAATAAAAGAAGGAGATATTTTGGGTTAAAACTTTGGAGAGAACCAAGCTTTGATAGCTTCTCTCCCCGCTTATTGCAATAAACGAAACAAAAGGCCTTCACTGTGTCTTGGCTGGTTATTGGTCAGGCGAGCTTGTCTCTGGTCACGAAGGAAAGTAGCCAGGAGCACATAACATTCTCAAGGGATTAACAAAGAACATTCAATTTGTTATTTTGGTAGTCTTAATCTCAGTTTGTCATTATTTGGAAGCAAGTTCCATCAATTTCAGGGCGAACTAGAAGCAATGGTACATGAGGAAGGGAATGACATAGTTGGCATTACAGAAACCTGGTGGGACTGATGAATGGATACAAATTGTTCAAAAGAAACAGGTCTACAAAAAGAGGAGGGGGAGTTGCACTATATGTAAAAGAATACTACATATCTACAAAAATGCACATGATCCAAGATAAAATCTCTCCAGAATGTGTATGTGTCAATATAAAAGAGGGAAAAAGTGACATTACCATAGGTGTATATTACAGGCCTCTTGCCAACCAGTTAACAAATGTATGTAGGAAGCATACCACAGTAGTAATGGGAGACATCAACTATCCAGATATCAACTGGGAGACAAACTCTGCAGCGAGTGGGAGATCAGACAGATTCCTAACTAACTTAGCCGACAACTTTGTCATTCAAAAGGTGGAGAAGGAAATAGATGTAAAGCCATACTGGACATAGTTCTACCTAATAGAAAAGAAGTGATAGAGGGAGTTGAAGTTGCCAGAACCTTGGGCGAAAGTGACCACGTCATATTAGAATTTAATATAACGCAAACACTAGCAACAGAAAATAATCCAACCAGTGTCTTGAACTTCAAAAGAGATGACTTTAACAAACTCAGATAGAACCTAGGAAAGATCCCATGGATGAAAATCCTAAAGGGGAAAACAACCCAAGAAACTCTGAAAAATGCAATCATAAAAGCCCAGACCAGCACAATACCACTGAAAAAGAAATACAAGAAGGAACCAGCATGGTTGCATAAAGATCTCTCTGACAAACTGAAAGACAAAAAGGACAAATACAAAAAATAGAAAGAGGGGCACATAAATTAAGGCCAATTATCAGCAAACAGCCAGAACATGCAAAGATGAAGCAGGAAAGCAAAGGCTCAGAACGAACAAAGACTTGCAACAGAAATCAAGGACAATAAAAAAAGTTTTTCCAACATATTAACAACAAGAAAAAAGTCAAGGAAACTGTAGGTCCACTAAAGAGAGAAGATGGCAAAGAAATAACAGGTAACTAGGAGAAAGCAGAGCTGCTTAACTTATAATTTGCATCAGTCTTCATACAAAAAGAAACTATAGCCCAACATACCAAAAAAAAGACAAATTAGAAACAAAAATTAAAATAAGCAAGAAAATGGTAAGAGAATATCTATCTGACCTTGACTAATATAAATCACCAGGGCCTGACAGATTACATCCCAGAGTTCTAAAGGAGCTGTTCAGATCTTATCTCAGAACCATTGTACCATATCCTTCAAAAATCCTGGAGCACCAGGGAAGTACCTGAGGATTGGAAAAGGGCTGATGTGGTTCCCATCTCCAAGAAAGAAAGAAAAATGGAGCCAGGAAACTACAGACCAATCAGTTTAACATCAATACCTGGGAAGATCTTAGAAAATATAATCAAAAATCTGAAAACAACTAGAAGCAAACAAAGTTATAACCAGTAGCCAGCAAGGGTTTGTTAAAAACAGATCATGCCAATCCAATCTTATTTCATTCTTCGACAAAGTAACTAAACTAATAGGCCAGCAAAATATTGTGGACATAATATACTTAGACTTCAGTAAGGCATTTGATAAAGTAGACCACAACTTACTCCTTGGTAAGCTAGAAAAAACTGAATAGACACCAGATGGATCTGTAGCTGGCTGGCAAACCATACTCAATGAGTAGCCCTCAATGGCACTACATCCACATGGACAGAAGTAAGCATTGGAGTACCACAAGACTCTGTCTTAGGCCCAGTACTCTTTAATATCTTCATCAATGACTTAAATGAGGGAATTGAAGAGGAAGTCATCAAATTTGCACATGACACCAAACTGGCAGGAGTAGCCAACACCCCAGAAGACAAACTCAGGATCCAAAAAGATCTTGACAAACTTAAACAATGGGCCCTAACCAACAAAATGGGTTTCAATGTGGAGAAAAGCAAAGTTTTACATTTAGGCAGGAAAAATCAAAGGTACAAGTTCAGATTGGGCAAGACCTGGCTTAAAAACAGTAACTGTGAGAGGGACCTTGGAGTCCTAGTGGATGATCACTTAACCATGAGCCAGCAGTGTGCAGCAGCAGCCAAAAAAGTTAATACAATCCTGAGTTGTATAAACAGAGGTATAGAATCAAGATCACGTGAGGTATTAGTACTGCTTTATAAAACCCTAGTAAGGCCACACATGGAATACTGCAGCCAATTTTGGTCACATCACAAAAAAGATGTTGAGAGTTTGGAAAAAATTCAGAGAAGAGCAATTAGGATGATCAAAGGCCTGGAGACTAAAACATACGAAGAATGTCTGCGGGACTTGGGTTTGGCTAGTCTAGCAGTATTCCAGTATTTGAGGGGCTGCCACAAAGAAGAGGAGGGTCACGTTATTGACCAAAGCATCAGAGGGCAGGACAAGAAACAATGGTTGGAAACTGATCAAAGAGAGAAGCAACCTGGAATTAAGGGGAAACTTCTTGAAAGTGAGGACAATTAACCAGTGGAATTGCTTGCCCACAGAAATTGTGGGTGCTCCATCACAGGAGAGTTTTAAAAAGAGGCTAGATAATCACTTGCCTGAGATGGTATAAGTTCTCCTGATTGAGCAGGAGGCTGGACTAGAAGGCCTCCAAGATTCATTCCAGTTCTATTCTGTTCTAACTCCAAGCAGAGGTTAACCATTAGATGAGAAGATTCTTGTGCATGGAGCTGATTAGCAATAAATTAATTTAATTGGATCTTCCCCTGTGGATCTGGTCTTTTGCATCTGACAAGCAGCAATTCCTAATATTCAAAAGCTTTACCATGAATCCTAATGGCTGGTTCCACTAGAAAACCATTCCCTTCTTGGTCATCAACAGACCCATAGAACTCTGTTAATACGGATCTATCACTTTACAAAAACACATAGTTTAAACAACTACAAGTTTTATTTTGGGTTTCAATCCCCTACAGCAGGGGTGTCAAACTGCCGGCCCATGGGCCGGACGCATCACACGGAAGCCATGCCACCCCCATTGCTGGCAATGGCAAAACAGTCCTGATACGATGCACAATGTCACGTGATGTTGCAAGTTTGACCTGTCTGCCCTACAGCTTTCAGGTTTCAACCTCTCCTAATATGGTGCTCAAGAGTACCAATATGGTTCCTATTATATCTCTTCACATTTATAATGCTCTCTGCTCCTCCTGACTTTTTACATTGTTTAAAGCATATTTTAAACAATGTTTAAAGCATATTTTAAACAATGGGAACTGCCTACAACAACTTCTTCTGTGATAAATATCAATTCAAGCCTACCAGATCTCTCCTTGAAATTCCTGTCTTGCCCTTCCCCTATAGCAGAGTTCAAGTCTATTTTGTGTGGCTATTCCTCCAGCTGTGAGAGCTTCATCCAAGCAACAATTTATAATGCCACCATCTGTTCTGGAATGTGGAGAAACTATCCACATCTGGAATTTGGAGAGGATAGAATAGGAAATATCAATATCAAATATTCTCCAGGATTAAATATTGAAATAAAAAGTTTTTTTCCAGGGTTATCAGGCCCTAGCAGTTTTAGACTGAATGATGACACTACAAGCACAAAGATATATTATTTTAGCAAAAACAAAGCTGCACCAAGTTACATATGACTTAGGGCTGCATACCAAACCTAGTGATCTGTAAACAGTCTGAGCAAACAAAGAAAGAGATAGCTGAACAGAGAATGGAAACAGATGCAATACAACCCAAGACTAAGAAAAGGGATGCTGTGAACACTTTTTCTAAATTCATTCATATTTTTGTCTGCCTCTTCTCTGCCACTGCTATCTTACTGGTTCTTGTTCTCCTAGAACAGTGATGGCAAACCTTTTAGAGTCCGAGTGCCCAAACTGCAACCCAAACCCCACTTATGCATCGTTGGGTGCCGGGTGGGTGTGGCCCATTGGCTGGGTGTGGCCCATTGGGGGAGTGTGGCCTATTGGGTGGGCATGGCTGCGGTTGTAACGGCAGACTGGGTGGGATTAAAAAGTTCAATCAATCAATTCCAACTTTGCAAGATCTTTTTTTCTTTGTGAGAACTTGAAATTGACTGATTGAAGCTTTTTTTTTTTTTTTTTGCACACGGCGGCAGAGGCCTAAAGCGAAAAGGTTTTATAAAACCCAGCTGAAGGCATAGGACTGGGGCGAGGGCGCGTGTGCCCACAGAGAGAGCTCTGAGTGCCACCTCTGGCACCCGTGCCATAGGTTCGCCACCACTGGATTAGATATCGAAATATCCTTATAAAGGACTGCTGTTAATCTATATGAGAAGAAAAGAAACTTTGGCTTCAGTTTAATATTTTAAACCCAATAATCATATCTGAGCTGAAATTAATTGGTATTTTCCAGAAAATATTTATGAACAATAACTGTCTTGTTCTCATTTTTTATCCATTTGGAAATTATTCAACTTTAGTACCATTTTTTTCAGCTGATTTCATATTTTTCTTTGCTCTCACCATGTAAGTATGCCTTACTTACTGGATATTATCCCTCTTCACTTAGGCCATCATAATTATCCAGGTTCACTCATTAGAGGAAAAAACAGTGGTCAGGGAAGTTAAAATTACATACAAATATAAAATGAGCAAAGGAATGAGCATCAGGGTGTGTTCAATTTAAGGGACGAGAAAGATGTGTTTGTGATAATGCAAATGAATGATGTTTATGCAAATGAACGATGTTTATGCTTGTATCAAATGTTTTGATGCAAATATTGCACTGTTTGCATGATGATAACCTGATATGTGTGTGGTTATTCTGACATCACTTTGGCTTGTGGAGCAATTGGACTTAACAAAAAGAGGGGAAAAAATTTTGAGAGAAGAATAATTCTACAGCAGCAAAACCATTATGTTTGTCTAGAAAATTAATACTGGAAAATATTAAATAGAATCATTTCTACAAAAAGCACAGTTTGGTTTTGTCCTTCTTAGAATGAATGTCTGTTTAATTCACAAATAAAGTATAGGAAAAGAAGCTGGACTGGAATAGAAAAATTCTGTCATAAAGAAGATTTGTATAGGGATAATAGAAATAAAGGTCACTTTGTAAAGAGTTCTCTCTGGCATTGCTGCTTTCATAATGGTAAAAACAATATATCTGCAAAATATTAAGTATCTTGTTAAAAAGGAAAGACAACTGAAATGTTTGGTTCGGGGCTTAAAAAGGGATTAGGAGATTTTAAGCACAGCCCCACTTGTTTTCAGCAGTAAAAATACAGCTTCTAAGAATTTGCAATTGTTCCAAAATATTGAAAGAATGAAAGAGGAGAGGTAAATAGGAAGCATTTAGCATTGTGCCGGCTAAAACTCCCAGCCGGCACAATGCATACAGACTATGAATTCTGGAAGTTACTGTTCCACACATCTGGAACATATCAGGTCAAGGAAGTCTTGTCTACCACATGATAATCATAAATGTAGTGAGCCTGCATCCTAGCTATACACATATAGCCAAGTTCACATAAACAGACATGCTGTTTAATAGCTTGAGGCTACTGTAATTTTTCCCTTCTACAAATCAAGCCATACTTGGGGATTCTGATTGCAATGTAGTTAGAAAATGAAAATCATCATCATCATCATCATTATCATCATCTACCTTGTTTTATCGTAACTGTGTTCAAATAAGAGTAAACCTACCACATGCCTACACAGACAACCAGAAGGCACTAAAAATATCTCACAGGATGTACCGTATAGTGCAGTGATGGTGAACCTTTTAGAGACCGAGTGCCCAAACTGCAACCCAAAACCCACTTATGCATCGTCGGGTGCCGGGTGGGTGTGGCCTATTGGGTGGGTGTGGCCCATTGGGTGGGCGTAGCTGCGATGGTAACAGTAGACTGGGTGGGACTAAAAAGTTCAATCAATCAATTCCAACTTTGCAAGATCTTTTTTTTTCCACGAGAAGTTGAAATTGATTGAAACTTTTTTTTTTTTGTACACGGCGGCAGAGGCCTAAAGTGAAAATGTTTTATAAAACCCAGCGACAGCACACGTGCCCACAGAGAGGGCTCTGAGTGCCGCCTCTGGCACCCGTGCCATCGGTTCGCCACCACTGTCCTAGAACATTTGTGCGGAGTGCTTGAGCTCTAGGCATAATCAGACAAAATCTGTTTCTTAACTTCCTGGTTTCTCTGAGCACTTCCAACCATGTCTCCCTAGGGACAAAGAAAGTTTTATGTTCTTCTCCCCCATGCTCTCATTGGAAGAGAGAAGTGGCTTGAGGGCTATAGTATTCTGAGAATCATCAGCTTGACACTATTTAAAACCAGTTTTATGCATCATTTTTATTTCTAGGAACACATAGTACTTTGGGGGAGGGGGGAACACAACCACGAAACAACTTGGGTATGTACAGTAAATATAATCATCTAATGTTTAAAATTCAGTTTGAGAATGGCTTCACCTTTTAAACAGCCATGAAGAACCTGTAGGTAGCAAAGATGTGGAGAACAGTAGGAAACTTCTAGTAAATCAGTGCTTGGCAAATGGGCTTTTGCCATAGGCAACTGTTTAATGACAGCATCCCAGCTTGTCTTAAAATTCCAAATGTGCCAAACAGCTCCAATATGCCACAATGTTCTTCAGGGAAAAAGAAAAGCCTAGCTAATTTGCAGCTACAGTCTTGAGAGAAAAGAGGCTTTAACTAGTTCTTCCACATACATGTCTTGGTTAGCATTCTAAAACAGACATAAAACATGATTTAATATATCAGTCAAATAACTGATTACACATTTAAATGTAGAAATAGCAAGACAATTAAATCCAAATATATCAAGGGCAAGATGGGAATAACATTTCAAGGGTAGTTTTCTAAATTGTATAATATATCTAACAAAGATAAGTCTAGCTTCAGAAATCTAGAGACAAGGCGCAATGGGTGGAACAAACATTACTTGTCTATATTCTTTATATAATCTATATTCTTTACATAAGCACACTATTTCCTTCAAAAAATATTCATAACAGTTATATTATCTGGAATGATCCCCACCCAGTGTCTGAACCTCAAGAGCAATTACAGAATAAAAGTGCTAGATTCCTGTTTCCTATTGTTGCCTATTTCATTAGGCTAACTAGTTATTTCCAATAACTGGCTAATTATAATCAAAGCTTATTAAAAAAAATGGTCCTTGAATACGTTAGTTGTAGCTTTGTACTCTGGGTTACCTCCATTGTCATCCATGAAAGGAAATAGCTCATCAACCTCTCCCTGTTTCTCTTATATTGATGGGAGACAGCATTTTTCCCAGACCCTCCCCTTCGTATTTTAACATGACATATGAAAATAAGCCATGAGTCAATGAAAAAAATTGGTCTTCCGTATTGAAATCCAAGAAATCAAAGATCCATAAATGTTACAGTGTTTAACTATAAATGTATAAGTGTTCAAAACACAAATGAAATTTTGAGCATTTATACCAAGATCAAACATAATCTGACTAGGGATAAATAAATTAGGCTACTTGTGACTGGTGAAACTATAGTCACTTATTCATTAATTGATAATAGCTTTATAATGCCCAATGCTCTTTGCTCTAACAAAATCATAAAAAATGAACAAACGTATACAAGAAGCAAATAGAATAAAACTAAATCAAACAATCAAGAGCAACATATTAATGCTATGGAACTGAATGATCCTTAAAATAAAGAATGTTAAGATCTTCTTTTGATACCAAAACACTAACATGGATGACAGCAAAGTTTTTTCAGAAGATGCATTTTTTTAATCAATCCACCGATACATTTCCCCCCCATGAATTAATGCATGATTTCCCTCTGTGCCCCCTTTCCCTGTCCCCCCAAAACTGTCAGGCAGACACCACCATAACTACACAGCAACCTGCATGTAGGTTAGCATTTAAAAGCTATTTTTGAATCCTATTGCCTCCGCAAACAGACATATAGAAAAACTTTTCCTCACAAAACATGCATATAGATATTTTTTCACAAATCAATCATTATTATAAAAATGCATTTTCTATATTTTGCAATCATGTTTTATTGAGAAAATAATTTTGATTAATTAAATCCAATCCATGTATTGATTCAGTTTCTATCCAAATTCATTAAAAAATCCTCAAGCGTCCTTAGTATCTAAACTCAGAATACTGATTTCACAGCCAAGTATTCAAGCATCAATTTAGTAATTTCACCTCTGGGTACAAAGGCTGTTGCACTATTTTCTTTTTACATCCTACTCTTCTTCTACAGATGGTTAATGAACCATATTTATTCCTCTATCACTTATTTTTTTAAAAGGCCAGGTTTTATGAATAAGAAGTTGGTTCTCTTTTGTGGATTACAAATTGAGATTAGTGTTAAAAATGACCATAGGTTATATTTAAAAATAAAGTGATTATTACTTCACACTCAATGGTCAATTGCTTCTCAAAAATTTCTGTTAAGATAGTTTGTAGCACTTTTAGATTTCAAGAGTTAATATTTGACATGATTCCTCCAGGCAATATTAATTTATGTTTATTAGAAAAAAAATCAATATAAATGCTAAATTGTCATCCGCAATATTCCATCAATGTCACATCAAGCCACACAGAGCAAAATCATTATTGAACTGCAAGAGCATCTTGTGCAGAAAAGCAAATGATTAGATTGGTAGTGCCCTCAAATCTTTGTTATTCTTTCATATTGTAATGATCATATTAAATGGGAAATGTCAAGCAGTCCAAACCTAACCATAGATATGCAAATTACAAGGTTCACATTCTGCCACAGAACCTTTTATCTGAACCACACAATGTTGAGAAGGCTCACCCACGTCTTATGATGAAAAAGTTTTTAAGCATAAGTTTGGCTTCTCAGAGGCACCAGCTATTTGCTCAATAAGAAAAAGAGATTTTCTCATTGCTGACACTAGAAAGAGGCATCTTGGAAACCAAAAGCATATGAGGGGTCCTTGGTGTCCTCTGAGCTTGCTTGTTTTCTTGCAGATGTTTCATTACCCTAACTAGGTAACATCATCAGTGCTAGTAAGGAGTGTTATTTGCTGTCGGTTTATATTCTGTTGTCCTGCCTGTCTGGGCGGGGTGGGTGGAGGATTCTTTGGTTGGGCTGTTTACTAATGGCTCTTTGGAAGTTTCTTGATTGGGGTATTGCTTACTTGACTGTTGATCTGAAGATTGGTGAAATCACCAAAAACATATGCTTATTTTATGCTAATGGTCATCATACCTCCAGGAGAAATCAAAATATTTTGGAGGCCACTTTATTTGGTTAATATATCCCTGAACAAAGCAATAGCTGAATTTAGGATAATTCTCTCAAATAAGAGTAGGTAGGGAGAGAAAAAGACAGACACAATACTCAATGTTTTCACTAGTCAACCTAGACTTCCAGCTCCAGCTTAAAATCAATCTTGAATATTCCTCCATGTGCCAATAAATATGTATACGTGGTGCCCGGTGTATGTATCAGCATATATTTACAGTTCTGTGAAAAAGTATTTATCACCTTTCACATTTTCTGAATTTTTATATAGCTTTGCCCCTGAATTTTATCAGAGCTTCAGGCAGCTCTTTGACAGCTTCAACTGATGGATAGATGGCCTGATCTTCTCCTTTAAAATTTTCTGGTACAAAAGAAGAATTTGTGCTTCCTTTAATGAGGGCAAGTCATTCAGCTCCTAAAGTTGCGAAACCATAGTTGATGAGATTTTTATAGGACAGAGCTGGCTCAAATCACCCTGATTATTCACACAACTGCTCCTACTAATCCCTTCAATTAAATTGATTGAACCAGGAGGGCAATTACTTTTTCATACTGGCATATCTGAAGTTGGATGACTCGTTTTAGGAAATAAATCAAACAAGCACCAAACAGTGATATTATGTCTTCGTTTAGATTCCTTTTATATTTCAGTAGAATCCACATCAAGCTTTGATAAAGTAGCATGTTTGTATAGATACTTGCCAGCAGGACATACCCCAAAGGGGCAGGAAAAATAACAAGGAAGGTCCCAATTAAAAATTATTTCCTGTAAGATAGATCTCTCCTTTAATAAAATTAATCCATCCCCTAAATATATTATATGTCCACTTGCCAGATCATTTTGAATTTGGTTTCTTTCTGTGTGCTCAGCAGCAGGCTGACACCAAGATGGAGTCTCAGTGGGAGCAAATGTCACTACTAAACAGGAAATGAGCCCTCTTCATGCCAGCACAATAAGCATAAAGGAAAGAAAAGAGAGGAGTCCTTTTGAAGTGTTAGAAAAGGGTTGCATTCAAAAGATAATCTCAAATGACTCCACCTTTTAAGAAGGGAGGTCTACAGTCACATGATTTCTACTGCATATTTTGGGCAGCATCTTCTTCATAGTGAATGTAACATAATTGCATCATGAGGGGTCCTTGGTGCTCTCTGAGCTTGCTTGTTTTCTTGCAGATGTTTCATTACCCAAATGAGGTAACATTGTCAATGCTAGCGATCAGACTAGCACTGACGATGGTACCTAGTTTGGGTAATGGAACATCTGCAAGAAAACAAGCAAGCTCAGAGAGCACCAAGGACCCCTCATGTCAACCCTGAGATAGAAATATTCTCCTTTATTAGTACAATTGCATCAATTCCAAGGTAATTATTTATTAAAAGTCTCATTTTTGTATTAGGTAAATATGGTAATGAAGCTAAATAGATATGATCATAGAAGTACAGAATGTCCATTCTACTCATACCAAAAGAGGTGAGACCCCAGGTTTTCTAAAACTGGTCTTCTGATTATTTCCTTTAGCCTAGAGAAGGGGTCTGCAATCTTAAACACTCAAAGAGCCACTTGGACTCATTTCCCAGAGAAAAGAAAACACTGGGAGCCACAAAACATGCGCGTGCGAGGGGTGGGGAGCTTGATTGAAGAGTTTAATTAAAAAGAAATAGAGGCTGCTGTGCATGAGTTCTCTCTCTCTCTCTCTCTCTCTCTCTCTCTCTCTTTCTCTCTCTCTTTTTCTCTCTTTCCTCTCTCTCTCTTTCTCTCTTTCTCTCTCTCTCTCCCTCTCTCTCCTCTCCCCCTCTTTCTCTCTCTTTTCCCTCTCTCTCTTTCCCTTTCCTCTCTCTCTTTCTCTCTTTCCTCTCCCTCTCTTTTTCTCCTCTTCCCCTCTCTCTCTTTCTTTCCCTCTCTCTTTCTCTCCCTCTTCCCCTCTCTCCCTCTCTCCGAGCTTCTGCTCACCTGGCAAGCTAGCTTCAGGCTCTTCTCCAACAAGTTGACACGCATCTTATTGGGTTGGCTCTATCCTGCTCTTCCTGCTTCCTGCACAAATGCAGCCAAGGCAGGAGCCCCACCCAATAAGCTTGTCAGCTTGTGGGAGAACTGTGTGGGGCCACTCTCTTTTTTACACACACACGGGGAGAGAGAGAGAGAGAGAGAGGAAGTGCAAGTGCCTCTCTCTGTCTGTATCTCTGCAAATGGCAGAGGAGGCTGGGAACTGCGGGAGAAGGCTCAAAGAGCCACATGCGGCTCTGGAGCCATGGGTTGCTGACCCATAGCCTAGAGCTCTAACCCTGAAAATGACTATCTGAAGAAAATCAGTTCCTAGAAAACAGAGACTAGGAATTTATCCTAATGCAACCAAAAGATGCCAATTTCTTCCTTAGCAGAACACAAAGACTTGATTCCCTGGGGCTGGAGAGAAAAAAGAAAAATGCCTTTTTTAGTTTGTGTCCTTCATTCTAAAAAAAAAAAGACTCTTGTCTGAGGCATCAACAAAGATGTATTCCCTGATTGGCAAAGAGGTCAAACAAGGGATAAGCGCCTTGAGAAAGTGGCAGCTACTTTACTGCTTCTCCATGCCAGCACACAGAAGGAGTAAGAGAGTCTGACAGGTAATACAATACCAACAATTGCATCATCTGTCACAGACAATGTAATCTTCATGTTCACTGTTAGCCTCATCTACCAGCAACACATTACTAGTGGCAATTTCACAACTTTCTCCCTGTCTTTAAGAAAGGCAACTTTATACCAGACACAGCAATAAAAATCAATTCTCCAAAACCTCAATCCCATATACAGTAAAAGCAGAAGCTTCACAGAACAGTTATAGTTAGATTATGTTGCTTCCTTGCAAACAAAAAAGAAGTCATATATATGCAGATCTGCCTACTGCAGAACCTAGAAATCCAGATGTGTATAGAGAAAAAGAATGAGGACCCAGATTTTTGGGGCAATATGCTGACTCTATAAACCACTTAGAGAGGGCTGTAAAGCATTATGAAGCAGTATATAAGTCTGTGATATTGCTATTGCTATGTGAATCATTTCCAATTCTATCCATATTGGGAACATGAAAAAAAAAATCATTTTGGAAACTGAAGATTCAAGTAAAAAAAGATTCCTCCATAGGCTAGAATGCAAGAGCAAAAAGAGTATGCCGCCTCTTCCTCTTTGGGGGCAGAGTAGGATGGAAACAGAAGGAATGATAGGGCAGTAGAGAAAATATTAAGTTCACCCTGCTGGGAAGGCCAAATTGACTTCTTTGATCAGAGAAAAGACCATTATCTATATTTATTGCTGTCTGGAAACCTCTAATGGACATTTTGCATAAAACATAAAAAAAGAACCATGATTTATGATTTTCATGATCAGACAAGATAGATTATAGAAAGAGAATCATGTCATTGTAGAGAAAGCAGTAAATTTGTAATTGTACTTGCTGCTGCAAAGATTGGAAGCCAGTTTTTTTTATTTCTTCCATGAAATAAATCATTTTAAAATAATTTCATAGATTGATGCTGATTTTTACTTATTTACTTTGCTGCACACTATCATCTTTTTTGTTTTATTCCTTCTTTGGATGGACAGCTCTGACAAAAAAAAAAGAATTAAATGAAGGAGGAAGCAATCAGCTTTCTTTTGCTAAATGGGGAAGCTGTTTTGTTGGGAAAACTTTATTCCTTTATGCCAACTTCCTCTTCTCTATTGGGATAGTTGGGCTTATAAACTAATAGGAAGGTCACAGCTAGCTTGGTTCTTAGAGAGATATGGACACTTACAGAAACATTCAATTTGTTTCATGCCAACTCTTTTCTAAAATCCAGCAGTCTTCCTTTGGTTTTGCTAAAGAAATAGATTCTCTCTTCCACCTACATGAGAACTACCAAAGCAATCTCAGAAAGGCAAATAGTGGTAAATTGAATTGCTTGATCTGAAATGCAAACATATTGCAATAGATCAGCTAACTACTCCAAAATGCACAAAAGACAGGTTTATGTCTTTCGTTGTTACCATCTAGTGGTCAGTTAGATTTTTGCAGCTGGTGTTCTTAAAAGAGAAGGACTACAAATCTTGCTCAAAAATCACTGCATGGCACTTCTTTGGATCTTTTATCAAGCAGAAGTTTTCAAATGAATCCCCAATTTTGCTTATGGAAAAACCCAGCAGTACAACTAGGAGGTGGATGTAAATTTGTCCTTCTACCCATCATTATTTTTGCTTTCTTTAGAAATGTGTTATTCTATGACTGGCTAAGTTCATTATTTGTGGCTGTTCTTCCTCTCTGATTATTAAAAAAAAATAGGTTAAAACACAACAGAAAAAGATATTGATCTGTTGAACAAACAAGGGCAAAAGGAAAATGATGAAAATTTCTGATAAACCAAGATGCTTTTATGGTGCCTGTCATCTGATCCCTCCAGATGAGAAGTACATGGTGATCTCTTTGCCTGAAAAACCAAATTTACTGTGTAGTTAGCAATGGAACAAATCTCTTCCATCTTTTCAGTAACAACTTCCTTGAAGTTCATAATTCTGTGCACTAAATCTATGCTACATTATTGACTAATGAACAGGTGATGGGTCTGGGTGTTTCCAGTAGAAATGCTTCTGAGGGGCCCTTGGTATTCTCTGAGCTTGTTTGTTTTCTTACAGATGATTCATTACTCAAATTAGGTAACATCATCTGTGCTAGTAAAGAATGTGGTTTGTTGTCAGTTTATATTCTAGTGGCTTGCCCTGTCAGTGTTGAGATTCTTTGATTGGGCTGTTTGCTGTTGGCTTCTTTGGCAATTTCTTGATTGTGGTATTGTTTACTTGATTGTTGGTCTGGTGTTAATCTTGGAGTTTGAAGATTATGAAATGCTTCTATCAAAAACACAAAAGTAATGGTAATGACATTTATGATAACATGGCTTTGCATCCTAATGGTTGGAACCCTGATCTTGTTTTGGGAAGCTGGACTCTGTGATCTCAGTACCTGTCTCCCCTGCACCCCACTTTTAGGTCTATGGCACTGTGCATTTTCTTCAAGCCTTGGAGTGAACCTGGGTCACTTTTCTGCTGTTAGCCTCTGCTGCACCTGAATTGTGTGTTTCCAACCCATTTCATTATGCTTTCTTTGTGTATTCCTGACACAGGACAAAGCTAACTCTTGGGCATCTCAGTTCCTTATAAGCCCAGTTCTGAGGCCTATGTATAATTTCTAACATAGGTTGTTAGAATAAGGTCCCAGTCCAAAGTTAAAAGACCCCCTGTTTTGAATTCCAAAGTACCCAAGATAGGGATAGCCAAACTGTAATTAGACTAACAAAGAGCACAACACATCCAGATCGCAATGCAGTGCAATTATAGCAATGGGCTTCTGATTGCTTGCTGACGATTACAAGATATTTCTCTTAGGATAATCAATGTGAAAACTAGCTGTTTGGCAACTTTCTCAGAACACCTCTCCATGATAATGAAATGAAAGTGCTAATGTGCAATTATAAGGTATAAATTCACAACTCCAAGCCAACCACTTCAGTTAGAATAGTGTAGTTAAAACAAAAGCCACACAAACAAGTCAAATTTGGAACACATTGTAGAAGAGCAAAGCCACAGGGAGGGGCTTTGTGTGTTTAGAAAACACACAAAATAGCTGGATAAATTAGTCCAAACTTTATACAATTAGCCCATAACAGCTTGGCATTACCCATGGAAGGTACAGATAATTAGATTCAGTTTCTCTGTAAATCTGCCACGTTCCTCATGACAATAAGCTGTTTGTACTTGGATGCTGTAGCCAATTTCCTAAATTCACTCTTACTTGCAAGGGCTACCAACCCAATAATTTGCTTGTCAAAAATTGTTAAGTCAAGACAGAAGTAAAGCTATGAACCTCAATATTAATCTGAGGGATTTTTTTTTCCTAACAAAATTTCAGAGTTCTCTCTTTTTCTGTTGGAGAAATGTTGAGATCAGCTGGGCATACCAAACAGAAGAACACTCTAGGAAAAATGTCTAAGCAAACAATTATATCTTGTAGAGTAATACAGAAAAAGTACATTAGAATTATAAGACCTGGATTACAAAATCCATATCATCTCCACATGGCAGCGAACAGATACAGCTTTCTATAACTTTTTACAGTGGCTGTCTGGATTTTTGCAATTTAGATGCAATAGCACTTAAACTTATATACCACTTCATAGTGCTTTATAGCCCTCTCTAAGTGGTTTTCAGAGTCAGCATATTGCCCCAATAATCTGGGTTCTCATTTTATCAACCTCAGAAGGATGGAAGGCTAAGTCAACCTTGAGTTGGTCAGAACAAACTGCTAACAGTCGGCAGTGTTAGCCTACAATACTGCATTCTAACCACTGTGCCTCCACGGCTCTTAATCTAATACCTGCACAAAGCTCAACAACAACAATTAGAATTATGAAAACAGCTTGTTTCTAAACTGCTACAAATTAAATTAGAAATGAATGAAGGAAATTAATTAGAGTACCAAAATAAAACATGCAAGCAGATATCTATCCACTGCACCAACAGTATACAACAGGGGTAGGCAACCTTGGCTCTTTTATGACTCGTAAACTTCAATTCCCAGAATTCCTGAGCCAACAGGGCTCAGTTGGAAACCTCTCCCTTTCTCCTCACCATGGCTGGCTCAGGAATTCTGGGAGTTGAAGTCCATGAGTCATAAAAGAGCCAAGGTTGCCTATTCCTGGTATACAACAAACTATAGGTCATTGAATAGCCAGATCTGAATGCCTGAATTATAAGTTCAGAAGATATTAAAAGTATGTCCTATGTCCAAGAGTAGAATCATATTAGACAACCCATGATATACTGGGTCACTGTTTCAGAGATACTTTTTCATCTGAACAGAATGGCCATAGGCAGGCAAAAAAGCAATGGGATCTGGAGCAACTTCCAGCTTCCCCACTGACTTTCCTTGCAAGATGCTGGAAGGGAGTGGGTGAGATATGATCATGTAACTGTGGCTGACCATGGCCATGTGGTAGTAGGTCGATGTTGAAGTAGCCACAACTTTGCCAAATTTCAATTGCACAGGAATAATGAGTCCTGGATTTTGGACACATTCTTTAAGTTGATCTATTTGAGGTTTGTTGATTCAAAAATTGTTGCCTTATGATGTCCAGTGTCCCCCAATTAAAGATACAAACAGACAGAAGAGTTTTAGTAGTCTATAAAGCATCCAACCAGTCTTAATGAATATTTAACATGTTTTGTATTGTGATAGATTTAGTTAGCCATATATTAAACGTTATATTTTCCTGTATTTAATTAGTACTTTATCCCTTCTTATAGGTTTCTATTTTTTCAAAAAAATATTTTTATCGATACTTTTAATTTTTTAAAAATGTTTTTAAACTGTGTACTATATTTTTTTAGCTTTTAAAATTAGTCACTGTTTGTATCCTACCCTTCTTATGTTGGTCTATGACCATAATAAATATTTGATTGATTGTAGTATATAGATGATTAGTGATGGAGTGAATAATACAAAAATCAAGTTCCCAAAATCAACCATGATAGAATAAAGGAGACAGCAGTCACCAGGAAGGGCGTATACAGATCCACAATTATCAATATATTCAAATTATAATAAAGATGTTGCAAGATTCTCAGCCAGATTCCAAGTATGTATTAGCTGACAAGATTCCAGGACTGAAGAAGCTGAAGATGAGTTCAACCATCCAAAGGTAAATAACGAATCACAAGCAGGAGAAACAGTAATCCATTCAATCAGAGATGACTTTGGAGGTGAAAAAACACAATTCCTGTCAATATGTCCATGTCTAAGAACCTTTATGCCCTGGGATTTTAGCCTTGTCAGTATTAAGGGTAATTGGCAAGCTCATCTAACATAATTGTTTAAACCTGGAGAAAGGTGAAAAGATTTATGATAATTCTGGAATAAACCGTTTTACAAAGAAAATTGTTGCTTATTATATTTGGATGTTGCATAGTTTGATCCAGTTGCATACACCATCCTTTTCATTAGTACATTTTGTAACTGCATTCTTGAAAGCTTACTTTTATAGAAGAATTAAAAAAAGAATTAAAAAAAACATACACTCACACCATAAGCATTCTGGACATAGAGCACACATAGAATTAAATGTTTTTTTGGTCTGTATAGATGTGTGAAAAAGATGGAAGCAATTCTAAATACATTTTTCCTAAAAGACAAAACAGTGAAGATTTTTTTCAGAGAAATCTCTCTCCACCCCCTAAATCCATTATTATTCAAGCAAAGAAACATTCACACTGGAGATGAGTAATTCCATAACACTTCATGTAAGAATATACTTAAAAATTCATATAATTCACAATAATTTGAAATGCCACAAAGTACCAAGAAAAAAAAATTAAAACAACACTTCCATAATTATTTAAAATCAAAAGCATTATCCCAGAAACGTCACATCTATTTAAGGTTCTAAACTAGGAACCAAAACCAAGTGCTACTAGAAAATCTTGCATTTTAGTAAAGTCAAAGGAAAAGTTCTCACCCTAGGAAATGTCTGTATGCCTGACAGCCTGTCAACCCTCTTGAACATTTTGAAGGAGGAACTGCATCCATGTATATGTATTGGGGGTGAGGAGAGGGTAGAGACATCTCCAGGGAATACAAGAGATGTAAATTAGACTGAAAAGTCTAAAAAAATTGCATCCCTTGAAGGATGCAATGGCAAGCCATTTTTGTATTGCTGCAAAAAAAAAAAAAAAAAGCCTCCATACCCTGTTTCCCCCAAAATAAGACCAGGTCTTATTTATTTATTTTTTTGACCGAAAGACCCATTAAGTCTTTAATAATAATAATAATAATAATAATAATAATAATAATAATAATAATAAAGTTGGAAGGGACCTTGGAGGTCATCTAGTCCAACCCCTTGCTCAGGCAGGTAACCCTACACCATTTTGGAGAAATGGCTGTCCAGTTTCTTCTTAAAAACTTCCAGTATTGGAGCATTCACCGCTTCTGGAGGCAGGTTGTTCCACTGGTTAATTGTTCTAACTGTCAGGAAGTTTCTCCTTAGTTCTAGGTTGCTTCTCTCTTTGGTTAGTTTCCATCCATTGCTTCTTGTCCTGCCTTCAGGCGCTTTGGAAAATAGCTTGACTCCCTCTTCTTTATGGCAGCCCCTGAGATATTGGAACACTGCTATCGTGTCCCCCCTCGTCCTTCTCGTCATTAAACTAGACATACCCAATTCCAGCAACCATTCCTTATATGTTTTAGCCTCCAGTCCCCTAATCATCTTTGTTGCTCTTCTCTGTACTCTTTCTAGAGTCTCAACATCATTTTTACATCGTGGTGACCAAAACTGGATGCAGTATTCCAAGTGTGGTCTTACCACACTTTCAGGGGATGTCTTATTTACAGTGGTGAGTATGTGGGGGTCAGGCTTGGCCTCTGCATGGGGTGGAGACACAGAGCTTTGAAGCTCTGCAGCAGCAATTGCGCCAACCTCAGAGCATTGGGGCGGACCAACTAAAAGTATGAGAGAGTTTGAGAGGGGGAGCGCGTGTGCCAGGCCAGTCCCTACAGCCCTGGGGCTGCCATGCTGGGCAGCAGCAGGAAGGGTGCCAAGGCCTGGGTGGCCTTTGCCCTGTGGATGCTGGGGGGATGCCTTCCTGGCCTGACCCGGCCCACCCAAGAGATGGGGAGTGGGGAGGTGGCAGCCCCAGGGCCAAAGCCCCAGCAGAGCCCTGAGGGGGGGTATCAAAGAGGGTGCTGAAATGGCAGGCATCCTGCCTGCAGCACCCATGCCAACTGCCCCTTCCCCACCAGAATGCCACTGCTTTTCAAGTCCGTCGTGTTTCTCTGCCACCACATGCAGGGAAACAAAAGAAGTTTATGGGACTAAAAAAAAAAAATTCAGTCAGACCTTCCAACTTCACGAGATCTTTTTTTTTCCACGAGAAGTTAGAAAGTCTGATTGAACTTTTTTTTTAGTCTCACAAACTTTTAGTCCCACAAAAGGTTTCCTTGCATGTGGCGGCAGAGAAATGAGATGGAGAAATGCAGTGGAGAAGTGCAACAGAACTCAAAAGCAGGTTAGCAAAGAAATGCTTTGGGGAAGCGAGGGTATCTGGATGGTGGTGGGGCAAGCTCTCCAGCTCCATGGTGGTGGAAAAACACAATGAAGCTAGAAAGCAGGTGGCAAGCTAACCCCCCCCCCCAAGAGCGTCAGATGCTGAAATGGGTCTGTGTCTCTCCAGCAGCTACCCCGGCCCACTGGAGGGAAGTTCGGCATCTAATGAAATGTGGCAGCTTTCCCGCTCTGATGGAGAAGGGGCAGCCAGCATCAGCAATGCAGGCAGGATGCCCATTTGCTTCAGCTCCCTCCCTGACCCTCCGGGGCTCCACCTGCTACTTCAGTAGCTGTGTGGGCAGAGTTACAAAGAGGGCCAGGGGACCAAACCACCAGCTATCTGGCTCGGAAGGGGAGTGAAAGGAAAGAGATAGGTGGGTAGGCGGGGCTTAACTAGGGTTTATTTTTGGGGTAGGGCTTATATTAGGCCTCCCCCCCAAAATCAAGCTAGTGCTTACTTTTGGGATAGATCTTATTTTCGGGGATATACAGTAGATCTGTCCATAAAGTCACTAAGAATCAAGGTTGAACAGAACAAATCTTTTGTCCTTTTTTGCATAGATACACACACATACAATCAATATGAGATATAAAAAGTGGGACAGCTGAAAGGTAGCACTTTCTAGGTGATTATAGAGGCAAAGTTTGTAAAAGGGTAATTATTTGCTCCTCGTATTTCTTTTACAGAAGGACTGAGGCTCTAACTCATTAAGTAAGGATGCTAAAATTCCAAAAAGGATGCTAAAAAGCAGCATCTTGTTCATTCTATACACACACACACACACACACACACACTGCCAAGCCTTCCTTCCTCTCAAATGATGTGGAAGCAAAATATATTTCCCAATGTGGAAAAAAAAAACTACTTAAGGTGATAATATTCCAACACTTCCATATGCCTTATAGCCACCTTGTTATTACTTTTTTTATATATAACAGAAGCATGATGAGACAAAATGAAGTCATTCTCTGCTCATTAAACTTTCAGAAATGATTTCAGAGGACGTTCCCAGCCTGCACTGCGGTTTCTTCCATTTGCAAAGCAGCAAAATAATGGAATCATATTAGAATTCATTGTGTATCCTATGCTCAACATTTAATGTACATCCCTATTCAGATTGAAAACACTTTAAAATAAAGGAGTAAAAAAAATTAAAACAGGGGAAACATGTTCGACTGACATGTTCATCTGCTGGACTGATCATTTCAAATCAGGCACAAAAATTCAGTCTACCCACTACCTTCTTCAATCCCTCATTTTCCAAATCATTCAAAAGTCATTAGGCTGTCCATGCTGTTTCTTGGCAATAACAAGAAATGAATGCATTCTCCTCTCTACGATATCCAGTACCTCCATCCAGTATTTCCCTTTTCATATTTTCTGAGCCTTTTGTTGCTCAGATCACTGCCTGTTGCTTTTCAATTGTACATACTAACATTTTGCTTGTAGCGCACACACAAACAATGTTAATAGGAGTCTATGTTTAATCAAACAATTGTAATTTTATTAATAAATTTTGCCCTTGCCAATGATTTAGCACAAATGTAGGGGTTTTCTTTCATATTTAGCTCAAGGCAGTGGTGGAATTCAAATACCTGAACAATTGGTTCTTTTATTCGATGCAGGCCTGGGCCTCCGAGGCCTAGAACGGACTTCTGGAGGTGGCATCTATGCACTTACAGTGGGCCATTCTAGGCCTGGGAGGTCTCACAGGCCTAGAATGGACTTCCAGAAGTGGCATCCATGTAGCTGGTTCTCCAAATGAAGCAAAATTTAGCTACTGGTTCCTCTGAACCGGTGCGAACAAGATGAATCCCATCATTGGCTCAAGGATTAAGAAATCACAGATGCCCTACAAGCTCCCACCCTTTGCACATACACACATATTCTTCCTATATGAAAGGAAACATCTTTTTTACTTGGGCTGTATATAAAATAACTACAATAAAAATGTTTGTTTTGGCTTACATTGCAATGGAACAGAGCCCAAAATATCTCAAATATTCTGTCAGACAGAAAAATTATAATTTGAAACAAGCCACTTATTCCTTTATTTTTATTACCATTATGGCAACTGCCAACTATTGAAAGATAAATTAGAGAAATGGATGGTTTTTGATGAAAAATTTTTTTTTAAAGAAAAAGCCTATGGCAAACAGTGAAAGTAACCATTTAATGTACTTTTAACATCCTAGCTGACATGCATAGTTACAGCCAAACAAAAACGAAGAACAACAGTACTAGATTTGCTTCAACATAGCTGGTGAGCTAAATACACAGCAAAATATTTGAGGGTGAAGGTTCTTTTTCCAAAAACGAACTTCATCCTCATCCTACACCCGAGCTACAGATATTTGCCACTATTGCAAAAAAAAAAATAAAAATAAAAATAAATCTCTGCCTGAAATGACGAACAAACCAACATAACCAATATATCTGCTTAACTGATTTTTCTCTCAACCCTCCCTCCCAGCATCCTCCCCTTAATTAGCTACAGCTAATGACCGCAGAATCTCTGCCCACTGTTTCATTGCCTGATCTGTTTCTGTTTTGAAGAATTTAAAAGAACATCTACTGATCCTAGGTCATCAAAACACATAAAATAATGAAACAAGTCACCTCCATTTGTCCAAAGTTCAGGGACAAGGACAAAATGTATTTTGAGCGCAGGATTAGAAGTTCCGAAGACATAAAGATGGAGATATGGAGATGAAGGGGGGGAGGAAACAGGGGCAGCACACACTATACGACTTCTAAATTACCATAATTTAGGCAGGGGGTACTGACTCTAAAATATGTTACTAATAAATCTCCAATAAAATTGATTATGTTGTTTGAAAGAGGGGAAGCAAAACAAAACAAAACAGGCAGGCTCACATGTTGATAACCAACACGTATCAATAATCCTTTGTCTTCTACCAGGATTGCATAATAAATCTCTTAACTAGTTCCTATGCCAGAAAAATGTACAAATCTTGAAATCTTTATAGATTCCAAATAGTGAGTATGTGGCCAAGAAGAAGATATGTGTCATTTAATCCAGAGAAACCAGCCCACTGTTAAAGTAACAATCCGGTTGAGGTCAATGGACAGTATAGCAATAACGAAAGATGAACAAACCATATGAGTCATATTCTAATTCCTGAGGTGTACAGTAACTTGAATAGCAAGTTGAATGAACATTCTCTAAACATTCTCCAAAGTGTCTAAAATACATAAAGTATTTGACTCTCAGTGGGATATTCCAGATTATTAACTTAGAGGTCATGTAAATAATTATTAATTTCATCAATTTCTTTTAACTTCATATTCAAAGGTGTTACTGGGCTAGGAACCACAGTTAATTCCTTCAAAAACTCCAACCATTAATGAAAAATGATCAGCAGGGATCATCTGAAAAACCACACACCATGACATAAACTAAACCCATTTGCCGGTTTCCGCTTTTAATTTTGCCAAAATTTTAAGAATTCCTTCTTTAGAACTGAATTGATCCAGAGGGGACCAGTTTGTGCGAAGACCAGTTTTTTTGCTTATCAAATGCATAAGGCCACCCATCTGTTTGTGTGCCAAACATACAATATAAAACGTCACCAATAATTGAAATGACCATCTTTTTGGGAGAAAAAAATAAAGGACAAACCTGGAAAAGGGACCAATCTGAAAGAGATTCACAAGGCTAAAATATTTTATGTTTATAATTGTACAAAGGAAAATTCAAGAGCAAAACCAAGAAAACCAATTAATTGAATTACATTAATTTTTATTTTATTTTTATTTATTTTAGAAGATTTGTATTGCCGCCTGCTTGCACATGGTGACTCAAGGTGGCTTACATAACTAAAAACACCCTATAAAAAACTAAAGATCACTCCAGTGACCACACACATTAAACAAGCCATTTCCTGGGCTCCATCCCACTCTGGGTTCCCAGGCCCGCTGGCAGAACCAGAAAGGCTGGTATCCCCTTGGGCCTCCCTGTCTGTTGCTTTGGATGCACGACAGCTGCTTTAGAAGAACAGCACAGAGGTAGGAAGCAGCACCAGCCGCAAAGTCTGGCTCATCCCAATGAACTTGCCAGGGAGGAATATTCCTCCAGATGTGAAGGATGGCAGATGCAGCAGGAAAAGGAGGGGTGCTCCTGGTGTGGCTTCTGCTGGTTGTGATCAGCAACAGAGGTCAGAGATGAAGACACTATTTCATTCTCCAAGGATCTGCTCCCAGGGAGATGCCCAGCACAATCTTGGCCTCTCCCCTTTCTGGTACCATGATATCCCCCCCCCATGCTTCCCAAAGGAGATGGGCCAGGTTTCTTCCCAAGATTGGCCAGTTTCTGCCCATAACAATAGGCGAGGCTTATGCTCAACTCTTAAAGTTGATTTAAAGCTCCAAGTCTCCATGCTTCCCCATTAAATATAACTGAAAAACACCAAATGGAATTTGTGGGGAGGGGAGAGTTATGATGGAGTGTTATTGTTTATCTAATAATATTTTAGCCTGTTTTCTATTAAAAGTAATCTCAAAGGAAACAAAATTTGCAGGAATTGTAGCCTCTTATGAGAAAGCCTCTTACATGCCAAACTGAAGATAAAAACATGTGGCTTTTTTACCCCCTTCAAGAACTGCCAATTTTTATTTTTATTTTTCAAGTTCTTGGCAGAATTAGACATAATGTTCAAGCATGGTCGCCTCTTCTGAAAAGATAATGCTTGCCAAGTTTCAGATGATTACGTTCAAGGGTTTTAATGTTGTTATTCAACCACAACTATAACAAATATTGGTGTTCTGGTTAATGAAAAATATTGCTGGTTTAAACAGCCAAAGTGAAATGACTGTTTCACAGTTCAGTTTTGCAGCGTTTTTTAATTGAATAAATTTATGTTTAATGGCATACTGTGATACTCTTGACTGTTTTCTGTGATGTTCTTGTGACTCATGAGAGGCTTTTGTGCTAATAAATTATAAGGCTTAAAGCTGCGGCTCTTGGGCCAACTTGTTCCGATGAAGACTTCATGCCAATTTAAGCATGAAACCCCACTGTAAGACTTTCCTGAAGTGCCCAAGGTTGCACTGTTTCAAGACAATAGAGAATGCGATCCTAACAATGGATGGAAACTGACTACCTTAAGTGAATTGAATAGACAAATAACAAAGATAGGTACTTATTTTACTTTATGCTCTCTCAGCACATCACTAAACGTCTCTTAAACCCTTGAACGTTCTATTTAATTCATAGGAGATGTCATTAACGTTCCTCCTGATCTTTGGAGTGACTTGAAAGTTTTAGGAAAAACAGGGGTGGGGGGAAAGCCCTTCAGAAAACAGCAGTTCATCAAGGCTGCTGGGATCCATTGAGAATCAACCAATAACACTCCCACTCCCTTTCAAGCCCTGAATTGCAGTCGTAGGGTATGGAAATGAAACAAAATCTATAAAGAGGATGGGGAGAAGAGAATTTTAATTAAAAAGGAAAAGAACAGTTCTTGCTGAGAGGTAGGAAGTAGGACACTTTTTCAGATGAACCAGAAAAATCTTGGTTCAGTGTGATTCATTTATATCCAAGTAATTTTAATAATGTCTGAGCCAGCAGTCAAAAATGACCTTGAAATGAGATAGACCAAGAACAGAGAATTAAATGCATATGAAATACAAATCTATGCATGGGTTTCCCCCAGTTAACATGCAATGCAGAGCAGCTAACATTCGGATAAGTGCTCATTTCTGTTCACCCCAGAGGTGGGCTGGTAAATATTGTGGCCCAAGACCCAAGATTCTGAATCCAGCAGCTCTGAAGAAGCTGCTCCAACTGAATTGTGGAATGTCAGCCTCATGAGACATCAAGTTAGAGATCACCTGAAGTTTATAAAACACTGACACTATTAGAATAACTAGAGCTGGCAGACAATGAGGTAAGGCCTCCAGTGTCTTGGACTTGGTGAGGGGAGAGAAAAGCAGAGCAAAGGTGTTCAGTGAGGTTTCTTGCCAAGCATTAAATATAGCTGGTTGCAACCTGGTTTAAGAGGCAGCAATGACCCATTTTTTTCCATTGAAAACAACTATCTTATCTCCTGTTTTGGCATATAATTCCTGCAAAATCCACATGTATAAAAAATGCTAAAACTCTCACCTTTGGATTGGTTGACAAACCTGGTATGGCTCTCTCAACTTTGGACTGGATTTTGACTTCTCTTCTATGTATTCCTACTTAAAGCAAAACTACCAAGGCAAGCTTCCTTTCCAAGAGACTCTGTTTTGATTTATATATGTTTCCTTGTCTGCCTCTATATATCTGCCTTGAGTAAATTATTATTTTATTGTGGTGATACTTCTAATGATGTAGGAGAAAAACAGACAGAACCTGGGGGTAGAGTCAAAAGAGGACTCAGCCTAGGATCGTTACATGTCCACAAGTGAGCCAATACCAGCCCCATTGGATCCTGTTAATTATCTAACACAGTGGTTCTCAACCTGTGGGTCGGGACCCCATTTGGGGTCGAACGACCATTTCATGGGGGTCGCCAAACCATGCTGTCCGCCATTTTTTTCCCTTTTCCCTAGCTGTCCTACTCCCTCTTATTGGTGGCCACACCCACTTGGGGGTCACCACAACATGGGGAACTGTATTATGGGGTCATGGCATTAGAAAGTTTGAGAACCACTGATCTAACACCAATTTAGTGCTGTCTGTTAGTTGGCCAGATTCTTGTGTAAACGTTTGAGTAATACATCTTCTGAACTGGAACTTACATGTGATTCTGATTCTTCATCCCTGACAAATTTCATCAGTTCAATCTTGATCCATAATTAATTCTCCACCAATATATAGCCATTTTGACACCCCTTAGAAGTAAGAACCACCTAGAATGCAGGACCAGTCTAGTTGGTTCTAGGTTATACTTTGAAATAAAGATGTTGTATGGATTAAATAATGGGCTGAAGATATTTTTTCAGTTCCAAGAGGAAAGAGGAATAATAAGTTGCAAGGTTTATAACTGCTGAAAAGGTCAGAAATCATTTATTTTTTTCTTGTTTAATTATATTTCTTTTTATAGTGTTTTGCTTTTTTGTACTTTTCCTTTTTCTCTTTACGTTTGCTCTCTCTTTAGAAATATTTAATAAAAATTATTAAGTATTTGTAGAAGGTTTGCTTGCTTAACATAAATATATAACAGTGATGGTGAACCTTTTAGAGACCGAGTGCCCAAACTGCAACCCAAAACCCACTTATGTATCGTCGGGTGCTGGGTGGGTGTGGCCCATTGGGTGGGTGTGGCCAATTGGGTGGGTGTGGCCCATTGGGTGGGCGTGACTATGGTGGTAACGGTAGACTGGGTGGGACTAAAAAGTTCAATCAATTCCAACTTTGCAAGATCTTTCTTTTCCCGCGAGAAGTTGAAATTGACTGATTGAACCTTTTTTTTGTTTTTGCACACAGCAGTGGAGGCCTAAAGCGAAAAGGTTTTATAAAACCCAGCTTAAGATCTAGGACTGGGGCAACGGCGCCCCAGAGGATTCTGAGTGCCGCCTCTGGCACCCATGCCATAGGTTCGCCACCACTGATATATAACAACCTAAGTATATAATCCCTCTTTCCATTCAATCTAAATCCCCCTCTCTTAAAATTAAGCATTACAATAAAAAATGAAAGCTTTTAAACATTACTAGAAATAATAACCACTTATTTAGATATTCAAAAGTAGAGATGTAAATATTAGAAACTAATCCATTACATCATTAAACATTTCCAAAATACAACCATTAACCATCACCAAAGATAGCAACTCTTTATTTAACCATAACTGAATAGTCCAGTTTTCAACTTTTTTTGCCTTCTTCCTCCCTACTATCCTTAAGTCCCATAGATAAAATTTTAACTCATGTTTTTTCCTAATATTTTTGCCTCTTCTGATGAAGTTCTTATAATCTTTATCCAAGTCCTCTTGCCATTTCCATGAAATAGTTCCAGTAAGTCTCTTCATATTTCATTTTGAAAGGGTAGTCCACTCTTTGGATACATAATTTGTATACCCTTTTTGATTTTTAAATGATCATCCAATTCCACTTGTAATATCCAGTATTTCCATCTCTTTTAAGTTCACCTTAAAATACATTTTAGTTACCTTCAAAGGAGTTTGTACATCTTCTGTAGCAACTGTTAGTTCCAGGAAAGAACTAAAAAGCTGAAGCACTTCACCACTCACAGATCAAATCTTTCCTTTAAAGTGGCCATCACGTGCTTCAGTAATTGATCTTCAAAATGTTGTTTTGCATTCAAAATGTAAACAAAACAGAATTTTTCCCACACCAAGGGATTTTTCTAATTAATTTCAAGTCTTTCTTTAAATCAGTTTCACAAAACCGTAGCATTTAAATTCTTTAGGGACAACCCTAAAATCACTCCTTTGCTGTATATTGTAAACAATTAAAAAAGAGGGGGGAAAAATAAAGATCTCACAGAGCTGAAAAGACATAATGTCTTTTCTTTTTAAATATATTGAATGAAAACTCATCCAGCAACTTGTAGGCTTACAGTTCGAAAGGTTTTTCCATCTTAAAGAAGCAATAAAAAAGAAAACTCCAAGGTGATTAAAATCATGAAGGCTGGTGAAAGGCTGCATTTATGGCTCAAAGCACAATGGAACTGCTTGCAAGCAGCTGCAAAAACATCAATTTCTGCAGTCTATTTACAAAACCAACTTTAGAGTATATATGGGCAATCTCCTGGTTTCTCTTTATTCTGGAGAGAGTTTCAGCAGTCTGGATCGTGCAACCAGTTCTCTTTTTGACTCTCCCAATGGAGAAAAATGTAGGCGTTGGCTTGCCTCTTATCACCGGAAGTACTTTTTTTCAAATTGTTAAAGAAGCTACATTGTTTGCAAGCTTGGAAGACACTATGGGCTATCTCCTCATTAAAGCACACATTCAGGTAGACCTTGCTTAATGACTGACCTGTTTAGCAACTGTCTGAAGTTACAACTGTCCTGAAAAAAATAACTTTATGACCAACCTTACATTTGCGAATATCACAGCATCCTCACAGTCATGTGATTGAAATTAGGATGTTTTGCATCTAGAGGGTATTTATGACCATTGCAGGGTCCTTCAGATACATAAATGCCATTTGCATGCTTCAGAGCTAGCTTCTGGAAAGCAGAGTCAATGGACAAGTATCTGTAAAAATTACAAGTCACAGTCATGTGATGTCTTGCTTAATGACCTGAGGGTGATTTAATGCTTAGCAATTGCATTACTTAGCAATAAATTGCTGGTCCCAATCATGGTCGTTAAGTGAGGCTACTTGTACAGCCACTTTCCTTTTTTCCTTCCTACAAAGTAGAAGTCATTTCTGCAGCTACTACAAGAAGCTTTTAGTAGTTGATACACACTACAAAATGTGTAGTGTGTGTCTGTGTATATGTGTTATATTTTCAAATTGCAAATGACATAATATGCATCAGATGAAAACTATGAAATATTAACAAAGCTTTCTGGGAAGCAGGCTCATAATACTTTGTTTTATCAATTTTGCCTCTGTAGAACTTTCTATAAGCATGAAAAAGTTCATTTTGCAGATGTGACTAATATACATTTTTGCTCATGTATCTCTAAACTTGGATCATAGGACTAACAAGCACAGGCTACTGTTAAGCCCCACGGGGCTTGCCATTCACAAGTGGGGGGGTGACTTGGGACACAGCCTGCAGTCGCCAGACGCTGCCCTGACGCCGGACGCTGCCTTGACTCCAGCCAGTCATCAGCCCCGTCCCAGCCACTGGAACGGGCCCGCAGGACACCAGTACGGCCCTTCCCCCCACCATTCCCAATTCGGCGGCCTACCATTCCTGGGCCGGAGGGGCCTGGCCGGTGGTTGGGGGGTCACGGCCCGCCGCCTACTAGCGCAGCCAAGTGCTGGGGGGTGGCTGGGTGCTGCTGGGCCTTGCCAACGGTTGGAGGATCCCACAGCTGCTGGTGGAGCCGCCAAGCTGTGGGAGGGCAGCCGTTCACCACCGAGCCTCAAAGGACACCGCCATTGGCTGCTGGAAGCCGCGGGAGACCGTTGGAGCCCGCGGCCGTCAATGGAGCAGCCAAATGACGAGGCCAGCCACTGCTTGTTGCGGAGAGCTGCAGGAGGCCTCCGGTGACCGGGGGAAGGCTGTTGACTGCCGGCCAGGACCGCGGAGGCCTGAAAGAGGCTGGAGGCAGGGACAATGTGGTGCCAGCAGAAGGGCCTAACCTGGGTGGCTGGACAGAGGATCAGCAGGGCGGAGCCAATCCAGGGGAAAGGCGTGACCGGACAGAAGGGACCTTTATGACCATTGGGCAGATGGTGGTTAGCAGTTGGGGGTGGGGTTTTGAGGCGTGGCACAGTTATATGAAACACTGGGAGCAATCCACTCCCAGTGCTGACTTTTTGTTTGCTAAGGAATAAACCTTATTTGCACCTCGTACCTGTGTTCCTTGATTCTGTTAACGGACGGGCGTGAGATCTGGACTTCCAATTAGTTCTACCAAATATGTTACAAGAACTATGAAAAGACACCAGGGAAAGAGAGCAGCCCCGAATAATGAATCAGACATGGAATAGCACACACACATAGCAATCAATAATGAAAATAAGTGTCAACAACACATGGAAGGGCAAATTTATATTTTGCTTTTTAGTGGTGTCACTACCATCCCAAGTAAAACTGGAGATAAATATAAAAATGCCTATTTAATAGACAAAGTGGGGAGAGGATAAAGGTGCCATCCAATTATCTGTGTGCTGGTTATAGCTACAAACTTCCAAGTAGCTTTTAGCTAGAGATGATGGAAATTGTAGACTAGTGTAGCTTTTCTTTTAACATTCCGAAAATCTTTCTTAGTGTTTTATAGATAGGTTCAAATAATATTGCATATGTAAGATTGATAAGCATATGTGTAGAAATGTTTGTGTCTGAATGTGTACAAGGGTTGCATTAGAAATTACATCTGTATGAAAAATACTTTTATAAAAGTATGAAATAAAAATGTAACAAATACCTGCATATTTGGAATTATCATACCGAGCTACAAAAAAGCTAGGCAAAACTAAACATAAGAGTCAATTAAATAAAGCATTTCTGCTTTATTTTTATAACTTTTATAAAGTTATAAAACACTTTTCAGATTGTGCAAAGCATGATATATTTAACTATGGCTTGCCAAACAAAAGTACGGTTGGCAGGATTCTTTCAAAACCAAAGAAACCACAATATGGTTTAATGTGATGTGCAAATCTAAGCACTATGAGCTTGAGTAAATCTACTGTATATGTATAGCCAAATTGATTTATAATACATAAGTGAACAGTTACTAAGCAATTGCCTCCCAAATTATACAACAAGTCATTTTATACAATAGAAATAAGTCAAGAAGGCAATACATGTTTAAAGCTCTAGTTAAAAGTTTATAAAAGGTTAATATCAACCAGGAACCCAACTAAGGAGGTAATTGGCCAACAGGGACATTGAAGTTATATTAAGAGGGCAGGTAAATACAAGAAGCCTAATAAGTTCTTTGCTTCCATCTTCACTGCTGACTTTATAAGGTACATGCCTGTTCCTGAGTTGGATTTTTCAGGAAGGGAATCTGCTGAGCAGAGATGAAAAGAAGTAACAAGAAATAAAGTTACATTGCTAACAGGCAAGTTAAAAATGAATAAATCCCTGAGTGCTGAGAATACTCACCATAGGCTTCTTAAAGAAGTCAAACGTGAAACTACTAATCTTTTAACAAAAATATGAAATTCCTCTTTCAGATCAGTGCCTGTTCTAAGGACTGGAGAGCAGCAAATGTAATTCTAGTTTTTTTAAAAGGAATTTCAAATTTCATATGTAGAGCAATGAGATCTGAGCTCACAATGACTAATAACAAAAGGGTTCTTAGACTCACAGTGGATAGCTAAATAAAAATGTTAACCCCGTGTGCAGCTATTATAAAAAGGCAAATGTTATGCTTGGAATGATTAGGAAAGGAGCAGAAAATAAAACTGCCTGCGCAGTTTTATTCAGATCAATTTATGGTATGGCTGCAGCTGTAATGCTATGTACCTTTCTGGTCACAGCAGTTCAAAAAGGACAGATACAGCTGCATGACAGCAGCATTTCCATGAGGCAGAATATATAATATGATTCCCCCCCCTTTTTTTGTTTTGTTTTTAGGAAGAGTATTTCCATTTTGGTAGACATAAGTCTGTAAACTATTTATAAAGCTTCAATCACACAGTAACTAAGTCCAAATTGTCAAAAAAATGTATACATACATACATACATACATACATACATACATATATACATACATACATACATATGACCAATGGGGAGAAAAACTGTCTGCACCAGCAATTTCTGATCACAGAGTTCGTAAGGGGTAGAAAAGGCAGATACGACAACTGCACACAATTTGAAGTATCATAATCATATCTTTGACACATCTAGAGCAAAACCTTATGCATTCACATAGAACACTGTCCTCGTTTCCCAATTTTACTATAAACTTTAATATTTAAGCGTGACATTTCTTGTATCAAATCAATGTCTTAAGTATTACATTTAAGAACCAGTAGGTAATACGGTAAAATAATAACATTTAGGAATTGAATTGTCTGTCATGAGGGAGCCTATTGCATTTCTCTCGGATTCAATTTGGTGGTATAGAATATTCATTGACCTGTTATTGCTGCCATTATCCTGTCATGGTCTCTGCTCAAAAACTAGGATTTGACTATAATGAGCCCTTCAGGAGAAACAAAGCAAAGAGAAAAGTTGACTCAGTAAGAGGACAGGGGATATTATTTCATTCAGTCATTCCTGTATCTTTCCCTGCACTTTGGTAAACCAGCAGCAAAAAATATGGCATCAGTCTCTCTCTCTGTCTCTCTGTCTGTCCGCCCCTCCCTCCCTCCCCCCCTCTCTCTCTTACACACACACAGAGATGTAGCATAATTTAAAAATCCAAGGACATATATCAGGAGTTCCCAATCCCTGGTCTGTGGACCAGCACTGGGCCGCGGCGTGCCAGAAATTGGGCCCAGAAACAAACAAAGCCCTATCTGTGGGATGCAAGCAGTACATGAAATCATGCCCCCTCCAGACCACAGAAAAATCTCTCTTCACAAAACTGGTCCCTGGTGCCCAAAAGGTTTGGGGCCACTGACATATACCATTATATATTTCAGCTATCACTTTCTTTTCTGGGGTATACCCTTTATTTTTCAAACTTTGGCTTATGACCAAAGTTGCCATACAATATTGGGAATATCAAAGATGTAGTCGAACTTTCTGAACAGTGCAGATTCTATTATGGGAAGTAAATCTGCTTCATCACCAACTATGTACTGTACGACATGGTGCAAAATATTCAAGAGGAACTAACCATTTTTTGAAGGCCTAGAGAATTAACTACAGAAAAAAAAATACACACTATGCTAGGAACCTTCTACTATACCCTGACTATCTGTATATATGCATCTCCAGCTTGCAAAGAAAAATGGCAGGGAATGCTTTTTAAAACACAAAGCAGCTGCATTTAAAAAGCATTCATTTGTTAAGCTTGGTTTAATATTATCTGTTTAGTATATTGCTCATTGAAGAATCATAGGAAAGACAAATCTAAGGAAACTACTAATAATGCCAGAAAACTATGAGAGGCATTTGTGGTTTAAAAGCTTAAAACAAAAGAAAAATAAATAAAAATAGGAAAATAAAAAGCCATTCAGCAGTTGGCAGCAATTGACTTCAATCGGTTTTTCAAGAAATCATTCTACTTTTGTGTTTTTCTCCAAAGCGTCTATTAATTGGATTCCATCATTGAATCTGTCTTTTTTCTATGGTACTTACTTTAGGTCAAAAAAGCCCACTCAGTTGTGGATTTTTTGGGTAAAAGTTTTTTCCGCTATTCCCTTTAGAGTACTGCTTTGTCTTTATATGTACAAGATTTCCTGTGAGCTTCAACAGTTATCATTTCTAAAATTGGAAGAGCCTTCGTCTCTCTACTAGATTGAGCGGATCTTCATCCTCTGCATAGTAACCTCTTATGGTTTCATATTTTAATTCTCTTCTTTAGATCATTACGTGTAATGGAATGTGTGGATGACCTTGGAGGATGAGGTGAAGATATATTGGCTAAGAAACAGCCAGAAAAGAGAGGCAGGAGCCCCCTCTGGTTTAACAGCCAGAGGAAAGAATTTAGGAAGGACCCAATCTAATGGATTAGGAGGCTAAAAATGGAAGCAAGAAATTTGAACCGCCTGACTTGCAAGATTCTTTTAATGCAGCCTTACTTTACAGTGAAATAGAATCAGCTCTCGTCTAATCATATTTCTTGTATGGTTTACCCGGAAGGGCTGATACTTGGTCTCACTGTGCTGTACTCCCAACAAAGATCTTTGTAAAGGAATTTAGAGCTAATCTTGGAGAGGATATGAGAAAATCATTGTGAGGAAGGAAGGAAGGAAGGAAGGAAGGAAGGAAGGAAGGAAGGAAGGAAGGAAGGAAGGAAGGAAGGAAGGAAGGACTTGTTCAATCTTTTATGTTGTCTGATTATTCTTTGCCTTCCATTACAACAGGTATATATTATAAGAATGGAAGGACTGGAAGCAACCAAAAGACTAACAATTTGAGATATCTAGTTGCTACTTTGTTAGCCAGAAGGAAAAAAAATGATTCAGAAGAGGTCATGCTTCTTCCTAGCACTTAGCACTTACACTTATACAGTATACTGTATAAGCCCTCTCTAAGCGGTTTACAGAGTAAACATATTGCTCCCCAACAATCTGGGACCTCATTTTATGACCTCGGAACAATAGAAGGCTGAGTCAACTTTGAGCCAGTAAGACTCGTACAGCCAAAGTGCAGACAGCCAGCAATCAGCAGAAGTAGCCTGCAGTACTGCTTTCTAACCACTGCACCACCAGGACTGCATATTTCTCCAAGTTCCCCCTTAATAACTCCTTCCTTCCTTCCTTCCTTCCTTCCTTCCTTCCTTCCTTCCTTCCTTCCTTCCTTCCTTCCTTCCTTCCTTCCTTCCTCACAATGGCTCATATCTTCTCCAAGATCAGCTCTAAATTCCTTTACAACAGTGGTTCTCAATCTTTTTAATGCCGCGACCCCCAACTGGTCATAAGTCGAGGACTACTCAACTGGTCATAAGTCGAGGATTATTCAACTGGTGCAGCACCGTTTGCAGAATGGGACTTTTGGCAGGCTCAGCAGGGCAGAGACAGCCTGGACAATTCCTATTGGCTTTTGAAAGCCAATAAAATTAGACTATATTTAAGAGAGTCTATTCTATTGGCTTTCAAAAGCCAATAGAATAAAAGGGAGTAGCACAGCTAAGGAAAAGGGGGAAAAAATGGCGGACTGCGTTGTTTGGCGACCCCTGTGAAATGGTCATTCGACCCCAAATGGGGTCCCGACCCACAGGTTGAGAACCACTGCTTTACAAAGTATACTGAAAAAGGAAAGCTGCTGTTCATTCTAGGAGGTGGAACAGATGGGATTCTGAGGCAGGTGTCTCTGTGACAGATTATGGACTGATTCTTTCTCATTTGATTGTGAAACAGACTCAGCCAACAAAAGTAGCTCTTTATTCTTCGCTTGTTAACCTTAAGCTGGCTTTTGATCCTATTTCCAGAGAATTTATCTCCAAGAAATGAAAGCTTCTTCCACTGATAGATACCGGTAGTTACCCATGCTAGTACATGTACTATATAAAGATACCAGTTAGAGAATGAGATGTACTACAGCCAGGCATCTCTCAGACATAACAATAACCAGCAAGTAGTTTTAAATAAAGGTGAATTCTGACACCATTACTCTTTAATTACTACATCAATACAATGACTAGAAATGGGAGAGTTTCGTCCCATCAAACTGGACAAAATACTTTATCTATACTGCTTTATGCAAACAATGCAGTCCTACCAAAAATGCTAATAGAACTCAAAGGGGCCATGGAAACTTTGGTCCATTTCTGTAAAAAATTGTAATTACTGACCAATAATGAAAAAAACAAAGGGCATGCATTTTGCGTTTTTTTTAAAAAAAAATGCATTGCATTCTTGAAGGACATAATATAGGTTTCTAGCTTGTAAATACATGGGCTTTGTGTTGCACTACTCTGCAAAGCATCACATGGAGACTCTTCAGGTTGCTTTTCATGGCTACAGGAGTTCAGCAGCAACTCTTTCTTTCTTCTTCTTCTTTAGAGATGCCCAATATATACCAGCTTTCCTCAATCTTTTTGAATCGTTTGAATTATGAACCTAGAGATGGTTATTTAGGGTACCAGGGACTGCTTGTAGACTTGGTCAATATAAAAAAATAAATGGATAAAATAAAAACTGCTTGCTTTAGGCAATTACTAATTAACCAAAACTCCTGTTCTTTAAGCATGTGATACAAACATGCTATGAACTATGAAAAATTATAATGCTTAGCCAGGACATATGGAAGTAGAAAGAGACTAGGAAAGATAAACATATATGGATGAAATCAGATGGATTATTGGAATGTTCTTGGTAGATTTACAAGATATAATAAAGGTGAAGAGGACCAAAAATATCAGAATAGAGCAGGAAGGGAATTTGGAAGTCTTTCAGTCCAACCCCCTGTTCAAGCAGGAGAGCCTATACCATTTCAGACAAGTGGCTGTCCAATCTCTTCTTAAAAACTTCCAGTGATGGAACACACACGATTTCTGAGGGCAAGCTGTTCCACTGGCTAATTGTCCTCACTGTTAGGAAGTTTCTCCTTAATTCCAGGTTGCTTCTCTCCTTGGTCAGTTTCTATCCATTGTTGGAAACTAATATAGAGACATGTAATTATGTCTATACAGGTACCAGAAGCTGAGCACAATTAACTTCTTCCATTTAGCTTTAGTGATCTGCACTAATTCTATCATTCATAAAAGCTTCCACTTATTTCCAAATAACGTAACAGTCAAAATCCAAAGGCAGAGAAATCTGAATTATATTGCTTATAGTGATAAAGGACACTGTGTTAGTTACACAAAGCACATTCAGGTTTTCCCCCAAGCTACGTTATATAATTGTAACATAGTAACTACTTATATGGACTTGCAGTGCTTTATATAAGAAGTGCATGACTGAACATCCTTATAGAACACATCATATTATTCATTCATTTGATCTATTTGATCTGTCAGAAAAAACATATTTACAAGGATTGCTTAATATTAAGCAAGAGTTAACTAAACAAGTGAAAAGCAAGATAATTAACTTTTATTCTATTGAAAAGAGGCATAAAATCTGGACCTGAAAAGAATTCTCATGGCTAATGTTTATTTTAGTACCAAACAG
Source organism: Crotalus tigris (assembly GCF_016545835.1). Lineage (NCBI taxonomy): Eukaryota > Metazoa > Chordata > Lepidosauria > Squamata > Viperidae > Crotalus > Crotalus tigris. The sequence continues at coordinate 5,129,282 of NW_024100214.1, forward strand.
CAGATAAAAAGATCTGGGAAGAAAGGGGATGATTATAAGGAACAAGGATGGCATGTATGAATTAATTAAATGTGTATACTGTGTGTTGCCTTGAGGCAAACTGTTTGCTCTATTTATAGTTGAAGGGCATGGGGAACGTGTATATTTTGAAAAGATAGAGCAAAAGAAGGGGAATTCAGGCAGTGACTCTGGAAAAGTGTCAAAGTTCATTCATAAAAAGTCAGATGAGTTGACTCCGTGGGCATCATCTTCTAAAGAAATGTGTTTCTGCAGTGGGAACACACTAATTAGCAGAAATAATTAAGCACATTTAGGCAAATGAGGTCAATTGACACAAATGAAATAATTAACATCATTTGGGTAATGTCACTGTTCAAATAACCTAAGTCTCTGTGATGATGAGTGTTCATTTTTGACAGCTTGTCATAAATAACCTCCTCACCATGCACATGTATACATAACCTGAACTAGACTGTTGTTTCTCTATGTCATATAATATATGTGGGTATATGCATAATTCTGTATTTATTTATTTTTGTCATATTTATGTAATGTATATCAGAGGTGGTGAGCCTTTGAGAGCTGAATGCAATGAAATTTCATTTTAATGTATGCCGATTAGTGTACATTCAAAGTGACAATAAAGTTATTATTCTATATTATTCTATTCTATTCTTATTCTCCCTCATCAGTACATTAAAACAGCATTTTGGTTGTGTTACCCCATGCTTCAGGAACAATATTTTTTTTGGGGGGGGGGGAATGGGCATACAGATAGAGTTAGTGAAACTATTCCTGAATTAGTTTAATCAGTTTAAGTAGAACTTTATCCATTGTCGCCCTTTCATTTGAGTTAAATGTCAAGTCTGGCACTGATTTGTCAGAGCAAAGTCTGTAGTCTAATCCACATAATCCCCATTCTCTAAAGTTGTGCAAAGCGCTTTCCTCTTGCTATCTGAGTGAACTTAACTTTTACCCAAATATTAACAAGCAGGAGGTTAGCTGGATCAATGCTATTCTCTTTTAGAAATTAAGCATTTCACTGAAATAACTATACGTTTCACAAAACGTATTTGAATTGCATTTGGTTGTTATAATTATGTATTAGTCCTGCTTCTCGTTTTGCATTTTCCTTTGCAAACCTGTCAATTTCAACTCCTAACCTTCATAAATTGCAACTGAAGGCATGAATATATGTATTACTTTTGAAAAAAAAATGGAATCTAAATTGACAATCAATCAGAGGCTTCCTACACAATTTGGCTAAGTCAAAGTGATTTCGTTCTCCTGGACTCATATAATTAACCTTCAATTCATACACAAACACATAGTTGGATTTCTTACAGTTGAATTGTTAAATTTTACATAAAGGGAGCTAGGGACCCAATCTGCATGATTGCAGTATTAAAAATTCAGTCATAATAACAGTATCTTGTTAAAGTGAATTAGTATCCAAAGACAAATTATGAAACATAACTGATGATGCTATTCTTGTAGTACAGGGAAGAATGGAAAGGGGATGAATAGAACATTAAATCTGAAGTGGGAAATTCCTAATCCATGGAAGAAATTGATGAAAACTCTAGCTGAATGAGAGCAATAAAACTAGATGTTTACAAAACAGAATACAGCTATAATCACTTGTATGAGATGGACAGTTATAGAACTCAAATAAATAAATATAATACTGAACCCCAGGACCATGACAATAATCTTTAAATATATTCATTAATTATATCTCGTTTTGGCTTTATTTTTTATTTCAATTCCATCCCATTCAATTTCATATCAGTAAACCTATTCCTTTTTATTCTTTGATAATATTGCTTTATATATTTTAATATGTTGTTAACTGTCCAGAATCACATTTGGTTACATGTAATTGAGAAAGAAAGAAAGAAAGAAAGAAAGAAAGAAAGAAAGAAAGAAAGAAAGAAAGAAAGAAAGAAAGAAAGAAAGAAAGAAAGAAAGAAAGATGTCTGGGAAGTGATTATATTAACTATATTGATGTTTATTTACATTTCATGGTAAACAAATATTTTATTTGTCCTGGCATTTAAATATAAATACACACACACACACACACACACACAGAGAGAGAGAGAGAGAGAGAGAGAGAGAGAGAGAGAGAGAGAGAGAGAGAGAGAGAGATTGAAATGTGGCTCCTGAAATATTACTCAAAAACCAAATCTTTAGTCACTGAAAAAAAGCACTCCTTTTGTCCTTCTCTTAAAAAAAGGGAAAACAGTGGTTACTTGAATAAAAGAAGCATTTTAGTTGTTTGTAGAGAGCTAGTTAAACGATCTAGTGGAATCCTGAAGTGATTGAACTGTGTATTGGGTCAGATTACAGATTACTTTCACTTGAGGAAAGACAAGGTAAGAAGAAAAACCAAAAACTCTTTCCATTCTTTATCAATTCTAAAGCTAATAATTGTTCGGAGAAGGTGGGCCTGAAAAGATTTAACACTAGGTCTCAATTTTTACTTCACTGAAACATCTCTCCCTAAGATAAGGAAAGAGAGGTTGCTACTGCATAAACATCAGAGGAATAAGTAAGGGTGCTGACAGTTAAGGACAGGATAGTCTGAAACCTTTATCAGATTTAGACATGCTGTCTCCTCTGAGACCGGTGACAACTAATAAAGGAAAAGGACAGAAAAAGGTACTCAAAATATTGATGGATGGGGAGAGAAAGAAAGGCTTGAGGGGAAATTAAAGAACTCTACCTAATGTGCCTGTTCTGAACTTTCTTGTTTCAGTTTTAACTATTTTCTTTCTAAGTGCATAAAACAGTAGATAGAGGGGCCAAGACAAAGTTTTAGTTCTGCTTCTTTACACATCAGTGATAACTCAGTTGTTCTTTTTGATATTTATCTTACTAAAATCTGCTTCTTTGTCATAAATATCTTATCTGAAGCAAAATACAGAATTTGGACATATCACAAGCTTTCCTATTAACATTGGCACTGAAGGCAAATTTGATGTATCAATGTATTGAATTAACTGTGATTAGTAACAATATTTTTTTATTCTAGAAATAGTAATCACAGAGAATTTCAAACAGCTTTTAAGAATGGAAGGAAAGGAGCTTCTTTTACAATAGATCTTTTCCTCTAAACCTTCCAGCTACATTTTAGATGTAGGTTCTATTAATTGGAGTTGAGCAGCTGTAACAAATGTGAATAAATAAAAATATAGAAAGAGGAATTAGTTATCTTCCATATACACACTTCTCATGGACAAAGAAGTACTCTGTCTTCTCTTTAATTAATGTCAAGTGACCCTGAGCAGTAATGGATCCCTAGTGCTAATTTATTCATTTCATTTCATTATTTCATTTCATTACATTTCAATTTGTTTGCTTGTTTGTTTGTTCATCTTTGTTTTTCTATGGCTGTCCATCTTAGTCAATACTCTGGGTGGCTTACAATTCAAAAAATATATTACAATTAAAAATACTAAAAACTTTTTAAAACAGTAAAACAATAAAAACACTAAAACATCCAGACTAATGCCACTAAGAATATTCTAGGTCAAAACAGTGGATTTTCTCAAGAAAGAGCAACTTAGAGAAAAATAGTTATTCCACTGTGATTATATTGCCAGAAGATATTTTTGTACAAATTTGACTTTTAACTGACCAAAAGGAAAATAAAGGACCCCTGGTCATAAATCAAGTCTGAATAGTCTCAGACACAGATTTTCAGCAATGAATTCCACTGAAGCATCGGAAGCAGTGCCTTGTTATTCCAAAATGGGACTTTCAGTCTAGCATTCCCATGCCAATGCCTTCTAAATCAGAGAAGTGCTCCTCAGAAAAACCAGAAACAGTGGGGGAAAGGCCTGCCTATTAAGTGTGCTAGAGAGGCCTGAATTTCCCAAAAGATTTTCCTGGCTTGCCTACAAAACCTGTCTTGCTTCAGGTCAGCCCTGAGGTACTGCAATTTGTATTCTAGCTGCATGGCTGCTCTCCATGGTCCTGAAACCTAACCCAATGATGTTTGCAGTATGGCTTCACTTCAGTTTTATTCCAAAGAAGATTCCAGTGTGATGTCTGCTGTTGTCAGCACTCTTCTCTGGCTTGTCAACTCCACTGTCCCAAAAGCTATTTTAAAAGTTATAGCTAAGGTTATTTAGGATAGAGTATAACCTCTTTCTCTGGAGGAGAAGGAATGCAGCTCACAAGTCACCAAAGAAGGCCAATTAATCTCCTTTAATTTTAATCATTTTACATTATCTTTTTTATCATTGCTTCAACAGTGAGATGGCCAGAATATAAATTTAATAATTAATTAATTATTCTATACAACTCATCAATTAGAGAAAGAAGACCTCTAATTCTACCTGTTAGTATTCCAACTGCATAACAAAAAATAATCATAGAGAAAAAGAACTGAGTTCATAGAAAAAGATTGAGACTCTCAGCAGTAGCAGAGATTCAAGGCAAGGGAACTCTTAAGAACATAAGGAGAAGTAATATGTCTCTGTTGGAGAAATAGACAGAATTGATTATGGAAAACACAGTATGACACAAAGCTAAAGGAAACATTTCCTAGAGAAGGCTTTGGAAATATCAGCAACTCTTTGCCCTAAGAAGGTTTTACTAAGCAATGGTCAGGCTCATTAATTTTGCTTCCTACTATCTGGAGGCTGCTTTTAAGAGCTACAGAGGGAGAGAGGAGAAATTGATGGAGCCTACTGGTGTGTGGAAAGTTCAATGTCACTCTCTACAGCTATCACTGCAACATTATTTCCAACAAGGCAAACAACCTCTGCTGCAGTGTGAATATAGGCACATATTACTTCACTTTAATGGCATGTAACTTTGGAAAAAGTGTTCCCACATCTGCTCTACCTTCTAATTATAAAACATAAGATGAATATAATGCACAATAGTACCATAAACAGCGAGGATGATCCATGATTGTAATGCATGGTACAAGCTTCTTATTTAACACATAAGGCATCTGCTAAAGTTCTCCCAGCTCCTCTTTCAGGCATTTGGTTACTAATCCTGCTCTGTTGATATGGGGTAGATGATGTATTTGTTCTGTCCTAAGTCTCCCAAATGTATAGTTACAAAACTTTAATGCTGGGGATGTGAGGAAAAGGCCAGCTAAGCAAACATAGCTAACAAGCACTATATTCAATATAGTCCACATTGTGAGCCGTAGTGGTGCAGTGGTTAGAATGCAGTATTGCAGGCTCACTGCTCACTGCCAGCAGTTCAATCCTGACAGGCTCAAGGTTGACTCAGCCATCCATCCTTTCGAGGTTGGTAAAGTGAGGACCCAGATTGTTGGGGACAATACTGATGTTTAAACTAATCAGAGTGCTGTAAAGCACTATGAAGCAGTATATAAATAAAGTGCTATTGCTATATTCATCCAGTGTTCTCAGTACTAACTGTGTTTATAAATATATAAATATATTATCCCCAAACTGTCAGAGGTAACTATACCTACAGACATCAATATTATATAGCAAGCAAAAACTAAAAAAAACAATTTCTGGATATAAAATGCTTCTTCTTCAGAACATCCTCTTCATAATCCTGATACTGCTGACTCTTAAAGAAAATCAAAATAGGTTTCCTATTCTTCAGAAGAAATGATAATCTCTGAAGGATGAGCTGGATGCTGTCAGAGACCTAATCAATTACAGCAAGAAATTGATAAAAGCACCAGAGAACATTATTATAGTGAGAATTTGCTATAAAGTTCAAAAAACCTCATTCCTTTTAAAATTCTGTTAATCCAGAGGGTAATCAACTCTATTGCAGTCAAAAACACAAGTATCAAATCATAAATCTGTACCTCAGAGGAGTGTTTTAGAAACATTAGACTCTGGGAACATAATAAAACTGGTTGTTTTGATTTGTCTTTTTTCAGTTCCCTGATCCTGCTGCCACAAATACTATGCAATTATCAAAGCTTGCAAACGAAGTTCTCAGGATTTTAACAGGGTATCCAAAGTTATACCAGATATATCACTGGAAAAGTCTCAATTCAGCATAATAGTAGCAGTAAGGAAAACATCTTCTCCAATGCAATGTGATGATTCCAAAAGATCACGTTCTAAATAAAAGGGGCACAGCAAATTAGGAGCAAAGGCAAAGTAAGTTCATATGAAGGTGTTCAAAATATAGATGGGAGGAGGGGGGAGGGGAGGGGGAGAGATTGCAGTCTATTTGTAAACAGAATCTTACTGATGGAAGGAAATAGATCCAACTTAGATGTCTATGGAGATTCTCAGTCATCCAGGTCATAGTTATCTCAAAGATGCTTTTTAACGAGGCAACTGGACTTTCTTGTTTTTCTTTCAAGATGTTTCATTTTTCATCCAAGAAATTACTTCAACTCTTCATTTAAGAAGCTAAAGAAGCTTCTTAGATGAGAAGCAAAATGTCTTCAAAGAAAAACAAAGTCCAGTTGCCTCGTAAAAAAGCACCTTTGGGAGACCCAGCCTAGGTATTCATAATTACAATCATACAAATTGTCTTCACAATTGTCTTGGAAAATAATTTATTGCTTATGCAACTCTGAATATATCCAAAGATCAAGCATCTGGGAAAACAAAATGAAAAATTCTCTAAATTAGCTCTAAATTTAGTGCAATGTTGTGTCAGGGAATATCTATAATGTTATTAATACTGATGAATTTTCAAATTTCAGTCCAGACTGAAGTAGCAGCTGAAACCTGCCTAATTTCAAATAAGAATGCTGCACAGAGAAAAGATTGCTAGTTCTCTTGAAGTTAAAAGGTGATTAACCTATTAAAAGGACTAGGGATGATATGATAGCAGTATTCCAATATTTGAGAGGTTGCCACAAAGAGGAGGGGATCAACTTATTTTCCAAAGCATCAGAAGGCAAGACAAGAAACAAAGGATGGAAACTAATCAAGGAGAGAAGCAACCTTGAATTAAGTGAGAACAATTAACCAGTGGAACAGCTTGCCTTCAGAAGTTGTGGGAGCTCCATCACTGGAGGTTTTTAAGAACAGACTGGATAGCCACTTGTCTGAAATGATATAGAGTCTCCTGTTTGAGCAGGGAGCTGGACTAGAAGACCTCCAAGGTCCCTTCCAGCTCTATTCCGATTGATTGAAAGAAAATGTAAGAAACACAAAGGAAAAATTTAAGATTAGTAGGATGGACTCTCCAAGTAACAAATGTACATGGTAGGAACCTTCAAAGAAGCTGTCAGGTTGCATTGTTTATTTTTACCAAAATCCCCAAATGTCTCCATTTTACAGGATGGAAATTTTTAAAAGACTGAAAATAGAAAAGTAAAACTGACAGATTCATCTGTATGTTTTATCCAGGAATCAGAGCAAAGAACAGATAAAAATACACCATAGACATATAGATATATTGTATATGGGGAAAAGCAATAGGAAAAAATATAGAAAAAAGCGAACAACAGGTAGAGGACTCTGGGAAACTCCTCTATTCAGGCTAAGATAGGTGAACTGCATTTGGAAGCGTCAAAGAGAAGACTTTTGTGCTGGGTAGGTAGAATTACAGGCGACATGTTGTCTTCTTAAATATTTTGTGTGGGGGTGGGTGGGGGTGACTTCAGATCACTGTTGACATCTGATGACTGCCTGCAGAACACATTATCAGACCAAAGTCTTATAATTTAATCTTTTTTTTGCTTATCTATAAGAAAAAAATAAAATGAAAAAAAAGAATGTTTTGAATATTGTGGGGAAAACAAATTTAAATAAGAATGTAAACAGGACCTATGATGAGGCAATCAAGATGATAAATGAAAAGAAGCTTTATATTGATGTGGTTGTTACTTGCAGAAACATGAGAAAAATGTTTATATTTAATTGTCATTTATTTAAATAAGAATTGTATTAATTTAAGGTTGGCAAAAGAGAATATTATTGGAAGAAGAGGAAATCATGTAAAGCTATCATATGGACTATGGAATTATAGAAATTAATTGTTATTGATTGTTTTTTAAACATTAACCCAGACAACACAATGTTTACCAAATATTAAGGTGTATGTTAAAATCAATAAAACATATTTTAAAAAGAAAAAAAAGAAAAGGCTTTGTCAGCATGAATTTTAAAAAGAAAAATCACGGTAGGATAGGATAGGATAGGATAGGATAGGATAGGATAGGATAGGATAGGATAGGATAGGATAGGATAGGACAGGACAGAATAGGCTTATTTGGCCAAGTGTGTTTAGACACACAAGGAATTTCTCTCCAGAGCATATGATTTTCTATTCTAAAAATCATATTTGAGATCCTGGTTTAGCCAAAACTAGAAGGACAAAGGCATCATACCGTCAAATAGATGTTTTCATTGTATGCCTACCATTCCAGTTATAGTTACAAACAAATGCTAGTCATGGTTAAAAAAAGAAACTATTGTGTGACTCTTCAGTGGAATTAGGATGAGCAGAATCTGAGCTGGTGGATCAATCTATACCTCAGAATACCTGCTTCAAATGCAGGCTGGATCTGGTACAAGCATGTCCTTTGCCTTTACACAGTAGCTCCTCTCCATACACAGCTAGGCTTTGTAGGCCTCCTACAAAGTTAGATAACTAATTACCTCATGCCAACTAACCTCCTTGCCCCCTCCCTTCCAAATATAGTGGGACATGGCAATAAGCCCAATAGTTTTTCTAAAGGTTTTCATAAAATTAGGGTCAGATCCTTAAAAAACAATCAACTTGAAAATATGTCTTATTTTTGCAAATGCCACAGCAGCATTTTTCACAGGCAGTTGCTCATGCATTGAGTTTGCTTCAACATACTATCCGTTAACAAAATTTGGGAAAATATGAATAAAGGATGTCCCGTTTATAGCAAGCAGTATTTACACTGGCAAAGGTAATTAGATTGCTATTTTAAGAACTCTTTCTGGAGCAAGCTATTATTTATTTAACTGATATGCTTATCAATCACATATCAGAGAAGTTTACAGTAAAAAAAAAAGGCAGCTAGGAAAAGCAATATGTTAAAACAATATCTGTAAAAAAGAAAAGAACAATATTCATTGATAGGGGAAAGCAAAAGAAAAAAAAAGTGAGCCATTCAACATATTCCTAATAAAAGTTTTCACGGGGCATCTAAATAATGAAATGTAGGGACTTCATGATTTTCAGAGGGAAGGGCATTGCAGCTCCCACCATAGAGAAGGCCTCCCATGAGTAACTGCAAAATGATGCCTTGCCAATCTTGATAGATGCAGCAGGACCCACCCCAATGTTCTTAGGGAATGAGTAAGTGGATAACTATGGTCAGCCAAGCATCCTTGCCCCAAACTGTTTTAACTCTTGTCTTTTGTAATTTAATCTTTTTTTGCTTATCTATAAGAAAAAAAGGAAAACAATAACTGGATAGAATAATAAACAATAAAAACAAACCAAAATGAGAGAAAATAATGATACTTTTTTTAAAAAAAGAAGAAACAAAATAAAAATCTAAAGTTAGTATATATTAAATGTACCGTAGCATCACCTTCTTGCATAAATTAAACCTTGACTGAACAGAATCGTATGTTCAGATATCTTAAATTTCTCAAGATTTGAATGTCATGGGCAAAGCATTGAACCTGTCTCGGGATTTATCAGGCAGTCAATGCAAATGCTTCAGTGTGGTATAACCGACTGCCCACCCATCAAGCTATTGCCTTGTGGGATAAGCAATATTATGCAAAACATAGAAAAAGAAGGAAATAAAAAACAAAGTAAGTTAAAGGCAGGGGTCTTCAAACCTGGCCCTTTTATGACTTGTGGACTTCAACTCCCAGAATTCCTCAGCCAGGCATGCTGGCTGAGGAATTCTGGGAGTTAAAGTTCACAAGTCATAAAAGGGCCTAGTTTGAAAACCCCTGGTTAAAGGCATCAAATATGAAAAGAAAACACTTCAAGCTCTTTACAGCAGGGTACTATCAATCAAATTATGACAAGAACCTCCAACTTGCTTTTTATAGGGAGTTCATTAAGGCAGTCATTTAAAAGTTTGGAATCTCTTTTTTGGAGCTTTCTGGGCCTTCTGCAACCCAGATTGAGCTGCTATTTACTAAGGAAGCTATTAATGAATTCTTCCACCTGTAGGTTGTTTATGTCCTCCCATTTCTTTCTCAACTTCCTTGCAATCTCTCACACTGCAACTAAATCTAGGCTATTCCAATCCCATTCACTCTACATCTTCATACCTTTCTGTCCACACAAACGATTTCCTGCTTCCCCCATGTTGGTACACTGATCATAAATTATCTTTTGTTCTTTATTTTCTCTTTTCTAAAGATTTTAACATTTTTTTTCTAACCAAGCTTTCTTAAGTCTTCTCCTTCCTCTTAGCCAATTTATTACTTTTTCATAAAGAGGCACATGCTGAATTGGAGACTCTTGTCCAAAGGATAACATGCGTTCCTGTGTTCCAATGTGAATTCTGCTCACTTCTTATGTGTGTGCAGAGAAGAAAAGCCATGTTCAAAAAAAAGGGGGGGGAAATTTCAGAGGAAGAAATGTCAGACTGAAGTTGGCGCCACAAAAAGAAGACTTTCTCTGAAAAGAATAAACAGTCAGTGAGTAGACTTACTCTTTGGAGCCTCTCCAAAGAAGGCAAGGACAAGAGATCAATTACAAGAGCGCCGAACAGTTGCTGCTTTGCATGAAGGCAAGATGGCAGTCCCTGAAAGATTTTGAGCACTGCAAGATGATGGGAATAGCTATCTTGCTTGCAACCAAGGTCTATGCCAGGGGTCTTCAAACTTGGCCTTTTTATGACTTGTGGACTTCAGCTCCCAGAATTCCTCAGCCAGCATGCCTAGCTGAGGAATTCTGGAAGTTGAAATCCACAAGTCATAAAAGAGCCAAGTTTGAAGACCCCTGGTCTATGCCTTTTAAAGGACACTTAGTTCACAAACTTGCTTTTCTAATCATGTTCAGAAATTGTTTGTTAACTACTTTTAAGCTATTAGAGTCCTTCCGTTTGAGTTTGAAAATGCCAGGTGAGTTTTCCTTCAATCCTTAATGAAAGAAAAATTCAACCATATGTTTAATTTTTTTTTAAAAAAATGAGATAAACAGCAAAAAAGCTAAGTAAGATTTTGACCTTAGAAAATTATAAACAAATTAAATAAATTTGGAAGGTTTTGGAATTAATTATAAAGAATCCTTTCCATAAAAAAAATGTTTAGATTTTTAATTTTCTAAATCAACAAATGTATATTATATTTTTTGCATATTCATACATTTCTCAGTGACTTGCTTCAATCTGGTCCATTCCCAGCATAGAGTGGACTTCCCAAATTTTGCTCATTATTTCTCACTCAGAAATCTGCAACTGCAGCTTTGCCAGTTTCATTTTTTAAATTTCAATTTCCTTAATTTTTCATTGAATACTAAACTTAATAGCATTAATTTCCATTCTATTGTTTAGGATATTCCCACAATCATCTATAGAACATTCCTTCCAATATTTAAAATCTTTTTCTTTATATATACATTATGCACTAACTTTCTCTCATGCTCATCTTTGCAACATTCTTTCATGTATATTTTTACAATTTCTTTCTAAGGTGCATTTTTTTCCTTACAATCTTTCACTTCATCATTCAATGAAGCATCCTTTTTCCTATTTTTGCATTAGCATCATTGCACAAAATAATTATTTAAACTCAATTCCAGGCAGCTTCTCTATGTTCTTTCCTCATTCCATTAATTTAACTGGGAGATTAATACTAACCTTTATTTATATAACATTTAGATTTTCTTTTCCTGCAAATGTTCTACTTTCACTCTCATTTCTTCCCCCTTTTTCTTTTCTTCCTTGTCCATTTGTTTCCCATCATCTGCTTCTGACATTACCAAAAAATAGTCTAATCTCACATTCAAAACCTTTCATCATCTCCATTTCCTTTACTAATTCTCTTACTCTGTCATCATAAACAACCAAATCAGTCATGCTTTTAGATTTAGATTTATTCTTTTCCATCTGTACATATAGTACAGTGGTTCTCAACCTTTTTAATGCCGCAACCCCCAACTGGTCGTAAGTCGAGGACTACCCAACCGGTCGTAAGTCGAGGACTACCCAACCGGTCATAAGTCGAGGACTACGCAACCGGTCGTAAGTCAAGGACTACCCAACTGGTCGTAAATCAAGGACTTTCCCTGCCTGAGAGCACCACGCATGTGTAGTGCCGCCCCCTGCGCTGGCCAAGGTGTAGCTGGCCAGAGGCAGCGACGGCATAGGGCGACCACCAGCTGGGCCACCAGCTGGCCCAGCCGAAGGGAGGTAAGGCACCCGCCGGGCATCACGCGTGCCAGCAACCCTCCCTGTGCCCGCCGGCCTCCCACCTCCCACCCCTAGCCCTCTTTTACTTACATTTTTAGTAGTTGCTCAGCAAGGAGGGGTGGAAACTTCCAGACAGCTCGCCTTCGCTGCAGACAACTTGCAGCACCGTTTGCAGAATGGGACTTTTGGCGGGCTCAGCAGGGCAGCCTGGACAATTCCTATTAGCTTTTGAAAGCCAATAGAATTAGACTCTATTCAAGAGAGTCTATTCTATTGGCTTTCAAACGCCAATAGAATAAAAGGGAGTAGCACAGCTAAGGAAAAGGGGAAAAAAATGGCGGACTGCATTGTTTGATAACCCCCGTAAAATGGTCATTCGACCCCAAATGGGGTCGGGATCCACAGGTTGAGAACCGCTGATATAGTAGATAAGAGACTTTTTCCTAAGCAAATGCACAATAATCAATCTCTATTTTTTTCATTCTCGGTCTCTGAATGACCCAGTCACTTATTCTGCATTCTTATGTCTCATTCCTACCTATTCATACTTGTCACTTAATACCGTGGTGACAAAATGGCACCTTGTAGTTACCCTGTACCTTAGCTGGCACAGCCCAAGGGAGTAGTTGCCCAATACGTTTCTTCCCTCCTGCCACTAGGAGCAGGAGAACTATTATAACCAAACTCTCACAGAGAGTCCAGAAACAACAATCTGGCCAATAGTATTAAATGAGAAATCAAGCAAGATTAACAGAGGGAGGCCTCCTCTCCTCCTTTGTGCAGGAGACATGGCTGATTCTAGTCCTAATCCAAATATGATAGGGAATACATTACTGGTGTCCGCAGACAATACCACATGATGTTTCATTAAAATATCAGTGGTTGTTGTGTTAACAGAAACATACTTAGAGATCACTGTTCCTTTCAGGAAATGTGAACATGTTTAGTATTTACTCTGATAATACTGTGGGCGCTCAATAATTTAGCCAACCATTTTAAGTATTTCTCCCTGGACATATTTTTTAGTATTTACTCTGATAATACTGTGGGCGCTCAATAATTTAGCCAACCATTTTAAGTATTTCTCCCTGGACATATTTTTTCAACCTTGTTTTATACAAGGAACATAAAGCAATATTGTTAAGTAATACCTATTCTTGCTCTATATCCTCTCCTTCCATCCCACCTGCTCCTACAGTAAAAAAAATTTGGGTTCTAAAATTGCCTGCTTGAGAGGCAGTTGCTCTGTTCCAATGACTCAGTTCACAGTGCCATCTATTGCTCCTGAATAAATTATATATAGGACAAAAACAAACAAACAAATATATATATATATGAACACTTTAATAACAGAATAATCAGAGAAGCCATCGAGATAGAAAAACGCCCACACAGCATGAACAAACGAGATGATACCTCCCACCTACCAGCCATTTGGAAACCCACCCTTATTGACAAACAAGTCCCTAACACAAAGAATGACACCAGACCCACACTCACAAAAGCACACAGGATGTCACCACCACACATCCACGCAAAATGCAAACCCAAACCCACACCGATGATGAGGCACGACCACAAACTAGAAGCCAGACCACAGCTGCATCATTAGCCACTTTAAACCCCTCCAATCCATACATGAAGCAAACTGACACCCACCATGAAGATGAGGCACGACCACGAACGCAAAGCCAAACAATAGCAATGCAGCTCACCATCTCACATTCCCATGCAACTCAGACTAACCTGAGCACAACAAAGCCCCCACCCAAAGAGAACACTCCCCCAACCAATCAGAGCACAGCCAACCCCCCATCCAATCAAAGCACAGCCAAGCTCCTAACCAATCAGAACACACCTCCATCCAATCAGAACACAGCCAAGCTCTCATCCAATCAGTTCATACCCTCACTGGCAGTTAAAAGGAAGAAACAGCTACAATCACACATTGCTCCTAGAAGCACGAAGCCGAAAATACCAGCCTGAAGATGATGAATGAGACTTCGTCGAAACATCGCCAAGACACTTCCAATTTGACATGGGAGAAAACCCGAATAACCAAAGACCTACATACAAACACCCGCGAAAACCTCAGAATATATATATATATATAAAACCAAAGGAAAGCAATGTGAAAGATCGTCCACTTAATTATTTTCTCCTATATTCAAGCAACTGCCATTTGTCATAGAGAATAATAATGAAGAAATGTACAGTATGTCTTCTGCCACATTTTTTCTAGACATCATGAAATATGATTCACAGTGGTTATATGAGAATATCCGACTGTCCCCACTTAATTTCCTCTTCCAATATTAACTTTTAAAAAGTGCACTCACCTATGGAAGGAAATACCTGTGTGCACATGTCCTCACATTGAAGTCTGAGAAATTTTTGAAAGAAGGTGAGATATGATTTTTTTTCACTCCCAGCCCTCTCATCTTAATTTTCAAGAATGAAATAAATTGTTTCACTAGGTCTTGAACTGGACATTTTGACCTGCTCGTATTTTTCCAATATAAATAAAAATTCTTCCATAAATATCTCCTCAAGATAGACTTGTTGAAATAAAGATAGAGGGAATGGATTCTCCTATATTCACTTCTGTCTCCTCACGTTGGTCTTCAATACATAATGAAGAAAATTCCCTTAGTTCAATATTCTACTTTAGCTTCAAAATGTTTGCATAGTTCTTGCGAAATAAAGTATACCCTGAGTTTTGAGCTTACTTGAAGTGCAAGTATCGCTAATCAGACCACACTTGGAATACTGAGTCCAGTTTTGGTCACCACGATACAAAAAAGATGCTATTCATACTTCATACAGATTCTAGAAAAGGTGCAGAAAAAAGCAACAAAGATGATTAAAGGACTGGAAGGTAAACCGTATGATGAATGGTTGCAGGAACTGGGTACCTCTAGTCTAACAAAGGGAAGGACTAGATATGACATAATCGCAGTCTTCCAATATTTGAGGGGCTGTCACTGTGAAAAGGGGATGGACCTATTCTCCCTTCCAACTCTGTTATTCTTTATTCTGTAACA
The DNA here is from genome assembly GCF_016545835.1 of Crotalus tigris. Classification (NCBI taxonomy): domain Eukaryota; kingdom Metazoa; phylum Chordata; class Lepidosauria; order Squamata; family Viperidae; genus Crotalus; species Crotalus tigris. The sequence goes on from NW_024100214.1 coordinate 5,144,606, forward strand.
TGATCATTCCAAATCTGCATATCTTTGAGAAATAACAAAATTCATTTGAAAACCTTTAGCCCATCAACACCACAGATATTTCTCCTGTCGTTTGATTAGCCCAATGGAATCCATGATGAGATTTAACTTTGCCATTCAACTAAAAGTAATTTAAAACATTAAAAATGAGCCCACAGAGATGCAAAGGGCATGGTGCTTCTCTCATTTATTTAACTCTAAGAAGTGATTTCAGATGATTTAAGTGAGAAGCCTTTCTAGCGCCACCACGTGGTTATGTGCAGATGGACGCCACTGAGTCCACCCAAGAGAGAATCCTTTATCCACCCCACAGCCAGTAAGTTATTGATTTTAGGATTAAACTACCCCCTACAGTTAAGCGCAGACTGGATTGCCTCATTTTTAGAGGCTTTTCCTGTCCCAGAGATTAAGGCGATTGACCCTGACATTTCAACACAAATCCTAATAAGGGCAGCAGACTGGCATGCCAGCTGAAGTGATGCCCAAAAACAAAATCCCCCCAACAATCTCCTATTTATTTTGCTTTCTCTAAATAGGAAAAAATAATATAAGCCAGACAAGCTGCACTGATTGATACACTGTGAGGTTTATATACTGTTCAATCTCACACGTATTTCTTATAGTTGGACAAAGGCCCACACATCACACATCACACTCTTTGATCAAACCCAAATCCCAGGTAAATAAGGAAGCTTACATTATTGGAAACAAGGTTAATATTATCTAATTAATCTAATCGGATTTGACTTGACTTGGGATGAAGTGGTATCGCCCAAGAAATGGTAAGACAGCAGGTTTCTGGCAGTTAGAAAATCTGGGCCACATTTTTACATATACAGACACCCATCATGCTGACCCAAAATTCTTGTTTCCTATTTGTCTGTTTAAGTAAATTTCAGTTATAAGCAGAAGATTTCCATATTCCCGTGCCGAGATGTACTGCATAATATTTTTATACGAATTTTTGCATCACATCTTAGTTGTGGAGTAAGAAAGTATTGACTTTATTATGGCAAGCTTCCCAATTCAGCACCTTTTTGTAGATACAAATATGGAAGTAAAGGACTCCTTCATTGTATTAATGGGAATGGATACTAAGCCTAGTCTCTACCCATAAAAATAAAAAAGCTAGAAATGAAGCTTATCGATCTTCCCCAATATTATTTCCTTTTTTTTTTTAGAAATTATAGTGTAGAGTGACAAAATATTGGGGAACTATCTTTTTTGGTGCATTGATTGATGGACAGATAAACTGGTAGGTTATAATATACAAACTGGCTGGAAACTTCCAATTTTGATCCATTTACCAAAAAGCAAATGTTTCTTGTTTTGTTATTGTAATATACTTTGTAAGATTCTCCAAAGCACCTGAATGCAGGACAAGAAGCAACAGATGGAAACTAATCAAAGAGAGAAGCAACCTAGACTTAAGGAGAAATTTCCTGACAGTTAGAACAATTAATCAGTGGAACAGCCTGCCTCCAGAAGCTGTGAATGCTCCAACACTGGAAGTTTTTAAGAAGAGACTAGACAGCCCATTTGTCTGAAATGGTATAGGGCAGTGGTGGCGAACCTATAGCACAGGTGCCAGAGACGGCACTCAGAACCCTCTCTGTGGGCATGTGTGTTGTCGTCCCAGTCTGCTGCTACCACCACAGCCACACCCACCCAATGGGCCATGCCCACCCAATGGGCTACACCCGGCCAATGGTCCACACCCACCCAGCACTCGGCAATGCATAAGTGGGTTTGGGGTTACAGTTTGGGCACTCAGTCTCTAAAAGGATTGCCATCACTGGTATAGGGTTTCCTGCCTGAGCAGGGAGTTGGACTAGATGACCTCCAAAGTCCCTTCCAACTCTCTTATTCTGTTTAGTTTCACTCAAAATATGTTCTCTAAATCAGGGGTCTTCAAATTCGGCCCCTTTATGACCCATGGACTTCAACTCCCAGAATTCCTCAGCCAGGCACTCAAGGGCGGAGTTTGAAAACCCCTGCTCTAAATACTTAATCTATTTCATCAGACTCAGAAACATGATGCTACTAATTAGTATCTACAACTCACACGTTTGCTGAAATTATATAATTAAGGGTGATGTGTGTGTGTCTCTCTGTGTGTGTGTATTCCTGGAAATCATAAAAATAGGAGTTTTATCCCCTATTTCATAATTTGTACTGCTTAACATTTTATCAGTTCCATGTGGCTAATGTTTATTGTATGTATACAAACATACTAATGGAGTGAAATACCATTTGCTCAATCAACAGAAATTAAAAGAGAGAGAAAGAGGGATGAAGGAATAAATTTACATTTTACACAGTGATGCATTTTGAAAACAGCTTGGGCCTTTTTTCTCTAATGTACCTCAGTGGTACTCAGCCCTTATTGGGGCAAAAGTAAGAGGTCCCTTCATTGTCCTGACTTTCTTTCTTTGTGTTGTGTTTTTGCAGAATGGGAAACAGTATAAATTATGGCCTGGGGTCAAGAAGACCAGAATTTTGAGGAAAGAGGATAACACTAGGTTTGCCATGCTGTTTCAGAGACATGGTAAATAACTAATGAATGGCGAGCAGTGATTGTTCACCCACCAGAACCCTGATGAAAACAGCAAGTGACTCTGTACAAGATCAAGAGAAATGGCCCACAAAAACTTGGAAAAAGTCCCTTTTGCTTTCTTAAAGTTATTCAGTTCAACATACACTACAACAGGAGTCTTCAAACTTGACCCTTTTATGACTTGTGGACTTCAACTCCCAGAATTCCTCAGCCAGGCATGCTGGCTGAGGAATTCTGGGAGTTGAAGTCCACAAGTCATAAAAGGGCCAAGTTTGAAGACCCCTGTCCTACAGAGTAGCAACCATGCTTTGGCCATCAAATAAGCACTAAACAGATAAAGACTGCGAAACCTGCCTGACATCTTAAATAAATGTTGAGGTTTAGGATACCTTTTAAAATAAATTTAAAGGAAAAATAGTGAGATGGAAACAACCACATCAAACATACTCTAAGAATGGACCATTTTTTATTCGTTTTCAATCACTGTAGTCTATTGTCCTATGGGAACGTGCCTTGGAAAGAATACTTAACTCAAAAAGCAATGTGTTTTACAGCATGTAGAGCTGTTGTTAAAAAAAAAAGGTAGTACATTCTAATGTCTCTTAGGTAGGCAGAACAATCTCCTCAGTTTGTTGAATCCCAGCCATAACCTGTAAGGAATCTCTCTGATGGAAATTTGGTATGCATTAATACAGCACTACTAAGACAATACAATTGATATAAATTATATATTTCACATGATGTTTCAAGGTATAAGTAGCACTCAGAGTAAAACATATCCATCCAATCTAGGATAAGTACCACTAGTAATTTCAAATATCAAAAGAATTATTGATACAATTATAGCTGACCCTACCCTTGTGGAAATTGACAGCATTTTAAATGGAAAAGCTTATAAGAGCAGATATCTCCAGTCTCCAGTGACACTCTAGTGGTGCCAATGTACCTGCAGATCGCTCCCAGAGTCTTTCCCCCCCCTCCTCCTAAATTGCATTTTCTTTTTTTTTTTTTTTTAATGAGAAAGTGGCATTTTACTAAATCCTATTTTCCAGCATCATCTCTGTCTCAAAGACTGCCTCTGGATCCCCAGTGAACTTTGTTAGCTTTCTTAGGACAATGGATAAAATGGAGCTAGCTAGTCATTTGTTTGGAAATATGCCCACCTGCCCAGAAAAAGGACAAAGCAAGGGAAGTAGGGGAGGAAGGAGATTAGTGGGTTAGTCAACAACATCCCAGTAAATCATTGCTTTTAAACAACTATATTTCCTCTGACATTTGTGAGACAGTAAGACCATTACAACAGTCATTCGGGGAAAAACACCTATGGCATGTTCTCAAAATTCCAAATACCATATTTTCCGGTGTATAAGACGACTTTCTAAAGTGTGGAAATCGGCACCGAAATCGGGAGTCGTCTTATACACCGAGTCGTCTTATATGCCGGAAATTACAGTAGGTCCACTATTCTCCAGACTTTAGCCCTCTGGAGTCAGACATACTACTGAAACAATTCATGTTCTATCACTGCTTTTGTTTCCATATAAGTATCTCTATTAACCATGATCAATACAACAGTACTGATATCTTTGCCTATGTACTGCTAACAACAGACTGGGTTAGATATTTCAATTGGTGCTAAAATGGGAAAATCAACCATTCTTGAACTGGCAACCTTCTGATTTGCAGAAAGGTTTGGACTGTATTGTTCCATTGTAACCTTCCCCAACTTTTCTAGCAGAGGCCTGTTCTGGTGAATCTGACAGTTTTAAGGCAGTGGTTCTTAACCTTTTTGAATGAATCGCCCCCTTGAGCCAATGAGAAAGTTGTCATCGCCCCCCTCCCCCAACATAACCTCTCAATCACAACATAGGAAATAATTCTTCAATTTATGCAAACACTTTTTTGTTTTCTTTAAAATTGTCATCAGGACATATCGATGCAAATAATTTATTTACAGTCTTTTTCCCATATCCCCCATATTCTGGCCAATGGCGCGCCACTGTATGGGTAGAGGCTGCTGCACAACGCGCATGAAGATAAGCGATGTGTATTCACATATGTTTTGTACTGAAGCTAGCTGGAGGAACATTTGAAAACATAATTCAATCCACTAATAGCGAGCAATCTGATGTTTTTGTATGACAGATATACAGCGATTCACTGTACGAAAAAGTCTCAAAAGTATCCCCAAAACTTCTTGCTCCATTGCCCCCATATCGCTCCTTTTTCGTTCCTTCGCCCCCGTGTTGCCCTTTTCGTTCCATCGCCCCCCTGAAAAAGAAATCACCCCCTGGGGGGGCAATATCACCCATGTTAAGAACCACTGTTTTAAGGTCTGATAGCCTCTTTGAAATACTTTCTGACTGAATGATAGGTTGCAGTCTTTGTAGTAAAATAACATCTTTGGCAAGGAGCTATCTCTGAATTATGGAATAAGAGAAAAGAATCAGTATTCTATTCCCCAGGTACAACATGAGCTGAATCTCCAGGCACACTCTTGGTCTTCCATTAACTACAGTGGCACCTTATGCAGCCAGCCAGGCCTGATTCTGTATCTAGAACACAACTGGCTATCTAAGTATTGCATCTTAGTACACTTTCCTTAATTTTTTGACTGCCAACCATCTCCTGTAGCATATTTCTCCCCAACTTTGATCAGCAAAGATCTATGTTGGGGTTACTTTTAGCAAAAGAATTGTTAATCTTCCAGCCAACACTTGCTGGAAATTGCTACCATTATTCTATCTGGACTTTAGCTATACACAACACACTATATGGAATGTGAATGTCCTCCAAACTGATAAGAATTGCAGTAATACATTTTATTTCCAAAAAACGTAATCTAACCATTGATTGTTGACTTGAAGACTTTCTACTTCTAAACCCAAAATCTCCTTTACATGACTTGCAAATCTTATACATTCAGTCATATGCCTACACAAATGTATGTATACACAAAAAAATTCAACAGTGCCATACCCCTCCCCAACAAAACAATTTTCCCTGCCATTGTTAATGCTGACCTGAAAAATACAGCAAAATTTATTCTATGCTTTGTCTTGATTTCTCCAGAGAAATCCAAAGCATTGCTATATAAAGCATCACTATATAAGAAAGAATTTAGAATCTGAAAGTTATGAAAGTTAGAATCTGAAAGATATGAAATGTTCATATTTTATAGTATTGCAGAAAAGGACCAGTTCTGGAGAAAATACATATGTTATTTTAAAAGAAAAGCAAATCTCCCAGCTATATATGTGATAGTTTCTGTGTGAAACCCATGCTGATGTTCTGAAGCATACATTGGGTGTACTCTGGGTAACCATCAATCCAAAATATTATTCTGGGCATATGTACACACATGTGTGTGTTTGTGTGTGCGCGCACACGCGTGTGTGTGCAAATATATTCTACTTTCAGTCATTTATTTCTCTGTTTCTTTCCTTTCCTTTTGGATAATTGACATTTCTTAGAACATAATCCATATGAATGTCATTGCCCATCTCCTAAAATGTCTAGAAAATCACTAACCCAACAATGAGTAAAACCATTTTTCATCATAACTGGTTAGAAAAGTTTGCTTTTGGGCAACCTGTCTTGGCTCAAAACATAATTGAGCTAAGTACTGAGCTGCAATCTGATTGGCATAATTCAAACAAAATGTCCATTCCATCACCTTGCATCTATCCTTGAGCCCAGCTGCTTGACTTCATTTTTTTCCTCTATTTCAGAAATATAAGGACACATACACACACACACAATTCTCAACCCCTACTGGTGCATGCTGTGGTCCTTGTACATTGTCCCTTGGCAAATTGTTGTTTTCAAAAGCAGAGGGGGATCAATATATAAGAAACAAAGAAATGTGTATCTTTGCAATGAAAATATTGGAACTAGGCCAATTTATACAAATGTTCACTCCAGAATAGAATTAGTGAACTAGATAGAGCAAGATATAGAAATGGAAGTTCTACCATCTTCCTACCTGACATTAACTAGATACAAAAGTACAAGTGGGCTTAAAATACTCTTCACTTTGAGTGAACAAGAGATGCATGGTGGGCATAAGTGAGTACATGGTATTGTGAGAATATGGTGATACTGCTAGATCAGTGGTTCTCAACCTGTGGGTCGGGACCCCATTTGGGGTCGAATGACCATTTCACAGGGGTCGCCAAACAACGCAGTCCACCATTTTTTCCCCCTTTTCCTTAGCTGTGCTACTCCCTTTTATTCTATTGGCTTTTGAAAGCCAATAGAATAGACTCTCTTGAATAGAGTCTAATTTTATTGGCTTTCAAAAGCCAATAGGAATTGTACAGGCTGTCTCTGCCCTGCTGAGCCCGCCAAAAGTCCCATTCTGCAAACGGGTCATAAGTTGAGTAGTCCTCGACTTATGACCGGTTGAGTAGTCCTCGACTTACGACCAGTTGGGGGTTGCGGCATTAAAAAGGTTGAGAACCACTGTCCTAGTGTGAAGGTCAGTTTGGCTTATTTGTTTGCTTATGGTCCAAAACCAACCATAAAAATATATACAGAGTTGTTTGCTGAGATGGGAGGCTATAGAAATCAATAAATCAATGAATCAAAGAATTTGAATGAATGAATGAATGAATGAATGAATGAAGGGTGGGTGGGTGGGTGGATGGATGCAAAGGTAGATGATAGATCGAAGGAGGGGAGGAGGAGAAGAGAACTGAAACAGTTTGTGGTGCAAATAAAAGCACCAAACGCCTTCTATAAGCCATAGCTATTAATAGAAAATTTGCAGCGTTTTGGGGGGATATCTAGGAACAGATCACATCCAAGCAGAACTATATCTTCAGGTGCATAAGAACAATTACATTTTCCAACAACTGCTAATAACAGATCTGTTCACCATTGGGTGTACAATGGGCCCTTCAGCTGCACACGTGACACATCTTTCATCTCCATTTCACAACATACCCATTTTTGTTAAAAGGAGGCCAGCGTGTTTGCCTATTGTCACTTTAATGGGTAGTGCAGCATCTCTGAGCCAGAGAGAAAAGTCTCCTGTGTGGAACATGTAAAATGTTTTTAAAAATTATCTAGGAATACTGCTGGAGGAGAAAGCATTTGCACTATAATGAAGATGTAAGCTCTAAACTGATCTTGCCCTAGATTCTTAAATATTGCTAAAGAACACTAGCCCACCAAATACTCAAACATACATCCAGTACCCAAAGAGATAAAAATTTAAAATTTGAAATATTTTTATAGACAGTATACTTCAAATATGGATTAGCATCACAAATAAATTCTTGTATGTTCCCTGATCTAACCTTGAGACACGGGCATCTCTCCATGTGCAGGCATCTTTCTGCCGAAGAGTTTGAGAAAAAGAAGAGCTATAATTCTAGTTATCATTTCCAAGAAATGCTACAGTAGCATTCCTTGAAGTTGTTAATTAAAAGAAAAAACCTTTGCAGCATTCCCATTGTTAAGTCTGCATTACAAGCAGTTAAAAAAAACCCAACCTGTGCCTTCTCTGCAGTGCAGAATTTATGAAAGAATTTCAGAGAATATCCTTTAAGTCTTTGCTGGGCGTTATTTTTAAAAGGAAGGCTATCCTAATTTTTTTTCCCCCTGCATATATAGTTCAATTGGTTGATTGAGCTTTCTAATCAGTAAGAGCTGGAGAAGAGATGGTGGATGAAAAGGTCAACAAATCCGATTCTCTGTCTTTTCAAGAAGCCTTGGGACAAACTACACACTTTAGGACCTTAGCTGTGTCAGAGAATTGGGAAGTAGGAAACAGTCTGAATGCTTGCTTTCTTTCAGCTTATCCAGACCTTCCTTGTGTTTCACAAAAATCTATTAACTAGTGAATAAACACTGAGGAACACACACATATGCCTTGAAACAAAAGAGGAAAATGTATTGGGGGGGGGGGGAAAGGTGGAGATTCTGGGTCAATCTGAGCCTGATCTTTTTAAAGTAACTAGCAATTCCATCACACTCCCTCCCTCCCTCCCAACAAGTTCCCAGCTGTTGTTTTTTTTCTCCTCCCCCCTTAATATTTGTATGTACTTGAAAGGTTTGTTTGTGGCAAAAAGAAGAAAGAGGATCTGGGTTAGTTTTCCATGCAAACATCCTTATAGGGTCTGTTTAAGCCCTCGTCAGTTTCTCAATCTTAACATTTTTATTCTTTAAATTCAGAATATCGTGATGAGTAATCGTATAAGAAGTCTTTAACTTTGCTTCCTGAAAAGAAAAACCTTTGAAAGAATGCTATACAGTACCTACTCAAGTAAACTGCATCTTTTAACACCTTCTAAAGTAAATTTACCTACACTTATCTATTTTTCTACAAAAATATGCCGGCCAACTGTGTTAAGAAGACAATTGTGTATTCTGTGGGCAAAATTAATTAATATGCAATTAAATTAACAGCAATACAACTCCAGTTGCTTTTTTTTAAAAAAAAATAATGTATTCTCCTATAATGTGTTCAGACAGAAGCTGGAAAGCCATCTGTTTGGGATTATTAATTTGGATTTCAACATTGAGAAGGGGATTGGGCTAGACGGCCCTCTTCCAACTTTACAAATCTACAAGTCTTTATATATATATATATATATATATATATATATATATATACACATACATACATACATACATACATAAAAAGATCATCAGGACAAGTCAATGTTTTCCCACCAACACAATATTTCTGTACAGGAAATTGAATAAGCAGCACAGAAACAAAGTCACTTTATAGTCAGGGTTTTCAAATACTCTTCCCAAATAAGGGAATATGACACCTTATCACAGGACTGGAAATTACTTATCCGGATGTGTAGTTCACATTTTTCCCAGTAAGTCTTCTCCTGTTCTGTAAAGTCTCTTCTTACTGCAGAAAATCAGGTACTACCTTGCTAATCTCTTGAATTCCACCTGCAGTATCCCTAATATTGATGGCACTATCAGTCACAAGGACACCGTTTATCTTCATATGCACTCCCACAATGTACACATTGATTCAGATTGTTCCTGATCACCACAGAATAGCATCAATTTGTGGCTTAGGACCACCTTTTAAACAGACTATGCAAATCTGAGTTTAGATACATGATCCCACACAGCAATTAACAACACATTTGAGACTTAAGCAGGGGCACAAATTCATATGGAACAAGAAATGCAATGAATTCCCAGCCTCCAGAACAGCATCTGGATATGATGCAGATTAACAAGACAGATGAAGAACATAGAAAAACAAAACAAAACCGCGACCAATATTTTCTTGGTCCTGACTAACTCGAGCAACCCTCAGTAGGAAAAGCCAGATTGGTTCTACCATTATGCAGAGCAAAGGGGCAAATGAAGTGGCACAACTCTGGACTGTACCACTTCATACTAAAGGTTGGGATTCTGTCTTTTAAAATGTTCCTTCCCATAAAAAGCTGCCGGCACGTAAGAAGCAACAACACATGCCAATTTCTTGCTAATGTGTTAGCATTCTCTATGAATGACTCTCTTTCTCTTGCACTCATGTGGCAGAGCATTCAAAGACATGAGACCCACCCCCACAGCCTCAAATGGTGTCATCCAAAATTGTGTCACTTCAGTCTACAACTTCAGCATGTGTGATGTATAATGCCTACAACCAGCTCTCATTTTCCCCATTACTTGCTGCCCAAAAGTTTGGGAGGAAAACTATCCCCAGACTAGTTGAGACACCCCAGGGGCTAAATAAACCCATGCAGAGGTACATACTCACCCAGAAGAGCAAGTTGAAGACAAACATGAGGTACTTAATGCACTGTAGGCAGTTGTGAGCCATGCTGCACCTCTTCAGTTCTAGAAGAAAAATAAAGGAGAGATCCAAGTAAAAGACCACATACTTGTTCCCCTTGGGGGAGGTGTACTTAGCCTTGGTGGCCTTAGGACCTGGGTTGGTATGGAATCCAAAAAAAGAGTTACTTGCGGCTCCAAATTGGCCGCCGTACATGCTGCTGTAGCGACGGAAGGCGCCATTGGGAAAACTGTAATCCTTGCTGTCCACAGAAGGGCTCCTATGGTAAGTTGATTCATCAGTGCTAGATCTGCGCATGGTGACGTCAAAAGTGTTCCAGAGATAGTATTGACAAGAATCTTTGCAGTTTTATTTTGTTGGGAAGGACAGGCTTTCAGCAACTTCCTTATTTGCCTCCTCCCCCCTCCCCTAATGTTTTCTGCCAGCTGTTCTTTTGCCTGCCATGGTTCTGTCAAGGAGTGAAGTGAGTTGCAAAAGCTGCCCGTTGGCGAACCGAAGCCTGCTCAGCCAGGAGTTAGGAAACCCCTGGGCTTACTTGTGGAGAAGTCTTTCCTGCACAGAAAACATCATCTTTGGTGCCACAGTCAAAAGGGTGGGGGGGGGGGAGAAGAGAGAGACACCCAGGGAGAGAAATAGTCTAGTTTGGTTTTGCAAAAGAGAGCGACAGTCTTGCTGATTATCCTAAGTGCCATATAAAACCTTCAATCCACATTGCTATTAAAAAGGACACCAAAACAGTGAAACCAGGGATGTTGCACAGAAAAGAGGCTAAGATCAGAGATTATCCCAACAGCAAGCAGCTCTCCTGCCCTGCTCCGCTCGGTCCCATCGCTCTCTGCCTGGAGATGGTTCAGCTCACTTTAAACGATTCCCTGTCTCCCCTCGGACAGAGGAAAGAAGTGGATGGTGTTTCATTCGCAGCGCTGTCACTCTTGAGATTCCAATCCAGTCCTGCTCCCTCTCTGTGCTGTTAACCCAGCCACAGCGCTCCAGCCTGTCCTTGCATCTGAAGTGGGAGGCAGGGGGAAAGACGCTCGCCTCACCGTATCTCATGAATGCCTGCTCAGCACTCTCTCTAGCTCAAGCCCCCTCCCCCAGCCAATCAAATGTACTCTCAGGCTCCCCTATTCCCCCCTCCACATCGCCACCTTCTTTACAATAAAACCCTCCCCTTAGCCTCTTCACAGCAAATCCAACATGAGCTGCTTTTAACCAATCAGGCTACAGGTGGGGAAGCTACCGTTCTGTGCCTAAGCATAAACCCAGAGTCCTGCCTCCTAGGTAGCTGCATTCTCCATTCATCCTGGGCAGAGCAGTACAGGAGATGCAGGGTTTCTTCTTCTTCTTTTTTAAATCATCCCAGCTGACAGTGGCTGCTTGGATTTATAGCCCCTTCAGAAGAGGCTACAGAATTAATGGCTGCTCTAAGGGTAATTGCTCCTAAAAGCAGGGAGACAATGAATTTCCTGCAAGATATTGGTTTGGGGATGAGAAATTCCTAAGTTTTCTTGGAGGTTTTTTTTTTTTTTGCACTGTTATCTGGGATGCCTGCACTGACAGGGTGGACAGTTTCCTCTTTTCACTTTTGCATATGTCTCATCTGACACAACATTCACTTGCTTGTGTTGAAATTTGGATTTCCTCCCTGCCCATAGCAGATTCCAAGTAGTTCCCATTCACAGTGCTACTGCACCCTAGAAATTTGAGCCCTAGCGATTGTTTTTGGAAAGGGTCGTTATCTTCTTCTTTGTATCTGGGGCATTCCATCTTGATATATGGGCTATGATGATTAAAGCATAGGGAGGCCCACTTTCCCATCTCCATTCTGCAATGAAGTCACAAGGAAACCTATGTCAGTTATTCTTTCTCAAGTTAGCATACTTTGGGAGGGGGAGAGTGGAGGAAAGAAGGGGCAATACCTGGAGAAAGGTCAAATTGTCAGTGTGTCGAATCAATAAAATGACAACTGGAATTTTAAGGTTAATTCAACCAGCAAGTTGATCCAACCTCAGCTCCCACTGACCAGCAATAAGATCAATGGCCAGCGGACTGAGAAGTTCTAATAAAACAAATCAGTGGTTTTGTCCTTCATTTCTGCATGGAATAAATATTTCTGCCACTTCTGTCTTGGGTAGCCTCTGCATAAGATCACAGAGCCCTTCATTCACACTATTATGAGAATCTACTTTACCTACTGCTTCACATAACAAGTCATAGTGATTGTTCTCATGATTTTTGGGAAAAAAAATCACAGCAATGCTGACAATCTCTGGAGCTGGAAAATCAGACAACAATCTGCTGCCTGCCACAACAGTATGTGTTGTTCGGTCTTCTCATTTCATAACAAGTACCGCTACTCCTGGGGCTCTGATGAGCTCTGATATTCACATGCAGCTTTCCTTGTTAGTTCCCAAACTGCATTGAATTACTCCCATCATCCCCAGCCAGCCAATATGCTAGTTGTAATCCAAGCCTCATAGTAGAGAATGCTATGTTGGGAAATTTGAAATGAAATTCTCCATTCAGAAATCGAAGAACATAAGAATATTTGAGAGTTGAAACAGAATAGAGCATGAGAAAGCAGTGCAATTCAAGCAAGCTATAGGATATTAAAAATAGTGACACTGTTTATATATTAGGAAACACGGATGTAATTGCAAAGCACTAAATGGACTCCTCTTTTCCTGTACCCCTCTACCACACACCTTTTTAGATTTGTTGTGAAGGTCTGAGGAAAAGCCATGGCTGAAGACTTGCAAGGTGCATAGAACAGATAATTATTCAGAAGCTTCGTTTTGTGAGCAGAAGTAAATGTGCATAACCTGGGGGAACCACAATTTTCTTTGTCTGTGAACCTCTGGAATTGGCAGCAGCACAAATCGTGTTTTGCACCCACTTCACTGCCCGTGACATTGTCGGCTCAAGATTTCCCCTCTGTTTTGCTTACTTTAGTGCGCAATGTGACTGCACACACATCACAAGTATGTTTTTCATCTGACTGTGGCCCACTGTTTTCAGGCAGAAAACAGTGATTCCAGAACCTCAATCTACAAAGACTTTCTTTCTTTCTTTCTTTCTTTCTTTCTTTCTTTCTTTCTTTCTTTCTTTCTTTCTTTCTTTCTTTCTTTCTCTCTCTCTCTCTCTCTCTCTCTCTCTCTCTCTCTCTCTCTCTCTTTCTTTCTTTCTTTCTGATGGGGAGGATTCAAATAAGGTTCCAAAGATATCAGCCTGATAGAGAGCAGCACTGGGTTTATACAACTCAAAGTCCTAATGGATGCTGCCAGCCCCTCAGGATCAAGAATCACTTATTTAACACACACAGCTTATGAAATGTATCATCATCAGAAGGAAGAGGTGACTGGTTAGCAATTTAAACACTTTGCTGGAGAAAGATAATACCAAATACAAAAGGTGTTTTCCTGCCAAAACCATCTTTCTTGGGGAAACATCAGGAACACACTATTCAATTAAACAGGAAAGAGAAAAACTCGAATGGCTGATACTGCAAGCCTCTCTGCAAGGTCACCTCTGCAAGCTATCCACTTACTTGAACTACACAAAATGTATAAACATGACAGGCTATAATCTCTTTTCTCTTTCAGTATGCCATATGGGCTTAGCAAACACAAGCATCCACAGTGATTCTAATTCTAATGCCATTCGTAATTGTATATGCAGAATAACGAGTATTGAAAAAGTTCCTTTTGAAATCTTTCCCTTGTAGCACTTGTTCAGCCAAATAATGCCAGTGAAAAGTTCCTTGCTGGCCTCTAGCTGAATTTGAATAGAAAATGCAAGTTTATATATGGGTGCCTTTTTATGGGTATCTTGCTCTCTGTGCATGACAGAATGTTAGCCTGTAATACATGGGTATATGCTGTGCCATAAACCTCATAGCCCTCACCATTCTCGGTCTAATCTGCCCAGAGGGGTTGTTGCAAACTGTATCCTCTGAGCATGTTACAAGAAAGAATGGATAAAAACAAATTTCCCACATTTTGGGAGGTTAACTTTTTTGCTTATGGAGAATTGTTCCCTATATTATTTAGCAATCCGTTGATTCTGGGACTGCATCTTTAAAAAAGGGAAATGCCGACAGTTACCTTTAGAAACATTGTTTAAGTCAGATATAAAGAAGGTTATTACATCTAATGAGGAAGAAAAGCCTTTGTCAATTCTATATTAAAGAATCCAGCATCACTCCCTCATGCAAACCACAATAATAAAGAGAACAAAGGATCAGAAAAGCAGGTCATATTTGAAATATAACAGATTTAAATTAATTAATTAAAATTTAAAAATATGATGAAAGTCTTTTTTTTTTTTGCTCAAAAGAATCTCTTTGTCAAACATTTCCATATTTTGGTTTCTAGTTACAATGTTGATATCATTTATATGCTGGCTAACAATACACACCGATGCATTCTCTGATCTGGAAGACTCTGTTGAAGTTCAAAGCATCAGCAATTCAAACATATACAGGCAGTACAAGCACTAACACCGCCTAGGACAAAGCACTCAATCAGGCACAAAAATCAGTGTTAGCTTCCCAAAGGTGGGGTACATTGAGATGGCAGCCAATTTCAAAGAATCTTAAAAACAGAGGTTTTAAGGGGAGGGAGCTGAAGGAATGGATTTCAAACAAGTAGCTTATAGAGGAAATAACATGCTACAGTAGTGCACAATTTTTATTGTCCATCCCATACTGCCTTTAAAACAGTCCGATTCAAAATGAACTATGCTATTTCTAAACTGAGGTTGGGAGTTGAGGGGGGAGGGGGAGAACAGAAAAGAGAGTAAAGAAAGTTCCTATATAGATTTCAAGTATGATGCATGGAAAAAGTAGATAAATTGCTAACTTAAGCCAAGTCAGGATATTTGCATATAAGTGCAAAGTACTCTTTTCTCTACTTGCTGACTTACTCACTTACTCCTTCTCTCTGAAAAACTGACAAACTGCTGACATAAAATATGTTTAATGAATCCACAAACCCTGCTACAAAATGAAAAAAAACAACACTTGTCTTCCTGTATGTGAAGAAGGCTCTACATCAGGGGTGTCAAACTCAATTTCATTGAGGGCTGCATCAGCATTGTGGTTGCCCTCAGGGGGCCAGGGTGGGTGTGGCCTACTGGGTGGGTGTGGATGGAGTGGGTGTGACCTACTGGGTGGGTGTGGCCAGCTCTACATCGTTTGCATCAAGGGTGCCTGTGGGGGCCTAGGCAGGAGTGGGACAGATCTGAGGGTCTCTGGCAGAAGGGGGTGGGACCAGAGCAAGTGCCAAGGCATGGTCTACCAGAAGAGCCTCACTGTTCCTCTCAGGCCATGCCGGGGGGGGGGGCTTTTGGAGCTAAGACTGAATGCGTTTCAGCATAGATGGCCACCACAAAATTGTACATGGCCCAAGGGCCGTTCCCTCACTGTTTCCAGGATGGCTTTGTGGGCCTCATGAAACCACTTTGCAGGCCGCATCCGGCCCCCGGGCCTTGTGTTTGACATGTCTGCTCTACATTGTGAAATAAATAGCCAAGGACTGAGTTCACAAATGCTCAGTGTATGCTTCAACCACGGGTAACCAAATAACCGTATGGTCAGATTCAAACATAACAGTAAACCATCAGTTATAACTTAAAAACTATAATGACCAGGTTATTCCAACTTAGTAAGCCAAAGTCTACAAAACTGCATTATGTTTTAATACTTTGTTTGAAGATACCCGTAACACTCCTAAGAAAATGTACTTAATAGCCCCGCTGTTTACTCACATATAAACTCTACATAGGTTACAGCCTCATAGTCTTGATTTACATACAAAATACCTATAACAAATATAGAACAAGATTTTAAAAAGTTGAGCTTACATATCTTCCTAAGACATATTGTAACTGGTTTTTGGCTTGTGTAATATATGAGCCCAGCAATTCTGGCTTACAAATTAAATAAATCATATTCATATTATAAATAAATAAATCATATTTAACCATATTCAAGAAGTCATGGTTAAAAAAACTTGATTAATACAATGTGTGAATCAGGCATATAATGGTCAGTTCAGACTTTAGAACCTGCTATAAAATGGTAGTTTGATTTAATTGAATTAAGAATCATTTAATGAGTTATTAGCCTTAGAAGTCCTACTCTTGAAAAGAGTTCCTAAAGGTTAAGCTCTGTTAACACCATTTATCCATCAGATCCATTTGTATTACAATCAGTTCTTCTTCAAAATAATTTCATAAACATTCACTGCAACTCATTATTATTTTACAACTTCGTAAGAACATGTTCTGTCAATTTTATCAAGCATCTGATCCATTCTGTCCAAAAGCTTACAAATATCTACATGCAGACTTCCATGGATTTCTGTCCAAAAAATCCAGTCTTCAAGGTCTCCTTATCATTAAAAAGCCAAGAACAATCTCCATTTTTCCATAAGAAAATTTCTAAAGAATTCAAAGCTATCATTCCAAATCCTTCTGTCCCTTACCCATTATTAAGTTTCCAAAATCCACATACCCAGTCCTTTTTTTCTAAAAAAATAAAAAAAAGGTGCCGGAACTCACACACATCATACAACCCGCCTTGCCTACCCTACAAGGTTCCATCCCAAAAGGTGCCAGAACTCTGTTCTGGGCGTTCTATGAGAAAAAGAGCCCTGCACATACCAAACCCCTTTTGCTGCAGAATCAAAAAATCACGCGTTTAAAACTTTAGAAATCAAATTGACACCATCACCTTTTAAAGAAAGAGAAACGTATTGATGAATATTATAGAACTTTGTCAGTCTTAATCTCTGCAATATGCAATTTTCTTTTTAAAAAATCCCAAAAAAAGTTGATTAAGATATAATGTTTGATTGAGTGTACTGTCCATAAAGACTATAAACACTTTATAATCCCTTGGTATAATAAAAACCTTATAATGCTTTGGTAAGACCACTCTCGGAATAATGCATCCAGTTTTGGTCACCATGATATAAAAAAGATGTTGAGATTCTAGAACAGGAGTCTTCAAACTTGGCCCTTTTATGACTTGTGGACCTCAACTCACAGAATTCCTCAGCCAGCATGCCTGGCTGAGGAATTCTGGGAGTTGAAGTCCACAAGTCATAAAAGGGCCAAGTTTGAAGACCCCTGCTCTAGAAAGAGTGGAAAGAAGCACAACAATGATGATTAGGGGACTGGAGGCTAAAACATATAAAGAACGGTTGCTGGAATTGGGTATGTATAGTTTAATGAAGAGAAAGACTAGGGGTGACATGATAGCAGTCTTCCAATATCTCAGGGGTTGCCCCAAAGAAGACGAAGTCAACCTATTTTCCAAAGCACCTGAAGGCAGGAGAAGAAGCAATGGATGGAAACTAATCAAGGAGAGAACCAGCCTAGAACTAAGGAGAAATGTGCTGATAGAACACTTAATCAGTGGAACAACTTGCTTCCAGAAGTTGTGGGTGCTCCAACACTGGAGGTTTTTAAGAAGAGATAAAACCATTTGTCTGAAATGGTATAGGGTTTCCTGCTTGAGAAGGGGGTTGGACTAGTAGACTTCTAAGGTCCCTACCAACTCTGTTTTTCTGTTGTTCTGCTTTGCAAGTTTGAGCTTGAAGCAAATCCCAACTCTCAGCCAGTCCATTCATAAGCCTATACTGTAGTTAAAATGGCAGTTACAATAGTCTAGTCATGAGGAGCACCAGGAGTAATGTAGTTAATCTCAGTGATCTGCAGAGATTACTCTAATTTGGATCCAGCATCCAGAGATGATTCTGTCTGGAAATCTGTCTTGCTAGGTAATAAAAACCAGCTATCCATCCACTCACCAGAGCACATATAGGAAGTCTCTTCTTAAAATTATTTTCAGAACATAGTTGAAATTCTTTTTCTGCCAGATATCTCTGGAGCTACTCATATGAAAAAAAGTTGGCCCTCTCTTAAATAATGCTTTAGTTTTTGTCTCAGGGTGGGTAAATATCTACATGCACACTTCCATGGATTTTTCTCCAAAATCTTAGCTGAAAAATATTCAAAAATTTGCACAAAGGTTTGCATTTCTACAATATCTGTATATACATGCTACTTGGAGAACATTTGCTCCAAAAAATATAACATGTTAAATACATACATCCTCCCTATATAAATTGTATTTGCTTTACTTTATAAAGGGCACTAAGTAAAAAAATGCATTTTTAAAAACTTGTTTCTTGGAAAACATTTCTGATGAACTGCTTTAAGTAGGTAGATTGCATTCATATTAACCTCAGTGGTAGCTTTCCTGGCAGAAAACAAATAGCTTTTTCCACATCCGCAAGAGGGCATTAGGCAGAAGTAGTACAGAAATTATTCTTTAAGTGTCGTGCAGAAGTGTGATGAAAGAACGATGCAATCTTATTAGCATAGCAAAAAATAAAAAAAAACCTATCTGTGGGACAAGATTTGGATTAAAAAGTAGGTGGTAAAAAGGTTAAGTGTCGTTCCCATAATTTCTCTTCTCAGCTTCAGATTCCATTGTTCCTGAAGTGGCTTTTCTTACCTTGTGTAACAATTTGGATATATTTATGTATGTACAGAAAGTTCTACATCTTGTATGGATGACAAGGTGTCCTATATGACTATGAGAATACTCACTGTCTATTAACAGTTTTTCTTTTTGAACATAATCTTTTTAAAAAATCCTATTTTCTTGCCTTCCCACCGTGATTTTATTTGATGTTTACCCCTCTCTTCTTTCTTTTCTAAATTCACTTGAGCTAGTATTTCAGATGTTTACATATGCATCTTGAGCTGAAAGGAAAAACTCCAGGGTCTATGGTACTACATTTGTCTTCTTCAAGGAAGAATATATATTATTCACAATAGGGAGGGGAGGGTTAGTTTAATGTGACTAAAGCAAACTTTCTATATCTCTTGACTTTTATCACTGGGGCAGTCATGGGAGGACAGACAGAGAGTAGTTCAGAATGGAGAAATAATGTTCAGAACAGAAATAGCAATGGTGAATGAATGTTTTTCAGAGAGGGTATAATGGTATATATATGGGAATGACCTTGGGAGGCAGGGCAAAGAGACACAACCAAGGGAATGATCAGATAAAAGGCAGCCAAGCCCACAGCAAGAATGTGGTTGTTACAAGAACCCCAGAAGAGACTCTCCCTAGTTTCTTCGGCTGTAAAGAAGATGGAGTGAGATTTACATTACTTTCAGTTTTGCAAAATTCTGTTGTAATCTTAAATGAAGTAAAATTAGTTCCTCTCTGGTTTACCTCAGAAGGTTGCAGGGGTTGATGCCACCAGTCTTGAAGGAGACATTGTGTCTCCCCCCCCCCTTACAAAGCCATCTCATGGCCCAACCATTCTAGATAACTATTGGCTATTCTTCAGCCAAATCTTTCTTGATAAGATTGGCTAGGTTCCAGCTGCCGAAAAACTTGGACCAGACAATTTATCACAATCCTTTGAAGTCAAGTTCCAGAACATTCTATGGATGACCTGCAGCAGGCGGTGGGGAGTGAAGCACACTTCCCATTGTTTCTCAAATGTGTTCCATAGCATCAACCGTGGAAACCCTTTTGGGATGTCTATGAGGATGGAGCAATGGAGGGATTGTTCTACAGGGATTCTTCTCCTTTCTGAATAGCTGTTCCCATCTCTTCTTGGGGGAGGAAAAATGAACCCATGCTTCAATGCGATGTGCCTCAGAGTTCAGGCCTCTCCTCCATCTTGTTTAACATTTACATGAAATGCCTGGGAAAGATCATCCCTCAGTTTACAGCTGGATACAATCAATGTGTATACCAGTTCAATGTTGTATATACCAGATCAATGTTGTGATATCCAGTTAAACATCTTAGGCTAAGAAAACGATGGAATGAAAGACCTGACCAACTAAAAAACAGATTAAGACTAAATCAAAAGAAGCTTCTGATTCCATGAGTGTTCCATATATTCTTCTAGAATACGTTGCCCTGTCCATAAAAGACTTGGGTGCTTCTTCTAGACTCCCAACTTCTGGAACTGGAACAGCAAATAGAAGACGTGACCAGAACAGAAGAGCAAGAGAAATAATAATCACATTATCTGTATTATATGTATGAGGGAGAGAAGAAGTACTGTATGTGTTTTGCCATGGAACTAAGATCTTTTCTAAACTTGGAATAGGTTAGGTAAACATGTGACAGATAAGCCTGTTTTTAGTTTCTAGAAATAGAGAAAGGCTCATACAGCATCTGCCTTTTGAGACCTCTTCGTTGGTCTGCCAGCCATGTGGAACTGACACCAGCCCCAAGAGGGCAATGCAATACTATATTCCATTTAACTTAAAAGTGCTATGGCTAGCAAAAATGGCAACCAAATATTTTGTCTAGTGACAGGGATTACCAAAATAATCTGTGCAACAGCAACATTGTCAAACTTGCATCCCAAACAGTTTTGCATTATAAAAATAAGCAGCAAATCCATGTCCTTATTTCATGCACAATTTTTCATCAATCAGACCTAGCTGTGATTCAGGAAAATGCACCTTTGCCATTTCGTATACAAGTTCATTTTTGCATCCCAGTAGGGATGAATACCTTTTCTGAAGCAACACATTTGGTCTCTGACTGGCATCTAAGTTTGGCACTGCAGTGAGAGAGCAAAACAAAATTATGTCTGACCCCCTAATTAAAATAAATATAAATTTTATACATTAATTAAATAAGTTAAAATACTTACGCCCTCCACATTCTTCTTATGTCATTAAAATGAGAGAAAGAAAATAAACTTTACAAATTTATAGCAAATTTGGAAGGGGCTCCATGGAATGCTGCTTCAACAGGTGGCAGCACTTAACAAGCTTTGGCTGGGAAGCTAAGCAGGGTTAGCCTTTGATAGCATTTGGATGAGAGACCATGGGGCTGTTATCCAGACTGGAAATTTAACAAACCATCTTGGAAAAGGCAATAGCATACCACTTCCATATTACACCAAAACAACAGCTTCAGGATGCACCCCGAAGTTGGGTGACAAATCAATGATCTCGTTAGTAGTACTTCTGTTACTATAAACCAGTGAATGGCCATGTCCCTCCATTTACTACTGTACTTTCCAGCGTATAAGACGACTTTCGCAAGCGTTAAAATCGGCGCCGAAGTTGGGGGTCATCTTATACAAAGAGTCATCTTATACGCCGGAAATAACGGTAGTTTCTGGCGTATAAGACGACTTTCTAGGCATGTGACTCGGTGCCGAAGTCGAGGGTCGTCTTATACACCGGGTCGCCTTATACACTGGAATATACGGTAAGTACCTTTAAGATTGTACAGGTAATCCTTGACTTACAGCAGTTCATTTAGTGACCGTTTAAAGTTACAACAGCACTGAAAAGAGTGACTTATGACCATTTTTCATCACCATGGTCATGTGATCAAAATTCAGATGCTTGGCAATTGACTCATAGTTATGACGGTTACAGCGTCCCAGAGTCACATGTTCCTCTTTTGTGACCTTCTGACAAACAAAGTCAATGGGGAAGCCAGACTCTCTTAACAACCGCGTCACTAATTTAACAACTGCAGTGATTCACTTAACAATGATGGCAAGAAAGGACATAAAACAGGGCAAAATGTACTTAACAAATGTCTCACTTGGTAACAGAAATTTTGGGCTCAATTGTGGGCATAGGTCGAGGGCTACCTGCATTACTTTACCTGAATATGTGAGCTGTCTATTCACAGTTTTATATTTGAAATATGAATATTTTGCATTCTGATCCTTCCCTTTTTCAACCCCTCATTTTAAAAAAAAATGATTGTCCCCTCTTTAAATGCCTTTTCATTGCTCCCAAAGTAAGCCTTAGGAAACTCAAGCTCCTAAGAATCTCTTAATTAAATAAGCACATGGATGAAAAGACTAAAAAGAAAAAGATAATGAGATAGAAAGAAATAGAGGAAGAGAGAGGTGGAGGGAGGGAGGGAGGGAGAGAGAGAGAGAGGGAGAGAGAGAGAGAGAGGGAGAGAGGGAGAGAGAGAGATCCCCCTTTTCATCAGTTGTTCCAGCTAGGAAAGGGGCATCCCATCTCTAAATCTATTTTGGAGGTTGCACACCTTCAGGCTGGCAATTGGGCAGGTTTCAAGCATTGTAAGGCAATATATAAATAAAACAGCCCTCTCTCAACAGAGGGGGAGGGATACAACATCATCTATCTCCAGTCTACAACAGTCCTTTCAGCAGTTCCAAGAAGGCTCCATATCCATTTGCATTACTCATGTGATCTTGAGAACATAGATAAGCCTCCAAGTGGCCTCAGTGACTTTCTAAAAGAATGCAAATGACCAGCTGTCTGCAAGGAGTATAAATCCTTCCCCATTCCCATCCATTCCCCAACATCCTGTCAGAGCTGAAGAAGCTTCTTGGATGAGAAGTAAAACATCTTCAAAGAAAAAAAAGAAAGTCCAGTTGCCTCTTGAAAGAAGCACCTTTGGGACAACCATGACTTGGGTGACTGAGAATCTCCATAGATATATAAATAAAAGAATATTTTCTCCATCATCATTTGAGAAAGCCTTGCTGAATGTGATGGAAAAACAGTGTGAAGGGGAACAATATGCTGAAATTATGAAATAATGAACGGGCACACTTCAATGAACCCTAAAATCTCTAAGTGGAAGCAGGTGAGCCTCTTTTTCCTTAGAGCAGGGATCTCCAACCTTGGCAACTTTAAGACTTATGAACTTCAATTCCTAGAATTCCTCAGCCACCTTGGCTGGCTGAGGACTTCTGGGAGTTGAAGTCTACAAGTCTTAAAGTTGCCAAGATTGGGGACCTCTGCCTTAGACTACAGTGTGATCTTTCTGTCTTAGTGCAGAAGTCTCCAACCTTTTGGGCACCAGGGATCAGTTACGTGGAGAGAGGTTTTTTCGTGGACCGGAGAGTGAGTGGTTTTGTGTACTGCCTGCATCCTGCAAATGGGGCTTGGCTTGTTTGTGCAGCTCAGTTGCTGGCATGCTGTGGTCTGGTACCGGTCCACGGACCAGGGGTTGGGGACCCCTGCCTTAGTGTATTCAAGTACCATGTAACAACTAAGTACACAGAAAAAAATTATCAATAGAATAGAATAGAATAGAATAGAATAGAATAGAATAGAAGCTGGAAGGGACCTTGGAGGTCTTCTAGTCCAGCCTCATGCTCAAGCAGGAGAACCTATACCATCCCAGACAGATGAATGTCCAGTCTCTTCTTAAAATCTCCAGTGATGGAGCACCCATAATTTCTGAGGGCAAGCTGTTCCATTGGTTGATTGTCTGCACTGTCAGGAAGTTTCTCCTTAGTTCCAGGTTGCTTCTCTCTTTGATCAGTTTCCAACCATTGTTTCTTGTCCTTCCCAAAGTTAAACAAAGTTGTTTAACTTTGGCAGAAAAAAAGGACTATCCTTTTCTCCTTCCATATAGGTGAGGAGAAATTTCAGATGTTAGCTCAGATATTCCTCAGTCTCTGGGTGCATCCCATAGTAGGAATAAATACCTCAATAAAGTTGCATTCAAGTAGAACTGAATTCCACTTGTGACCTATCATGGCATGTCCAGGCAGTTCTCCTGGCATAATATGGAAGTGCTATGCAATGGGTACATCTGACATTTTGACAGCATGTTGTGAGTACCAACAGAAGAGAATAAAAGTAGGTCAGGGTTGGACTCTGAAGTCCTTGGTGCTCTCTGAGCTTAGTTGTTTTCTTGCAGACATTTCATTACCCAACTGGGTAACATCATCAGTGCACAACCAAGCTCAGAGATCACCAAGGTCTCCATATGCTATGAGTGCTGATGACTGCTATATAGAGATGAATTCAATTATAAAAACTACAGAAGGCATACTGGTTGTTTTCTGATGCCTACTATAGCCCTCACCCCACCCTCCAATGCTTATTGTTAATCCCCATGTACTCCTTTTTTTTTTTTCATCTAATGAGGTTGTAAACAAAGCATTCATTAATTATTGTTATTTTATAAAATCAGCATGAAGCCATTGTGGAACTCAAGAGTTTCTTGGAACTAAAAGATGATTCTGGAGGCAAGTGTCCTGCTTCTCTTTTTCTTTTATTTAAAACTAAAGCAGTATTTTATAGGTTTAAAAGCAGAGTAGGGTAGGGCTTGTGATAGAGGCCGCCCTGGGAACCTAAATCTGTAAGAGTAGCAGCTGCTGTTATCACCAAATGGAGGGGGCTGTTAGGGGAATGGCCACATTAAGAGAGGGGGCTACAATTGATGCTGACCTCCAAATTTCTTTGTGGTCCTCAGAGCCCCCCAGAATGGTTTGATCCTGTTTGCATTTTTTTTAAAAAAATGAAATGAATAGAGTAAAGGAAATGCTTAAGACTTGCTGAAACATAAGGCCTCCTTTCTGCTAAACTTGCCACTTCCAAGGCAAAACAGATTCTGGCACAAGTACATCCCTTGACACGCTACATAACATGTAACATAGTGCTCAAGCTAATGGAAGCTGACATCCCTTACTTTAAAAGAACAGTATCTGCAGCCTTTATTCCTTGGCCTTGGAGTGAAATAAGTAAAGCTTCCTGCAAAGTCAAGCTGGATTTCTGTGACTCCATGGACACTTTGATGCCATCTTCCTGGCAACAGTATGAAAGTAGCTTTCTACACTCTTCTTTTAGGATGTTTTTGGACTTCCCAATCTAGCTACAACCTAACAATCCCTTGGTCTCATATCCAAATGCAATCCAGCCCAACTCTTCTTTAGCTTCTGAGCCCAGATAAATACTCTCTGTTGCTAAAATAGATTATAGTTAGAGATGGGTAAATGCCCTTGCTATACTTGCTATAAGATTCATATTATTTGAAGCTCATGTTTGTTCTGTCTCATTTCCATGAGTTGAAAGATTTTTGTAAAAGTCTGCATGAAAAGTTTTGTACGTTTTCATACGCATTTTTTGCATGGATGAACAGTACCATACTTTCCCCATCATAAACAGTTTTTCTATCCATATTTTAATCAGAGTGTAAAATTTGTAGTGGAAAAAAAAAGAACAGTTATGCTCTACTTTGCATATTAACTCAGAAAGGAAGGAATAGATTGGAAATATCAAAGCCATTGGTTTTCTTCTGGGCCTAGTAATGATAAGTTATAAGGTGACCCATAGCTGCCCCTAAAACTGATGAACTAAGAATAGAAAGGATCAAGAGCTAAAGAAATTTCATCTGAAAGCAAAATGAGAGCCGGTGATGTTTGCCAGGTAAAAAGAGGGAATATTCACTTTCACAGACAAAGCCAAAAATGAACCTAATGTCTTTTATATGTAATACTTGGCAGACAATGGAACAGTATTTCAAGCCCTGATCGTCTCAAAAAGAGCTGAATACTGAGTACAAAGGCTAAGCACTAGTTTGTCTCTATGACCCCCCCCCAAGTTCATAACTCTTCCATTGTGGGAGGATTGCTGTAGACAGTGAACCATACCAATGGGAGAAGCAACTGATTTTCAAAATTGATGTCAGCCCTTTGAGATTGGCCAGGTCAGAAAACAGGTTCTACAAGAAATGCTGGAAATCTACTTAGTTGGCTTAATAACAGAATCTTGAAAGCCTGACAGTGTTTTCCCTTCCCTCCATCTTATGCCAAAGAGAGTCAAGATAGGGTCACTTTATGTTTCTTTCTAACTCTTTTTTCTAACACTTTCCCCATCTTCCCAGGCTTAGGATATGCTTTGCTAGCTACCATCCCATTGCTTCCCTAAGTCATTTCTGAGGTTCTTTGCAATTATTAAATATTTGACAGTCAGATAAGCAGAAAGCCTCTCCACTCTCATGTTATTCCTACCTGTCCCAACAAGATCTTTCGTCCACTGGAATGAGAAATAACAATAATGGCAGTTTGGATGTTCCAGTGAGAGTTGGAAAGATGGCAGACACAGGAGGCAAAACTAAACCTAGATTCTAATTTAAAAGGCTACATGGAAACAAGTAAGATAGAAAGGGAACCTACAAATATTGAACTAAAGCATAAAGAAACAAATACAATAACAGAATAGCAGAGTTGGAAGAGACCCTGGAGATCTTCTAGTCCAGTCCCCTGATAAACAGGAAACCTTATACCATTTCAGACAAATGGTTGTCCAATCTCTTCTTAAAACCTCCATTTTTGGAGCACCCACAACTTCTGGAGGCAGGTTGTTCCACTGATTAATTGTTCTAACTGCCTGAAAATTTTCCTTAGTTCTAGGGTTGCTTCTCTCCTTGATTAGTTTCCATCCATTGCTTCTTGTCCTGCCTTCAGGTGCTTTGGAAAATAGTTTGACCTCTTCTTTGTGGCAGCCCCTCAAATATTGAAACACAGCTATTATGTCACCCCTAGTCCTTCTTTTCATTAAACTAGACACACCCAATTCCTGCAACCATTCTTCATATGCTTTAGCCTTCAGTCTCCTAATTTTGACTGTACAATGTTTTGCCTGCATAATGTTTTGAACGCTTTGGTAGGGGAAAAAAAGGATTAATATTCTTCATAAATAAAAATACTATTAGAGGGTCATTCTTCTTCCAGAGAGAAATTATTCTGTGGGCTTCCTCTTCCAAAATTATCACCATGCTATTACTCCATTTACATAAAACCTATGGATGAAATCTTGTAAGAATCTGGGTGGTGGTGATCTCAGTATGTGCTGATGATATACAGCTCTATTTCTCATTTTCTTCAGCTGAAGATGAGGCTGTGACCTCTTTAGCAAGTGCCTGAAATTACTGATGCTTAAAAAAGAATGGAAAAATTGAATCCAGTTGACTGAAACGATTGGACTAGGAAATATTCTTCTTTGGAATTTAGATCTGCATGGTTCCTGAATGCTTAGATAGTGATTGTTGCTCAAAATAATACTTAAAAAACAACAACAGAAATAGTAGAAATATTGGGAGATAAAGAGCTGGCTATCATCATTCATGTTTTGATAACCTCTTGATTTGATTATTGTGATGTGCTCTGCCTGGAACTATCAGTTGGAATGCCAGCTGCTTCCAAACACAATCTCCTTTCTGTTTAGCAGAAAGATAATATGAAGATATTCATAATAAATACATTTCCCTGCTCCTTTTCTCAGGTCCATAAACCACCTGCCCTAAAATCTCCACTAGTTGCCAATATATTCAATCTCAGGCTAAAGTGCTGGATTTGAGCTTTATAGATTTAATGTTCTGGGAGCGTTGTTTTACGTTCGCTTGCAGTATATAACTTCTCGGGAGTGATCCATCTAAAAGGCAGAGTATGAAGGTAGGAAACTGTAAATAATAGATGAAATGAGGTCTTATTCATTTTCCTACAATAGCCATGCTGTGATATAGTTTAAATTAGTATCAAAGAACATATTATGTGCCATCCATGCATCCTCCCCTCCCACCCAGGTCAGTAATTTTGCTCTCTGGGTCAGAGGGAGACCTCCTACCTCCTCAATTTGTTGTTTAGGCCAGGTATAACAGCTGTAAGACAAACCACGGCCATATTTCTTATTTATCTGTCTCCTGCCTAACAACAATAACAGCAACTACAGTGAAAGAAATATGATCATTGGAATGCAGCAAAGAATTCCTGGGAGAGACTGAGATACTGCTAATGTGTAAGCAGGCACCAAAAAAAATGAAATGAAATAAAAGCACTTTGCAGCAATATTGGTCAATCATTTAGGAGACCCCGTAGACTCTTTTTTTTTATTACAAATTAAATTAAAAAGTACTCTCCATCAACCTTAATTTCCTATAAGACTTCTTTAACATCAGAAAAGTAATTCAATAGACTACACCCTAGATAAAAACAGCTGAAGTAAACAACATGCTCCCATTTTTCTCTTTTCCAAAGAAAGAATGGGGAAACTCACTTTCATCCTTTTCTAGAATAAATTACAAGTTATGTTTTGTTAGTTTAAACGCCTCATTCAAAAAAGCTCAGTAACATTTCCGGGAAATACCAACACGGTACAAGCATTAACCAGCTAGTGTGTTCCAAAGGGTGGTACATGAAATTAAAGCACATAAATTAACAGCATCCTAGAATGTAAGAACGTGATCGTGGGCACCCCATCACTGGAGGTTTTTAAGAAGAGACTTTTTAAAGTCATTTATCTGAAATGGTACAGGTTCTCCGGCTTGAGCAGGGGGCAGGATTAGAAGACCTCCAAGATCTCTTCCAGCAATATTCTATCCTAACTGGAATCACTGGAGTTCATCTAGTCTGGGGAGGCAACCTTGGCTCTTTTATGACTCGTGGACTTCAACTCCCAGAATTCCTGAGCCAGCATCGTTGGCTCAGGAATTCTGGGAGTTGAAGTCCACGAGTCATAAAAAAGCCAAGGTTGCCTACCCCTGATCTAGTCCAACCCCCTGCCCAGTGCAGGTATCTTTCACTGAAGCATGTCCAAATAAGATCATCTGGCCTCTGTTTAAATACTTGCCATAGGAAAGAGTTTACCAATTCCTAAGGTCTTCCATACTTGAACAATTCAGGACACAATCTAATTTGTCAATGACCTTCCTAAAATATGAAATTCCTAAATTCCCAGCAAAAAACTCAATTTTTATGACCCTGTAATCTCTTAATTCGGGAGAGAGTTGGGGACAACTGGATGGAATGAGAGTTTACTGGCCAGCTATCCTTCTTGATCCCATGTGGAGTTCACAGCAGATTTTTTTTCTTTGTGCCCTAGAAGAGAAACATCAGCCACTATCCAGGACTGAACTCTCAACCTTCTGAGTGGGAAGTGAATGACTTCACTACTAGGCCTCCATGCTGCTCTCCTAAATTCCCAGAATATTCTAGATGCAGTCTAATCAGTGCAGAATGGAAAGGAACAATTGCTCTCTTGATCTTGACAGTATACTTCTGTTGTTCTGTTCTGTGTGCTGCAGCTGCCAAAAAAGCCAACACAGTACTAGGCTGCATTAACAGAGGGATAGAATCAAGCTGACCTGAAGTATTAATACCACTTTACAATGCCTTGGTAAGGCCACACTTGGAATACTGCATCCAGTTTTGCTCACCACGATGCAAAAAAGATGTTGAGACTCTAGAAAGAGTACAGAGAAGAGCAACAAAGATGATCAAGGGACTGGAGGCTAAAACATATAAGGAACGGTTGCTGGAATTGGGTATGTCTAGTTTAATGAAGAGAAGGACGAGAGGGGACATGATAGCAGTGTTCCAATATCTCAGGGGCTGCCACAAAGAAGAGAGAGTCAAGCTATTCTCCAAAGCACCTGAAGGCAGGACAAGAAGCAACGGGTGGAAACTAAGCAAGGAGAGAAGCAACCTAGAACTAAGGAGAAATTTTCTGACAGAACAATTAATCAGTGGAACAACCTGCTTCCAGAAGCTGTGAATGCTCCAACACTGGAGATTTTTAAGAAAAAACTGGACAGCCATTTGTCTGAAATGGTATATGGTTTCTTGCCTGAGCAGGGGGTTGGACTAGACCTCCAAGGTCCCTTCCAACTTTATTGTTGTTGTTGTTGTTGTAGTTGTTGCATATGTACAATCTGAAGCTGCATAACACCACTGGCTCATGTTCAGCTTCCAATCCTCCATGACATCCATATTCTTTCTGCAAGTACTGCTGCCCATCCCATACTGATATCTTTTATTTTTCTTATCCAAATAAAGAGTTTTACATTTGTCGCTGTTGAAATCTATCTTGCGTATTTCTGTCATTTGGTTCAGCTTGTCAAGATCATTGAAATCTTGTCCTCTATGGTGTTTACTATTTTCTTACCTTATCTTTTCAAATTTGATAATTTCCAATTCCTCATCTAAATAAAATACAAATATGTTGAAAGTACAAGTTCCTTCTCTTATGCCATTTGATGGGAAATTAATGACATGCACGCACAGTATAATTGTTCAAACAACTCTGGATTCATTTAAAGGTAATTTAATCCAGCCCACATTTTATCATCACCTCTAGGAGGATTACACTTTCTCAAATGCTTGCTATACAACATATCCACCGCATGCCTATGGTCAGCTAATCTGGTCACTCTATCAAAATAAATGATCATGATATTCATTAAAAGGGCAGTCAAATATTAAAGAACAAACAAACCCTGATTTAAAGTAGTGTTTCCTAACCTTAGCAACTTTAAGACCATGTGAACTTCAATTCCCAGAATTCCTGAACAGCATTTAATCTAAAGCAGGGGTGTCAAACTGCCGGCCTACGGGCCAGATGCATCACGCCAAAACTGCACCCATCCCATTGCCGGCAATGGGAAAAAAGTTGCGATACGTCGTGACACATCATGTAACCCATGATCTAAAGAATCTAAGGAACAATTATACCAATTTTTGGGAGGTAAGCCTTGTATAACTAGTGGGATTGTATACCATCAGTGCTTTCAAAGAGGACACCCATCCCATCTGCACAATATTCTACATTGGATGGTGGCTATCTGATATCTCACAAGAAAAAAAAAAGCCTTGCTGGAAAATCCTAGTAGCTGACCCTTCACAAGGGCAGCTGTTGAAGCCTGCGGTGTTATATCTATCCCACGAGAGATTAAATTAATAAAACTACTCAAGCTTCCCACCCTCTTTAGAAGGCCTCCATTTTGCTCTCTCAAGGTCAAATTAAATCATACCGTGCACAGAGCTAAGGGCATCCCTTCTACACAAGTTTAATCCATTTAACTTTAGGGTAATTCTAATCATACTGTTTAAGTGCTTTTCTTTTCTATGGCTCTAATATCTCCTACAATTATATATAGATCCTCAGTTTTATGATAGGCAATTCCAAATATTTATTTTCATTTTCAATCAATAAAAGTAATTCCTTTTATTGAAGAGTGTGCAAGTGTCTCATCTACATTTCTATGGATGATTGCAACCCACCATTCCATCAGAATCCTTGCATTAGTTGCAATTCCCAGCCCTCTCATTATCTAAAGCCAACCAGCATACCTGCCTCCCCTCCGAAAGGAGATTTTACTAGAAACTTAATATCCATTAATAGAAATTGCCAGAAGGGAGACATTTTTCGCACAGCAGCTATTATTTTCAGAAATCACCATAATATACACATAATCCCGCTTTTTGGAAGAGCATAAAATGAAGGGCAGGTGACCCCCCCCCTTTACTTGAATGTCATGCACAGAAATTTTGAGGGCATAAAGGACTGTTTAGGACAATTGTTTTAGTGGAAATCTGATAAAAAAATGAGACAAAAGATACCTTGACCCAAAATACAGGGTTGTGATAGCAGACCTTCCACAGTTATTGTTGTTAAACTTAGACTTCAAGTTGATTCATTCTGAATAGAATGAAGAAAAAATATCCATCACATGCATACAGAATAAGAAGATGGAATAATACCAGAAACAAAACTAATATAAATGTGAATCCAAATAATTTTCTAAGCTTGTTTCAAGCCAATTCCTACTGAATTTTTTAATATTATGGCAAACCTCTAATGTGACCTCTTTTTTAAAAAATTCCACAAGGTATTTTTCAGGGACTATCAATTTGTATCTGAACTATTTAACACATTTTCTCCTTTTTTCCTAGGAGTGTATGTCTTTTTATATGTTTGCATTTGTGCCTATGTGCTTATGGGGATATCTTTTGTGATAATCACGTGACCTCAGGACCGTGCAATCCTCATGAATATGAACCAGTTGTCAAGCATCTGAATTTTGACCAGGTGACCATAGGAATTTTGGAATAGTTGTAAGTGTGAACAATGATCCTAAGTAACTTTTTTTCAGTGTCATTGTAACTTTGAATGGTCACTAAATAAACTGTTGTAAGTCTAGAATTACCTATACATGTGCTGATGTATTTGTGGGATCCCTTATTTAATATGAGTTGGGGCTGCCGCTGGGATTCCATGTTTTTAACTGTTTTTATTGCTTGGTACTTGTATTTGTAAGTTATCCATAGTCTATGGGGGTGGGCAGCTATAATATAAAGAAACAAACATCATTAGTTGGTTGAACTCCATAAATAATCATTCAATTTTGCTAGTCCACATTACAACAAACAAAAATCTCCCCCCCCCCCCCAAAAAAAACCCTCTCTCAATACATCCAGGAAGAGGTATGAGACAATGTGTCTTTGGAGCGTTTGAAAATCAGTGCCTCTCGAATCAATGCTTAATGCAAACATTTCTTCCCATACTAACTTGTAAATTATTCAATACTATTGTAGCTTTGAGAATTTGCTTTGGAAGTTTCAATTCTCTCCCTGATTAGGTCCCCAGAATCACAGGGAAATTTCTTTCTGGTCTTTGAATAGAAAGGATTTTCACCTACCCCCTTTAAACCTCAAAAGGTTGAAAGTGGATATACATACCTGGCACATACTGGTTTCAAAGTACACTGGGAAATACAATGATTTACAGAACCTGGCCTTTTGTACTGCCTCAATTATTCTCAGCACTGCAGGACACAGTACTGAAAATGATCAAGGCTTTGCATACTATACATACCAAGTAAACAGCCACCGAGGCAGTCCAGAAGAGCCAATCTGCTAATATTTTCTCCTTCCAACTCAGCATGTCCAGTTCAGGACAAAATGCTTGGGCTCACTCAATGCTACTAGAAAACAGCATGAAGAAGTAGTAGGGTTTATTTGGCAAGGCTGCAATCGATCCAGGAGTCAAGGAATTAGAGGTTCAGTCCCTTTCTGCTCACTCTGAGACATAAAAGGTCAATAGCTTTATCTGTCCATACTGGAGGCAGAGAAGCTCTTAATAGATACAGGAAGTGAAGACTGTAACAATAATATCCCATTAGGTTTAAAATTTCATGTGTTATTTTAGTTGGAAAAGACATATGGGATGGCTCTTGCTGCTCTTGTCTGAAATCAGAATGACAAAGGCAGTGTGGCAGCATCGCACCACAAGCCTCTCCCTAATTCTCAAGAAGATAAAAGGGGGTGGGGGGTGGAGGGAACACATTTAGACTTGCAAGATTTTTTTACTCTAGCTTTATATAAAAGTGGTGCTGACCTATATGACATTAGATCCAAAGCCCAATCTATCTTGAAGGGCTGACAGTTGCTCAAGTTACTCTAAATCGCCTTTCCCCTACAGTTGCCTTTGACTGACAGGCCCCCAAAAGATAAAATGTGGAGTATGAATGTTCGGGTTTTTTTCAATAAATAAAAGGGTCTATGTAAATTTACTCTAGGGCAGGGGTCTGCAACCTTGACAACTTTTAAGACTTGTGGACTTCAGCTCCCAGAATTCCTCAGCCAGGGGATGCTGTGATGCTTGTTAAGTATGAGAATGGTCCTAAGTCACTTTTTTCAGTGCCATTGTAACTCTGAACCATCTCTAAACAAATTATTATTAGTCGAGGACTACCAGTAAAATAATGAAGCTGTTTTTAGCTAGATTTTTATGATGATGATGAGGAGGAGGAGGAGGAGGAGGATGTCGTCCTACCGGTAAGAATTATTCAACAATAGAAAAGGCGAGATAGAAAAGAATTAGAAAAGAAAGAAACAGAAACAGAAAAGGTGAGAAATCTACAAAATAAATGAGTAGTCCCTTCTTACTTGGTAACTTAACGGTGCTCTCTCCTGATGAGGACAGGCAATCAACCAATGGAATAGCTTGCCTTCAGAAGATGTGGATGCTCCATCACTGAAGGCTTTCAAAAAGAGGCAGGACTACCATTTGTCTGAAATGGTATAGGGCAGGGGTAGGAACCCTTGGCTCTTTTATGACTCGTGGACTTCAACTCCCAGAATTCCTGAGCCAGCCATGCTGAGGGGAAATGGAGAGGTTTCCATGCTGAGCCATGCTGGCTCAGGAATTCTGGGAGTTGAAGTCCACGAGTCATAAAAGAGCCAAGGTTGCCTACTCCTGGTATAGGGTTTCCTGCTTGAACAAGGGGTTGGACTAGAAGACCTCTGAGGTCCCTTCCAAGTTTGTTATTCTATGTTATTGTATGTTATGTTAAGGATGAAAAGATCAAGATGGGCCAGCCCTGAGCATGGCACTGGCAATCAGTATTATTTTAGTGCATTCTATGCTTGGCTGTATCTCAATAATGGAAGAGCCAGGCCTGGACACCTGGATAGCTAAAGTCATTAGGAAATGCCTACGGAAGCAGGAGAGGCAAAGCAGGAGAAAAAACAAAAGATGTGGACAACCTTAGCCTTGGGAATTCTCAAAAGAAGAAGAAGAAGAAGAAGAAGAAGAAGAAGAAGAAGAAGAAGAAGAAGAAGAAGAAGAAGAAGAAGAAGAAGAAGAAGAAGAAGAAGAAGAAGTAGGAAGCACTAGCAGCCTCCCTCCCCCCCCCCCAACCGCCCTCCAACCTTCCACCCTGAATTGCAACCTCTAAGCAAAACTCTTCCTGCTTTCCTAAAAAGTTTTCCTGGAAAAGGCACACTGGCTGAGGAATTCTGAGAGTTGAAGTCCACAAGTCATAAACGGGCCAAGTTTGAAGACCCCTGATCCAGAGCAATAATACAGAAGCTATGCCTGATGTATATAATTAACTTGTGGTAGCCTTAACCAGAACATAGATATCATAATGTATTAAACGTATTGGAAATGAGCACTTTTGTATACTGGTTGAATAGGCATGAAGGGAATTTGAAGGTCCTACTCCAGTGGAAGAAGATGACTCAGGCATATTACATTCTTATATATTCTCATAATGTTCACATAAACATCAGTTCTTGCACACAGTGAATATAATTAAACATTTGTCCTTGACTTTTATTAATTGTCATCACAAGTGCTATTTTATAAGATTTTTTTTTTAAATTTGAAAGAAAATAGTATCTGAAGGAACTAAATCCAATCTTGGAAGTAATATGGGAGACACAGATGCTTCCCTTGTTATTATCTTGATTTCTAACCTGTCCATCTGCACATTTAGTAATTATAATCAAGTTCCCTTCATTAATCCGCTATTTCATGTTACATTTCTTAATATTAAAAGGCACTGCTTTTCAGTTGTCATTGATGTTGGATTGTAGCAATGGTTTCCAGTAAATTGAAATGTTCTGTGCAGGAATTAAGTTACTCACAATTTTTTTCTGCAGTTATTCTATATAATCAATAATGATCTTTAATGGTCCCTCTATTTTTATAAGGTTACTGGATAATTGTGTTACACGATGCATATTTTTAGAGACAAAAGTGCAGGTGTTGAGTGTGCCCAGGGCTTTTTTTCTCATAGAACACCTAGAACGGAGTTCCGGCACCTTTTTTGGATGGAACCTTATAGGGTAGGCAAGGCAGGTTGTATGACGTGTGTGAGTTCCGGCACCTTTTTTTTTTTTTAAAGCACTGAGTGTGCCTACCAGGATTCTTCTGATCTCACTCTTCTACAGCCTATTTACCAATTATGTTCTTTACCCTCATTAAAAGAACTACTGATGGTTAATCCTTCCATGTTAACAGCGTGCTTTTTTCTGTTTGTGTGGAGGGGAAGCTAGGGGGGGTTATAAGGCTGAGAGGCTTATACCAAATAACAATTGATGGAATATATTAAAGGCAACCTCCTTTCTCCCCATTCCATCCTCAAGCATCTTACAATCTCTAAGGCAGTAGTGGCAAACCTATGGCATGCATGCCACAGGCAGCACTCGGAGCCCTCTCTGTGGGCACGTGTGCCGTAGCCCCCACCCCTGCCTCCTCCCGTGGCCCCCTCCTCACCAGCAGCCCCCCTGGAAGAGAGTCTCCCCGGGCACGGCCTGCACAGAGCAGCGCAGCCAAGGACACAGCCAGGGACAAGACTCTGCCCTCGCACTCCATAGCGTGCAGATGATGCTGCGGGGTGTGGGCGGAGGGCATGGCTGCCATGGCACTGCAGGGCTGCCTGAGCAATCTGCTGGGCAGGCCATGGAGGCAGTGTGTGGCCCTGCGGGCAGGCGGGGCAGGGGATGGGCAGGGGCAGAGCAGGCATGATGGGAGGCAGAGCAGTGACAGGGAGCGGTTTGGGGGCACTTGGTCTCTAAAAGATTCGCCATCACTGCTCTAAGGTATGTTGGTGTACGCTCCAGAGTAATCCACTAGCTTATACAGTAATTATTCAACAGCATAAAAAGAGAGACAGACAGATTTCTAAGGCAGTAATTATAACTTGGCCATCTCACTGGCCATCTTCTCTGAGATGGTTCACTTTCATTCTGCTCAAATTTATCTTCTGGTGCTAGTATATGTAGAATAGCTTATCTCTTCCAGATAAGATAATAATAACAATAAATATAATAACTTTATTATAATCTTCACTTCACTGTATTATGCTCATAAACATGGGAAAAACCATTGTATTTATTTACGTATAGAAGACTTGTCAAAAAAATTTTTTTTTTTTCAAAAAACACTAATACAATCTCCAACCAGGGTTATTTTATATTCCTGTCTTGCCAGATATGACTCTCAGTACTTGTCCAATCACCCAAGAAAACATTCCCAAACACAAATTATTGCTTGTGTTTGTGGGTGGGAAATAATCCATTTTAAATATTCTTAATTGCATAACAGATATGATTTTATTGGTTCAGGGATTATAATGATAAAAGCTTTACAAACACATTCTGAAAAAAAATTAAATGTTTAGAAGCCAAAATATCTACATGTACATAATACCATTCTAATGGAAAACTATCCTCCTCTAATACCACTTTTCAGTTTTATATATTATTAGGCATAGTATATTTAATTTCTTCTACTCAAACAGATTTAGACAATGGCAATTTTTTGTTCGCTATCCATATACAAAATATTCAGCAGACAGGGATAAAATCTAATTTGTTTGTCATCAAATCCTTATCTTTTTTAAAAAAAAAACCTGAGTAAAATTTTTGCCACTTTAATTGTATTATGCATTTTTATCACCTAAGTTGAGTCACTGAAATAAAACTCTGAACTGGTTTCTACTTTAACTTATAATTATTGATCAATTTTATTGAATTATTCAATTTCTACAACCAAGTGACTCTGAGCATCTTAAATTCTAAAATTATAAAACAATTAAAAATATTAAAACAATAAAAACATTCACAAAATAAACAGTAGCCATGATGATTAATCAAATCATAGTAAAGTCAAAACTCCACTCAGGTTGAGCTCCATCCTGTAGACATGCTAATGCAAAAAAAATGCTTTATTCCAGTCATATTTAGCCTTTTGCAAAGCCTGTATTTTCTCTTTTTATCTGGTTTTTTATTTCTTCCTTTAATTTATATTCCACTAAAATCATGACTCATGCCATTTCTTTACCTTGCTAAATCATTGGTTTCTTTAGCTTATATATCATTGGTTATCACCAAAGAGAACTGCATGATAGATATATATGCATTCTCTTCAAATACTTATAAAGATTTGGTGAGAGAAAGACAGCAAATTGAGATAGCTAAGCATTTTATTTTTCCCCCCTTCTTGCAATGTTCTTTTTCCTGTGCACAATATAGGAATAATATGCTTTGCACGCTTTACACTTAAAAGCATAAGAAGATCTTTATTCAGTCTAAGTATTTTTGAAGCAATAGACGTTATTAGTGTCATTGAATCATGCAACACTTATGTTTTATACAATGAATCCAAGCACTATGTATTTTTTATTTCAGAGAAATTCCTCAGGTTTTTTTTTTTTTTTTGCATTTCAGAAAAATTATTTTATGGAAATTCCTCAATTGCAAAGAAACTGCCGCTGAGGCATGATTAAATATTAAAATATGTAATCCTTTGGAGCAAAGATGTAGAAATTAAAAAATGGTAATCCAGATGAAAGAAATTTTGATCGGAAAAGAAAGGTATAATTTGTTTCAGTGGATTAAAAGATGCCATATACCAACTAAACCAGTGGTTCTCAACCTTTTTAATGCCGCGACCCCCAACCGGTCGTAAGTCGAGGACTACTCAACCGGTCGTAAGTCGAGGACTACTCAACTGGTGCAGCACCGTTTGCAGAATGGGACTTTTGGCGGGCTCAGCAGGGCAGAGACAGCCTGGACAATTCCTATTGGCTTTTGAAAGCCAATAGAATTAGACTCTATTCAAGAGAGTCTATTCTATTGGCTTTCAAAAGCCAATAGAATAAAAGGGAGTAGCACAGCTAAGGAAAAGGGGAAAAAATGGCGGACTGCGTTGTTTGGCGACCCCCGTGAAATGGTCGTTCGACCTCAAATGGGGTCCCGACCCACAGGTTGAGAACCACTGAACTAAATGAACCCAAATTATGTATATCTTTAGTATTAATTGTAGCTTTGGGATAAAAAAAATCTGGATCAAGAATTTTAAAATTAAGTTTATTTTTTATATAATGTTATTGTGTTGAACTAATTGGTCAAAGAATAAGTAGGAAAAGAAAAGGCTGGGAAATTATGTTTTTAATAAAACAGCTGTGATCGTATAGATAATCCTCACTTCACAACCATAATTGGGACCAGAATTTCATCACTAAGTCATAAAGTAAGACATTATGTGACCATGACAGACATACACACCCTCACTTCCATCATGGTCAGCACAGGTCATTAGACAAACCACCACATGACCATAGCTTGTGATTTTACTCCCTGCTTCTCCATTGACTCTGCTTGTCAGAAACTGGCTAGGAAGCACACAAATGGTGATTGCATGACCACAGTTGTAAATATCTGCTAGTTGTGAAGTGCTAAAATCTCAATCCCACAGCCATAGGGATGCTGCAACGGCCATAAGTGTGTGAGGACCAATTGTAAATTTACTTTTTCAGTGCTGTCGTAACTTCAAACAGTCACAAAACAGAGTAATCGTTAAGCAAGGACTACCTGTATTGCTCAAAGACTTCTTTCCTTGTAGAGCAGTGTTTCTCAACCTTGACAATTTTAAGGCATGTGGACTTCAATTCCCAGAATTCCACAGCCAGCATTGCTGGCTGTGGAATTCTGGGAGTTGAAGTCCACATGTCTTAAAATTGTCAAGGTTGAGAAACACTGTTGTAGAGTATATGGCAGAATTTTGTGGTGCTGGCATATGAGTTTCTGCTCTCGAAAAATGCACAGTAATATGCCAGTCAAAGCTACACAAAAACCCCATCCACAGCTTCCACCTGCAGCTTGAGCAGGATCTGTCCATCCAAGTCACAGAGCTTGTCCTCCAAGGGAGGATGACCCTGTCCAGAGCTTACTGTTGGAGCCAAAATCAACCCAAATCTGTCACTCACAAAGAGCTCTCTTTTGCTAGGAACCCTTCCAAGCACAACATAACGGCTTCCCAAGCACCTCTGGCCCAACTTCTTGCATGCTGGTGTGTAATTGATTACCATCAACATATTAATTTTTCCCCTTATGGATTTTTTTGTATGAAACAGAAAAAAATGATCGTATCATTTATGGCTTTGATGATTAGAAACAATAGAAAAAAGATGGGTTTAAAGGTAAATTTGTAATTGCACTTATAGTTGATGCAAAGAAAATTGGAAGTTACTTCATTCTATTTCTCTTCATTCTTTCATTCTTTTCAAGATTTTGTTACCTTACCCTACTAAATATATAAACACAAAGATACTTCCAAAAATCCAAGAGGATTTCATTACTATTCTACCAAGAGCTAATCTGTAGTATACTTCTTGCCTGCTGGTTTCTTTACAGTTTATAGTTAATCCTAAAAGGCAGAAGCTATCCACTCCTTCACTATCTTTATTGTCAGGTCTATGGCTGGCTATTGCACTGACTGTCATTTGTTTGTTCTTCTTTATATTTAATCTTGGCCCATTTGTTTTCACTCTGCCCCTTGACTTTCATTACTGGCTCTTGCAAATTGTTTGCATTTTCAGTTATCAGAGTAGTGTCATCAGCACAGCACAGGTTATTGATGCTTCTTCCTCCAATTTTAAACCTGCCTCATCTTTTTCAACCCCAGCCTCCCTCAATATTTATTCAACTCTAGGCTGAATAAATAAAAAGAGAATATAAAGCCTTGTCTCCCTCCTTTGCTGACCAGTCTATTTTGCTATGATCCATTCAAACTGTGGTTTCCTGATCTGCGTGCAGATTTTTCATGAAGGCAATGAGATGCTTGGAACTCTATTTTCTAAAGACATTCCATATTTTGATGTTGTCAATAAAATTAAAGGCCTTCTGAAGCATATATTGACTATTTTTAAAAAATATTATTTGGTTTTCCCAATTATCCAGGGAACATCAGCCATAGGTTCCTTGGCTTTTTTTAAAATCAGCTGGAACAACTGGCATTCTCTTTTCCATGTCAATAATTTTGGTTGAATGATCCGCAGCATGTTTTTGATGGTGTTTGAAATTAAGGATATTGTTTGGTAGTTTGCACACTCTGTTACATGTCATTTTTCACCTTTGGTGTTAGTATGTAGATTAATATATAGATTAATCTCTTCCAATCTGCTGGCCACTGCATCCTTCCACAGATTTGATGGGCAGAGTTTGGTTAGAATCTTTACAGATTTTCTTGTTAAAATACAGGAGTGCATTTCCCCCAGTATAATAAGAAATTATGTCTTTGCCATTATGAGAAAAGTGTTCATCTGCACTCAGCACCATTCTATGTACACTTTACATAACCAAGTAGCTTCCTATGTAGCTGCCGCCCAATACTGGTGTCTGCTTGCTTTAACTGGGTGGCTGGGATGACCTTCACACCTTGAGTGACTCTGCTGAGAATATAAAATCATCTGAACCACAAGATGGGCAGCAAATAAATTTGATAAATAAACAAATAAATAATTTTTGGGTGTACACACATCCCCATCCCCATGTTGAGGCCTCATAGCAGCATTTTGGGTCTATGCATTCATATTAATGCTTCACAGAAACATTAGAATAGCCTTCCAGTTTATATAGAGGCTCCTATTAACAAAAGTTTCTACAAACTGGAAGCCTATTTATTCCATTTTTTTCTATGAATCATTTAGATGTCCCAAGGCCAACTGGAGAAATCAGGTTACAATACATGGAAAACAGACATGCCGAGCTTGTACAAGCCTACAGAACTAATCCCAGCTTTAATCTGCCACAGGCTGGAGAATGGCCTGAGGGAAGTCATTCCACTCTTGTCTATTTGGTATATTTAGACTAAAGATTCTTTAAGGCAGGAAGTGTCTATCATTCATTATGCAGAAGCCACATGTGAAGACATTACAGGACTAGTGTTCAAATCACAGCAAAAGTGTCCCATGGCTTCTACAGGTAAGATAATAGAGATGCCAGAAGAAAGAAATGCAGATATTTCTGTATTAATAGAATATAATAACTATAACTTAAAAAAAGCAAATTGTCAAATGAGAAAAGCATTTGCGACCGCATTTCTACTATAGTAAGTGGTGCCAATAAACTGACCTCAAGAGTGGAAGGTCTGTTGTATTGTTAATTGCTCTTGTAACAACTAACAGCTTTAATTACAGTATTTTACGGCTTCCCTATAAGAGCAATTATATGTTGACAGTCACCCTTAACACTCATTTATTCGGTGCTTGGCTGGGATACTAGTTGAGGCAAAAGAAATCTCTCAGTATATAAAATGACTAATCAAGATTTGAAATGGTATGAAGAACCCATTTCTATTGGCAAAGGAAATTAAAAGCCTTCACATATCTACTTGGTAGCCCTATTTCCAATAGGTATCAAACAAAAGAATTTGAAAACAGCATATTGTTACCCAGGAACATTGCTAATCAAAACTAACTGAACATACTTTAGTTCTTGATTACTATGTCAAGAAATGAATGTTAAATTCTCTTCTGCTAATCACAGACAATTAGTAAGATCTCAGTCCCAAAGTTCCAATTTTAAATTTGAGGTTCAACAGCAATCACCTCAAAGAAAAGCTAATTTCTCTAGGAGATAAATTAATTCAGGAAATATATAATTAGAACATCATGCAATATTTTTATTGTGCATTAGGTAGAATTTAGTGAATTCAAGTTTTCAAGTTGCTTAGAGAAAGGATTTCATTTTGGCCCTGCTTAGCTCTTAGTAGACATTATATGATGACAATAAAATTAAGCATGTCAGGCATATTAAGAAATCCTACACTACATTTATTATAAGCCAACATATGTTCACACACAAAATATTTTGCCAAAAATATTATGTGCAGAAGGTACTTTCAAGTGTGAACAATGTGGAATGAAGTTGTGCACTGTGGCCAGGCTCGTAGACAACAATGTGCCTACTAAATCTAAGTGAATAGTACTAGATGAGGTAATTGAGTTTTATGGGGCAGAAAGCCCTGAAAAAGGTGAAGGACTCTTAAAACATATTTC
This sequence comes from Crotalus tigris, assembly GCF_016545835.1. NCBI lineage: Eukaryota > Metazoa > Chordata > Lepidosauria > Squamata > Viperidae > Crotalus > Crotalus tigris. Next base: position 5,187,158 of record NW_024100214.1, read on the forward strand.
TTTTCAGTATGATGAGCAATACATTTTTTAAAGTAATGTTTAAAAGAAGAGTGTAAAACCAACGTAGGTTGCTATAAAACTCTTATTTCCAGGGCTTAAAATATCTTTTGCAGTACTTTAAAAACTAACAAATGTACAATGGCATGTGGTTCCCTCCAGTAGGATCCACTTCTGCAGATAGAAACCTTATTATTTACAGATAAACCAACTGAAAGAAAGGCAGCTACATCTGAGCACAGGCAGAGGCCATGGTCAAGGAAGATGGTTATGAAAATGAGGCTGCTCTTGCTGCAATGCTCACCCAACTGGAAGGATATCCTGTTAGAGATAACAGCAATGCTACTAGACCTCAGCTAATTATTAAACAAGCATGTTTTTAGATTTCACGCTGAAAAGCTCTTCCAAATGTAGTGCATGGAAACAATGCATTTATACTAATCAGCCATTGATTCTCCTTGTTTCACATTTCAACTCTGGTATTTGATCATCATCAAGTAAAATAACTGAAAATGCATATCAGATACAGTTGGGATATAAATTTAAGTTGATCAGCCTCAATGTGAAAATTCAGAAACAAAAGCTAGTGTGTTAGATATTGCTTTGAATCACATAACAGTGATTTCAAATATGTTTCACTCTAAGAGAGCCAGATAGTTTTAATAATGCAGTTTGGGTGTTTTTTTCTACCAGTTACTATAACTAAGGTTTATCCAATGAATTTTTACCCAGAAAGACACTAGATTCAAAGAGTTTACTTATAGGTAAGCCTGCAAAGAGCTTAAGCTTCTTTATGTGATGCTAATGATAATTATATTATTAAATAATTCAACGTCATTATATTAACGGTACATATATTTTTTATGGGCGCTGATTTTCTAATATGTTAGATCAATGGCTACACATAATGTTGATTTTCAATGCATGAAAGCCTCTTTGGAACAATACAGGTTCCAAGAAAGTGAGAAAGATTCTCTCCCATTCATTCATTCATTCATTCATTTTCATTACAGCTACATTCCATCTTCGATACTTGACCCTGTGGTACAAACATAACAATCTGGAGCTGAACATGCTTAAAACTGGAGAAATGAAAGCGGATTTTTAGGAGGAGCTCTTCTATTTTATCACCTCTTACTATATTCGGCAGCAGAGTATCAGCAGTAGAATTCTTCATGTTTTGGGGTTTTATAGTCTCCCAGGACTTGAAATGGACACTTAACACTAGAACCATTATTTAAAAACTACAACAAAGAATGTTCTTCCTGCATCAACTCAGGAAGTTCAAATTGCCCCAGGAGCTGTTGATACAGTTTTACAGAGGAATTATTGAGTCTGTCCTTTGTACTTCAATAACTGTCTAGTTTGGTACAGCAACCAAACAGGACAGGTACAGACTGCAACAATAGATAGTTAAGATTGCAGAGAGAACAATCGCAACCAGCCTGCCTTCCACAGAAGATCTGTATATTGCACAGGTCAGGAGGACTGAGAAGATATCTGCAGATTCCTCTCATCCTGCACATAAACTGTTTCAACTGCTCCCCTTGGGATGGTGCTATAGGGCATTGCATGCCAAAACAATTAATACTAGAGCCACACTACATGGGTAAATACACATAGAAATTAGACAGCTCTGTGAGAATTAAGTGTTCAGCAGAGAGATGGCACAAAGGGAAAAACTGTCAAGAGCAGTGGTTATCAACCTGTGGGTCGGGACCCCATTTGGGGTCGAATGACCATTTCACGGGGGTCGCCAAACAAGGCTGTCCGCCATTTTTCCCCCCTTTTCTTTGGCTACACCTCTGGCACCCGGTGATGTATAAGTGGTTGGGGGTCACCACAACATGGGGAACTGTATTATGGGGTCGCGGCATTAGAAAGGTTGAGAACCACTGGTCAAGAGGCATTTTTTTCCTCTTGTGCCATTTCTCTGCTGAACAGTCTAATGTCTATATGTATTTATCTATGTAGTATGTCTGTAGCATTATTATTTATCCTTATTATATTCTTTACTCCCACTTCTTATTGGTATTATTATTTTGATGATTATCATTACTCTGTTGCTTTGAATGTAAACTGAAAGCTTCTGCGCTGGAGACAAATTCCTTGTGTGTAGTCACACTTGGTCAAATAAAGTATTCAATTCAATTCACAATGATGTGCACGTGCACAAACACACACAGATTTCAGAAGAAATGGATATGAGGACTGAGCTCATAATAGGCTTTTAATGGAGCTACCACACATTACAAGTATTGCTTGTATCTTGATTGAATATTGCATAATTCCTATTACTGTTAAACCCTAGAAATATTTTTTACTGATCTGAGAACAATGGACTAATTACAAAAACACTAATAGTTCACTGCATTACGTTTCAACCTGGGAAGTACCCATGAAAATGGATTGGTCTCTGAAAAGCAAAGTGGAATTTGAATGAAAAAGGATTATTTGTCCAATATAATGATAATGATGAGGTGCCAAAACAGACCACTGGCAAGCTACAGTGCTGCAGGCATAGCAGGCTGATAGTCATCATCTGCCAAGGGTTTTTCAGGAGCAAAGATGAATTTCACTAACTCCAAGCATTTCTTTACTTTTCCTGGCATTTTAAGATATCATTTGCATTCTTTTTTGAAAGTCTCTCTGCTTTGTACCCTTTTACATACAGCAGTTGGAAAGATAGCTTCTTTGGTTATAGAAGACATTTTATTTTAAATTCCCAGAAGGTATAAACTTTATAGGGCAGTTTGATAGGGCTAGAATCCCCTTCCTGGAATAAAGCTGGGGCAATAAACTGCAATTTTTTTTAAAAAAAAATATTTAGTTCATAAAGTCAGTGACTTATTTAATGGTATACAATAGAAAGTCAATTGTGAGAGGGATCGTGGAGTCCTAATGGACAATCACTTCAACATGAATCAACAGTGGCCGCAGCAGCCAAAAAACCCAATCCAATCCTAGGCTGCCTTAAATAGAGGGATAGAATCAAGATCACGTGAAGTTCTAGTACCGGTTTACAAAGCCTTAGTAAGACTACACTGGGAATACTGCATCCAGTTCTGGTCACCAGAATATAAAAAAGATGTTGAGACACTGGAAAGAGTGCAGAGAAGAGCAACAAGAATGATTAGGGGTCTGGAGGCTAAAACATACGAAGAATAGTTACAGGAATTGGGTATGTCTAGTGTAATGAAAACAAGGACGAGGGGAGACATGGTTACAATGTTCCAATATTTGAGAGGTCCCTACAAAGATGAGGGGGCCAAACTATTTTCCAAAGCACCAAAAGGCAAGATGAGAAACAATGGATGGAAACTAATCAAGGAGAAAAACAACCTAGAACTAAGGAGAAATTTCCCAACCATGAGAGCAATCAACCAATGGAACAACTTGCCTTCAGAAGTTAAGGGTGCTCCATCACTGGAGGCTTTCAAAAAGAATGGACAATCATTTATCTGAAATGGCATAGGGTCTCCTGCTCGAGCAGGGGGGTGGACTAGAAGATGTTCAAAATCCCTTCCAACTCTACTATTCGATATTCTATGACAAACTCCCAATAGAAAGTCAATCTTGGCTCCATAGCAAGAATTCTTTCCTTCTTCTGTTCAATTTTTTCTAATTCTCAAAGATTGCCTGGACAAGTCCCTGCAGTTTTCTTGGTGAGATTTTTCACAAATGGTTTGCCATTGCCTCCCCCCTAGGGCTGAGAAAAAGTAACTGGATCCCACTCACTCAGCCTTGGTTTTGTGCCTGAGGCAGGATTAGAACTCATGGTTTCCCAATTTCTAGTCTGATACTTTAACCATTACAACAAACTGGCTCTCTATAACAGGAATAGGGATACCGCAGAAAAGGAATGCACAAATTTGTGAGATTCATGGCAAGGCAAAACAAACAACAACAACAAAAATTAAGGCATTTTCATATGAATTCTTGAACTGTATTACAACATTTTGACAAATGCATTTTGTCCATGTTTATACATTGGTTTGAATAATTTGATAAGATCCTATCAAAATGTAAACCAAACAAAATTTCTGCCATCCATAGAAAATCCTTAATGACTAAAGGGATACCAAGGCATTGCAAGGAACGGGATCCATCCATAAACTGCCATAGCTCTTTCTCTGGCCCCCAAACCTTCACACTTCAATATCTCTGTATTAATTATTCTTGTTGTAAAACAGTGGATTCAGTTCACAGGGCTTAAACTGGGAAATAAGAAGAACAATGAGGTCATGTCATACAATTTGCATTGACAAGACATCTACATTTCAATAAGCTGAAGCCTTGATGCACTACGTGGGTGCAAAGAATTATCACACAGATTCAAAGTATTAGTAAATATACAATTAGTACTAGTAGGCATTATGGCAGCTCAAGCATATACAACAAAGAAGCAAGCTAAATTGCATTTTGCAATGTTGTGCGTGCTTCTGATTTTTATAAGTCAATAAATGCCTTATAAATGCTTCCGCCAAATAGATCAAACGCTATTCACAAATCATGTATGACAGCACAAATCACAAATCACCAATATTATTTATATAGGAAGATAATACAAGAACCTTGCATCACCTTCTTATATAAAGGAAGGAAAACAATGGGTACAAGTGAATATCACCTACATAACTTGATTCCGTTATCAAAGCTGAAGCTTTCCTGAAAAGGCCAATTCACACAATGAAAGATAAATCTATAAATCATCTGCCTCTGTAAACAGATTAGAAATTAATTTTTAAGAATGCATATCGTATTCCATTTTAGAAAAACAAGCAGAACCCTTGCTTTACTAGCATTTGTTTACCCCATAATTTCTTTCCCCCTAGTAAACCCCACATTCCATTAGAAGATGGGGTTTCAGATTTGATTCACTTCCACACTGACAAAGATTCAGGAAACCATTATTTCAACACTTACCTCTGAGCTTTTCCATTATCAAAAACGCACGTCCTTGCATGTAGTCTTCAAGTTACAACAGTAATGGAGCCTGCCCATGAGGGATGTAACTCATGACAGTCATAAAAGCAGACCAATCACATGACTGAGCCAATTTGACAACCCTTTTTGCAGCAGTTGTTAAACAGCCACCACAGTCATGAAGTGAATGACGCTGTCGTTAAGCAAACCAATGGGAGTCCTTTTGCCAGAACCAGAAGTAAATGCCAGCTTTCAGCAAATCTGTTGTAAAACATGGTCACATGACCATAGGACGCTGCAAACAGCATAAATGCTGCCCGATTGCTAAGCACCCAAACTGTGGTCATGTGACTGGAGGGGGAGCTGACCATCAGAACTTCAAATTTGGATCATAAAGATTACCTGTATGAGTTCTAGGATGGCTGTTACAATGTAAACGGGGATTTACTGGCTCTAAATGGGAAACAATCCAGCAGCTGAACATATAAACCCATCCCTTTCATCTTAAAAAATCTTGATAAAAAGAACCCTGTGATATTTTTGCTCAGAAAGAATCAGTTTTGGCAGCAGCTGCTAAAGTGTCTTATATTTGACAATTAAAGGATCCCATGATCCAAGACTGAGCTGGAATCCGGGACTGAGGTACAAGAATCCAAGATTGCAGAGAAAGACCAAGGCACACTGGGAAGCTTTTGTCGAGAGCACTGCTGTACAATAAAACATTGCCCAGTTGTGCAGTGGGAAGATTCTTAAGTTATCTTAAAGGCAAGACTAGCTAGTATCATCCCCACTTTGGAAGACACGAGTTTTCAGATTTGCCTGGCTTTTCCAAAGCACAGACAGCAATATCAACTTCATTCCTTCCTACCACCTTTTAGAAGGTCAAAGTTCCTTTCTAACATTATTATTATTATTATCGATCATTGCACAGTCAGCCAGATGTTCAGACTGGATTTGGCATTTTGTCTACCTATCGAGTCCTTACCCAGGACCTGGGATAGGCAGATGTGGATGTTTGATGGTATTACAGGTATCGTCGCAGGATGGAAGCAGTTCCTAATAAGGCCGCCTTTTGCAATTGACTAATAGCGAATTTGTCAATGCCAATGGTGTTCAAGTAGTGCTCCAGTTGTTTTGGGATTGCACCCAAGGAGCCTATGACTATTGGTACTACCCTTGCTTGCTTTTGCCACAGTCTTTCTATTTCTATTTGTAGGTCTTTGTATTTTGTTATCTTCTCCAGTTCTTTCTCTTCTATTCTGCTGTCTCCAGGCACTGCCACATCCACTATCCAGACTTTTTTGTCTTTCTTATCGACAATTGTTAAGTCTGGGGTGTTATGTTGCAGGTGCTTGTCTGTTTGAATTCTGAAGTCCCAGAGCAGTTTAATTTTATCATTTTCTATGACTTTCTCTATTTTATGATCCCACCAGTTTTTGCTTACAGGCAAATGATATTTTTTGCAGATCTTCCAATGCACCATTGTTGCTACTTTGTCATGCCGCTGCTTGTAATCAGTCTGTGCAATCTTCTTGCAACAGCTTACCAAGTGGTCCACTGTTTCTTCAGCTTCTTTGCATAGGCGGCACTTACTGTCTGTTGCTGTCTTCTCAATTTTGACTTTATATGCATTTGTCCTTAAGGCTTGGTCTTGTGCAGCCAGAATTAGTCCCTCTGTCTCTTTCTTCAATTTTCCTGCTCTTAGCCATTGCCAGGTTTTATTATTATCTGCTTTCCCAGCTATTTTTTTCATGTATTGGCCATGTAGTGCTTTGTCTTCCCATGCCTCTATTCTGTTCTTCATTTGGTCTTTCTTGTAGGCCAGTTTGGTCTCTCCAGTAGTTAGTAAGCCTTCCTGATATACTAATTTCAGTGCATCTTCATCATTGTTCTTCAGATATTCTTCCAAAGCCATTTTTTCTTCTTCAACCATCTGATGTACTTGTAGCATTCCACGTCCACCTATTTGCCTTGATAGATAAAGTCTGTCAATGTCACTGCGTGGATGAAGGGCATGATTCATTGTCATTATTTTTCTGGTCTTCCTATCCATTGCTTTTAGTTCTGCTTGAGTCCAGTCCACTATTCCAGCTGTGTACCTAATGACTGGGATTGCCCAGGTGTTGATTGCCTTTATGGTATTTCCTCCATTGAGTTTGGACTTTAAGATCTTCTTCACTCTCTTGATGTATTCACCTCTAATCTTTTTCTTGACTTCAGTGTGCTTGATGTTGTCAGCTTGAAGGATACCCAAGTATTTGTAGTAATCTTCCTCATCCAGACTCTTAATGTTATTTTCGTGGGGCATCTTGATTCCTTCAGTTTTCACTACTTTTCCTTGTTTGATAGTAAGTGTGGCACATTTGTCCAAGCCAAATCCATAACAATATCTTGGCTATATATACGGACAGTGTTGAGCAGCGATTCTATTTCAGATGATGTTTTTCCATACAGCTTCAGATCATCCATGTAAAGGAGATGGGATAGTCTGGTAGATGTTTTTGATGTTTGATAGCCATGTCCTGAGTTATTCAGTACTGTTGACAGAGGAAACAGTGCAATAACAAATAGTAATGGTGACAATGAATCTCCTTGAAATATTCCTCTCTTGATATTAACCTCTCCCAGTCTCTCACCATTGATCTGATGATGATGATGATGATGATTAGCATAGGCATATGTGATTCTGATAATTTTTAGTAACTTTCCTACCTTGCCACATTTGAAACAGATTCTATCTTTCAACTTCTTCATAGGCATTTTCCAAATTCTGCACTTCCTCTTCTCAGTTCTTCTGGTGTTTGAATTAAAGGAAAGAAAGGGGAAAATAGGCTGATCTTGGAGATTGGAAAAGGACAGCAAAAGTCATCTTCCCAAGATCTTCTCACTTGACTAAGTAACCAGGAAACTTGAAAAGTGTTGGTCTTCTAAAGTGGGGACGATACAAGCTAGTTTTGCCTTTAAGACAACTTAAGAATCTTCCCACTATACAACTGTGCAATGCGTTATTGTGCAGTAGTGCACTCAACAAAAGCTTCTGATTCCGCACACTTTTGCACTTATAATTTAGCATGAAGAGGAATCAGGCAACATCAGAAACAAGGATGCCTAATCTCCCTAGAGCAGTGGTTCTCAACCTTTCTAATGCCGCGACCCCATAATATAGTTCCCCATGTTGTGGTGACCCCCAACCACTTATACATCACTGGGTGCCAGAGGCATGGCCAAAGAAAAGGGGAAAAAAATGGCGGACAGCCTTGTTTGGCGACCCCCGTGAAATGGTCGTTCGACCCCAAATGGGGTCCCGACCCACAGGTTGAGAACCACTGCCCTAGAGTAACTGGGAAGAAAGAGAAAAGTGTTTGCATTCCTACAGTGCTTGGGATTCTAGCAGGGAGTACTCAGTAACACAGCCTGAAACATACCACTGAGGAATGGATTGTATTTTACATAAGGTTGCTTACGGATTACTTTGAGAGCACTGTGATGCAGAAAATAATCTTTTTCGTGCAACAAACCAATTTGGATGAGAGAAGTTTCAGTAAAATCCGTAGTATGCAAACACATTTTGGAAAAAGAAATCCTGTATTATGTAGAGGGCAATACAATTATTGTAAAAAAAACAACAACAACACAATCCTGAGCTGTTAAGAAAAGAATCCCATTAAAATGACTGGTGTAGGTCTGTATCAACAAATGTTCTCAAGGGACACACTGATATTAGAGATGATCAGATGTATTTGATATATGCAAATCATTATGATGACATTATACATAGCTCTTCTTTTTTATTATCATTGTCAGATCAAGCCCTTCCCTCATGTACCTATTCCCAAAGGCAAGTTGATTTTTGACACTCCCAAGTCTCAACTCAGAGGTTACTGGGCTTGGAAGAGTTTATAAACTCAGTAAAATATATACATTCCTAGGAACAGTAGAATTTAGATGGCATGCTTCACGTTCTATTACAGGTAGTCCTCAACTTACAACAGTTCACTTAGTGACCATTCCAAGTTACAACGGCATTGATAAAAGTGACTTATGACAATTTTTTACACTAATGACCATTGCAGCGTCTCCGTGGTCGTGTGATTTACATTTGGATGCTTGACAACTGGTTCATATTTATGACAGTTGCCGTGTCCCGGGGTCATGTGATCCCCTTTTTGTGACCTTCTGACAAGCAAAGTCAATGGGGAAGCCAGATTCACTTAACAACGGTGTTACTAACTTAACAACGGTAGTGGTTCACGTAACAAATGTAGCAAGAAAAAAAATAGTAAAATGGGGCAAAATTCGAAGAATTTCTCACTTAGCAACATAAATTTTGGGCTTTTTCTTTTCTTCTTTTCTTTTTTCCCTTTCTTTTCTATACTTCCTTTCCCCTTTCCCTCCCTTTTTTCCGTACTATGTAAAATAAATAAATAATTTAAAAAAAAAGATATACAAAAGAAATTGTGGTCGTTAAGTCGAGGACTGTTTTTACTTACACCTGTGCGCCTTCTCTGTTGCGTCTTATGCCCTTTGAATGGCATTCCCCCTGCAATGCAACTGCCCTGATCTCGCCTTTTCTTTGAGAGATATTAGAGACTTTGGGTTTACTTTTCAGGCATTGTGTCTGTGAGTGCTATGATTCCTTTTCAGTACTTAAAGTGTTTGTATGTTCCTCCTTTGGGTATATTTGTTTTTTTACTGACTTAATACTCATTACTGGAAATGTGCACCACCCTGACTTATGTATTCAGCGGGGCAGTTCTTTAAATCATGTAAATAAAAATCAGTTACAGTCCTAGCAAGCATGCAACTTACACACGGGGGAACTTTCTCACTTCTTCCCAGAATAATCATAACTATTAAAATTAAAACAATGATGAAATCAGCATTTGAACTTATTGAATATTATTTTAAAAGATTAGAGAAATTGTATTCATTAATATTATATACAGCAGCGTTTCCCAACCTTGGTTACTTGAAGATATGTGAACTTCAACTCCCAGAATTCCCCAGCCAGCTTTGCTTTGCTCGTTGGAGAATTTTGGGAGTTGAAGTCCACACATCTTCAAGTGACCAAGGTTGGGAAACACTGATATACAGTATATGAACAGACAACTCCTTCTCCTAAACATAATTATTTTCAAATGGCATCAAAAAGTTAAATGTTCGTGAAGATTTAAGACATTCAATTCAAATGAGCCCTTAGAAAAAGCAACTGCATCCCTCACATTTGTTACTTTCCCTGAGTTTATGAGACAATTTGCCCATTAATCTGCATTTTATATGTTTGGCACCTGCTTTAAGGGCAGTAAAATGGCCAAATTCATAATTCAGCAAGAAGAGTTTGGACAGAAAGTAACAGACCATAAAATTATGTTGAGTAAAACTGCTTGAAAATAAAAAAAAAATGCTTAACATGGAATGCAAATACTTTTTATTGGATTATTAGAAATAGTACACGGTAATTCAGGAATTACATTGTTTAAAAACTGTTTTATAAGCTATATTTAAGTAAAGCACACATAATGTTCTTAAACTGATTGAGACAAAGATTTTACTTCATGTATTACACTGCTCTGTACATTGAAGCATGTTTGAGTGGTACAGGACATTCCATAGTGACCTTTCTATCATTATTTTCAGGTGCTAGACCACCTAACTGCTCAAAGTAAAGCAAGGTCTCTTGATGCTTGGGATTACTAACATCTGCCCCTTTGGCCAGGGAAATTTCATTAGTAAAACAGTAGATAAAACAAGACAGCACAAACAAGATGGAAGAAACAAATCAAATCAAATCTTCCCTGCTTTATCTAGCCTGTACCATTTCTCATGGTCTCACTTCTACTAACAGGGTCTGAACGCAGTCAAAGAAAAAGAATTTTTGCCTGTTGTTAAACTCCCAAACTTTCACATGAGACCTTAAGTCATATTTGCTTACTATAATTATAATTAAATGCCTACCATTGCAATATGTTTTGGTCCTTTGTACACTTGATATGGAAGCCAGCAATGTCAGATATTTCAACCCTTTTTTGTCATAGTTGCAAAGGGAGGCCCTATATAATCTTGGATTCTACATGGCAGTCTTTATTTATCTAATTTATATGCTACCCATCTCACTCTTAAGTGACTCTAGGCAGCTTACAGCATCTTTTTCTATAATTTTGGCTTTTTACTGAATACTGTTCATTAAAAATATACACTACCCCATCGTGAGTTTAGTAGGGTAGCTTTATAAATCATATACATAAAAATCAGTTGCAGGTCCTAGTAAGCATTAAACATAAACAAGGTTAAGAATCCTTCTATCATTTAGAAATGCCAGTGATAGTTGCCTTTTGATCCTATGTAAGCTGTGTGAACTGCTTCTTGTGATCTTTCACTTTATTTATATTGCATAGAGTATTGTGGGCAGTATGGTGGTGGTGGGAGTGTTTCCTACTGGTTGCCCAGGAAACTCACCAAATCATGTTTACTGAGAAAAAAATATTTGACCTTCACCATTTCATCAGTTAGGGACTATGTTCAGTAGCCATTAACATTACACTATGAAGGCATCTGTTATCTGACAAGAAAATAAGATGGGAAAATTGGCACCTTCACATATCAGCATCCACCTAACATCGGGCCCTTATATACCATTTGCTGTTTACACAAAACATGATTTGGGTGAAGCAGAAAAACTTTTTCTTGAAAATTCTTATAGGGAAAGACTGATACGATGGAAATAACACCACAGGGTTGGCCTAAGACAGACATGTCAAACTCGTGACATCACGTGATGTCGCGCAACGTATCGGGACAGTTTTGCCATTGCCGGCAATGGGGTGGGCGCGGCTTCTGGATGATGCGTCTGGCCCGCGGGCCAGCAGTTTAACACCCCTGGCCTAAGATATCTTGCTGTTTCTGATGGAGCAGTAAACAGTATTACTCCCTGCCCTTCCCCTGGCAATTCAAGCTGGGTAGTAGCTAAGATCAATCAAGATATTGTGGTATCTGAACCATACATTTCAAAATAGCTCTTTCCCTATTTTTTTTCCTGCCGTGTAAATACAGATAGGTCCTCAACTTACAACCAATTTGACTCCCAAATTTCTGTTGTTAAGTGAGACATTTGTTAAGTAAATTTTGCCCCATTTAATGACATTTCTTGCCACAGTTCTTAAGTAAATCACTGTAGTTGTTAAATTAGTGACACAGTTAAGTGAATCTGGCTTCCCCATTGACTTTACTTGTCAGATGGTCACAAAAGGTGATTACATGACCCTGGGACACTGCAACCATCATAAATATGAGTCAGTTGCCAAGCATTTGAATTTTGATCATGTGACCATGGGGATGCTGCAATGATCATTAAGTGTGAAAAATGGTCATAAGTCACTTTTTTCAGTGCCGTTGCAACTTTGAATAGTCACTAAATGAACTGTTGTAAGTTGAAGACTACCTGCAATGAACTAAAATAACTAAGATTCTACTTCTGTCTTTCCATGGCATCAACCTCTATTGCTCCACGTTATTACTTCACGTGCCCCATCATACAGCCAGACCTATAAATTGCTTACAGTCAAACTGCCTGAAAACTATGGCTTGTGATGTCATTGTTAAGCAATCATAAAGAGAAATTCTACTTTTTTAAAAAAAAATGATCCAGAATCGAGAACACTATATTACTTCAGAAAAAAAATCTTTCTTTAAAACAATAATCATTTTTTTTGTTTTACTGCACAAATGCTCAGCTATATAAATAAGCCCATTCGTTTCAACCATTCCTCCCCCCCCCATTTTTTTCCCATTCTACTGTTGCAGAATCTGTTATGCTCCCATCCTTCACAAACAAACAAGAAAACAAACGAAAACCCCCTGAAGCAATGTTGTAAATCTTTCATGCACACAGTTCTGGAAAACTGGCTGAGGAAAGCCAACAGTGAAGATAATACTGAAGGAAACAGGAAGATATCAAAGCATACATATTCTGGAAGAGTTTACTATAATTAATCATGCTATTTTCTATTGACATCTTGGCCTACTACCAATTGGTGCTGCAAGGTAGACCATGCTAAACAATCATCCCTAACTTTCCCTTTGACCACACAAAAGATAACCTGTTTTTTTTTTTTCTATGAAGCTTGGGTGATAAGACAGTTTATACAATAGCTGGAGCCATTTTGCATTGGAGTGACAATGAAAATGTCTTTGTAGACACTGTCATTCTAAAGGTTCAGCCATAACATGTTGGCTACCAGGATTTCTAATAAGTTGATTTGAACATTTTTATTTAATTTTAGAGATAACATGTCAATTCACAAGGTTTGATGTCAAGTACAGGTAGTCCTTGACTTATAAACATTCATTTAGAAACCATGCAAAGTTACAATATCCCTGAAAAAAAGTGATTTATGACAGTCTCATACTTACGACAGCTGCAGCATTCAACCGGCATATATTCACAATGGATGCAGTGTCCCAGAGTTATGTGCTTGCCATTTGCAACCTTCCCCGATAGCTTCCGACAGGTAAATTCAATGGGGGAAGCCAGATTTGATTAATGACTGTGTGATTCACTTAACAACATCAGTGATTTGCTTAACAATCATGGAAAACAAGGTCATAATATCAGGCATGTGATTCACTTAACAACCACCTTGTTTAGCAACAGAAATTCTAGTCCCAATTGTGGTGATAAGTCAATGACTACCTATACAGCAGAAGTGTCAAACTGCCGGCCTATGGGCCGGATGCATCATGCCGAAACCGCACCCACCCCATTGCCAGCAATGGAGAAAAAGTTGCGATACGTCGTGACATTGCGAGTTTGCTGTATAGTGAATTAAACACAGATCTAGTTTTGATCTCAATTAATGTACAGGAAAGTGAATTGAAGTCTTAAAAGTGGAGCTGTTGAACTATGGTTCATTTCTTAAAAGCACCATTTTTCAATCCTTGCCAATTGCTCCCTATCAACCCACTTTGCAAAGGGAAAATGGCAGCCAGAATTCCCTGATACTATCTAAAGATAAAACACTGTTTTACTTTTTCCTCCATCTTTCGCTTTTGCTGTTGTACGTGTCTGACTAAAACAATTCTTTCCAAACGTTTGAATTGAGGATATGTAGTCAAACACTTGAGAAGAGCTCACTTATATTAGATGCCTTTCCATTTCCTGAGACATCAAAAGTTTGATTTCTCAGAAGCCATCAAAAATCGTGAGTTTACGGCATCAAACACAACCTGAATACTGATTTTAAAATCTGAGGTGTTTCAGATAATAAAACCTTGCAGTATTTCAAAGACTAATCCAAATGAATACATGACTTGATTGGGGGAGGGCTATTTGAGCAACATCAGAGGGTAAGATCTGTAGCTGATACCTTTGCAACTGATACCACAGCAAAAAAAATATTTGGACCTCTTTTTTTTCATGCTTCAAGCATCACTATAGGATCTGTACAACACCTTCAGTAATGGCAAGACATTGAAAAGCACAGATGAAGAGCAGCAATGATAAGAAATGTGTCATTTAGGAACCTTTTAGAGGATATTTCAGACAGTGTCCGGTAATGCTGCCTGCTATCCGATTATGGCTTTCTTTCCATGACTGAAGGAGAAAAAAGCCCTCTTGACAACTGGAATAAGGCTTTCACTTTTACACGAGGAGGAAATGAACCCTGGCATATGTTAATTCTGTATGCTCAAGAAAGCCTTTGAATATTATCCTCTGATAGGATATTGACCGGAAGACAGTATGGGTTTGTCAGCATGGGCATATTCTACCAGGCAGGTCTTTGTTAATTTTCAGTGTTCCTGCCGCTTTGTTTTCCTTCTTGCTGCCACGGCATCTGTTCCTCATTGTCTGGCAGTGGCAGCACTGTTCTTTTCTGTGCTGGCTTTTCTGCATAACTGACATTTGTTAACATTCATGCACAGATCTTTTTAAAATGTCAGTTGTACATAAACAAAATTAGAATCCAAAAGGGCAGCAATTTCTTGTCTTTATTTTAAATCTTTATCACCTAATTCTTCTGCACTAATACTGTTGTCTCATGTTAGCAAGAAGTGGGTCACTTCGGGGGGGGGGGATTTGAATGCCAATAATCCTTCTTTCAAATATATATTCTCAGCCCCTCCTCCATCCTCCATATCCCACCTGCACCATTTATGGTAAAGGCTGCAATTGCCTTTGGGGTGTACTTTTACAATCCTCTCCAGCAATTGGAGATAAACCTCCTCAGTGTTTTTTTTTTTTCAACCCGCACCTTCCAGCCAGAAATTATTGACATTTTAACATGGGGGTTTGGGCCATCAAGAACACTTTTCAGCACTGTCACGATCACCTTGAAGGGGTGGAATACCTAGAAAGATCTGAACTGATCCCGACAATTTGGAATATTCAGAGAATTCTCACAGGTTCCCATAACACCGGTGTTACAGTAGGCAAAACCTCTGGGTGTATGAACTTTAATCTGTCTGGAGTAAAGAAACTAATTTACCTGAGGCATGGCTATGAGATGACTGCTAAATTAGCCAGCATCCAAAGAAAGGTTTAGTACTTGGAAAGCCAAGATTTACAGCTGTGCCAGGATGAAGCATGACACTATGAGGATTAATACACTAGGTTTTCATTGTTTTTTTCCCCCCAAATCTAAATTAGAGAGAAATTGCTTTGCTACTCAGTTTCAGCAGCATGATCCTCAGGGAGTTCCTGAAGCTATAAGTTCCCCATTCTTTCCAATGGAAAAGAGTCACTGAAGATATGCCCCCAAACCTGAAACCAGTTTTAAGTCTTTTTAGCGCTACCTTTTACAGAATACTGAAAAGATTTCCAGTGCTGGTTTTAATACATCCACCTTCTATTTAGCTTTTTAATAACTTATATTTAAAATTTAATATTTTTTATCTTTCCTCTTTTTTCCTTTTTTTAAATTCTTTTTTTTAAAAAACATTTATTTTTTGTATTTATGTTTTTTATATATACACTATTGTTAATTATCTTATAATTTTCTTAAGTAATGTATTTAGATTTATTTATGGTTTATATCTTTTTAAAGATTTTTCGAAGAAACTTTAATTAAGCCTATATTCAGCTCTGGGAAGCTCGGGGGAGGGAATGGGAGGGTTGGGGAGACTTGGGGGAAAATTGTTTTGTTTTTGTAAAATTTTAAAAAAATTTCAATAAAAAAAAAATACATCCACCTTCTATGAATTTAAAAACAGATTGGAATCCAGCAAGTTATATGAACTTTATTGAAGTACAGTCCCTTTCAGTTACTTAGAAATGATTGGCACTTCAGAGTCTGTTCAGAGTACAACAGATAAATCGTTCCTAGATATCATCAAATATTGTTACCGTGATCCTGAAGAAGCCGTACATCAGTATCTGAAGTCAGGTATATTTGTGGGCAGGAGATGCTGTTTCCTTTGCTAGACAAAAATCTTAGCATTTGTGTTTGGCTTGACTAACCTAGAGGTCACTTAATGGCTTTCTTATTTATTATTGTTGGAAGCTCAAGGTGGTATACATAACCAGTGATGGGATTCAGTCAGTTTGCACCACTTTGGCAGAACTGGTAGCTAATTCCCTGTTGCCCAGGCCCAGAATGGACTTCCAGAAGTGGTATCCACACAGAGAACCAGTTGTTCACATATTTGAATCCCACTACTGTACATAACACTATCTACTCTCAAGTTATCCCTACAACTAGTATATGGTGTAGGTTGGAATAATAATAATAATAGTAAAGTTGGAAGGGACCTTGGAGGTCATCTAGTCCAACCCCCTGCTCGGGCAGGAAACCCTACACCATTTTGGACAAATGACTGTCCAGTCTCTTCTTAAAAACTTCCAGTGTTGGAGCATTTACTGCTTCTGGAGGCAAGCTGTTCCACTGATTAATTGTTCTAACTGTCAGGAAGTTTCTCCTTAGTTCTAGGTTGCTTCTCTCCTTGATTAGTTTCCACCCGTTGCTTCTTGTCCTGCCTTCAGGTGCTTTGGAGAATAGCTTAATTCCCTCTTCTTTATGGCAGCCCCTGAGATATTGGAATACTGCTATCATGTCCCCCCTTGTCCTTCTCTTCGTTAAACTAGACATACCCAATTCTAGCAACCGTTCCTTATATGTTTTAGCCTCCAGTCCCCTAATCATCTTTGTTGCTCTTCTCTGTACTCTTTCTAGAGTCTCAACATCTTTTTTACATCGAGAGAGAAGGACTGGGCCAGATTTATCTAGTGGGGAAGGTGGACTAGAACGTGGATCTCCCCAATCCTAGTCCAACATCTTAGCCAATGCATATCATATTGGTAGCCAATGATGTTGAAGAGTACAAGCTATTCAAGCAAAGTCCAAACCATTTGGCTGAGTTTCTTTTCACTAATACAGGCCTTATTAAAGTTGTTGAATTTCAAGGCCTGCTAAGAGGAATACAAGTTTCCAAACTCAAGAGCAACTTGATGTATAGAAAGGAGCAAGGGAGAAATGAAGCCAATATTTTTTTCTGGTCTTTGGTAGGGGGAGTAAGACACAACTACGTTGTGTCCACGTTTCCAAATTTCTTTGGCATAAGGATGGGTTAAGTTTCTTTCTGGATCACATACCCACAAGACTAGTCTGCTGGGAACAAGTGACTGATAGGATAAGAGCAAAGAAAACTATATTGGACAACTCTTGGAGGGCGGGGGTGTTGCATTCTTTTCTAGCTTTCTTTCTGATACCATCTTTTCTGCCTCCATATCTTCCCAACAAGTTGCAAAGAATCAATAGACTTCTTCTTCCAAAGGACTAGATTAATTGCTTGGAAAGGGCTTGTGCTATTGAGCATTAAGTCCTTATAAATGAAGCCGAAGCCTTACTGTGGCCCTGGAGTTTCAGGTTTCCAAGCCTGCCTTGGAATATCTCCCACTTCACTGTAGTTTCAATTTTTATTACGGAAAGATGGATTATCTTCCTCGTGCAGACTAATTCTGGCAACTAGAAGGCAACCTGGCAAGTAAACCTAAAGAGCAAGGATGAAGTAATCTGTTTTTGAATGTCTCCTGCCAAGAGACCACTCTGAATGAGACTTTGGATGTGATCATCTTGTCCTACATGCTGAGCAAACCACTGAATTGTAGGCCATCTGCCACAAACATAAATGGAATAGGCAAAGGAATCTAAGATGAGGCTGGCAAGTGAAAAAGAAAAACCTTTATGAATTGTCTTTACAGTATATCTTGGCACTTCTCCTTAGGCAAAGGCTGTAAGCCTGTCACACGTTGGCTGATGAACAACTAAATGGCAAGCTTTTAGGAAAGCTGGTACTCTGTTTAATAGAAATTAAACCATTTTCTGTGGATTTGTTCTAGAATACTGTAGAGTCAGTTCATTAATAATCCGTCCCCTCCCTCCCCCCCCCCTCTCTGGAAACATCTACAAACATTCCTGAGTTTTCTGGCATTTGCAGTGTCTGATAACAATGGCTTTAAAAGAGCACTTGCTAGATGATTATATGCCAATAAGGAGCCGGTTTGTGCATGCATGAGAATGTCTTCAGAACGCACATGATCATAGGAAGCAAAGTGGGCAGTGGCCCAAGAGGCCAAATTCTGGTGCAGCTGCCTCAGCTATGTAAAAGTCTTGGGAAGGCAGCTCCTGCCTGCTTTTTTTGAAGCAGCCTGGCAGTTCATCAGCTGAGCAACATCTCCCACATTCCAGAGCCTTCTGATCTCCACCAGCTGCTGGAAGAGACAGATAGAATTGCAAAGAGAAGCAAAGAAGTCACTGTAATGAAAAATGTACCATGAAAATGTGATTTGGGCCAACTCTTGATGATTCAATTTGCAACTGTTGGCTGTTCAATACTTACCAAGGCTGGAAGTAGAAAGGGGAGGGATTTTAGATTGATCACTGCAACAAACAAAATTCTGGCTGACCTTTATTTGATGACTCACCATTGAACATCAATGGATTTAACTGAAAAAGTATGATTGTATTAAACAAGTCTTAGTTCTAGCATGTCCTTCAGAAATAAGCCCTAGGAGTTTTATTTTCCCCTATAGCAAATATGGTTAGGAGTACTGCTGTCCTCAGTTAATACAGCTACTTATACCAGAACTCCCATCATCCACAATCAGTATGGTCAACTAAACTAGAGACCATCAGATTGTGGAAAAGTTTTCTCTCAGAAGACCAAGAAATAGTCCTTTAAGGACCCATTTCTTGTCAGAGAATTTGCCTCTGACAAAATAAATACATGAGGTTCCTAATGGTGGGTTAGCTCCGAATCTTTTTCGCTAAATCTTATATCTGAAAATAATTCATTGAGATTGATCTGAGAGAGATGTTATATTGTCCCTACTGAGACAAGAATTGACACAATACAGAGTGTACATCTTATTTCAAAAGATGTGGCAACTATCATGACATTCTTACTTTTGAAAATATTATACAAATTATTGAGAGCAGTGACATATTCTACATTTATGAAACAAAATCCAGATCTTACAAATGGACTGTGATAATACTAAATTTGTACTTGTGTATGTAATACCTCTTTTATGGATCAGACTAAGACTTGTCCAGTGAAACAATCTGTGTCCCCCAGGAACTAGTCAGAGACTGTTAGGAAAATGGAAAGCATGATAGAGAGACATATATTCAATTTTGTATCTTGTACATGCTTATCAATATAAATTGCATCTGAATATTTAGAGCCATTTTGAGATATTTTAGTAAATACCATTTAAATATTTATACTTTCTAAATTTGCCCACTCTTGACCTTACTATAGGGCCAAATGTATATTCATACAACTCTCCTGCTTCATATTTTTAAAACAGAAAAATGGCCTGGTATAATTTATATTTAACATAATTTATATTCAATAGCCAGCATATTCCTATAGCTGCCATCGGTTAAAGAGTAGACTATGACTCCCATCATCCCCAATAAATATGAACAAAAAGGAGGATAGTTTCTACATGAAAACTAGTAAAATGTCTTTCATATCACCCCAAAAGAGAAGAACTGTGTGACCCATACTTGCATATGCTAATTTGTACATATAGAAATAACTACTGTAATTAGAGCAGAAATACAACTTTATTTCACTATGATGCAGAAGATTGTAGGTATGTGATCTAAATGCACATTCAGGATGCTACCCAGGTGTTAATTCAAGATCTCTCTTTCTTCTTTTGATTTTTTTATTTCTTACAGTGGGATGGGCTAGACAGCTCTTCAATCAGAAAACTCTTCTTTAAAAAAAAATAAACAAGTATCTAGTTGATAGACTATCCAGTTCTGTATCCTTCTCAGTCTTGACCATTCACAGCTCTCTCTGTCATACCAGGTCAGGTAATAATAGGTTTTGTCAAATGTATTTTAGGGATCTACTCTCAACAAGAATTGCCCTTCTTTTATTAAAACAAATAAAAACTGTTGGAAAAAACTACTTAACTCAGAATGCAATTTGTAGTCCTCAGATGTTCTATAGCTTCTAAAATCCTTGGGTGTAGTTCTATAACTTAAAAATTTACTATACAGATGTCTTTTTTTAATGTGGCATGTGGAGCAAGTGTGTTGCCTAAATATAATTTCGTCAACTGAACTAAATTTAAATTCAATTAATTTTAAACTTTTGTCCTGGCCTCATCCATGCTTTTACTCCAGTTTTATCTATATTTGAAAATACTGCTTTTAATCTATGCATCCCCGATTTAATGCAATATTGTGAATGCAAATACTCTAGTCTGCAACTACACATATATAATTTCTCCTAATAGAATTTAAATATATTGGTAGCAAGAAGAATGAAAACAAAAAGACATGCTGTTTTCAGGAAGCAGAAATTTGCAAAAAACTTTAGAATTAAGATGAATTAATATGCCAAAACCTTAATCTAGTAAATTATTAAAGATAAGCTCCTGCAATACTGACCTTGTCATTTTACTTTCCCAAGATTTAAGAATTCTTTTCAACCTAACCCTTTAAAAATATAGAAAAGGGAGGATTTTTATATAGAGGGCTTTTTCTGGTAATAATATTACATCTCAGTTAATGTTTTTAAGGCCTGCCAGATTCTCATACTTTTTAGTCTATTCTGATGATATCTTGAAACAATACAGTATCAGAGATTAAAAGTAACTAGGGATACATCTAAAGCTATTATATGATTTAATTATCTTATTAGAAACAAACAATAATGTAGATAGATGTGGGGCAGGGGATGTATTTTGCTTTTGTTTTATTTGGTGCCTTCTAGTCAGTTTTTGACTTCTAGTGACTAGTCCTTGCAGTTTTCTTGGCAAGGTTTTTTGGAAGTGTTTTGCCCTTTCCTTTTTCCTAGGGCTGAGAATAAGTGACTGGCTCAAGGTCACTCAGCTGGTTTTGCATCTAAGGCAGGACTAGAAACTAGACCAGTTTCTAGTCTGATGCTTTAATGACTACACCAAATTGTTTCAGTTAGGTAGATGTGCTTCATTTAAATTGAAGGCTCTGCCACCCAGCAAAATTAAAATTTTATTGTTTGTTGTAGGAACCAGCACAAAAGTGATGGCTATACTATCCTGCCTTAGCAGGAAAGCAGGGCAGGAGTTCTATCCGCACTCAGTCCATGGAATGCCCCCTTTGATTCCAATTACTAGCAGAAGATCCCATAGGTAGGATATGAGAACTGGAATTCTCTGCAGCTTCTCTCCTTAGTTCCTCATCGCTTCTCATCATGAGTGGTAAAAGAAGGGAGGAGGGAAGGTTGGTCTTTTCAGCCTTTCCCACAGAAATACAGGCTACAGAGTTCTTCTGTTATACAGATGACATTGTAGTTGTTCAGACACCCCTACTTTTCCCCCCAGATTAACGACTAGAAGCTTTTGTCTACCGGAAAAGTGCTCTCATAAATCATATTGATATCAGCAAGTTTGACACCCATGCTAAGTTAGATTCTAACTATCTTGGTAAGTGTATAATTCACCTTCCAACTGTATTACCATGTTTCCCCGAAAATAAGACCGGCTCTTATATTCGTTTTTACTCCAAAAGATACATTAGGGCTTATTTTCCAGTTAGGGCATATATTTGGAGAAATACAGTACTAAATGTGTCTGTGTGGCTGACAATCTTAACTGGAGCTTATTTTGAGGGTGGGGCTTATATTATGAGCATCCTGAAAAATCATGCTAGGGCTTATTTTCCGGTTGGGTCTTATTTTGAGGGAAACACGGTAACTACAGCTGTAGCTACAGCTACGGCTACAGCTACAGCAGTAGCCATGAGGGCCCCATACTAAAAGAAGCTGCTAGAAGCAAGAGAAGCACAAAGCTCTTTAGGTTAGCATTGTCACTAGCCACTCCCATGCAGAAGTTAAGAAATCTGCCCAAAGACAGAGCAGAGCCCATCAAAGGTCAATATGTATTATGAAATAAATGTCTTAAACTAATTAAAATTGCTGATGTAATCTGACGAGATCTGTAAGATACATAAACCTAATGTGAGGGCATGCCAGGGAACACTTGCTTTGAGTCTGCAGTCCCAAGCATGAGCAATTTGCTCTAATACAGAAAAAGTTCTAAACTCATTCCCACCCACCACTGTATGATTTTTGGCTACTTGCACAAAGAGAAAGTCTTGGTTTAGGCCAACAGTCTGCAATGCATCGTCAAACCCTGTTTGATCTTTATGATCATAAAGTAACCTGAAAATGGCAACAGGGCTGAGTACAGAATTCTTAGATCATTTAATGATAAATTTTAGTTTTCCAAGAAGCTGCAGCACAAGCATTATTTATTGAGACTTTCAGGGCAATATCTTGACACGCAATGACAGATTTCTAATAACTTTCAACAATAATGGCTAGAGCACACTGAAAGAGGATAGGAAGGCATAGAATGAAGAACCAGAATGTAACATCTATAATGGAAGTTTCTTTTGAATCTAAGTATATGCTATAATTCTGAAAATTTAAAATTACAGTTAATTCAACAAAATGTCATTTCACGTCTTTTGAACACATTTATACATTTTTTTCAAGAAAAAGATAACATTGCTTCATGGGATAATATGGTCTAACAGCAGGTCATTTTTAACATAAATTATATCATACTTTAGTTTCATTCTGGATAGTCATTGGCTTTTATATAATCTCATGTTCTTTTTACATACCAATGATTCAAACACCATGGTAATAACAGGACAAGAAAAATGAATAATGCATACTTTTATAATTACACACAGTCAAAAATCACACTATATTGAGAATTGGAATAACACCAATTCTCCATCTATTAAGCAGTTGGGTTTGGTGAGATTATCTCTCATTCTATATTCATACAAATATTTAATGACCAGGAGTGCTGATCCAAGGCCTACTTAGAAATTAGGGCTGTAAATACTAATCTATGTTTACTTTCTTTTTTTAAACCAACTGACAAAGATAGCAGACAAAGATACTATGATATAATCCCAGTGAGACTGGTTGGCCCCACCTGCATTGGCAGAACATCGGTCAAGGAATTTTGATAGATGGGGTCCAGAAGAAGAGGCTTTTATGCCATGGTTCCCACCCTTTGGAACATCTTGCCATTGGAGGTGAGATCTGCCCCCAATCTCTTGGCTTTCCAGAAAGGCTCCAAAACCTGGCTCTGCCAACTGACTTGGGGCCCTGATGGAGCACTTTAAGCTGAAGTGGCTGGTGGAATAAGAGAGAAGATTCCACTCTATACCACTCATCGACTTGGTCCCTGGTTTTAATTCCTGTTAATTTGAATGTTTTTAATGATTTTATACTATTGTTTTTATCATATTGTAAGTTGTTTAGAATTGCTTTGGATAGTGAGATGAGGCACATATAAATGTAATAAATAAATAAAGGAAAAGCAGACTACATCTTTTCCCCCTCACTCTGTAGGGGAAACCTATGCAAGCACAATGGGATGGGATGGGATGGGATGGGATGGGATGGGATGGGATGGGATGGGATGGGATGGGATAGAATAGAATAGAATAGAATAGAATAGAATAGAATAGAATAGAATAGAATAGAATAGAATAGAATAGAATAGAATAGAATAGAATAGAATAGAATAGAATATGTTCTTTATTAGTGTGCGATTGGACACACAAGGAATTTCTTTCTGGTGCAAAAGCTCTCAGTGTACATACAAGGAACAAAGTGATAAATCATAAGATACAACCAACAAAGTGATAGTCATAAGACACCAATAGGAGTAAATAGGAGTAATTTGTACAGCTTTTTCAAAGGATTCTCTTTGCAAAGGATAGCTATGAAAGCACATATGCCTGCCTTGCTCAAATAGCAGAGGCAGTTGTTTGCAAAGAAAGGGCAAGGAGTACCATGAGCAAGATAGTACTGAGCTGAACAAGATCTAAGTGTCACTAGGACTCACCCCTCTCTACACATATCTCATAGCAAGGCACAGGAAGGCACAACTTTCCAATGCCACAATCAGAGATTTTTGCTAAGGCTATTATTTGACAATCTTTTAAACGGAGGTGACAAATACAAATTCCACTTAACAAAGAAGAAGCAGAGTGCTTAATCTTTAGGCAGAAGATCATCACAAAATACTAGGCCTACAGGTAGACTGGGAAATTAAAAAGGCATACCAAAAGAAAGAGGAGATAAGCCACCTCTGTGACATTGCCAAGCAAATGGCATGGATATTGTATTTCCATGAAGCTGTTAGTAGTCAAGTTTGATTAAAATATACTTTAGTTACTATATTAAGTTTCTTATGTTTATGGAGCATAAGCATTACAGAGTGTCCTACTATTGTACCCCTTTCCATTCCCCACAGAAGGAAGGTATTAAATAAGTCTTTCCAAAGTCTTCGAAGATACTATATTTTCAGAAAAAACTTATTCTCTCTTCTTCCATCTATTTCTCAGAACACTAGTGTTTATCATAAAATACAAGGTTATGCCAATAGGCTTAACAACTCTGCAAATGTTCCCTTTCACAATGTGTAACAAACCTATGGAATGCACTGCTATAAAATATCATGATTATTGTTAGTTTAGATGGTCTTTACAAGGAAAGTTTAAAAATGTATGGAGGACAAATGCAGCAAGGGCTTTTAGCTAGGAAAGCTGAGAATGGAACATCTATTTTGAAAGGTCATATATTTTCGCCTATCATATAAGCTAGATAAAATAATAGGAAATGACTATTTGCCATTATGCCTGGTTTATAAGCTTCCAATTGGCTTCTGGATGGCTAGAGAAGCAGACAGGCTCCTTGTTTTGATTTAGAGTTGATTTGAGATCAGAAAAAGACAGCAAACGGAGGGGATCAAACAAAGACTCAATTTGTCATGGAACATAGCCTGTAATATCACACTGAAAGTGAGGCTGTTTTGACAACAAGCTTTCCGCTCATCGAGAAGAATCAATTTGCTTGTTCCTTTTTTTTTTTTTGATCTAGTGAAAATGACCATTTTCTCCTGGCTTTTGGATCTCTTCCAAAGTGCAGCAGAAGACACTGATGACAATAGGGCTCAGAGTAATCCATCAAGATATCCCGTCCTATAATCGGAGTCCTCCAAATCAGAGAGCATTGCCCTACTATTGTCCTTCATAGAAAAACAGCTGGCAAAACCTTAATTATCATTTCCTGCACAAGTTTGGTGTGACCTTTCCTTTGCTGATGAGATAGTGTCATATATAGGAAAGTTTGGGCAAGGAACTCATTTTCCTGCTTCCATTTTCTTGGGCTGATTTGTCTTTTACAGAAGAGTGGAGTAGTTGTTTTTGTTGTTGTTATTTTTTTTTTATTATTATTATTATTATTGATTATTGCACAGTCAGCCAGATGTTCAGACTGGATTTGGCATTTTGTCTACCTATCGAGTCCTTACCCAAGACCTGGGATAGGCAGATGTGAATGTTTGATGGTATTACAGATATCGTCGCAGGATGGAAGCAGTTCCTAGTAAGGCCGCCTTTTGCAATTGATTAATAGCGAATTTGTCAATGCCAATGGTGTTCAAGTGGTGCTCCAGTTGTTTTGGGATTGCACCCAAGAAGCCTATGACTATTGGTACTACCCTTGCTTGCTTTTGCCACAGTCTTTCTATTTCTATTTGTAGATCTTTGTATTTTGTTATCTTCTCCAGTTCTTTCTCTTCTATTCTGCTATCTCCAGGCACTGCCTGCTATCTCCAGGCATTCTGCTATCTCCAGGCAATTATTATTATTATTATTATTATGGATCATCGCACAGTCAGCCAGATGTTCAGACTGGATTTGGCATTTTGTCTACCTATCGAGTCCTTACCCAGGACCTGGGATAGGCAGATGTGGATGTTTGATGGTATGACAGATATCGTCGCAGGATGGAAGCAGTTCCTAATAAGGCCGCCTTTTGCAATTGACTAATAACGAATTTGTCAATGCCAATTGTGTTCAAGTGGTGCTCCAGTTGTTTTGGGATTGCACCCAAGGAGCCTATGACTATTGGTACTACCCTTGCTTGCTTTTGCCACAGTCTTTCTATTCCTATTTGTAGGTCTTTGTATTTTGTTATCTTCTCCAGTTCTTTCTCTTCTATTCTGCTATCTCCAGCACTGCCATGTCCACTATCCAGACTTTTTTGTCTTTCTTATCGACAATTGTTAAGTCTGGGGTGTTATGTTGCAGGTGCTTGTCTGTTTGAATTCTGAAGTCCCAGAGCAGTTTAATTTTATCATTTTCTATGACTTTCTCTATTTTATGATCCCATCAGTTTTTGCTTACAGGCAATGATATTTTTTGCAGATCTTCCAATGCACCATTGTTGCTACTTTGTCATGCCGCTGCTTGTAGTCAGTCTGTGCAATCTTCTTGCAACAGCTTACCAGGTGGTCCACTGTTTCTTCAGCTTCTTTGCATAGGCGGCACTTACTGTCTGTTGCTGTCTTCTCAATTTTGACTTTATATGCATTTGTCCTTAAGGCTTGGTCTTGTGCAGCAAGAATTAGTCCCTCGGTCTCTTTCTTCAATTTTCCTGCTCTTAGCCATTGCCAGGTCTTGTTATTATCTGCTTTCCCAGCTATTTTTTTAATGTATTGGCCATGTAGTGCTTTGTCTTCCCATGCTTCTATTCTGTTCTTCATTTGGTCTTTCTTGTAGGCCAGTTTGGTCTCTCCAGTGGTTAGTAAGCCTTCCTGATATACTAATTTCAGTGCATCTTCATCATTGTTCTTCAGATATTCTTCCAAAGCCATTTTTTCTTCTTCAACCATCTGATGTACTTGGAGCATTCCACGCCCACCTATTTGCCTTGGTAGATTATTATTATTATTATTATTATTATTATTATTATTATTATTATTATTATTATTATTCCTTCTATCAGCTTTGCCTATTTCATTTCATTGTTCTGATTAATGGACTGTGAGAATATTCTTGAGTAAGAGGAGAAAGAGCAGCAGCAAAGGCAATGGTCACATAAGAGAACCACAGTCTAAAGCAGGAATGTAATTTGAGCAAGCATCTCAGACTGGACTGTCCCTAGTTTTCTTTAAATAAAAAGCAGGAAGGGGAGAGAGGTCCATTCAGTATTGCAAGATTCTGTTACTGTAACCCTATAATAAAAGTAATTTTAGTATTCATGACTTTGGTGTTCATATCTAGTCTGCCTTGCAGGGTTGACATCTACTGAGAGAGTGGAATTTCCTTCTCTAGTTTTTGCTAGAAGATATTATGGGTTTTCCCTATTGACCTCTTGTGAATGCAGAATAAAAGAGGAAATGATGGTAAAGAATATTATTTGGATTCTAAAAATGTTCCTGACAATGTCATCAAAGTACATGAATATTAGTCATGGGCGAAGACTCTCACAATTATTTGAATAGACAATTCTCACAAAGCAAGAATAGATAATTCTCACAAAGGAAGTGGGATCCTTCAGAAAGTGGGAAATTGATATTTTTTTAATTTATTCATTAAATGTCCTAAACAATCAAATGTTCACATTATTGATTACGCCAAGTTATTTAGGGTCCTTAACCATTAAGATGGATTGGGAAGAGCTTCAAAAAATTATTTTCAAACTAAGAAGAGGACTCTCACAACTCCAGGATAGGCCAGGTCAGGAAACAAACACCACAAGAAATACTATAACTTTACTTTATCAATATAGGCTGTAACAAAATCAATCTTGAAAGCCTGACAGCATTTCCCTTCTCTCCCTCTCATAGGAAAGAGAGTCGAGAAGAGGCAATTTTGAGATTCATTCTCATAGTTTCCTGTTTTCCTGAGCTAAGCTCATGTTTTACTAATGGTTGCCATATATTTTCTTCAAGACAATATCTATACTCTTTTACACTGGCTCCAAACAGCAGTTCAACATAAATAAGTACAAAGCAGTGTTCCATTTCCAATCATTATTTTGCATTCATTCAAAATAGGCTTTTTAATCATTTGGAAGTATTTTGAAATAATTGTTTCAAACTGGAAATAAGGCACTTTGAATTCAAAATGGTTTAAATTCAAGATGAGGTGCCCAACCAAATAGCAATAGCACATAGACTTATATACCACTTCATAGTGCTTTAAAGCCCTCTCTATGTGGTTTACAGACCGAGCATACTGGTCCCAACAATCTGGGTCCTCATTTTACCAGCCTCGGAAGGATGGAAGGCTAAGTCAACCTTGAGTTGGTCAGGATCGAACTCCTGGCTGTGGGAATGCAGAGTTAGCCTGCAATACTGCATTCTAACCACTGCGCCACCACAGTTCATATACACAGTAATACACTGGGGTAGAAAATGCCAGTATTATGTAGGATGCCTAAGCTGGACAGAAAGCAAATGTGCATCTGTGTGGCAGCTATTAAAAATGAACATTTGTACGAATGTTAGATTCAGTCAGTGTATTCTATACACCATATGTTTTGTTAATACCAAGACTGAAATTTTGTGCATGATGTACTGATTAAGAGAGCAAGAGGACCAGAGAATTCCAGTTCATCATCAATTATAGAAGCTCAATGGATGAGTCCTGGCCATCCAGCACCACTAAGCCTAAACTACCTCACAGCATTGTATTATGGGGAAATTGGAGGAAGGGAATGCTAAGAATGCTGCCACAGCACCTGGAGGAAATGTGAAATACGGATCTAATGGAAGGATGAATGAAACTAATTAAAATTTAAAGTTGCATTATTTCATTTTTATTTCATTTTTATTTCATGAAATCCATCTCTGCAATAGGCTACTGAAATGCAAAATAAAAAAAAATATCTTAGATTATTTTTAGGTGGGTTTTACACTTGCAGTAACTCTCAAAAGCTAACTCTTAGTAACTTTTCCTCAGTAATAAGCTTAGTTATGTTCTGTTAATATTAAAAAAAAACAGCTCCTCTGGCTTCTTTCTGGAGAAAACTTTATGAGAATTACAAATACATTTCAAAATAGAGACATAAAGTAAGATAACAGGTCTATCATTTCTTCTGTAAAAATGGGGAAAAGTCATTTTTTTAAAAAAAAAAAAAAAAGATGCCCAATTTTATGTGACAAGTCATTGGATCAGAAAAGATAGACAAAGAAATTGGAAATTTGACAGCATAAATGAGAATTTTGTCAATTATTTAAAAAATGTATCTGCAAAGGAGAAATGCCTCAACATAGATGAAGTATACAACTACAGCAGCTTGTTCTGTGTTATGATATGATGCTGTGACATTACCATGTGATAGTGTGATACTTGCAAAAAGTAAAAGCAACTGGAAGATTAATGTAAAATCTTGATCCATCATCCCCTCAGAGAAACGTGCCATAGAGAATTAAAAGGGCGTTGGAAAAACAAGGATTGAAACTGAAGGTATGCAGCTACTTCTGCCTCAATTTCACCTTGGAGCATGAACAGCAAGTTTTTGTGTTTCATTTTCTTGCCTCACAGTATCTTTTTGCAAGACAATTCATTTAAGTACCTGCCATCTGTATTTATTACTCTAGAATTTCCAAGCAAATACTTTATCTGGCGTTATATAATTGAAGAAAAAACGATTACCAAGCATCTCTGAGTGATAGATTTCCACATGAGCTTTTCTCTAAATGGCATTAACTTTCAGTTCTGCCTCCAATTTTAGAAATGCAATGGACTTTTGTTGCCGTTCCTACTCATCATTCACTTTCAAGGAAAGCTCATCATCTACTGTTAATATTCCATTAACTTATCATCCAATAGATACAATTTTCATTTTAATCCTGGGCAGCTTTCTCTCTCTTTCTGAAAAAAAAAGTACCCATCAGGATAAGCCTCTCTAACTATTAGCTTTGCCAAAGCCTGACAGAAAACGTGAGGGTGAGCACACTTGTCTCGTGTGATACATTTCTTAGCTCATGATCCATAACAGGGTCTTACATTCTGAGATGAAATTTCTGGCTAGAAATAGCAGATCTCCTAAACAGCATATGCCTGGAGATTGCTAATTAAGAGAAGAGGTAGTTGGGTGCTTCAAACAAATCCTTCCCAAATCTTGTGCTTTCCAGCTGTGCTGGGACTATAACTCCCAGAATTTGCAGTTTGCAAATCCCAGTTCATTTGGAGGGCATCAAGTTGAAAAACACTGCTTCTATCTGACACATGTTAAACTTGGATAAGGCAATACAAATGCTCTTGGAAACTAACTCTGTAGTTTATAGAATCACTACTTGAAAAACAAAGGTTAACAAAAAAATGTATTATCAATTATGGCAAGAATTGTTTTGAAGCTGACTGTGTGTATGCATAGGACAGTTAACTGACTAAGGCATCTGATTCAGAAGCACAAATAGGACAACTATTGTCCACTTAGAAGCAAATGGAGATACCTTCAAATATCTCGGGCAAAAAATGCTGCCACAAGAAAATATTTTTCATGCATTTGCATGTCCCTGTTTTCATCTATGAAGTACTGGAAGGTGACCTTATGTAACAGCAACAGCTAAAGAGTCAAACAAGGAATCCAACTTCTAGACCTAAATACCAAAGATTACCACACAGAATAAGTTCAGACAAGAAAAAACTTAACAGTACTTTGCATATTACATCAGAATGTTATTTGAAATAGGTTTCTAAAGAAGATGTTGAGATGCTGCACTTCAATCAGAATAGAGCAGGAAGGGATCTTGGAGGTCTTCTAGCCCAACCCCCTGCTCAAGCAGGAGGGCCTATACCATTTCAGACAGGTAGCTGTCCAGTCTTTTCGTAAAAAACCTCCAGTGATGAAGCACCTACAACTTCTGAAGGCAAGCTGTCCCATTAGTTAATTGTTCTTACTGTTAAGAAGTTTCTTCTGGATTCATACAGTATTAAAACAAACAATGAAGTACAGTAATTTAGATAAAACTCAACATTTTCCCAAATGAAGCACTGCAATTAAGCCAAGTGACCTTATGCACATGAAGTAGTTAAGTAAGGTCCCATTTCTTTTTTGAATCCATCATGCCCAAAGCAAACATAGCTCGGTTCTCATTGGTGAAAATGACATTTCTGAATACAGGTAATCCTCAACTTACAGCCATTTGTTTTGTGACCATTCGAACTTACAATGGCACTGAAAAAAGCAACTTATTACCATTTTTCACACTGATGACCATTGTAGCATCTCCATGTTCGCATGATCAAAATTCAGATGCTTAGCAACTGGTTCATATTTATGATGGTTGCAGTGTCCCAAGATCATGTGATCTCCTTTTGCCACCTTCTGACAAACAAAGTCAATGGGGAAGCCAGATTCATGTAACAATCATGTTACTACCTTAACAACTGCAGTGATTCACTTAACAACTGTGGCAAGAAAGGTCATACGATGGCACAAAACTCACTTAATGACTGTTAGCAATGGAAATTTTGGGCTCAATTTTGATCATAAGTCTAGGACTACCTATACTCTTGGCTTCCCGTTAAAACACATAAGTAAAACAAAAGTTCTCCTAAACGATACATCAATGTGAAACCCACAATGTGGAATTATATTATTTTTTCTTAATAGAGTATGATTTTCACAAATCTGTTTATAGAAATATAAGAAGCATATTCGATTGATGGACAATAGAAGACTGAGCGATGTGATTTTATTGATTTTGATTATGTGCCACCAAGTCAATGCCAGGTCTTATTGACCCCAGAGATAGTCCTCCCTCCAGGACGATCAGTTTCTAACCTCATTCTTCAGATTTTCCAGGGGTAGCCATTGATTTATAATTGAGTCTATTCACTTTGCAGCTGATTGTCCTCTCTTTCTCTTTCCTAGCATTATACACTTCTCCATAGAGTTAGGTTTTCACATAACGTTTCCAAAATATATTTTGAGTGAGAACTTTAAATTCATTGTTTATTTATGTGGCTATCCATGGTATTCTCAAAGGTTTTCTCCAATACCACAGTTCAAAACTGTCAACATTCTTTTTATCTTGGTTTTTCAAAGTTCAATTTTCTTATCCATAGATTGTCAAAGGGAAAACCACTGCCTGTACAATCCTGACTTTATAGGCATAGACCACCTGAGTATCTTTTTCAAGTCCTCCATTGCTACCCTACCAAATGCTAGTCTGCAACAAATTTCTTGACTGCTTGTTCCTTTACTATTGATAGTTGATCTTAAAAGGCAGAAGCTGCCCATCACATCAACATCTACACTACCATTTCTAAGTCTGGTAAATTATACCTGTTGTCATGAGTTTGACTTTCTTTATATTTAATCTTAGTTCCATTTTTTTTACAATTTCTTTATTTTCATTACCAGAACTTATAGATCAACTGTATTTTTACCTATTACAGTGATGACCTTGGCAGGTTATTGAAGTTTTTCTTTAACTTTAACTGGTTCATCTTTCAATCCAGCTTCCCTTAATATATATTCAGCACACACAATAAATAAGGAGAAATTATACACCCTAATCATTCCTTTGCCAATATGGTTCACCATATTCCATCCAGATGGTGGCTTTTCATCCTGTGTATAGGACAATGATGTGTTTTGAGATTGCCATTTTCCTAAAAACTTTGCACAGTTTGGCATGGCTGAGCCTTTCTATGGTCAATGGAGCACACATTGACTTCTTCTCAGCATTTAGTTTCAGTATACATCAGCAATAATATCTCTTATTTCCCCAGCTTTTTCTAAAACTAATCTGAACATCTGGCATCTCCCTTTCCATGTATCTCACTAAACTATATTACAGGTCGGAGATTAATCCTCCTCCTCCTTCTTCCCCCCTTGCATACTCTATTAAGCCTCTTTGGGGGGGCTGTAGTTATTTAGTTGACCTATTCCAATTTCTTGGTCACTGCATCATTCTCCAGATTTGCCAGCAAGACTTAGCAAGACTTTGTTAAACACTCTGCCAGTTCAGCTTCTGTTGCTTGCCATACATCTGTATCCACCAAGTCCTATACAGCATTCAGACTTAGCAACGACTAGAGTGCTGATTTAAAATTCATCTGCTAGCACTAAAGTTCTTGGAAATACAGAATAACTTAGATACTGATATCTCCACTCTGCAGAATGTCAGAATGTCTCCTTCCATTTTGGTTTAATTTTCTTTGAATCCATTACTACATACATGCACTGACTTTCTTTTGCATACTAATTTGAGGTTGGAATCTCTTCAGAGATCTTCAAGAAGACTTTCCTTGTATTTTCCATGTCCTGTTTCCCTCTTCAATGTCGTTACAGATTTTGTTGCTCCTTATTTCTTATATGAGCTCTCTGAAATCCTGTGATACTGATGCTCTTTCTGAAAATGGTGATTATTGAAGAACAGGTAGTATGTTACTATTTCATACCCAATACAGGCTACGTTCAGTGCAGGGAAGAAGAGCACACTGCAGGAAGATACAAAAGGAAACTCTTACCAGAGGTCCAGCAACTTTGTTGTTTCCAAAGAACAACAATTTACATGAATACTTAAGTTGTATGGTTTTTAAAATATATTATTTATAATAATAATATTAGTCTTGGGGTGCACCCATCATAAAGCCTTCAGAAGTGAAGATCTCTGTTTTTCTAGTTACAAAGGAGTGCAAAGATGTGTAAAGTAAGAGTTAGTTACACAGGTGCTTCTTATCCACCTTGTTTCATCCTATGGATGAACTTGTAATTTACTTATAGTTGCATATGAAAGTTTAGGCAATCCTGGTCACAGTATGTTTCATACAATTTATATGTATGAACAAAATGAATAAAAGTTAAACCAACTTTTATATGTTACAAAGTTATAGACAGCATTTTTCTCTAAATCTGAGTGCATATCTACCATTTACATGAAGTTGTTTAGAAATTCAGAATAAAAACAATGAATACAGCAAATTAATATATTTCAATACCATTTTGTCAGATTTTGTGACATCTTCTTTTGGCAGAAACAACAACTTCCAAACCTTTTCTCCAGCCTGTTAAGACCCTTTGTATTCTTTCTTTCAATATTTTTTCCATTCATCCTTGCAGAATTCTTTTAGTTCAAACATATTTTAAGGTCTCCCAGCATATTCCGCATGTTTGAGGTCCTCCATAATTTTTCAATATCCTTGCTTATAATTTGTAAACTCATTTTCAAACTTTTCAGTAATTTGATAGACCTATACAGTACCATAAATATGTATACATCTTTAGAAATGTGTATATTATAATGATTTCCTAACCCCCCCCCAAAAAAATTCACTGCTGTTCTTTGTTTCATCCTTTTTTCACTTTTTATTAACCTTGTTGCAATTTGATAAAATTAGTAAACTTGTCATGTTCACAATATTCTGAATTCATTTAGTTATGAATCATTACAATAAGGAGAAGTATTTAGCATTTCAAATGCAACAAAACACTGCTAATTGTCATATTTATCTGTGATGAAATCATTTAGGGAACCTAATAAGGTGTTTAGCTAGTTCTCTAGTTATCTCTAATTGTAGTATCTGTCTAATTGCCTGGATGATTATGTCTTTCTAAAAAAGTCGGCCACATGTGGAGATAATCTTTTGCCTGTTTATAACATCTCCAACAACTAGATAATATAGCGGAAGTGAATATTCCCAAGATTCTCTAAGGAATTAGCTATATATTGGCTATAGTTCAGTGGAATGATTTTAGTCAGTTTCAGTATGCTGATTAGTCTTGTGTTATAGTTTATTTTAAATGAACTATTTGTTTAAACACTGTTACAATTGGAAATCATAGAATTTTTTAGAATTTAAATGAAGTTATTTTTTAAATAATTTTAATATTTTTAAACAGTTTGAATATTCTGTTCATTATATGTATGTAAGGCAAATGCTTCTGTCACAAGTTAGAATTTCTTTCTCCTAGCAGAGAGGATGCATGGACAGTGTGATAAAAACCTATAAGAAAAACCTTAACTAACTTCTGAGAGAATTTCAGATTATAAGGGAAAAAAATCATTCCTGATCTTGCCAATTTCACTGAACATAATAATTTGTGCCAGGCCCAATTATGCAAAACTCTTAAATTTGTATTTTACTTTGGGCATATAGATTGAAATAATTGAAAAATCATTCATGTGCTTAGTAAAAACAATATGCTCAGTGCTTTGCAGAAAGGCAATAGACAGTTGAATGACAATCCTCTAGTTATCACTCTGTAATTACCGTATTGTCTAATAGCCTAGATTACTTTTACTTTCCAAAATGTCTCAGGTGAGCATGTTACCCACTAGAGAGATTTTAAGAAATACCAATATTTTGCAAATGAGGTATGAAACATATGACATTTGAGCAAGGTTTTCTAGGTCTGAAGATGTAGGTAGAAGATAAAATCATAATTCCTCTTTTACCCTGTGGATATGAATAGAAAAAAATCTGGGATACATGCAACACCCACACTAAAACTGCCAATGCTTTGTTGGTCATACCAGATAGTATTTCAAACCCTAAGGGAAAATTCTTTGGTGGCACAACAGAGTATCACGAGAAACAGTGGCTGGGGTGGAGATAAATCTCTTTCTTCACCTCGTCCTCTTCCTCACTATCAATAGAAATGCTGAGGGTAAGATTCTTAATTTTATCTTCACAAAGACCTAGAGAATGGCTACTCCTAAACGAAGAAAGTTATGGCAATATCATGTGTCAGTGGAGTTTTTCATAACATAAATGGTTGCTATGGCTGCACTATCTTCAGATGATCAATAAAAACATAAACCCTTAAGCACCACATCTACTGAACTGTCGTCAGCCACAATGAAGTATAGCCATATTTTAGAGCAAGTGATCAGTCTGCTCTTTTGCCTTAATGTGATATAACTTGGTACTAGTAGAAAACCTTCATATGATTCACTTTTTTGAGGACTGAATACATTCATGCATTACACCCCATCGCACATTACATACAATCCCTTTACACACAAAGCAAAATTTATGCTGGTCCCTTCCTACAAGACAAAGATGACCACAAAGATTAAACAAACATTTTGTAAATAAACCCTGATGACAGTACATCTCTCATTCGAAGAGAAGAGCAATTTGGGAAATCCTAAAGGACAGCATTCTGGGTCATGTAATTACAGATTCATTTTAAAAGGAGTTGATTATAGTAGAAGTAGTCATCGACTTAAGACCATAATTGAGCCAAGAATTATGCTCATAAGTCATAATGAAATAACAAGAAGAAGGAGGAGGAGGAGGAGGAGGAGGAGGAGGAGGAGGAGAAGTAATAGTAGTAGTAGTAGTAGTAGTAGTAGTAGTAGTAGTAGTTGTTGTTGTTGTTGTGAGGGACTTAGGAGGAGGAGGAGGAGGAGAAGTAGTAGTAGTAGTAGTAGTAGTAGTAGTAGTAGTAGTAGTAGTAGTAGTAGTTGTGAGGGACTTGTCCTTAAGTAGCTCGTCCTATGTTTGTGCCCAATTTTATGACCATTTTTGAGGTGGCTGTTAAATGAATGCCATGTTCATTAAGTGAATCCAATGCCCTCAATGGGGGGGGGTTGTTGTTTTTTGCTGGAAACAGAAGTAAATGCTGATTTCCAACAAAAAGCATCATAAATCATAGTCACATGACCATGGGACACACTACAAAAATCTGTTAACGCGGGCCAGTTACCAAGCACTCAAACTGTGATCACATAACCACAGGGAAGACCTGGCATTTGGAACTTGGAATCCAGGTTGTAAGTAGTCCTGCAGAGCTCTGTCATACCTTCGGTCACCACACAACAGGTCATGTCAAAGACTACCTGGACTTGCATTCTAATATAACTATACAGACTCTCAGTAAACCCAAACTAAATTGCATGTGTATCTGCAGGTCTTCCAGCAGTCTTTATATGCATTTTTCAGCAATCTCTATATGTGGTCCATCATGTGCAGTCAGTCATTCAACCCTGATAAGACACCAGAGAGAAAGAAACATCCTGTAGAGAAATGTTAAAGAACTGGCCAAGGTTGATGATAAATGTCTCACTCTATCAAGGCTAGCAACATTCTGTGTTAAGCTCACTCGGCACCTTACTCTCCACAATGATTACTGACAAATCACTACGTCTTCTGTCAGACTGGAAATTTCTTCTTACTCTAATTACCAAAATTTTGCTGGATTTTGTTTTGTTTTGTCTCAGTCTTAAGTAAATAAATATGTAGTTGCAATCCTCAGCGTACAAATTTTTTTAACAACCATTTGAAGTTACAACAGCGCTAGCTGTTGTAGGATCCCCAGGGTCACGTGATCAAAATTCGGATGCTTGGCAACTAGCTCATATTTATGATAGTTGCAGTGTCCCAGGGTCATGTGATCAGCTTTTGCGACCTTCTGACAATCAGAGTCAAAGGGGAAGCTTGATTCACTTACCAACCGTGTTACTAACTTAACAACTGCAGTGATTCATTTAATAACTGTGGCAAGAAAGCTCATAAATTCAGGCAAAACTCACTCAATAACTGTCTTGCTTAGCAACAGAAATTTTGGGCTCAGTTTTGGTTGTAATTCGAGAACTAACTGTAATTTCTTTCCTCCACTTGCAATCTTATCTTAAGTATTAGGAAGCAAACAAACACAACACTATTTTGTATTTTATTTGGGGGAGGAGAGATTATCTAAATCTTGCTCAACTTCACATCCTCAGAAAGAAATAAACAGACAAAACCCACCACAAAAAAGTTTTATCGTAGCTACGTGCATGAAAAGTAAGAGAACTCCTGGTCTCTAATATGATGCTACAGCCTGAAATGTTATTTTCCTCTGTTGTTCTATCAAATATTTTTGGCACTTATCTGCTACCTTATACCATGCACTAGATATTTCTCATACCCAATTTAGAATCTATTCCTCAGCCAGTCTCTCACTTTCTATTCTAACACATACTGAAAATATTTCTGGAAAGTACTTCTCCAGAAATTCTCTTGCTTAAAAATATTTTGAGTTGCCTTAATAATTATACTATGCTTCCAACAGAATGAGAACTGTTTGGGGATCTCCCACAGTGGAAAAACATACACACAGCTCTCCCAAGGAAGACTGATTATCTGAAAGCATTCCCAAAACCAAGTTAATAGTCAGAATACGTATCTAAAATAGGCCTCCACAAGGGCAAAAACAACACCACCTCTAAAGAATAGGACCAAAGGAGAAAAAACTAAACAAAACAATCAAACTGTTTAGTCCAGACTTGGTCCTTTGCTTTATCATCATTATTATTATTTTTTAACATGATGGCATGAGGTAGAACCTACTCAGCATAAACAACATCATCTCACAATACCTTGCTGGGAGTGCAAGAGCAGGACTGGCCCTTCCCAAACGATTAATGAAGCTGTGGGGAGACTCATTGCCGACCTAGGCAGTATTCGCCCTCCTGCCTTCTGCAGCACAGCTCCCTCATTCAGTCCCGTACAGTTTGAGTGCTGAGTCCTGATTCATGGTTTCAGGCTCCAATCAGGAATGCAGCCATTGAAAACTCAGAACTATTTTTACTCTTGACCAGCCACAGCCTCTGTGTTCCATAAAGACTTCTAAAGATAAAACCATCCTCAGCTAGTTAAGAGGGAGGAGAAAGAGAGAGAGAGAGAGAATGTGTGCACGTGTGAATTATGGCTTCCCCAGCATTTGTTAAGCTTCTAAACTATGGAATTGTTCAGAGGAAAAGTTGTAATTAATCTAAAGATATTTGAGTCCTATTCATGTATTTCTAGCTATAGAGATCATCCTAGGACTAGATGGTAAACAAAACATTTTTTTCCTTTACCCTTTTGTTCATTGGAGATAAGTTTTTTCCCCAAAACACGTCATGTCCTGTACATGTGCAAATGACATTAAACTTTCTTCTAGTAATATGTGCAAAATAAATACATAAATAAAGACACGTCTGCCTCCTCTTTTTGGAGGAAAACATATAGCCCAGGAATCTCCAACCCTCAGCCGGTGGACCAGTAGCGGGCCGTGGCCTGTTGGGAACTGGGCCGTGCAAGGGCTGGGCAAGTGCGTGAAGCTCCATTAGTGCAAGCCTGCACGTGAAGCCATCCTGTCCCCTCCCCCACTGCTGCTGCTGCCAGGCTGCAGAGCCAGAAAGGTTCAGGACCACTGATATAGCCTACAATATGAAGCAGCAACCATAAGAGAAAAGAGATATAATATTGGCACATTACAGCCTGGTTCAGATATGCTCTAAGACAGTGATGGCGTTTAGAGACTGAGTGCCCAAACTGCAACCCAAAACCCACTTATGTATCATCGGGTGCCGGGTGGGCGTGGCCCATTGGGTGGGTGTGGCCCATTGGGTGGGCGTGGCCCATTGGGTGGGCGTGGATGTGATAGTAACAGCAGACTGGGTGGGACTAAAAAGTTCAATCAATCAATTCCAACTTTGCCAGATCTTTTTTTCCCCCCCACAAGAAGTTGAAATTGATTGATTGATTGGACCTTTTTTTTTTTTTTGCACATGGCAGCAGAGGCCTAAAGCGAAAGGTTTTTATAAAACACAGCTGAAGGCCTAGGACTGGGGCGACGGCGCACGTGCCCACAGAGAGGGCTCTGCGTCCCACCTGTGGCACGCGTGCCATAGGTACGCCACCTCTAAGAAATCAACTGAGAAGAAACTCTGCACACTTACACTCAGAACTAACCTTTTCTATATATACTGCAGTTTCTCTTTTCCAAATTCCTGTTTTTATCTGTCTCTCTCATGTGTGATTTCCCCACAA
The DNA here is from genome assembly GCF_016545835.1 of Crotalus tigris. NCBI lineage: Eukaryota > Metazoa > Chordata > Lepidosauria > Squamata > Viperidae > Crotalus > Crotalus tigris. Next base: position 5,227,159 of record NW_024100214.1, read on the forward strand.
CTCAAGTGACGTCACCTTCCCCAAGCTCTGACTGTTGCATCCTTCTTAAATATCAACCAAGAAATAACTGGCCGCTTTGTATTATACAAAATAAAATCAAGCAATGCATTCAGAGCCAATACTTTTCTATCAACAAGGATGCTACAGTGCTTGCCGATGACACACCCATAAGTGCAAAGGGCAAGAAACAAAACTATCTCCTAAAAACTCATAGGCATTTGTAAAAGGATAATATAGTCATGAGTTCTTAGATACATGGATTCTGCACAGCAGAGTGGATTCAAAGCTGGGGATGATAGCAAATTCCTACAGGCATTGGATTTTGCATCTAGTTTTTTTTGTGGTTTTTTTTAATAGTTTCCATAGAAATCCCAAGTCTCATAAACCCTGAACTGATTCACAAGATAGTTTGCTTGCTGGATATACAATGTTCAGGAATGGCTGCTGGAATTGGGTATGTCTAGTTTAATGAAGAGAAGGACGAGGGGGGACATGATAGCAGTGTTCCAATATCTCAGGGGCTGCCACAAAGAAGAGGGAGTCAAGCTATTTTCCAAGGCACCTGAAGGCAGGACAAGAAGCAACGGGTGGAAACTAAGCAAGGAGAGAAGCAACCTAGAACTAAGGAGAAACTTCCTGACAGTTAGAACAATTAACCAGTGGAACAACCTGCCCCCAGAAGCGGTGAATGCTCCAACACTGGAAGTTTTTAAGAAGAGACTGGACAGACATTTGTCCAAAATGGTATAGGGTTTCCTGCCTGAGCAGGGGGTTGGACTAGATGACCTCCAAGGTCCCTTCCAACTTTACTTTATTATTATTATTACTAATTACCTTTTGAACTTCAGTTTTTTTTTAAAAAAAATAGTGAGCTTTTCATCAGCTCGTATAGACATAAAAGAACACATCAAGGACCTCAATACCAACATGTGTGTGAAACATTGTTCTTTAAAAAAAACAAAACTGTGCTCCTCTTCTGTGAATGTTTGCACTTGTAAAAATGAAGGATACAGGTGGACCAGCTAAAATTTCCACAGCTTTAAAAGCACTTCACTTTCAGCTTCTTTGAAAAACTTCCCTCTTATTAAAAAGGGAAAGGCTTTAATCATAATGGAACAAGCATTTAAAATAACAATAACAAAGTCTCCCCAGCACATTGTCTTCCTTATTTACCTCAACTCTCCTGAATGAGAAGCATTTATTTTTTTCAAACACACTCTGAAAGTAAGTAGGTTATATATTCTATGTATTGCATTCTTCCGTACCAGAAAATGTCTAGAATTCACATCCAATCTCAGTCCTAAGAAGAAAAGTATTTTCAATTCTGATGCTTCATGGGGATTAAAGGGATAAGGCATCCCACACAAGGGGTGGAAGGAGCAGAGGAATTCACTTTCTATTGAGTCCAACTATTTGTACATCGCCTGGCAACTACTATCCATAGTTTCAGGTGGGAGTTTTTTCTAATCCCACCTAGGGATGCCTGAGACTTTCTGCATTTAATATTAAGCACATGCTCAACTACGGCTGTGACCTGGAAACTATATGGCTCTACTTACTCGCTGTGTTTTAGGCATCCCAGAAAGTGCCATGCATTCATGTACTCATAGTTCAGGAGTCCTTCTTCTCACTCAGATAAGCACACTTCCTCCAAAGGTTATAAGATCAGCTCCCATCATATTCTGAGGCAGCCTACAGAAATTGCAGCCTTGTTGGTGAACTCCCAACAGGCCGCCATTGTCACTGTAATTGCTGCCCAGTGTAATGTGATGTGTCATTTTCAGGACACAGCCAAGGTTCATGGCAGCAGGACGAATTGACGGTAGAATTATTTTATGGTTTCATATGACTTTTATGGATTCATATGACATCTATAAGCACCTTTCATTCTATATGGATCTCCCCCTCCCCAAGAATCTCTGAATTTGTCTCTACGTCTGACCAGTTTCTGAGGTTGCATCAAAACCTTTGATATCTTCTGGTGGTTAGAGTAGAGTAGAGTAGAGTAGAATAGAATAGAATAGAATAGAATAGAATAGAATAGAATAGAATAGAATAGAATAGAATAGAATAGAATAGAATAGAATAGAAATCTGGAAGGGACTTTGGAGGTTTTCTAGTCCAGCCCCCTGCTCAAGCAGGAGAACCTATACCATTTCAGACAAGTGACTGTCTAGCCTCTTCTTAAAAACCTCCAGTGATGGGGTGCCCACGATTTCTGAAGGCAAGCTATTTCACTGTCCTCACTGTTAGAAAGTTTCTCCTTAATTCCAGGTTGCTTCTCTCTTTGGTCAGTTTCCAACCATTGTTTCTTGTCCTGCCCTCTGGTGCTTTGGAGAATAATTTGACCCCCTCTTCTTTGTGGCAGCCCCTCAAATATTGGAATACTGCTATCGTGTCATCCCTGTTTCTTCTTTTCTTTAGACTAGCCAAACCCAAGTCCTGCAGCCATTCTTCATAGGCCTTTGATCATCTTAGTTGCTCTTCTCTGAACTTTTTCCAAGGTCTCAGCATCTTTTTTGTAGTATGGTGACCAAAACTGGTTGCAGTATTCCAGGTGCGGTCTTACTAGGGTTTTATAAAGCAGTACTAATATTTCACGTGATCTTGATTCTATGCCTCTGTTTTTACAACTCAGGATTGTATTAGCTTTTTGGGTGGCAGCTGGCTCATATTTTTAAGAAGAGATTGGACAACCATTTGTCTGAAATGGTATAGGGTCTCTTGCTTGAGCAGGGGGTTGGACTAGAAGACCTCCAAGATCTCTTCCAATTCTCTTATGCGGACTTGAATCTGCAGCTGTGTGTTAAAGATTTATGTGTTTTCTTGGCTATATCTTTTTTTAAATTTCTTTGAGTCAGGTTTCTTCTTTTCCTTTCTTTTACTCCTGGAGACTACCTGGATATGTTCCTGCAGTTCTCTTAGTATGGCTTTTTGGAAGTATTTTGCCATTGCCTCTTTCTTACGGTTAACAAAGACTGACTGGCCCAAGGTCGCCCAGCAGGCTTTGTGCCTAAGGCAAGCCTAGAACTCATGGTCTCCTGGTTTCTAGCCTGGTGCCTTAATCACCATATTAATCTGGCTCTTATTACTAATAACTAGTTTATATATTTTGTGTCTCTACATGCAACCAAGTAACCATGTAATATCTGAAGCCAAAGGTAACCATGAAAATGCATGTAAGGAAGAAATGTAATATAAAAAACATGTGCCTTACCTTGGTCCTGCTTGTGAATATTCTGGACTATAATTCCCATAATCCTTGATCACTGACTATTATGCCTGTGACTATAAAACATCTGAAGATCACCCAGGTTGTAGAAAACTGTATGAGATACCACACAGTACAAACAATGCTTTTATTTATTTATTTATATTTCATATATATGAACTGCCCATCTCCCTCAAAGACGTAAAACAGTATATTAAAATTAAAATGTTATTTTTTAAAAATATATATAACAATTTTAAGGAGGCAAGAATAATTAAACCCTGTGAAACATTAGTTAACAATTAGTTGCTTGTTCTGCTTTCCATGAAGCAGCCTTAAAGATACATCTGCAACCCAAGTGAGGTGTATGAATTGAAGGGAAATTAGCAATTGAAGATGATTTGCTCAGACTTTCATCTTCAAGAAACAATGATTCTAGCCTGCCTAACTAGTATACCAGACTGCTTTAATTGCCGGTGTTGTCCTTCCCAATTCTTTCTCTTTAATTCATATTCCAAATTCAAACCTGGCATCTTTGGATTGCTAAGCATGTACTAATCCACTGAAAAGATAATTCCACTTCTAGATTTTTCATAAAGCTCGACAGAAGTACAGCTGGGACATCAAGATCCTACTCATGCGAGAAGGCCAAAGAAAGGATCTGTCTAAGCAAGAATGTCACTATTATCTTCTATCTTACAATTAAATGCTCTTTCCCACTTATGTCCTGAGTTCTATTTCAGCTTGTTGTTGTTGTTGTTGTTGTTGTTTTGCTAAAACTAAAGCTACCATAGCTGGAAAGACTCCATAAAGGCTATTTTGTCACCTTGTAGTTACTGGACCCAAAGCCATATTTCACAGCTCTCTAACTGCATTGTTCTTTCATATTGAGCTTAAAGTATTGCTTCCTATGTGAGCGCTCTCTTTCTGCTTTGATAGTCTTCTCCCACAGATTCTAATGGGAGTATGTTATGAGATGTACTAATGTACTTAAGGTGGACTTGTCTCTCTCCCCCCCCCCCAAAAAAAAACCCAGAATCCCTTTTCAGTTTGATTTACAGAAAAGGCTGCTACATATATCTCCCTCTGTCCACTCTGCTACAAAGACCCATGATGCAGTGTTTTGCCATTGCCTCCTTCTTAGGTTAACAAAGAATGATTGGACCCGAGTCAGCCAGCTGGCTTTGTGCCTGAGGCAGGACTAGAATTCATGGTCTCCTGGTTTCTAGTCCAGTGCCTTAACCACTACATTAATCTGGATGTCATTATTAATAATTTGTTTATATATTTTGTGTCTCTACACGCAACCAAGTAACCATGTAATATCTGAAGCCAAAGGCAACCAAGAAAATGCATATAAAGCAGAAATGTAATACAAAAACATGTACCTTATCTTGGTCCTGCTTGTGAATATTTTGGACTATAATTCCCATACTGGCACAGCTGGGATGATTGTGATGGAGCTAAACACACAAATTTTATTGAAAATCATCTTGAAAGCTTTCCTGAAAACAAAAGACTACTGGTCCACGGGTCACTTATAACTGAAAAACACACACACTAATTTACTATTGCATTTTTTTTTTTTTTTACAAAGGCTTAGCCCAAAAGACATAAGCACATGCCTTGCCTCCAATTATTTCTGAACTGAGTATGGCCATCCCTTCTCAGTTTAACCTATTCAAACCAGCTTTTGGGGCTGTTAAAAATGAAGACCTTTCACTCTGGAAGGCAACATAATCATTAGCAATAAATTAATGCTTTAAAAAGTACCTGGAAAATGTAATTAACTTTCTTCATAAATGCTGAAATTGAGTCACCCTGCCACATAAAATGGGCATGCTAAGATACAACATGTGTTCAGATTGTCATGCATGTGCAGCAAGGACCAGAAATACCCATCACATTATTGCAAAGTGACCTTAGAGAGATTCTGGGAACAGATAGTGTAGCTCCTGAAGACTTTGACACCAGCTTCAATATTTCATGCTGAAATGTCAACATTCGCAAAAAGGCTTCTGACATAGCCCAACCATATTCTATATCGCCATCAAGACTGAAGACTTACAGGCTCAGAAAAAAAAATAAATAAATACTAGGCAAGTAGGAATACAATTGCTCCTTAAATAGAGATTTCCCTGTCTGCTTTTCTATCTGATGCTATTTAATCTTTAATTTTACAGCCCTTAGCCAGTTCCTACACCCTCTGTCAGGATGTCAACCTTGAACTACTAGACTGCACAGATATAATACACTGTTCTCCTTTCTCTCAGCAACAACTACTGGGTAGAAATGATGTAACCAGCTGTCAGCTGCAGTGCCACCTCCTGCCTCTGAGCATAATAGGAATATACTTGTGGACTTCTATTTCTACTGTTCTTTTTCTCATGAGAAGTAACCTTCAGACTCTAGTCTATGACTACAATTACTGGACTGATTTTTGTTCTGGAAGCATTTCCCACATTAATGAAAGCTAATGTTTATACTAGAAGGACAAATCAATTTTCTAGTAGGAATTGACTACTGATTAAAACAATCCTTGCAAATTACTGTTTTTCTCACTTTCCACAAAACTAATCACTGATCAGTCTTGGTTTGACTTAAATTTATAGTTAAGAGAATCAAGAATTAAAACAATTATTATTGCTAATGCAGCCTTTCTATTATTACGTGTTATTTGTGTGAGATTATGAGGCTGGAGAAAAATGGAAGCGAGATATAGATATAAACTACCAAGGAATAAAAGGCAAGTCAACGGGCAGCTGATTTCATAAAAGGCAGGTCATCTTATGGGGCAAGGAATCTGGGAAAAAGTATTTGAAATCATTCAAAAAGACTTCACCTTAATATACAGTATGTCCTATAAATGATTGTTGGAAATCCCCTTACAGTTTTCAAGGTTCTGTATTTATGCTCAAGCTAGTATTAAACATAACTTACGGGAAATCTCTATAGTTCATGCTTCCATGATTTTAACCAACTGCTTTGGGGCTTGACCAAAATAGTTGCTGCTATTGAATATTTGAACTGGCAATATCCCAAGTTACTTTGCTTGAACAAGAAACATTCAAAAACACAAAAGGCAGGGAAGTGAAGCATTACATTTTAAACTGCTTAGCTAACATAATATTAATGCTTTACAATTCTGTATCAAATCACACACATATTCCCTAGAAGAGTATAATAACAATAACAATAACGTTGGAAGGGACCTTGGAGGTCATCTAGTCCAACCTCCTGCTCAGGAAGGAAACCCTATACCATTTCAGACAAATGGCTGTCCAGTCTCTTCTTAAAAATTTTCAGTGCTGGAGCATTCACAGCTTCTAGAGGCAGGCTATTCCACTGTTTAATTGTTCTAACTGTCAGGAAATTCCTCCTTAGTTCTAGATTGCTTCTCTCTTTGGTTAGTTTCCATCCATTGCTTTTTGTCCTGCCTTCAGGTGCTTTGGAGAATAGCTCAACTCCCTCTTCTTTGAGGCAGCCCCTGAGATATTGGAACACTGCTATTATGTCACGCCTCATCCTTCTCTTCATTAAACTAGACATACCCAATTCCAGCAACCGTTCCTTATATGTTTTAGCCTCCAGTCCCCTAATCATCTTTGTTGCTCTTCTCTGTACTCTTTCTAGAGTCTCAACATCTTTTTTGTATCGTGGTGAGCAAAACTGGATGCAGTATTCCAATGTGGCCTTACCAAGGCATTGTAAAGTGGTATTAACACTTCATGTGATTTTGATTCTATCCCTCTGTTAATGCAGCCTAGCACTGTGTTGGTTTTTTTGGCAGCTGCAGCACACTGTTGGCTCATATTTAAGTGACTGTCCACTGGGACGATGTTTTGCTTGCATACCAGCACATAATTGGGGACATACGGGCAGTTATGAAGCCTTGAAAGAATGTCATATGCAATTTGGAGAAGGCCTCGTATGGCCTAGGAAAGAAGGCCTTAGCATGTCCAGTGTGGCTTCACAAAGGCCCACACCAGTTGTCCCTGTGAGCAGTGATAGAAGAAGCTGGAACCAGCAGGATGGAAGAGCCAGCCCTATATAGGGCAGAAGGTGGCAGAGCCAACTTTCAAGGTTTAATATTATGGAGGTGATGGATCAAAAAGGAATAACTGGACAAAAAAGGACCGATTTTTAAATGAATTGTCTTTTAGGGCAGACTATTTGGGGATGAGGACAGTTCAGAATTGGCCTTATTTTCCACTAAATCAAATTGATCTATTAAAGGTTGCATGAAAGAGGGATTTTTGCATTCATCTGGAGTTTTCACTGTTTGTGTATTCACATGAGGACAACTCCAGCTAATTCAATTACAGTAGGAGACATGACACATATGAACTTTAAATTCTTCAAATACTAGTGGCTCACACATTGTTTAGTCATCACAAAGTTCTGTTCTTGGAATATTTGTGTTTTTGTGGCCACCCAGAATAATACAGATTGTTCAGCTGGGGCACTAGAATAATGGGAGGGGGGGGGAAGCCGCATGACTACTGCAGTGGTTGACCTTCTTGGTATCATACTTGAGATGGACAACAAACAAACCATTAGTGGCACAGTGGTTAAAGTGCAGTATTGCAGGCAAACTCTGCCCACAGCCTGGAGTTCAATCCTGATGAGACTCAAAATTGACTCAGCCTTCCATCCTTCCAAGGTTGATAAACGAGGACCCAGATTGTTGGGGACAATATGCAAATAATGTTTCTACTTTGTACACTGCCCATAGAGTTCTGTAAAGCACTATGGGTGGTATATAAGTCTACATGCTATTGCTAAAGAGCAATGCTACATTTTCACCTGAGGACTATGGTGCTGGAGAAGACTCCTGCAAGAAGACTCCTGCAAGCCCCTGCAAGGCAATCAAACCGGTCAGTCCTAGAGGAGATCAACCCTGACTGCTCTTTAGAAGGCCAGATCCTGAAGTTGAAACTTAAGTACTTTGGCCACCTAATAAGAAAAAAGGACTCACTGGAGAAGAGCCTAATGCTGGGAAAGATTGAGGACAACAGAAGAAGGGGACAACAGAGAATGAGTGGCTGGATGGAGTCACTGAAGCAGTAGGCGTGAGCTTAAATGGACTCCAGAAGACAGTAGAGGACAGGAAGGCCTGGAGGAACGTTGTCCATGGGGTTGAAATGGGTCGGACACAACTTCAGAACTAACAACAACCTGAAGAGATGACAGCTAGAAGGCTTTATCAAAATCACATATAATACTCTGCCATCTCACAGGTCAATGTTCTCAATACGTTTCCCATTAGTAGAAAAGAATTAATCTACCCCATTCTATGGGGAGAGTAACCCAAAGGAAACCTTCCTTTATTTTTCTATTCAGATAACCTCTCCTCTGCTGCTCCAGATAAGCAGAAATGTCTTTCTTTCTGTAGTTTGGGTAGATAAAACGACAGTAGCCACAATGCCCATTATAGAGAGCAGATAAACTATAAGATGATAGCTGTGGAAGGAAATAGTCTCCTACTTCCTCCTTTATTAATGTATAAGTTCCCCAGCAGGATTTGACAAACTGATAGAAAAAGGAAGATGACTGTGTGAAGATTGTTCTTTATCTCCACTAGATTCTAATTTAGAAGTTGAAGGCTTGTAACTTTCCCAAAATGGAACTGGAGGGCAAAATGCAACAGTGAGCAAAAATAAAAACAAATCACCTCTATCTGCTAGGCAATTTAATTGCATTTTGAGCAATATAGTCAAGATCAACATTTTTAGATTCATGCATATGAACTGGGTTATGCTTTTTCTTTAGTGCAATATTCAACATTCAACAGATAAACAGTTTTCAACATCATTCACATTTAAAGGAATCAGCAGAGGTAGGAAAATGCATTTTATCAGGGAAGACAATCAAGCTAATAAAACAAAGCAGCGTTTGGTTGATAAGTAAATTCATTTCTACCACAGTTTGCTTTATATTCTGTTTTAATACTGAGTGCCTGTAATGAGGTAAGCTTCAAAATGATAAAGCAATATTCACTTTTTGGCTGAGCAAACTCTGGATTAGCTTTTATTTAAAATGAAATAAAGTTTGCAGACTTCTGATGTGGGCTAAAGATAAGCCATGACATTCAGCTAGAGACGTTTCCAAATGAGGCTTTTGTTCTGAAAACATTGGCCTTTGTTATTTAATTTGTAAGGAAATCCACAAATATCACAGCTCAATTGAATTCTCTTTGTTTATCTATGTTTTTCCGATCTGATTTATGTTTTATTTAAAAAAAAATCCAGTCTATCCAATAAAGACAAACTGCTATTTACAAACGCACACATAGAAAAATACAATTAACCTGAAAGCTGCCCATTTCAATTTGATCCTGTTTTATTGTTTTCTTGTTCAGGACATCTGGAAAGTTCATGGTCAATTACCTCTTAGATGACCACCTTTTATTTCTTAGAGGTTATTACATTACTAGCATCTTGTCACTATTTTTGTCTTTAATCTATGTATTTTACGGAAATGGTGCGATTTAACCAAATGGAAAGAAATAGCATTGAGGGGGAAAGAAAGAAAGAAAGAAAGAAAGAAAGAAAGAAAGAAAGAAAGAAAGAAAGAAAGAAAGAAAGAAAGAAAGAAAGTTATATACTGTATTCAGAGATAAGAAAGCAACCAAGTATGGGGCAATTCAGAGGCAATTTTATATTAATCCTATAAGCAAGCCAAGTAGGAAAGCAATAAAATGAGTTGAACCTTTGAATATGAAATTTTCAATTGGTATTTAAAAGATTCTTGACTGAATGAAACATTCTTCTTGCAGGCATTGTAAAAAGATGGTAGACATGGGAAGGCAATGTTGGGAAAGAGAGGGTTGTATTAAGTATTTGTGAAAAGCCACCATTTTAATTCTATTTCTAGAGATTGTGCAAAATCAGTATCTCACTATGGGATAGTAGGCTTTAGTGTGGATGAATTAAATTTATTTAAGAATACTAATGAAGCCATTCTGAGAATATAATTAAGGATTATTCATAAAATGCTTTACCCTTTTGAAACTTTATTTCATTATCTAATTGAAAGCATTCATAAATGCTTTGTTGTTTTGATACAAACTTTTGATGTCTTCAGTGAGGATGTGCTATTTCTCTTAAGGATCTTCCAGATATGGGTATTCCTTGTCTTAAGACCACAACTGAGCCCAACATTTATGTTGCTAAGCAAGAAATTTGTTAAGTGAGTTCTGCTCCATTTTACGACTTTTCTTGCCACAGTTGTTAAGTGAATCATTGAAGTTGTCAACACAAGTTAGTAACACAGTTGTTAAGCGAATCTGACTTCCCCATTGACTTTGTTTGTCAGAAAATCGCAAAAGTTGATCACATGACCCCAGGACGCTGCAACAGTTGAACCAGTTGCCAAGCATCTGAATTTTGATCACATGACCATGGGGATGCTGCAAAGGTCGTAACTGTGAAAAACGGTCATAAATCACTTTTTTCAATGCTGTTGTAACTTTGAATGGTCACTAAACGAACTGTTGTAATTTGAGGATTATTGTACTTGCCAGAATTTGCTTTTGGAACTCTATCTGCAGAGAAGCATAGAGGTCATCTGGGGCAGAGGTCCTCAACCTTTTGGCACCAGGGACTGGTTCCATGGAGCGAGGTTTTTCCACAGACCAGAGGGGGCCTGGTTTTGTGTGCTGCCTGCATCCCTCAGATGGGGCTTTGCTTGTTTGTGCGGCCCTCTTGCTGGCATGCCACGGCTCTGTACTGGTCCACGGACTGGGGGTTGGGGACCCCTGATCTGGGGGACAGACTGCAGCAGTTAACAAAACATTAATTAAACCTGAGAAAGAAAAAAAATATGTCAGAAAGAAACTTTTAAGTGACTCTAACTTCACTCTTCATATTATGCTGGTGTTTAGAAGAAGACTTGGCTCTTTACTCAGGACTTTTGGTGAGGATACCTGAAGCCTCCTTTTAATCAGATTTTTCTCCCAATTAGTTTCTTATTTTACCATCTCTACCTTTTTTGTTTTTGTTATTGTTATTGTCTTGTTTTTGAATTTTAAATTATTTGCAAACTACCTGGAGTCACTGTGAGACAGTGGGTACATAAATTTAAACAACAATACTTCTCCAGAAAAATAGGAAACAAATATAAGTACCCACACACACAAATCCTCTGAAAAAGTCTAATTTCTCTACCTTATGAGCCACAGGTTGCAAAATCCAGACTAATCCTGGAGATCTTGTCCTATAAATAAACTGTATATCTGTATCTTTCTGTGAATAGTAGATACACACACACACACACACACACACACACATACACCCCTGCTAAAATCCAGACTGTAAAAAAGGGCAGGGCCAAGAAAAACCTTTTAAAAGAATAACTACATATTAACATTAGTTCCTTATACAATAAATCACCCCTCTTGTGAAATCAATTAGTCCCTATCTGTATACACTTGTCATCCTTTCTCTTTCTTTGTATATATATCACAGATATACCTGCACACAAACACAAAATCACCAATACACATAGATACAGAAATTCCACTTCCTCCTTCCTAGCAGAAATAGCAAAAAAGAAAAGATAGGAATGAGTCAAAGGAAGGGGAGCTTTGCCCTGAGATGGGAAGAAAAGAAGGGGAAAAACTGAATATAGATAATGAAAGAAGAGGTAACTGACACAGAGAGAGAAAGAGAATGTTTAGATATGACAATTCAGGCAAGTAGCTAATGCATGGAAAATGCTTCCATCATCTCTGCTTTTCAATGTCTGCTCTTCCATCTCTTGCTTCTATTTCACAATATTTCCCAGTCTTCTTAGTTAATAAAATGTGCCCTACCGACCCCTTCACAGGTAATAGTTTGCGAAAGTTCCCCAATTGTTCGAAAATATTTTCTTTTGGGTAAATACAGTAGGAAATAGCATGAACCACCAAGAACCAGAAACCACACAAGCAGCTGATCAGAGTGACATGTTTACTGCTATCTCCTATAGAGAGGGATCTTACCAGATTAAAGCACTTACAACACAGCTACTAAATAAACTCTGTGACATTTTAAGGGGAAAACTCCTTTCAGCCTCTTCCTCCCCATCAGCAACTAAGGCTAGACACCCCTGTCACTCCTCCCCTCAACTCAGTTCCAGGCTCCACCTCACATCAACAACTCAAATAAGAAGAGTGTGTATGAGTGTGTGCCTATTTGTGTGTGTGTCCCATATAGGAGCAAACATTAAAGCAAATTAGTTATAAGATTTCTTCATTACCTCTTAAGTATCTCCTTATTAGTATCATCTCTTTGCTACTGTGTGTCTAAATTGAAACATTTATTTCATCCTGTTTTATCAGTTTACCATGTTTTGCGGATTACTGTATAGCTCATTATAAAGGGGATGAGTTATAAATATTAAGCAAAATAAATGGACAGATATTACCACAGCAGTCAAATACATTTTAAGCCTAAACATGGATTAAACAATAGAGATGTCATGTCTACATAAAATAGTCTGTCCTGACAAATAAAGCATAACATGATGCCTGGTTTATATTGGCGTTAAGATCCAGATTGAGTTTCCCAGCCATTTTAATGAGCATTTTAATCCCACTGAATTCAATGAAATGTCCCCGTGCAAGAATGTATAACATCACCATTATAATGCTATTTTATCCATTTTATCTAATTTTACAAATAGTCATCATATCCTGTTCTATTTCATGTTTTTATTTCTTTGTTTATGAGTTTATTTATTGGTTTATGAGTTTATTACAGCATGTACCAGCCCTACTAGGTAAACGAACAGGAAAACACAGGAATGGTTGCAAGTAAAAACGTCATAATGGTTCACCAATGGAAGAATGGCTGTACCATAATGAACAGTAGGAAATACAAAGAAAGAGAAAGAATGCAGATATTCACATGTTCTGTTTTCTTTGGATCCCAGTAGAGCGAAGTCTATGAAGCATTCTACCTTCTATCTTTAATTTTTGAAAAGCCAGGATCACTTGTAGCAAAATCAATCAATCTGACTGTGAGCCTACTCTGATTCACACATGTCTAACACTGAACAGCCACTGAGAGGATGGTCATTATCACTGTATCATTACTGTTTTCAATTCCATTGTGGGTTTTTTTTTATTTTTTTTATTTTAGTTCATAAAACACAAGATCATGCCAATCACATTTTAGGCTAGGGTTTTGCTAGGGTTAAGTTTAGAAATGGGTGGATGAAAGGGGCGTTATCTTACCTGAACGCCTTTTCTCAGCATGATGATGGATAATCCACTGATTGGGTTTCCTGTAGTCCCTTCTACCCAATTAGACTAAGTCTAGAGATAGCCACGCCTCTTGCTGGGTCACGTTTACTCAGTTCCGACGAGGGCGAAGCAACAGACAAAGTCAGACGCGTTGGTTCCCAGACCCCTGCCACAGTGCCCATCAATCATTAAAGGGCAGGAGTGGATTATCCATCATCATGCTGAGAAAAGGCGTTCAGGTAAGACAACACCCCTTCTCCAGCATGAGGATGGATAATCCACGGATTGGGACATACCAAAGCCTGCCTGTCCCTGAGGGGGGGTAACAGACAGGGCCTGTGGTGCAGGAGATGAGACAACCTGTTGTAATACTCTATGGCCAAAGGTAGCATCAGCAGAAGCAAACCTATCAATTTTATAGTGACAAATAAATGGGGAATGGGATGACCAGGTTGCCGCCCGACAGATTTCGCCAATGGGTGCCTGAGTGGCCCAGGCCGCAGAGGTGGCCCCACTACGGGTAGAGTGGGCCATGATACATGAAGGAATGGCTAAGGACTGTAATTGGTATGCCCTGGCAATACAAGCCTTAATCCACCAGGCAATAGTGGAAGATGAGACCATGTGTCCCATAGAGGAAGGATTGAAGGAAAGGAAAAGTGCCTCTGACTTATGGAAAGCAGCAGTCCTTTTAAGATAAATGCGGAGTGCCCTGTGGACATCTAAGGTTTGCCATCTGTGTTCCAAGTCATGGGATGGTCTAGGGCAGAAGCTCGGCAACATCACCTCCTGGGACCGGTGAAACAAGGAGTTTACCTTAGGAATGAAAGTGGGATCTAATGCAGGGTTATGCAATCCGGGCAAAACAGGCAGAGATCCTCCCTGACCAAGAGGGCCGCCAGTTCAGATATGTGTCTGGCCGAAGTCACTGCCACCAGAAAGGTTACTTTCATGGATAAAAGATTGAGATCACAGGATTGAAGCAGTTCAAAAGGCGACCTGGTAAGGGCCTGTAAAACCTTTGAAAGATCCCAAGAGGGATACCAATGAACAGTTGGAGGTCTAGTGTTAACTGCCCCTTTGATGAACGAATGGATCATTGGGTGATGGGCTAGTGAGGAAGAGTCGTCACAAGAGAGTACCATGGCCAAGGCCACAACCTGCCTCTTGATGGTACTTGGAGAGAGGCCCTTATCTATTCCATCCAGTAAAAACTGTAGAACTTGAGGCACAGTGAGAGATGACAACTGGACCTGATGCTTGGACATCCAAGATAGAAAGCTCCTCCAAGTGGAGTCATAAACTCCATTAGTTGACGGGCGTCTAGATGCTTGAATCATATCAATGACTCTCGGAGGGTAAGCTTCTCCGCTCAAGTGCCATACGGTCAACTGTAGCCATTGAGGGTCAGGGTGCTGGAGCGCCCCTTGACTGAGTGCTACTAGGCCCAGAGGTATCTTCCACGGGGTCGATGCTGACAAACTCATGAGATCGGCGAACCACGGGCGCCTTGGCCAATGAGGAGCTATGAGAACCACCTCCGCCTTTTCTCGTAATATCTTGCGGATGACAGCTGGAAGGGGGAGCGAAGGAAAGGCACAGAGAAGGCCCCGGGGCCACAGTATGCGCAGAGCATCTACTCCCTCCAACCCGGTGACGGGAATCGGAAAAAAAATCTTGAAAGTTGGGAGTTCACTGCTGAGGCGAACAAATCCAGAACTGGATGACCCACTCTGTGAGATATTTCTAGGAACAGCGCTGGATCCAGGCGCCACTCTGAATGATCCACCGTCGCCCTGCTGAGAGCATCCGCCTGCTGGTTGATTGACCCCGAGATGTGATCTGCCTTGATCAAGGCCAGATTGGCCTCTGCCCAGGAACAGAGCAGTTTGGCTTCCATCATCAGAGAACTTGACCTGATTCCCATGGGCTTTGGCTGCTATGTTGTCCGTGAGGACGAGAACGTGCTGGCCTCTCACCTTGTGACTGAAATGACACAATGCCAGATGAATTGCCCTGAGTTCCAGCCAATTTATATTGTGTTTCAAATCCTCTTTGGACCATCTCCCCTGGGCTATTTGAGACTGGAGGTGCGCCCTCCAACCAAAGAGACTGGTGTCTGTGGTGAGAATGATCCGTAATGGCTCTCTGAATTCCGAGCCCCTGCGATGGCCCGAGAACTCCACCATCTGAGTGACCTCGATACCATTGGAGTCAACCTCACCTGCCTGTTGGAGGATGTTAGCTTTTCCCTCTGAAAGGGGAGGAGGAACCACTGAAGAGCTCTGGAATGTAATCTGGACCAGGGTATGATGGCAATGCAGGAGATCATCTTGCCTAAAAGCTGGGAGAGGGTGAGGAGGGGAACCGCCCTGGCACACCGTACCTAGTGGACCAGGGCCCTGAGACTGGCTATGCGATCTGGCAATAGGTAGACCATGCAGTGTGTTGTATCTATCACTGCTCCCAGATGAAGGAGACGTGTGGATGAGATCAGCTGGCTCTTGAGGAAATTCACTGAAAACCCATGTTTATGGAGCACCTCTATGGTATGGGCCACCTCCGACCGTGCAGCCTGAACAGACATCGACTGAATGAGGATGTCGTCCAGGTAACACTGGATCCGAATGGAATCCAATCTGAGGTGAGCTGCCAGAACCGCCAAGATCTTTGTGAATACCCTCGAGGCAGATGAAAGGCCAAACGGAAGCGCTCTGTATTAATAGTGATAAGATCTGTAGCAGAATCTGAGAAACCTGCGATGTGGTGGAAATATTGGAATATGTAGGTTCACCTCCGTGAGGTCAATGGACGTCAGGAGATTGTTCCTTCGTATGTACAAAATGGATTGCAGGGTTTGCATCTTGAATTTTTTGTATATCAGGTAATAATTTAACCGTTTTAGATCCAGAATGGCCCTCCATCCTCCCAAGGTCTTTGGAACTATAAAGAGGATTGAGTAAAATCCTCTCCCCCTCTGATCGGGAGGGACTGGTTCCACTGCATTTATTTCGATGAGATGGGAAGTGGCCTCCTTCATGAGAACCCGTTTTGACGGGTTTGAAGGAGTCAGACACTGAATGAACTGGTTTGCCGGTTTTGAAAGAAACTCTAAGGTCAGGCCGTTGGTGATGGTGGACAAGACCCAGGCATTGGTGGTAATGTGCCCCCAGTTCTGAGAGAACAGGGACAGCCAGGCGCCTATGGGGAGTCCTTCCCTGGAGTCACTTATTCCTCCGATAGGGATGGCCCCCCGTGCCCCGAAAGGGCCGCTTAGCCTGCAGTTGTTGTCTGGGCTTGGGCACGAAGTGATCCGTTTGATGGTCCAATCTGGGAGGAAAAGAGTGTGTGGATTGTGGCCAGTCAGAACCTTGGGTGTTGCCTCAGAACCCCTGTCTGTGATAGAAAGGAGCAGGCTTTCTGTCCGATCGTCTGGCCTGGTGAGCAAGAACCTTTTTCTTGTCCTTGTTCTCTATCAAGTAGGGCTCCAGGGCATCCCCAAATAATTTTTCACCAGAATAAGGGGCGGTGGCCAAGCATCCTTTGGATATTAAATCCACCCACCATTGCTTCAGTCAAAGCAGCCGCCTGGTAGAAACGTTGGCTGCGATCGCCCTAGCTGAAAATCTGGCGGTGTGCAACGTGGCATCGGCCGTGTATTCAACCGCCGCTAATAACTTACCCAACGTTTGATGGGCGTGTGCCTGATCCTGTGGGATCATGTCCTGAAGTTCCTGGAGCCAAGTGATAGAGAACCGTGAGAAGAAAGAGGCTGATGTGGAAGCCTTTACTGCCCATCCTGATGCTTGATGTGCCCTTCATAGAGAGTACTCAGATTTTCTATCCTCTGGTATTAATGCCTCGGCCATATCTCCAGCAATGGTGGAGTTTGAAAAATGGGAGTGAGAGATGTGTCCACGGTTGGGACCTCTAGGAGGTTGGTTAGGGATGGCGCCATGCTAAACAATTTTTTGTCAGAGGACAGGAGAGGCCCTAAGATTGGCCCATTGTTTTCTTACCATGTTGGCAAAGAATGGAGGGCAAGGTATATGCCTTTGAGTCACCCTGGGCTCATCAAACAGAAGATTTGATGACTAACTGGTGGAAGGGGTAGGTTGAGGATCTGGTTCTGGGGCAATCTGGGATGTAGCTGTGGCTTTGGCTAGAATGGTCTTGAATAGAGTGGGATCAAAGAGGCCTACAAAGGGGGAAAGCTTCTGAGGAGCATCCTCATCGTCTGATAAGGCTGTCCCCCGTGATTCGTCAACTTCCGAATAAGAATCCCCACCCTGTGAGGATTGATTGGAAGCAATGGAATAGGCGTAATCAGGGGTCTCGGACCGACGTTGGGAAGATGCTGGAGGTTGGGACCTCTGTAGGAAGGAGAGACTCTCTAATACCTGTGTGAGCATGGATTGTAGTTGCTCCGGCCCAAGTGCCTGTGAAGACTCAGGGCGGAGACCAGTGGCCGTGGGCGTGAATGTGGCTGATAGAATTGCTCAAGAGGTAAGTGGGGGGGCAGCTTGGACTTGGGTTAGATGTCATAGGACTAATAGGTCTAGGTTGAGACCCAACCTCTAGAGACAAGGGCCTGTGAACCTGTGCAATTGTGGTTGCCTGAGGACTGAAAGGAGAGGACTCAGAGGTCCCAGATGTAGCTGGCACATGTTCTGATGAAGCTGCCTTTTGAGCCTTGAAAATCTGCCTCTCTAGGGCCTGGTGTCTCCTTGCAGCTTCCTTCTTCGCCGCCTTGGATGGTGCTTTGCCTTTGCTTTTGCCTTCAATTTTCCAGCTGCCTCCAATTTTGAAGATTTACGTCTTCTTTTACTTGGAGGACTGGTGGGTGCCAGAACCAGCTGAGGCTGCTTGTCTTCAGCCATCTCATTTGGGACACTTCAGCGCAAGTCTGAGAATGGGTCACAAGAAAATTAGGGACTAATGTCCCAAAGTGAAAACTGTAGAACTGGTAAGACCAGTATAGGCCCTTGGCACGGTAATTAGGACCTGAGACCCTTCAGCACAAGTCTGAAAATGGGTCTGGACAAGGCTGGGAACAGAGTTCCAATGTGAAAAAAAACTGCAAAGACTGGAAAGACCAGTATGGGCTCCTTGCAAGGGAGCTAAGCCTGAGACCCTTCAGCACAAGTTTGAGAATGGGTCTGGAACAGGCTAGGAGCTGAGGCCTTCAATGAGAGACTGTAGAGACTGGTAAGACCAGTATATGAGTTCCTTGTAAGGACTGTGAAGCACAGTATACTGTAGATAAACAATGAGTAGGCAGGAGAAATGAGAGAAGTAAGCTCCCAATGAAAAATAATCCAAAATTTTTTACTATCACAATATATTGCCAGAGGCAATGACAAGTGGATGTCTGAGGTGGAATCAGAGGTGCTTGGTGACTATCTCCACTAACTCTGCCCTCTTGAAAATGGCGGCCTCAGCCACATGGTGAGGCCAGAAGGAATCAGAATCTTCAAGTCAAACTAAAATGATTAACCCTGAATTGTGAAGCTCCCTTCACTGTAGTAAGGCCCTTAAAAGCCTCTAACAGCCTCTAAAAGCAAAAACACACAAGCCTCGTGCTGAGGCTTCAGCAGCCCGGGAAATAGCAAAAGGGAGGAGGGGGAGGGGTGGAGTGAAGCCCCTAACAGCCTCTAAAAGCAAAAACACACAAGCCTTGTGATGAGTGATCTAAAGGAAATCTAAATGAGAAAAGAAAGATAATCCACGGATAGGAAAAAAGGGGAAAAATTTACAACCTGAGTCTGGAGATAAGAACCAATGCGTCTTGACTGGGTGAAGACTAAGTCGGAACTGGATAAACGTGACCCAGCAAGAGGCGTGGCTATCTCACAGACTTAGTCTAATTGGGTAGAAGGGACTTCAGGAAACCCAATCCTTGGATTATCCATCCTCATGCTGGAGAATATCTATAGGCAAACAGTATACGTTTCCCATTTAAATATGTACATATAATTAGTCATTTTTTGCCAAATGCCAATGTGTATTTAGAAAAAAATAAGCTGAAAAGGAAAGAAAAAAAATAATAAAACTTTGAAACATGATATATATGGTGGTCTTACAAAAATCATTTAGAACACTTATATGTAATGCTTATATCCAGAATGAATTGTATAGAGATGAAAATCATCTATTAAGGGGGAAAACATGTAGGTGGTGTTCAAATTTGAACAAATGTTTCCTTCATTGTAGGATTTTTGAAAAAAAAAACTTCATGGTGGTTGTGTTACTTATTTCAGCCAGAGCAATTTTCCACCCCTTTAAAATAACATTAATCCAAGCAAAGTTATATTTTAGTTTTCCAGTACATATCATTTGCAAGCAAATTGTTCTCTCTCTAAATAGGCTACAAGGTTAGAAAAGCTATTGGATATGAATTGCAGCATAACATACAACCAAGAATTATTGTGTCTCTGGAATAAGTAAAAACAAAACCCAACTTGTGCACTGTCACTTAAGCTGTTTCATTCACTTTAACTTCTTACATGATTCGTATCTTGTATGTCAAATAAACCCAGTGCATTGGAAAACTGTAACTCACAATCATTCTCACCAGTGACATCACATTTTGAGGAGTGTGAAAGTTATTTACCATACTTTCATAGAAGATGCTTCCATTATTAATATTATAACATCAGTAGAGCTGGTTCAGTCATAACCATTGTCTCAAACCCACTAAAACAATGGCTAGCTCAAAGAAGAAAACATATTAATGGTTCCATTTTTAAAACTCTTGCTCACTATAAATTTAATGGATGCCTTTTGAGCAAAACTACTCATATTATTGCAGCACTCTATAGTGGAAATAAAAATAAGTAACTAAATAATAGCTTATTCCAATAACATGGGAAAGACAAATTGAATTTGACTCAACAGTATTTCACACACTCAGCTGACAAATTCTGAAATTATAAAGCTTCCCAGCTTTAATATCCAGTGATCTTTATAAGTATTACTCATTACCCAAAAGATTTTCAGTAAACTTTCAGTCTTGTTGTTACAGCTTCATCATACTATCAAAATTTCATTAAAAATCATGCCAAATATGGTTTGCGTTAATTTAGAATACAAAATGCAGTTTAATTTTTCCAATCAATTTTTGTTTTCTTCTTGCAGTGCCCCAATCGTATGACTGTCTTATTTCACAGCTGTTGAAGTAACTAAAATTGTGCCAATCAAAACATGATGCCAGAGAAACAAGAGGGCAACACTGACTGAAAATCTGAGATGCTCTTTAGAGACACTGAACAAACTCAGCTTTGAGTTTCTGCACATTGATTCAGTGGTAAAGTTATCAAGAATGACACATCACTCATGCCTTCATTCCTAAATAGCATCAGGTAACAAATCCCTATAGATGACTAGTGGAAACTAAGAAGGTAAATTAGTGGAAAGATACTAGTGGAAACTAAGAAGATAAATTAGACATGCAGAGGAAATTGGAAGGAAAAATCTCCAAAAAAATATTTATCATGCAACAATCATCTTCACCACAAAGAAACTTTAACAAGGCTTAATAAGGAATTTGATATTTGTTCTAATGTAGCCTGCATTCTTCCTCGTTCTGTAGCTATCCTCAAGTTTTTAAGCACTTTTTAACTTTAAAAACTTTCTCAATAATAGTAGTCCCGCCTACCCTTTAATATTCTTTTAGCTCATGGTTCATTAACTATTTCTGATATGTCTGTGGAGATTCTCGGTCATCCAGGTCATAGTTGTCTCAAAGGTGCTTTTTTCAAAAGGCAACTGGACTGTTTCTTTTCCTTGAGAAAGATAAAGAAAATGTTTCGTTTCTCATCCAAGAAGCTTCATCAGTTCTGATTGAATAATGGAGGATGGAAGAATTTATATTCCTTGCTGTTGTTAGCATTTGTAGCATTACCCCCTCAGAGGCCGCCAAAGCCCAGTCCCTCCCAGCCCCGCTCCCCTCCGTCACGCTCTGCAGCTGCACTCTCAAGATGTTAGCGAAGTGTCTTTTCTAGGAGAAGTTCACGCAAAGTGAGGAGGTGGCAGAATCTCGTCGTCAAATGGGGGCTTTCAGGAACAAAGATGACCAGCCTCTAGCCCCGATAGTCAATGCGTGACAGTATTTAACAACCTCAGGCAGTCATAGCAGCAATAGTCAATGATTTCACAGAGACCGTTTGGAAACAAGTGGAGTGGGGAAAACCCTGGCTCCAGGCAGCGATAGGAACACGAATGAAGGTAGTCAGCATCTTGCAGTAACAGCTCGCTCCACAAGGGCAACTCCCCGCAATATCTACAACTTGCACAAATAACAATAATCAAAGTTCGGATGGCCACTGGTCTCCAAAGCAGTAACGACCAGCCTCTCCTTCTCTTCTGTCGTCGCTCGCAGTCTCAGGTCTCATCAGTGTCAAAACCCCTCCCCCCTTTCCTTTATTATTAAAATCTGTATTTAGCAACCCCAGCAACTTTTTCTCTCCTCACTCTCTCTCCTGCCTCCACTTGGGATATCCCCACTGTAAAAGAAAGCAGTAAAATTCCACCTTCTCACTCTCTCTCTCTCCTTCCCTCTCCTTCCTAGAAAGGGATCAGCTAAAACCTCAAATCCCTCTTTGACTTCACCTGGTCTGTCTCCGACAACACAATAGCAACCACCACCCCTTTTTTTCCCTCCTTTTTCTTTCCTTCCACCCGATCCATGCCTGCTGTGCCCAAAACCGGCAGCAGCTGTCTGAGCTTCCCTCTCCCCGGGCAGGCTCCTGCAAAGCCTTTCAGCCAGCCTTACTACGCATTCTTAGTGAGAGTCATTGAAACATTTTCAAGGAAAAACAAAGTCCAATTGCCTTTTGAAAAAGCACCTTTGGGACAGTCATGAGCCGGATTGACTGAGAATCTCCATAGACCACAGGTATCAAACTCGCCGTATCACATGACGTGTTGTGTTGTGTCATGACTTTTTTTGCATTGCCAGAGCTGGGGTGGGCATGGCCTCCGCATGATGCAGCCGGCCCACAGGCCAGCAGTTTGACACCCCTGCCATAGACTTTTCTCATCCAAGAAGCTTTATCGCTTGTGATGGCAGGCGATGGAAGGATAGGTACTGACATTTCTGATATGGCTCATCACTCAGACTGAAAGACTAAACCCAAGACAATCATGTTTATTAAATGGCAACTATACAAAAGTAATACAGTTATCATATTAGATATGTAATACTTTCTCAAATGCATTGCTATCTATTAAAGATAATCACTCCATATTAGAACACACTTTATTTGTCTACTTCAGCCTTGTAGCCCTGGAGAAAATAGTATATTTATTGAATCTGATTATCACCCCCATGTACACTATTAAGGCATTGAATGTAAATTAATATATATATATATATATTATACAAGTATGAATGTTAAACAGACATATCAGTAGTATTAACATAATTTGATACCATGGATTGTATGGGGGAATATACATGTGCCACTGCAGAAGTTATAATTTAGAAAATAATTTTATACATTATCTCTCCTTTTGTTATCCAGAAATGATGGGTTGATAGGTTACATTTGATTTCTAAGATTTAGCCCAGATTTTTTTAAGTAGCATGAGATGAAATAAACATGTTCATCTGAATAATGTAGTCTTTTCAGAATTTGTTCTGAATTAAGCCAAGACATAACACCAAATTATAGTTAGGAAATATTTGTAGTCATGACTTCTAATCTAATTATTGTTTGCCATCAGTCTATCGACAAAAGTCTGAACCTATTGATCATGAGGAAGTAGACAACATTAAACCAGGCTGGTTTGAGATAAAGCAGCATAAACCATGATTTGAGACACATCAACCTACTGTTGCCCATGCTATCCACAATTAGTTTTCAGCTTACCATGCAGCCAGAATTAGCCAAATAAGATAACAGTCAACTCAAATGATAGCTTGACTTTTTATGGCATTGTTCCCATATTAGTTCTGGGCACATGCCCTGTATTCATACAGTAAGCTTAAAAACAAATCACAGACAGCTGTTTTCTAGCTTCAGCTAGTGGGAAGGAGAGGAAAAAATTCCACAAAGTGATACCTGAAAAGACAAGAATGTTCTTCATACTCCAGAAAGCTGTTCAAAAGATTACAAGCGGGCTCATGATCAAATAGCGCACACCCACAGAGCATGAAAATGTGGTGACGGGGTATGTTTTGCTAGCTGTTAAGCAAAGCAAATAGTGTTATGGAATGATTATGTTTGAATCTTTCACTGGATCTTGAACTTTCCAATAACCCTGCTATTTGTTCACCTAGACCAGTGTTTCTCAACCTTGGTAACTTTTAAAATGTGTGGACTTCAACTCACAGAATTCTCCAGCCAGCCATGACTTCCGATGTAATTATTGTTTGCTATCAGTCTATCAACAAAAGTGTGAATGTACTGATGGCTGGGAAATTCTGGGAGTTGAAGTCCACGTATCTTAAAGTTGCTAAGGTTGAGAAACACTCACCTAGACAGACAGACAGACAGACAGTAGGTCAAGCACCCTTCATTTTGACAGTAACTTTTTCTCAAACTTCTTCAACCCACTCTAAACATCCTTAATTTTTGAGGGATTGAAATTGCTCCCACCCCAACTGCTGGAACAGCAGAGCCTACAGAACATTATAAAACCCCTTTTTACATTAGAAACATTGATCAGATTGTCAATACAATATTACGAAACTATAATCAAATACACCTCCGACATCAGTTTTGCAAATATAGTCATAATAAGCCAACATTAATCTATATTACAGGTAGTCCTCAATTTACCACCATTTGTTTAGTGATTGTTTAAAGTTACAATGGCACTGAAAAAAGTGACTTATGTTCAATCCTCACACTAATGACCATCACAGCATTGCCAGAGTCACATGATCTGAATTCAGGCGCTTGGCAACCAGCATGTATTTACGGCAGTTATAGCACCCCATGTGATTTGCCATTTGTGCCTTCCCAGTTGGTTTCTGACCAGCAAACTCAAAGAGGGGAGTTGGATTTGTTTAATGACCATATGATTCATTTAACAACAGCAGTGAATTGCTTAACAAGTATGACAAAAAGGGAAATAAAACTGGGCAAGACACAGTTAGCAACTTCCTGCTTAGCAACGGAAATTCTGGTTGTGGTCATAAGTCAAGGACTAATTCATCTTCCTTCCTTTGTATTTCTATATGAAGCCAAAAAGAAACACTTTTCATGAGGCAGTCCAGGGAGTGGATAATGTCATGTAGGAAAGATGACACCTATCTGATCCATCCAAGCACAATGAAAACAGACTAGCTCATGCACTGGCTGCTGTTGCATGCTAACCTTCATGCATCTCCGTTTTTGATGCTAAATGCATTCATTCATCATTCTATTTTGAACCTGATTGTGGGCATCTCTTTCTTTCGCAAGCACACAAAAACAACTCTATCGCGTGCAGGCATATTCTGAAACCTGCTCCCTATCTTTTTACTTAATGGTGAAAAAATACTAAAGGGCAAGTACTCCAGTTTCATTTTATTACACACCCAACCTAACTGAACGCAAGGCATATTTCCCTGTTGATTCCCTTTCTTTATATTCATCAAACCGTTTTTCCCCCAGAGGAAAAAAGCCTTGAATATTCTATTACACTGCTTTTGTTTATCATGTCCTCTCCAAAATGGAGCTCTACATTAATTTTTAATTGCATGGCCAAATCACAGCAACCAAAGGAAACTGGTTTCTAAAACTCTGGAAAAAAAATCCTTTCTTTTTTCTTTAAAAAAAATTCTAAAAGACAGCATTCTGGAAACAACTACTAATTTATGATTTTAAAAAAATAATAAGGATGAGAAGAGAGGAAGATATGCCGACAATTCTTCCATGCCCAGATCAGCCCCTCCTCTCTAAGTTATCTCATTGGCAGGGCAAAAAAGCAACTATGCCATAAAGTGGCAGAGTTAGTACCACATTTACATAAGCAAGTCTTGGCCTCTTCTTTTCACTTGCTTCTTGCTATGTGCACTAGCTAAAGCTGCACTGACAAAAGTACTCTTGAGTGTCAGGACAGCATCCACACAGACTGCCCTTGATCCTTTCAAAGCATGATAAATTCAGAAGTAATGGCAGATTCAGAAGGGCAAACAATTTCTAGAGGGGATCATCAGCAATGAATATTCTCACAGTCACCCCAAACCAGTGATATGCCGGAGGTGTCTTCGACTGGCTCATAAGAGCTGGTTGTTACGTTTTGGGGAGTTTTGTAAGCTGATTGAGAGCAGAGCTGTGTTACAATGCTTAGTTTGTCAATCAGTTGTTCCACAGCAAGTGGCACAATGTAGCAGCAATGGAGCTAGCAAAGTTGGTTCTTATACATTTACTAGTGCACCACTGCTCCAAACATACATCATTGTAAGACTGGAGACTAATTATAAACAATACACCACTGCTCATCCGAAAATAGCATTCACATTTTCTAGGTATAAAGCTGTCCCTGCAATTATTGTGTAGCTCACTACATCAGGAGTACAAAATCTGCTTGCATTTTAAATGTCTGGGCTTTCTGGAGGCAGTGACATTATTATATCATCAGGGTAACTTAGAGGTGTAGGGATCTGGCGAAAAGGTCATTGCAAGAAGAAGAATCTGGCAGATCTTGGCATCCCCTCAAAAAACAAACAACCCCCCCCACACAAGATCAGACCCTGTTAGTACTTGCACAGGTGAGAACCAAGGCTATGAGACAGATTGGGAAGTAAAAAAAACAAATGAATCTCAGGAATTTCATTATAGCTTCCCAGAAGACCAACAAGGTCATGTCCATTTCGTTGCCAGAAGCCAAGCTCAGCTCAAGAGCGACTTCACTGTTTAAGAGTATTCGGATAAAAACTGAACTGACTTGAAAGCATCCTTTCCAGTTTAAATTTTTTTTCGCCCAAGCTTTCTGAGATGCCTTCGTCTAAAAGAATTTACAGAGTCTACATACGGGGTGAAAGTGTGTTGAGTGAAATCCTGAGTAGTGAGCAGAGAAAAAGTACACAGAGAGCTTCCGTGGCTTTTCTCAAACACAGGGATTCCGCTCAGTGGTGAGATGAAAATAATGGTTGATCCTAATCCAGACAAAATTGAAAAAGTCATAAGCAAGTCAAGATATTTATTGTTTAGGGAAGCAGGGATGCACAAGAAAATAAAACTGGCCTCTTTTAGGTAATGCAGTAGTGGAAAATATATGTAACTGAGTGTTGAATTGTGGGTTTCTTATGGATGGCTTTTCAGATGTTTTCTTTACCAGACTAGGTAATGCAGACAAAGCAATAATGAGAGCACCTCTGATAATGCTCATTTCTTTGAATGAACTAGTTCACATAAACTAAATAATGGTCATTAACTACAGTGTATTTTAAAATTTTAATGTATATTAAAAACAAGCAAAAAGAGAACCAGCAAGAAAAATCTAATACAGCTCACCAAACACCCCATCATGATGTGATCAGACAGTTTGATACCATTCTCACAATTATATGGGATCAAATAACTTATCAGCAGTTCTCAGATATGCAAAAAAAAAGAGACAAAAACCCTGCATGATTCAGTAATATGAAAGAATACAATCACATGGGTTTCCACATCACTGGCAGTTTCCTTATGCTAGGATGGGCAATGCATCCTCCCAGAGTCATCAGAATCGCTGATAAATGCAACTTCTGAGGAAGAAATGGTGAACCGAAGACAGATCCATGAAAGCGGACCAATGACTGTGGCAATATGAAGCTAATACAAGTAGTTCTTGATTTACTATTCATTTAACAACCATTCAAAGTCACCATGACACTGAAAAAAGTGACTTATGACCAGTCCTTGCATTTACAATTGTTGTAGCGTCCCTGTGGTCACATGATCAAAATTCAGACCCTTTGGCAACTGGCATGTATTTATGACAGTTTCAGCATCCCAGGGCCATGTGAATATCATTTATACCAGGGTTTTCAACCTTTTCACCCATTGTACCACTTTTAGGATATGGCAACATTTCATACCAGCAAGGTGTGAAAAACTTGATGACCCAAAAAAAAAGTGATAAAGTACAGGTAGTCCTCGACTTACAACAGTTCGCTTAGTGACTGTTTGAAGTTACAATGGCACTGAAAAAAGTGCCCCCCAAGCCACAGCCAAGCAAGACACCTGCCTGCCCACCCGGTGGCGCTCTTCTTCCTGTCTGAGGTTTTCATTGTTGTGAGCATTTCTGTTGAGGATTGGCAGCAGGGGTGAGGTGGGGGGGGTGTTTGGTTTTTATTCCCCCCGTCTGTTGGGTGGTTGCAGCAGATTTTGGTCACTTCACATGACCTTGGAACACTGTGACCGTCATAAATATGAATCAGTTGCCAAGCATCTGAATGTAAATCACAAGACCCTGGAGATGCTGCAACATTCCAGCTGATCGGCGCTTCTTCTGGGCTCAGCAGAAGCACCAGGATCAGCACTGAGCTCCAACTGGAACCTGGCGCTGATCTTGGCGCTTCTGCTGAACCCTGACAGCCCTGCAGCTCCAGCCATCTCTCGCTCAGGCTTGTGCGGTGCTGCCACCAGTTCAGCTCATTCCCCTCCCCCACTACCACTTTTCTAGGATGCTTGCATACCACCTGCCAGATGCCAATGTACCACAGGTGGTACCCGTACCACTGGTTGAAAAGCCCTGATTTATACCATGGAGCCTCTGACAGGCAAGGTGAATGGAATGGAACGGAACGGAACAGAATAGAACAGAATAATAACTTTTTGAATGTACACCAATCGGCATACATCAAAATGAAATTTCGTTGCATACAGCTCTCAAAGAGTCACCACCTCCGATATACACTCCTTATTCGTGGCCAGCTCAAGTTTCAGAACATCCATTTTAGTCTGTAGGGAGCGAACGATGGCATACAGGACAGATGCAAACGGAGCTCCATGTGGATTAGCCCTCAAACTAGCTTGTATTCCTGCACAACAACCTCACCTCCTTTCCTTTTTCTGATCCTGTCTCTTCCACCTTTTCTTTAAAGGGGCCTTGCTCCTTTTCACCCCTGGATCATGCTGTCACCACCTCTAACTCCTCCAAAAGCCTCTCTCCCTTCCTCTGGGCCTGCTGACAGCCCCATGCAGTTCCTTCGTTCCATAAGCCTCGGGACCTCTCCTCCTCTGCCTCCATCAGAAACAGCCCTGCTTTGCAATAGAATCCATCGCTGTGCCAGCAGTCAGATCTTGCTGCCGGCAGAACAATTTCAAATAGCGCAAACAACTTTTAACGGTCTCACCAACAGTTCCAAAACAGCTAAAAACTCACCATACCAGCAAAGATTGCCGGTTGTATGTTAGCTTAGTCCCATTACGTTGCTCAAACACATTAAAACCTTCCCGATCATGTGGCCTACATCCCTTATATCCCTCCAAAAATTTTTCACCTTTGACAGCCAGTGCAGCCACTGCCATCTTAACTTATATCTTAATATGGAAAGCCGAGTCCTCTTAACAAACCTTATGAGTCACTTAATGACCACAGTAATTTCCAGAATGACTGTGACAAAAAAAGGTCCTGAAACTGGATGTGACCCACTTAACAATTGCATTGTTTATCAATGGAAACTATGGTCCCAATTGTGTTTGTAAGTAGAAGCCCATCTGTAGACTGGACAAGGAGAGCATATCTTCCCAAGTGCTCTATACAACCACTTCTCACAAACTCTGGGAAACAAGGGAATAGCCTTGTTGTTCAAATCACAGTTGGTGCCTTCAAAATGACCCAGGTTCACACATTTCTATTCACATTTCTAATCACTTTCAGAAACCAGTTGTAAACTGCTTTTCAGCTATTAGGAATCTTTGGATCAACAAGTTTTATAGCACTGGAATTACTTCCTCTGGGAAATTTTTTTTTAATTTTCTTTTTAAAAAGCTATGATAGGAAGGGACTTTGATGGTTGGACACTGGAGGGAACTAGAAGGAACTAAAAATTACAATTAAAAGGGAAGAATATTTAGATTTGATTTACTAATGCAGAATGAAGGAAAATATTTTAAACAAGTTTTACAGCATTGGAATTAATTATAAGAACACCTCCTCTGGGAAATGCTTCTGATTGAATTTTCTGTTTTAAAAAACCATGACAGGATAAGGCTTTGAAGACTGGACACTGGAAGGAACTAGAAGGAACTAAAAATAATAATTAAAGGAGAAAAACACTTATATTTGATTTACTAATATAGAAGGAAAGAAAATATTTTAATATTGGACATATTGAAGGATATTTTGAACAATGGACCCAGAAGTTAATTTTAGAATGTCTACCTCTGTGTTTAAAAAAAAAATTATGGAAGAGGAACAAGTTTTACCTGACAAAATTAAATGATCTGAAAGTGGATTTGACAGGCTAAAAAAATGATATGGAAAAAGATGCTACACTGGACATTTAAAAAAAAAAAACCCTGACTGAAGTCTTAATAATTAAAAGGATATATTAATAACAAACCAAGAGAGTGGCCAAAATAATTTTCCTTTCTTGGATTTGCAAGAGAGTCTTGTTAAAGCTTTGAAGAATTTTGTGAGAAGGACAAAGAAAAAATGGGGGAAAAAATCAAGATCTAAATTGTTAAAAGTAAAAAAGAAAAATATATAAAGTTGGTTTATTTGCTCAAGATTATCTCTGGTAACATTTAATGAACTTCTGTTAATCAGGCCTGAAACAATGAGTCTCTAAGGATTTGTTTATAGATAAAGTAAATGTTGAAGTATATGAAGAAGAGATCTTTGTTGTATTCTAAGAGAAAGGTGATAAATTACTAAAATTATTTATATTAGTGATGAAGGGGAAAGTGCCTCTCTATATATATATTGTTTCTTTTTCTTATTTTTTCTTTCTTTTCTCTTTTTTGCTTTTCTATTTCTATTTCTTTTTATTTTTTTATTTTTAAAAAACTTTTTTATTTATGCAATTTTTAATAAAATTACTTTAAAATGAAAACTGACAAATACGCAGTTTCTCAACAAGTGCAAAAAATGTTTAAAGGGCATCAACAAAATGTCTTGGCGGAAAGCAAAGGGCATAGTGCCTAAAAACTAAGATGCAAAAAGTAAAATTCCCACACATGGAGGACAAATGAGCGCCATATTTCCAATCTGGTCATTTTGGCACATTTCTAATGCTATTCCTTTTTTAGTGGAGCCATAGCTTTTCCCCAGATAGCATGGGTCAAAAAAGATACGGTTTTAGTTTAATATCTGCTTCTTATACATTCAGTGACTATTTGAACTTGTGACAGCACTGAATGAGTGGCAATTACAACCAGTTCCTGACATTCCAGCTGGCCTTTCTGGATACTTGGCAACTGATCCAGATTTCTGATCGTCACAGTAACCTATGGTCACATGATCACTAATCGCTGCCAGCTTCCCACAAGCACAGACAGAGGGGAAGCCGGCAGAAAGTGGAAAGTGGCAAGCACGCGAGGTCCTTGTTTAAAACCAGTAACTGGGGACTGCCAGCACTGCCATAGCTCAAGGATGTATTCACATTATATCATACTTTATATGATATGCATCACTTAGCGATAGAAATTCTGGTCCCAATTACCACTATCAACTAAGGACGATTGTGGTTTAGACAATGTCTTTGTTGTCAAAAGTCTATGTTAGTTAGCAGTGATTTGTTGTGCATGCAACTCATGAGACGTTGATTTCTTTTTATATCTGTCAAGCTATAGCACTAACTGAAAACTGTATTGCTGAAAATATTCAAAGCTCATTTTTGTAACACACACATTTTGCTAAATTACTCTCCCAAGGGCCATATCTTTTGATAAAAAAGAAAGTTTTTGCTTTTGCCATTCTAGGGATTTAATGAAGTTGGCAGAATGATATTAACTGTAATCTACAATTGGATCATGGCCAGAAAGCAGTTCCTTTTATCAAGCTGGATTCAGCGTTCCTTGACATTATTGAAGATAAAATCATCATAAAGAAAGAAAGCAATTAAATAAATTTCTATCACTGTTACTCAATAGCACTGGAATTATTAACCCAGTCAGTCAAATTCTTCTCCAAGAAAAATATGGAAGTAAGTTGCAAACTTTTATAGAATTTTTAATTGAGTTAACTTTCACTTAGAAGCTAATTGGATCATTGCTGTCCCTTCCTCATAATCAAGCAAGAATGAAAATGGTTCATTTACCCCAAATAGAATTTTGTTGGCTACTGATGGTCCCCATTATTAGACCCCATATACATATATTTGGAGACATGTCTCCAAAAGGACTTTCAATTTGCGATTTCTAATCACATCAAGTACTTCAAAGAAGACACAGAATTGGCAGCAAAGAACTTTATGTATAACTACCAAGTAAATAAAGTGGAATGGACAAAAATATAACATATGATGGAAAAACTCTAAAGTCAGATGATTTGTATCTGACTTTTCAGCAGCCAATGCAAAGAAATCATACAGCCGGATGGCTTATGTCTTTGCAACTGGCTCTGAAAGGAGTTTCTTGAAGAGGGATGAGGATGCCTGTAATGTATAAATTTGTCAAGATATGTCTAAAAATATCCATGGGTATCAGGTTCCTGGGAAAGGAAAATTCTCTACTATTTTCACTATGCCAATCATTCTGAAAACTGCCCTATGTGCCAGAAAGATCACAACATGTTTTAATTTAATAAACCTGCATTTTAGAATTTTTTTTAAAAACTGCAGTTATTACTAACTATTTATTTGATTTTTTTAATGTGGCGTGGACACTATAACTAGTGGGAGTAGTTTTTGTGACCTCTTTTGAATCTCACAGGGCTATGCAGCGATTTAGACTCAAAGGGGGGAAAGTGATCTGGAATGTTTATAGACATCTACATTGCATCTGTTTGCAAATCAAACATATTTTTTGCCTGGGATTGTGCAAGCTCAAGAAAAGAAGATCGTTTTTTTTTTTAAAGAGGTACTGACAGATGAACTTTAATGTATTTCACTTTTTTCTTCCAATCCAAGTCTCTGCAGAAACCTAAATCCTGGTGCCTATGATGTGAGGGAGAACATGTAGAAGAAACTTTCAAAAGTAATACATAAAAGAACACTTTTCAGCAAGACTGCCGTTAAAGGATTTTAGGGAGGTTGGTCTCCTAATATATGCATCAAGCTATGTATGAAGGTTCCTAAGCAAGGAGGCACAAATTTTGGGCAGATGGAGGAGGTGACATTTAGTCTTTGAGTAGTAAGGCAGAAGCCAGAACCAGAAAGTCAATGGAGTAGAATAAGAAATGAATAGTGTCAGAAGTGACATGTCATTAAAGTAAGCTCATTAAACATAGTCAATATACTATTTCCTAAATATAGGTGACATGATTATCTCCTAATTTGGAGAGGATCTGGGGCCCTGGGATCTCTGAACATGATCCCCACAGGCTGTATAGTCTTCAGCCCTGAAGTCAGACCCAAATTACCTTCTCCCCTTCTTATGGAAACAATAAGGCCAAGTGCTTGACCATCGCTAAATAAGTAGTCCCGAGTGAACTTTTCAGGTTCAGTATGTGCAGAAATGGCATGGGCACAAACCAAGACCAGGAATGAACAACGCTTTCAGGTTTTCAGGAACTCTAAAGAATTTTGGTAGCTGCAGTTTGAAAATTGTATTTTGGAAAAGTGCACGTGCACACATACACTATACACACAGACTCATCTTGAATACAATGAATTTCTGCAGGCACTACAAATTTACATAGCTCTGACCATGTGTTTGGACATGGTCATATCTCACTTTTGTAGGTTATTCCCTTTCTTCTGCTCTGTACTAATATAAATTCATAATGTCCACTTAAAAACTTGCCTTAGAGGTAGTCCTTGACTAACAGCAGTTTGTTTAATGACCATTTGAAATTACAATGGTCCTGAAAGAGCAATTTATGACGGTTATTCACACAATGGTTGCAGCATCCCCATAGTCATGTGACCAAAATTCAGAGGCTTTATGATGGTTGCGGTGTTTCGGGGTCATGTGATCACCAATGAAGAGCCAGATTGTTGGAGGCAATATACTGACATTGTAAACTACTCAGAGAGAGCGGTAAAGCCATATATGGAGGTATATAAGTCTAAGTCCTATTGGTATTGCTGTTTTGCAACCTTCTGACAAGCAAAGTCAACTGGGAAGCCAGAGTCACTTAACAACCATGTTACTGACTCAACAATTGCAGTGATTCACTTCACAACTGTGGCAAGAAAAATAGTGAAATGGGGCAAAACTCACTTAACAAATGTCTCACTTAGCAACAGAAAATTTGAGCTCAATTGTGGTCCTAAGTCAGAGACTACTTATAGGTTACTTTTTTAATCAATATTAAACTTTTGTGTTTTCTTTCCCTGATATAGATGCTTCTGTGCACTTTCTTCTAACACATGGACGTTTATGCGTATAGATGAATGGTCAGACCTTTGGCAAACTGCAGATTTCAACCTTAAACTGTCTTCTGATTCACACAGTTTCAATAGGTGAAAACTAGGTAAATTCACATTAAATGCAAGACAGAATAACTTTTTCCTCACCTCTAGATATAGCTTGAAGCAAGTGCAGACACTAGATATACCAACAGAGATACTGGCTTTAATTTGTAAAACATGTATACAGACACACACACACACACACACACACACACACACACACACTATATAAATCATATACAAACTTTCAAATTGTTATTTTCTCTACCAAGCCACTGTAGGATTTCTTTAGGGAGCCTGGGCTCTAACAAGAAGGATTTATTCAATGAATATTCAGATGAACCTCTCAAAAGACATTTGAAAGCAGGTAAAAATTCTCCAAGGATGAGGGAAGATGATTTTGTAGGTTGTAATGAATCCACTGCACATTTCTTTGGGGATAGCAGGAGCAATGTTACTGCCGGTATATGAATACACAGAAAGAAATGCCTCTGTATGACATTGAGCCTCTCTTTAGTGCTAAATAATGATGAACATTGCTGTTTCTTTATTGAAACACCTTTGTAAAGACACAACGTTCATGGTAACTGACAGTTCTAAAACTAAGTAAAAGCCTTAAAGTTAGGGAAATGAAGCAGAAAGGCCTGAAATGTGGGGATTTAGAAGAGCAATGGCAGGCTGCAGGGCTGAAGAGAAACTAGTCACGTTGTCACGAACATGTGAACATGAGAGAAAGGCCATAATTGGAAAGGCTGTCACTATGAGCTGCCAAGGGTCAGCAGCATTCAAATACCGAAGCCCATCCAGCTATAGCCTTGAACTGTGGTATGATGCAGTCACAGGAACATTTGCAAAACACAGAGATATTCAGACTACATCCACACTCCTGTAAAATAAATAAATAAATAAATGTTAAAAGGGGGGGGCAGTACAAAAATTAGCTGCAACCTATTGATTTAAATTCCTTCTGTTATGTTTTCCCCATCCATTTTGCAAACCTGATAGGTATTCTTTTATGTATATGCTGCTAAAGTTACTCTGAACCAGGATTAATATTTCCCCTTCGTACACCAAGAAAAGCACAGTATCAGGCACTGTGTATTAAATAGGTTCCATGCTTATTCTGGCACTCATTTGTGCGGTATTTGTGAAATCAAAGTAAAAAAACACCACCAGTAGCAGTAGAAGCAGAATGTTAACAAGTGTAGAGCCCCAAAGTGCCCCCTCAGAGGGGCTCTGGGGGACGGGAGACAACACGTGGTCAAGAACTGAAAAATACATGGGATCCAGATTTTGAACCAACAGAATCCTCAAAAAAGTGATGAGGAAGATGACAGCTATTTTGATTCAATACAGGGAATAGAATTTGGGGCAACTGGATAAAGCTGTTTCCCAACTGCCCCCTGAAGAGACTTAATTGAGACATTAATCAGACTGAATGGAAATT
This sequence comes from Crotalus tigris, assembly GCF_016545835.1. Lineage (NCBI taxonomy): Eukaryota > Metazoa > Chordata > Lepidosauria > Squamata > Viperidae > Crotalus > Crotalus tigris. Next base: position 5,262,488 of record NW_024100214.1, read on the forward strand.
AATTTTTAAATGGCCATTTAAAATAAAAAAAAAGCCCATAATTACTGGCAAGAACTTCTTTCAGTCAATTGTGCACATAGCAACATTTGGAACCTCTTTTTATCCTACACAGCTTGGATTTGTGGACTACAGTTCCTGTAAAATAATAAGCAATAAATAATCACTTTTCTGCAAGCCTTAGGGGAACATATTTAGCTGGTCCAAAGGATGGGATATTCTCTGTTTTTAAACAGTGGATTCAAGAAACCATTGGTAGGAAGATAAAAATGAGGAGATGCCTCTATCATCATAAGAATAATCTGCTGTCTTTCTCAATAGGATGCATTTCTATTGTTTCTCCTTTTATAAAGATGGGAACACAAGCTGCATCAAGGAGGGAAAGAAGTTGTGGGGAGGGCAGAGAGAAGAACAGATCCTTAAAGAATCTGAACAAATTTGACTCCACAGCAGTTTCCCCCCCCCCCAATACTATCAATATGGAAGTGGAAGATAAGGACTTCTAACCCTCAGGAGCTGCATTCTGTTCCAAGCATGTGACTCAGAGGAATGTGTGCAGAGCAAGCTATTGGAACTGAAGACACACAACAAGAGGACAGAGGTGATGTGCTTTTGCATGATATATTAAGAGAAGGAAACATTTGCTGTTTAATTTTTCTCTGACACCTTTTTTGGTTTCTGTTCATTGGGAGAAAGTGAAGGGAAACCAGCAGAACCTTCTGTCCGCAAAAGAGGAGGGAGGTATACAAGTTCCTGACAGTTTTCTCTCATTTCCTGACAGAACAGTTAATCAGTGGAACAACCTGCTTCTGGAAGCTGTGAATGCTCCAACACTGGACGTTTTTAAGAGACTGGACAGCCATTTGTCTGAAATGGTATATAGGGTTTCCTGCCTGAGCAGGGGTTTGGACTAGATGACCTCCAAGACACCTTCCAACTATGATGATGATGATGATGATGATGATGATGATGATGATGATGGGAAGGGACCTCACAAATGAAAACAAAACTGCAACCTGGGGAGGAGTACAGAAGGAATGCAGGAGGCTGACTGCAAAGGATCAAGAGCATATGGCTGGGGATGCACCAAAAGCTTTTCCTCCGAGGGAAGAACACATGTTTCAGCCACCCGAAAGGGATGGAATTTGCTCTCAGCTGGGGGAGCAGCATGTGACATTCTCAGCAATGCAGAATGCCCTTTGGATGATGCTTGATGAATGACATCAGCAATACACCCGTCTCACCCTTCTTTAACCCGCAGGCTCATGTGTACATTTCTAGCCTGCATTCCATCTATCAAATAGATGTGGGAGAGGCATGGGTGAAGGGAGCCAATGAGGGAGGAGGCTCAGCACAGCCACCAGCGTTCAACCGGTTGGATCAATTGTTCCGAATCCCATCTGCAAAATAAGCAATGCTCCCATCCCAACCCATCTGTTATCACATAGCATTTTTAATAACAGCACACAGCATTTCATAATAAGTTCTCTCCCCCCCCCCACACTTGCATTTTAAATCCTGGGCTATTCAGACAGAAACACAGAGACCATTCTAAGTAGCTGCTTAGAAATAATATCATGTCGTACTCGGGTTCCATTAGCAAACGTGGAGCTTCACATAAGGGTGAATTTATCCTCTCTTCAAAAAAACTGTAAATCTCCAAAAAGCCAGAGGAAAGCCATCTGGAGGCTCCTTGTAGGGCGCAGTGAGAGATGGGGAGGTCAATAATCAGGCAGAGCTTTCCAGACAACATTAAAACCATATTAACGGGCTGTGGTCCACTTCTATAAATAAATCTTTTTCATACAAAGGAAGTGAAGATGATCTCAGATTTAGCATGCTATTCCTTTCAATCTGTATTAACACGGGGAGAGACAGTCTCATTATGAATAGCACAGATTAATAACCTTCACCCAGTTTTCGTAAGTGCTCATAATCCACAAAAAAGATATTTCAAATTTGTGCTTGTTAATGCAGTGGTGGTAGGGAGGGGGAGGGGAGGAAAGCTTCAATAAACAGGAACTGTTGGGAAATTTACAGAATTTATGCACTACTTAAAAGCACTGCCACTGCAATTGTATTTAAAAGTATCTGTTTAGTTTTTACATCCTTAAGCAATACACAGTCTTCCTGTCTACGTGGGGTGCTTGTTTACATCTTATGTTCTATACATTTTGCCTTGAACCTTCTGTCCTACTTCTCCTCTTCTACAAGTTGCAGGACGAGAAGGAAGTGCGTTCACACTAATGTATACTTTTACCTTCTAATGTTCTAATTCTGATAACTAAAATTAGAGCATCTCCCAGGCTCTGGTCTAAGCTGGTCTTGCTGGGGGTCTGATATGTTTGTTACTGTTATTACTGTTGACTCAGGCTTACCATCTTCTTTTTTGTTCTTTTATATACTTATTACTTTGTTGCTGTGAGCTGCCCAGGGTGGACTGAAGTTGGATGGCAAAATCTAAGTCAAATTAAATAAATGAATAAATCAATCAAACTCTTTTATTGTAACTGAGCTTAATCTGCAGATCCATCCCCGTATGTATTCAATGATTTAATCTGTCATAGCTATAAAAACTTCATTCTGACAACCAAGCCCATATAAAACATACTTACAGATGCAGATTGTTATATTTATGGTGTTGTTTACTTCCAGTTAAATCTGAAGCATCTTAAGTTATCAGTATATTGGATTTCTATTGATTTGCTTATAGCAATAGAAGAGATATGTGGCTCAGGCTTGAACTGTGGAGTCCTTACTGCTATCCAGGTTTGGTTAGTTGCCTCCAGACACGTTTCCTTACTCAATGTTTCCTTACCCAACTATGCAACATCTTCATTGCTATAAGGTGAGGTTTGCTCTGTTTCTGTACAATAGCTTGACCCCTAACTTCTAGCACTGAAGATGTTACCTAAGGTAAATAAATAAATCAATAAATGGATGTCTTTGGATGAAGACATGTTACCCCCCAACCCAGAAATAATCCTGAGACTTCAAGACAAATAGACTGACCACCATGAATTTATCCAATCCCCCCTTCCAAGCCATTGAAAAAGTCAATGGTCAGCACCACACCCTGTGATAATGAATTCCTCTTCTTTGTCATTACAAATCACAAAGCAAACAGAAGCAGTCAGGTTTCTCAAGGGAGCATTCTCAAAAACAAAACTCTAATAATAACTTTGCTTTAGGCTTTAAAGGGTAAAGAAATAATATATGCCTCTCTAGAGAGGCATCTCTGATCGGCGTTACTTCAAACTTTTTAATTTTTTAATCATCCAAAGAGCACAAAAAGTGAAGGAAATCCTTTTAGAATATAATGTGCTTGCAATGACTAAATATTAGTATGAATATTTATACAAGGAAGCTTCACTACTTCTGATGTTTGTTATTTGTTCATTTACCTAATTTAGTCACAAGCTCTGGCCGAAGACAAAATAAGGGTGCATTTATATAGGAAGTTTTCTAATCAATAAAATGGTGTTCCAAATGCATTTTATTATCAATTCATCACTTCTACAAGTCTTAGACTAAAAAAAACCCTACCATCCTTTATATCATGCATCTATGCTGGAAAAAAACCCACAAATCTGAAGCATGGGAAGCAAATCCACAGTTTAAATTTTGTAAAAGTTACTGCTGAGACAGAGATCAAATTATATTTGATTTCCAATAGATAGATTTTGCCACCAGCTGGGGAAGATGTCTACCATTTCCTAGTTGCAATTAAAGCAGTGAGAACTTTTACTTAATTAAAATTGTAAAACCACTGGGAGTTGTAAAATAGCAGTTCAAAAATGTAATGCTCATGCTTGCACTAATACGGTAGTAGATAAACTAATTTCAGAAATATTAGGATGACAGACAAATTTATGATGCATTCCACAATCATCCTGAAAGATACAAACTTGTCACCTTTACTACTATTTCTTAGGTGCAAAATAAGGTATCAGGTCCACCATTATATCCTGTCATTCTGATGAAAGGGGAGGAGGAAGGCCTGCTGGCATTTTTTGCATGTTTTTACCATAACTGCTTGGAAATTAGGGATTGTCTTTGGAGACAGAGCAGACTCCCTCCCAGCCAGTTCCAATGTGGTTTCAAGGTCATCGTGCACTGAGAGTGACCTGTTATCTGCCCAGCATCTCAGCATTCTCAAAACAACCTTGCAGCATCATATTGGCTGCAATCTGGGGGGTTGGGGTTGGGGAAGGGGAAGATTTGCTTTGTGCTTTGCGCGGGACCTTCAGATTCCACCTGGCTTTTCTGCAACCACTTTCTCTCAGTAAAAGTTTTTTTGATTCAACACAATGGAGTCAAGAGTTTTGCTTTCCTGAGGGAACAGCTGGTCCTTACATAAGGTCTGTGTTATTCTCTCAAACTTTTACCAATACATTTAAGATATAAAACCATGTCAAGTCAAATTCAGCTCATAGCTTCATTACCCAGTAAAATCTGGAAACAGTAGACAAATGGTTTACAATCAACTCCTTTTGAGGTGTTTCCTAAATAGGGTGGCATGCTGTAATGTGGGACAGGAAATATAAGGCTCATCAGTACTTTCAGAATCACCATATTATATGGGCACTATTAGACGTGTGGATAAAAATTAAAAAAAATAATTATATAAAAATTCCCAATTGGCTATCCATATTAGAGATATTCACGCACCCCAAATTCATAAATTTAGGAAGAGTAATTACATACAAAGATATCTTAGATGAGAATGGGGACCTGAAAACAAGGAAAAGACTATCAGAAGATGGTATAGAGTTGGAATGGTGGGCATACTTACAAATACAGTCGCAATACAGAAAAGACAAAAAAGAACCAGGGATAAAATTAGAGTATACACAATTAGACAAAATCCTTCTAGGAACAGAAGATCAAATGATAAAAAAGATATATCAATATCTATTAGAACAAGATTTGTTAGACGAACAGGTAAAAGAAACAATGTTAAATCTGGGACAGAAACAGGAGGTTAATACTAGCCAACACCTACAAAGAAAATTTATACAAGATGTTCTATAGATGGCACCTTCCCCCTACTAGGCTAGCAAAAATAGATAAAAAAAACCTCACCGACCTGCTGGAAGTGTAGAAGGCTTCCAAGGACTTATTATAACATGTGGTGGGAATGTTCAAAGGCGCAAAATTTTTGGAATCGGATAAAAAATTGGCTAGAAGAAATATTATTACAAAAAATTGATTTAAAACCAGAAATCTTCTTATTAGGGATTATTAATGATAAACTCAGCAAAGCATCTTTTTACTTACTACTGCATATTTTAACCGTAGCAAGATTAGCATACGCCCAAAAATGGAAAGGAAAGGAAACCCCCACTGAGGAAGAAATAATAAATAAAAATTTATCCTGCGCTGAAATGGACAGGCTAACTCTAGAGATTAAAAATAAAACTGAAACAGAGTATTATGAAATTTGGAAAAATTTGTACGATTGGTTAGAGATAAGGAGGATCACTGAGATGATTATCGATTGACTAGTTGATATTATAAGGACTTCTTACTAGTACCTATATTAGGACACAACTGAATGATATGTAAATACAACGTTGACAATTGAAAGATGGTTTATCAAAAAAACTACAGATGTTATACGCACAGTCTGTTATACTCTGTCCTGTTATAGAATGTATTTTAACTATCTGTTTTTCTTTCTGTAACATAAGGTAATACTAATAGCACTATTGAAGCCAGGGGAGTTGAATCATGTCCATTTCTGTTTTTAAAATGTACATTTAATAAAATTTGTAAAAAAAAAAAAAAAAGAGTTTTGCTTTCCTGAGTGAATAGCTGGGGCAGGTCCTTACATAAGGTCTGTGCTATTCTCTCAAACTTTTACCAATACATTTAAGATATAAAACCATGTCAAGTCAAGTTCAGCTCATAGCTTCATTACCCAGTAAAATCTGGAAACAGTAGACAAATGGCTTGCAGTCAACTCCTTTTGAGGTGTTTTCAGACTCCCAGTTAAGCCTATAAGTTTTTCAACTGTCCTGTTTTCACATGTTAATCAAAACTCTAAGTTAAGGTGGTTTGCCACCACAGTGCTTGCAGACGAGCTCTGTCTTCACCGTCCAGTTTTATCCTGCTGGGGGACCCTGGAAAGGGTCAAAGGTCGCCCTGTAGGGGCGATGAGCAAGGAGAGGACCCCCACTTGATTGCGGAAGGGTGGCAGCCCTGCCACTTGATCCAGGGCAGCTCTCCAAACCAGCGGGGAAAAGACAGGCCATAGCAATATTGCTCGTCATTAAGCTGCTGATAGCCGAAGTCAAAACTACAACCAAGCATCTTTAAAGCAACACGAATGAAACTGGGTGAGATCTGATCTTCTCTTTAAGATTTTAAATATTTTTCCTGCAAAAGCTGCCCAAAGTATTTCTCCCTCTGTGAGGAGAGAAGGAAGGGAATTCTTACCCCACTCTCTAAGAACAGCGGTGACTGACTACCCAGGGGAAATAGAGCAACTATAAGAACAATCTTAATTTAATTGGATGCATATACCTTTGAAATTTGGGGACTAAAAGTTTTCCTATTCTTACTGGAGATGTTGGTTTCTATCTAAAAAGAAAAGAAATACACCTTGAAAAACTATTATTAAAACTGGGGACTTAAAAAGTTTTAAACAGCATCGGTGACATCTTGTGGCGAAGTATGATACTACAACTTGTTATTGGCTAAAAGAGACTTGGCTTGAAGGCCAGAACTTAGAAAAAACTCACTCAACCTTGACAGATACCACCTGTGAGAAACCCAGCTGTAAAGAAGGAACTGCAAGGCAGTATATCTGGCCTGTTTGAACTATGAAGATAAACCTTTATTGACTTTCAGAGTTATATGTGGGAAATTGTTTTACTATTTTTTTTACATGAGAAGTATTTGTTATTACACAAGATGATGGAATACTTTGGACTATAAATTCTTACTTGGCAAACAATTTCCACTATAAGACTACCCACAACATGTGAAATAGATGTCACATACCTAGCTAGAAAAAACAAAAAACTATTTTTTTACGTTTGATTTTAAAATCCTCAACTTAATACATTATCAAGGGAATATGGATGAAGATCAGGAAAAAGTCATTTCTATGTTGAAATCAATACATGAAACCATTCTTTCAGTGTGTAACAAAATAAAAGGCAACGCAAAAGAACAAGACGCCAGCTTAGATATACAAACCCAGAGCTTTACAACTAAAGACTTAATGCAGAAAACAACAGGAGAAATGGAACAACTAAATACTAAGACAGAGGACCCAACTGACCAACAGATCCAGCCATGGGGAAATTAGAAAACAGAGTGACAACATTGAAAATGGAAAAAACTTTTTTCATAAATCAGAAGAAACTTGAGGAAAAGGAAGAAGAACAGATTGAATGGAAGGTAAACTTATCAGGACAATTGTGGGAAATTGGAGTAATAGGGAGGCTATTAAATGAATACAATGGGGCTAGTTCTTCCAAAAAAACTGTAATTAAATGGTCTTTCTTATTTCAAATAATAAATATAATAATAGAGGGAGAACTGTTTGACGAATCAAAAGTACTGACATGGAAGGTTAGTTGGCAAAGGAAAAAAGCCAGAGTAAGGCTGAAAGAAACTAGGGTTTTGATTTATTAGAGGGGATTCTATACTATTGATTAGAGGGTTGAATATGGTGGAACATAGATAATTTTTTAGAAAATAAAGTAATATTATAATTGAATAGGTAAGATGTGCAATAAGATTAATAGATTTTTGGTTTAATATGGTGAAAAATAGATAATTTTTAGAAAATAGAATAAGATTATATAGAAATAAATAAGATGTGTGTTTAGAATATTAGATTTTGTTATAAAAAGGGGGAAATGTAGAAGTTGAGATAAGGGAAACTTTGGTCACCTAAAGCTTAGAAATTATAACATACCAAATGTTAAGTTCAATATTGAGGGGAAATTAAAGCCTGGCAAAAAAGCAATAACAGGACATTGATGCATATAAGATTGAATGCAAACACAATTAAGATGTGCATAAGTTAAAAAATTATTGATAAATGTAACAAAAGTGGTTTTACTTAGTTGATAACAGTAAGAACTATATTAGTTCAATATGAGACAGTACATATTAAGGGAAAAAGAGAGGAAATATCTGACGATGTAACTTGAGATTTGTGCTAAAGATTTACGTGTGTTATGGAATTATTGATTACCCATTCACCACTTTGCTTTTTAAATGTTTAATTGTAAAATTAGAAAACTAATAAAACATTTAAAAAAATCTCTAAGTTAAGAATGACTATTTACTTCCAATGTTATATTCACAGTACAATACTACAATATTTCTTGGTGGATATAATAACCAATTTCAATTGGCAGAAGAATCATTCCAATGACATTGTCATTGTCCAATTGTCAAATGCAGCAACTGTCTCTCTACTTCAACCCTGACCCACAATAAGTATGTTCAGGGCACCTCATGGTATCTCTATCTCCTACGGCAGTGGTGGCGAACCTATGGCACGGGTGCCAGAGGCGGAACTCAGAGTCCTCTCTGTGGGCACACATGCCGTTGCCCCAGCAGAGTTCACCAGAGTTGTAAGCACGTGGCGTTTGGAAGCAACAGGGTAGGAAGTGAGCGAGCAAGCGGTGTTGGCCCCCCGGGGCTGCCCCGGAGATGGTGAGGGACTGGCCCCCGCCACGCTCACCTAGTCTGGCGTGACTACTGCAGCCACACCCACCCAGTGGGCCATGCCCCTCTACCCCACCTGAGGGCACTACAATGCTGATGCAGCCCTGGCACTTTGTGATAAATGTGGGTTTTGGGTTGCAGTTTGGACACTCGGTCTCTAAAAGGTTCGCCATCACTGTCCTATGGCATTATCCCTGTTAAGCAGCTGAGCCAGCTGATTTCCACTTAGCTGTGGTCAAAACCATGTCAGCACTTTTTTCTATAAGAAACAATGGCTTTGTGAAACGTTGGGGTGGGGGCTGTTAATGATCTTGAGGAAACTTTCATCTCACCTGCAGCCATCCCAACAAGTCTTTCAAGAAGAAAGATGGCTTGTTCCCTGTTCAATTCCCCCACCCACAAAAGCCTCCCCTTGTCTCCGTCTCCCTCTCTCCATGCTGCAGATAATTTATTTCACTTCTTTTTTGCATGGAATGGGAGGCTGGAAGGTTTTGTTGCTATTGCAGCAAGTCCTGTGGCAAAACAATGATTTTTACTCCTTGGTTCTCAATACCACGTGGCATTGACAGTGAAGTCAGATCATTTTCAAGCATTGCTTGGGAAATAAAGATGGTGAAAAAATAGGAGTCTCAGTTCAGCAATACTGTTCTGGCAAAAGTACATAGAATGGGTGTGTTGAATTGAGGTTTTTTCTGTAACAAAATAGCAAAAGCACTTAGACTTATATACCACTTCACAGTGCTTTACAGCCCTAAGTGCTTTACAGAGTCAGCATATGGCCCCCAACAATCTGCATCCTCCTTTTACCTAACCTCAGAAGGATAGAAGGCTGCGTCAATCTTGAGCTGGTGAGATTTGAACTGGCAGTTGGCCACCAGTAGATTTAGCCTGCAATACTGCATTCTAATCTAATTGCACCACCACGGCTCTTAAAGCATAAGCTTCATATACTTCTGCAATTAAATGTGTTCCTGTGAATCTTTTTCTTTCTTTCTTTCTTTCTTTCTTTCTTTCTTTCTTTCTTTCTTTCTTTCTTTCTCTTTCTCCTTCTTTCTTTCTCTTTCTTTCTTTCTTTTCTTCCTTCCTTCTTTCTTTCTTTTTTCCTTCCTTCTTTCCTTCCTTTCTTCCTTCTCCATCTCATAAACACATACACACACTCCTGTACTGTAGCCTTTATTTTAGTTGCTACTAAAATTTAATGGTTGCTTTTATATCATGAGCCTGCTGCACACTGAGAACTTCTTTATATCTTCTTTTACTACCCATGAGCTGAGAATAATATAGATCATTTGCCAACAAACATTCCCTCTTCTTCATTCTCTCCATCCCACAAATGTTCTTCTACACTTTTTTTTTTTTTTTGCAGTTTCCGCTGCATATTTTCAATCAAGCAAAAGTGGGACATGAAGAAAGCTGGTGTCTTCTCCATGCGCCTTGATATCAGACAAGATATCAGACAATATTCCTTTATCCTTTGCAAGCTAGATTTAGGGCAAAGGGTTGAACTTCATCTCACATTGTGAAAAACCCACATATCTAGGTTGTGCACTCCAGAAATCTGTTACTGTACATCTCAATTTCAGCTCTATAGCTCAAGGCTCACCCAGGGATATTTGCCGCCTAAAGCAAATGACCTCACTACGGGCCTTGCCTCAATGCCACCTTAAGAAACCCACTGACTGGCAGCTGAATCTTACTTCAAGGAAGAGAATATCCTCTACCTAACTTTAGAAAAGGAAACAAAATTAAAAGTGCACACAATTTTTTTAACACCACTTTGCTAGTATTCATTACTTTTCTTACCTAGGAACTACTTGATACCGCTTAAATAAATTCTACAGTTCTGCAGCAGGAACACTTGTACTCCAAATGAGCAGAGCAACTTAAAGTTTCATGTGAGAAGGGCAGAGCAACTTGAGCAGAGCAACTTGAAGTTTCACGTGAGAAGGATAAAACCCAACAAGACACAGAAGTACCAAGGACTGGAGGAAAAAGGAGATCAGGATAATCTGTTCTCCAGCATCCCTACCGGTGACATCTATATCATCCACTTTAACAGTTAATCTGATCTTGAATTGATCTTACCACAGCAGTTCATGTGTTACTCAAAAAGTACATTACTACTTTATAGAGTACAGCTTCTATAATCCATGAACCTGATTGAAGAAGCCCAGTTTCATCTGAGGTGTTGAAACACTCAAATAATTTCTGCTTTTGCAATGGATCATTTGCTTAAGGTTCAGCCATTGTAACTCCTATGAGCAGGGGTGAGCAACTATGGCCCTAAATCTTATAAAGAATAGTTGCTGGAATTGGGCATGTCTAGTTTAATGAAAAGAAGGATTAAGGGTGACATGATAGGAGTGTTATCTCAGGAGTTGCCACAAAGAAGAGGGAGTCAAGCTATTCTCCAGAGCACCTGAAAGCAGGGCAAGAAGCAATGGATGGAAACTAACCAAGGAGAGAAGCAACCAAGAACTAAGGAGAAATTTCCTGACAGCTAGAAAAATTAATCAGTAGAACAACTTGCCTCCAGAAGTTGTGAATGCTCCAACACTGGAAGTTTTTAAAAAGAGATTGGACAACCATTTGTCTGAAATGGTATAGGGCTTCTTGCCTGAGCAGGGGGTTGGGCTAGAAGACCTCCAAAGTCCTTTCCAACTCTGTTATTCTGTTATTATTTATAACCTGTGGACTTCAACTATCAGAATTTCTGAGCCAGTATGGTTGCCCACCCCTGCCAAGAATGTGCAGTCAGTCTGCTTTGAGATTTTCCCAATGTTTCAGAGATGTGGCTGGTTACACCTTGCAAATGGAGGGGAAGAATCGATGTCAGTGACAGAAGCTAGGACACATTTGAATACAACCATTCTTTGTTTTTTCATTGAGGTTTCCTAAAATATAAGAGTAACCAGCTAAAATTATTGCAGATGAACAGGTTACAATAAGCAGAAAGACAGGTTTTACAAAGTAGGACTTGTAAGTTAATCAAATATTGGACACAGGAACAGAAAATATGAACTCTATAATGTTTTTTTTATTAAAAAGTTTGTATTTTCCATTTATTCATACAAAATACAATTCCTAACCATTGGTACCGCCTGCCCATTCCCCCCAGGCCGTGTCCACCCTCTCTAAACCTTCCCTACTTCCCTCCTCTTTCTCTCCTCCCCTCCTACTCTCTTCCCTTCTCCTCTAACCATCCTACTTCCTCCCTACTCCTTCCTCCCCTCTCATCCCTCTCACACACATGAACACAGGATAGGGGAAATGCCCAAGCGTTTACCATGACTATATTATCATTACCCACCCACTCTATAATGTTAACTAACTTGTTATATTAAGTAACATGGCATCATGTTGGCAACCAGGAACAAATATCATGAAGCACTCATAGCTTGGGAATGAGATATAGCACCTATAGAGTCTTGAAAAGTCTTAAATCCTTCTGGGCCTATGCTTTGATTCAACCCGAGTCAACATTTCCCCTATATGAATCAAATTGATGAAAATGAATAAGAAACCCGTGATCATTTAAATAGATAGATTTGTTATTGCTCATTCTGGTAATCCTCTCTTCTCTACTGCTTGATGCCTATATTGGGACTCCTCGAAGCCAACAATACCAGGATAAAACTTGGACCTTTTTATGACCCAAAAGTTGGTATAAAAATAAAACTACATCTGTAATGAATGATAGAGATATTGCCACTGACAACTTCAAATTATTTTCTTGGAAAAAAGAACAAAAAGCAATCTAGGGCACTATGAATTGGAGACTGAGATTTTTTTTTTAAAAAAAAGAAGGGGTATATTTAATGTTTTCTTTAACAAGAAAACATTTCCCTTAGATCAATCTCAACTCTTGGATGCACCCATAGCAGCAGTACAGAAGTCAATCAGAATAGAGCTGGAAGGGACCTTGGAGGTCTTCTAATCCAGCCCCCTGCTAAAGCAGGAAACTCTATACCATTTCAGACAAGTGACTGTCCAGTCTCTTTTTAAAAACCTCGAGTGATGAAGCACCCACAACGTCTGAAGGCAAGCTGTTCCACTGGTTAATTGTCCTCACTGTTTGGAAGTTTCTCCTTAATTCCAGGTTGCTTCTCTCCTTGATTAGTTTCCATCCATTGCTTCTTATTTTGCCTTCTGGTGCTTTGGAAAATAAATTGGCCCCCTCCTCTTTATGGCAATCTCTCAAATACTGGAATACTTCTATCATGTCACCGCTAGTCCTTCTTTTCTCTAGACTAGCCATACCCAGTTCCTGCAACAGTTCTTCATATGTTTTAGTCTTCAGGTCTTTAATCATCTTAGTTCCTCCTCTTTGCATTTTTTCCAAAGTCTCAACTTCCATCTTTCAGAATGGGTTTCTCCCTCCCCTCTTTTCAATTTAGCCTACAGCCCTAGATTTCCCAATGGATTCCTCCCCAAGTAATAATAAGGTCTGATCCCACTTAGTCCGTTTTCACCTTCCAAAGATCAAGCCAGGTCAGCTAAACGCCACCATTTGCTTTGAGCAAAGGTTTCTTCGAGCACTTAAAACTACTGTAACACTTGAACATTAAAAGGAAAAATTCTCAGAATTTTGCACCAAAAAGGAGAAACAAAAGGCTCATAAAAGTAATCTGAACAATTCCTAGTTGAAAAAACAATATAAGAGCAACGTTTACATAACTATTTTAATTAAATATTATGAGTAGACCAACCATCTCCATTGCTATTAGTACAATTCTTGATTGCAGGCATTCAATTTGACTACAAAAAATGGGGGAAGACATGCAGAAGAGAGGAATTCCCAGCCAATTTGGGGGACCAAAATCCATGCAACTAAAGTGCAATCAGAGGACAGGAAAACTGTACTACATTAGTGAAAATCTCTGTTAGGAACTATGCATATGAAGGTTTTTGTATATTATAGCAGCAAATTAAGTAATCAACCAGGCTTTTTCAAGAGATCTCCATGGGACAAACAGACCGTACTTTCCGGCGTATAAGACGACTTTTGAAAGCGCTGAAATCGGCGCCGAAGTCGGGGGTCGTCTTATACTCCGAGTCGTCTTATACGCTGGAAATAACGGTAGTTTCCGGCGTATAAGATGACTTTCTAGGCATGCAACTTGGTGCCGAAATCAGGGGTTGTCTTATATGCCAGGTTGCCTTATGCGCCGGAAAATATGGTAATACACAAACCATTTGTGTTTTAAAATAACACAGTAGACCAATATAAGTTTTGGTTACAGTTCCATAATGTTAAGTATGGTGATATTACAGCATATGAACATACCACATACTATTGACCCTGACATTTTCACTGCTAATGTCATCAACAGCTTAAGGCTTTTCTCCTATAAATCAGGTAGCCTCTTTCCCCTACAATCAGACAAGGTGAAAAGCTTATATGGTTGGCATTACGATACAACATGAACCTTGCCAATTGCCAATCCTATTCGTTGGAAAAGTTTCAAGTATTTAATCTATGAAGTTAAACATTCCTCCCAGGGAATGGCTTATCATGTCTCCATTCTTCAGCTGTTTTCCACACCAAGGCTGGAAAATCAGGAAGTAAAGCTCTTCTGCCATCTCTTTGTTAAAACGCAATATTGCTTGAATTTCTGCCTAACACCTACCTATTAAACACACACACACACACCCTGCCAAGAAAGAGAATGTGGTATTGCCAGGTCTAATTTGCTTCCCTTTCTGAGCTGCTCTGATTTTACCATTTGAATCCAATCCCTCTTTTAGGGGTAATCCCAGAGCTGATCCTTAAAAAAGCACCCTTCTCTGCTTCTCTTTTTAACATATCAAAAACTTGCCTCCAAGGCATTTTTTTTCCTTGTGAAGAAAGCAAAGACAAATTAAAGTGTAATGGCTCAAACTCACCTTCTGACTCTATGTGGTCTAACTCCAGTTGCTAATAATAAGCCAAGTTTATGAGGCATGGAGGTGTTTTTATATATCAGCCTAGCTCTGTCAGCTTACACAGCTCTTCCCTCATCTCTGCAGAAGCATTAAATCACTTGTCTTTATAGGCAGCAGGGTAGGTAGGGTAAGGTCTGAGCAAGCAATGGGCTGGAAGGAATGGGAGTGGGGATCTTAAAAAAAAAAGCAAAATGGGAAGGACAGAACATCACAGATCATTTCAGATGGTTTCAAGAGTTTGACAAAAGTAGTATATCTTGGATGCTATACAGATCTAATGTCGAACATGCAGTTAATATGCACTGAGGGTACAGTACTACTTGAGTAATTACAGGTAGTCCTTGACTTACTACCACAATTGGATCCAGAATTTGTGTTGCTAAGCAAGGCAGCTATTAAGTGAGTCACACCCTGTTTGCTAAGAGGATCACTGGAATTGTTAAGTGAATCGCATGGTTCTTAAATGAATTCAGGTCTCCCCCCCATTGACTTTGCTTGTCAGAAACCAGATGGGAGGATCACAAATGGCAATCCCATGACCTCAGGACATTGCAAGTGTTGTAAATACATGTAGGTTGACAAAGGCCCAAATTTTGATCATGTGACCCTGAAGAAGCTGCAACAGTCATAAGTGCAAGGACTGGGTGTCACTTTTTCCATATAACTTCATATGAGTGCTAAATGAATGGTTGTAAGTCTACCAATAAAGACTGTCCTCTTCATATCAAGCCAAAGAGGCTCTTTCAGCCTCAGTTAGATAGAGAAGCCACCATCCTAATAAAACAGAATGTTCTCTGAAGTTTCTGTGTGTTGTCACACTGTAGAAACAGGGGGTCTTTGGAATTCTCAGTCATCCAGGTCATGGTTGTCCCAAAGGTGCTTTTTCAGGAGGCAACTGGACTTTCATGTTTTTCTTTGAAGATGTTTCACTTCTCATTCAAGAAGCTTCTTCACCTCTGACTGGATGGTGGGGAATGGAAGGATTTATATTCCTTGCAGAACAGCTGGTCATTTGTGTTCTTGTAGAGGAATTCTGGGAGTTGAAGTCCACAAGTCATAAAATGGCCAGGTTTGAAGACCCCTGTTATAGAGAATAGCTGAGGTCATTTGGAGGTTTACCTGTGTCCTCAGGGTCACCTGAGTAGTGCAAATGTGTGTGCAGCCTTCTTGAATGCAGGATGTTTTCTGCTCTGTGTCCCTTCGCTGTTGAAGACAGGCACAGGCTGTTGGGGATGAGTTTGTGTTGTCTACATTTCAAATTGAAGCGCAAATGGTTCCTGTAGTCTGCAATGTTTTCTAGAAATTTGTTCATACTCTTTCACCATTCGAACGGTGTTCATCCCAAAGTGCATAGCTAAATGTCTCTGGAGATTCTCAGTCATCCAGATCACGGTTGTCCCCAAAGTGCGTTTTCAGGAGGCAACTAGACTTTCTTGTTTTTCTTTGAAAAACCCTGAGGACACAAATAAACCTCCAGGTCGCCTCAATGACTTTCTAAAAGAATGCAAATGACCAGCTGTTCTGCAAGGAATATAAATCCTTCCATTCCCCACCATCCAGTCAGAGCTGAAGAAGCTTCTTGGATGAGAAGTTAAACATCTTCAAAGAAAAACAAGAAAGTCCAGTTTCCTCCTGAAAAAGCACCTTTGGGTGTAGAAACAGGGGTTACTAGCCAGAGTGAACAGATGTGAAAAGACTGAGTATAGAACAGGGGTCTTCAGACTTGGCAACTTTAAGACTTGTGGACTTCCACTCCCAGAATTCCTCAGCCAGGCTGATTGAGGAATTCTGGGAGCTGAAGTCCACAAGCCTTAAAGTTGCCAAGTTTGAAGACCCCTGGTACAGAACATGAGAGAGGAATGTTGTTTAGAGCAACAATCTCCAACCTTGCTGGCTTTGTGGACCAGCAGGCGGGGGAGAGGGGATGGTTCTGTGTGAGTGGTGGGTGAATGCACATATGCTCGCCTGCCTATTGTACAGGCAAATGGAGCTAAGCGCACACAAAACGCACACACCCCCTCGCCTACCCCTTCCGTGGCCCAGTTCTGAATGGGTTGTGGAATCTTGGTTTAGAGAGCTATCAGGATGGACACTTGGATAATGTGAAATGCTTAAAAATTACAGTCATAAACTCAGATCTATCTACACTGTGAAATTCACTATTTCACAGAAGAGCTGCATATCTGGCTTATCATGAACTATTCTATTACTTTCAATTATATAAGTTGTGGGAGAAATCCTTATAGATTGAATGTTAAATACAGTATCATAAAAGGTGTGTTTCAGATTCATAAATATATCAACAGTTTTTCTATTTTTTAATCTAGTATTTTTCTCTAAAATGTTTAAGCAATTAGGTGAAGAGGGGGAAAAGCACACAAAGGCTCTTCTCTTTAGATATGAAATTTGGGTTTTTTTGCTTTGTGATTTACACAATAATTGTGAGTTCAAAAGCATGCAAATGCAAGTAGATAAACAGGTACCACTTCAGTGGGAAGGTAACAGTGTCCCATGTACCTTGGTGTATATCATGCTGGCCACATGACCATGGAAGAATCTTCAGACAACACTGGTACCCTTAGCTAAGAAAAGGAGATGAGCGCTATCCCCTTGAATCAGACACATCTGGACAGACGAAACATGTACCTTTACCTTTAACTAATGACTGACAATTTCATTTTGGTTTTTGGCCACCCGCCTACTTCTGTAATTCCTAATCACAATAAAATGCATTAGATATCACGATCTGCACAACAAACATCCTCTTAAAGCAACACATGATATCAGTGAAATTATCACTTACAATGTTCTACTTAGCCCTGAGTAAAAACATGAAAATGATGGAGCAATACATTAGCCATTTATGTGTTTATTCCACAATGGATCTGCTATTGATTTAATTTTTCTCTTTTACCTCTTCGTAGTCTCTTTGGGAGTTTGACACTTGGACAGTAAATAATAAATAACTTCTCATACAGTATTTTCTAAAATTTCCATTTGCCGACAATTCATCACTTTGTCTAGGTTTTTAATATATATATTAAGGTTTTTATTTATATACTTCTCCTCTGTAGCATACCCCTTGACACCTATAAAAATGCAACTACCTGGTATTCTCCTGACTTGGAAATATCTACATCACCTATAAATTGTGAAGTGGGATGATGCCAACATTTTTTTTTAAAAAAATACTTCATTGTTTACAAATACAACCACTGAGAATGTAGTCTAAGAGGGTCTACTTTAATAAATAATTATTTCCTATTTTCTGGAAAGCGGGAGTGTAGATTTTATTTATGCCATCTGTTCAACTTACAATCTACCAAATACCTACAGCTCACTTTAATGGATCTCGAAAGGAACAAAAAGAGGGTATATTTTGTATTTATTTGGACTTCATTGTCAATTCACATTTTAATCTTCAATTGGCTTGTGGGTCTTTCACATTTGGTACCTGACTGTGATTTTGGAGTTGCCTCTCCATAGTTTAAATCTCCAAACAGCGGAAATGGTTATGCTCTTTCTGAACAAGTAAAATGCTTCCAGTAGAATTGTAGAATACAATAAAAATCTGAGGCATCCATTTTTACAAACAGGCTTTCTCTTCATTTCAGCAATAAATAACAAAAAGCATTTATAATTATGTTCAAGAATTTAAATTATTACATCTAAACTAGCACCCATAACAAAATACTTTTACTATCCTATAGATGCAAAAATTATATCAGAGTTAGCTATAAAATAAGTTCCAAATCCTAAAATTTCTTATAGTCTCTAACATCTTAAATGCATTAATCTGCACTGAATGAGAAAAAACAAAAACACCAGTATGAACACTTAATGTTTTACAAGTCTATGCTAAGACTGATCGGAGCACTCAAAAAAATATGCTTCATAAAGCACATCAGCCAAAATGAAATCCCTCTTTGCAGTGTTAAAACAGCTGCATCCTTTAACAGGACCATCTAACAGCTTTGAAAGCTGTTCACAGCTATCTCCACGAGTTTGTACATGCACATCCATTTTATTTCACTGGCAGTCCTGGGGAAATACTTTTGAAGGTATCTGTATAAGCACCGAGATAACAGAACAACATTTGAAGCAGTGACATTTAATCTTTCGAAGGATGCAGCTACTTTAACACTTCAAAGGAAGGTCTTCCTATTGTGAAATACCTCTTTGAAGCATCTCTTTGGAATAGCTTGCATAGCTCTAGTCTTATCTCTAAGAAAGCAATAGAATATATGCATCTAAGGAAATTTGGGACAGCATTCTTGATATTCATTATTCAGATGAAAATAATTTTACAAAGAAACATTGCCCATAGGAGAGAGATGTGTGTAAGTCAACATTTGGAAGAAATTTTTCCTTCATTCTTCATAATGAGCCAAGCCCGGGTTCCAGCTCCAATAAAATGTCTAGATTTTGACACTGAAAATGTGGTTTTTTTCTGCTGAAAATAAACACCACCTCCCTGACATTTTGTAAATGGAGTCTTTTTGTAGATTCCTCACTTATTACCTTTCTGTACTCTAAAGGAGATTGCTTTCAAAATTGAGCTTGTCGAGTCAACAAGTTCACTTTTGAATGATTGCAGGAATGTGTGCTTTCTGAATTAATTTGTTGCACTTTCCCCCTACTCTTCAGCCATCTTAAAGAACAGTGCAACAAGGGGGAAAGCAATGGTAACTCACTTCTTGTATAATAATAGTTGGCATTAGAAATGGCAATTGATTATACTGGAGTGCATATTTATTATGCGTATATACATGTGCAACTACCTGAATATCTATAAATCTCTATGCCTGCCATTGTCACCAGAGAACAGATGTTAGCCAATCTGAAATGAAATCAGAAAACCAGATGAAGTGTAATAAAGACCAGTCAGTAAGATAATTGGATGAAATTTCTATTGCCAAGTCAAGGATTTATGCTGCAGTTTCTATACCTTCCGGTATATTGAGCACAACAGGATATGAAGAGAATACGACAGCAAGAAACTAAAATTGACAATACTTTATTTTACTATAACTAAATGATTCCCTAGTTATTATACTCAGACCTCTCTCAAAAACAGAAAAAAAACCAAAGGGAGAAATATTTATGAATATTATTCCATATTTCCACAATTAAAGATCAGCTACACTATCTCATTCTGAGATTTTTTAAAACTTTTCCTCAACATCCGTCTGCACTTTCCTTCCTCAACTGAACTCTTTCAATCATTGATAAGATTTCACCCATGTCTGTTTCTACCGTAACATAATAATTCCTCTACCCCAAAAAAGAGATAGAAATAAAAGTGCCCACTCCAAAAACCGACCATGATTTCAGGCAATAGCAAAGCCGCTTGAGTAAATGCAAAGAAAGTCAATGCATCTTTGATAAGGGAGACACCAGTGAAAAGGGTCTATGGAATCATCACTTCACTAATTGCAATCACTTCACAAAATTAAGGTTTTGAAAAAAGCGGTACAGTAGGGCATTTGAACTCGGACAATGTTATTTGCACACCCTTTGCAGTACTCAGTTATCAGTATTACTAATGATTACAGCAACCAACCCCAGACGGTACCTTCAACATGAGAGGCTGTGGATGTGTGCAGATTTCTCCTAAAGTCAAGACTGTCAATATGGCACTCATAGGTTCCATCACACACAACACTCTACCTGTGCTCCAACATTGAAGTCCCTTCTATGCTTCACCAAAATTGATTTGTTCCTATCTAAACAACGGACCAATCAGATGCTGCTTTTAGACCAATCAGATGCTGCTTTTAGATCAATGTTTCTCAACCCTGGCAGCTTGAAGATGTGTGAACTTTAACTCCCAGAATTCCCTAGCCAGCCATGAAATCCACACATCTTTAAACTGCCATGGTTGAGAAACATTGTTTTAGACTAACAAGGTTAATTGAAACTTAAAATGTTATGTCTGCAGCCACAGTTCTGTAGTGTATCTGGATACAAATGGGCAGGTAAAAGTGAATGCGGAAAAGGAATGACAGGAAAGGGAGTCCACTTCCCAAAATGTGATAGGGGGCGGTGGAAGAAAATATGTCTAAATGTATTTGGGGGAGATATTTTGTATTTTGTATTTAATTTTATTTATATGCCGCCCAATCCCAAAGGACTCAGGGGGGCGTACAGAGTTAAAACAATCATAAAACAATAAAATAATACAGTCATACCGCGAGTCCGATCATATCCCGCCCCCCCCCCCGGGGACATCAGCTCCAGGCCTGCCGGAACAGGAGAGTTTTAACGGCTTTCTTAAAGGCCGGCAGGGTGGGAGTAGTTCGAACCTCGGGGGAAGTTGATTCCACCAGGTCGGAGCCACCACAGAAAAGGCCCTTCCCTGAGGGCCCACCAGCCGACATTGTCTGGCCGACAGGACCTGAAGGAGACCCAATCTATGGGACCTCACCGGTCTCTGGGAACTGTGCGGCAGAATGCGGTCCTGTAAGTAACCTGGTCCTATGCCATGAAGGGCTTTAAAGGTGATAACCAACACCTTGAATTGCATCCGGAGACCCACAGGAAGCCAGTGCAGCTCGCGGAGGATAGGTGACACGTGGGCGTACCTTGGTGTGCCCACAATCGCTCTCGCGGCTGCGTTCTGAACCAACTGCAGCCTCCGAACGCCCTTCAAGGGTAGCCCCATGTAGAGCGCATTACAGTAATCCAGTCTTGAGGTGACAAGGGCATGAGTGACTGTGAGTAAAGCCTCCCGGTCCAAATAAGGCCGCAACTGGTGCACTAGGCGAACCTGTGCAAAGGTCCCCCTGGCCACAGCCGATAGATGTTGTTCCAAATTTAGCTGTGAGTCCAGGAGGACACCCAAGTTGCGTGCCTGCACTGAGGGAGGTAAATTTGCCCCCCCCAGGACTAATGATGGACCATCCAGTTGGCCTTTGGGAGGCAAGACCCAGAGCCACTCGGTCTTGTCAGGGTTGAGTCTAAGCCTGTTCACCCCCATCCAGACCCTCACATCTTCCAGGCACCGGCACATCGCGTCGACTGCTTCACTGAAAGGACACGGAGTGGAGATATATAATTGGGTATCATCCGCGTACTGATGATACCTCACCCCGTGTCACTGAATGATCTCACCCAGCGGTTTCATGTAGATGTTAAAAAGGAGGGGGGACAGGACCAAGCCCTGAGGCACCCCATGATCGAGGCGCCTAGGGGTCGATCTCTGTCCGCCCGCCAACATCGACTGCGACCTGTCAGAGAGGTAGGAGGAGAACCACCGCAATACGGTGCCGCCCACCCCCACCTCTCCGAGACGACGCAGAAGAATACCATGGTCGATGGTATCGAAAGCCGCTGAGAGGTCAAGAAGCACCAGGATAGAGGAATAACCCCTATCCCGGGCTCGCCAGAGGTCATCGGTCAGTGCGACCAAAGCAGTCTCAGTGCTGTAGCCGGGCCTGAAACCAGATTGAAAAGGGTCCAGATAATTAGTTTCATCCAAGGATCGCAAGAGTTGGGACGCCACCACCTTCTCTACAACCTTCCCCACAAAGGGGAGGTTGGAGATGGGACGAAAGTTCTTCAAAACAGCTGGGTCCAGGGAAGGCTTCTTGAGGAGGGGCCTCACCACCGCTTCCTTTAAAGGTTGCGGGAAAGACCCCTCCATCAAGGGGGCATTGATTATCGCCTGGAGCCAGCCTTGTGTCACCTCCTTACTGGCAGAAACCAGTCAGGAGGGGCATGGGTCCAATAAACAGGTGGTGGCATTCATTGCCCTCATGGCCTTGTCCACTTCATCAGGGATCACAGGCTCAAACTCGCTCCAGATAACATGACTAAGACCAGCCCCTGGCAACTCGGCTGGCACTGCCCAGTCGGAGTCCAGGTCTCTCTGAATCTGAGTGATTTTGTCTGAAAGAAACTGAAGAAACTCCTCAGCTCTCCCCTGCAAGAGTTCCTCCGCCTCCTCCACTTTAAGAAAGGAGCGGGTCACCCTAAACAAGGCGGCCGGGCGAGATTCTGCGGATGCAATAAGTGCGGAAAAGTGAACACGCTTTGCCGCCCTTATCGCCACTAAATAAGTCCTAAGATAGGCTCTTAATAGTGATCGGTCAGATTCAGAGTTACTGGCCCTCCAATGTCACTCTAGACGTCTCTTGTGGCACTTCATCTCCCGGAGCTCCTCAGTAAACCAAGGCACCCTCCGGGGACCACCACCACAGAGAGGTCGCAAAGGCGCAATTCGATCCAGGGCCCCGGACGCCGCCTCATTCCAGGCCGCAACCAGGGACCCGGACGAGTTGTGGACAAGGGAGTCAGGTATTTCCCCAAGCTCCTCCTGGAACCAATCTGGGTCCATTAGGCGCCTGGGGCGGAACCACCTAGTCGGCTCCATCTCCCTGCAATGGGGGAGTGATGCTCTGAAGTCCAGCCTCAATAGGAAATGATCTGTCCATGACAAGGGCGAGATCTCTATTCCCCTTAATTCCAGATCATGTCTCCATTGTCCCGAGAGAAACACAAGGTCGAGTGTGTGACCACCCCTATGAATTGGATCCTGGGTCAGGTCCATGGTTGCCATGGAAGCCATGAACTCCTGCGCCGCCTCTGAGCGATCGCCGAGTGATGGTAGGTTAAAGTCCCCCAGTACTATAAGTCTGGGGAACTCCACCGCCAACCCGGCTACTGACTCCAGCAACGCAGGCAGGGCTGTTGCAACTCAGCTGGGAGGTAGGTACATCAGCAGCAAGATATATTTATGAGATGTATGGGTGTTGGTGGGTACATGTTACAACTAAGAGAGGATATGGGGGGGAGTAAGTCTACCTCATTTGCACATGCTCAGATGCTCCTTGGACAATTAGGACCTCACCTAATTATGTATTAGAACCAAGTATATCATTTATATCTCCTGTTCAAAGAAGTCATTTCTTTGTTCCTTGTTATAATGCTTTTCATTCCAAGATGTTCATTATGTGTGTGAGAGAAGAAGCTGGTAACCACCAACCTGCCTATCTCTTTTTGCTTCTCTAAGCACTCAGCCTCAAATAAATAGGCTTGTTTCCTGGGTACTGGAGCAAATTGTATCAAGGCAATCCCTATAATTTTGGTCCAGAGGATAGCCATTCATATAGTCTCCTTTCCCTTGTTGGCTTTGTTCATTTACTGGCTTGCTGACTTAGAAAATTAAGCTATCAAATATCAAAGCAAAAGGAGTAGGATTTGATGCTTCCTCCTGTTGCAAAACCTTTATCCACATACTGTAACAGGGTGGGGAAGAAACATAATGGAAAGAACAACATTATGGAAATGTCTATGGAGATTCTCAGTCATCCAGGTCATAGTTATCCCAAAGATGCTTTTTCATGAGGCAACTGGACTTTAAAAGTCCAGTTGTCATGTGAAAAAGGATCTTTGGGACAACATTATGGAAAGTACAAAAAAGAAATATAGTAGCAGGCAAAAGAAATTAAAACAAATGATAACAGAAAAAAGAGTTCTACTTAAATATAGTTTACATCAATGCCATTTACTGTACTTCTCTATAACTTAATATTGTTATGAACCATCTTTGCTTCCACCATATTTGTGCACTAATTGCCTTTTGTTTCTTAAACTTCATGTAGCACAGTGCGTAGCAGCATACTCTTATAAACAGGTAATCCTTGACTTACAACCATTCATTTAGTGACCATTTGAAGTTTCAATGACACTGAAAAAAGTGACTTATAACCGTTTTTCATACTTATGACTGTTGCAGCATCCCCATGGTCATTGATCAAAATCCAGGTGCTTAGCAACTGGAATGTATTTATGACTGTTGCACCATCCTGCAGTCATGTGATGACCCTTTGTAATCTTCCCAGACAGCTTTCAACAGGCAAAGTCAATGGGGGAACTCAGGTTCAATAACAATTGTATGGTTCACTTAACAACTGCAGTGACTTGCTTAACAAATGGGGTAAAAGCATCATAAAAGGGGGCAAAACTCACTTAACAACTGCCTTGCTTAGCAATAGAAATTTAAGGACTATCTGTACAATCATTTCCACTTGTAACGTGCATTCTTTGCTATTGACTGTACTTTCAGAATTTCCACCTCACCTTTAGTCATGGTTCTGCCCAAGAACAGAAATCTATCTACCTACTGGGTTTTTTTTTTCAAATTTTATTATTATATTTTAATGCCATCTTTTTATACAGGTGATTTCTTGATTTATGACCCACAATTGAGCCCAAAATTTCTGTTGCTAAGTGAGAAAGTTGTTAAGTGAGTTTTGCCCCATTTTACGATCTTTCTTGCTATAGTTGTTAAGTGAATCATTGCAGTTATTACGTTAGTAACGTGGCTGTTAAGTGAATCTGGCTTCTGTGTTGACTTTGCTTGTCAGAAGGTTGCCAAAGGTGATCACATGACCTTGGGATACAACCACCGTGACAAATATGAGTCAACTACCAAGCATCTGAATTTTGATCACAGCTGCAACTCCTGTAAGAGTGAAAAACGGTCATAGGTGACTTTTTTCACTGCAGTTGTAACTTTAAACAGTCAATCAAGGAACTGTTGTAAGTCAAGGACTACACCCATATATAACTCAAGGTGGCAAATATACTTCCTCCTCCTATTTTCCCCACAACAACCCTGTGAGATGGATTGAGCTGACAGAGAGTGACTGGTCCAGTCACCAGCTGGTTTTCAAAATAGGCAAGATGGTGGACACAGTATCATGATGCAAGCATCTGTATGTGTGTTGATGTTGCAAGCATGTAGAAAACAACTGGTATTTTTATTGTGATCGTATGTCTATCATTTTGCCTGCTTTGATACTACCAGCCCCTGTAGATGCTTCTTGATACAGATATCTTAATATACATTTATGTCATTCTAAATCATTTTCATTTTTCTAGGTGGTATTTTCTGAAATCTTACTCCATCCCTCCCTCCCCACAAATCCAAATGGAATCAAACAGTTAAAATCAGAATTCTTAGAATGGGGGATAAGAAATATTTTCTGATGATTGCATTTTCTTATTTTATTACATGGTGATAGAAAAAGTCCTTGTGAGAATTCTCCCCCTTGCTTTCATATACCAGTGGCCAGCAACTTTTTCAAAGGATGATAGTGCAATTTTTCTCATCAACCTAGGCACCACATAAATCCATCAGTGAATAATGTAATAAAGAAATATAGGAATAAATAATTCAGCCAAAATCGTGTTAGCATCCACTTGAGATCTTGTGAAATTTGGCTGTTTACATCCCTGGATGTCTGTTGCCAGAACTGAACTGCCAATCCTGTTATGTGGACACATATATTTTTATGAATTAATGATTGAAAGAATACCAAATCTACTTTTTCTTCTTCTTTTTATTCCACCCTCTTTTCATAAATACAGTACAGAATCAGACCAGGAACTTGGGAGTAGAGAACTTGTAGTAAAGAAGAAAAAACTGTATCAGATTAGCTGAAGAAACTTATCAAAAAGCAAGGGGGATTTAATAGAGTGGGGGGAATAATTCAGAGGAGGAGAAAAGGTAAATATGTAATTAGATTCTGAAGATAAACAAAAAAACATTTAAAAAAAACCTAATACTGAATCTTATGAAAAAGAACAAAAATAGCCTGGCAAGTTATACTTAAAATACTTAAGTGAGAGTATGAAGAACCTAGACAATCTACTCAAACTTTCTGCTATACACCTTCCCTTCACAGACAGGTCTATGCGCAGCCAAGTGCCTGCAGAGTTTTTGGCTCACACACATATGTATTTCTGTAGACTAAAGAACACTTTTTTCCCCCAAGCTTCATTTAAATTACTACTGTTGTACTTCTCTTCCCATGTCTCTCTGCATGACATTGTTTTGACCAAACTTCCACATAAACGTGTCTCCATCCCACAATTAATAGGCAAGAGAGTAACAGTAATTTCCCAAGCTTTACAGCGTAGACATGCATTCATGTCAGCTTGAAGCTAGATCTGCCCTTCCATGAGACAGGATATAACAAAGGGAAAAAAACCTTTTATCTATTTTTTTTCATGGGTTTCTTTCAGAGGTTTCATTAATATAATGATCAGATTTATGACAGGTACAAGTAAACCAGACAGACAAGAAGAACTGTGTCAACAGAACCATTTAGATGGACCTAACTTAACATGGAACCAACCACTGAGATGTCAGTAGCCATAATGGCAAATATTATCTGTGGCATAATTATAGGGATAAAGATGAAGCAAAATGCTGAATTCAAAACAACAGCCCTCCAATGTAAAAATGATGAAAAAATGGTCAAATAGTCCAATACTGACATCCTATATGCCTTCCAAAAGAATTTCTGGAACCCTACGATAGGAAGATTCTTCTGCAAATATTATATTTCCTATGCTTAGTACGGGGGTCTTCAAACTTGGTCCTTTTATGACTTGTGGACTTCAACTCCCAGAATTCCTCAGCCAGGCATGCTGGCTGAGGAATTCTGGCAGTTGAAGTCCACAAGTCATAAAAGGGCCAAGTTTGAAGACCCCTGGCTTAGTATATCTGGCCCTGTTTTTCTGCTTTCCAGAGGGTATAGCCCATTTTAGAAGAAAAAAGGATTCCATGCCCTCTTGATTCACAGGTTGTCTTGATTATTTTTGTAAAGCTGGGTAGATCTGTTCCTCTTCTACTATACTGAATTTGCTTCAGAACACTGAAGTGAGCAGCAATCCATTTATTCCTGTATAAATTAGATTAAAATCAAGGGACCGATTGCATACTTTGCTCAGGACAGAATAAAGTTAAACAGTTTTAGAAATGGGAAAAAAATTCCGATGAGTTTGCTCTTGAAATTCATAAAAAAGATAGAATAGCACAAAGGACTGAAAGAAAGGACAGTCTGAAGCAAGCAATTATTTATAGGAAAATTGAGATTCAGTTTATTACATTCAATTTTCCTAAATTACATATTTATAATGAGAGTCAATTACATCTCAATTCATAACAATAGAATTGATAATTAATATGTGAGTGATATGATATTCTTAAAAGAGCAACATGGTTGGGTAAAGCCAGGATACTGTAATCAAATAATAATAATAATAATAATAATAATAATAATAATAATAATAATAATAATAATAATAATAATGTTGAAATCAAACAAGGAAAAATAATGAAAACTGAAGGAATCAAGATGCCCCACGAAAATAACATTAAGAGTCTGGATGAGGAAGAGTACTACAAATACTTGGGTATCCTTCAAGCTGACAACATCAAGCACACTGAAGTCAAGAAAAAGATTAGAGGTGAATACATCAAGAGAGTGAAGAAGATCTTAAAATCCAAACTCAATGGAGGAAATACCATAAAGGCAATCAACACCTGGGCAATCCCAGTCATTAGGTACACAGCTGGAATAGTGGACTGGACTCAAGCAGAACTAAAAGCAATGGATAGGCAGACCAGAAAAATAATGACAATGAATCATGCCCTTCATCCACGCAGTGACATTGATAGACTTTATCTACCAAGGCAAATAGGTGGGCGTGGAATGCTACAAGTACATCAGATGGTTGAAGAAGAAAAAATGGCTTTGGAAGAATATCTGAAGAACAATGATGAAGATGCACTGAAATTAGTATATCAGGAAGGCTTACTAACTACTGGAGAGACCAAACTGGCCTACAAGAAAGACCAAATGAAGAACAGAATAGAGGCATGGGAAGACAAAGCACTACATGGCCAATACATGAAAAAAATAGCTGGGAAAGCAGATAATAATAAAACCTGGCAATGGCTAAGAGCAGGAAAATTGAAGAAAGAGACCGAGGGACTAATTCTGGCTGCACAAGACCAAGCCTTAAGGACAAATGCATACAAAGTCAAAATTGAGAAGACAGCAACAGACAGTAAGTGCCGCCTATGCAAAGAAGCTGAAGAAACAGTGGACCACTTGGTAAGCTGTTGCAAGAAGATTGCACAAACTGATTACAAGCAGCGGCATGACAAAGTAGCAACAATGATACATTGGAAGATCTGCAAAAAATATCATTTGCCTGTAAGCAAAAACTGGTGGGATCATAGAATAGAGAAAGTCATAGAAAATGATAAAATTAAACTGCTCTGGGACTTCAGAATTCAAACAGATAAGCACCTGCAACATAACACCCCAGACTTAACAATTGTCGATAAGAAAGACAAAAAAGTCTGGATAGTGGACGTGGCAGTGCCTGGAGACAGCAGAATAGATGAGAAAGAACTGGAGAAGATAACAAAATATAAAGACCTACAAATAGAAATAGAAAGACTGTGGCAAAAGCAAGCAAGGGTAGTACCAATAGTCATAGGCTCCTTGGGTGCAATCCCAAAACAACTGGAGCACCACTTGAACACCATTGGCATTGACAAATTCGCTATTAGTCAATTGCAAAAGGCGGCCTTATTAGGAACTGCTTCCATCCTGCGACGATATCTGTAATACCATCAAACATCCACATCTGCCTATCCCAGGTCCTGGGTAAGGACTCGATAGGTAGACAAAATGCCAAATCCAGTCTGAACATCTGGCTGACTGTGCGATGATCCATAATAATAATAAAGTTGGAAGGGACCTTGGAGGTCATCGAGTCCAACCCTGCTCAGGCAGGAGCAATTCTCCCTTATCTATTGGCAGACACTGGATCAATCACTATCCTCAGCCCACAGAACTTTGAGTAAAAGGTGGGGGTGGAGGAGTAAGAATTCTATATATCTTTCCTTGGGTTCTTAAAGCAAGGTTCTAAATTATGCAACCTGGAAACCATAGGTATTCTTATTGCCAATCCACCCTCCCAACTGAATGGAACCAAAAATGTGTGATTTTTTGCAATCTTGTTTGAAGCATGCTGTAAGATGTAAAATAGTGCCTTAAGCCTAGCAGTTGCTTAAGGCATCCATTTCATGGCTTAAGCTTCCAAAACTGCCTTGACCATACCGAATTCTGGAGTGTGGTCTCTGTATTTAAAATGCTGTAATAACGCAAAGAGGGGAAAGAGAAATACACCAAGATGTTTAAAAAGCAAACATGAGAAAACTGCACTTGCTCCCCTCCTATTCACAATCCTAACTTTACCTGATGTGGAATGCTACAGCTACATTATACTAACCTGAACAGGCCCTAATTCATTATGTGATGATGTCTTAACTTTGCAAAATAATAAAAACACTAGATTGTTCAAAAAAGCTGGAACACCTAACTTGATTCCAAGAGTCAGTCTGCTGTCTCTCTTATGGACCAACAACATAATTCTATGTATAGAGGTAGTCCTTATTTAGCAACCATTCGAACTTACAATGGCACTCAACAAGGAGACTTATGACTGCTCCTCAAAGTTCTGGCCATCGTAGTGCCCCTGCAATCAAGTGACTGCAATCCAGGACCTTGGAGAGCAGCACAAAATGTTGACATTGCAGCATCCTACAGTCACTTAATTGCCAGTTGCAACCTTCACTGCCAGCTTCCAACAAGCAAAGTCAATGGGAAAAGCTAGCAGGAGGTCACAAATCATATGATGTCATGCCTAACTAACTCCAAGATGATAGGGGAATTAATATTCCTAAGCCTTTTCTGAAATTACCATCAGTAACGTCCTTCATGTTCTACAGAAATAAATCAAGTGACAAACCCAACAGTATTTCATACTCATTCAACAATATTCGACAATATTCCACTTTATTAGGAAGCAATAAAACCAACCTTCTGTAAAGAAACAGTCAAATCTAATACTGAAGTGGCAAGCTAGGAATAAACTATTCAGGAGACCAATAAAAAGAAAATCACATGGGCATTTGCTTAGCTACTACCTAAAGCACGTTATTTATTATTTTATTTAAAATATTTATACTTCACCCATAATACTAAATGGCTCTCAGATATCACCTGTCTTGAGGCTTACAGTATAAAAATGCAGATCACAGAAAGGAAAAAGGAAAGAAGAGTAAAAGCAAAACCAGATAATTTATGTTCTTGACATTTCAACATTCCTATAATGGCCAGCCATGATAAATGAGGGCTGTTTATTGGCAGCCAACCAAGATTTTGTCCAAATGACAAAAGATATCATGAGATCAGCACACAAACTCTGTCCTTCACATGCATGCAACATGACAATGTCAGAAGAAAAAGGGCTGAATTTCAGTTGCAGTTTTACAATGCACTTTTTGTAATTTCTTTTCCCTTGCTCCCCAACAGCAAATGCACATGCTGAGAGAGGCCAAACTGCTTTCATTTAACCAAAGCAACTGTTCCTATTGCTAACAACAACAACAACAACAATCAGTATTCACCATCAGTCAGTTGCAAAAGGCAGCTTTACTCAGAACAGCTTAAATCAGACATGTCAAACACAAGGCCCAGGGGCCAGATGCGGCCTGCGAAGTGGTGTCATGTGGCCTGCGAAGCCATCCTGGAAACAGTGAGGGAACGCCCCCCGCTACCTTGGCCCTGGCCCAGGCCTGCGAAGAGCCAATGTACAATTTTGTGGTGGCCATCTATGCTGAAACGCATTCAGTCTTAGCTCCACAAGGCTGTCTGGAAACAGCGAGGAACCAGGAGAACCTTGAGCAGCAGCCTTGAGGAAGTGGGGCTGGGTTTGGTGCCGTGGGTGCTCAAGGGTCAGGCTGGGAATTTGACCTCTGCTGCCCAGGGCTCTGGCAGCCCGCACCACCATCCAGCCCCCCCTGCATGGCCTGAGAGGAACAGTGAGGCTCCTCCAGTGGACCATGCCTTGGCACTTGCCCTGGTCCCACCTCCTTCTGGCAGAGACCCTCAGATCTGTCCCACTCCTGCCCAGGCTCCCATAGGCACCCTTGATGCGAACCCTTGTAGAGCTGGTCATGCCCACCCAGTAGGCCACACCCACTCCATCCACGCCTATCTAGCAGGATGAACCCACCCTGTCACACCCACCCGGCCCCCTCAGGGCAACCACAATGATGATGCGGCCCTCAATGAAATTGAGTTTGACACCCCTGGCTTAAATCCTGCGACAATACCTCTAACATTGTCAAACATCAACATCTCCCTATCCCAGGTCCTTGAGAAAGACTTGATAGGGAGATAAAATGCCAAATCCAGTCTAAACATCTGGCTAATTGTATGGCTAACCATAATTGTATATGTTGCCAAGGCAGTGGCTATGAAGCCTCTGTGAAGGCAGCCTTCAATCCAGAAATCACAACATCACTGCAGGAAGATATTCCTTCCTCAAAAGAAAGTTTATGTTGTGATTCCGTGCCAGCCTGCGCTCCCAACAGCTGAATCTCAGGAATCTGAGGAGGAGGTGGAGGAGGCATTTGAAGGGCCATCAGGGGCAGAGCTGGCTCAGGAATTCTGGGAGTTGAAGTCCACGAGTCATAAAAGAGCCAAGGTTGACTACCCCTGCCCTAAACCATCCTTGAGGGTGGTCATTATTTATATTATTTCTTTTGAACAAATAGTATCCTTCGAGTTTTATGTTCCAATTAAAATTCCACCAGATTTACTTACTATTTACTTACCAGATTTACTTCCCCGGTTAGAATTTCTAATTCTTCCTCTCTGTTACTTACTGGGGAGGGTTGTGTGTTGCTCTGCCGGACTCAAGGTCAAAGAAGATTCCAATAGCCTCCAATATCTCGTTCCCACAATACATTTAACTGGATCAACAATGAAGTTATTGTGTTATAGGAACACCAAAAAGAAGTCATTTCAGTCAATCAACTAATCTCAGAATGTTAAATTTAGTCCATGATAGAGTCACAGTATTAAACTAATTTGGCTTACTCAGATGCAACATAGGAATAGAACTTACAAGTACTTCCAAATCCTATTTTGAAGCCCAGCACTAGCTGTGGCTCCCTTGCCAGAAGAAAATCTAACTCAGTGGTTCTCAACGTTTGTGTGATGGCGACCCCCATCACACAAACGTGCCGCGCATGTGTGGGCGGCGGCACGCATGCGCACCGCGCATGCGTGGTGCCACCCCATGCGTGGCGCGCATGCATGGCACCGCCCCCATGCATGGCGCGCATGTGTGGTGCCGCCCCCTGCGCAGCGCGCATGTGCGGCGGCGCCCCCATGCGTGGCGGCGCCCCCTGAGGGGGAAAAATGGAGGATCGCCTTGTTTGTCGACCCCCGTGAAATGGTCGATCGACCCCAAATGGGGTCGCGACCCATAGGTTGAGAACCGCTGATCTAACTGTACCCCCAATAGGTTATTATGGCTGCATTACCATTCACTCTACACTTAATCCTAATCTGGATGATATGGCATTTTTTATTTCTGAACATCTATGGAGATTCTCAGTCATCCAGGTCATAGTTATTCCAAAGATGCTTTTTCATGAGGCAATTGGACTTTCTTATTTTTCTTTGAAGACATTTCACTTCTCATCCAAGAAGCTTCCTTGTCTCTGATTGGATGGTGGGGAATGGGAAGATTTTGCAGACAGCTGTCTGCAAGGAGTATAAATCTTTCCATTTCTCACCATCCAGTCAGAGCTAAAGAAGCTTCTTGGATGAGAAGCGAAATGTCTTTAAAGAAAAACAAGAAAGTCCAATTGCTTCATGAAAAAGCATCTTTTGGACTTATTTCTGAATCCCCCCCCAAAATTTGAAAGTTTGGGAACAGAAGAGGAAACAAGGAAGCACTGAAGACCAGAGAGATAAAAGAGGGCATTGCGAAACATTAAAGCAAATGGACTAGATCCAGAGAGCTCTGGGTGAATCCAACCACCCACCTATTAAGCAAGACCAGAATGAGAAGCAGAAAACTCTTCTGCCTAAAGAAGACTTTCAGTCCTGGACCATGTCCTTGGAAGACCTATTTTCTGTAAACATATCCTAGATTTGAAATAATCACCTGTTTCATAAAATTGCTACAACTTACTTTGTAAACAAAACTATATCCTAGTTAGGAGGTGTAAAGCTAACTTGTAAATCCCTTGAATTAATACCATATGTCTTACTGATGCCTTTTTACATGGTTTCTAAAACCCAACAGGCAAAAAAAGAAATGGGGTATAACAGTGGTAATAAATGTTCTCTACACTGTCATGAGCTATTTGCTATAAGCTATTTGCTTATATTGAACTTGGAACTCATCTCTTCAGGTTGATGGGAAAATGAAGGTGTATAAGAATTGGCCTTTTGCCAAACAGTTACCACCTGGCAAGGTGAAGCAAATGAAGGGTATGGCTAGAATTACTAAATAGTTTTCTGACAAACAAGAAGGGATCTACAATAGTTTTTACTTGGTGAAAGAGAGAAAGATGTAAACTCCTCTGTCCCTTTTCCCCTCAATAAATCACTCTGAAAGCCAGATGCCTGGTGCCAGCCAGCCAGAAAATGTGATGCTTGACATTTCTTAGGACAAAGACCAGTGCAATGTGACCCCTTTCAAAGGCGCTCCAGGGACTTAGCCCAGAAAGAGACAGAGGTCAAGGACATTGTCACTTCAACATTGTTTAGTTTCAATAAATCTCATAGATGAGAAGGCTGAATCCTGCTGGAAAAACTTACAGAAGGATCCAGTAACCATTGTTGCAACTAGCTCAAGAAATACAACATTGAATGGGCAAAACCTGCTGACTAATAATGCTGAATTATTTTGGGTGGCTACCACCCCACAATTCTGCTTACTCATATTTTTCCTTCCCCTAGCTCATAGGACATTTTAATCAAATGTTCCAGAATAGGACCAGAAATAAATATGCTTGTTGGTTTTAAAATAAGATTTATGATAGTTTTATTTACACTTGTTTTCATTGCTTGCAGGCTATTTTGGGGAAGATTGCTAACCTGAAAAGATGGTGGAGTGGGGGAGAGGAGGAGAGGGAGAGACAGTAGGTAGACAGGTAGAAGTAAGAGAGACGGACATGGCACCATACAGTCTGTCTTTATACCTGTCCACTTATCTGATTAATACCTGCAGAAAACATCTTCCTTGAAGTACATGCTTCTGTCACAGACCATCCACTCCAGGGTTTCATCAGTTTCCTGGGCCTAAAACCTAAAAAGAACTTTTTCTTGGCATGATAAGGTCATTGCTGGTGGATTCACTACAGAAGAGGCAACTCAAAAGTGAGTAGTTTGGGGCCAAGTTTTTAAATCCAGGAGATACTCGATTCTTGGCTTTGCTGAGGTCATTTACAATATTTAGTGCAGTGAAAGGGTACCCGATATCAGAGGCCTCCTGGGTGGGTGAGGTGGATGTCGACACTCCTCAGTTGCTATGGCGGTACCATCGCGAACACCCTCATAAACCAGGGGGGAAAAGGACCGTGCCAAACTCCACAACGAATGTCTAATCACATGTCTCTCCTTGCTTTCCAGGAGGACACCTGGTAGAGGAGCTGCTTGTCAAGCCCTCCGGGCTCAACACACATGGGGGGGTAAGGATAGGACGGCGCACAGGGAGAGGATGTCGGCAGCAAGTACGGGCCCCCAGGCAACTGACAATGGCAGCAGCAGTTCGAAAAGGGGGTGGGTGCACACCCGGCACCTCGGCGACATCCCCCTCACCAGCAACTCACAAATGGACTGCCAGCATCTCCGGCGGTGTTTTCTGGGCCGCTGAATAGTTGACAGGCGGCTGGAGTCTTGGATAAATTTGGGTGCCGTGCTGGTCTGCCGACGGCCCACAGAACTGCTGGTGGGCATGCCCTGGCCAGGAAATGCTGGGAATGCTGGAGCCAGCTGTAATATGGCTTATGGAGCGATTGGAAGCCGGTTGGGACAGAGACGCAGGGGTGAGTGAGCAAAAGGCCAGTGGGGCTTGCCGCTAGCCATATATCGTATTTCTGGCCAGATGTTGATTAGATGGGTGGAGGGTGGGGATGGTTGCACAAGACTATTTAAGGAGCACTGGGAGGCAGTTGCTCCCAGCGCGAACTTTGTTTAGCAGGGGAAACTTTGCCTGTTTGCCTTGCATGCCAACGATTCCTCAAGTAAAAGCTGATGCTGCCTGTGCTTTGATTGCTTCGGTATCTTTCTTGCCAGGAGTACGGTAGGATCATTGACAATATATAGTCTTCAACTTATGACTACAATTGAGCCCAAAATTTCAGTTGCTAAGCGAGACAGTTCTTAACTGAGTTTTGCCCCATTTTATGATCATTCTTGCCACAGTTGTTAAATGAATCACTGCAGTTGTTAAGTTAGTAACTCAGTTGTTAAGTGATGCTGGCTTCCCCACTTGTTTGTCAGAAGGTTGCAAAAGGTGATCACATAACCTCGGGATACTGCAAATCATGAATATGAACCAGTTGCCAAGCATCGAAATTTTGATCACTTGATCATGGGGATGCTACAACAATCCTAAGTGTGAAAACAGTCATAAGCCACTTTTCTCAATGCTATTGTAACTTCGAACAAATGGAAGGCTGAGTTCCAAGACAGGACTTCTGTCTGATCTTCTACAGTGTTTCCCAAACTTGACAATTTTAAGGCATGTGGACTTCAACTCCCAGAATTCCGCAGCCAGCGTTGCTGGCTGTGGAATTCTGGGAGTTGAAGTCCTCATGCCTTAAAATTGTCAAGTTTGGGAAACACTGTTCTAAAAAATGCCCATGCTAAGGTTGCAACTCAGGATTTCAAGTCTTCCATCAATCTGTTCCAGCTAAGATCTGCTCCCATACACAACAGCCGCATGGAAATGGGTGTTAGATAGATTACTCCATGTAGGACAATCTTGGGAGATACTTTCTGGATCATATTCCTGTTAACACCCTCTACCTCTCTTTCACACTTTCCTTCTAACATAGTATCTCTCCAAGCTAGTTAATTTTGTGATTTTTTTCTTTTCCTTGAATATCAAATGTCTTTTATTGCCAAAACTGGCACTACAGTTTTATTTCGGTCAGAGCTGAGCCCTGAGATAACATTAAAGGCAGAAGGTTCCTCTGAGCACATTTTTTTCACCATCTTCTTTTAGTAACATCAGGGAACCTCATACAGGAGCCAGAAAACAAGACTGACGATTACCTATCCATCTACCTATTTACCCAATTCCCCCATGTTGTATTATCAGGAGAGGAAAACAAAAAGACAAGGAAAATCCAATGTTGGATTCTATGCACATCCACAATCTTTTTCTTTCTTCCACTCGTTACTTACTGTCGACAGGCCAGCTTATATTCTTTACACTAAATATCTAGTGAATGACAGGATGGGGGCATCTGCAATCTTGCTTGACAGCAGTAATCAATAGGTAGTGAAATTCTTACCAAGCCATTCCTCTTCCTTCTGGCTACAAAGGCAAATGAAACTTCAGCTGTAAAAATGAAATACTGATCAGAAAGGAAGTACAAGCAGGAAGTGTCAAAATGCAGCCTTTCCAAGTTTCAGAGATTTGCCTCTGCAATTCTATGTGCTTTAAACTAGAAAGATGCTGCAAGCCTAATAAACTGAATATACATCTCACTGGACTTTTATACTCCAAGGAGACTGCTTATCCGGTCCCATATACTCTTGCGGACTGCTAGTGGGCAGCATGATTTCAATAGGATCTTCTACCCATAGTTGAATAGCTAAGAAATTGAGGCATGCAGAAATAAAATCAGGAATCTCATAATAAAAGATGCCCGGTTACTCATCAAATCATTTGATTGAGAATCATTTTTCATAACTGTTGGGATATTAAAGTAAGAAAAATAATTTAAAGAAGGGGTATTTCATATATATTTTATTTCCCAACTGAAGATAATTAACAGGTAGAACACTCACCACTTATAGCTACACTTATGTTGTTCTACTCTGTGCAAAAAGAAAAAGAAAACCACACCAACCCTCACTTTTTTATTGTTAGGTTGCAACTTGGAGCGTCACCACTTTATCTCATTAATCTCCTCAAAAGGACGACAGAAATGGCAGCCGCCTTTGCTTCTGCCTCTGTGGTTTGGCAGAACTGTTTGCTCAAGTTAGAGAGAGGAGGGCAATGACAGGGCCAAGGGTGGAGCAGGACAGACCCCAAGGGAGTAGTTGCATCTTCAGCCACAGCTGTGCAGCCATTAAAATGCCCATTCAGGTTGTAGCCTGGCTGCTATGCAAAATGCTGGCCCGCTGCTTAGCTGCACTTTCTATCACTTTTTATGAGATAGAACTCATGAAACTTTCATTCCAATGGGAAAAATCTTCAGTAGTTGTTGTCAGAGGCTGCAGTACTGCAGATAGGTTTTCTCCACAAAACCTGTAGAGGTCCCATTTAAAAAAAAAAATCGTAAGAATTTAAATTGCAAATATAGCAATTAACAGCAATTCAATACAACAGGAGAAAACAAAGGCGATCCCACTGTCCCTGGCACAGACTGCTTTACAGCACACTGAATGTAACACAATTCTTTTGAAATGTATTAATTTGAAATACATAGTGTTTCACATGAAGTGGGCTTTGTAGAATGAAGTGAGATTTAATAGCATATTATGCAATAACTACGGTGAACAATTGCATCATTCCATTCACTTCGTTTACAAACTTCAACTAATGTATCCATATAATGTATCCCGAGAAGGTAGTTTCTAAGGGAGGGGGAAAAAAAACCCAAGCAAATCTAAAAATGCATTGGATGCTCTCCAAGGGCTCACTTACTACCCAGACAACTAAGAGATATGCAATGTTAGCAGCAAGTCTGGGAGCACAATTTGTCCAGCAGAGCAACCATTCCGGAACACTTATTTCTTGGTGAAAGCAAAGATACATAGCAGACATAAAGCAGAGACAGAATCACTGCCAAATACCTCATCTAAAGTGCCAGAGTTGGCAGAAGAGCTAGACAGAGTGACAACAGTAGGACCTCACTAAGATCAGATAAATACTGCATAGGATATGAGGGAAGTGAATGATAGATACAGAAGAAAAAGGCCATTCTGAAACTGATGTGAGCCATCACTATATACTATATACCTGGAGGGAAAAGAACTCAACCTCTACATACCATTCAAAGGAGACAATCAAGAAGCCAAAAAGGAAATAAAAAGAGCTAAACACCTCCTCATCAGCAATCAACAACCAGATGAACAGATATTAGGACCAAGATTAACACTAGACCAGAGTAGGCAACCTTGGCTCTTTTATGACTTGTGGACTTCAACTCCCAGAATTTCTGAGTCAGCATGACTGGTTTAAGAATTCTGGGTATTGAAGTCCACAACTTATAAAAAAGTTGCCTACCCCTGCACTTGACTAACAATCAAGAAGAAACAATGCCCCAGTCGAGAAAGTACCATCTCAAACAAGCTGACAGTAAACAACAGCCCAATCAAAGAACCACTTCAAGCAACACTGATAGAGGAAGCCACCAATATACAAAATGAGAGCAAATCACACTTATTAGCATTGATAATGTTACTTAATTTAGTGTTGAAACATCTACAAGAAAACAACCAAGCTCAGAGAGCACCACAGAAAAAAGATTTCTCCCACACCGAGGAACGAGAAACATTCCAGTTCAAGTGCTGAGTAATGGCTCCCTTTTCAACAAGGGAGTTGTTCCCTGATCCAAAATGAAAAACGCCCTCAGAATGGATCTGAAGCAAACCAAGATGCGTTGGTCCTATGAAAAAGTGTCATAAACTAGATTCTTCCTAATAGGTGATAGCTTTCTTTTTTGAGAACTGACTAAAAGTGAGTAGATTGTTTGGTTTCCTTTCTCACATTTTAAATAAAAATAAATAAATCACTAACAATTTAAAAACTGTGGCATCCTTGGTGTTCTCTGGCTTGGTTGTTTGCTTGCAGATGTTTCATTCTACAGCAAGCTGCCCTTAAAGAGTATCCGGAAACTTGAGTTGGTGCAAAATGCTGTGGCACTGGCAGTTGTGTGTGCCCCTGGTAGAATACACAGTACACATCTACTTTGCAGACTATATTGGTTACCTGTTTGTTTCCAGATCTAATCCAAATTGCTGGTTTTGACCTACATGGGACCAGGTTATTTGAGGGATCACCTTTCCCCAATTACATCTTCCTGTCCCACCAGATCTTGGTGAGAGGGCATGCTGGTTGTGGGCCTTCTCAGCTATGGCACCCACATTGTGGAATATCCAACCCTCTTAGGTTAGGCTGGCACCTTCACTGCTGACTTTCTAAAGGTCCTTCAAGACCTGGTTGCGCCATCATGCCTGTGAACCCCAAGGAACTGGTGAACTAGAGAGATGGTGCTGTTATTGTTGTTGTTGTTATTGTTATTATTAAGCTCATTATTTTTAGCTGCACTTTTAAAATGTTTTAACAGTAATGATAATAATTATTTCTGAATTATTGTTTTATAATTTTGTAGTAAGTCACTAAGAGTCACTAGTTTTGTAAAATGAGTAGTTATATAAATTTGAAATATAAGTAAATAAGTTGCCCAACTAAGTAACATCATCATCTGTGCCAGTGAGTGTGGCTTTTCTCCCTGTTAATATACAGAAGTCTATCCACCCAGTGTTGACGGGAATAAGGTTTTCTCTTTGATATTTCCCTGATTAGGGTATTCTTTTCTGTTTGTTTGATTGTTTGCATGGTGTTAATCCCTGCTTTTCTTGTTGGATGCTGGAGTGGACCTATTCTGTTGGGCTTTTTTTTTTTTGTTTCTGTCTTAGTTTTTTTAGTTGTCTCTTTTCCATTATGCGTAAATATAGTTTATTTCAATGTGAGATGCATATAAACAAGCCGCAAACCCCACACTCACTTGGCTCATATGCTATTACCTAGTTGTGTAATTAAACATCTACAA
Source organism: Crotalus tigris (assembly GCF_016545835.1). NCBI lineage: Eukaryota > Metazoa > Chordata > Lepidosauria > Squamata > Viperidae > Crotalus > Crotalus tigris. Next base: position 5,302,797 of record NW_024100214.1, read on the forward strand.
GCTAAAAACCAAGTTCAGAGAGCACCAACGACTCCACAGTTCAACTCTGAGCTACAGATATTAGTTATTTTTTTATCATATTTAAAAACCACTATCCCCTCATAGACTAACTTCATATGTTCTCTTTTATTGGAGTTTAAAAAATTATTCTTGAGTTCTTGCACATTTGCTTCATCCAACAACATTGAACAGAAAGTAAATGTATCAAATGAATCAAAACATTATTGGCAAAAATACAACATATCTCTGTTAAATACAAAGCTAAAACATAAACTCTTCAATATAAACTACTAAATTTAACTAGTAAAAGCAAAGAACTGAACATTTTATCCATTTCTATCTTTAACAGTTTGCAAAATAGATTCAATGCAAAAATAAAGGCAATAAAAATCTTCACAATTAGCAGTCCCGTGAGGGATATTTTTCAGGTTGCTAGTAATTTTACAAATACAGAAATAAAACCATAAGTATATTTCCAGGTGGTTTGTAGCTTTCAAACATATATCATACACCAGAATCTACTGTCAAAAAGCCTTACTTTTATGTTCTCATCTCTCTTTTTATCATAGCCCATCATCTATTTTCTTGTTTGCTTCTCATTCTCCATGGCCATTAAAAGGTTTAAATTTCAAATAATAAACCTATTTATCTGATCTAAAGACCATCATTACAATTGCTTCCATTTTCTCAGTTGATTGACCATGGACAATGGACAACATGCTTCCAAATGTACAATACAGAATATTTACTTTGTTTCTGGTGCCCATGCAAATGTTCCAAAATAAAGAAGTTCCTCTAAAAAAAAACAAACAAAGAACACACATTCTTTTCTTAAAAACCCTTTAAAGATCACTTGGGGAATGGGGGGGGGGGAACATGTTTAGCTTTGAAAAATTTGTAGAAAACAAGGTAAATACCTGATTTGAAGCCTGCACCAAGGAATTCTTAAATTCTGCTGGATTCAAATAATCTGGAAAAGAAAAAGCAAATGTAAGTTTATTTGATCACCTCTTAGAAAGTATGTCTATCAGATCTGCTCTAAGATCCAGCAGAAAAGTAGGAAATTCCCCTGTGATCAGTGAAAATCAGCTGATGTCCAAGCCATCAAACTTCCAAAGTCCTTCTCCAGCCCAGCAGGTTAAGAAACTTCAGCTTTGGAAAAAGAAAAAAAAAAAGAATGGAAACAACAGAAGAACAACAATAACAAATGGCATTGGCTGTGCTTGTGGCCTGATCAGAGTGGTGGAACCTTTTAGTCCTAGAAGAGAATCATTTGAAAATAAGCTACCATAATAAATGACTATTGTTTGGCTTATTTCCCAAAAAGAGATTTGCCTTTCTCCTCCTGTTAACGTTTGCTAGCCTTATTTTATTTAATGGTCTCCAAAGAAATGATGTGTTTTTTAAACTAACTATTGGATTTTATCACTTAATCTCTTTTCCACTTACTGTTAAATTAGTTAAAGAATAATGAAATAAATTGTTTTACTTTTTTAAAGCTCCAGTACAGAAATCTAATCTAAAGTGGGATGAACTTCCTTGAAGTTCCTGGTACCAGTAGGTATGAGTCAAGTCTTTGAGACAGATCAAGTTAGGAAACCAGCAGAACAAGAGTGAGGTACTTAGAGGAGACACGTAATCCCCAACCCAAGAGGACTTCTTAAACTTTGTAGCAGCTCCAGTCTTAGGTAAATAACATTTGATTAAATCAGAAAAGACATTTCCTGAGCGGGGGTTATTTTAGAGTGCAAAAATCTTACATATTACCATTTGATCATGCAGATTTTGAAAAAGTTGCTCATTGGTAAAATTGAAGTATAAATAATGGGGAAACACGTGTTAACATTTCAGTAAAATACCGCATTCTACCATTTGAGATGATTAAGACCAAAGCATAATACAATCCCAAGCTGTAATCATGATCAGAAGCTAGGAAGCAAGCAATATCCTCCATACAGGGTAATATGCAGATAAGAAACTCTGGAAGGTAAGGTGAATGTAATACTGCAAATGTCTGTAATAAATTAATATTGAACCATTATTGAAGGAAAACAAAGCATTAAGGGAAATTGAGTTTCAAATGTCTCCAAGTAAAACAACATAGATTTTAGTCCCTCTTCCCAGCAAGATTAACGCATTGAGCTAAATTTAAATGAACAGAAGCAAACATCCACATATTTATATGCAAGTTAAAATAGCATCCTCCTCACAGTACCATCATAATACATAAAATACCGGAGTACAATTTTATTTCAATTTCTCTTTGAGATTCACATAAACAAACAAAATCACGCTCTCCAAATTTTTGGGGAGGTAATAAGTTTGGGGGGTGGGGGGGAGGAAGATCCATGTTTGCCTGCTGTAATAAAAACATGGGGAAGAAATGGAGGAAGTGACAGATTTTATTTTTCTGGGCTCCAAGATCACCTCAGATGGGGACTGCAGCCAAGAAATTAAAAGACGCTTGCTCCTGGGGAGGAAAGCTATGGCAAATCTAGACAGCATACTAAAAAGCAGAGACATCACCCTGCCAACAAAAGTGCGTATAGTCCAGGCCATGGTTTTCCCAGTTGCAATGTATGGCTGTGAAAGTTGGACCATAAGAAAGGCTGAGCGCCAAAGAATTGAGGCCTTTGAATTATGGTGCTGGAGAAGACTCCTGCGAGTCCCTTGGACTGCAAGGTGTTCAAACCGGTCAGTCCTAGAAGAGATCAACCCCGACTGCTCTTTAGAAGGCCAGATCCTGAAGTTGAAACTCAAATACTTTGGCCATCTAATGAGAAGGAAGGACTCACTGGATAAGGGCCTAATGCTGGGAAAGATTGAGGGCAATAGAAGAAGGGGACGACAGAGAATGAGATGGCTGGATGGAGTCACTGAAGCAGTAGGTGTGAACTTAAATGGACTCCAGAAGATGATAGAGGACAGGAAGACCTGGAGGAACGTTGTCCATGGGGTCGCGATGGGTCGGACACGACTTCGCAGTTAACAACTACAACAACAACAATAAAAACATAAAAAATAAAGTCTGTAGTACCTTAATGATAAGCAAATTTATTATGCCAAGAATTATTGTGACTTACACCTACAGGAATTGAGAAAACTATAATAAATTGGGGGGGGGGTTGAACCTAATGCCAGCTATGAAGCACTCATGAACATCCAATTGAAAGGTCTCATGGATAATTTTGAGTACCACCAGTACAGTTTCACCAAATCCAATAATTAACCAGGATGATTATATTCCTCATAACTGCAATGAATTGAAAGAGCATCTGACCTTCCAGTTGCCTGTGCCTAAAGTATGGTTAGGAAATACAGCAACCTTCAAAGTATACACCTGGTTCAGGAAATTGGAATATGAAATTGGATCCTATTCCTCCAGCCATCTTCAACCCCCGTCTTCTTCTAGCAGTTTCATACCCATTCCAGATCTGAATGCAGATCTGAAGACAATGACCTAGCAGAGTATCAATTGTCCCTGATCTCCAGTGTTTGATTATCTGGAAGGTTTATCTGCCTCCCACCCAAGTACTGTATAACCCCTGAGGAAATTAGCAGAGATCCAAGCAGCAATAGCATTTTATGACAATATCCAGGGAGCACCATGAAGTCCAGAAAAGTTTCAGAAGACATCACTTTGGAATTACAGGTAATCCTGGACCTATAACCATTGTTGAGCCCAAACCTTCTGTTACTAAATAAGATATTTGTTAAATGAGTTTTGCCCCATTTTAAAACCTTTCTTGCCACAGTTATTAACTGAATCCCTGCAGTTGTTAAGTTTGTAACACGGTTGTTAAATGAATCTGGCTTCCCCATTGTCTTTGCTTGTCAGAAGGTCGTAAAAGAGGATGACATGACCCTGGGGCACTGCAACCGTCATAAATATCAGTCAGTTGCCAAGCGTCTGAATTTTGATCACGGTGACCATGGAGATGCTGCAAAGGTCATTAGTCTGAAAAATAGTCATAAGTCACTTTTTTCAGTGCCGTGGTAACTTCGAACAGTCACTAAATGAAGTGTTGTAAGTTAAGGATTACCTGTATTTTGTGGTCTTCTCAATGACCTACAGTATACTCAAGCTTCCAACTGACATTAAATTTCATCCCGCTTTGCTAACGCTTATCTGAGGAATAATTTGAAAATGGATTTAAATACTTGTATTATGCACGCAACAGTTATGTTCTTAGTAAATAAAAATCTTCTAAAAATTCAGTGTTTTTAATAAACTACCCAGGGAAACCTATGTACATTAATCTGGAAGCTTTTCTTACTTTGACAACAATTTTTAGCTCTGGAACAGCCTCCCAAAAGAGATCAGTTAGCCCTCCTCCCAGCAATTTTTTTGGAAAATGTTAACAAGTGAGCTGTTTCGGAGGACTTTTTCTTAAGTTTAACTTTGATGCTGTTTTGTATTTTGATGCTTTTTATGCATTTGTGCTGGGATGATGTGGTTATACTGCTTTACGATATGATTCAGATAAATTGTGGATATTTTAATACTTGTTTTATACATACTGTATGCCACAGAGACACTTTAATTGTAGGGTAGAAGTATGATAACAAGCTAAATAAATATGCTTACCTTAATTGGATTGGCAAATCAAATCAAGAGCAAATTGAGAAAACAATTATTGTTTTATAAGTAGCAAAGGAGAAGCAATTTTGCCATCCCTAACCAACCTGATATAAGAACCTTGGCCAGTGAGAAATACGGATGAGTGGAGCTTAGGTGTTAACAGGTGACTTTGTCTGCCTGACAAAAATATGGCAGTGTTATGCATAATTTGGCATCTACAATTAACAACAGAACACTCAGTTCTGATTTAAAATGGGGTAGGTATGGTTGGGAAGGAGATTAGCTATAAAATACAAAAGGAAAACCAACATAAGCTGGAGTAGATGGTAATGTGGAAGTCGGTCATTGGTTAAGAAGTAAGATATAAAATTCAGTATTTTTTCTGGATTGTGTGCTGTATTTTTTTATACATCATGGACTTCAGGTGTTGAGGATTATGCTTTTATTCAATGTACTCTGTCCCATTGTTATAATAATATATATTATTATTAAATAGCCTGGCTGGAAACATTTTCATTATTAGGACTTATTAACATTTATCCTGCTGTAAAAGGGATGAATCAATTCTGAAATAAACAGTAATACATTTTCCATTTTCTTGTAAAGGCAAGCCACTCTCCAGTGTTAGCTCTTGCATAACTCTTGAAAACGCATCAATATTGTCCATTAACATTAACACGTGGTGTCATGTTCTTGTGTAATCAAAACTGTCAGAGAAAGGTTAATCCTTTACTTGTGAAACTTGACAGAAAACAGCACTTTTTACATTTCCACACATCAATCACACTGAACGCTACACTTACATTCCAAAAAGAATGACAGACTCTCCTCTCTCTCACAATTTTCAAAAACTCATTAATTATACTCACTTTAATAAAAAGATCTTAATATAATGAATAGTGATTGCTCAATTGAGTATCTCTGGTAAGGATATTTTTGCTGTAACTTGATTATTTGATCAATTTTACAATCACATTATAACAGTAAAAAGTATAAACAGTCAGAATGCTAACTCTATAGCCAAACAGCAAATTTTTCAGCTTCACAGAATATCAGATTAATTGTATAAAGAGAACTGGAGTGTTTACACTGAAATAATAGAATAATTAAACTATAAAAGCTGCCACAATTTCAGATATTAATTATTGATTTAGCATATGGAAAACTTAATAATGACAGAGGCTTGCTGCTGTGCTCTAACAGAAATCATAGTGGGGGAAAATAACCTCCAAGAAATTATTTTTGATGATACAAGCTAGTAATTATTAGGCAAATTGGGAGAGGTTGTAGTTAAGAAGAAACCATTTTAAAAAATGGATAAACAGGTCATGACAGGAAGTGACAACTGGAATTTTTGCTATGGGAAACTTGCAGATCAGAAATCGTTTGATGCCAGGAAACAAATTATAGATATCAAAGCTTTTCCAAAGTTGAAAGCTTCTTTTTTTTTTCCAAAATTGTTGCAATCCCAAATTTGTACATCTTCCTGTTCCATCAGCACTTTTTAAGATCATAACATCCCTGACACCATTTTGTGTTAAAGGTTCAAAGACCTGTTTGCCACTCCACTTCCCTGCTCTGCATATTCACTGAAAGGATTTCTTTCCAGTTTCTATTAACAATTTCTTTTCTGTTCAAATCTGAAGCTACACTAATTTTAACTATTGTTCCTTCAATTGAGCCACGATCATAAATCACTTTGGAAGTTGTTTGTTTGGCTGTGCAGTACACAGCTAATAACAATGATTTTATTTAGACAGGCAATCCCTCAGCTTAATAAATCAAACCTGATTTGGAGGCTCAACACTCACATTTGAACCATCCAATAAATGTCCTCAGCTTAATAGCTTTCTGAACAACCAAATTTACCATAACTGCAAAAGCAAACCATTTCTGAACAGTGCTGCCTACAACTCCTGAATATTTCACCCTTTATTTACTATCATTTCTTCATAAATAAGGTAGCAAATATGTCCAACCAGCCAGCAGAGATCATCAACTTGAATATAGCCGCTAATAAATTATGGGATTTCAAGGTGTTTCACATTTATACATGTAATTATGCAAAGATACATGTATAGATACATTTACCACCTTTAGGGATGGCTCACTGTATAAAATATGGTTTCAAATAGCTTGTAAAGCTCCAGAGCAGTAGTATCAAATATATAACCCAGAAGGTATTCCTACTTCAGTGGTCTATGGAGTACTTGGCTGCTTTTCATTCTTTTCTGCCACTAATAAACAGGATTCTCAATGTGTAGTCACAGTAGGACAGGTACTGACAACAACCAGTTCAGAGCAGAAAATACAAGAAGTATTTGCACTAGCAAAGTTAATTGCAGTTATGGTTTAGTGCTGTACCATGCCAAAATAGTGAACAACTTTACTCCTCATATTTTGCACTCATTCAGAGTATTTAAGAAGGAATATGCCAATTACATCATTTTTTTCAGATTATGATCTTGGGAGTTTATAATTCAAAATGTGACATTCTGCACATACAAACAAAAAGATTTACAGTATGTTCATCTTCCGAGACATAACCTATATAAGGCTTTGATATCACTGCCTGCTTGAATGTAACTCTTAACACCCTGCAGATACATCTGACCTCCAGTTAATTGACTGACAAATCATTAAATGTCTAGGGACAGGAAATTTCTTCTCTCATTTCCTATCACCTTCACCAGCAAAACATCTAATAGTCCCAGGGTTGCATTTTACAGGCAACTAAAAAGGCACCATTTTGAAATTTATGAGGAGTCTGGGAAGCTACCAAATGACATCTTTTTTTTTCTTTTCTTCTTCATGCCATGGGCATAAATTTGGTTCACAGCTTGTTCCTGCACTTAAGTAATTGTGTCTATCTAGGACAAATACATTGTCTACCTTCCTGCTTCAGAAATAAAGAACACCAAGAGCACTCATTCATTCTCTGGCTTAGGAGAGAAAAATGATCAGCTCAATTAAAACCAGAAGGAAAAGAAAGATGAAATGAAAACTCTTCACGTTTTATTTGCTACCCATTTTTCAAAATGCTGAAAAAAAATCCAGGGATGAGTTGTATACATATACATATATGAGATACATGTATGATGAACAAAAGTGAATATGCACAGTTAGCATTCTTATATATTTTACAGTTGCTATTCCTACTTCACATTTCCCAGAGAACAAACATTGATGCTCAAAAATAATTCCCCAAAATTCATTATGTCCTCAAAAAAATCTGATGAACGCAAAATTGGGAAGCTTACTTAAGTCTACAGAAAGAAAAACCTTTGCCAAGAGAGCCCTCTCCCTCCAGAGATTTCTTCCCATAATTCCCAAGCCATTCTGTGTGCAATTGTTCCAGGTGAAAGATGTACCGGTAGACATTCTTCTACCACTTTTAATCCTTTTCCACCCAACCTTCCAAATCGCAACAGTCCTTAGCCAGATTTTCTACTCATACAACACTCAGATTTTGCATGGATTATAAGGACTTGATTTCTTTACAATGTAATAAGTTTCAGAAAACCAAGCAGCAGATGACACTCTTCATGTTATTTCTAGCTAAGGGGAGTTCCTATGTGGCCTTTACTGGGGTGGAAGTGAAGTCTTCTTTTATCTATTGTCATCTGTTCTTTGCTGAATGCATCATCACAGTCTATCAAATTGTTTCCTTCATGGTGCAGAACAGAGGAGACGTCACCAGCTTTTCCACATGTATTCTGCTATTGCCATGTGCACAAAAGAGTTAAGGCTGGAGCAACCAAGGACCGTGGCAATGACCACCCACAGTATTGTTTCCTGTAGCTCTGGAAAGATCCATGTCTTTTGATGTAGAGACATGGCTGATGTAGATATCAAATCCTCTTTTTCTTTTTATTTCCTGTCTGTTGTTACCTTTCTCCCTATTTTTGCCTGCTTTTTGTTCAACCTGCCAGGAATCTTGTTTGAAGTTTACAGATGGGATGGGATTGAATGGGATGGGATGGGATGGGATGGGATGGGATGGGATAGGATAGAATGGAATGGAATGGAATGGAATGGAATGGAATAGAATAGAATAGAATAGAATAGAATAGAATAGAATAGAATAGAATAGAATAGAATAGAATAGAATAGAATAGAATAGAATAGAATAGAATAGAATTGTGGTTGGACACACAAGGAATTTGTCTCCAGTGCATAGGTTCTCAATGTACATACAAGTAATAGTGATAATCATGATCATGTTTACTAATGTTTAATCAATAACTATATGGGTATATGCAATCAAGATCCACTTTACACACTATTCTGACCAGTTAAATCTTGTGTATGGAACAATCAATCTGCTTCTTTGTCATATGTGCCCAGTCCTATGTGTATATTTGGAGAAATATACAAAGTTTATATAATGGTAAAGAAGAAAGAAGAAGAAGAAGGAAGGGGAAGGGGAAGGAGAAGGAGGTATTTCCATATTGTCAGCCCCACTAGTAGACCAGACCATAAAATCAACTCCAAAGGAAAGCTAAAATTACTTTTATTGACATTGACTATAATAGCAGAATCTTGCATGTCTGTGCTGTATGTCCTTCCTCTGTCTTATAGTTTAGAAAATTAGGAAAGTGTCTTTCTCAGCTGCTTCTAAATGTTATCAGGATTTTCTGAACTTAAACATGATTAAGCAACCGCTTTTGCATATCTCTGTCAAGGTCATCTTCTTTACTCTCTACACTAGTGAAGGACTTAAATTACAATTTGATACTCTTTATGGGAAAAGATTTGCCAAGTAAATAACTAAATGAAGATGAAGCTAATCAATATCTAGAATCAGATGTTAGCACTGTATACAGTTTCAATTACAGCAATATTAAACACAGACAAACATTAGGCTGAAAATGTCCAGAATTGTCTCTACATATTGATTTTCATTCACCAGAAAACTGATGCACGAGGCCTTGAGTACTAAAGGCTGTTCACAGCAAGGAAAGCAATGGAGCATTTTTAAAATAAATATTTTTAATAGTGGAATACAAATAACTACAACACTAACAGAAAAAAAATTCAGAAGCACAAAGACTTATATAATATCTGCTTAGTATCAATATAGTGGTAATTCAATCCTTAATCTTATAATTACATCTAGACCATTTGGAAGCATAGTGCTTCAGTGACTCATTTTTGAAACCTAAAGAGTTTTGGGGAAAAAAACAGTATAAATTTATATCCTGAATCTATTCCTTGGTATCAGGAGGGCAGATTTTCATTCATTCATTCATTCGGCTGCCCAGCTCTACAATGACTCTGGGCAATTTACCATTAAAAAAAAAAGAAAACATACATCGAAGAAAACAAATACAGGTGTATGAAAAATGAAATCAGAATCAAACATCAAAGAGATCCTAAGCCAAGGCCTGGGAAGAAGAGCCTTTGTGTGAAATGTATTGGCCCTCAAGCTCAGTAGAACTTCATAAAACTATAACTTCCATATTTCCGGAATATAGTTTAACATCACATTTACACACTGAACTATTTCTTTCTAAAATGGTATTACTATATGCTATGATCTAAAATGAAAACAAAGCTATGACCAAAAAAGCCAAATCACAGGAATTAAAAAAAAAACCCTCAAATTTCTTATAAGACCAGCAATTTCCAACCTTTTAAAAAACATTCTTGGGGAGCTCTGCAGGCATAAAAATAATAGTTTTTTATATGAAATTATTTCATTCTTTTTTTTTATTGAAAATTTTTTAAATTTTACAAAAAAAAGTTCCCTTCCCCGAACCCTCCCGACCCTCCCCTACCCTCCCCCAACCTTCCCAGAGCTGAATACACGCTTAGTTAAAATTTAAAAAAAAAAATCTTAAAACACATATATTCCATGAACATATCTGAATACATTAATTACACAAATTATAAAATAGTTGACAATAGTATATATAAAAAAACAAGAGAGAAAAAAAGAAACAGAAATCTTAAACTTTAAATATAAGTTATTCAAAAACTAAATAATATTTTTTTATATCCAACTTATATTGTATAAAATCTATCCATCTTTTCCATACCAAGAGATACTTCTCTTGCGATTGATCTTTCAAAAAAGCCGAAATCTTTGACATTTCCGCCAAATAAGAAACTTTAAGAAACCATTCTTGCAAAGTAGGCAAAGATTCCCTCTTCCAACATTGCCCTACCAACAACCTAGCTTCTGTAATTAAATTTAACATTAATATAATCTCTTTACTATCACAATCAGAAACAATACCTAACAAAAACAATTGTGGAGTAAATTTTATCCTTCTTCTAAAAATTCTTTGAATATTCCACCATATCTTAATCCAAAAAGCTTTTATATTTTTACATAACCACCAAATATGATAATAAGTAGCATCCAAACACCCACATTTCCAACATTTAGGCTGCAAGTCAGGATACATACAAGACATTTTTTGTGGATCAAGGTGCCATCTATTAAACATTTTATAAAAATTCTCCCTTAAATTTTGGGCTTGTGTAAATTTAACATTCCTCACCCAAATAATCTCCCAAGTATCTAATAAAACCGGTTCATCAAAATTTTGTGCCCATTTAACCATACATTCTTTCACTAATTCTGCTTCTGAATCCAAGAAATTATTTCATTCTTAAGTCATAAAGAGCATGCTTTACATTTCTTAAAATCTGGACTCACTGATTATCCAAAACAGGATATCCCAATTCTTCATTCCACAATTCAGTCATATAACTAAGACTAACTTTCATTCTGTTTTTTAATTCCTTGTAAAATTGAATTGTTGGTTTTAATCCAAGTGTTCCATCTCTTTAGGATCCTGGGGAGGCTGCTAAAGCAGTAATGAAAGACTGAACTAGAGAGCCAGTTTGCTGTAGTGGGTGAAGGTGCTAGACTAGAAAACAGGAGACTGTGAGTTCTAGTCCTATTTAGACATGAAAAATCTGTTGGGTGACTTTGGGCCCGTCGCTCTCTCTCAGCCCAAGCTACCTCACGAGATTGTTGTTGTGAAGAAAATAAGGAGGAAGTATTAAGTATGTTCACTGCCTTGAGTTGTATATTTAAAAAAGTGGAATAATCTAAAAAAAAAGAGGACAAGAATGCTTGTCATAGAGGGCAAGAGCACTGAAAAGGCACACTGTACTGATTTCATAGCTCAGTCAGTTCAGAGTCGTCCTGAAGGCTTCCATCTTAAACACTTCGTTATTAAGAAGTAAGCTCCAATGATCACAGTGAAATTTATACAGCCAAATAAACATGCATAAGGCTGTTGCTGTAAAGCTATCAAAATTAAACAAAATACCATTGTAATTCAAATCAATATTTGTCTAATATAGGAAGGAAGACAAACTACACCCCCTGAGGAGGAACTATACTGCTAAGTGTAAACAAAGCTATTAGAAGCACAATCTGCAGCAAACTGCCAAAATATGATTAATTATTGAAATTATCCTTAAAAAGAGCAATTATAACAATAAATTCTTCTGGAAATGGACCACTAAAGAATGATGAATATTATTCCTTACCCTTTTTATAACATACTAATGTTCATCCCAAAATGCCAGGTGATATTGGTCTAAGACATACCTCCACATCTAGTAGCTAACCTTGGATAATCTCAATATTTTATTATACTTTTTATTATATTATTTATTTATAGCCAACCTTTATTCTTTTTTTAATTACCCAAGTGGTGGACATACCCAATAGTCCTTCCTCCTGTTTTCCCTACCACAACAAGGTGAGCTGGGCTGAGGCAGAGTGTCACCCAAGAGCACCTAGCAATTTTTCATGCCTAAGCTGTGAAACTCACCCTCTCTTGGTTTCTAGCCTGGTGCCTTAACTATACCAAAAAGTTCAGGGTTAGGCTAGAAAGTTTGTTTTGTTTGTTTTTAAAAAATCAAACCAGAAGAAGGCAATAGTAAGCCTTTTCCAATATTCTTGCCAAGGTATATCCATATAATTATCACGAGCTAAATTCGAGTTGAAGGACTCTTCCAATTTTGTCTCAATGTGGCAGAAAGTCATGTTAATCATTTGCATTTGGCTACTTTTACACATGTACTGTATGTTTCTAAATCTCAGACCCAAACAATTTGGTGAGGTACTTTATGTAAACTATTTTCTAATTATGAGTTTAAACACAGAGTTTCTTTTTTATTCCTTGTTTTCCTGTCCATTCCTCCTACGTATCTCAGAATATTGGGGTTAGGACTCTTTCATAGCTCATGCCCTTAACAATGGCCTTTGCCATTTGTCTTATCTCTTGTTCTTTTGTTAGAAGCACAAAAAAGCAAGTTAGAAAGAGGTGTGGTTGATCAATGGCCTCTATCAACCTCTTTTGGTTTATTTATAATAGCTTAACCAATGTGCAAGTAAAACTTCCAAGAATAAGAGATGTCCAATTTTGTTGCCACTAATTATATTTATTAAAACTGTCTTGCTATTATTCATTTAATTTATTAAATTTAAATCCAAGTAAATATTTTTTAAAACTTTGCAGTCTTAAAATTCCTACAGTCTAGCTTTTAGCAGTATTTATTTAATATTGTAATTGAAAAGTTATTTTAAGAGGTAGCACATTTTCACATACAGCTAATCTGTCTCTCTCACACTTTCTGACTCTCCTCCATTCTCTCTTTCTTGTGCGGTTCTCTCCTACTAATCTGCAGAAGAAGAGGAAAACTCTAGCCTTGCACTAATTTTCAACCTGCTTACAGAAAATGAGGGAAGCTGTTTTGTTTCTCCCAGTAAACCAACACGATATTGTTGGTCTTTTCTTGCCACAGTTATGTTTCCCCAAGCCAGGTGGCCATCAAAACAAGTGTCTCCCTGCTTTCCTATTAACTTACCAGCTTGTCTTTTCTGCAGCTGGCAGCCTATGCATGTACAAGCTACCTGTCTAAAAATTAAATCACTCCACCCAGACTTTCTCCTTGCACTCCATTCTGCAAGCAAATATCTATTTTATACTGTATTATATTCCAGGCAGTGAAACATGCATCTTACAGCAACTAGTTGAGCTGATGTGATTACTGTACTCTGAATCTATCAGCAGTTCATTGTCAAGATGATGCTATGAGGGACAAGAATACTGGCAGTTTGGCTGGAATAAAAAAAATGTTTCAAACAGATGCTTAAATGGACATCAGATGGCATGTTTACAATCCAGCAAAATTCAGCTTTCCAGATCATAGAAGCATATGCGGTTAAAAGATGCAATTTCACATCTGGGTTTACTGCTGTCTTGTAGAGCCATGCATGTTTCAAAAATGATACCTCATAATATGTTTTTTTTTCTGTGCAAGTCTGAACAAGGCTGCAAATATCAATTCATTAAAGTTACTACAACTCTTGCGTGAAAATCTAGAGGGAAAAGTGAGGCGGGGGAGGTTATTTTAAAAAATAATAAGGAAGGGCTGTGATTGTGTTTGCACAAGCTCCAAAGCATTTATTCTAAATTATTTTCAAAGCATGCCCAGCTTTATTATTTAGCCTATTTCTAGTAAATTCTCTGCTCTGTATCTTGTAAATCCTCTAGTGTGAACCTTTGAATTGCCTCTATTATTGGGCAAGGTAGGAGCCCTGAATTTTATATAACTCTTGTGTAAATCTTTGAATTGCCTTTACAGACCCAGGTTTAGTGGGGTGATTCATACTGAGCGAACCTTATGCATATGAGTGAATCTGGATTTTCTGTTTCTTTCTTGAACTAATAGGGAAGGAACGTGTAGGAGAAGGAGAGCAGAACCTGGGGCTGAAGTTAAAAGAGGGCTCAGCCCACTACCATGCTATGGTCCGTTTGGAACAGGGCCACGCAAGCGGCAGTTAAGCATGTGCACAGCTCCACTTGCATAAGTAGTGGATGCTCATGCTCTCAAACAAAGCTCCATTTATGTGACAGTGGGCACGTGCAAAACTGCACGCCTGTCACTCACACGGAACCATCTCCTCTTCTCCTCTCCCACCAGTCTGCCAAGTTGGAAGGGTTGGGGACCGCTGGTCTAGAATACCACACAGGCTGAGGAATTCTGGGAGTTGAAGTCCCTACATCTTCAAATTGCCAAGTTTGAGAATCACTGCTGTACACAATGCATGACAACATAGTAATATAATAATTAGGAAAAAGCTGACATGCTTATCTTCAGTCAACATGCCAAACACTTGAATTTCTGCCAGAAACTCTTGTTTTGATTCTACCACACCATTCTTACATACCTTTCTTTGGTGTTTTAATTACAGTCAATAATACTGCTTCTTCAATAACAACAGCAACAAAGGAGGAGGAACATATGGCATTCCAAACGTTAGGTGAAATTAAATATAACAATAAAATGTGTTGGTACAGATATGATTGAAAAGGTAGTAACTGGGACGATTGCTTGCAAAAACAGAATTGGGAAACAGAAGTATGAATGCTCACAGGAATCCTTCCCTAACCAAGGTTGATTCAAAATGGCTTTAAATACAACAGAGCTTAAGTTCTTCTCAAAAGCAACCTGATGATGATGAGAAGTAACAGCAGATTTTGGAATTAAAAAAAAAAAAACGTTCTTTGCTCAATGTAACATTCAGGCTTGTTCCTTTTCTCAAAACTATTTTACCCATAAATCCTTTTCACAGGCACTTCACTACACAATGGAAACAAAAAAGACAACATTAAATATATTTCCATCTTCAGAACTCAAAACCCACGCAATTAGATTTCCCATCATTCAGCCTTTCTAATCTGCTGTGCTGACAGATTGCTCTGCCATAAATCCCATTATTATTTTATCCCACTGACCAAAATCTACATCCAGCAAACATTTATCAAATCCTTTACTACAAAAATGCAAGACAACACAAAGGTGCTCTCTTTTGTATGTTAGACTGCTTTTGTCTTACATTAACTCTGGAAATAACAATTGCTGATAATGGGTAACCGGACGGTAGATTTTAAGCGGAAACAAGATCTGAACATTCATGCTGACATTCTGGCTAGATAAAACGTATTCCTCTTTCATAACCTCTTTTAAACAGTCTTAAAATCAACTGCTATTGTTCAAACATCCAATATGTCCAGTATTAGAATATGTTGCTTTATTCTGTATTAGTAAATTAAAGTGTCCTTCTCCTTTAATTGTAATCTTCTGAAAGTGGATTTTAAAATGAAAGGCTATAAGAATGATATGGAAAAAGATGCTACACAGGGCCTACAAAAGAAACTGGCTCATGACTTAGCAAAAGAAAAGAAATATTTAAAAAGGATCCTTCTCCTTCATCATAACAATTATAAACAGTTTTAACAACTAATCACCTTCTCTTAAAATACCCCCCCAAAAAATCCCTTCCTCGCATATCTCTAAACAGATCCTTATAACCCCATCATTTCAATCCTGATGCCAGCAAAAGCAAAAATTAAGAATTACAGAAATAACATCATACATGTAGTACTTGACTTATGACCAGAATTAGAGCTATAAGTTGGGATGATCATAAAGAGAGTCACCCTATGACCGTTTTATCATAGTTGTTAAACAAATCACAATGTTCTTAAGTGAAGCGTGTGGTTGTTAAGTGAATCCAGCTTCCCCAATTGTCATTTTTTTCTCAGAACCTGGCTGGGAAGCCTGCAGGATGCTGCAACCAGTCATAAGTGTGAGTCAGCTGACAAGCGCCCAAATTGCAATCATGTGACCACAGGGTCACATGGTTATAAGTTCAAAGACAGGTCATAAATCGCTTTTTCAGAGGTTGTTGTAACTTTGAGCCCTCATTAAATGAACAATAAGTCAAGGACTACCTGTGTCTATTTTAACTTTTAAATAAAATAAACCAATTTTACATTCCTTCTTTTTTTACTTTTAACAAACTTAATTTTTAATCACTTCAAATAAATCCTGAAGTCTCTTTTCAATTAACTTTTTCTTTGTCCTTTCTCACAACATCCTTCAAAATTTAAGATCTTTTTTTGTAAATTCAATATAGGAAAATCATGGAAGTCGTTCTTTTGGTTTATCACTTCTACATTGCTTTCAGTTATTATGATATCTTCTTGTTTCATTTGCATATCCAATGTAGCATCTTTTTCCATAACATATCTTCAAGGACAGCTCCATGAAGAGTGTACTGTAGTAATCCAAGGAGGAGGTGACCAAAGCATGAGTGACCGTGAGCAAGACCTCCCAGTCCAGGAAGGGGTGTAATTGGTGCACTAGATGAATCTGTGCAAAAGCCCCCTACCCATGGCTGCCACCTGCTCCTTGAATAGGAGCCATAAGTCCAGGAGGACCCTCACATTGCATACCAGTTCAGTCCAAGGGAGAGTCAAACATGAAATATCATCTGGACCTGAATGGCCAAAAACCCATAGCCACTCTGTCTTGTCAGTCAAAGCCAGTTTCTCCCCATCCCTAACCCTTACCACTTAAGGCACTCACCTGTCTGGCTAGGAATAGAGATTTATAATTGGGTATCCTCAAATATGCCCAGTGTTAACAGTATTTTGTTCCATTCTGTGTTAATAAGTCAAATGTAAGTGTTTCCTTTGATTGTAATCGTTTGTTATCTCTGGCTTCCTCTGATGTCCAGTGTCCAAATTTCTGTTTGTTTGTTTGTTTGTTTTCAATTTCTATAGCCTCCCAACTCAGTCAAATGACTCTTATCATGTTTTATTTCATGAATTCCAAACAACCAAGTTTTCCCACAGAAAGGATTCTCACAATCAATTTCAAAATCTTATTTCAAATCTATCTGGACCCCCTAATCCATTTATAACTTTTCAAAATCAACATTCTAATCACTCTTTTGCCACTTATTCCACACACAAAAAATGTCCTTAAACTTCTTTCTTTCTTTTTTTTTTTTTCAAAACAATTTTTATTAGTTTTCCATTTTACACCAACACAGCTTAAGAACCCACGTGGAAACATGGTGATCCATTAAAAAAAAAAAAAAAAACAAGCAGTATTTCTTAAAAATTTCCCTCTCTATCTATATAAAATATTATAATTGCATTAATACACTTTCAAATAAATTCATTCATTACTATATCTAACCATCAACTGCATTAATCAATAAAAAAATAATCTATAAAAACCTATATTTCTTCACACATTTAAACTTAAGCTTAATAAACTCCATTTATTTAAAAACATTATAATTAAGTCAATATCTTTCTAAAACCAATTCATTCGCTAATATAACATTTCATCCAAAATATATAATTAAAAATAAACTAATATTCTCTATCTATTTATATTATTATAGGCTCATTAAAACATTTCTAAAACAAATTTTCATTAAATATATCACTCTATATAAATTTCATTAATCAATAAAAACTTCTTTCTTTAGAACTTCTTTCACTAAGGGTTAAAGTCAACTCACCCAGCGCACATTATCAGACTTGTCAATTGGAAGGATCTCAATAATTGAAAAGCAGTTAAACGGCAATTTTGAAAAATTGGCATGGGGAAGGATTTTGAAATAATCTCAGTATTTAAGCATCATACTATGGGATCAACCTGGAATCAGTGATCAGTGAGTTTCTTCACTTGATGTAATCAGGAGAGATTAAACAACTAAGAGTCATGGATGAAATAGTAGCCATTACGTGACATAGTTTGATGCTGGAAATAATATAACTATTTGCTGACATTAACTAGGACTATTGAGGTCTGGAAAGGAACACACTGAAAAACTACACCTTGGAGAAATAATGTTATTATAGTTCCATACATGTAAAGGCAACAATTTTCCTACACCCTAAAATTAGCATTACTTCAAGATAAATAATCTTGCCCTAATAATGTCCTCTCTATAAAGTCAAAGAGGGAATAAAGACACTCAGCTTATCACTGAGTCTCTATTATCTAATGTCACATGGTATTCTTGCCCAATCACCTGCAGATCAGAGCCTCTGGTCACATACGTCTCCAAAAATCAATGCTAGCTCCTCACCTACTGCAGGATCCAAAACACAGAAGGGCAGATTTCTTAATGGGTGACTTTCCTCTCCTGACACAATCGAGTTTTAATGTGCACAGGTTTGCCCAACAGACAACTAAGTTGAGGTTGAAAGTCATCTAGTAAATCAACTTTCCTCCCTCCCTTATCTAGTCTAATGAAAAGAAAACTAAGAGTGACATGATAGCAGTATTCCAGTATTTGAGGGGCTGCCACAAAGAAGAGGGGGTCAACTTATTTTCCTCAGCACCAGAAGACAAGAAACAATGGATGGAAAATATTCAAGGAGAGAAGCAAGCAACAGCTAAGGAGAAACTTCCTAAGAGTGAAAAAATTAACCAGTGTAATAGCTTGTCTTCAGAAGCTGTGGATGCTCCATCACTGGAGGCTTTTAAGAAGAGATTGGACAACCATTTGTTTGGAATAGCATAGGGTCTCCTGCTTGGGCAGGAGTAGAAGACCTCCAAGGACCCTTCCAACTCTGTTATTCTGTTAAACTGAGTGTTTTATTAGTAGCAACCAAAGTCACCAATGATTTGACCACCAGGTTTCAGGATCAAAGCTACAGAGATGGAAGTGGGAAACAACATAAAATTACTGAATCCCCTTTTTGGGTCATCATAATGTATGGACTCCTAAGCATTGATATTATGCTGATATTTTATTTTAAAAAGAACATTTATTTTATTTATATTTATTTAGAAACTGTCCATCTCCCCATAGAGTGAAATATGTTGCACACCAAGACATATTTTGTTGTCCTTATCTTTGAACACAATAAGGAATCCAAGGAATAAAGTGCTAATTTAGAGAGTCCAAGTTCCATCACTGATTACTATTATATTGCATCCCTTATTCTGCCATATGTGACTTTCTGCATTCCAATGAAATCATTTAAGTGTGAATGAATAAGAGCTGTCAGCAAGAGCTCAGTAAAGAAGTAGGAGGGAAGAAAAAGCCAAGGATCAAATCAGTGTAATGAAAAAACGGAGTTGCTATTTTCATGCAAGGGTTGAATTAGCCCTATAGCTACAGTACTATTTCTAAGAATAAGGCAGGATTGTCAAATAATGCTTGTTATGCCTGTGTATATGTTTTGGCTATATATAGAAACACACATTCTTAGAGAACATTTTATGCTGTTTCTATCAGTATTATTTTATACTCCCTTATTTCCAATGTAAAATCACATTCTGTCAAGCAGCATGGTGCAGTGGTTACAAAGTTCACTGGATAACTTCTCACAACTTATTGCAAAGAAAACACTGGGAGGTAAGACACTATTCATAAGTTCCATGGAAGAGATGTTTTGATATAAATATAATAAGTAACAGCATATTTTGTTCTTCATTTCATGTATGATTGTTCCCAGAGGAAGAGCTACAGAAAATATTATATTGTAAGATTTTTTCTCACTCTTCTATGCTGCTAAATGAAATTATCTACAATATACACCTAAGGCTTTGTTATTGGGAATAACAATGGAGACTTTCTTGTCACAGAACAGAAAATAAGTAATACAACTTCTTAAGAGGTATTCTTCAATATGTCTTCTTTACCTTTTCAATACACCAATCTTTGTGGTCTCCTACAGTTCTAAGATTTCTACTACATTACTGTACTTTAAATGTATTAATCTGACTCTACTTTGATTTGACACAAAAAGTGAATTAATTCTTCACCAAACATTTCCACTATGTAAAAAGGTTGTCTCAAGGAAATGAACAAAAATCTATTAAAGATAATTGTTGCTCTGTATTCAATACTCTGAGCACAATAATTATTCTTTTGCTGAAAGATCTCTTCCATTCATTAAAGCTAGAGACAAATCTCAGCTTCTAATATTTCCAATGTTTTTTGCTAGGTCAAAAAATTACCCCCCATCAACCCAAATATCTAATATATAAATGTGCTGGCAATGAAGACCCATATCAGATAGCAAATTATTTAATTCTGCTTGCTCTATCGGTTCTATTAGTTCTACTAACATTTAGTAACCTAAATTTTGAAGTTGTCTTGTACACTGGAATACAAGACCAAAACACTTTTCCCCTAGAATTGTCTAAAAACTGCAAAAAAAAGACTTGCAAAATGGATCACTACATACTGTATGTCCTGATAAAACAGTTTAGTTCACATTGGGGTAGCTGTCCATAGTACAACATTCCTTATACAATGATCTGCATGGGAGAATTGTTAGAAGAAAGTGTTTTTACCAAATTACATCAAACTGAAGTAGTATCTTCTACTAGGCAATCAGGGATGCAGAAATTATCAAATTACGGTCATGAAATGCAACAAATGATAGTTTTCTACTACACGATGGGCCATTTTCATCACTCTGACTTCTAGAATCAATCTTCTATCTATTAAATACCTATTAGCAAAATTCTACACATGCTGTATTCAATTTATTCTCAACCCCCCAAACAGAAGAACGAAAGTTTCTAAAAGGAGTGCAGTTGCATAAATATGGTGTAAGGCAGCCCAACAATGGGAATATTAAGATGCTAAAGACCCTACAAATTATAGCCTTCTGCTGGCTCTGCCCCAAATTACTCATGGAGAATACATGTAAGGCTTTCCTTAATTATGATTGGAATCCCAAAATGATTGAGTAGCTTCAGACAGCTGTACAATTAATCTAACAACAACCTTTTATCATTTGCTTTGCAGACCAAATAATTATAGGAGACTATGCAGTCAATATCATATAATACAATATAGGTAGGTCAATGTTGTTTCCTTTCATTTTGAAGGTGATATATCTTCTCCAAATGTGATTAACAAATGTGTACACTTTCCTTTTTTCATTTAAATCCTTCCATACCCTCTCCCCACTTAGAGAAGATAAAGATTCAAACAATTCCATGGCGATAGACTTCAGAGTTTAGACATAATGTGTTGAGTATAGTGGAAGATATTAAGGATACTGCCATTCAGCATCATCTTTCTGCATTATTTTCTTTTATAGCAGCATATCCTAATTTGTTCTTCACTGTCCAATGTGGATATAATTATTATTTAAAGAAATTACCATGAAGGTACTTTGAAAGATCCATTAAAACATCTCTAAATATAAGTTGTAAACTAACAAAAGAACATGATTGTTTGGTGGGGGAGAGAGAATACTTCAATTTACATTCTTATATATTGTTATAAAATAATGCAAAGAGAATATGCCATGTATTTATGCTCAAATTACACCGAAACAACCAAGGGAACAACTGATTAGATCAAAGAAACAAATCTCAAGTCTGCAGCTTCTCCTGCTGGAACAACTGTATTTCATAAAGATAGATAACACCCCATTAAGCTGCAATTAGACTCTAGTAGGGGCAGTCAACAATCCATTTAGCAAATAAACTATTAAAATGCTTTACACTGTAGTTTATAAATGACATTCATACAAATAGTTTTGAACATCGGATTTTAAAAGAGGAGAAGAATCCACATTCTTGTCCAGAATCATCATTATCAATTTCCACTTGTGCAAAACTTTAAACTTCCATATCTTATTGCTGCTCTTAGGTCTTCTGATGTTTTCCTACATTTTCCAAGAAAGTGCCCCAAGGAACTCTTGAGAGTAACCCATCTGAAATCCAAATCCAGTGGCTAAACTTTGGGCTTTTGCCATTGCAAACAGCAGCAGATGTTATTAAATCAGTGGTTCTCAACCTGTGGGTCGGGACCCCATTTGGG
The DNA here is from genome assembly GCF_016545835.1 of Crotalus tigris. Lineage (NCBI taxonomy): Eukaryota > Metazoa > Chordata > Lepidosauria > Squamata > Viperidae > Crotalus > Crotalus tigris. Next base: position 5,325,017 of record NW_024100214.1, read on the forward strand.
GTCGAACGACCATTTCACGGGGGTCACCAAACAACGCCGTCTGCCATTTTTCCCCCTTTTCCTTAGTTGTGCTACTCCCTTTTATTCTATTGGCTTTTGGAAGCCAATAGAATAGACTCTCTTGAATAGAGTCTAATTCTTTTGGCTTTCAAAAGCCAATAGGAATTGTCCAGGCTATCTCTGCCCTGCTGAGCCTGCCAAAAGTCCTATTCTGAAAACGGTGCTGCACCAGTTGAGTAGTCCTCGACTTTCGACCGGTTGAGTAGTCCTCAACTTATGACCGGTTGGGGGTCGCGGCATTAAAAAGGTTGAGAACCACTGTACTAAATAATCTGAAACAAGCCTTCAGATGTTTGGGTGATAATTTTAGATCAATACATACTTAGACCAATTTAGACTTAAAAGTATTCCCATTACATGTTTTAATATATCATTCACGTTAAACAGAGCTTCCCATAGTACACAGAGTTAATAGAGGAAAGAAAGGAGGAGACACAGTGGACACCATGGGAAGGAACTTCCCCAGAATTGCATACCAAGATCAAAGAGGGTTTTGATGTGAAGAAGCCGAGGAACAGAGAAGCTGGCTGGCCACTAGAGATCTTACAATGGTTAAAATGAACTACTCAGCTCTAGTAACTCTTGAACTTGGATTGTGTACTATCGATTTCTATCCAGAGTAACATTGGCCCATCAGACACAAATAGACTGAGCAATTGACATCAAATATTTATTATTTAATAATAAATAAATAAGGATTTATGAGATGCTGAGAGAAGTCAGGAGAAGATTCACCAAAGCATTCAGCAGCACAACAACCATGGGAAGAAGAGTGCTGAGGAGAAGAGTTGTGAGACAAGAGCTGTAGGACAACTTAGGATAAGCCTGAATTTTGAACATGTGAGAGTATGGTAGCAAATAAGAACAAATGTTTGCCTATCGAAGCTGGTAACCTATCACCTCTTCCACTTGAGAGTGGAAAATAGTGTCAATTAATTAACTAAGCCCTTTTCTTAGATCTAGGGTGGTAAGAAGGAATAAATATAGTAGAGGAAGTAGGACTTAGGGGAGGTGCATATATATTAGGAACATCCATATATTAAGTACACAATATCTTGTGTTAATATTTGCTTCCTTAGAATAAATGCAAGCCTGGAGGAGGAAAAAAGTGCTCATTTGGTTCTATTACTTTACATTGTCTCAGGCTATAGTCAAGAAGTGGAAAAATGCCCACTAAAAATGCAAACAGTGTTGAAGCTGGTAAAAAATGAAACAGCTGACATACTCTGATAAGGCTTGGCTTATATCCGACTGCTTATTTCTGTCTTTGTTTCTGAACAAAATAGGATGAAAAAAATGGAAATTGTGTGATCTTGCACTCTCCCCATCAAACCTTGAACTCATATCTCTGTATTCTCAAATGACAGCAAAGCAAATAGTTCTCCAGTTATCTACACAGAAATTAGACTTAGATCTTGTTTTATAACCTTCCCGTTACATTTGATCCAAGAATAGGTAAACACAGAAATTTGATAGTAACTGAAAGCATAACTCAGGTATCTATGTGGATAACCCACTTATTCTAGTTCAGTATATTTCAACCGCCAACTGCTGAGCTCACCGTACACCCTTTGTTACAGAAGGATACTTGCTCCTCTACAAACTAACATGCCAAGTCTGGGTGTCACAATTCAAAGTAGCATAATCTATCAAAAGGAACTTATAAAGCTGCAGAGTTATTCTTCCATAGACTTCTTTACATTACATATGGCATTTCAATTCAAGCTATGAATAATGGATGCAGAATGCCGCATGGCAAGGAATTTTCACTGTTTCTGATCTATCTTACTATGCACCAAATAACCTTTATGCAATACTTTCCACTAATATGTCTGCTAAATGCCGATAATAAGTCAAGTACATTCCAATGTATAAGGTTTCCTGCAACAGAATGTGAAGTGTCTACTTACTCAGTTATGAAAGAGCACTCTAGTTGCCATCCTTATATACTCTGGGGAAACCAGGTATCACCTTGGGGATTTATGAATTAAAAACACTGGGGGGGGGGGAATCAAGGAGAAATACTATTATATCATTTGGGAATCTTTTGACTAGTGTCTGAAGCTCTTGATAGGCAGTTATCATGCCACATATCATGTGTGTGCGTTTGGCAACAATACCAGCTACTGTCAATAAAACGGCTTTATGGTGAAGGATGAAGCCTATAATAGAAAAATTCATTCTCTGTGTTTCCTTTGTAATCAAGACTAGTAGGGGAAAATAATAGCAAAGCTAAAAATCAGTAAATCTGGATAGAAGGTGGCATCTGAACCAACTAAAATGCTACTTACTTCCAACCCAAGTCAAGAACAGAAATTCCTGTTAGTCCACTAGGCAATTAAAACAGGAGTGAGTATTGTAGTTATTAGTAAATGGCTAATACCAACATATAAATGGACAAGTGCATTATTAACCTTCAAGGGGCATACGGACAGTATAATTTTATGCACTGATTCCCCTTCACACTCAGCTTTCTCCAAACAATGATTGACACCTTCTGTCCCATGCTTAGTTCAGTACTATAAGCACATGGTACAGAATTTTTCCTTCCTATAGCTAACCGGTTTTTGCACCAGGTGTTGCTCATCCACTTCTTACCTCATTTTCATGTCTGCTTTGGGCTTAAAGTTATGAAGGAGAATTTCCTCTACCAATTTGCTTTAATTAGGTTGTCATTTCCTATTCTATTACCATTACTCCTAGCACTATACCTTGGGGAAGGCTAGCTGCATTATTCCTTTCCCGAAGTGTCAAGAACTCAACAAACTACAAAGCTTATATTGCTTGCATGATGGTTACAGGTAGTCCTCCTTGAATGACCACTCATTCAGCAACCATTTAAAGTTATGATAGCACTGTATGAGTGGTACTTAAAACTGGTCCTCATAGTTGTGTCCGTTGCAGCATCCCCAAGATTACAGTATGTGATTGTGATCTAGGCACTTGGCGGCTGGATCACCTTTATGACATTGCAGAATACTGCAGCCAGATGATTACCAGCGACCTTCACAGTCAGCTTCTGACAAGCAATGTCAATAGGGAATCTGACATTGTGCTTAACAATGCCACAGGATTCACTTAACAATGGCAATCAGAAGTGCTGCAACTGTCATCACTAAGCACCTAAGCATCACCTAGCAACAGAAACTTCATTCCTAATTACAGGTAGTCCCTGACTTACAAGTGGTCATTTAGTGACCATTCAAACTTGCAACAGCCTTAGAAATAGTGTTTTACAACTCTTAAAGCACTTCTAGCCATCATCAAACATTGTGCAGGACACCCACCATCATGTTACTACACTTCAATTGCTTGGCAACTGGCTTACATTTACAACCAGCTGCCAAGCACCCTGTGATTATTGCATTGCCATTTGCAATCTTCTTTTCTAGCTTTCCCAGAAAGACAATGGGGGAGCCATCAGGGAAGGATGCAAGCAAAGGGGATATGAAATCCTTTAATGGGCTGAAATCTTCAGGAAGTATTTCCCAAGAAGGAATCCATGAAGGATTTCCCTTCTATGCACAGGGACCCTGAAGATTTCCTGAAAACTATTTCCTGACGTTTGTTCAGATGTTCCCTGAAAATCCTGAACATTTTAGCTGTTTCTACAGCCCTATGAAAGATTTTCTCTCTGAAATGGGAAAAAATATGGGAAATAAACATAAAATTGACTATGTCAGCGGCATCCAAGGAAAACCAGTTGAAGATGTTTTACAGATGGCATCTTCCACCAGCAAAGCTTGCCAAGATGTTCCAGAACAATTCGCCAACATGTTGGAAATGTAAAAAAGTACATGGAACATATTATCATTTATGGTGGACATGCCCAGTTGCGAAAAAATACTGGACTACAATAAGAAGATGGATTGAAGAAATAATAGACCAACCCGTAGACTGGAAACCAGAGATCTTTTAAACAGAAAATATAGTAAAGAAATACGGTACTTAATTTTACATATAACTACAGCACCAAGAATAGCATATGCACAGTTCTGGAAAAATGAGAATATACCATCAGAGGAAGAAGTGATAAGAAAAATCCTGGACTGTGCTGAGATGGACAAATTAACAAAAGAGATAAAAGAAAAGGAAGACACAGAGTACTATCTAATATGGAACAAGTGATATGACTGGTTGGAGACTAGAAATAATAGAGGAGAATAAATGTGGAAAAGTCAAAAGTGGAAAATGTGTGTATAATAATGTATAGTAATAATAATATGTATGAAGGAAGAAAAATGCAAATAAGAAACAACGGGGCAATAAGGACAAATATTCTAAAGAAGAATAAGGGGGGGAAATGTAAATAATAGAAGATTACCGTTACAAAATCGCTGTTAAAAGGGGGGGGGATACTGTGTGTGTATGTGTGTTATGTTTTGTTTTGTTGTTTTTTAAAAAAAATAAAACAGAAAAAAAAGAAAGATTTTTTCTCTACGCAGAGAGCTGAAATTCTTCGGCAGGCTGCAACAACATTTGAAAGCAAAAAGGGTTGCTGGAAGGACTTCGGCTGCATGTAGAGCTTAAATCCTTCAATAGACAGCTCTTTTGTTTTGTCTGCTTAAGAACTTAGGAGATCACTTAATAACCACAACTGAGAGTATCAGGACTGCAGTTGTTGAGTGAAGCAGTCACATGGGTGTTTCACCAATGACTGAGATTTTGGTCCCAATTGTGGTCATATCCAATTGTGTAATATCCAATTATATGATTGTACTTCTTCCAAGGCATCAGAGAAGCCGAATGTGGAGTAATCAAATCCAAGATGCTGCATTTCTCAAAACAAGGTCTGTGACGAGGAAACCTTGGTTTTGTTATAACATCTCCCCCAGTGAGCCTTCAATTTCTACATTCAGTTGAGACTCCTCAGCTTTGGTATTAAACAAGCCTTCCCAATGAAACAGCCAGTAATGTAAAGTCACATGCAAGGTTGTTGATTTCAACAATGCATGCTATTGGAGCTCCTCTTAGCTGGATAATGTGAGCTTTTTAGCACCGATAAGGGTGTATATTTCTGTTAAGGAAATGTTTGCTGCTTCCTAATTCTCCACTATAATAAAGTCACTAGGGATGCTATCTTCTCCCACAAAAATAGTTGGTACCAAACTGCATATGCTTGGTGGTTTGCAAATCAAATGCCACAGCAGTCATCAAATATCTGCAGGCCATGGAATCGAGTTTGAGACCTTCCTTGTCAACTGGGTTGAATTTATTCATGATCAAGGACTTCCTTGTGATGCCTCCATTTAAAAAAGATTTAGATAGAAGTTGCAGATCTTTTAAAGGCTTTCTGAGTACCATGATGTAGGTAGTCAAGATACCAGACACTCCCAAGCCTCTTTTGAAGTCTTTGGTAATAGTGGAGAACTGGCAATGCTATAGGATCTCAACTGTCATAGTAGATGACCTGGAAGACTTGTTACTCAGCCACTGGTCACAACTACTGGATACCAAGAACCCATGCATCTGCTATGGATAGCAGCTCCCTTGCATAAAGTTTAACATTTCCCAACAGGAAAAAAAAAAGGTAGCCTCCCAAAGATGAGTCTGAAGAAGACAGAAATGACGAATCAGATTGCAATGAGTTGTTGGAAGTATCCTTGTTATGTAAATGAGAAGCTCGTCTGAGAAAGGGTATTGGAAGAATTCAATGGAAGAAGAATAAACTTAGTAAATCAGATTCTGGTGAATTCTTTGTGGAGGTTAAAATGGTAAGAACCAACATTGCAAAGAGTGTGGATATAGTATACTGTATTGTGCACTTTTGCTCTAGCCTTAACCTTCTGCATCTCTATAACAAGACCTTGGTCCCAGGAGGGGAATCCTGAATCACAAAAATAATAATCAGCGCTATAGCTTGGATGAATGAAAATGAACATATCCAGAGAACTTGGACCACACTGAATACTAAGAGCCCGGGAACCAGAACAATTCACCAGTGTGTCTCATTGAAGCCAAATGCTTCTTCTCTTCTCTTCCAATAACATAGTGTAAACTATTTCTCTTGTAAAAGAACGAACAGAAGAGATTGAATTCAAGACCAGTTTTCTAGAGAGAACAGAAGTGGTGATGGTGGTAGAATAAATGTGTTAGCTACAACAGATGAGCTGACAGTTTGAATGGTTGTTGTTTGTATTAGCTGGAGAAAAAAATACTTCCACAAAAGTATTCTGCCTAAAGCAGAATCTGGAACATAGATAGCAAGTTAAGTTTCCTAAGTTACTAAATTTTTGGTAATTTATTTTAGTATTTATTATGAAATTTATATGCTACCCAACTCACCAAGAGGCGAATCTAGGCAGCTTACAATTAGTAAATACTGTAATAAATAAAAAGTAATATTGGAATACTGTAATAAATACAGTATTAGTAAATACTGTAATAAATAAAAAGTAATATTGAAAGTTTCTGATAACAGAACTTTCTGCAAGGCATACCAAACTGAGGAAACGTTGATCACTTGGGAGCAATTTAATAACACAACCAAAGTATTTGCAGAATAGGCTCCTGTAGTCATAAGTTCAGGCAGAAAATGCTTCAAGAATCACATTAACTCTGTAAATGGAAATATATTCTTAACTGCAACTGAAGTTTCTTGCATCTGTTTAGGAATATAGAGCTAAATGAGAGCTTATTAGCCATGCCTAATAGAAAGCCTTAACATCAGTGGCATATGTAAAATTTAAATTGGCTTATTACCATGAAGTAATATGGTATTTTTCTGGTTTCATGCTAAGGCAGTACATCAGTTTTACAGATCCAAATTAGGTATTAATCTCTGTATTCAAGAGTAAAAATCCACAACAAGTATTTTCTTGCATTCACAATACAATGCTTGTTTGAAGGTCCTTGGTGCTCTCCGAGCTTGCTTGTTTTCTTGCAGACATTTCATTACCCAAACTAGGTGATATTATCAGTCTAGTCCAGTGGTTCTCAACCTGTGGGTCGGGACCCCATTTGGGGTCGAACGACCATGTCACGGGGGTCGCCAAACAACGCAGTAAGCCATTTTTTTCCCCTTTTCCTTAGCTGTGCTACTCCCTTTTATTCTATTCGCTTTTGAAAGCCAATAGAATACACTCTCTTGAATAGAGTCTAATTCTATTGGCTTTCAAAAGCCAATAGGAATTGTCCAGGCTGTCTCTGCCCTGCTGAGCCCGCCAAAAGCCCCATTCTGCAAACAGTGCTGCACCAGTTGAGTAGTCCTTGACTTACGACCGGTTGAGTAGTCCTCAATTTACGACCGGTTGGGGATCACAGCATTAAAAAGGTTGAGAACCACTGGTCTAGTCTATGTTACCTAGTTTGAGTAAGGAAACGTCTAAAAGAAGACAAGCAAGCTCGGAGAGTATCAAGGACTCTTCATATCAACTCTAAGCTACAAATATTCTCTTTTATTAATATTGCTAGTTTGCTGAATAAAGCAAGGCCAAGTAAGTTTTTCTGTGACATATCAAAAAAAGCAGAGATAACAGATTTCCAGTTCTAAGAGACAACATGCTATATTGATGATGTTTCCATCTATAAACAAGTTTCAGATATATGTCATATTTTTGCCCACATCATTTCCCCCACTGTATCATTATTTTTATTCAACTCTCTCTCTCTCTTATTTTATAATTATTTCATGAGAACCGGGATTCACCTTTGTTCCTAAGTAACTCTATAAAGCTGCCATTCTAGCTGGAGAATGCAGTATAAACTTCATAAAAAGTTGATAGATCACCCATAAATCAAAATCTTGTTAATAGTGGGGGACGTTTATACTATATTATGTGAGGTATAATACCTTCTGAGTGACCACAACAAGAATAAAATAAATTTCTCACATATTTTCAGATAAATTCTATTTGTTTTATTCAGTCAAAACTAAAACAATTAACTTCAGTAAGCAATGATAATAGCAATTTCTAAATAATCGAGTTATTGGTAGTTTAAATCCAATCAAAAACCCATGACTCTGATCCAAGGCAACTGAATAATATTATATATCTGTGCTGGGGAAAAAAACTGCAACTAGCTTCAGGCATTTGATTCAAGTTTACACACAACTGATTTTGATTCAACAAAGAACGCTATGTCATTGATCAATATTATCCCTGAGCATTTCTGAATTCTTAGCGGGTTTAGGTTATGGAGAAACTAGAAAATGATAAATAATATTTTCCAAAAAAGCTTAAATGAGATGCTTTTGAAAACTGGGAACCCTTAATTTGTAGCAGGGTTTTAAAGTGCATTACTAAGTGGTGGGGCAAGTGATGAGAGCTCACCATGCCACACAGTGCTAGGGCTCAAATCACTGAAACAGAGACCAATAGCACATAGACTTACATTAAGCCAATGAGCCACCGTGCCTCATAGCTTCTGCCCACTCAGCAGTTTGAAAGCATGTTCTATACAAATAGATAAATAGGTACCACTTCTATGGGGAGATGAGCTAGTGCTTCATGCAGGTGGTAGGATTTCTGCCAGCTCTGAACCTTTCTTATTGCAATGCACATTTGTGAGGTGGCTCCCATGGAGAGAGGGGGGCTTGGATGCCGCTGCAGGAAGAGCCACTCGTCTTTCTTTCTGGTTCAAAGCCAGCTTGCCCTCCTGTGGCACACCTTGGGAAGCACATAAGTGTGTACCACAACAGAGTAAGTAAATTGTCAGCCAAACTACGACTCTTCACATTGGCATTGTAGTCTCCTAACACCATATAATAATAGTGGTGCGGTTACTCCTTAACTAAACATCACCATAGTCTCAAGCAACAGAATGAAGGTCTACTCTCCCTCTATCAACTTGTCTGATTTCCAAAGTAGCACAAGAGGCCCTTCTGAAGTTGTCCTGCTTACCAGAAGCTCAACTATCAAAGATTTGGGAAAGGAGATTTAAAAAAAAAAAAAAAAAAAATACAGCTCCGACACTATGGAATGAATACACTGATTTATATAGCTTCCACACTCTCACTGTTTAGGAAGGTGGTAAAAACATCTCTCTTTCACCAACCTTTTAATTACTAATTATTTAAATACTATTTGGCTTTAATTCAATTAACTTTGTTGTGTTTTATAACCATTTTGAAGGTTGGACAAAATAGAATGGTAGAGTATAAAATAAATAATAATTTAACTATCTTTTGCAAATATACTTCCATAAAAGATCAGATTACCTCCCTTTCCACTATAAGCAGAAGCACCTCAAGCAAAGTTAAATGATTGGCTACCCATTAAAAAAACTAATGCTCCTTTCTTCTTCTTCCTTTTTTTTTAATTTGATGTTGGTTAGTGGCAAATCTAATTTTGCCCAGACCCCTATGCAAGGTCCCTTCTGGGCACTGTCTTAATCTGCTGCACATTCTAAATTATACCTTTGCTCCTTATCAATGTAGTGCCCCTATGTACAAGTGGTCTAAGATAGAGGTCCCCAACCTGTGGGCCCGGGCCCACTACCAGCCCATGGCCTCCTGGCCACTGGGTCGTGTGAATGGCTGGCCAGTGTGCGCATTCCCCCCCACTCATGCTAGCCCTGCCCTGAGTGTTGTGCAGGCACTAACCCTGTCCCAAGTGTCACATGGGCGCTAGCCCAGCACCCAGTGCCGCCCTGTTTGCATCACGCATGTGCATGCAGGCCTATGCCTCCCCCTTCCTTTCCCTCCGGGCCACCAACCTAGAAAGATTGGGGACCTCTGGTCTAGGATCCTCTCACAAGCATTTGAACAAAAGATGCTCTTATTTTTTCAACAACTAACTCTCCCATCCTAATAGCAGAATTTTTGCACAAATAAAGTAATCCTTGAAAAACAAAGAGCCAAGAAGGAGCACAAGATGTCCTTTTCCCAGTAAAGTTGCACTCACATTACATCAACTTCAATCACTTGCCTATTAGCATTGCCTCATGAATTAGGTAAAACCTATTCAACAATTGCCACTTGTAGCTTAGAAGGTAAATAGGTAAATAACAATGTCTGACAAAGGTTACTCTCCCATTAAAAATGTAAACAACACAATTTGAATTCGTTTTGTTCTGAATAAACAGTACATAAAATGTTTACAACAAAGCTTTTCAATGAGCAATGTTCTCCTGTGACTCAATTCTCTCACTGCTTTCATGTGTCTATCACTGTATTATCTCTATACATAAAGAACTAATGAAATGTCTAAGACATAGACAATTTATAAATGAGCTCCTATGGTCTTTCTGTGCAACACGGAATAACTAGGAAAACTGATTTTTAGAGCTGTCAGTCCTTATTTTTTTCTCTCTTATTTTCCACTCTAAAAATACTGACATATTCTCCCTTCAAATACAAGAATAAAGTATTAAACTCAAAAGTGGGGAACTGTGAGGGAATACAAAGTGTTTCAGAAAATTGTGGCCAGAAGCCATGACTGCAAACAGTTTCCTGATGTGTTTCTTTCTTTAATAGTAATTCTATTAAGTGTTACAATTAAAAGGATAAAAACTAATACAAGAAACAAAGAATAAAAAGAAAAAATAGAAGGTGCAGAAAATAAAGGAAAAAGAAAAATAGAAAAGAAAGAAAAACTAAGAATAGAGAAATAGTAATATATAAAGTAATATGTATTATAGTATATGTTATATATATAATATATATTAATAGTAATATATACAGTAATATATAAACATTGTTTATATATGTGCTGCCCCTTTAATCACAAGTACAAACAATTTTAGTAGCAATAGCAATAATACTTAGACTTCTATACCACTTCACAGGGCTTTACAGCTCTCTGTAAGTACAGGTAGTTTACAGAGTCAGCTTATTGCCCCCAACAATCTGGATCCTCATGTTACCAACCTTGGAAGCATGGAGGGCTGAGTCAACTTCGAGCTGCTCATTGAGCAGTGAGTTAGCCTACAGTACTGCACTCTAACCACTGCACCACCAAGCTCTAGTAACTTATCAGTTTCTCTCAAAATACAACAAATGATCTCTTATTCCCATCTCACATCTCTTATCCATAAACTAATCTTTAAAACATCATCATTTTGTTCCTAGTCAGCAAAGTCCATTGAAATTTGCCAGAAATAACATATCTATATTAACTTTGATCAAATAAACCAACTTTATACTCCATTCTTTTAACAAGCTTGATCTTTAATCCCTTCAAATAATGTTCTAGAATTTTATTTCTTTTCATTTTTCTTTTCTCACAAAATTCTTCAGATCCTTTGTTTACAAAAGTCTGTTTTGTACATCATTTGACTAACCAATGTAGCATCTTGTTCAAAATTGATCTTTTCACCTGAGATTTTTAAATAAACTTGCAGATCAATCTCAATCTCGTCCAATAATACTTGTTCCTCTTCCATAACATCTTTTAAACATAGTCAGTCTGTAGAGGCAAAGAATCTTAAAATTAACTTCTGGGTCCATTGTTTAAAAATATCCTTCAATACATCCAGTGTTGAAATATTTTGTTCCATTCTGTATTAGTAAATCAGATTGAAGTGCTCTTCTCCTTTAATTGTAATCTTAGTTTGTTCTGGTTCCCTCTAGTGTCCAACCTTCAAAATCTCATTCTATTAAGATTTTTTTAAAAAACAATTCAAAACTAAAGCATTTTTCCACAGGAAAGATTCTTATAATTAATTCTAAAATGTTATTTCAAATATATCTGGTGATATATTTGAAATATGTCTGTTTGTAACTTTCCAAAATCAAAATTCGAATCATCTTTTTGCTATTTACTTTAAACAATTTTTTTAAAAGTCCTTAAATTTTTATTTTAAAGTATTTTGGCGTAAACTCACCCATTGCCGTAAAACTCGTTGAACCAATTCCCTAATAACTGAAAAAGCAGTTAACAATTTCCAAAACTGATTACAAAAAGAAGTATGCGAACCCAGTGTCCTTTTGAAAAGCACTAACGGCAATGTGACCAAAAATATGGCTATTCCCTTGTCTCTTAGACATCTGCAAAAAAACTGCTCTTCTGTGGTCTTCTTGCAAGAGCCAACACTATGTAGCACTTGTGAGTGACCCCCAAGTCTTCTTCTTGTCCAGAGAGGAGTTAGAACAGACATATCAAACACAAAGCCCAGGGGCCGGATGCGGCCCACAAAGTGGTTTCATGTGGTCTGCAAAGCCATCCTGGAAACAGTGACTGCTGCCTTGGCCCTGGCCCTGGCCCAGGCCAGCCGGGAGCCAATGTACAATTTTGTAGTGGCCATCTATGCTGAAATGCATTCAGTCTTAGCTCCACAAGGCCGTCTGGAAACAGCGAGGAACCAGCCCTTCCATGTCGGCCCCACCCCCTGGGTACATGCTGGGGAGGTGTCACCCTTTGTGAGGAATGAAGAAATGGACCATGCCTTGGTGCTTGCCCTGGTCCCACCCCCTTCTGCCAGAGACCCTCAGAACTGTCCCACTCCTGCCCAGCCCTCCACAGGCACCCTTGACGCAAACGATGTAGAGCTGGCCATGCCCATTCAATAGGCCACACCCACTCCATCCACGCCCACCCAGTAAGCTGCACCCACCATGGCCACACCCACCTGCCCCCCTGGGGGCAACCGCAATGCTGATGCGGCCCTCAGTGAAATTGAGTTTGACACCCCTGAGTTAGAAGAACTAGTTTATTCACTGGCTCTGCATTCTGCCACAGTCCCTGGCTCTGCGTTTAGCTGAGCTGTCTTCAGTTTGCCATTTCTTCCCTGAAGTCCTGTTCCAATTAATTTATTCAATTTAGGCACTACTCAATTCCAAACTGATTCTGGGTTGTATACAATAAAACCAAACAATATAAAAAAAATATAACTTTACAGCTCATTAGCCAATGAGCTATATGAAAATACAGAATACAAAACATAGAACATTAATAAGACTGCTTATAAAATGGAATAAAAGCAACAGATTAAATAAAAATAATAAATTAAAGAGTGTAAATCATATTTTGGTATCAGCACTACAATTTACCCCAATCAGACCTACATATGCAGACCTCAACTGAACTGTTTTATTCAAACAAAGGGATGTGTTATATCTGATTTTTGAATTCTGACCACACATGAAATATTTTGTTGTAATATAAGGATCCCAATAGGTTGCTTGTCTAATATGCAACAACTAGATAATTTTCTCTAGAAAATAAATATAACAAAATTATAAAAGAAGCAAGAACCAATGGTGAGACTAACAATAACTATATCCCAAAATAAATATGACAGGGGCTCTGACCAACTGATTCAAGGCCTAGGACAACAGACAGTCTTTTAAGGCTTTCTGGAATGCCATTAGGGTGGGAGACACATGGTTATCTGGGGGATATTTCAAGATAACAAGACTGTTTCAGAGGTATGTGCTACAATAGAAAAGGTACACTTTTTGAGTCTTGATATACAATATTATTTAACTAAAGGGACCTGGAGTGCACCAATCCTATCAGCTTGTTTCAACTGGGTAGACACCATGGGATACAGTATAAATAAGATTGAGTAAAATGAGACTTACAGATTACCAGTTCCTCAGATATCCCACTGATGGTCCTGTACAGAGTTACTAAATAGATTTTATCCTCTCTGGCTCAAAGATTCACAGGGACTGTAACTGTGGCTATGAAATAAAGAGATATTTCCTACCTGCAAGAAAAATTATGATCGGGTTGCATAAAATATTAAAATGCAGAGCTATCACACTGATAGCAAATATATCACTGAATCCTTAGTCACAGGAAGACCAACTGAAGGTCCCTATCTCCCTGCAGGGGAGGATGACACAATGAACCTGAAGGCAATCAGAGAGTGATCAGACTATAGCAATGGACTAATGTTAATTTGCTCTGTTATCGGATCATGTCACAAACACCTGAGACAAAAACCTGATCTAAGGTGCAGCCCCCGCTACACTGAGCCAACTTCAATGACAGCACCTCACATTCAATTATCTGTGGAGCACAGCCTTTGAGACCCTTCATGGATTCATGGATGATAATAAACAAACTCCCTCCAGGTCTCAGCTGATGCAAAACCCAGGTGGACATAATTCCAAGAAAGGTCAATTGTGGCCTTCCCCCAGCTCACCCAAGGTTATGATTACGCTGCCTTAATTTATATTAATTACACCATTATCTTAGTATAACTGTAACCTGCCTCCAGAAGTAGTGAATGCTCCAACACTGGAGGTTTTTAAGAAGAGACTGGACAGCCATTTGTCCGAAATGGTATAGAGTTTCCTGCCTGAGCAGGGGGTTGGACTAGATGACCTCCAAGATCCCTTCCAACTTTATTGTTATTATTACTATTATTACTTTATTACTTTATTGTTATTATTACTATTATTGTTATTATTGTTATAAAATAATTATATATATCTACAGACAAATTATCTCCATTCAGTTAGACGACAAAATTTAGGTTGAGCACTCATCCTAAAACTGATTAGTATCCAGCATAACACCTGCATACTCTCTTATATAACAGCGGAATCCATGTTGCCTTGACTGATCTTAAAAAACTTCTCATTTTCTCTATTTCCATTTTTACTTGATGTTGTTAGACTACTGTACTGTGTTCATTCACAAATTTCTTTTTACAGAAGAGAAATCTTCAGTACTCCAAAACATACATTCATGTTGCTCTCTCTATATACTAGTTTTTGGGGGGTGGGTTGTTTTTTACTTAGGGTTAGGCCTCACATGGAAAATTTTGTCCCCTGTTGCATATCCCATTTTAAAGCCTACTACATTAACCTGATTGAATTTTTTTTATTTTTCCTTTATTTAAATAATAATCCATAAACTGAAATCCTACTGAACACATTTCAAGTTTCAAGAGCCAATGATCCTGCATGTTAATTGTTGAGTCCTCGAGTCAATGACGAAAGAAGAGCACACATTCTAATAGTTGTAACAGCCTTTATTCTCTTCAGCTCTCTCCGACACAACTCAGAGGCTCGCAGGCCTCTCTGCCTCTAAATAGAATCCCCAGGCAAAAAGGTAACAAAGAATAGCGCGCGTTCGCGCCTTGCGCATGCGCGCAGGCTGGCACCACTCAGTCTGGTCCCGGGCAGCTTGTAACAGCCCGGGACCATTGCAACATCCCGAGCCTGCTTTTACGGGCTCAGGACACAACATTAATTTCTGAAAATTCTTCTGGTGTATAAATGCTTATCCAAGATGGAAAGCTGCCATCTACTGCTGTGATTTGTCAATGCTAATAATATCAATGGTCCTCTCAATACTTCACTCCAATATATTGTTATTCAGTGGCAAAAATAAAAGTTGTTGTATTTAGGAGAGCAGGAATCCACAGGCTTAGAAGGATGTTGGTTCCCATATTTACAAAAAACGCACACAGCCTGATTTCCTAAGTAATTAAGTTAGAATAATGCTAATGGAAATCCAATTATTATGCAGAAATAGCAGATAAAGAGTTTGATCAGAGGCTAGCATTAGAGTACATATCACAACACTCCTGGGCATTCCCAGTGCAGAGTTCCTGGCAATTCTTTAATCAGTATCTTTTTGTACCCCTCACTTTCCCATCACTATATAATGTTACCATAAAAAAGGGCTAGCCAGGTACAAATTGGGAACTGGCCATCTGAAATGGCAAAAGGTACAAGAAATGCTGTTTTTCTAGTATTGCATTAAGATATTACAGATTTATGGACCTTATTTTAGGATTCAGAGAGTAGAAAAGAAAAGTTTTTCATAAGGCATAGCTTTGGGGGGGGGGGGGAGAATCACCAGGGGCATTTTTTTTACTTTAAAGAATAACTTTTCATTGGAAGGAAAACAAAATCATTACTCCCCTCACATATGCATAGTCCACAAATACATAAACACGGCACACATATACATCACAGATATAAGTAACTGTGGATCAGCGAATATTTTAAGGAATTTCCTCGTAAGTACAGACCATTGCATACACATGAGCTATTCTTTACTTTTCCACTTGCTATACAGAGTCAGTCTGTTATAAATCACACTGAGAACTTATTTTATTTAACATACAGTTTAAAAAGAAAGGAATCATCAATTCCTATGATTTCTTTTATAACTGAAGAGGGCTTATTCATCTGATCTTTTGAAAAGTGTGCTATTTTAAGTGAGAAATAGCAATCATTGTTTTTTTGTCACCTAGAAAAATTACTTTTTTATAGACGGGGTCCCTAATATACCCAAACCTAGGGAAAATTGCAACTTTTCTTTTTAAAAAATTATATTTATAAGCAAGTATTAAAATTTCTTTTTACTAAAAAGTAAATATATTTATTTAGTGGGGTGAAAATGTGCCATCCTTAAGCAATAACTATATGCAATTCACTAAAGAGAAAAAGTCTAAAAGATATTTTACCTTCTTAGCTCATGGAAACAGATGACGACCGTTTCAGATTAAAAATTCATTCAATATAGGATCAAAATCACATTCATGTACAGGTAATCCTCAACTTATGACCACAATTGAGCCCAAAATTTCTGTTGTTAAGTGAGATATTTGTTAAGTGAGTTTTGCCCCATTTTACGACCTTCCTTGCCACAGTTGTTAAGTGAATCACTGTAATTGATAAGTTAGTGGCCCAGTTTTAAGTGAATCTGGCTTCCCCATTGATGTTGCTTGCCAGAAGGTCGCAAAAGGCAATTACATGACCTTGGGACACAGCAATGGTTATAAGTATGAACCAGTTGCCAAGCGTCTGAATTTTGATCACATGATCATGGGGATGCTGCAAAGATCATAACTGTGAAAAATGGTCATAAATCACTTTTTTCATTGCCACTGTAACTTTCAACGGTCACTAAATGAACTATTGTAAGTTGAGGACTACCTGTATTCTGCCTTTCTTCCACGCGCTCAAAGTAATTACATGTGGTCCTTTATTTTATTCCCAGAATGAGCTTGAGGGGTGATTGAACCAAGGGAGTATGTGATTGGTTCAAAGTCATCCAATGAGTTCCTATGGCTAAGGGTGTTCTTGAACCTTGGTCTTCCAACCTTAACCCTTCATCTTGCAGAATTCACTACACTATACTAGCTCTTCTTCATATATTTGCTAGAAACAAGCTAATATCTCTCAAAAAAGCAGAAACTTGCATTAATCGTTTTTTTAATCAACGAGAACCTGAGTACTCAGACAGCCAGCAAAGAAAGAGCTTATATTCAACAAAGACTCAAGTGATTTCTGTAAATGTAATTTTTTCTAGCCCCATGGATACACATTTCAAAATACTTATAAACAGCCCAACATACCTTACCTAAAGATATATCATTCCTTGACATTTATTCACTCAACCACACAGCATTAACAAAATAATGAGAAAAGAAAGAAGAGTTTCTTTAGAGATGTTCTCTGCTACCAGGAATATACTAGCCCAGATTTTCTCATGATAATCTTCAGCAATTCAAAAAAGCCTCTATTTTCTTCCTTCTTTCTCTCTTGTCCTTGAAAATCATGTGATCCACAAGAATTTGATGAGATTCCATTAGACACTTTGGGGTGGGAGGAGTTCTATTCAAATATAGCCAGTCTTCTATCACTAGAGTTTTGCCTCTCGATCAGAAGTTCTTGATTTTGTTTAAAAAATCCACTCAGATAAAAATGAAAACACCTGGATTAGTCAGGCACAGTAGCTTTATTGGACATGGAGAACTCAAAGTATTTGGTCAGAAGTGGCCAATTTATTTGGGGAAATTGTGGGTTGGTTGGCTGTGTTGGAGTTATTGTTTGTGGATTGTTCGGCTGTTTCTTAACATCCTGAGTAGCTGAGGTGCTGGCTGTGTGCCCATTAGTCTTTTGTGTTGTAACGACCTGGGTAATGGGCTGTGTGGTAACATCCTGAGATCTAGTGTAGTGATATCCTGAGTTCTGTGTTGCAATATCCTGGGTGGTAGGCTGTGTTGTAACATCCTGAGCTTTAGCGTTGTAACCTCCTGAGTTCTGTGATGTGATGTCTGGAGCAGAAGGCTGTGATGTAACCTGCCAGGCTTTGGTTTGGCTCTGAGTTTGTGGTCTTGTTCTATGTTCATGGTGTGTGTCCATTTGCTTTGTGTGGGGGTCGGAGGGAGGTGCAGCAGCTGGCGATGTCGTCGTGGTTTGGCTTCTGGATGGTGGCTGCATTTCGTCTGAGGGATGGGTTTGGGCTTGAGTTTGGGTCTGGTGAGGGTGAATGGTGGTGGTGTACTGTGTTGTTCTGGGTCCGGAGTCAGTTTCCGTGACTAGGACTCGTTTGTTGATTAGGACTAGTTTCCAGATATCTGGGGGCGGGAGGTATCGTCACGTTTATTCATGTTGTCGGGGTGTTTTTCTATTTCAATGGCTTCCATAATTATTCTCTTATTGTGGTGTTCAGTTTTGGAGATTAGTTTGGTTCCTTCAGAATCAATTTCATGTCCTGTAGCTTTAAGGTGCTAGAAGAGGGAGGAAGTTTTTTCTTTTTTTCTGACTGCGTTCTTGTGTTATGCGATGTGTGCATTTATTCTCCTATTAGTTTGTCCAATGTATGTGGTTGGGCAGATTTTGCATGATATTTCATAGACTCCTTGGTTTTCTAGCTGGATCATGTCTTTGGGGTTTCTTAAGATGTTGGCTATTTTTTGGTCGATGCCAAAGGCTGTCTTGATATTGTGCTTGTGGAGAATTTTGCTGATTTTATCTGTGGTGCCTTTGATGTACGGGAGGAGAGCGATGTCCTTGTACTGTTCTATGTCTCAGTTCTTGGGGGGTGTTTTCCTTTGGATTAGGTTGGTAATTGTATTTCTTTGGAATCCGTTGGAGATTAATATGTTTGTGAGAGTAATTCAGTTTTCAGGTGGTCTTTGTTGGCTAGGTGTTTGGTTCTGTTGATGAGGGTCTTAGCTACGGAGTTGATCTGTGCAGGTTGGTGATGGGATTGTGCGTTTAAGTAGTGGTTGGTATGTGTTTTTTTCCGGTAGATGGTGTGTCCTAGGGAGCCATTGAGTTTTTTGTAGATTAGGACATCCAGAAAGGGGAGTTGGTTGTTAGCTTCCATTTCCATCCTGAATTGTATTTTGGGGTGTAGGCTATTGAGATGTGTGAGGAAGTTGTCCAGTTTTTCTTTCCCATGAGGCCAAATTAGAAAAGTGTCATCTACATATCTGAGCCAGAGTTTGGGTTTGTGTTCAGATTTGTCTAAGGTGTTGGTTTCAAAGTGTTCCATGTATAGGATTGCGATGATGGGTGAGAGGAGTGATCCCATAGGTGCTCCTTCTATCTGTTTCTATCTTTGTCCATTGTGGATGAAATATGTGTTGGTTAGGCAGTGGTTAGTCAGATCTAGGATGTGCTTAGGGGGTTGTATTTGTTTTGGATAGCTGTCAAGGCTTCTTTGATAGGCACTTGGGTGAAGAGGGATGTGACATCGAAGCTCACAAGTAGGTCGCTGGGTTGTATGTTTTGTTTCTTTATTGTTTCTATGAAGTGGAGTGAGTTTTGTACATTTGAGGAGATCGATTCTGTGTAGGGATGAAGTTGTTTGGCGAGAAATTTGGCAAGATTCTGTAGAGGTGAGCCTATGGGGCTGACTATGGGTCTGAGTGGTGTTCCTTCCTAATCATCCAAACGAGACCTAGTCACGGAAACTGACTCCGGACCCAGAACAACACAGTACACCACCACCATTCACCCTCACCAGACCCAAACTCAAGCCCAAACCCATCCCTCAGACGAAATGTAACCACCATCCAGAAGCCAAACCACAATGACATCACCAGCTGCTGCACCTCCCTCCGACCCCCACACAAAGCAAATGGACACACACCATGAACACAGAGCTAGACCGCAAACTCAGAGCCAAACCAAAGCCTGGCAGGTTACATCACAGCCTTCTGCTCCGGACATCACATCACAGAACTCAGGAGGTTACAACGCTAAAGCTCAGGATGTTACAACACAGCCAACCACCCAGGAGGTTGCAACACAGAACTCAGGATATCACTACACTAGATCTCAGGATGTTACCACACAGCCCATTACCCAGGTCGTTACAACACAAAAGACTAATGGGCACACAGCCAGCACCTCAGCTACTCAGGATGTTAAGAAACAGCCAAACAATCCGCAAACAATAACTCCAACACAGCCAACCAATCCACCTACAGCAACTAAGCCAGCACTCCACACACACACACCAATATATATAGAGAGACGGCAGCTCCGATCACACTTTGCTCACACAAGCACGAACCTGAAGACCCCAGCCTGAAGATGACGAGTGGACCTCATCAAAACGTTGCCAAGATACTCTCAATCTTACACGGGAAAAGACCCGAATACATCAAGACCTGCATACATACATACATACATACACACACACACATTGTTATCAATTATTTTCTGATAGCATATATGTGCATCAGGGCCTGTTATACCAGATTCTGTATCTTTGTCAGAGGACCAGAGAATATACAATTAAATCTTGAATTAACAAGTACATCTTTTTAAAAAACACAGATCTGCAACCTATTTTACAGGAGGCTAGCTACATGTTCCTAGAAAAAGAATGCTTTCTATCTCTGCTCAATATATATGTCATCCATGAACAATTTAAGGACTATTGTTATACCCAAAAACAAACCAAGCCTGAATCCGAATTGAAATGGATCCACAGAAACATTCCTCTAACACAACCTCAGTCTGAGAGTCAATCAATTCCACTCAGAACCTCTCTTGCATTTTAGCTCTTTAAAATCCACAGTTCATTACCATTTTAACAAGCAAATTATTGCAATTAATGACAATCCAATCAATACCAACAAAAGAAAATGATTCTCACCTGCTCATAAAAGAGCACAATCGTATTTTCACACTGCTTAATTTATCCGCTCTAACAATTATGATTAATGGCTCAGGGGAAAAGGAGGAAGGAAATGCCTTTCCCTCTGTATTAAATCATCAGTGTGGACATCACTGTTTTCCAGTTCAATCCTGGGCTTTCCAATCTATCAGTCTAACAATACTCCTTGTAGAGACCCTGTCCCCTGAGTGAAAGAAGAGCTGGCTTTGCAAGCAGTTAGACTACTAGAGGCAGCTGATTATCTTTATGGAAAAGGCTTTCTCCCATTTTAAGGTTTAAAAAAAATCCATCATTTTAGAAGTGTTATTGTTCAAAGCCTGATCACAAAAACAACATTGCTTCCTGCCCTGAGAATTTTGCAGAAAAATCACTATATAATCCCAGCTCCTATTAATATGCTTTCTTAATTTTTTTCTTAAGATATACTCACCCCCTCAATTCACATGTTTATTTGCTACCAATATGTATATGCCACCTCCATAAGGCATAGACATGGTGTCAAGAATGAGAACAGGTAGAGATTTCTTACAAATTGTCAAGTTAGTTGCCAATGACTGGGAAAGATAATGCTTTAGGATCATCTTTGCATATCAAATAATACAAGTGGAAGAGTCTTTTAGGCCACTGGGTCTAATTCCTGCTCAGTTTGGGACTTGAAACATCCCCAATAGACAGCTCTTTAGCTTTGCTTAAATGTATCTCATTAACGGGAGCTATTACCTCTAAGATCACCAGATAATTTATTTCACTTTGAACTCTTCTTACTTTCCAATATACAACTGGAATCTATGCTCTTATAAATGAAAACTGTTTAGGTCCTGTGCTTTGGAACAACAGAGACAACAGTGAAGCCTCTCTCTGCTCATCTGCATATACAGGGATATATATATGGGGATGTTTTGCTTTGTTTTGGGGGGGGGGTACTTTTAACTCAGGATTGATTATTAGACCCTACCTGGTAAAGTCCTAGCACATTTCTTGACAAGTTTTTGGAAGTGGTTTGCCCTTGCCTCCTTCCTGGGTCTAAGAGTGACTGGCCCAAAGTCACGCAGCACATGATGCTCACAGCCTCCTGGTTTCTAGTCTGGTACTACATCAAACTGGGTTTCAGTTACTTTGTTGTATTCTTTAATACCTCAAAACCAAATTATTTTATTCATCTTTTGCCAACGGGGTACAAACAATTGCTCCAATTCACCAGGAAAAAAAATCTGACTATGTAAACAGGTTTCTGCATACATTACCAACATAAATGAATATTTGGATGTGCAACCTTCACCTGCAGAGCCTATTGGCCAATCATTTGACATGAATGAGGATGTCTATCAGCATCTAAAATTGCATGATGTTTTTCAATGACAGTTGGATTTGAATTAGTAAGCTTAACACTGACATCATCTCTTGTTCTCTCATGCCTTTTATTAGGCTTGGAATAGGGAGAAGGATTTAGTATTTTCTCCCCTTGTATAAACTGTTATCTCTTCTGAGCAGGCTGGATGGAAAGATTACTACTGTGGGCCACTAATTTGAATACAGCTTTACTTGAATTCCATCTGAATTGAGTTGGTTTTTTTTATAATATTTCTTATTTGGAAATCAAGCTTGTAATTTCCCAGGTACTTCAGTAATGGATGTAAAAAGCAATCCACGGTTTTATAACTAAATAAAAAGAGATTATATGGCTCGTGATTACCAATAATTCTCTAGAAAGTTGGCAAAAAAATCAAGAAATGGATCAAGAAATTATTCATATGCAAGCATGTTAAATTTTGTGCCACTGAACTTTTGTTTTAAAACTCCTTTCCTTTTAGTTTCATTTCACCATTTAGACACAGAATGCCTATTTCTGGACAGAAAAGGGATTTCAGGGAAAGGATCCATAAAACATGTTTTACAAGGAAATACTGTGTCAGCAGAAAGAATCATGTGCAGATAGACACCTGGAGAAACAACTGTTATTACCACCCAGCAGTTACATAGCCCTTCTCCTTATTTGTTAGGGATGCAGTTTAAAAGGACATGGTTGACAGCATATTTTCACAGCTGTTATTCAACATGCCAACTTGTACTGGTGCAAATTGTCCTCATTTCCTCACCTCATTTCTTGTACTAGACAACAAAGGTTGACAGCCAAACATTCCCTCTCATACAGATCAGACTCCATTTTTTTATGCCACTAAAGGTCACTTACATCTGCTGAGCCTGGTACCACAAGGGCTTCAATTCACCATTGCCATTGTGGACAGAATGGGACCACCCATTTGTGATAATTGGGAGCCAGAATAATGATATATAACAGCTGCAACTATGATTCTCCTCCTCCCATTAGTAAAGACACACACACACATACACCAAGGATTAGCCCACAACTGCTGTCATTATGCATACACCTGAAATCAATGCTATTTTTTGTATTCTCCATAGCCACAGAAGTCTTGCTCTTAGCTAGCGCAGGGATCCTCAACCCCCGGTCCGTGGATCGGTACTGGGCCATGGCATACCCGCAATTGGTTCACACAAACAAGCAAAGTCCTATCCGTGGGATGCAGGCAGCACACAAAACCATGCACTCTCCGGTCTGCAGAAAAACCTTTCTCCACAGAACCAGTCCCTGGTGCCCTAAAGGTTGGGGGCCTCTGAGCTAGTGGATATATTTATAGACTACTAAAACTCTCATGACTGTATGTAACCTTCAATTGGCTGCAACGATCCATCCTAGAGCAACAATTTTTGAATCAGCGTATCTCAGATGAGCTAACTTACAGAATGTATTCAAAATCAGGGACCTATGACACCCACGGAAGTGAAATTTGGTAAAGTTGTGGTCACTTCATTGTTGCTAGGCTGCCATGCTACTCCAATCAGGCATGATCCTGTGATCGAATTTTCGAGCTCTCTTCCTGTTTCCTACAAGGAAAGTCGATGGAAAAACTGGCAGGAAGTGAGAAGTCCAGGCCGGCAGGCAGATAAAATGGCAGGCATTGTAAGTAAGTGGCAGGCAGGTAAGTAAACTCTGCTGTATGGGGGAACAAGGGAGAGGATGCACAGAGGGGAAGAAGTGCCACTGGATCAAGGGAGGCGATGGGGGGGGTGTTACAAGGGAATGCACAAGAGGCACCATACAGGTCAGGGAGGATGTGTAGAGTGCACAAGAGGTGCCAGGCAGGTCAGGAAGCGTGAGGAGGTTGCAAGAGGGACTATGCAGGTCACAAAGGGTGTGTGGGTTATGCAGGTTTGTATGCAGGCATGATGAGGTTGCAGAGAATGCACAGGGGTGTGGCATGGATTGGGAAGGATGTGTTGGGATATGCAGGGATGTATAAGGATGCAAGGAAAGCACATTGAGGGTTGGAGAGGGTGCAGGGGTTATGCAAGTGACAGATAAGGTAGAAAATCAGAGAATAACTATAAATTACAAAACTGAGCACATAAATACTTAGTCATGCAAATATTGTATTAAATAAAATGAAGAATAACTATTATTTAAAAAGAGTAACTGCTTTTTTCAAATGTATATATTGCTTGGATGCTTAAATCATCTCTATAAATGCTGCTTCAGAACTGGATAGGATAAATACAGCATGCTTAATTTGTATGTAGCGGGGCTGGCTGAAAGGCTTTGCGGGAGCCTGACCAGAGAGAGGGAAGTGGGAAGCTCAAACAGCTGCCGCCGGTTTGGGTGCGGCAGGCGTGGATCGGGCAGAAGGATAGGAAAAGGGAAGGAGAAAGGGGGTGGGGTAGTTGCTGTTGTCAGGGAGAGACCAGGTGAAGCCGAAGAGGAGTTTGGGGTTTTATGTGATTCTTTTCCTCTGAAATAGAGGGAAGGAGAGAGAGAGAGCAAAAAAGCAGAATTTTATTGCTTTCTTTCACAGGGCGATATCCCGAGCAAAGGGAAGAATGAGAGTGAGAAGAGGGAAAGCTTGCTGGGGTTTTAAATTTAGGTTTTAACTAGAAAGGAATGGGGGGGGAGATTTGGCATAGAGAGACCTGGGACTATGAGTGCCGACAGAAGAGAAGGAGAGGCTGGTCGCTACTGCTTCGGGGACCAGCGGCCAGCTGAACTTTGATCATTATCACCTGTGCAAACTGCAGACATTGTGGGGAGCTGCCCTCATGGGCCGAGCTGTTGCTGCGGAGTGCTGACTATCTTTGATCGTGCTTTCCGTTGCTGCCTGGAGCCAGAAGGCCTCCCCTCCCGGTTTTCCAAGCGGCTGCTACAAGCCATTGACTATTATTGTCACGACTGCCAGGGGGTTGATAAACATTGTCAAACACTGACCGCCATGGCTAGGGGTTGGTCATCTTTGTTCCTGTAAACCCCTTTGACGATGAGAGCCTGCCACCCCCTTCACTTCGCATGAGCTCCCACTAAAAAGGACATCTGATCAAAGCCTTGAGACCGTGGCTGCTGAGCATAACTGACGGAGGGGCTAGGAGGACCTGGGCTTTGGCGGCCTCTGAGGGCGTTGCACTACATGTAAAATATGCTTCCATCCCCCAGGTAATTTCTGACAGCTAATTTAGTGGCATTATTCCCTTTCTAAGCAGAAAAGGCACAAGTAGATTGGAAGGTAAAGCTTAAGGATGAGATTTTTTTCCTTGATAATACATGCTCTAAGGAAACCAAGAATCATGACAACAAACCTATCACAATTGAATTGTGTTTTAAAACACACAGTCAGGCTGGCATGTTATACCAAATCTTTTAGTCTGGCCACTTAAAACAAATTCCTTATTCAATTATAAGCCAACATCACAGAGGGGATACAGGTAGTCCTCAACTTACAACAGTTTGTTTAGTGACTGATTGAAGTTACAATGGCACTAAAAAAAGGTGACATGACTGTTTTTCACACTTATGAATGTTGCAGCATCTCTATGATCACACGATCAAAATTCAGACACTTGGCAACTGACTCATATTTCTGATGGTTGCCGTGTCCCAGGGTCATGTGATCACCTGTGACATTCTGACAAGCAAAATCAGTGGGGAAGCCAAGTTCACTTAACAACTGTGTTATTAACTTAACAACTGCACTGATTCATTTAACAATTATGGCAAGAAAGGTCATAAAATGGGGCAAAATTCACTTAACAACTGTCTTGCTTAACAACTGAAATTTTGGGCTCAGTTGTGGTTGTAAATCAAGGACTACCTGTACTGAATACTTTGTGCTGTACAAAAATACATCAGCAATTCACTGCATGGACAACACACATTAATTAGCATCGCAATTATAATTTTGATCAGACTGAAAGATTTAGTCTCTTAAAATCTAATTAAGTAATTACACTTAATGCTTTCCAGATCCCTAGACCTGTTCAGTGGGTGGCACAACAAGTTGTTTAATCCATTTCAAATGTAATCTTCCAATTTCCCTAGCCTAGCCACTGATATTTTTTAATCTGTCTTTTCAATATTGTTCATTACCTCCAGTCCAAACCCAATTTTCCTTTTCCTAAACTTCTTATATTGCCAATCCAAAGTTACACAGAGAGAAAATAATTTTCACATTGGCTTCCAAATCACAGAAGGTATAAAGATAAAACTAGCAACAACTTAGGAAAATATAAGCAGGAACAATTAGCAGAGTTATCCAAGCATAGCCTATTCAAAATTTTTTTAAAGAAAAGGAATATATGTTAATCCAATCCCTTTTGTGGGGAAGGCTGGCCCCTTAGGCATTTCTTTACATTCATAGTCTAGGCAGGCAGGAAACATATTACTGGGAAGAAACCTGGGGAAGCATGAAATTTAGTTTTTCTATCAGACAAACATGATCATTGTTTTTCCTTCACTCAAAGGAGTAAGCGCTAAGACTATCCCTAGAAGAAAGATTAACAAAATTCATGTTCTAGTGTCTCTGGAATCATTCTGTAAAGAAAAAAAATTTGCAGGGATCGTAGAAGAGATTAGAAATTTGTAAGGAAATTTGTTTCGAGACACAAATGCTTTCCATATGCAAAAGGCAAATCGTTATACCATAGCATTGGCTGTGCACATCCTTTGAAAGAGGTGCATGGAACATACAAGATCAGCTTTCTCCCAATTGTGAATGCAGTTATTTCATTTTCCAGGTTCCTTCGGGCGTTTTGACTATCTCCATACATTCATGCGGATACACAATCATTTCACTTCTTTGGGAAAAATACAAAAAACGCAGACAAATGTGAAGACAGCTGGAAATTGCTTCCAAAGCAGTTCTGTGAATCTGTAACGAAGACAAGGTTGTTTCACTAGCTGAAAAGAAATGCTTTGTATGTGTGCCTATGCGATGTTTTCAGCACTTAATTTTGAAGTGAAATTTATCATCTGAAGGAAGAATGACATAATGCCTTTCAACAAGTTTTAACATAATAATAAGATATTACATGCAACTATTTGAGAATGTATTCTACAGTACAGGGTTCATAGAGACTTGTTTTCATAAAGATGTGTAAGACTGCAGAGAAAGAAGAATTGAAAGACATTAAGATGTCTTGAGTGTGAAAATGCTAGCACATTTTTCAGCTGTAATCTTTCTACTCTCTCACACAACT
Organism: Crotalus tigris; assembly: GCF_016545835.1. NCBI lineage: Eukaryota > Metazoa > Chordata > Lepidosauria > Squamata > Viperidae > Crotalus > Crotalus tigris. The sequence continues at coordinate 5,352,388 of NW_024100214.1, forward strand.
GGAACACCTCTGAGAATGTTATATTGCAGGGGTCTTCAAACTTGGCCCTTTTATGAATTGTGGACTTCAACTCCCAGAATTCCTCAGCCAGCATGCCTGACTGAGGAATTCTGGAAGTTGAAGTCCACAACTCATAAAAGGGCCAAGTTTGAAGACCCCTGTTATATTGCATCTGCAAATCTATTGCATAACTGCTCTGAAAACAAAATACCATTAAGAGTCTGGAAGCAATTAGATATGTTTTAGAAACCTGGCTTGACCCTTTAACATCGTGATTTTATCACATAACAAAGTGATTGAAAATCTACAACCTTTAAAGCAGGGGTCTTCAAACTTGGCCCTTTTATGACTTGTGGACTTCAACTCCCAGAATTCTTCAGCCAGTATGCCTGGCTGAGGAATTCTGAGAATTGAAGTCCACAAGTCATAAAAGGGCCAAGTTTGAAGACCCCTGCTTTAAAGTTAGGATGTACAGGCATCCCCGGGTTAAGAACAAGATCCGCTCCTAAGTCTGTATTGAAGTAGAATTTGCATGCAAGTCGGAACAGATTATTTATATAAAACGCTTAAGGAACACTTCTAAAATACATACACTAAAAATATCGTAAACATAATAATAGTAATATAATAGAAATAGAATGGCTATGGCAAAAGAAAGCAAAGGTAGTACAACATTAATAGGCGCCTTGGATGCAGTCCCGAAACAACTGAAGCATCATTTGAACACTATTGGCACAGACATATTCACCATCAGACAACTGTAAAAAGCAGATTTGCTTGGAACAGCTTACATCCTGCGATGATACTTTTAACACCAACAAACATCTGCCTATCCCAGGTCCTTGGGAGGACTCACTAGGTGGATATAAATGCCAAATACAATCTAAACATCTGTTTTGATTGAATGTGCAACAAACCATTATAATAATCAGAAACGTTACTAGGCAGATGTTGTTATTTACAATCTTCACTATCCACACTCTTTTGTTTTTCTTATTGGCAGTTGTTAAGTCTGGTAAATTATGTGGTAGGTGTTTGTTAAAATGCCAGAGCATTTCAGCTTCTTCATTTTCTATTACTTTGTCTACTTCAGTTCCAGGTTGCAGGCAAATGGTATTTTCTGCAGATATTCCAGTGCATCGTTGCTGCTACTTTATCATGCCATTTATTGTAGTCACTTTGTGTTATCTTCTTGCAGTAGCTAACTAGGTGATCCAATCTTTCTTCAGCTTGTTTGCAAAGGTGACACTTGGTGTCTATTGCTGTCTTCTCAATTCTGACTTTATATGTGTTTGTTCTTAATACAGCCAGAATTAGCCCCTCTGTCTTTTTCTTCAACTTTCCTGTCCTTAGTCACTGTCAGGTCTTATTGTTATATGTTTTGCCTACTATTTTTAAATGTATTGCCCATTTAATACTTTGTGTTGCCCTGTCTCTTTTCTATTCTTTGTTTGGTCTAATTATGTTGTTATTTTACAGTGTCTGCAATTTTACTATGGGCTACCTTATGAGCCCTTTTAAAAATTAGTCAGATAAAGGAACAAAGAAACCCAAATCATTGTTACTCCACTTGAGCCACCGACAAAGGAAGCCCCTTCCAAAATCTCATTTATTTTGCAAGTGTCAATCCTGCTCTTTTGATTGCTAATTAACACTATAGTTCCCCTGTTGCATCTTCTGAATAAAAGACAGGCCTTGGGGTTATGTCATCCCTGCTAACCACTGAGCTGCGTCAACAGAGCTAGTATTAGCATTTGGAGGATTGTAAGGTCTCTACATGTGTTGTAGTGTATAATCTCCCTGAAAAGGCACTCCAAGGAAAAATATCTCTAACAAGTTATGAAAAGAAACAGGAGAAGCTTAGGAGGGGATTTTCTCCTTCCATTAATGTAAAACAAAAAAAAAATTGCCATCTTTAGTTTAAATAGCTAGTTTCAGTTATGGTCTATTTATTTGACAAATTTATTCTTTTTAATCATCAGTATGCATACAGACACCCTTGTCTTAAACGATTTACCAACAAAGTTCAATATGAGAGAGACAGACAAACATGGAAGAAGCACCAACTTAACCAAAAGGAAGCTCCAAAATGAGTTCAACTTGGCACATGTCCAAGACATTGTTAAAATAGTCTGCATGATCCTAATGATAACAGAACTGAGCAGTTTTAAGAAGGTATTATTTAATATGCTTACTTCCTTTTCAGCATATGCATCCTTACTCAGCAACTTAAATCTCTTGATGGTCTACAAAATGAGTGTAACATTACGAGACAATGATACCTAAATCAATGAAAAGTTTATCACAGTAAAAAAGAAAGAAATACATAAAATAAAACCAGCAATAGCAAAACAGTACCTGCAGTACACAATCGAACTCTAGTGATCTTAAAAGCTTTACTTATCAAATAAATGGATAGGCGCTCTACTGGACATTACTTAACAAACTATTTTGTTGTTGTTGTTGTTGTTAATTGCGAAGTCGTGTCCGACCCATCGCGACCCCATGGACAACGTTCCTCCAGGTCTTCCTGTCCTCTACCATCTTCTGGAGTCCATTTAAGTTCACACCTACTGCTTCAGTGACTCCATCCAGCCACCTCATTCTCTGTCGTCCCCTTCTTCTATTGCCCTCAATCTTTCCCAGCATTAGGCCCTTCTCCAGTGAGTCCTTCCTTCTCATTATGTGGCCAAAGTATTTGAGTTTCAACTTCAGGATCTGGCCTTCTAAAGAGCAGTCGGGGTTGATCTCTTCTAGGACTGACCGGTTTGAATGCCTTGCAGTCCAAGGGACTCGCAGGAGTCTTCTCCAGCACCATAGTTCAAAGGCCTCAATTCTTTGGCGCTCAGCCTTTCTTATGGAACAAACTATTTAGGAAATAATTTTCTTAGAACTCAAATTTCAAAACAGATTAACAGAGTTGGAAGAGACCTTGGAGATTATCTAGCCCTGCTCAAACAAGAGACCCTATGCCATTTCAGACTGTCCAGTCTCTTCTTAAAAGCCTCCAGGGATGGAGTACCCACAACTTCCGAAGGCAAGCCATTCCACTGGTTAACTGTTCTCACTGTTAAGAAATTTCTTCTTAATTCTAGATTGCTTCTCTCCTTGATAGGTTTCCATCAATTGTTTCTTTTCTTGCTTTCTGGTGATTTGAAAAATAGATTGATACCCCCCCCTTTTTAGTGTCCGACCCTCAAATATTGGTACATTGTTATCATGTCACCCCCTAGCCCTTCTTTTCACTAGACTAGCCATATCCAATTCTTGAAGCTGTTCTTTATATGTTTTAGTCTCCAGATCCTTAATCATCTTTGTTGCACTTCTCTGCACGCTGTCCAGAGCCTCAACATCTTTTTTATAATGTGGTGACCAAAACTGGATTCAGTATTACAGGTGTGGTCTTACTAAGATTTTATAAAGTGATACTAATACTTCACAGGATCTTGATTATATGCCTCTGCTTATACAACCTAGGATTGCATTGCCTTTTTTGGCAACTGACAGCTCATGTTTAAATGATTATCCACTAGGACTCCAAGATCCTTCTCACAGTTACTGCTTTTGAGCCAGGTTTCACCTCATCTGTACCTGTACATTTGGTTTTTCTTGCCTGAATGTAAAACCTTACTTTTCTCTACACTGAATTTCATTTTGTTAAATAGGGACCAGTGTTCAAGTCTGTCAAGATCCATCTGGACCTTGAGCCTATCATCTGGGGTGTTGGTTATTCCTGTCAGTTTAGTGTCCACTGCAAATTGGAATAAAAACAAAATTAAAGTCAGAGGTCAGAACTGATTGAGCTGCAGGCCAATACATAATAATTCACTTCACCTTCCTTCCACTGGCTCAGTATTCCAGGCATGGGGTCCTTGTAAACCACTTGTATACTTTTAAAGTTGCTGTAAAAAAGTATTTCTCAAACTTGATAATTTCTCTGCTTGTTAGAATTCATGTTGAAATCCACATGTCTTAAAGTTGCTAAATTTGAGAAACACTGCGTAAAAAATGAAAGCTTATCACAGTGGAAGCTGCACCAAAATAGCCTTTTCTCACAAATGGGCAGTCCTATGTTAAGCATAGCTATCAAGTCATTACTAATAAAAGAGGCAAGCGGGAACTCCTAAATCATATTTTTATTTTAACTTATTCCTCTTGGAAAAAGAGCCTACGTTGTTGATTTTCACAGATCCTATCTGGCACTACCAACCTGTACTCTGTTTTTTCTATGTCTGAACATCATTTTCACAGACAGACCATTTAGTGGATATTTTGTATTCACAAACCCTTAGCCCATTGCTCAGGACCTTCTTCCCATGGAAAAACATATCTACAGCACTGACAAAAATAAATTGAACTGTCATTGTTCACTGCCCCATCCCCCTATAAAAAACATCATACTTTATTTTTTTAATTTATTAAGGTAAATAAATATATAAATCATAGCTTCCATCCTGTCTTTTGTGGTGGGCCATAAATTCCAGTGTCACCCACTGATTTATTTGTCTTCTGCAACCTTGTTCTGACTTACACTCTTTCAGCATGAGAATCTAACAATAATAAATCTAACACTACTATAGGGAATTCACATGAATTAAATGCAATGGAACCTTCCATGACTTCTGAAATCCCCCCCCCCTTTCAGATGCCTTTTCTGTAAAACAAATTGTTTTATTGTAGAAATGGAAACAGAAACCAACAAATATAAAAGAAACTTTCTTTCACCATTCTGATATGACAATTGTCTTCTCTGCTCACAGTATAATTTAAAAAATTCTACTCACCATAGAAACATCAGCAGAAAAAATATCTATCACAAAGAAATCTTCACAAATTCTCAGTGCTTTGTCATCGCTTAGAATCACAAATATGGTTAAATATACTTCAATCCTAGTCTTTTCACTAGGGAAAAATGTTATCCAAGACATATTTCTGATTAAGAACATTTGGGGACAACATTCCTTCTTGTAACTGTTGCATCATCCCACTGCCAATAATATTTAGTCTTTCACTACATGAAAGAGCACAGACAAAGCTAACTGTGAATGAGGACAATGTTGTGTCTGGATTGATAATCTAATATTCTCATCCTGAGCTAGCTTTTTTGTTCGTTTCTCTTTAACGATGCTTGGATGTGTGATTTTGCAACTGCTACTGTTAGGAAAACAGCGCAGTACAACAGCCTTGCAGCAGAATATTATTGCAGCATAAATGTCAGCACGTAGAGTCTCAGATGTTGAAAAACTGTAGATATAAAACCACTTACTTCATGAAAATAGACTGAGACAGACATATTCAAAGTCTACAAACCTATGTCTTCAAGGGGCAAAGAGTACTGAAGCAGTGAACTAGCTTTTAATTTAAATATAAATGCATACTATATCAAAATTCCATATCAACATTCATATAATGTGTCAGGTGTGTTAGGCTATATTTTCAAACTATACACACCTATATATGAGCATTTCATAGAAGTTTACTGTTCAGACTCTATTACCCATGGCTCTTAATACATAATTATAAAGATATCCAACTGAGGAATATATCAAATTGAGGAGTAGAGAGAGCCAGATTGGTCTAGTCCAGGGGTAGGCAACCTTGGCTCTTTTATGACTCAGGGACTTCAACTCCCAGAATTCCTGAACAAGCCAAGGTTGCCTATCCCTGGTCTAGTGGTTAAGATACCAGGCTAGAAAATGGAAGATCATGAGTTCAAGTCCAGCCTTAGCCATGAAAGCCAGCTTGGGTGACTTGAGGTCAGTTACATTCTCTCAGCCCAACCCACCACACAGGGTTGTTGTGATGGGGGAAAATAGGAAGAGGAAGATGTGTTGGATATGTCAGCCGCCTTAAGTTATTTGTAAAAGTAATAAAGGTAGGATGGATGGATGGATGGATGGATGGATGAATAAGTAAGTAAGTAAATAAGTAAGCAAGCAAGCAAGCATGATTTGTAATCTTGGTATGATGATCCCTTCATATAAGTCAGTGGTTCTCAACCTGTGGGTCAGGACCCCATTTGGGGTCGATCGACCATTTCACGGGGGTCACCAAACAAGGCTGTCCGCCATTTTTCCCCCTTTTCTTTGGCCACGCCCCTGGCACCCAGTGATGTATAAGTGGTTGGGGGTCACCACAACATGGGGAACTGTATTATGGGGTCGCGGCATTAGAAAGGTTGAGAACCACTGATATAAGTGAAACAGCACCAAAATGTCATATTATTTTTGGGGGGGAAATATACATATTTATTTATTTAGGTATTTATTTCCTGCCTTTACTATTATTTTTGCAACTAAGGTGGTGAAAACACCTAATACAGTACTCATTCCTCCTCCAATTTTCCCCGTTGTGCTGAGAGAGAGGGGGGGGGAAATATTTCTTTATTGAGTCTCATACCACTTGACAATTAGCTCTCAGTAAGTTCTCCAGATGTTTTCATCAATATGATTACAATCAATTCTGTTAGAAATACAGCCAGATGCATGTATCTGAAGTATTAGGGATTTTTTTTTCCCTCCTGGGTCTTCCATCTTTACAAGAAAGTTTGGCTTCTATCTATTTTCCATAGATTCTGTCCATGCTTGAAATGTCTTCACCATGCAGATGTGGGTAAATTAAATGTATCAAAGAAGATGAAACTGTTCAGGTCATTAGTCTCTCACAAGGCTACATAGCAAGAAAACAATTTTTATCTGATCAGCAGAAAACACATTGCACATGAAAGCCTGCATGTTCTGTCTAGGAATCTTTTCTGAGGCGTAAGAAATGGAAGTTTAGTTCATGAAAATGTCTATAAAACCTATACTCTGTGACAACGATAGAGGAACACAACTGTAATCTCCAACGCTAAAAGTCCTTTTCTGTATGAAGAAGGCAATCCTGAGCAGTATGAGCATGAAACAAAAAGACTCTGTTTCAAGCTTGTTTTGAGGTAAAAAGAAACCAAGTTGTTAATTTCATGGTCAGAACATTTTGAGTGTTCTGAGCACTGCCACTGGATCTTTCTGTTGATGTTTAAAATTAGGTTCCTTTTTTTAAAAAAAGAAAACTTAGCTTTCTATCACAGCAGTTGTTACTGGATATACTTGAAGGAGAAGTATTTGTAAGAATGTTTGTATAGCAGGTCATGACAGCACCATATTTTGTACACTTGTGAGGCTTCTTTATTTTCTAAAGACTGGACACACCACAGTATATAAGATAACTGCATAAAATACTTAACTGTGGCACACTTAAGCAGAGTGGAGTTCAACTTCCAGAATTTTCCAAGTTCATTTCGTGACCGTTCAAAGTTACAGTGGCAAAGAAAAAAGGGATTTATGACCGTTTTTCACACTTATGGCCATTGTAGCATCTCCAAAATTTGGATGGTTGGCAACTGTTTCATATTTATGACAGTTGCAGTGCCCCAGAGTCATGTGATCACCTCTGACAAACAAAGTCTATGAAGAAAGCCAGATTCACTTAACAACCATATTACTAACTTAACAACTGCAGTGGTTCACTTAACAACTGTGGCAAGAAAGGCCATAAAATGGGGTGAAACTCATGTAATAAATGTTTCACTTAGCAACAGAAATGTTGGGCTCAATTGTGTTCGTATGTTGAGGACTACCTGTACATCTTAAAATTACTGAGGTTGAGGACCCAGACTTAGCAACCCAGAAACAGACAATGAGGACAGAAGAAGAAACTACCATTGCATGAATCCAAACAGTTCCTCTACTGCACAACCCAAAAGAAGCAGAAGAGAACTCATCATCATCAAAGGTAGACCTACAGCTGGATAGTAGAGAACTCTGTCAAACTTAAAATCCCATTCTCTGTTTTTTTATATCCACTGCAAAGGGAAGAATACTGAAGTGTCTTTCAATCTTGTGGAGGTTGGCATTTGCTTAGGCATCATTCTGATGTCTTTACATAGCCATCCTGTCAATTAGTAGCATGGTATATATGCTCTCAGCCAGAGCCAGGTGATTATGAAATGCTTGAAGCAGCCATCAGTGATCAAGTGGCCAGAAAAAGGCTCAGACTTAATGCAACCCATTGCCAAATTGATAATTTTGAATTAACAGCCCTTCAGCTAGTTACTCCAACTACCAGATAGATCAGTGATGGTGAACCTTTTAGAGACCAAATGCCCAAACTGCAACCCAAAACCCACTTATGCATTGTCGGGTGCCGGGTGGGTGTGGCCCATTGGATGGGTGTGGTCCATTGGGTGGGCATGGCTGCGGTGGTAACAGCAGACTGGGTGGGACTAAAAAGTTCAATCAATCAATTCCAACTTTGCAAGATCTTTTCTTTTCCCGCGAGAAGTTGAAATTGACTGATTGAATTTTTTTTTTTTTTTTACACAGCGGCGGAGGCCTAAAGCGAAAAGTTTTTATAAAACCCAGCTGAAGGCCTAGGACTGGGGTGACAGCGTGCGTGCCCACAGAGAGGGCTCTGAGTGCCGCCTCTGGCACCCGTGCCATAGGTTCGCCACCACTGAGATAGATTGTTGCACCCTCTTTAACAGACAGTCAGGGCGAGGAAGGAAGGAAGGAAGGAAGGAAGGAAGGAAGGAAGGAAGGAAGGAAGGAAGGAAGGAAGGAAGGAAGGAAGGAAGGAAGGAAGGAAGGAATTAGATACACACACCTGTTTGTACACAAGTTAGCTTTACAAGTAGGTATCATTATAGTTTTGAATTTGTAAATGCAAAGTCTGCTAATAAAAGTTAGTTTTGGCTAGTATGTTAAACTTTCAAAAAATTCCCACAATGTGTTGTTAATGCTGAGTTTCTACACTGCATATAGGATGCAAAACCTCTATGTTTTAGAAGGGGCTGAATTATTCGGTTGGTATGGGAGTGTGCATCCTCTGGTGCCCCGAGAGCTGCCAGAGTGTGCTTTTAAAACATCAAAACTAAAGATATTGTTACAGATTGCTTGATGAGCTTTTATTCATGCAGTACTGTATTCTGTTTATCTTTTGCTAACTCATGGGTCATATTCTTATCAAAGCTTTTCAGAATGTAGCACTTGGCTTAAAAAATATTCTTAAAAAATTACTGCAAACAAAACAACAAGCACGATAGTAGTGGAACACATAAATGTGTCCCTGTGGTTAACTAGTTGGCTTCCTCTAACTAAATCTTAAATGCTGGCTAAAAACAAGAGAGACTGTCTCTTTTATGCAATTGTAAAGTGCCTAAGGAAGCTTTTTTTAAGGAAAGGAAAAAAAACCTATGATCTCTCTGTTGAAAATCATTGTATGTCTGAAATGGAAAGGATTTTACAAATCATCTTGCCCAAGGAAGGAATCCAGATAACTAGACACCTTCAGTGAGGAGAGTCCATCATTATTTTAAGCAGGCAGTTTCACTATTTAGCAGCCTTTTCCTCCATCACATTGAATCTACTTCCATTTAGCGTCAAGCCACTGGTCCTTGTTTTGCTCTCAATTTCTGCTGAAAAGAGGTATGTCCCTTTTTGTATGTGCTGAAAAAAGTAACTTATGACTAGTCCTCATACCTATGACTGTAGCAGCATCCTCGAGGTCATATTACAATAATTTGGGCACTTGGTAACCGGCATGTATTTATGATGGTTGCAGCATCCCGGGGCCATGCAACTGCCATCTTTCCAGCCAGCTTCCAACAAGCAAAGTCAATGAGGGAACCCAGATTTGCTTAGTGACCATATGATTCACTTAAAAACTGCAGTGATTCACTTAAAAACCACCTTGCTCAGCTATGGAAATTCTGGTCCCAATTGTGGTTGTAAAACAAGGACTACCTGTGTACTCCCCATTCACCCAGCTAATCCATAAGGATATCATGGCAGATAGTGTCGAATGTTTCATTGATATCATAGTACACTACAATGTACACCAGGGGTATCAAACTGCCGGCCCGTGGGCTGGATGCATCATGGCGAAACCACCCCCACCCCCATTGCCAACAATGGGAGAAAAATCACGATACGTCGCGACACATCACGTGACATTGCGAGTTTGACACCCCTGATATACACCATTTCTTAGGTCTAACAAACTAGTCACTCTGTTTTAAAGAGACAAGGTTAGTCTAGCATACTTACTAACATATTTACTAACAAACTTATATTGGCCTCTGATGATGGAAGCATTCTCTTTTAAGTCCTCACAGACATACTGCTGATAATCCGTTCCAGTATCTTGCCTATTACAGATGTTGAATTAAATCATCCATAGTTTTCGAAATCTTACATGAGGAGCTTTTTTTTTCCTTTTTTTTCTTTGTTTTTTTTAATATTGAGACTATGTTTAGTTTTCTCTAGGAATTATCAAAGATTACACAGTAGTCAGTTGTTCTGAAATCACATCTGACAATTCCTTCTATATTCTGAAATGCAATTAATCTGGCTTTGGATTCTTAACTTGTTTAAAGTTCTTATATACTGTATATATACACAGAGAAAGTGCCTTCAAGTCATGCTAACTCTTGCCCTCTTCCTCGAGCTGAGAAGAGTGACTAGCCCAAGTCACCTAGCTGGCTTTCATGCTTAAGACAGAACTAAAATTGACAATTGTTATTAGACGGACTTTCTTTAAAGTACTCACTATATCTTAATTAATTGTACATTTCTCTCTCTCTCTCTCTCTCTCTCTCTCTCTCTTTTTGTTACGAGGGGACAAACTGAAAAATAAAACCTTCCTTTTTCCTTGTTATTGCTTACCTCTCTTCCTGCACAATAAATGAAAATTATGAACAATGAACAAACTTGCTTGATTCTTCTTTTATTTTGGATAGACTCCCAAACCGCCCTCTTATTATATTTTGAATTCCCCATCAATTTCACTTTATTTAGCCTTCCCGTTATCAGCACCTACTTCCATTTTCTATATGTCTCCTTTCTGCTATTCAGCTTATCAGTCCGCTCGCAGACTGGCAGAAGGGGGTGGGACTGGGGCAAGTGCCAAGGCATGGTCTACTGGAGGAGCCTCACTGTTCCACTCAGGCCATGCGGGGTGGTGGTGGTTATGGAGCTAAGACTGAATGCGTTTCAGCATAGAGGGCCACCACAAAATTGTACATTGGCTCCCGGCTGGCCAGGGCCAAGGCAGAGGGGGCCGTTCCCTCACTGTTTCCAGGATGGCTTTGCGGGCCACATGAAACCACTTTGCGGGCCACATCTGGCCCCCGAGCCTTGTGTTTGACATGTCTGCCTTAAATTGTTCCTTCTTTTCACATGGGGTTTTCAGTATCTCATTTTTCACAATTTCCCATCCCTTTTTAACTCACTTCAGCCTTTAGAATATCAAGCCATAGTATGCTTCTCCTCAGTAGGGGACAAGAGGGGATTATGGCCTTACAACTAAAGCCAAACCTCTTTGTGCACTTGTGCAACATCGATACATGTACAAAAGCAATGGGGGCTCTGACTGCAATACCATAATCACTATCTTGCCTTTTTTGAAAAACACATCCCCACACACCATATCCAACTGTTTGCATTTTTCACCTAACTTCATTAAAATCTTCCTTACTGAAATCCAAGCTATCTGACAGCTCTCAACCTTCCTCCTCTTTGTTATTTAAAAAAACCAAGCATTTGGATTGTGAAGGATGCAATATTTGCGATGGTCAGAAGTGCTTTACAAGCTGTAAAGTACCTTTTCTGAGGCCATCATTAATTTGAATGGTTGCTGCATAACTGGTCATTAATCAAGGACTACCTATAATAAATGTAGTTATTGTCCTTCTTCTAATCAAACAACTCAATTTTGCCATCTCTGCTAATTCTGACAGCTTCACCAGCCTTTTCTCCATTGTGGATATTTCAGTCTTTCCATTTTTGTACGTGTAATAATCATCCTCAGATCCTGCTAAGAAAAATACAAAGACATTCATGAACCACTTTAGAGAATGCAACTTCTTAATGCATGTTTTATCTCATCTTCAGCTCACTGTCAAAGTAACCTAAACTGATCCTTATGTGTTCCATTTTTAAAATGGAAAATTTTTTAAAAACATAAAATTTTTAAAAACATAAAGTCTTGACCTATGCATGTTCTTTGACATCTTTTCCTCCTCTTGGTGATGAGGTGATCAGGAGATGGCATCTGCTAAGCTCCTATTAGCTGGTTGAGGATTATAAATTGGAACAGTGAATAAATTGGAAGACTTATTGAACAGTGATATAGCAGGAGGAAGTTCTCTCAGTGCATTATGCAAACTCCTTCCAATTCACCCTGCACCCATCATCCATCCCACCGACTTTACAGACAAGGTAAGGCTACTGTCTCAAAAGAATAGCTCATGCCAGGAAGTTATCATTCCGGGAACCTGAAATCCCAGATAACTATCTATGCTTGTCCCACTCCACCCCATCCACCCCCTTTTTAAGGGGAGCAATTGATGATGGGTTTTGCTGCTTGTTAATAACATTTGATGAGAGGCCAGCAAAGCAAAACTTTTTCTGCAATTGCTGCTCTTCAACCAACCTATAGTAAAACCGTAAGAATAGGACCACTCACCAGCCTTGTTAGAGCTGAGGTTAGAGCTCAGCCATCAGAGCAGCACAGATTACCCTGGGATATATTTTTTTGTGGACTCAAGGAATGAAGGAATTCACATTAATGTGCCAAGAGGAAGGTGCTAAGCCTACGTTTCTGTTTCCCTCCCCTTTCTGATTTAAAGTTCTCCAGATGAGAGCCCAAAGGGTTTTTTTAATGATTCAAGACTACTGCATGCCTCTTTTGCACCACTTTCTCAATTTTTTTTTAAACCATGATTACCCTTCTCATCTAAAAAGTACTTTTTATTCTTTTTATTCTTTTTATTTTTTTATTCTTATTATTCTTTTTTCTTTTTTTAGTCTTATTTATTCCTTAAGAAAGTTAAAGTATTGGGTTGACTTACATGAGAAAAAATAAGACTTAAATGTTTAAATGTAATTAACTTTGAGAAAATCTTGACTAGTAAGAATGTTTTGAACATTGTGGGAAAAAACAAATGTAAACAAGAACTGTAAACAGGATCTATGATGAGATAACCAGAATAACTAGACAGAAAAGGAATATTATATTGATGTGATTATTATCTGTAGAAATATTAGATAACTTTTATACTCAATCATCACTCATTAAAGCAACAAGAATTGTATTAACTTAAGGTTAATGCAGGACAAGAAGCAACGGATGGAAACTAATTAAGGAGAAAAGCAACCTAGAACTAAGGAGAAACTTCTTGACAGTTAGAACAATTAACCAGTGGAACAACCTGCCTCTAGAAGTGGTGAATGCTCCAACACTGGAAGTTTTCAAGAAGAGACTGGACAGCCATTTGTCCGAAATGGTATAGAGTTTCCTGCCTGAGCAGGGAGTTGGACTTGATGACCTCCAAGGTCCCTTCCAACTTGATGATGATGATGATGATGATGATGATGATGATGACGATGATGGTTGGTAAAAGAGAACATTATGGGAAAAAGAGGAAATCAAGTAAAGTTATTATGTGATTATAGATTATAGAAATCAACTGTTAGTGAATGTTTCTTAAATGTAAACCCAGACAACACACTGTTTACCAAATATTAAGGTGATTATGTTAAAAAATTAATAAAACATATTTTTAAAAAATAAAATAAAATACAAATGCAAATTGGAGACTTCCTACTGTTTCCTATGGCCAGAACAGTTAAAGCATCTCAAATTTTATTCCCAGGTTGAAACAGATTTTCCATTTTGCATATACTGCTAGAGTAAAACATTTGAAAATTAAGGCCTACTCTTAAAATCAGTATCAGGGTTACAAATAAAAGTGCTGGCATGCATGTTAATTTAACAACTGCTCTGAAATAAAACATTAACATAATAAAACAAGGTTTTTAGTTTTAGCACTGCTTTCAGATCATCAGTCTGAATATTCTTGTATTCATTTTTACAACTTTAGAATTTTTTGCCCTTGATGCAATGCCAACTGAAAAAAAAAATCAGATATTTTTTCCTACATAGAAGAAGCATCACAGTTGGACTACAGTAAACAAATATTTATAGAATCAGAGCAGATAAGGCACAATGAACTAATCCTTTCCTTTCCTGCCATGGACCTGAGAAAAGTTAGGCTTTGAAGCTGGCATTTGCACACAACAATGGGCGATTTCTTTTCCATGCAAATATTAGCTTCAGAGAACAGATTTTTCTCAGACGTGCAGCATGCATTAAAAAAAATCAAATTCCTATTTCTGACGTTAGTTCCAATCTTCAGCACTCCCAAGCAATATTTTCAAATACTGCAGATTAAAAGAAATTATACAATTTAATATGATTTGTTTATAAACAACTGTACCCTCTCCTTCCTTGTATTCCCTTTAACTTCTTCTGCTCAGCATCATTTGGTTTGCTCTTATTCTAATTTCATTTCCCATCTCACTTTTGACCTCTTTGTATACAAAAGCCTTTTTTATAAATGTCAGCCTTAACTCACTTGCCCATTGGCTCTTTCATCTTCATTAAATATAATTTATTAATTGTAAACAGAGAAAAGAAGCACAACCTTTGTAATGCTTAAGGCAGGACAAGAAGCAACGGATGAAAACTAACCAAAGATAGAAGCAATTTAGAACTTAGGAGAAATTTTCTGACAGTTAGAACAATTAATCAGTGGAACAACCTGCCTCCAGAAGCTGTGAATGCTCCAACACTGGGAGTTTTTAAGAAGAGACTGGACAGCCATTTGTCTGAAATAGTATAGGGTTTCCTGCCTGAGCAGGGGGTTGGATTAGATGACCTCCAAGGTCCCTTCCAATTTCAGTAGTAGTAGTAGTAGTAGTAGTAGTAGTAGTAGTAGTAGTAGTAGTAGTAGTGCACATATAGAAACAGGAATCCATCATGAGTTCAGATGCAAGAATGCACACCAAGCACCAGGGATTATCCAGAACCACTTCTTTTTTACTACAAAGAAAACAGCTTTAGCTTTTTTGAAATTTCGCCACAAGCAGGAAAGCAAAACCACCCTTCCTTTTCTGTTAGAAAAAAAACACTTTGCCTTGAGCCAAAGAGAACGAAAGTTAGGAAGTAGATCACATGGGAGAAGACCAAGGAGAAATAGCATTGGGAGAGAAAAAAAGATGCAGACAAAATGGAGATCAAAGCCAACCGCATTATTTTGATGAACTAGTTTTCAGGAGAGAAAAATGATTAAGCAATTCTGATCACAGATCCCTTTTGTGTGGGAGTGAACTACAGTCAGAAGAAAGCTAACTTTTCCTGGGATTGAAGATGAGGAAGACTGCTGAATCAAAGTGAAGAAAATCTCCAGGAAATAAGAGAATAAGTCCTGCCTTGGCAAGGAGGAGATGAGAACAATAGACAGACGGACAGACAGACAGACAGACAGACAAACAGGACTGTCTGAATTCCACAGGTAGAGACAGTATCTCTAGAGAAGGGGTGGCCAACCTCAGCAACTTTAAGACTTGTGGACTTGAAACTCTCAAGAGTTCCCCAGCCAGCCATGTTCTCATTAATGGATGGAGGGAAGTGAATTCTGGAAAGAAGAATTTTTACTTGTACAGTATGTAATCTGTTAGGAGATAAATAATAGTCACCAGTAATAAATAGTTATGACTTTGTATCTAGATTTATTTCTCATATAATTAAGAAAGCCCAGTATAGGGATTTTCCCCTTGCAAACTCTGGACTACTGTTCTGAGATGATCATTCCATCCATTTATATGCACTGATGACTGCTATGCTGCAACTTCCAAGAGCTTTGCTAACATGTATTAATCTTCACAATATACTGTTTTAAAAAATGCTTTATGGAGGGGATAACAAAACACTGAGCAATATTTGGCCTGGTTCATAAATCAGAGGGTCAAAGTAAAAATTAGTACAACTGAAGCCATTTTAAATTCACGTATATCCAGATTAATTGGTTTGGGGAAAGCTGCTTCAAGGATTAGTGTTATAAAAGAGCCAAGGTTGCCTACTCCTGCCCTATCCATTCACTCCTTTCAGCTCAAGATATTGTTTAATGTGTCTTAAATCTACCTTATGAAGTCTACATTATGATAAATGTATTAATGCTTCAATTGATGCAGAACTCATAGTGGTTTCAAATGTCCATTCAATATACATTACTGTATTTGGAATTTTACAATTTAGAAGGACTCAGCCAGAATACAGAACTGTGTTTATGAGAAGCAGTAATTGAGAGTGGGCAGCAACATTGCCAGAAGATAAAAAGAAGGAAAGGGGAGAAAAATTTAAGTTGGAGATTTTAAAAGTATGAAGTTAAAAACAATTTTTAAAGGAAAAGGTATGTTCCATGGGATGAAAATCTTTAACAAAAATTCAAATAAGCTCTTGAATGGGAGTAAAAGAAACCGAGGCAGTTCCTTAAAATACACACCTCTAAATTATAATTTACATATGAATTATAGGCTATGTTTTCTTTGCTTGAATTAGTAAGAAAGTAATGTCAGAAGTAAATTTAAGCCTTGTAGCCAAGCAGCTGCAGTAACGAGGTACTGCCTTGTGCTATAATGAGGTACTACCTTCTTAAATAATAAAGTAAAAATAAAGAGCAATTATCTTTTTTATAATAATTTTATTGGAGTTTACTAATACAAAGATAAAAGACTAATACGAACTAAGAAAAATATAAAAGTAAAGGAAATAAAAGAAGTGGAAAGAGGATACATAATGGGTGACACCCCCCCCCTTTCCAGATAAGTATAAATAATTTCAGTTAACATTTTCTGTAACATTTCAATAAAAATAATAATAATCTCATGCCTCATACCTTATAATCAAATTCTAAAAATTCATTCTTTCCTAATCAGCAAAATCAATTAAGGGCTACCAGAAATAATTTTATATTAGATTTTAATCGTAATCTAATAAATCAAGTTTGTAATCCAGTTCAATTCTTTCTTTAAGAAATAAAGCAAAAGAAATCTCACCCTACTTTCATTAGTTTAATGTCTGCTTCGTAAATCCAAAATAAGAAGGGTTTCCAAGAAATTATTTTGGTGTATTGGTTTTATGTCTCCTTTAATTATTGGGGTATTGGTTGGTTTCATTTGTAAATTCATTGTGTCATTTTTTTTCATATCACTCTTAAGTTCCAGCACTTTTGTAATATTTTTTACAATTTTGTAATTTTGTTAAAAAATCCAAATCCACATTCAAATCAGTCTCTGTATTATCCAATAAAATCTGTTGATCTTCTACATCCTCTGACACAGTATCAGACAATCTTGTAATTGATTTGTGAATACTTGTTCCTGAACAGCCTTAATTTCTATACTCAAATAGTATTGCTCCATTATATTAGTGGTTCTCTTCTCCTTTAATTGTAATTTTTAGTTCTCTCTCCCTCTAGTCAATCTCCAAACTCCCTTCTCATCA
This sequence comes from Crotalus tigris, assembly GCF_016545835.1. Classification (NCBI taxonomy): domain Eukaryota; kingdom Metazoa; phylum Chordata; class Lepidosauria; order Squamata; family Viperidae; genus Crotalus; species Crotalus tigris. Next base: position 5,369,773 of record NW_024100214.1, read on the forward strand.
TCAGTTTATTTTCCAATCAGCGAAACTTTGTCATGGGACGCTTTCTTAATTTCAAAACCTCCATATATTCTTTTGTAAAATGTTAAACATCTCACAGAAAATATTCTTTCAAGTCTGTCTAGCCCCTTGACTTTCTAAAATCAAGATTCTAGTCTCCAGTTTACTGTAGTCCAAAAATTAAAACTTTTCTTTTTAAACTTTAAACTTACATAAAACTTCTTCCATCCGGGATAGAAAGAGGTTCCTCCAGCATAATAAAGCTTGCCCTTTAGAAGGTTTTTAATATCTAAAAAATCAATAAAACCAGCTTCCTAACATAGTTAAGAGAGGAAATGCACAAACCCAATATCCTCTTGAAGGATTTAAACCACAACAAAGACAAGTTGTTTTTCTCCCAGTTCCCAGAAGTATGGAGACTGCTATTTTATTATCATTTCTCAGGATGATTCTGCATGGAGCAAAGCTGTGAGTGATCCTTGATCCAGAGAAGAGGACTGAAGAGCTAATCCATACATTGGCTCCTCTTTTTGTGTGAAAGTGGAGCTAGCTTCAATCTGTCATGCTTCTTCGGAAGTCCATCAATAAAGAGCAATTTTTAAGGATAATTTTTTGACACGTGTTCTTCCTGATCTTCCCTAAAATGTCTGTTCATCTGTTCTTACTGTGTCTCACTGGACTCTTTTTTTGGCAACTTCTATCTAAGCACTGTGTTCAGCTTCTGGAAGAGATCTTCCAAGGAATCATAATACAATATCTTCAGTTATACCAACAACACTTAGTTTTGCTTTACTTTTTTAAGATTAAATTATGGCTTCCATTCTGAATCAGAACTGATCATTTGTCACATGGCCAGAAATATCATTGGGTGGAACAGAATCCAAATGAGTTAAAGAAAAAAAGTAATCAGACACCCATATGGTATATGAAAAGAATTGTTTATCACTGGTAGGTATCTCCATCTCTGCTGAAACAGACTTCAAGTGTAACAATAAATATCTATATGTAAGCCTCTTTCTATATAAAGAGAATTGCATTTAGTTGCACTTTTTTTCTGAGGTAAAAGAATTGATTCATAACCATCAACACACTTGTCAGTTCATGGCTGAATGCACAGCATGAAGAGGATTTTCCTTTAATGATATTGCAGCTAGAAGCTGTGGAGAAGGCAGAATGTGGAACTTAATCTCCTTATGGATACAGAGTGAAAAGGCAATATATGGATAGAAAATGAAAAGGTAGCATATACTATGCACCTATAGAAACATATAACATTTGAGAGTTGCTCAGGGTTCTGCTACTTTTGCTCCACTTCAGCATCTTTATTATAGTAAACAGAAATAAGCAATAATGGGGACTTCTTAAAGAAAAGCCTTAGTTCTTTGACAATTGCTAATATCCGATATTCTGAGATCCAAATGAGAACTACTAAATCTAATTAATATGAAAGACAGTGAAATGCTAGTAAAAATTGATAGCAAAAATGGTTCTATATTTTTGTCAACCATGGAATAAATACATCTGCATGAAAAGCTACTATTAGCTGCACAAATGAAGCTATCAATATAGTGGCCTAATGACTGGAGGTTGCTTGGGTCTGGAAGGAGAGGAATAAACTTCAGTTCAATCTTGAAAGACTGAGAGGCTGTGCCTTTTTAGCCCTCTTGGGTTGGGAACAATTCCATGTTGGTCTTGGACAGATTTGTCCTTCTTGACCCTTGACCTTTCCATCTGAGATTAATAAGTAATTTGAGGGTCCTCCGCAGCTATTGCTTGATCAACAGGTAGCAGCTGTGGCTAGGAGAGCCTTTGCACATGTGAACTTTGCCACAGCTGCACCCTTTCCTCAACTGGAAGACCCTTCAAACAGTTATGCCCTGGCCATCTCACGAGTAGACTGTCGCAATGCTGCTCTTGGAGACCATCTAGAACTTACAGAAGGAGCAACAAGTAGCAGTGCATAAAGTAATGAACATTCATCATTATACCCATGTGTCATCATTGATGTGATGGCTAGCAATTGCCTTCCAGATACAATTCAAGATGTTGATTATTACCTATCTTTATAGGTAATAGATGATAGATGATAGATAGATGATAGATGGAGGAGGAGGAGGAGGAGAAGGAGGAGGAGGAGGAGGAGGAGGAGGAGGAGGAGGAGGAAGGAGAAAGAAAGAAAGAAGGAAGGAAGGAAGGAAGGAAGGAAGGAAGGAAGGAAGGAAGGAAAGAAAGAAAGACAGACAGACAGTGGCAAGATGTTGTTTGCCACTGGTTGCTTCCTAGGATTGAGACAAAGTACCCAAGATCCCCTAGCTGACTTTGTGCCTAAGGCAGAATTAGAGCTCACATTCTCCTAGTTTTTAGGAAGATGTCTTAATCACTAAACTGGCTATCATTACAGTCTTATAGACTAAACAATAAAAGCAATAAGAGCAATAGAAACCATTAATCTTATTTGCCCACTAGGTCAGAGTTAAAATACAGTAAAATTGCTGGGCCCCTCTACAAATTACAAACTAAAAGCAATAGAAAACATCCAGCAATGGGTGGGATCTGTCAAAGTTAAAAGAAATGAGGCTAAAATTGATACAGTAGAGCAAACATAAAATCAATGTATTTGGCAAGTGCCATGCTCAGCTTTGCCTACCTAATTTTTCAAACAACAATGTGTGTGTATGTGTGTGTGTGTACTGCCTTTATTATTTTCACAAATAACTGAAGGCAGCAAAGTTATCCAATACACCTTCCTCCTCTTATATTCCGCATAACAACCAGCTATAAATTGGGTTGGGTTGAGAATGACTGGCCCAAAGTTACCCAGCTGATTTTCATGGCTAAGACAGGACCTGAATTCATGGTCTTCCACTTTCTAGCCTGGTGCCTTAACCACTAAACTAAACTGGCTCTCTAGTTAAGTAATGAAACATCTGCAAGCAAACAACCAAGCTCAGAGAATATCAAGGACTCCACAAATAAACAAATAACATACTATTAACAAAACCAGTCATAACTCATTGATGAAAATTCTTATAGAAATTGCTGATATCCATAGATTGTAAAGCCCAGTTACTGGGCAGTATCTAGCTGATCTTGGAAAGCTAAGGCAGGATCAGACCAGATTAGAATTAGACTGGTTGGATTAAAAAATTGTAGAGAATATTTGTAGCTCAGGTTGTAGATTTAGGCAAAGATTTCTCCTCCAAGCCTGCTGCCTGACTCCCAGACATTTCATTACCAAACTAGGTTATATCTTCAGTGTGGTTTTTTGGGGTGAAGTGCCTTGTTTATATAGGTCCTGAGTGGTTTATAGGCTGGATATCAGAAAAAATCCCTCAGAAGACAATAGCCAACTACTTCAAGCTGTTGCCAAAAAAATTACTAGACACCAGCCATGAAGCTCCAAGAGTTAAGCTTGGCTAGAATAACAGGGAAAAGGAGATTCTAATGTTTGCCAAGTACTATCAAATAGGCAACACCACCCTGGGAATCCTCCTATTTATGAGATTAAACTTAATAAAAACACAACCTGTCATTTACGGTAATAGAAATAAATCCAAGCATAGTAAGAATGTTGCCACCGGCTCAACTTCCCCCAAATGATATAAGAGCACAGAGGATTGATGATAGACTTTATCTACCAACAGAGAAATTATCTCCCAGTGATACTCAATTTCACTGACATACTCTTCAGCTTATTTTGATTTAATATATCTTTTCCTCTCCCCAAAACTTAGCATTTCTGGTCACCTTTGCACTTTTCCAGATGAATTAAGCCAAGGATCCTAACGGAAGGAATAATGCGGAAAGGGGAAAAGAAAAGATTAACACAGAAGATCCATCAGCTTAATGGTAGGAAAGATAAAAGTAAAAACTCCCTCAAGTCAATCATAACTCCATGTAGTTAATTAGCAACAATTCAGAGTTGAGTTGGTGATTTTTTTTTTTAAATCCTAGACTTTGTCTATACTAGCCTTGGCCTTTTCCAATGTTTCTCAGGACCTGGTCTGTCTGGATTAGGCTCAGGAGATGGAAATCTTGCAGAGAGTAGAGAAGCAGAAGCAAAATCCATCTAGCTTGAGGATCTGATGCATCCCAGTTCCAATTTCAACATTATTTTTACCTTTGTTTATTTATTTACTACATTTATACAGCCGCCTATCTTACATCAAATTCTGATGTAAGATAAACTATTAAAACCATAAACATTAAAAACATGGTTGTCAGCTACAAATAACCTTGGCAATGTAGGCTTGCATTACTTGGTTTTCCAGTTCTTAACTTTCTATGGACCGTCTTCCCACTGCATCACATGCACATACACTAATTTTCACTTTCAACCTCAGGACCCGCCCCACTCTTATGATATGGAAATATCAAGACTAACAACCCTTTGTGGTAGTTAAACCATTTGTTTAGCAATTGTTCAAAGTTTTAACAACATTGAAAAAAAGTGACTTGCAACCAGTCCTCACACTTCCAAACCTTCCAGTATTCCTGTGATCCAAATTTGGGCTCTTGGCAACCAACATGTATTTATAATGACTGCAGCATCCCGGGGTCATGTGATTGCCATTGGCAACCTTTCCAGCCAGCTTCTGACAAGCAAAATCAAGGGGGGGAGTCAGATTTGCTTAATGACCGTGTGATTCACTTAACAACTGCAATGATTCACTTAACAACCATAGCAAAAAGGTTGTAAAATCAGGTGCAACTCACTTAACAACCACTTTGCTTAGCAATTCTGAACCCAATTGTTGTCATACGTGAAGGACTGCCTGTCATAATTCTGAACTGTTGCATGTATGGTAAGCAAAATCAACCTGGAACTAAGGAGAAATTTCCTGACAGTGAGAACAATTAATCAGCAGAACAACTTGCCTCCAGAAGTTGTGGGTGCTCCAACATTGGAAGTTTTTAAGAAGAGAGTGGACAATCATTTGCCTGGAATGATATAGGGCAAGGGTGTCAAACTGCCGGCCTATGGGCCGGACGCATCACATGGAAGCCGTGCCCACCCCATTGTCGGCAATGGCAAAATGGCCGGATGCGTTGCACGACGTCACGTGACATCGTGAGTTTGACATGTCTGGTATAGGGTTTCCTGCAGGGAGTTGGACTAGAAGACTTCCAAGGTCCCTTCTGTTATTCATTATTTTTCTGAACTAAGAGTGATGATTCATTAAACCTGATTATGAATGATTCATTCATAAAGCAGGGTTCCTCATATAAGAACCATTCAGGGTGGGGGGTGGAAACGCAAGCAAGCAGGTTAAAAGCTGCCCCTGATGTGTTTATTCCAACTATATGATTCTGAAGTACTTCAGGAACAAAAAAAATATGGTTTTTTTCCTTGTTGGTTGCTTGTCAAAAATATTGGCAATAGCTTTTAACATTTATTTAAGCAAAGCCGCAAGCCTGCACTCTGAAAATTACATATTTATTCAAAATATTAATTAATCCCTTCTTGACACCTAGTGTACCTGAGACAGCTGGCATTCTTCTCTTAATCAACACATACCTCAAAGGCCTGGTGATTTAAAACACAGTTACTCTAAATAACTCTGATCATAGATTCCAAATAATGTATTGCGCCTTCAGATGGTTAGAAATATAATTATAAGACACAATCAATCAATTGCTAATTCCTGAGGGGTAAATGTTGAAATGCATGGCTTTTTATAGGAATGTGTATTTGCTACAAATATACATTATTTAAGAATGTGTGCTTGCTTAATGCAACAGGGGAAGGGAAGGGAAATTTAAGAGAGATGAATAGTTACACAGCAGACTGATACCAAATTATCAAATGCAAACAAGCAAAGTATGTAGAATATTTTATTCAGAATTATTATACAATGCACAGCTAGCTCACATCTCTTCTTGTCATTATTAGAGGACATTATAAAATGTCCTTATAATTAGAGAAAGCTGTCTTCAGGGGAGACAGCCTTCTAAGTCATGGCCAGAGATGTGAATCCTAGAGAGATACATCTGATACTAACACTGTGATATTTTCAAGATGAGAGCACTTTTGTTTTTCTATGTATTTTTAATCTCCAACTTTATTTTGTGGGTTATGCATGCATGCATGGACACAAATGCACAGACATTCACATGCACAGGCCCCATTATGCTGCCTTAGTGTAGTGCAGTAGACCCCAAAAGTATATACATCAGCAGGGTCACCAAGGCATGAAAGTTTTTCAATTGTCTTAGGGTCTCCTGCCTGAGCAGGGGATTGTACTAGAAGACTTCCAAGGTCCCTGTTAACTGTAATTCTGTAATTCCTCTGTAACTGCACATACGTAAGTTCAAAGTCAAACTAAAATGGAAGAAGAAAGTCAACCTTTTTTCACAATATGATCTCGAGCATATACTCACTATTTTTGAGAACATAACGAATTGCTTTGAAGTCCTGAACCACACTGAGAGGCAATAGAAAAACTGTAGAACGGAATTAAAAAAAATATATGGATAAATGTGAAAAAAGACTGCCAAAGACTACGAAATAGAAGAAAGCAAACCGGTATCAGGAAAAAAAAATGTTGGAAATTGCCAAGAATGGGACAGAAGTCAAACCCAGGAAAGACAATCTCATGAAAAAACTCAAAAAAAAAAAAAAATCAGAGAGCCGCTATAAGTGACAATGAACTGTATTACAATGACATCACTAAATATACTGAAGAACAAATGTAGAAAACAAGGGAAGATCTCTGAACGGAAGTGGTCCCAATCTCAAATTAATATGCTGAAGGATGCCAACTGATAATAAATAAGCAGTTTAAAGAAGATCAAAGAAAAAATATTCAGAAATCTTGTACAACAGAGATACTTTAGAACAGAGGTGCCCAACCCCTGGTCCGTGGACCAGTACCAGACCACAGCATGTCAGCAACCGGCCTGTACAAACAAGAAAAGCCCCATCCACAGGATGCAGGCAGCACACAAAACCACACCCCCTCCGGTCCTCAGAAAAACCTCTCTCCACAGAACTGGTCCCTGGTGCCCAAAAGGTTGAGGACCTCTGCTTTAGAAAATATTCTCCATTCCAAGAATTTTAGTACTAGAAGTTAGATCTACATTCCAGTCATGGGGTTGGAAGACTATACGAATTAATGGAATTTCTACAGAAATATGGCAAGCAACAAAAGCTGAATCAGTAAAGTATCTAATTAAACTATGTTAGCAAACCTAGACAGTGATGCAGTTGCCAACAGATTGGAAGATGTCAGCCTATATTTCAAAACCGAAAAAGATTTTGAGTACGCAAATTAGCAAATATCCTTAATTTCACGTGGTAGCAAAATAATTATTAGGATCATCTAATGCAGATAAGTTCTCTACATGGAAACAGAAATGTCAGATGTTCCAGTTAGATTTATACAGTCAATATATGCTTCATTGACTATGGAAATGCCTTTAATGGTGGTGACTATGTCAGACTGTGGAAAATTCTTAGGAAAATAGGAATCCCAGAACATCTCATCTTCCTCATGTGACACCAGAAGACAATACAATCTAAATGAAATTTTGAGAAAGTGGCTATCTTTAGATCAGCAAGGATTGTATATTTTCTTCTTACGTATACCCTCAAATATATTCCTTATTATGATTTTTATTATAAGAATTTACATAGGTTTAATAAATTACAGAAATGAAAAAGAAAATAGGAAAAGAAAGAACATATAAAGGAGTAAAAGAAAAGGTAAAATAGAACAAAAAAGAATGAAATATATGATTAACATAATATAATTAAAGTAACGTAATATAACATAATATAAAGAATTTATGTATAATATAAAGTATTAAATTAGATTAAAGAAATCTAATTTCTTTAATTTAATTTTCTATCTCTGCCATGTAGAGATTGGCCACAATAGGGGATACAGGTAAATCCACGGCACAGCTGTGTTTTTGTCTGTAGAAACCTTCACTGTATTTAAAATAGGTAGTGGTCAGGCAGAGGTCCAGCATGGCACATAAGTGGTCTGGGCTGAGGTTGGTTCTATCACCTAAGGTACTGTCTTCAAAGAAAAACAAGAAAATCCAGTTGCCTTGTGAAAAAGCATCTTTGGGATTGGGAAAGGTAGAAGGAAAGGGATGGCCATCAGCAAGGTGGATGGATTTGACTATAGTCACAATGGCAATTTATACTATATGAGCTATACTACCAGAAAATCTGATGGATCTGGTTAAAGATAGATCATCCTCTGGAAGGTCTATATAACTGTTCATTCAGAGGTAACATTCACTTGATGACATATAATCAATCAATCTTCTCTAATCTGGAGTTCAACTACTTTTCACTTTTTCTAGGTGAAAGATAGGAGATCTGCTTTTCCAGATATTGCTGAACTCCTAGCTTCTCCCATCATTAGTCATGCTCATTTCAGCTGTTGAGTTTTATAGTTCAGCAGCATCCAAAAATCCAAATATTCCCTAATTTTGTTTTGAGTCAAATGGAGGCCACCAAACTGGGAAAGGCTAGCCTAGGAAGTACCATCATTACCAAATGATGACTAACTTTTACATATTACCAAGATGACAGGAAATTAAGTCACATGGGTAAAGCGATCATAATGTCACTTTAAGATTGATATCTTGTGCTTCCCCTCCCCCTCAGTTCTAAGCCCATCTGCCTCTATAGTTTATAACACTTAGGACATTATAATAGCTGAGTTAATTTGCATTTTTATTTATGGCTATGTTCACACCACACTAAACGATAATTAGTAGGTTTCAAAATTACAACAAAGCCAAAAATAATTATTATTCCTTAGTATGATTATGTTTATCAATATTGCCATTTTTGTCAATTGTATCAGATGGTGTTCTTCTTGGCAAGCAGGTATTAATAATTTTTAAGACAATTGTCTTATCCTCATAAGTAAAACAAGTTGTTGGCATACTGTAATTAAATATGCCATTGCATATGATCATATTTTAGATGCTAAGCAAATATTATTGCTCTTCTTCTTCCAAAACAAAAGACACATGTAGATCAGAGTTTATCTTTCAATATTAGTTGGCAAGAATTTAGTACTAAGTACATCGATAGTAACAAAAACAAAGAGTTGATACTAACATCAGTCCCAGGAAATATTGCTACAAACAAACAACATTCATAGGGAAATAGTGCACTCTCAGAACGATAACTACTACAGTATTTGAAATTTAAAATCCCACATGGAAACAACTCTTAAAAGAAAAATATTATGATTCAATTAGATACTGAGCATTTAAAGACAAAAAAGAGCTAGATGCTAGTAGCCATTTCAGTATTTGTATTTCTCTCCTTTTTAAAAGTAATTTTAGAAAACTACAGAATTTTAATTTTCCGCTGGGACTTTGCTTTTATCTGATCCTGAAAAAAAAAACCCTTCTGCTTGAGCAGTAAATGGCACGCAGTAAAACCTGCCATCAGCAAAAGTAAACAACAGCAGCAACAACAACAAACAGATTTATGAGCGAAGAAACATATATCTTTAACATAAAACAATCCATAAAAATGCAGAAGAAAAACTTATTCTTGTTGGTTTTCAGCTAGATTTTAATGAATACCTCGCTGTAGAAATATACACCTACATACCAATATCAATGGCTGTACCATAGGAGCAAGAGCCACTTAAAGCCAGGAAATCCACAACAGACCAAAACATGTATACCACAGAGATAATCTAAAAGAGTACTTTTAAGGATCTGACTAGTTAATTTCATCAAGAACATCACATTCTCACAGGCAATTGATTATTAAATCACAAAATAACAAAGGACTTACGACCTTTTTTCAGACTTACGACCATTGCAGCATCCCCATAGTCATGTGATAAGAATTTGGACACTTGGCGACTGACTCATATTTATGATAGTTGCAGTGTCCCAGGGTCATGTAATCACCCTTTGTGACCATCTGACAAGTAAAGTCAATGGGGAAACCAGATTCACTTAACAGCTGTGTTGCTAACTTAACACCTGCAGTGATTCACATCATGGTTCCGACAGACAGAGAAGAATAAAGCAGAACTCGGAGGCTTGAAAATTCCTCAAAGAACATATTTATTAGTTACAAAGTATTGGCAGGGTCAAAAGTGAAACCAAGTCTGAATACATAAGTAACAATTACTCAGTTACAAAGTATAATGTCACACCCACAAAACTGTGCAAGCAACTACGTTTCCCAATATTTTCATTTGGCAGGCTTTTTATGCAACGCCCGGGCCCTGGTCGCAGGAGCAGTAGATGACCTTGGTTCACACAAGACAAAAGCTTATTTTGACTAATGAAGCACCTGGGCAACCCCCCTCCCTCCATTCTATGTGGCAACCAAGAATGAGAGGGAAAAAAATGGCTGCAGCCATGCTCATTGTAGAGTTGACAATTCACTAAACAGCAGTAGCAAGAAAAGTTGTAAAATGGGCAAAACTCACTTGACAAATGTCTCACTTAGCAACAGAAATTTTGGGCTCAATTGTGGTCGTAAGTCGAGCACTACCTGTATTATGTCTGCAAAAATTTGCACATCCCTTCCCCCCTCACATCTTCCAAAGCACCTATTTGGCTTTGGATCTAAAGTACTGCCCAGGCCTACTAGCTACAACATCACATTGTCCCTGTCATCTCATTTAAGTTTCCCTGGCCCAACAACTGTCTACCATGGCTTATCAATATTCTCCATTCTTGCATCTACAGAAGCAAGAGAAGAGTCTCTTTTGCCTCTGGCATTGGTCAGATGACAAGGGTCACTGCACCATTCCTCAGTCAGTCAGTTCCCCTTCCCCTCAATGCAAATTTTCATCCTTTTAATCATTTCTTCCCTTTTCCTTCCTTTATGCATCTTCTTTTTCGCTCAAGTGATTAATGTATAGTGCTTTGCTAATAAAACATTCCAAAAATATGTAACACCGATCGTAAACACTGCCCAACCAATGCTGTGTCAGACAATCAGACGCTTTACACACACTCAAGCAAGCATCAAACATCAGGGCTAACTTTCAAGTTCAAGTTAGTTCCTTTATCTAGAGATATATTTTTTTTCCCCAGGGAAATTCACCATACCAATTTCAGTTATCTCTAGACTAAGTTGTAGGACCTAGGCAACATTTCGGATGGGGTGGTTAATGTCTATTAATTAAGTTGCTAAATATATTCAAAAAAAACCAAAACTCCCCACTGAATTGAATGCACAGCATCCAGCTGAATGGAAGGCTTAATCCTGCAAAGAAATCCTAGGTTATCCTTCACTGTCCACCTTAAATTTAAAGAAAAGTAATGAGCATAACTAGTTTAAATGTACGGCTGTAATCTATAATAGATTATCCTTTTCCCAAAGTGCTGAGGAAGCAGCTGCCATTTATTACAGCTATACAAGGAATGCCTAGGTACCTAGGCATGCATGCTCTAAAACAGGAACACCTGAAAGGAAAGCAATATAAGACAACCCAGAATCAGCATTCAAAGAAACCTTCATCAAGGTTTTAACTTCATAAGGTTTTGATGCCTTTTAAGAATATTTTTAAAAGCCTGATATGTATAAATAATAATAGTAGTAGTAGTAGTAGTAGTAGTAGTAGTAGTAGTAGTAGTAGTAGTAGTAGTAAAGTTGGAAGGGACCTTGGAGGTCATCTAGTCCAACCCCCTGCTCAGGCAGGAAACCCTACACCATTTCGGACAAATGGCTGTCCAGTCTCTTCTTAAAAACTTCCAGTGTTGGAGCATTTACTGCGTCTGGAGGCAGGCTGTTCCACTGATTAATTGTTCTCACTGTCAGGAAGTTTCTCCTTAGTTCTAGGTTGCTTCTCTCCTTGATTAGTTTCCACTCGTTGCTTCTTGTCCTGCCTTCAGGTGCTTTGGAAAATAGCTTGATTCCCTCTTCTTTATGGCAGCCCCTGAGATATTGGAACACTGCTGTCATGTCCCCCCTCGTCCTTCTCTTCATTAAACTAGACATACCCAATTCTAGCAACCATTCCTTATATATTTTAGCCTCCAGTCCCCTAATCATCTTTGTTGCTCTTCTCTGTACTCTTTCTAGTGTCTCAGCATCTTTTTTACATCGTGGTGACCAAAACTGGATGCAGTATTCCAAGTGTGGCCTTACCAAGGCATTGTAGAGTGGTATTAATACTTCAGTGATCTTGATTCTATCCCTCTGTTAATGCAGCCTAGCACTGTGTTGGCCTTTTTGGGAGTTGCAGCACACTGCTGGCTCATATTTAGGTGATTGTCTACTAGGACTCCGAGTTCCCTCTCACAGTTACTACTATTGAGCATGGTGCCACCTATGCTGTACTTGTGCATTTGGTTTTTCTTGCCTAAATGTAGAACCTTGCTTTTTTCACCATTGAATTTCATTTTGTCAGTTAGTGCCCAGTGTTCAAGTCTGGCGACTTGCTGGATTGGTAACCTTCACAAGCAACAACTACCATTATCAGAACATCATTATTTGATCAGCATCCTTTCATATTTACAGTATCTTAACACAGGGGTGTTAAACTGCTGGCCCACAGGCCGGTTTCATTGTGCCAAAGTCACACCCACCTCATTGCTGGCAAGGCAAAAAGAGTCGTGATACATGATGTGGTGAGTTTGACACCCGTGTCTTAACAGATTTCATGTCCAAACATATTTGCTATGTTGGGTTTTCCTCCAAACCCATTCAAGCAGAATCACCCTTATAGTTCCACACTGTATGGCTCTGTCTGGCCTTTCCTGTTTAACATATACCATGCCATGTTTGCTCTCTCAGTTTTCCACTGTTTAACAAATAATCATCCCAAGTACTTTCCTACCCAGACCAAATATAGAGTAGAATAGAATAACAGAGTTGGGAGGAACCTTGGAGGTCATCTAGTCCAACCCCCTGCTCAGGCAGGAAACTCTATACCATTTCAGACAAATGGCTGTCCAATCTCTTTTAAAGACTTCCAGTGTTGGAGTATTCACAGCATCTAGAGGCAGGTTGTTCCACTGGTTAATTGTTCTAACTGTCAGGAAATTTCTCCTTAGTTCTAGGTTGCTTCTATCTTTCGTTAGTTTCCATCCGTTGCATCTTGTTCTCCCCTCAGGTGCTTTGGAGAATAGCTTGACTCCCTCTTCTTTGTGGCAGCTCCTGAGATATTGGAACACTGCTATCATGTCACCCCTAGTCCTTCTCTTCATTAGACTAGACATGCCCAATTGCAGCAACCATTCCTTATATGTTCTTTATATCTTAAGCAGAATACTGAACCTTTGGGACCTTTATGTTTGTATTTAATATTTATGTACACATCCAAGTAAACCCCAGAGTCGAGGCAGTGGCAACAAGATGATTCTGAACCTCACCTTAAAACATGCTGCAAAGGCACAGGTTTTCTTTGCAGATAAGAGCAGCTGCTTTGCTTTCTTTCCCACAGATATTCTTTTTCAATGGTAAATGAGTGACAACTAGTGACAGTTCATATTACTGCACTTTGGTCTATACCAATAATTTCAATTTGGAGGAGACTTTGAGGCTAATAACTTGTATCATAAAACCATTGCAGAGGGAAAACTAAGAACATGCAAAATATTCCAGATTTTTTTTTTACTTTTACATTTTAAATATCTGTTTCAATATCAGAAAATGGCTTAAGGAATTATAATATAGTGAGGACAGCAAGAACTGAATGTATTTCAGTAGACATGTTGCAGATTCACAAAATGGAAATACGTAGAATCTCTTAGAATAAGTAAATAATGCAAAGTCTTTGCCAGTGTTCTTCAAACTAGTATTTCCAAGTACGTTGCTCGTCACCTCCCATAATCCCCACTGAGCATGGCTATTGATCCATATGACTGAAAGACTCTGAAATCCATATATGCAGGAAAATCATATTGGAGAAAACTGACTGAAAACACAACCTCACTGTTGTGTCATTCTAACTGCTGGATCCAACCAAAACTACCAAGTCCAATATTCTTTTTTTTTATTATTATTGAAATTTTTCAAAAATTTTACAAATAAAAATCCACCCCCCCCTCCCAAACCACCCCACCCTCCCCCCCCCCGACTTCCCAGAACTGAATATAGGATTATTTAACAAATTTTAAAAATAACATTTACAATTTATAAAATAATTAATAATAATAATAAAAGTCACAGTAATAATATATATAATAATAATATGCGTAACATAAGCTTTAAAATGAATAATATATACTAAGAAAGGAAAAAAAATGGAAAAAAAAAAGAGAGAGAGAAAGAAAAAAGAAAAAAGTAGACGAGAAATAAAACATATATATAAAAAAAATGTATGAATAATAATACGTAAAAAGTATATATATAATAAAAAAAGGGGGAGAAGAAAAAGAAGAAAGAAAGAAAGAAAAAACAATCATTACAAATTATAAAAAGGCTAGATAATATTTTTCCATATCCAAATTATATTGTATGAAATTTATCCATTTTTCCCATACCGCAAAAAATTTTTCTTGAGATTGCTCCTTTAAAAAAGCCGAAATCTTTGCCATTTCTGCCAAATACGAAACTTTATGAAACCATTCTTGTAAAGTAGGCAAGGATTCCTTCTTCCAATATTGTCCTATTAACAGCCTAGCGGCTGTAATCAAATTTAACATCAATATAACCTCCTTAGCATCACAATCAATAACAATACCTAATAAAAATAATTGCGGAGTAAATTTTACCCTCCTTTTAAAAATTCTTTGAATATTCCACCATATCTTAATCCAAAAAGCTTTTATATGCTTACACGTCCACCAAATATGGTAATAGGTAGCATCCAAATGTCCACATCTCCAGCATTTCGGCTGTAGGTTAGGGTACATAATGGACATCAACCAGCAAGGATGCAGAGGCCCACTAAAAACTGGTTCACTTGTTATCAGTCTTAAATGTTATGTATATTTCAGTACAACATCAGAAAAATACTACAATTTCATTACCAATATAGTAATTATATAATAATTACTAAATAATTAGCACAATCATCACAATCACAAAAGGCAAACATGTATAGTACATAAAATCTCAAAAACTTTTTTGAACCTCACTTTCTTTAGCATGCCCCATTTTCTAAGAATATTCAACAAGTTAAAAGAAACAAAAGCGCTTCTTTAATTTAACATTAGATATCCTCACATACATACTAAATACAGAGTAAAATTACACTTCCATTTAATAGAAGCAATTTATGAACAAATAGCTTTTGTAGCAGAATTGTCTCTGACCTTCTCATTCACATCTGATAATGGCTTCTTACTCATTAAGTGATCAAAGAGGAAAAATTATAAAAGTCTTTCTATTCAGTGCAAATTGTTGATACAACTCCATTTGAGATGATGATTTTATAAGAACATTGACAAGCTAAAAGCTTTTGCCAATACATTTATAGGTATGGAGCTGTGGTGGCACAGTGGTTAGAATGCAGTATTGCAGCCTAACTTTGGTCGTAGCCAGCTGTTCAATCCTGACAGCTCAAAGTTGATTCAGCCTTCCAGCCTTCTGAGGTTGTTAAAAGGAGGACGCAGATCGTTGAAGACAATATGCTGACATTTGTAAACCGCTCAGCGAGTGCTGTAAAGCACTATGAGTGATATATAAGTCTATGCTATTATGCTAAGTTTCAGTTCCTTAAGAAGTGAAGTCTGCCTCCAAGATTTCACAGAGTCCTACAGCAAGATGGCAAGAAGAAATCTCAACTGATCATTAACAAACACAATATGCAGTCACAACCTACACTGAACAAACCAAAAACAGCAGCAGCAGTTATTCTTTTCATTCAGATAAATCTCACCTATAAAACTGTTCAGAGTTGTCACAAAATAGAAAATAAATCAGCCCTTTCACTGAAGCAAGTGAAGTTATCTATCAATGTTCAGAAATAGCCAAACTGAGAGGTCACAGGAACAGAGTACATCCAAGTCTGTGATGATCAGCTGAGCAACTTGACAAATAACTAAATTAGTTGGCATTCACCGCTTCATGTTAAGAGAATGACTGATGATCATTTTTAGACTGGTAGACATCGCTTGGTGGAAGGATGGGGGAATACATTAGGAAAATCCACCAATTCCTTTCCTTAACGTATCTCACATTAAAATTATATGGGAAGCACCAGTTGTTGACTTTCTTCTTCGGTCAGAATAGACCTTGGCAATCAAGGTCAGCAAATGTTGTGTCAGCTTACTTTTCCACCAGCTCAAGGACTGATGGATGGGCCTTGAACATAGAATAGGAGCTATGCCAAAAAGAACCAATTAGTTAAAAAAGAAAATGGGTGATGGATGAAAGGAAGAAATGAAGAGACCTTTAACAATTGAGCATAGTTTTCTGAGGGCTGTGATATCTAGCAGTCTTGTTCAAGCAGTTCTGGAAATCCTAGAATTCTTTGAAACTTCTCAAGTCCTCCCCTGCATGAAGATCAGTAATAAATCACAAACTTTCTTGAAAGACAGCTTGCTCAGCATTGTTATTCTTCTTTTACATCTGTAGCTGCAAGGAAATTTAGAGGAGCTCTTCCCAACTTTAAGGGAAGCTGGAACACTTGTACCATGGAGCAAAGGGGAACTCAATCACACAAATTCTACTGTATGGGGCAACTGCTTATTATGTAAAATATGAAGTCATGGAAATCAACGCACAAGCTTTGTCCACTCTTTCCAACGCCCGTACATAGTCTATAAAGGTTTCCCTATCTGATAAATGGGGACTGCAGCCAAGAAATTAAAAGACACTTGCTCCTGGGGAGGAAAGCTATGGCAAATCTAGACAGCATACTAAAAAGCAGAGACATCACCCTTCCAACAAAAGTACGTAGAGTCAAGGCCATGGTTTTCCCAGTTGCAATGTTTGGCTGTGAAAGTTGGACCATAAGAAAGGCTGAGCACCAAAGAATTGAGGCCTTTGAACTATGGTGCTGGAGAAGACTCTTGCGAGTCCCATGGACTGCAAGATGATCAAACCAGTCAGCAGTCCTAGAGGAGATCAACCCTGACTGCTCTTTAGAAGGCCAGATCCTGAAGTTGAAACTCAAATACTTTGCCCACCTAATGAGAAGGCTCACTGGAGAAGAGCCTAATGCTGGGAAAGATTGAGGGCAATAGAAGAAAAGGATGACAGAGAATGAGGTGGCTGGATGGAGTCACTGAAGCAATAGGCATGAGCTTAAATGGACTCCAGAAGATGGTAGAGGACAGGAAGGCCTGGAGGTCGCGATGGGTCGGACACGATTTTGCAACTAACAACAACAAATCTGATGAATTGTCTGCCCTAGCTGGAATTTCTATAACCTACAGACCCAAGACATTTGGAGAGCAGGGCTGGCCTAGAAAATAGCTGCATTTTATTTTATTTACAATGTATAAGATGCTCTACCCCCAATGACTCTGGGGGAGGTTACAATTAAAAGTACAAACCATTCAAACCATGAAAAAGAATCATGGACAGCCCCAGAACAACATATGACCTAGGAAAATCCATGCAACAGGGATTCAATATTCCGCTCTACTCCAAAATATGGGAGAAGAGCCAAATCTTTAAGAACTTCCTGAATGCTATCAGGATTCTTAGCTAGGGAAAAGGATTGGATAATGAACAAAACTAGAAAGAAAAATTTCCCTCAAAACTAAAAATAAGATTATTATCAGTATAGTTCATACCAGAGATTGCAATGGGAATTTTAAGCTTAGGGAACACAATATATATCTAAATGTAGAATGCAATCAGGACAACCTTCCTTAGAACAGATTTGTATCCTAGCAGACACATGTTGCAATTTGAAACACTTCTACCAACATGCTTAAAACACTAAATTGTCCGATTACAGAAATAATTGCAAGCCAATTTGCCTGTGTTCTAAAGGCAAGACATTAAATTGAAATGCAGCATGTTACCACTTTCACAGAGAAAATGAAATGTTTCCAATGCTTCGCTGTATGCAAAGAATATCAGGAAAAATTGCTGTGCACTTTCCAAAGCACAACAGATCTATTCAGAGCTTACACAAGCTTAAGAGAATTGAGCCCTACTTAAAGTTAAAAACAAACTAGCAGAAGCAATTTCCAACAGCTTTCCTGGGCTTTAAATTCCATCATTCCCATTCCAGGGCTAGTATACATTTCCACTGTTGAGAAAATGATTTTTATTTGGAAATTTGAGGGATCCAAAGCTCCTTTCACCACACCCAAGGACTGTCTAGATCTTTCTCCTGCCTTCTCTGATATCTGAGGTCTGCTGTTTGCACAGCAGTTGGGAGGTCATTTTGAAGGTTGGCTCAATCGCCTTCTGGTGTCAGGCATCTTGGTTCTTGATCAAATCCGTTCTTTTACAGTATTCCGGGGTTGTTCCATCAAATAGGGTGGCATGCTCCTAATCCCTTCCTTAGGGATTAAGGTTGCCATTTTATGAGTACTAGGAAGCATGACTTTTCCATAGCAGCCCCTATCTTCCTATGCACCACCCTTCCCCTGAAATTTGGCAGACCCTCATGCTCCTAGCCTTCTGAAAAGCTTGGCCTGGCTTTTCCCCATAAGAGCTGGAATAAGGTAAGACTGACTTTTAAGAAGAGACTGGACAGTCAGTTGTCTGAAATGGTATAGAGTCCCCTGCTTGAGCAGAGGGTTGGACTAGAAGACCACCAAGGTCCCTTCCAACTCCATTATTCTGTTGTTGTTATTATTTCTGACAAGAGGACTTACTGTAGACTGCAGGGGGGAATTAACTTTGATGCCAGATTTTAAAGTTTGTGGTTTAATAGAAACAGTATATGCATACAGCATATTAATGGTATATTGATGGTGCTACCCAGGAGCTTGCTAGGAGCTACCCAGAGTTTGCTATAAGATGGGTGGCTATATAATTTTTTAAATAAATGAAATAAACATAAGGCTGCATCCCAATTTATTAATACAATGCGATATTGGTCAAATAAACAAGCTTAAAATTATAATGACAATAATCATAAGGATAAAGATATAGAAGGATAATATTAAACCATGTACCTTCTAATTTTTTTCATTTTACACACATATATATATACACACACATATATACATATATACCTACGTGTGTGTGTGTGTGTGTGTGTGTGTGTGTGTGTATGCAGATTAGTTCTATCCAAATTCAAAAATCTGGATGCCTGTAGGGAGCAGCAACGCAGACATCTGGAAGCCCTAATCTTAGTCATATAAACAACAAAGCCTTCGAGGTTGTTTTTTAATGTTCACTTTCAATAAAAGCTTTTAAGATGTATATTCTCAGAAAGTATTAAAGGTTTTCCCATCAGCCACTTTGCCAAGAAAATTAAAAATCATCTGTATATATAAAGACTAAAAATCATTTTCTCCTATCAAAGATACTTGAAAAAGTCACTCATCCCTCACTGCTGAGCCTCTGAGAGAAATATGAAAACGGTTAAATACACATCACATATTTTTTTTAAAAAAAAGAGAGAGAGACTGTTAGTAGCTTTAAGGACCAGCTCATTAGACAATATGTGGGATCTTATCAAGACAAAGTCAACTAAACAAACTGAAATTTTATGAGCATTACCATCTCTTGCCATTGATCACTCGAGCTTAGCAATGGTATCTTCAAAATACTGCAATTTCTGTTGCTAGAAGTGGAACATTATCGTTTCTGCAAATTATGCTTCTAACACTGTCTAGACACTAGAGGGCCTCAAACACCCACACCGTTTGTGCATTCATGTGTTAATATACACCTATGGTTAATCGTTTTGATTTTCATCCAATCACCATTTATGTTAACAGGAACCTTTCCAAAACTAATGAGAACCTAAGAAAAGCCTTTTTTATGCAATATACAAAGGGAAAATTACCATAAGTGGGAAGTCTGAAGAGAAATGAAATCCTTAAGCAGAACAGCACAAACTGGATTTCTCTATCTTACAGAAAATTAAATCAGGCGAGTGCAGCTTTTTCTGGGTTGAGGGCCACACTCAATCATTGTGGTACACGTTTGAGGTCCTACTTCCCCAAATTATTTAGGAACCGTTTTTTTTTAAAAAAAAACTATTTTTCATTTAAATGTGGTTGAAATTAAAGGTGTCTAAAGGGAGATGGCAGGTCAGGTTTATCAGAAGACAAGGTAAAGGAAATATGAACAGAAGCTATGTAGGCTTCGACCTGCTTGATGTTTGGATGGGATACCACCAGGAAATCTGAAGGTTATACTGTAGAAGCTGGGAAATTGGGGAAACATCCTGAAAGAAAAACAGTATTTCTGTACTGCTGGACAGTACATGGACGTGAAGTCACCAGAAGTCAAGCTCAACTTGAATAAAACCTTATCTCTTAAAATTAAATATACTGAGGAAAGAGATGTTATTATTATAACAGCAGCAGTATGCAATTTGGTAAGAATCTGTGAACCATCCTTGGAGGAGCTGTGTTCGGCACTGATTAATGATGAGCACAAGCAAGTATGTCTGATAACAGACTTACTGATGAGGGAGGGAGATAAAGTGACCCATTCTTCCTCTTTCTATGTGCAAGGGGCAAACCTGGTATGTAAAAGGAACCAGGTAGCACAATACCTTGTAAGACAGAGCAGGGGGCTCCAGTTGTATCCTTGTGTGCACAAGGGATTTCCTTTTCTGCAGGTCATAGCTATACCTTACAAGAGCTGAAGGACACTATCCAGCAAGGCTGGGCCACGGGAAGCATTTGAAGAGGAGATGCATCCTGGTATAGGCAGCCTTACAACTCATCTCAGGCTGATCCGGCAGGTTGTATAAACCAGATTAATCCATATTTCCTTTTTTATCTCATGTCTTCAGTTTCTACTATTTCCTCCTTTTCTGTGCTTTACGTAATACAATTTCTCCCAAAAGGAAATAGCATGAAGGATGCATATATAAGCATAGTTATGTTTGTTTGGAGTACCTTGGTACAATTTTACAATTCACAGGGTTCCCGAGTTGCCATGCTTTGTGTACAAACTTTGTGTTCCTTGAGATACACTGAAATTAGAATTAGCTAGTGTAAAGGCCAGCTCTCTGGCATTGGCTCTTCCTAAGCCACTGTCTTTAGAGGAAAGGAATGAGACATACTTCAAAAATAAATGTCCCTTGGCAACAGTGCTTGGTTGAGCTGTCATTTCAATGCCTCAAATCCTATCTTCAATGCTTAAAGCATAGGAAACAACCTCTGCCTAAGGAAAATGCAGAACAGTGGTATCTGAATAGGATTTATTGATGCTGTTCCCACGTTTAACCTGAATAACAGGCTGCGAGAAGTTTGTGTGTTGAAGTCAACCCCTTTTCCAAAATATTGATATTGACAATCTGATGTATGGTCCTTTCAAAGGAAGCTTTGTGGTCCTGTTATTTTCCAATGCAAGTTGGAGAAATCCAAAAAATTATCCTCCTTTGGCAGTAAAAAAAAAAGTACAGAAAAAAAAAGGGGGACATCCCAGACCTGTTTCAAGTCACTTCCAAAATGACTGAAAAGCCCATCTAAGCACAAAACAGTCACTTTCAATGGAAAACACTTGAATTCAAGACATGTTTCAAACCACTAATTTTTAAAAACAGTACACCATCAGGAATGCAGGCTCTTCCTCCTCCTCCAAAAAATTATCTGTGAATTGAACATGTCATCTTATGTTTGCTGTTGAGAACAGCAGAAATTGTGGAAAACAAAAGAACGGGATGGAGGTGGTGCTGAATAGCATGGATAGCTTGGTGCTTGAGGGAAGCTGCTTACTAATGAATTTTAGTTTTAAGGCTTTTTTAAACATCAAAACAGGGCTTCTTTCTTTTCTCTTTCTCTTCCTTATACACTCACTGCTTTTTTTCTCATCATCACTGTCCAGTTTTGTTCCCTGTTCCCTTCCCTTCCTAATGCAGCCACCCTTTCTAGATATGTACAAATGCACTTATATCACATGTGCACACATTAATTGGGCAGAGATATATATCCAGGGATTGGCAGGTTTATAGTATGGATACTGTATATGGGGCATTGGGGGGGGCAGGCTAAAAATCCCTTTTTTCTCCTGGAAGGTGAAAAGTATTTGTAATAACTCCCCTTTATCATTTCAAGGCAGGAGGACTAATTTGTTCTATTAAAATTGAACCTTGCTAGCCGCTTCCTGCATGAATTTTTTCTCCTTGTTATCAAACTTTCAATAATTCTTTATCTCTTTCCAGTGCTACATGAGTTTTGTCCAATCCTAGACCTCTTTCTGAAAGCAGGATCAAGTGACCAATGCACCATTTTTATAAGGACATATCCAGCTACTTTTCTGAGCCAATGCTATTTGAAATTTGCAATTTCAAAACTGAAGGAAACCAACTTCCACTTGTCTATGTTTTGTGAAGAACTATCTTACCAAGACTGTTACAGACTGAAAATAAATACTATGTTACTTAGAGTGCTAAAGGCAATTGGAAAAAAGACATTATTAATTCTGCTTTGTTTGTCTTCTTTTCCACCTAGTATACTACAGTTTCTTACTATCAAAAGGGTGTCCTTTATCTCTTCTCTCTTCTACTCCTCAGAAATCTAGATTTCTACTCAAGGCTGAAAAAGAATTTTGATAGTTTTTTTTTTCCCCAAAGGGAAGAATAGATCACTGATTATTAATCAGGTAGTTAAAAAAAATATGTTCTCAGTACTTGACAATTGTCTCTGAATTCAATCATCTCTGAATTTTCTCAGTCTATTCTCACATTCAATATTTAGATTGTTAAATCAATGCAGAACTCCCAGTTGGGGCCTCATGATCTCTCCCCAGTATCAACCATCTGACTTTTAAAGATTTTTTTTTTGCAAATGAAAAAAAACAATAGCAGCAGCTTCCTATTTAATATATAAGAATGCCTCTGGGTTTCACATGACCCCACAGGCATTCTTATAAAATAAAAGGAATTGGTTGCAGTTCATTGGTTTATTTGGAAGTGTACCCAATTCCCCATTCTTTCCCAAGAATAAAATCAAGCTGGGGATTTAACAGCCCTGAAACATCCAGGGGTGCAGGGAAAGGAAGAAAGATGCCTGCATGAACCTAAAGTGGTCAGTAGACAGTGAGCTAATCTCATTTTTAAATGACTGGTGAAGCTGGTCAAATTATATCCATGGCAAAATTGTCAAAGATTATTGCCTGGGGGAAAATATTTTAAGATGTCTGCTTTAATATCAGAATATCTAGAGAATAGTTTAAGATTATCCATTTTTAAGTACAATTTGGATAAAAAGAATCTCATGAGAAAATGACAAGATAAAGAGGCTGCCGGAATATTATTGTGCCATGCTAGGTCCATGTGAGAAAAGACTCTCAGACAGCTATTGCCAATAGCACTTACCCCATACTCTCAAACTTCAAATGTGTCCACCAATGCAAAATGATTGCAGTTTCAGACTATTTTATCTTCTTGATCTTTGATTTGATTTGCCTAATGTTCTGATGAACTCAACATTTGAATATTATTTTCTGAATCTCAGTTAATCTTATAAGTACATATGCCTAATATGGGTTTCAAATTATCTACCCTAATGAATTCATCCCATTACAGCTTCCACCATATAGATGTTGCAGGTATTGTATTGTTGCAGGTATTAAAAAAAAAAAAAAACTAATGAACGTAATCAGTAGGACAAATGAACAAATTCATATACCAGCGGTAATTTGTCTTCTCTCATAACTTTATCGCTTCTCCCAGAAAATATTTCTTTTCTTTTCTCTCAAACTATTTCTTTAAATATCTGCAGACTTTTGCAGGTTTGGAATGATCTGAATTTCTAATGTAAAAGAGAAATACATTTATAGACTGTGCTTATAAAAGACAAAGTACCAAGAAGAAGAAAAAGAGGAAGAAAGCATAAAGTCAACACACAGTTTATTTTCAGCAGATCACCTTTAGGATTGTAATCCATCTTGACATGAGGCACAGTTCATTTGCCAGTTTAAGGCCATTTATCATTTAGCTAAAAATCACTGCTGCATGAAGAAAGTATGCTGCAAAATATTTATTTGCAGACTTTTATACATTAATTTACAAAGACTGATGTGTCACAAGAAAGCATAAACCTTTGTTTCAACTGGACATAAATCCACATTTCTTTCAGAAGCCAGAATTTGTTGGACATTGCAAAGAAAAAAAATATAAAATTTACCAAATCTTAATCAAAATTATATTGTTCATTATTAAACTTCAATTAAACTAATTTGCTCTCTTTACCTATACAACATTATCAGACAACTGACAATACTGATTTATTTAACTTCAGCATCCAAAAACAACGACAGAATAAAAGAGAAAAGAAATTAAATAATGGAAGATTTTGAAAACTATTTTACTGTGACTCAAATAATAACATCAATTCAAATGTAATCCTTGATACCACTTTCCGAAGATGTTGTGGATACATGAATGATTTTGATTTATTCTGTCAGTTTTAGAGATCAAATCAAGGTATGGGAAATGACCTTGATTTGTCTAGAGCAGGATTTCTCAAGCATTATGATACCCCCTATCATGATAAATGAATTTGTGCAAGCTTCTCATGAATAAAACAATGGGGTTAGGAAATAGCCAAGAAAAGAAATATATACTTGCTAACAGATTTGTGACTTTCATCATACTTTCTGGACTTGGACTTACCTTTATCAGTACATTTTACTTTTCCCCTTACTATCTACAAGAACTTTCCATTTTGAATGGCTAGAAACTTAAAATAATGCATACAAATCCTGAACTTTGCCGTTAAGTGGAGATTCTCCAAAGATTGTGAGTATGCTACTATATTTCACACTTAAAATTACAAACCAGAGCCCATAGTTTAAACCATCTCTCAATGCTCACTTGACAAATGGGAGTCCACTGCAAACTGATGCAGGGAAAGCAGAGCCAGATTTGCACAATGTTCCTTCTGTGCTTGCACACAACTGCAGCTTTAAAAATAAACACACACACACCACACACAACGAGAGAGAGAGAGAGAGAGAGAGAGAGAGAGAGAGAGAGAGAGAGAGAGAGAGAGAGCGAGCTTGCATTCAATTGCTTGCAACCCTCTTGGAGGATCACAACTCCCAGTCTCAGTATTCCTGTCTTTGGATATTGTTATCTAGAATAGCAAGGAACAGATAGCTGTTATACTAGAAAAGCAGAACGAATGCCTGCAAATTGGAATATCACTTTTATGTATTAGTAGAGGCTTTTTTATATGAAGAATGAAAGTCTATACCAGTGGTTCTCAACCTTTCTAATGCCGTGACCCCATAATACAGTTCCCCATGTTGTGGTGACCCCCAACCACTTATACATCACCGGGTGCCAGGGGCGTAGCCAAAAAAAGGGGGGGGAAATGGCGGACAGCCTTGTTTGGCGACCCCCGTGAAATGGTCGTTCGACCCCAAATGGGGTCCCGACCCACAGGTTGAGAACCAGTGGTCTATACAAATCTCTCTGGAAAGACTTATAGATTTATCTAAAGCAAAGGAATAGTGACTGCAAAAAACTGACAAACCCAGCCTTTTGGAGGGAAGAAAAATCCCACAGTGAGGATAAAGATGCAACACAGCATTCCACTTGGGAGCAGTTTCCTCCCTTCAAAGCATGCTTCTGTACGTTTTAAGACTACTTTAAGCGGCTTCTAAGTGAGGACGTATGTGGTTAGATGTCCCTGCAAACATCTCTGTGAGCACTATAGTGAAAATCGATAGCCAAGCAATTAAACTTCTACTAGATTAACTAGACCAGACCTTCCCTTGGTGAAGCCATGTTGGGTATTCTTGAGCAAGACTTGTCTCCAAATTTTTGGTAATTTTATATTTAACAGCAGTTTCCACCATCTCCCCCCAAAACAGATGGTAAGCTGATGGGTCTCTACAGTTTCCTGGATCTCCCCATGAGCTATGCTGGTGATTTTCCACTCCACTATTTTCAACTACATATGCCAAATACAGAAACAGGTTGCATATTTTAATAAGAGCTTTATGCTCTTTAATAACCTTTGGTTAGATACCATCAGGGCCTGGTAATTTTTTGATGTTCAATTTGTCACCACTACATGGTCCCTGAGAATATGAGCTCTGGCTCAGCAATCAGGCCCAATTTTTCTTCTGTCCAGACAGAAGAAAAATTCTCTGAATTTGCCTTTTCTCTTCATAGCATATTTTTGACTCCTTCAACCAAGGGACCAATGGTCTCCTGGCTGGTTTCCCACTTCTAATGAATTTGAAGAATCTGTTATTATGTCTCTTGGCAATATACTCCTCAAATTTTCTTTTTCCCTCCTTCATTTTGTATTTTGTTTGTCAGAGTTGTATCTTCTTCATTGGAGCAGGACTTCCACTTCTAAATGATACTTTCTTGTTTCTAGTCGTTTCCTTTATAGTGCTAGTCAACCATGCAGGCGTCTTTTTGGATTTTGGAACCATTTTCCTAATTTTAAGAATCCAGTTACCTAAGTCTCTATTACTCACTTTCTGGAGCAATACCTCTATTAGCAATACCTCTGAAATGAGTTTACTGTTTCAGCCTTCCCTTTCGGTATCTTCTTAACATCTTAATTTTGAAAAATCCCCCTTTTTTCAATCAAATAACTTGCTACATAGGTCATCATTTCTTTGAATATCAAATTTTTGTACAATATGGTCAGTAGTCCAATTTGACTATCCATACATCTGTCACCAAATGCTGCATAATATTTAAGGGTGAGTCTAGTATTACCTCTTCCTTGTTTATTCCATGACCAAGTACTATAGCATACAGTTTTTTATAATACCTAAGAATTTTTCTTCTCTGTAATGATTTGAACAAACATTGACCTGGTAACTGAAATCTCCCAGGTTGACTTCATGAATACCACCAGGATATAAAGTTGTTTGACCAACCCCAATGTAACTATTAGTAATGAAGACCATCCAAACACTATTAATGATCAATCAAGGACAGATTAACAAACCCAAGTAACTAGTAGGAATCCAGCAATTAGACTTATTCCTACTATCTTTTACCATTAGCTACGCTGACTACACTAGTAAGAGTTTAACTTTAACATCCAAAATAACATCTTAAAGTACAATTACTTTTTTTCATCTATACTATCAGCACTTTCATTCTATTTTAGTCCTGCTTTCCTCTTCAAAGGTTGGGATCAAAACTTCCATAATTCTCAGCTAATTTGTTTTGATCTCAATATTTATTTATGAGACTTATATACCGCTTTAAGTGCAAGCACTCTCTAAGCGGTGTACACCAGTAAGCAATGTATATATATATTTACATTGCCCCCAACAATCTGGGTCCTCATTTTACCTACCCCGGAAGGATGGAAGGCTGAGTCAACCTTGAGCCGGTGAGATTTGAACCGCTGACCTGCTGAACACAGTCAGCTAAAGTGGCCTGCAGTACTGCACTCTAACTGCTGCGCCACCTCGGCTCTTTTATCTAATTCAATAGATTAGGTAAAAGTGGCTGAGTTATGTCACAATCTAGCTCCATCCCATTTCAGCTACCTAAGCTTTCTCCAAATCTGAAACAAATGTGTTGTGAAAAGGAGTTAAACTCCTTACGTTATTCAACAACTTCTGGCATTTCTCCTATAAAAAGAAGTTAAGATATAGTTGTGCCACTACTATCACTGGGAATATGGTATGAAACATAATATTATTCGAAAATCTGAAGTGGACTTATTTCCTTATTTATTCCTCTGTAAATTTATATTTAACCATGTAGTACAAAAATATAATCATCTACTTTATTCGTTACAGGGGCTAAATATTTCCCAATCATTTTTAGATATCTCATGACTGACTACAGAACAGATGGCTAAGCAGAAACCCTTTTCATGTTCACTTTCAGAATTTTTAAACACAAAGATTTTAAAATCAAGCCATGAGTAAAAACAAATTACTTATACAAGTACAGAGTACCAAAATATTTAACAGCTATCCAGCCAATTACTATTAAAGATTCTTAGAAACCTAACAATATTAAGCTAACACATTAGTGCAAGCAAACAAAAATAAAGCAGCTAGTAGGAACATCATGCCATCTGAATAAAAGCATTAGAGATGCAAAATAAAAAAGCATTACATTGATAGCGTCTCTCAAAGTTTACTTGAGAGGATTGGTAAATCTCTAAAAAAAATAGTTGCTAAAGGTTATTTTGTTTTCTTCCTCTCTTTTTAGGTCATCAATTTGAGGATTACGATTTGGGATTTATCTTTAATGTCAAAAGCACTCAAACTATTTTAAGTAAAATTGTGAGAACACCTTCCCCAGTTGGGTGTCTGTTTGTGGTAGAAAAAATAATCCCTAAATCTTTAATTACCTGAAAGAATGCATTTATAAAATGGAATCTAGTCCATAAAAACATATAATTTTATTGCTCTAATTTTATTGTTTTTTACATGTCATAGAATTATTATTCTTGTTATGGAACTTATGTTTGACATTCTTTACTCTCTCAGGATGATCTAACTTCTAACATGGTAGGCTGTATCAGTTTTAACAAAATCCCATTCATAATTACAACACTGAGGAAGATATTTATAAACCCTTGCAAGGCCTTCAGAGGGAAAATTTATAGTTGTTCATTCTCAAATGAACTTTGCTCATATTACTGTCAATATATTTCAAAGATTTAGAAGGGACTATGTAGGCCATCAAGTCCAACCCTCAGTTTTCTCCAAGACTCCAAATTAAAAATATATGACAGATCTAATCAGTAAAAGTCCACCTCATCTATAGATAATTGATTTCAGTGTCAAACAGCTTTTACCAGGAATGGGAGAGTGGGAGCAGAATGACAAAAGCAGTGTCATAACAAGCCCTGCTCCCCTTTTTGTATAAATCCTGACATCACGATACACCCCCAAGAGAGAAGATCTTGCGATATCACAGCAATGGTTTCATTATTTCAACAAAAGTTGCAAGATTCTGTGGATGTGCATGATTCTTTACCGTTGGAAAGTTTTCCCTATTATACAAACTTCATCTGACTTCCTGTATCTTAAAGCCATTATTTCACATCGTAATTGTGAAATGATAAAAGAGAAGACTTGGCATTCTTCTGTATGACATTTCTTCAAGTATTGGAAGAGTGCTATCATATCTTCTTCTAGCAATTGCAATAGCACTTATACTTATATACCATTTCACAATGCTTTACAGCCCTCTCTAAGCGGTTAACAGAGGCAGCATATTCCTCCCCCAACAATCTGGGTCCTCATTTTACTGAAGGATGGAAGGCTGAGTCAACCTTGAGCTGGTGAGACTCGAACTGCCAAACTGCTGGCAGCCAGGAGTCAGCAGAAGTAGGCTGCAGTACTGCATTCTAACCACTGCGCCACCACGGCTCTTCTATCTTCAAAATTCATGGGTTCCAATGATTTAACAGGTTAGTCAATAAAACTTTTTAACTTTCCAATGTTTAAAGTATGTAATAATAACTTCCCATTTTATTAGAAGTCTGAACAAATATATGTGAAGTGACAAATTTACAAGAACAAGACATATTTACAAATGTAATACACCATAGAGGCTGCAAATTATTCTTCGCAATGTCACACACTTTCGTTCTCCATTAACTTCAACCATTAAATATAAGCATTTTTGTACTATTCAACAGAAAATAATTTAAATGTGCTAGGTGCCAGGTGTAATAAATAATTGAAACATACAATATCAACTGAACAGTTAAACCAATGGAGCAAAGATAAAATGAATATTTCAGAATAGGCTAATTTCCTCAAAGTGGATCAATTTGTAAACTAAGGCAATAAAACAGGCTGAATTGAGGTCAAGCATTCTGAACTAGCAAGGAAAGGAAAGAAAAAAGTTAAAACATATTGGCAAGTACACTTTGTAATCCAACTATTTTACTCAACTTTAGACACATCAACTACATTAAACTAGCTCCAAAGGCTAACACATAGCCTGTATAAAAATTTGCATCTTAGATCAAGACTACATTAGCCTAAATTAGTCATATCTTAATCCCATTCAAAATAATAGGATAACAATGACTAAATTGCACTGGTTACCAGTGGACTTTCAAGTGCAATTCAAACTTGCCAATTCTCACCTTTAAAGTCCTTCAAGGCATAGGGCCCAGATGTTCAAGAGATCATCAATCTCCTTTGTGTCTGGCTATCCTGTTTGATCTGACAGAGTTGGCATGCTCCAGACGGAATGGGACAATTGACCACAGCCAACTCACCGCTGGACCATTTAACAATTCAATTTAATTATTTAAAATAAATTAAAAAATATTTTCATTTTTGTCATTCACATTTCATTTTGTCCCTCCTTTTGCATCCATTCTTTAATTATTCTATTCCACCATTTCTTTGATATTAGTGTAAGTCTTGTCCCGCACATAAGTTGACCATGGCGAGTTGGCTGTGGCAATTTGCCATGGCAAGTTGGCCATGGCAAATTGTCATAGACCCTGCTCCAGATCCCAGTGATAAAACAGTATCATCTCATGACATCCAGCAAGTAGGCCTTCTCTGTGACTACTCAGCCTCCTAAAACAGCATTTCTCCTGCATGGACCTATTCAAAAAAGCTCTTTGAACCTGGATTAATATAGATGGCAGCTTTCGTAAGAGCATTCTTGTCAGTGTGGAGACATTTTTATTCTTCTGTGTACCTTAGCTTTTGTTGAATCATTGTTTTAGCGATTTTTAATACTGTATGCTGCTTAGAGACTTTTGAATTGGGCAGCCTTGTCAATTAAAGTCTGATATAATTGGAATCAGAGTCTAAATGGAATTAAAGCATGGCTAACAATGTTTCCAGATGTAGCTTAAATTATGCAATCATCCTTTTTCATTCAAAAAAAATTCACCTGGAGGACAGATAGGATACTTCAGAAGATATCATTTTTCCACTGAACTTTCCTGTATTTTTCCACTACTGTACCTGTTCCATTACTTTTCCTATTAAAAAAAATTACATAGAAGAGACAAAATAGCTTGATAATGTTTATAATTGGTAGCACAAGGAAGATTCTATTAATAAATATCTGTAGTCTGGGCACAAACATACACATACATTATAACCCGATAGAACAGCTGAGGAAACTAAGAGGTCACATTATGTGTCAGATTGTCAAATATTGCCTGGGAGAGATAATGGCCATGAGTTACATTTCAATGATAGGAAAGTAAATTACACCCATTCATACAAATAGAAATAATCTACCCCAATGTCTTATAATGCACCATTGGAATTGTCTGAAAATTAGTTTCTTTCCCTTTTCTCCCAGACTCCCTTCTATTTTTCTGTTATTCAGCTTGGAGGAAGATTATTCTGTGTGTACTTTTTACAGAAAATGCACAGCAAGAGAGATAATTTCTTCTAAATATTCTGAAACCAGTTTTTTTCCTGAAGTTCAGAGCGCTGGAGGGGGACACCGACAATGAGGGCCACCAGCAGCTGGTTGTCCAATGAGAATGCAGAAAGCATTGCCAAAGTAGAATGCGTCAATCATCTGCATTTTAATTAGCAGCAAGAGGCTACGGCAACTGAAAAACACTTTCCAGCTATGAACACCTGCAGGCATCACTGCAGAGAACTGCCTGCAAAAGCCCAGTGCAAAAGATTTGATAGCCAGTGCTGGAGCCCAGGAGTCATTTTTTGCTATGTGCAGGTGTGTGAATCACCTGTCTGAATTAGGGGGAGGAAGGAGTGAACATTTTTTTTCTCTCCTGGAAAATACCTGCCAAACCACCACTTTACATTTAAATGGAATTTGTTCGTGGGTATTATTTTGCTATTCATATTGTATATTGTTCTTTTCTTATTGCATCGCAAAGCCATCTTCAAAATATTTGGCTCTCCTCTTTACTTTTTGAAAGGGATGTTTGGTTGTTGTTGACATTTTGTTGTATCTTTCCCAAATTAACTTGATCAATCCCAGATACTGTAAGGTGAAACTGAATTTTAAAAAATATTTCGTAACCAAATGTTCAGCCTATTTTTAGAACATACTGCCTTGTCCATACTGGTAAAATGATAAAAAGATGTGACCATATTAGTTCCCTTGGACACTTCTATAATTTTCAGTATCACCATCCAAGGTATCCTTCCTAAACTAGCTTAAGGAAGAAAAGTGGGAGCACTCTGTATTGCATTGACTTTGCCTCTTTTGTGGGTGATCAATTCCAGAAGATAATGCTGGAGGATGACTAATGTTATTATTGCACTATGGGGCATTTAGAACTTTATTTTACAGTATTTTATCCTCCATAGTTTACAACATATAGAGTAAACTGCTGAGAATGATCATTTATTCACTAAGGAGGGAAAGTACATCTACACTGTCTCTCGTTAGGAAAGATAGTTTCTGGTTAACCTGGTCAAGAGGGTTTAACTAGAGTCTAAGTAAATAGAAATTTTATTTACTTATTCCATTTATATGGCCACACATCTCAAATTCATGACTCTGGATAACTAACAATAATCAAAATATAAAAAAGTGTAAAAATACAGAAAACAATTTTTAAAATACATATATGCCACAGCCAAGATAAAAAAAAAAAAAAACACCAGTGCATATCAGCACAACTATTGCACCAGCTGTAATGAACTGTGAGAATAACCTTGGGAGACGGGAGGAAGAGCTGTAGCCATGGCAACAGTCAGACAAGAGATGTCTCAGCCCACAGATGGAACGGGGGAAAACATCTCAGAAGGGACCCTCCCCTACTTCTTTGGAAAATAAAGGCAAGGGGAGAGGAGAAGGGCTTTCAGAGTAAAAAGATTCTCTTATTGTAACTTTACGATAAAGGTAAGGTCAGTAATCATGGTGTTGGTTTCTTGTCTTGATTGCTCGAAGGGCTGACACAGGATCAAGCACGTACCCAGATCCACAGGCCTAGCTACAAATCAGGTGTTTAAGGCCCCAAGAAACACTAAAATGGTTGGAGCCAATCTAGTATCTGGGGGAATGAGGTTCTAAATGATGGACATCACAGCATAAAAGGCTCTCTTCCTGAGCCCCACCAGACTGCACTCCTTAATATTCAGAATTTGAAGCACGCTCTTCCTGATGGGCCTAATGGGGCAGATAGACATAGTTATAACGGAGGATTCAAATAACCAAGTCCCATGCCAACTGAAGGATGATTGGTAAATAATGAACTCACAAGTAGTAGGTTTAATACAGCAGCAAAGTGAAGTGCTTCAGAAATTATAACTTTAACAAAGAAAATACAGAAATAAAAAGGGAAACTGAACGCAGAAAATATAATCTGCTGTCTTAAACGTCTCTACACTAATGCACAAAGTATGGGTTAAAGTAAAATAAGCTAGAGCTCATGAAGTACAAAACAAGTAGCACCTGAAGGCAGGACAAGAAGCAATGGATGGAAACTAATCAAGGAGAGAACCAGCCTAGAACTAAGGAGAAATTCCCTGATAATTAGAACAATTAATCAGTGGAATGACTTGCTTCCAGAAGTTGTGAGTGCTCCAACAATAGAGTTTTTAAAGAAGAGACTGGACAACTATTTGTCTGAAATAGTATAGGGTTTCCTGCTTGAACAGGGGGTTGGACTAGAAAACCTCCAAGGTCCCTTCCAACTCTATTATTCTGTTAAATATAATATAACAGGGATTATATACATATGGCTAGGTGAATCCAGTGGAACATGGAGCTGGATGGGTATACTTCGTTTCTAAGGAACAGGAAACAGGAAAGAAGAATTGGTATAGCACTGTATATCAGGATTAAACTCACATGTACATCCCTTCAAGTGATGGTACTTTGAAGACTGAAAGCAACTGGGCTAAAAGAGCAAGCTAACAGAAGGGTATCTTGCTAGAAGTCTGCTACAGATCACCAATCCAGTCAGAAAAGGAAGATTTATTAAAGTCAATAACTGAAGCCACAGAAAAACATGAACTGGTTGTGATAGGAAATTTCAACTGCCCAGATATTGGTTGGAAAACTAATTTCACCAAACATAAGGTGTCATATCAATTCCTCATTTGTACTGGAGATATATAGTATAGGCATAAGGTATCTATTTCTTGGATTTGGTCCTTATAAACAGGGAGGAGTTGATTAAATATATTAAAACACTAATTTTCTATGCAAGTAAGCATGGGTTGCTAGAGTCACTGATTTTAATTTTAAAAAACTTAGAAAAAAGTTAATCACAAACTTGTATTTTAAAATGTCCAATTTTAATAAATTAAGATAAATAGGAAAGAAACAACCACAGGAAGAAAATCTTAAAAGCAAACTTGTTGTGCCATGTCAGGACTTCTAAAAATTAAGGCTAGCAGAGTCTCAAGCAATGCCAGTGAGGAAGAAAACCAGGAGACATCTAAGAAACTAATGTGGTTTGATAGGCAGCTCACAAAGGAGCTGAGATTAAAGACAGATGCTGATTCAAAAGGAAGGATAGGCCAACAAGCAAGGAGGTCTATGAAGTTTCAGCTCAGAAATGTAGGAGTGTGATCAGAAAAGCAAGTATGGCAAGTTTATTTTATTTATTTGAAAGATTTGTATGGCTGCCCATCTTAAAAAAAAAAAACTCTGGGCAGTTCACAGTAATAAAACTCCAAACTATTGTGGGGAATATTTGTAACTCAGGGTTGAACTGTGGAATCCTTGATGCTCTCTGAGCTTGGTTGCTTTCTGGCAGACATTTTATTACCAAACTAGGTGACATCATCAGCACACTGATGATGTTACCTAGTTTGGTAATGTCTGCAAGAAAACAACCAAGCCAAACAGCATCAAAGACCCCACTACAAAATATAGAAAATGTAAAAACATAAAACTGTAATACAAAACCAAACCCAGGCACCTCAGACACCCTCTTGGGATGTTCCAACAACCAACAGGGCTCCTTGATTGTTGCAACTAAATATATATTAACAGATAACCATGAAAAAGCAGAGGAACTCAATTCCTACTTTGATTCTCTCTTTACACTCAAATGAAATGCTGATTTGAATAGTGTACATAGGGAATGAACCAAGGGAGAAGAGGGAGGCAAGATTTACAAGTCAGTAAGAAAGTGATAAAAAATCTTCTAACTAATTTAAATACCTTCAAGTCTTCAGGTCCTGATGAATGAAATATACCCTCAAATAACGAAGGCTGGCTAAAGAGCTGTTGGGACTTCTGTCAATTATCTTTGAAGAGTGCTGGAGAAGTTCCAAAAGATTGGAAAAAAGCAAGTGCAGTCTCCATTTTTTAAGGAAGGGGGGGGAGGGCCAACCAGTCAGGCTATCATTAAGATCTCTAAGTTGTCAGAGCTGGTAATAAAGCATTTTGAAAGCAATGATTGATTAACAAAGCATGACTTCATCAAAAATTGGTCATTTGAGATGAATCTCATCTCCCCCTTTGACAGAGGGAATGCTATGGTAATCTGCCTTGATTTCAGCAAAACATGTGACAAGAATCCCCTTGGCATTTTTACTGACAAACTGTTAAAAGTGTGGCTCTTTCTAAACACTGGATTAGTGCTGTTTTGGAATATGAGTTCAATAAAGATAAGTCACAGTTAATGCACATTTGAATAGTGCAATATTCGATTTAGTGTGAACTATAAATTAATACCAGATTAGTTCATTCGGCCTTCTTCATTAGTAGATCTCTGAGTAGATTCAAGGATAAACAATCTATCACTGACATTACTACATAAAAACAAAACTGAACTAAAGGAGATCAACTGGGTTCTAGTCCAGGTACAACTGTGGCAGGCTACATAAGTTCTTGCTGAACTACAACTTCTGAAACCTTCAACTAATATGCCCAATAGTGAAGGGTGCTGAGTATTGTAGGACAATAATTTCTGGGAGTTACAGTTCAGAAATCATTTTTAAAATCCTAGGAGTCAGTGACCGTATATATAAGTATTTGATCTATCCTCTTCTTAAAGTGTCAAGCACCATGCAGCTGGGCAAGACCAAACAAGCAAAAGATATACAACATTGATTAGGATATATTTAATGCTTATCTGGAAAAAATGCAGAATCTTGAAAACTATAATAGAATTTTGCAATGAGTTAGTTAAAGTTAGTTGAATATTTTGAACTGCTTTTCCTCATCCCATCTGGACTTAGTTGCTTTTATGAGCTAAGCTGTCAACTGATTGAGTAATTGAGCTAGACAGTCCTTTATCTTGTGGTCAGTTGTCTTGCAAAATATTTTCAATAGTCCTTTGCTTGGCCAATGTATTGTGCATATTTCTGAATCAGCCAGCATTTAAACAAAAAAAAAAATGCACATTACCTCCAAAAACAAAAATCTCAGCCCAAGCACTGTGTGTTTTGTTTATTAAAAATCTCTTTTCCTTGAGTTAAGCTTTTTCTTTAAATATGGAGAGGCAAAAACATCCATATCAATTCTGAGTGTAAGTCCTAGGCATGAAATGTAAGACTATGAAGAATTAATCTGTAAAGTACGAGCAGATATAAACATGTTAATTTTTTCGGTCTTTATCACATCGTTTCTGTAAGTGACATAAAAAAAAATAGCTAGACTGTTCCATGAATGTTATTGTTATAGGCTGAAGTATACCGGTACTTGCTATTACAAAAGAGAGCTTCTTGAATACAAAAATTACTGCATCTAGCACAAAAGAAATGGTTTACTGATTACAAAAAAGAACAAAGAAATATTGTAGTACCAAACACAAGAAACTTAAAAAGGAAATGAACAAAATTTTGTTACTATTTCAAAGCATTCGTTTATGTTTTTTTTCTGTGGGAAAATATCACTTAAATGAAGAGTTCATTCTATTTTTCTTAGTTTCTAGGGAAAGGTAATATTAACTTACAGCACTAACTGTGTCTTGTAATTCTGTGTAGTACTAAAATACATAAGCCTTTCTTTCCTCAAGCAGTGTACTACTGGCTACCACTTGAAATACCCACTCCCACCATTTTAGGATTGTTAAAATGAATGGAGAGAACATTGCATGTGGTTTCTCTTACTTCTTGCTGAAGCATTTTCTTTTAGAATGTGTTCTGATAATCAGGCTGTTTTGGATTTTATGCAAAGCAAATTTCTCTTTTATGTGATGAAATGCCTCAGTAATGTTGACAACCCTACAAACTCATACATTTTAAACAAAACAATTTCTTTCTGGGTCTCTGAAATCAATCTGCTTTTTTTAAGATATGCAAGCAATGGATACATAATCACAGGCAACTAAGGGGAGGTTTACCTCCTAATTTAAAAACTGAGATCATCATATGAATATACCCTTAGGCTTAGAATATGAAGCAGTGTGTTGTAGATAGCACACTGTACGTATTCTTGGGTCTACCCAGAACAATAAGTCATGATATGTTTTGTTTGTTTCTGACCTAGTAAAGTATGTGGACATTTTGGCTTATAAATCATGAATTATAACTACAAAACACATTTTCCTTGAAAAAATAAGGGACAAACCAGGAAAAGGAGCAAACTGGAAAGAGGCTCATAAGGATTTTTAAAAGGTTTATGTTTATAGGTCTGCTTTACAAAGGAAAATTCAAGAACAAAACCACAAAAATAAACAATTAAATAAATCTACAGGAGAACTTTTTGAAATAAAGGGCTGTCCTTTATAATAAAGGTTATGTGGTAACTGCAGTTATAGCTTGTTGGGAACTCAGCCAACTGTGCTTTTTTCATAAACCATGAGTAGAAATCAAGGCTTATGTATGATGACAATGTGGCTACAGAAAAAGCTTAGTAAAGATCTGAAAACAAAAAGGACACTATAAGCAGTGAAACAAGGGTCAAACCACAAAGGAAGGGATTAGACAGGTACTCTTGAATCTCAGGGCTTCTGTCAGGAAAGCAGAAACTCAGAATGAACTCAGTTAACTAAACAGACTAACAACATCTTAAAGAGTTGCCTCAAAGATGTTCAGAGTGAAAGAAAAAGAACTAGAATATCAACTGCACAATGAAGATAGAACAATGTTAACAAGTAACAAAAAAGAGCTACTCGATTATTTTGGACCAGACTTCCTCAATCAATGATTCAGTTGGAATTCATAAGACAAGAGAAACAATAGGAATAAATAGTACAAATTTACAATGACATTTAAAGCTAACATTGGCACCAATTGCCCAGATTTACTTATTTAAATTGACACATCTCAAGGCCTTCCAGAAGAGCCTGAGTTTTATCATATCTGAAAGGGCATGAAAAATGGAGTCAACTTCACCTCCAGAGACAACCTTTTGCATAAGAGGGGGTATATCTGCAGCAAATCCCTGGCATCAGGTCCTCTCCCACCATACTGTATAGAACTCTGAGCAGAAGCTCTCTGACTGTACAGAACAGGCAGACTGGATCTGAGAAAGAATGCTAATAAGCTATCTAGTGATATATAGGCAGGGAGACATGATAATTAACTCTCATCTTTACCTTATAAAAATATTGTGAAAGGGCCCGAAGTGGGTGGTTTATGCAAGGAAGCTTACCAACTGAGCACGGGGCTAGATTTCATGGCCTAAAAGGCCCCTTCTAACGTTGATTCTATGATGTATAAATGCAGCCATAGAAAAAAATACTGCCCCACTACATTTAGTTATCAAAATCCTCATTTTCTATTTCAAATTAAAGCATTAAGATAGGAGCAATCAGTACCTTGATGTTTCTGGAAACCTAATTTTTTAATTTGATTAAATCTTTATATGTAAGATCAAAAGCTCTCCCAAACAAGGCATCTGTCAAGTTACATGGAGCACTTGAAAAATTATTATATATAAAATTATTGAAAATTGCCCCTGTATATGGCTGATGAATCCTCAACAGTAGTAACAGCTGGCCAACTTGATATAAGCTCACAAGGGAAGCAGTAGCACCATTCATTGATGCTTGGATAGGAAATCACCAGGAAATCTCAGGACTTTAGGCCAGAGTGGAGGAAAAACTCAGCAGCACATTTTTGTGCGGCTGCTGATAAAAACAGGATCGCCAACATGATCACCAATATCTGATAACGGATATGGCACAAGAAGAAGGAGGAGGAGGAGGAGGAGGAGGAGGAGGAGGAGGAGGAGGAGGAGGAGGAGGAGGAAATGAAACATATCGTCGGAAAAGGTGCTGGCAAATCACTTCAGTTCCGCTGCTAAAGAACTTACATTGATGTAGTTATAAAGATACTATAAGTTGAGCCATGCTTAGAGATAGTCTTTATCTCACATAGGTGGTCACTGATGTCTTTCTTACTTATGAAATCAGAGGTCCCCATCATCCAATTTTTACTGAGCTTGTTTCATTTGATGCATTTTAAATAGTGTTATGTCCTTGGGGGGGGGGGAGGAAAAAGAATAGAATCTTCAAGTAGGCAAGGTCAGAAATTAAAAGCAGCCAGGGTTTCAAGATGGTTCTTTGTATCTGTAGAGTATAATAATATAATCTTGAAAACTGTCAGAGTTTCTCTCTACTACATAAAATCAAGATGAGGTTATTTTGAGTTTTGTTTTTCATGCTCTCCTTTTTCCCAGGACTGAGTAATATTTTCCAAATCTTCTCCATTAACAGTTTGTTCATCCCTTCCTCACTCCCAGGAATGGGTTTACTTCAGTCACACTACAAGATCAAAATGGAAACATAAAAAAGTCATTCTAAAATGATATCAGAAAGAGAGCAGAGCCAGCCAGGAGAGCACGTATGAGACAAAGATTCTAACCTTTGTTTTATCTGTCTGAAAAAGCAGGCTCTTTTTCATGTTTCTTCTGAACGAAGGCAATTAACTTTTCTACCATACATACTCAAGAAGATACAGAAGTCTGACTTGAAATAAAACACAGAAAATGATCTATCTAGAATCCGGCACTTTTCATGTCTGAATATTCTTTCAAATTTTGTTTTTCAGAGTTTTCTGTCTAGGCTTTTTAAAGCCACCTGCCACCAAAGGAGTTAATTTTGCTGCTTTTCTGTTAAAAAACTCATTTGCATTCCTTTTAATTTTATGAGGGATTTTTCTCAAACCTCTAATCTCTTGTTACATTTCCACTATTCCAAATGTGACTTAAGTGTGACCTGATAAAGGTTTACTCATGCAGTAAGTTGGCTTGATTCACCAGAATATATAGGAGGTCCAAACAAGGTCATCCTTCATTTGCAACCTCATATTAGTTACTAGAGACTAAAATAAGGAATTGCTCTTAGGTTCTTTTTGACAGTTAGTGATAGGAACTTTGAATGACGAAGCCTCTTTCCCAACAGTGTTACACTTTATAGTTAAGTTCTATTTAAAAAAAAAGTTGAAATTTGATTTTGTGACTCTTTTCCTTTAACTTGTTGCCATTATACTGTAGAAGCTGGAATAAGAACTTGACAAATTATTCAAAAGATGGGGGAAAGGCTCAATAACCATAAAAATTAAATGCTCATTTTATGATCTGCTATAGTTACCAAAATCCATAAAGACAAATTTTGCTAAAACCTATAGCTGAAAATAAATGTTTTAAAATACAAATACAATAAATAAATATAACCCTCCTGACTAGATAATTTGTGCAATAATATTACCTCTATGCAGCTTCCAATTAAATTCTAATTAAGTTCTTCCCATACAGATCAAACACAATTTATTGTTTGGGTCTTTTTATTTATTAGGATTATCCTTAAGCTGGATTAAGGTGG
This sequence comes from Crotalus tigris, assembly GCF_016545835.1. NCBI lineage: Eukaryota > Metazoa > Chordata > Lepidosauria > Squamata > Viperidae > Crotalus > Crotalus tigris. Next base: position 5,410,348 of record NW_024100214.1, read on the forward strand.
CTGGACTTAAATTTTGAAGTTTTGCACTGTTGTACAAATGTGTGAAGCTATGTCAATGGCATCAAAAAGGATGCTTAGTGAAATAAAAGAGACTTTGGATGACAAAAAGATGCATTTAGGAAGGTGACTGTTGCAAAAAAAAAATAAGAAGAAGAATGACAGAAAGATACCATAATGTATTTATAGAAAAAAAGATAATTGTAAAGAACATAGTCAAAGACAACAAGGAACAATTAAAAGGGACAGAAAAAAGTCAGAACAACTTTGATGGAAATGCAACATTATTTTGGGAAAGAAATGAAGAGGTTTAAACAAGGAGTAGAGTGAATATAATTAAAAATGACTACATTCTTTGGGATGAAACTGAAACGATAAAAATTGGAAAAAAGTATTTTAGAGATCTGTATGGAACAACAGTAATATTTTGAAAAATGGAATTCTATATAGGTAATCCTCGACTTATAAATACATTCCTTTAGTAACTGTTCAAAGTTACAAGGGCACAGAAAAAAGCAACTTATGATCAGTTTTCACACTTATAACCATTGCAGCATCCCCATGATCACCCGATCAAATTTTGGGCGCTTGGCAACTGGCATGTACTTCTGACAGTTGCACTGTCCTGGAGTCACATGATCACCCTCTGTAACCTTCCCAGCTGGCTTCCAATGAACACAGTTAATGGGGGAAGACAGATTCACTGCAGTGATTCACTTAACAACTGTGGCAAAAAAAACCCTGTAAAATGGGGCAAAACTCACGTAATAACCGCTTTGCTTAGCAAAAGAAAATTGGGGCTCAACTGTGGTCGTAAGGACTACCTGTACATGTTATTGTCCAAGAAAAAGATTGATGAAAAGGAACTATAAAAGGGGACATTTTAAAAAGTGATCAGTTTGTATGAATAGGTGGTATAACTAGAAAATGTTCAGATAGGAATCTGAAGTGATTACTGAGCAACTGCATGCCATATTTAATATGAGTGTGAGGAACTCTGCATCTGTACTTGATACTGTACATAAAGAACGCAATTATTGTTCCCTACACAAAGGGAAAAGGAGCAAGAGTGAATGCAAAAATTACAGGGGAATTTGCCTACTAAGCCTGCCATCCACTGTTATGGCTTTAAGATGGGCAGCCATGCAAATATTTTAAATGAAAGAATGAATGAATAAATGCCTGGAAAGTCTTTGGCAGAATTCTGATAAAAAAGGTACAGGAGGAGACAATTAGTACAATCTGGGAAATGCAGTTCATTTTTATATTGGGCAGGTGGTGTGCAGACCAGATTTTAGTTCTTTTATCAGGTGACCGAGAAGTACATCAATGAGAGGAGATTTATTGCACCTTGGTTAGTTCAGAGACAGTGCATGATAGCGAATAGGCTTGAATTATGGGATGTTTTACATAAATATGAAACTGCTAGATGTGATAAGAGGAGTATATGAAGGATGAATATGGAGTTGTCGAATGTGATAAGAGCAGTGTATGATGGATGTAAAGACTAAACTAAACAGTGAATAGTTCAACATTTAGCCAGGCATAAGACAAGGATGTATCATGTCCCTTTGGCTGTTTAATGATGGTGAAAGTAGAAGTGTGTCGGTTAGATACATGAACAAAAATACACTTTTGTATGTGTATGTTTGTGTGTGTGTGTGTGTGTGTGTGTGTGAGAGAGAGAGAGAGAGAGAGAGAGAGAGAGAGAGAGAGGGAGGGAGGGAGAGAGAGAGATACTGTATTGTTGGTTAGACTGTGATGCAATGAGGAGTATGGATCTGAAAATTAATGTATCAAAGATCAATTATATTAACAATTATTTCAGAAAGAGGAAAATGGAGTGATCAGTTGTCGGTTGCCCAACAATGGCTAATAAGTAATATGTAACTTTTTGTTCCCTACTAAAATATTTATAAAAGGATAAAAATTTAGAAATTTTTAAAGGTATGGAAAAATTTTAACCATACAAATGCTGGTAGAAAGGCCATGGTTAGAAAACCCGCTACTTGTTTAGCAACTACCTTGGTTAACAACCATAAGCAGTAATAAAAAAATCATTTTCTGATCAATGTGCATATTTATGACCAAATTTTGTGCACCACACATGCCAGAGTGAGAGTAAAACTGACGTAGCTGATTGAGAGAACTTTACCTAAATGAGATGGCAACAACCAGTGATCTTTGCTCTCTCTGTCTCCCTCCCTCCCCCCTCTCTCTATCTGTGTTTCTGTGTCTGTGTCATATGTTCACTTTGCAACCATTTTGTTAAATGATCTGGTCATTGTATCAGAACCCTCAAATATTGATCATGCATATTCTCTGTGAGAACAACGTCTACCCCTTGCCATTAATGAAGGACACGCTGGCTCACTTTTCCAAGGGGAAAATATTCTCCAAACTGGATCTAAGAGAAGCATACTAACAAGTTAGGATAAAGGAAAGGGATGAGTGGAAAATGGCATTTAATTGCTCTTGGGGTGCTTCCAGTTCTGAGTCCTGCCTTTCAGATTATAAGGAGCGCCCGCATTATTCATGCAGCTGATAAATGAGGTCCTCCAGGAGTACTTGTACAACAGGTTTCTGGTGTATTTGGTTGACATCCTAATATTCACCAAGATGAAGGAAGAGCATATCAAATTGGTCAGAGCAGTTTTAAACAAGTTACATGCAGCATACCTCTATGCCAAGCTATCAAAGTGCGTGCTCCAGAAGGAAAAAACTGATTACTTGGGTTACCAGTTTTCCCACCAGGGGATAGAAATGGACCCAGAGAAGGTAGGGGCAATATTGGAGTGGGCGGAAACAATTGCAAAGCCTCCTTGGGTTCTCTTCCCTCTTTGTTATTTTCTCTATCTCCAGGTGGACCTCTTATTTTTCTAGGGGAGCAGCATGTCAGAACCCTCAATTATTAATCATGCATATTCTCTGGGTTTAGGTTAATTGGGTTCTGCCATTCTCCTATGAGGAGGGGGTGGCCGAGGGCTTGTAGTACACGTAGACCATTTTCTCTATCTACTTTGGTGTATCATTTATGGGGGTGTGAGAGGAATGCCTCGGGGCCATCTGCCTTATCTCAGCGCACAGGGAGGAACTGGAGAAGACCTAACAACCTTGAGAGGGGCATCTTATCAGTTGCTTTCCCACAGCTCAATGTCACCTACGGATTGGCCTGTTTGAACCGACCAGATAGACAGTTGGGGTGGGGTTATTGTTTGGTGAGTTTAACCTATTGATTTTGGCGGGAAGTCCTCAGATGCTGCCTAGCTTTCCTGCTTTCTGTACCTGCCAATAAAAGTTCCTTTTGAAATGATGTCAGTTTCAAGAGTTCTGCTTTCTTGGTAGAGAAACAGAGGCAGATCCTTACACATTGGAATGGAACTCAGTCACTAAACAAAGAGTAGGTATATGTCATTTGCTGTGAGGAATATGTGTTAAAAGAAGCAAAGTAGTTGTGTATAAGAGTATGTTTCTTATAGGGATTTGAGCATATCAGGAGAAATATTAAAAATGCATTGAATAAGGAATTTAAATATTTGTGAGAAAACAAAAAGAGAGTCAAAAAATACATGTGAACAGATTGAATACAAAAGTGAGGGATCAGTTTAGAAGAAGTACATTGAGATGATTTTGACACAGAGAATGAATGAAAACTGAACTACAAAATAAATACACGGAAGGAGAATGAATAGGTTGAGAGGAAGGGGGAGACAGTGAAAGTTGTGATTGGATGAGACTGATGAAATCCTGAAGATAAAAGAGGCAAAGTTCAATACATTAGGCAGTGTATGGACATGGGGAAGAAACCCAGATGATTTACAATGAAATGGAAAGGCATAGTGAATGCTATCTGTGTACACTAGATATTTCTTTTTCTTACTTTATTTCTGGACTTTGCATAACATTGCTAATCCCAAAAAGGAAATATGCGATAAGTATGTATATACTTATGTATCATAAAGCTGCAAAATATAAAGACTAGTTAAATGGAAACTAATACATCCTATGCAAAACTTCATATATTTATGGTCCTACATGCATTCATACATTCTCCAAATCCTAAGCTAATATGGAAGGATTTATACGGTTATGATACTAGGTTGGATTTCTTTTCAATTTCCTCCACCTCTAGATTGCTCTCAAGATATCAACATTCTACAGCAGTGGTTCTCAACCTGTGGGTCGGGACCCCATTTGGGGTCGAATGACCATTTCACGGGGGTCGCCAAACCATGCCGTCTGCCATTTTTTTCCCTTTTCCCTAGCTGTCCTACTCCCTCTTATTGGTGGCCACACCCACTTGGGGGTCACCACAACATGGGGAACTGTATTATGGGGTCACGGCATTAGAAAGGTTGAGGATCACTGTTCTACAGTTTCATTCCTCAATATACAGTATGATGAAAATGTTCCATCCTTAACACACAGGGATGTTAAAGAGAAAAGCATACGAAGGAATTCAGATTGAAAAGCACTACAATCCATATATGCATTTTTAAACCAAACAAAAGATAAATAAAAATAAAATACTAAAGACACAAGTGTCTGGAGGAGAAGTCTACCATTAGAAGTGTTTCCCACAAAGTTTACAATAGTATTGTATGTTCCATTGATTTATTGCTTGGGAAATGAAATTGATGAAAGTCAACGAATGACATCATCCAAACACTAATGAAAGAAGAAAACGTCCTTAGTGTTTTCAAAGTAAATTAAAAGATAAGAACAACACCTAACCCAATGAAATAGCCATGAGCTTTGAAGAGAAAGAGAAATCAAAGCATTATACTTTTGATGATTTTGCTGAATTGAAAAAAATACTTTTCTACTGGAAAATTTCATTAAATGGCTACTATGCAGTACTAAATACACTACAGAGCTATTCACACCCCATCCTTTCTTTTCCTTTTGTTTTTTTTTCCCCTTTTCTATTTTAGCATTATAAGGAATGAGATTGCTAAGCACACATGCCCAGCTTCTACCCTTTAGCTTTCCTCCTGCATGATGAAGATGACTTGTAATCACATGAAAAGCACAGCACTATTGTAGATTACGGGTGCCATTATGAGGGCAGGCTTTGTTCAAAGAGAGTTCAAAGAAATATACACAGAAATGGCTTCAGTCAGGAAGAACAGATCATAATTAAGAGCTTCAAGACACTGAATTATCAGCCTTGGCCTTTGCAGATTATTTATTAAGCTTTAAGTGGGTGGTTATGGGAGAACAAATAACTAATCAGCAAAAGTTTGATAACTGCAATGATTAAGAAACTTACTGGACCAAACAGGTTTGCTACAAGGTGTTTGACACGTTGTACAGTGGTCTAAAGCAATGCTGGTCCCTCTTTGTGGCACCTATTGAAAAAAGGGAAAGAAGGAAAAGAGGGTTAATCAAATAATGATCAAATAATAATACTGATTGTTTACTTCTACATCTCTCTCTTGACTTCTGATTCATATGCAAAACCTTACCTTAACATCACAATATTTATTACAATACCAAAAAGTATTCCAATTAACAAAGGGATGATTGTTTATTTCATACTTGTACTACAATATATATTGATACAGAACCTGGACTATCATTATATAAAATGTGGATGGAGACAAAGAGCTTGACTAAATCAAAGAGCATCCATGTTTAAGCAAAAAAAAAAAAATGAAGTGAAGGTGAAAGTACTGATTGTATATTCTGTGACTAACCATAAAGTCAAGCTAGAATGATCTCTGTGTTGGTGGGCATGAGTAATGAAATAAATCATGCCAGAAGGAGCAAGATGCCAAGTCATTCCAGATTAGCATTACTATGTCAAAGATGGGCACAGAGAACATAGTGGGATTTGAGAAATGAGACTGAGGGACCAACAGTCAAACTGTCCATTCTGATGGATGAGGCTATTGTGAAAGATTAATATTGGAAGATTATATCCCTGCAAACAGAAGAGAATGACGCTTCTCTTCCAAAAAGACCCTACAACTGTAATAATGTCCAGATCTGGAGTAACTGAAAAGTGCCACTCACAGTCCAGGACTTTGTTCTGTCTAGTAGCATAAAACAAGAGGACAAAAAGAGCTTGTTATTTCAGCTCTTCAATTCAATTCCATTCAATTTGGCTCTCCATTCATCCTTCTTTTTGACAGTGCACCTTCCCATCGGTTTTATTTCTGTGGATGGAGTGTGACTGGAATGTGTCCACTTTTCTTCTGCAGCAGTTGCCAATAGCTACACAGACTGCTATTTAATTATTTACTGAACAGGAACAATTAGGCAGGAAGTTCAGGAGTGTAAGTCTGACTTTTCTTTGTTCACGTAACCCATAACTGTAGATTGGTTGTGTAAAGAAAAGTATTATTAGTTGTATCTTGTTGGTGCAAGTAATACATGCCTAGAGAAGGAGGTGTGAATCACAGTTCTTAAGAGGATTTTGGCAAGCAAGCTGTATCAGGAGGTGTAGTGCAGCTCTGGTGTTGTAAACATGCATAAATTGTTTTAGGGATGAGGCTACATGAAACAAGCCTGAAGGATCCAACTTGTTTGCCTCTGGGTTAGGCCTGATGAAAATTCTAGTCTGATATCATTGAAGGGTGCTAGGTTCGTTCATTCATTCATTCATTCATTCATATCCCTATTATTTTCATAAATAACTGAAGGTGGTGAACACACACAATACTCCTTCTGCCTTCTATTTTCCTCATTACAACAACCCTGTGAGGTGGGTTGGGCTGAAAGAGAGGGACGGGCCCAGCCAGCTTTCATGCCAAAGTCTATACTTTATTAATTGGCCCTGCCAATCCACTTTTCAGTTTTGTGTTCCTCTTTGAATTTCTGTTTTCCATCCCTCCAGATGCCTATTACCACTTCTTGGACTCAGACCCTAGTTCTCCTATGTTATACCCATATAAATCCATATCCTACATCCTTCTGTATACTATATATCCAGTTCCTCCTCCTAACTGTGCTTCATCTTGAAATTCTAACAATTTGCTCTTTCATCTTTTCATGGTTTAACTCAGTGGTTCTCAACCTGTGGGTCAGGACCCCATTTGGGGTCGAACGACCATTTCATGGGGGTCGCCAAACCATGCTGTCCACCATTTTGTTCCCTTTTCCCTAGCTGTCCTATTCCCTCTTATTGGTGGCCACACCCACTTGGGGGTCACCACAACATGGGGAACTGTATTATGGGGTCACGGCATTAGAAAGGTTGAGAACCACTGGTTTAACTGAAAACAGCTTTCCTGCTTTACAAAGAAAGCAAACTGGGGTGAAAGATGTAGCACCGTGAACACATCCAAATGCCATGGGAGAAGAATAAAGATACTAACAGATGTGATCGCTTTCTAGTACTAGTTTTTTTTAATACCAAATTACACTTAGTATATTTTGTTTTCATAAATGTTTACCCTTATTGTGACCTTAATAATTTGGAATCTCAAGAGACTATAATTCAGCAGTGTCCCTTTGCTGATGGAGTAAGTTCTGCCTGTTGTAATGGAATGTAGGAATGACCTTGGGAGACTGGAGAAGAGATGCTGCCTAGGAAATGATCAGATAAAAGGGAGAGGGAGCCTGCAGCTGCATAATGGACACAGAAAGAAACTTAGAAAGGATCCACCCTAACTTATCAATACGTAAAAAGAGATAATAAGCAGACAACAGGAGATTTGTACTTTCAGATCTTCAAGATTCTGTTAATGTAATCTTACAATAAAGTGGAATTGGCTTGTTTGGTCATGGTTCTGTCTGGTCTACTTGGGAGATTGAGACTAGGAGAACATAGTTCTTCCTTCTCTATCCCTATGCACATATCCCCAAATATGCTCCAGAGGGTTCGGGACTCTTCCAAATAAATTAGAGCACAAGAGAAATGGACAACGGAAGAGTTTACGAAAAAGCCCAATTTTATATATGACCATTTGCCCTCCCAAAGTTTGGATTCACATATTTTTCCCATCTTCTGGGTATAGATGGATTAAAAATATATGAAATAAATTAAATTAAAAATGCAACTCAAGTGTTTATTGTCATGGTTCTGACAGATGAAACTCTTCAAAAGAACTTTGAGGCATTGTTTACCTTAAAGAAACTTTATTTTGAGTAGCATAACATCGGCACTACATAATCGAAGCCAAAAAAATGAATTCCCCTCCCCTGAGCACATAGTATCAACGCACAATTCCCTCCTCCAATTAGCAGTCTCATAAATCACATTCCCCAATTATCTTGAAGCACAGGCTCCAGCCCGCCAATTCCTTATCAACTCTGGTTACAATAACCTTGTTTCTCACGCTAGGTTTAGTGTTGTTATGTCTGGCTGGACTCTCGTTCACATCCCCCCTGCAAGCATCATCTAACTCTAAAAGCAAAAGGTAAAAGATGGCTACATTTCCATCTGTTGTCAATGCAAAAACATCCAATATTATGAAAGCATACAAATTGCTTCTCACTTGAATTAAGTGTTCAATGGTACTAGTGTTTTCAAGTGCTAAAAGTCGTAACCATTTTCAAGGCTCTTAGAAATCCAAGGTAATAAAGAAGGTAATAGCGTGTCCCCTGCTCTTGTTACCATATCTGAAACCACATTCAAACTAGCAGCAAGGAAAGTCAGTGAGATATCCCTTAAAAACATATACTTTATGCAGGAAATTAAACAAGTTTATACTGTTTATAGTGTTTCTTAAGAAACAGTAGCTGACAAATATTTAAATCCTCTGGGAAAAGAAGAATCTTACTGTCAAATCTCATGAATATAATAGCCTTTTAAGGCAAAAGATAGATGAAACCCATTTATTTTTGGACTTTTACAGAAAAGGCATTTTTTGTAAAAAATAAATAAATAAAGGAAGCAAAGGAAGGAAAAGATTTTAAAAAACAGGGGGTCCTCTTGGTCTCCTTTACCTCATGCCTGGTCTGTGGTTTGCTAATGCAAACGCAATCACTGATCTGTCTCTAGAGTAATGCTAGATTAAAAGGACAAAAGCTTGTTCTCCTATCCAGGAGGTATTGCCCAGTGATCTCACCCTTCCCTTTCACTCTTGAGAATGAAGCTGCTGCTCTCTCGTGTATTAATGTGCATTTTGTAAGAACTCAAACTGAAGCCAGCTGAACAGAGGTTAAGGGCCTATTCCCATAGCTATTTCAGCAGGGGAATCTTCAGTCCACCTCAGTCTTGCCACACATTAAGCCCCTTGACTCAAGAGAAAAAAAAATACGCATAGTATAGACATTCACTTGTTGCCACAGCCAAAACAAAGAAAAAGACATATAAGAGAGCAAAGCAGGTCAAACTTCCTTCTTTGCAGGAATTGTCTTCCCCTGCATTTGAACTAGCCTGAGGACTGATCCCAAGTCTTGGGCCATGACCTTCAAAAGACAAATATAAATAGATTAATGACTGTTAAAAGCTCCAAGGCTCACCTGTTTTAAAATGATTTGTGATTACTCTCCCCAACAGGCTTGGGTTAGAAGGGGAAACAGGAGTTATGACCTGTGACAAAAGTGTTTTGGCAACTGCAGAGCTCAACTGTTCTGCTTCTTAAGATGATCACTTTTGCAACTGAATCTTCAATCATCACCTCTTTTAGCTGAAATATCTATGCTATGCTCCAGGGCCACGATCTACAACATCTCCCCATTTGTCTTGAAAAAGAAAGCTCATGGAAGAGAGAAAAGCAAAGAAATCATCATCAGGTGCTCCTCAAGCTTCAGCTAAGTTGGGTCTGCTTTAAGTTGATGTTTTTCCAAAGTAATCACTGCAGTGTTTTATAAACACTGTCCATCTGTTGATTTCCTACCTATATTAACAGGTAAAAAGCCATTTCATTCTTATTTTTAAGCCTAAGTGCAGATATAACTTAAGGAACCCTGTAGACCAGTGGTTCTCAACCTGTGGGTCGGGACCCCATTTGGGGTCAAACGACCATTTCACGGGGGTCGCCAAACAACGCAGTCCGCCATTTTTTCCCCTTTTCCTTAGCTGTGCTACTCCCTTTTATTCTATTGGCTTTTGAAAGCCAACAGAATGGACTCTCTTGAATAGAGTCTAATTCTATTGGCTTTCAAAAGCCAATAGGAATTGTCCAGGCTGTCTCTGTCCTGCTGAGCTCACCAAAAGTCCCATTCTGCAAACGGTGCTGCACCAGTTGAGTAGTCCTCGACTTACAACCAGTTGAGTAGTCCTCAACTTACGACCGGTTGGGGGTCACGGCATTAAAAAGGTTGAGAACCACTGCTGTAGACAGTACTGTATTGGTGCCTTGTCTGAGTATAGGATAATATATATTTTCCAAACCCACCCTGAATTAGTTAAAGCAAAATTAAATCCAATGCATTACTTTCTGGTTTTGTGTGGCTGTTGCAAACAATGCAGCTCCTTCTTTTTAGGAATCACCAACATTGTGACATGACATAAACAATTACTCAGCAAGCCAAATCATCTTTTTCCTTTCAAATTCTGACCGCTGGAACCCAACTTCTATATAACCTGACAGCCAGTTTGGTGAAGTTTGGTGGATCTAAGGTAGACATGTCAAATTCATGACATCATGTGATGTCACGCAATGTAGCGGAGCCTTTTTCCCATTGCCAGCAATGGGGTGGGGGTGGTTTCCTGGTGACGCGTCCGGCCCATGGGGCCGGCAGTTTGACACTCCTGATCTAAGGCATCAGGCACAGTGTTTCTCAACCTTGACAATTTTAAGGCATGTGAACTTCAACTCCCAGAATTCCACAGCCAGCATTGCTGGCTGTGTAATTCTGGGAGTTGAAGTCCACATGCCTTAAAATTGTCAAGGTTGAGAAACACTGGGTTAGAAACTCAGAGATTCTGAATTTTAATCAGAAGGCAGAAAGCCAGCTGGGTGACCTTGAGATAATCATTCTCTCTCAGCCCTAGGAAGCAGGCAATGGCAAAACGCTTCCAAAGTCTTGCCAAGGCAACTGCAGGAATTTGTCCAGGCAGTCACCAGGAATCAAAAGTACCAGAAAACAATAAAACAAAAAACACAAAGATGGTTTGCCCTAATATTGTAAGGTGAGATACAAAGTAGGGATCATATGCAATCAACAGCATATTTGGCTTTTGAGTTTTATAGTCCTCTAGAGTGGGTGAGGCCAAACAAGTGGGCTCTCCTTACATTTCAGTGTGACTGGGGGGTTTTAAGTGATCAAATTAAGTTCTATCCACCCCTCATATGCTTACGGCATTTATTTCCCTTCTTAAAATTCCTGAAAACCCCTTCTGACTTGAAACATAACTCTCAACACATTATGCAAAGTTTCATGCAGCTTTTAAATGAATGCTCTGCCTTAAAGAAATGTTCAGCTAGCCACCTTACAGTAGAGACAAATAATAGAAACATAACAATAAAGAGCATAATAAAGTGAGAGGCATAATGCTAAGTTATTGCCAAACATTTTTCTGAGTAGTTTTTGGCTGTACAGGTAGTCCTCGACTTACAGCGCTTTGTTTAGTGACCATTCAAAATTACAACAGCACCGGAAAAAAAAGTGATTTATGACCATTTTCACACTTATGACCATTGCAGCATCCCCATAGTTGCATGGTCAAAATTCAGATGCTTGGCAACTGGTTCATGCTTATGACAATTGCAATGTCCTGGGCTCACATGATTCTCATTTTGCAACCTTCTGGCAAGCAAAGTCAGGGGGGAAGCCAGATTCACTTAACAACCTTGTTACTAATTTGGCCATTGCAGTGATTCACTTAACAACTGTGACAAGAAAGATAGTAAAATGGGGCAAAACTCACTTAACAAATGTCTCATTTAATAGAAATTTTGGGACTTCCGGTTTTGCACCATAGCACATGGCCAAGGGATTGCAGAGTTCCGTACCCCAGGGCTGGTTTTGCACTGCCAGGGGACCCTAAATGGGTCTAAAGTCGCCCTGGAGAGATGACGAAGTAGCCCCCCCCCGTGGATCACGGAAAGACAGTAGTCAAACCATTGGATCTGGGGGAAGCCCTCCAACTCAACAGGAGAAAGGCTAGCTGCACACCAGTGACTAGCCCAAGCTACCAGTAGCCAAAGTCTAAAAGCACTAACTAGAACAATCGTAAACAGTGTGCTTGGAACTGGGTGAGTATATTGATCTTCTCTCTTCTATTTTGTAACCGATTTCCTGTAAAAGATCCCCAAGAAGCAAAATATCCTCCAAAAATGAGAAGGGAGGGGACTACACCCCTACCCTTCCATAGACAGAAGCGGCGACTTAATTTTTATGAGGGACAGAAATATATTGAAATGAGCTTAATAATACTACAGTCTGGATAAATCTGAAAATCATGAAAACTGTTAAGACTTTACAACTGAAAGAGTAATGAAATTACAAGAAAATAACTTTTTGCTTTAAAAGTTGGAACATGAATGGTTACTGACATCTAGTGGAGGATTAGAGCATAGAACAACAGCTGCATTGACTCAGAAATTGGCAAGAGACTCAGCCTTCCATCCTTCCGGGGTAGGTAAAATGAGGACCCAGATTGTTGGGGGCAATGTAAATATATATATATACATTGCTTATTGGTGTACACCGCTTAGAGAGTGCTTGCACTTAAAAGCGGTATATAAGTCTCATAAATAAATAAATAACAACTTGTTCCTTTGAACCTCAGTGGCTTCTCGTCAAATAGAGAACAGTTGGGAATAGAGGAAAGAAAACACACTGGGCTACCTACTACAGGGTAAGTATATGCCGGTGTACAAGGCGACCCGGCGTATAAGACAACTCCCATCTTTATCGCCGGGCCGCATTCCTAGAACATCGTCTTATATGCTGGAAACTACCAGTATTTCCGGTGTATAAGACGACTCGGCGTATAACACGACCCCCGTCTTTGGCGCCGATTTCAGCGCTCGCATACGCCGGCATTTACGGTATATTTGTTTTAAAAACTGCTGACCTTCTGGGATTATAAATACTTACTGAGCTGTGATTTCTAAACTCAAGTATTGTTTGCAGAGAAAGAAAAACCTTGACTTTTGGCTAATCTTTTAGGAGGGAATTTACTGGAAAGCTCCTAGGGGTTAAACATTTTTGAATCTGACTGGCTAATAATTGTAAGACCCCTGAATAGAAGAACTATTATAAAATAGTGCTTTTAACGGTGCTTTGATAATTAAAAATGCATTGGATTATAAAAACCATATATAAAGATAAGAACTATATAAGATTTGGTTGTTTGGACTTTAAGATTGGCTGGTTTGACAAGGCTAATTACAGAGACTATGATACTGGTAAAAGATTATCTGGAGGGGAGAGACAAAATGGATGTTACATACCTATCTAAAAGTGGCAGGAAACCACACCTAGTATCTCCTTCTGAAGGCCCTAGCCTGGAACATCAAAGATTTGCAAGAGCAATACTTCAATACAAGGCAAATATTTTCCAGGAGGAAATGTATGCAATGCTGCAACAGATTCAAATGACAATAGTTTCAAATCATGATGAGATTAAAAACAACTTTAACAACATAAATGAACACATCTTTAACTTAAACCTACAATTAAAAAACTCTCAGAAAACAATGACAAAGAATGAACAAACAAACCAACCAGATAACAGAATACAAACTAAAGGACAAGGACCCAAAGAGGGAAGCTACAAATGAAGAGAACTACAGTCTAATGCAAACAAAAGAAAACTTGCAAGATTTTCTCACAACAATGGAAATGGAAAAAATATCTTATTTTTCATAACTTCAAAATAAACTTAAAGATAGGAAAGAAGATCTAACAAAATGAATTATAGAGCAGCCAGGAGAATTATTATAGTTTGGGAGATAAACAACGCACATTCTACCTAACTTGTCTTTTCTATTCTCAACAACATTCACAAAAATACAGGAAGAACCCTCTGGCAAGCTGAATACACTGAGTTGGAAAACTACTTCATAAAAGAAGGCTAGAGTTAGATTCAAGAGATTTGATTTGACCTACCAGATGGAGTACTATATGTTTAAACATTTGTTTGAATATGGTTAAAAGAATAAATAAATCATGGATATAAAGGGGCCCTACAGTTAAGTGGGATAAAATATATAAGTAGTATAGTATTCTTTATAATATATGAAATACAAAAATATTGGGATGGTGTATGTGAATGAAAAGTTTGGATATTTAAAGGTAATTAACATTGAGAAAATTATGACTGATAAGAATGGTTTGAATATAGAATGGCAACTAAGCTTAAATAAGAATCTTGAAAACAGGATATATAGTGACTTAATAAGATGACTTTTATGAATATAATTGAAACATAAGCAGATCAGGAAAGATGTTATATGCTGGTGTTTTCTGTTATTTGTACAAACACAAGACAAATATTTCTAACCAGCCTTGTATATATCGAAAGCATTAAGAATTATATTTGCTTAATGTTGATAAAAGGAGAATATTATTGGAAGAAGAGAAGATCAAAGAAATACATCATCAATTAATAGATTGATTATGGAATTATAGAAATTAATTATTATTGTTTTTTTAAATGTATGAACCCAGACAACACACTGTTTACTAAGCATTAAGGATTGTAATTTTAAAAAATCAATAAAATAAAAAAACAATATTTTGGGCTCAGTTGTGATCATAAGTGAAGGACTACCTGTATAAGCTAGAGCAGTCAAAGCATTGGACTAGGACAGGGGTAGGCAACCTTGGCTCTTTTATGACTCATGGACTCGTGGCTGGCTCAGGAATTCTGGGAGTTGAAGTCCACGAGTCATAAAAGAGCCAAGGTTGCCTACCCCTGGACTAGGACTAGGAAGGCTCAGATTCAAGGCCATTTTCAGTCCCATAAGCTCACTGCATGATCTGAGGCCAGTCCCTTTTTCTTTTTTCTTTTGTTTCTCTTAATTTCTCCAAATACAACCTATCTCACAGCCAGGAAGATAGAAGTCCTGACTTTGAGTTTCTGACTGCTGAAGCAGGATATAAATCCTATAACCAACTCCAACAAATAAATCCTTACTGGTTCTATTATATATAGTTCCTTATTATCTCTCTCTCTCTTGTGATAGTAACACTGAGAAAACCTTTGTTTTGGTAATTCTGGATATATTTCAGTACTTCAGTTTTGTTTCTGTTTCTCTTCTGTTTTCTTTTCTATTCCTCACTCGGTCTCAAAAGGCTTCCTAGAATTGAGAATCAGTATCTGAATTTGAGAAGGTGTATTACACAGGTGTCACTCAAAATACAGTTCTCTATAGATCCGGTTATTGGAAAAGAACAAATGTTCTTCCTTTCCTGCTGTGCTGCTTCAAAAAAAAAAAGACCCCATCATCTTGCAATTGTTTCCATCCAGAGTTTTCCATCTTTCCTTTACAAGATAGCATAAAGATTTTTTTTCTTCTCCATAATTTCATTTGACACTCATTTCCTTTAAAAACAATGCAGTCAGCTATGGAAATTCAAGTGCTGCAACTTTAAAAGCAACCACAATTGGCATGATATCTGTTTACTTCAAATCAACCATAACATCATGTTGCCTAAAAGCTGTCCATCAAATAACCTTGTGCTCATTGTTAATGGATCTCAAGCCTCTAAAAACGTGCACTGTTAAGTGAAAGTCAGCTGGGTGGAGCTTCATGGAAAAAATGTATTTCTGAGAAGAGCATGAAACTGTCAGGCGTGCAAACATATACACATACTGTAATTGCCATCTTTATGATGGGGAGAGAAGACTCACACATTAGCCTATTGCCGCTTCGCTGAAGATCACTTTGTGAAAGGAGTGATGAAATGAAAAGATTCTCTGTGCCTGCAAAATGTTCACATTAAAAAAAAGAGAGAGATTTTCACATGCCACAATCTATTTAAGAAGCCAACAAAAAGAACTGGAATTGATACTTCTAATATGTGAAGGCCAATGCTAATTTCACCAAATTATTTTCCAAGAAGCCAATGCATGGCTGGATAAAGAAATGGTGTCCTACTGAACAATTATAAGGTACTATTTCAATCAGCTCCAACAAGCTGGTTTCAAACTTCCTCCCTCTTCTACTCTATAGCAAAAGGTTATAAAACATGCAGGAGGTCTGTGACTTAAAATATACCCCATCAATACCAGCTAACAGAAGAGCCCTCACTATTGATTGACTCCAGATGAAGTCCTCCATTTCTATGCTTATAGACAGCTATCTCTATTGACTGATTCATACATTGTGTGGTTCCCTTTCTGCTTATGGATACTACCTTTTCAACCACCTCCTACAACTGACCTCTTATAATATCCTCAACCTTACTTCTCCCCCCCCCCACACACACACATACACCACCATTATCTGCTGCTTCTATTTCTCCTTCACCTGCAATATTTCCAATTTAAATTTACACAGATTACCTGAGTAATTATGGATGGTGCTGGAGCATATAACATGCTCATCTATCATCATTTAAATTCTTATATCTGGCCAGGCACACATACATCAGGATGTATGCAAAATATTATTGTAAAACTCATGGACTGTGCATTTAAACTCTGAAGGAGCAAGAGCTCCAAAGGCCTCCTGCAACACTATCTTGCTGTGAGCCATCGTGGCGCAGTGGTTAGAATGCAGTAAATACTGCCGGCTACTTCTGCTGACTGCTGGCTGCCTGCAGTTTGGCAGATCGATTCTCATTGGCTCAGGGTTGACTCAGCCTTCCATCCTTCCAAGGTCAGTAAAATGAGGACCCAGATTGTTGGGGGCAATATGTTGACTCTGTAAATCGCTTAGAGAAGGCTGTAAAGCACTGTGAAGTGGTATATAAGTGTAGGTGTTATTGCTGTATGACCCCCCACACACACTCTTCTAATAATACCAAAAGTCCAGGGGTCAACAAAGGGTCAGTGTTATTATCCCAGCTCTCAGAAAATTGAATATTATTATAGGAGTTTTTAGCTGCTATGGAATTTGCCATCCTGATAGAAATGTGAACCCGGAATGGCTCCCAGGATGCCAATCACAACAGTAGATGAACTTGTCAACCTTTACAAATTGGGTGCACTCCAAATATGTTAGGTCTACAGTGGTACCTCAGTACTCATCATTATTTAGTTCTGGGAGGTGTGATGAGTACCAAAAAACAATGAGCACCAAACAATTTTTTCCCATAAGGAGAAACATAAGTGAGTCAACAATTTCTAGCTTGTTTGTTGAGTACCAAACAAACAATGAGTTCCGGGACAAAATTTTCATGTCAAAATGCACTGAGAACCAAATTCTATGAGTTTCAAGCAGTTGAGAACCAAGTACTCAAATTCCTAACCATTATGGAGGATGCCAACTGTAGAAGGCTCCCCTGGGTCATGCAAAAGAAACTAGATATAAAAAAGCACAAAGGGTCTTTGGAACTCAACTCACCTTTAAATTTTTGCTTCTTTTATCTGCTCAGTGCATGCTGTTTGGGGATATTCCATGTGACTGACATACCTCTATGCATTCTGCACAAAATGTCAGTGTTACAAGTCCTCTGAAAAATTATTAATGTATTTTTGAGCAAGCTATTGCTTGCTGAAATGGCTACAAAACTGTAGTGACAAATGACAAATGTTTTACATTAATCATTGTCAGAATGTAAACAGTGATGTCTTTTTCTTGTAGAAGGAAAAATTACCCAATTTTACTAAAAATGACCCAGGCATCTTACTTCAAATTTAGGAGACCATACAATGCCTGTGAAATTGAATTGCCTTGGGCTTAAACAGTATATGTTGATTCCTGATCATTATAGTAGTTACTTCTTTAAAACAGAAAGTGGGAGCAGGAAGCAGAAATCATGATGCATAAAGGACAGCCCAAAGGGACAGGGCAAATCTGTGTACTTATCTGCCCCACTTTTTACTGAAAAGTCCAGATAAAAATATTTGTTCTCCAGATGATCAAACAATACTATGCACACTCAAAAATGAAATGCAATCTATGTGTTTATTTAAAAAAAATCTACAGGAGAAAAAAACCAACTAAATCATGTTTGAATGAAAATGATAGAAAAAAGTATTAAGATCTCCCTATCTTCAGCACTTGTTTCTTAGATTGCAACAACAACAACAACAAACACATTTCAAACCAAGGAGCCAGAAGAGTCCCTTTGTTCAGAGCTCCCCAATCTTTCCAGCTTGGCAGCCCGGAAGAAAAGGGAGGAGCAGGGAAATGTGCACGAGCACAGCCCACACACATGCATGTGCAAATGGGTGCATGCACGGCAGTGGCGCTAGCACACATGCATGCACAAGCAGGCCAATGCACCCACAGTGATACGCTGGCACCCATGCACATGCACAAACAGGCTGCTAGCGCCCGTGTGACACTGGTGGTAATGCTAACGTACCACACATGCACAAACTAGACTGCTAATATCTATGCGGCAGGTTACCATGAGTGGGGGGGCTCACCAGCTATTCTTGTGGCCCGGTGTCAAGAGGCCACGGCCCAGTACCAGGCCATGGACCATAGGTTGGGGACCCCTGCCTTAGTTACAGCTCAACATTTTGAGAGCCAGAATTCCATGACATCATAATACAGGCTTCCAGTGTCTCTATGTTCATGGAGTTCCCTGCCCCATTGCCTCAAAAATTCCTCCCACAAAAGATTCTAAGTCACACACTGGGCTTACATGGCCACTGGCCAGATTTGTTTCATCTCACCATCATTCAATAATCATGTTGCTAAAGTGCACAACGCTCTAATGTCATTTATTCTGTTTTGGCTCAGAGCATTGCATAAGCTCATCCTCTATGATGGCTTTAGTATGATTTCTGAGCCCAATCATTGAACATTGAAGGCTCATGAAAATATCCTCCTCATCCAGGAAAGCTTATCTGCCATTATCAATATGAAGTCTGCTGGATAGGTTTCCACATGATTCTCTGTCATACCATTTGGAAAGCCCTGAGTTGCAGGATAATACTTGAATTAGAACAGAGTTCTCCAATCTTTCCTGCTTTGCAAGGGGAGAGAGGGGATGGTTTCACATGAGCAGCCGGCAAACATGTATACGCACATGTGCCCACTGCTCACACAAGTGGGGATGCATGCCCATGTGCACACACTCAACTGTCGCTTCCGCAGTCCAGTTCTGAACCTCTCATGGCCCTGTAGTAGGATGCAGCCCAGGAGTTGGGGACCCCTGAACCAGACGATGAGAGGGATGCATTCATTTGGCTTTCTTTGTGGTGGTCTATACAGGTAGCTCAATTTTCTGCTCTGAAGCCCACAAACATAACTATTTGGTGAATCATAAATATAGGAGTCCCCAATCCCCAGTCCATGGACCAGCACTGGTCTGTGGCATGCCAAAAACTGGGCCACACAACCAAGTGAAGTCCCATCCATAAATGCAGGCAGCACATGAAACCATGCCCTCTCCGGTCTGCGGAAAAACTTCTCTCCATGGAACCAGTCTCTAGTGTGCAAAAGGTTGGGGACCACTGATGTAGAGCACTTTTTAAACCAGACTTCCCCAACCTCAAGCATTCCAGATCTGTTAGGACTGTATCTTTCAATAAGCCAACAAACTTCTAGTAGTTAAAGCATTAAGTCTAGTCCCACTTTAAATACAAAGGCCAGCTGAGTGACTTTAGGCCAGTCAGTCTCAGCAAAACTCATAGGGTTATTGTGATGCAGAAAATAGGAGGAGGAAGGGGTACTAGGTATGTTTGCTGCCTTGAGTTATTTATAAAAATAGTAAAGGCGGGATAAACAATCTAAAGAGTAAAAAAAAGGGCTAAATTTCCATCTAGCGTGAAGAATACATCCAAGATATTCTGTGTCCTGTGCTGCTGATAAACAAAATCCTTTCCACAAATGTTACAAGCTATATGCTCAAGCCTCTAAGTGACATTTTCACATCTTTGTTTTGCTAACATTTATCTTCATGAAAACAAGCTTATGAAGGGCCAGAGTCCAGAAAGGCTGAATATCTGTAGGCAGCTGTTCTTCCTTTCTGTTACAGCCAAGTAATACACTCTGCTTAGTTTTCAGCAAAAAGCCAGCATTAAGACCGAAATATATTTAAAGATATATGGCATGATTACCAATCTATAATTGGTCTTTTCCATTGTTGTCCATAGTTTATAAAAGGCTTTCTTATACACTCCCCAGGCAGCCACATACTTCTTCAGCAATTGCACTGTTACTTATTTTCAATGTCACATTATTATGTTAAGCCCATGCTATTATGTCAAGCTTAACTCTACTCCAGTACATCCCCTTCAGCAATTCATCTGTGTGTATATGATTTATCCACATAGGATATTGCTTGGACAAAGCATCTGTATCTTTTTAACTATGAGAAAGTTCTAGCTGCAAGGTGCTACATACCTCTTAAATACTGTTTCAATCACAAAATATTCAGCAGTTAAAACTAGGAGGGGGTATCTCTCTCACATCCATGCTTTTCTTTTTAACTGCAGAATAGAGTGAGAAAGTTCTTGCATCTTATGCAACAGGATACTGACAAGCCCGTGGATTGCATACTATACTGTGTAGTTCTTGGCCCCCCAAAAAAGGGGAGGAGGGGAGGAACCCTACAAAACTTTAGAGCAGTGTTTCTCAACCTTGACAATTTTAAGGCATGTGGACTTCAACTCCCAGAATTCCACAGCCAGCATTGCTGGCTGTGGAATTCTGGGAGTTGAAGTCCACATGCCTTAAAATTGTCACGGTTGAGAAACACTGCTGTAGAGACTCTTACTTATTTTCCGTGATGGCTAATCAACTGGCAGGAAGGAAAACATTACATACTGTTTTTCCACTGTTAATGTGATTAGAAAAATCATCCTCCTTGAGCAGAATCAGTAAAGGGAGGAAGAGAAAGGACATTTTCCCTTTCCAAATGGTCATACACAAAGTAGCTGGGAAAGAGATGGACTAGGGCCCTCTTTATTTTTCTCTGGGTTTTGTAATCTCACAAGCCCATCTTAAGTTAGAACAGTGGTTCTCAACCTGTGGGTCAGGACCCCATTTGGGGTCAAACGACCATTTCACGGGGTTCGCCAAACAACGCAGTCCGCCATTTCCCCCCCCCCCTTTTCCTTAGCTGTGCTACTCCCTTTTATTCTATTGGCTTTTGAAAGCCAATAGAATAGACTCTCTTGAATAGAGTCTAATTCTATTGGCTTTCAAAAGCCAATAGGAATTGTCCAGGCTATCTCTGCCCTGCTGAGCCCGCCAAAAGTCCCATTCTGCAAACGGTGCTGCACCAGTTGAGTAGTCCTCGACTTACAACCGGTTGAGTAGTCCTTGACTTACGACCGGTTGGGGGTCGCGGCATTAGAAAGGTTGAGAACCACTGAGTTAGAACAAGCATTATACAAAACTCACATGATTCAACTGGTTTTTTTTAACTCTTTCACGATTTGTGGCAAACTGCCTGGGTAAAAAGTTTATTTACAGTATTTTATATTCTCATGCCGGGTTGATAAGATTGATACCTATTTCAGGCAGCTCTGTCATACAGCCGAGGAGAGAATGTCCACCTCCAATTCCAACTTGCTTCTAACTTTTCAGAGGACCCAACTCCCACTTTAAAAATCCCAGCCTTTGGGAAACTGCATACACAAAAAAGCATATTTTACTAGTATGGCATAGTCAAACGTAATGCATTTTCCCTAATGGTTGCATTTTGTAAACATTAAGATAAGCACATTCTTTTAAAAAATGTACTAGTCCTGAGAAATACATACCAAAATGGGTTTAAGTCCAAAACGTGCAGACGGATGGAGAAATAAAGTAATGGAGCTGTATAAAATGAAAGATGGATTCATCTATCCTTACTGAGGCATGCTGCTTTCCATCCATGGGTAGTTTTGCCTTGTATTTTTCTTCCTGATATTATTCTGACACTTTGCCCATAGAATCCATTTCATTTTGGAACAACCAGTTTCACAAAATTGTCAAGAATAAGAATCAGTCACCAGAGAAGAACCTCTTTGTTTACCACATGGATTACTGTAAATGAAAGGGAGCTGCTCCTTCCAGGTCATCATCCAGATGACCAATCATTGGCCAAATGTGGGATTTAGGGGGGAGGCTGCTCTATCCTTAAGTACAGGTAGTCCTCCACTTATAACCACAACTGAGCCCAACATTTCTGTTGTAAAGAGAATTTTGCCCCATTTTACAAAATGTTCTTGCCACATTTGTTAAATGAGTCACTGCAGTTGTTAAGTTATAACATGATTCCTAAGTGAATCTGGCTTCCCCATTGACTTTGTTTGTCAGAAAGTCTCAAAAGGTTATCACATGATCCTGGGACACTGCAACCATCATAAATATAAACCAGTTGCCAAGCATCCACATTTTGATCTTGTAACCATGGGGATGCAGCAACAGTCATCAGTCATAAATCACTTTTTCAGTGATATTGTAACTTTGAACAATCACTAAATGAATTGTGGTAAGTCGAGGACTATCTGTATTCCTGCATCCGAATTATGTAAAACAGGCACTCCTTATAGTATCTTTTGTTTCACCCATCCGTAACTATTTGTCCCTCAATGTACAGATTTTTAATTATTGTGTCCAACTGTCTTGCCCTTTCCTGAGTTTACTTTGGCAGATTGTGCACTTTGGTTCACACTTTGAATGTGATGCCACTCATCTTTATTGCCCAGTTGTTTAGGGTTTTGTTGTTGTTTGCCTGAATATGCATTATGCATAACATAGCTTTAAGACAGACCCAACATTAATTTGTCTTTAAAACTGTTCCTTGTGATCACTTATTAGTTTTATTTCTGCACTATTTTGGTGCCTTCTGTTTTTGCAGTCATATTATCCCCCTTCTCTCCTCAAGCATCTTTTTATTGCCTAGCATGACCAGAGAAATCCATATGGTCTCTTTGCCCAAAAGAAAACTTAGGGGTGACTGGATGGTGAGTCCACAGCTTGACTCTATACTTGAAATCCCAAAACTTTGAAGTTCCTGTTTCCATTTCTTGGAGTCTTATGGAGTTGAGTCTTATATGAGCTGCCATACTGAAGCAATTTTGTTACAGTCAAGCAGAGAAGGATGCATTTACAGAGGGATAGAAATAAGATCACATGACCACACTGGGAATATTGCATACAGTTTGGATTGCTACAATATTAAACAGATGTTGAGACTCTGGAAAGAGTGCAGAGAAGAGCGACAAAGATGATTAGGGTCCTGGATGCTAAAACATATAAAGAACGGTTGCAGGAATTGGGTATGTGTAGTTTACTGAAAAAAAGGACTAGAGGTGACATGAAAGCGGTGTTCCAATATTTAAGGGGCTGCCACAAGGAACGGGGGGGGGTCGACCTATTTTCCAAAGCACCAAATGGCAGGACCAAAAGCAATGGATGGAAACTAAATCAAGGAGAGAAGCAACCTAGAACTAAGGAGAAATTTCCTAACAGTTCCGCCCCCAGACGTTGTGGGTGCTCCATCACTGTAGGTTTTTTTTTAATTTTTTATTCATAATACAATTAAAACAAAAATGGACAAACATGACATTCCAGAATGAATTTTTCTAACAGTTTGTTTCTCATGGTACAAAAACTTAATACATCATTCTTAACCTCTATATAAGCCTCATCCTTCTATACAATACAATTATATATACAATTATATGTACAGTTATATATATATCTTTTAATTCTACCATTAACTTGAAGTCCGAGCAGTTCTCCTTAATTCATATCAACGGTAAAATTTGTCCCAGATTTCGAAGTATTCATGTTCTGTCTTGTCTTTCATAATCATTGTAAGCCTGTCCATCTCAGCACATGATAAAATTTTATGCAGGATCTCTTCTTCTGTTGGAGTTCCCTTATTCCTCCAATTTTGAGCAAAAACCAGTCTGGAAGCCGTTAAAATGTGTAACATTAAATAAAGTACGCCTTTGTCATGCTTTTGCGTAATTAAACCTAATAGAAAGAGTTCTGATTTTGGTTCTACCACTCACTCTAATATTTCTTCCAATCATACTTTAATCCTGTTCCAAAAATCACGAGCTCACGTGCATTCCCACCACATATGATAGTATGTTCATCACTGGAGGTTTTAAGAAGAGATTGGACAACCAATTGTCCATAATGGTATAGGGTCTCCTGCTTGTACAAAGGGGTTGGACAAAATGACCTCCAATTCTGTTATTCTGTTAAGTGAGCACAATTCTTTCAAAGGTTTAGAGCTGAATGCAGCTATATTTTAGATATATTTTGATGCAGAACTGTTGCAGCTCAAGTTTTTTAAATAATGACTAAGTTTCTGTACAGTCTACCTACTACTGTATACACAGCACTGACAATATGCCCACAAAGTTCTAGATGGGATACAACTCTCCTCCATCAATCAGGAAAGAACCCATAGCAAAGAGGGCAGCAGAGAAGGAGGGACTGCCAGTCAGGTGTACAGAGATAAAGAAGCTGAGCATTCCCAACACAGCAAAAAGTCTCTGACTTTAGGATTAGGAGGCAAAATAAAATTAAATCAGTGGAACAATTTTGGTCTAGTGGTGTAAGGCATCTGACTAGAATGTGGGACGCTGCATTCTAGTCCCACCTTAGCCATAAAGTCGGCCAGTCGCTCTCTCTCAGCCCAACTCACCTCATAGGATTGTTGTTGTGGGGATAATAGGAAAAAGAAGGTGTGCTGAATATGCTTGCTGCCTTGAGTTATTTGTAATAAAGGTAAGAAATAAATAAAGTGCTAATTAGAACTGTCTCGTGATTTGAAGGTTGCAATTTGGTTTTTTTTTTATTAGTGATCAGGGGAAGCTTTCATCATAGCAAGCAAGCTTCGGTCAACTTATTATTTTACAGTTGCATCACTATTGTGAACAGTGTGAACTGCAAGATTTACAGTATAAGGCCCTCCAAACTTTTCATAACTGATAAATATAATGACAGAATGTCTGTAAAGTTATGCATGACCTTATCAGAAAAATGGACTTTTTGTGTCTACCTTGTGTGTCTTGTTTCCTTGAACAAGATATGAAATAGAGAACCTTCTGGAATTTCTTCTGGCAATTTCATCTGTACACCAATTTTCTTAAGTATGCCTAAAGGGTTTCAAGCTTTATTTCTCTTTTAAACTTGTAACCATAATTTGCAAGCTAGAAGGATCCTTTGCATATATACTTTTTCCCTATCTGTGACCAATGTAGAAGTAAATTCTTTTGTGCTTTCCTTATTTTAGAATAAATAGTAACTTATACTCTATTCTCCATTTCTTTTCTTAGTCTCTGATGTATTCTCCATCTCATCTTCATCAAATATGTAGTCATTCGTGCACTGTCATTTTTATAAGACCTCTTTCTATTTCTTATTTAACAAATGCTAATTTTTCTCAAATTTCATCATTGTAAGAACCAATACTGTTCCACTCACTGGTGTTTTAACCCACCATTTTCTTTATAAAAATAAACTCTCTTACTCTCTCTAACTTCAGATTTGGCCAATCATTACTCATACCAGAAAGAATTACATTGAGGCACAGGGCAAAAATCCATTGGATGTACTACACCTCTGGAAAAGATCCTTCAGTATAGTATTCATCAAAATATTATGCACATAAGTTTTCATCTGAATATGAACCAAGAATACAGAGCAATATCTTCCATCATGTTATGAAACGGCAGCCAATGATTATTAGGCTGTGCTTCTGTCCTGGGAAAAAACTAAAGAGTTATAATTCTTGGCTCTCAACAATTATTAAACCCATTCAGTTGCTTTTTCAACCAGATCTTTCTAGACTGACTAGTAAACAATTATAACTTGAAATGTCATACCTTAAATATTGAGTTTGCTCAGAGTTGTGGAGTGCCTTTTGCCCATCATTTTGATGCCTCCAAAAATATATAAAGAGTTGTCTTAATTTAAACTAAGGAATTCATTATTCATTATTGCTCAATTGCTTTTCAGACAGAATAGAATAGAATGACAGGGTTGGAAGGGATCTTGGAGGTCTTCTAGTCCACCCCCTGCTCAGGCAGTAAGCCCTATACCATTTCAGACAAATGGTTGTCCAATCTCTTCTTAAAAACTGCCGGTGTTGGAGCATTCACAACTTCTGGAGGTAGGTTGTTCCACTGGTTAATTGTTCTAAATGTCAGGAAATTTCTCCTTAGTTCTAGGTTGCTTCTCTCCTTGATTATTCTTTTCAACCTTTGACAGGTGTTAGGTATTCTTGTAATTGAAACTGTCCTGAACACTGCAGGGGAATGGCTTTTGCCATCATCTGGCACAAAGGTGGGGAACTATTGCCCTTTTATGACTTGTGGACTTCAACTACATACTGGCTCAGGAATTCTGGGAGTTGAAGTCATAAAGGGGCCATGGTTCCCCACCTCTGTTAAAAGTAGAGTCAGAAATATTATTTTTGACATCCAGCAGGAATTATTACCATGAAGCATGAGCATAAGTCAATATTTATTTTCACTGAACTTTCCAACTACAACTATCTTTCTGTTTTAGCAAGATGACATTATACACAGATTTTATTTAATTTGCTCTAGGATTTTCTCGAGCTCTGACTATTAATACTGCTTTCTAAAGCAAAGAATCTGCTCTAGAAATGAAAATTACTTTAGCTCCAAGTGGCTTCACTTGATAAGAAGGCATTTATTCAAGGTCTCCATCAAAATCAACACATCGCCAACACATATACTAAACAGCACCCGAGAAGAACCTCTCCTTTTTCTGCCTGTCATGACAGGCAGTTATACAAATGTTATAATGGTTGCTGCCAGAGGAAATGGTTTTGTCTGAAAAGAAAAGCTGGCACTTATGGATGTCTCAGATATCCAGCTGTCAAGAACCTCCCAGCCTTCTATTCATTTGTGGAGCCTCAGAGCTGGCCATTGCTTTTCCCTGGCTAGCAGGACTGTGCACCCACCCGACCAAGCCCTGGTGAATGATCGAAAGGAAACGTGGACACAGACTAGCTTAGTCACACTTTTAAATCGCTTTTGTGCACAAGATGTTCCCAAAGCCATGTGGCTTTTTCCCATTTTAAGTTAACACAATACGTCGTTATACAGCAGGAAACTCAATAAGCAACCAATCTACATTTTGGAATACATCATGACAATGACTGAAGGCAGTTTTGCTCACCCAAAAGGTTGTTTGAAATAAAAGTGACAGCAGCAAGGCATGCTTAAAGATGGTCCTGCCTCTCCACCCTTGAAATAAAAAAGCTGCTTGTTATTTTTTAATGCATTTTTAATGCATTTTATGCATTATGAACTGTTAGGCGGCACTTAAAAATAATCTAAGATTTGTGTCATGCCTCATCAGCAATCAGAACAAATAGTGTTTTCCCCACTCATAATTTATTTCCGCATTCCATGTCTTCTGCTTCCCTTTATAGTAGAGTAGCAGAGCTTCGTTACTGTTCGCTTACTATTAAGTTTCTTGCAGAAGCCAGACATTCATATTCTCCCCTGTAGAAGACACCACTAGGGCTCCTGAATGCAGCAGTACATAACCTTTTCCTACCATTTAAGTTACAGGAGGAGTATTTATTTTTTTCACAAGAATGGTTTTTTTTTTTTGGTAAGACTGCCATGGTAACGTCGGATGCACCTTTTAATTAGCAAGGATAGGGTTCTGTCTCCGCTTCCTTTCTCTTCCACCTGTCATCCTTCCACAGTCTACACAGTCCTCTCCCTCTGAACTGAACTTTGCCAAAATCCCTTGGAGGCATCAACATTTTAGAGATTATACAATGAATGTCCTCCAATGCCTTCGTATCATTAACTCATGCTCTGAATCACTGACACCCCGACACCCAGCTCTTGCCTTCATTCTCCACATGATTTCCTCTCTGCCTTCAGAAGAGGGGCTGGAAAACCAGGGAATGTGTCATCTCTTCAACTGTGTGTCCAGGAAAACCATATGAAAACCACCCACCTATCTGCATCTGAAGTAAACACTACAATTTACACTTGTAGCAGAAAACCTTGCTGAGCTTTCAGATATATAGATCACAATTTTCTTGTCAGTTCAATATTTGTACACTTTACCTGGGATCCCAAAATTTGGATTTTCTCAAGAGCAAACCACTGTGAGGCAGAAGTAAGGGATTCCTATGAGTTTATCTGGGAGTCTGCTAGACTTTCAGAGGCAATGCTCCACAAGTTGCCCCTGTTCCTAAGCAGAGATCTAAGGATCAATTGGGATTATTGCTATTGTACCAGCCTTCCTGCCGCACAGCGGCCTCTCTGCCTGAGCTTTGCGATTCTGTTGGCAGTGGAGTTCACAGGCTTATGGTCCTGGAGGATTTCAATCTGCCTTCCTGGGAGTAGGGTCTGAAATCACTCAGGAGCTCATGACCACCATGAAACCTATATCATGTCATCCTGGGCCCAATAGGACAGTGGTCACACTGATCTGGTTTTCTTGTCAGAGCAGCAGCAATGTGATCTGGAATTGGGGGAGTACTCTGTAGCTTCCCTGTCATGGTTAGTTTATGCCCTGATAACCATGAGATTTTCTGGTACTGCATATTTTCTGGTACAGGGAGATGGGATCTATTAGATCAGCCCACCCCTAGCAACTGAGAGATCTAGATGGGTTCTAGAGCAGTGGTTCTCAACCTTTCTAATGCCGCGACCCCATAATACAGTTCCCCATATTGTGGTGACCCCCAACCACTTATACATCACTGGGTGCCAGGGGCGTGGCCAAAGAAAAGGGGGGGGGGAAATGGCAGAAAGCCTTGTTTGATGACCCCCGTGAAATGGTCGTTCGATCCAAATGGGGTCCCGATCCACAGGTTGAGAACCACTGTTCTAGAGGGAGCTGACGGTTATTCCTGATGCTCTGCTGTGAAGTCTGACTGAAACCTCGGAGGTCGCTTGGAGCGAATAGGTGGCTGTGGCAGATTGTACCCATGTGACCTCTAGAAAGACATATGTTACATATCTGCTCTGTGAACTATAATGGCTTGTGGATCCAATTCAAAATGAATTTTGACCTTTAAAGTCTACACATGGCATGAGATCAGGTTATCTTCCAGATTATATCTGCCTGTCTCATCAGGTCTAGCAGAAGGGGTATGCTGTGAGTCCCATCTGCTAAGAAATTCCATCTGACAGAACCCAGAATATGTACCTTTTCTGCTGTGATTCTTACCCTCTGGAACATCATTCCCCACAAAGTGAGGTTGGCCTCATTGGTGTTAGCTTTCCAGAAAGTTCTTTAAACGTGGTTTTCCCAGCAACCATGGGGATCCCATGGGGAGCTTACAAGGTAGTTTTTTGATATTAGGTGATTATTATTATTCTTCCATAATTTGGGTTTGTTTATGCTCTTATTTTGATTTTATGTTCAGTGTTTTAAGATTTATGTTATTTTAACTGTTGTGTTTCTACACCACCCAGAGTCATATTATGTGAGATGGGCAGCCATATAAATTTGCTAAATAAATAAATATTAAGAGGTGATTTCATCTTAGTCCCTTTATCAGATATAGCCATCTTTTACCAATGAAATGTTGTTTAGTAAGTCATAAAGCTAAGATCACTCTTGAATTGAGCTCAGCTCTTGGCAATACAGGGATATGTACAAATAACAACAATATGAGATCCTTCTTTCAGGATTTCTTTTTAATTTCCTAGTCAAGCCTGGAGATTTTCTCAATGTTATTTGGCTTTCTGAGATCACATTGAAAGTAAAGTTTAATTCCAGGGCAGGGGAGAAGCCCTGTGTTCAGAGTGATGTCATGAGTGTGTTTACTTTGCAAGCATTTGTTGAGAGTTTTATCTTATTGAACATATATTTGAGAAGACTTATGCAAACAGTATGGACAGAAATGCAATAAGGCTGATTTCAGGGTTTTGTCAAGGAGGCAATCATTTAATTATCTTCAAGACAAGATTAGCAAGTTCTTAGGAAACATTTCTAGAAAATCTTTCCAGAAGGAAAGTAATGCAACCAAAATGACTATTCACTCTTGAAAACAACAAGGAACCTGCTGATGTGCTGAGTGCCTCTTTTTTGGCAGGTGGAAAACTATCACATAGAAAATCTCTATCAAGAGCCTGTTTTTCAGATTTGGCAGCTTTAAGATATGTGGACTTCAACTCCCAGAATTCCCCAGCTAACACAATCTAGACAGAATCAAGCCTTATGAGAGGTTCATTTCTCTCAGCTGCTTTCAAATGACTGACAACAACTGTGCATGGAAATTAATTAGGGATAATCAATCTATGGGGCTTTATTATCTTGAAGTAACAACATGCTAGGAACAGGTCATTAGCAAACTATGGTGTCAGATGGTGGCTTCTTACTTAAATATGGTTTGGTACAACAAACCACAAGTACATTATGCACGACATAGTTTTAAGTTATATAGGTGGTCCTCAGCCATAATGGAGTCTGCCCATCATGATCGTAAGTCACGAAGATCATAAAATATGACCAGCCCAATTTTACAATCTTTTTTGCAACAGTCGTTAGTGAACACGGTGGTTGTAAAGTAGCCACCATGGTCGTTAAATGAACACCACAGTCATTAAGTGAACCAATGGTTTGCTACATGCCTGGTTTTGCTGGAAATCAAAAATGAATGTCAGTTTTTAGCAAAACCAACACAGAATGTGGTCATGTGATTGTGGGACACTGCAAATGGCCGTAACTGTGTCACAGTAGCCAAGCACTCAAAATTTGGTCATGTGACCATGGGGGGGCACCCACAACTGTCAGAACTTTGAATTTGGGTTATAAATATCCCCCAAGTAGATCTATTGTAACTTTGAAAGGTCGCTAAGCCACTGGTCATAAGTTGAAGACTACCAGTATGCTAATAGTACCAGCATGTGAAAAGAGGATTTAACAATCATAATATAGCCTTGCAAATGCCAGGAAAAGTATAGACTATTTTATTCCGTCATTTTAAATTATTTGATTTACAGTATAAGGCAGGGGTAAATCAGTACAGATAAATCACTGTTCTCATGGTCTGCTAAGCAAGCCATTCCTATGCCATTTCAGGAATCTTTGATTTCAGACTGATAGAATTAAAAAGCACATCAGGAAGGGCAGAAATGAGAAACGGGAATGGAAAGACATGTTGAATTTTACTTCACTTTCCTAATAGGAAGTTCATTTTTTTTAATATGCTATTGTAAAGAAATCAGGCTAGCTTGAATGTCCTCTTGATGGGGAAGAGGACATGATAGAAAGCTCAGAAGTTTAGCATCATTTAGATTCGAATTCTTTGCTAGCTCAGTCACTAGCTGCACTTCCTTTTAGACTAATTCCTGAGAAGTAATACTAAAAATGCCATCCAGTTTCCTTCAACATTATCCATCCTTCTCCTTCTGTTCTAAATCAGACCGATTTCCCTTTTTTCACTAAAATATCTCTAAATTCTCTAAATTCAGAGAAGACAATTGCTGCTATCAAATTTGCATTGCTCACATTCTGCCATGTTTCAAATATATTTCTCTATTGCTTGGTTAATCATTTCTTGTTAGAATCTACCCACGCATCTCTAATGAAAACAAATGCTTTCAGTGATTTACTGGCACAGAATGTGCTTTCAAAATGACCATAAAAACATAATTTCAAGTTGTTCAGCACTGCTCAGTATCTGCCATGAAATTTAGAGGAATTATCAGTATGTTATCAAAGCACAGGACACTTTGAAGTCCTTTTTATGCAAGACTGACACACTTAGGTTATCGTCCGCTTCTGCCAGCCTGAAAGGGCAGAACTTGAATTCAAACCTATTAGAACCACAGTTGATTTCAAAAGAGGAAGACAGGCCTTTCCTATGCAATGTAATAAAGCACACGAAACGTCGTGTGCTTTGCATTCAACAGACTAAATTTCTCTGGTGAATTATTTCATTGACATAATAATGTAATGAGGCAAACTGCATCTCTGCATTTCCATCAATTTACATTAGCTGCCTAAATGATGCCATTACACAGATTGTGCAATTTACAATATTGCAATGATGCAAACACGATGCTGTAAAATTGTGAGTGAGGCAATTTGTATGACATCATCACACAAATAACATAAATTGTCACTGTGATATAATTACTTGTTCAACAGATTTTTATGAAAATACACTCAGAGAGACATACAACACCATTACTTAATCAAAACAAGATTTCACTATATTGTTAGAATAAAATGAAAGGAACCAAACTTTATCCTCTTTATATGCAAAAAAAAAAAAGGACAGAAATTAATATTGATTCCCAAGATATATGCATCTATAGTTAGAACTTCTCTTCACTTATAATCATCTTCCAGATTAAGGAGTCTCTTTTATGTTGCCCATTATGCTAAGTTTCTCCCTGAAATTAAACATCCACTTTCTTTCCAATTGTGCAAAACAGATGGCATGTCATGGGCAGACATCTTCCATTCCAAATTTATTTTTTATTTATCTATGAATATATAAATAATTTTAGTCAAGGCAGTTCAAACCTACTGTACACAAATATGCAGAAGAACAGCATCTATTTTCATAAGTCAACCCTGGATACCTACAAACACCAGCCCACACACAAAGATATATTCTTGTAATCCCCTATTAACCATAACAGTGTGCTCTCTTGTAAGTCGAAATCTGATTTACTTCTGTTATAAACACTGTCCACTCAAGTATATCATTCTGCCTTTGCTATCTATCATGCCCTTTTTTATATATAGCTTACACAAATCCTTCTTTTTTTGATGTTCTGGCAGATAGTGAACCACTTCATTTCTCACTTCATGGTTCATAAAACATGTATCCCAACTTTTCCTTTCTCTTCTCTCTGCGTTAGAAGTAAATAGGCTTGCTCTCAATGGCTGCATCAACAAAGAGATAAAACTGCATGGACAAAACAGAAATTATTACATGCTGCTTGACTTTAGTCTCTGAAACAGGTGCTCCTAGTCAGCTATGAGGTATTCCTTAAGAGGATGGTTCCGTGCTTTTTCACATCCCTGCCCCACAGAATGAAATGCAGTAATGATGGAAGGAGGAGGAGGAGGAGGAGGAGGAGGAGGAGGAGGAGGAGGAGGAGGAGAAAAAGAAGAAGAAGAAGAAGAAGAAGAAGAAGAAGAAGAAGAAGAAGAAGAAGAAGAAGAAGAAGAAGAAGTAGTAGTAGTAGTAGTAGTAGTAGTAGTAGTAGTAGTAGTAGTAGTAGTAGTAGTAGTAGTAGTTGGAAATGACTTTGGAGGTCATCTAGTCCAACCCCCTGCTCAGGCAGGAAACCCTATACAATTTCAGACAAATGGTTGTCCAGTCTCTCCTTAAAAACTCCCAGTGTTGGAGCAGTCACAGCTTCTGGAAGCAGCTTGTTCTACTGGTTAATTGTTCTAACTGTCAGGGAAATTCTCCTTAGTTCTAGGTTGCTTCTCTCCTTAATTAGTTTCCATCTGTTGCTTCTTGTCCTGCCTTCAGGTGCTTTGGAGAATAGCTTGACTCCCTCTTCTTTGTGGCAGCTCCTGAGAACACTGCTATCATGTCCCCCCTCATCGTTCTCTTCATTAAACTAGACATACCCAATTCCAGCAACCATTCCTTATATGTTTTAGTCTCCAGTCCCCTAATCATCTTTGTTGCTCTTCTCTGCACTCTAGAATCTCAACATCTTTTTTACATCGTGGTGCCCCAAACTGGATGCAGTATTCCAAGTGTGGCCTTACCAAGACATTGTAAAGTGGCATCAAGACTTCACGTGATCTTGATTCTATCTCTCTGTTAATGCAGCCTAGCACTGTGTTGGCTTTTTTGGCAGATGCAGCACACTTCTGGCTCATATTTAAGTGATTGTCAATTAGGACTCTGAGATCCCTCTCACAGTTACCACTTATACTATACCTGTGCATTTGGTTTTTCTTGCCTAAAAGTAGAATCTTACTTTTTTTCACAATTGAATTTCATTTTGTTAGATAGCACACAATGTTCAAGTCTGTCAAGATCCTTCTGTATCTTAAGCCTGTCTTCTGGAGTGTTGGCTATTCCTGCCAGCTTGGTGTCGTCTGCAAATTTGATGAGTTCCCCATCTATCCCCTCGTCCAAATCGTTGATGAAGATGTTGAAGAGTACTGGGCCCAGAACAGAGCCTGGGGGCACCCCACTACACACTTCCCTCCATGTAGATGCAGTTCCATTGAGGACCACATGCTAAGTATGGCCAGTCAGCCAACTACGGATCCATCTGGTAGTGATGCTGTCTAAAGCATTCCTCTGGTACACTAATTTTGTCACCTAGTCAAAGAATGCAATAAGATTTGTCTGGCATGATCTTTTTTTGACAAACCCATATTGGTTTTTGGTAAAGACTTTGTTTGCTTCTAGGTGTTCACTGATTTGTTGCTTGATTATCTTTTCCAGAATCTTCCCAGATATTGAGGTCAGACTGATAGGTCTGTAGGGTTCATGCATTACTATAAGCCGTAATATATTTTTTTATTGTGAATTAACAAGGACTCACACAGGCTGGGACAGAACACCCTGCCCAATCATACAGGATGGACAGAAACTACAGAAGTTTCTCTCAGATAACCATGCCATGAAAGTTTGTATAGAAGATAACCAGCACCTTGAATTGCACTCAGAAGCCCACTGGGAACTAGTGCAGCTTATAAAGTAGAGAGTTACTTGAATATAAAGTAGAGAGTTACTTGAATATAATTGCCTATGCTATTGCATTCTGGTTCAGCTGAATCTTCTAAGTGGCCTTCAAGAATTGTTCCATGTAAAGTGTGTTGCAATGATCCACATGCAAGATAGATTTATTTATTTATTTATTTATTTATTTATTTATTTATTTATTTATTTATGAGACTTATATACCGCTTTAAGTGCAAGCACTCTCTAAGCGGTGTACACCAGTAAGCAATGTATATATATATTTTACATTGCCCCCAACAATCTGGGTCCTCATTTTACCTACTCGGAAGGATGGAAGGCTGAGTCAACCTTGAGCCGGTGAGATTTGAACCGCTGACCTGCTGAACATAGTCAGCTAAAGTGGCCTGCAGTACTGCACTCTAACTGCTGCGCCACCTCGGCTCAGATTCCAGATGCTTTTAGCTGAGTGTAATCCTTAAAATAATCTCCAATTATAGCTTAAGGTTTTGTACAATCCAGGCCACTGCGATGGGTTCTACAATCATGGTTAAAAAAAAAATAGGGTTGAGCATTATAATGCCATGTGGCTCCAGTCAATGACTTGATTGAGCCAGTTTGTCTCATGGTTGAGGCATCAGGATAGAAACCGGGAGATTGTGAATTCAAGTTCAGCCTTAGCCATGAAAGCTGGGTGACCTTGGACCAGTCATTATCTTTCAGGCCAACTCATCTCCCAGGAGGAGGAAGGAGTACTAGATATACTCACTGCCTTGAGTTGTCTATTAAAATAATAAAGGCAGGATATAAATAAAACAAAACAAACAAACAAACAAATATTCTCTACTCATTGATATAACAGGGTTAAAACAGCTTCTTCATATGTGTGTTTAGCACAATCAAAGGTAGCCAAGCTGAAAACTTCACAATGCAACAGGAACAGGTCAGCACAATACTTGTACATTTTTGGCAGTTCAGGCAGATTGTATCATCTGTAAGTAAGAGTTTGTTTGCTTTACTATAACAAAAAATTACAGCTTGAGAAAAGTTCAAAAAACATGTTGGGTTTTTTAAACAATTTCTTGATAGCTCTAAATAACAAGCCATATAAAAATACCAGAGAGTAGCCACAATGGTTCCTGATGTTTTCCTCCCGCTCCCCTTTTTCTTTCCCACATATTTTTGGGACAAATTCCGCCTGCCAATTTACTTTTAAGTAAACACACAGGGGAATATTTACAAGGGCTGCTAGGGCTTGCTTTTAAATTGGCTCCTTGCATTTTTTAGAAAGCATGCTCTGGATATGGGTGTAGTTTCCTTGGTTTAACTTTTTTAATTATATAAGCCTTTCTGTAGATAAACAGAACGACTCAGGCACTTTTGGAAAGAGGTAAATAACTTTTTTTATTCGCCTTTTCCCATTCCATGCATGTTTCTCTGTCTCCGTCATGACAATTTTCTTTCCAAATGAAAAAACTCCAAAGGCTTTTGTCTTCTTTTTTTCAGAGCCAGAGAATCTAAACTTAGGCTTTTTCTAAGCAGTTACGAAACAAAGCACATTGTCTCACACGTAAAGACCTGAGCCAGTAACTCTTAGATTTGAAATGTTCATTATTGTGCTTCTGAAAGGATCCAGTAAATTTCACAAGATCTGGACAGTAACTACATAGATACTGGGAAATGTAAGTAAATTTCACAAGATCTGCACAGTAAATACATAGATTCTGGGAAATGTATTTTTCAAAAATGTACTGTTAAGGCTTATATGCTATTTATTTAGATTTGTTATGTGCTCCTGGCTACTTTCCTTCGTGACCAGAGGCAAGCTCGCCTGACCAATAACCAGCCAAGACACAGTGAAGGCCTTTTGTTTCGTTTATTGCAATAAGCGGGGAGAGAAGCTATCAAAGCTTGGTTCTCTCCAAAGTTTTAACCCAAAATATCTCCTTCTTTTATTCATCTCTATCACCGGCCGCTACAGCCCTCCTCTTTCCCCATTGGCTGAGGTAGTCTGAGGTTACACTCTTTCCTTCCGCCTATACACATTTCCTGATAACATACTAAATCATATTCACATAGACATGTAAATGGTTATTTTAAACTTAGTATATATTTATATCTCCATTTTAAACAATAAGTTCTTTTCCTGCTTTTCAATTCAGTGTGCCTCTCTTCTTATCTTATTCAGCTTATTTTCCTATTCTCCATTCAACCTTCCCGGCTAGCCATTTCCTTAAAAAAACTATTTATCTAATGTATGACTTCCCTCTTCCTTTCTCAGACCCAGCTATTTTTACCTATATAGTTTATCTTACTTCCTTAATGTTATCTCTTTCTGACTCTCACCATCTGTATTTTTCTTATTCAATTAGTTTCCATTGTATTGTAGGTTTAACTGACTGAAGATTTATCATATTGATGTATATTTATCAGATTTAAGACATATTTGCACATAGATGTTTACACCCTGGATATACCTATCCAGACATGACAAAAAAAAAATCTTTATTTCAAAAACACTAGACGATCAAACTATTCCTCAGTTTACACATTTAACCTGGCAAATAATTAGTTCACTTCCTTTCTGGATTTCTTACTAAGTAGCTCCTAAATCTCTGTGTCTCTTTCATCCTCTCTGATTCCCTAAATGCTTACATAGTTCATTTGAGAATCTCAGGGTGTTGTTTTTAATAACCAACACAGGCAACAAGAAATAAATGTGAGAGATTATAATCAGCAAAACATGAACTTGTCTTAAGTGCATTTTGGGAAATCAGAATGGAATCAGAAAATGTAAGCAATTTTCTAGTGAGCACCTGAAATACAATCAATGTAATTAAATACATTTTCTCAAGAAATATCACTATACAGTGATCTATGTGGTACAGAGGTTAAAATGAGGGGTTTTTTAAATAAAAATTGTTGAAATAATGTTCTGCAAACTCATATAGATGGAAAAAACGAAACTGTGAAAAGGATCTACATTTACCGACGGATAAAATCTGTAACAGGATATCTGTTTTCTATCATTAGTATTCAGACTATTCTTGGCTGATTTAACAAACAAAAGCTAAGGAAGATCAGACCTGATAATGCTTGGATGGGATAACATCAAGAAATCCCAGAGCTCTATGCCAGTTTGGAAAGGTTTTGTTTTTTTTTAAAGTACTAATCCTACAAAAAGCAAATCATGCCCATATGGTTAGCAAGTAAAATCCATGGATAAACTATATCAGTGTTTCCCAAACTTGACAATTTTAAGGCATGAGGACTTCAACTCCCAGAATTCCACAGCCAGCAATGCTGGCTGTGGAATTCTGGGAGTTGAAGTCCTCATGCCTTAAAATTGTCAAGTTTGGGGAACACTGAACTATATATAGTCATTTGGAGTCAAACTCAGCTCTAGGTGGTCTTTTCGTACAAAGATGACTACAATTACTATTACCACTATCTAAAGGGATTAGTCCAATTGATCTGCCCAAAGATAGGTATGAGAAAATAAACAACAGAGTGGAACATGCCAGACCTGCCACACTGCGGTATGATCCTGTTTAGGTTTTCAACCAATTCATTCAAGCAATTGTATGATCCTGGATATGCCCTACTCAGACACAACCTCTTACACTCCAAAGCATCCCTGCCAAGTGGAATCTGAAGCATTGTGCAGGCCTAGTAAGCATGATCAATCTTCAATGAGCACTGGGAAAAAGGGAGTGCCCCAAGTATTTCCCCTAAAGTCGAAGCAAACTTTTGGAACATCTGCAAACTTCTGCATCCCCCAGAGCACCTTGACAATGAGCTTCTGCTTATTTCTCAGTGGCCTCTCTTGGCTCTATTGTTTGAGCTCTCACGAGTTAAACTCACTATTAAAGAAGGCAATACTAGGGATCAGAGCAGGCTTGGGAATTTTAGCATATGATTGGATTTCTCTGTGGTGAACTAGATGAAAGGAATCAGGGGGATGATTTGGGCTGCAAGTTGCCTGTTAAATCAAGCAGTGGAATACAAATCCATACTATTTACCTCTGGCATCTTACTGCAATGGAACTTGGGAGGTATTGTGAAGATGGATAGCTCCCTTTGTCTTTGGAACTGACAAGGAAGTGCCCTTTGCATTTCTTCATCATGTAATGAGATGACTTAAATGCAGCCTCAGATGCTTTCTGTTGAACAAAACAATTCAACACAAATAGGGAGGGAATACTCAAAGGCATGTTTAAAAACATATCATGTGTGCAAACAGCCAATCCCATGCCTGCTCCTTAGAAGTGAGATCAGTTGAATTAATTGCAACATTGTCAACACTACTGATTTTTACTGCAGTGCCCTACAACTTGGATATCCAGCAGGGAAATGAGAATCTCGTTAAAGGGAAGTTTAAACTGACAACTCCCAAGACTGGACAAATCAATGCAATGCTAATATGCATGCATTTCGCCTATCATGCCTTTGTAATTTGTATGATTAATTGAGCTGTTTGGTTTTTGCATCTACTGAGCCCACAACTAACTAGCTTCACTTTAGCATAACACTCTGAGGAAACCAATCTAACACTACATCAGAGGAACAGTGATAGAATGGATACTGCCCTGCACCTTTCTTTGAAATTCTGCTTAGACTATGAAATTTAGAAGGTAATCAGTTCATAATAAACAAACCCAGGAAGGAAAAAATAGAAATAATCAAGAAAAAATAATGGGAATCTAGTTGACCTTGAGCGAAAACATACAGACAATTCACACACTGCAACACTATTAACAGATTGGAAAAGAAACAGTGAAGGACAGCAGAACCAGGATTTCATGGAATTCTGAAATGGGAGCAATTTTAGACAGCCTGGTCCATATGATCATCTTTGAAAGATCTGATGGGTTTTGTGTTATTATCACCCCTCCAAACAGCTTTCGTAAGTGAAAACCACTTTGAATGACAAAGGTTGAGTTCCAAAACTCATATTCCTAGACTGACACTGCAGATCATTATTCAGACAGATAAAGGCCACCAGCAGAGTTATTTAAATGTAGAAGATAGTTGCCACTGACTTGGAACCAGGAGTCTGTGGTATCACAGATGGCTTCCTAAGCATTCTAATCAATAAATAAGTTGCTAATAAATAATAAGACATCATCATCATAGACCCCCAAATTTAACATGTGAATTTGTCTTTTAATTTCTTTCCAATAGCATTAAATTGAGAAGCAGTAATAATTTAAACTCTACAGATACTATAGTTGATTTTCCAAAAAAATCAGGTAAATTAAATTCCAAAGCATTTTTTACCTATCCAAGCAAACTTACTGCACTAATCAGCCTTCCCTATCCACATGTGTCAAACTCCTACAATTCCCTAGCCATATGAGATTGTGGGAAACTGTAGTTTTTGTCCATTGATAAGGATACCACATATGTCCCTAATTATATTCACAGTAGGAAACTTCATGCAACCTTCACACCAGTAAGACCAGTAAAACCTAAGACAACATCTTTAATGTCTAGAGAATCTATAGATCCATATTGCTCAAAACTGAGGAAAAAAACTTAACATCCAATGGCCCAGCCTTCACGGTGATTTACAAGTCCAGTTAAGATAATTTTTCAGAAAATCTGTCCATGTAATATAGATAACCACACATGTTGATCAAAAAGGACTATGGTTGCTATGCATAGAAAAAGTTCAAAACGCAATTCCTAATAATTCTCCCTTTTAAAAGCCAGCTGATGGGAAAATCTCTCTCTACTTGAGACTCATCATCATCATTTTAGCCATTGTCTATCCACTGCAGGATGAAGGCCTCTTTTGCACGTTTCCAACAGCACAGTCCTCAGCTTTCTTTTGCCAATTGGGCCTGCAATACTTGCTGATGTCATTGAACCATCTTGTTTTAGGTCTCTTTCGTGGATACATTTCATCAAGTGGGATTCATTCTATGGCTGCCTTGGTCCATCTGCCATCAGTTCTTCTTGCTAGCCCATTTCCATTTAAATTCTTTTACTGTCTTGATGATATTGTATACATTTGTTTATTCTCTAACCCATGTGCAGGTCTTTCTATCTTGTCCTGTAATGCTGAGCATGTACCTTTTGCACAAGCCTTTTTGAATCCCCCAAAACATAAAATGTTCTGAAAAGTTCAAAGTCCCCACTCCAGCTCCAGGATAAAGTTGGCTGAATTAACAGTGGATACTTAATACTTCCATTACTGAAGAAATGTTATGATGATTTTCATCCAGTTTAGAAGGGTTTTGTAAAAAGGCTGCCAGAGTCAAACATGCTATGAGAGGAAAGAGCCCCAGTTATTGGCAGATAGGCAGATCAGTAACTTTAATTTTTGCACCTCATGCCTCCATCATGTTTCTGATGTTCTAGCAGGCCCTATGAAAGTGATGTATAAACCATATTATCCTTCTTTACAGTGGACTTGTAAAGTCCATTGTCCAACTCAAAGGGAAGGGAAGGGAAAAAGAAAAAAAGAGATGAAATGAATCCTTTCACATTGTAACTATAACTATTAGCTTTCCTTCACTTGCTTACATCCTGTTTTCCATGACTTATCACTCACTCTTATTGCCAGATCTTGCTACCCATCCTCACTATATTGAATCTATCAGTCCTCTTCAAGCAATGCAGCCTGAAGGACCCAAACAAGATGAAGTTGCAGACAACCTCAAATCATGGCTCTGCAATATCAATCTGAAGGATTTTATTGATTGGAATGAGTATGGCTCAGAATAGCAATTGTGGGGAAAATCTGTAGATAGTCCTGTAGTTCTCTACTGCTTCCATCATATACACTGGACTAAATCAGGTCCATTAACTGAATAACAGAGTTGGAAGGGAGCTTGGAGTTCTTCTAATCCAACCCCCTGCTTAAGCAGGAAACCTTAAACCATTTCATTTGTCCGATCTGTTCTTAAGAACCTCCAGTGCTGGAGCACCCACAACTTCTGAAGGCAAGTCATTCCACTGATTAATTGTTCCAACTGTCAGGAGGTTAAACTATCAGGAGGTTTAACTCCTCAGAAAATCCTGAGAGGTCCAGGAAACGACTCCTTGAGCCCTTCAAATGTAGACATCTTTTTGGCTGCCACGGAAAGGTCTACGGAAAACCACCCATTCTCTTATGTAAGAAGCACATTATGAGGAAGATATTGTTATGTCCAGATCCAGACTCAGAAGTGGGGGAAGAATATAAGACTGGGTGCCCAAAAGAAGAGCTTGGAAAAATCTCCTATACATCTGACCACGATTGTGTGCATCTGACCACGATTGTGTGCAAATCCAGTGAACTGTATGGCACTAAAGACTGTGAGGCTATAAGGCCAGGCTAGTTGGGGATAATGGGTGCAGATACGAATTACTTACATGCTAACTTGCTTCTGACAGGGTGAAATACTGCTGGGTATAATCTTCAGACAGGACTTGGTTTACTCTCTTGTTCATATCTTGCAATGCCCTCTTTTCTGCGCTTTAAATTCGGGACTACGTCTCATTAGCATCCCCAAAGTATAAGACTATAAAAATCCTTGAAAGTATTGAAAGATTTAAAAATGAAACACACATTCCCTGCCTCTCTTCTTTGCAGGGATACACATAATCAAAACTAATGCATTAGTATTCAGCTTTTCAATCCTTTGCAACCACTCTGGAACCTGCTCTACAAGGCAGCGAGAACACCTTCTTTTTCTGATTAATCTGTCTTCTATTAACACCTCCTGTGTGTTGAGATCAATACATGAGGCCCCAGTCAATTCAAAATTACCTTTTTCCTCTAGAGACCAAAATGGCCTTTCAAAGGGCATAACAGATTTCATCTCTGGAAGCCCTTTTAATTGCCCGGGTGGGTCTCAGGTTTCAAGTATATTACAATATCAATCTGCTGGTCATCAGCAGGGAAAGTCAGTCTCCTCACTGCCCTCCTCCAGTAAATAATTAAATGGTTTAGAGCAGGCTTTTGAATGGGTGGTACGCGTACCACCTGTGGTACATTAATGGATGGCAGGTGGTTCGCAGCCCTGCCTAGCCAAGTGTAGTGGGGGAGGAAAAGAGCCAGCACAGGCAAGGACTTACAGTGAGAGAGTCCTCTGGAGCTGCAAAGGCCCCAGGCTCACTTCTGGCTCTGAGAAAGGAGGAGGGGAGGCGGAGACAGGAGAGCCTATATAATGAGGCAGTTTGGGCAGGAGAGGGAGAGAGAGAAAAAAGCAGCAGCCTTGGGAGGAGGTAGAGTCAGCTACACTGAAGGGGAAGAAGAAGAAGGAGGAGGAGGAGGAGGAGGAGGAGGAGGAGGAGGAGGAGGAGGAGGAGGAGGAGGATGGGGGGAGAGGAGATCAAGCAGGCTGGCCATGAGCTGATCTACAACTGCTGTGGCAGCCACCTGTGCTGGCAGCAGCAAACAGGCAAGAGGAATGAAAAAAAGCAGTAATGGCTGGAGGTGAGGCACAGAGGAGGGAAGGAGATGGAAAATGGAAGGATTCTTATGTGCTTTTGTGACTTTGAAGTTCTGGGATTTGTGTAATGAGGGTTTTGTGTTCTTAAGGAGTGTTTGGCAATTTCTATTTGGCTGATGGTGTTAGCTTCTATTGCTCTGCTGTTGTTAGCTGTAAGTTTTGCTGTAAGGGATTTTGAAGTATTTTTCTCCTGAATGGATTTTGCCTGTAGCATTCCTTTACTTATGAATGGAGCCATTTGGGGAGGTTGCCTTAGCCAGCAGCCAATACTTACATTTTTTTTCCTTCCTTCCGGCTGCATTCCTTACTTTCCTTTCTAG
Organism: Crotalus tigris; assembly: GCF_016545835.1. NCBI lineage: Eukaryota > Metazoa > Chordata > Lepidosauria > Squamata > Viperidae > Crotalus > Crotalus tigris. The sequence continues at coordinate 5,453,657 of NW_024100214.1, forward strand.
CCAGTAACTAATTGTTAAAGGGGAATGTGCCTTTTTAAGCTAGTTCACTCAGCAGCTTGTCTTTTCTGTCTCTGGAGGCCTTTCCTTGTTTAATCAATATATGGAAGAGGGAAAATATGGGGGGAGGGGTTCAAATTCTTCCTTCAGAAGGAGATGGGAATGAGAAAAAGGGAGGCAGGGAAGGGAGGGAGGAAAGGAAGTCACCACCAGCAGCTTGGTCACAGCAGCTCTGCCATTGACTTTGCTTGTCAAAAGGTTGCAGAAGGGGATCACATGACCCTGGAACACTGTGATCATTACAAATATGAATCAGTTGCCAAGCATCCAAATATAAATCACATGACCCTGGGCATGCTGCAATGGTCATAAGTGTGAAAAATGGTCCTAAGTCATTTCAGTGCAATTGAAACTTTGAACAGGTTTTTTTTTTTGGGTCATCAAGTTTTTGACACCTTGCTAGGTGGTACTCGAATATTGCCATATCCTAAAAGTACGATCGGTAAAAAGGTTGAAAAGCCCTGGTTTAGAGGAGGGAAAAGTCCCAAGGAGAACCAGTTTACTAAGTAGTTTTGTGATTACAGTACAAGTAGTCCTCAGTCTACAAAAGTTCATTTAGTGACCATTCAAAGTTACAACATCACTGAAAAAGTGACTTATGACCGTTTTTCACCCAACCACTACAGCATCTCCATGGACACATGATCAAAATTCAGCAACTTGGCAACTGACTCATATTTATGACAGTTATTGTGTCCCAGGATCACGTGATCCCCTTTTGCAACCTTCTGACAAGCAAAGTCAATGGGAAGCCAGATTCACTTAACAACCGTGTTACTAATTTAACAAGTGCAGTGATTCACTTAACAAATATGGCAGGAAAAATGAGGCAAAACTCACTTAACAAATATCTCACTTAGCAACAGAAATTTTAGGTTCAATTGTGGTCATAAGTCGAGGACTACCTGTACTAATAACTTCAGTTTTATGTCAAAAGCACAAATCTTTACAGGCAGTCCTCAACTTACAATCACAATGGAGATCAGATCCATTATAAATTGTTATGGTGGTCAGTTAAGTCAAATCTGATTTTACAACAGTCATTAAGTGAATCACTACTTATTAAGTAAATCCATGGTCATTAAGTAAACACTTAATGTGGTTGTAAGTGCAAACCTGTTCTTCTGAATAGGCGATTTCTGCCTCAAACCAGCAAAAATAGTCAGAAATTGTGTTCCTATGATCACAGGACAATGCAATTAGTCATATATGCACCCCTTCTCCGAACACATCATTATGGGGATGCTGCAAAGGTCATAAATATGAGGAACAGTCAAAAGTGCATGAACTGGACTTTTTCCAGCACTGTTATAATTTTGAACAGTCATTAAATGAATGGATGTAAGCCAAACATACCCAGTTACCTTGTCAGTTTTCCATCACGGGGGGGGGAAAAGCCTGAAAAATACTTTGACAAAATTCTGTTAATAGTTTCTCATTCTGCAAATAAGTTTCTCTGTACTTTTGAAAGGAACGCCATGATAGAGATCATCCTTAAGACAGGCCACAGTGGAGAAGGAAATCAAAAGTAGTTGATTTGGCAAAAATTATGCATTCAGAAAATAGAGTTAAGTGACAAAAACTTTAGCAATGACTCAACCCTCACTTTTCCAGAATCAGCTGCCTGGTTTCTTGAAGAAAAAAAATACAAAAACAACAACAACAGGCAGATGGTTATTCTCTCTGTGATAGTTGTTTTTCTAGTCAGAAGAACATCAAGAAAAGGGGCGTTGTCTTACCTGAATGCCTTTTCTCAGCACGATGATGGATAATCATGGATTGGGTTTCCTGAAGTCCCTTCTACCCAACAGACTAAGTCTGAGAGTTAGCCACGCCTCCCGCTGGGCCATGCTGTCCCAGTTCTGACGAAGGTGAAGCAGCAGACAAAGTCCGATGCATTAGTTCCCCTACCCCTGACATGGGACCTGACAGGCACCAAAAGGGTGGGAGTGGATTATCCATCATCATGCTGAGAAAAGGCGTTCAGGTAAGACAACGCACTTCTCCAGCATGAGGATGGATAATCCACGGATTGGGACATACCAAAGCCTACATTGTACCTATGGTGGGGGGAAACAGTCAGGGCATGCGTCCCTCCAGACGGCTCCACACATTGTAGCACCCTCCAGCCAAAAGAGGCATCAATGGAGGCAAACTGATCGATCTTGTAATGTCTAATAAACGGGGAGGGAGACGATCAAGTTGTCGCCCTACAAATCTCGCCAATGGGTGCTTGAGTTGCCCAAGCCGCTGATGTTGCCGCACTGCGGGTGGAATGAGCAGTGATACGGCAAGGAATGGACAAGGACTGGGATTGGTAAGCCTTGGCTATATGGGCCTTGATCCACCTACCAATGGTGATCAAAGAGACCTTCTGCCCCATGGAAGACGGCTGGAAGGAAATGAAAAGCGTCTCTGATTTGCGGAAGGCAGAGGTCCACTTGATGTATTGTCTCAACGCTCTGCACACATCCAAGGTGTGCCACTGGCGCTCCAGGTCGTGAGTTGGACGGGGACAAAAACTCGGTAGTATGAGTTCTTGTGATCAATGGAACAAGGAGTTTACCTTAGGAAACTCCTTGTTCCGTTCTAAGGACTACACAGTTGTCATGAAAAATGCACAGGTCCTCCCTGACAGAGAGTGCTGCCAGCTCAGAAATGCATCTGGCTGATGTTACTGCCACTAAAAAGGCCACTTTCATTGACAAAAAACTCAATTCACAAGACTTAAGTGGCTCGAACGGTGGCTTGGTAAGAGCCTGTAAAACACATGAAAGATCCCATGAGAGGTATCGATGGACCGTGGGTAGCTTTGTGTTGGTTGCCCCCTTAATGAAGGAGCGAATCATCGGGTGAGGTGCTAGGGAGGAAGAATTGTCGCATGTCAGTACCGTAGCCAGAGCTGCCACTTATCTCTTGATGGTATTCGGCGAAAGACCTTTGTCAAACCCCTCCAGCAAATATTCCAAAATGTTTGGGACAGTGACAGATGGCATGCCAATTTTATTCCTGGTACACCAGGCGGAAAAGTTCCTCCAAGTAGAATCATAAATTCTGTTGGTAGACTGGCGCCTGGAGATCTGAATCATGTTGATCACCCTTGGTGGGAAAGCTGCTCAAGTGCCAGGCAGCTAGCTGGAGCCATTGCGGGTCCGGGTGTTGAAGAGCCCCCTGGCTGAGCACAATGCGATCCGGAAGGATCCTCCACGGGGACGAGATGGAAAGGCTCATGAGGTCGGCAAACCATGGATGCCCTGGCCAGTGTGGAACAATGAGGATTACTCCACACCTCTCCTGCAATATTTTGCGTATGACTGCCGGCATTAGCAGAAGAGGGGGAAAGGCGTATAGTAGACCCCCGGGCCAAGGACTGCGAAGTGCGTCCACTCCTTCCGCCCTCGGAGACGGGAAACAGGAGAAGAACCACGGGAGTTGTGAATTCTCCGGAGACGCAAACAGGTCCAGAGCCGGGCGGCCGAACCTCTCCGCTATCTCTGCGAATAGAGCTGGAAGCAGACGCCACTCCGAGTGGTCTATCGTTGCTTTGCTCAAGGCATCCACCTGTCTGTTTGTCTCCCCCAAAATGTGAGCCGCCTTGATGGAAGAGAGGTTGGTCTCTGCCCAGGAGCATAGTAGCCTGGCCTCTGTCATGAGTGACTGGGACCGGGTGCCTCCCTGCTGGTTCACGTGGGCTTTTGCCGCTATGTTGTCCATGAGGACTAGAATGTGCTGCCCTTTCGCCCTGTGCCTTAAGTGTTGTAAAGCTAGATGTATGGCTCTGAGCTCCAGCCAGTTTATGTTGTGCTTCAGCTCCCCAACCAAAGAGGCTGGCATCAGTGGTGAGAGTGAGTCGGGCTGGTTCCTTGAAATGTGCACCTCCATTTATCGACTGGGAAGTCCACCAGTGGAGAGATTTCAAAATTAGGGGTGGCACCCTCACTTTCCTGTTGGAAGATGTGAGTTTCTGCCTTTGAAAGGGTAGAAGGAACCACTGCAGAACTCTGGAGTGCAGTCTGGCCCAAGGCACTATGGAGATGTACAAGATCATTTTCCCTAATAGTTGGGAGAAGGTCATCAGGGAAATCACACAGTCGTGTTGAACCTGATGTACCAGTGACCTGAGACTGACCTGGCGGTCCGGAGACAGGTAGACCATGCACTGTTCCGTATCTATGACCGCCCCCAAATGGAGAAGATGAGTAGAGGGAACCAACTGACTCTTGAGGAAGTTCACAGAGAACCCATGGTTCTGAAGTACTTCGATGGTGAGTGCTACATCTGGCCTTGCTGTCTGAACTGACAAAGACTGTATGAGAATGTCGTCCAGATAGCACTGGATCCGTATTGGAACCAGTCTCAGGTGTGCGGCTAGAACATCAAGATCTTTGTGAACACCCTCGGAGCAGATGACAGGCCAAATGGTAGAGCTCTGTACTGATAATGACAGGAGTTGTAACAAAATCTGAGAAAACTGCAATGTTGGAGAAAGATTGGTACATGTAGGTACGCTTCTGTGAGGTCTATAGCCGTCAGGAAGTCGTGCCTCCTGATGCTGGCCAGGATGGATTATAGAGTCTGCATCTTGAACTTTTTGTACAGTAGGTAAGTATTTAGCCTTTTTAGATCGAGAATGGCTCTCCAGCCTCCCGAGGCCTTCGGCACTACGAAGACGATGGAGTAAAAACCCTTCCCTATCTGTTCGGTCAGGATCGGCTCTATGGCCTTTATGTCCAAAAGATGATTTATCACCTCGTTCATGAGGTTCCTCTTGGCTGGGTTTAAGGAAACTGGACACTGGATGAACCGATCCGGTGGTCTGGATAGGAACTCCAATGACAGACCATGTTCTATGGTGGATAGAATGGTGGTGGCTTCCCAGCTGTGAATGAATAAGGAAAGCCTGCCACCTATGGGGGGACCCTCCCTGGAGTCATTTATTCCTCCTAAAGGGACGTCCCCCCCTTGCCTCGAAAGGGTCGCTTTGATTGAACCTGCTGCCTGGCCCTGGCCCCAAAGTGGTCCAATTGACGCTCACCCCTGGGGGGGAAAGAGTGAGGTGGTTGTGACCACTCCATCCATGAAGTAGCATGAAGGTTTTGCTTCCAATAATATGGAGTAGCTTTCCTGTCCGCCCATCTAGCCTGGTGCACTAACACCTTCTTCTTGTCCCGATTCTCTACCAAGTAGGGATCGAGAGCTTCCCCAAATAGATGCAGTGGCCAGACGCCATTTGGACTTTAAATCCGCACGCCATTGTTTCAGCCAGAGCAACCTGCGAGTTGATACGTTTGCGGCTATTGCCCTGGCCGAAAATCTGGCTGCATGAAGGGTGGCATCCGCTGTGTATTCTGCTGTAGCAAGTAACTTACCCAAGGTCTGGTGGGCCTGCACCTGTTCCTGGGGAATCATGGCTTGAAGCTCCCGAAGCCAAATGATAGAAGACCTGGAAAAGAAAAACGCTGAAGTGGAAGCCTTCACTGCCCATCCAGATGCCTGATGTGACCTGCACAAAGAAAATTCCAATTTCCTTTCCTCCGGCTTCAATGCCCCCGCCATATCACCTGGTATGGTGGAGGGAGAGAAGATAGGGGTTAATGATGTGTCTACCGCCAGTACCTCTAATAAATCCGACAGTGACGGGGCCACATTGAAAAGTTTTTTATCAGCGGTCCCTGGAGCAGGCGGAGCACTAAGACTAGCTCACTGCTTCTTTACCGTATTGATGAAAAAAGGGGGACACGGTATATGTTTTGGGGTCACTGTCGGCTCAGAAAACAGTGGGTCAGGTGTATTACTGGTGGAAGGGGTGGGTTGTGGTTCTTGCTCGTGCGCAACCTTAGATGCTGCGGAGGCCTTAGCTAGAATGGACTTGAACAATGTGGGATCAAATAATCCCATGAAGGGAGAGGGTTCCTGATGCGTTTCTTCATCCTCAGACAAAGGCGGATCCCGTGTGTCCTCAAGATCCGAATATGAACCTCTGTCGTGATATGAATGCTCAGAGGCGATAGAGTAGGTATATTCTGGAGGCTCAGAATATAGCCTGTAAGGAGGCAATACTCTGTGTCAAGACCTGAGTGAGCATTGATTGAAACTGTTCTGGCCAGACAGTCTGAGGAACTTTGGGATGGAGACCAGCTGCAGTGGGTGTGAATGTGGCAGAGGACCCTGATTGAGACCTGGGTGGTGGGGCCGCCAGCTGACATTTGGATCTGGAACCATAGGACTGATGGACCTCTGCTGGGCCTCCACGTCAGGGAGAAATGGTCTGTGAACCTGAACAGTCGTGGTTAGTTGTAGGCCAAACAGGCCGCCGTCAGACGTGGTAGTGGGAGGTGAGGTAACCTCCCTAGGAGTTTCCCTCTGGGCCTTTGAGAATTGCCTCTCTAGAGCCAAATGTCTCCTGGTGGCTTCCTTTTCAACCGCTTCGGATGGAGCTTTGCTAGCCAAAGTTTTGGCCCTTGTTCTCAGCTTCCCTGCTGCCTCCAATTTGGTGGATTTACATTTCTTTTTGCTTGGAGAGCTGGTAGGAGACAGGACAACCTGAGGTTGTTTATCTTCTGCCATTAGGATGGAGATCCTTCAGTGCAGAACTGAGGATGGATCTCAAGGAGAAATAGGAGCAAGGAAATGCCTGATTGGAGACTGTTGAAACAAAACTGGTAAAACCAGTTGTGATCTCCTGAGAATGCTACTGTGAACCACAGTGTAAAGCCTGATTTGATGACTGCTGGAAACTGGTGTGAGCTCCTGATAATGCTATTGTGGGAGGCCAGCAATCCTTTAGAGTAGTAATTGCGAAGCAACAATATCAAGCGAGGAAGTGGAGAAATTTCCAAGGGGCCAAAAATATTGCCAGAGGCAATGTCAATTAGATGTGGCTGGATAAATAATGGGAAGGTCCCAGGACACCAGCAGCACTAACGGAATGCTGCTCAAAATGGCGGCTGTCCACATGTGAAGTCACCACACTGTAGGCTGAAGGCACACTAGATTGGATCTTGTAAAGAATTATATTTTCTCCCAGAGTTACACCACCAGAATATAACTAATCGTCTAGGAGAACAATCCTGGATACAGAGAAACCTTGGAAAACCTATTCAAAATGGCGGCTGCCAGCCACGTGGCAAGCCAGGGAGTCCGGTAACTAGCAAGCCAGAGCCCAGCTGATCAACAGACAGTCACAGCTGCCGCTGCACAATCCAGACAAAATTTTCACAGGGAGATTTTAGCCAGAGGAAAAAAACTGCTCGAGAAAGGAAATAAGCCCCTTGATTTACACAGCCAGTTGCTGGCCCCAAAATGGCGGCCGCCGATCGCGCGGCGGGCTGGGGAAGGCGCAGATCTTCTGGCTGAGTTCTAGCAGATCAGCTGCAAGTTTAAGAGGCTCCAGAGGTCCGCCGATCGTAAATAACGAGTGGCGGAGCCGCAGCTCGGCTGACTTCATGAGAAGTGCCTCATGAGCTCAAAAGCTCAGAAGGTGGTGGGGGGGAGAGTTTTGAAAAAGAAAGGACAGAATCAAAGAAATAGGTAGAACAAACTCCAACTACTCCAGAAATAGGAAAGATAATACACGGATTGAAAAGGTAAAACCTGATATGATCTGGGAGGGAACCAACGTGTCCTGCTGGGTATAAGACTAAGTCGGAATTGGGACAGCACGGCCCAGCGGGAGGTGTGGCTAACTCTCAGACTTAGTCTATTGGGTAGAAGGGACTTCAGGAAACCCAATCCGTGGATTATCCATCCTCATGCTGGAGAATCTGGAGTATTTCCTCCATTTGCTGGCCTTCTCATGACCATCTGCAGCTTCTGTTCTGATTCCTGTTTTGCTAGTAGAATTTCTGTAAACCAATCCAGAACTAGCACCAGCAGATTGTTTTATTTCACCTTTCTATGCTTATTCATTTTGTAAATCTCCCATGCATTATTTATTTTCGTATGTAATTTTATTGGCTGTCCTTCCAAACCAAGTTTACTCATGGCATCCTACAAAACATCAACTAAACTAAGTATACAATGCAATACCTTTTTTTCCCTTTATAACTGTGCACAAATGTGAACAATTATCTGGTGCATTCTCCTACCTTCCTATTCTTCTCAAATTGAATCCTTACTTCTGTATTTTTAAATGAAATAAATACTCAATTACATAGATTATCCTCCCCTTTCCTAGAATCAAATAAATATTTTGAATTCCATCCTCAAATGAAGCCAACAGACGAGAGAAACTAGCATTCTTTGGCAGGAAGAGTTGTCCCAAACCCATCTATAAGAGTCCTTAAGAATAATCACATATGAGAAAATGCATAAGACATCATGGACAGAATGAAATTCTCAGAAAGGTGGGTAGAATTTAATCCTTGCCCAAAGCAGTATTCTGTTTTTTATCAATAGCCTATTTGTCTTTAACAGTCAGTGTAGAACAACATTTCATCGTGATTAAACTTTCAAAACCCTGTTGTATCTTTTTATGACCAGAGAACATCTATCATTAAGCAATGCAATCATTTAAGTGAATCACACCCAATTTTATGAGCTTTTTGTCATTAAGTGAATCATCACAATTGTTAAGCAAATCATGTGGTTATTAAGTGCATCCAGCTTCCTCCATTGATTCTGCTTGTCAAACTCCTCCTAAGGAGGTCACAAATGGCATTCATGCAATCCCAGGATGCTACGATTGTTGTAAATATATCCCGGTTGCCAAGCACCTGAATTCTGATCATGTGACCACACAGACACTGCAACACTCATAAATGTGAGATCAGTCATCAGTTATCTTTTTACAATGCTGCCATAAGTGCAAACAGTCATTAAGGAAATGGTTGTAAGTAAAAGACTACCTGTATTAAATTGATACTCAGCATTTCAGGACACATTCATATTGTTCCCAGTCATTTTTATATAGGAATTTCCCTTTGCATTTACTATTTGTGTATTAATTAGTCATTACTATTTATTTAATGAATTAATTTATTTGTGTAAAGCAAAAAGCAAAGATGCAAATCTTCTCCATTCTCGATTTGTTTTTCAAAAACAACAATGTCAACAAAGACCACTCATTTGTTTAAAAAATCCTATGTAATTTTCAGTGTAAAAAATGAACATTAGATTAACTTTATTATTATAATCAGTAACTGTATCTATGCACAATTTGAAGGAAATCTGAACTTGAAATTACAGAATTTTGTAAAAATAAAATGGGGCATTATAAAAATCTAAAATACCCCAAATACCCAGAATTTATTAAATTACAAAACTAGTAAAACTTACCAGTCACCTAAAAACAAAACCAATAAAATTTTAATTTGGTTAAAATTGTAGGTTACTCATGCAGCAACTGTAGGATGATAAAGATATATGATGTTATTAACCAAATGTTACTTAATATTGTAAATTATTAAAATAATACAAGGACCATGAGGATTAGAAACAGGGAAAAGTGAACTATTTTGCAATGAAGGGCAGGGCAATGAAGCAAAATTTAATTCTCTAGGTATTCAGTTCCTGTTTTGCTATATATCTGGTTTGTTTCTGGTTTCTGTCTGGTTTGCTGTGACTAAATCTACACAGTACATCAATTTAAGGAAAAGGGACCAAGCAAAGACATAGGCTGTTGATTCAAATTCCTCAAAAGGACAGAGGAATAAACAATCTTGAATAAATGTGTCATTGTATCGCCCATCCAGAAGAGCTGAAGGTAATATTGAGTCCAGCTAATGGCAAAACTCTTCTGTGTTGGACCTTAAATATCAGTACATTATTTAGCTACTAACTGTCTCCCTAGCATCCGTAAGTCATTATAGAATGTTTTAGAATAAAGCTTAGCACATTTTGTAATTCTAAGTTGAGAATCAACTACTATACTACTATATTATTACTACTGTATTATAGTAGCACTATATTATTTCTGACAAATCTTTCTCATTGCCAGTGGGTCAGATATTGCATGGAAAATCCCTAGAATCTTAAAAATCAGACTTTATTTCAATTAACCATGTGGGTATAAAGAGGAAAACATCTGACAAATCAAAGTCACAAACCTCTGCAACCTTCTGAATATTTTCTCCATCAGAGAAAAACCAACTACAAAAGTAGCTTTCAAGTAATAGCTAAGACCCAACTGGAGAGCTAAAACTTCTCTAGCAAAAGGAATTGGAGTGTATCTGGCATTTTTTATACTTGTTCGCCCCTCCCCCCCCCGTGTGTGTGTGTGTGTGTGTGTGTGTGTGTGTGTGTGTGTGTGTGTGTCAGTTATTCCTGGGTCTAATGTAAAAGTGAGATCTACTCCAGCTTAGTACAATTCCATACTTCTTTTATGGAACCTGAATTAACTCAAGGTAAGAATTTGCTTTAAAATTATACTTTATTTCTCGTTGGGTTTTTTTTTCCTTTTAAATCAATTAAAATGAATATTTCATTGGAAGTCTGGGATATATTTGTGGAGAGCTTCCACAAAGCTGCTCAGACTGAAAGCATTTGAATCATCAATAGGCCACTGACTTAAATCTCTCTCTTGCTCTCAAAGTTACTTCATATCCCTACATAATAATAATATGTAAATAAAGTTAATGATACTCGTATGTAAATTACACAAAGGACACTTGTCGTTCCTTCCCATCTCAAAGTGAAGATTGGAGGCATATGTCCTTTTCATCATATATCTTATTTGCAAACAGTGTTGGATAGATTTTCCTCAGAATCAAGTTAATCAATCAAAGCTAATATTTTCACTGCATAGATCTAGAAGTTTATGCAGGGTTTTCTCTTTTTTTTAACTTTAATTCTGAGAAGGGGTGAATTAAAAGGAATTATTGACAAGCCCAATAAAATATGAAAACACTGGGAGATGTAGAACTTCCATTCAGATGAGTAAGACAATAGGTTTATAGGTACAGTAGAAATAAAAGAAACAACAGGAGGAACAATTGCTGTCTCCAGGCAGGGAAGTGAAAGTTGCACATGCTGGGTTGGCTGCTGCGAAGAGGAGGAGACCCATCCTTTCCTTCCGGGCTCACAAGAGACAAAGGAATAGACCACATTAAGCACACGGGCACAGTACAGGGGTGAACTCAAGCTGTCACTGATGTAGCACGAAGTTTTCTTGGAAATGGGATGACAGCTTCTAGAATGGAAAGGAAAGGTCAAAGAGGAGAATGACAGCCCCAGGGGGGAAAAATAGTTGCTGGGACTGCAGCAACGCACTCACTTGTGTTATTTCAAACAGCACACAAGAACCAATGTTACCAGGATTTCTGAAAACTCTTCTCAAGATTCACTCGATCAGAGAAGTAACAAGTCAAGAATACAGAGTTAGAAATGCCTGCGCTGAAGTCTCATCCATACAACTACTTATTTTCCAAAGCGCCTGAAGGCAGGACAAGAAGCAACGGGTAGAAACTAATCAAGGAGAAAAGCAACCTAGAACTAAGAAGAAACTTCCTGACAGTGAGAACAATTAACCAGTGGAACAACCTGCCTCCAGAAGCGGTGAATGCTCCAACACTGGAAGTCTTTAAGAAGAGATTGGACAGCCGTTTGTCCAAAATGGTGTAGGGTTTCCTGCCTGAGCAGGGGGTTGAACTAGATGACCTCCAAGGTCCCTTTCAACTTTACTACTACTACTACTACTACTATTACTACTACTACTATTATTATTATTATTATTGCCAAAGAAAAAGAATCATCCAAATGTTCGATACAGTACAATATAATATGAGAGAAAGTGCTGGCTATGTGGAAAAGCCATGAAAGATGCTTTGTTCTATTTCCCCCTTTTTTTTTCTTTAGAAGTAAAATAGCAGACAGGAGTCAGAACAGACCACGAAGCCTGAAATCTGAAAGATTTATATGGAGACATGTACAGAGCCAGTTTGGTGAAGTGGTTAAGGCATCAGGCTAGAAACTGGGAGAGTAGGAGTTTTAATCTCGCCAGTTACTTTTTCTCAGCCCTAGGAAGGAGGCAACGGCAAACCACTTCTGAAAAATGTTCTGAACAACTACAGGGATTTGTTCAGGCAGTCTCCAAATGGGACACGACTGAAAGGAGGAAAAACAAAATGTATTCAGCTATCAATATTGGATAGAATTAACATGGTAAAAAAATAATAGTTACATCCTTTCCAATGTAATTGGCTTTATATAGTTCTTTTGGAATCCAGGAGCTTTTAGAGAACTATTTGACTCTGTAGCATCCATCAGCAATTGAACGTGACTTGAGGTCTCTCAATAATAATTCAGAATTAACTGCTTACGTACAAGTTGATCCCTTCACACTTCTTTTCTTTCTTGCCCTATATAACAAGCTATCCGGACCCCTTTCATGCAGGAGAATTGGTTTCTAAACAGTTTTTCCTGGTTTTCGCAAATGATCTTCAGATACAGAAGGATCTGGACAGACTTGAACACTGGGCACTAACTAACAAAATGAAATTCAATGGTGAAAAAAGCAAGGTTCTACATTTAGGCAAGAAAAACCAAATGCACAAGTACAGCATAGGTGGCACCATGCTCAATAGTAGTAACTGTGAGAGGGACCTCAGAGTCCTAGGAGACAATCACTTAAATATGAGCCAGCAGTGTGCTGCAGCTGCCAAAAAGGCCAACACAGTGCTAGCCTGCATTAACAGAGGGATAGAATCAAGATCACGTGAAGTATTAATACCACTCTTCAATGCCTTGGTAAGGCCACACTTGGAATACTGCATCCAGTTTTGGTCACCACGATGTAAAAAAGATTTTGAGACTCTAGAAAGAGTACAGAGAAGAGCAACAAAGATGATTAGGGGACTGGAGGCTAAAACATATAAGGAACGGTTGCTAGAATTGGGTAGGTCTAGTTTAACGAAGAGAAGGACAAGGGGGGACATGATAGCATATTCCAATATCTCAAGGACTGCCATAAAGAAGAGGGAATCAAGCTATTTTCCAAAGTACCTGAAGGCAGGACAAGAAGCAACGGGTGGAAACTAATCAAGGAGAGAAGCAACCTAGAACTAAGGAGAAACTTCCTGACAGTGAGAACAATTAATCAGTGGAACAGCCTGCCTCCAGAAGCAGTAAATGCTCCAACACTGGAAGTTTTTAAGAAGAGACTGGCCAGCCATTTGTCCGAAATGGTGTAGGGTTTCCTGCCCGAGCAGGGGGTTGGACTAGATGACCTCCAAGGTCCCTTCCAACTTTACTATTATTATTATTGTTGTTATCATAGAAGGCATTTTACTGACCATGTGAGAACTCATTTTTGCAGAAAGTTAGATTAAAGGCGGTGCTTTTCCTATTGCATAGCAGACAAGATATACCTGTACTTGCAAGGATATATTTGCATTCCAGAGTTTTCCTCTGGGAAGTCATTTGGACTCAACTTTGAAACAACACTGACATTGCTAAGAGTCCTAATCACCACTCCAGTGCCAATAGTAGAAGCAGAGCAGACATTCTTACTTTTAAAAACAATTTAATTTTTTTCTTGGGATGCCAAGTCAGAGGATAGGCTTAAAGCCTTGGCAAAACTATGGCTTGAAAAACAAATGAGGAGGGAAATTCCAGACTCAATCACAGAACATTTTAAGTGTTTGTCAGAGAGAAAGAATGTCAGGGAAATTTCCTATACAAAAAATAAAATGAGAAGAAATAAAAGGATTGGGGTATTGGAGACTACAAACTTTTCTTCCCAGACTACAGCTTTTCTGAACAAAGGTAAAATATTCCTACATTTATATGGAAAGTAAATAATTATAATGCATGGGTCATCTCCATTTTGTGCTCCACCAGCCTCACTTTGCTCTAAAATTTCTTCATAAAATCAACTGTGGTTTTATAAAGAATATTTGCTTACCTATCACTTAACCCGAGTATATAAAATGCACATCCCATATTTCTAAAGAACATTATACATGTTTGCTTGCAGCATATAACTAAGACTACAAGCGGTTCTCAGGAAGTCACTTGCTCCAGAAAAGGTTGGAGGTGACTGAATAAGCCTCCAGCTCATCCATCATAAACTTCATTCCCTTGTTTAAAAAAAAATGTAGATCCTGAAAAGGTCAACCTTCAGGCACTTCTCCGAAGCATCCTTTCTGGAATGCTTTGAGCTCCTGGATAGGGATGATACAGCAGAAGGCACCTGAGTTCTCAAACTCACCAAAAAGTATTTATGGAGATCCTGGCACCAATTCAGCCATCTCTCTGTTGCCAACTTCAGACACATCAGATTGCAAAAGAGCCTTTCCCAATTTGGTACCTTCCAAACTAGTGGAGAATTCCAGCAGCTGGGAGTCCCCAACCCATCTGGAAGGTGTTAGACTGGGGAAAGCTGCTCTAGAGTTGGCATGAATGAAACAGTTTACAAATATTGCAAACAAACAATTATTTACAAATTTACAAATAATTTGTCAGGCGCTTCATTATAGGTTTTTCCCAGTTCTGGGGGGAGAAAACTCCTCTGAGTATTAGTCTCCCATCTGTCTCATTTAGAGCTAAATCTAAAGCCAGTATACTTGTCTAAACTAAAAGTCCATCATTTGTCATCTATCTAATTACAGAACCTTATTTTTCATTTGAAACTAAAGAGTGCCAGAAAGCTAAAGTACTTTTCATTATCATTTCAGTGTCAATACTCCATTTCCTTCACATAACTACATTTTCTCTAATCTTTCAACCTAATGTAGTTACCCATTAATCTTCAGTTTCATCTATTTGATAGTGTTATATCCATTTCCTAGGTTTAACACTACTTAGCTATAATTTCAGATCTGCCAAACCTTTACTAGGGAGATGTTGGAAAAGGACAAAGTGGAAAATGTAGCACTTGGGATGAAGCAAAATACAGGTAAGTCCTCGACTTATAACCATTTGTTTAGTGACCATTCGAAGTTACAATGGCACTGAAAAAAAGTGACTTATGACTGTTTTTCACCGTTATGACAACTGCAGCATCCCCATGGTCATGTGATCAAAATTCGGCCGCTTGGCAACTGGCATGTATCTGTGATTGTTGCAGTATGCTAGTCATGTGATCACATTTGGGACACCTTACAAGCAACGTCAATGGGGAATTCACTTAACAACCATATCACTAACTTAATAACTGCAGTGGTTCACTTAACAACTGTGATAAGAAAGGTTATAAAATAGGGTAAAACTCATTTAAGAACTGTCTCATTTAGCAACAGAAATGTTGGGCTCGGTTGTGGTTGTAAGTGGAGGCCTACCTGTACTTAAGGATAGAGCAGTTTTCCCCACACACACACCAAAATTCCACATCTGGCCAATGGCTGGTCAGCTGGATGATGACCTGGCAGGAGCAACTTCCTTTCATTTACAGTAATCCATGTGGAAATTCATAAAATGCTTATTAGCAATGGAAATGTTGCCCTATACTATACCCGTGCATTTGGTTTTTCTTGCTTAAATGTAGAACCTTGCTTTTTTCACCATTGAATTTCATTTTGTTAGTCCCCAGTGTTCAAGTCTGTCCAGATCCTTCTGTATCTTAAGCCTTGCTGCTGTTAATATATACAACATACATACAACATTAAGTATATGCTTCTTCATCAAACAGTATTTTTTCTTGCTTCTATTCTACTATTCAACTTATACTTGGCACAAGTCATGCTCTCTACTACTTTGACTCTGCCTACACAGTGGCTTAATACTTTTTAGTATCTGAATTACAGTGTATTCAGACTTCCATTATATTTCCTTTTTATCTCTCATTAACAATGGGTTATATTTTTGCGTATTTTCTATTCATATTAACTTATTTACAACACTATTAAGTTTGGAGTATCTTCCCTTAACTAATAGTAAATTAGAATCAATAGTGTAAGAAAAGAATAAAAAGGTTTGACTGAAGACTCAATGGCACGGCAATTTTTATTTTTTTTTTCAGTAGAACAAATCAGTGGAATAAGCACTTAGGGTGTTTACAGTACATTCTAGTATAAATGTACGATTTACTCTAATGTACAATTTACTTCTCGACTTAGACCATAATTGGCACCAGAATTTCTGTTGCTAAACAAGGAAGTTGTTAAATGACTCGCGTCTGATTTTACCTGCCCTTTTTTTAAACCATGGTTGCAATTGTTACATGTGTAACAGTTGTTAAGCCAATCTGTTTTCCCCCCATTGAGTTTGCTTGTTGGAAGCCAATTGGGAAAGTCACAGATGGCAGTTACATAACCCAGCATGCTGCAACCACTGTAAAGGCAGGCCAGTTGCCAAGCACCCAAATTTTGATCACATGACTGTGTGGCTGCTGCAATGGTTAGAAGGGTGAGGAGCAGTTTTAAGTTATCAGTGCCCCAAACGAATGATTGTAAGTCAAGGACTACCTCTAAACAGCCACTACACTGTGCTGAACTACAAGATCCACAGAAGGAATAGGATCTAATGAGAGACTGAATGTGGACAGAGAGAATGATTCAGGAGCAATTATTTAAGTTTCAATATGTTTGAGAACGTCACATTAGAAAATTTGGACAATAACTTTAAAATACATAATCCACAGATAAATCCCTAGACTTCAGTATCCAGAGAGTTACTTTTGCTACTTATCAGTAGCAGATATCTGATTATGAATAAAATGCATGCAAATTTAGGAGCTGATGGACACATTCTGGGTGGGAAAGCACAATGGCCTTCTCTGACCCACACTTTCTCTAGGTCAGCTCTGATTCTTCTGAAATATTCTTCCCTGCAACCATATTCTCCCAACTTGGAAATATGAAACACCAGATGTTCAAACCAAATCTCATATAATTGATGCACACTGGCAAATAACATTGATCTGACTGCTGCAGCTTAATTCTTCTATCTGGCAGGCAGTTCTGGCAGTAGATATATGTTCTGATGCCAACAACAGGTTTGGTTTAAGTTTCACAAGAATAACGAGAGTGAATAGAATTTCAGAAAATCATTTACAGAACTTAGCTTTGGGAATATTTCACACACTGTAAAACTTGGTGTAGTATCACTGCATGGGAGTACTGATTACCTTCATAATTTTAATGGCTACAAATATTGTGATTATTAGGCATTATTATTCCAATCTTCCCCTTCTGCATTAAGAGCAAAAAAATTAATTCAAATCAAATTCTTCCTCCTCCACCCAGAAGGATAGTGAAGAGGCAGACATGTACTAGGATAATGGGAGCAATCCAGGACTAGGTGAAATTGAGGAAGATTGGGTGTATTTTTGCTGAAGCTGGAAGCTACGGGTGAAATGCAGTGGGACTGGGAAACAGTCCAATAGTTAGTTATTCAGATTCTGAGATCATTATGTAAAGAGGAGAAAAGTTATATTATAACCACGTAAAAGTTAGCATGGTAAACAGGTGGCAGAACAAGGTGGCTTGAGACTTAGGAGAGGCTGAGTCCTGTGTGCTTGGGAATCAAATGTAATGCTGGCTCAGCCTCGGTGAATATATGGGTTGTGGTCTTCATCTTTAAAATCATCAAAAATATAATGGGGATTCTCCATGGTCACACATGGTGAGTACAAGAGGCCCTATCCATTCTGTGATGATGTAATGGTACATAGGAATGTCTTTGGGAGACATGAGAGAGAATCATACAGTGGACAACCCTTATGTAAAAGGTACCTCTGCACAAGGCAGGGCATGGGAAACATTTCAGAAGAAATCCTCCCTAGTTTTCAGTAGAGTAAAAGGTAAGGAAGAGAGAAATTATTAATTATATTGCAATTGTAGGTTAATGTTAATAGCAATGGCACTTAAACCTATATACTGCTCCATAGTGTTTTACAGCACTCTCTGAGCGATTTACAAATGTCAGCATATTGCCCTTAACAAACTGGCTCCTCGTTCTATCGATCTTGGAAGGATGGAAAGTTGAGTCAACCTTGAGCCGGTCAGGATCGAACTCCTGGCTGTGGGCAAAGTTAGCCTGCAATATTGCAATAATGTAGCCTTGCAATAAAGATAGACCTAATACTCCTGGCTGGGCTTCTTGTCTGAACTATCTCATAGGGCTAACAGATTAACCGAATATTTCCACTCTCTCACAGGTTAAATATCCAAAATATATTTGTGTCTGATTGGAGATTCTGTTAGCAGATCACTGGAACAAAAGATAATAGTAGTATCTTCTCCTCCTGCACAATACCTCTTGTTTTCCACTGATTTCAAAACAGAGTTGAATTAATATATCTAAGGTGAGATATTTAAATTGGTCAATTAAATCAGTATGGGATTTGGCCATGATTTAAAACAGTGTGTGTTTTTTCCTCCCATGATTTTGGAGTAAATTATTTCCTAGGGCACTGCAAGGAACCTCTCTCTAGAAACTCCATCAATATTCACAAGAAAATAATGGAAGACTTAAAGTTAAGGCTCAAATAGATTAAGTTGCTTTTACATGTAATCCTCACACAACAACCACAATTATACAGGCATTAGCATCACTAAGGAATATGGTCGTTCAGTAAAATGCCAGAGTTACACTGTCAATTCTTAAACAAATCGCTGTGGATTGTTAAGTGAGACATTATGTAACCATAACTTATGATGACCTGCAGGCTTCCCCATTGATTTTGCTTGTCAGAACTCAGCAGTGAAACTCATAAATGGCAATCATGTGACCATAGGATGTTGCGATTGACATAAATGTCCACTTATTATGAAGCATCCAAATGGCAATTACACAACCACAGGAAACATGGTGATAGCTGCAAGTTCAATGACCAATTGTAAATCTACCTTTTTAGTGCCAACTTAACTTCTAACGGTTGCTGAATGAGGCAATCAGTAAGGACTACCTTTATTACAGAAACAAGAAGTTCTAATAAAAAAGTTCAGTTGTACAGAATTTAGCAATTCAACCTACTAAATGTAACATTCCCAGGTATAAACTTCACATCTTTCTCTCAAATTTATTTGTTTGTTCATTCATTTGTTCATTCATTCAATCAATCAATCAATCAATCATTCAATTTATATATTGCCCATTTTACTGTTTAGAGGGATTCTAGGCAGCTTACATCATCATTGTATATGGAGAATCATATTTAGATAGTCATCCTATCCGTTCTCACACCTCCTGATAGATGTGGAGAGAAATTAAATTGTAAATAAAAATTACAATTGTATCACCATAGACTTTAAAAAACTCAGGATGAAGAATTTGAGAGCTTAATGATATTCACATCCATCCATCCAATTTGTGGAAGAGAATGAGAAACAGAAAGAAAATTAGTGCAGTTCAATGATGAATCAGACCAACAGTGGTAACAATTCAGACATCTGTAAGCATGGCCTGAAATATCCAGACAAGATATGCTACTGGCATAAGATAGGATGCAGCTCACAAGGAGTGGGAAAAATGTATTGGCCAAATCACGGTAAGGTTTATTACAGGAGGACTTTAAACCCAGTCATGTGGGAGACTAAAATGAAAACCCTAAAGTAACTCTAAAGACTTATTTGCTGTATGAAGTGGAATGTTCTTACAAAAGGACTTCTTTAAGGCATTCATAGAAAACGCAGAACACCCAAAGCTTATGGCCTTTATTATCTATATATTCATGCTCAAAATATTAAAAAAATAAGATGTTTATCCTCTTAGTACAGAAGGTTAAAATGATTTAACAGGTATAACAGAAATCTATTGGGATTAGTATTATAACTGGAAAAAAGAAGAACAGAACTTATTCAAAAGTAACAAAAGTAATAGAAAGAGAGGGGAGTTACACTAGAATATCTGGTCCCACTCAAAAATCCAAATGAATGAACTTGGCCATGCTAGAGAAAGCATCTGAATCAGGGGTCTTCAAACTTGGCCCTTTTATGACTTATGGACTTCAACTCCCAGAATTCCTCAGTCAGCCTGCCTGGCTGAGGAATTCTGGGAATTGAAGTCCACAAGTCATAAAAGGGCCAAGTTTGAAGACCCCTGATTTGAATTAAACAAAGTGAAGGAACAAAGGAAAACGGGACTATTGTCGTGGTCTAGTATTGTCCTGCCAATCAAGAAGTGGATGTTGCCTTCCAAAGGCCAACTGTAGACCTTTCAAAAAAGCGTTATAAGATATTTGTAAAAATTTTGGTAAATAGGCTTATGAGGGTGGTGCATCATCTTGTGCATAAAGATCAATCAGGGTTTATAACAGGAAGGTATATGAAAAACAATGTTAGACAAATTATTAATTTACTAGAATACTTAGATAAGAACAACCAAGTTCCTGCAGGGCTCATATTTTTAGATGCTGAAAAAGCATTTGACCAACTGAATTGGCATTTTATGCTAAGAGTAATGGAAGAAATGAATTTTGGTGAAAACATATTACAAGCCCTTAAGGTAATATATCAAAAACAAACAGCACAACTTATTGTTAATGGAGGTTTGTCGGAGGTTTTCACAATAGAGAAAGGTACTAGACAGGGGTGTCCTTTATCGCCATTGTTGTTTGTTTTAACATTGGAAATATTATTGATTAAAATTCGAGAGTCTCAGGAAATTAAAGGAATATATGTTAATAAAAAAGAATATAAGTTGAGAGCTTTTGCGGATGACTTGGTTGTTACTTTGTCGCAACCTGATTATTCTGTAGTAAACTTATTACAGTTGATTCACCATTATGGTTTGGTCTCGGGTTTTAAGATTAATGTAAATAAGACTAAAATTTTACCTAAAAATATGTCGAGTCAGGAGAAGCAGATTTTGGTTAACTCGACGGGTTTTGAGATTGTTAATAAGGTAAAATATTTGGGGGTGATGCTGTCTGTTTCTAATGCAAAATTATTTAAAAACAATTATGAAAGGTTGTGGGTCGGGGTACAGAAAGACTTGAAGAACTGGGAAAAGCTGCAATTATCCCTCATGGGAAGAATTGCAGTGATAAAAATGAATATTTTACCCAAGTTTCTTTTTTTGTTTCAAATGTTACCAATTTTGAAAAATGAGATTAATTTAAATGAGTGGCAGAAGGGTCTCAATAAATTTATTTGGGCAGGGAAAAAACCAAGGGTTAAGTTCAAAATTATGCAAGACTTCCGTGAGAGGGGCGGACTCAAGGTACCAAATTTGAAATTATATTATGATGCGGTGGTTTTAACATTAATTAGTGACTGGGTAAATTTGACAAATTCTGAGATACTTTATCTAGAGGGATGGGATTTACTTTATGGGTGGCATGCCTATTTAATATTTAATAAAAAAATAGATTGGGCTTTTAAATCTCATATTTTAAGAATTTCTTTACTTAGGATTTGGAGAAAATATTATAAAAGTGATTTTAAAGTACCATTATGGGCTATACCTTGGCATGCGATAGAAGGAATAAAAAGAGGGGTTAAAATGGATATGGTGTCTTACAGACAGTTACTTAAATGGGATGGACAAAACTGGCAATTAAAATCACGGGAAGAATTAGCACAAGAAAATTTTACTTATTCTTGGTTCCAATATAGGCAACTACTAGATAGATGGAAGATGGATTGTAAGGTGGGTTTTCTTAGAGAAGATGAAAATCTTATTAAGCAACTGAAGGATCAAAGACAAACCCACATTAAGAGAATTTATGGGTTTTTAGTTGAATTGGACTCAGAAACGGAACTAATTAAAGATTGTATGATTAGATGGGCGCAGACTTTGGTGAGCCAGTTTCATTGGACACCTGGGAAACTATCTGGGTGAGAAATGTCAAATTTACTCAAGCACAGAATTTAAGGGAGAATTTTTATAAAATGTTTTATAGATGGCACCTTGATCCACAAAAAATGTCTTACATGTACCCTGACGTGCAACCTAAATGCTGGAGATGTGGTTACAAGGAGGCTTCCTATTATCATATTTGGTGGTCATGCAGAGAGATAAAAGCATTTTGGATCAAAATATGGTGGAATATCCAGAGAATTTTTAGAAGGAGGGTAAAATTCACTCCGCAATTATTTTTGTTAGGTTTGTTACAGATTGTGATACAAAGGAGGTTGTATTGATGTTAAATTTGATCACAGCCGCGAGGCTGTTAGTTGGACAATATTGGAAGAAGGAATCTTTGCCTACATTGCAGGAATGGTTTTTTAAAGTAGCTTATTTGGCGAAATGGAAAAGATTTCGGCTTTCTTAAAGCAACAAACGCAAGAGAAGTTTTTTGCTATCTGGGACAAATGGATAAAATTTATACAATTTAGATTGGGTATACAAAAATATTATATAGCCTTTTCATAAGTTTTATTTTTATATATATTATAGATATCTTTTTTATATATATAAATATAAAGTTTTTAATTTAATTTTTATTTTTTTATTTTATTTTTTTTATTTCTTAAGCCTATATTCTGCTCTGGGAAGCTCAGGGGGGGGAAGGGAGGGTTTTTGGGAGGGGTGTGGGGTGGGGTTTTTTTTTTATATGTATTGTTTAATTTTTTTTCTCTTTTGTATATGTTGTTTTTTGTTCTGTATTGTTCTTGTTTTTTTTGTAAAATTTATAAAACTTTTAATAATAATAAAAAAAAAAGCGTTAAAAGTCATAAGGATAGCAGACTTTTATTATGCTAACATCTGTAGGGAGACAAACACTGCCAGATATGATTGCTCCGGAAAATTTCTTTTTTTGCTGACAATTTTCTGTTTCAGAGGGTAGAGGAAGGTATAAGAGATTCCGCTATAATTGACTTGATACTAATCAGCTGGGAATATTTAATTGCGGAAGCAGCAGGAACTGGTGGGAAAGGAGGATCCTGTACTTTTGATTTTAAGAGAAACAACATCAAAATAATCAGTCATGCACCTTGAATGTTAAAAAGAAGTTGTTAATAAACAAAAAAAACTGTAAACAAGATCCACTGGCAGAGGAAGTTAATGGGAAAAGAAGTCCAAGATAATTAGGTGTTACTTAAAAAAAAAGCCCAATTGGAAATTATTCCAATGGGGGGGGGGGAGGAAGGCAGAAAAGAAGCTAAGTGACTACATAAAAACCTTAATGAAAATTTGAAAAGAAAAAAAAAAAGCAAGGACACTCCAAAACTGCATCACAAAAATACTCAGGAAATCAGAAAGAGCTCTACAGCAGTGATGGCGAACCTTTTAGAGACCGAGTGCCCAAACTGCAACCCAAAACCCACTTATTTATCGCTGGGTGCCAGGTGGGTGTGGATCACTGGGTGGATGTGGCCGTGGTGGGCGTGGTCACCTTGATGTTGTTTGTGGGGAGGGACGCCTGTGGGAGCTGGGCAGGTTTGGGGGAGATCCAGGGGATCTGGCAAGTGGGGCAGTGGGCCGGGGCAGCTGTGGCCTGACACCATTGGCTTCCGCACACAGAGACCAGCGAGCGCATGGGAGCCGACATTGTCTGTCAGCAGCCACAGCTTGCCGGCCCCTCGACTGGCACACTCTGGGGTTCCGCAGCTCACCACCAGCAGTTCAGAGAAGCTGCCTCTGAGCTGGATGGCCAGCCAACAGCTGAGGAGGCAATGCAGTGGGTCGTGCCCGGGAAAAGAAGAGCATGTGAGGCCAGAAGGGATGAGACAGGGGGGAGGGAAACCAGCCATGCTGAGATGCATCCGGCCACATGGGACCTTGGCGAGTTAGCGGGTGGCTGGTTGAAGAGGGACAGTTGCCCCCTCCAGAGCATGGCACACGTGCCCACAGAGAGGGCTCTGAGTGCCGCTTTTGGCCCGCGTGCCATAGGTTCGCCACTACAGCTCTACAGCCTTTCTCACATTGGCTAAAGTCAGTATTTGTGGCTCCCTGAATATTTGTTTTTATATTCTATCATAAATATTATCAAAGTTGTCATATTTATTGGCACATGTACTGAAAAAATAAGAACAACCAAGAGGAGATTAATACTTTTTCACTGATCAATGTGACAATGTCTGTCCGCAGGCTAACTTCACAAATTCAAAGCTTATGATAAACATCACTGTCCAAACTATGAAACTGAAGGGTTTAAGCATCATATCCAACTTTTTAATACTATTACTTTCTACTGAAAGGGCCAAGATGTATTACCTATTCAAAAGAAAGCATTTGTAACATTAATAGTTACATAGGAGTCAGTCTTGTCATATGGGATAATTTTATGCGGATATTTTTATTCCTATTTGCTACATAAAAGTTTAATGCAAACCAAGCCTTAGAGATTAAACCAGTTTCAGTGACATAAGTGTCTGCTACAAAGAGTAAGTTCACAGTCTTAATCATTCAGTGGGCCTAAATTAGGTGCAAGCTTTAAGGGAAAAGAATTGGTTGTGCAAAATTATTTTTGCCAATTAACTGGACATGTTTAATTCAAAGGACGAACCCAAGACGCATAGCTATTTATTGCAGTAAGTCCAAAAGCTGAATAGGTATATGTAAGAAGAGATGTTATTTGAATGAGCTGCTAGAGAAATTCACATCGAAACACACTTGAAAGGATTTAGTCTCACCTTCACAAAAATTTAGCTACTTTAGTATTCCTAAGAGCACAAAAAGTTGACCTTTTAACATGCATAATACCAGCTATTATGGAAATGTGAGAACTGCAACATGGAAAAATAGCTCTAAAAGCAACATGGAAAAAAACAATTGTCTTCAAAAACGTGTTTGTGTCATTTTACTTCATTGTCAGGTATGTTTCAAAAGTATTCTTTTTCAAGGGCTTCTACTCTTTCCCTTCTCCCAACAGCCTCCTCCCTTGAAATGTTGTGTCCAAAATGCATTAGGAAATTGTAATAAACTTTTGTCAATGGACATTCAAAGACTATTTCTTTTCCTTTTGATTTGCTGAATTGTGCCTCTTCACTACAGGTCTGATCTTGCAAAAGAGGCTTTCATGTACTTCAGGTTTTTTGGGGGTCTAAAACACAGCTTCTTACTGCCTTTTGTTTAAAAATGCATTTACCTAAAAACCATGGGTGAAAATTAGTGACCTTTTGTAGGACTCATGCTCAGTGAAGCTTAAGAAAGAGAACAGAAAGAATAAACCAAAAAGTGTAATAAAAAAGAAAGAGACATGTGCAGCTTTTCTCATCAAATGATAGAATAAGAAGAGCTGCCTCCCCTACCAGAAAGTCCTTTTGGGGAATTCTGGGAGTTGAAGTCCACAGGTCTTAAGGTTGCCAAGTTTGGACAACCCTGCTTTAAGGCAACCTTCTTCAACCTAGCTAGGGATGATGAGAACTGTACTCCCATCAGCATCCGTGCCCAAGAACAGCTATGTTCTCATTTAGAAGGCGATTGGCCAATTGAATCCAAATTACAAAAAAGAGACTGGAATTCTCCAGCATGATTGGATGGAGAATCCACGAATGGGTTGTCTTAATCTTCCTGCTCCAATAAGACTAAGTCTGAAGTGTAGAACCGCCTCTGCTGTGCCATTTGCACCCCAGTTTAGACTTAGTTTCACTGCTCTACAGACGCGTTCTTCAGCTCCAGAAGCAGAAGTATTAAGACAGTTTGTATAGCTAATTTTCCTATATTCCTTCCCTTATTTTGAATTTTTAGATCATATTACTCATCCTTTTTGGAGAAAAAGACTCTATTAGCTTTCTCCAGACACCTGCCTGCCCAGCCGGGCTGACAGGCTCAGCACGATCCATCGTGCATTCCCTTTTTCCATTATGATCCCCCAGAGGTTTTTCTCACCTCCTTGATTGTTTTACAAGTCTTGAGACTTCAATTCACCCCCGATTGCTGCATCACCGCTGAGGCGATTCGGGGCTTCCCAGGACTCCGCCAGCCAGCTGATCGTCAGGGGGATCCGAAAGCGAGCTGTGAGCTCTGCACAGGCCTGGAAGGCTCCTTTTAAGGGCCTTCGGCTTCTCCAATAGTTCGGGCAAGTGGGAATCTGAAAGCAAGTGACGAGCTTTGCTCAGGCCTGGAGGGCTCCTTTTAAGGGCCTCCAGCTTCTCCGATCATCTGGAATCCCTGAGAGTCAGCGCTGCCTCTCCTGACTACATCGTCAGCCATCTGATCAGCGCGGAAGCTTCTATCAGGTCAGGATCAGCCTTCAGTCTGCAACAGGAGCCCAGGTGTTTCCTCCGAGAATGAGGGCTCGATTGCAGTCGTGTGGCCTTCAGACCACACAGGCCTCAGCTAGGTAGTTTGCTGCCTCAGAGGCCTTTCCAACGGCAATTTTTGGCACGCATGGAGCTGCGACCGCCATTTTGAGACAGCCGCCATTTTGTTTTTTTAGCTTTCTTCGTGGGAGCATTGCGGCTGAACTTGGGGAGGGCAAGCTCATCCCCACAAGGACACACTGCCTGGCGATTGACCCCCACTACCCCCCCTCACCTGGGCCTTGACCTTCATCCGACTGGGCTCCTTCAGCAAAATTACAACGCTGAGGGGGGGCACTTTTCACTGAAGTTGAGCCCTCAGAGGCCTGTTGCCTCAGTACCTTGACCAATTTGTGGCATCCGCCATTTGTCTCCTGGCACTGAACATCTCCTGGACTTGGGGAGGGCAAGCTTGTTCCCACAGGACGCACTGCCTGGCGTTGACCCCCACCACCCATCCCCCTCATCTGGGTTTAACATATATTAATCGGGCTCCTTCAGTGAATTACAGCGCTGAGGGGGGCGCTTCTCACTGAATAGGGACCTGAGGAACCTGTTGCCTCAACTAATCAATTGAGAGAGCAGGTTGCCAAGTGGAATTTCCATAATATGGCGGACAACTCGACTCCAATATTGAGCTCCCCGCCAGGAAGAGGCATAAATCTTCTACTGAGGTGGTGGGCAAGACCATATTGAAGGCCAAAACACAACCTTCCAAACGATCCAGATCAGTCAGCAGACAGACCAGCAGTCAGCATCATACTTTGGAGGTTGATTCCTCCAGATCAAGGTTAGCCAGCCCAGGCCAATTAACCTTTTCTGCACCTGGGGGGTCCATATTTGAGCCCCTCTCCATCCATGTACCTTAGCCCAGGGGCCTGGTCTCCCTCCCAGGGAAATGGCCCAGGCTGAACCTGGCATATCAGGATTAGTTCCAGGGACACAGGGGGCAACTGCCCAAGGCACCGCCCCATCTGGGCCTCAGGCTACTTTTATGCCTACTGCAGGCCTCCCCCCCCTCCGAGTCACAATCATTAGGACCTGAGCAGTTTCAGGCCATGATAGCCAGGCCGTTGCTCAGTTCAGGTCCTCCTCTACCTCTCCATCAGCTCCCCCATGGTCCCTTCCTCACCCTGAATCACCAGGCCTTACAGAGGATGTCTCCTCTGATTCAGAATCCGCAGACTTCGACCTCAGGCCTGATCCTGTGAAATAACTAAGGTTCCTCTCCATCAGAACCAGTTCCACCTGTTGGTCTTTTTGACCCTTCCCTATTCAACTCGTTATTACTCAAGGCCTCTACAATGGCCAACATCATCCTGGAACAGGACACCCCAGTTCAATCTACATCAGAGGGTCCTAATCCCCTGTAGGCTGAACCGGTGGTGCCACATAGACATATCCCTTGTTCCCCATTTTTCCGCAATACAGTGCAGAAGCAATGGGACAACCTGGGTTCTGTTCCCAATCCGGGATAATTAAAAAGAAAACAATACCTTGTTCAATGTGGCTCCCTCCTTTGCCTCCTTATTGGAAGTTCCTTAAATTGACGAGCCTCTGAATTCCCTGCTTCAAACGCTAGCATTCCAGGGGACATAAACGAGGCACTTAAGGCAGAGGACAAAAAGATTGAGGCTGCCTTACGTAGATACCATCAGGATTGGCCTTGGCGACCAAAGTCTCCACATCCATGCCCTTCTTCACTCGGGCTTCAATACTGTGGCTGCGTGAACTCCAGGACATGATTCCTCCTGACCAGATCCGAGTTCACCAAAACCTGGTAAGTTGGTGGCCACATCCCAGTACATGGCTGACGCCTCCCTACACGTGGCCAGACACACTGCACGAGCTAAGAACTGGCGGGCAGACACCAAGGCCAAGTGGCGTCTCACTACTAAGCCTTATACAGGGGGACATCTTTTGGCACGGCCCTTGATCCTTACCTAATAGAAGGTAAGGACAAGCACAAGACTCTCATTAACACAAAGAAAAAAATGAGATAAACGCTCGGGGACCGGATCATCACAAAGCAACTACCATAAGCAGCCCTTTCGACCGCTTCCACCTGGGACTGGGCCCAGGCCTCTCGCACCTCCTTCCAGAGACCGGAGCACCAGCAGGACCATTCCACGTACAGATATCGACCACAGGTCCAGCCTAAGCGGCCTTTTGAGGCGCAGGAGGACAGTCCTTCAAACGAGGCAAGTGATCTCACAGACTCCCTTCCTATAGGGGGCCGGCTGTCCTTTTATTCCGACACATGGGCAGCCACTACAATGGCCTTATATGTCTTAAACACCGTTACTCAAGGTCTGATGCTGGAGTTTTGGTCCAGTCCACCGGATCGGTTCCGGTCTTGCCCTATTCTCATGAACAAGACTAGAACAGCTCTCATGTCAGAGGCCATAGCTCACCTTGACAGATAAAGGCCATAGAGCCGGTACCGCAGGACCAGGAAAGACGAGAGTTCTACTCAAATCCTTTTGTCGTTCCCAAGTTTCGGGGAACTGGAGGGCATAATTAGGCTTTAAGAGTCTAAATTATTATCTGATGTATAGGAAGTTCAGATGCAGTCAATACGGGCGATCTTGGCCAGCATCAGACAAGGGGACTTCCTTACATCAACAGACCTGACTGAGGCATATTTGCATATCCCTATTCTTCCCGGACATCACAAATTCCTCAGGTTTAGTTATGCCCAACGGCACTACCAGTACAGGGCCTTACCATTTGGCCTCTCTTCAGCACCTAGAGTGTTCACAAAGGTACTGGCAGCGCTGGCCGCCCACTTGAGACAATCTCCAGAGTCCAGTGCTATATGGACGATATATTAATACTGTCCTCCTCCTTTCAGGGTGTCCGGTCAGACCTCGTCCATTTTACAGGCTTCACATCAGCTCTTCCAACCAGAAGGTCTGAGTTCCGCGGCCGGCGTTGAACTCCCTTCGTTGGTGGGGTTCCCCAGCACTGTCACAGGGCACAGAATTCAGAGAACCAGCCAGGATCACTCTCACCATGGTTGCCAGCCTAATTGGCTGGGGAGCACACTTCCAGTTGCATTGGGCTCAGGGTCAATGGTCCCAGGAGGATTTGAAAAACAATATAAACTGGCTGGAGCTCAGAGCCATACATCTGGCTCTAGAAAATTTCAGCAGCATAGTAGCGAGTCAGCATGTCCTGGTTCTTACCGACAACATTGCTGTCAAGGCCCATGTCACAGACGGGGGCGGGGGGGGGGGGGAACAAGGTCCAGGCCTCTCAGGCAGGAGGCCAGGTTGTTGGGGTCTGGGGAGGAATTGAATCTTGCCTCCATCAGGTTGGAGCACATATCCGGAGTGACCAATCAACAGGCGTACTCACTAAGCAGAGCCACTGTGGACCATGCCGAATGAAGACTTGACCGGGAGTATTCAAGGAGATCGTGGACAGGTTTGGTTCCCCAACCTTAGACCTTTTGTTTTCCCCAGCCAACTCCCAACTCCTGAGATTCTTTCCAGGTTCCCATCTCCAACAGCAGAAGGGACAGATGCTCTCCGCAACCTGACCCAGGGAACTGCTTATGCCTTTCCTCCCTTACGGCAGAGGTCCTCCTGGTTACACCACATTGGCCGAGATGTCCGTGGTTCGCCGACCTAATGGAGCTCTCCATCTCCCCTCCGTGGAGGATCCCAGCAGGTCGTATCTCCCTCACTCAAAGGGAACTACAGCACCCAGAACCGCAGCGGCTCCAGCTAACCATTTGGCACTTGAGAGGCGGGCCTTAAGCCGAGACTCATATTCATCAAGGGTGATAGCCATGATTCAACAATCTTCACCAGGTCTTACAGGCACTCGTTTCATCGCCCTTCGAGCCTATTGCCAAATGTTTGCTTAAGCTGTTATCTATGAAAGTGGCATTCCTTGTTGCAATAACATCGGCCAAGCGAATTTCGGAACTGGCCGCTTTTTCAGTAAGAAGGACCTGTGTGTTTTCCATGACGACAAGGTAACCCTCAGACCAGATTCTTCCTTTATGCCCAAGGTAAATTCCTTGTACCATAGATCCCAAGAGGTAATTTTACCAGACTTCTGTCCTAACCCATCCAATGACATAGAGATGCAGTGGAACACACTGGACGTTTGCAGGGCCCTGCAATGTTACATACAGAGAACTTCGCCCTTTCGTAGGTCTGGGGCACTGTTTGTGTCCCTTTCAGCCTTCATCCTTGGGCCAGAAGGTTTCTTCCTTGACAATGGGGAGATGGATTAGGGCTTGCATCACTCTTGCATACCAGACTCAGTCACTGCAAGTTCCTAGACGTATCATGGCCCATTCCACACGGGGCGCCACTACTTCGGTGGGGCTTGGGCGACCCAGACATCCATAGAGGAGATTTGTAGGGCAGCGACATGGCCCTCGCCCTCATCCTTGTCCATCACTATAAGATTGACAAATATGCCTCCTCGGATGCCCCACTTGGTCGCAAGGTATTAGAACACGCATTGGTATCTGTCGGGACCCAGGTCCAAACTGCTTCCCCCCCTTAGGGACACAGGGCTTTGGTATGTCCCATTCGTGGATTCTCCATCCAATCATGCTGGAGAAGGGGCGTTGTCTTACCTGAATGCCTTTTCTCAGCATGATGATGGAGAATCCACTCCCTCCCATAAGGGTCAGTTGGCCCTGGTTCCGATTAGGAAAGCAGATGCATCAGACTAAAGTCTGTGTATTGCCTTAGTCTAAACTGGGGTGCAGATGGCACAGCAGAGGCGGTTCTACACTTCAGACTTAGTCTTATTGGAGCAGGAAGATTAAGACAACCCATTCGTGGATTCTCCATCATCATGCTGAGAAAAGGCTTTCAGGTAAGACAGTGCCCCTTCGGCATGGATTAGAAGGCCAGGAGTCTTTCAAAAGTACAAATGCTAACATGATTCATTGTTCTATTTTTATTTCAAACAGCTGTGACAACCTTCATTTCCATGCAGATAACCTTTTTCATAGATTGAAAAGAATACAGGGGAAAAACATTGTTTTTATTTTCTGAAGGAAGAGTGCTTAAACCCAGTTTGTGTAACTTAGTTTGATGATGCAAAATTATGTTTTGCAAACCACACTGGGGCAGGAGAAGTTGTTAGGGACAAAAATCAGGTTAAAAAAAAACAACAGACATACAAATGAAAGAGATGCAGTTATTTTAAGCCTTGCAAAACTTACAGCATAACTTAACTTCCTGGTGGACCTGTTAACTCCCCCCCCCCCCAAGAAGCCTATCTTTATTTCAGATGTCATTAAAACAGAATGCTCAACTGGGTAATTACCCATCGACTATCTTCATCTGAAAAGTTGACCTTTAAGAATGCCAATTGCACAATATTTCAAACCCCTGTATATGGATCATGAACAAAACTCTGAACACAAAAACATTATTCTCCGATGCTTTCTATTACTTTGTGCATTTAAGATTTAGGAGCTGTGGAAACGCATCAAACATAACTGATTATAACAATAAATTATAATGTTTTGTTTGCTTAGGATATTATTAGCTAGTCTTGCATTTCAGTGTCCGAGAGCACTTTTAAATACACAGTAAAAGCAAAAACAGCAAAAAGTCAAGCAATCTATAAAAAATGAAATATATATGTGTTCATACATATAAAGTCTTTATCTGGTGCCAGAAATACAGACACTGCTCTGAAAAAATGTTTTAAGAATCAGCAAATCGAAGTTCATCTGCTGCTAATCACTATATACTTTGTCTACTTGTGTCTGAGGATTTTATGAAACTGTCCTGACAGCCCCTTTATTCTTCCATGTTGCTATGTCACTGCCTTCATCTTACTCTTGGGCCATGATTAGGAAAGTCATTTTCAGCTTAGGAGGAAAGCAAGTAGGAGAAATTTAGAAGTGGGGACAATCTGCTGGGTTCCCCTTCCACGACACACATTCAAATCACTTTGGGATGTTGTTGTTCTGGAGTTACGGGCTGCTTTGTATCTATGGCTCTCCATGCCACTGAACAGCTGACCAGGGAGGCAAGGGAACTGCAGAATAGAGGGCATTAACCTCATCAGAAAAACAGATACTCAACAGGTACTGCATGGGGTGACAGGAGGGCTGTCCTGCAAATAATGCCTCTGGGCAGCTTACTTTGAGTGCAGGGCAGTTGATCCAAGGGTGGGGGAGATGCCCAGGAAAGCAGGAAAAGCTGCTTTGTTGTGTAGACCTTTTCCTGGGTTGCAAATCAGTTGTCTTGTTAGCAAATTTGAACCAATGGGTCTGGCCATCTGTTAAAGCCATCTGTCAATCACAGCAGTCTCATGATTGGCAGACAGTTTTCAACTGGCTGATGACCTCCAGAAAAGGTTAATAAGTTTAAAAGTATGACCCAATCGATTTGCATCCCATGACTTGAACACTCAAAACCAGGGCACCATCCTTCAGCAGTAAGCCAGAGCTGAGCCTTATAAAGGCAGGATAGGCATCGACAATAGAGACAGCCTATTTTATCTTGATTTAGTACTCTGCCAGCTCAAGATGAAGACTATTTTAAGTGTGCCATGGGGGGGAAATCTCGCAAATAAAATTTTAATATAAGGGCAGATGATGATCCATTTCCAAACAGTTTAATGGCTTAACATTTAAGACTGGCATCTTAAATTGTGCTTAGAATTCAAGCATGCATGCCCTCCATATAGCTTTCTTCAACATGAGCAGTCTGCAGACATGTGAACTTTAACTCCCAGAATTTCCTGAATCCCTGCAGTACTAGGAATTTAAATCTATGTATCAGGTTGGGGAAGATTGGTGTAGCTACTATTCTCTGAACTATCTGAAGCTCCCAAGTAGTCTTTAAAGGATTCTCCCCATGCAACAATTCAACACAGATCATCCCCGTGTCCAAATAATGACTACTCAAGGAAAAATGAAGCTGGTATTTCTGTTTTATTTAATTACAGGTGTTGCTAATGATTACTGGAGAACCAAGCACAAGGCCAAACCTAATAGCATCCCAAACTGCTTGTTTAGGTCAGTCATGAGGACATCTCTCCCCCCCCCAATAAATTGTTTATATTCCTACTGGCCTCATTCGACATGAATTGGGTTCCCCTGTCTTGGTACTCCTTGCCATGATGTCAGATGATCCATAATGTCACCTAGTCTTGCAAGTCTTTGCTGCAGTACAAATGAGACCTCATGCCAGATCATTCCTTCTTGTGACATGTTCCACTCATCTTCTTTCTACAGCTTGGAAGCAAGCCATCAGTCTCAAGAAATCTGTGTTGGAGGAGACCGGATGGGAAACAGGCAGCTAGCACTGAGGAAGCAGGGGAATGAGAAACTCTGAATGGGGATATTTTTGCATCAGGGTGGCTCCTCTCCAGTTAATTCCAACTTCTTAAGTGGAGCTATAGCTTCTCCCTCATTAGGCAGCAACTCTCTGTGCCCCTTTCACTTAGTACATAAACTTTGTGGAGGAGACCACTATGAGAGACCGTGGTGTGATGGTTTTGGTTCAGAACAGAATGGGGAAATCCAAGTTCAGGTCTATTCTCAACCATGCGAATGTGTAGGTGACTTTGAGCCAGTTATTCCCCCTTAGCCCAGCCAATTACCCTCCATTACAGAACATCACAGTATGACTGGGATAAAATGGAGATCCCCATTTAACCTGCCTTGACTTTCTGAAGGAAAGGTGGCATACAAATCTAGTACATAAAAGAAATAAGCTAGATGAGCCAAGAGAAGAAAAAAAACCCACAAATATTATTCCTTCTCTTCACCACAGAAACTTCCATTCCAAGAGAGCAGTAGAGAGCTCCTGTTCCATTGTCTGTTTTTTTCCTTTTGTGCAGGGAGGACTTTTGAGTGGATGGGGGGGGGGAGAAAGTCTCTTCATAGATAAGACTACAGAATGACCAATTCTCTCATCTCCCAATTTATGTCATATTTTTGAAATTTTGGTTCTAACAACCTACAATACCTACTTCACAGTGTATAGGAATATTTTTACCCAGAGCTTTTTTTTGTAAAAAAAAAAAAAAAAAAAAAAAAGGTGCCGGAACTCACACACGTCATACAACCCGCCTTGCCTACCCTACAAGGTTCCATCCAAAAAAGGTGCCGGAACTCCGTTCTGAGCGTTCTATGACAAAAAAAAGCCCTGCTTTTACCCATAAGTACAATAACATGGGTTTCCCACCTTTGTATTGCTAGAGCCATTGGAAAATCAAAGTTCTCCATGCCAGTCACCCTTTTTAAAAAAGCCAGAAGAGACTTTCTTTTTCTTCTGGGTTCCTCCTGTTTAAATAAAGGAGCAGTAATTATCACAACTCCAAGAAAGGACCCAGTTTGCAACAGTTACAATACAGCAGTTTGGTGAAAGTACTATGAGTGATAGCAAGAACGGTCTATATGTGGATGCTGTTTTGGTCCTGTCTGACTGTGCCTCCAGAAATTAATCACTAAGTAAGAAAAAAACTTTATTCTGCTTTTGGCAAAAAGCAACCTTACCTGAAAGGCTAAAGAAATGGAATAATAATGAACAAGACACAAACCAACTTGAAATCTCCATTCTCTATTGTATATACCAGTGATGGCAACCTTTAAGAGACATTCTCCAAATACTTAAGTGCAGGATATCATTTTAACCCATCAATCAAGTACAAGTTGTAAGAATGAGGAAAAAGAGCTGTGCTCTCAGACTAAAGTTTGCTTGCAAGATATTATTCAAATTATTGCTAAGTCTACAGTTTAACCTAACTGACATAAAAAAATCTTTACACATATTTCCCTACTTTCCTCATCTCGCTTATATTTGATACTGAAAACAGAATTCCAGATATAAATCAGAAATGGGCAAATTGTCTGCGGTCTGTGGTTGCAATTTTGAATTTGAATTTGTATTTATATATAAGCCTAAAGCAGATGTGATAATGAAATTTCTACAGTATATAAGAAACTTGGCCGCCTGTTAACAGTTCTAATAATAGGATAGGACAGTGATGGCAAAACTTTTAGAGACCGAGTGCCCAAACGGCAACCCAAAACCACTTATGCATCGTCAAGTGCCGTGTGGATGTGTCCCATTGGCTGGGTGTGGCCAATTGGGTGGGCGTGACTGTGGTGGTAACGGCAGACTGGGTGGGACTAAAAAGTTCAATCAATCAATTCCAAATTTGCAAGATCTTTTTTTTCCCATGAGAAGTTGAAATTGACTGATTGAACCTTTTTTTTTTTTTTTGCACATGGCGGCGGAGCCTAAAGCGAAAACCCAGCTGAAGGCCTAGGACTGGGGCGATGGTGCACGTGCCCACAGAGAGGGCTCTGAGTGCCGCCTCTGGCACCCGTGCCATAGGTTCACCACCACTGGTGTAGGGTCTCCTGCTTGGCCAGTGGGTGGATTGGATTAGATGACCTACAAGGTCCCTTCCAACTCTGATATTCTATTCTATTCTATTCTATTCTATTCTATTCTATTCTATTCTATTCTATTCTATTCTATTCTACTCTACTCTACTCAGCTTCCATTAATGGATTGGCTGCCCTTTACTCCTGTCTGTAAACTTCCATCACTCATATTGTCAACCCAACTTTAATGCAGGAATGGAACTTGATGAGCAGTTCCAGCAGATTGGAGATGATATCTGGCTCAATTCCCATTGTTCTGTGATGCTGAAAGAAGCAAACAATCACACCAAAAATATGTCTAATCTCACTGATGAGCAGGAGCACCACAAATCAAAGACAATAGTGGATGCATTCAAAATGCTGCTTCTGCTGCTCGGCACTGGACAAACTTGCAAGAGGCAGATCAGCATACAAAGAGTTTCGGTTTCAAGCGCTAGTTGTCTTTATGTTTAAACTGTTTTTAAATAATCCCTTTTAGCATGACATAGCGCCTAGTTTGAGAGCACTGGCATTCTTTTCCTTTAGGGGGAGGGCAAATGCTACTGTTCAATCATAACTGGAATGTAATTATGGTTTCTGTTTTGTTTTTATAGGTAGCTAATTCAGCCCCAGGTAACATTTTGAAACCTGCCTTCAAAATGAATAACAAATTCTCTTGTCCAGAACACAGTGGTTATCTTTTTATATTTCTGTGATATCTCCAGATCCCAACATGTTATACATATCAATGGAAGTGACCAAATGCTGTCTGTACATTATGGTAAATATATATCTATAATGGCTAGAAATTTCAATAGAGCTATCAGCCCCTAGGAAACTAGGTGTTGGTAGCATTTCTAGAGTTTGTGAGAAAAATAACAATAATAATAACGTGACAGACCACCATACTGTAAAGGCCCCATCTGTTTAAACTTTCAAAGCAAAAACACACCAAGCAGGCTGGCATTACAATTGCCTTATTCATATTGCTTTGGTAGACTTGTTTTCATATTCCAATGTAGCCTCCTAAAGATTGATTTAAAAGCATTACAGTTCTTGCCAATTTAATAATATCCTGTGGGTCAGCAAGTGAGGTGTAGTTGCCTTGCCTCATTGCCCCAATTTGTCCACAAGCACAAGAATTTTCACCTCATTTCTTTTGTGGAAGGGAACTGGAAGAGCAATATTAAGAAATGCTTGTCACTTATCTGATTTACTTCTTATGCAGGCCAAAAAAAGCTTCATAAGCGTTATTAATCAAACTGAAGGAGGCTTGAAAACAAAACACACATTAATAAAAGATCCCTGGAGGGGGAAAAAAACACAACTGACAGTTGACTAGAACTGTGATACAGTTCGCTACTCACAAGTGAAATAAGCTTTTCAACAACTGGTAGGCATAGTTAGTGAACAGACCTGTTCATCTATTGATCTAGAGATCTTCCATCAAACATCAGCAAAAGAAACCTATTCATTTTTTAAGGTACTTGGTAATAAATCACAGGGAAGCTATTCTTTTTCCTAAAATAAGTTTCTTACACCATTAGGGAGACTGAATGCAAATAGAGCTTGCAAAAGCATTTGAATATTTAAGCAATGAGTAAAACCACATAATACTGAAGATAACACTGTGGAAATGGGAGTGTTTCATAAGGTTGTTTTTTTTTTTAATATATATGGGATGATGGCAGCCAGGCAAAACTTGGGCTTTTGTTCCAAAATGATTTAATTCCTTTTAGTTAGAATTCAGTTTATAACTCTAAAACTTCCTTTGTACTTAACATCTTCCTCTATCCAAACTTTTTTTTTTTTCACTTCAGCCCTCCCATTGTTATTCCTCTTATTAAACTCTGGTTAACACCTTTTTGGCACTTATTATTTCTCAACTTAACTCTTGGACTTCTATCACTTTTACTTCTTTTCTTCTCTTTACCCTTCTCTTTTTCCCTAATCACTTCTCTTGTTTCTTCCAATATCTTTCCTCAAGGGTTTGGTCTGAAAACTGTGCTCAGAAGACAGGAGGAGAGGATAGTATTGACCCTTCTTCTCTTGATACAAGGCCATCCCTACTCCTTCTATGTCTTCACCTTTCTCCCAAGAGCCTCTGGGGAGACTTTCTTCTGTGGAAAAGCAGGATTCTTTCTTTTGCAGACCTCCTTTATCTCAGTCCAGTTCCTCCAGGCTTCCTTTGGCGTCCTTGGTGTTTTCTGAGCTTGGTTGTTTGCAGAGATTTCATTACCCATAGAGGTAACACCATCAGTACTAGATAAGCACTAGGTAACAGCACTGATTGTGTTCCTGGTCAAGTAATGAAAGATATGCAAATGAACAACCAAGCTCAGAGAGCACCAAGCTCCACAATTCAAACCTGAGCTAGATATTCCCTTCTATTGGTGTAGCTTCTCCTTTTTCTGTATCAATAGGCTCTGTATAACAAATAGGAAGCTGACTTGACTACAGCCCTCCTCCTCCCAAGCAAATCTTCTTCTCTCCCAGGTTTCGGAGGCTTTCCATCTGTTGGATTTCTGGCTGCTGGAAGCTTTTCTGCTTTTGTCTCACCTACGCACACCTACAGTTCCAAAAGCAATTTCCCTTCCACAGCTCACCATTTTGTCCCTTTTCTCTTTAGACTGCCTTCTGAACTTAGAGATGCTTGTATGAATTTTATGCCTTCTATTTTCCATTTCTTTTTTCCTTTTCTTTTTTTTTTCTTCTCATCAACCACATCCAATTTGCCATGTTGATTCTCTTGTGGCTAACAGTTCTTTTTCTAGCCAATAAGGTTAGTACTCAACTATCCCTATTTAGTTCTTCTCATCTCTGCTTCCTTCCTTTCTAAGAAGATGTTTTACATGCTGCAGGGAATGCACTCTGTGGGTAGCACTAATGGATGACTTAATTAATTAATTAAATAGGGAAGATGACCTTGGTGAGGGGAAGGCAAAGCTACCCTCAGAGAGATCATTAATTTGCATAAAATACCATTTTATAACATTGGGAGCAGCATATCTTTTGTCACCAAATTTCCAGCCAATAAAGCATTTTCATGTAGCTTATATATGCATCACTCAGTCAGCAACAAATATATAAATATTGTGGTCTCAGTGTCTCTACAGAAAGGAAATGTTTGTGAGGTAACCAGATTTGTAATAGTCCTCAGCTTTGTAGGTAGAAAGTATCACGTTAGAAGCAATCACCTAATGTCAAAACACAAGCTAAAATTTAGATTTTCCGTTACATATCAGCCAAAGTCAAGACTGGCTTTCATTTTCAATAGTCAAAGTGGGCAACTGAGATTCAGCCCTATTAACAGACAAGAGGGTGTCTGGAAAATGTTTCCAAAGTATTTGTGAAAGCAGTACTTTAACCACTGCGCCATCAGGGTTGCAATGTAAACTAGCCTCCTTGTGATGCACCCCCAGAAATGGGACTTTGTCACAGCTAAACAGTCTACACATTCTGGCTGTTGGACCTCATGAGGATCTCCCAGCAAGAAGAAGCAGCATGAGTACCGAAAATAAAAACAACAGTTAATGCTCTATTGTGTTACGCCATATGAAATTTAAAAAATAAGAATTTGTAAATGGCATATTCAAAGTGAAGTTTCTCAAGTACAGGCTTTTCCAACAGGTGTTTAATTATTGACTGCTGGCTAGGAATTATGGGAACTCTCCACACATCCAGAGGTCACCAAGTCAGGAGAGGATGCCATAATATTGGCAACAATGCTAAGAACAACAATGGAGATCAGACAAATGCAGTTGAAAAAATATCTAGCATATATGAAAAGGTATCAGAAAATTCAAAACATTATTAAAACAGTGATCTTTATAAGAATAGGCTGGTAACAATGGCAGGAAAACTACATATTTTGGTTCTAACAAAATATGTATTTTCAAAGCTATTCAGCAAAAAACAATATTCATTATGGCAACAATTTCATAAAAGTATTAGCTCTGTGTTTTAGATTACTTGTAATTTAGAATTCGGTATAAAGGAGACAACAGAAAGTGAATGGAAATGGGGGCAGGGATAAACAAGTGAAAAATATCTATTTGCTTTTGTTATACATCCTGGAGACTGAGGCACTGGGCCAAAGATTTCATAGATCTGAAGAAAAACAACATTTTTTTTCATCATTCAGGAGCTCTGGAAATACTGACTTTCCTTGTCAACCTTTTTTTTTTAACCTCTCTGTTCCTCAACATTTAATTTTGATTGTTCCTGACATGAATGTATATTTTGACAAAATTAAAACACTTTTTATCATGTTTATAAAAATGGTTGTTGTTGCAAGTTTCTCAGAGTCAACAAATGGGACAAAATATAAGTGTGATAGATGAAAGGAGGGAGGGAATAACATAGAGAACTGAATGTATGAAAATTATTTTAATGGGACAACATATAAGTGTGATAGATGAAAGGAGGGAGGGAATAACACAGAGAAATGAATGCATGAAAATTATTTCAAAACATTTTAAAAAGAAATACATCTTAATAACAATACAGATTGTTTTCACAGTGGTGGATTTAAGATAAGGTTAGATCTGTTTGACTGTGAGGTCAAACTATAATACTA
Source organism: Crotalus tigris (assembly GCF_016545835.1). Classification (NCBI taxonomy): domain Eukaryota; kingdom Metazoa; phylum Chordata; class Lepidosauria; order Squamata; family Viperidae; genus Crotalus; species Crotalus tigris. Next base: position 5,493,672 of record NW_024100214.1, read on the forward strand.
GTTTTCTCCCAGCTGGAATTCTCTTCAAATCTCAGAATTAACAAAATCATAGAATAACAGAGTTGGAAGGGACCTTGAAGGTCTTCTAGTCCAACCCCCTGCTCAGGCAGGAAACCCTATACAATTTCAGACAAATGGTTGTCCAATCTCTTCTTAAAAACTGCCAGTGTTGGAGCATTCACAACTTCTGGAGGCAAGTTGTTCCTCTCATTAATTGTTCTAACAGTCAGGAAATTTCTCCTTAGTTCTAGGTTGCTTCTCTCCTTGATTAGTTTCCATCCATTGCTTCTTGTCCTGCCTTCATATGCTTTGAGAATAGCTTGACTCCCTCTTCTTTATGGTAGCCGCTGAGATATTGGAACGCTGCTATCCTGTCACTGCTAGTTTTTGCAATTTTGTCACTTTGTCAAAGAATGCAATAAGATTTGTCTGGCATGATCTGTTTAACAAACCCACGTTGGCTTCTGGTTATGACTTTGTTGCCTCTAGGTGTTCACTGAGTCATTGCTTGATTATCTTTTCCAGAATCTTCCCAGGTATTGAGGTCAGGCTGATAGGTCTCTATAGTTTCCTGGATCTATTTTTTTTCTCCTTTTTAAAGATGGGAACTACATCAGCTCTTTTCCAGTCCTCTGGTACTTCCCCAGTGCTCCAGGATCTTTGAAAGATATAGTTCAGTGATTCTGAGAATTTATAGATTGCATCATAAATGTTTTTCTGGAAAAGATCTCAGTACAGGTAGTACTTGACTTATGACCACAATTGAGCCCAAAATTTCTATTCTTAAGTGAAACATCGTTAAGTGAATTTTGCTCCGTTTTACAACATTTCTTGCTAGAGTTGTTAAGTGAATTACTGCAGTTGATAAATTAGTAACCTGGTTGTTAAGTGTATCTGGCTTCCCCATTGACTTTGCTTATCAGAAGTTTGCAAAAGGTGATTACTTGACCCCAGGACACTGCAATGATCATAAGTATAAAGCAGTTGCCAAGCATCTGAATTTTGATCACATGATCATGGGGATGCTACAAAGGTCATAACTGTGAAAAATTGTCATAAGTTACTTTTTTCAGTGCTGTTGTAACTTTGAATGGTCACTATATGAACTGTTGTAAGTCAAGGAGTACCTGTATAAGATGCTGCATCAGTGGGTTTTTCCATTATGGCTGTAACTTTACTAAAATTTAAAAACTGGCTGGGGAGCAAGCTGATTATTTGTTTGCTTATAATTCAAATTTATAAGACCGGCCAACTTATAACAACTCTAATTGACCTCTGACCTTTTCTATTCAAAATGCCAACAAACACATCAGAATTTGCTCTGTGGAGAAAAGATCTGGATAGCTATGACTATCCAGAGGGAGGAAAGATTTAATATTGAACAAAAGCAGCTAAAAAGAGCTGATGAATCTTTTAAATAAATACAAGGGGAAGAATTAAGTAATCCTTTCCATCTGTAGGATTGTTCCTAAGAATATACAGGCCTAAATCAAATAAACCAATAATCTGAGCCAATATAAAACAGTTTAACAGGACCAAAAGATTTTGCTACACCATTAAAAGGTAAAGTCTCCTGAAAGTCTAGCTCAATGTCTCAATGGAGAAGGAAAATACAATATGGAAATAATTGCCATTTCATTCTCCCATGATGTTTTTTCATCTTCACAACATGAACCAATCATAATTTTTGGAATTAGCATCTGAGTACTAAATAGATCAAATTCTACTTAGCTTTTCAAGATCAGTCAAAGTCGGCTTGCTGTTGCCACCTTGCAAGGAGCTCTACCGTTGCGAATAGTCCTTATTTAGCAACTACAATTAGTACAAGCGACTCTGTTATTAAGCAAAGTAGTCTTTTGGGCAGAAATCACATGACCATGGCTGTGCTAATTTTGCTTCAACTTTCCTTTTCTTTATAGATTCAGAAGAATATGACTGTGTTGAAGGAAAAGTCTTCATCAGGGTCCAGTCCAAGCTAGGAATAAGAACATGGCGACTGCTTTAGAAAGAAGGTTGTAGTTTATTGAAGAGGAGAGCCAGACAGAAAGATGGCTCTGGTAGAAAAGAGAGAGCACATCTAGTAGGGAGTGGGTTTTATACCTTCTTGAGCTTTTGTTTGGAGTTGTTCCTGTGGCATGAACTTTGACCTGAGTCTTGAGTGTGCCTTTCTGATATTCTGATGGTGGTGGGTTAATTCTATTATGTCCCAAAGATCATATCCTGTTTCCCTGGGGCTGAGGCTGATGACTGTTGGATTTTTGGTGTGAGGGACTGTTGATTTTAGGGATCTTTCTTCCTAATCCCAGTTTCCTGACTCCAATCTTTCTGACAAGATTATCACATCTGCATTTCTGCAGACCTTGTTTCTGTCTGAAGCAGAGAGACTTGGGGGGGGGGAGGTTCTGCTTTTTAAATCCTTTGGGGAAATATATTCTGCCTTTTTAATATTTCCCAAATATTTCTTTCTCTGGATTCTTCCCACAACTGCAAAAAAATGGGTAAGCCCAAATACCGGGGAAGGTTTATGAAATTCTACTCATGAGGAAGGCTGGTAAAAGCACAAATCTCATAGTCCTTTTTCCCTACTCGGCACTGGGATAATTAGCAAGAAGACAACTGATGTTTGCATGTATATTCATTGGAAAGGAAGAGATTACCAGAGAGTAATCAGGCATACAATGGGGAATATACATCAAAAATAATGCATTAGCACTGACTGCTTGCCAGATGGGCTTGTAGCTTTCAGTCACAAGCAGTTTAGGAGCCAAACAAAAGTTTTCAGGATGAAACTGACTAGGGTCTTGTCAGTTTCAGATAACAGCAGGAGCTATTAAGGTCACAGAGTTGAGTTGTCAGTTCAAAGGGTGGGGGGATGAGTCAGGCACAGACAGGTACAGTATGTATTGGTCACAAAAGGTCTTTTTCATCACTGCTATAACTGTAAACTGTCACTGTCTAAGGCAGTTGCTAAATGAGAACTACTTGTATTTTTTGTTAACTTCTCAAGAAAAAAACTATTCTGGTCATTTTTTAAATCACTTTACATTTCTGATTTATATCAGAAATATCAGAAGAAATTAACCATTTTATTTTCAAGTATCAAACTGCAGAGGGGAGACACTATATTTAAACAGACAGTCCAAAATACAATGAGCAAGAATGCCATCTATTCTGGTCTACTTCTACACAGTGTACCAAACGGTCTTTGGAACAATCAATCTGATGGATATACCAAATTTGATGGTTGTTACACTAAAGATATAATTATGCAAATGTGCTTATGTTTTAAGTAGTCTCGTGGATTTCAGTGAGTCTTATCTTCTCCATCTGGGCTGTATGAACCATCATCACCCAGGCAACAGAAAAGCTTTTCATAGACATAAAACCACCACCTGTAAAATACAGCTGGCAGACTGAATGTTCCTGCATCATTTGGAAAATAATTAAATCTAAAAGTCAGCTGACTAACCAACACGGTACTCAGAATTAAGCAACTTGCTGGTAACTGTTCCTCTAAAGCAGGGGTGTCAAATTGCCAGTTGCATCATATGGAGGCCGTGCCCACTCCAGCTCCGGCAATGCAAAAAAAGTCACGATAAGCAAACCCAAGTGGAACAGGGAGGTTTTATAAAGTGATATCATAACAAAATTGCAGAAAAGTTGTATTGCTAATTACAGATCGGATAATTTTCACACTATGTTGTTTTCTATCAACTTCTAGCTCAAGACAAGCCCATTCTATTGTTTGGTCTGCATATTATGCACATGTAAGAAAACAAAACGTATTCTTTCATAATCTCATCGAACAATTATGATGTCAACGCTGCAAATATTGTATATTCTTGCTTTTGACAATATGCAGAACTGTCTGGTATTTATGGGGTTAATACAGAGCAGAAGGGGGGTGGGGATAAAGCCCAGGAAAGAAAGAGGAAGAAAACCTTTGACCTTTACACTAATTGGATAATGTGATATATGACGGCTAATTTAGGGAGGGAACATGCTGATAATTTAACTGCTCAGAGGAAGAGAACTTAGATCCTAGCATCCCTCCGTTGTGCCTGTGCCGACATTTTGAAACAATAAAGGACTTTTAGGGGGGGAAACGCCCTACCCCCTCACAGACCCAATGACTGCTCCATTGAACTGGTGCCCGGAGCCAAACTCCCACGACCGAGAATGTACACCATGTCCCCCCTCGAAAAGGAGGACATGCAGTGATACGTGAACAAAAACCTAGCAAAGGGGTTTATTGAATGGGCCAAATCTTCCGTGGGAGCCCCTGTGTTGTTCAAAGAGAAAAAAGATAGGTCTCTTCGTCTCTGCATAGACCATAAGGGTCTCAACGCTGTGAGTGTAGAAAATAAATACCCTCTCCCCCTCCTAAAGGATGTATTAACCCATCTGGCTAAGGGGAGTGTCTTCACTAAATTAGATCTGAGAGAGGCATATTACTGAGTGAGGATAAAAGAGGGGGACGGGCCGAAAACTGCCTTCAACTGTCCTATGGGGAGCTATCAGTTCAAAGTCATGCCATTTGGACTACAGGGGGCCCCAGCTATTTATGCAGTTGATTAATGAGGTCCTACATGATCACTTGTACAAAGGGGTTTTGGTGTATCTTGATGATATCCTGATATACAGCACGAATATGACTGATCACATAAAGCTGGTGAGAGAAGTGTTAAAGAAACTATTGAACGCCAAGCTTTATGCCAAATTGTTGAAATATGAATTTCACCAAACCTGATTAGACTATCTTGGCTACCGAATTTCCAGCGAGGGTATTGAAATGGATCCAGCCAAGGTGAAAACTATAATCGAATGGCAGCCCCAATAGGACTCGCAAACAGCTCCAGAGCTTTCTGGGTTTTGCCAACTTTTATCGTCAATTCATCCCCTCTTTTGCCGAGATTGCCCTACCTCTTACAGAACTACTAAAAACAGGCAAAGGAGGAGGGAAGCCACGACCGGGCCAAACACTAGCATGGACAATGGGCTGTCAAACAGCTTTTGAGAATTTAAAGAGACTAAAGCACCCCTGCCCAGGGGAACCCTTTGTGATTCAAGCCGATGCCAGCGATATTGGAGTTGGAGCTCTGTTACTGCAAAAGAACAAAAATGGGATCCTGCAACCCTGCGCCTACACCTCTAAGAAATTTACTGAGAGTGAGCGGAGATGGGCAATCTGGGAGAAAGAGGCCTTCAAGATTAGATGGGTGCTATTAAACTGGCGACACTTATCTAGAAGGTAGCAAGGTGCCATTTGAGGTATGGACAGATCACAAAAATCTAGAAGCATTGAAAACTCCCCACAAATTGTCCCCAAAGCAAGTATGGTGGGCAGTACTTTAACCGCTTCAACTTCACTCTAAAATACATATCAGGAGGAAATAACTTCCTAGCTGATGCGTTATCCCGGTTACCCCAGTACAAAAGCGAACGAGAGGAGGTTAACGAGGCAATTATTCCCAATACACAAACGGCCACTCAACTTACACCTCGCAGGGTCCCCTTGCAGGGTCCCCAATCCTGATGACCTTGGGACTAAGATAATAAAACCAGAGCTCCTCACTGACCAATGGTTCAAAGATAATCAAGCCTCCCTAACATGCAGGGATGGCTTGGTTTACAAAGCGCTCCGTCTTACTGCTCTTGAACACAGCCACGATGTAAAACAGGCTGGACATTTTGGATATTTGAAAACCCTACACCTCACCCGCCAGCAATTTTGGTGGCCGGGTCTGAAAAAGGATGTGGAAAACTATGTAAAAAGTTGTAGTGTATGTGCCACAATGAAAAGAGTCCCGGGGAAAACCCCTGGGTTATTGCAACCCATGGCAGACCCTTCTCAACCATGGGAAGAAATAGCTATGGACTTTATCGTAGACCTACTTGAAAGTAGTGGAAATACTGTCATCTGGACTGTAATAGACCTGTTCTCGAAGTAGGCTCATTTCATCGCCTGCAAAGGACTCCCATCTGCCCAACGACTGACCAAATTGTTCCTGAAACATATCTACCGGCTGCATGGCACCCCTAAGCAAATAATTTTGGACAGGGGGGTGCAGTTCACAGTGAAGTTTTGGAGACGTTTTCTTAAATTAATTGGATCATCTCAAGGTTTATCATCTGCTTTTCATCTGGCCACCAATGGGGCCACAGAAGCCACTAACAAAATGGTGGAGCAATATCTTAGATGCTATGTTTCTTACCAAGAGACGAACTGGACTGATCTCCTCCCTTTTGTGGAGGTGGCATACAATAATTCTGTGCACAGAAGCACTGGCTACACGCCTTTCAGAGTGGCCACAGGAAAAGAGTTCAGCCCAATACCTGAATATCTTCAGTTGCCCTCCGCTTCCCAGACACTTGATCAATGGGTGAGGGGATGGGAAGAAGTTTGGAAAAACACAAAAACTACTTTTAAAAAGACTTTTGAAACCTATAAAAAGCAGGCTGATAGAAAGAGGGCTCCCCAAAGAACATTCCAAATTGGAGAGATGGTTTACTTGTCAATTAAGTATTTACGTCTCAAATTACCCAGCAAGAAATTGGGACCTAAATTCTTGGGGCCTTTCCCCATAGTAAGGATCATCAACCCGGTCACAGTAGAACTAAAACTCCCTAGACTTTTAGGGAAAATTCACCCAGTCTTCCATTGTAGCTTGTTGAAGCCTTATCGGGGCTCCACTTTAAGACCTCCTCCGAAGAAGGCTCCTGGGCCCCTCGTAGTCGCGGGACAGACCCACTATGAAGTGAAACATATTCTTGACTCTAGAATCTTCAGAGGGAAAGTGCAGTACCTAGTGCAATGGAAGGGATACCCGTTGTCTGAAGCCACCTGGGTGAAATCGAGTGAAGTGAAAGCTGACAGATTGGTCAAAAGGTTTCATGTGAAACACCCCAACAAACCGAAAGATAACCCTTAACATATGCTTTTGTTTACTTTACAGGATCTGTCCTTCTTGTAAGGGGGGGGCGGATGTCAACGCTGCAGATATTGTATATTCTTGCTTTTGACAATATGCAGAACTGTCTGGTATTTATGGGGTTAATACAGAGCAGAAGGGGGGTGGGGGTAAAGCCCGGGAAAGAAAGAGGAAGAAAACCTGACCTTCACACTAATTGGATAATGTGATATATGACGGCTAATTTAGGGAGGGAACATGCTGATGATTTAACTGCTCAGAGGAAGAGAACTTAGATCCTAGCATCCCTCCTTTGTGCCTGTGCTGACATTTTGTAATATTAAAAGACTTTTAGGAAAATAAATGCCTGGAAGTTCTTTGAAATGTTTCATTAGCCGGAACCATAACATATACCTAACTAAATAGGATGTTATTAAAGTTCTTTCTACAACAGCTGCAGTAAATAGTTTATAATTGCTTGTGCAGAGAAAAAAGACTTCAGAGATTTGGACAGTAAGGGATGAAATCTGACCTACAGGACTGTTATATACACATGGAGATTTGATCATATAATGGACAGAACTACCTCAATAATACTAATCGGAATGCCTCGGTTTGTTTCGTCTACTGAAAAACAAGGTAACCTTTAATCATCTAAACTCTAGAATATTAGCATGACCAGCACAGAAGCTGACTGATCAGCTGGAATTAAAATTCCAGTTCCAAGTACTGAATCATTTTCCAGGAAGGAAAAAAAAGCAATGTTTACAACTTCAATTAGGACTACCATCTGTCCATCATGTTCATTTGATGGGACACTGCAATTGCTCTATTTTAGAATATCAAAGCCAAAATCCAAGAAGAAACCAAGGGTTTCATGTAAGAAGCTAGTCACAAACTTGTCATTCTGCTGCAAAGAAAACTATTTATGGAAATAAGGATGGAAATCTGCTTCAAGAACAGTGATTTACATTTTGTTCCATAGATTTTTTTACATAATCATTAAACAATAAAGCCCCACCTTTAATTATATTCACAGCTAAATCAGTTTGTTTAAGCTGAGTAAGACACAACTGGTTGGATTCACATAACATACTAATCTAAGAACAGACAAACCACATTCTACTTTACAGCAATGTATGAACACATTCATAATGTCACACACAAGTTTTCAGCTTCCTCAAAAAGTATTCTTCCAGAAACCAAATGTTTATATCTAACTTAAAAATAAATGTGAGTTTCCCATCTCTTGGGATTTTAGCCAAACACTAAAAACAGAAAAATAGAGTAAAAGAACCAATTCCATTATAACATGCCAGTATTACTGAAAACTGCTAGGCCTTGTTTATATTACACATTTCCATTTTTATGGTTCATAATTCCATCAATTGCTAAACTAAATTTTAACAGATTATTAAGGGAGATAAATTCATCACAAGGAATAGCTACTATAGGATATACTGAATAGCACAGCAGATTTATGGAAAATTCAGGGTTTTTTAATCAGAGACTTGATCAAAATGGATCAAATAAACTTAAAATAAAAAGGGAAACCTGACAAGCCTTTAATCTTCAGTATAACAGTATGCCCTAAAGCAGGGGTGTCAAACTGCCAGCCCACAGAGGCCACACCCACCCCAGCTCCGGCAATGCAAAAAAAGTCATGATACGTCGTGACAAATCATGTGACATCCGTGCTCTAAAGCAACTGATAAACCTTAAACCAGTACCTTCTTCAGGCAGACAATAAATAATTTGTTTAACTGGTCTGGTTTTCTTTGGAACTCTGGTGTAATTACTGTCATTCACTGTTTTCCTATATCTCCCTTCCCCAAGAAACTTTTTATATTAAGATATTTTTGCTTCATTAGTTTAATAAGGATATTTATCTTTCACATGTTCATGTGTAATATTACACAGTTGCCTCTTGTAATTTATGACTGGCACATTTGATTATTTTGTTCTTTCTAGGCTTTGGGCAAGAACAGTACCTGCACCTACTGTGAAATATTTTTCTGGACATTGATAAATGAACCCAAAAGAAAAGGTCTCTGTCTTCTAGCTAAAAAACAGGGCTGAAGACTTTTTTCCTATTTTGTTGAATAAACTTCCCTCAGTCACGTGCATCAACTTTAGCTGAATGGAATTCAGTTCTTCCTTTATTGTATATTTTACTATAAATACCAGACCTGGAAATGATAAAACATGTGAGATCAGAAAAACAATGTCTTATTTTTAGCATAGTACAGTACAGTGACTTGATCTCAACCTTTGGGACATTTAAGATTTCTCTTAAAATTCTGCCCCTCTTAAATAAGGTTGGATTGTTCATGCCATCTTCTGATGGTCAGAAAAGCACTTCATGATAAGTCCCACTACCATTCTCAGTTACTGGAGATGAAGCTATAAGAAAAAAGATGCATTCATTCCCAGAGTAATCAGTGTGATCCAGTAACCCAATACTCTCTGTAACCCAATGTAAACAAACCCAGAAGTGAAAGGGTAAACAGATATATTGTATGAGATATAATGTTGCCCAGATAACTGCTCTACTAGTGCCATCAGCAGTAATGCTGCTATTCATCAGAGTACCTATCACCCTTTCCATGAGTATGCTATCAAAAGAAAAGGGACTGCCTCTTGCTGGCTGTATGTACCAAGATTATACATTTTCCAACCCACCTCATTGCAGGAAACTTGCCTTCCCTAATGTCTTGTTTTCCTAACTGGACTCACCTCTTGGCTAACCAACTAAGTTCCTCCCTGATACTCCTTCAGCCAGTCCCTCCCTGCAAAGTCATGTTGTTCGATCAGCTGCATCTTCTGGTGCACCAATTAGAAAAATGAAAATGGTTCTTCAAGACAGAACTTAAGACTGAAGAAAGGACATTTCTTTCATGAAATAGGAAGAAGTCTTAAGCTCTGTCTACTGTGGTTCTTTATAAACATCATCATTCAAATTATTCAGTTTTGATTTAGTTAATTTTTCCCATATCATTCATATTATTAGTATTACCTTTTCTTGCTGTGTTGGAATGTAGTCTGGATTCCCAGGAGGGGGGGGATGCATTCCAGAGGACAAAGAGGCAGTGAAACGATAGTCTGGTTGGGAGAAAGATGGTTAAGAAGGCTCCTCCCTAACAATTCTCAGAGGATATCTTTAGTGATGCAAATAGTTGCTTTAGTTTTTCAAGATTTCTGTCTATAGGTGAGAAACAATAAAAGAAGTAGTAAATGCACAGAAGTAAATCCATGTGTCTTTCTTGGTTCTTGACCTGGCCTGGCCTGACACTTGCGTTTAGAATAGATAGAGTGCAAAATAGATGGGGATTCTGTGTTTAAAAATGGTTTAGATGAATTACAGTAACACACATATCAGAAGATTTAATAATGCATTATATGGCATGAAGTCATTGCTGGATCACTATTATCATAATAACCTATATTAATGGATTACTTGGATTATTGAAAGGTGAGTGGCATTCACACTTCAAACACACCGTAAGCAAAATACTTCTTTTCAGAACCAGAATCCCAGAAAAGATGGACATTTAAATGGGATAATGTGCTGCTCCAAACATACTAGACTCTGAGCAGTTTACCTAAGTTATTCTGTAAATAAGGTAAAATGTACATCATGTGAAAGTTGAGGAACAATTTAAATACTCCATTAAATACACCCCGAGCTATAAAAAGGTGCAAAATTTATACCTCAACGTCCTGCTGAAAAACATCCTTTTTTGAACCTAGTAGGATTGGGGCCCTACTGATAAAAACAAGCAGCATAAATTTATGGAAAAGGCTACACAAATGGTCTTCTATTATTCCTACTCAATGCATTAAATTAGATAAACAATCAAAAGAACAAAATAGTCCCCCAAATCCTATTTCTCCAGAAATTCTTTAGAAATTGAGTTCATGCCCAAAATTATATGATTAGAAATCTGAAAGATTTACAGGGACAGCCTTCAATTTCAACAATAAGAAAGACATCACTATAAGTTCTAATAAATAAAATTAGATGCCAACTTAGAAAGGAATATGGGAAGAAGGACACTGTGATTTTAAATGTCTGTGATATTATAAAAGGTTATAAGGGATTGCTGGCTTGGCATTTCAGGAGTATAACTATGCCTTCCCTTTTTTAATTTCTTTCGCCTATGGACCATTTTACATATCTTGTCAATTTCAAAATAGGAAAAGTCATACATCACAATTCTAAAAGTTAACCATTATCAAATAAATAAACCCTTCTAGAAAGTATTAATTTCTGTTATGTTTTGGAAGTGTGAAAAGGAAGAAGGGACCTTTTATTATGAAAAAAGAAACAAATCTAGGTACAAATCCATACAGCAATGCAAAAAAAAATACGGATTAATATTATGATGAAACCAGAATTATTCCTACTAGGTTTTATCAACAAGAAATTAGAAAAGAAATATGGGAAATTAAAATTGTATACACTAACTGTAGCAATATTATTGTTTGCAAAAAAATTTGTAAAAATGATGAAATGCATACCATGGAAGAATGGATTATTAAATTAACTGAACTTGCAGAAATGGCAAATCTGCCCAGTTTGGTCAAAGGAAAAAAAAGACTATTTTAAAAGACTGGAATCCATATATGAACTTTTTGATGAAAGAAGAGAAAAAATGAATAGATGATTTGGGTATTAAAAATGAGACAAAAGGCTTGGAGAAAAATTTAAGATAATTACTTGACAGAAAGCAGGGCAGAAGGCACAACTGTATCATTTTTTTTATTTTTTGTCTTTTTCAGTTTCTTGTTTCTGCATTTCTTATTTTCTCTCTTTGTTCCTATTTGCATATTTCAGTGTGTATATTTGTATGTGTGTGTCTGTAAAAATTCCCTTTTCACCTCTATGGGTGGTATATGTCTTCCTCAATCTTGAGTCCTCTGTGTCTATGATGATTCTCAATCATCCCGGTCATGGTTATCAAAAGGCAACTGGACTATCCTTGTTTTTTCTCTTGAAGACATTTTACTTCTCATCCAGGAAGCATCTTCAGTTCTGACTGAATGGTGGAATGGAAAGATTTCTATTTGGGTCCTCTACTAGAGGCTTGGGAGTTTGAGGATTCTGCACATATATCTTCTGTTATATTTTTTTTTAAAATCAATTCCTTGATTTGAACTAAGCCAAAAAAGGTAACTCTTTCTTATCCATTTGTCTCTATAAATATTTTAAAATCTTTTAGCTTTTGATGCCCTCTTCAATTTCAGTCTGTTTGTTGTTTGCTTTTTTTAATTGCTATTTGCTTTTATCTGTTTAATTTAGCCACAGGGCAACTCATACATAAAGTAAATATTTTAACCTCTTATGCTCACAGAAATCCTTCTAGGGACATTTTGTGGATTTTCTCTACAATTCTAAATTCATCTAATCTTATCTAATCTTTTATTTAATTTCATGGGATTTACAACCAAGTAAAAATACCGGTACATTAGTATTGCCGCCTCCACAAAAACTCCAAATGCTTCTTTTTCCCAGGATAATCCTGGAAATCACTATCTTTAGAAAACCTTGGGAGAAGTACGTCATAAAATCCCCACATGCTTTGTATTTTTGGTATAGTTGATCCAAATCCGGACTGATCAAGTAAATCCTACTACTGATCTTAAGAAGTACATTTTGGTAGTTATACACACCGACAATAAAGTTATCATTCTTGTCAGGCTTCATCCAAGCAGGATCTAAGAATTTCTGATGAATAATATTTACTGAAAAAAATTGGGAAGTCATAACTAAAGTGTTGTGATTAAAGAATAAGTCCTACAAAATGTGGTTCAACCTTCTTCCATTACTTTATCCTTCCCTGCCTGACATAACCAAATACTAACCCCTACTTGGAGCAGATTGATTTGTTTCCATCTGTCTTAATATGCAACTATGCAAAGCACGTGGGTTTGGTAGCACAGCAGGCTACTTCTGCAGATTGCTGGCTGCCGGCAGTTCGATTCTCACTGGCTTAAGGTTGACTCAACCTTCCATCCTTCCGAGGTTGGTAAAATGAGGACCCAGATTGTTGGGTGCAATAAGCTGACTCTGCAAACCACTTAAAGAGGGCTATAAAGCACTGTGAAGCGGTATATAAGTCTAAGTACTATTGATATTCACATGTTCAGCCAAGGGAATTCACTTTACATTGTTAAGCATTAGCATATCAGAGCAAAATTAGTTAGGTTCATAGTTTTGTAGATCATGTGATCCACCCCTCCCAAATTCTCATTTAGGACAATACTTTTATTAGGAAAGTCTCCCTTAAGTAACAATCAATTCTGCATACCGGTATGTCCATATTGTTAGCCTACTAGCCTGAAATTTCCTAGCACTCTCCCCATTTCAGTATTATTCTAAACCCTAAGTTTTTAATATATATATATATTTAACTTCAATTAACAATCAGCATTTTGTAGCCAAATTTCAGCAGCATCAATTAGCTGATTCTGCCCAGCAAGATAGACAGAAGATAGCTTACAGTTCTTTTGGCCAACAGGACCACCTTTCCTTACTTCCTCACAGTAGATGTTCTCCATATTTGATTTTCCATCACATGTTCACTAAAAAAAATCCTTAATATTGGACTGGATCTTTTCTTGAGTTTTTATTGTCCTCTGAAGTTCTGTATGTAGCAATTAACAAAAACAATCCTTCCCTCAAAACCATCTCCAAATTAAATCCCTGGAACATTGGTGGGGAGCAAAGTTTCACAGTGGGATGTGATTGTAATATATGGGCACCTGCACACTACTGAACCTACGTGTTTACTGTGAGTTTACTGTATTTTGCTGCTTAGCTTCACATTCTACTATATTTATAAGCCAACAGAGGGGCAAAAATTTGGAGACGTTCATTATCACTAATGCAGAGGATGATTCTATTAAATCTTCACACAAAATTCCCAAAGAATGGGAAACTTTATTTGAGTGAGGGGGTCTACAGCAAAGCTTCCAAAAATAAGGTGAAGTTGGGAGAACAGACACACACTGTACAACAACCTTAAGGCTGAACTAGATCTTTTCTGGCATTTCCACCACTGGACCGTTGACAATGTTCCAGGTTAAGAATAGGGTTCTTGTATTCTAGTAGGCTTTCATTCATCATGGAAATTTTGATGAACTTTTCAGGGAGGGAAGATATAGTGGGATGGATATGCTTGTTCTACTCACTTTCACTTTCTACATTAGCCAACAAATTATAACCCTCTGCTATTTAAATGTGGAACAGCACCAATGTTATATTTAAATGTGGAACAGCACCAATGTTCTTTTAGAGTTACAGTTGCACTTATACATGTCCATGTAATCATTAGTTCAATTTGAACTCCTTGTTTTACTTTATTTTTTCAGCTAGTAGTTCAAGATGGAAATCAAGTTGGTCATTTCACCTCCAAAATTTTATTTCCAGGTCAAAAAAGGCTTCACTACCTTATTTGAAGCAAGGCTAGGAAAAACACTAGGAAGCTGCTCCAACTTTTTAGTAACTATGAATGTCTCAGAGGACAAATAGACTGGTATTTGCCCAGAAGGGCCTCTAGTTCCCCTGAAGACTTCTGTTGACTGCAAGATTGGGAAAGAATATAATATAAATGTCCTGCTGCTCTCTCAATCTCTTTTGCACATTGCCTCAAGCATCTAATTTGGAAGGTAGGCAATTAAGACTTTAAAAAATAAATGTACATTCTTATACCGGTAACCAGAAATATTTGTCATGATCCTGAACCTCTGTTCTCTTCCCCACCCCCTTTTATTTAATCCACCTTTGCTTCTGCATTCCTCATCTCATCACTCTTAGCCTTGCACTCATGCCTCAAGTCAGATGAAATACAATAAATCTTAGAAATTTGATGACATTTTAGATCATATCTTCATGTAATAGGTTTTCCATGTAAGCCAGGATTTTCAGCTGATCTTTCAAGTGAAAAATCCTTAAGCCAGGCAGTTTTAAAATGTTATTAAAATGAGAAATGTACCATTTCTAGTGCTGAATGTAAAAGAAATAAAATTCATTTTTGTAGTGCAAATAGATCCATCTGTTTTAAGAACTGCAGTACAAAGTAACAGTTACGAGCACTAAATATTAATGCTGCCTGATCTGCAGTCCTTGAATAAATAGCCATTCAAGTTAGAATTCCTATGTGTGACACAAGCTAATAGGCAATTGATAAGATTATGTTAAATCACTATTTTATATTTTGACCTTACGTGTTAAAGTAATTACACTGATAAGCTAGCTAGTTGATTGATGCACACTACATATCTACACAAAGTCAGCCAGTTATTTTCAAAGAGTTCACTCCCAGATAGCTAGATATCAGTTACAGCTATTGAATAGCTAAACTTTTTTTTTGCAAGAATTATAATAAATTATTAGGGATCTTTTGTGGTATTGTATCATTAGACTGTATTCAAATATATACATTACACCTCATTCATTCTCCATACACACCTAAGCCATCTTGCTTGTTGGTCAAATAGGGACGAAGGAATCTAGGAAAAGTGTCCTAAAGTAGATATTTGTGATACAGTGAATTTTATATCTGCATTACATCCAATCAGAAGAAGCTCTGCTCAGCTTCTACGGCATCATCTACCCAATCAAGGCTACGTCCATCATGTTTAATTGTATTGTGTTTCTCATATAAATCATGTATTCATGGCTATGTCATCTTTGTTCACATTCTACTTTGTTTTGATATATTTCATCTTCTTTGGTTTTACAAGGTTTTAACCAGTTGTCTGATTTTCATTACTCCCTTATCAAAGTTAGACAAAGTCCCAAACTTTATTAAATACTACCTGGCATTAAAACCCAAGGATATAAAATGATATCAGGATAACATGATATTGATTATAATTTAGTCAGAACTGTCCAGTCAGAATCAAAAATCTCAGTCTCTTCTACCATTCTTTTAAAATCCACTTTACCCTTTTGATCTACAAATCCTTAAAATAATATCTGTATATGATTTGGATGTATGTTCTGTATGCAGATTATATTACCCCCAATGTATAGGTTTTTGAAATGGTATTTTCTATTAACTCTCCCTTCCCCCAAATCATCACAAAGAAGATACTGATTCCAGATGCTTCAAGGGAAGTTTAAATCAAAAGTCAACCATGGATCAGAATCTAATCCTTTTCTGGTTTGCAGCATGCTACACTAAGGATAATAAAATTCTAAATTTCTCTAACATATAACATGTTCATTAGAGCACAAACCTGGAAGACCTCAGGTGTTGTTGTTTTTTCAACAAGTCAAAATAACTGTGGAAGAGGGGAGAATCACTTTGTGTTTACATAGAAAGACCAAAGGGAATGCCACAGTAAGCCTTCCAAGGTCAAAGGGTTTGCAATATTTGGTACAGTTGCTGGGCCAGACCTTCTCAGTCTGGTCATCTCCAAATATCTTGGTTATGATTCTCACCTCCTCCAGCCAGCAATCTAGGGATCTTGAAGAAGACTCCTTGAAGAATTTTTCTTCCTTCTGATCTATTTAAATGCACTGGTGAGCAAGAGAAGTGATCTTGGCAGGGAAAGCTACAGCTAGATTAGAGTTTTGATTCTGACTGGAAGAATCCCAAAAGGAAATATTCAATTCCTGTTTATCGTAGATTTCGTAAACTGTGGCTTTCATGGAAACTGATAGAAGGAAGATTTGGCAGATGATGGAGTGATAAAGGAATGGTCTTGTAGAAATTGTTCATTCAAGGCAGCATTTGTCAATGGCAACAGCAATGTGTGATCGTAGCTGTTTTTTCCTTTTAACTGCCAGTGGGGGTATGAACTGATTGGGTGGGAGCTTGGCTGTGTTCTGATTGGGTGGAGGTGTGTTCAAATCCCCCTGCAACTCAAACTAACCTGAGCACAACAAAGCCCCCACCCAAACAGAACACTCCTCCATCCAATCAGAGCACAGCCAACCCTCCCATCCAATCAGAGCACAGCCAAACCCCTAACCAATCAGAACACACCTCCACCCAATCAGAACACAGCCAAGCTCCCACCCAATCAGTTCATACCCCCACTGGCAATTAAAAGGAAGAAACAGCTACGATCACACATTGCTCCTAGAAGCACGAAGCCGAAATATATATATCAGACATAGAATATATATCAGACATAGAAAGCTTTCTGTCATGCTTATATGGTCCTGTGCTATGTTATAGCTCTAAAATAAATGACCTCCATCAAACCAGGTGCTGATTTTCAATTATCATCAGCTCTATTCTAAGATGCTTGGGGCACATACTTTTCAACTAACAAATGCTATGAATATTTCCACATGATGAACCCTAAAGTAACTTTGTGTAGAACTTAGCCTGGAAAAAACACATTGTCAAGTGTCAAAACTTTTGTTCTGTCAGGTTCACTCCTCTAATCCTGATCATTCATAAAAAACAAGAGAGATGTGGGGGGAGGGTTGGAGATAAGAAAAAATATTACATGTGCCCTCTCTCAGGTGAAATTCCACAATACTGAGTATGGAGAATCAGAACAAAAATTATTATGAACAATGAAAGACATTTTGACTGCAAAATTATTTGTCACATGGTATCAATATTTCCTTACGCCGATTATATAGTTATGTCTGGAAGGTAGAATATGCAAATAATTTCTTCTCAGAGTTTCAATCAAATGATAAGACATACTTTTCTCAGATCAAAATTTGTGTCCACCTGAGATATGAACAATTATCTAATTTTGTAGAGATTAAGAAAGATTACCTTTACAGAGATATACAAGCTCCAAAACAAAGGAAAAACATATCTTAAGTTCATGACAAAAATAAATAGAAATTAATAGGCAGAAAATATGCAGAAGAGGTTTACACAGACTTATCCATAATTTGTGTCTATAAGGGGGATGAGCTTTAACATTTATTTATTTATTTATGAGACTTATATACCGCTTTAAGTGCAAGCACTCTCTAAGCGGTGTACACCAGTAAGCAATGTATGTGTGTGTGTGTGTGTGTGTGTGTGTGTTATATATATATATATTATATATATATATATATATTTACATTGCCCCCAACAAATATAAATATATATATATATATAATATATATATATATATATATATATATATATATATATATATATATATATATATATATACACATACATACACACACATACATACATACATTGCCCCCAACAATCTGGGTCCTCATTTTACCTACCCCGGAAGGATGGAAGTCTGAGTCAACCTTGAGCCGGTGGATTTGAACCGCTGACCTGCTGAACACAGTCAGCTGAAGTGGCCTGCAGTACTGCACTCTAACTGCTGCACCACCTCGGCTCATGATCAGAATCATGCAAGATTTGTTATTATAGCCACTCTCAATAAAAAAATACTTAGCCTTTTTGTAGGGTTGAGTCTTATGTGATCTATCTGATGAGATTGAGAACTTTGCTCAAATTCTTCCCATACAGGTGATCTATATAAGTCACCAATCTCCTTATGTGAGTTTTTCTTTGAATTCTTATGAATTCATTCAACTGCTTTTCTCTCCCCCATTATTTAGAGCAGCACCATATTCAACTGCTTTTGTTTAGTTATCCCCATTTAATCAGCTGATATCATCACAGCTGAGAGAACTGCAAAATACCATTAGTAAAAGCATGAGCAATAGCCAACTGCTTTAACTTCTCAGCCAACACCATGTATTTTCATCCTTCCCCTCGCATGCACATATTGCCCAAGCCATACTCCCCACAGCATCCTCAATATGGCAAGCTATATCCTCCTCTATCATCCATAAGGGAGAGGAGACATCTGTGCCAATTTATTTCCTGAATGCTGAGAGGCTGCCACTGTTCCTGGCTTCCCGATCAAGAAGCAACAGTGCATGGCTCTGAGCACAAGCACATTAGTGGTTAACTAGCAGACTATCGCATTCAAGTTCTTTATTTTCCTTTTAGGAGGAGGCTGGATGTGATTTTTCAGTCCCTGGAAAATAAGAGAAGGGCCTAACTGAAAAGATGGAGAGCAGCTGAGAAGGATTTCTTAGGTGATCAAATCTACAACTTCATTTCTCTCCACAGAGGCCTTCTCTTTTTCTGTGGCCTCTATAAACCAGCTAACTTTTACCAAAACTCCCCACAAAAAACACACTCCACCAAGTAAGTAAACATATGAAAGTTGGAGGGAAAACAAAAACTGCAGTAAGATTTCCAACTTCCCACAGTAGAGTACCAAGCTAGGTACTCTACTTTGTTGCTAGGGAGATAAAAAGAAACCCTCTGGGCAAAATAGAAAGTGCCCCAAAGAAGTCAGGTGAGGTGAATTCTGTTCTGAGCAGTATCTCCTGCACAGAAATGATACACAAAGAAACGTATTCTGATGCCAAGAGAAAACAGACTTCACACCATCCTCCTATCATCTCGTCGAGCATACAAAAAAAAATCACCCCTCACTCCAACTGGGTGTCAGACTTACTGAAAAGAATTAGCATTGGTTCCTAGATATCCAACATTGAACAGCTTGAACAAAGCTCTTAGACCAGAACTTTGCTGCAGACTATCATAATACAAGACACGGCACGACTAGATAAGAAACTTTATTGCACACTAGGATAGAGCCATTTAAAACAGTTGGCTACTTTCTTTTAATATGAAGTTGTAATTCTCCTTATACCTACACTCGTTTAATTCTGGCATGCTCCTATCTTTCCCATGGTTTAACACAGTTTTTGCTTTGTGGTTTTGGCCTTGAACCTGGAAAATTGTTGGTTCTTAACATTCCCGTTATCTCCTCCCTGAGAAATTGGGCTCTCAATTTCCACACAATTAAAAAACATAAATAAAACGATAAAAGTTATCCAGTCTTTGGCTTTATACAAAGTGCTCTGCTCTTGAAATGAACAAGCCTGAAACTCTTTTCTGATGGAGCAGTCCATATTCAGAAATCCACAGCAACCATAATTTTAGTGAGGAATCATAAAGACCTGACCTTTGAAAGACCCTTCGACTGAATTGGTACACAATATCCAGAATTTCCATTCCCAGAATTGTGGAAATAAAAGTTTCAAGACTTCTACAACAGCCCAAGCTGGGGACTTCCATATATGTACCATTCTAACAAAATGGGAAATGGCTTTAAAAAAGCAAACTACTCTTCAGCCCTTGCTAGAAAAGATCAGTCTCAAGAAAACGAACTGTCTTAAGAATATCCATTCACTGGGGTTTAAAACAAAAGAAGCCAACACCATCAATCTCATTCATCAAAGTAGCCTCTGAATGCAATATATCAGAAGACAGTTCACTTGTGACTTTATTAAGAACAAAGAATATTTCCTTTTCTTTTAGAGAAGACAGATTTACTTCAGAGTTCATTTAGAACAAAGAATATTTCTTTTTCTCTAGCCTGCAGTGCTGCATTAAGCTTTTCTTTGGAACTGCCATCCTTTGTCAAAGCAACAGCCAGCTAAATCTAAATGGAAATGTCATTTAAACATTGACAACTCAAAAGAAATGGGAACTTGAAAGTGTCTAGTTCTGGGTCTCAGAGCTGCCGTCAGACAATTGATGAAGCCACCATTCACTTTTGGACCTCCCTAAACAAGGTGGTAGTCAAGCAATAGCAATGCAGAAGTGAGAATGGAGACTAATTGGGTGCCGGGCCACTCAAGAGTGCAGAACATTTTTGCCAATGGAAGTCCATTGCTAAGCAGAACTGGATCTTGAGAGAACTCCAGTGGGAGACTGTTTAGGAATTGTTATTTCATTCTCATGGAAGGAAGTATGCAGAATACATTTAATAGCTGTAAGATAATCATTAGGACCCTCTATGGAGAAAAGGTGACAGTAAAAAAAAATGTAAGGTAATAAAGGAACACAATAAAATCCATCCTCAAATGCAAGTTATTTTGCTGCAAACAGAAATGGAGTCCTTGAAAAGGCAGAAAACTCTTAAGTCTAAAAAAAACCTGGTAGACAAAAAAAAAAACCCCCTCTCCTTAAAAACAGTAATACCCCTATCACTCTTAGCTGATTTTTTATTCTATCCTAGCTTATGTTTCTATGCTGAGATACGTGTTTTGATGTTTTAGGGGAGTTTTATCTTTTTAAGAAATGGAAACACAGGAACAATTATTTATTTGGAAACTAGCAGGGGAGAAGGTGTTTTGAAATGATGCTCCCCATTTGCTCAGCAATGGCACTTCCAAGAAAGGGGCAGGTCTTCTATATCCGCCAGGCTACTGGTAATCTGATGTGCCCAGGGCTTCCTCCAACTTTGACTGCTGAAAATCAACAGTGTGAATTTCTCTCCATGTTCAGGCAACTGTAGCCTTAAAGCTTAATGCAGTATGAAAAAAACAGAAAAATGCTAATGATATCTTTTTAAAAATAGAAAAATGGAACCATGGTATATTGTGTGATCTTGCCCACATATCATCAGTCTTCCACAAGCTCACCAAAATATTACTTGGAGCTCCGGTCATGCAAAGAAGAATCTAACCCCAATATATGGATGGATGGATGGATGGATGGATGGATGGATGGATGAATAGATGGACAATTGGGTAACTTCAAGTCTGCGTTGACTCCTGGCAACTGCCTGGACTAGTCTCCACAATTTTCTTGGCAAGGTTTTTCAGAAATAGTTTGTCCTAGTCTTTTTGCTAGGGCTGAGAAAGAACGACTGGCCTAAGTTGGCTTTATACCTAAAGTGGGACTAGAACTTAGTCTCCCAGTTGCTAACCTGATGCTTTAACCACTATATCAAACTGGCTCTTGAATAAAATATATTTTCATATTTACTTTAGAATTATAAATTCTATTATGTTCAATTATATAATTTGGTAAATTAGACAACAACAAAAATTATGTCCATATGATTGTAACATTTTTATTAAAATTGAGGGTGAAAAAAGCAAAAAGGCATCAAGATAAGTAGAAGATAGGCAACACTGTACCTCTTGCCAAACACTCATCTTCATTGTGATTCATGCTGAAAATTTACAGCTAAGACTTGCTCAGAAAGCTGGGAAATAGCTTAAGTCATTTCTAAGCAAAACTAAAGCCAATTAAATCTTCCTTCCCCCTTTCCCAAGCTTCAACACTTTCATTTTTAAAGTCACAATTTCTGATTAGGCAAGTGGCAAAATTGATGGATCTCCTGCTGTAGCTTGAGGAATGGAGGTAATTCTCATCTCTGTTTTCTTTGACTTGTGCCTGCATTTGACATAAAGCATAAACTCTGCCAGCCTTTGGGGTGGCGGTGGGATTCTTCTGAAATTGGAGTTCCCTTGAGACCTACCCAGAATGCCACCTACAGTAACCACACAGAATAGTATGACAAAGAGACCTCCTTCCCCTTTGCTTTGAAGAAGGTTGTGGTTGTTACTGCCACCCAAATATTATTCCAGTGAAAAAGATTAGAGCTGGGGAGCTGTCTGGAAAGGCTTAGGGCAGTGGTGGCAAACCTATGGCACAGGTGCCAGAGGCGGCACTAAAGCCCTCTCTGTGGGCATGCGCGCCGTCGCCCCAGTCCTAGGCCGTCAGCTGGGTTTTATAAAACCTTTTCACTTTAGGCCTCCACCGCTGTGTGCAAAAAAAAAAAGGTTCAATCAGTCAATTTCAACTTCTCGTGGGAAAAAAAATTATATTGCAAAGTTGGAATTGATTGATTGAACTTTTTAGTCCCACCCAGTCTGCCGTTACCACAGCAGCCACACCCACCCAGTGGGCCACATACCCAATTGGCCACACCCAGCCAATGGGCCACACCCACCCGGCACCAGAGGATGTATAAGTGGGTTTTGGGTTGCAGTTTGGGCACTCGGTCTCTAAAAGGTTCGCCATCACTGGCTTAGGGTTCATTCACCGAGAGAACAAACAACAAAAATTGCGTCTCCAGCTCCACATTGACACAGGTCCTAAGAAGCAAAGTTGTTGTTTTTTCATTTCCCAGTTCATTGCAAAAATGAAAGTGAAAGAAAAAAGAAAATTTTGCTTGCACATACATTCCAATCCACTTCGTTATTTGTATTCATTTTTCTGGCCATAACAAGTAAAAATCCCCCTTGTCATGTGAAGGTGAATTTAAAAGGTGCCAAGCTGACTTCAAAGATCCGTGGCCCAGGAACCAGGAGATGTGGTGGAAGCAGGGAGTCATAAATGGAGAAACAGGCCTCCCCAAGCACCACAGGGCTGTACAGTTGCTTTAAAACAGTGTAATTTGGCTACATTTTCAAGTACACTGCAACTGAGACAAAAATGAATGGGGCGTTGACTTACCTGAACGCCTTTTCTCAGCACGGAGATGGATAATCCACGCAGTGGGTTGAGACTGTATTCCTGGCCAATCAGATCAGTCAGCCAAAGTTGCCACGCCCAGTCCTGGACCATGATTCTTCAGTCTTGACTCGAGCGCAGCCATTGACTGACAGTAAGACGTTTTGGCTCCACTAAATATACCCTATTATCCTAGTCTATAAGGGTGGGTGTGGATTATCCATCTCCGTGCTGAGAAAAGGCGTTCAGGTAAGTCAACGCCCCTTCTCCAGCACTGGAGATGGATAATCCACGCAGTGGGACATACCAAAGCCTATTGTCCCTTGGGTTGGGGAATAGACTGGTCCCGTGTGTAACTTTGGTCTAGAACCTGCTGGAGAACCCTCCTACCGAAGGAGGCCTCTGCAGAGGAGTACTTGTCGATTTTGTAATGACGAATGAATGGAGAGGGCGAGGCCCAAGTGGCTGCCCTGCATACCTCTTCAATAGAAGCCTGCATGGCCCATGCTGCTGAGGTGGCAGCACTCCTTGTGGAGTGGGCCGTGATATGCTTGGGGACTTGCAAGGACTCCGCCTGGTATGCCCCAGTGATGCATGCCCTAATCCACCTACCGATGGTAGAGGACGAGACCTTCCAGCCCCTAGTAGCGGGGTGGAAGGATATGAAAAGCGCTTCCGAGCGACGGAATTCCGCTGTGCGCGAAATGTAATGTCTTAGTGCCCTTCGTACGTCCAAGCTGTGCCATTGTTGCTCCAGGGGATGAGCTGGGTTTGGACAGAAGTCTGGTAGGACTATTTCCTGTGATCTGTGAAAAAGGGAGTTGACCTTTGGAATGAATGAAGGGTCTATTCTTAGGACTACCTTGTCCCTGTGAAAATGACACAGGTCCTTCCTCATTGAGAGAGAAGCTAACTCGGATATCCGTCGAGCTGACGTGATAGCTACTAAGAATGCTACCTTATGGGTCAGGTAGCGAATGTCACATGTTTTGAGTGGTTCGAAGGGCGCTCTGGTAAGAGCTTGTAGTACTCGTGGTAGTTCCCACGATGGATACCTGTGCACGGTTGGCGGTCTGATGTTCGCAGCCCCCTTGAGGAAGGATCGTATTAAGGGATGCTTGCCCAAGGATTCACCGGGGCTGGCAGAAAGTATAGTTGAGAGGGCGGCGATTTGCCTGCGCAGCGTGTTTGGCAAAAGGTCCCTCTCTAGGCCATCTAGTAAAAATTCTAAGATCTTGGGAATTGTGATCCCTTTGAGTAACAATTCCTGTTTAGAGCACCATGATTGGAAGCTTCTCCACGTGGCCTCGTAGATACGGTTCGTGGAGGGGCGCCTTGATGCCTGTATGACCCTAATTACACCCTGTGAGCAAGCCCCCTTGGCTAAAATTGACCGTTCAAGAGCCAGACGGCTAGTTGTAGCCATTGTGGCTCTGGGTGGGAGATCTCCCCCTGCTTGAGGGAGATCCTCTCCGGAGGAATCCGCCATGGATTCGTGCGGGAGAGACTCCTCAAGTCTGCGAACCAAGGTCTCCTTGGCCAATAAGGGGCCACAAGGATTACCTCGGCCCTTTCCCGCAGAATCTTGCGTACTACCGCCGGAAGGAGAGGTAAGGGTGGAAACGCGTACAGGAGTCCCTTTGGCCATGGGCTCCGTAACGCGTCCGTCTGCTCTGCTCCCCTGGATGGGAATCGGGAGAAGAAGCGAGTTAGGTGGGCATTGGAAGGAGAGGCAAAAAGGTCCACCTGGGGAAGCCCAAAGCAGTGACAGATCTCCCTGAAGATCCTCGGGTGTAGTTGCCACTCCGAGTGATCTATTGTTGATCTGCTCAACAGATCTGCTTGGATGTTTGCCTCCCCCGATATGTGGTCGGCCTTTATGGAGGCCAGATTTTGTTCCGCCCAGGCCCCCAGTAGGAGGGCCTCGGCCGAGAGCGAGCGAGAGTGTGTGCCCCCCTGACGGTTTATGTGGGCCTTGGCTGTCACGTTGTCCGTCAGGACCAGTACGTGCCTGCCTTTTATGCTGCTGTGAAAATGCCTTAACGCTAGGTGAATAGCCCGCAGCTCGAGCCAGTTTATGTTGTGTCGGAGATCCACCGCTGACCAGCGGCCCTGTGTCCACTTGGTCCCCAAGTGGCCTCCCCAGCCGAATAAGCTCGCATCTGTTGTGACTACTACTCTGTCTGGTTCCCTGAAGGGGGACCCCCTGAGGAGAGCTGGAGATAGCCACCACCTGAGGGAGTGTCGTACTCTCAGAGGTATGCCTACCCTCTTCCGGGATGCACTGATTTGCTGTCTCTGAAACGGGAGCATGAACCACTGCAGTTCTCTTGAGTGCAGCCTTGCCCAAGGAACTATTGCTATGGTCGATATCATCTTCCCTAGCAGCTGGGAGAGGCAGACCAGCGTCACTAACTGACCGCGGCTTACCTGTTTTACGGCTTTCTTTATGCTGCTGAGGCGTTCCTGTGATAGGTACACCTTGCACTCCCTTGTGTCTATGACCGCTCCCAGATGGAGTATTCTCGTAGTTGGAGTTAGATGGCTCTTTGGAAAGTTCACCGAGAAGCCGTGGTCCTGCAGCAGTTTTATCACTAACTGTAGGTCCGCCTGAGACTGCTGGGCGGACGATGACTGGATTAGAATATCGTCCAGGTAGCACTGGACTCTGACTGGTACGTTTCTTAGGTGTGCTGCCAGAACCGCCAGAATCTTGGTGAACACCCTGGGCGCTGATGACAGGCCGAATGGAAGTGCCCTGTATTGAAAATGGTGCCCCCTGTAGGCAAACCGTAGAAAGCGGCGGTGAGCCAGAGAGATAGGGATGTGCAAGTATGCCTCCGTGAGGTCGATCGATGCCAGAAAATCCCCTTTCCTTACGCTTCCAAGGATGGAGCGTAGTGTCTGCATTTTGAATTTGCGGTATTTTATGTAGAAATTTAGCCTTTTCAAATCCAAAACGGCTCTCCAACCCCCCGAGGGTTTTGGGACCACGAAGAGGATAGAATAAAACCCCTGGTCTCTCTGGTTCATAGGCACCGGCTCTACGGCCCGTATGTTTAGAAGGTGCTGAACGGCCTCGTTCATGAGCCTTCTCTTTGTTGGGTTTGTGGGACAGGGGCACGGGCGGAAGCGGTTCGGGGGCTTTGAGAGAAATTCTAGAGATAGACCATGACGTATGGTGTTCCTGACCCATACGTCCGTGGTGGTCTCTTCCCACTGGGGAGCAAACCCTGCTAGTCTGCCCCCTATGGGAAGGTCTGGGTGGGAGTCATCTGGTACGGCGGAAGGGGCGGTTGTTCCCCCGAAAGGGCCGTCTTCCCTGCGTTTGCCTATGTCTTGTATTCTGTCTGTCCCCCTGTCTTTCCCTATCCTGTCTAGCTTGGAAGGGTTGGGAATTTTGAAAGTAGTTGACCCTGGCTTCCGCACGAAAGGATTGTTTCCTTCCCCAGGAGCCGGGTCTTTTGTCCTGCCTTTTAAGCATGTGTTTAAGGACCTTGCGCTTGTCCTTGTTCTCTGTCAGGTATGGCGTTAGTGCCTCACCAAACAGCTTTGCCCCTTGGTACGGAGCCGAAGCCAATTTCCACTTGGATTTGGTATCCGCCTGCCAGTTCTTTAGCCAGAGGATGCGCCTGCTCGTGTTGTTTGCCGCCATTGCCTTGGCTGAAAACTTGGTCGCTAAAAGTGTCGCGTCCGACGCATATTCCGTGGCCGCTACCATTTTGCTGAGTTCCTGGTGAGTGCGTATATCCTCCATGGGAACCCGGCCCTGTAACTCACGGAGCCAACAAAGTGTGGCTCTGGTGAAAAAGGACGCGGAGGTAGTCGCCCTGGTAGCCCAAGCTATTGCCTGGTGCGTTCTCCTGTAGTTGGACTCACTCTTTCGGTCCTCGGCTTTAAGAGCCTCAGCAAAATCTCCTGATATGGCCGTGTCCGATATCAGGGGACCTATGGGTTCGTCCACCACCGGCACCTCCAATGTTCCCTCTAGCTCCCTTGCTACGTTAAATAGCTTCCTCTCCGCATTGCTAGGAAGCGGTAGGGAGGTTGGCGCTGCCCACTGTTTCCTTATTGTGTTTAGGAACATGGTCGGGCATGGTATGCGGTGTTGAGTGGTTACCTTTTCGGCGAACGTCGGCTCAGCCTCCGTGTCAACTGTGACAGGCTCCGCTGGTGTCCCATGCCCCAGATGGGCTGTGGCCTCAGCCTTGCGCAGAATGGTAACAAAAAGAGAAGGGTTAAACAGGCTGCTGAAGGACGGCCCTTGAGGTGAGGTGTCCTCCTCTTCCTCAGACATTTGAATCCCTTGTGACGTACCTGGCTGGTCCAGGTAAGCTTCCTCAGAGACTGACAAGTCTGAGAAGGAGGAGAGGTCCTGATGGTCCTCCGTTTCCTCCCGATGCCTCGTTCTAAGTCCTAGAGGCTTGGCTTTTGAAGTTTGAGCCCTGGCCTCAAATGCACGGTCCACTGCCTGTGCTATTAGGGTAGCTAGCAGATCCCCTGTCAATGCAGGAGGAGTAACCATTGCCTGCGACCCTGCAGGTGCTGTGGTTAGTATGGTCCTCGGGGTTTCCTGTAACCTCCGTGGGGAGGGGGATCGGGAGAGCGATGGGAATTCGCCTACCCCACCCTCTGTTTGGGACTGTGATGAGTTCCCTAATGACCAAATGGCCCATGGGGATGAAGGGAGACCCAGCGGTAGATCAGGGCCTATCCCTCCATTCTGCCTATTTTCAATTCTGGCCCTTTTCTGGGCTCTGTCGAACTCTTTTTCTAGGGCTTGGTGTCTTCTGATTGCCTGTTTGTCAGCCTTCTTTGATGACTTCCTTGCAGCCTTTCTAGGGGCTGCAGAGGATTCCAAATCCTCTGATGCGGGTGCTCCAGAGGATGAAGGCAGGGCTCCAGTGGAGGGAATGATTGCTTCCTCCATTCTCCACTAACGCCGGGCCGCAATAGGGGGGACCCAGGTAGTAGGAGAGCTCCAACTTTGAGTAAGGACAGGCGCACTACTGGGGGCGTCTGGAACTCAGGAGCAGACTCTGCAAAATTGTCAGAGTTAGTCACTGTGCACGGATAAGAACAGGCACGCTAATGGGAATGCCTGGAACCCGGCTTGACTATGGTGGGTAAGGACAGGCACGCGACTGGGGATGCCTGGAACCCACCACTAAATCCAGAAGCGTACGGGCCACTAATGGGGGACCCGAGGTCCGGAAGGAGCCAAAGGCAACTAAACACAGTTAGTTATGAAAGGTTCTTATTTACTTAAGGTAGAAGACACCAAGTCCTGGAACCAGCAGCTATGTGTCTGATTTGAATGTCTCTGAATGAATAATAGATGCTTTAGTACCCCAGTACTGCTTGCCTATTAAATTCACTCCACAGCCAGTGTTGTGGGAACACAAAGTTCTGAAGCTGCTTTTAAACTTGCAAGGCGATCTCATGGGGAACTGTCTTTAAATTAAAATCTATACTCAAGAAACCAGGAACTGTCTTTAGAGCAAACAAATCTCCAGTTAGTTTTCAAGATTTTCAAAAGAACCACACCAGGAGTTTGAAGAGAATCTATCCATATTAATTTAAAGCAGAAAGCTTCCATCCTGAGAACTTCAATATAATGTCCTTTAAACACATACATAGTTTGGAAAGCAAACATGAATTATAGTCTGATAAAACTTTACAAAAAACATGGTACTTCGCTATTGCTAAGATGATCAATGGGATCGTCCATGAACAACCCAACAAAAAACAAAGAGACAAAAATTTCATACACTCATCTCCCAAGAGCCATGTTTGATGTCACTGCCAATAAATATTGTTTTAGTAAAAGTCCATTTCAGTAGAGGTATCAAGGTAAATGGAACTTACTTTACAAAATAACTTCCTTGAAGCATCATCTTCTGATTTAAATAGAGAATACTGCTACCACAACTTGCATGGGTCAGCTTGGGAAAGTATAAAAAAAATGCCAGATACTTTTACACTCCGATTCCTGCTGCTAGACAAGCTTTAGCTCCCCAGTTGGGTCTTAGATATTACTTTAAAGCTACTTTTGTAGTTGGTTTTTCTCTGATGGAGAAAATATTCAGAAGGTTGCAGAGGTTTGTGACTTTGATTTGTCAGATGT
Organism: Crotalus tigris; assembly: GCF_016545835.1. NCBI lineage: Eukaryota > Metazoa > Chordata > Lepidosauria > Squamata > Viperidae > Crotalus > Crotalus tigris. Next base: position 5,522,978 of record NW_024100214.1, read on the forward strand.
TTTCCACTTTACACCCACATGGATAATTGAAATAAAATCTGATTTAAGATTCTAGGGATTTTCCATGCAATATCTGACCCGCTGGCAATGAGAAAGCTTTGTCAGAAATAATATAGTAGTTGATTACAAAATGTGCTAAGCTTTACTCTAAAACATTCTATAATGACTTAGGGATGCTAGGGAGATAGTAGCTAAATAATGCACATTAGTACAGCCAAATCATGCCCAGTAAAACAAAAGTTTCATTTGAATCTCAAAAAAATTATTATTACTTCAATCATTTTTCTGTGCCACCTACTGAATTACTTACAAAACAAGCGAAGGAAAAAATAATTTGATAACTTGCACAATTTAAAATATTGCTTCCCCCCCAAAAAAAAAACCACTACAAAGGTACATCCTGGGAGACATTCTAAAGCTGCTGATCCTCTTTTCTCCAAGCTTTTTATCTGCCAAATATATGACTCTGAATGTCTCATCTAAGCAACTTTGAAAGTAGCTTAAAAGAAAACAACTTCTAGTGCCAGCTGAGGCTAACAAGCTAAACATTTCAAGGCAAACCTGTCAGAAAGGCAGGAACAGGAACACTGGACTAAAATGTTCATACAAAGACCAGAAAGGGTCTTGTAAGCCATTCTTGCGATTTGTAGGTAAAAGAAAGCTGAGGGAGGAGAAGAGATGCAAAAGAACTTTGGGCACCATGAAGAATTGAATTTCATGCCCTGAAACTTGGAAACTATTTTTAAAAGTCAAAGGATGGAGTAAAGGGCAAGGAAATGCCATCTGCATTAAACGCAGGGAAGCTCAGAAATAAAATAGATGTACACTGTAGAGTGGGGAATAAGTGCCCCTTTTGTGCAGGTCAGGTAAAGTTTCACTTAATCAAAAAAACTGCAATATTACTTGTAAGCCTCCTTGTGTTGTAATGTTAAGGCAGCGGATCCCCCAGGAAAAGTGAGCAGGCAAAAAATCTCAAGTGACTTGCCAGAAGTTATAGTTGCCGGGATAACTGTGCTAAGCCAATTGCGGCAAAACAACTGAGAGCCTTGTTTCCAGTAATGTTTAATATACTTTGTTTCCAGTAATGTTAATATACTTTAGTTCAGAAAAATATCATATAAATATAAAAAACTGAACAATGCACAAAATGAATATCATACATACAGGCTAGACACTGTTACACTTTCAAGATTGAAGTGTCAAATCTGCACAGAAATATTCCTTCCTTTCACTCATATCTCCCTTTTTCTCCAGAAACTCAAGATGGAGCACAGTTTTTACCCCTCCTACCCATGTATTATCCTCATCTTTTCCCAAGCTGGCACCTTCCAGATAAGCTGAGATTCCAGTTCATGTGTTTCAGCTAGCATGGCTGATGTCTACAGCTGTATAGAGAATCCAGGAACTGCAGTTCCAGCATATCAGGAATGTATTCATATGAAACTTTTAAATACTGTAAGTGAAGAACTCAGGTCAATGACAGATTGTAAAATCTGGAGTGAACAAAAAAAAAACCTGATAAAAATAAAAGAGAAGTCTGGGGGACATACAGCTGAATTTTTAACTCCAGTTCTTCAGCCCCTCTTCCAAGATAGAGTCGGACCATGCTACCTTCTGGAACTCTTCAGTTGGCAAACGTTTTTTTTTCCCCAGAATATCTTTATTTTCTTAACTTTTTAAAATTTTCTCTGGGTTCTTGGCATGTTTATTTGAACTTGAAAATCAATTAGGAGTTTAACATCTTCACTGAATTGTAGACATTTTTTCATTATGCTTGAATGCAGTAAACAGTGAAGTATGAATGCTGAATGCTAGAAATGGCAATTAATACTGACTTGAATATACATTTTCTGATTTGTCAACTGATTATTCCTTAAATTGCTTCTGATTCACTATTTATCATACATTTTGTCAGTCACTGCAGTTCTTCCTTTGAGTAATCATTTGATTCTTCATTTATGAATACATGGGACTTTGCTTTATGTTTTGGCTGCTTTTCTATGATTTACACCATCCTGCCTTTTGTTTCTAAATTTAAATGGACTTTCTCTCTTCATGTGAATGGAGTGGAGTGGAGTGGAGTGGAGTGGAATGGAATGGAATGGAATGGAATGGAATGGAATGGAATGGAATAGAATAGAATAGAATAGAATAGAATAGAATAGAATAGAATAGAATAGAATAGAATAGAATAGAATTTTGTAGATCAGGGGTATCAAACTGCCAGCCCATGGGCCGGATGCAACATAGCAAAACCACACCCACCCCATTGCTGGCAATGGGGAAGAAAAGTTACGATACGTCGCAACACATCACATGACGTTGTGAGTTTGACACCCCTGTTGTAGATCATCTAGTCCAACCCCCTGCCCAAGCAGGACACCCTACACCATTTCTTACAGATGGCAGTCCAGTCTCTTCTTGAAATCTTCCAGTGATGAAGCTCCCACAACTTCTGAAGGCAATCTGCTCCATTGGTTGACTCTTCTCACTGTCAGAAAATTTCTCCTTATTTCTAGATTGAATATCTACTTGATCAGTTTCCATCTGTTATTCCTTGTCTGGCCTTCAGGTGCTTTTGGAAAACAGGCTGATCCCCTCCTTTCTATGACAGTCCCTCAAATATTGGAACACTGCTATCATGTCTCCTCTGGTCCTTCTTTTCACTAGACTAGCCATGCCCAGTTCTTGCAACCGTTCTTCATTCTGATTCAATGGTTATTTCCAACAACTTGTTGGACCAACCTAAGGAAAAGAAGACAAATGAACCTAACTTTCATCAGGCATTGGTTGGGGAAAAGCGGAATTGCATGAAGACTGAATGTCCCAAAGGTGCTTTTTCCCTTGAAAACTGAAGAAGCTTCTTGGATGAAGCTTCTCATTTCCTTGAAACATCTTCAAGGAAAAACAAAGTCCAGTTGCCTTTTGCAAAAAGCACCTTTGGGACAACCATGACCTGGATGACCAAGAATCTTTATAGACATAAAACTGAATGTATTCCAGAGAGTTTCATCATTGAGACAGAATTCTATTTGGTTTTCCCAGGCTTAGTCCAGAGTCCATACTTAGGACTCTGAAAGACATTTGTTCTGTTGACAATCATGATGTTCAAACTTTGAAAGATGCACTATTCATCTCAAAGCCTCCCTCCAAACAGTATAATAATGCTATGTAGCCAGAAATTCTTGATGGGACTGAGGTAGAACCTGAGAAGAACTTGTCCCAAGTGGCAAAAAATAATGCATGCACAAAAGTATATATTTATCATTTTATAGCACTGGGAACAAGGGCAGTGTGGTAGCTGGAGAGGTTGATAAGATCCTGATTCATGTTCCAGCTGATCCAGGATTGTTCCAGACCCAAGAGGGTCCTTATCTTGTCAAAAGGTTATTGGAAGAATAAGACGGCCAGAAAGGAAACTTTAGATTTCCTCATAATGGTATACTTACACTCAGCAAAGAAAATAAATACATACAGTAAATAAAACAATCACACATTCCTTCTTGTATCTGTGGATCTGCAAAGACAATTATCTACCACCTAATTTCTCAGTAAGTGAAAATGAATAGGTCAGCTACTAATTATTCAGTTGTCTGCCATATACAACTCTCTGCTCGGGGTTTTTTGCAGCCTTTGTGGCAGTTCATTTGATGCACAAGAAAGGTTTTATGCATTCCTTCCACACATCACCACCTCTTGAAACCTCAGAGGGAATTGCGTTGGTCTCATGCCTCGCATCTTATTGTTCTGTTCAAAAATTCAAAAAAAGGTAACATGTCAGTAGCTCAAGGCTGAGCCTAATACATTGTTCCATATCAATTGAAAATTCCTTGGTAAGGCAGTTATCAGAGATTATACATAACGTTTTACTGTATATTGTGATTTTTATAAATATAGTACACATTTCTTAGGACATTGGATATGGTTGACTCAGCACCCAGTCTATCTTATCTTCTCGGTATGCACAACTGTAAAAACCAGGTTCATTAAGGACCATATTCCATAGCTCCATGTATTGCATAATTCATGCTCCAAGGAGCACCCTATGAAATTAGGAAACTATAACACAGAACACGTAGGACAACTCTGTCCACAAAACTCTCAGAAACATATTCATGCCAACATTTCTCTGCTAGCAAATTAACAGATACTTTACTATCAAGTTGACATCCACTGCAGTAATTCTCTCTTGTTCCCTCTGAACTCAAACCATATTCAAGAGCTTCTACGGAAATGACTTGAGGAGGTTGCATTTATTGCAACCAGGTAATAATGAAGATCAGCTTCTACTGAGACTAAACATCTAGCTGTGACATTTGTCTAAAATGGCACAGGGTCTCCTGCTTGAGCAGGGGGTTGGAAAGATCGCCAAGGTCCCTTCCAATTGAGTTATTCTGTTATTCTGCTTGCAGTCTATCTCTCAGGCTAGAATGCTGGTGACACGTGCACTGTGTTCATAGAATGGCCTTGCACAAACAAGCATCAGTCCCAGCTGAGCTGTTGGGGCAGAGCACCCACAGAAATGAAAGACTAAGGTGAGAAGCTATTGCTGCTTCAATGGTCACTAATGCCCCTTCCCAAGACTCTTCTCCAAATGTGAATACTGCATCTTGTCTGAACTGAGTAATATTAGTAATTTCCACCTTCCCTAATGCCTATACAGAAGACGCAGTTCTGAGCAACCAAGATTGTGCCATCAAAACAATCTTGCCAATCCAACTATTGCCGTTGCTGGCTAATGAAGCATATCAAATTCCAAAGCAATACACAGTCTCCAAAGAGAAAAGCAATATATATCCCACTATCATTGGTTTTTTTCCCCCCATTTCCTTCATGCTGAAAATGAGGGAGAAAATAGAGATTACAGTTATTCAAGGCATAAGCCTTGGAAGGGTTGAGGGAGACCTCGTTCCTGTTTTCTACTACTCCACACAACTATTGTGGTACCCAAAATAAGAGTGTAAATCCATTTCCTCACCCATACTGTGAAGACTACTTGGAAATCCCAATTCCAATAACCAGATTCTTCCAGCTGTTCCTGGCATTTCGACCTCTTTCTTCCAACTTCTGTTTCATAATTCTTGGCTTGCAAGATATAAAGTTACTCTTAAACAAAACAATAACACAAGAAGGAATGCCCTAATTTTCACAGACTAACTATCTAAAGGAGCCCTGCCAAAGTGACTGGTTGCTGACCCCTCTCAGGATTCTTCTATAACAAGGCTTATTTCTTATGACTGGGGAGTTGTAAACAGGATTTCACAGTGCCTCAGGATGAGATTTTGACAATGCAGATGGGGGGCCTGATGGGCAAAGAACCAGCAGTTCCTCCCCTCTCTTCTCACCTTAATCAAGTCTTTTATACTATAAGAGGGAAGGGCTTTTATGGTAATCCCAAACTGATAGGTCCTGTTAATATAAGACAGCGGTCCCCAACCTTTCCAGCTCTGTGGACCAGTAGCAGAGGGGGGGGGGGAGAAGGGATAGTTTTGTGCATGTGCGCCACTTACACAATTGCAGCTTCACGCTTTCAGCCACCACTAAAGTCGCCCGGTTCCCAGCAGGCCATGGCCCAACACCAGGCTGTGGACCAGAGACTTTATGTGGTCTCACCTAAAAGGCCAAAGAGCAGAAGAATGGACAGTGTCAGTAAGGATGCTAGTTCCTTCCAAGAGTCAGGTTATTAAGCTCTCACAATAAGTTTGGTTTTCAACTCCTACTTTGCAGCTGAGTGGTTAGAACATTGCTTTGTGATGTCTACAGTCTGGATTCAGTTCTTGGCATCTCTTTAGTTCCCCAAATGTCCTTTTTGCTTATCAAAATGATCCCTTAAACTGCTTGGCTTAGTGAGACTCTTGCTTTTCACTTGTGTCTTATGCTTATACAACACCCAGAGGTATCAGGATAGCAGATGAGCATCTCTCTGAACCCATCTCCAAATACAAGGAAACAATTTCTCAAGATTGAACAAAGTATCAACTGCTTGCACATTTATAGCTTTGAAAACTGGACTATCTCTGCACAGCACATGGGGTCATGGAACACTAGAAAAAAGTTGTCACCAAAAGATTCTGTGTTCAGATGAATTTGTGGCTCTTGTTGCCTATCCCAGTGTCTGCTAAACAGAAGAGCCCTAATTTTCCTATCCTCCCTCAGACTTTTACACAATTTTCGCAGACCCCCTGCAAAGTCTCCTTCCTCTCTCTCAGTGTCCTATGCTCCAAAACAGTGTTGTGCCTGAACATTAGTGGTTGTTCTGGTCATTTTTTCATCATTTGGGGAACTGTGTGTACATAAAACGCTGCCTGAATAATTAACAAATTGCTCTATTATCATGTTTCTGCACATAAAACCACTGTCCATAAAAAGTCAAAACATCCAAAATGCAGCAAATGCAATAATTGCAAATAAAATCACGCCGAGCATTATAAGATACAGCACTGTGAATAAGCAAGATCTCAGCCAAATTATGCTTCAGTGATTAAAATACACTGATTGTTAAACTGACTGAATATAATGGCTGGAAGGAAGGAAACTCTGGCAGATGATTCTTGTGAGCAAATCCCATCATGTAGGGGCTGCAGCTAGAAAAGAGCCTTGACCCAAACTTATCATCAATGTCTAAATGTTTACAACAATGGTGTGTGTGTATAAAATGACACTCATTTCATGCATCTAAAGCAAAACACGTTTTGCAATCTCCCTATCTCTTCACAGTAAGAGTTGGGGGGAAACTGCAATCCTTCGGCAAGATCTGTTAAAATCTGTTAAAAAATTTTCCGCTCTGCACCTCCTTATAGAAACCGGGAGCTCATCCCTATATGTACATATCGCCTCAATGCCCATTCCGCAAAAAGCTGAAGATTCAACCTTGAACTGCCTGCAGACAGAAAAGGCTTTGCTTGAGCAGGTAGGTACAGTATGAGAGTTGTGGCTTTGGGGTTCAATGTCCAAAGTACCAACAGTGAGGAAAGATTTCTGCAGTGTTGCCCTAAACTTTGTGTAATGTCCTTGGGCTCAATTCAAATTATACATTAGATTGCTATATTTGTTTTTTGGGGGGTTTTTTGTGCCAGAACTGCAGTAATTAGTTTTAGAGCTGTGGTCATTAAAGATAGTTACATTTCAAAAGGATACTTACAGACTTAAGGCGTGATGTAAGGTTGTAAGATGGGTTCTCTGGTACACAGGGAGCCCCATTCTATGTTCTTTTAAGCAGGGGTGAGCAAGCTTAAGCTGCAGAATCTTTGGATTCCAATAGTCCATCTGCAAATAAGCATCTATACTGCAAAAGCTAAGAATGAGGGCACAGATTGCCCCTGAGCCTGTGATCAACAGCCAAACATGGCTTACAAGTCCTTCAGTAGGACAGTCCACATCGGCTCTTCCACAGTGTCTTCTTTGGAAGTGGAGGAGGGACAGAAAAGAAATGGAAACTTTTGCTGGTTTGACTGCAAGACATCCTGAGATCTACTAGAAGAACTTGTTCTCATCTACCCTAATACATGTACTTCTGATGGACAGCAAAATACCTCCTCATTCTCATGTTTCCTGCTTTCATCTCCATCCCTTTCAAGTTACAATGGCAGCACTAAAATAGGAGCCAACCCTTCCATACAGGCATATATTTCCGCATTTACCAAAAGGACTAATGAATGGAACAAGGAACTTCATAACAATCGGTTGATGTAGTTCTAACTGCAGTCTTAAAATACCTATTACCTCATCTATTACCTCCAAAGCAATCGAGGTACATAACTGGAGAAGAAAAAGCATTTCATAAATACTGTACAGCCTTAACTTTAAAGTGAAACTGAAAATAATCCACAATAACAACAGCTGCACTTTTATTCAGGAATGCTCCAAATGTGCTTGGGTAACAGGTGGTCAACCAGCATGGACATTACTTCAGAAGGCCTTAGATTGGTGACTGGGCTATCAAACTCATTTCTAAGGCTATTTTCACTCAGAATAAATAGCCAATATTCTATTATACTGAGCTATTCCAAATGGGTAAGTAGAATTCACTGTTATTCACAGGACAACTTGGAATTATTCTGTATTATTATTTGCAGTGCACCATTTTAAAAAATTTCAACCAAACAGTTTTTCTTGCTTGCTTACTTGATCTATTATCTGAACTGAATGTTTGGATAATGTAGACATATAACTGGATTTCAGGAAGGGAGCTTGTAAAAAGCTACTCCGTTCCTCATTCCTAATCAAGCCATTAAACTTGTATTTATCATGTTAGAAATACAGCTAAGCAAACACATTTGCATCCTTGGCCCTCAAACTGGTATCTTATATATTCAACTGTATTAGGCTGTGTGGATGAGACTCTCCCAATTCATTGGAGAGGAAGAAAAGTGTCTTGCCCAACTAACATTCATAGCAACTGTTGATATGCCTCAGCTAATGATCACCTCCTCATTGAGAAAATAAATGATTTTTTGCACTCACACTGGCCATTCACATGCCTGAAATCTCCAATTAATTGCAGTATCTCAGAATATTTGAACTGAAAATTGTACACTGATTTAATGCTTTTTTTAGTCAAATTTAGAGAATGTCTACTTTTTACGCTCAAATTAAGAGAACGTCCATTTATTCTGTTGTCAATAGGATATGGGGGCAATCTGGCTGTGACATCTGCAACCCACTGACATTGGTTGATATGGCTGTGGCTGGCTAGGCAAGTGTCCCCTTCTTCCTTCACTGCTTCAAGTGCATCCCTCCTGAAGCTGCATGCTCAATGAAAGAGGATAACCATCACAGACAAAAGGAGTGTACCGATCTTCAATCAAGAGTATTACAATAGCTGCACTCCCTTGCTAGAACCTTCAAACAAGCTCTGTTGTCATATTAAGACAGTTTTACCATCCAGACATTCTTTTGAGCACCAGCAGGGCTTTTTTTGTCATAGAACACCCAGAACAGAGTTCCAGCACCTTTTTTGGATGGAACCTTGTAGGGTAGGCAAGGCGGGTTGTATGACATGTGTAAGTTCCAGCACCTTTTTTTTTTTTTTTTACAAAAAAAGCACTGAGCACCAGTATTAACAAATCTTTACAGAATGGGGGGGGGAGAATCTGAGGTAATAAAGACCTCATTTAGCTTCAATCTTTCCATACTTTCTGCTGTTTGAAATATCCAAACTAGAGATTCAAAAACATTCCCACTTTCCCTGCAGGGATCCTCTAAATGTCAACAATTCTAATGGATGAAATCCCAGACTGTAGTATAAAGGCAGGCAAAGACTGGTTTATGATCTTATTTGTTTTTACTCTGTTATGCGTCATCCCCATAAATTTTCTGACTCTTTCCATGGAGTAATCTGTTAGGGTAACAGAGTTTCCAAACACAACCAAGCTTATGAGTCAGACTTCCCACTGGTTTCCAGTGTATAATCCCATTTTACAGCCACTATCTATACTTTCTAGGAGTCAATACAAGCCAGCAGAAAAAAGCATGACATTTGAAATGGCACTCAGAGTTGTAGCCTGATTTCACTTTACATGTTATTATGGGAAATTCCATCAGTTCATTTTGTTCACTAGGATCTCCTGACTATGGAATCTCCTAAGCAATCAGATGGTAAACCAAGAAAATTTATAAATGTCAAAATGTCAAGTAGGTCAAAAGCGATGCGGGAGAAAGTAAGGACATTGGACCGTACCATACATGGTTTGACTGTTCCACCATCTAAAAATGCTAGGTCAAAGCACTGCATTTCATTCCTGAAATCATACATCAACAAGTTTCTTTGATGGAACTTTATTATTTTTAACTTGGATTAAAAAGAAAAGTTAATAAAACCCTAAAGTGAACTTGATTTCTGATTATGATACCGACAAATGCACATAGTTTTTCTTTGCACATACAACCTAACCTAAATCCCTGGAATTTCCAAGTATGAACCAGGTTTAGCTCTGTTGAGGTTTTTCAAGTTCAGCGAAGTTAACAAGGTTCTGTCCCCTGCTATAATGTGTATCTTTACAGATGGTATTAATGCTCCCTGTGTTAAGAATCTTACAGCTTTGTTATCAGTAGCAGCAAGGTTAGAAGTACTTAAGCACTGAAAATTGGCTAATCCACCAATATTTTAGGAGTTAAGAGACTAGAATTAAGGTCATTACATTATCATAAAATTTAAACATATGTTACATGTGAATCATACAATCAGTTAATGTAAAGTTGGAAGGTGTCTTGGAGATTATCTAGTCAAGTTCCTGCTTAGTGCAGGAATCCATCACTACATCATCCTCAAAAGATGTTCAACTGCCCTCTGTTTAAACATCACTAGCGAAGAAAAAACTACCTCTTCCATAGGCACTTTTGTTCAGCTCTTACCATTTGGAGATATTCCCTAATCTCCAATCAAAATCTAATATCTCGTGAGTGAACTCCATTGTTTTGTGTCTTCTGGAACAAGTCTGAACAATTCCTATCTTCTACCTGACAACTCTTCTGATAACTGAAGACAGCTCTCGTGACTCCCTGCAATATCGAATTGCAGTATAGCCAAAGGAGAGCTCGAGAGAGACAGTTTTACAGAAATATGATTTCCTTTTATTTCCTTTTTCATGTAATAGAAATGTTTATATCCATCTCAACTTACAGTATTTTTTTAATAATAACCTTCTTTCAGATGGCTATAGGGTTGTGATTAATTGCAAACAATGATTATTATTATTTGAATCAAAATAAGGTAAAAATACTATAATGCAATATAAAGACATCATTTAATCAACTTCAACTACCATAATCTTTTTTCTGGAATCTTTTCTGACATCCAAATTGGGACAGCAGCCCTAGGTTTTCCTCTTAGCTTCTGAATATCAACCAGGGCTAGTCTCATTCAGAAAGTAAGCAAATATAATACAAAAATGCTTAATATCTAAAATAACCTTTTGGAAGATATTCTACTCTTTTAGCTTGGCTAATAGAGAAGGTGGTATCCATTAACACAGTGGTTCTCAACCTTTCTAATGCCGCGACCCCATAATACAGTTCCCCATGTTGTGGTGACCCCCAACCACTTATATATCACTGGGTGCCAGGGGCGTGGCCAAAGAAAAGGGGGAAAAAATGGCGGACAGCCTTGTTTGGCTATCCCTGTGAAATGGTCGTTCGACCCCAAATGGGGTCCCGACCCACAGGTTGAGAACCACTGCATTAACAAGTTGGCCAAAACACCAGGCAGCTAATTTTTCTTTTCCCCGTTAACACTTTTCAGAAAGTATCACTTAGTTTCAATAAAAAGAATAGCCCCATTTGGAGAGTTAAGAACAGATGCCCTGTGACTGATTCAAACTCTACTGATTTAAGGATCTTTTAGTACACCCTACAGGGTCCAAAATATGCAGTACATTTAAATAAACATCAGCTTGAAAGCAATTTATAATATGTCAACCTCACTTAGGCATGATCTGAGAAATATATGGAAAAATTTGAACTGAAACCTTATATGTTCTGCAGTATATAAACACAGTGAATTGGATTTCTAAGTGGAAGTATGTATTTGGAGCAGAAGTAAAAGGAGAGAGAAACAAAAAAATGACATCACTGTGGCAATTTAGACTGCCTGAGCAGGCAGAAGAGATGAATGAGGCCTTTCTGCATCAGATGACCAGTCTTTTGAAGAATCATGAGATAGTAATAATGGAACATTTCAATTATCTTGACATCTGCTGGGAATATAACTTTGCCAAGAGTCAGAGGTCCAGCACATTCGTATCCTCTCTTGGTGACAACTTCATCTGTCAGAAGATGGAAAAAAAGAAGAAGGGAGGACTTGGTTGAATAAGTAAAAAGCTACCTTGGGGAAAAGCAATAGTTTCATTCCTGTATCCATGATACCCAGAGGAGAAGGAAATGAGAAGAATCAAACCTGTACACTGGACTTCAGAAAAGAGGATTTTGATAATCTCTAGGAGAAGATGGGACACATTCAATGGCTTGAATTCTTGAAGGAAGGAAGCTCCAGAAGGATAGAAAATTCTACAAAATGAGATACTAAAGACATAGTCACGAACAAAAAGGAAAATTGAAGAAATAGATTTATGCAGACCCCTTTAAAATGCTGAACAGGAAAAGGGGAATATTTAGGAAACTGAAGGAGAGTCCATAACCAGAGAAGAATGCAAGTTCACTATGTTATAAAGTTCAGAACGAGTTGAAGCTTGAAAGAGATATGAAAGGAAAGTATTTTAAAAGTTCCCTGTGTACATTAAAAACAGGGAAAAAAGCCAAAGAATGTAGGGCCACTGTAGAAAAAAAAGCGGTAAGCTAGTAGTGAGGTTTAATGAGGTTTGTAGTGAAAAGACAGGACTTCTGAACCCCTATTATATCTATCCGAACAGTTGTCACTAGCCAGTATTAAAGTATTAAAGTTTATTGAAGGAGTGGATTTATTTTCTATTGTTCCAAAAGGCAGAAACAGAAAAAATATGAGTTAAAATCACAAGGAAACAGGTCCAGGCTGAACACCAGAAACTGTTTACTGAATGTATGAGACATCAACCAGTGAGAAAGAGTACCACATGAAGTTGTGAGAACTCCTTTACTGGAGGTCTTCAGGCAGAGGCTGGATAGTCATCTTTCAAAGATGCTATAGTAAATGCGGAGTGGGAGGCTGGACAAAATGACTTCTGAGATCCTTTCCACCTCTATGACTCTCTGATTCTATTGTTCCCACACAAAATGTGCACAATACATTTTTTACACTTGCCTCCTTTTCCTTGTGTTTCTTTTTAGATCCAATTCAAATACAATTCAGAATTTATTTAACATTGCACTGATTTGATCACTTGAACTATTCTACCATTTCCATAACACATGGCAGGGTAATAGGAAGAAGCAGATCGCTATAAACCTTCCTTACATCATTAGAATCTATTAATAAATGTTTTAATGAGTTTGTCCTTGTGATAAGTATGGACAAGCAATTTTATTACTTGGGACAAGATTTGACTAACAAGGCAATCCAGCTCAAATGACAGTAAAAGGAATACTAATTAAAATGATTCACCAGCAGGATGGAGAATTTTTTTAAAGTACATATTGAAAATGAGGAAAGGAATAATCTAAATGTTGATACTTAAAAGTCAGTATTTGTTCAAATAGTGCTACTTTATGGAAATGACTTACCAAGCATTCAAACATGAGAGAGATAAGGAAAAAGCCAATAATGTCTGAATGGACTGCTAAAAGAATAGGCTTTAAAAAAAAGCTATGCATTGATTATATTATTATGAATCTTTGCTAGACTATCACTTCATTCAGCCATGGCACCTGCTACAGCTTCTGCCACGGATCTGTGGAAAGTAATCCAAGTGAGTCCTTGAACTACCACCTTGAACTGTGGCCTTATTTGTTCTACACAAATCTAATCATGACTACTATACAGGTAGTCCTCAACTTTCATTTAGTGACCGTTCAAAGTTACAACGGCACTGAATAAAGTGATTTATGACCATTTTTCACAATTACAACCTTTGAAGCATCCTCATGGCCTTATGATCAAAATTCAGACGCCTAGCCAACTGGTTCATATTTATAATGGTTGCTGTGTCCTGGGATCATGTGATCACCTTTTGCAGTCTTCTGACAAGCAAAGTCAATGGCGAAGCCAGATTCACCCAACAACCAGATTACTAATTTAACAGCTTCAGTGATTCGCTTAACAGCTGTGGCAAGAAATGTAGTAAAATGGGGCAAAACTCACTTAACAAATGTCTTGCTTTAACAACAACAAAAAAATGGGCTCAATTGTGGTCCTAAATTGAGAACTACCTGTACTAATCCCAAATATTGTATTACTTTGGCAATCTGACATCCACTGGACAATGGTGTTGTCGCTGGGAAATCCTTTCAACCCAGAAGCACTCTTCAGTCAGAGCTCTGAAGGTGTTTCTGACAAGGAATAAAGAAAAGAATGACTACTATAAATGGAACCTAAATGGGATTCTGTCAGGTCCCCAAATCCTTATTGTTTTCCCTGCATATGTATTCTTGTTTGGGGTCTGCCATTCTGCTGGGTGGGTGGGGGGGGGTATTTGCTTTTGCTTGGGATAACTTTTGTTTTTTACTTTTCCTCTTGAGAAAAGAATGTATCTCCCTTATTAGGGAGACAGTCAGTGCTTTTTTTTCTAAAAAAAAAAAAAAAAAAAAGGTGCCGGAACTCACACACATCATACAACCTGCCTTGCCTACCCTACAAGGTTTCATCCCAAAAAGGTGCCAGAACTCCGTTCTGGGCATTCTATGAGAAAAAAAGCCCTGGAGACAGTTATGGAGAAATGAAACTGGAGAAGACCTTGAGATGCACGCCAACTGTGCCAATTACCCAAACATCATACCATCTGTGGATTGGCTGGATTTCAAATGGATACTATGACTTTGGTGAGAAAAGGAAGATTGCTAGTTTAACTATACCATTTAAGTGGGATTTTCCCCAGATCTCGCCTTGACTTCCTTACTGTCACCCCTAATAAAAGTTTCTTTTGAGACAATGCCTGTTTGAAGAGTTCTGCTTTCTTGGGTTCCTACAGATTCACTTGCAATGTGTCCTTCCCTATCAGCACAGCAGAAGCACCAGCTCTATCAGCACTCTCTCTACCAGCATTTCAGGGGGAGCCTATTAACTCCTTTCAACCCAAAAGCTGGACTTAAAACAGAAATATTACACTGGGTTTGTGTCTAAAGCCCAAAGGTAATCCAAACAAAGGTCCTGCATGAGCCCTGAAGTCCACTTGGCCATTCCCACAGCAGTGGCTGCCACAGTCATTTTCTAACTCACAAGACTGAGAGATGAGCAATTATGGAAAGGCTGGGCTAGGTCACTGCGTTCCCTTGAGAAGCTGCCTGCTTGCTGGCATCAGAAAGCCAGACAAGACAGGCTTTGTGCTGCCTCAGCAAGCAACCTCTTCTGTTCATATTCATCAACCAAGCCCAATTTCTACTCCTTTGCTTTCACAAGAGAACTGTCTGGCTCTCTCCCTCCACAGACTTTTCATGTTTGCTTTTGCAAGCTCTACTTTGACCTGAGTTTTACACTCCTGCTTTTGGCTGTATCATGTATGACTGATCCAGTTATATGGACCCTGCTTACTGCTGTTTTAACTGAGGTTCTTTAATGCAGAGCTCCCCAACCTTTTGGGCACCAGGGACCGTTTACGTGGAGAGAGATTTTTCTATGGACCGGAGGGGTCGTGGTTTTGTGTGCTGCCTGCATCCTGTGGATGGGGCTTTCCTTGTTTGTGTGGACTGGTTGCTGGCATGCCGCAGCCCCGTACAGGTCCACAGACCGGGGGTTGGGGACCGCTGCTTTAATGCATTTAACTTACAGGTAGTCCCCCGTTTAAGAACGAGTTCTGCTCTCAAGATCTGTCTTTAAGTTGAATTTATATGTAAGTTAGAACAGTATTAGTGTACCGTTGTGTATTTAACTTGAATCATTGTGTATTTAGCTTGAAATTTGCTATGTTCTTAACTATGAGTTGCCCTTAAACCTGGGACTTACTGTATTTAGTTGACAAATCCTGATTTGGTTTTGGCAACAACAACAAAAAAAATTCAGAATGTAAGTGTTGGAAATCACCATGGGATATTTTTGTTAAAAGCAAAGAGACAAAATAGAAATGCATTAACGAGATAACATCCTGAAAATATGTGCCTCTGTTCCAATTTAATTTCCTTTCCCAATTCTCCATTTTATTAATTTCTTTTGAAAAAGTTGATTCCCCTCCCAACAATATTCCTTCTGCTTCAGTCTTAAATCACCGAAATTCATTCTCGTATAACACATTCAAAAGAAAAAGAATGTTGCTTTTTTTAATTTGTATTTCCAACATCTTTCCTTTCATTGCCTTTCATTCCAAATTGCATTTACTCAATAAAATGTATTAATTAATCACTTTAAGGTAGCATTTTAAAGCCATCATTTCTTGATTAACCTTGTAAACTTCAGGAAAGGGTTATTTAGGAGCAAATGAAGTTACATTACAAGTTGTCTTCAAGTTATAAGCACTGGAATTTCCATTTCTAAGCGATGCAGTCGTTAAATGAATCACGTCCAATTTTATGACCTTTTTGCTTGCAGTCATTAAGTGAATTACAGCTGTCATTAAGTGAATCGCATGGTCATTAAGCAAATCCAACTTTCCCGATTAAATCCCCTCAGAAGATCACAAATTGTAATCCAGTGACCGCAGGAACACTGTGACAGTTATGTGAGGACTAATCGTAAATCACTTTTTTCAGGGTCACTGTAACTTTGAACAGTCATTAAACAAATGGTTATATGTCAAGGACCACCTGTACCCAAAATCAAACTCTTGGCCCATCTGTTCCAGTGGTATTAATTGTGTACTTCTTCACAATTTCTGGTAGATCTTTTCTTCCAGCCCTATCCAGAGATGCTATGATCAGGCCAGCAAATTTTTAAATACAATTCATAATTCAACCACAGACTACCTTTTCCTACCCCCGTAGCCATAGGCTGCATAACTGGGTGATTTTATTCAAATAATCATTATATTACCATGTACTGACTAATAAAAGCAAACAATTTTAGCAGTTATGTGTATAGCAACAGAGATATTCTACAGGGCTTTTCAACCAAGTTAGAAGTGAAGCAGTTTCTATTTTTCAAGGCAAAGGAAGACGAGCTCAACTAACATTGAAAGGTTATGGCAAAGGAATGACATCTCCTCCCTTTGAAGCAGTGGTTCTCAACCTGTGGGTCCAGACCCCATTTGGGGTCGAACGACCATTTCACAGGGGTCGCCAAACCATGCAGTCCGCCATTTTTTTCCCCTTTTCCTTAGCTGTACTACTCCCTTTTATTCTATCGGCTTTGAAAGCCAATAGAATAGACTCTCTTGAATAGAGTCTAATTCTATTGGCTTTCAAAAGCCAATAGGAATTGTCCAGGCTGTCTCTGCCCTGCTGAGCCCGCCAAAAGTCCCATTCTGCAAACGGTGCTGCACCAGTTGAGTAGTCCTTGACTTACGATCGGTTGAGTAGTCCTCGACTTACGACCGGTTGGAGGTCGCGGCATTAAAAAGGTTGAGAACCACTGCTTTGAAGCAGTATCTCAGGCATTTTGTAAACTTCAGCCTTAATATTTAATATTAACTTTGGGAAAAAACAGATAAGGGGAGAGATCCAAATATGGACTTTGTGTACTGGTTAACCTTTTTCATAAATTTAATTTTCATATTTAATTTTTGAATTTCATACCTTTCTGGCAATACTGTACTTTCTCACCTTTTTTTCTTCAAATGAAAGAACCTTGCAAATTTCACAAATCTATTGGCAACACCTTTCAACTGTTTCTATTTCACCCTCTCTGTATCAAATATATAGTGCCATAACACATTTTATGGGAAGCATGCAAAAATTAAAGGGGGAGGCTTTGAAGAGACTTGGCAGAACCACAGTTTGTAAGAAAACCCGTCAGCACTTTCTGAAATGCCAACCGACTACATTTATGCCCACAAGTCACCTCTTCCTTCTATATCTCTGCAAATTATATAATGTAGATTGAATCTGATGTGTTCAAATCACAGAAGAAAAACAAGTAATTTGGTAGAAATCCAGTTTTATGCCATTTATGTTTTATATTCTGTTGCAATCACTTACAGTTAAAACATACAAACAGAATATTTTGGGTCTCATACTTTGTTGAAAGATAGAACTGAACATAAATATAACACAAGTCAATTTGATGGTTTGCAGTTTAAACAATAAATAGTTTTGTCTTTAAAGCTATTCATTTTATGCAATAAAGAACACAGATATTCATCACATTTCACTACAAGAAAAACTACTCAAATGTCCATTTAAAATACTTTTGAATCTCTTTCTTGCTATTGATATGCATATGAAAGGCTGAAGTGTCTTTTAAAACATGCTTTCAGAGTATTAAACATTCATTCTTGGTCAGGCAGAAAGATGAAACTGCAATGAATCCAAACCATTATCATGTACTTTGAATCATTTATGAAAAAGATTAACCAGTACACAAAGTCCATATTTGGATCTCTCCCCTTATCTGTTTTTTCCCAAAGTCAAATGTCACTAGCCCAGTGGAAAAAAAGACCAGTAAATCTACAGTATGTCTAAAAATAGCTCGGTGATAACTTCTCTCAATGCAATGTGCAAGCTCCTCCTTATTTTATCTATCTCCCCTCCATATTACTGATTATTAGGCAGGTAATTTTTTCACCAGCATAGATCTATACTTAATAATAACCTCACTAACATATTGCCAAGGTGGAACATGCTAGTAACCTATCGGCAATCTGAAAAGTAACTAAAGCTTCTACTGCAGGCCTCTATCCCCTCACCCAAGTATTGTGGGACATTTGAAGGAGAGTAATGGATGGTGGCTTTGTTTTTTTCTGATGATTGGTGACACCAAGTGTTATGTCCTGAGCCTGTGCAAGCAGGCTCGGGGCATTGCAAACGGTTCCGGCAGGTGCAGGCTGCCCGGGACCAGACAGGATGTCGCCAGTACTTGTGCGCATGCGCAAGTGCTGGCGCGCCAAAAGGTGCAGATTTACCCGGGGATGGCCTATATAAGAGGCCAGGAGTTTTGGGCGTTGTCGGCGTCTTCTAACTGTAAGCTGAACACATGAATAAAGAAGTTTCCTGAGAACTACAACTGCTTCTCGTGTCTTGCCATTTCGCGAAGGACTCAACACCAAGGAAAAAAGGGGGGGGGAATCCACCAATCCCTGCCTTTGAATTGGCTGGTAGTGATGCTCTAAGGCAGGGGTCTTTAAACTTGGCCCTTTTATGACTTGTGGACTTCAGCTCCCAGAATTCCTCAGCCAGCATGCCTGGCTGAGGAATTCTTGGAGTTGAAGTCCACAAGTCATAAAAGGGCCAAGTTTCAAGACCCCTGCTCTAAGGAGACAACCATTTGTTTATTGAGTTATTGAGGCAGATTAGAAATTGGCCACCAGGACAATAGAAACTACAACAGCTTACTTTTCCAGCATACTTTTCTACTGACTGCAGGAAAAGAGGAATGCACATAAATACGGCCATGAAAAAAGCTCAGAGTCATGCAAAAAAATGTAGCCAGAATTTACCAGAGACAGAGGAATTGGGAGAAACAAGTAACTTCAGAATGAGTGCAAAACAAAAAGGCAGTGGGCTGATCCCAAGAACAGAACAAAATAATACAAAATATAATTAATATAAAAGCACTTCCCTAGAACACGTTCTCCTGTTCCCCATGCTTCATGAAGAGAAAATGGTGAATATTTTTTAAGATCACACCGGCAAAATCGAACAATGCAGGAAAATACAGGGAAAAAATGCCATTGGGAATTCAGAAAAAGAAATAGTAAAACAAGAAAATAACTGGAGTTGATCCACACTCTCTAGAATAGATACCATTTTTAAAAGCCAAGAGTCTATCTATCTATCTATCTATCTATCTATCTATCTATCTATCTATCTATCTATTTATTTATTTATTTGACTTATATACCGCTTTAAGTGCAAGCACTATCTAAGCGGTGTACACCAGTAAGCAATGTATATATATATTTACATTGCCCCCAACAATCTGGGTCCTCATTTTACCTACCTCGGAAGGATGGAAGGCTGAGTCAACCTTGAGCCGGTGAGATTTGAACCGCTGATCTGCTGAACACAGTCAACTAAAGTGGCCTGCAGTACTGCACTCTAACTGCTGCGCCACCTCGGCTCTTAAAATTATCAAAAGTCAGGGGACTAGAGAAAGGTTGGCAAGGGGACCCCAAAAGTCTTATGGGTTTGGAAGGTTAAGAATTTCATGTTGAACACTAATCAAAGGCACCGCTAGAACATAGCTATTACCAAAGGCTATGCAGAATCCCACCAACTCTTTCCTGTTCTAATATATACTTCTATGAACTGGCAACTGCTAAGTCCTGTCTGGTTGGCCATGTCTTCCTTATCATTCAGTGAAGATCCAACTTGCCAATTCAGCATAAAGTGAAAGGTCTTTGTTGTGTGCTTCTCATTAAGAAAACCATGAAGAGTGATACTAGCTTCAGGCAGAATGATGCTGAATGTAAATTTCTTTAAGAAAAAGATTGTTTAGCCTGCCTATTTGATTGCTTTCTCTTATTTTGTTCACTTATACTGAATTTACCAAGTTACAAATAGATGTTCAATCTAACATAGGAGCCCTGTTGGCACAGTGATTAAAGTGCGGTATTGCAGGCAAACTCTGGAGTTCGATCCTGACCGGCTCACGGTTGACTCAGCCTTCCATCCTTCCAAGGTCAATAAAATGAGGGTCCAGATTGTTGGGGGCAATATGCAGAGAGTGGTATAAACAATGGTGGGATTCAGCCAGTTTGCATCAGTTCGGCAGAACCGGTAGCTAATTTTTGGTTGCCCAGGCCCAGAATGGACTTCTGGAAATGGCATCCACATAGAGAACCGATTGTTCATATATTTGAATCCCACCACTGGGTATAAAACATTATTGAGTGCTATATACGTCTAAATGCTATTGTTATTTTTAATTAGAACAGACTACCAATGCATGGTGGGGAGTATCAATAAGACAAGATGGTGGCCACAATCACACAATTAAAGCCCCACCACTTTTTCATATAATTCACATGTGTGGTGGACAAAATAAAGGAATAGGGCTTCAAACATTGGCCATTATCTTGACCTTTTTGTACCCTTATATATATATTTATATATGCCCCAGTAGATTTGTCTTCCACATCATTCAGCCTCATTTAAGTGCCTCAGCTATTTAAAGTCAAACTGCCTACTTAAAAGAAAGTTTTGGAAATGACAAATTGGATCCTGGATCCAGGCAGGAGTTTGGTTACATAACTAAGATCTCAGTTTCAGGTTATTCTTTATGCGTATCTTAAACATTGTGTTTCCTTCACCCATATCTTAGACAATGCAGTTAGCCATGATGTTTTAGTGTATGCACAGGCCTGTGAGGATACCCGGAAGACATCTGTGAAACTGACAGATGATCCCCTGGTTTTTAAGTTTCATCAGAGGAAAAAATGGTAGTATGATGAAAGGAAGGGTAGGGAAGCAAGATATTGTAGAATTGCCCCGAGCTGTCAAGGAACTACTAGTCTGCTGTAAATTAAACAGATAGAAAAGGTCTACTCCCACCTTAGCTGCGGCTGGGTGACAAATAGGAAAAGCACATCTTCTAAACAGTGGTGAACACAATAATTGAACTGGAGAACAAAATCTTAAGTGATAATTAAGCCTTTTGTGTTCATGCGATTTCAGTCTGAGCTTTTCACTTGGTGTTAAGACATTCTGTAATCTCTTGCTTGAACTGGGGCATCTGCTTATTTGAGATATGACACATTTCCCCCCCTTACAGTCATTCCCTAGATAATCTGTACATTAATTAAAGTACTTATTGTCTGTGGCTCTTTTCCACGGCTGCTGCTATAGCTCAATAAGAATATGGGAAGAAGTGGCAGCGGAGAAAGAGCCATTTTTAAAATGTTAATAACAAACCGGTTTGGAATTGGGATGATTTTTATCCCTATCAAATTTGAGAAAAGAAAATTTCAAGTAAAAGCAACCCAAGCCAAAAGGAAACTTAGGAAAGGGGGCTTAAGGCCAGAATAAAAGATATGCAGCATTTCCCTCCTTTGTGTGTTTATCCTGCAGAAAAACAATACATTTTTCTTTTGCTGAAGTCAATTGAGATCTTGCCAAGCTATATCCAGCTGAAGAAACTAATTAGAATAAATGCAGCAATGAAGAATTTCTGTCCTCACAAGAAATGAATACCTCTTCACAGTTAGAAAGTATTTTACATGCTCTGCAGTTTTATAAACATGTTTTAAACATTTGCTTTTCATTCAGATACTTGGTTTACTATTTAGACAGGCAATTGTTGACAAAAAAGGCTTTAAAATCCAATTCTTCAAGGATTAACATTTCCTTGAAATTTTCCACCAATATATTCATCTTGTAACTAAATTTCTGCCCTACTCAGTTCATTTCTTTACACCATAAAGCATCCTATGTAACCCAGAAGCACTAATCAGAACAATTATTCCATTATTACAGGTTACAATAAAGCTTTTATGTCAGTCTGTAATTTCAACTGTCCTGTAACGGCATTGTCGTCCATCGCTTGATTTAAGCAAAGCTTCTGAATGATGACTCTTAAACAAAGTGCTGCCATCATACAATTATGATCCAAATATACTGAGACTAGTAATTCGGATAGTTTGATATTCAGCTGTCAAAGTGAAATGTTTGGTTTATTAACTGAAAGGGTATTAACTGCACTTACTGGCAATGTTTATAGAGCTGAGAAAAACTCTATAACCCTTTCTTTGGTTGGCTTTTGCGACAGACAGGAAATAACACAGTACTTCTGTGCGTCAGATCTACTTAAAGACAGACACTGGGTTAATTTAAATCAGCTGTTTTATATTTAAATGGTACTACTACCCCCATCACCCCCAATCTACAGTATAGCATCATTTCAAAAATATTTCTCTCCACTTTGAAACACATGTTTCCTTAAGAAGCATTCCTACCTTCTGGTTACTAACACTGAAATCATTGTACATTGGTTTGCAACTGAGCAGAGCCTTTATATCAGCTAGGAGCATAATTCAAAGCCTTTGGATGTACAATTCTCGTGACTTTTGCCCCCATGTTTATTCCAAGGATAGATGAAACAAGCCTCACTGTTAAATGCATCCTTCTTCCACCTCTGCTCCAGGGGAAGAGGCTGAAATATTAAATTCTCTCTTCACTCCTAGTGCAAAGCAAGAAAGACCAATTTCCTGCCCTTAATATCATTCACGCTTTTCAAGGTCTGCATGTTAAATACAAAGACTCTCTTAATATCAGATTCAGTTTGCTCCCTAGATTACTTTCTGGTCCTCTCTGCTCCTGAAAAAGAATACTAAGCAAGACCTGAAGACAGTGGCAAGAGCAGCATTTCAAACTCTCCACCTGCAAATTTCTCCAGACTTCCAATGGTGAATTGTACACTTTCCTTCAAAATAGATCTTTTGTGTGCATGAATCACTGGAAACTGGTAGAATGTTAATCTGCATATTGTTTTATATTTTAACCATGATGGCACAGTGGTTAGAATGGAATACTGCAGGCTAATTCTGCCAACTGCCAGCAGTTCAATTCTCACCAGCTCACAGTTGATTTCCATCCTTCCAAGGTCAGTAAAATGAGGACCCAGGTTGTTGGGGGCAATGTGCTGACTCTGTAAACCGCTTAGAGGGGGCTGTAAAGCACTGTGAAGCGGTATATGCGTTTAAGTGCTATTCCTATTAGCAAGAGACAAGTCATCCTATTGCTCCATGTCTCCATCCACCAGTTCAATGGCAGTCAGAAAAAGGCATTTACCTTTTTTTTTAATAATGGCAGCAGCATCTTGGGATACTCTTCACCAGATGGAAATTGAATTTGTAGTATGTAGCCAAAACAAATTTCTGACTACACAGATAACACCTTCACATTTCTCATCTCCCCCAGCCTCAAGGTGTGTATCCAGGAGAGCAGTTCCTAGTGTTACCAATCAATAGGCATTGTGCAGCTATTCGATCTTTCCCTCTTTAATGGATTTCGGTGGTAAGAAGCAAGAAGCAGAGGAAAGAGAAAGAAGATTATAAGATGAGACAAGCAATGCACGGAAACTCCAATATCACCACATGAATCCAGCAAGCTAACTGCACCGGAAAAGTCTGATCAAGAGGCTTTCACTATGTATTTTCAAAATGTAGCATGGCTGACAGTAAAAAAAAAATACTTAAAAGCAGAAGTAAGGCCTATGGGCTTCATTGTGTCTCGTGGTATGCTTAGATTCTGTTAGTAAAAAATATGAGACAGTTTCATATCTTGCTTATTTCCAGCAATGTTTTTGGTTCTGCTAGAGATGGGGCATTTTCACTATGTTAGACAATCAGCCTCTAAAACAGTGTTTCTCAACCTTGACCATTTTAAGGCATGTGGACTTCAACTCCCAGAATTCCACAGCCAGCATTGCTGGCTGTGGAATTCTGGGAGTTGAAGTCCACATGCCTTAAAATGGTCAAGGTTGAGAAACACTGCTCTGGAAAGAGGCTGGCTTTCTATTATGGTCCACCTTCAATAAAACTGAGGGTAGTCCTTTAGGATGAGGAAGACTCATTTATCAACAGCCGAAGATCTGGATATTTTTCTCCAATCATATTTTTGGACTGTATTTGAACATGTCCTGAAACCCAAAATTTCAAACATGCAGGTAGTAATTCATTTTGCTAGGTTGACTGCATTTATTTCATTTGCAATGCTACGTGTCTTTCTGTAATTGTTTCCTCCCCTTATCTTTCCAATAATTCCCTTTACCCAGCAAACTCCTTTTTATATCTAGAGATTGCTTTCACTGATTTAATAAAGAAATTTCTCATTTAAATCTTACCAGTGCAAGATTCCATGTTTCAGGGATTGGCAACATGGTTGGCTAAGTTTTATTTGTTCATTAGATTTATGTGGCCACTTAATTTACCACAGTGATTCTGAATGACTTCCAACCTGAAGAAGCATGAAAATAAAAATAATATAAAATATAACAGACCTTCAGAACATAAAAAGAATGGGATAGCAAAAGAATAACAGAAATAAGCATAAGAATAGAAGTAACAATGATAACAGAAGCAATTGAGGTCAACCAATACAAAGCTTGTTCGAGGGTCTTACATTCTAATCTATATGCACTCATCTGGCAGGAAAAGAGTCTAGTTTTTAGGGCTTTGTAGAAAGGTAGAAAGGTTGAGGAGGTCTGAACATCAGGGCGAATGATGTTCCATGAAAGTTGGACCATAAGAAAGGCTGAGCGACAAACAATTGAGGCCTTTGAACTATGGTGCTGGAGAAGACTTCTGCGAGTCCCATGGACTGCAAGGTGATCAAACCGGTCAGTCCTAGAGGCGATCAACACTGACTGCTCTTTAGAAGGCCAGATCCTGAAGTTGAAACTCAAATACTTTGGCCACCTAATGAGAAGGAAGGACTCATGGAGAAGAGCCTAATGCTGGGAAAGACTGAGGGCAAGAGAAGAAGGGGACAACAGAGAATGAGGTGGCTGGATGGAGTCACTGAAGCAGTAGGCGTGAATTTAAATGGACTCCAGAAGATGGTAGAGGATAGGAAGGCCTGGAGGAACGTTGTCTATGGGGTCGCGATGGGTTGGACACGACTTAACAACAACAACAACAACAACAACAAGGGAAACCAAAGCATGTCTACTTCGAAGGATCTCATAGAATGATCAGAGATAATGGGGAGGCAGATGGTTCTACACTTCTGGGCTTTAGCAGAGAAAGCCAAAGTATCTCTTCTTCCAAACAAGACCAGGATATCGATAGAGGAAAATATGTGTAGCCTCAGAGTTAAAATGAGGGCTTCTTGGTGCTCTCTGGGCTTGGCTGTTTTCTTGCAGACAATTCATTACAGGCATCTGCTTACCAGCACTGACAATGTTACCTAGTTTGGGTAATGAAATGCAAGAAAACAACCAAGCTCAGGAAGCACCAAAGATCCTTCAGATTAGGAAATGTTAAAAAGTTCAGCTTTATTCCGGATAGTCAACTACTGGGAAACTCTTGGAAGGAAGAAGGGCTCAGTGGTGGTTTGAAACATCCTCTTACTCAACTATTGAGCTGTGGTACACATTTAATTTCTTTTCCACACTACACTGGTGTTCACAATTAAGCCCTTTCTATTACAGAGTGCAGAATTCCTGCACAAAAATAAATTAAAATTAGAAAAAAGACACTAGCAAAGGGAGGCAGAAGGCATTTTTATCAAAAGTTTTCTTTCCTTAAAGAATAAATTCCCATCGGATTTAAAGTGTATGTATTAGTTTTGGGGTGGTTTGTTTTTTTTTTACAGATAAAACAGCCTATCCACCAACCAATACCATTCAAATTCTGAAACTGTGAGCTGCTGGAGAGACTGCGTATGGCAGCTGAATGATCTCTAACCATTTCCACAGACTTTAAAAGAAATCAAAAGCCATGCATGCAAAATTCCCTTTTTCCGCCTAAAATATATTCACAAGTGCTGGCCTGGTCACAGCTTTCGTTAAGCAGATTATTGGCTAAAGGTTCAGGCTGGCCAATGAAATGGAGGCTGATATTTGAAGCTCTCCATCTTAAATTATTAAAAGCCACCAGAGCTTGGGGTAAATGGCATGCATTCCTATCATTCTCCAGCAAAAACTATTTACTGTATAGAACAGAAGGTATGCAGAGGCGGATCTATAGGGATAGAAAGAGATCAACTAAGGATGAAAGACACCTCTGGGAAGCCTAAGCACTGGATGTGGGGCAATGGATTTGTTCAGTAGCCCTCACTGTACATTTATAGACAAATCCCAATATTAAGAGCAAGATTGCAAATATCCACTGATCTTCCCATACAAAGGAAGCAAACCCTCTTCCTGGAATTTGCAAAGATAATAACATCAGGAGCGTAGGTGGTTAAAAAGAAGGATCAGCAGCAACAGGGACAGCCAGAGGATAGCAATAGGGCAGAAGACAGATGAAAAAAGAAAGCATGAGAGTTTTAATATTTTACCCTCTTTAGGAACTGTCAGAAAAACAGCAGGAGGAAAACACTCAATAGAAGTTAGAAGGTGTGCTTGCTTTTAAATGACACCTTCTTAAACCATTTTTATAGTTGCAGCTTGGCCTCATTTGCTGCGAATTTCAGCTCTTGATGGAATAAATATGGTGAGACATCAGATCCAGAATACAATGGAGGGGCAGTACTTATTGCACAACAGAAGAAAAAAAGTTGACACAAACTCTCCTCGACAGGACAAAGGTGACATACTGCAGTGACAATCCTGACCAAAGGTAGCATTAAAAATAAGTTATGGAGACCATGTGAGCTAAGCATGATTCAATGTCCTGGTCTGCCATTTCACCCCATTAATGGAATGACTCATGGTGATAAGATCATTAAACAACTTTTTTTTGTCCTCCTTGAGTCTCCTTCGTAGCACATTTTTTTAAATCCCATGACTGGAGGCTCACACCAACTTGTTTTGGCCTCTAATGACAAAATATCTACCACATCACTGGAGATACACTGGACTATCAGACAGTTCCAGTATCAGGGAATCGGGTTATTAAGTTGTAACAGCAATCAACAGGAAGATAACATGAAGGGATAAAAAACTTTGTGGGTCACTGAGGAATATCAGGAAAATTTTAAAATGGTACTTTTGTGCCAGCACAAATATGGAAGAGATTTTTCATTTCCTCTATACAGTATACGACAAATATTCCTTGGGAATGCCATAGATAGCTAATAGAAAAGCAAAGGTAGCATTCAAAAAACAAATCTTGGACCAAACTAGTGTCTTATTCAGAAGATATCTGCAACTTTCACTGCCTCTTAACGGGAAAAAAAAGGAAAAATGTATTGTTTGTGTGTCTAATCCTTCACTGTTATCAGCTTTTTGTCAGGGAAGAGGCTCTCAATTTTTACAAAACGTTTTTAAAATCACATGATCTTCTGATTAGAATATTATTTTATTATTCCTACTCTCCACAGGAAAGCATCACCGCAGCTGCTACTGGATGAGAAAAAGAAGATGGCGCCCTTAACGAACTGCTCCCTGATGCGCTAGGCCAAATGATTTAATCAGGCACTCCATGCCCACCAGAATTCAAACATGCTGCACATACCATCATTTTACTATGCACAGAAAGACAGCATGATGACGGCACAAACTGTCTAAAGACCAGAAATGAAATGTTCAGCCTCTCGCTCGTAGCATTTAAAGGGTCTGTAGACATGCTGTTCCCAATCCGCTTTGCTTTAGAAATAAGCCTACTAAATTCAATTACCCTTACTCCTTAGTAACTCAATACCACTTTACAATGCCTTGGTAAGGCCACACTTGGAATACTGCATCCAGTTTTGGTCACCACGATGTAAAAAAGATGTCGAGACTCTAGAAAGAGTACAGAGAAGAGCAACAAAGATGATTAGGGGACTGGAGGCTAAAACATATAAGGAACGGTTGCTAGAATTGGGTATGTCTAGTTTAACGAAGAGAAGGACACGGGGGGACATGATAGCAGTATTCCAATATCTCAGGGGCTGCCATAAAGAAGAGGGAATTAAGCTATTGTCCAAAGCACCTGAAGGCAGGACAAGAAGCAACGGGTGGAAACTAATCAAGGAGAGAAGCAACCTAGAACTAAGGAGAAACTTCCTGACAGTTAGAACAATTAACCAGTGGAACAACCTGCCTCCAGAAGCGGTGAATGCTCCAACACTGGAAGTTTTCAAGAAGAGACTGGACAGCCATTTATCCAAAATGGTATAGGGTTACTTGCCTGAGCAGGGAGTTGGACTAGATGACCTCCAAGGTCCCTTCCAACTTTATTATTATTATTATTATTATTATTATTATTATTATTATTATTATTTAGCAATGCAGTTTTCATGCTCCTGTTTACCAAATCCCCCAAACATCCTCAACCAAGTAGGATCCTGCACACTACTCTCAGCTTCCTCCTCACTTGTTCTTCTTTGGTAATAGTCAAGTCCTCGACTTACAACAGTTTGTTTAGTGACCGTTCAAAGTTACAACACCACTGAAATATGTGACTTATGACCGTTTTTCACAGTTATGACCTTTGCAGGATCGCCATGATCATGTGATCAAAATTCAGATGCTTGGCAACGGGTTCATATTTATGACCGTTGCTGTGTCCCTTTGGCGACCTTCTGACAAGCAGCGTCAATGAGGAAGCCAGGTTCATTTAACAACTGGGTTACTAATTTATCAACTGCAGTGATTTACTTAACAATTGTGGCAAGAAGAGTGGGGCAAATGGGGCAAAATTCACTTAGCAAATGTCTCACTTAACAACAGAAATGTGGGGCTCAACTGCGGTCATAAGTTGAGGGTTACCTATAAAGGACACCTTACAACTTGTCTCCGATCACATTAGGAATAAGTTGATGACCTAGAACAAAGGTCCCCAACCTTTTGGGCACCAGGGACCGGTTCTGTGGAGAGAGATTTTTCTGCAGATTGGAGGGTGTGTGGTTTTGTGCGCTGCCTGCATCTCACAGATGGGGCTTTGCTTGTTTGTGTGGCTCCATTGCTGGCATGCCGTGGCCCGGTACTGGTCCACAGACCCGGAGGTTGGGGACCCCTGGCCTAGAATGTTAGGAGCAAGCTGGCTTAATTTCAGAAATCTTCTCCTGTGTTTTAATAACAAAATCTGCTACTTGTCCACCCCTTTCCTCCATATATTCACGGTTACTGTTTCACATTTCTCCTGCCACAACTGTTAAGTAAGGCATTCCCAACTCCCTTCCACAGGTGAGAAGCAAGCAAATAGTTATGGCATTATGGTCTAGGAACTTTACAACCAGAAGTGGAAGAGAACTTATTCAAATACATTTCAGACCATCATAAAGGCACCAGCACTCCAATCGTGCCAATGTGATAATGTAACATCAGCCTTCTTTCACTGATCACTTTAGGGTACATTTAAGCAAACATCTCATCCAGCCAGGTGATTCTTCCTCACCTATAACCGTCTTCCAATTCCCCGCTGCAAATAAATTCCAGCAGAGGGACTTTTAATGAAAGACATCCGCAAGAGATACAAAAGAACTAAAATCTATTTTTACAAAGCTACGGACAGGCTTAAGGGCTTTTCTCTATCTCTTTCTCTCTGTCTTTTTTTTTTTACCCATTAGAACATAATAGTTTCTACTCAAGCCTGAACACTGTAATAAAAAAAACCTTTTGCCAAGTCATTACAGTGCATGCACAGTAGTTTCTTTAAGACCTAAAGAGTCCATTTGGAAAAGAACACAACAAAAAGCAATTTGCTGTTCTACAGAGTACCCTGCTGCAAAAAACGGAGAGCAATTTTAAGAGCAGGCCTTTAAGCATCAGACCCCTATGGTTACTGGATATGTAGAGCAATAGCTTCAGTATCTCTTGCGAGACCAAGCATGTCTCCTTAATGGATGCTTAAGGTGAGAGAACTACCATGCTGAGCATAGTGTGTTATGGGGGGAGGGGGGAGAGAGAGGGACTCAGAGATGCCCACTGCATTTGTCAAGGGAAACCACAATGTATGACACACGGGGATACTTATTTTTTGGGGGGGGGGAACAGCAGCTGTATAAATTGAGTCTCTCTCTCTCTCTTTCTTTGTGTGTGTGGGGGGGTGTTATTTTTACACACAGAGTAAGTCAGCTTTAGACCAGACTCTTTTAATTTTCTCCCCTTGCCTTTGTATCCTCGCCTCGCCAAACCTTTAAGACAGTTCAGAGGTTCAGGCAGAACTAATTTGAATGCCAAATATCTGGAAAAATAGGAAGGGAAAGCAAGCCCTGTGCAGAAAACCAGGAATTGGGATATATGATAATCTTAGCGATCAGGTATCCTAAGAGCTTTTGCCCTTTTCCCCATCATCCCCCTCCCACTTTTTTTCTCTATTTTCCAAACTTTTTCAGAAAGGGAAAAGCTGCTCGAAACAATTAGGGAGAACAGCGGCCATTGTATGCTTGCCAAGCAGGGAGTGGTGTCCTCTCACCTTAAAAATTCAAAGCAGTTTTTACTTTTATATAAACACTTAAAAGATCAAGTGGTTCCCCCACTTCCCATAAAAAGGTCAAGTGTTTTCCTCTTCTCCCCACAGGGAAAGCATATGGCTGTCACTGATTTTTTTTTTTTTTTTTATGTTTGTACTTTTGTTTTCGGGAGAAAAATCCCAATTGCAGGCTCTGCTGGTGAAGGCTGTCATTTCAGAGACCACTTATTGCTCACAGGAATGCACTGAATCCATCACAAAAGCAGAGGACAGGAGCTGCACACCTCTGCCCATCTGTAAAATTCAGCCTCAGCCTACCTGCTGAACTTCTCCTTTAAGCAAGAGAGCAGAACAGGGCTTGACACCTCTGCCCTTGCATGTGGGTGAGCCATACATATGGTTTTATAAATAGTGGCGCTCCTAGTATAAACATCAGCAAAGAGGGGAAAGAATGGCAAGTCATTCCAATAGGGAAAAAATAGGAACCTTGGATTAAATTGGTAGGCTTGATTCTACAACGATCATGCTACAGCGTTTACTTCTAAAAATCGTGACCCTACATGCAAATTGGACAAATGCTAGGAAAAATCAAAACATCTAACACCTCTAAGATTGATCTATCTCAAAGGGAGAGGGGATATACTAACTCTAGTCATGTGCTTATGTTACAGGTCTAGGAGGTAGCCCTACAAATGTATATCATATTTCTCCTTCTATTTGCCAGTAAGACAAATAGGATCCCTAACTGTCCCACATGCCAGGGTTATGGGATGGAGATATCGGGTACAAGCATCCCCATAAAACAGGGCTGTCAAACTGCCAGCCGGTGAGCCGGTTGCATCATACAGAGGCCGCACCCATCCCAGCTCTGGCAATGGGAAAAAAGTTGCGATATGTCGAGACATGTCACGTGATGCGGCAAGTTTGACATTTGTGCCTTAGAAGATAAAACGATGTCATTAGTATCTACCAAGAACTAAGCTTTTGTGCATCATAGCTTGCTTC
Source organism: Crotalus tigris (assembly GCF_016545835.1). NCBI lineage: Eukaryota > Metazoa > Chordata > Lepidosauria > Squamata > Viperidae > Crotalus > Crotalus tigris. The sequence continues at coordinate 5,554,594 of NW_024100214.1, forward strand.
ATCTGATAAACAGAGTGCTAGAGTGAGGGCTTAAATTGGGTTGAGCCAGGGAGAAAGGAGAAGACAGGTTGATTGTGCACATATAGGTCAGACAGGAGACAGATTACCAGGACCTCATCAATCAACATAACAATGTATATGAAAAAACCATTAGACAGCAAGGTAGGTGTAAACTCAGAGGATTTCTGGGCAGGAGTTTTGAGACCTTCGACCTTTTGCTCTACTATCTCAGTTCTGCTTTTACAAATATATTGAAGGTTTTGTAAAAAAAAAGAAAAAAAGAACCAGGTTTCTCCATTTTACTGTATCTAGCTAGGTATTATTATTATTCAACCATTTAATTGCCCTGGTTTCCCTGTGAGAATTGTCCGTTGGGAAAAAAAAAGTGCTGGAAAATGTCTTATTAAAGATTCACACAAAATGTCTGGACTGAACAACAATTCTGAGGTTAGAGGTGGAAAGAAGAGGCAAACTTTTTTAAAAAAAAAATCACAGAATCATCAATCCGAAGAGCACCTTTTAGGCCACTGAGTTCAACGCCCTACTCATTGCACAAATCCAAATTAAAGGATCCCAGACAGATTTATGTCTAGCCTCTATTTGAATGCATCCAATAAAAAAATTACCAATCTCCTCTCTGGATCACTTGGTCGACTGTCAAATTGCGCAGTTATAAAGTTTTTCCTAACACTCAGTTGGAATCTGCCTTACTATAGCTTATATACATTAGTCTATGTCCTGCACTCTAGAATGTTTCACCTTTTTCTAGGTGACATTATTTCAAGTATTTGAAGGTTGCTCTCAGATCTTCTCTCAATTGTCTTGTTTCAAGGCTACATACATCTTTCAATCTTTCCTCCTAGGTTTCCATTTCTAGTCCCCTGATCACTTGTGCTAACTCTCTGTAAACCTGCTCTAAATTCTTCAAATCTTCCTTAAAATGTAACACCCAGGACTGGATGAGGTACTTGAGATAGGAGGCTGACCAAATATTAATCCAATAGTTTTCTTTCTCTTCCTAACACTCTTATAGATTAGATTTTCTTCCAGATCCAGTGGTTTACAGCTCTCATAATTCCAAACCTGCCCAGCCAATAATTATGCTAACCATGGGAATCAGTTTAACACAGTGGTTCTCAACCTTTTTAATGCCACGACCCCCCAACCGGTCTTAAGTCGAAGACTACTCAACCGGTCGTAAGTCGAGGACTACTCAACTGGTGGAGCACCGTTTGCAGAATGGGACTTTTGGCGGGCTCAGCAGGGCAGAGACAGCCTGGACAATTCCTATTGGCTTTTGAAAGCCAATAGAATTAGACTCTATTCAGAGAGTCTATTCTATTGGCTTTCAAAAGCCAATAGAATAAAAGGGAGTAGCACAGCTAAGGAAAAGGGGGAAAAAATGGTGGACTGCGTTGTTTGGCGACCCCCGTGAAATGGTTGTTCGACCCCAAATGGGGTCCCGATCCACAGGTTGAGAACCACTGGTTTAACACAACTGGAAGGCACTAGATCAGTGGTTCTTAACCTGGGCGATATTGCCCCCCAGGGGGCGATTTTGTTTTTTAGGGGGTGATGGAACGAAAAGGGGCGACACGGGGGCAAAGGAATGAAAAGGGGGTGATATGGGGGTGATGGAGCGAGAAGTTTTGGGGACACTTTTGAGACTTTTTCATACAGTGAATCACTGTATATCTGTAGTACAAAAATATCAGATCACTCGGTATTAGTGGATTGAATTGTGTTTTCAAATGTTTCTCCAGCTAGGTTCAGTACAGAATGCCGTACATATGTGAATACGCATCGCTTATCTTTATGCGCGTTGCGCAGCAGCCTCCACCCATACAGTGGCATGCCATTGGCCAGTATGGGCAGTGATGGAGGGGGGAGCGCTTCTTTCGAAACATTGCATGCTGAGTGGCTCTGTAAAAAATTTTGTGTGTCTCTTTGTATTGTACTTTTTTAGCGTGCACTCCAATTCGATATTATATTTTCTTTGTGTCTTTTTAATCCTTTTTACAGTGTGCGTGACTATATATACTTTCCTCAAATCTTAATTTAATTTCAGAGTTTTCGTCTTGAAATTCTTAGTTCCTGCACTGCGGTTTGTTCTTATGCCCTTTTTATATTTCTTTTTGCATCTTAAATTTCACTTGTAATTCAATCATTAAATGTTACTGTTTTTCTTTTGGGCATTTCACTTTCTTGCAACTGAATTTTGTTTTCAGTGATCATTACATTTAAGTGTCTTGAATAAATAATAATGAAATACATGTATCACGAAGTTTGGGAATAAGTGACAGGTGGCACCAAAATTTTTCACACAGTTGAGATATGGGAAAAAGACCGGAAATAAATTATTTGCATCAATATGTCCTGATGACAATTTTAAAGAAAACAAAAAAAGTGTTTGGATAAATTGAAGAATTATTTCCTATCTTGTGATTGAGAGGTTATGTTGGGGGAGGGGGGCGATGACAATTTCCTCATTGGCTCAAGGGGGCGATTCGTTCAAAAAGGTTAAAAACCACTGCACTAGATTGCCGTAGACAGAAATAGACATCATTTTTCCCCAATTTGAATCTAATGAAAGCTTTGCTGCTAACATTACAGCTAGGGCAGATCATCAGCCTTATACAAGGCCAGTCTTACATTCCTAGCATGTATCACTCCAAAGGTAAGACTATAGATTTTCATAAGCACCTGTATTCTCTCTGTAAAGAAAAATACAATAGAAAGGCTCAACTAGTTTCTTTTTATTAACCCCAAGGAGAACTTAGTGGCAAGATGAGATTGCAACATAAGGAGGTAAAAAAAAAAATGCTAGCATTCGGTGTCTTGATTTATTGATTAAAACTACAGAGAGGTATCTTGTCTTCTTCATGAATCAGTAAAAATTATGGTCCTAATTAGACAGCGATATATGGTGATGTAACAGTAGTTCTTCCATGGTAAAGAGCCTGTCAGGCAACATAATATAATTTAGCCAAAGAGGAGTCAAAATGGTAGCTTTGATTTAAAACAAAGACCAAACATTTCCATAATAGCTGTCTTCAAGCAGACTCCAGAGCTCCTATGAAGATTTTATATTTACCTCCTGCATTAGAAAAAAATCAAGCTTTATAGATTCCTTTGTACCTTTGAAATATGTATCCTAAAATATAGTTCTAAGCTTTGTATCTGATTGCAAGTTATCACAAGATAAAATCACAATCCATTTCACTACTCTCCATTTCTGCTCCTCAGTCAGCATGAAGCATCCAAAGTGGGACACATAATAAACTATTAAGAAATAGTGTTGTTATCTCACCATACATTCAAATCTTAGCTTTAGTACAGTCCCGGAATTTATGAATTTACCCTGGAGTAATCACATTGCACATCTGGAATTAAAGAGCAGGGTTCCCAAGTGAGGGATACTTTACTAACCAAATATGACTTCCAGCACAGTTTTAAGAGAAAGAAGAAAATTAATTCTGGGATATATGACAACTCTCTTAGGGACAACAAGGGTGTCTGGGTAGTGATGCCCCCTATGTATTCCAGCTGGGTCCAGCAGGAATGTTAAATGAAACATGAGCTTCTGTCCTCACTTGCTTCTCCCATGGAGTAGAATTGCTAGTTAAAACTAATGCCAGTTTCTCCTTTTTTCAGGCTGGCCTGCCTGGGGACAGCAATGCAACAGTTGGAGAGGCAATAACTGGCTGTTTTATTCCAGACAGAGAAGGACAGAGACCAGTTGTTATGACCCACAATCAGTGGTAGGCTGGAGCTGGTTCGCACTGGCTCATGACAGTCAATTGTTAAATGTTCTGGAATTTTGTGAGCTGGTTGACAGCAGAGGTGAGCTTCCATGTGCAATGCACCCATCAGCTGTTGTGCAGCTAGTAACACAGTACAGGCAATGGAATTGACAGAAGCAGTTCTTAAACATTTAGAAGAACCCATTGACCACAATACACTGGTAGTCCTTAGCTACCTATCAAAATGTATTTATTTATTAATCTAGCTTATATAGCCACCTGTCTCAAAAGGAGTGACTCTGGGCATTGTACAATAGTCAATAAAAAGTATACATATATAAAAACAGATATTTAAAACTAGAAAATCAGCATTCAAAATGGAGATGATTAAAACTAAAAATACAGGAAGTCCTCAACTTATAACAGTTTGTTTAATGACTGTTCAAAGTTACAACGGCACTGAAAAATGTGACTTATGACTGTTTTTCATACAACTTTTGCAGCATCCCCATGATCGTGTGATCAAAATTCAGATGCTTGACAACTGGTTCACACCTATGATTGTTGCTGTGTCCCAAGGTCATCTGATCACCTTTTTTGACCTTCCGACAAGCAAAGTCAAAGGGGAAGCGAGACTCACTTAACAACTGGGCTACTAACTTATCAACTGCAGTGATTCACTTAACAACTGTGACAAGGAAAGTCATAAAACAGGGCAAAACTCACTTAACAAATATCTCAGCAACAGAAATTTTGGGCTCAATTGTGGTCGTAAGTCAAAAACTACCTATATATACAAACCCCAAGCAGAGAGAGTCAAGTACATCCCCCTCATCAGTGGAGCCATTTAAGCAAGTTTTCAATTCTCTGGGATGACCAGAGCTAATGGCATAACCAGATCTTGAGGGACTTCTAGAACGTCAAACGAGATGGAGCTGACTTAATATCCAGAGTAGAATGTTCCAATAGGCTGGTGCCACAGCAGAGAAAGTCCACCCCCTGGGTCCCTGATTGGTTGATATCTATTGCACGTCCTGTCTGGCTGAGGAATTCTGGGAGTTGAAGTCCACAAGTCATAAAAGGGCCAAGTTTGAAGACCCCTGGGCTATAGTCCAATCTGGAGTTGAGTAGGGCATGAGTGACTGTAAGAAGACCACAGCAAAAGGAAAGATAACAAGCAAGATTCCCTCCAAACTGCACCCTTTCTGTTTCAGGCAGAGGCTGCTGGGGAAGAAAACTAGAAATGAATGGGAATTGTCCAGAGTCCCTTTTTAAGTTGGAATTAGCAGGGTGCAAGGTTCTCTAGGTAAGAAGTTGGCAAAAGCAGAAGTTGTTCCAAAAGCAGTGTTTTCTCTCTTAATGTGCAAGTTTAAGTCTTGCTTTATCATCCTGGGCATTTAGATTCTCTGTATATGCTCAAAAACTCTGTGCCTTTATTCAAGCCTAAATCCCCTTACAGCACAGCTTCTCTAAATTAGGAAGAGACCAAAGCTATCTTGCATCTCAGAAAATCTAAATTGTCCCTTAGAGTTTTCTTTGAAGATCCTTTGAAATCTCATTTTGTGAGTGGAAAAACTCTAGATTGTGTCTTCTGATCTGATGAATATTTGGCACACGTGACTACTTAAAATAAAATAATTTTTTTTTAAAGACCTAATTTTGTTTCTATCTTGTAAAGTGGTTTTAAACTCAAATGAGGAGAGTTTTGTTTAGGTACGTGCCTTAGTTCTCTCTACAAGCACAAGAGGTGGCGCTGGAGAAAACCATTTCATTTTTATCAGCTTTTTGTATAGTTGCTTGTCATTATGGCACACAGTCTATGGCAGCAGCCCCCCAACCTTTCGGCACCAGGGACCGGGTCCATGGAGAGAGGGTTTTCCACGGACTGGAGGGAGCGTTTCTTGGCATGCTGCAGATGGTGCCGGTCCATGGATCGGAGGTTGGTCTCCCAGACCGGGAAGCAAGGAAGATACCTGGTACACATGTATCCTGAAAAATGTGTAGTATAGCAGATACATCAGGGAAGGAAGGTGGGGCCAAGATGTGTAGAATCAGGTGTAATGGTATGTGGGAATGACCTTGGGAGACAGGACAAGGAGCTGCAGGCTGGGCAACCAGCATGGAAAAGTATCTCAGTTCACAGAAGGAGGGAGGGCATGGGAAATGTTTCAGAAGGGACCCTCCCTAGTATTCTAAAGCAGAGGTTCCCAACCTTTTGGGCACCAAGGTCTGGTTACGCGGAGAGAGGTTTTTCTGCAGACCGGAGGGGGCGTGATTTTGTGTGCTGCCTGCATCCCGTAGATGGGGCTTTGCTTGCTTGTGCAGACCAGTTGCTGGCATGCCACGGCCCGGTACTGGTCCATGGACTGGGGGTTACGGACCCCTGTTCTAAAGAGTAAAAGGAAAGGAGGGGAGAAACACTTTCAGTCTTGCAAGATTTTCTTTTTTATTAAGTGAAATTATAAAATAAAAATACATGAAAAACAAAAGTTAGCGAACTAAGAGGAAGAAAGAGTGAAGTGCAAAGACAGAAAAAGAAATAATGACGTCCTATATTTTAGTGCAGTAAAATACAAAAAGAAAGTCAACTTTTGCTTTCCATTTCACAACATTTCAAACTACATCTAAAATAACAAAGTCATTTAGTCATCAAACAAAGTTTCATTGTTTTCAGTTTCCAGCAAAAAGTCCAGGAGAGGTTTACAAGTAGAAACAAAACGAGCTAAGTTCTCCTCTTTCATTAAAACAGTTTCTGCATCTCCTCTGTCTCCATCATCTTTACCATCCACTCTTCCATTGTGGGAATTAATGTGTCTTTCCCTCTTTGTGCATATAAGATTCTCACTGCTGTCAACGTACGTAACAACAAAGTTCCCAGTATTGCAATATTCTCTTAATATAACCTTGCAATCAACACAGAGCTAGTACTCCTTACTGTACTCCTTGTCTGGACTACGTCACAGAGCTAACAGTTTCTGAGAAAGGAGACCTCAGAATTATCACCTCTTTAGGAGCTGGACACTGCCACTACAGCTACACGCCACTAGATGGGGCCATAACCAATCAAGTAAGCCAGGCAGCTATCCAGAAGGCAGTGGTTAGCCCAGGGTGCTAGGAAGTCTAGCCAGAGGTAGCTTTGATTAAACCAAAGCTGTCTGTGAGCATCATAAAACCTAGATATCACAGCTGGAATTTCTTGGAGAGCGGATAGAATGTGAAAGAGAATAGGTTAGAAATGAAGACAATGGCTGGTTATTCCCTGGTCCTTTACTAAATGACTTTTGTCAGGGGATAACGAGAGTAGCAAAGCTACAGTCTGCTTGTTTGTGTAACCTTCTGCAGGGACTTCTTTATTTATGCTATTTATATACTGCCTTCAACAGAACTAGTTCCCCAGTGTTTTCTTTAATTAAAATATCAAAACAATATGCTCAAGTACAATCAAGAGAAGAGTATAGGCCAACAATTTGCCTAAAACAGACTGAAATAGAAGTAGATTGATTAGATAGGGATGTTTTTAATTCCTAAAAGGCCCTCCCTGGGCTTATCACATGTCTGCCCTCTTTTAAGAAAGAAGCAGAGAAAAATCTCTAAGCTGATGAGCTGAGAGAGCTGACAGATTGATACTGGAGAAGTTTCCTGCAAGGTTTTAAGACATTTAAGGCTTCAGGTCTAACAGGTAAACAGAGCTCTTTTAATCCATCTGAGGTACAATCCAAATAAAATGTACTAGTCAAAACCCTTTTGGCCCTGTTCTCAATCAACTGATGCTTCCAGGTAATCTTTAAAACACCTCTACAGATAGAACAGTTGCAGTAATCCAATAAAGATGTTAAGACATGGATATAAATGAACAAGTTCCCTGTCTATGGTGAGGCTACAAGAGACAAAGCTATAGAAATCCAGGAAAAAGCAAATTACTATCTGAATCATTCTGAGGCAGTGCAGCAGCATCAAAAGCAATTCAAATACCACACTTGTCTGAATGCAGAAATCATCTGCCTTAATACTTCCTTTTCATTCACTAGGATTGAGCCTTCATGGGTTGGGTGATTCATCCTTTCCCCAATTTCATCCAGTGTGGATGACAAGAAACTAGAGAAGTGAATTTCTAACATACTAATGCTATCTCCTATAACCACGAGTGTGATATTAAAAGCACTGGGGGAGAGGGCTCTCAAGAACTGACCCAACAAGCAAGTTCTGATTTTTATTTTACCAAATAGTCATCTTTATACCTAATGATACTGCTGATTACACCAATTCTTTCGCGCCCCCCCCCCCAATTTATTTGGGGTATCCCAAATGGACTTTCAATTTTCCCAAAGCAATGGCTTTCTAGCGGACAAAACTGAGAATCGTTTTGCTACCCCAGGCAGAATATAAATTTGTGAACATTACTGGACTTGGATATATAGAACCTACTCTGCCAGTATTGTAACTATTAATGAATTAGCTTTCATTTTTATTTTATTTTTGTCTAAAGTTACTTTATAGGCTGATTACTCTTTCCATAATACCAAGAGAAGTCAACTACGGTACACACTTGTAATTAAAATGTTTAAAAGTGGCTCAATCCCTGGCCCAATTAAAGTTTTTAAGTTTAGCTTTATTTACACTGTGTTTTGAGTTGTGTATTTTCTCTTCCAACAGTAGAACACATTTCTACATTTAGAAGATACAAAACTAGCCTTCAAGACAACAACACACCTACTCCAAACAGTAGCAAAACTGCCCTTAGGGATTGGTAACATACTGACTCCAATCCTCCCCCCCCCCCCGGTCTTTCAGAAGAAATGGGAATTTGTGCATTCTATTGACAACCTTTATATTGTCACTTCTGTACAACTGTTTCAACGGAAACATTCACAGATTCACTTGCATTCACTTTCAAAATAAATACAAACAGAAGAGAGGGATCATTAAAATTGCTCTCCCAAGTATGAATTTATTCTAACTTTACGCCATTTATAATTTAAGTGGTGCCACCAAGTGTGCCAGGCGAGATACAGTCATAAATTGGCTTTAAAATATATACAGTTAAGCATTCACACTGTTCTGCATCCTCTGTAAAATGCTGTAAAATGGGGCTTTTAAAACAGTTTCTTTTTAAATCTAGCCATAAGTAAAACCTTCTTCCTTAGCTTGTATATTTTTAGCATATATCCATATCTTGCCTGTAAGCCAAATTCTAGAAGATCCTAATTATAACCTCATTCATATTACACCAAGGTGCCTCATATAACTTTGAACGGCACAAACAGATTTGATATGCACAGGGCCCTGCCTACAACTTACTATATAGCTTTAAGTACATAAGCAAATTGCAAGTCAGCCTGGATGACAGCCAGCTCATCTGCGCTTGCCATTATGACATTTGTATTTTGTTCTTTGCAAATCCTTGGTTACTAAGTCACAATTGTTTGTTTCTTCAGAGGATCAGAACGGCCAAGATAGAAATAGGAAGAATGTACCAAAAAAAACCTGCAATAAACCAAGTATCCTCATTCTTCAGGGAATATGACATCCACACACAGAAATGAGCACACACGTACAATATGAGCCAGCCAAAGCCCAATATCACCTAGCCAATGTTCACCAAAGTTTATTTTTTCCCTGAAATAATTGTCTTAAAATCACAGTGCTTAAAAACTCTGTCCTACACATTTAAGGATTTTAATCAAAATATTATTTATTTCTCACTTTCAAGGCTGCAAAGCCATCAGCAACACCATAATTTATTTGTTTTGCAAGTTTAAATCAAATGGTTCAGCCTATTCTATCCCATTAAGGATTACAAACAGTTCTTGGTAAGTGTGCAAAAACAATCTTCCCTGGATACAAGAATCAGATAACACAATGAACTTTCCTAAAAAAAATGTATATCTGTATAGTACAGATATATAGTATAGAATATAGTACATATATTCTAGGCCAGTGATGGAGAACCTTTTAGAGACCGAGTGCCCAAACTGCAACCCCAAACCCACTTATGCATCTTCAGGTGCCGGGTGGGCATGGCCCATTGGGTGGGTGTGGCCAATTGAGTGGGCATGGTCCAGGAGGTGTGCATGGCTGCAGTGCTAACGGTAGACTGGGTGGGACTAAAAAGTTCAATCAATCAATTCCAACTTTGCGAGATCTTTTTTTTCCCGCAAGAAGTTAAAATTGATTGATTGATTCTTTTTTTTTTTTTTGCACACAGCAGCGGAGGCCTAAAGCACAAAGGTTTTATAAAGCCCAGCTGAAAGCCTAGGACTGGGGCGACAGTGCGCGTGCCCACAGAGAGGGCTCTGCGTGCCACTTGTGGCAGGCGTCCCATAGGTTTGCCACCACGGTTCTAGGCTCTCAGCATAAATATGTTTAAGAAGCTCAAGTGCATTGCTTGTGGCTCCTCCAGTGGCGCACAGATTTGAGTCCTTGCTGAAGCAAAGTTCTCTTGACGCTCTTCCTTATTTAGATCCTAGTTTAGCAAATGTGACAGACAGACAGACTTGGCAAACCTTACAACTTTTTTTCCTGTGTGCAAATAGGACAAGGATAGGTAAAAAGAATCTTGGGAGTTTTTTCATGGTCATCAGTTTGAAAAGCCCAAATCCATGGTTGTGAGAAAGACTTCAACTCCAAATTCGTCCTTAGTGAATACAACGAATATATTTTTTGTGGTACCTGACATACTATGGAAATGCTTCATTTTTCAGATTCTCCCACATTTTTTCTTCAATTCTGTGGCGATACCTGGATCTTTAGCAATAATTTCAGTTTCAAGATTTAGCTAAAAATAGTCCAATCCAATGTTGGATTTCTTCTAAAAAATCTAATAATGATCCTGGATCCTTGGACAATTTTGTTTAGAACATCAATAGACCATAATACCTGCTGTGAGAAGGATGAACTCAAAGGACTCAATAAAGCATGAACCATCTGAGTTTCTGTGGTCTGATTCAATTCTTCCTCAATTTTAAAAGAGAATTTGGCATGTAGATATTAAACATCTAACTGTATTTTTTTTACAAGGGCATCGATAGAATTTGTGTTGATGCCAAAATGACAGGGAGAGAAGGCTGATGTCATTTAATTACTGTAGTCAACATCTTGCAGGCCAGCAGGAAAATACACCATACAGCTGGAATATATTTCCAAGCTACATTTAACTTCAGACTCTCATCACATCGTACATCTATCACACAGATTCTGAGTGTGCTGGGTAGATAATTAGGTGGAAACATATTCATTATCCATGAAACACTGATCAACAGTTGAGAGGAAAACTGAAAGAAAAAGGGTAGAATTGAAAATGGATTGCTAAAGTGTGGAAAATTCACATCAAATTTATATTCTAGTTTAGGTGAGAGAAACATATTGCTCTATAAGAGAGTTTTATAAATACAGATAATCCTAGTCTCTCCAACTTCTGAGGACATATCCCATTTGAGAATGTTCCAATATCTAAGGAAGGGGTGTCAAACTGCCAGCCTGCAGGCCAGATGCATCATAACAAAACCACGCCCGCCCTATTGCTGGCAATGGTAAAAAAGTTGCGATGCGTCACGGCATGTTTTGTGACGTTGCGAGTTTGACACCCCTGATCTCAGGGGCTGCCACAAAGAAGAGGGGGGGTCAACCTTTTCTCCAAAGCACCTGAAGGCAGGACAAGAAGCAATGGATGGAAACTAATCAAGGAAAGAACCAACCTAGAACGAAGGATAAATTTCCTGATAGTTAGAACAATTAATCAGTGGAACAACCTGCCTCCAGAATTTGTCAGTGCTCCAACACTGGAGGTTTTTAAGAAGAGACTAGACAGCCATTTGTCTGAAATGGTATAGAGTTTCCTGCCTGAGCAGGGGGTTGGACTAGATGACCTCCAAGGTCCCTTCCAACTCTGTTATTCTGAGAGCATGTTGCTGATGTCCAAGGAAATGTTTGGCCAAAAGAACTTGCTTTTTCACAAAGGGCTACCAGAGCAATTAGACTTTAACTATTATTTTTTGATGCTATTGTTTTCTATTAAAAACATACCTAATATAGAGAATTGTTCTACAGTCAGAAAGTAAACAGATTCAAATGTTTTACTAAGTATTTAGCACAGTTCCCAGTAGCTTCTGGCTTTCCTTTCCCAGCTCTCAGGAAGAAAACGGATCAGTGTCATATTTTTTTCAAATGCACCCAAGCCCTTGACGTAATCTAGTGAAAACATTTCTCAAGGAGAGCCATGAAAACTTTCAATCTACTGGCATCTGGTTTGTGATCGCGGTGCCGGCAGATGCGTGTGCAGAGTGCACTCTCTCCGCTGTCTGGTTTCCCTTCGTCGGAAGACCCTGGAAAGGGTCAAAAGTCACCCTGGAGGGGTGACCACTGTTGAGGAGGACCCTTGACAGATTGCAGAAGGGCAGAAGCCCTTCCGTTTGATCCGAGGCAGCTCCTTTGGACCGACGAAGAAAAGATTGGCCATTAACATGGCTGATCACTAAGCCGTTCCAGCCAAAAGTCAAAAGCACTACCAAGCACAATGAAAGCAACGTGGAGGAATAGGGTAAGACCCTACCTTACCTTTCTTGCTTCTCAAATACTTTCCTATAAAAGCCTTTGGAAATTCTTTTTCCCCCTTCTTAATTTGGCGGCTTCTGCCTACTCTGGGAATATAAAGCTATGGAAAACAAAAAAAAAGAACAAGTAAACTAAACGACTAAATAATTGGACTTGTAATTTTTGGCTATCTGGGGTCCCAAAAGGTTTCTATTCCTACAGAGACCTATTATCTTACCTATCTGTTAAGTTGAAAAAAAAAGAATATTTTCCCTAACTTGAGTTTGGGAAAAGATTTTACATGTTACCGGGGACATCTTTTGACGAAATTTGGTACAGCAAGTGAATTTTTTTTTCTGACTAGGAGACCTGCGAGACTAAGATTTGTCCTTGACACTATCAAAAAAAGATAAGAACTTGAAACAGCTGGGTGGTGAAAACAACTCTCTATAGTGGAGGTGGACATTGATTGACTTTTATCAAAAATAGCGTCCACTAAAGGACTATCTGTAAACACCACAGAAATGGACGAATACTACCCACAACTTAACTACAAATTTATACTTGAAAAAATCCTAGAGGCTACTGAGCTAATGAATTCCAGACTGAAAGATAAAGGTGCCACCTTAAAGCTACAAAATGCAGTCCAGATTTCAACTGATGAACTTACAACTCAAAAGGCAACAAAAAAAAAGGAATTAACACTAAAGTGGACTTTAAAGAATACTACCTACAACGTACTCAGAACCCTGATAACCAAACCTTGATTTCAACTAAAAAATCTGCAATTCTAACAACAATAGAAACTGAAGAAAGCAATACTAAGATGGAAGGTGCTGAAGACCTACATACACAGCACATTGAGAATTTAGATAACCCAGACAACCAAACAACAACTACAACATTGAATATGACTTTTTATTTAAATCAGCTGAAACTGGAAGAAGAAGAAGACCAGTCTGAACTGATGACAAATATACTACCCAAATATGGAGACTCAAATTATTAGGCCAACAATCTAATGACTATGAAGGGACCAGCTTCCTTGAAAAATTGATAACTGGATGGTCTCCCTTGATTCAAATGACATGTGTAGGAATGAAGGGAGATCCACCTGAGGATTTAAAGGCACTTTGGAAGCCTGTTTGGCACAAAAGGAAAACCAGAGTTAGACTTTAAAAATGGGATTTTTTTATGTGACCTTTAATGGAAGAACCTAAAATCTCATTTAATGAGCTAAGGAGATTTTAAAAGACATTAACTGATTTAATATTTAGGATTTAGACCTATAAGGAAAATAAAAACTAGTTACTAGAATAATAGTTTTGAATAATAGTTTTGAAATAAAATAAGAACTTATCTGAGTAAATAATAAGTGTATCTTAGATATGATAACTATTTTGTAATGAACTAAGGGAACCGTGGGCTATCCGAAACCTAAATACTATAGTCATTAAGCTAACTGGAATACTGTAATTGAAATTAGATAAAAGTTAAAAACAGGACATGGAGGCGTATAAGTCAAAAGATATTGATAAATGTTTTAACCGATTGAGTTATAACTAGCAATGTATTAATTTGAATGTGATATAATAACCAAGGGAAACAGAGAGAAAATTTTTGATGATGTAAACTGACATATGTATGGATAAGCTTGTTATTGGACTATGGATTACCCAATCACCATGTTGCTTCCTTAATATCTGGAGCTTTGTAAAATTGGAAAATTAATAAAACTTGTTTTTTAAAAAAAGAGAACTTTCAATCTACTTAATGTAGCTGCAGGTTCTATTATGAGTTTTTGGCAGTGTCAGCATTAAAGTACAATGGCAGATGCAGAGCAAGACAGGGGCTTTTTACTTACAAAACAATATCCAGTAAACAAGTTAATTTAGGTGGAAGTTGGCCAAAAAAAAGAGAAGAGTTGAAACAATATTTTTACTTTACTGCTGCTCAAAAAAGTTAAAAAACATTCTTAAATCTTGGTCAGAAAATCTTAGTACTACCATATATTTTAACATTTATTCTTTGTTTTCATGACTAACTAGAAATATTCAGAAATAGAAAGTTATATATTGACCTTATGGGAAAAACAAATGCTGCCTATACAGTAGATGTGCATCTGCAGTTGGCTTGAAATGCAACAGAGTTTTATACTGTAAACTCACAAATATGGACACTACTAATAACATTTGAATGCTGGCTTTCAAAAACATCTTCACTTCTGTGACAATTTTACATGTTTACTAACCCATATTTGCTTATTAACCAAGACAAGACAGTGAGTTCATTGAATTTGTTAAGCTAAACTATAATATAACAAATTCTATGAAAGCTTAGTGCTTGGTACAACCTGTGAAATATAACAGGTAGAAATATTAGATATGGTCACCATCTTAAGGTGTGTGTGTGTGTGTGTGTGTGTGTGTAAAAGTGAGATAAAAATCTAACAATAGTGTAAGAAATAACCAGGCTGAGCCCGAGGGAGGGATCAAACACATCATAAGTCCTGAGTCCCTTCGTGCCCACAAAAGATCTAAGTCCACCCCACCTTGAATGCCTCTCTTATCTCCCATGCATTTCTCTTAACGGTCAGTTGACCAGATTCTTGTAGAGAGCTTATGCTTGCAATAAATCTTCATACTCATTTGAACTGCCTGAATCTCCTGATTTCCCATGTGCTGGACAAACAGTAATAATAATGTTTGTCAATACATATTAAACTGAAACATTTCCAGTAGGGGGAACTACCTAAAAGGACATATTCTGGACTGTCACCACTTTATGCCATTTCCCAGTAAAATCAATTCCTCTTTCTAAGCAGAAGGTGGCAATGCTCAATGGAAAGATGACATAGTTCAGGGGTATCAAACTCAATTTCATTGAGGGCCACATCAGCATTGCAGTTGCCCTCGGGGGGCCGGGTGGGTGTTGCCAGGGTGGGTGCGGCCTACTGGGTGGGCGTGGATGGAGTGGGTGTGGCCTACTGGGTAGGCATGGCCAGGTCTACATCATTCGCATCAAGGGTGCCTGTGGGGGGCTGGGCAGGAGTGAGACAGATCTGAGGGTCTCTGGCAGAAGGGGTGGGACCAAGGCAAGCACCAAGGCATGGTTCATTTCTTCATTCCTCACAAAGGGTGACACCTCCCCAACATGCACCCAGGGGGCATGGCCGACAAGGCAGGGGCTGGTTCCGCACTGTTTCTAGATGGCCTTGTGGAGCTAAGATTGAATGCGTTTCAGCATAGATGGCCACCACAAAATTGTACATTGGCTCCCAGCCAGTCTGGGCCAGGCCCAAGGCAGCAGGGGCCATTCCCTCGCTGTTTCTAGGATGGCTTCACGGGCCACATGAAACCACTTTGCGGGCCGCATCTGGCCCCCGGGCCTTGTGTTTGACATGTCTGACATAGTTGGTACATGATAGGCTGAGCTGATTCTTCCCTTCTTAGCCTGCCTAATATTGAAAAACTAAATCAATAGTAGCAATTAACAAGGTGTAAAATAAACAGCTTGGCACCTGCCAAGTTCTCCTTCCTCCTTGGAACAAGCCAAGGGCTTTGCACCGCTTTCCAAATTGGCAATAGACAGTATGTACGAATTTATTCCGCAGCTGTTCTTCATCGCATCCTACATAACAAGCTTACCAAACTCCGGCAAACTGCTAAATAATAAATTTAATGAAAGCAGGCCGTATGAATTTTAAAATTGCTAGCCAGGCTCCTAACCTTAATTCTGCTCTGCTTCAGCCATTTCTAGATTTGCTTCATCAGACACAGAAACAGAACATAGACAGGATCATTCATAGAAGTTTCCTTTGATTCTGGAGATGACTTCAAGTTAATACAGGCTTCTGGCAGCAATGTTTTCAAAAGACCTTATGGCTCCTGCTTCTTTCCATTATCCCACACACTGTTACGGAGGCTCCCGAACTCTCCGAGCAGATTTTCAGGAGAGGACAAGCATTGTCAGCTAAAATGTTTCTCCAGACACAGTTCCAGTTACTGGAGACACTCTATAAGTGACATTGCACCCCTAAAAACTGAAAATTCAGGCCAGTACTTTTAAATTATTTGACAGTCATATGATGACACACCCTTATTCGGAGACATAGACATGTAATTTTGATCCCCCTTTATCCCAGACCAAGAAGTTCTCAAAACCATGACAAAAGGAAGTTATTAACATATATATCGAATTGATAGCCTCTGTTAAAATGTCTTTCTTTAAAAAGTGATTGTCTACTTGAAGCTTGAACAGTGGTATCTGAAAGTATGGCGTGAAGAGACATACCAGAGACACTACATTTATTAGTTTGATAATACCTATTTTACCCCATCTTTCTCTATCTTACTTTTTTATTCCAAGTTCCTAACGTTAGATATTAAAAGGTAGACAGAAGCACATTTCCCTTGGCATTGCAAACAAATCTTTTCCTGCATTTTGGTATCTTTGGCTAAGAGAAAATACAAGCAGTTGGGAGGAAGGTTTAGGGATGGCTGACAAAAAGAGGCACGCAAATTTTGGCCCTTTGTTTTCCAGCTCAGCTAAGGAGGCACAAGGAGGGGGAGAATGGTCAGAAAGCTCCTTAAGGCTCTGTCTGCAGCAGGAGAAATTTCACTGTCCTACAATGCACCTTTGCAAATTGTTTTCAGCATTGAAAAGCAACACACAACGGTGCAACAGTGTCAATTTTAATTAACACTTTTTTTCCTTTCTCAGTATAATCTTCAAATCCGGAAGAGTTCGTATTTCACTGTAGGGACCTATGCATGTTATTTGTCTTTTCCTTCCCCCCTACTTTATTAAACAATAAGGACAGATTGGTTAAGAATTTCCCCGCATAACCCCCCCCCTCCGATTCTTAAAATAATAATTTTGCCATGGTTGTTAAGTGAATCATGTGGTCATTAAGCAAATTCAACTTCCCCCATTGACTTTGCTTGTTAGAAGCCAACTGGGAAGGTTACAAACGGTGATCACATGACTCTGGGACACTGCAACCATTATAAATATATACTGGTTGCCAAGCATTCCAAATTTTGGTCATATGATTGCAGGGATGCTACAATGGTTGCAACTGTACGAATCAGCTGTAAGTTCACCTTTTTCAGTGTTGTTACTTCAAACGGTCGCTAAATGTGTGGTTGTAAGTTGCGGATTACCTATACACAGAAAGCATTTCACTTGTTTCTAATTCAGAGGGCTAGCCATGGGTAGGAGACACTATGCATCTCCTCAGCAGTTACAGGAAAACATGAGCTGGATGGTGCTATAACTGCACTCACACATACCTTGTGGGCTTCTCATAAGCCTCTGGCTGGTCTCTGCAGGAAGCAATTCCTGAACTAGAGAAACTTCCATCTGATATCTCTATATGTTCTTATGCCTGCTATTTTTCATCTAGAGAGGGCAATTCAAACAGCAGGCCAGAGTTATGTTGCTACGTAAAGACATGAGCACGGGTAGTCCTCAACTTACAACAATTCATTTAATGACCGTTCAAAGTTACAATGAAAAAAGTGGCTTAGGACCAGTGGTGGGATTCAAATATGTGAACTACCGGCTCTCTGTGTGGATGCCACTTCCGGAAGTCCATTCTGGGCCTGGGCAACAAAAAATTAGCTACTGGTTCTGCTGAAGTGGTGTAAACTGGCTGAATCCCACCACTGCTTACAACCTTTGTAGCATTCCCATGATGATGCGATCAAAATTCAGATGTTTGGCAACTGGTTCATACTTATGACTGTTGCAGTGTTCCAGGGTCATGTGATCCCCTTTTGCAACCTTCTGACAAACAAAGTCAATGGATTCACTTAACAATCAGGTGGCTAATTTATCAGCTGCATTGATTCACTTAACAACTGGGGCTGTAAAATGGGGCAAAACTCACTTAACAAATGTCTCACTTGACCACAGACATTTGGAGCTCAGTCGTGATCATAAGTCAAGGACTAGCTGTATATGCCCTTCCTCTACACACAGACAGGGAACAAATGCATCCGCCCACCTAATAGATATTCCATTTCTTCCAGCTGCCAACAGGGAGAGCAAAAAAAGAAGAAAAAAAAAACAGGAAAGATTCCTGGCCACAATTTCACATGAATCGTGCAGAGTGTAGCTTGTTGGAGCACCCACATATCATCTGTTGTTAACTCCTCAAAGCAGTGTGTCTTGTTCTCAGAATCACGCAGAAGCCCTCTAAAGCAGGAGCAGTATCCCAGGAAAAGACATATTTAGTTTCAAAGACTGCTGATAGATGCTCCAAAGTATCTTTCTCCCTTTGAACCAAAAGGCCTATGTAGCCCGACTTTGCATTCTCTGGGAGATGAACTTGATCATGATTTCGTAACTCCCCATTCCATGCACAAACAGAGGAACATCCCCATTTCACTATCACTACGCAAGGGCTTTGTATAAAGTGTGCTGCCATCTTGGCAAAGAAAAGGGGGTGCAAAAGAGAAATAGCACACTTAAAAAGCTGAAATTATTTTATATTCTTAATAATTCTCCTTTTGCTTCTCTTTCTGATTTGTGCCCTACCTGTCTTCCACTTTTCAAGACCCCCCACCCACCCTTGGACAGCAAAGCATCTGGATACTTTTCCTTGATACTGGAAAGTCTAAACATCTTGGCTACTTCATGATCCCAAAATCTAATTATTCAGTGACATTGCCACTGTTTTCACAGCAGGAAGTTTATCCAACTTGGATGCAGTGGCAAAAATGCAGTATTTATGGGTTATTGTTGTTGTTGGTTTTTTTTAAAAAAAAAAAAATGCTACTCCCGGCTTGCAACTCCAGGTTTACTGAAAAAAAGAAAGATAATCTCCAAGACCAAAGCAATAAAACTGATACAAGAATGCCAGAAGTGCAAAGAGTAGATCAAAACTTTGAAAGAATGAAAATAGTGCAAATAGAACACTTAGTCCCACAGCTGCTTTCCAAGGACCTAAGATTACTGGATCTTGGAGTCCTAGTGGATAATCACTTAAATATGAGCCAGCCGTGCACTACAACTACTAAAAAAGCCAACACACTGCTAGGCTGCATTAACAGAGGGATAGAATCAAGATCACATGAAGTGTTAATACCACTTTACAACACCTTGTTCAGGCCACACTTGGAATACTGCATCCAGTTTTGGTCACCATGATGTAAAAAAGATGTTGAGACTCTAGAAAGAGTGCAGAGAAGAGCAACAAAGATTATTAGGGGACTGGAGCTAAAACATATAAGGAACGGTTGCTGGAATTGGGTATGTCTAGTTTAATGAAGAGAAGGATGAGGGAAGACATGATAGCAGTGTTCCAATATCTCAGGGGCTACCACAAAGAAGAGGGAGTCAAGCTATTCTCCAAAGCACCTGAAGGCAGGACAAGAAGCAATGGGTGGAAACAGAACAATTAACCAGTGGAACAACCTGCCTCCAGAAGCTATGACTGCTCCAACACTGGAAGTTTTTAAGAAGAGACTGGACAGCCATTTGTCTGAAATGGTATAGGGTTTCCTGCCTGAACAAGGGGTTGGACTACATGACCTCTAAGATCCCTTCCAAATTCTTCTTCTTCTTCTTCTTCTTCTTCTTCTTCTTCTTCTTCTTCTTCTTCTTCTTCTTCTTCTTCTTCTTCTTCTTCTTCCTCTTCTTCTTCTTCTTCTTCTTCTTCTTCTTCTTCTTCTTCTTCCTATTATTATTATTATTATTATTATTATTATTATTATTATTATTATTATTATTATAAAACAATTTGATGGCACATACTCAATCCATGTATTAAATTTATATGCCACCCAACTCTGGGAGTTTTACTATTATTACAAATATTTGCACAGAAAAAAAAACAAGCACAAGATGGAATAAAGATGGCAAAGAAAAAAAAAAACCTTGAAGGGAACAAGAGAAAGGAATTATCATGGTGAAAAACCCAGAAATATTTGAGAGAAACCTCATTCTTAAACACCAGTTGTTCCATCAGAATATTATGATCTGATGGGAGTTAAGAAGCGTGTCTTTTCTGTGACATCCCTGGTCCTATGGAACACTCTGCCCCTGAAGTTTGGTAAGCCTCTACATTTTTAGCCTTCCATAAGGATTAGAGGATGGCACATTAGCACTGATTGGTGTCAGGTTTTACTTGCTTTTAATGTTTTGTTTTACCTAGTTGAGTTTTGTAATTTTTAAAATAACTTTTTTATTATTATTTTTGATTAGGAATGGCCCAGAGTTAGTTGAAGGATAGATGGCTATATAAATGTTTTAAATAAAATTAATTAATTAAAACGGCAAGCAAGAAAGAGCTACATGTCATGTACCAAGTCTTCTCAAAACATAACTCGCAAACAGATTATTCAGTCATTTGAATCACTAACTTCACTGAGCTTGAGGAGGAAAAACACCCTCACTGGTTAGGAAATGTTCAGGTGACAGAAAAACCTGTTTATTCAACCTGGACTTCGCTTCAAAAGCACTGCATTAGCCTTAACCAAATCATCCTTACTGATGTGTAATCAGCAAAATTATATGCAAAAAAAAAAAAAAAGCAAGCATTTCAGGAAACCAAGTTGGTGATGATTTTACTTCAAATTACAGATTAGGAATCAACTTATTTCAGGCAAACATTACTGATAGTTTCATCAGCAAAACATACACTTTTCTGTATAGCACCTGGAAATGTTCTGAATGACACATTAACATTTTAAGTAAACAGAGTAAAATTAACTCTATTTCACACTCTACCCAGTTCAAATTGATCTGTAACTGTCTCATCAAATGCAGAACAGATAATTATATACCTACAGTCCCCATATTTTTCTTGGAAAAAATAAAGGACAAGTACAAAAGGGGTAAATCAGAAAGATGTTTGCAAGGATTTTTTTTAAAAAATTAATTGCTTATGTTTACATAGAAAAACCAAGAAAATAAATAAATAAATTAAATCAATCTAAAGGGCAGCTTTCTGAAATAAAAGGCTGTCCTTTATAATATGGTCACTAGATAGCATCACTGAATACATTATAAGATCCATGAAACATATTGTATTCTGTAAGAACAGCTCAAGATTATAAAGATCAGGAAGCCATCACTTTGTCAAAGTGTCAAGAGAAGGCTAAGAACACATGAAACCTCTCTAACTCATTATGGACATTGTCAATGAACACTCTTGCACTACAGAAGCAATAAAACACATGAGTGGCTTTTGCAGAAATCAGTTAATAGATGTGATGATAAATGCATTTAAAATGCCCTCAGTTACCTCACAGAAATGTCGCCAAAACACAAGCTCACTTATATCTTCTCTATCCTCACTCCTACATATACGGAGTAACTGCGAGCACCAATAAGAAGAGTTTTATCTGATTCCTTTTCAATTGCCAGTCAGACCAGCAAATGGAGGCGCCCCAAAGCACACAACCTTGTGTTCATGCCACCTCATTTCATATGCTACAGAAATCCCTACTTTTTAAAGGCCTGCAGCAATCTGAAGTACCACAGAACTCCGAGACCTTAAATAGGTAGTCCTCGACTTACAACAGTTCATTTAGTGATCGTCTGAAGTTACAACGGCACTGAAAAAAGTGATTTATGGCCATTTTTCACACTTATGACAGTTGCAGCATCCCCAGGGTCATGTGATTTACATTTGGATGCTTGACAACTGCTTCATATTTATGATGGTTGCAGTGTCCCAAGGTCATGTGATCACCTTTTGCAACCTTCTGACAAGCAAAATCAATGGAGGAAGCCAGATTCATTTAACAAACGTGTTACTAACTTAACAACTGCAGTGATTCACTTAACAAATGTCGCAAGAAAAGTCGTAAAATGGGGCAAAACTCACTTAACAGTTTTTTTCACTTAGCAACATAAATTCTGGGCTCAAGTGTATTGTCCACTTCAGAGTAGCAGGGCATACAGATAGTCCTCACTTAATAACTTAATAACCTGTCACTTAGCAGCCATTCAAAATTACGACAGAACTTCCCTGGGCTACTTACACCCAGATTCAAAGTTGCCCCCTCCCCACAATCACATGATTACATTTTGAGCACTTGCAAATGGACCTACATTTACTGTCATTTGCAGCATTCTGTACGTCACAAGACTAAAATTTATGATGGGGTGTTTTTTTGCCAAAAACCCACTGGGGACAATGGGTTTGCTTAATGACCAGAGTGCTCACTTTACAACTACTGCAACAAAGGTTGTAAACTTGGATTCAGTCACATGGTGACCTGCTTAATAACCTGCATGACTTACAATCATAATTCCAGGCTCAATTACAGTCATATGTTGAGGACTACTTATATGCAAATTGATCAGACACTGAAAGATGTGTTTACTGAGAAGGCTCATTACTTGCAGCAATTCAGCTTCTGAATAGTCTGGGTGGATGGAACTGCCTCCCCATATATTCAGCAGGCCGTATTTCCAAGCAAACACGCATATGATCCAACTGTCACAATACCAATATAATTCTTGACAAGTAACTATTAAAATACTGATTTATGTCAAATATTATTGCTACATTACACTACAAGGTTACAAGTACACCGTTAGGAGCTGTTGCTTTTTTCCCTTGATCAACATGAGCAAGCTTATTATAGTTTTGTCAGATACTCTTCATAAGTCATCCGAGACTAAACCAAAGAACAAATACCCGTGGATAAGTATAAATGGATTTAGAATCCAATACTCTACCAAACTAGAATTTCAGATATTAGAAGGCAGGACAGGGATTTGAATCTCACAAGTAGCACTGTGGTTTTATTGCACCATAACATAAATTGATCTTTCAAGGAGCAATTTTTAGATGTCCAGTCAGTTATATTTTACAAAAGAAAGGTGCAGAAGTGTCTGTAATTGAAGTTTGGGCAGAGGAGGGAGAACTGTGAGTGGTGACAGAGCAAAGCTTAAGATACAGCTGATCTCTTATGATGCAAGAATCATAATTATAAATCAGGTTGCTTCTATTATATGCTATCTATAGTACACAGTAAGCGGGCAAGTACAATATTGCAAGTTCTAGAATATGTTTTACAGCAGTTCCATTGTAGGGCCACTTTAGTGCAAAAAAAACAATACACAAACTTTCAAATTCTCCAGCAAACAAGCAAGCAAACGCTGGGGGGAGGGGAAGAGGGAAGATGCTTCTTATTTTTATTCATTCCAACCCCAGTGGATGTGGGAAAAATATGACGAAAGGTGGCTCAGGACTCCCTCCATCTGTCTGTTTGTCTATCTATCAGCAGAACAATTCGCCAAACACAAAAGAGAAAGGGAGCAAAAATGGTATTGAAACAAGAAAGGCTGAATTCAAACAGGAGCTAGATCTAGTTAGAGACTGCAGAGAAAAACATTCTGGGGGGGGGGAATCCCCAATGAATCCCTGTAGGAGAATTGTGGACTTGCCCTTTGTAAACGTACCTGTCTGATTAGGTGACCTTGGTTAGAATTACTCTAAAAAGCTGGAAAGAATTCCAAAAATTATGTTCTACATTCATTCCTTAATTTGATTAGTATACATATAAAGTACTCAAGACTTCCTAAGGTAAACAAAATGCACCATCCATGTCTCCAGCACTACAGCAAACCATCTTTTAATTCTGTTCTCAGTCTTCTCACTACACATTTAGAATACAATATAAATATAGCTTTACAAGTAGTCCTTGACTTACAACAATTCATTTAATGACCATTTGCAGTTACAACACGTTGGGAAAAAAAGACTTATGACTGGTCCTTGCACTTACGACTGTCAAAGTGTGCCCGTGGTGACGTGATCACAACCTGGGCCCTTGGAACCAGCTCACATTTACAATGGGTCACATTACATTTGCAACCTTCCCCGCTGGCTTCTGATAAACAAAATCAAGGAGTCAGATTCCTTTAATGACTATGAGATTTGTTTAATAACCATGGCAAGAAGTATTGTAAAACCAAGCACAACTCACGTAATGACTGTGATGGATGTTCCAGTGTCAATTGTGGTTGTTTAATCAAAAACTACCTGTATATGTTACTGCGTAGTATTAAACCCCCTATACTTAATGGGACCTGCTCTCTAGTTAAGATTCCGTAGGATTACATGCTTAATAATACTTGTTTCTTTATATATTTTATTTTTAAAAAGATTCATGAACAATGTGGTATTTGCAAGACAGGTGCAGTCCTGCGAGAGAATTACTCTATTTGGGCTTGGGAATACTTCAGTGCTAATGAACATGAACAGCAGTTGCTTTTATAATAAAGTGCCAATTCAATTCTCTCCTTTCAAAACTAAAGAAAATTACTGGCCTTGGGAAGGCAAAGATAAAAAAATACTTTTTTCATTAGCACTTAGATGTCATAAAAATCATTTCTCAACTATAGCATTTAACTTTTATACAAAAAAAAGAGGGTTTTCTTCCACCAATATAATTACCTGTATAAGAGCAAGGAATTCACATTTACAGAGAGGAAACTACTGAAAATAAGGAAACAGTGAGTGGGCACAAGACTGCAGACATCCCAGCTGAAAACTCTGGAGGCTTTTGAAAATTAACAATTAACAATTGCTGGGGGGGGGAGGATGCTTCCCAGGTGAATTCAACTACTTTTGAAATCAGGTTTTCTTAGTGGTTGCACCTGTATTATAGACTGCCTTTCCTTGGCATTTAAGTTGGCCTCTTCCTGGCTCCTTTTATGAGGAATTTTAAAAAGTTATTTCTAGACTGAAACCTTCTCTTCTGGGAATGATTTTAGGATGGCTGACCAGGATTTTAAAATTGTAGCTGTGGATTTTTTGTGTGTATTTCTTGCTTTTACCTGTGTTAACCTGTTAACCTATGACCCCATTGGCTCCTTGTTTCAGAGATATTTCTTTACCAAAACAGAATGACCACAGGTGGGCAAAAAATCAGTGGGAATAGGAGAAACTTCTGATTTCCTGTAGGCTTCCCTAGCAAGTTTCCTTGATAGTGAGCATTATAAATCTTCCTTCCTTCCTTTCCTCCCTCTTCCTTTCTCTTCCCTCCCTCTTCCTTTCTTCCCTTCCTCCCTGCTTTCCCTCCCTTCTCCTCTGCTCCTTCCTTTCTTCTTTCCTTTCTTCCTTCTCTTCCTCCTTCCTGTTCCTCTCTTCTTCCTTCCCTCCCTTCTAACAGGCAAGTAAATGGCTGTTGCTGGATGGAGGAGGGATCAAGGGAGTGCAGTGTGAGTACAGAGGGATGTGGGACTTGTGGGAAACCATGAGGGAATGTTGATAGCAATAGCAATAGCACTTAGACTTATATATGGCTTCATAGTGCTTTACAGCCCTCTCTAAGCAGTTTACAGAGTCAGCATATTGCCCGCCCCCCACAACAATCTGGGTCCGAAGGATAGAAGGCTGAGTCAATCTTGAGCTGATGAGACTCGAACTGCCAAACTGCTGACAGTCAGCAGTCAGCAGAATTAGCCTGCAGTGCTGTGTTCTAACCAATGTGCCACTATGGCTCTTTTAAACCACCATGGCTTTTTGCTGCTCTCTGCAGCAACCCAGCAGCACTGAAGCAGCCACAACTTTCTCAAATTTTATCCCATGGGAGTCAGGGGGTCTCAGCATTCTGTAAGTTTATTTGACATATCTTGGTTGAAAATATTTTGCCCGAAGATGGATCATTTCGCCCAGTCAAAGGTTACAGACGTGAGAATTTTCTTAGTGTATAGATAATGCACTGTGATGTTGTATCGTATTTTAGCATTTGTTAGAATTTTATTTATGATGTTGGATTTATACTGTTTATACAGAGACCGGTTTGTCTTGGGAGCCTGCAGGACATAAATATGATAAAAAAATAAATATTTTTTTCTTTCCTTCTGCTTGCCTCATATTTATTCATGTGTTTCCTCTTTTTTCTATTTT
The DNA here is from genome assembly GCF_016545835.1 of Crotalus tigris. NCBI lineage: Eukaryota > Metazoa > Chordata > Lepidosauria > Squamata > Viperidae > Crotalus > Crotalus tigris. The sequence continues at coordinate 5,580,745 of NW_024100214.1, forward strand.
CTACCAAATTCAACAGTTACTCCCTTCTCTTACCTCATCTCCATCCTTTTTTGGCTGCTTTCTTGCGCTGGATAAAGGAAGGGGGTCCATGTCTATAGTATTTCTGTGATGAAAGTAGTTTGTGCGCAAATAAAAAAATGAGTAGCCTATGAAGATAAAAGATCAATTAATAATATACCTTATTTTGTGGACAATTAATTTAGTTATTAATTCAACTATTTATTCTGGTCTGGATTCTGTCATGAATATATGTATACATATGTATACATGGCATAATGTACACATGGATCACACACATTTATGCAAAGAAGAGAAATCTCCAGAACACCTTTTTGCTAGATCTGGCAATCCTAGATTGACATAACTTGTATCTCAAGTAGAGATACTGTGCATCAGGTCAATGATCTATGTTTTATTTTTTAAAAAAATAATCATGAAAAATGCATTAACCTAAATTGTGCATGAAGGAGCAATTATTTATACATAGGGCAGTATAATGATTAGAACAGGTCTCATGTCAGGATCAAGGGAAATTTCATTTTCGGGAAAAGCCAGCACTTTAAAATATAAAAGTCTTGTAAAGCTATCAGGGATAATAACAAGGAGAACAAACATGAACATTTTCTCCCTAATTCTATTACAAGAAAAAACTAATTCCACAAAATCAACAAGCTGAAACAGCTTCAAACCTATAAAGAACACATGGTCTAATAATCTGTCCCAGGAATCTACCATTTTGACTTGCCTATTCCATTCTCCCCATATAGCCAGCATTCCTGATATGCCACCCTGTCCCTCATTTTGGCTGCTGTCCAGCTGTTCTTTTCCAAAGATATCCAGGATCGATTCTCCCATGCGATGCAGCATCAAAACAACCTAAGACACCCCATCAGCAATACCAGAAAGGAGAATGTGACAGACCAGGAGATGCTGTTGGCTATTGCCTCAAAAAGATGATGAGATACTGAAGGCACTTCTATATGACCCAATAGGTAGACATACAACCAAATTAATATTGTAAACCTCAGATATAATATTCTCTGGTGGTTCCAAATTTTACTACCTTCATGGCTTGCTTGTAGGAATGAAAGCAAGAGAGACTGGGCTTCTACTGAATCAAAACAGAGCTCTTTTTAAAGTTCAAACTCTTCATAACTGCAACATATCTTTGCAAAGTACAAAACAGGCCACCAGTCTCAATTCCAGACACTCATGGAAAGGCCTAGCCCAGAAATGGAACATTATATCATCAACCCATGAGGCTCTTCTACTTTTCCCCAACAAGTCTATTCACTTATACAATTTTTTTGGGCAGGGAGAAGGTGTACATAGGATATGCATGTGTGCTCCAAAATTACTTCCATTTTCAGGCACATTTGCTTCCCATTTGGATCCTGATTCTTGCAAAGAACGAGTGCAGAGATAGTATGAATGGCAAGCAGTGTCAATGGACTAAAGATACACAATCCCCATAAATCACCTGAGTTTGTGGATCCCTGAGCATTTTTAGACCAATTTCCTATTGAGCAGCAAATACCGTAACTTAAATCAAATATCACACACTCTCAGATTCTACACCTGTTAAGTTTCATTTTCACTCACATCGGATGTTTCATCTTATAGCCAGTGGTGGGATTCAGCCAGTTTGTACCAGTTCGGCAGAACTGGTAGCTAATTTTTTTGTTGCCCAGGCCCAGAATGGGCTTCTGGAAGCGGCATCCACACAGAGAACCGGTTGTTCACATATTTGAATGCCACCACTGCTTATATCCATCTTCTGGGGATAAGAATAATAGAAACCCCTGAATGGAGATGATTACAATGTTATCTATTACATGAGGCTACAAAAGTACACGAAAAGTAACTCTTTATAGCATACACTTGGACAGAAATAAAGATAACATCTGTCATAGCCTGTTAAAAACCAGAGCAAACATACTTAATACTCCTTCTTTCGCTATTTTCCCCATAACAACAACCCTGTGAGGTGGGTTGGGCTAAAGGAGTGACTGCTCCAAGGTTAGCCAGATGGTTTTCATGACTAAGGCAGAATTAGAATTCACCATCTCCTTGTTTCTAGCTGGGTGCCTAGTAAAATTAATAGAAATTGCCTAGTAAGACTGGGGAAAATGCTCAGTCTCAATGTATTATATTTCCCAGTGTTTCAGTTTATTTTGTTTAAAAAAAGATGAAATTCCGTTTCCCACAAAAAAATATAATAGCAAAATTAAATGTCTCCTGTTTTGTGAATGTAGTACAAATGTCATAACAATGTGTCTTAAATATCTTAGTCCTTAAAAGACATATATGAGAAATCATTATTTACAGACATTTGCCCCAGGTACTGCAGAACCTTTTATCAATACGATAGCCCAACATTAACTGGACTGACTAGACATAAGGAAATGGATCAAGACTGGCATATCCAAGTCTTGCATGTTAATGACTGCACATTTTTACCTACAAACAACATGCATAATTGTTAAGAACTCATCTTAAAGCAGTGGTTCTCAACCTTTTTAATGCCGCGACCCCCAACTGGTCGTAAGTCGAGGACTACTCAACTGGTGCAGCATCGTTTGCAGAATGGGATTTTTGGCGGGCTCAGCAGGGCAGAGACAGCCTGGACAATTCCTATTGGCTTTTGAAAGCCAATAGAATTAGACTCTATTCAAGAGAGTCTATTCTATTGGCTTTCAAAAGCCAATAGAATAAAAGGGAGTAGCACAGCTAAGGAAAAGGGGAAAAAATGGCAGACTCCGTTGTTTAGTGACCCCCATGAAATGGTTGTTCGACCCCAAATGGGGTCCCGACCCACAGGTAGAGAACCACTGTCTTAAAGAGACATTCACCGAATGTGAAACTAATTTGAATGCTTGTCTAAAATACATGTTAAAATCTTATGTTTGCATGGTCCTGCTCTCTTTAAAAGCGGGCCTACCCTCTTAGAAGTCACACCAGTGAGTCACACAGAGAATAACGTTGAAATCTGCAACAAAATCCAAACCCGTCCCCATCTGGATGCTATCTAGTTCTCATCCTCCTAACTGCTGGATCTGCAAAGGTGAAAAAGGAACATTTCTTCTAAACTACTGCTAACAGAGGAAAGAGAGAACTCAAAAGATATCAGACTCTAAAGAAAAGTCACTACCTTGGCAAATACAGATGCTACAGGTAGTCCTCAACTTACAACTTACAGCCATAACAAAGCCCAGAATTTCAGTCGTGTGTTATGCCAGTCATTAAGCAGGTCATCATATCATTGACCTGATTTATGACTTTTTTTTTTGTAGCAGTCATTAAACAAACCCATTGTGGGATACTGCAAACGGCCGTAAATGTGGGCTGGTGGCTAAGTGCCCAAAATGGAATCGTGTGACTACAGGAAGGGGAGTCAGAACTTCATGAACATGTAAGCTGAATAAAAACTAGAAAAGTTATCTAACCCTCTCTGCTTTAAGAATGTTTCATGTAGTACTCTAAATAACAATATAAACTTTATCATCAGTAAAAAAGCTGCAACTTGTAGGTCCTCCGAGGTTAATAAAGCATAGTTGCATATGCAGGTTTATTGCAAGACCCACTTATAGTCTAGTTCTAGAAATGTTTATTCAAAAGTCATCTCTCTAAAGGTTGGTATTACTTTAGATGACGTGAATTTGGTAAAACAGATTAAAGATCAAACTCGAGCTCATATAAAGAGAATTTATAATGTTTTAATAGAATTGGATTCTGAAACGGAGTTAGTTAAAGACTGTATGGTAAAATGGGCACAAAATATTCAAGAGCCAATTCTATTGGACACATGGAGACAATTTGGGTTGGAAATGTAAAATTTACTCAAGCTCAAAATTTAAGAGAACATTTTTATAAAATGTTTTATAGGTGGCATTTGGATCCTCAAAAGCTGCCCTGTATGTATCCTAATTTACAGCCCAAATGTTGGAGATGTGGAAGTTTAGATGCAACTTATTTTCATATTTGGTGGACTTGTAGAAATATAAAAGCTTTTTGGATTAAGATTTGGTGGAACATTCAAAAGATTTTTAAAAGAAAGATAAAGTTTACGCCACAATTATTTTTGTTAGGTGTTATTGTAGATTTTGATGTTAAAGAAATTAATTTGATGTTGAATCTTATAACAGCTGCAAGATTATTGGTGGGGCAATATTGGAAGAAAAATTCTTTGCCTACTATGGAAGAATGGATACTCAAGGTGTCTAATTTAGCAGAAATGGCAAAAATTTCCGCTTATTTGAAGGACTACTCACAAGAAAAATATATTTTGGTTTGGAGAAGATGGATAGATTATATTCAGAATAAATATGAGACTAAAAAGTATTATCTAGTTTATGAGTAAATTTTAGATTATTATTAATAGTTTAATATGGTAGAACTTATATTAGTCTTAGTTTTATGGTTTAACTATATTATTATTTTCGTATTTAATTTGTTAATATTTATTTTGAAAAGGAGTTAAAGTATGTTATGGATTTGATTCTTTGTATAGTTGGGTGATGTTAATTAGATTATGATTGTTTATTTGTAACCCTGTAATCAGCTCTGGGAAGTGCGGGAGGGGGGAGGGGTGGGAGGGATTTGGGATATATATTGTATAAAATCTTTAAAACTTTTAATAAAAAAAGTCATCTCTGCAGTTTAATGGTGCTTACTAGCAAAAAGAAAATTTTAATCTAATGTCATACAAAGTGAAATTGCATCAGAATGGGGCTGGCTACGGTTATATCTGCATGACTTTTTCCTTCAGTTCCTATTTCTTTGGAAGCGACAACTACTGAACATCTGTAGTTCCTGCACACATCTTCCGTTGAGCTTCTTATTTTCCCCCTGGTTTATTCCTAATGCACATTTCATGCTGAGATAAGCATTACAACTATTCCATGAATAAAGGATTACAACAGAAAAGGCTGCATTTTGAAAGAAAATGAGGCACTGTACCTAACTCCATTCAGGATGGCAGAAATAGCTGGCGGATCCTACATCTGAGTGTGCTGTGCCACTGTAACAAGCACAATTCTTAGTGTACTCTAAAGAATTTTTTTTTAATTCTGTCAATCACAACCAGATCTGATGTAAATCAAGCTACTGCTCGTCAAAAGAAAACTCAAATTCTGTAATAAGGGAGTGCAATGAACACGGAACATCACAGTAATTTGACGGTGAAGATATGTAATAGGATTTATTTAGGTTGTGGTCATTCCATGCACTGAACCATACAATTAGTCAAGTACACTTTGAGCTAGCATTTTGTGTGAATCCAGGCAGTACTGTTAGTTTATGGTTCACGGTATATCCATGCAACCCTCCAAAATGGATTAAGTAAACGATGGTTTTGCTCAAGTAATGACCTTTTGGGCTTGGCATGTCAAAAATTCAGAAAATCCCTAACTTGTCACACATACTCCCCCAAACAAGACAGAAACAATTTTCTATTTCCCTTCCATCTAGGCCAGTGTTTCTCAACCTTGACCATTTTAAGGCATGTGGACTTCAACTCCCAGAATTCCACAGCCAACAATGCTGGCTGTAGAATTCTGGGAATTGAAGTCCACATGCCTTAAAATGGTCAAGGTTGAGAAACACTGATCTAGGCCACCCCAAATAGTAGCACTCAGTTCAGGAACAGCACTGAGGCTGGGCCTTGACTTCAAAAGTCTAGGCCAGGAGTAGGCAACCTTGGCTTTTATGACTCGTGGACTTCAACTCCCAGAATTCCTGAGCCAGCCATGCTGGCTCAGGAATTCTGGGAGTTGAAGTCCACAAGTCATAAAAGAGCAAGGTTGCCTACCCCGGTCTAGGCCTTGACTTCAGCTCTAGCGCCACTGCTGGCTGCCATTTAAAAAAATCCACCTCATGCCATTCTCCAAAGCACATGAGCCTTGGAGAATGGTGCGACTGCTCCACAGCTTTACAGTTGAGCATTCCCCAAGATCTGCTATGTACTGCTTATTACAAGGACATGTTCTCTTTCTGTTGAAAAGGCCACTGCAGCCTATCTGAGGTGCTCCAGGTTGCCCAAGGCCTTCGTTCTTGACGCAGTTGCGTAGAATCCTCTGTTCTTCTGCAGCCTCCACAGCCAAAAAAAATGGGAAAAGCACACCGAATTCTCATGTGATTTTAGGAGGCTAGATGCCACAAACTGATTTTTGCACATTGTCCAAAGCCTCCCCCCCCCAAAATCACTCAAAAACGGGCTACAGGTAGCCCTCGGCTTACAACACTTCGTTTAATGACTATTCAAAGTTACAATGGCACTGAAAAAAGTGACTTATGACCGTTTTTCACATGTTTGCAGCATCCCCATGATCGTGTGATCAAAATTCAGATGCTTGACAACTGGTTCACACCTATGACTATTGCTGTGTCCCAAGGTCATGTGATCACTTTTTTTGACCTTCTGACAAGCAAAGTCAATGGGGAAGCCAGATTCACCTAACAACTGGGTTATTAACTTATCAACTGCAATGATTCCCTTAACAACTGTGACACGAATAAATGGGGCAAAACTCACTTAACAAATGTCTCACTTAACAACAGACATTTTGGGCTTAATTGTGGTCGTACGTCAAGGACTATCTATATGCTTTTGAGAATAATATTGCTAGTGAATGCTGGCATGTCATCCAAAATATGGCATTTTACTTTTGACATTGTATCATAGGTCTGCCATCACTGGTTTAGTTAAACAAGGCAAGCAAATATGAAAACAGTGACCCAACATACCATGATTTTTGTTTATGTGCACAATTTCCAAGAAGCCATTTGCCACTCCAAATCTGTGAAATATTAATGTACTTTCAATGTATAATATTCCTCCAGTCTATAAAATTCACTAGACAAACAAGCAAATAGCACCCATATAATCTGTCATCTTTTCTAAATACCAGCATGCTAACTATTTCAATCATAATTATCTAAGATACCCAGCGAGAAAAGATAAAATAACTCAAGCAGGATCTTTTCAAATCAACTTCGCGAAATTGATAGGTAAAAGAATTAAATACCTCAGATAGTTAAACGGCAGATATTTTTCAACTATGCACTGCAGACTATCAATTAGCATTTTCTAAGCAAAACATTTAGCCCTTCACTTCCTTTTTTCCCCCAGAAGAAAAGAGTATTTTACTTATACCTTATTATCAAACAACCTAACAAGATCTTAACTTTATTGATCAATGGTCCTCATAACACTGACACAGTTTATTAATTTTAAAAAAATAATTATTTGCAAGACATATGATTGTCATAATAAAGTATTTGATTTTGAGAATGGTGATGGCATTAGTTGAAAACACTGAAATATAAGTGTAAACTTTTTTTACCTACAGAACTAAAAAGTTGATTAAGTCTCTTCTGAAACCACCGTAATTTTCAAGTAGACTGCAGAAAGGGTGAAACAGAAATGCTGGCATAGGAATTTTTGTTATTTGCAAAAACATGAGGAAAAAAATTCACAATACTGGCAATATCCATAAATCAGTGGGAGAACATTTAAATTTACCCAAACATTCTGCTCCTAAATTGTATGTTGTCATTGCCCACAACTAGATTTGAAAAGTAAATCTCTAACATAAAGTAGCTAAATTAGAACTATTTTTGTTTAAACACAGAGTTAAGAGTTGAATGTAGACAATTTCTTGTTTTATATTCATGTGATGAAATGTGCACCTGCAGCAGCTGGGGAGGAGTATTTTGCCACTCAGAGTCTTCACAGAAAGAGGTCCAGATTAAGTAACCGCTCACGTCCTCAGCTGGATGGGGAAAGGGGGGAAAGATTCAGGGTAACCACATCCTAAAGTCTCTCAGGATAGACCTAGTAGATTAGAAAGTTATAGCCTTAATTTGGAAAGATTCTGTCCATTAGGTGTAAGCAAATAAAAGATTGAACTGAATTGTACCTCACTGTCTCTTCTCTTAGCTTGGCCCTGACAATTCATTAACACAGAAAAATTGAAATAGTTCTAGTCACATAACGTAGAGTTGCACAATGGGGTGTACCTATTCCAGCCAACCAAATCCCTTTCCAAGATAGTTTGCCTGGTTCTTGTTTCATAAGAAACATTCAGCATTCTGTGACAACAAAGCATTAGCTCTATGCTCAGTGGGCTATTTTGTCCCTTATCTGTATGAACTGAAGTGGTGCAGTGGTTAGAATGCAGTATTGCAGGCTAACTCACTGCTCACTCCAGGAGTTCGATCCTGACTGGCTCAGCCTTCCATCCTTCCGAAGTCAGTAAAATGAGGATCCAGATTGGTGGGGGCAATATGCTGACTCTGTGAACCACTTAGAGAGGCTGTAAAGCATTATGAAGAGGTATATAAGTCTAAGTGCTATTGCTATATTGTTCTCTAAATTCTTGTCTATTTCTACAAGGTCCTGGAAGGATAGGGTAGGGTAGGGTAGGGTAGGGTAGGGTAGGGTAGGGATAGGGATAGGGATAGGGATAGGGATAGGGATAGGGATAGGGATAGGGATAGGGATAGGGATAGGGATAGGGATAGGATCTGGAAGGGACTTTGGAGGTCTTCTAGCCCTGCCCTCTGCTCGAGCAGGAGAACCTATACCATTTCAGACAAGTGACAGTCTAGTCTCTTCTTAAAGAGATTTTTAAAAAGAGGCTAGATAGTCACTTGTCTGAGATGGTATAGGTTCTCCTGCTTGAGCAGGGGGCTGGAGTAGAAGACCTCTAAGGTCCCTTCCAGCTCTATTCTATTCTTAAAACCTCCAGTGATGGAGCGTCCACGATTTCTGAAGGCAAGCTGTAATTGTCCTCACTGTTAGGAAGTTTCTTCTTAATTCCAGGTTGCTTCTCTCTTTGGTCAGTTTCCAACCATTGTTTCTTGTCTCGCCCTCTAGTGCTTTGGAGAATAGTTTGACACCCTCTTTTTTGTGGCAGCCCCTCAAATAATCTCAATACTCTCAAATACTGTCAAATACTCAAATGACTCCCAAGAGTTCTTATACCTCTCTCATGCAATGACATTCCTATTTTGCTTACACTGAGATCAATATTGTGAGAATCAGAATCAATGATACATTTATATTTGTCATACATCTTCCTGTTACTTTTAATTTACGTATTAATCAACAACTTCATAGGGCACACATACAGTAAGAGGTCAAAGTTAAAGTACTGAACGTTAGGCCTGAGTATGTTTCAAAAATGTTTAGAAGATATATTTTGGAACGTATGAAAGCAAGGTAACTGCTTGTGTTACGCAATTTATAAAGCAGTCACATTAATTTTCAGATTAACAAAGAAAGGAGACAAAAGTGTTATTCAATATTCAACAATTAAAACATATTAAGACTGACTAACTCAATCCAAAAGAGGCAAGGTAAAACTTTTACAGATTCTAAAGTGTAGCACAAGTGCCACAGAAAGGAAAGAATTTCAAGAATATGTGTAAAATCCCACATGGGTAGCAAACAAAGGAAACAAGTTCATATTACTTTCAAGAAGGCATGTGTAATGTTAAACTGTGATAAAAAATAATCTTGGAAACTCCAAGAGTAAAGTATTAGGCAGAACCATATAGTAATGAATTCATTAAAATGAAATAATTGTCTAATGTTGCTTCCCACAACTTTCACAACCCAGCTGTGCTGTCTCTTTTCTCCAAACTCAAGTGCAGATATATATCAGCCAACTTAGCATCTACTTTAAATATACAAAAATATGTGGTATCACAACTGTATCATCTTGAATCTAACCGTAATAACAGAGGTCTCTGGAACTAGGAATCCTGCTGGAACAGACCAAAAACATATCTAGTATAGTATCCTATTTTTCCACAATAGCTAACTTCCAGAATTTTGGAAGTTTTTACCATACCCACAGAAAAAAAAAAGATTGGCATGCTATTAGATTTTCTGTTCTCCAACAGTTCATAACTAGTATCAGTTCCATAAAATAAAACAGAAGATAAGACATGGGAGAACACTACGGTTGGAGACTTTCATGAAGGTCAACACTTCTTCAGACTTGCAGCTCCTCCTTTCCTTGCAGTGAAGGAGGTCAATAGGGATATTGGGAAAGAGTCTATTCTTCAATTTCCCAATAGACTGAATCAAATTTGCTAAAAAAATTAGTTCTGTGGGCTTTTCTTCCAACACTGAGCAACAGTTGTAAAGGCCAACCACAGAATCTAGAAAAAGGCAACTACCAGAGCATTCCTCCTCGCATATATCAAAGACCCTGGTGACTTTGAATTTGAAACATGCACAACTCTATCAGCTGTGGTAGTGTGATGATGAATCCAAAGATCCCCAAAAGATATAGGTTACCTGTTACAAAACCATCAAAAAACTTCCATCCTTCAACCTGTCCAAAACATCTCTCTGGTAGCCTTACAAGTTGTAGGGAAGAGCTCCTTCATGCCCTCTTTCTCAAACAGACTTTGATTCCATTCTGACATTCAAAGAACCCTTGTAACCTTTCTTTTAGCATTTGCCTAAAAGTGCAGATACAACTTGAAGAAAGGCAGTGACATATCTGCAGACTTAAGATCCCATGTATATTTCAAATCTTCTCCTCTCCCCCATGACTTATAACTCCACCCAATTCCAACTTTGTCATTGGACACAATCCTCCTAAAGGTATAAGATTCAGTTCTAAACAAGTGTGAATAACTCCCAGCCTTTGGAAGGAAACTCTCTAGACTAGAGCCTCTTCAGCACATCTGGCCCAGAGAGAAGCAAGCCAAAATTATGCTAGATTAAGTCAAATGAGCCACACCCAGTTCCTTCAGCCAAACTCACAAGAGCAGAAAAGTTCTAGTCTTGTGACATAAACAACGGTCCGCACTGTAGAGAAACTTATTCATTGGATTACAGGACCACGGAGTACGCTATACAGCAATCGGCAGTTCCCCCGTTTATTTTCACGTGCTTAGCACACACACGCCGCCTCTTAAGTTTACACGGGGCGATCTTAGATCAGCTACCATCTCCCGTTCTGAAATGCCTCATAAAATTTCTGCGGAGCGAAAAGGAGGCCGAATCTCGCCGAAATGCTCGGAAGGAAGAGCAGCGCATATGTATGTCTTTCGATGTGCAACCTTAACCAGAAGAGCAACGTCCAACTGATCAAACGGGACTTGCTTCTCTGTAAGCGATCCGCGGATTTCCACCAGGCGTTTGCTGAACAGGTTTGCTCGCCTTCCCCAGTCTAAACGTCTCCCCTCAAAGGCCGTACATCCTTCTCCGGGTGTAAACCCACTGATGACCCCACCACCACCTACTACCCCCTTTGGGTTACGTCTTAAGAAAGGTGCACGGAAAGAAACCGGGATGTACCAACCAGAAACAGCGGCCGATTTGCCTCCTCAAAGCCGAGCGCCGAAGCTCTTCCCTCAAGAGGCTGGAGAAATTAAACCAGCTCCCGGAAAAAACAGAAACCTATACTGGGCAAGTTTTCGCGTGACATTAAAATAGTCACCGGCTCTATTAACTTAACATTCCGAAGGAAAGAAAGACAATTCCTTCTTTCGGAAACGAAAAACGATGAGCAAGAAGAGCCGGCGCAGCCAAGGAAATGGAAAATCCCTGCTTTCTCCTCAACTCGGTCTCCCAAGTTAAAATAAGGAAGGTTTGGTATTGTTTTACTAGCACCAGGTTTCCATTTAAGAGTTTTCTCTCTCGATATTTAAAAACACACCGCGTGAGATCGCAATCACCGCTCCTGCATCTTTTCCCCCGCGCATGCAAACACGTACGAAACAGCGCAAATCTCTTATTAACTCGAGCGGTTTGGGGCAAATGCGAGAAGAAATCGCTCTTCGGCAGCAGCGAAATAAACCAACCGGCCTCCTACGTAAGATAACAGTAGTAGACCGACAACCGCAGCGAGCAGCGTTTTCTATCCGCTGCCTCCCCTCCGCTTATTTTTTTTAGTATAAAATTGCTCCCATCAACAAGTGGGGGGGGGACTTAACACGGCTCAATTGCAACACTACCAGTTGCGCTTTCCAGTTTGCAGAGCAAATCAGCGGAGCGGGGAGACAGCTTTTCCATCCCCGGTCCGAACTCTCCGTCAGAAAAACTCTCGGCAACAAGTGTCGCCCAAACAGCAACCGCGGCAACGGTAAAAGAAGCGAGGAAATACCTGCCGCCTCGCCGCTGCTTCCGACGAGCCTCGGTGCCCAAGCCGCTGCCTAAAACTCGGCGCTCCGCAAGCCGAACGCACCAGCAGATACTCAGCGCGCCGCACACGAGAATCGCGAAGCTCTAGAGGAACGCAGTTATCTTGAGCCAACCGCGGTGCCGTACCTCTTGGAACGTACCATTGTTGTTGTTTTTTTATCCTTAGGAGGGTCAATTTGGGTTAAAAAGAAAAAAGAGAAACTTTTTTTTTCAGCTTTTCACAGATCACGCTGATATCTATGGATACACGTCTCTATTTTTTATTACTGCCCCGGGAAGCTAAAATGCACTTAGGGAAGCCAAGAAATGTTCTTTCTCCCCTTTTGCGGAGTAGTAGCGCCCGCGATAGTGGGCGTGACCTTGCGAAAGCGTGGACCGGCGGTAGCTTCGTCGCCTGGGGTTGAACGGGAGGGAGCTGTTGGCGGGTTGGCGTGGCAGGTAACCTGAGCGACCAGAGAGGAACTTGCCTTTGGCTTTTGAACTTGCCTTTGGCTTTTAAGCTTTGCAAATAGGACGTGGCGTGTCCTACATAGTCCAACCATCGAATGTTTTTCCCAATAAGGGCCGACACCAGTTTAATTGCAGCTCATATCCTTTCAGTTTGATTTTTATTGTGTTTTGTGTCTCTTTCTTCACAAAAGATACCTGATGAAGAAAAGGACGAATACTTGCTTCTGGAGTGCAATCGTGGTGTTCAGAGGCTTTCCCACGAGAGCGTTTTAACGGGGAGCAAGCTTCGTGCTACGCATAGTTTATGGAGTTGCCAACTTCACACAAACGCATAGCGCTGAGCTAACACCAAACACCCCCCATTAGAACCTATACAGTATGTGAAACCTACCGTGTTTGGGGTTGTACAACATATTGCGCTTCATGCTGTTAAATTTTGGTCTACAGTGCTGTGGGGAGGTAACCTGCCTGATTAATTTATGATTCACTATAATGGTAGGTTACACTGAATAAATTATCATTAATTAGATGAGCAATATCATGCAAACAGCTGATCTGTAACAATTCCAATTTTTCCTTCTGGTTTCTTTTTTTCTAGAAATGATAAGTAATAGGGGAAAAACAGGGAAGGTTACATTTGCACATGCCCCAAATGAAACTCAAAATGAACTAGCTGTCCAGAAAGAAGCCTTATCTCTAAAACAGACATGTCAAACACAAGGCCCGGGGGCCGGATGCAGCCCGCAAAGTGGTTTCATGTGGCCTGCGAAGCCATCCTGGAAACAGTGAGGGAACGGCCCCTGCTGCCTTGGCTCTGGCCCAGGCCAGCCGGGAGCCAATGTACAATGTTGTGATGGCCATCTTGGCACTTGCCCCAGTGGACCATGCCTTGGCACTTGCCCCGGTCCCACCCCCTTCTGCCAGAGACCCTCAGATCTGTCCCACTCCTGCCCAGGGCCTACATAGGCACCCTTGATGCGAATGATGTAGAACTGGCCACGCCCATCCAGTAGGCCACACCCACTCCATCCACACCCACCCATTAGGCTGCACCCACTCTGGCCACACCTACCTGCCCCCCCCAGGGCAACCGCAATGCTGATGTGGCCCTCAGTGAAACTGAGTTTGACATCCCTGCTCTAGAAGTACCACAAGTAGCTATTAGATCTTTTCTTAGTTTTTTTCCTACAATGAAAGAGTTGAAAAGAGTGATGAGAAAACACCGAATTACAGATAGGGATTGATACAGCCTGCGCCTCTGTACAATTCCTCAAATTTTACATATGAAAAATCTAGAACCACTTCTATCAGATAAAACATTTATTGCAAAATGGTCCTTGCAGAATTTTATCAAATACCTAAATAGCATCTTTCATTATATTCCATTCATATTTCTTTTTTAATCTAAAAAAATCAAATAAGGAAAGAACAGAAGCATGTTTTTTTATTGACAATAATGTAAGTTCTCTATTTGGAAGCATAAACTGTTTAATAGAAAAAAATGTGGAAAAACATCACATGAACCCTTGCAAAACATTTCATGAATGAAGCAGGATAAGTGTCAAAATAGTTTTAACAGTTTTCAGTTTCCAATTAGTTTCACTAATAGAAGTAGTTTTGTCATTTAACTCTGTCTTTTCTTCAGGACAGTACCCATTGGTAAGCTGATTCATTAATTATATTTGAGCACACAGACATCTTGCACCAGGTCATGCTGGTATACACTAATTCTGATTCCCTCTTTATCCCACAGATAGCTCAAATACTATGAAAAATGGTCAGAAGGACATTTATTGAGAAATGGTGTAAAAAATCCTTAAGATAATTGGGCGTCAGGCTGAAAAAATGTAATACATTTGTTAGTTACTAATAAAGGAGAATATTTGTAGCTCAGGGTTGAAATGAGGGGTCCTTGGTGCTCTCTGAGCTTAGTTGTTTTCTTGCAGACATTTCATTACCCAAACTAGGTAACATCATCAGCACCAGCACTGATGTTACTTAGTCTGCAAGAAAACAGCGAAGCTCAGAGAGCACCAAGGACCCTTCATTTGTTGGTTACTCAGAGAGCTCTGTGGTTAAGCCAAAATTAAACCTGGGTTCCCATAATATATTCAAGCTATAGTCAGTTAGCCCTTCTGAAAGGCAAAGAGAATGAGGTTGGCTCTTATCTCCCGTGGCAAGGTGTTCCAAAGAGCAGGAGCCATGGCAAAAGAAATGCTTTTCTCCTAAACCTGAAATTCCTTGACCAAAGGGGTGGCAGCAAGCCCCACCTGCCAGAAATATGTATATAAACATCTTTTAAAAATAGATATATTCAGATGGGATTTTTTTGCATATGTACTTGATCCTGCTTACCTGGGATTCCCAGACATCCCACTATTCAATCCACATTCACTTCAACAGTTATATCCTTAGTGCCCCTATCCAAGGAAATACATTTAGAGTTGGGTTATATAGGTAGTCCTTGACTTACAACCATTCATCTAATGAATGACCATTCAAAGTAACAATGGCACTGAAACAAGTGACTTACAACCAGTCCTCACACTTATGACCACTGCAGCATCTCCACAGTCATGTGATCAAAATTCAGACACTGAGCAACTGGCACATATTTACAATGGTTGCAGCATGCCAGAGTCATATGGTGCCCATTTGTGACTTTCCCACCGAGCTTCCGACAAGTGAAGTCAACGGTGAAGCCAGAATTCCCTTAATGATCATGTGATTCACTTAACGATTGCAGTGACTCACATAATAACCATGGCAAAAAGATCATAAAATTGGGTGTGAATCACTTAATACCCCCTTGCTTAGCAACAGAAATTCCAATTCCAATGGTAGTCATAAGTTGAGAATTCCTTATATACCGTATATGCCGGCGTATTAGGCGACCCGGCGTATAAGACGACCCCCGAGTTCGACGCCGGGTCGCAAGACAATCGACGCCGAGTCGCATATAAGACGACTTTCTAGGCATGCGACTCGGCGTCGATCATCTTATACGCCGGAAATGACGTCATTTCCGGCGTATAAGATGACTTTCTAGGCATGCGACTCGGTGTCGATCATCTTATACGCCGGAAATAACGTCATTTCCGGCGTATAAGATGATCGACACCGAGTCGCATGCCTAGAAAGTCATCTTATACGCCGGAAATAAACGTAGTTTATAACGTTATTTCCGGCGTATAAGATGACTTTCTAGGCATGCGACTCGGTGTCGATCATCTTATACACCGGAAATGACGTCATTTCCGGCGTATAAGATGATCGACACCGAGTCGTATGCCTAGAACGTCATCTTATACGCCGGAAATAATAAATAAATAAATAAACGTTATGACTCGGCGTATAAGACGACCCCCGAGTTCGGAGGCTGTTTCATCGCTCTCCAAAGTCGTCTTATACGCCGGAATATACGGTAGTTAATTCAGACAAATAATAGGCTGCAAATCAATTCAGTTCAACTGAAGTTAATTGCATTTAATTTCTATATATATCTTGTGCCTGGAGTTTAATTATGCTGTTTTGTTTATATTTTCATAGGTCAAAATGATTATACCTGTGAGATGCTTCACTTGTGGTAAAATAGTTGGAAATAAATGGGAGGCATATCTTGGCCTTTTGCAAGCAGAATATACAGAAGGGTATGCATTCCCGACTCCTATATTTTCATAACTATTTTATAAGATAAGCAACAATTGTATTAATATAACAATTTGGATTGGAATATAATATTTAAGTATATTATTTCCATGCCACTGAATGCAAATGTTGCTAATGAGAAATGTGTGCTGGAGGCTTTGGTTGATTGTTTATACAGGATAAGCCATTGTTTAATTATTCCCTTGTAGTGTCCTGTTAGAAGTGTATTTCTGAGTAACATTTTAGTTTATTATATTACAAAACAGATCAAGTAACTGATTTTAAAATATTAATCTTGTTCCAGTAGCTCCTAATACTGATGTATTCTTTAAAAAAAAAAGCTTGCTTACTTTTGCAGTCATATAACACTGTTTTTCAATAATAGCAATTAAATGGCACATTATGTTGAATCCCATTATTTACTATAAAAGCCTGAGAAATATTTCTTCCATTGACTGCTAGTATTTGGAAAGTATTGTCTATTATTCTCTTTTGTGCTATATTCACCATTTTCCTTACCTTGGTAGAATTGTCTCTGTTGCAGTTAATCATGCTGTGATAGCCATTGATTTTCCATTGCGAATACAGAATTGGAAACTGAGGATCTACAGCCTGAAATTAAATAGGATATTACTAAAATATTTGCATGATAAATACGTCTGATTGAGTGTATGCCTAAATTCTCTTGCAATTTTTTGTATGATTTTAGATTGGCCAAGTGAGCATACAGTGCATAATTGAATTCCTCCTAGCAGCAGAATTGTCTGTAGTAACTGTTGTCTGATAATTTTCAGAACACTCAAAAATGTCAGATATTGTTAAAATAATTTATTGTAATAAAAAAGAGTCAGGTCACCTGAATAAGCTAGTTGTCCAGAGATGCAGAGATTCTGCCATATTTCAAAATGTTGCTTTTCACTTACATTGAATTTCTTCAAATAGCACTGACTAAAACCAATATTGAACAAAAGAACATAATCATTTCTGCTTAATTGTTTAGCTCCATATTATCAGATGTAGGGTTTTTAAAAGCTGGAGCATGGGTTCGTAAAAATTGGTATATGACAATTCTTTTGCAACTCTCAGCTTTTCTGCAGTTTTGGTGAAAATTAATGTGTTTTTATGCATTTCTACTCAGAAATAAAATCCTTGGAGTTCAATAAAATCATCTCCATATAAGCTTATACAACTCTGCAATCTATGTATGCTGGAATTTTCATCAAAACACTAATAAAACAAATACAACAATTATAATACATCACTATTAAAATGTGTAATGATCTATTTTTAGTTTTTTTGTTGTTGGAATAGATTGGAGGTTGAACACTGTGAAGAGGATTTCATTTGATGTGGAAATGTGGAAATTGTTGGGGAAGCTACAGATTGTCATTTTGTGTTTATCATTTCTCTGCTTATATTTTTTAGCTTCCACTTACTTGATCTGTGAGGGACTGCCATCTCAAACTGAATGTTAAATGCTCTAAATATTTTATGCGTACAAACACATCCTTACCCAAATCATGAGCTGTACAGGTAGTCCTCAATTTATGACCCATCCTCGAAGTTACGATCATGTGATTGCAGTTTGCACTTAGCAATCACCTCACATTTATGACAATTGCAATGTCTTGCAATCATGTGATCACGATTTGTGACCTCAGCCAGCTTCTGACAATGAAAGTCAATTGGTGAAGCAGATTTTCACTTAATTACCATATGATTCTCCTAAAAACGGTGGTGATTCACTTAATCACCATGGTAAAAAATCAGGTTTGGTCACATGTTTACTCACTTAATGCCCACATCACTTAATGACTTAAATTTTGATCCTAGTGGCTGTTGTAAGTCAAGGATTACTTGTAGTCTCTCATTTAGAATGTAATATTTCCTTACATGTCAAAATATACAATAATAACACTTGAAAAATGCCACCTTTTCTCAGAATATTGCTATCCTTGTTAGTGCCTATGACTCTGTCATCTGAAAGATGCTAATTAGTCCCTATGGAAATCCTGGATTTATATAGAATAGAAACAAATGGAATATTTACCTGGAAGGTCAGGATTAAGCCCAGATAAGCTGTTTCCACTAAATAGAGTATGAATGTCAAACTCACTGCGTCACGTGACGTGTCGTGACTTTTTTTGCATTGCTGGAGCTAGGGTGGGCATGGCCTTCATATGATGCAACCGGCCCATGGGCCGGCGGTTTGACACCCCTGAAATAGAGGCTGAATAGCTACATCTGATCTCGAGAGCTGACAGAGCCTAATGAACAAGTATTCATCTAAAACCAACATACAGTTTCCCATCCCTCCACCTGAATAATGCTCTGCACTCATTAGAATGATAAAATCAGAGTGATGCAATCAATCCAGGATGATACAGCAAGGTCTGATAGTTGAAATCATTACAGAGCAAGGAGTTTCTCCCATATTGCATTTATACCACTGGGGGAAAAAACTAAATGCTTTTTCTTGAGAGTGGCACTACACCCAGCATTGCAACATGTGCCCTGAAATTAATTTGAATGAGTAGTTATTGGTTCAGTAAATTATTTTTGTGTTTCAATCCTGCCCTTTTTATAGAATGGGGATTCTTGCAGGCATATGCATAGACATGTGTTCATAGGCAGATGTGTCTCTCACACAACGCACACAGTGATAGCATGAAAAGACGATTTGTCACAATTATTTTCAGGTAGAGTTGACAGTCATAGCTTGAAAAGGAGAGGAAGCTAGGAATTACAAAGGATTCCTGTCTTTTTCTCATTGTTTACTCTTCTGTTTTGAAACAGGCTATTTTTATGTTCAGAGTCTTTCTTTGTATAAATACAATATTGTGCAGTTGGGGAGGAGAAAAAGAAGAAGTTGCTGGAAAGTGCTAGAAGCCAATGCTGCGTGTGACTTTTGTGATAGAATTTTTAAGCACTGGGGTGGAAAGAAAATAAGCAAATCATAGATCTAAAAGTTCCCCACATTTTCTTTTTACATTTTCCTGTAGGGCAGAAGCCATCTTTTACATCTGTCTGGTTAAGAAGATAAGATTTGAAGTAGTCAAAAGCATCTTTTTTCCCCAAACAAATAGCCTTGGTTCTTCGATCAAAACAGCAGTTCCTCTCACTAGACTATCAAGACACCAGATGTGATTTTAAGTGGGAATGCTCAAGGCAATCAAATCAGACACATGTTTATGAGTAGAAAAATCTAAAAACTAGTAATTGATCCAAGTAGAATTAACAGAGCATTTATGAGGCAACTTCTTTCACAATTTTTTCCCCTAATGATCTCTGATTAGTTCTTAGTTGCACTGTCCTCTGTTGCGGATGCTCACATTCTCTTTTTCTCTCATTCTTGTTCCCTTTGTGGATGAGGCCTTGAATTTGTATTTATTTTGGGGGGATCTGATTTAAGCATGATGCTTTTCTTTAAAAAAATACTATTGCTTTTGTTTGTTCCTAGTGATGCCTTGGATGCTTTGGGTCTGAAAAGATACTGTTGTCGCAGAATGCTGCTTGCCCACGTAGACCTGATTGAAAAGCTCCTGAACTATGCCCCACTGGAGAAATAAATATGAAGAATTTATGGTGCTGCATGTACATGAACCAAAGTTTTTACAGTTCTCAGGCGAAACTGCTGGGATTAGAAATCAGATTGGTAATCTGTGGGAAATTCCTTAGCCACTTAGCATCACCCCCAAAAAATGACTTAATGAATTCCACCTAGACAGTTGGGGATTGTGCTTTTAATTACATCAGGGATTTTGTCAGTTTCTAAGTATATTAGAGTCTTTTCTATTTTCAAATATGGCAGTTTGAAAAAGAAAACAAATGTTGAATTACAGTCAGCAGTTGTAATGAAGTTTTATTAAAAATATTTTGGTTAAACCAGTTCCCATCGTCTTATTCTAAATCTCATTCATGAATATATGGATTGCATTTCAGCCTCATTCAGATTGCTGACTTAGGCATTTACACATGATGAATTCCATTTCAGTGTTCTTCCACATTATTACATGATATCTTAAAAACTAATAATAATATGTGCTATGGGTTGTCAAACGAAAAATAAAATTAGGAAGGGCAGGGAGCCTCTTCAGAAGTGACCTTTGTATATACCAATAATTTCAACATATATTTTGACTTTGCAGGAAGTAATCTGTATCTGATTAATTAGATAATAGAATATTTTTCATTACATATGCCAGAACGTAAACCTGACAATCCATTTTCTAGAGCTGTGGCAAACAGACAAAGGTAGAGAGAAAGTGAGCAGCTTAGCTTTATGATGAGCAATTATCTTTCATGGAAATCATTACATCCAAGAAGGAATAGATTAACCAGATGCAAGTCGTAAGTAATCTATATAGATGTGTTTGTTATGCAAGTCATAAGGAAACAAAATGGTTACATGGGTCAGTCACCGGGACCAGAGGTTTTAGTCTTCCGAGCTTTGAGACTTGTACTGAAGCCCATCTTCAGGGAACTTTTCTCTCACCAGAATGTCTCTTGTTCATCCTTAATGTAATTCAGAAACTTTGTGTCTGTCAACCAAAAGATACTGCCTTCATGTTGAATATGTTTTTGACAGTTCTGGAGTTGGTTTTTAATCATTAGAGTTGAACTGGAAATCAGCACTCGTATTTTCTGTTTTGGAATCATTTGAGGGAACTTAGAAAATAAATATGTGCTCCTTGCCAAATAAATATAGAAGAAATTGTAAATTATTCAGCTTACAAACTGTAGAAAACAAAATGCGCAATTAATTGAGTTAGAGGTAAAGATGTCTTCCTATTAGCCAGCAAAATACTTTTGGATGTTTTCAGTCATTTTGAGTACTGCTGTGGTGCAAGTACAATCCAAAACCATTTTGGACTGTAGCTATCCAGGTCTGCTATAACAGCCTTGAGTTCCAACATAGCACAGTGCCATTTTAGAGATGGCAAACAGCTTAGAGGAATTGATATTTTATCAACTTACAGACATTGTTCTATCTTTTTAAAAAATAATTACTAATATTTCCTGCAAAGACATAATAAAGTTTTCCTTTTTTTATATATTATCTTCAGCAAGCCCAGACCATGTAAGAAAAGTCACCTATTAAAAAATTAATAAATAAAACTAAAAATACAAGAAAAGCTTCCTTCTCTACATCAGGGATTAGTAAAGCTTCTCTGGAATAATAGTAATAAGGATTCAATAAAAATGCCAAATGCAGTCTAAACATCTGGCTGACTACAACCAACCACAACATAATTCAATTCGTAAAGCCATCTAATACAAAATGTCTCAAGGCAATGTATAGCGGATGACAAACATTAAAAAAACCAAGTATCGTAATAACTGCAGAGCAGGGAAATATACAGAAAACATCAAACCACGCAGGATCACCAAATCCCGATAACTTGCTAAACATGTCAGTTGTTAACCATCCCTTTAGCTTCACATTCCCTCAAAGTATCCAAATCCCCTTCATTTAATAATAAATAATAAACATATGCCAAAGGAAAACTGCTTCCATAAGCCAATGGTACATTACATTAAGGAGTGTATGTACCTTGCTGAAACTAAGAAAATCAGTCTGGACAGTACTTTCAGTTGGAAATAATCTAGCAAATCCATATATCATGTTTTGGTGGCATAAATATAATAAATGAGGTAACACTATTCCCAAGTGTGGTATTAAAAGATTTGGAGAACATCAGTTTCTTAGGCTCATCGTTATACTTCAAGAAATTATGGTTATGTAGCTTGTACCAAAATGACCAGCAAAGACAGGTGCATATTTAGCTACTTTGTCTAGCTATTTTCAGTTCCTTTTAGAACCCCATTTTTTTTCAAACACTCTGACTAGCTTTATCAATTTGCTTTAAAAAAAAAACTATTTTAGGAATATTTAAAAACTTCTAAGCATTATTCTCATGTCCTCCTTTCTTTACATGTTAATCTTCCTTTTTTCATTTATTACTGGGGATGCAAAATATTGTTTTTTTATCCTCCAGTCTTTAGCCATTTAAAATGTTCTGTTATATTTTAAACCTCATGCTGAATCCTAAAGCAAAGGGCATTAAGTGATTAATTTTGGCATTTGTGTTTCATGGTTGGCTGGAGAGCTTATGTTTTTGTAAGCTTGTAAATTATCTAGGAAAATAGCTTTTTTAAAAAAAAAATAACATTCTGTTTCAGGCCGCACGCTTCTGGAATTTATTAAAGAGAGTTACCATTCCTTTGCTTTTACCCCTCCACAGTTACATTTTTAGGATATAAAGTTCCACTAGTTCCAGGTGCTATAGTTGGGTTGTTGTTTTTTCCAGAATCTCTGCCTTCCAGAAGAAAATTCTGGGTTATTCTCCATTTCAATCCAACATTTCACTGAGACAGCCTCCTCCCTTATGTCCCAGGTTATATTGCTAATACTGTACCATATAAAAACTACTCTTGATAACACCAGAAGGCATCAAGGTAGTTTAAGATGCTCTCTTGTGCCTACCACATTAAAGCTGTAAGTGGGGCTGAAGAAAATAAGGTATAAGCAAATAAAAGGTGTAAAGATGAACCTAATCCCTTAGTCAAAGTGTAACACCTGATCCAGCACAGTGGGATAGATTAGCAGTTCTCAAACATTAAATCTCAGGACCCCCTTTACATTGTTTAAAAATGAGTGAGGAAAGAACTTTGATTTATGTGGACTATATGTATAAATATTTGTATTAGAAATTAAAACTAAGAATTTTTTAAATATTTATTTGACTTCGTGGACCCCTGAAACGCTGTTGGAGACCCCCCCCAGGGTCCCCAGACCACACTCTGAGACCCACTGGGATAGACATGTGCATGTGCATGATATAGCTGTGAAACACGTAACTGCACCAAATAAAACGTTTGATTAATCACTATGTGTTTTGTTAACTATTCCTTGTTACAAAGATGAAAATTTGACCTGTAAAACTTAAATATGCAAATGGGAATTAAAAAGTATTTCCACTGCAGACATTAAGCAATAAAAGTAATTAGTACTGAAGACATGCTAATGTGCATTTGCAGAGTTACAAGGATTTGTCAGAGAGCATGTACCACAGCTATTTATTTACCATTTCAACATGATCATCAAGATTTTAATTTTAAACTGGGAAAAGATCATTTTCCCCGTGTGTTAAATTTGCAGAGGGTATTTTACTATGGGTTTTGAAGATTCTTACCTTTTAGAGAGCAAATGCAGTACTACTGTAATAAAGGGAAATTTTGTCCTCTTGAAATGAAAAACCTAAGATTGATTCTGTCACATACAATCCCCAAAAGGGGTGTCCTTATCTTCTTTGCTTTCTTCAAAATTAAAGGGTAATTATTTCAAGGATAGTCTATTGTTTTTGCTGCCACCAGAAAACCATTTCCATTTCTTTCATTTTTCTCCTACATTTATTTATAAATATTTGAGGTAAAGTGACTAGGAAGAATGTGGGAAGGGTATAAGACCAGCACAGTTTGTGTTGTGTCCTCTCTCTCTCTCCCTCCCTCTCTCTCTCTCTCTGTGTGTGTGTATGTGTGAAAGTGTGTGTAAGCTGCCCTCCTTGCCTTCTGCTATACTAAATATATACTTATAAATCTGTCCTTTTGACAGATGGACTTTTTCTAGGGACTATGGCCTTCCGTCCAATCTGTCTTTCCACCCACACTTCCCAAATCCCTCTGTTCATAATTCCTCCAGAATATAAACTGGGAGGAGATGCTCTGTATTGCCACACTTTGATGACAGTCATCATATATTTACACCTTGTGTTTAGCAATTATGCAACTTGTTTCTTTTTTGCCCAATGTGATGTGTAAATGATAAACCATGGATTTTCATTGTTATAGAATGATTGATACCCACACCAAACCAAAAACAAATGCACAGATCTATGTACTTAGTCCTGTGTCTGTCAGTCAATCAGTTGGATCTCTAAACAGTTCAGGAACAGGAGCTTCACTGTAGAGGAATTGTTCACAGTCTGGTCTCCTGATGTCTGAACTCCAGCTAGAAGAACAAATAACCAGTGAGAACAAATAACAATTAACAGTGGGAACAGTTAACCAGTGGAATGGCTTACCTCCAGAAGTTGTGGGTGCTCCATCACTGGAGGCTTTTAAGAGTCTGGACAGCCACTTGTCTGAAATCGTATAGGATCTTCTGCTTGAGTAGGGGATTGGACTACAACAGGGGTCCCCAACCCCCGGTCAATGGACCAGCACCAGGCTGTGGCATGCCAGCAAACGGTTGCACAAAGAAGCAAAGCCCCATCCATGGGATGCAGGCAGTACATGAAATCACACCCCCTCCAGTCCACGGAAAAACCTCTCTCCACATAAACGGTCCCTGGTGCCCAAAAGGTTGGGGACCTCTGGACCAGAAGACCTCCAAGGTCCTTTCCAACTCTTATTCTGTTAGAAATGAAAGCTGAAATGATGTTCCTGCAGGTGGTGAAACTGGGACGGTGACTGAATAGGTGAACAAAGGTCTCATCAAGTTGTGCATCACACCAGGCACCATAAGTGTACATAAGTGAGGAAAAAAAATACTACGTGCAAGTTGTAAGACTATACTGTTAACAAACATGCATCTGATAAATTTATCCAGATTATACAACCACAAAAATTATTCTGACTTCAAATACAATCTAAGAGAGAAAAGCAGTCTCAGGAAGTACTCTGTGTTCTGACAGTGGCCTTCAGCAGGTCACCATCAATCTATTGTACTTTACCTTGTCATCAATAGGAGGATAATATGGGACATGTTGCTCTAGCCAGAGGTAAGCAACCTTGGCTCTTTTATTCCTGGCTGGCTCAGGAATTCTGGGAGTTGAAGTCCACAAGTCATAAAAGAGCCAAAATTGCCTACCCCTGCTTCTAGCTCCTCCCCCAAGGAAGGCTGGAGTTAGAACTAGGGCATCCTACTATTACTGTCCCCTCAACGCTGAACCGTTCACTAAGGATCTCCATTTATTTTTTACACATGTTCTTCTTTCATCTTATGCTATTCTTATTCAGCTTCCAATTCACTTCAGTGCAAAATATTCATATTTCAAGCTTGCTCATTTTATCATACTCTTTCTTTCACTCAAGAAATGTACATTCATGTATTTGTTTCCCAATCATCTGCTGAAAGCAAACATCTGGTCTATACAACCCATGTTCAGCATAAAGTCCCACTACATCTCTCAAGTTTTATTCTCTTGTATAGGATTCACTTCCCACAGTACTGTAAAACTAATCCCCCACTAGTTTTTGCCTTCACTCAGGCCAATCTTTCCCTTTCTTCCATTTATTAGGTAAAGATGCAGTCTTCTACACCTGTATTTTTCACATTTTTCCAGTTGCACCATCTGCACCTGCAGCTTCAGCATTTTGCATCCTGCTCACAGCAGTGTTTGATTCCTTTTCATCATTTCAATCCCATTCTTTGATATACCATTGTTATTTCCATAGAAATCTCCCTATATCATTCTCTTACTTTGCCTACATTCTTGCATTGCCTACATTCTTGCAACCATATCTCTCCCTACCCATTTTGTAGTATTTTGCCCTCATCCTCATTTTTGCAGCAATCACTGTTATCTGTGCATTTTTTTCTTCTCCAGAGCTTTTTCACCTCATCATCCCCCTAAACATTATTTTTCATACTTCCTATTAGCATACCTTCAAACACTTCTTGGCAGTCTGTTACATAATTATTTTCACTCTGCTCTGAACAGCTTACACATCTTCTTTCTTTATACATCCATTGTCCATTCATTGTTGAGAGAATAACCTGTCTTTGAGTACTTCTTTTAAAACAGTAGGTTTATACTTTCCTATCTGCTTCCAATCTATTCTACTTCTTTTAATCTGATTTATTTTACTTTTGTTTTCTACATTCTTTCCCTCCCCCGTCCATTCTCCATATGTCCAACCCCCCCACACCAAAAAACAGAGCTCTATCTCACGTTCAAAACCTCTCAATATTCTTATATTAGTCAATGCTTCTCTCACTTTTCTATCATAAACAATCAAATGAATCATCTTTTTTGATTCATTCTTTGTCCATGTGTACAAATGAGTAGATTTATGCTTAGCTCACATATTCAAAGCCAACACAGATTTTCAAAGCAGATGCTCAGCAAATGGCCACATTTCTCACTCATTCTTGGGTCTCCAAATAACCTAATCGGTCTACTGTACTGTCTTACCTTGTTCCAACCAGACATTCAAATATTTCATTCACAAATCTGGCATACCTTTTCCTAAAACGTATCCCTGTTTTTAGCCATTATCACCATTTATTGCAATATATCATGCAACAGTTGTCAACCTATAAATTTCTACTTTCATATGCACCTATAGCACTGAGTGGCAAATTCATATTTGCTTCATTTTTATATCTTTTGTTCATCATTAAATCCACACCTTAATTTCCCTGCATGTGTTTATTGACTCCTCTCTACAAGATCAAACCAACATCATTCAGACTGCATCAAAGACCAAGCTGTTTGGTAGGAAAAATGAAGTGACAACTGCATTATACATAAAAAGTAGAAAACTAGAGAAAGTCAATGAAATTGTGTCCTTTTGTAGAACATTCACTGAAACCAGGGGATAGATGGAGAAATTTAAAGATATGCAAATGCTTGTAGAAAAGTGATGGATAGTGGTTATAAGAATGAATAGTTGTCCAAAGAAGTGAAAGTGGTAGTGCATAAGAGCATGCAGCTTCCCACTTTATTATATGAAAATGAGAACTGGGTATGTCAAGAGGAAGTTGGAATAGGATATTTAAAGTGTGTGTGCTCAAACTGAATATAAAGAACGACCAATGTGTAAAAAATATTTTGAGCTAGGTTGGTCATGTTGAAAGAATGGGCGAGAACTCTAAATCACAAAACAATACATGAAGAAAGATAAATGGGTTTGAGAAGAAGAGAAAGACTGAGAAAGTCATGATCGAATGGACTTGATGAGTTCCTCAAAAAGAGAAGTTTAAAAAGCAAAGCATGAAATAGTGTTTGAATGTTAGACAAGATGGAAGCAAGGATGGTTTCAAAGACAGAATGAGAGAGGATAGAGAGAGGTGCAGGTGCTGATATAATCTAGTTTTATCAGAAGTGTTACCATTTTGTTGCTAACTCTGGTTACCTAGTTTTGGACCCAGGGGCAGTGATAGAATTTTTAAACATAGAAAGGGGAAAGGTCATTCATTCCCATTCCCATCCTTGAGCCTCTCCCCAAAAGGAGAAAAAGAAATGAGAACTTATCTGAGTCCTTCACAAGGATACCACCACCTTTTGGGGGGATACAATCTATGGCCCATTCTCTATACAACAAAAAATAGAGTTTATTTCTTTTCCTTATTTCAAGCTTTTCATTTCCTGTGTTTACTATTCCTTTCCTCAGGTATTCCTGGTTTTCCCAAGCTGAGAGAAGATGATGAGCCAATGAGGGTCTGTTGTGCCTGAAGGCAGGCAGCCTTTCCTGCTGGCGCTGGACTGAAGCATGCCTGGGATCCAGGCATCGGGATTCCTCCACAAGCTTTGCCCTCTTAGTTAAAGCTTCTACAGGAGCCTGATAAGCTGCTGAACATTGTTCATGGTAGTCTGGCTAGGATTAAGGTTCTTACCTACTCCCCTTCCAAGGGCAGCTCTTCCTTGGCTTTTTCCTACTGTATGAAGCAACACTCTAGGTCCTGTGCTTAGTCTTCATTCTCGCTCTAGACCAGAGGTCCCCAACCTTTTGGGCACCAGGGACCGGTGCCATGAAGAAAGTTTTTTCCATGGACTGGAGAGTGTGTGGTTTTGTGTGCTGCCTGCATCCCGCGGGTGGGGCTTTGCTTGTTTGTGCAGACCGGTTGTTGGCATGCCACGCCCAGTACCGGTCCACAGACTGGGGGTTGGGGACCCCTGCTCTAGACAATCCAAGTGTCTAGCCTGCTGCAAAAAATAAAAATCCTCACAACAACTGGCCTGTATGCCTGGGTTCTCTGAGGCAGGCATGAAGGCTTAGTGCTGGGCCAGAGGGAGTTTACCCAAATTCATCCATTAGTTTAGGATAGGGCAATTTGGAAACTCTTGTCTTATTCTTCTGTTTATCCTTTACATAATATTCCTTACTCTGGAAAGGGATGGCTGGATGTGTGTGTGGGTGGGTGGGTGGGTGGGTGTGCGCGCGCGCACGCGGTGTGTATTCAAGAGCTTTAACATGATATTTAGAGTTTTACTATACTGTTTTTATTTTATTTACTGTTATAACTGCTTTTAAGTGACCTACATGCCTTGTGGGAAGTTGTTTTCATAAAGAAAAATGAGCTAGAAATTTTACAGATAAAACTGAATGTGTGAGAACTGATTCCTACAGTATTTCTAGCCAGAAGAAGGAGGAAAGGAAAGAAAACAAGAAGAAAGCCAAACCATCCCTGCCAATGAATGGGATTCTTGGGTTGTGGTTGCCATCTCCGTCCTGAAGAGATGCATTGAATACCCTGATTCTAAGCATCTAGATTTAATTGGACCACCACATATTATTTTGTCTTCTATCATTATATGCCAGTCACTCTAACCTCTCCTACTTAAATTAAGTATTTGCTGCTCCAAGGTTGAGGGGAGAGGCAGGAAAGAAATCATGGCAAGTATTTTATAGTTTCTGCTTTTATTCCTGGAAAACAAAGTGAAGTAGAATTTACTGAGCATCCCCTCTATTCCTCTTGCAACAAGAACAAATAATTTGCTGAGTCTAAAATCACAGTATGCTGCATATATTGATTTTTTTTCTTTTTTTTCCGAAATGGAAATAATTTCTCAAAGCCGGGTTTGCCCTTGGATAGCTAAGCAGTTAGAAAGTTCAAAATGCCTTAGATTGGGGTTGATTTACTCAGGAGTAGAGGCAACTAGAAATCCATCATTTCTCGACTATACTAGTTATTATTCCCAGAGCAATCTTAACCATCAAATCTGCTACCTGGAAGAGATTTCAGACAGTCCCCACTTAATGGCCCTAATTGGACCAGCAATTCCATTGCTAAGCAAAGAAGTCACTGAGTGAGGAATTAACTGACCACAACTGTGCTTTTTGACTGGAAAGAGACAAGATTAAAAAATTTCACACCTTTCACTTTTGTTCCCTTCCTAACCATTCCCCCACCCTTTGAAATGCTGAAGTCAAGTGCCTGTCTTCTAGGGAAGAAATGGCAAACTGAAGACAGCTCTGTGAAAAATGGAACTGCTAATCATTGCAAAATGAAGAGACAGTGAGTAGACCAGCTCTTCAATAACTCTTCTCTAGACCTGGAGAGGACTTGAGATTGCCCGCAAGTGTTCCATACAGTTGCTCCTCACAAGGACGCTACAAGATAGTGATCTCTGGCAGGTTTAGAGCTCCAGGAAATGAGAGAATAGCCACCTTGCTCAAACTGTGATTGGCACTTTTATAGGTCCTTAGTTCACATTCTTCTTTTTGTAATCACTTTTAGAAATTGCTTGTTAAGTGCTCTTCAGTTATTAGGAACCTTTAGGTTTTACAGCATCTATGAATTTTCTTCTGTTCTTAACTAAAGAGGTTTTAAGTACAAGTTTGAAAGACGTTTTTAAGAAACCATGGGTTTGGGGGAGTAAACAGCAAAAAGGTGATTAAAACATTGATTTTAAAAAAATTACACATGGACTAAAGGTCCTGGTAAACGTGAAATAAGATTTTGGAAATTATATAAGGAATCCTGCCCATGGTGAAATGTTTTTGGTTTGAATTCTTTAAAAAAAAAGACTTTAAAAATTGGACACTAGAGGGAGCTAAACAGAACTAAAGCTTGCAATTGAAGGAGAAGAACACCCAAACCCTTACAAATAAAAATAATAAAGCAACGTCATTTAACAGTGGACATATTTTTATTTCAGACATATTGAAGGAGATTTTTGATCAATGGACCCAGAGGTTAATTCTAAGAATGTTTGCCTCTATCGATAGATTGTTTAAAAAGTGTTATGGAAAAGGAACAAGTTTTACCAGACAAGACTGAGACAGATCTAAAAGTGGATTTAAAAAGGGCAGCTGATATCTTAATAATTAAAAGGGATAATATAAATAACAAACCAAAAGAATGATTCAGATAATTTTGCCATATTGGATTTATAAAAACAGGCTTGTTAAAGCTTTGAAGAATTTTGTGAAATGAGACAAAAATATCACATTCTAGGACATTGCTTGAAGAGACTAAAGATCAAGATTATTAAAAGTAAAATGAAGGAATATAAAGATGGCTAAGTTGATCAAGGTTAAAATAGATATATTGTTAATCTGGTAAACCTTAATGGATTCTTGCTAACATCAGGAAATGAAATAACAAAGTGTTAGGATTTATTCTTAGATAAGAGATGGGATATGAGAAGAGATCATTTGTTATATTTTAAGAAAAGATGATAAGTTATTAAAATTGTTTATATTTGTTGTATCTGAGGGGAAGTCATTTCTTTATATATTGTTCTTTTTCTTTTTTGCACCTTCTATTTTTTTGTTGTTTATTGTATTCGTTTCCATTGTTCTATCCAGCTTATGGTACTCTTTAATTTTTTTTCTCTCCAATCTCTCCACTCTGAAAGGGAAGAGAGAAAAAAAAAAGCAAGCAATTTCTGTAAGCAAGCTCTCTTTTGTCTGACCCTTTCTTACTGCCAGCAAAATCACTTTGCTTTTGATATGTAGCAGGGAACCTTCTTATTCTCTTGCAATCCCATATTCTGCAATCTCTCTGTTCTTCTAGGTGGGGGACAAAAAAAGCAAAACCACAGGTCAGGCACAGGGCAATGCATATTGATTGCAATCGCGCTTAGATTTATATACTTCTTAGTGCTTCGCAGCACTCTAATAGAAATCACATGATTAAAGGATGCTGTGGAGGTTGTAAATGGCCCCAAAATTATTTTTCAGAACCATTGTAACTTTGAAAAGTCATTAGCAGCTCTGCTATTTGTCTGCCAACTTGAGTCCTGGCACTAAAATGGGATGCCCTTGTGATAGATGGAGGCAGTCTTAGTTCCAAAACTTTTTCCAGTTTGTAGCTGGCACAAACGTTTTCCCTACTATTGAAATGAAAACAAAACTGCTAGAGAGAAAGAAAAGTAAAATTGCCCCCAAGCCAGTGTGACTTGGCAGACTGAGAAACTGCAAACAAGCTGCTACTTTATCCTTCCACCCTTTTGTAGGATTGTCCTGATAGTCCCAACAAGTTAATAATGACAAATTTAATTCCACCAGTTTCCAAGGGAAAACTTGGAAAATGCAAGATTTATTTCATCTGGCTACAAGCCTATGTTGAATTAGGAGGGCATGATTACATTTGCTTCCATCTGTTAAATGTTATTAGCTGTTTAGGGCAAAGGCAGTTTGAGGGTCCTTTCATATGCTACATTTAAAGAAAGTGAAGAAACCTAAGAATAATCTTGAGTAAATGAGGATGACTGCTTACCAAGCAGATTCAGATGACAAATTAAATATGAAAAGAAGTTCAAACCTGAAACCAAAATGATAGCCTTTCAATTGCTCTAACTTCTCCTCAACTTGGTGTTTCCAGATATAGATTACAAATCCAGAATTGCCAGATAGTGAAATGGAAGCTAGGATATCTTGGCTACCTAATAAGGGGACATGAGATATTTCAGACCCACGTCATTGCTGCTATTAGAAAAGTAGAAAAGTTATCAGTGTGATAAGGTCAAGACAAATGATAGATTGAACTGTGAGAGTTTTTGTGGGCAAGGAGGAGAGAACGTAATTAAAAGATACCTAGGTTGCCAATAACCTATGATCCTATATTCCTGGGATTCCATTGTGCTATACAAAAGATGGAAAAAGTAAGCCTCTTTCATGTTTATTCCACATCATAGGTGATGGTAATGATAGAGAGTGAAGAGATTTGTGATTGAACATTCCTTCATGCTAAAAAATTCTCTGCACGTAGAAAAATGCCAAGCCATGGTCCACAGAAGGCTAGGCTAGACCTTGTTCCCAACAGAGGGGGATGGGTTTCAGTCAGCCTCCTTTTGCAGTCTGAAGAAATGAGCTTTGGAAATATAAGGGCTGGACTCACATCTTGGTTTGTTGGTTTGTTTTTAAAAGGAATAAACGACATACTTCTTTGCTGGAAAAATAAGGATGGATGGACATGGGAAGTTGTTTTATAAGTTTTAATACTAATTAATAAGAGTGCCATCCTACACCAGAATCCTGTAGGAAACAAATACCTTGGGGATATTTGGCCGATAAAAACCTTCCTTAAAATGTGTATGATTTACAAGCCTTCCACTCTAAAAGTGCTGTCTGGTATCTTGTTGGCAGCCCACCATAAAACACCTCAAGCCACATGGTTTCCTGAGTGTATTAGCAAAAACTTCCAAGCAGTTTTTTTCCCCACCAATGTGCACCAGGAGAGAGCAGTGCAATAATGATCAGACTGACTGAACATCCCCTGCTTCCAAATTACCAATAAATGTCAGCAGAAGGACAGAAGATGCTTAGATTATATAGGAAAGATGATTAAAGGGGAGCACTGCTAATAAGATAGGTAAGAAAAAGCAGCAAGCTGAAAGATGAGCATTGCAAGTTCCTGTGGTTTCTCAGGCTGAGCACTGCAGAGCCCAATACTAATCAGAGGGCTTTTTTTGTTGTTGTTAAACAATCAAGCATTATGCTGAAGACCAAGAACCAATGGATTGGTAGCTTTGCAAAGACTTGGGGATTCTCCTTTTTAGCTCTGATGACTTCTTGCAGCTGGCCCGGCTTCAGCTGAACACATCTCACAGCTGCAGTTCCCCAGAAGCAATTTGGCATATCTCTAAAACAAGACACAATGAACCATCTACTAACACAAGCCTTCCCTTTGAAGGAGAGGAAATAATATAATCTAAAGCTTTGGGGAAAAGAAATCACAATCTGGGTCAAGAGATTAGGCATCTATTTGGAGTTGGAGCTGCTCCCAGGCATCAATTTGGCTCTTCTGCAAAATCTGAAAGGTTATGTGCTGATGCAATAGCTCTTAGCCACTGCTTGACTATGTCCTCAGCTCTTTTACACATAGAATAATCACAAATAAAAGCAGTTTAAAATTGTGCGTGTGTATGTATGTGCTACATAAAATAGTACCCAGAGGCCTTATTCTACAGTGCAAATAATTCTGGAAGCCATTGGTGCAAGTCCATGTGGTATAGCAGTTAAGGTGTTAGACTAGACTAGAGTGAGGGGACCCAGATCTTTCCCCAACCCAGAAGATCATTGGGCAGCTCTGGACTAGTCGCTCCATCTCAGCCTATCAACCTTTCAAAGAGCTATTGCTATAGAGAAATTAGGAGGAGGAAGTACTGCCTTTTGCTCCTGTACAAAGAAGAAGAAAAAAGAAGGGAGAAGGGAAGAGAAGAAAAAAAGAAAAAGCTGGAAGACACTTGGAGGTTTTCTAGTCCAACCCCCTGCTCAAGCAGGAGAACCTATACCAGCTTAGAGAAGTGGCTGGCTAGACCAGGGGGTCTTCAGACTTGACCCTTTTATGACTTGTGGACTTCAACTTCCAGAATTCCTCAGCCAGGCACACTGGCTGAGGAATTCTGGGAGTTGAAGTCTACAAGTCATAAAAGGGCCAAGTCTGAAGACTCCTGGTCTAGACAGTCTCTTCTTAAAAACCTCGAGTGACAGAGCAACCACAACTTCTGAAAACAAGCTGTTAATTGTTCTATTAGAAAATTTAACTTTAGTTCTAGGTTACTTCTGTCCTTGATTAGTTTCCATCCATTGTATAAATCAAATATGTAAATTTATTTTAATTAAGGATATTAGGAAAAGGTAGCCTCTAACATAACTGCCTTGTAAAAAAAAACTATAGCCTGTCCCATTATTGCTGTTAACATATTTTGTTTTGTTTTTTTTCTAATATACATAGAACAATTAAGCATGATGCTCAACACAGGTATCTCCAACCAGAAGTATTTTAAAACACACCATGAATCCTTCCCATAGATCTTTTAATTTGAAACTCAGGGGAGCCATCTACAAGCAGGAGCCAGACTTTAGCCCATGTTGTGGATGTGGCTTCCATGGCAAACTGGCTCAGGCTGAATACACATTCCCATGAGGAAGAGGCAATTCTCTGTCATGTATACAAAAGCATTTTCTTTTCTGGGACCTAGAGAAAAACTGTAGATATTGCAATCTCAGAAGCAGAATGCCAGGGGCTATGAACTAGGGTTCACTAACAGAGATTAAAGTTGCTCTCCCCAGCAGCCTTAATATTAACCTCAGGAAAATGGGAAGTCTAGGAAAAGTAAAGCAGATCAACAGAGGTTTCCAATAATATCTTTGAAGAAACTGGTAATGCATCAAGCCACATGTTTGCATTAGATTTTTGTATGTGTATGTGTATGTGTGTGTTTCTGAGTTAAGTCTAATTGGTTTTATTTCTCTGTACAGATAGTTCTCGACTTATGACAAAAATTGAGCCCAAAATTTCTGTGGTTAAGTGAGATGTTTGTTAAGTGAGTTTTGCCCCATTTTACGACCTCTCTTGCCACAATTGTTAAGTGAATCCCTGAAGTTGTTAAGTCAGTAACCCGGCTGCTAAGTGAATCTGACTTCCCCATTGATTTTGCTTGTCATAAGGTTGCAAAAGGTGATCACATGACCTTGGGGCACAGCAACACCCGTAAGTATGAACCAGTTGCCAAGCATCTGAATTTTGATCACATGATCATGGGGATGCTACAAAGGTCATAAATGTGAAAAATTGGGTCTATCAGTTTTCAATCAAAGCACAAGTTTTATATAAGATCTATTGGACTCCCCCCCCACAAAAAAATATATTGTGTATTTTTTTAAAAAAAACACCAACAACTCTCCAGTATTTTGTAAACGGTTTCTAGCGTTCTACACAAAAAAAGCCCAAGCCTTTTATCACAGACCTTCACAAATGGGATTGGGGAGTATGTCATTTGAGAAGGTAGGTGGTAGGAATAGGAATAACCTCTAAACAGGAGCCAGGTCCAGCATATGATGATTCAGAGGGGTTCAGGAAGAGGGGATTACAACAGGCCAAGCTGTTATGATACAGGCTTCCAAAGTACTGATTTAATGTTGAGACAAGGACAAATACAAGCTCTTCAGATGACTGAATCAGAAATCCCAATTTAATGTTGGGTTTACATATAATTTGCTTAGGGACCAATATAAACCTAGTATTGTGGTTTGTTAATACCTTAATATTGCACATGCACAGCCAATGCAGTCTTATTCATTAAACCATGGTTAACATTGTTGACACAGTGGGGTTTTCTTCTGACTCTGAAATGCACAGATTTCTACTGTCTGACTTATTTTCCTTGTGCTACTCCTGTTTCTCTATGCTGAATGTACTCGTAATGTATTCAAAAGCAAGAAGTAGAGATGTAATAGAAAGAAATGTTGTGTTTATCCTCACTCCAGATTGGAATAGGAAACAAGAGCCTTAGTAAATTAGTGTGCTCCACTTTGTGGATAGAAATGAATAATACGGTTTAGAAATAGTAGCTTCCAGGAATTCAAAGATTAGAAAGTTTTGATACAGTATGTCTGTGTCTGGCTTTTACAATAAGCTGTGGTCTGGTTAAATATTATTTATAGAATAAATCACAATTAACAAATTTTATGCAATGCTTTAAGTCTTCAGCTTTATAAACTATAAGAGCTGGATTTGTATAATATGTGAACCACAACATATGGTTTATGCAATATGAGAAACAGTAGCTTTGTCTATTACTTTACTGCTGAGGATGAGAAACACAGCAATAATCCCAAAATCAATCAACATTAGGGCTTAGTGTTGTATCTGAACCTATGTGATCAGTCAAAACTGAAGGGGCTATTTGTGCATTTACTTTCTTCTTCGCTCTTTTCCTCTCAAAGGGAGTTCATGAACATTTTTATTAATTCTCCAACCTTGATAACCCCATAGCACAGTCCCCCTCTGTACTCCATCATTGTAACAATTCCAGCCCCCATCTCACTTCCTCACTCCTAGTCTTGAGGGCCATGGTGGAAAAGGGCCCTTAACTTTTCTAACCTGACATTGGGGGAATGTAATAGAGCAGTGGTTCTTAACCTGGGTGATATTGCCCCACCAGGGGGCGATTTTATTTTTCAGAGGGGCGATGGAATGAAAAGGGGCAACGCGGGGGCGAAGGAACAAAAAGGGGGCAATATGGGGGCGATGGAGCGAGAAGTTTTGGGGAAACTTTTGAG
The DNA here is from genome assembly GCF_016545835.1 of Crotalus tigris. Lineage (NCBI taxonomy): Eukaryota > Metazoa > Chordata > Lepidosauria > Squamata > Viperidae > Crotalus > Crotalus tigris. The sequence continues at coordinate 5,617,253 of NW_024100214.1, forward strand.
ACTTTTTCGTACAGTGAATCGCTGTATATCTGTTGTAAAAAACATCAGATCGCTCGCTATTAATGGACTGAATTGTGTTTTCAAATGTTCCTCCAGCTAGCTTCAGTACAGAATGCCGTCCATATGTAAAGACGCATCGCTTATCTTCATGTGCGTTGCGCAGTAGCCTCTACCCATACAGTGGCATGCCATTGGCCAGAATATGGGAGATATGGGGAAAAGACTGGAAATAAATAATTTGCATTGATATGTCCTGATGACAATTTTAAAGTTAACAAAAAAAGTGTTTGCATAAATTGAAGAATTATTTCCTATGTTGTGATTGAGAGGTTATTTTGGGGGAGGGGGGCGATGACAACTTCCTCATTGGCTCAAGGGGGCGATTTGTTCAAAAAAGTTAAGAACCACTGTAATAGAGTCCTCTTACAATTAGCATCCATCCCTCGCCAGGCCTTGCTTGTTTTCGCAGCCCTGTTACACTCAATAAGTGATGGCTGGGATGTTCTCCTAGCCCCCAAGAGCTTCAAATGCTACTGTTCCAACCATTCTTCTGGGGCTTTTTATTGCACTATCAGTCACCTTGACACTGCAACCAACAACTTCCTCACAGCAGGTTTTAGATGCTGTTTTCTTGCCTGCGATCCATTCTCCCAGATAGTTAATCGTTTTCTCAGAAGCCAATGGGGGATGGCAGCTGGAATCTGCAGGACCTGGAACTTCTCTATTAAGGGAACTAATTCATAAGACAAAGAAGCTTCTCAGTTCAGAATCTGTTTTTTACAGAACCCCCATATGATGCAATATGACCTCACACGATATGGCTTAATATTCTGTGTGAGTCAGGCTACAATGATTTATTCAACAAACTATGATTAAAAATATTCCTGGCTCAATGCCATAATGAAGCTGATGGAATTATGCATTATTGTTTTGAATAAATTCAAGTATTCATAAAGACATTGTTAAAGACAGGGGAATGTAACAGAAGAAACCCTTAGAAGCCATATGATCTGTCAATCCCCGGCTGATCATTTTTCTCTTACGCTATGCTCTGTTGTGCAAATTAATGTTGCGTTTCTCAGTTTTGGATAATGTGTTGGTAATGGGTGGACTTATGCTTTCACAGGAGCCAATTAGTAATTACAAATTTTCACCATGCCAATGGCATCACCTGGCTGCATTCAGGGGCAGTTGTGCTCATTGCCCCTCAAATCTTTGTAAATTCTCAAATATCCGTCATTTGCAAACCCAATCAATTTGCCTATTGTCTCAAATATCCCTAGTAATATATTCTCAAGATAATGACTATCCTATTTAGCAACTGTTTGAAGTTATGACAGCACAGAAAAAGCTATCCCCGTTTGGATGCTTTGCAACCAGCGCTCACTTATGACCAATGCAGAGTTACCTGATCACCATTTGTGAGCTTCACAGCCAGCTCCTGACAAGCAAAGCCATTAAGAAAGCTGGCAGCGAAATCACAAATTGCTGTCACATAGTGTCTCACTTAATGACCATGTCACATAGCAACAGAGTTGCAGTCTCAGCTCTGGTCATTAAGGAGGAATTACCTGTAATTCAATGTGCTAGCAAACCAAGAAAATCCATCTAACTATAGACGGCTTTCATTAACTACTGTGCCATCTTGAGCAGCAGTAACTATAACCAATTGTTTGTGATAACTGTTGATCAATCCTGCATATTAGCCCAGGCCTTCTTAGCTTCAGAAATGTTGATAGGCTTCCACAATTCAGGTTCTTCCACAACATTTGTACCGGATTATGATCAGGACTTTGACTTAGTCATTCCAAACATTGACTATTTTTTGCTTTAACCATTCTTTGGTCATACAACTTGTGTGTTTTCAATTGTTTTGCCACGTGACTGGTTTTCTCTTGAGCTTCATAAACAAATACCCTGGAAAGAACTGGGTGTCTGTTCTCATTTTAACGTTGGTTCCAGCATCAATCATTGCCGTTGTGTTTTTCATTCACGGCATGAGTATGTTCTAAGCAAGCTTTAATAGCTTTGGCAGGTGTTTCGTTTCTCCATTGATCAGTTATTATCACATTATGCTGCACAAATATAATTGGAGACAGATGAATTCTAACCTGATGCATTTCAGAAAGTGTACCTTATGTAAATGAAATGCCAAACAACCACACTAGGATTGTGAAATAAGCAAGAGGTGTTCCTTAAAATTCAAAGTGTAATTAACGCTGAAGACCCGTCCCTCTAACAAGTTCTGCAGTCCAGGCTATTATTAACTTTACTTTTTCTAACTCCACTGTTTGCACAATAAATTCTACCTCCAGGAAAGATCTATTAAATTAAACCATTAAGCTAATAATGGCTTGAGTGCTTCACATTATTAGCAGGGAAGGCCCCTGGCTTAGGCCGGCATTAACTTTGGTTTTTTTTCTTATTGTCAGCTGAATCAGAAAAATATCCTTTGGTTTCAGTCTTTGGTAACTGCAGCCTTAACAAATGGATCCACACCTCCTTGGTGCATAATTTCCAGGACTATCATAATTAACATCTAGTGCTGAATTGTTGTTTTTTGAGCAAACTGAACCAATAACAAAATAATTATGGGGTTTTGTTTACTGCTGGAAGAAAATGGAGTTCAAGCATTCAAAAAGAATGGAAGGGGAAAGACAGGACTGGCAAAGAGGCATTTCATTGTTTTGCTTTATTTTGCTTTTGCTTTTAAGCCACAATATCCACTGGAAACAGTAATTCAATAACTTTAGGAAAAGTCTCCCAAAAAGAAACAACAACAATGTAATCACAGCTAGATAAAACAATTTAAAAAGGAAAATAAATCATTTCCCTAGCTTAGGATCATATACAAAATCAGGGAGAAGGACTGTTTGAGAGTTAAAACAACTGGATGCAATTGGCATCCATTAAGAATAGCAGATGAGATAGCCCAGTCAAACTCAAGTCAACTTACCAGCTTCAATACAAGCATCTCCTTCACTGACCAGCTAGAATATAGGCACTCAAGTGCCTCTGGGCAGTTGTGCAAGAAGGATCCCTGACACAATCTACACAAATCAAAAGCTAGGCAAGCTGTTTTGTGACTTCCAGCAAAGGACTCCACCTCTACGTATACATTAAAAGTTTGTGAATCCTTTTCAGTTTTCAATATTTCGGCATATATTTGACCTAAAGCATGGTCCTAAAACTAGATAAAGAGAACTCAGTTAAACAAATGAATCAAAAACATTATACAAGCGGTCCTCACGTTAATGATGATATTGACAACTCTGTCGCTAAGTGACACAGTCATGAAATGCAATGTTAAATGATTGTACCACAGCCATTGCAGCAGTTCTGATTGCCATTAAGTGAATGGTGCACAGTTTTAGGTGCTGCATCAAGCATAGGTCCACTAGTTCAGCACTGTTCTAACTTTGAACAGTCACTGAACAAATGGTTGTAAAACCAGGACTACCTGTACTTGTTCATTGATTTATTGAGGGAAATGATCCAAAGCTACATATTTGTATGTGACAAAAGTATCTGAACCTTTGCTTTCATTAACTACTGTGCCATCTTGGGCAACAGTAACTGTAACCAATTGTTTCTGATAACTGATCAATCTTGCACATTGGCTTGGAGAGAATTTTAGCCCAGGCCTTCTTAGCTTCAGAAATGTTGATAGGCTATAATAATAACAATAATAAAGTTGGAAGGGACCTTGGAGGTCATCTAGTCCAACCCCCTGCTCAGGCAGGAAACCTTATACCATTTCAGACAAATGGCTGTCCAGTCTCTTCTTAAAAACTTCCAGTGTTGGAGCATTCACTGCTTCTGGAGGCAGGTTGTTCCACTGGTTAATTGTTCTGTCAGGAAGTTTCTCCTTAGTTCTAGGTTGCTTCTCTCCTTGATTAGTTTCCATCTGTTGCTTCTTGTCCTGTCTTCAGGCACTTTGAAGAATAGCTTGACTCCCTCTTCTTTGTGGCAGCCCCTGAGATATTGGAACACTGCTATCATGTTCCCCCTCATCCTTCTCTTCATTAAACTAGACATACCCAATTCCAGCAACCATTCCTTATATGTTTTAGCCTCCAGTCCTCTAATCATCTTTGTTGCTCTTCTCTGTACTCTTTCTAGAGTATCAACATCTTTTTTACATCATGGTGACCAAAACTGGATGCAGTATTCCAAGTATGGCCTTACCAAGGCATTGTAAAATGGTATTAATACTTCACATGATCTTGATTCTATCCCTCTGTTAATGCAGCCTAACACTGTGTTGGCTTTTTTGGCAGCTGCAGTACAATGCTGGCTCATATCTAAGTGATTGTCCACTAGGACTCCGAGATCCCTCTCACAGTTGCTACTATTGAGCAAGGTACCATCTATACTATACCTGTACATTTGGTTTCTCTTGCCTAAATGTAGAGCTTTACTTTTTTCACCAATGAATTTCATTTTGTTAGATAGGGCCCAGTGTTCAAGTCTGTCCAGATCCTTCTGTATCTTAAGCCTGTCTTCTGGAGTGTTGGCTATTCCTGCCAGCTTGGTGTTGTCTGCAAATTTGATGAGTTCCCCGTCTATCCCCTTGTCCAAATCACTGATGAAGATGTTGAAGAGCACTAGGCCTAGAACAGAGCCTTGGGGCACCCCACTACACACTTCCCTCCATGTAGGTGCAGTTCCATTGAGGACCACACACTGAGTACGGCTGGTCAGCCAGTTACAAATTCATCTGGTAGTGATGCTGTGGTAAGATTTTTCTATCTTATCAAGTAGTAGGTTGTGATCTACTTTATCAAATGCCTTATTGAAGTCCAAGTAAATTATATCCACAGCATTCCTCTGGTCCACTAATTTTGTCACTTGGTCAAAGAATGCAATAAGATTTGTCTGGCATGATCTTTTTTGACAAACCCATGTTGGCTTTTAGTAATTACTTTGTTTGCCTCTAGATGTTCGTTGATTTGTTGTTTGATTATCTTTTCCAGAATCTTCCCAGATATTGAGGTCAGGCTTCCACACTTCAGATTCTTCCACAAGATTTGTATAGGCTTATGATCAGGACTTTGACTTGGTCATTCCAAACATTGACTAATTTTTGCTTTAATCATTCTTTGGTCATACAACTTGTGTGTTTTCAATTGTCTTGCTACATGACTGATTTTCTCTTGAGCTTCAGATCATGAACAGATACCCTGACAAGAACCGGGTGACAGTTCTCATTTTAACATTGTTTCCAGCATCAATCATTGCCTCATCCAATGGCAGGTTCTATGGTGGCCACATGGCTCTGTTCTCAAAAGAAGAGAATAGTTAATAGCTTCGTGGCTTTCCCACTCCACTGACCTGGCTGTGGTCTTCAATGATTGGCTTCCTAATTCAGTCAAGAATGGGTAAAACAGATTCTTCCCCCTCCATACCCAAACACATTCTCAAGTACACATGGAGATGTGCAGCAATAAGACAGTTTGACCGCTTGATTTGAGACTTCTTCCAACAACTAAATGAGATTCTACCTGAGCCAACAATCTAAACAATCAATCCAGCATTTCAAGAAAATAATAGACCAAATAATTAAGATCACCTTTTGATAGACTGGAAAACAGTCTCCCTGATCATAGAGGATCAGAACAATATCAGCTGGTCAAAGCTAATACTCTTTCTCTTTCTGTTTCTCTCATTCTCTTTCAGATGAAATGCTGGAATGGTATGATGGCCAAAGAACTCCAGGCTTTCTTTAATGATATTGATGCATTTTAATTTGGTTACTAGCTTGTTGCAGCACAAAAACACCTTAGTCACCATGATGGATGGATGGGAAAAGGGCTAGGGGAAAGCTAATTCCCCTACAACTCCCAGCACCTTTCAATACTATCCATCATCGTATGCTCTGGGTGATATGCTCTCTGCATTGAGAAGGGAGATGCAATATTCGGTGGTTCCATTCATGCTTCAGGCAGAATTTCCCAAAAGGCAACTGTATAACCTAGTCCATAGAGTTTATTTGTTTTGTGGTAATGTATTGTGTGAATCTAATCTCAATACCATCCAACAGATTGGCATTAAATAAACCATGGCTCAGGAAGATAAGTGAACATAGCTAGGATGCTTCATTTTGTTCTGGGTCTGACTGCATCTTTCTAGTCAAATTCTCAGTGTTAGTTGCCATTTGTGACTACAGGCTCCCATCATCTCAAGCTATTGGGTCAACTATGACCTGTCCTGAGCAGACTAATCGGGCCAAGCTAATTCATAGTCTGCAGATTTCTAAAATGGATGCTTCTAGCAAGCTTTTACACGGGACAACTAAGTGGGACCAAACGGCGAGACAGCGTCATGCAATATTCTCGTTTGTGGACAATTTTTAAATGAGGCTGAAAATGTTGATGTAGTTTTTTTATAAAAAAAAAAAGGAGAAAGAAATGAGCAGGCAGTGGAAATGAAGCAAAAATGAGAAGTTACATTGTTTCCTATCCTGACCATAGTGCTATGTGTTCACATATTTTGTATAATTGGTGACGATTTTATATTATTGCTACATTTCTACATAATATGCTTCATTTGTTTTTATTTTGTCACACTACATTTAATTTATTTGGACTATGCTCATGGGTTGTTTTTTTTACGTTTTTAGTTTGTTCTAATTTGATATTACATTTTCTTTTTTGTTATATTCTTTTCCTGTTTAGTTCATTTATGAACATTATTTCACATTACTTGATGCGTGTTTATTTGTAGTTATTATTTGATATATGCATTGTAAAGATATCATTTCTATTATTCACAGTTCCCCGAAGGAAAGTTTTTACTCAAAATGCATTGGATTGAGACTTGGAATGAAATATGTGTGCACTATACTCCTTTCTTTCCCCTGTCTAAACTGAGCTAAAATAAAAGTGACATCCAACACAGTGTGGAATCAAAGGAAGCGTATTTTGAAATGACCAATATTTTACAATTCTATTCAGTTTTATCGCTAAAACAAGCAGGAAAGTCAAATATCTTGGAGCGAATACAAAGGAGTGTTATTCAGCCAATTCCATCTAGTTTGTGCAAGCGGGCTGTTCGATGCCAAATGCTTTGCTTGCTTTTTTTCCTTTTCTCAATTTTCCCTCCTGCCTCCTTTTGTCCATGTTCCCCAGCCTTTCCTTATTCTAGGCAAGAATGCACAGCAATAAAGCAACCCCTGTGGGAGAAAAACCATGGGGGGGGGCCTCTCCCTCAGATTTGCACTTTCAATGAGAGGGGGGGCCACAGAGGATCAAGTAAGGGTGAAGGGAGGGAAAGAAAAATCAGGCCAATAAACGAGAGAGGCCAAGGGGGTTCGGGGAAGGAGAGGGGGTTGTCATGTAGGAACTCCTGATGACTGTTGATGGGAAGAAGATCGATCTACGGGTCCTGAGTGTAAGAGCCAGGCGTCAATAGTTTCAGCCCAAACTAGCAGATTGATAGACTGCCTGGGGAGAGCATATTTGTGTGCAACAGAGGATTCAGTGAAGTTGCCAGTGGCATTGGAGTCTACTACAGCCTGCTGTTTTATTTCTGGATCTGTCTGGGTCTGTAATGTAAGAGGAATAACTAAATGAAAGCAAGTTGTGCAACTGTCTGGCTCCACTTAATTTCTGGGTGTCCCAGCCTCTTAGTTTTTGAGACCTGGGTGGGCCTCTTTTCCTGAAAATCCAGACCTGGACTATTTAGAGCAAAATATCCTCTTACAAAATATCCCCCTTCTCTTCAGATCTGACACATGTTTGATACAAGTCCAGGCTGTTCTATATCATAAAGGGCAGGTGCCCATTCTGCGGCTCTCCCAGATATTAAACTGATTAGAAATCCTACTCAAGATTGGTCAGTGGGAAAATGTTCAGCTCGTACAGAGATCGTAGCAACTATGCCAATGAACCCATCATATTATCAAGCATGAAGGCAAATGCTGGATATGGGAAGGCTTCTGAAGCAACTATAGCTGCTTGATGGGCAGGATACAGGAGATGCTGTTGACATAGGCTGTTATTTTTATCTCAAACTCTACCAATATTGGCAACTAATGTACCATTTGAACAATGGCAGAAAGATATTTCCAGATTTGTAGGGAAAGGTATGAAACCAAGAATTAAATATAAACTGTTGCAAAATTTGTCACTTTTAAACTTCTCTTTTGCCTTGACCCCCTCCCACCTTCCCAGTCCTTTGTTTTTGTTATTTTGTATTTGAAATTCAATAAAGTTGGTTGCTTAAAAAAATAAAAAGATATAGGTGATGCTGGTGGTGAAAAAAATCATCACTAGGGGATAGATGGATAATGGGACCATTTGACTCACAATTCGGTGCCGATACTGGAACAAGGTGTTGGTGATCTCAATGACAGTCAACAAGATTGAAGAAGGGACTAGAATCGTATCTTAATTCTGAGTTGAGAACATGCCTCCCATAGCATTGGAAGTAGTGAGACAGAAAATTTGCTGTCAAAGCTTCATGCCAGGCATGGCTATATAAAAATGTGCTTTATAAAAATTATATTGTTTGGAGCCAAGGATTTTTTTTACCTATGTTAATTTAAATTTAATGTTTTGACTTCTGAACAATGTTCTTTAAAGCAGCCTTCCCAACTGGCCCATTCCAGTTATGCTAGACTTCACTTTCCATAATCCTGCTTTGAGATTATGGAAGTCAAAATCCAGCACAAATGGAGAAATCAGGATAAGGGAAACTGTTCTGACCAGTTTTTTCCTTCAGTTTCCAAAAGACGGTGGGAAGTTTTGGAAGGGTCTCCTGCCTCTTTTTCATGATACATGAGTGCAAAGCAAGCTGCTTGCTGATTCTTTATGAAACGTTCAGCATCTGAACAGAATATCATACAGATCACTACACAACTTGGCTGCAACCCCACAGGGCGTTTTTGCAGCTCCTCTGAAATACACTAAGACAAGATTGCTGGAACGAACTCCAGATTGATAGTGCTTTCAGCAATTCAGCTTTGGCTCAGCATGTCGTTCAGTCCAAACCTGTCTGTATGAATTTTTCCTTTAAATCCTGGTCTCATCTAATGCCCAGCTAAATCTATGATTTGGGAGTAAAGCGCTTTAGGAAAAGATCCAAAGCACCAGGTTTTCAGCTCTTGAAACTTTCTGAACCTCCTGGCTCAGAAGTTGCTCTCTCCCACAGAAGGCAATCCCAAACTGTAGCTTGTAATTGAATTGTAGTTTGACAAATAATGTACCCCCTTGTAAGCAGTCTGTCTTCCTGTTCCCATTATACATCATTCTCTATCATGCTTTGCTGCCTTTGTGGTTTGTAGGAGGATGTCGACTGCTAATCCCCAGGCTTTGTCTCTTTTGCTTATTCTTTTCAGCCTTTTGTTGCTGACTCTGGCATCAGTGCTCCAATGTAGATGTCTCATTTTTCTTGTGTCTGTTGGTCCTGCTTTTTGGAAGAGCATTTCCATGAAAACCGAGATGAGATACTGTTAAATGCAAAGGAATACTACTTATGTTGCCCCACAGCCTTAGAAATGTATGGGAAATGGGTCAGGTTTTTTTTAATCATGTCATATGCAAAATATTGGCCGTCACACTATCTAGCTATGTAAATATGTTTGGGTTTGACAAGGCATTTTTGAAAACAGTGTAGAAAAAGAAATGCAGTGGTACTTAGTCTTTTTAATTTATTTGTACAGCAACATCTTGAACATGAATGGAATGCGCCCAGTATCTGAAGCCTATTGAAAATTTAGGAATTGAAGAAAACAATTTTGACCTGCTTCCTATACCTTACTAAATTAAGGCTTGTAGGTTCAGCTCCAATGGTTTTGCTACATGTGTAGCAAAACCATGCATCGTGGAATTTGCAAGCATTCATTTACCGACCATCTAAAGTTACAACAGCCTGAAAAAGGTGATTCCAACTGGTCCTCACACTTATTACACTCGGAGCATCCCCATGATCATGTGATTAAAATTTGGACGCTTGGCAACTGGCCTGTGTTTGTGAAGACTGCAGCATCCCCAGGCACATATGAACACGTTTGTGACCTTCCCAGCCAGCTTCTGACAAGCAAAGTCGGTGGAGGCAGCCAGATTCACTTAATGACCAGGTGATTCCATTAGTAAATGAAGTGACAACCAGGGCAAAAAAGATCATAAAATTGGCCAGGGCTCACTTAGCAACTGCCTTGCTTAGGAACAAAAATTCTATTCTCAGCTGAGGTTGTAAGTCGAGGACTATCTGTAATGTGCAGTTTCTGGGTTCACACAATATACAACACAGTGCATCATGGGTTCTTCCACTATGTAGACTCACCATTCTTTCATTTGCTCCAGTTTTGTTGATAACAGTTATGCTTGTATGATGTACGGAACTCCAAACTAGTCAACTATGTTTTAGCCTAGAAGGTGGTAGTATGAGTCATGTTCCTGTGACTCAGATATATTGAACCATCACTAACCACACTTTAACTGAAAACATGTTTGGCTATTAATGCATCCTGTGAATACAGTGCTGGTACATCATGAGAATCCTCAAAATTAAGTTAATAATCTCTTGATTTAGTTTGTCAAGGATAATATGTATGAATGGACTTGCTGACTAGACAATGATTCCCCTATTGTCAAGTAATTTCAGTGACAAACTGAGGGATGGACCTGAGATTCTTGAATCCTAAGATTCTAGGTTAGCATGTAATATTCAGCTATTTTCCATATACGAAATTGACAACTTCTACTGATAATTAGGAAAAGCATGGGTAGTTTATAGTGTCGTGAGCATTATGCAAAAATGCCCTGATAGGTTATAGGTGTTGAGGTAAAATTCCAGTTCCAAAAGACATATGAGCTGACTGGCCATGGGACAAAGCTTGATTATTATTATTATTTAGATAGAAAATATTGTTTTCCGATCTGAGCAATTGTAGTTCTCAGGCAACAGATGGATGAATTCTGACAAAGATGCCTAGATCTTCTGCAACAAATAACAAGACAGCAACATTGTGCAATAATGACATGGTTTGGGAAAGCTGTAGCTCTGTTTCATTGTGTGCTGAAGATCAGATGGCAAGAAATGCACTACTCTTTTGAGAGAGTTTAAGTAGTCAGATTTTAATGACCCTCTGAAGATAGACTGTTTACAAGTCTCTCCATAGATTTATTTCTATTGCAGATTCTAGAATCAAAGACAAGTTGAAAAAACTTGGCAGCAGTTGCAGAATTCTTGCACAAAATGTTTCAGCTACCAAACTACTCAAGCTTTTCCTTCCTTCCTTCCTTCCTTCCTTCCTTCCTTCCTTCCTTCCTTCCTTCCTTCCTTCCTTCCCTCCCTCCCTACTTCCTTCCTTCCTTCTTCTTAAGCTTTTCCTTCCTTCTTTCCTTCTGATAAATGACATATACAATTCCAGATCTTGCAGTTAGCTCATAGTGGCCCCGTAACAAGCCTAATATTTTCTCAGGGTCTTAGATATATTAGCAATTTGACTACCTATGCAGTATTGGAATTAGTCACTCCCTAAACCTCAAGACAACAGCTTTCTTGTAAATAGAGCATTTTTTTTCAACCCATCTGAATAAATCTGCAAGTTTCCAGGAAGAGGAAAATCAGTGAACCTCTGTCCATTCCAGTTAAATGATCCTATTGCTAGGAAGGTCCTATTTAAATTGAAACATCTGCTTCTTATATTATGCATCAACTTGGGCACATTACCATGTTGGGTTTGCTTGTTTATTTTTCCGAAACCTATTCCTATCTCCTTTCGGCCCACTCAGGAAGCATCAGAGTCAGAAGAAGCTGCATTTTTCTCTATCAATTGTGACGGCACAGTAGATACAGCAGCTGTCGCCAATCAAGAAGCTCAATTAGCAGAACTTCCATACCTGCCTCTAGAGACATCTATTAACTTTCATCATGCCTGCAGTGATTCTGGGCAAAGTTTCTGGGTAGCCTGGTGTTTGAGGAGCTTCAAGTTTGGGGTCACCATTCCTAATAAGTGGGTGTATTCTTCTAGTACTGGAAGGTCCTCCCAAGACCACATTTCATGTTTATTTACATGGGACGTAAGCAACAAATGCAGTTGCTTATTTCCCATGTACATTTTAATCCAATCCATGATAAGAATGAAATAGAACTACAGAGAAAATTTGCCACAATGCCAGAGACAACTTCCACAGGCAATCTAGCAAATTTTAATCATTTTGCTTTGTTTTCAGAAAGCATCAGTCTTTCAAGCAGCTTGTTGCAAAATAACAACTCTTTATATACCAGTGGTAAAACATGCGAGCCCAGCCATTGTGTGCCAAGGAAGATCTTGCCAACAAATATCAGATCTTGCTGAAGCCTAAACCTCAACTATCCTGTGACAGCTCTGAGCATAGCAGTGGCATGTGGAGAAGTGGCCCTCCAGCACAACTCAGGTCACAGGGCTGTGTGTATTTCAGGTGAGAAAAGATTTTTTTTTGAGCAACCAATATTTAACTGGGAACAGCTTGCCAAAACAGAATTTGAATTCAATATGCCTTGGGCAATCTGTCCCAGTCCACCATTATGCTAATAGCTACACTTTAAAACACTTACCATTTCTGAAATCCATGCAAAGGCAAGTCCACATGTATGTTACTTTTCAAGTCCAGCTCAAGAAGTTACTACAGCATGTATGTCATTGGCTGTACTACTTTTTCCATCTCTCTACAATCTTTAGTGCAAACACTAATTGAGTGTAGGACATGAGGATGAAATTGTGGAAAAGAGCAGTATAAACTAAATTCAACCATGCTAACATGTAAATATGCTATTCAGATGCAATTTCAATGCTAGAAACTAAACTCAGAGAAGCTGCCAATCTTTCAGCTCTTCAGCATAAGCTTCAATTATTTTTATGCAAAATTAACCCTCAATTTTGCCAATTAGTGTAATGTCTATTTAGAATAGAATAGAATAGAATAGAATAGAATAGAATAGAATAGAATAGAATAGAATAGAATAGAATAGAATAGAAGGGACCTTGGAAGTCTTCTAGTCCAGCCCCCTGACTAATCCTTGTATCTGTAACCCTTAACTGGGTGAAACAGTACATCATAGAATAACAATTTTTGAACTGAAGTATCTCAAATGGACTAACTTACAGAATGCATCCAAAATCTGGAAACCATGATTTCCACAAAATTAAAATCTGACAAAACTGTGGTTCTTTTAGTGCTGCTATGCTGCCATGCCATCTCTCAGAAGTTCCGTAGATGGAACTCATCCTATTCAGCCAAAGATTGGGTAGACAGGTCCCACCATCATATGCTGGAGAGCATCAGCTGTGGTCAAGCCAGCAGGAAGTGAGAAGCTGTTCCCATTCCCATTGCTTTTTTGCCCTTGATCATTCTGTTTCTCTGTTTAGGTAAGGAAATATCTCTTAAATGATGATCCAATGGATCATGTTTTATCTAGATAATTTTTAATCATTTAAGAACAGAATAATCTTTTCCTACAGATCCCAAAGCCTCATTAAAAATTAATATGGACTTCTCCACTAATACTGTGTCCATAGATTATGCCTTAATAACACTTTTTGGGTAACCTGCTCTCTGTTTATGGTTGGGAGACAGGAAGGACAAGTTGACATTTTAGGGCAACATTTTGCAGATAACATTCCATGACTCAGTCCTGGCCTATTCTTGCAGGGGTAGGGTGGTCAAATTTCGGCTTATCTGAAAGACCATTCACAAGAGAGATATAATTCTGTGGGGAAAAGATGGGTAAATTTTGTTCAGAACAAATATGGGATTAGAAAGTATTATTTAGCTTTTGAATAATTTATAGTGTAAAGTTGTTATTGTTAGATTTGCTGATTTTATTGTATTGGAGTTAAAGTGTTTTCTTAATTTTTTAGGATTTATGTATAGTTGATTGATGTTAATTTAATTTTTATGTTTTTTTTCCTGTTTTTTTAGCTCTGCATTCAGCTCTGGGAAGGGGGGAGGGTTAAGGGGGGATGGGGGGAGGGAAGGGGGAGGGATTTTATTGTAAAAGTTTATAAAAATTTTAATAAAAAATAAAAATAAAAAAATAAAAATTTTTTTTAAAAAGATGATTGGGATAGGGGATTCCCTGGCATTTGTTTTGACGTGGATTTTGAGGAAGTAGATAATCTGTGGGATAAGCTTTGTTATTTGCATGCTGAACCCAAGAAATCTGGAGCTGGATCCAAGAAATGGTCAAATCTTTTTTTAACAGGGGGGATTATGTCATCCGTTTTGAAAAAAATAGTTATGCACTCCTTTCTGAAAAGTTCTTCTTCAGGTTTTCCAAATCGGGGCAATTATTAGCCACATGCCAACTTTCTATTTTTGAGAAAAGATTGTTGAGATAATGGAGAGGTTCCAACTATAGACTGCCTTAGAGAAAGATGATTAACCACACTGTTTCAGTCAGGGTTCAATCCTGGGCATTGGATGCAAACCACCTTAGTAACTTTAGTGGATGACCAACATCATGTGGATATTGCTCATTTCCTCTTGATGGTGTTTGATACCATCAACTGTTGTATACTTCTTCATTGCCTGGAAAATTGGATGTACTGTGTGACAGTGGTTCTACTCCTAGTGCCAATCAATTCTGAGAGACAAAGTTACCTGTCAGTTGCTCCAATGTGGGATACTGCAAAATACTTATTTCTTCTCTAACTAGTTAAGATTTATATATAACTAATAGGAAAGGTCTTCCATCACTTTGGAATGTGATATCATCAGATATCTAGTTTTACATCACCATATGTGACTGAGGAAGAGTCAAGGCCTGGAATTTGGATGTTGTAAGGATCTAACTGACAAGAAACAAGGTAAACTGTATCTCTGCAGATGAAGGCACTATTTATCAAAGGACAGTAAGGGCATTCAGCCTCTTCCAGTATTAAGTATGGATATGGAGGCACTTCACTTGAAGAAATAGATGCATGGCTTGGAGTTCTCCTAACTCACAGCTGCTGTTAGATAGACCAGTGGAGGCCATGGATAGTGGAAGTTTGTGGATTTCTGCTAGTACAGCCTTTCCTGGGATATAATACCTTGTAAAATAGTTACACATACTTTCATCTGTTAAGACATCTGCAATGCACTTTACATAGAGCTGTATTTGAAGGGTACTTGCAAACAGCAAATGATATAGAATGAAGCCATCTGTTTGCTGGCATATAAGCATCATGTAACACCAGTATTGCAGGCAATGTATCATTTGCCACTAAGCTTCTGGGTAAAGTTTGATGTTCTGTATGATTTGGCCTCTGGGCATGCTTTGGGACTACTTACTCCAGAGGCAACCAAACAGTTCAATGTGGGTGACCCAGAGAGAATCCTGTCTCAACTGAAATCGTGTATACCCCCACTGTTACGAACATTTTGTCTCCAGTGGTCTGAACAATGCTGTTCTTTACCATCTTTTGGAAAGTGGTATATTTTTTCTGTAGCACTTCTGATGGGTGATGTTTGGTTACAGTATGGTGCTTTGACTTTGGGGAAGGCATGTGCTTAACTGTTGCTTTTATGCATTTGCAAACCTCCACAAGTCTTTTGGTCAATGGTACAGAAAAGTATCACATAAATTTTAAAAATTCAAATAACTATCACTTTCTTTTCTGGCAATATCAGCAAGCCACTAGTAGTCGATTCATAATATATAAATGAGTTGAACAACAGTACAATCAAGGGAGATCAGATAGTTGCCATCAAAATATTGAACTCATTATGAGAATGGGGGAGAGTTTACTCAAGAGCAGGCCTCAAGACCATCAGTTACCCAAGACCTGATGTTCAGCTGGCTCCAGAGAAGCAAGAAATGTAGTCAAGCAGAAGTCAGTGAAGACATTGCTTCATCACAGACTATCAACTTCATTTTTTTCTATTGTTAATGGCTAAGCAAAATCTAAACCAAAATATATAAACCAAAGTATGTAAGTATATAACCCAAAATATACTTAATATAGATCTACCACGTGGGATGCAAACATCCAGACCACCATCAGATATTAGCCCAGGTTTGGTAGGCCTAATAAATATGGTATATTCTAACAGGTGACACTAGCCAGTCAAAAACTGCAAGTTTAGAAAGCCAAGACTCCCATATGTCAATTGATAGGTTTCAAATCATGAAACATGAAAGTAAGTCTTATGGTCTTGAATAATGCCCTGCCCCAAAAGAAGCCAATTTTTCAGAAGTAAACTGCATCTTTTGCTTAGCAATAGCAATAAGACTTATACTGTATACCACTTCATAGTGATTTACAGCCCTCTCTAAGAGGTTTACAGCGTCAATATATTGCCCCCAACAAGCTGGGTCCTCATTTTACCAACCTTGGAAGGATGAAAGGCTGTATCAACCTTGAATTGGTTGATACAGCCTTCCATCCTTCCGAGGTTGGTACTGCTGGCAGATCAAACTGCTGGCAGTGGGCAGAGTTAGCCTGCAATACTGCAGTACTGCATTCTAAGCAGCACTACGGCTCCCAGGAAAACACCCTTTTTTCTTAGATATCAGCTATTTTATCAATCTCTCTGCCTGAATGGGTCTAGTGTTCCCCAATGCTGTGTATGTGGAAGTCATCCTGGAGCCTATACATTTGATCTTCTGGCCAAGGAACATGGCTGAGGGACTTGACCTTCCTCCTCTCATTTAATGAGGAATCAGCAAAGTTTCCTCCAACGCACATACTGGCAGTACTTTAAGATATATTGCAGTGGGCAAAGAAAAATTTCCAGAGCAGCAGCTATAAAACATCAATAAAAGAGTGGCAGTGTAACAAATATGTATTTATTTATTTATTTATTTAAAATATAACTTTCTTCCTTTTGGAATGAGAGCTCTCCCCGGGCAGCTTTAAACAATCAACTGACAATATAAATAACAATAAACTTATATAGTGCTAAATTTAAAAATAAATAAGAAAGAGCAATAACACCAAAAGACAGCTCAATAAAAAGAAAAATGCTAACCCCCAATAAATCACTCTGACTAAATCCATTTTATAAATTCAGAGACTGAATATAAACTTAACTGAGAACATTCACCAGAAGAGAAATAAGTCTTGAGGTGCTTTGTAAAAGCTTGGTGTGATGGAGTGACAATCCTGCCACGGGGTTACTGCAAAAACTGCTCTTTCCTTGTGGGTGGCCTTCATCCAAAAAGAGCATAGGAATACAATTTTGGAAGCTGTTCTGTCCCAATATGGTAAACTAAAAAGTTTGCCATATTACACCACTCTGTTCTGCACACACCTCTGTGACTTACTGGCTGTGTTCACACAACCCATTAAACCTAGTTACTGAATTAACCCATTTTATAGATGTATACAATAAACTGAACCATCAACTAGCTAGACAGGCAGAGTTCACACAACTTACAAAGCCCCAGAAAAAAATAAAGCAAGATGAACTCTAGCCAAACTTTGGACATGTTTTATGAGCGTTTCCATGAAACATTGATCTGAACAATGAAATTATGTCTAAATATAGCCATTTTGGAACCTAAAAACATTCACCCATCCCAGGTGCCAGGGTTAATTCTTTAAAATGTGGATAAGGGAGATCCTCAAAATATCTTGAGGTTGGCTGAAGCTAGCAGATTGTGCTTCTTGAATAAAGTTTGTCATAATGTTATGGCTAAGCCTCCTCTTGATCTCCCTGTTTTGTTTATTTTGTTTATTATGTGTTACAGCAGGGATGTTCCTTCTTGTTGGTTTCTCAATCATATACTCACTCACATCTCAAGACATTCTATTAATATGCTGCACATTACTACTTGCCAAGAAGCACCTTCTCCCTTCTAGACAGAGGGAGCAACCCAAGTCTTGTCCATTTCTACTTGAAATACCATGTGATGCATGCTGGGCCTGTTGCTTTCACTCATTTATGGAAATCAGCATTTCTATGCCAGGCAAGTAAGACGGAGGAATCAATATGCCCGCCTTTATGAAAGAACAATGCAATGAGTGATAAGCAGCTCGGGTTCATAAAGAACAGATCGCACCAGGCAGACCCAATTGCCTCCTTTGACAAAATTACAGATTTGGCTGACAAAAAAAGGATTTAACTAGATACAGAAAGGCTTTAGGCAGAGTTTCTTAGAAAACAGCTTTTCTACTCAACTTGCAGTGAAGTTTTCCTTAGAAAATATTTTGGAGATAAATATTAATATATTACAGAAGGAGACACAATGTTAGAGACTCCTGTAAGAAACCCCTGTAAGAAAACTCCTGGCCTTGAGAATGTTGCTATTGCAAGTTTTCTATATTGTATAGCAGAATAACAGAATAACAGAGTTGGAAGGGACCCTTGGAAGGGACTTTGGGGGTCTTCTAGTCCAGACATGTCAAACACAAGGCCCGGGGGCCGGATGCGGCCCACAAAGTGGTTTCATGTGGCTCGCGAAGCCATCCTGGAAACAGTGAGGGAACGGCCCCCGCTGCCTTGGCCCCAGCCCAGGCCGGTCGGGAGCCAATGTACAATTTTGTGGTAGCCATCTATGTTGAAATGCATTCAGTCTTGGCTCCACACAGCTGTCTGGAAACAACGAGGAACCAGCCCCTGCCATGTCAGCCCCACCCCCTGGGTGCATGCTGGGGTGGTGTCACGCTTTGTGAAGAATGAAGAAATACACATCGCCTGGAAGTGGCCAACAAATGGCCCTTGCCTATTTCACATATCTGGCTTGATGGGCTCCGGGGGAGGGGTTTCAGCAGGTAGCGGGGCGCTCTCCTCACAGTGGTGAGGGGGTGAGCTGGGCAGCACAAATTCAAAAAGAAGCACGCCACTGCCCAGCCCCCAGCCTGCCCAGTTTTGGCAGGCAGCAGGGCGCTCTCCTCACAGTGCCAAGAGCTGAGCCGGGTGGCGCGAAACTGATGAGAAGTGCAATGCTGCCTAGCCCCCAGCCTGCCCAGTTTCAGCAGGCAGCAAGGTGCAAAGCTGGTGAGCTTTGCACCACCCAGCTCAACCTCTCGGTGCTGTGAGGAGAGCATCCTGCTGCCTGCCGAAACCCCTCCCCCGGAGCCCATCAAGGCGGATATGTGAAGTAGGTGAGGACCATGTGCTGGCCACTTCCAGGCGATTGTGTATTTCTTCATTCCTCAAGAAGGGTGACACCTCCCCAGCTACGTTTCTTGCCTGTTTTTCTCCCTCATCTCAAATATTTTCCCACCACTCCGTATTTAGGAAGGAAGAAAAGAAAGAAGGAAAGAAGGAGAGGGAGGATATTAGGGAAGTCCTGCCTTAGTCCTGCCCTGCTGCTCTTTTACCATCTCCTTGCTCCCTCCTCCTGGCTTATCCTGGGGGGTCTCCCATCCTATTACTAAGGAAGCTTTGGATACAAAGCCGGGTCTACTCCCATGGAGAGGAAATGGGTCTCCCTTTGACTTTGCCCTCATACCCATCATGAGCAACCTGGCTAAGGAGAGCAAGCACAGCAGCAGCAGCCTTGAGGAGGAGGTAATTGCAGCTGGGCACCCCCTTGGGGAAGTGGGGCTGGGCTTGGTGCCGCGGGTGCTCGAGGGCCAGGCTGGGCGTTTGACCTCTGCTGCCCAAGGCTCCTCAATGAAATTGAGTTTGACACCCCTGTTATAGTCCAATCACCTGCTCAAGTAGGAGACCCTATACCAGTTTAGACAAATGGTTTTCCAGTCCCTTCTTTAAAACCTCCAGTGTTAGAGTAACCACAGCTTCTGAAGGCAAATTGTTCCTCTGGTTGATTGTTCTGTCAGGAAATGTCTCCTCTCTTTGTTCAGTTTCCAACCATTGGTTCTTGTCTTGCCTACTGGTGCTTTGGAAAATAGGTTGACCCCCTCTTCTTTGTGGCAGCCCCTCATACATTGGAACACTGGTATCATGTCACCCCTAGTTCTTCTTTTCACTAGACTAAACATACCCAATTCCTGCAATTGTTCTTCATATGTTTTAGCCTTCAATCCCCAATCATCTTTGTCGTTCTTCTCTGTACTCTCTCCAGAGTCTCAATATCCAGAAAAAGAGAACCTACAATTCTAATCACCAAACTCCAAACAGCCTACATGGTGAGAGATGTTGAGAGTTGTGGTTCTGCAGCAGGTACAGATCTCAGCTGTACAGCTGTGTAATCCAATCCTGTTTTCAAAGTTTGCATTGAACGGTAATGTAGACCAAGGATATTCAGATTGAGGTTATGACTTTTGGGAGATCACAAGCAATTGGTGGGAACTGGTTTTTTTTTTTTTCAAGCTGAACATACTCATGCAGGCAAAGTAGGGGACTGTCAAAACCAGTTGGGTCGAGACTTGCCCACAAGCAGAGTTTAATAGATGGTTAAACTCAATCACAGCAGGCTTGGCAAATTCCAGCATGGCCTAAAGCAGCATATCCATTGTCTTTGCCATGTTGGTGCATGTAATCCAAGATTAGAATTGTTAATTCATTCTTTTATGTTTCTAACCTTTCAAAATGAAAATGGTTTTGCTGGATGGAGAAAAGTTAAAGCTGACCAAGCTACAGTTAATGCTTATAAAAGTAAGTCCAGGTCAAGCAAGTTTGAGGAAATTTACATATCTTTTGTTAAGTGGCATACATGCAGCCATAAACCCAATTAACCATTTATTTCACTGATGGGAAGAGGGAGTCATACAAATTCATTTACCATTTTAGGAAATCTCAGTTCCACAGCATTTGAGAATCTCTGCACTAACCTAAAATATGGTTATTAGTTTTGACTCAGCATGTTGTAGGAACTCAGCATGTCAGTTTAGGAAACAATAAACTATGATTTAGATATATGTAAGGATGAGTTGTTTTGAGTATATGCATCAAATTGAAATAGCTAAAGATCAGCTCAACTCAGAAATTGAGTTTTGCTGTAATCCAGTCTGCCCTTAGTGTGAACTATGAACCTGGCTAATGAATATTCAGTTGCTAAACCCTGTCCATTTGCTACCATTGGCTCTTCCACCATTTTAGTTTATTTGCTATATTTATATCTCACCCTTTCTCTAAGACCTCAAGGTAGCACATACAAAGATCTTTCGTTTTTATCTCCACAATACCAACCCTGTAAGGTAGGTTGAATGAACACAATCACTACCTCCAGTGACCTAAAATTCCCACTTACATCCTCATTTGGGGCTAAATAGGATTTTCTTGGCCTAAGTCCAATGCCATCATCACTATACCCTCATATATGCCCTATACTCTGTACCTCACCCATAAAGGCAAAGTACTCAAGGAATAAGCGAAGCTTTAGCAATTTTTGTAAAGACTCTGTTACTGTATGTTTGCCAACCCTGGAATTGTGACAAATCATTCAAATGTTCTGTTTAAGAATATTGCCGTGCAACCAGAGAGCTGCTGACAGTCCATCAACAAATCAATTGCACAGAACGCCTCCACAACTGGCTGTGATATATGAGGCATAAGAAGCACCAGGTAAGTCTCAGGCTGGCTACCCTCTAAAATCTTCATTAGTGGTTTTAGAGACAAAAATACATTGCAGTATCGATCACCTTTGCTAATCAAAAAAGGAGGGCTTGCAAAAACAGCAAGTAAATGGAATCACTTAGAGATGGAAGGATCTCAGCCAAATGGAGGAGTTTAAATGGGATGAGATTTAATTTAGAGGCCATAAATGCAAAGCACTCTATAATAGCACCCAGCATGGGGATGCATAATGGAAGAATATTCCCTTCACTTTAGCTAGCACAGAAGAGCGATTGGCTGGAAAATAAGAGCATGCTGATAGCTGCAAAGGATGGGTCCTGGTACTAGTATATCAGTTCTCAGTGAAAGGAACATAAAAGAGGTTAAAAAACAAGAATGGAGCACTTGGATTATGTACTAGTCTACTTTCTTGATAGGGCAGAGCAATTACATGTGCTTTTTGACTCTAAAATCTATGGATTTACCCAGAAACCCAGTAGATCTTATCCATTTTTAGACCCTTTCTTCACTTCAGTTTTCAATCTGACCTTTCCTCAACTTCTCCCTGCTCTGAGCATGTATGGGGAGTTGCCACTGTTTATGTTGCAGCGGTTAATAGCCCCCTGCAAATGCACAGTAGGGTTTGAAGAGCAGGAGATCAACAATACTAGGTTTGTTAATGCTTTTCTTTGTTTGTTTGTTTTAAAGGAATCATAGAGTTTTTCTTAATGCATTAAACTCTGAACCAGTTCATTGCCCCTTCTTTCTAAGGTTGCATTCACACAACAGGCTTAATATTTTTCTCAACTATCCCAGTTTTTTGGGATTGTGCCTACAGTGAAATGTCCTAGTCCATAGAGTTGAAGGATGGAAACATCAAACCTCTTCTACCAAAAGCTCTCTGGGTCTTCATACCCGAGTTCTACTTCCTGCTTTTGGGTAGCGGGCAGATAGTTCCTACTGCCCTCACCCAAGCAGCATTTTATTTGACATTCTACCTCAGCCAGAATGGAGTTATAGGGTTCTATATTGCTGGGATTATCCCCTGCAAGACTGTTATTCCTAGATGCCCTGGGCTGTACTTTCTTCTCTTCATCAGAATACAAGTCCAGCAGAGCCACAAAATTCCCCCACATGTTGGCTAATAATAATAATAATAATAATAATAATAATAATAATAATGTGCCTGGAGACAGCAGAATAGACGAGAAAGAACTGGAGAAGATAACAAAATACAAAGTCCTACAAATAGAAATAGAAAGACTGTGGCAAAAGCAAGCAAGGGAAGTACCAGTAGTAATAGGCTCCTTGGGTGCAATCCCAAAACAACTGGAGCACCACTTGAACACCATTGGCATTGACAAATTCGCCATTAGTCAATTGCAAAAGGCGGCCTTACTAGTAACTGCTTCCATCCTGTGACGATATCTGTAATAACATCAAACATCCACATCTGTCTATCCCAGGTCCTGGGTAAGGACTCGATAGGTAGACAAAATGCCAAATCCAGTCTGAACATCTGGCTGACTGTGCGATGATCCATAACAACAACAAAAATAAATAAATAAAAATAAAAAAATATAAAGACCTACAAATAGAAATAGAAAGACTGTGGCAAAGGCAAGCAAGAGTAGTACCAATAGTAATAGGCTCCTTGGGTGCAATCTCAAAACAACCGGAGCACCACTTGAACACCATTGGCATTGACAAATTTGCCATTAGTCAATTGCAAATTGCAGCCTTACTAGGAACTGCTTCAAACTGCATCAAAAAAAAAAAAAATAGTTAAAGTCTAATTGCTCTGGAAGCCCTTTGTGAAAAAGCAAGTTCTCTTGGCCAAACATTTTCTTGGACATTGGCAATATGCTCTCAGAATAACAGAGCTGGAAGGGACCTTGAAGTCCTTCCAGTCCAACCCCCTGCTCAGGCAGGAAACTCTATACCATTTCAGACAAATGGTTGTCCAATCTCTTATTTTTTTTTTATAAAAATTTGTATTGAGTTTTATAAAGGTAATAAGGGGATAGGGTCAAAAAGGGTAAGACAACGGGAAACATACAAAAAGGTTAGACCAGGGGAAAGGGATAACACAAAAGTGGGATTAATCCCACAAAATAACATCGCTTCAGCAAGTCTACCAGTCCGGGTTTACATATTAAATCTTAATAATTACTCTATTATCAAACAACTTTCCATATAATCACGTAAATAACAAATTAGTCAATAAATCTCATTCATTTCACTACTTAATAATAATATTAATTAATTATAATCACTTTAAAATAATAATATACTACATATTAATTATAGTTTACCATATTATTTAAGATCACAAATATACAAAGAGGAAGAAGAAGTAGAAGAAGAAATAAGAGCAAGTTCATACAAATAATCATGGAATATAAATACAAATTATCAATTATCTCTTTAAATTTCATAACCTTTTCTCACTCTAGCGTGTTTCTAACCAATAATAAAATTTTTCCCATGTTTTAAAGTAAATTGTGTCTTCTTTCTCTTTCATTTCTAAAGTCAGTCTATCCATTTCTGCACATTCGAGTATTTTTGTTATTATAGCCTGGTCAGATGGTAAATTTTCATTTTTCCAAAATTGGGCAAATATTATTCTTGCGGCTGTCAGCACATGCAATATTAAATACTCATTCTCTTTTCCATAATTCAAACCTAATATTCCTAACAAACAGAGTTCTGGTTTAAATTCTATCTGTATTTTAATCATCTCTTCAAGCCACATATGGATCTTAAACCAAATTTTTTTAACATTAGGACATATCCACCAGAGATGGTAATAAGTGCCTGGTTGTTGTTTACATTTCCAACACATATTTGATACATTTTTAAACATTTTCTCTAATCTAACTGGTGTCATGTGCCATCTATAAAACATTTTATATAAGTTTTCCTTATATGCAGCTGCTTTAGTAAATTTAATATTTCGGTCCCATAGTTTTTGCCAATCTTCTAAATCTATAGAATAACCAAAATTCTTTGCCCACACTATCATTGTTTCTTTCACTTGTTCTTCTTCCATCTTACAGTTTAGCAGGAGTTTATAAAGTTTCTTAATCAGATTTTCATCTGTTTTCAAAAGTATTTTATCTAGTGATGTCTGTTCTTTGTAAAATCCCATTACTTTTACATCTTTTTCATATCTTCTTTGAATTTGCAAGTATGACCACCATGTTAAATCAATGCCAGTTTGTTGAAGTTCTTGCCTATCTTTAAGTTTTCCTTCTTTATCTAAAATGTCTTTATAGGCCACAAGTTTGTCATAGTTAATTAAATTCGGATACACAAATGCTTCCATTGTGGAAAGCCACTTAAATATTTTCATATAAATTTTCTTTTTAACTATATCCCACTCTGAAAGTAATACATTCCTTATAGCATGAGTTTGGGAGTATTTATGTACTATGTTTTTCTTGTACCAAAGGAAAGCATGCCAACCCAGTTGCAAATCATGTCCCTCTAAGTAAAGAAGTCGTTTATTTCTCAGTGTGATCCATTCTTTAAGACACAACAAAATAGTGGCTTGGTAATAAAGTCTCCAGTCTGGGAGCCCAAAGCCCCCTCTGTCTTTTGATTCTTGTAGCAGTTTAATTTTAATTCTTGATTTTTTCCCTTGCCATATAAATCTCATTATTGTTGCATTTAAGTCATCAAAAAATTTTGTGCTTAGTTTAACAGGAACCATCTGAAATAAAAATAACAATTTGGGTAGGATATTCATCTTAATAGTCGCTATCCTTCCTAGTAATGATAACTGAAAGTTTTTCCACTTCTCCAAATCCATTTTTATTTGATTCAATAATCTTTCATAGTTATCTTCTTTTATTGTTATACATTTTGATGTTAAATAAATACCTAAATATTTAACTTTTTTAACTATCTGGAGGTTTGTTTTTTCCACAAATTGAGCTTTCTGTTTTTCTGTTAAATTTCTTGTAAGTACTTTAGTCTTTTCCCTATTTATTTTCAATCCAGCCACTTCTCCAAATTCCTCTATTTTCTGCAATAATTTAGTGGCTGTTTTCAAAGGCTCCTCCAAAATAAAAACCAAATCATCTGCAAAAGCTTGTAATTTATATTTCTGATCTTTTATCTCGTCCTTTGATCTCCCCATCTTGTCTAATATTCCTGGCCAACACTTCCAGTGTAAGAATAAATAACAAGGGAGACATCCCTGTCTTGTACCCTTCCTAATCTCAAAATTATCTGTATAGTCTCCATTTATAAGTATCTTTGCTGATTGTTCCTTGTAAATAGCTTGAATTGCATTTATAAAATTTTCACCAAAGTCCATCACTCACAATTGATGAAACATAAATTGCCAGTTAAGATTATCAAAAGCTTTTGTGCATCCAAAAATATCAATGCCATTTGTTTCCCCTGATGTTTTTCATAGTATTCTAACACATTTAAAATAATTCTTAAGTTATTCTTTATCTGTCTTTTAGGCAAAAAGCCATTTTGATCTGAATGAATAAATTCATTCAAAAATTTCTTCATTCTTTCAGCTATTATTGATGTAAATATTTTGTAGTCCACATTTAATAGTGATATTGGCCTATAGTTTTTAATTTGTGTGAGATCAGTATCATCTTTGGGAATCAGAGAAATGTTAGCTTCTGTCCAGGATTTTGGTATTTTCATCCCCAAAAAAGTTTCATTACAAAGATCTTTCAGTATCGGACTTATTATATCTTGTAAAGCTACATAAAGTTCCGCTGGTAAACCATCAGGTCCTGGAGTTTTATCTTTTTTTTTTTTTGTCTTTTTATAGCCTCGGTAATTTCCATCATTGTTATTTTCTCGTTCAACATATGTTGCATGTTCTCGGGTATCTTTGGAAGGTTAGCTTTTCTTAGGTATTCTCGTATTGCCTCCTTGGAAACCACCTCACCTTATAAAGTATCTCATAGTAAGTTTTAGCAATTTTTTTCAATGCGTCATTATGACAATGTATTTCGCCTTTTGAGTCTTGCAAATTACTTATCAATTTTTTTTCTCTTTCTTTTTTCTGTCTATATGCAAGCCATCTTCCTGGTTATTGGCATTTTCAAAGAAATTCTGTTTTGAATATTTTATCTGTTGTGCCCTTGTTTTCATCTCCAATAAATTTAGTTTGTGTTTTATTAATTCCATTTGTGTCTTAAGCTTCTTCTTTTGTGGATCATTTTGTAGCTCGTTCTAAATTCCTAAATTGTCCTTTCAAGTTAAGTTGTGTCTGTCTCTTTTCTTTATTCTTTTTAGCAAGGTAAGTTATAGCCAAGCCTCTAAAATACGCTTTCACAGTGTCCGAAAGATTTTGAATCAAAGTTTCTTCTTTTTTATTTATTTGAAAAAAGATTTCCATTTCTTTCATTGCCCATTGTAAAAATTCTTTTTCTTTTAATATTGCTTTATTCAAATGACCATCTTAATTTTTTCCTAGTCCCTTTCAAAGTCATTTTAATTGGATTATGATCAGCCCAAACATTGGGTTCAATTTCCACCTCTCGTATCATAGTCTTTAAACCATATGAGGTCCATATCATGTCAATTCTTGACCAGCATTTATGCCTATTTGAATAAAATGTATATTGTCTTTTCTCTGGATTCATTTCTCTCCATATGTCTTGTATACACAATTCATCTTTCATCTTTAAAAAAGACTTAGGTAGGATATTTCCCCCCTTTTCCCCTTGTTTATAGCTTTTATAATCCCATATTGCGTCAACTATTACATTAAAGTCACCAAGTATGCAAAGATTTTGATAATTTAACTCCACTAATTTATTATATAATTGCTGAAAGAACTTATCTTGTTTCTCATTGGGAGCATATATTGCGACCATCAAAATTTGTTTTTGATCCCATGTAATTTCCACCATTAGTATTCTCCCTTCTTTGTCAAGATAAATTTGTTTTGGATTCATCTTTTCTTTTATATAAAATGCTATTCCTCTTTTCTTTTGCTGTGCTAAAGAAAAATAAAGTTTACCTATCTCTGGCTGTTCTAAAATTTTTGAATGCTGTCTTTTGATATGTGTCTCCTGAAGACAGATTATGTCCATTTTCAATTTTTGTAGTCTATTAAATATTTTACTCCTTTTTGATGGGGAGTTAAGACCATTTATGTTTATTGAAAAAATTCCAATCTCTTCCATAGTTTCAATTATATCTAGATCTCAATCTTCTAGGAGAAATAATCTGTCTCTGATCTTTCGGTCTTACATCTTCCTCTGTTTGCGTCTTTTTTGATTCTCCCTCCTCCGATTGTTTTGGTACTCCTGCACCCATTGTCTCTTCTGTTTTCTTGGATTCGACATCGTCTTTTTCTAAAAAGGCTCTGTGGTTGTTAAAAAGTTCCTCAGCTTGAGATGGAGTATCTATTTTATATCTTTTCGAGTCCCAGAAGATTAATAATCCCTCTGGGACCTGCCATCTAAAGTTCACTCCCCTATTAAAGAATTTCCTCGTTAAAAATTGGTATTCTCTTTGGGCTTCTCTTATCCTTCTTGGAATCTGTTTAAGTACTACAAGTTCTTTATCTTTGTATTTCAGTGGTTGATCTCTTGTTCCTCTCAAGATCTCATCCTGTATAGATCTTTTAAGAAATCTTACATGAACCTCCCTGGGAACTCTATTTCTTCTCGCATAGCTCGAATTCATTCTAAAAACCTGATCTATTTCTCTTTTCATTAGCTCCTTTTCCATTCCAAGCAATTCCGCTAATAATTCACTCATCAACTCCAACAAGTTCTCATATTTCTCTTCTACAATATTTTGGAATCTTAGAAAGTGAGCAGCATTATCCATCTCCATCACAGCCAAGCTGTCCTCTAATCCCACATTTGTTTGCGCCAATCTCTGATTTTCCTCTTGTAACGCTTCAATTTTCTGATCAACCACCACCGCCTTAACTTCTATTTTTTACATTCTATTTTGAGTGTCTAGCATC
Source organism: Crotalus tigris (assembly GCF_016545835.1). Classification (NCBI taxonomy): domain Eukaryota; kingdom Metazoa; phylum Chordata; class Lepidosauria; order Squamata; family Viperidae; genus Crotalus; species Crotalus tigris. The sequence continues at coordinate 5,645,597 of NW_024100214.1, forward strand.
GCCTGTTGAAAATTTTCCATTTTTGATCCATTTTAAGAAGATCGATTTTCAAGTCTTCATGAGTTTTTTCCAAAGCTTTTTTCAAATCAACGATATTTTTAGATTGAGCAGAAATTGCCTGGAGGATTGCTTGAGTGTCGGATTGAGGGTCTTGTTGTAGAAAAGTGGTAATTGATTTCTGAATAGCTGGGGTTGTCCAATCTTTTCTTAAAAACCTCCAGTGTTGGAGCACCCACAACTTCTGGAGGCAAGTTGTTCCACTGATTAATTGTTCTAACTGTCAGGAAATTTATCCTTACTTCTAGGTTGGTTCTTTTCTTGATTAGTTTCCATCCATTGCTTCTTGTCCTGCCTTCATGTGCTTTGGAGAAAAGGTCGACCTCCCTCTTCTTTGTGGCAGCCCCCAAGATCAGGGGTGTCAAACTCGCAACATCATGTAACTTGTTGCAATGTATCGCAACTTTTTTGCCATTGCTGGCAATGGGGTGGGCACGGTTTCACTATTATGCATCTGGCCTGTAGGCCGGCAGTTTGATACCCATGCCTTAGATTTGGAACATTCTGAAATGGGATATGTCCCCTGGTCCTCAGAAGTTGGAGTGGCTAAGATTATCTGTATTTATAAAACTCTCTTATAGAGCAATATGTTTCTCTCACCTAAACTAGAATATAAATTTGATGTGAATTTTCCACACTTTAGCAATCCATTACCCTTTTTCTTTCAGTTTTCCTCTCAACTGTTGATCAATGTTTCATGGATAATGAATATGTTTCCACCTAATTATCTACCCAGCACACTCAGAATCTGTGTGATAGCTGTATGATGTGATGAGAGTCTGAAGTTAAATGTAACTTGGAAATATATTCCAGCTGTATGGTGTATTTTCCTGCTGGCATGCAAGATGTTGACTACAGTAATTAAATGACATCAGCCTTCTCTCCCTGTCATTTTGGCATCAACACAAATTCTATCCATGCCCTTGTAAAAAAAATACAATTAGATTTTTAATATCTACGTGCCAAATTCTCTTTTAAAATTGAGGAAGAATTGAATCAGACCACAGAAACTCAGATGGTTCATGCTTTATTGAGTCCTTTGAGTTCATCCTTCTCACAGCAGGTATTATGGTCTATTGATGTTCTAAACAAAATTGTCCAAGGATCCAGGATTATTATTAGATTTCTTGGAATAAATCCAACATCAGATTGGACTATTTTTAGCTAAATCTTGAAACTGAAATTATTATCTTCTTTGTGGCAACCCCTGAGATATTGGAACTTTGCTATCATGTCACCCCTAGTCCTTCTTAGACTAGGCATACCCAATTCCAGCAACCATTATTTATATGTTTTAGCCTCCAGTCCCCTAATTATCTTTGTTGCTCTTCTCTGTACTCTTTCTAGAGTACATCTTTTTTACATCATGGTGACCAAAACTGAATGCAGTATTCCAAGTGTGGCCTTATCAAGGTGTTATAAAGTGGTATTAACATTTCATGTGATCCTGATTCTATCCCTCTGTTAATGCAGCTTAGCACTGTGTTGGCTTTTTTGGCAGATGCAGCACACTGCTGGCTCTTATTTAAGTGATTCTCCACTAGGACTCTGAGATTCCTGTCACAATTACTACTATTGAGCAAGGTAGCACTTATATTGTAGGAAAGAGGGTGCTCCCACATGCTGGGCTGTCTTCCTAGTGATTAAAAAGTAAACATGGGGCAAAGGGACTTGCTCCATCACTTTAATTTTAGAATATGGAATCATTTCAAGAAGTAACAAATAAAACCATTGTTGTACAATAGGCCATGTAGTTTAGAAGTGTGCAGCCAGAGGATTTCACCCTTTCCTTGGGCAAGAGATCAATCTCACAAGAGATAAACAAAATCAAATATAATTATAAAAAAGAGATAAAGTATAAAACTTGTATAATTATAAGCTTGCAAATGTTCATATTCAATATCATGAAAGAGAGTTACAGACATTCCTTGATCATGACCAGCAGGTAAATTAAAAAATGGCCAGTAACAACTACATATACCTGATCTCAGCTTATACTGTAGAGCAAAAAGAACTTCAAAAATTCTAAAGACAAAAAAGACCAACTTTTCATTGATAAAGCAATATTTAAAAATGATGAAAGGCATAAAACAAACATTTTGATTAATTACAAAAAGCATTAGATTCACTACACAATGGTGGATTAAAAGTATTTGGAATGTTTTGAATTCAGTGGGAAAAAATAAAGTGTTTCTAAATAATGCAATGGAAAACGAAAACAACTTTGATGGCAACACAAAAAAATTTCAAGAAGTCAAAATCAGAAGACTTTTTTTTTTAGAGATTCTCTGAGTACCATTGAACAAAATGTTCTTAGGCTATGAATCATCTAAGCAAGAAGCAAATGTTTTACATTTACTCTTCCTATATGATTTAAAACTATATGCAAAATCATCCGGAGAAATACATTTACTTTTAGATACAGTTAAAACCTTTAGTGATGACATCAAAATGGTATTTGGATTGAAAAAAAATGTGCAATACTAGCAATTAAAAAGAAAAAATTGAATACTTAGATGGAATACCAGCAAAATGCAAACACTGAAAATGGAGGGTAGTTTACATATTTGGGTGCTTCAATATTTGTATACTTAAGTGAAAAAGAAAACCAGCACTGAATATGGAAGATGACTGTTTAAAGTTTTCAATCAAAGCTGAATGATGGTAATACAAAGTCAAATAATGCAAAGTTGTCCTTGCCGTATACTGTACAACAGATATTGTTGACTGGATTCAGATGGAATTAAATGTTTTAGACCGCAAGGCCCAAAATATATCACAATACATCATGCATTACACCCCAACCCCGACATTACGTTGCACTGTGATCCTTAACATTCCAACCACTCCAGTAAGCAACACTGATTTTATTTCCTATTTACCAAGGAAAATTGGTGCTTATTTGCTTCAGGTAAAGTAGACAGTGGAGGATGAAATCAGAGGTCTCAATGATAACATAAAAGCAAGCAAAAAGAGGATATTAAGTCTGCAAGGAAAATATCTTGAAAGTAACAGAATCAGAGGTGACATAAAACACTGAACAGGTGCAAGAGTAAATGAAAAATTAGAGAGATAAATCTTTACATGGTCAATATCTAAATGAAATTGAAGGCAATGTGAATAGTAACAAAACTTGGCAATAGCTTCAGACTGGCTCAGTCAAGAAAAAAAAAAGAGAAGGCTTAATATTTGCAACATAAGAACAAGTGCTAGCAGCAAACGCCATAGAAAGAAAAATTAGAAAAAGTGGAAACTATAGCAAATTAGATTATGCAAAGACAAGGGGAAACTACTGACTATCTTAATAATAATAATAATAATAGTAGTAGTAGTAAAGTTGGAAGGGACCTTGGAGGTCATCTAGTCCAACCCCCTGCTCGGGCAGGAAACCCTACACCATTTCGGACAAGTGGCTGTCCAGTCTCTTCTTAAAAACTTCCAGTGTTGGAGCATTTACTGCTTCTGGAGGCAAGCTGTTCCACTGATTAATTGTTCTCACTGTCAGGAAGTTTCTCCTTAGTTCTAGGTTGCTTCTCTCCTTGATTAGTTTCCACCCGTTGCTTCTTGTCCTGCCTTCAGGTGCTTTGGAAAATAGCTTAATTCCCTCTTCTTTATGGCAGCCCCTGAGATATTGGAATACTGCTATCATGTCCCCCCTTGTCCTTCTCTTCGTTAAACTAGACATACCCAATTCTAGCAACCGTTCCTTATATGTTTTAGCCTCCAGTCCCCTAATCATCTTTGTTGCTCTTCTCTGTACTCTTTCTAGAGTCTCAACATCTTTTTTACATCGTGGTGACCAAAACTGGATCAGTAGTTGTAGGAAAATCACCTAGACACAAATGATCCTCGTTTGACACCTCTGACAAAAATAGGGGTGAGGGTTTTTTGCCATTTTGAGGGAGGAAATGTGCTGAAACATTTGCTCTTTTTTAACAAAAGGAAAGGTTTCCCAATTCCCAGAAAAAACAAAAGAAAAATTCCAGCCCCACCTATCACCCTACCCACTAAGTATCTCAGTGCAGCTCTTGCCTTAGCCACCAGATTTTGCTCCCTCTGTAGCAAATCAAGGTTTACAGAATGAGTGGGTTACAGTGTGCTAAACTATAAACAAACCACCTATTTTGACCTAGTGCACGGGTGTCAAACTCGCCACGTCCATTTTTGCATTGCTGGGGTGGGCGCAGCCTCTGCGTGATGCAACCAGCCTGCGGGCTGGCAGTTTGACACCCCTGACTTAGTGCATTGGTACAAGTAATTGTCGACTTACAACTGGTTACTTAGCAACCATTCAAAGTTACATTGGATCTATCTTGGAGCTACTTATAACCTGGATTCAAAGTTCTGACAATTGCACCCCTAGTGGTCAAACAACTGAACTTTTGGCATTTGGCAACCAGGCTGCTGCATTTATGGATAACAAAAACAACAATAATAATAATAAGTTGGAAGGGACCTTAGAGGTCATCTAGTCCAACCCCCTGCTTAGGCAGGAAACCCTATACCATTTCAGACAAATGGCTGTCCAGTCTCTTCTTAAAAACTTCTAATGTTAGAGCATTCACCGCTTCTGGAGGCAGGTTGTTCTACTGGTTAATTATTCTGTCAGGAAGTTTCTCCTTAGTTCTAGGTAGCTTCTCTCTTTAGTTAATTTCCATCCATTGCTTTCTGTCCTGCCTTCAGGTGCTTTGGAGAATAGCTTGACTCCCTCTTCTTTGTGACAGCCCCTGAGATAGTGGAACACTGCTATCATGTCCCCACTCATTCTTCTCTTCATTAGACTAGACCAGGGCTTTTCAACCGGTGGTACGCATACCACTTGTGGTACATTAAGGAATGGCAGGTGGTATGCAGCCCTGCCTAGCGAAGTGTAGTGGGGGAGGGAAAGAGTCAGCACAGGCAAGGACTTACTGTGAGAGAGTCCTCTGGAGCTGCAGAGTGGCTGGGGCAAGGCAAAGGCCCCAGGCTCACTTCTGGCTCACTCTCCCCCGTGAGAAAGGAGGAGGAGGGGGTGGCGGAGAAGGAGAGGCTATAAAAGGAGGCAGTTTGGGTGGGAGAAGAAGAGAGAGAAAAAAGAAGCAGCTTTGGGAGGAGGTGGAGTCAGCTCTAGCTGCACAAAGGGGAAGGAAGAGGGTGAGGGGGAGAGGAGAGGAGATCAAGCAGGCCAAGCAGGCTGGCCATGAGCCGATCTACAACTTCTGTGGCAACCACCTGCTGGCAGCAACAAACAGGCAAGAAATCCAGCAGGGGAGGGATTGCCCTCCACGAGGAATGAAGAAAGGTAGCATCAGCTGGAGGTGAGACACGGATGGAGGGAGATGGGGAGTGGAAGGATTCTTATGTGCTTTTGTGACTTTGAAGTTCTGGGATTTGTGCAATGAGGGCTTTGTGTTCTTAACGACTGTTTGGCAATTTCTATTTGGCTGATGGCTGATGTCTCCTGTTAGTTTCTATTGCTCTGCTATTGTTAGCTATAAGTCTTGCTGCAAGGGATTTTGAAGTATTTTTCTCCTGAATGGATTTTGCCTATAGCATTCCTTTACTTATGAATGGGGCCATTTGGGGAGGCTGCCTTAGCCGGCAGCCAATACTTACTACATTTTCTTCCTTAAGTGCCAGCTGTGCACCTTAACTTTCCTCTCTAACCAGTAGCTAATTCTTAAAGGGGAATGTGCCTTTTTAAGCTAGTTCACTCAGCAGCTTGTCTTTTCTGTGTCTGGAGGCTTTTCCTTGTTTGATGAATATATGGAAGTGGGAAAATATGGGGGGGTTCAAATTCTTCCTTCAGAAGGAGATGGGCATGAGAAAGAGGGAGGCAGGGAGGGAGGGAGGGAGGGAGGGAGGGAGGCTTGGAAGTTCTACCTTAGCACTTGGCCACCAGCAACCCTGCCATTGACTTTGCTTGTCAAAAGGTTGCAAAAGGGGATCACATGACCCTGGAACACTGTGACCATCATAAATATGAATCAGTTGCCAAGCATCCAAATATAAATCACATGACCTTGTGCATGCTGCAATGGTCATAAGTATGAAAAATGGTCATAAGTCATTTCAGTGCAATTGCAACTTTGAACAGGTTTTTTGTTTTTTTGTTTTTTGGTCATCAAGTTTTTGACACCTTGCTAGGTGGTACTCAAATATTGCCATATCCTAAAAGTGGTACAGTCAGTGAAAAGGTTGAAAAGCCCTGGACTAGACATTCCCAATTCCAGCAACTGTTCCTTATATGTTTTAGCCTCCAGTCCCCTGATCATTTGCAGTGTCCCATGGTCCCATGATTGCATTTTACAATGGTTTTGAAAAATTGTGACAGTTATTTATGGTTTTGGGCAAAACTGTCCCATAGCAGACCATTGGTTCATTTATTGATCAACACAAAAATGTTGTAAAATTGGGTCAGCCACAGTTGTAAGTACTGCATGTGTTGGAGACCTCAAGGAAAAAGGGGTTTTCACATAAATAGAGTAAAATGAGGCAGAACCTGGAAATGTGGTGTAATAATGAGATTCAAGTTAGATGTGAGTGTGCTTGCAACTCTCCAAATACTGACATAGAAAAGTGAAACTACGCTCATTCCACCTTCATAACCACTCTGTCAAAAAGACAAAACTGACTGGCCCAAAGCAGCATGGTAAACTTGATTATGCTTCCTGAGAATTAATTTGTAGGAACCACTTTTATACAATCATAGTATATTAGCCTCAAGTAGTAAAATTTAGTGGGACTGTGATATTTCCTGTTGAGGGGAAGGAGATTTTATATTTGAATGCTTCATCACTAAAAAAAAGATCAGTCCATAGAGAAAAATAGTAGAGATTGCATTCACAGAACATTTAAAGATCTCTTGCAGCATACAGGTCCAGTGCTTTGGGAAAAAATGTGGTTCAAACCGAACTCCTTAATCATACTTTGTTCCCAAGACCAGTTGCTGGTATATTTAACTGTTTCTCCTGGCCTAAGGAGGTTCTTTTGCAGCCTTTGGCAAGAGTCTAGAAGAATGGGCTTTTTTTCTCTCTCCAGAAATATAATTTCAAGTAAAAGTGGCAAACCCTCTCTTAACACCTTACATTAGGCTCATAGTCAGGAATGCAGGGTTTTTTTCCCCTTACATATGTTCATAGAGTTTACAGATTAAAAGGAAATGATGGCTTTTATATATTAAAATCGGGCACATAGTGCAACTAGTTTTATAGAAGTGAGAACTGTCAAGGTTCCGACTGACGAACCCAACTGAGCAAGCACCATCCAGATGATCTGATCTCTTAATGCAAAACTTTATTGAGTACATCATTTCGGCACAAATGAAGCACTCAATAAAGTTTTGCATTAAGAGATCAGTTCATCTCAACAGTGTTTGCTCGGTTGGGTTCGTCAGTCAGAACTTTGACAAGAACACTGATGGCTGCTAAAATAGCTTCTCCCCACAAGACACTTTGTTACTTTTGATATCTGATCATCTTCTAACTCAGACATGTCAAACACAAGGCCTGGGGTCCAGATGCGCCCCGTGAAGTGGTTTCATGTGGCCTGCGAAGCCATCCTGGAAACAGTGAGGGAACGACCCCCATTGCCTTGGCCCTTGCCCAGGCCTGCCGGGAGCCAATATACAATTTTGTGCTGGCCATCTATGCTGAAACACATTCAGTCTTAGCTCCACAAGGCCATCTGGAAACAGCAAGGAACCAGCCCCTGCCGTGTTGTCCCAGCCCCCTGGGTGCATGCTGGGGAGGTGTCACCCTTTGTGAGGAATGAAGAAATGCACCATCGCTTGGAAGTAGCCAGCAAATAGCCCTCGCCTACTTCACATATCTGGCTTGATGGGCTCCAGGGGAGGGGTTTTGGCAGGCAGTAAGGCTCCTCCAGTGGACCATGCCTTGGCACTTGCCCTGGTCCCATCCCCTTCTGCCAGAGACCCTCAGATCTGTCTCACTCCTGCCCAGGCCCCCACAGGCACCCTTGACGTGAATAATGTAGAGATGGCCATGCCCACCCAATAGGCCACCCCCACTCCATCCACCCCCACCCAGTAGGCTACACTCACCCTGGCCACACTCACCCAGCCCCCCCCAAGGGCAACCACAGTGCTGATGTGACCCTCAATGAAATTGAGTTTGACACCCCTGTGCTAACTTGTGTAACTACTGATAATTCCCTCCTATAAGACCAAGCAAAATAAAGGATAAGGATACTAGGATTGTACCCAATTCACTGCTTCAGGGGTGTCAAACTCGCCATATTATGTGATGTGTCACAACACATCGTGACTTTTTTCCCCTTGCCGGAGCTGGGGTGGGCGTGGCTTCTGAATGATGCATCCAACCTGTGGGCTGCACTACTTGAACAGTAACATCCTGGGCCATTCTGGCATGTGTCAGAATTTTAACCATCCATCTGAAGAAACACTATCTGAAGAAGAGATAATCAAGAAAATACTGGACTGTGCAGAAATGGATAGACTTATACTGAAGATTAAAGAAAAAGAAGACACAGAATACTTTCAAATATGGGATGTATTTTATCAATGGCTGGAAAAACGGGGTAGAGATTGGGAATTTAATGTGTATTATTAAGTAAAACAAATGGACCCAGACAACACTTAGTTGTTTATTAAGCACTTATGAATTGTAAATGCAGAAAACAAATAAAATATTATATATGTATTTAAAAAAAGAATTTTAACCATCCTAAACCAGGGCTACGAATTCTTACAGGTCTTTCCTGTGGAAATGCAGCCTTGGTGGGAGCCAAAATCCAAAACATCTCAAGGATGCCAGATTGCCTGTCTCTGTCACTATATAACAAACCCAACAGAAAGCTGTCCCTTGAGAAAAGTGCTTTCAGGAGTTGCTCAATCTGAACACTCCTCCTTAGCCTATTGTCCCAGAAAGAGATGGGGATGTTCGTTTTAGTTCCCCTGAAAAAGAGGCAGCTGGTACTGAGGCCCTTTAAAGACAGCAAGACAAACTCCTCTCCCATAGCAAGGTGGTTGAGTGGCAAGAACCAAGAGGGGGGAGGGGAAGGATCCTTTCAAAATTGGAGAGATCTTTATTTCTCTAGTCTAAATCAGTTCCTTGCTACTCCAAAGGTTTTTTTGGTCTGGAATGCTAGCAAGTAGGCAGTGTGAAACAGAGAACAGCTGCCTCTATTGACCTGGTTATATATGCATTAGGCTGCAACAACAGTCAGAGGAAAGATGCTTTCCCTGCAGCAAATCAGAGGGATCTTGACATTCTTGCAAAGCTGAAAAACTCAGTAGGCCTGGATGGTCAGTTACATATATATCTTGGGAATTAATCATCACTGTATGATTTTAATTCAATCAAGATAAAACCTCCCCGTGTCTTTTCCTCTGACAGAAAAGACTTCATAAATTAATGCCTGCCTGCCTGCCTGCCTGCCTGCCTGCCTGCCTGCCTGCCTTTCTGCCTTTCTGTCCTTTCCTGCTTCAGAACAGGTCACTTTACAAGTAGTTCACTTTCCCTTCTCATTTGCCCCCTCCTCTCCCAGCCACATCCCCTTGGCCCTGTGATGGCCATCGTCTTTGTGATGATGTGGATTCAGAACTGAAGATGTTTCTTGAATGAGAAGTGAAATGACTTCAAGGGGGAAAAAAACAGAGAAAGCCCAGTTACCTTTTCAAAAGGCACCTTTGGGATTCTCAGTGGGTAATGATTCTCACCTAAATTTTTTTTAAAAAGGTAGGATCTCTCATTTAACCACAAACAGCAAAAGAAAATAGAAGAAAACATTGGGGTTAGCTTCAGTTTGAACTACTAGGTAAGAAACAAATGAGATCAAGATTTTAAAAAAGTATATGACAAATTATCATTTTGAAAAAGGACTATTTCAGTCAAAATTGTCAAGTTATTCTGATGACAGTTCATTTTTATTCAATCCTTGTTGAAATCAGAGTCAGTATGACTGCCTGTATGGTGTAGAACAGTGTTTCTTAAAATGTGATCCTAACCCCCTAGACAGTGACTGATTCCCCAAGATCCTTTTAGAGGTCCTCAAAATCAAAATTATTTGCCTGCCTATGTTGAAAAATAATGCAATATTCAAATCCCATCAAACAGTTGTTAGAATTGGCAGTGGCATTAAAAATAAAATATAGTAAATATTGATAAATATAACCCACACAAACAAAACCTCTTTTGAGGTCCTCCAGAATTTTTAAAAGTAGGAAGAAGTCTTGAAAAATTACAAAAAAGTTGTAAAAACCTTGTTTTAGCTCAGAAGTGGGAACTATGGCCCCTTTATCACTTGTTCACTTCAACTCCCAGAATTCCTGAACCAGCATGGCTGGCGCAGGAATTCTGGGAGCTGAAGTCCACTAATCATAAAGGGACCATAGTTCTCCACCTTTGTTGTAGATGGTCAGTATTATGCACTGCAGCATTCTGTTCTTGATGGTCTGTAATATGCAGAGTTCAACTCCCAGAATTCTCAGCAATGGGGATGATGGAATTCTGGGAGTTGATATCTCCAAGCATTTAGAAGTTGCTCAGGTTGGGGACAATTGGTATAGTAGTTAGAGCCCTCAGAGATTGGAGAACAAAAAGCTTTAATTTGAACTCTATTGTACATCTATGTCACTCATTTACTACCTCTGAGTAAATTACTTGCTCTCTGACAAACTACCTCACCAGATTGTTGTGAGAATAGAATTGGGTGAAAGAACTATGCACGCCACTTAAACTCCTCAAGGAAAATCAGTAAATAAATATAATTAATAAAGGTCAGAGGGGTTTTCTTTCTCCCCTCAGGAGCAGCAAATAGTTTACATGGTAAAGTCTTTGGAGTTCTTTGAGACAAAGAACATTTTACTCTTTTAATTGAAACCTGATGACAAATGTATTTTATATGGTATTGAACAAGCACGCCAGTTGTTACTACAGTGCAATGTACAACATCAGGAGTTTGGACATGAATCTCCCTTGGAGGCTTTTATTTCTTCTTTATGCTTTCAGATCTTTATACACTACATGTGAATGATGTGATCTTTAACATCAATGGCTTAATGAAATCCTGGCTCAGGAGGTTAGGAGTTACATCCACATGAAAAACAGAAAGGCATTCTTATTGATGTACCCACGGAGGACCCCCTTGCTACCACTGAGCTGAGGAAAAGCAGAACAAAAACATTTTGAAATGTTATTGATCTTAGGTTTTCGTGAGGTTTCCAATCGTTATTTCTGTTTCCCATTGCCTGGGCTTTTAAATTTCACAGAGAACAGAAGGCCTGTGATAGAAATGACCAACTTGAAATGCTGAATAAATTCACTCATTTTCCTCCACTATCCAACTACAGCATTTTTGTCACTGGAAAATTGCTTCACGCTGTATAAAGCAGAGATTGATATCATAACTGCAGAGTGGAAACCTCAAGCTTCTACTGAATACCTTTGGGGCCTTTAATAAGGGCACATCTTGGGTTAGTCTCGCCCCATATTCCATGGATCGCTTTGCACTTATGCAATAAGAAGTTTCAAAACCGAGGAAGAATGCAAGGGCCCACCGATTACTTTTTTCATGCTTTGAAGTGAGCTTATTCTTTCCTACTTCCATTAAGGCTTTTTCTTAAACAAAAACACTGCAACAATAGAACTCCTAGGTTTACTAAGAAGCAAGTCCCATGTTTCTATTTGATTCTAAAGCAGTGGTTCTCAACCAGGTGTGCCATGGGTTTGTCTCCAGTGTGCTGTAGGAATTTCGTCTTATTTTTTCTGTATTTTTTGGCATTATGTATACCCTGTATAAACTGTATATTTTTAAATATTGCATAACTTTCCCTCAAACTATGTCTCTTGTTTAAAAATACATATATAACATTAATAATTTTCTGGTGTGTCACTGAACTACTGCTACATTTGATAGTGTTGTCGAAGTAGCTGAGACCAAAAAGTTGAGAACCAGAGAACCTCTGTGTTGCTGTTTAAATTACTAAATTAATTTTATTTGAAATCTCAAATTGCTCCAAACTAAGACAGCTTGATGTAATAGATGTCAGTCATAGGCAATATAGAAAAAAAATATGCAATAGATCAGCTTTTGACTGAAGAAATTACAGGAAGACCTTGTTTACTGACTACCTCATTTGACTGTTTTGAAGTTATGGTGATGATGAAAAAAATAACTTTGTGACCAAGGTGTGTATTTATGGCCTTCACAGCATCTATTACTGTATGTTTGCCACTACAGTCAGTTTATATGCATTGTCCTATGCCTGACCCATTTTTGCTTCCCCCCCAGTTTGTTTCAATAAGCAATCTCTTCCTCAGCTATTTTTGTCTACATCACAGTGCTTCCCCAAAAGATAATATAGAGCCGAGGTGGCGCAGCAGTTAAGAGTGCAGTACTGCAGGCCACTTTAGCTGACTGTGTTCAGCAGATCAGCGGTTCAAATCTCACCGGCTCAAGGTTGACTCAGCCTTCCATCCTTCTGGGGTAGGTAAAATGAGGACCCAGATTGTTGGGGGCAATGTAAATATATATATACATTGCTTACTGGTGTACACCGCTTAGCGAGTGCTTGCACTTAAAGCGGTATATAAGTCTCATAAATAAATAAATAAATAACCACAACTTAACAAGCTGAGCTCTGCAACCTTAATTCACTGGCTCCCAGCTGCTACCTGTAACTGACAAGATTTCAATCACTTTCACATTTCTGCTTGGAGCTGCTAGTGCACTAGGCAATGAGTGCTAACTCATTTCTTTCTATGTGCATTCTCCACTGTGTGCCTGTTTACTTTTATAATCCCTTCCTTTGCAATGCATGTAAATACAAACATGAATTCTCTTCTAACTAATTATCCCAGTGCTTGGGTGAGGATTCCAAAGGGTGGGAGAGTGAAAGGGCAGGGAAAAGGAAAGTTAAAGTATAGACATGATCACTTAGCAATTGATTTGCTAGTCCCAATTGTAATCACGGAACAATAATTCCCTGTATAGTCTAGAATGAAAGAGAGGCAAGACAATTTCATCCTTGTATTATCACTATAAAATAGAGGTGCACATCCCAAGTTGCAAGACCATGTACAATACATCCTTTCAAAAAAAAAAAACTTGGACTGGGTCGTCATCAAATTGTAATGATATTAATTTAAAAATTACTAAAAAATATTTTTTTATCCTGGCTCCACTTATTTTTAATCACAGCCCCCAAGTACCTCATTCAAAGCACAGACACAACTTTCAAGCTGGAAAGAACATTACATACCCCAAACAAACTCATGTTGATTCAAGGACAAATCTGTGTGGCTTTCTTGGGAACAATTTGCCATTTGCCAGGGAAGTAATTTGCCATTACCTTCTTCTAGCATTGCCAGTTCTGACTGCATTTTTGGGGATTTTCTGATGATCTCCCATCCAAAGCCAACCTTTATGAGATCATCCAAGATCACCGGGTATTTAGACTTACCCATTGGTAACATTACAAATTAACTGCAGCAACAGATGGTTAGTCTCTGGTCCAGCACATAAAACTGGAACCTGACTTGCTCTAATGTTTACTGTATCAAAAATATTTTAATACAGATATTTCAGAAGATGAAATGAGCTGGATTTCTGAAATGCATGAGCAAGGGATAGCAGTAGAATCTGTTTTTATTAACCCCAAAAGGCAATTATATTTGAGCTAAGGAGGGTCCTGGACAGCAGGAAAATTGAGAACTTCCCATTTGCACAGTCTTCATCCTAGGAAGATGTATCACTGTTACTCTTCCATTGTATAGGGAGATCAGTTCAGGATTACACAAGACAAATAAAGACACATTTAACTTTATAAATAAAGACACGTTTAACTTTATTGGCCAGCAACATAAACCGCATTTAAGCATGGTTAATATATACATATATATTAAAAAAAGAAAAAAAGAGCAGGCACAGCTTATCAGTCAGCATATCTGGTCTGCTTATAACATGGCACTATTTGATTCCCAGAAAGAAGGGGAAAAGAAAGCTAGCCAATGTGCGTGTACATTTCAGTAGTCAAACATCATTTCAAGCTATCATAGCAATAGTTTAATTAATAACTCATTTCTCAAGGAACACACCATATCATATTCAGGAAATAATTCACCCCTAATTATAGAAATGAATTTCTGCCAATAATTTAAGACCTGCCAACCTTTACAGTGAGAATAGCTTCCCCCCCCCACTCCTGTGTGAACATTTACAAAAGGAAGATTTGTCTTCTCATCTTCCCATTTGCTTTCTGAACATTCATCTCTTGGACTCAAAACAACATAACGGAAGTTTCAGAACAGTGTGAGTTAATGTTAGGTATTTGCAGTAAAGAGAGATTTTAAAAAGTACTTTTTTCCACCTTTCCTTTCTCTGAGAAAATGAATAGTGATTTTGCAGTGGAATATACAAAGGTCCTGGCTGAAAAAAAAAGGTCTCAGATCAAGTGACTTCCCTTGCTGCCAATTCTGTCAAAAGAACCAATAAGGGAAGAGATGGGGAAAATGGAGAATGGTACTAACAGCTTCCAAATAAACCAAACAAGAGTCTCCCTGCTAAGCTCCAAAGCATCACAGACCTTACAGGCAGTAGTCTGTTAACCAGGGATAAGCAATCTACCCCCTATGAATACTGTATGGACTGCATCTCCTCAAAAAACCCAACTGGCATAGCTAATGGCCAGGGGCTGTAGGAACCACAATCCATAGCGAACACTTTAAAAAGCACACTCAAGTGCCCATTGCTGTGGATGAGGGGCAAATGTGCATTAACTAAAAAACTTTATACTTGAAACCCAAAATGGGAAGAAGGAAGGGACAAGAAATGTTCTAGCAATGGCTATGCCAATTGGACCCCGAAGAACTTTGAAGGATAGGCATCTTCTCTAGGAATTCTCCATGTGGATGAATTCTTGGGAAAGCTAATAAATCCAGTGGTGGGAGCCAGTACCCGGTCAGCCTCCTCCATGGCATCAGATGGAGTATTACTATGGGTGCAAAGAGGCAGTGATCACTTTGCTGATCAATTTTTAAGGATCACTTTAGAAAAGACAACACCTACTCAACATTTAGTTTTCCTAATGAATCCCACTCATAATGTAAGGTGAGCAAAGTTGTGGATCTCTTCCTATCAGGTCATGCCTAGCTGGTAAATGAGACTTTCATATCAGTCTTCAAACTTGATAATATATTTTTCCCCAATGAAAAGAGGTTCATTCTGGAAATGGAACTAATTCTATGAAGAGTTACTACTGCATTCCATAAAGTGGGATTATTTCAACAGCCTTCCTTGAGCAGGAAATCAGTTTTTGATATTTTTTTTTAAAGTCCAAAAATTCTAATTATGTGAACAAAATAATGTCTTTCAACATTTGGTTTGAGAAGCACAAAAGAATATTCTTCTCCAGGACAAAAATATTCCTCGAAGGGGGAAAAAATGTGCAGAGAACCTTATTCATCCATCCCTGGGTAGCATCCTGTAGAAGATCAGGAGGAAAATTTTCCCAGTAGAAGTATCTATTGACAGATAGAGCTATTCTCTTGGGCAAGATGTTATGAAAACCTCCAGAAAAACATTATATCTAGGAAAAGGAAGAAAGCATCTACTGCGCACACACAATGCTCAGTTGTCATATCTCAGAGCTCAACGACCTTGATTGATGGTTTGGGAGAAGACTAAAGGTACCATGTCCTTGGGAGCTCTGAGGAACTCTTTCAGGTTGTGTGCTTGTAAAGAATTCAACCAGACTGCATTCTATAGCTCCATTATGTTGGAGTGGGGGAAAAAAAATAACTTAGCTGAGCACTGATTTCCCTCCTTACTGACTCAAGGAGGACTATTATTTCTGGCAGAGACACTGGATGATCCTACAATGATGTTCCTTGAAGCAGCAAAGTCCTGGAAAGGTTGATAGTTCTGTGCTGCTGTAGAAAAGGTCAGGGTGATGGGCTGGAACGTGGAGGAATTGAACAGGTGGGCGATCCATGAGCTCTTAGTAAGGCTCTAACTTCAAGCTATTATACAGACAGCAAGTAAAGCACATCCCAAATATCTAGGAGACAAAGAGAACAGAGGTAAGTAAGAGGAGGGGCATAATATTAAGCCAGAACATCTGTGGCCCCATGCAATTTATGTGTTTTGTTTATATCCTATCTTTATTACTTTTACAAATAACTCAAGGTGGTAAACATATCCATTAACACACTTTCTTCCTCCTATTTTCATAGCAACAGCAACACTGTAAGGTGCTGGGCTGAGAGAGAGTGATTAGCCCAAAGTCATCCAGCTGACTTTCATGGCTAAGGCAGGATTTGAACTGATAGTCTCCTGCTTTCTAGTCTGGTGCCTTAACCACTAGACCAAACTGGCTCCTTGGTTTTAGTGTTTCTTCGATTTCCAGAATGATACAGATTGCTGCAATTTTATATGAATTTTGCTAAAATCTAGGATGACAAATAAAGGCTTCAATGTTAACTCCCAGAATTCCCCGGCCAATGGCTTCATGGGGGTGCTGCTGGCTGGAGATGGTTAACAGGATAAGAAGATCTCACCTGTGCCATCGGTGTCTTGGTCTTAGCTCTTACAAACTTTTTTTTTCTATTTATCTTTTTTATCATTTATAAGTTGCCCAGAGTCACTTCATCAGTGAGATGGATGGCATAAAAATTTAATAAATAAATTTTAAATCAAATTGTATTCTATAATCAGAAATGCTGAGGGTGCATTTAGGTGGACTATAGGAAGGAGTTGGAGATTGTCTCTTGGTAAGTCACGGGGTAACTGAACAGGGTGGCAATGAGCTTTTAAGACAAATCAATATGTTATACATAGGGACATTTCTTTCTATGGCCTTGTAAGAAAGCAAAACCTGGATTACATCACAGTGTGCAGATCCTTTTTAACAAAAATTATCAAGTGAGCTGTACTGTTCTTAGAAGAATTGGGGTCTCTCCAGCGTTTTCACAGCATGCTTCCTCTTTTTATTACAAACAAAAAGCTAACACTCTCCAAAGTTATTTCAAATGTGCAAGGAGGAGGGAGATACCCAATGATGTAAAACTACTAATTTCCCAGACACTGAATGTAATTGTCACAGTGGGTTACACCTCTGATGAGGGGAATTTGTAGAGGCTGTTCAAAAACCTCTCCCTTCCTCAGGATTTTGCAAACTGATTTGTTGTTGTGCTACATTAACACCAGAGGGTGCTGTTTGACTGCTCTACAAATTTTCATGTTTCTTGAAAAGAACACTGTCTAGCCTTCCCCCACACCCACCTGAAAAAGAAAAGAAATAGATTACTGGAACTTCCATTTACACATTTAGCAAAATGCAATTTAAAATAATTCAAAAACTCAAATGTCTCTTTTTTGTCACTGAGCTCTAGACTGAAAAGCAGGTTCCAATCCACAAATAGGGCTGCTTGTATCATTTTTAACCCAGCATCCAAACAACATGAAATCACATGGCTATTCATACACAGTAGAAATCCTCTTTAGGCAGAGAAGCTTCTAGATAGCAAAAGAGTGTAGGTTTTCAGAGCCAATTATGCTCCTTTAAATACTGCCTGATTTTTTTTAAAAAAAAAAAGCGGGGATAACATCTTTGTAGTGTTTGTTTATAGAGTCCTTTGCCCTGGAGGAACACACAGCCTCCAAGAGTAAATGACAGCCATAAATCTTCAGGATCCAGAAATACTCAATTTCAAAAAAGATACAAGGGTGAGAACATTCCAGTGCATATATAGTATAAAGTAAGATGAGGTTTCAGCTTAAACTATTTGCTGTTGTAAAAATATAAAGTTAAGTTCCGGTCAACACCTTTATGTATGACTGGCAGGGGTGGGGGGGGGTGCTGCCTGGGTAAAGAAATAGAAAATAACAATTGTTTCAATATTTTAAAGATATTTTTGAGAGGAATTTGTTCGTATTTACCTGCCAAATCATGATCTATCATCTGTCTTGGTGCCAGGGTTTTTTAAAAATATTTTTAATGTGGTTAATTTTATAGTTTTATGATGGTTTTTATGTTATTTTCACTTTTGATTGGAACCACCCAGAGTTGGTACGTAAGATTGGGGGGAGGGGCGCAGCGACCATATAAATGTTTTAAATAAATAAATAAATGCCTGTGCTTCAGTATATTTTGCCTCCACAGATCCTAAAAACAAAAGTGGTAGCCATGATGGATGAAAACAACTTATTAACAGCATATACTGTTTTAGTTTAGATATATAGTGACTAAAAGCCACAATGAATCCTGAAGTTCATTTATTTAAAACATTTAAAATATTTATTTATTTAAAACATTTATATAGCTCCCCCATCGTGTCCAACTCTGGGTGGCTCCAATCAAAAGCGAAAACAACATAAAAACCATAATAAAACTGTGAAATTAACACAACATCACAGGTCTATAAGCTTTCTACCACTTAATCTTGGTTTTAAGACTGTTTGCATAAGAACTTTGAACTGACTGTCATTCTGAAGTTTTTTACTTAGGCTTCAAAAAAATACCTTTGAAAGAAATGTAAGATCCCATGTTAGCTTCTCTTTGAAATTTTATTACATTCATTAAAGAGAATGGCACTCTTGAGAAGTATTTTCTATTCAGATTTTTTTTCTAAGGCAGGGGAATAAACGAGATTTCCCTTTATTACCATGCAATCTTTAGCAAGGTTCTACTTTAATAAAATAAAAAACTCTCACCCCTACATCAATTAGGGGTAAGCTGGATCACCAGGCCTCTTACGGTACAAATTTTGGTTACAGCCTTCCAGTTACCAACCACGACAAAGTTGGCTTTCCAAGTGGCATGTCAAACTCAAAGCATGCATAATTCAGTCTTTGCTGGTTACATACCTGTACAAATGCAATGCTGAGTCCCACAGCTCCGATAATTATCAAGTGTTCCTGGATAAAGTTTCCCAGCTTTGTGATACAGCCACCCTGGGAATAAAACATTGAGATGATGTTACCTTTCATACCTATCTTAAGTTGGTTTTATCTTCCCGTGCTGTACAATGTCACCTCCTTCAAGAAACAAACATACAAATGGATGGAGTAAACATAGGCTGATACTTGTGGCAAAACCGTCATCAGCTTGAGAATCATCCCCATCCATATTGTGACACCCGTCTCCTAATAAGCTTTCTATAAAGCCTTGTATGGAGTGGGTTTAAGGAGGATGGGTAGAGTCATCTTTCAACCAGGAGTAGAGGACACTCCTAACAAAGCCTGATACATAATCTGGGATCAGCCAAGCCTAGCTGTCATTTCTGGAAAATAATGCAGTTGATGTCTTGCTTGCTTCTCCTTCAGATCTGCCAAGTTCTTGCAACACAGAAAATTACCAGGATAAGTGGTTGCATAACCCAAGCATATATTCTTTTTTTATAGACATATTCTTTTTTATGTCCGAATGTTAATTATTCATTTCACGCTCATGCACCCCAGTAGTGACACAAGACTATGTCCCATGATTTTAAAACTGAGCCAGCAGGAAACATGCTGAGACAATCTAAAGTCAGATCTTTCACTGGCCATGAAGCTCTCAGATGCCCTCAAATCTACTGCCCATTTTGCCTCACATTTGTCACAATCTAGTTCTCACAAAGATAAAAACAAGTGATTAAAAATAATGACAGGAGTCATGAATTGCCCTTTTCCACCTTTTCCTCCTTATCAATTGCCTCCCAGGGCTATATAACTGCAGCGGAATAAATTAAGTAGTATAACAGAGATCTTCCCCAAAGTAGTCTTTCTCTGTTATGTTCTCAATCTCTTTGTGGCAGGTCAAATTCAAATACTGGTTGGAATAAAATCTCATCAAGAGGAAATGGTTCGTTATTGTTTCTAAGTCTTTGGGAACATTGCTTGTTTTGTGGGTTGTGTGGAGTTCCCCTGTTGAGCATTCAGAGCAAAAATAATCAAGAGACTTGTGACAACTTAAAAATATCCCATTTTATTATTATCATCTAAACTTCCGTGAACTGGAAGAAGTGGTCTGCAATCCATAAAAGCTTATACAATAATAAACTGGCTAGTCTTTAAAGTACCTCAGCCCTCTTAGTTATTTTTTTAATTATACAGCAGCAATGATAGAAGGAAGGCTCACAGTTTAGAAACAAGGACAAAAAGAGAGAGAGGAAAAAGATGCAGGGAAAAATATAGGGAAAATTCAGATAAATGTGAAGGAATTTTCCTTCAGAAGAGTCTCTTTCCCCAACATTTTGGATAAAGCTTAAAAAAAAAAAAAAAAAGTCCCCTGGATTCAGCAGTCAGCAATTATGCCCTGAGGCAGAGTTTGGTCTGCCTCTGCATGGCCAAAACAAGCTTAGTTGCAGAAGTTATTCATGTGCCTTCATGTCCCTTAATCCTACCCTGAGCCCCCACTGAAAGGGACTGCTTCATCATCATCATCCAGCAAAGTATCCTAGAGGCTGAAAGCATCAACCAGCTTGGTGGAAAAATGGAATTTTGCACTTAAATCAATTCTAAAGAATTGGAGTAGAAATGGGCACTTTAAAATATGTACTTCTCTACTCTTCACACTGAAAAGCTTATGTGCACAATAAAACATAGAAGAAAAATACTCTTTAGGGTGAGTTCAGTTCCGGATATTCCCATTCGTTTTCGTAATAAAAAAAAGTAGGTTAGCACTGTTTTCTTCCAGAATCTTTCGCCTCAGTAGAGCCAGCCCTGCCAAGGAATATAAGTATCTATTTGCTTATATGTTTACTTCTCTAGAACAACATAATCAAGATAAATACAGATAGTCCTCAACTTACAACCACAACTGAGCCCAAAATGTATGTTGTTAAGAGACATTTAAGTGAGTTTTGCCCCATTTTACAACATTTCTTGCCACAGTTAAGTGAATCACTGCAGTTGATAAGTTACTCAGTTGTTAAGTGAATCTGGATTCCCCATTGACTTTGCTTGTCAGAAGTTCACAAAAGGTGATGATCACATGACTTTGGGACACAGAAATGGTCATAAAAATGAACCAGTTGCCAATCAACTGAATGTTGATCACACGATCATAGGGATGCTACCAAGTTTGTAATTGTGAAAAATGGTTATAAGTCACATTTTTCAGTGCTGTTATATCTTTGAATGGCCACTAAACGAATTGTTGTAAAACGAGGACTATCTAGGTATATTATGATATAATTCTAGATTGAGGTTGTTATGATGTTCAAATGCATAATGACCAAGGTATGATTGATCAAAGAGCATAAACAATCAAAGGTCTCATCACTGTTTTCTTAACATAACGATAATAGGAGAGGTCCGTGGGTTTGTTTGATTTCTTTTAAAAAAAAATTGTTTACCTCTTTGTAGATATTTGAAGGATGATCTCTTCTACCACATGTTTCAGTTATTGTCTTGCAGCAGCTGTCTGGGACCTTCCTTCCTTCCTTTTCAATTTTGTACCAATAGCTGTCACTCCAGTCTGTGTAATTATGACTGCCACAGCACTTAAACTAAAAAACACAGGCAACGAGACATTATGAGAAAACCAAAATTGCATGAGGTATTGGGCCAAAATTACAAAACTAAGTTTCCTGTCTTTGACAACACATTTTTCTAGTATGCACAACTTGTGGCCATTTTTCATAAAAAGGTCAGTACACAACAATCCACCAGCCAGACAATAAAAAATAAAACTTTTTTCACTAAGCTTCTTGTTGCCGTTAAATAGTTACAAGGTTGTGCATCTCTTTCTACAAGAAGCAGTAAAATTTACTTTGTTTCTGGAAGCTTACAATGTCTCTTTTCAGTTTGGGAGCTAGAAAAATGTGTAACAGTACAGTTTAGGCATCAAATGTTTCTCAAGAAAGCTCCTTCTAAAAAAAACCTGCACTCAAGTCAGTCCTCTTCACTTGCTTTTGCAAATCCTCAGTTGTTCTATTAAAGATAGAACTGTTATTATTATAAAGCCCTGAGGTACCTGAGAGATCAAATTTTTGCAAGAGTCTCTCTACTTGTCCAACTAAATCAAGCAGGATGCTTATGCTGCAAATCCTGTCAGCCAAAGAATACTGGCTGACAGGGAGTAGAAAAATGTCCTTTTTCCTCAGTGGCCCTGGCTCAATGTAAAATCCTCACTTTGGAGATTAGAAAGGCCCCAGTCCTGTTAGTCTTTTGTAAGGCCTTAAAAACCTGGCTATGTTCCCAAGCCTGGGATGTTGAATGTGTCAAGGGCTCCATTTCCTGGCTATATTGCTAACGGGCAATATGTGTATCTTGAATTGGAAGTTTTAAATGTTGTTTTAACCAGTTTTACTGTTTTTGTTTTAAAATGTTTTTTGAATTTTTGTAATATATTTTCTGAACTGTAACCCAGTGACTGAGAAGAAGTTGAAGAAATTGAACAAACAAACAAGTAAACTCCATCTGAAAGAAATGTAAGGAAAAGGCTGAACAACCCTCTGGCACTGAATGCTTCATCTTTGTAGATAGAGCAGGGGTCTTCAAACTTGGCCCTTTTATGACTTGTGAACTTCAACTCCCAGAATTCCTCAGCTAGCATGCCTGGGTGAGGAATTCTCGGAGTTGAAGTCCACAAATCATAAAAGGGCCAAGTTTAAAGACCTCTGTTGTAGAGGAATACCTGGAGCTAATGAAGACTTGAATTTGATACAATTATATTAAGAGTCTCCTCTTAATTGGAAGATATTAGGACCTATTGTTTGTAAAGCCATTCTTGGTCACGCCACTTCTGCTTCGTATCCATGGGCCTACGCTGGACTCCACTGGTTTGTTCAATCAATGAACAAGCTACTTTAGTTTTTCTCACTATATCAAGCTACACTCCCGGCAAGTGGATGATATATCAGCTGGGTGTGGAAGAATCATTGCTGAAAAATGTAATTACCTGTAAAGACATGGCATGCTCAAGCATTTCTGTTCAATTATGGTCAAAAGGAGTCTCTTCCCTTCCTTGTATAGTCTTTTTCCATCTGATATCATGATTACCCAGAAGTATCCCAAGCTTCCAGTTTGTGTCATGAATCCAAAACCCATATATGTATAATCTCTGAGCAAGCCCAGAGCAGCTTATTCCCTGTGCATTCATATTATACTGTTAGGCAGCAATCTCATGTATGTTGAGAAGTTAATTTAAATGCAGCTGGTTTTATTTCTGAACGGTTTGGAACATATGCTGAATGATCCCTCCACTATCACACATTCTCTGCCTTACTGGACAACGGGACAACCTTTCAGATACTGCAAATCTAATAATAACAATAATAATAATAATAATAATAATAATAACAACAACAACAACAACAACAACAACAACAACAATGTTGGAAGGGACCTTGGAGGTCATCTAGTCCAATCCCCTGCTCAGGTAGGAAACCCTATACCATTTCAGACAAATGGCTGTCCAGTCTCTTCTTAAAAATTTCCAGTGTTGGAGCATTCGCCGCTTCTGGAGGCAGGTTGTTCCACTGGTTAATTATCCCAACTGTCAGGAAGAATAGATGTTAGGATGATGTTCCTGTTTAGACTTGGTATACTGGTGGGCTTTCAGCAACATACTTTCACAAGTGTTGAAATAAAATAGAGTGATCTTATAAACTGAAGAGTAGAAATATCCATTTTCCTATCAGCAGTTTCTAAAAATAAAAAGATGAGTAAAACTTCCCACCAGTTGGGAAAATGCTCTCAATCTTGTTCTTTTGAATGAAGTACTCAGTATGTTCCCAAATCATACACACTGTACCTTAAAAGTGTCTAGCCACGTCCAATATGATCATCTAAATTCTAAAATAACCAGACATATTGATCTGAAGCCCTGCTGCACTGGTCAAAAGAAGATGAAGCACATCCTTTCCACTCTCTGAGAGAATTGTGCTCCTCTGTTAATTACATTTTATGCCATGCTTCTCTGTAACTGGAGATTAATAGCTTCAAGAAAAATACTTGACAATCAGGAAGTGATTTACCACTTTTACTCAGTTGTTTTTCCAACTTTCTCATGCAACAGGATTATTAAATGGTTGAGGGTAGAAATAAGAACTGGAGAGGTATTCCAGTGACTTGATCATTAAATAGGACCAGCAGATTATTTTAACCAGTTACTTTTGTGGTTCTCCTTTGGGATCTGCTGTTCCACGCATGAGGCAAGACTGCTAAAAATATACAGGCCTTGTTAGACCATGAAAAGTCAACACAGAATGAAATGGGAAAGCTATCTACGTGTAATACATTTACAAGTGCCTTGCCCATATAAAAAATCATTCAAACACAGTTATTTGGTGGAAATGCAGCCCCCTTCAGATGTTACTTGCAGATAAGGGGTCCTAAAGCTACTTCTTTCCAAATATGCACCTACATTCTGGATAGGCAAAAGCTCCCTCAACTGGCAGTAGTCAAGTCCACCAGCACTTTTTTCAGTAGTGTTGTTGGGTCTTCATTTGATTAATCTTTTCATCCACAGCTCTCTTGAAAGGAAGGACCACATTATGACTTCCATTCAGGGAAAATCCCCAGGGATCCAGGATAAATTGGATCAATAATCTGGCCAAAAACAACTGCAGCCTAATTTTGAAAGTATCTGTATGGATAAAAATGGACCCAGAAAACATGCCTCAAAGATATCACAATCTGAAGATGGGGAAAAGCGCCATTTTATTTTCTGCCATGACTGATGTATAAATAAAAATATAAACAAATTCAGCTTTTCCCATTTCTTCCCCTAGATCTTAATCTGTATTAACTCCCATATCTCTTAAACATACCTCCTGTTGAAGTTTGTCCACCGCATTAGTCACACTCTCTTCTCCTTCCTTCCTATACTTCTTGATTATTGTGTTTCTCAGATTTTCCTTCAGCTCGTTGTTCAGCTATACAGAACAGGACATCAACAATGGGGACAGAAATAAGATATAGCAATATGGTTTTTTAATCCCAGAAATAAGATATAGCAATATGGTTCTTCAACCCAGTTCCCTGTGTAACAATTGTTACCAACTATTCTGTGAGAAATTTCATGTAATTAAAAATGACTCCTGGGACTTGGGGCCCAGTTTGGCCAAATATAAATTTGGCAAACTGAGCTAGGTGGATAGTTTGAAATGCTGTGCAAACTGAATGCTCTAGAACAGGCTTTCTGAACAAGTTTCAGTCCAAAACCTGAACAAGTTTCAGTCCAAAACCTGGACAGCAGTCCCCTCCATTCCCTACCCAATATGATCATCAGAGAAAGCTACTCAAGGTCTTCTCCAGCTTCTGAAGAAATGCTCATGGAATATGTCAATTTGTCCTGCTCATTTCTTTTTTTAATATATTGAAGGACTGCTCTGATCTTTCCTGCACATCCTGCCTCATGCTTTACAAACCAAATAAGACAAAGAACTTAGATTCATAGTTCTCTTGGTTGCCTGGATTTACTTTTAGAAGTATATTGTGGGCACTGAGAGCTACAATCACTTATTCAAATATCCCCCACAACTGAAAGAAAACACTACCCTATATGTTGAAGCAAAGAATGGCTTCATCTAATGGAGGACCAGTAACTCATCAAGTTGTTAATAGCCACTGCTAATGTGAGAAGTTGCACAAGATCCGTAATTTTTATTAACCCTATTAGCCAAGATCATTATAGTCAAATGCCCAATCTACAACTTTGCTGTCTAAACTAATACACTGTCATGCAGGCATTTGAGGAAAGGAGGGTATCTGGAAAAAAGCCAAGGTCAATATTGTGCACTATCAACCCAGCAATAAGCCTTAAACTCCACTTGTCCAATCAGGTAGCATATCATCTTGGCTATGTCCAAATCACCTTTTTATTTGGAAACCAAGGGTTGTGAAGTTTTAGAGCAGAATAATCAAGAAAAAAATGCAAAACAGAACAGCTTAACAATATTAGAACATTTTAAAAGCCCCTCCATTAACCCATGCCATGCAGAAAAACAAAAGCAGATTACCTGTGGGTTGATAGGGAGGAACTGCAGCATGACAAAGAGGCAGCAAAAGTAAACACACACACAGTTTATAGGCATTTTGGAAGAAAGTGCCAGCAAGGGAAGAAATACAAAAAGCAACACAAAAGGCCAATTCCTTGAGTAGAGGACAGGAAGCTTGCCAAAGAAAGACTAGCAGAGGGAGAAAATAAAGCTTACAAGACCAAGAGGATTCCCACAATCACTAAAAGCCCACAAGGAATAAAGAGCTCAATATGCCATGCCTTTTCCCCTTCCCTGTCTCCATCATCAATGTTTGCCATGCATTCCTTTAGCTTCCAGTCCACTTTCACGTAGATCAGATTCTGCAATTGGCAGACTTCATAAGGGATAGGAACAAGCTTTCCAACACTACTGTATTTTATTCCACTGGGATTCAACCTTCTTATCTTTTCAACACCTGACATTTTAATGCTACTAATCCCTTATAAATCATAGGATTTTTTTTAATAATCCATATTTAAGTCATATGAGAAGCTAAGGTGACAGTTCACAGCCACAAGTCAAATCATGACCAAGTTATTAAGCACCTAGAGATGGCAAACCTCCATGCTTTTCCACCTGATCTGACCCATTGCATTGCATTTGCCAGACAAAGCTAGCATGGAATTGGGCACTTTGTGGTTTAGCATGCTGAGGAAACCTGGTCATTGTGTTAACTTATTTGAAACTATGGCATAGTTTCTTAGTTTGTGGACAGCTTGTTATGCAAGCAAAGAAACTAAGCAGCCAGGATTTAGCCTGTTGTGTGAACCAAGATAGTCATGTCAGGTCTTTTGTTCCCGTCACATTCAGGTTAAAGCTGGTTTATTTCTTAAGTAGTAAAACTGTTGCAAACTCACCCTCTGGGATACCAAAAAAAAGCCCACTATTGATTAGATCAGCATATACATTAATTATGAAAACATGCATCAATCAGGACAATAATAAACAGATTGCTACCAAGCACTTTTTTCTTTCTTTTGTTATTTGCAGATGGTCCTTCAAGGACAGCTCCCCTCCCATGATTGTATTATTTCATCATAAAACTAATGTACAATAGAAGCATTACAGTCCCTTAAAACAGAGCAGCAACGGTAAGTTTAGCAGCAATTAGTATGTCAGTAGTAAGCAGACCAAAATAAAGACTTTTAAGAATGTTTTAGTTAACATTTTCAATTAAGTGAATTTCGCAGACAAGAATCCATCACTAGGATTCTATGTATTTGCAGTTTAATGTGGACATTGCAAAATATATGGGACACTTATGACTTTAAAAACAGTTCTAGGTGTCACCCATTCACATCTTCATTCCTCCCTGTTTCTCAGCTGTCTGGGCTTAGTATGGACTATGTGAACAGTCAAGAGATGTTACAATGACAATCACCTTTTGTTAGTAATAAGAGAATGTGTTAACCACTGTAGAATCAAACAGAATCTATATTTGCATTCCTAGCCCAGATGCAGTAAGCAGAGTATTCTTAGATCAGACATGTCAAACGTGCAATGTCACGTGACATATTGGGACTGTTTTGCCATTACCGGCAATGGGGTGGGCGTGGCTTCCGCGTGATGCATCTGGCCTGCAGGCTGGCAGTTTGACACCCCTGCCTTAGATGGTAATTTTACAATTCATGAAAATGGCTTCAAAGCAACTCACTGCAGATCAATTTCATGTTACATTAAATTGGCCAATGGTGCAGTGGTTAGAATGCAGTATAGCAGGCTTACTCTGTCCAGTGTCAAGAGTTCAATTCTGATGGGCTCAAGGGTGACTCAGCCTTCCAAGATTGGTAAAATGAGGACCCAGTTTGTTGGGGGCAATATGCTGACTCTGTAAACTGCTTAGAGAGTGCTGTAAAGCAATATGAAGCTGTGTATGTCTTATTGCTCTTGTTATTATGGGATAGAATGAGGTGACTGCATGTCAGAAGCTTAACTTGGTGCCAGGTTTTTGTTTTTAATGTTTATGGTTTTAATAGTTTTAATATGGTTTTAAGGTTGCTTTATTATTGATACTGTTTTAATTCTCAATTGGAAGCCTACCAGAATTTGGTATAAGATGGGCAGCTACATAAATGTTTTAAATAAATAAATGGGTCTGGTGGTAAAGATCTTCCCAGGTGTGTGCATGGGTGAATTGCTGAACTGCTCTACATCATTTACAGCAACATTTTATGCTCCTGGTTTATTAAAATTTACTACATCGTAAAAGTTGCCTTGCTTGGGCCAATGGATGTACATCAATGCCTATATATAAGGTTTATAATTAAATGCATTTTTATTGTAGCACTGGAACAAAGTTAATGAAAGAAGTGTTTGCACTGCAGCTTCAAATCATAGCATGGCTTTTGAGACACACAGATGACAATGTAGGTTCATTGTAGATTTTTAGTCCAATGCACAAATCTGTAGCCTAGGAGGTTCTGTGCACAGCAGATCTGCTTACAGGGTTTTGTGGAAAGAAGCCAAAAAGCCCCATGACTACCACTGTCACAGTAGTGCGGGCTCACAGTAGACAAGAATGATTAGATCTCTGTGGACAAATATTCATTGTGCTGAGAAGACCTGTAGGGAATGAAATGTAGCCTATTCACTGATCACCCACGTTTCTCATGTTACCTACCTGCTGGTAATAGACACAGGCCAGGATTCCAGCAATTATCTCAAGCAGGAAGATGCAGAGCAGCAGTATGAAATACTAAAGGAACAAAATGAACAAAGAAGTTAAAGCAGAGCATTGTACACCATGGGATTTACGTTGCATATTGACAGAACAGGCAGACTTAGCTACCCAACGTTGAAAACAATGGCATGGCAAGGCAGGGAACACGTAGCAGGCATGATGTACTCCTGCTCAAGAGGAACTGGATTTGGAGGTTGCCCCATATTTTTTTTTTGGGGGGGGGGGTATCAGCCAACTGTTCTATCTAGGAGTGGAAGAATGGCTTTCGACTTTCAGAGCTTGTTATTTTATGAAATGCTCAGAACAAGCTGCACAAAGTACACCTTACTCGGAAGTGGAACAAGCATCTACTTTGTTTAGAAGGCAGTTTTACTGATACATTATTTGATAGCTTCTTGATACATTAAGGGGGGGAGACAAAAACAGGTCTTCGCTGCTGTATAAATTCACCAAAATGAGATTTGCTTGGCTTAGCACATTGCATAATTACACCCATTGTGCTTTATTCCATAAATCATAATGAACTTAAATCACGGCTTTTGACATTAAACTTTCATCTACTGTGTGGCAATGGGTTTCCAAAATAATAGGCTAGAGATCATTTCCAGCTCTGCTAGCCAAAATCCTTTTAATGAGAGAATCTGGGGACTGATCTGTAGACCTTCTGTGTGAAAAGCATGTGCTCTACCACTAAATTATGTTCCTTTACCCATTGCTTTCACAGCTGTGACTCCTACGCCTCTTGCCAATACTACTTGTTTTGAAATGCAACCCCTCCAGCTGACATCAGTAAAAACTCATCACAAGCTTGTTAGATGATGGTGGAATGCTTAATTGCTCAGGGCAGAAAGCATTTTGAAATAGCTGAGCTTCTTGTAGCTCCTGACAAGTACAGAAAAGTCAACAAAATGTAGGCAAGCACTTTGGGCCCAGTTATCAGGTGTGAACTTCAAAAAAGAATAAAGGAGATAAGCTTTTTTTTAAAAAAAAATCCAACTACGTAGCAATCTCTAAAAACATTGAAATCAGATGAACACTAACACTGATGTGAGGCTTAAAACTGGTCATGTAGAAATCTCCAATAGGTCATGTAGAAATCTCCAGAAAAAGGGACAAACAGAGAAGTCAGAGAACAAGCAACTACATGGCCTTGAGGACAGGAGTTATATAGTGCTGCTATATAGATAACTTCTTCATGTTTATTACCTCCTAATTTTTTGCAATTAATCTGCTTACCTAACTTCTCTCCGCTTGGCAATGTGGAATTAGGAGGGAGTTTAACTGCCATACCTCCTATAAGGTCCCCCCTCATTCCTAAGATAAAGCTATGGCTACAGATCTTCTGGCAACCCAGAAGATCACTTGCTCTAGTCTCAATATCAAGTTGCAATCCAATGGATCAGTTAATCCAGACAAGGAACCAGTTCTAGCCCAACAGGTGGCAAGGAATTTGCCACAACAGTAGCTCTAGTCACGCTTCCAGCTCAAATCCTCATAAGCTGTTGCTGCTGAAGTAGCCTCTGAAGTCAAACTTCTGCTTCTCTGCCTGAAAGGAAGGAGGACAACTGAGCAGGTTCATTACCTTCATATAGTAATTACCCATTGCCTTGAGAATTTTCCCATCAATCTTTTGCAGGATTTATAATTGACATGATGGCTGAGAGAGCAACAAAACTAACTTCTCACCCCCACACCAGGCTTAGACATCTCCAATTTATGACATGCTTGGGAGCTAGGCTCAATAATCCTGTCAAACATAGATAGTGAACCTACTCAATTCATGCCTCTACAAATTTGTCATTTACACTTATCACTCATGACTGCTCCCCATTGTTTTTTGGCTCTCTTCTATACCAGAGCTCTCATATTTACTTCAGGACCTGTAAACTGCTCAGGGCCTTTTCAAGGATTCCCCAGGCCATTCAAGGCCTATTACAAGCACTCCAAGCTGTCACTATCAGGGATTCTCCCCACTGCTAAGAATATTTCTTCCCTCCACATGAACATCTAAATGCAAAGAGTCGCAATATGTCACGACACCATCACGTGACATAGCGAGTTTGACACCCATGATGTGTCAAATAATTGGATCCAAGTTGATGGACCATTTCTCATTCCTGCATATTCCTTTGCCTTTGGTCTATAGCAGGGGTGTCAAACTTAATTTCACTGAGGGCCGCATTAGCACTGCGGTTGCCCTCAGGGGGCTGGCTGGGTGTGGCCAGGGTGGGTGCAGCCTACTGGGTGGGTGTGGATGGAGTAGGTGTGGCCTACTGGGTGGGTGTGGCCAGCTCTACCTCATTCGCTTCAAGGGTGCCTGTGGGGGCCTGGGCAAGAGTGGGACAGATCTGAGGGTTTCTGGCAGAAGGGGGTGGGACCAGGGCAAGTGCCAAGGCATGGTCCACTGGAGGAGCATCACTGTTCCTCTCAGGCCATGTGGGGGGGGTTGGTGGTGCGGGCTGCCCGGAGCCCTGGGCGCAGTGGTCAAATGCCCAGCCCCTGAGCACCTGCAGCACCAAGCCCAGCCCCACTTCCTCAAGGCTGCTGCTCAAGGTTCTCCTGGTTCCTCACTGTTTCCAGACAGCCTTGTGGAGCTAAGACTGAATGCGTTTCAGCATAGATGGCCATCACAAAATTGTACATTGGCTCCCGGCTGGCCTGGGCCAGGGCCAAGGCAGCAGGGGCCGTTCCCTCACTGTTTCCAGGATGACTTCGCGGGCCACATGAAACCACTTTGCGGGCCACATCCAGCCCCCAGGCCTTGTGTTTGACATGTCTGGTCTATAGCTTCGGAAGACACGTCTTCCGAATGACTCCCTTGTTCCCTATGCCAGTCTGTTCTATCATCTCCCTCTCAATGGCAGAGAGGAAGAATTTACAAAAGAACAGACTTCCAATTTAGGAAGGTCAATCTGTAATATCTATTCATTGAAATAGTTCATACTGTTCCTGCATTTGCAACATATACCAAGTAACCCAAAGTTTCTGATGGGCTGTACATTCTCACTGGCTCTGGTTGATTCTGAATATAAAGGGAAATTGCCTGGGGAGATTCCAGGTCATGGTTGTCCCAAAGGTGCTTTTTCAGGAGGTAACTGGACTTCAGACTTTAGATACTTTTGGATTACAGGAAGAACCTCATATAGTGGGAATTGGGAATGTGGAAGGAAAATGGGAGGCTTTGGGAATGGAGGAATGTCTGACAGGATGGTAGAGCAGTTCCATTCAAAGAATA
This sequence comes from Crotalus tigris, assembly GCF_016545835.1. NCBI lineage: Eukaryota > Metazoa > Chordata > Lepidosauria > Squamata > Viperidae > Crotalus > Crotalus tigris. The sequence goes on from NW_024100214.1 coordinate 5,677,500, forward strand.
GACATTCCCTTTATCCTTGAGATCTCCAATCAAGGAGGGAGAGATTGAAAGAAGCGAAAGAAGTGAAGGGGGTGAGGTTTGTTTACATTTAAGTCTAACTGTACAAGAAATGCAAATTCCCTGCCCAGAGATGCCCAACTTAAAAAAAAAAAGAAGGTAGAAGGGAGGAGAAGGTTCCACACCCATTTGCACTACTCAAGTGACCCTGAGGACACAGGTAAACTTCCAAATGGCCTCAACAATTCTCTAAAAGAAGGCAACGACCAGCTGTTCTGCAAGGAATATAAATCCTTCCATTCCCCACCATCCAGTCAGAGCTAAAGAAGCTTCTTGGATGAGAAGCGAAACTTCTTCAAAGAAAAACAAGAAAGTCCAAGTTGCCTCCTGAAAAAGCACCTTTGGGACAACCATGACCTGGATGACTGAGAATCTCCATAGACATCTGCTGACTTCTTCAAGTTATATTGCTGCAATAGATTATACATGAAGCCATTCTTGCTAAATACTCAAGAATTTAAGCTACTTGTGAGGCAGAACTGGGAGACCAGAGTGACTGTCTTCTGGCAGTGGAGACAAAGCTCCAGTGGTTTCCAGCTTGACCCAGGACAAAATTCAAATTGCTGATACTTATCCTTCAACTCCTTCATAGCTTCCAACTACCTTCTGCTATTTTAACCTGCCTTGGCTCCTAAATTACCTCCAGATTCCCTTGCCTTAAAAAGAAAACAAAATTCTGATGGAAGCAAGTGTCATGATTTGGTGTTTGTTCTACAATCCTCTCCCAAAAGTGACAGAAAGTTCATGCTCCCCCTTTCCCTTTTCCCCTCCCATCGTGTTTCTTGTGCCTCCCCGTTTTTGCACACCTGGAGCCACCTGGACCCGGCCTGGTTGGCTTGTCTGTTTTGGGCTATGGCGGAAGGCACTCAGGAGGTGGCTCCTGTTGGGGCAGGCCCTGAGGCGGCACCAGTTGAGGCTCTAGAGGTGGACCCTCCGGATGCTGACTAGACAGTGGTACATCCCAAGGTGGCAGAGCCCAGGCCAATGGAACGGTCGGGTGAAGTCCCAGAACTCCAGGAGCTACATCAGGTGGGGACGTCCTGTCCGGGGAGTGGTGGTGTAGCCCAGCAGTTACCGGGCTGATGGCTGGCCACACCCTTGGGCCTGGGGATGAGGGCCAGTTGACATCCCAATGGCGGGAGCGACGTGTAACGGAGGAAGATGAGGAGGACTGGAGCTATTCCACAGCTCCCGTTGAAACCACAATGAACATCCTGCGAGTGCATTTTGGAGAAGTTGGTTACCAGGACTCTTCCTCTTAGCAATGGTGGGACCAGGGTACAGAAGCAGCCTCCTGGTTGCAGCCCGGTTCCTCCTCTGCACAGCCGGCTACAGGATGCTTCTGGTTGGCTAGTCCAAAGCTCAAACTGGATTCCAGTTATGGGGGTGACGTATACCAGGGGAGGGTTGGCAGTCAAGGTGCATGCCAACCGATGGACAGGCAACGAGGGGGGGAACAGGGAGACCGTCGTCTGTTCCACCAATGGCTCCTTCTAGGGGATCTGGTCCAGGGGTTGGGGCCCCAATCCCAAGGGGAGTGGATACTGTGACCCCTGGAGCTAGGCCCCTGGTAGGTCCTTCGCCTGGGCCAGGACTGCATTAAAAAAAATATTACGAGACTGTTGTGTTGGTGGTTTTTGTTGTTACAGTGTTTCCTAATTTCCTCTTAGCTTCTAATTTTATTTTTTGGAGTGGGAATCCCCCCTTTAATTTATACATGCTAGTAGTAAACACAATTGAAGGCTAGAATCTAAACACATTTATTCAGTTAAATAATAAAACTCAAACTTTTTTTTTCCTCTCTTGGCTGATCTCAGCCCTTCACATCCCACAAAGTTTGTTGAAGCCTCTGAACATCTGCTGCTGGACAAGATGTCCTTTCATACCACAGGCACAAGTAAACAAAGAGAGAGCTAGCTAACTCAAGACTGCACTTCACACTAAAAGGAGCTGCAAAACAGAACAGAAACACGCCTTCACCCACAGGTCACTTTTGTTGGAAACAGAATAAGTAATGTTACTAACGTCATCCGTCTACCAGCTGAGATCTTTAAAAAGGAAACAACTCGCCAATGAGCTAGAAAACTGATTTTCATGCTTGTATTCCTCTATTGTACAAATACAGGCCAATTAGATTATATTTTTCTTTCCATTCACAGACGATCAGAGCCAATGGTTCCCAAATTAAACAAGGGCACAGCTGTTTCTGCTATAGATCATCAAAGGTCAGTAATCTCTTCTCAAATGTGATGCCTTCTAAGCATGTTGATCTAGAACTGTGATCATCCTCTGCCCGCAGGAGAAAGACTTATCTATAGAATCACAACAAATTTATTAATCCCTGCCAGTTGTGAGCTAGCAATTGACAAAGTAGGAATTGGGATTTGCATCTGGCACCTTCAGATACCTGTCTACTGTTTACTAGCGTTCTTGCTGTGTTCTAGGTTTTCCTTTTGATATTTTAAAAAATATGTACATAGAATTAAAAAAAGAAGCTGGCAAGTTGTAAAATACAATTCTCTTTTTTGCAAGAACAGACTTGGCTTCTACATAAGTCCCAAGTATTTAAAAAAAAACACAAATATGGTAACTGATTCTAGAGTTAGTTCGGTACAGTAGTAGATAAGGTACCAGGTTAGAAAGCAGGAGACTGAGAGTTTTAGTTCTGCTTTAGACACAAGACCAGCTGATGACCTTGGGCCAGTCACTCTCTCTCAGCCCTAGAAAGAAGGTAATGGCAAACTACTTCTGAAAAACCTTGCCAAGATAGTTGCAGGGATTAGTCCAGGCAGAGTCCAGGAGTCAATACTGATCAGAAGGCACACACAAAAAAAAAACCGACTGTACCCCAACCTTTGCCAACTCCCTCCCAAAAAACACCAACATCACACCCTACTAACATAGATACTTAAATGTGGGTGACAATTTATCAATGTTATTACTGACAGAAACTTTTTCCACCAAGTGAGGTAGAAGGGAGGAAGAATGCCCATCAATAGGTTTAAGCTTCTCACCAACAGAATTTTGAGTTTATTTTGAACTTAAGGATATGAGGAACATGATGGATTATCACCAAGAAGATGCAAGTCGAAACTTTGTCATTGTGGCTGTTAAGAGTTACCAACCCATGTTATAGGGATCATAAAGACTTTCCCCTCAATAGCCCCACTCTTGGAATGGCAACAACTGACTTACATAGCAACTGGGAGGGAGGGAGGAGAGGAAATGGGGGTAAAGAAGGTAAAGGAAGAAAACATATTTTGAAATCTGTGCCTTCTTCCCAAGGCATTTGATTCCAGATTCGAATCATTAAGCCCACAAGAGACACACTTCTCCTTTGACGCTCACTCACCACGGTGGACCATCATATCCATTCATCTTACTGTTTAATAAGAAAGAAATGGGAATATACCAGTACACAGCTCTTTATTCTAATCACAGAGATGCTTGAAATATGAGCTGAGCTCAGACTTGGCAGAAACAGCTGAAGCCAAAGCCAGCCAGGCCAAATGAACTTCTGGCTCCAAATCAGAAGACAATCGACCTGTCACAGCCAGCCACTTAGAGGAGAAAAAGCAGGAACAAACAGCTCTTTTCTTCCCCAAAAGACAAGTATTAGTTTTCTGTGGCAAAACAACCTAAAGGACTGTACCAACTTTTAATCTGTAATTTTTGGCTTTGGGGAACAGAAACAAACAGGGATAATTTTCCAACACAGTGCGCTCTTGTGTGTAACCAGAGTGGAATGGCCTGGCTTGCAAACCATGTCCAACACCAACATCTTCTGATGCTACTAGAAGAACTTCAAAAATATCCTCAAGGGTGACTTGATCTTTAAATTATAACAACCTTTCCCCCAACTTGGCTCCCTCCAAATGCTTTGGGACAGCAGCTCCCAGAATACCTCAGCCAGCACGGACACTGTAAAGTTGAGGAAGACTCCATGCTTACCCTGCTCTTTATCATATCACAAGTACAGAAAAAGGACGTCAAAGCAACCAACCCTGTACATTTGTTTTCTCTATATCAGAAAAAATATGTTAGTTTTTCCCACCAAATAATCTTGCTGGAGCAAAACTGATTTGTATTTTGTCATTCCATATTTAGAAACAGTAGCTCTTCTTTCAAGCTGCCCCAAATCTGGGTTTCTTTTCTAATTTAGCTTGCCTTCATCTGACTAAGCCAGGGGTCTTCAAACTTGGCCCTTTTATGACTTGTGGACTTCAACCCCCAGAATTCCTCAGACAGCGTGCCTGGCTGAGGAATTCTGGGAGTTGAAGTCCACAAGTCATAAAAGGGCCAAGTTTGGAGACCCCTGGACTAAGCACATTCCCCTTCCCATTCTGTGTTCCAGGAGTAATCCATTTAAATAAGAGAAACTCACCACTTTCAGCAGGCTCCGTTGTTCCCTGAAGGTTGCACAGCAACCCAATATGCCAGTAATCATGACAACAGCACCTGCCACCACCAGAATGTAGGCTGTTGCCAGGTATATATTAGACTGCAAAAGACTAATATAGTCACTCTTCTCAGCCAGGGTCCAAATGCCCACTGCCATCACAGCTCCTCCTGCCAGCTAAAGAGGGAGAAAGAAACATACAGGATGAGTGAGAGATACTGGCATTAAAATTTCCCAGAACCACCTAGTTCAATGTTCTTCGATCGGGTATCCGCCACATGCACTGGACCGTGTCTGGAAATCGTGGGCCTTGTAGCACAGCTTTTTTTCAACCTGGGCAACTTTTAAGATTTATAGACTTCCATTCTCTAGAATAAGTCTAAGTTTGTTTTTTACTTTCACTTTTCTCTGGGTTATATGATTAGGAATTTATCAAGATCCAATCAAGAAATCAAAACTGAGAGTTTTGTGATTCTGGCAAAGGCATTAATGTTCCTTAAAGCTCAATTTAGGAAAAAGTATCTGAGCCATACAAGCACAGAAAGAATTCATTATATAGCCTGAACATGAACACCCTATATGTTTGTTGCATTTCAAGGGCCTTCCAATACGTTATCTATACGTTATCTCCTCCATGTTATCTAGGATCCCATTATTAGACTGCTGAACGTCTTCTGATAGGCTTCCAGACTATGCAGCAGGCAGTTCAAACAAGGAGAAAAAGACAGTAACTCCTAAATCCAGTTCAAGGACTTAAAACCAGTGACTTAAGGTCAGGGGGGAAACCACCCTTCTGTGCAAATGAAAATTTCAGATGCCACCTTCTTCAATCACCAATTACTTGTTGGCTTTAGAAAGTTGTAAGCCTCTGAGCAGAAAAGGTACATAGATGCTAAGGCAAACGTTTGCCTGAATGCCTTGTCTCGTCATTCTTAAAAACAGAGTGAAGGTGGATAGATATCATGCATTAATTAGATTGATATATTGTCTTTCCTCCAAAGGCTCAAGGCAACAAACATAACTCCCTCCTTCCATTTCCCCCCCCCCAATAGCAACAGCCTTATATGATAAGCTGAGTTGGTGGTCTCTGCAATCCAAATCTAACACTCTATCCACAACACTACATTAAATTAACCCTAATTACTCCTACACCCCTACAATACCCTAGATTTATAGCATGATGTAGGGAAGTACCACCAAATAGTGGCTCCTTACCCAGAAGAAGAAGTTGAAGATGAACAGCAGGTATTTGAGACAGATGGTCACACATGTCTCCTTGCTTTCACTGTATTCACGCATGGTTCACAAATCAACAGAACTGTAAAAAAGCAAGAAAGCAAAAGCTTAAATCCATGAAGAGTCATTTCCTTGTTTTATTTTGTCACCCAAAGTGCAAGCGTTATCATTCTGCATTTCTCTATACAATGACAACTCAGCTGGCACGACTACAAAACAACATAAGGGAAACAAGATAGGGAAAACATGCAGAGCACGCTTGTGGGAACTTTTTACATACCAACATGGGGAGGGTCTGCATTTTCCTCTATGACAAACGACACAGTGCATCTTTCTGTTCTCCTCTAATTCTATTGCTTCTGTGTATGTTTGTGTTATGTGCTTTGGGTCACGTTAACAAAAGAGAGTAGGATCAACCTTTCACTGAATATCTCCTGTGGGTACAGTTTTCTCTAAAGGAAGCCAAGTTAAAACTCCCTTTCCAGGTTTTATGCCTTTCTCCACTTTGGGCCACGAGGAGGGCTATCACAGGTTTTAGTAAATTATGACCAGCATCTTGAATTCTTACCAGAAGGCTACATACACACAGCAAGAAAAAGAGAGCAAACATATAAGAATGTGCTCTCTTAAGTTTTACATGAGTACATCAAGTTAAAGAGACACTCTGGATTTACTACAAATGGAAGTTTGCAATACAAACACCTTTTTTTCTCCTTTCTGGTCTCTTGCGTTTAGAAAGTTCTGCCAGGGCATGGGACATTTTTCTGGAGAGAAAAAATGGGAATGCTTCCATCTCCATTCCAGTCTTTTCCTTTTGCCCAACTACACACAGAGAGCAAATGATTTTTCTTAGGACAGGTGACAACATAGTTGGCAGAAGATCTTATTCACAACCAAAAGGAGAGACCGAGAGATGACTGTATGCACCCAAGATAGTATCAGGGACAGAATGCTCCAGTCTTGGCTTGCTGACAACCCAGTCATCATGAAACATGTCCGTGCTCCCCTTATGCATCCTCTCACATTCCAGTATCCTACTTCTATTAGGCTTCCCAAGGATTTATTGCTTGTAAATGGTGAAAGATTTACTGTTCTCAGGATATACAGAACTGTTGTCAAGCCCCATATAATTAACAAATCCAAGAAACAAGAACCCCGTGGCTTTCAGAAAGGCATCATTAAGGCTAACCTGATATAAAAACAGTACAATCTTTCAAACTGCAAATTCTCAGCCAGACTTACAGCAAGTTTAATTAAGGCGGAATCTCTTCAAAACATCCCCATAAGCTCGCATACAGTAGTTGGTTTGTTATTTTCTCTTCTCCTATAAACTTCCTTCCTCTTCACTTCCTTCTCATAGTTAACTAACTGTGGGAATTATCACTAACTATTTAGTAGTATCAGTCACAAAGATTATATAACTTCAAAATGACATGGCTGGCAAATAAATTTAATGAATAAATTAATTAAACTGGCTTTAGCTCTCATGGACAGCACTTCTCAGAAAATTTAATACCTTCTGAATTTTTCTTTATTGTTGAGGGGCAACTATCAGTTAAGCCTACCTCTAAATGTCAAACAGATATGCCTTATAGATATGGATCTAACCCTGGGTAGTTTTGTCTGGATGGATTGTAGAGTTGTAATACACAATAACAATAACAACATGTGTATATTTTATCTGAAGTGCTAAGGAACATGTGGAAAGCTATACTTCTTCTCTCATTCGTTAGCTTGCTATTTTAATAATATGGCATAAAATACCAGTTTTAAGGAAGTGTCACGTCTTCCTCCTAGAAGAGTGATGGCGAACCTTTTAGAGACCGAGTGCCCAAACTGCAACCCAAAACACACTTATGTATTGTTGGGTGCCAGGTGGGCGTGGCCCATTGGGTGGGTGTGGCCTATTGAGTGGGTGTGGTTGCAGTGATAACAGCAGACTGGGTGGGACTAAAAAGTTCAATCAATCAATTCCAACTTTGTGAGATTTTTTTTTCCTGCGAGAAGTTGAAATTGATTGATTGAACTTTTTTTTTTTTTTTGCACACGGCGGCACAGGACTAAAGCGAAAAGGTATTATAAAACCCCGCTGAAGGCATAGGACTGGGGCAATGGCATGCGTGCCCACAGAAAGGGCTCTGCGTGCCACCTGTGGCACCCGTGCCATAGGTTCACCACCACAGTCCTAGAACCAGCTTTCCTCTCCAATCCATCCAAATTAAACAAAGACTGTTCTATACAAAAAATATTCAACCTTTGGCAGATTTCCTGAATGTTTGCCTATTTCTGTCACTGACGTTATCAGAGTTTTATTGATACCTAAAGGGAGTCTGTAAGATTCAAAAGCCAAAAATAGCTCAAATGTGGTATTGTGAGTCAATATTATTTTTTTCTTTGTCCATCAATAAGAAACATCAACCAAGAACATTGGAACTACAATCCAGCCATCTCCAAACTGCAAGGAATTAAAGGCAATTCTTTCCAGAGGAAAATCTTTAAACCTAGCCAGCCCTAGATTTCCATTTCCAGATGTCTATTTTTCTCTTCCTGAGCATCATAAGAAATGAGATTTCAGATATGATCAGATGTTACTGCAAACTGTTCCATTTCTATTATTGCTTCCTCATTTTTATCACAGGAAACAATTCAGCACTTCAAGAGATACTGTTACGTTCCTTCTAAATTTTCATCAGAAGCTTGTAAAGTCAGTGGGATTTCGCAGATAGTTTTAAAAGACACTTACTGATTTTAATGCTGTAGCCGGAAAGCAGCTGGAAAGTCAGAAAGCAGCATGATTAATGCCCCATTAATGGCCAGTGAATCATGGAACTATCACTGCTCTCTCTAGTTGTCCTGGCCAAAAAGCAGCATTTCAGAATATAGCAAGACTGTTCTTGCAATAAAACTGGCAAGCCATCGGGGATATTACCAGAACTAATCATACTCTGAAGGAATTCTATCTTTGCAGGTTCATGCTTTTCTTTGCCATCAGTTGGAACAAGCTAGGCTTTTTCATGGTGCAGTGGAGAGGCAAAGTCCATTCCTCTCTTTAGGTAGAAAATGTGATATTTGTGGGCACCTTCCTTAGTGCCCATTGGGTTCCTTGATCTCCTGAAGTTAGCAAAGTGCTACCTTCTTGCAAAAATATTTATACCAGAAGCACTTTAAAAAAAAACAGTGGTGGTGGGTGGCTATAGTTCAGTGCTTTGTTTGGGAGTGTATCTATTTGCATGAACAGAAGTGGAAATCTGGGATGGTAGAAAACATTGTGAAGGGACTAGTCACTAAATGAACTGGTAGGAAGAATCTCACCAGCTGTTTTCTAATAAATTGGCATCCCGTGATTGAACATACCTCCTGTGATGCCAATTTAGTGCACAAGTAAGTTTCATGGTAGATGTTTTGTGAGAACCACAATATGCTCTTAAAATTCCAAAACCTGAAAATTTGAAAAGATTCTCTATCTCAGTGTTTCTCAACCTTGACAATTTTAAGGCATGTGGACTTCAGCTCCCAGAATTCCACAGCCAGCAATGCTGGCTGTGGAATTCTGGGAGTTGAAGTCCATATGCCTTAAAATTGTCAAGGTTGAGAAACACTGCTCTATGTCTAAGCTAGCACTACAGTTCTGTATGCAACACAGTTTATCTTTCTGATCTCAGAACTTGCATGCACTTGTGCCAAGGAAATCTGGATTTTGGGATACTGTATAAATGAATTAGACAACCTAAACAGAAGATTAGTTTGTTTCTTTTAAGGCCTTTTGTTCTGCTTCTGCTAAAAGCCATGCTCACAATCTCTGGAAATTATGCTCGTACCTATTTGAATTTCTCCATGTTATGGCTTTGTCTGCACAATGCTCACAAAACTAATCCAAACAAGGGCAAAATTTGAATTACACTTTCAAGTCACAAGGAGGTACCCTTTGAGCTTTAGAGCAGGGCTTTTCAACAGGTGGTACGCATATCACTTGTGGTACATTAACAAGTGGCAGGTGGTACGCAGCCCTGCCTAGCCAAGTGTAGTGGGGAAGGGAAGTGACAGCACAGGCAAGGACTTACTGTGAGAGAGAGTCCTCTGGAGCTACAGAGTGGCTGGGGCAAGGCAAAGGCCCCAGACTCACTTCTGGCTCACCCTCCCCCATAAGAAAGGAGGAGGGGCAGAGAAGGAGAGGCTATAAAAGGAGGTGGGAGAGGGAGAGAAAAAGAAGGAGCCTTGGGAGGAGGTGGAGTCAGCTCTAGCTGTACCAAAGAGGAAGAAGGAGGGTGGGGGGAGAGGAAAGGAGATCAAGCAGGCCAGCCATGAGCCGATCTACAACTTCTGTGGCAGCCACCTGTGCTGGCAGCAACAAACAGGCAAGAAATGTAGCAGGGGAGGGATTGCCCTCCAGGAGGAATGAAGAAAGGTAGCATCAACTGGAGGTGAGACATGGAGGGAGGGAGATGGAGAGTGGAAGGATTCTTATGTGCTTTTGTGACTTTGAAGTTCTGGGATTTGTGCAATGAGGGCTTTGTGTTCTTAAGGACTGTTTGGCATTTTCTATTTGGCTGATGGCTGATGTCTCCTGTTAGCTTCTATTGCTCTGCTATTGTTAGCTGTAAGTTTTGCTGCAAGGGATTTTGAAGTATTTTTCTCCTGAATGGATTTTGCCTGTAGCATTCCTTTACTTATGAATGGGGCCATTTGAGGAGGCTGCCTTAGCCGGCAGCCAATACTTACTACATTTTTTTTCTTCCTTAATTTTCCTTTCTAGCCAGTAGCTAATTCTTAAAGGGGAATGTGCCTTTTTAAGCTAGTTCACTCAGCAGCTTGTCTTTTCTGTCTCTGGAGGCTTTTCCTTGTTTGATGAATATATGGAAGAGGGAAAATATGAGGGGGTTCAAATTCTTCCTTCAGAAGGAGGTGGGCATGAGAAAGAGGGAGGGAGGGAAGTTCCACCTTAGCACTTGGCCACCAGCAGCCCTGCCATTGACTTTGCTTGTCAAAAGGTTGCAAAAGGGGATCACATGACCCTGGAACACTGTGACCATCATAAATATGAATCAGTTGCCAAGCATCCAAATATAAATCACATGAACCTGGGACCCTTTTTCATAAGTGTGAAAAATGGTCATAAGTCATTTCAGTGCAATTGCAACTTTGAACAGTTTTTTTTTTGTTTTTTTTTTTTTTTTTTGGTCATCAGGTTTTTGACACCTTGCTGGGTGGTACTCAAATATTGCAATATCCTAAAAGTGGTACAATCGGTGAAAAGGTTGAAAAGCCCTGCTTTAGAGAGCAACTATAGAAGACGAGGTCTGTTTTAGTCTCCTATTGGTGGGCTTCCATGCTACATCAGGTGAACCACTGTATAAAGATGGGATGGTGACTAGAAGGGCTAGGGATGATCCAGTAGTTCTATTCTCACATTCACTTAGCACATGCTGAGCTATGCACAATTTCAAGAGATAATCTCAATAGAAGACACTAGTTTGTTTAGATCAAGGGTAGGCAAGCTTGGCTCTTTTAGGACTCATGGACTTCAACTCTCAGAATTCCTGAGCCAGCATGGCTCATCATGGAAACCTCTCACTTTCCCCTCAGCAAGGCTGGCTCAGAAATTCTGGAGTTGAAGTCCACGGGTCATAAAAGAGCCAAGATTGCCTACCTCTGGCCTAGATCATCCAATCCTGAAAATGAGCTATCTCCTTTTGTTGATCTGATACAGTTGAAAAGGGAGATACATTCACATAGGATCAACTTGCAGATCATCTCAATATGACTATTCGATGAATTCATTCTCTCCACCAGCAGAATAAAGCTGTTGTGAAGAGATACAGCCCTTTCCTGTGTCCACTGGAATTAAATCTAATGAGTAGTTTCCTGCATCCATTTAGGAGTTCAGCACTCTAGAGAAGTAAAATATTGCTCACAGCCAGGAAGAAAATTACCTTCTCACCGTCCCCTCTCCAAGCTTCTGGGAAAGGAAATTGAAATTGGAAATGACATATATGGAGGGAAACTCCTCTGCAGAGGTAGAGTGGTTCATCCATATATCTAAATTATACCCTGCAATTTTCTCACCCAGATTGTGGTTGATTTTTAGTTCAAGTCCCAGAAAAACATTGGAGTCAATCCAATCTTCTGCTGCAGATTTCAAGTTGGGGACCAAAGAATTGAAAGAGGTCCCAGACAGCAACTGTTCCAACCTTCATTTCTGAGAAAGATGAGCCACAAAAGATAGTTCTCTAGGGGGCCTTGCAATATTTTGATGTCTTGCATTTCATTCTAAGCCACCATGTTCTCATTCAGCCCACAAAAGTCGAGTTCTTGGCTTAATGGCACAAGCTTGTGCAAAATATAACATGTAGAAGTATCTGAAGCCGTTCATACATATTTCAAGGTATGCATCACCAAGAAAGACTGCAAACATCCTGCAGGCAACATTTTCTTGTTATTTAGACATACGTTCAAAGAGACTCCAATAAAATACCAGCTGGTTTCTTGCAGTTATGCACAGGTGCATGATAGAGTCATTCCGCCAAAGGAAGCCAGAAAGGGGAATTAGGGAGAAAATACATCCATAGCTCATTGCACAGTTATTGCTATTCTTCTTTGAGGCTTTGGAGAAAACTCTTAAGAGAGTTTTGCCCTGCCCATTTCTCCATACAGAAGGGCTTTTCATAAAGCATTTCTATCCAAGATTCCAACACCAATTAGACTCATACATTTCCAAAACAGTTTGACTTAATAGGCACAACAAAGATTTTTAAAAGATCACTAAAATATTTTTAAGAAGCAAACATCAAATACTACCATAATACCATAATAATCCTCTCCTGCACTGATAAAAGGCCATTTTCAATATTATGTCTGCTGAGGCTTTATATCTATGATTTGGGAACCCAAGCCTCTTCAAAAAGACTCAATTTTTCCAAGTTGAAATCTATTTATTTTAACTGATTCCAAGTCTATCAAGTAATAGCACCACTTGTCTCATAATAGCAAAATGCTGAGGCTATAGTATATCCAGTGTGTTTTTGACTAGTCACCTGCTTGGCACAAGAGACCAGCAATTGTATACAGGTGAGTGAAGCTGCTGGCAAAGAAACAAGGGCCTATATAGATGACTCCTCTTCTAACTCCTCCTTCTCCTCTCCTCCCTCCCTCCCTCCCTTCATTTCTCTCTTAGCTCCATAAGAAGGGTGCATCTATCCCACTCCTCAGCCTTCCTTTACTGATGAAGTATTATTTGCTAATAGGTTTTTACTAACCAATCCAGTAGAACAGAAGTTTTGTAATATCATTCTGAGAAAATAACATTCTGAATTTCCTCCTTTTGCACCAGAATAAAATGCCAATAATTAAAAATACGCACATATACACAGACAAAAAAATCTTGCTGGCTATTAACTTGAACTTATTCACATCAATCTACCAATATTAAATATGTGCACTTTAAGAAAGAAGAGGAGAAAATATATCTCAGGGATAAGGAAACAAAAACAGAAGCTTAAAGGCTATTCAAGTAGCAGATTTGCTGAAGCACCTGCACTCATTTGGTAAAAATTATCTCATCGATGGCAAATTCCAGCAGTTTCTTTTTGCCTTATACCACTTAGCTGTATAGGCTTTTGTTCTTGAGAATGCCATAATAAGCCATCTTGGTAGGAAGCTGGGAAGAAAAGGGAGTAGATGGGTTCTTGCTTGCTTATCCAAACACACTACCCCCTCTGGCAACGTGTGAACTCAGAGATTGTCCCAAGGCACAGAATTGAGTAGAACACCTGTGGCCCAGGGTTTTCTCTTACCTGGCATATCCTAAGCAGTAAATTCTTAATTATAAACAAGCATCTCAACAAAGTCATCTGCTCACATCATCACACTCTTTTATAATTACAACCATCTTTTTACCCACACTCCTTGCCCTTCATACTTGTCTCAGCCTGTATAGTAATAAAGAAAGCAGCTCCTGAAGCTACTTTTTTGTAGCCTATCTTGAGGCTAGATCTAAACCCAAAGCGGGAGTTTAGGAAATAGAGGTAAAATAAAGATTTAAAAGCCACAATCAAGCAAAACAAGAGCATAATAAACACTGCTCTCCAGAAATATTACAGCCTTGTTCCTCCAGTCTTAGGAATAATAAAAAAACTTAATTGTTGCCCAGAGCCTTAGAAATGAGCAGTTACTCTTCTTTTTGTAGCAGTAGGAGGTGGCTCTTGACAATATAGAAGTTTCTTGCTAAACTTTCTTAGCAGAAAACAGCTTATATCGATCAGCCTTCCACAACCAGGTGCCCTTCACATTTATTGGATATCCGTTTGAAAATTCTCAACCAAGTATGATTTGGGTAGAAATCTGCTTTCTTGAGGTACTGGACTACAAATTCTCATTATCCCATGGCTATTGAGCCACGAACACAACTGCGTGTCATCAGACTAGGGAAGTGTGATATATGGTTTTATTCTGTAAGTCTCCTTCAGCTTTTCCAAGACAGGCAAACTAGATATTTACTAAGCAAAAGAAGTGTCAATTTTCCAATTAGGGGGAAAATGTAAATAGACATAACGTTTTCAAAGGCTACTTCTGTTTTAAGAGGAGGTACTTTTCAAAGGAGTCAAATTACAGGGCACTGCTTTAAAGATGAGGGAAAGACGCCAGAAAATATTGTCAATCCTTGTTATTCAAGGATAATGTAAAGTGGCACTAATAACGCAGCACTGTATTTCACAGCCAGGGCGTAAGATAATGGCTACAAAACATTTCATGGAAGAAAATCCAGATTGATGGGGCCAGTCCTCAGCTAAGCAGCTAAGTGAATATATTACAGACATTTAAACACTTATCCAAGCCCTAGTCAATGCAAATATCTCTCTTGTTATATACTTGAAATGAATAAACAAAACACCATGATACAATCATTCTTCATTTTATTCTTGCGGAGGAAAGTCTGACACTTTGACTTACAGCATGGCAGTTTCATTTCTGTTTTTGGAACTCAAGAAAGTGCTTTTAAATTACAAACGGTCAAGCGGGACAGGGAGTTTGGTGATCATAAAGAGAAATGCCTGAGAGGCCCGAGGCTGTCATATTTGGGGGGGGGGTCCTCCAGCCCTACTCCTTTCCCTGAAATAGCTGCATGAAAAAAATCCTTTCCTATAAAAACACCTTTCATGTTGCAAATGAAAGTTGTGTGCAGCAGCTCCTTTGGGGTGTGCCAGACTTAGACCAGATTAAAAAGAGCTTTTTTTTTTTCTAGGGCCCTGGCTCTTGTCACTTCACTGAAAGATGTGAGTCCTTCATTTCTTATTGTTTCCTCCTTCATCTCAGTGGTTGCTGAAGTGAGCCCTGTGAATCAATCACACAAAAAGCTTTTAGAATGAAACCATTGTACACTGTACACTGGCGCTCCCATCAGCTGGTTGGCTGCTTTCCTAATATAAGCCCAACAGCCTTGCCTGCCTCTTTGGAGGCTTGCTAACTTTTTTTCTGAGATGTTTTCTCGTTGGAGTATGTCTGACATGCACAAGACTCCCCCACCCCCATATACAGAAAGCATGCAACTTGCCCTATCTTAACTTAAACATTTAAAATTTTCACTGAATAACTGGTTCTCTCTGAGTGCACAAGTGAGATTTTTTTTAAAAAAAACAAACTTTTAATGATTCTGAATAAAAATCCTTTCAACTATTTGTCTCCTATTTTTAGTTATCTATTGGCCCTTTTTTCCTCCCAGTCCTTTCCTGAGGCTCAATTCTAGGACTCAACAGAAAGTATATAATGAATATTTTGAGCAAAATAACTAGGAGGGTAGTGTTATAAATGAACAACTCTTGCAACATTGTGACTATCCTAATATTTCTTGGTGAAAGATGAGCTATTCAAGGCAGATGGAAGAACCTGTAAAGGGAAAACAGATCTCTGGATATGCTCATCCATCTGCTTGCTAGTTATTAGAAATATAGCCCACTGTTTTTGCTACCAAATAAAATGAAATGGGGGAAAAAAATCACAGAAGGCCGAAGTACAAAATGGGACTTTTATAATGCTTTTAAAGCAAATAACATAAAGAAACATCACAGCTGTTTCAAGAAGGGAGTAGAATTCTGTTCACTTTATTATTTGTTTAATCAAATCAAAACAATTCTTGCCTCATTAGGTTGGGAAGAAAGACCATCTTCAGAGCTGATGGTTGTGAAACCAAAGAGGTTGAGAATTGCATATTACAATGGCAATTAGATGATAATTATTCAGGGTTTCCCTTCTATCTGGAGAGAGCCAAAAATCTGAGGGTATGTGAATGACCACCTGTGCTACATATGCAGATAGCAGAGTCCATAAATTAGATTGAGGAAAGTTTACTTACTAAGTTACTGCCTTAAAAAAATGTACCCACAAGCTTACTGGTAACCAATGCAGCTCTTGAAACAGAAATGTTACATGATCTCACAGAGGAATGCCTGTAACTGCCCAGGATGCTACATTCTGGACCAGCTGTAGCTGGTATGATCTTCAAGGAAAGTCCCAGGTAGAGAACATTACAGTGTAGTAATCCAGCAAAGAAGTGATAAAGCATTAGTAGATGTGAGTAAGGCCTCTTCATGCAGGAATGGATACAACTGGAGGCAAAAATAGATTTGTGCAAAGGCCTTCTAAGCTGCAGCTGCCACCTGTTCTTCCATGTAGATTTTTCTCAGTGCCACACAGAAATACAATTTCAAGAGTGTCAACTGTGCCCACTCAGAAATGTTTATTGTGATATGACTTGGAACAACCAACACTTACCCTTATTTAATATCACAATATTTGGAAGGCCACAGTTTGCCACTCTTCCTTTAAAGCTGGGCTTAAAATTCTGTTCCAGAGGCTCAATTCACCTTCTCATCTGTCCATATAATGTCAAAGAGTGGCCTTTGATGAAAATATTTTCTGCTCCACAACAGAGTCAATTTCTCCATGCAGGAGAAAAACAAACATTTACCTGAACAGTCTTAGCAAACAGCAAAAAGTGTCAATGAAACTGAATATTTTGCAACTGGTTCTCCCTCCCTCGCTCTCAAACATACAATATCAAATCAATCCGATGTGCCAGTGATGGCGAACCTTTTAGAGACCGAGTGCCCAAACTGCAACCCAACACCCACTTATGCATCATTGTGTGCCGGGTGGGTGTGGCCCATTGGGTGAGTGTGGCCATTGGGTGGGCGTCGCTGCGGTGGTAATGGCAGACTGGGTGGGACTAAAAAGTTCAATCAATTCCAACTTTGCAAGATCTTTTTTTTTCCTGCAAGAAGTTGAAATTGATTGATTGAACCTTTTTTTTTTTGCACACGGCGGTAGAGGCCTAAAGCGAAAAGGTTTTATAAAACCCAGCTGAAGGCCTAGGGCGATGATGCGTGTACCCACAGAGAGGGCTCTGAATGCCACCTCTGGCACCCGTGCCATAGGTTCGCCACCACTGCGATATACAATATTTGTCAATAATGACATTTATTTCCAAAAGCACCTTTTATTTTAATTCTATATAAAATGTATTTCCTGCCCTTCTAGTGCACATGCACCACCAAATATTCAGTAAGCTTTGCAAATTTTACAAAAACACATCATATCAATAATAAAATCACAATTGGGTTATACATATCAACTAAGCTGCTTAAAGTCAGGGTTTTTTCAAGTCAGTTTTAACTCCTGTGTCTTTGTGGAAATGGTCACGTAGCTTCTTTGGTTGCAATATAGAAATGGTTGCCCACTGCAGGATATTTTTGTCTATTTCTGACTGTAGAGAATGCCCTAGTATCTTTTGGTGGTCTTCGATCAAATTAACAAGAATCTATCTTCTTTAAATGTGCAGATCACCAAAGTTTCAGCTAAGTTTAATTTCTATTATCTAGCACTTTTCCCCTCAGAAATCATGTACTGGAGGGCATTTCCAGGTATGGTTGGCATCCATGACCAAAAACACATCTGCTTAATTCCATCAATTCTTTTATTGGGTTTCTAGTGTTAATCATCTCCATTTCAATGTTGTTGTTTTCCATTTTTAAGCATCTGTTTATATATATACGCATTTTTTACTAACTATTGTACATTTCCCATAGTCAGTTCTCGTGAGATGGATGATTATATAAATTTAATAAATAAATAATAAATGAAGGATGCGTCTTACACTGAGGAAACCAGAGATCCAGGTTTTCCTCTAACTTTCCCGGCCAAGTCTCTTTTCCATCATCTTTTCCAGGTAGCCTCTATCTAAATTCTATTTGGATGTTGTATTATCTTTGACAATAATCCCTTCTTAGGAATGATCAGCTCAGGAAAGATCAGCTCAGAATTTTCCCCGAAGTTACTTCTTATAAAGATAAACTCATTTGCAATTGTGTGTCCCAAAAACCCTGCAATTTGTTTCCCATTATAAATCTTAATTCAGTCCAACTCTGCACTTTTCCATATTGTGTAGCTTCCTACTTTGGATAAAATTCAAAATTTGAGGCCTGGATTTCTGCTTGCATGATGGGACTTGCTTCTATTCCTGCAAGTTCCCATATATTACATGAGAAGAACTGCAAAGGAGAAATTGTCCCCCCCCCACCTATCTCTCATTTTTGCGGAGGCCATTCCAATGGCAAGAAAAGTTAATACTACACTATACCATCACTTCATCATACAGAATAAACACAAAACAACCAATGCAACTGGAAAGCAATACAGGTCTGGGTTGTTTTTTTTTCCCACTGCGCTATTTAAATTTACAAAGAAATTAGTTCTCCTCGCTTTTACTTTGATTGTGTTCAATAGTACTCTGCAATAATATTGCTCAAGCTGAAATAACTTCTGTAAATGCTAAACCTCTTTCTCATAATGAAAGGCAGGTACTAATCAACTAAATTGAGAAGCTTCACAAGACATCGTCCAAGTTGCACACAGCTGCAATTTGAAGAAAAGCTGTACTTCCGATGCACCATTAAAAAATAAATCCACCCCTTTTAGCTGTCATTGCTTCCAGACATTCCAATAAAATAACACCGTTTCTAATGTTTATGCACCTTTTAAACAACCCTATGGTTGAATAAGTAGGTGGAAGGTATTTTTTTCCCCCTCAGGTCATTAACGTATTTTCCAGATAAAAATGTAAAATGTAAAAATGTTTGTGAATCATGTCTTAATGCAATCTCAAGAGAAATCTCAGGGGGTTAACTGGTTGGAGTCCTTTTCATTAAAAAATAAAAACTTTCTGCAACACTAAGACTGAAATGAGGAAATAGAAAATTGTGTGTCTAGGATCATTTTAATTTTGTGTCTGAGATCATTTCTCCGTAGACATTCAGTAAAACATGTTGGGAAGAATGCTTCGTCAGCAGTGCCCAGAGAACCAGAGCAGGATTTTAAAAAATCATTTAGACCCTGGAGACTCTTATAGACCCTAAGTTCACCCTGCCAAAGGAAAAAAAAAGATATACAAGATATAGGTCCCATATTATAACTGATGATAATGTTATCTATTCAGTCATGACTGACTCTTGGCGATTCTATGGGCCAGGTCTCTCCACATCTTCCAATCTTGCATTTCTTCTTAGAGTTGAGATGGTGATATTATAATTATAAATCCATAAGATATACATTTTGGAGATAAAATGATCTTATTGTCTCTGGGCACTGTGTCCAGTAGAGAATACAGGCCTGTATACAAACTAGAGCAGTGATGGCGAACCTTTTAGAGACCGAGTGCCCAAAAACCGCCCCGTTCCCATCACTCCGCCCAGCCCGTTCCACCCCCGCCCCACCTGCTGGGCCACCCACCGCCTCCATGGCCTGCCGCAGATCGCTCAGGCGGCCCTGCAGTGCCATGGTGGACACGCCCTCCATCCGCACCCCACAGCATCATCTGCGCGTGATGGGGCACGAGGTGGAGTCTTGTCCCTGCTGCCCAGCTGCCGTGTGCTTGGCTACATTGCTCCGTGTCCGGGGGTGACTCTCCTCCTGGGGAGCTGCTGAGGGGGCCACGGAGGGAGGCAGGGCTGGGGCAACAGTGCTCATGCCCACAGAGAGGGCTGAGTGCCGCCTCTGGCACGCGTGCCATAGGTTCCCCACCACTGAACTAGAGACACAAACTACAGAAAGGAATACAGATGCATTCAAAACTCAAAGAACTAGAGGAAATGGGAGAAAGAACAGGACAAGTACAATGAGCCAGATCAAGTACTACTACCCATTCAGAGTAGTCATCTAACTAAAAGCGTGGGGTTTAGACTTTTTCAAAAGAAAATACACTCAAAAGTTACTTGGCTCTGACTTGTGCAAATGCCTGCACTGCCTTTCACAAATCATGGCTGACCGCTTCCCATGATGTGTAAATCAGCCATGTAATGAACTGACCTCCAATGAGTGTTGGTGTGATATAAACAGAAACAAGGAGTAAAGAGATACTTCCCCCTTTGAAACAGCAGCATGGCACTCAAAGTCCATGTGAAGTCCTTAGCTTCTGTTCTTCCCCCCCCCCCAAAAAAAGCTGGGTGATGCAGACTGTGAGTTTGTTTTTGTTTGTTTGTTTTCACATAATGCATTCCTGAACAAAATTTGCTACTCAGGGCTGCTTTTAGGAGACTTCAAATACAAATGGGCAGCACAAGTTCGTTCTATTGTGCCCACACAAGCAGCAACTCCCAGATGCCTTTGTTTTCATTAGAATCTCCCACATTGTTTGTGGGAGCATTACTAAATCCTCAAACAGCAGCATATTTTCGTTAGGAGCAGAAGTAAAATTAGTTTGCCAAAGGAGACATCTGGGAGCCAAGAATGGAAAAAAAAAATTCCACCCAGGCATATTTCATTGAGCAAAACTGACCTTAACTAGGCAATGATACAGAACAGACTGCAAGACAGCAGATGCCAAAGGAAATACCATCCAACCACACCTTCTTCCCTCCAATACACCTCTGCACATCATTTTTTTAATAAATAAATAAATCATGGGTTGGGACATTTGTCTTTCAAAACTAACAATCCAAAAATAAAGGCTGTGATTGTTATCCAGATTACAGATGAAATGAGACACAGGCCTTTATGTCCAGTCACTCCCACTCTGGCACTTTAAACAATGCTGCTTGGGAAATGGTATGAGAGAAATGCTTCCAAGGGGTTCAGCTTACTCCAGGAGGAAAACTTGGCTCTCTTCCAGATCTGCAGACTGGAGGGGTGGTTTGGCTGTATTGCTTTTAAAGAGACACCTAATCTTGCTAACCGACACATTTTGATACATTGAATTTCAATTTTTATAGTTATTAACCAGCAAACAAGTACAGGGGGATAAAAAACAAGACAAGGCTGTATATCTATAATCAGTTAGGTCTATATTTCACAGGGCGTATCCTTCCACCCTCTTGATGCTAAGTAACAAAATTCAACATTATAGGTTTCTTAAAGACCACGTTAGCAGGAAGGAAATCAACACAGAAACCACCTTAATGGCTGGGGTGACTACTGGAAGAGGAAAAGATTTTGGCACATGGTCAAATAAAGTATACACTAAAAAAAAACATGTGTGATCAGTTCAACCTCTATTATGTTACACAAACATTGTGCTTAGGAACATTATGGCACCTGCCCGCTAGTCTAGTAGAAGAGAGGGGAATTCATCTATATATGAAGATAAGAAGCCAGACCCCTCTCATTAAATATGTTTTGGGCGGTGGGGCCCACATTTCTTTCCCAGGTTTGTGAAATAAGGAAAAATCATAGGCAGACAGAAAGATAGACCATCTCAGCATTCTGGGGGAGATGATTTGGGGAGTTTGTTTATGTGTAGTAAACAGCCCCAACAAAGGCTTATGGTCAGTGAAGACCGTGAAATGCCTGCCATATAGGAAATCATGGAACTTTTTGATTCCAGCAACAACAGCTAAAGCTTCCCTGTCAATTTGAGCATAATTTCGCTCTGCAGAAGACAAGGTTCTGGAGTAATATGCAACAGGAACCTGAGTTCCATCTGGTCTGAGGTGGCTTAGTACGGCTCCTACCCCATAAGGAGAAACATCACAAGCGATGCACACAGGAAGGGATTCATTGAAATGTGCAAGCACACTGTTAGAAGTGAGTAAGGCCTTAACCTCATTGAAACTTGCTTCGTGTTTTTGTGACCACTGCCACACTGCCTGTTTGTCCAGGAGCCTATGAAGAGGCTCGGCTACACTAGCCTTGTTTGGAAGGAAGGAGTTGTAAAAGTTCAGAAGGCCCAGAAAGGCCTGTAGTTCGGCCTTGGACTTTGGCCTAGGAGCATGCATAATAGCTTTCAATTTGGATTCAGCAGGGTGAATCCCGGTAGCATCAATTTTGAATCCCAGAAAATCTGTAGAAGGCACCCCAATTTTACATTTGTCCTTCTTAAGTTTGAGGCCCGTTTTCCTGAACCTCAGCAGGACAGCCCTTAATCTCTCAGCTAAGTTGTGTGTAGAGTCTCCAGCAATTAAGACATCATCAGAATAGGGGCAAACCCCTGGTATACCCCGTAGTGTGTTTTCCATTATGCTTTGGAAAATTCCAGGAGCAACATTTACTCCAAATTGTAACCTCTTTACCTTGAATGCCCCCCTGTGGGTCACAATGGTTTGAGCTACAGCAGCAGCATCATCAACAGGCAACTGTTGATACGCCTGAGCTAGGTCAAGCTTTGCAAAAACACGCCCCCCCCCCCTTGAGGGAGGCCAGAGTATGACTGACCACGGGAACAGGATAGGCATGTTGCTGCAATGCCTTATTCAGAGTGCATTTGTAATCTGCACAGATGCGAATGTCCCCATTTGCCTTAAGAGGCGTGACAATGGGGGTCTCCCAAGGACTGGAGTCGACAGGTTCTAGAACTCCTTGCTGAATCAATTTGTCTAATTCGGTGTCAATTTTACCTTTCAATGCAAAAGGAACCCTTCTTGCTTTAATTCTAATAGGGTTGACAGTGAGGTCTAATTTCAGTGACACAGGGGGTCCTTTGTACGTGCCCAGCTGTGGGCTGAAAACATCTGCAAATTCTTTGCAGACTTCTTGTAGGTCTACTGGTTGCAAGCTATTGAGCCCTGTGACGTGTATTCCCAGGGCCTCAAACCAATCGAGTCCTATGAGACTCGTTCGCTCACCCCCTACTACTATTACATCTAGTGGACCTTCAAAATCCTTATACTGTACGTTAAGGGTGGCCTCCCCCTTAACACACACTCTGGAGTTTTGAAAGTCTGTTAACACAATGTCGGAAGGCCTCAGCTTGGCCTGAAATCCGCTGCCAGAACAAATCTTCCTAAACGTGTGCATGGAAATGATTGAAAGTGCAGACCCCGTATCCAGTTCCATAGCCAATGGAACCCCTTGTAACTTCACTTTAAGTGACAGCTTTTTCTTAATGGGCTTGTGTGTGCCTGTCCTATAAATGCTTCTTCACGAAGCACAGAAACCCACCCTGTTTTGGCTGGGGACCCTGGTACCTTTCAGGCGCAATTCTTCCCAAGGTTGTACCTTCTGACGGCCCAGACACACAGCTGCAATGTGTCCCTGTTTTCCACATGCCCTACAGATAGCGGAGCAGAATCTACAGTCAGTCCTCTTGTGGCGACCTCCACAACCGAGGCACTTGGGGAGAGCTGAAGAGCTTTCCTTCTGTTTCCCTTCTTTCGTGGGGTAGAGACGGTCTACTTCAATCGTCAGGATCCTCCTCTGGGTTCCTTTGGATTCCTTCCTGGTGCACGGACACAGCTTCTGGAGTACTTCTGATCGGCCTCATGTTCTTGATGGCGCCGCCCGCTACCTCTTCTGCAGTAACCTCTCTCAAGGCATCTTGGAATGATAAGTCTTCTTTAGCGAAAAGTCTCTGCTGCAATTCTCTATGCCTCAGTCCGCATACAAATCTGTCTCTCAGCCGTTCTTCTAGATCCTTGAACTCGCAGTGTTTAGTGGCTTTTCTCAGCGCAGCAATGTATTCTTTGGCTGATTCTCCGGGTCGCTGATCCCTCTGTTCAAAGGTGTGGCGCCAAGCGATGACGGACAACTTGGGCTGGAAGTGTTCCTTTAGTAGTTTTTTGAGATCTGTGTAGTTAACAGATTCTAGGGATACAGGTGCTGCTATGTTTTCAGCGATTTCGAATGCGTCTTGACCGCAAACGCACAGCAGGGTGGCGGCTTTTAAACTATCTTCTCTTACTTGATTGACTTTAAGATAGTTTTCCACCCTGGCTACGGAGGACTCCCATCTTTCCAGATGGGAGACATCGAATTCTGAAAGTCTTCCAACTTTTGCCATTTTTGTAGAAAAGGAAGGGTCTATCAGCCAGCTTACCCCCGATGTTCGCTGGATTGGCGGGCAGCCGCTGAGTTAACGCCGTTCCTACTGCTCAGGACTCTAGGGTAAGCTTACACCTGTCTTCAGTCGATGTAAGGCAATCCCATCCTCGTCGCCAGTGTTAAGTCCTTCGCGAAATGGCAATGACACGAGAAGCAGTTGTAGTTCTCAGGAACCTCTTTATTTCTGTTCAGTATACTGGTTACAAGATGCCGACAACGCCCAAATCTCCCTGCCTCTTTTATAGGCGATTCCCGGGCCAAACTGCAACATTTGGCACGCTTGCACTCACGCATGTGCGCGAGTGCTGGCAACAGCCAGTCTGGTCCCGGGCAGCTTGCACCTGCCCGGGACCGTTGCAATGCCCCGAGCCTGCTTTCACAGGCTCAGACATAACACTATGTAGTTTACTTTAGCTCTCAGAATTAGCTGCTAGTAACTAGATACTGACACCTTTGCTCAATTTACAAAAACTCTTCCACAAATATCCCTATTAATGTTTCTGCACTTATTTGCCTATCTGATATCTATACTAATCAGTTCTTACTCTCAGTCTTCACCCATCTATATTTGACTACTCAACAACAGGCTGAATCTCCAGAAATGAGCAGACTTGCAAGGGGTCTTAACTCCTTTAAATTGTACTCCAGTTCACCATTTGAGGTCAGCTTTGATTCAATTAAAAGCATTTCCTTTTTATTAATCTTTTGATGATGGAGTAGAAGTAGAAGTCAAGCTTAGACTAGTACAGTCCTGTTGATATTTATTTGGAAGTAAAAATATCCAAAAAAGGAGATGTAATTTTTCAAGACTGAAATCATATTCCAGATCTGGCTGCAACAATGCAGATGACCTTGAGAGAGCAAAAACAATTCATCTGGAATTCTGCAGCCCAGACCTACCCTTGTAGTCTGAGATTACACTCTACTAATAAACCCCAGGCTGTTCAACGTTGAATCAAAGATGTTACAAAAAAATTAGGGTCTTTATTATTCCAAACTTATGAGAGAAAAAAGTTATTCAAAGCAACATTAGAATTTATCTACTCCTTTAAAACAGACAAATGAAACAGCTTTTTTGACATTTATTGATTAAACCCTTTCATTAAGTTTACATTCTATTTTTGAAGAAAACAATTAACATGCCTCTGAGTTACTATGTATTCTCAAAACTATTTTTAAAAAACAAATTCCAGAATGGGACACAATATTTTGTTTTCTCGGTCACTTTTCTACAGTTTGCAGCGAGCTTTCACCAAGGTGGTCCTTTCATTTGTGCTAGATGAAAACTTGTCACAATAACCAGTTTGAGAGAAATGGACTACAAAAGGTTGCTTTGCAAAATAAAAATGAACCTTGCTCCTTTAAGGATTAGTTCCAACTTTTTATAGCCAACACCAGCAAATTCTATTTCAACCTTTCAGCTTTGTTTGTTCCCAAGATCCTAGATACCATTGCCCAGAACTGCCTACAGGTCTGGCTGCCCTTTTCAGACTAGCAGTTGCTTTCTTATTTTCTTAAAACCTTACTAGCAATCTTTTCCTAGACCACATCTCTCTCTTTTGTTCTTTTACCATGCCATTGCACACAGCAATTCTCCTCCACACCTAGCCAATTCTAGCTGATTTCAAAACACTAAGCAGGATTAACTACAGAGTGCTTGGATGGGAGACTACCAGGAGATCCCAAAGCTATAGGCTAAACAGAGTTGAAAAAAATATCCCCAAAAAGGGAATGGCAGAACAACCTCATTCTATTACCAAGACCATTACATTACGTTTGTGTCCACCAAGTCACTAGGGGTTAAGGTCATCTGAGGACTGGCATTAACTTGGTTTGTTCTCTTTCAGCTACTAAGGAAACAAATTATACAATGATGCAAAAGGCACATACTCTTTGACAAGGCAATATTTACAACTCATTAGAAAATTGAGAAATGCTGTTTTGTTGGCTGTATTCTTTTCAAATTAGTCAGCATGGTATAACGCAAGATCAAAGTCTTCCTATCTAATCATTACACAAACAAAATATAACAGTAGATTTGTAGCAAAAAGGAAATCCCTAGGGATAGGCAGCCTAGCATTCTCTAAATTTCTGAACAACTCCCACCAGCTCTTTTCTTGTGCAAACTGGCTCAAGCTGATGGGGATGAAGGCTGAAACATTTATAGAGTAGCAGATCAGAACACATTTCCACAAAAAGTAATGCACGTTTCATCCCATGTTACTATTTTTATATTATGCCCAGAGGGGGGGGGGGGAATAAAACCTTGGCATCTATCCCAAGGATGACATAAATGAAAAAAAGAGAACTTTTTCCCATTTCAGAAAAGATGCCCAAGCTCCTTTTTCTTGTTACAATGGAGCTGCAACTCCCTCACACTTCTTCATTACAGCTAGCCTTCATTTACCAACCACTCATTCAGTACCCATTAAGTTAATGCAGTGGTGAGAAACAAGACTTATAACTGGTCCATGAAGTTGTGGTCTTAGCAGTGTACCCAGTGTTTTTTTTTTTATTGCAATTCAGGCACCTTGCAACTCACACATATTTTATAATGTTGGAGCACCCCGCAGTTACGTGGCCACCATTGCCAGTTTCCAACAAGCAAAATCAACAGGGAAGGGGGGAAGTGTAGAGCCATGGTCCCATGACATCATACTTAACATGACATTACACAGTGCCACTCAGTGACAGAGTTGCCAGTCCCAATTGCAATTGGTAAGGTTTTCCCCTACATGCTCATGAAAACAATCAGAAAGCTGTAAATACAGATTGAAGGCAAACTTCTCTGAAGTTTTGACATAGATTCAGCCTTGCAAGTACATCAGTGCAAATAAATTTATGAAAATGTAAAGAAGAAATACCTAATACACTCTGTTATCCTGACACTGGGATTTACTACATGTTTCCGTATTTTCAATTTTATATTTTAATTGCATTTCAAAGGCTGAGACTGCATAGCATGCTACCATTAATATATTTGGCAAATTTTCAGCTCAGGTACAAAGAGCTAATTTTTGGCTCAGTTAACCCAGATTACCAGAGTATGCCAATAGAACCAAAATATCATGTTAGAATTCAGAAAGTAAACTTACGCATTAAAAATGAGCATAACAGTCTCCCCTATTTTTTAAATGACCAATTTTGGACATTAATCATTGTTTAATATATTCTAAAGTCTGCTATAGGAGGAGTCCCCAATCTCTGGGCTGTGGACCGGTACCAGTCTGCAACCTGTTAGGAATGGCCCTCACAATGCCTGGGTGAAACCATCCTTCCACCCAGGCCCATGGAAAAATTGTCTTCCACAAAACCAGTCCCTGGTGCCAGAAAGGTTAGGGACCTCTGTGCTATAGAACAGGGGTCCCCAACCCCCGGGATACCGGGCAAGCAAAGCCCCATCCATGGGATGCAGGTAGCACATGAAACCACACACTTTCGGTCCGTGGAAAAACCTCTCTCCACGTAACCGGTCCCTGGTACCCAAAAGGTTGGGGACCTCTGCTATTGAACATGTGTGTCTGTGTGTTTGTATGGTCTTATTATATATGCTGGTCCAAAACAAATGTTGCAAATTTCTGGAACCACTATTAAAAAAAAAAACCAAGTCTCTGAAATCCATCATGTGAACTCAATTTCCCAAACTGGAATCCCATAGATGTGATTGGAATTGTAACTTCCAGAATTCAGGAACTGCAGACCAGGAATTTTGGAAACCGCAGTTCCAACTGGTGGGCACCAGGCTGGGAAAAATGGATCTGTAGCTACTCCATCTAAGTAAAAGATGTATATTTTTGGGAATGACAACACTGGGTAAACCATCAAATGCAGGATATTAAGACCCAGGAGGCGCATTCACTCTATCAACTGTAAAAGCAGGACAAGGTAAACATTGATCTCACCACAGCACTTTTCACTTTCTGCCACTACGCAGGTCGTCCAAAAGGAAGAGGGTGGCCTAAACAGCTAGATGAATTGCGATTAAAGTTATTTGTAGAAATAATCCACGTAACACAGTTGCCATTGTCTTTCCTTGCAAAAAAACAAACAACCAAAGCAATCAATTGTTCCTGTGCGAGCGAGCGGCTATCTCGTTAGTTCCATTTTCACAGAATAAACCCACTAGGTAGGAAAATTCTGATCCCTTCCCCCCCCCCCCCCACGCGGATTTCCGGAACAAAAAGTTGGATGTCCAACCAAGGCTCCTGCCTCCTGCGGCTCAAATAAAATGACCCTTCATCTCCCCCCCCCCCATACACACACACACATCGCCTCTTTTCCAAAGCAGATCCAAATCGAAAGAGGGGGGGGAGGGATTTCTACAGCCCGGACCTTCCCTTCCCCGCCTCGCCGCAAAAGCCGGCGCGATCCCGAGTTATACAAACAAAACGAAACAATACAAAGAGCAAGAAACGCCCGCAGCGTCCTTTCACACACGCGGCCTCCACTCCCGCTCGCCACACGGTCACTTTCAAGGAAGTTTGTGGGCCTCCAATAAACCAAGCACCTCTTTCTCTCCTGCCCCCCCCCCCACACACACACATGCGAGACAAAGAAGATGGGAAGGACGAAGAGTTGTGCTTCCCCGCGGAAGATCTCAAGGGCTCGCCCAGGTAGCCTCGCGCGCCCTCCCCTTGCAGCCAGTCCCGAAGAGCCCCGGAATGCGCCCTGCACCAACACCCCGGTACCGTTGCCTGGCGAGACGGGCGGTCGAGAGCGGCTCGGATTGCTTGTACCAACAAAGTGTTCCGCCGAGACAGCGAACAACCGCGGCTCCTCCCGAAGAGACCCCGCCCAGCTCTCTCTCGCGGCTCCAGCAGTTGCTTTGGTGCTTTGGAAAGTGTTTGCATAAACTCTGATCTTTCCGAGACGCCTAGCGGAAGGACGGGACCATTGCCGCCTGGGGTGGGGGGAGAGACGGAGTGAGGACGCCGAAGCGCCTCCAGGGCTGGAAGTGAAATTGGGGTCCCGGGAAGGGAAGTCAACGCCTTTTAAACGGAGGTCACGCGAGACACGCTGTCTGGGGATGTAGGTGTGTGAGGGTGAAGTCACCGGGTAGCCTTCTAAGATGACTGACCTCTTTCCTGGCGTTGGCTGCAAGGAAATGGAGCAACAAGACTTGAAAAGCAAGCTGAGCTTAACTCCCGATGACTTTTATCCACGTGGCCATCTCAACCCCAATATGAAAGTAGTCCCAAAAGTGCTTTTTCAAAAGGCAGCTTGGACCTTCGTTTTTTCCTTTGTTTTTCAAAGAAAATCAAAGTCCAGTTGCCTTTTGAAAAAGCAGCTTTGAGACAACCATAATCTGGATATCCCAAAGGTGCTTTTTTTAGGAGGCAACAAGAAAGTCCAGTTGCCTCCTGGAAAAAAGCACCTTTGGGACAACCATACCTGGATGACTGAGAATTCTCCACAGACAACATGAAAATAATTATCTTCTAAGATTTTATTTCGGTTTTCCCTCCAAGAACAAGCCAGGTCTCTTATTTAACTTTGCAAGAGTAGTCAGGGTCAAATAGATGCTGCTGCCTATTTGGAATAACAAAACTGACCTGTCTTTATTGCAGTTATGAATAGTTCAGCTTTTGTTGTTGTTGTTGTTGTTAGTTGCAAAGTCGTGTCCAATCTGAGGGAAGTTAGCCCAGAGAAAGAAATATTGAAAAGGGCAGAAAAATATATTTTTCCTCAAAAGGACTTTTTAAAACCAAACCTGGCCCCAAATCTATCTCTCTGCCCCAAGCAAGAGCTAGGCCCGTACAAATGCAGATGTAAAACCATCAGAAAGTTGGAGCCAGAGCAATCAAGAAGACAAAAGAGAAGATCTGCATACCCCACCCAAACTCCAGGAGTCAGCCCCATAACCTGGGAAGCAGGATATGATAATAGAATTAAATCACAGATATCAAGGTCTAGACAAACACTCAGAAACAGCCTCAAGGTTCATGCCACAGGAACAGGAAACTATTCCAAACAAAAGGCTAGAGGGAATATAAAAACCTACTACACCATGTGCTCAGCCCTTCTCTCCTCTGCACTTTCCTGAAGAACCATCTTTCTGCAATAAACTGTAACCTTCTTCCCAAAGCAGTCACCATGTTTGCTTATTTATTCCCGGCTTGGATGAACCAGGATGAAGACTTTACTTCTAGCAAATCCATTGCGACTCCATGGACAATGTTCCTCCAGTTCAGCTTTTATAACATGGTTATTCTTGGTTGACTGAAAGTTGATTGAGGTTGGTACGTTTGTACTTCCACAAACTTACTACTAGGCTAAAATATGGTTGATTCATTTGTGGCTTAATGGCTTACACAAATAGAACTACAATCTATCATAAAGGAAGTTAGAGAATGGAAATACTTTATTAAAAAAAACAATTCATAGTTCATGCTTGCAGTCTTAAAGAGAAAACATTTTTGTAAACTCATTAAATTTTAAATTAAAAACCGGATTCTGAATATATCAATACACTGCACTGCAAAGAGCTATTACAAGAAGCAAAAAAAACCTAACATGCGGTTTTGGCAATAGGGCAAAGTTAGGGAATAAGGACTCCAGAGATAGTATGGTGGTTTGCCGTCCCAGAAACGATTACAACCTCATTAATGATTGAAAACATGTAATTATCCAGTGCTGTGCAGGTTCTGAGGTGTTGCTTGATTTAAAAAAATTACAGAAAACCAGAAGTTGCCTTTAAGCTTTACGTTTTTATTCAGCTGAACAAAGACGGGCTCCTCTAAAAGAGAGAAAACCACCGAATGTCAGAAAATCCCTATTTTTATACCTTTTTGATTACATAAGTAATTCACCCAGCAAAGCTGACACACATAAGTTAAAGACTTGTAAGGCTGGCACACTGTAGATAAGAAGGGAGAAAGCAGAAGTAGCAAACAATGTTCCCTTTTGGGTGTTTCCCTAAAGACATTGTACGTTCCTGGCTGGGTTAGGACATTGGATGTTTTCCTTGCTGTCCTTTCATGACCCTGCATCCATGAGTCTGCAAGTGCCCAAAGACAGTGGGGC
This sequence comes from Crotalus tigris, assembly GCF_016545835.1. Classification (NCBI taxonomy): domain Eukaryota; kingdom Metazoa; phylum Chordata; class Lepidosauria; order Squamata; family Viperidae; genus Crotalus; species Crotalus tigris. The sequence goes on from NW_024100214.1 coordinate 5,708,512, forward strand.
CATCTGCACATATTCACAATTGATACTTCCTATGCTATCCCCTAATCCTTAGTTCACTTTCCTATCTAAATTGCTAAACTATGTGAACATTTTCAAATAATCCTACTTCATAACTGTTGGACTTTAAAAAAAACTATTTTTATTTATTACTCTATATCTTGCCTTCCCCCCCCCCCCGAGAACTTAAAGCTAGGATTAGAGAAAGCAAACACCCTGGTGAATTGGCTGGTTATTCCACTGCTATTAGAAAGTTGCTATAATTTCCAACATTGAATTTATGGCTTTCTGTTCTACAAACAGGACTGTTTGTGTGTGCAGAATACAGAGAGGTATTGCTGGCAAAAGTTCCTAAAATGCCAAATGCCATCATTTGAGTGTTGTCCAGCATCCATGGTGTGGATATGCTGCTTTTTTTAATAGTGCTCTCAAACCACCAAATTTGGTTAAATGAATGGAACCCCTGAAAGTTAGGAAAGCATACATGCATAAATGGCAGTACTACACAACTTCTTGTTACTGATATTCATGCAATTCAGGGTGGGAAAAAAAATAACCTCTTAAGTTTAAACTTTTATATTTTACTTTCTGTTAAACAAAAAAAAAAAAGAACAACACACACACCTGCTTCTGATCTACTTTAGTTCTTATTCTTTTAGTTTCTACTGAGAGACATGCTGACTTGTCCACCTCAGTGCAGTTATGTCCTCTTCATTAATAGTGTCCTGCAAAAACAGAGATGATAGACTTGGGGAAACTTCTTTCTTTGCTAGAAGCCTCTTTTTTTAGAAAGGGAAATGAGTCATCATTTTCCTAATGAAGACTCTTCAAAGGGAATTTATTTTCTGTGCATTCTTAAGTAAACAAAGCCTGAGGGCACAAATAGATGTGGAAAATATCCTGGCTTGAAGGGATGACGCTGAACATCTGTTTTGAAAAAAATGCATGTAGCATCAGCTGATGGAGAAAGATGTCTGATAATTTGCAGCAAAGCTGGAGGAAAACATTAATTCTTGCTTTCCCTACTCTTTCATTGATTTATCAATTAATACACCTGATTCTCAAGCTGATGGTATTTAGATGTTTAAAAGTGTGCACATTAAATGAGAAAACACTTTAGCTTCACTTGTATTGTAATCCTGAGACACCAGTACAAATATGAATGATGCTGTGATATTTTATAAAACCTAGCAAAAATGTTTTGGGTACACTTTCTAAGCATACAGGGAGGTAGTTCTAATTCAGGGGTAGGCAACCTTGGCTCTTTTATGACTGATGGACTTCAACTCCCAGAATTCCTGAGCCAGCTGGAGCCACCTGGAGCCAAGCTGGAGCCAGCTGGAGCCAAGGTTGCCTACCCCTGTTCTAGTTCTTTCATAACGTGTATATTTTGAAATTATTCCTTTGTCTATATTTCTGATATATTTGATGACTGGTAGAAGTTTATTATTATTATGGATCATCACACAGTCAGCCAGATGTTCAGACTGGATTTGGCCTTTTGTCTACCTATCGAGTCCTTACCCAGGACCTGGGATAGGCAGATGTGGATGTTTGATGGTATTACAGGTATCGTCGCAGGATGGAAGCAGTTCCTAGCAAGGCCGCCTTTTGCAATTGACTAATAGCGAATTTGTCAATGCCAATGGTGTTCAAGTGGTGCTCCAGTTGTTTTGGGATTGCACCCAAGGAGCCTATGACTATTGGTACTACCCTTGCTTGCTTTTGCCACAGTCTTTCTATTTCTATTTGTAGGTCTTTGTATTTTGTTATCTTCTCCAGTTCTTTCTCTTCTATTCTGCTATCTCCAGGCACTGCCACGTCCACTATCCAGACTTTTTTGTCTTTCTTATCGACAATTGTTAAGTCTGGGGTGTTATGTTGCAGGTGCTTGTCTGTTTGAATTCTGAAGTCCCAGAGCAGTTTAATTTTATCATTTTCTATGACTTTCTCTATTTTATGATCCCACCAGTTTTTGCTTACAGGCAAATGATATTTTTTGCAGATCTTCCAATGCACCATTGTTGCTACTTTGTCATGCCGCTGCTTGTAGTCAGTCTGTGCAATCTTCTTGCAACAGCTTACCAAGTGGTCCACTGTTTCTTCAGCTTCTTTGCATAGGCGGCACTTACTGTCTGTTGCTGCCTTCTCAATTTTGACTTTATATGCATTTGTCCTTAAGGCTTGGTCTTGTGCAGCCAGAATTAGTCCCTCGGTCTCTTTCTTCAATTTTCCTGCTCTTAGCCATTGCCAGGTCTTGTTATTATCTGCTTTCCCAGCTATTTTTTTAATGTATTGGCCATGTAGTGCTTTGTCTTCCCATGCCTCTATTCTGTTCTTCATTTGGTCTTTCTTGTAGGCCAGTTTGGTCTCTCCAGTAGTCAGTAAGCCTTCCTGATATACTAATTTCAGTGCATCTTCATCATTGTTCTTCAGATATTCTTCCAAAGCCATTTTTTCTTCTTCAACCATCTGATGTACTTGTAGCATTCCACGCCCACCTATTTGCCTTGGTAGATAAAGTCTATCAATGTCACTGCGTGGATGAAGGGCATGATTCATTGTCATTATTTTTCTGGTCTGCCTATCCATTGCTTTTAGTTCTGCTTGAGTCCAGTCCACTATTCCAGCTGTGTACCTAATGACTGGGATTGCCCAGGTGTTGATTGCCTTTATGGTATTTCCTCCATTGAGTTTGGATTTTAAGATCTTCTTCACTCTCTTGATGTATTCACCTCTAATCTTTTTCTTGACTTCAGTGTGCTTGATGTTGTCAGCTTGAAGGATACCCAAGTATTTGTAGTACTCTTCCTCATCCAGACTCTTAATGTTATTTTCGTGGGGCATCTTGATTCCTTCAGTTTTCACTATTTTTCCTTGTTTGATAGTAAGTGTGGCACATTTGTCCAAGCCAAACTCCATTACAATATCTTGGCTATATATACGGACAGTGTTGAGCAGCGATTCTATTTCAGATGATGTTTTTCCATACAGCTTCAGATCATCCATGTAAAGGAGATGGGATAGTCTGGCAGATGTTTTTGATGTTTGATAGCCATGTCCTGAGTTATTCAGTATTGTTGACAGAGGAAACAGTGCAATAACAAATAGTAATGGTGATAATGAATCTCCTTGAAATATTCCTCTCTTGATATTAACCTCTCCCAGTCTCTCACCATTGATCTGCAACTGTGTCTTCCATTGTGCCATCGATCTTTGCACAAATTTTCTGATGTTTCTACTGACTCCTGTTATTTCTAGGCACTTGATTATCCAATCATGTGGCAGAGAGTCAAATGCCTTTTTGTAGTCAATCCATGCCACATTCAGGTTGGTCTTCCTTCTCTTGCAGTTTTCCAAGATCATTTTGTCTATTAGGAGTTGATCTTTTGTTCCTCTGCTATTGGGGCGGTTTCCTTTCTGCTCAGGTGGAAAGAGATTGTTTTCAACTAGATGCTGTTGTACTGCATCAGCTACCACACCAGTTAGTAATTTGAAAGTTGTTGGTAAGCAGGTAATTGGCCTGTAGTTACCTGGTGTTGCCCCTTTTGCTGGATTTTTCATTATTAGGTAGGTTTTCCCAGTTGTTAGCCACTTTTCAATTTCTCCTCCTTGTAGTATATTGTTGAACTGTTTGGCAATGAGTGGGTGTATAACAGTTAGATGTTTCAACCAAAACCCATGCAGTTCATCTTCACCTGGTGCTGACCAATTTTTGATTTTCTTTGCTCTTTTTTCTACCATTTTTGTTGTTATTACTAGTTCTTTCATTTCAACTTCCATTTTTCTGGTGCACTGTTTGTTTGTTTTTCTTCTTTGTTGATTTTGCATCCCAGGTATTCAGTTATAACTGCAGCTGTGCTGTACATTAGTTGGTTTGTTTCTTGCAGTGAATTGGTGCTTATACCTGCTATTGCAGTATTTGCATCTTTTAATGCTTGTGCTAGCTGTTTCTTTGAAACAAGCTTCAATGCAGGCAGCCTTATTCTGTTGTTTTTGTGCTGTTCTAGATGCTCAGTTATTCTTTGTTTCAATTCTTTTATTTCTTTAGTTAGAGGGTTTTGTTCTTCCTGAGGAAGAGGTGCCTGGTTTCCAAATGAGAACAGTTGTATATCTCTACTGGATTCTTTCACTGCCAACTCCCCCTGGTTTGCCTCTACATTCTGAATTACTTCTTGTAAGGCTTTGATTTCTTTGCCCTGGGTAAACCTTTGCAGTTCGTCCAATTCTGTTTCTGTGAATACTTTATTTCGTATTATAAATCGGCGTTGATCTGCTAGTCTCTGTTCTGTTATTTCTGATTATTATTATTATTATTATTATTATTATTAATTGGTTCTTGTAGTTTACAAAGAGTAAGTATGGCAGCTTTCTCAAAAGTCTCATAATCCATAGTAGATCCAGATGAAAACAAGTCAGAGAAAAACAAGCACAAAACGGGGAATGAGTGAACGAAAATAAGTAAAAATTTCCATTACCATGTAAAGCTATAAGGAAGAATTGATCTCTGGTTTTTGGGGCCATTGTGGAGTTTTGAGAGTATACCATGGGTGCAATATGTATTAAAGTGATATAGCCAAATCAAAACAAAAAAATCAGGTAGAACCAAACATTGCCAAGAAAAGTATTATGAATGCACTCTTATCTGTAGGTACCATATTAAGAATATTGCAAGATGCAGTGACTTCTTGATAAAGGTGAACTTTAAAATAATAGTAAAAGAAATTAGGATAGTGGATACATGGAGATGCCCCAAGAAGCAATTCCAGATGTAAATAATACAAATGTGAAATAAGCAGAGTTATTTTGGAGAGAAAGGATTTGGATAAAACTAAACAAATGAAACTAACCAAGGGAGACATATAAATACAAAGAAACATGAATAGGCAAGGCCCACAGAGCTTTGAATGAGAGAACAAGTCATTAAGCAGAATCCAAGAATGTGAAGAAATGCAAGGAGGGAAATGACATTCAAACAAGGGAGGTAGGTCAAGAAAGACATTTCCTTGGCAGAAAATAGTCTGCATTATGGAAAGGTTACTTTAAATATAACATTCTTGTATTTATTTTGTCACATGAGGGATTTTGTGCCTCATGTACCATAATGCTACTCTGCTTTGGATACATTAATATATATGCAGACAGGAGATACGATTTGCTACTTAGTTCGCAAAACATCTTCATCACACCTAGCAAGAGGAGCAAATCATTCTGGAAGGATGAAGGAGATGTTGGATGGGAAAACATAGATGCAGATAGGACAGTGGAAGAACTATAGTAGCTGACACACAGTGTTCACGGGACATAATAATAATAGTAGTAAAGTTGGAAGGAACCCTGGAGGTCATCTAGTCCAACCTCCTGCTCAGGCAGGAAACCCTACACCATTTCGGACAAATGGCTATCCAGTCTCTTCTTAAAAACTTCCAGTGTCGGAGCATTTACTGCTTCTGGAGGCAGGCTGTTCCACTGATTAATTGTTCTCACTGTCAGGAAGTTTCTCCTTAGTTCTAGGTTGCTTCTCTCCTTGATTAGTTTCCACCCGTTGGAAACTAGTTTTGCAGAAAAAAGTTTTGCAGAAGAGCCAGAGAAGAAGGGCCATATTTGCAAGAAGAGAAATAATATAGCGCAGTGGTTCTCAATCTTTTCTTCGCCACAAACCCTCTTTAAATACCTTTGTGTCCATGGATCATGGCCACGGGTCACCAGGGCTTAATTCAAGAGTTAAATCATAACTGTTCTTCAAGCCTTAACAGACCTCCTGTGACAACATCATGCTTCCTTCCCCCCCCCCCTGGGGTCTGCAGACCACAGGTTGAGAGGCGCTGATATAGTGGTTTGAATATAGCAATAAAGAATAAAGAAATGCTCAAAAGGAAAAACAAAACTGTATACCTGATCAAGAGTGCAGATGGCAACAGGGTGGACAGAGAGATCGTGACAAAATGAGACCTAAAAGACAAGATAAGAAATTTTGTGGCAGACCTAATGAGAGGGAGAAAAAAAAATACCAGGCTTGCAACGGGAGATGTGGAATAAAGAAGCCCTGTAAAGAACAGCTAGATGTCCTCATTGTAGACATCAGAGGGATTAAGGTAAATGAAGGAAGATATAAGTCTTAAATAAAGCCAACAGATGAAGGGAAAACGGTGTTAATAGCAATTTTGTATGAATCAATAATGTATGATTTTTAAAGAGATTAGACCTAAGTGAGGCAAAGCTTGAATTTCACATTTCCTTTTATGGCCAGGAATAAAGAAGAAGATTGGCAAGGCTGAAACTCATCATGCTATTTCCATTAGAGCTCTGCTCCTAAATTTCTGGCAGAGCTTTTTGAGGAGAATATGTCCAAACTCATTCAACTGACAAGGAAAGTTTTTGCTTCAGAAATGAAAGACAAGATCGGAAACACCAAAAGCTGAATCATTGATGACCAACAGAGAAATTCTCTTCACATGACAAATCAAGAGTAAATTTCCTTCCACCATCCCTCAAATGCCTAAAATAGGAATGCTTTCCCTTTGCCAAAATAACAACAGCATTTGAAGAGATTGGTGTGGGGATCCATGTCAGCAGATACTGCTAAAATCAAAAGTGTTGATTTTTTTTTCCCCTAGCAAAAAGAAACAGCATAGCTAAAAATAATAGGCTAACCATTTGGAAGGAAACTTATCTGTACTGCTGTTTGAAGTGCTCATATCTAGAAATACTTTTTTCATATCACATGATTAACATAAGCCAGCAGGCATCAGCTATAAAAGTTATGTCTGGCTAGCTCTTCTGGTTGCTCAAGAGTCATCTGGGGAATTTATTTGTATATGTTTTGATCCTCTAGCTTAGGCTCTCAATAAAACAAGACAATAAAAAAAATCAATGCATCAATGCAAGATATAATTCCCTAAAAATACAATCACAAAGAAAATGCAGCAGCCAAATATAGTGGAAAACAAAGATTGGTACACCAAGGAACCACAGACATATAAAAATAATTAAGATATTGAACAGCTCAAAATATTAGTTTAGAGTTTAAAAGAGAGAATTGAGTTACACGCACCTGTGTTTGATAAAGTAAAAATATAAAGTAAACAAGGAAAGACCACATGAATAGTGCTAATTTATTTTCCAAGAACCTCCTGTGTGTGTGTGTGTGTGTGTGTGTGTGTGTGTGTGTGTGTTTGTGTGTGTACCCGTGCACAACCAGGCACACACAGATGCACACACACACATGCATATATGTACACATTCACACATACACACAAACACACTATTCCCTGTCTTTCATTTTAGCCTCATAAAAAAAAAAACCGAGAGGTGCAAAAGTATAGAGGTATGGAATTTGGATCATCCAGTCTAACATCCCTATTAGTCCAAGATTCCTGTTTAAAAGCATCCCCATGATATTATGGTTCAACTATGGTCATAAGTCGAGGTCTACTTATAGTTTAGTGTAGTATAATGTCTCATTCTAGCCATTGTCTATCCCAGTGGTGGCGAACCTATGGCATAGGTGCCAGAGACAGCATTCAGAGCCCTCTCTGTGGGCACGCCGCCGTCACCCCAGTCCTAGACCTTCAGCTGGGTTTTATAAAACCGTTTCGCTTTAGGCCTCCGTAGCCATTTGAAAAAAAAAAAAAAAGGTTCAATCAGTCAATTTCAACTTCTCGCAGAAAAAAAAAAGATCTCACAAAGTTGGAATTGATTGATTGAACTTTTTAGTCCTACCCAGTCTGCCATTACCACCGCAGCCATGCCCACCCAATGGGCCACACCCACCCAATGGGCCACACCCATCCGGCACTCGACGATGCATAAGTGGGTTTTGGGTTGCAGTTTGGGCACTCAGTCTCTAAAAGATTCACCATCACTGGTCTATCCACTCCAGTTGCATATTATTGTATTGTACTGCATTGTACTGCATTACGTGGAATGTAATGCAGTACAATGCAGTACAATACAATACAATACAATAATATGCAACTTCAGTCCTGACACCCTGAAGCATCTGCTGTTATCTGCTTCCTGAACATGGGAATATGTTTTTGGAAGAATTAGATAGCCGTGTCTGTTCTGAAGTGTGACAGTTGTCTGATAACCTGTATCCATTATTTTGTATCTTGTAGCAAGTAATGACTGAGAACAGATCTATCTTTTATATAACTGTTCCTTCAGGCATTTGTTATTTGAGGAGTGCTATCAGAGCTTTTCATAGTCTTCTCAAGGATAAATATGCCTTGTGTCAATGCTGCTAATATCGGATGTTTTTGCATTTACAACAAATGGAAACGTAGCCATCTTTTACCTTTTGCTTTTAGAGTTAGATGATGTTGGGAGGGGGAATGTGAACGAGAGTCCAGCTAAACATAACAACACTGGACCCAGCAAGAGAAACAAGGTTTTTGTAATCAGAGCTGATAAGAAATTGGCGGGCTGGAGAACAGGAGAGGAAGTCCACAGGCTTCAAACTAATTGGGGAATGTGATTTATGACTGTTAATTGGAGGAGGGAATTGTGCTTTGATACTATGGGCTCAGGGGAGGGGAATTTAGTTTTTGGCTTCCTTTAAGCCAGTGCCGATGCTATGCTACTCAAAATAAAGATTCTTTAAGGTAAACAATGCCTCTGAAGTTCTTTGAAGAGTTTCATCTGTCGGAACCATGACACCTTGTTTCCCCATTTCCTTCTTGAGGAATTTTCAGTCTAAGATCATCTTTGTTTAAATTGTCTGAATGCTTCTCAGATCTGGATATAATATTTGAAACAGGATCCGGCCAACACAGAATACAGTAGGATTATTACATTTGGACACTTTGCTTTCATGATATGACTTAAAATGGTGTTAGATATTTTTTTTGCAACCATATTCTATGTTCACACATATTTAATCTGTGATACTACTTTCAGCTGGGCTATGAAAGAGCAATGGGACTCTGGAATTACTCAGTAAGTTTCATGACTGTGTTGGCCTTCAGGCAATGAGATGATGAGCTGACTTAGGAGATCCTGGGAATATGAAAGTGTCGACAAGTTTTTTTTGGGGGGGGGAGCGCATTATGTGTGTGTGATACATGAGCAACTCTTTAACAGAGGGCTGCTTTTCTAGGTGTAGAAAAATCTGCTTATCTAGCCCCATCTCCTGACTTTGCCTGAGATCCAAAGTCCATAGCTGAGTCATTTTCTTACAAGCATATGGTGCACTACACCTGGGGTAGGCAACCTCGGTTCTTTTATGACTCATGGACTTCAACTCCCATAGCTGACCCAGGAATTCTAGGAGTTGAAGTCCATGAGTCATAAAAGCCGAGGTTGCCTATCCCTGCACTAGGCTTTGGTGAAGAGCATTGCGATGGTTGCTGAAATACAAACTGATTTCAAATACAGCTGGCTTTTGCAAAGCGAATAGGAAGTCACACCAAATTGTTTTTCATTTATTCATAGTGCCTCTGTGCTATTCCAATCAATGGACCCTGAGCAGCTTATAATTTTTTTTATGGTAGAGGTAGTCCTCAACTTACCATAACTGAGCTCAAAATGAGGATGCTGCAACAATTGTAAGTGTAAAAAATGGTCATAAGATACTTTTTTCCAGTGCTGTTGTAATCTTGAACAGTCACTAAATGAACTGTTGTAAGTCAAGGACTACCTGTAATAGACAAATACAGTTTTAAAAGTGACAACTACCGTCTTGAATTCATTTTGGTAGTGAAATGATTGCGATGACACAAGAAAAAAAAAGTTTGTTCAAAATGAAAGCCCCTTAAGGTCTCCGTAAGAGAATCCTGAATAAGAAGCAGAATTCTAGGGAAATTATCTCAGCCACTTAGGAACTGTCTCCATCATTAATTCCAATGACCAGACATACATCTATCTTTCCTTCTTTGGGCATTCTATAGGTCTGGCTGTGTTTGTAAAGATGTTGCATGAAATGTTTGATATTGCATTTTTAAGTTAATTCTTACACAGTTGTTGAAATTAAGCATGGCTAAGCATTATGGAACTGAAATCCAACATATCTGAGGGCACCAGTCTGAATTCAAATTCTGCTCATAAAATTAAACAAATTTAGAGGGAGGCAGGGAGAGATCTGAACTGTGTTTGCGCTTCAGATGAGAGCTGACATATGAATATAGGAAAGGGGAGGCACTTTTGTTCATCTAATTAACTTCCATTTTGCACCAGATGGAACTTGATTTTAAAGTATAAAACCAGCAATAAATGCTAATGGGATTTGTTGAACGGATGCAGTCTTTCAATCTTGTCCATAGTTCTTTTCAATTAAGTTCTTTTGCTGATATACATGTAGTACTGGGTGCTATAAAAAGGACACCATCTAGTGGTGTTTTTGTTGATAGTAAAAATGTCAGAAAAGCAACAGGATACATCTACTTCTTGCAGCGTGTTTTCTATCCTAGAAGAAACACTGCAGCATTATAGTATATAAGCCTTTCTTATGTTGATAAGTTTATATTATTGGCTACTTTATGAATCAGCATGATTAAAAGCTAGACAATAAGCATCCCATACCATTACTGCATTTTAATTGTGATTTTTATCTACTTGAGCATTATCATTAGAACAAAGTGAGTGCCAAGAGTTTGAGAATTGAACAATGGCAGCTTTAATATGCTTCACACAAACACACTAAGCCACAAAGAAGCCAATCCCATTTCAATCCATGACTCTTCCTTGTTGCTCCTTATTGGGGCAGACACATTTCCCAGTGACCATATTTTAAATAGAGATATAAATGTCCTCATGATACAGGTAGTCCTTGACTGAAGTTATAACAGCACTGAAAAAAGTGACTTATAACTATTTTTCATATTTATGTTCATTGCAGCATCTCCATGGTCATATGACCAAAATTCAGACACTTGGCAACCGATTCGTATTTATGACGGTTGCAGTGTCTAGGGTCATGTGATATCCTTTAGCGACCTTCTGACAAGCAAAGTCAGTGGGGAAGCCAGATTCAATTAACAACCATATTACTAACTTAACAACTATAGCGAGTCACTTAACAACTATGGCAAAACAGGTTTAAAAGGGGGCAAAACCCACTTAACGGTTTTGCTTAACAACACAACACAAATTTTGGGTTCAATTATGGTCGTAAGTCAAGGACTACCTGTATTGCCTTTATCTCAGTTCCAGCCCAGAACTGAAGCACATATACATCTTTAGTTGTTTCAAATCTTTTCCCTAATTTAGATACGGTTTTTGCCATGGATGTGATGCTTCGCTGATTTCCGGTGAGATAGAGGCAAGTGTTACCAGCTCTTATTGGCCACCTTTAGGTGCTGCAGGCATGCCTTTTCATGGCTATTTTAGCTTGAATTGCAGGAAGAACTGGTCATTTGTCTTCCTCAGATGTTTGCTTCTGGAAAATGCCCAATTGATGCTTTTTGAAGCCCTTCTCAATCTTGGAAATGCAACTTTCCTTCAGTCATCCTTTATGAGAGTTATGAAAATTATACCCTAGGCCTACGAAAAATACCAGGCTGGGGAAAGCTGATCTTCTGAGATTTAAATGTGCTCCTCAAACAACACAAAGAAATCTTTTGTTAGAGTCATTGCTCTTTGGGGAGGTTTGGAAGAGTTACCTATTACTATTGCTTGCTCTAATGAATAAATAAATATTCATTGATTCATTTATTTCTATCCCAACATAATCTCAATATTGAAAGAACAATATAGCATTCCAGGATACAAACATTCCAACCTTGATTTTTTTTAAAGAAAAAGAAAAAAGGAAAAGAAAGGGTAAATGTAGCATCTATCAGTAAAAAGTTCCCTTTTATAGGCTAAAAGTTCAACAGACATTTTTCTTGTCACACTTCTGCTTGGTATTCTGGGAAGCACCTCACGAGACTTGAGAAAAACATGCATCTGATGCTGCCCTCTTGTGTGCGATATAGGTTCAACTCTTGCAAATTATTGGTGTCATGAGCAGGTGCAATACAATGATTGTGGCTAACAGAATGCAGCACGTTTCCCCCATAATTCGGAAAAAATAATGTGATCTGTTTCACTTCAGTTTCTACGGCTGATGCATCCTGATTTAAGGCTAGGCTTTAAAAACTGCAAACTAGTAAAGATTATTTGAATACTGTATAGATTCAGGCATAGTACATGTTATGTCCTAGGCTGGCAGGCACAGGCTGCAGCAATTGGCCCGGGCAGACCATGTGGATGCCGGAGACAAGGCTGCTTCCAGCCTTTGCAATGATTGGCCAGCAAAGTATTGTGCAGGGGGGCTATAAAAAGGGGGCCGCACCATTTTAAAACCTGTTCTGTTGGTGTTGCAATAAAGGAGACTGTTGGAACTCGTTTAGTCTCAATGCCTCTTTTCCTGAAACAGAACAGTACACTTATTCCTTACTTGGTGACCAAGTTCCATTCCAGCAATCAAGTGGTTAATAGAAATGGCCACTAAGTGAACATGTGACTGACAGAGAGAGATGCCGCGAAGATCATAGATTGCTGCTGTCTCGTCCAAGAAAAAGTTCTATGGTACAGCTATGCCATCATTACTCTCAATCCAGTGTGAATTTTTGTCAAGAGCATGAAATTTGATCATAAATGCACACCTTGGTTGGAAAATGAATTTTTATTACCATTCATTACATCCTCGACTTGCAACCATTGTGTTGGAATATTTTATTCCTTACCCAGTTCATCCTGAGTCAGGTTAATAAAAAAACACCAGGCAGCTGCATGAAATTAAGTTCTTTATTTTTCACTTAAGGACAATGATAGCAAGCTGCTAGGTGGGCTGCTGCAAAGGCTCCCTCCATCCAGCACAGGTTATATACATTTAAATCAGTCCCTCCTACAGAATACAAAACCCCTTTCCCAGTCACTCATTTCCTTCCACACATTATTCCATATAAGGAACTCCTTTCCTTGCCAGGGCTTCTGAAGGTTTTTTCATCTCCAAGGAGAAACTATCCTTGGAATATACACTTTATCTTTCCTTAGAATGTATATCTTATCTCAATCCACTGGATAAACTACTTTAAAGGTTTGTGAACAATGAAATGTGAGAAGCCTTACAAATCTCAAAAGTAAAATAAAAGGAGACATGGTGTCTGAGCCTTAATAAAAGTGTAACTGCTCAAATAAAACATTCTAATACTATATAATAAATCATGTTCTAATTGTTCAAAGTTACAACTGAGCTAATTATGACCTGATTTTGAAGTTATGGTCACTCCAGCACCCCTGAGATCCTTCACCCTTACGACTGATCCCAGGTACGTTGCAGTGTACTGCCCTTCCTATCTTCCCCCATCCCACCCCTCAACATCCTCAGAGGCTTTGGGCCTGCTTCCCTCCCACCTGGTCCCTGAAGGCCTTGGGTCTGTTTCTCACCCCAATGGTTCCCACACACTCCTCCCCACCCCTAGTAACCAACTGCACCCTTACCTTTAGAAGGTCTCCAGAACTTCACAATCTCCAGGAGACTGTGTTAAGGAAACCGAGCACACTGCCCAATCCCTAGGCCCTCTGACTTTCTTCCAGAAGCGGATGCCATTTTCAGAGTGGTCGTAATAAATTGTGTCTGCTCCAAAAATGGTATCTGCTCCCAGGAGGCAGTCATGCAGCCCAGGGAGGCCAAGAGACGTAGCAGCTTGGGAAAAAAGTCAGGAGAATGTCAAAGAGGCAATGATGTCTAATTTGTAGAATCCAGCTCAAATCCTGCTGTTCCTTTCGTGCTGGTTTTGGGGTAAATAGGTAAAAGTTCCAAACAGCAAAGAATCCATGATATAATTCTCTGAATTATTACAAACCAATGAGAAAATGGCCCTTTTCTCCAACAGGATGCAATTTCTTTAAATATCTGCTACAAAATAACCAGCAATATCTCAATTACAGCACACATAAATCTCTAATGGCCAAATAAACAGCTTATCTAGATGCCATGCAAAACTTGTGTGATTGACATCATGCAGACATATTGAAATGAGATATTATATGCAAAAGACTACTTTCACTGCATACTGTATGGTTGCAATGCTTTGTATTTTGATCTAGGCCTCACTTAATATAATTGGGTTATTTCTAAGTAAAAGTACATAGATCACACTGTATCTGGTCTAAGGCAGACACTTATGCTAGCCTAGTCATCTTGATTTCTGATCTTTTAAATTAGCATCATAGTCTGGTATAATTTATATTTTAAGGCAACCTTCCCTAGTCCACATAATTTTAAAGAAATTGCATTTCTGGAGACAACCAGGTTAAGGAAGGCTAAAATAGCATATTTTACTGCCAAATATCAACATGTTCAAATTTATATAACACTATAAAACGTATGCCTTTTTTAACTCATTATATAGTATGAATCAGGCCCTATAGCAGTAAAGAACAGGTTTTAATAATTTGGTTAAATAATATTTTTAGACAAATGTTATTATACTGTACTTAGGAAAGTTCAAAGGTCATGCACCAAACAAATAAGCGTTTAGAAGAAAATGGCAATCAATTCAAACATTTAATGTAATTTATTTAATAAATTGTTTATAGGGCCTGACTTTTGGTACATTGTGTAGGCGGAGTATGTAGGTTGGTATGTGAAATTGCATTGCTTAATAACATATTCAGTTCAGGTAAGATATTTATTACAAAAATGTTTTCCCTCCACCTCTCTAGGACTGTGGTAGAAAGCACACAATCCTATCACCATGGTGGCAATAAAATGAAATAGATATCATTTAAGGTGTTCATTTCAGCAAAATCACACTCTGTGCTCTTTTATCTAACTCAGATCAATATCAGCAGTTCTATAAGTCTTTTAGCTGTTTTATATCATGTAGCCACTACATAAAACACTAGAATTATAAAGGACCATTTAGGCCATTCTCAGAAATCGGAGGATCAAACATTTCACAGATAATAGAACAAATCCATGCTCAATCAAATTGACTGGACTTGCCTAACAAATTCAAGTAACTTTGTCAAATGCCTAAAACTTGGGGGGGGGGAATAAATCAACTCAGTGACCATTCAGAGTTATGGTGGTGCTGAAAAAATGGACTTATGACTGATCCTCAAAATTCCAGACTTTGCAGCATCCCTTCAGTCGTGATATGATTTGAGTGCTTGAGTGTCCAGTTTGTGATTATGTCACAGCAATCCATGTCCCATGATCACCATTTGTGACCTTCCCTGCCAGCTTCCCACAAGAAAAGTCAATGCTGCCACTACTTTTTCTTCCGAAGAACCCACCACAGAGGACAAGATCTCAGGGACCTGCCTGCAGCACTCTCGGCCTCCCGTGGCTTCAGACAACCCTCCTCTCATCACCTCTCCCAACCCACCCAAGGCCTCCACCAGTCGTCTGTGGCCCCACCATGCTCCCTACTCCCTGGGATTTTCACTTCTTACCACTTAACAAATGTACCCTGAAGTTACAACAGCAACTGGGACTTCCCAGATTGCCATCGCTAAGCAATTTGGTCATGTGACATTGTACTTTATGACTACATTGCTTAGTAATAGTAATCCCAGTCCCATCGTAACCTGAGGCTTATCTGTACCATAGCGCTAAAGAGGTGGATAGAACATTCTACTTCTTGAAAATAGGTCTTTATTTTATGTGACTTGGACACACAGCAGGAATAAACAACAAAAAGAAATACAGCCTCTGGATTCACATTGGAGGACTAGGAGGAAGAGATGAGGAACATTATGGCTGCCAGATACCTTCAAGAGTTAGTATTGATTATCATCCTCTCTGGATCTTTCCAGTAGAACCTTTTACAACTTGATCATATGCAAAGATGCAGTATGTCAAAATAAGACTGCACATTGTTAATTTTATATTCATATTTAGCTTCATTTACTAAAACTTCTATTTACATGATTTTATTAATCCTTTGTATCTGTACATGCTCCAGTTTAATAAATCACAGGATTTGGGGAACAATGTGCAATAGTTATTTCCCTGGGTAATTATAATTATATGAAAATATTACCAAAACAGAAGAGATACCTTTCACTATTTACAATGGAATGGTAATAGGTATTCTCATCAATTATTCACCTGGAGATACTTCCACAGACCAATTAATCATAGAGATAAATAGTGAAATATTCGCTCAAATAACACACATTAATCTAGATATGTAAAATAAGCCATTACACTGTGATCCCTCTCTTGCTCTGTACAAAATTTTACTTAGCAACTTCAATTAATCTCCATTCAAGGTTTTTTGTTTTTTTTTTAAATCAAAGTACTGTTATCATTGCCCAACAAAACTGACCAGAGATGTTAATCACCTTTTTTCTGTTCTTTATTATTCATTCATGCCTTCATTTAGGAAAAGGCAAGAATATCCTACGTTGGAAGCACATGAATCTTCTTTGGCTCCTGCTCCGTTTATACCTCATATTTGGGCTATATCTGTACAGTGGAATCTACTGGGAATATATTTCATGAGATGAATATATACAGATCATTCCCCTGAGACAAAGCTATACAAGTGTATATGCATATCTTTGTGCCTATACACACACATGCCATTATAGAAAAAAGGCGGGGTAGTTCCTTTATGGGAGCAGACCTCTAGGTAAGGAACAGAAAGGGTCATGCAGAAAGCCTTCAGGCTTTAATAAAGCTACACAACTGTGAAAAATGTGAAAAATGTGGTCATGAATAAATATGGCAAAAAAGCTGGTTCAAAGTGCTGCTGTTGTAGAATAAGATAGGGGGCTTGCAGGTAAAATTCCCAAGTTGTTAGAAACAGTAACAAATAGAGGGAAAGAGAAGACTTTTTCTTTGAACTCCATGAGGAAAATTTAGTTTTCAGCTAATTCAGCTAATGTGTCCCCTGTATTTTACCTTTAGTGCAAAGAGCTCAAAAAGTGCATACATTTGTCTATACTTTCCAGTCCAAAGAACATCTGCTTAGACTAGAGAGACTTTCCTGTACCATCAGAAATACGCAAGCTGTGCCGATCTTTTGCGATGACTGGGGTTGGCAAAAATGCAGTCCTTGCTCCATTTAGACTTAGAAGAAGAAAAAAACATCCTTACAAAAGAATAATTCAACTCTGTTTTTGTTAGCATCCCCCAGGTAAATGAAATGTCCCCAAGGGATGGCAGCAGCAACAGTAGGCAAAGTAGTGGTGGCTGGGGATTAAAATGTTCTTTTTCAGACTGACCGTCTTCTTAGCTTCAACTGTGTCTCTCTCATCTCGCAGATTTTTGTTCATCTCCCTGCCAGATAAATGCATGTGTTATAGCTACAGTGTTCACATTTGCCCTTTTCCTACACCCAAACTTAAACAATTTTCATGCTAGTGAGTTATAGTCGTAGTATCACCTAGTCATTGCTCAAGTCATATAAGCCCTGTTCAGCTTACTGTTACTTTGGCAAAATGATGGTTGCACAGGTCCGAGAGGCTGCGACCACTAGTGCAGAAATGACCTGACTTACCTACTGGTACGATGTACTACAGCACCTGTAATTTCTGGTCACATTTTAAAGATACCAGATTGTAGATTTCATAACCATTGATAGTCATTAACAACTCTTAAACTGTGTTTGCCTTATCTGCTTACCTATGGTTTACTTATCAAGGATTTATGTGACTAATCAAATGTTCTGGATTTGCATAATGCACTGAACTATAAGTTGTATGAATACAGCCTCAGCAGACAGAGAGGACAAGGAAGGTAAGAAACTATTCTTTGTACAACCACAAATGCTAGTTCAATAATTTCTTTGGCACCTGGATTGCATTTCATTAATTTTGGAGACCAGTTGCTTATGTCAGGTAGCCATCATGTGGAATCGACCCAATGTCAACTAATCAAAAAGTTCCATTTTTCCCATTTTGGCAATGATCCAACAAATACTAGATCATAGTTAACTCTTGGCTATCCAAATATTTAATTATACAAATTATTAATAACACATTGTGCTATTATTCTGAATACAAAATAGCTTATTTTGGGCACGCCACTGTAAAAGGAAGGGGAAAAAAACTAGTCACGCAACTCAAGACTATTTTGTTTGTCTGCATGACATCATTCTGTTTCTTCTGTACAGCATGATCAAAATAAATCTTGAGTAATTGTTATCTGTAAAGGAGGCCAATAACTCTAACAGCTAATTCCACTGTAGGGGCCTCTCAACACTTTTAAAGAACTGTCTTCTCTTAACTGTGTGTTAAATACATATTGTTCCTTCCCATGGAATTGTTATCTCCAAATATAAAGACTGGGATATCACAGGCGTTTTGGGAGAATTAATCCCAGGTAGAGGAAGAGACACTTTCCTCCCCCCCCCCCCATAATTCAGTCACAAGCCTCCAATTGCAAAAGTCCATTTCCCTTCTTTTTAAATTTTTCTTTTAAACTTCTACCATCATGTAACATACCTAGGGTTTCCCTAAAGCAGGGGGGCCCCAATCCCTGGCCCGCAGCCCACTGCTGGGCTGTGACCCGTTCAGAACCAAGCTGCAGAAACGGTGGATGAGCATGCATGCATGTGCAGCTCCACTTGCACACTTGCAGCTCCATTTGTGAGAGTGGCGGGTGCAGGAGCCATGCGTGCATGCACGCGTGCCTGCAGCTGGCACAGAACCATTCCCTCTCTCCCCTCCCCTACCTGTCCACAAAGCTAGAAAGGTTGGAGACCGCTAACCTAAAGAGAATCACTTTCTGTAGCTGCTTCATTCACGTAGTTTCCAAGGAACTGGACAGACACTCACTCTTCCAAACACTTTTTTTCAGATGCTTTTCCTACCTGAGGAGCTCCAATTGACGCAAGAGGCTTTGTTTTTCTTTCTGCATATTCTTAGAAGCTTGAAATATATCTCTGGGGTAGAAGAATGAAAAAAGGATTTCATATACGCAAACCTGTATTTTATTCTTTTGCAAACATTAATATTGGCTAAAACTGAGCAGTCCTACACCTGCTGCCGGTAACTGTATATGGAAGATGGCCTACTCTAAGTTAATTAACACTAAGTCTCCCTACTTGTTCACCTGCTGCACAATGCCATAATGTTGCTTGTGTGTTTTTGGCTTAATTCTATCGTGGTAATTTACCAGCTGTAATTTATGATTTAATATGAAGTGCAAACCCACCCATTTTGGTTTGCTGAACATGATTAAAACAAACAATGGCTAAGCACATGATATGAACCCGGACTATTTGTTAATAGCCTATTCTTATCACAGAGTTATAGACAAAGCTATTTACCTAGTTGCCTTTTTTTCCGAAATGCAGCAAAGGTCAACATTCATGTGTCCTTCTAACCCCCACCTTTTCCCCTCCAGTGGTTGCATGTATGCACAAGGTATGGTTTGGCCCTAAGGATATAGATTAAGTGACATACAGAGAGTCCTCCACATACAACATTCATTTAGCAACTGTTTGACATTACAAAGGCCCTGAAAAAAATGATTTACGACTGGTCCTCACACTTATGACCAGCGCAGCATCCCACAGACATATGACCATCATTTGTGACTTCCCAGCTGACTATCGACAAGCAAAGTCAATGAAGGAAGCGAGATTTAGTTAACAACCATATGAGTCACTTAATGACTGCAGTAATTTGCTTATAGCAAAAAAAAAGTCACAAAATTGGGCACTACTTTCTTAACAACAAACTTGTTTAGCAATGAAATTCTGTTCCCAATTGTGGTTGTACGTTTATGGACTATCTGTATATGTTTATCTGAGCACCCCAAAGCAGCTTTTTAGGTAGTTTTATTTTTGAAACAGTCATCTTATCTAAAGCATTGTGTCTACGGATACTGGGTAGTTATTGTTTCTTAACAATCACCAACTTTGACCCTTCAAATACATTTCTAGTTCAACTCCAATAATCCCTGACAGCATAGGCATTTGGGATTTAAGGCTCCGTGTGTTTGAAGCATACCGCATCAGAGAAAGCTGAAAAAAATTGTTGCAGAGAGAACAGCCATTCTCTTAGCTCTATTTACCTTGGAAAGCAGTTTTGATCAATTAAGCACTAACAAATAGATTATTTACCACTTCATAACATACAGTAACTGGCTACTTGACTGGCAACAATGATTCTCAAATGATATATTTTTCTAAACATTAAAGATTTCCGTGGAGATAATGATAATACTTGTTTTGTTCCAGGATTGTCATGCCCTGTAGGTTTTGACAAAATAAGCTTTATATTTAAATGCCGAGGTGTTTGTTACCCAAGCTAATTCCTTCATGAAGCTTCTAGAAAACGTAAATGGAAAAAGACTTCCATTACTAGTTTATCTCAGGGAAAGGAAAGGTATTTGTGCCTTCCGTGTACCTGAGATTTATAAAGATTGCAGCTGAGAAGGGAAATAGCAGAAGATATTCATCCTTAAAGAGTTATCAATGTGCAGCAGCCACATACAATAGCATTGCTTTTCTAATATTTCCATTCTAACTAGGTGATACCATTCTACATCCTGCTGTGGCACCTGATCATACCTGTTCTTCTTTTCCTGTTCTACCTGGGCTTCTTTCTGCAATGCTTGCAACTGACTTTGGGCTACTTCCAGCTCCCATTTGGTCCTCTCCAGCTGATCCAGGAGATTTTCACTCAGAATTTGTAATCTCTCATTTTGTATACGCATTTCTAGCTGCTCAGAATGCTGGCATTGTAACTGATGTTCCAACTAAATATAGACATTGATAAAACAAAATAAATATAGTTGGAAAACCAAAAACTCTGAATGAAATCTAGGATTGCAATAAAAACAATATCTAATATTGTTATGGTTTTATCCTAGGAGTATGGTTTTTTTAGTTTAAATTAGATTTTTTAAAATTAATTTAAATTGTGTATAACAATACTGCAACCAATTTTGGTCACCATACTACAAGAAAGATGTTGAAACCTTGGAAAAAGTTCAGAGAAGAGCAACTAAAATGATCAAAGGCCTGGAGACTAAAACATACGAAGAATGGTTGCAGGACTAGGGTTTGGCTAGTCTAAAGAAAAGAAGAAATGGATGACATGATAGCAGTATTCCAGTATTTGAGGGGCTGCTACAAAGAAGAGGGTGTCAAACTATTCTCCAAAGCACCAGAGGGCAGGACAAGAAACAATGGTTGGAAACTGACCAAAGAGAGAAGCAACCTGGAATTAAGGAGAAACTTCTCAACAGTGAGGACAGTTAACCAGTGGAACAGCTTGCCTCCAGAAATCATGGGCACTCCATCACTGGAGGTTTTTAACAAAAGGCTAGATAGTCACTTGTCTGAAATAATATAGGTTCTATACTTCTAGCTTAACTAGAAGACCTCCAAGGTCCCTTCCAGCTTCTATTCTATTCTATTCTATTCTATTCTATTCTATTCTATTCTATTCTATTCTATTCTATTCTATTCTATTCTATTCTATTCTTCTAATATGGATAGAATAATTATCCAAACAAAACTCCATTTTCCAATTCTCAATTGTATTTCTCCAAGAATAATAAACATGTGACATGAATAAAGAGTGGCCTTTCTTACTTTGGTGGTGATTAGTGTACCAGACCAGAGTGAAATATGAATGGAGCTGAAATCCTGCCAAAGCCCTGGGCCTGGAGGTTAAAGGAGGACAGCAGATACTAAAAGGCAGTTGTGGCAGGCCTTGTAGATTAAGATAAGATTCCAGAAGAAACTTGGCCTACAGTCATGGATTCCTACGTCAGGAATTTTATGAAGTTTGTTATATCAATATTACGCAATTGGCTCTCAGTCAGGCAGCTGTTACTTAAACCAATCCGGTATGGTTAGACGTAATCACAGACACATCCACCCCAAATACGAGGAATCTCTGTGAAAATTATTTTGCTCACCACATCATAAGATATACATTTCTTTACAGAAGTGGCAGGCTAGGCTACATCCTTCTTCAAATGGGCAGTTTAAACTTGTATCTTTCCTTAAATAGAACATGCCTTTGTCCACTTTAGATCTGATATTATCCATGACAATCACCAGAAAGATATTCAGACAGAAATGATTCCATCCATCCATACTGGCTTTGCAAACAAGATCCTTTCAAAGCCTATCATATTTATTCCTCCAGTATTACTATTCCACATCCTCCAAACATTTACCAAGGATTTTGGAAATTCTAATCCAGTATATTTATAGACTGGGCAAGAATAGTTTATAGTAAAGATTGTTACCCCTTTACTGAATGATAACTTTGGCTGTAATTCAGAAAGGATGAGAAGCAGGCCTCGGTCACCTTTTTCTGCCGGTAAAGAATTTTCTC
Organism: Crotalus tigris; assembly: GCF_016545835.1. Classification (NCBI taxonomy): domain Eukaryota; kingdom Metazoa; phylum Chordata; class Lepidosauria; order Squamata; family Viperidae; genus Crotalus; species Crotalus tigris. The sequence goes on from NW_024100214.1 coordinate 5,730,754, forward strand.
AAATTCTTGCTCTTTGTTCTGCAACTTTTTCTGAAACATGTTGCTTTTTTCAAGCCTCGTTGACTCCTGCAAAAAAGGCAGAGGAACAGGTTTCATTTTATCTTTCTTCCTCCATAAAATCATCCCCAGCACTTGCCAAACATCATAGGAGTAATCAGGGATTAGGATTGTGTACAGCTCAGGAGTTTACCTGCTGGAACAGCCGCTCCCTTTCAGCTTTAATTTGTTGTTCCATTTCCTCATAGAGACACCTGATTTCTCTTTCATGGTCAGTCTCTCTTCTAAAAGAATAGTACAGGAAGAAAGAGATGTGGAAAAAGTGTATACTGGTATTTTTCAGACTTGGCAAAAATGCTGGCTGGAGAATTCTGGTAGCAGAAATTCACACATATTAAAGTTGCCAGGTCTGAAAAACATCAGTATGTAATAAACAAAAACGAAAACAAAGTAAGAGAAGGGGAAAGCAAAATAAACACATTTCACTTTACCACACATGATACAGCCTATTATTTTTCACTTACTAAGTTATGGAACTCTCACAGCACTACAAAACATCAGAATGTTTAAATAGTTGCTGCCGGTAAAAAGAAAAATTCCTAAAAAAAGAAAAACTCAGAATTCTTAATAATAGACTTGATATGTTGTTTCTGGACAATGAATGTTTGCTGTAAGTTTTACAATCCTAGCTGCAATCTTTAGCAGCTTTAGCTAGGCCTTGGAAAAATTATTCTATTGTTGTAAAAGAGCAAAGGGTGCCAAATGACTATAAAATAAAAAATTAGATGAATAGTGTTTTATAATAAATTGACACAATGACTGTTTGATTTAAATTACTGACATTTTATCTGTTTTGTTTTATTCACAAACAGTTGGGTAATCTTGGCATCATTGTTAAACCCCATATTTTACATCAATTATGCCTCCATGCTGCGCATGAATATTTTATTAACAATATTTAACAGAAATGATGCCTTCTAATTAAAAGTTTAAGCACTATTATACTTGCACAACATAATCTTTCCTCTAGATTCCCACATTTTGCTAGTTCTATTGATGGCCCAAGAGAAGCCAATGCCCCAGCCTTCATCTTAATAAAAGAGGCATTAAGACATTCTGGGAACTGCTTACCGTTTTAATACCAGTTCCATGGATTCCTTCTCATGGTGCAGATCCTTGATGTATGAGGAAATATGGAAAAGAAACTCTTCAAAACTGGCTAGGAGTTCTGGTGCTTCTTTTTGGATTCGAATCCAAAGCTCTTGAATTTCACCCTGACTGGAGTAAAGACAGTGGAGATTCTAGCAAAATGCTTTTAAAGACACTACTTTAAATTCTACTCCTACCCACACTTCCTTATGATAAGAAGAAGCAGACCACAAGAGGAAAGACATAAATCTTAAAATCTGAGCTTTTTTCTGGACATAGGTTTGCACATTTTCCCCCTCAAAATAGTTTTGGTTGACTCTTATTTCATTACCAACCCAAATTTTCTCAGTTTTACTATTCTTCCTTCACTAACGTAGTCAGTGGCCTAGCAACTCTTCTCATAGTAACTCCTAGCATTTAGGAGTTACTATGAGAAGAGTTAGCAACATTCTCCCATGGGCATAAGAAATCCATGGCCACCAGATTTATTATAGCTCTCAGAGTTTCTGGTCAATGTGACCACTGGTAAGAGATACCAGGAGCTGTAATTTAGCAACATCTGGAGAGGCAATAGTTATAGCTCAATAATTATATAGCAAAAAGTCTGCCAAACGAAATTCAAGGCAACCTTTTTTGAACATAAGGCTGTTGAATGGAACAACTATCATAATCGTACTCTAATGGGAAAAAAACAGATGGGAGAGCCCAGCTTACTCTTCAAAGACTTGGGAGGCTTCAAGCTGCTCCAGCACAGAGCAAAACTGTTTTTCCCCTTCATCTGTCTGGTCCAATTCCTCCGACCAGCTAGACTCAAAGGTCTCCTCGTGACTGGCATTTTCAGAGTTCTGGTGTGGCTCATTTCCTATGAACTTCCCTGTGAAAACAAATGAAAGAACACACGATCACTTTACAGCCCACAGAAAAGAAATTTGCTTTGGGTTTCTCTTGATCTGGGCTAGTTTGTAAAGAGAGAGAAGTACAATATTGATTGGAAACTCACCAAAGTTACCAACTTAGGGACAAAATCCCAGTCTGCAAAATCAGAACCTACATAACTAATTGGGGAAGCAAAATTAGGGACCCTTCATGAAACAGCAAATCCATAAGCCCATTTTAACTTAGTAAGTGCCTTTCTGAATCACATTAGCTACGCCAGTTGTCATAAGAACAATAGGACTAGTCATTCTTAGCCCACCCATATAATTTATGCAGTGAACTGTGGCTACTCTGTGGCAAGGAAACGTAATTTTGCTTATCACCCTTCCCTCACTTAGTACTCATAAGTATGTTTGAGTATAAACCACAGACTCCCCAGCCATCAAGACTTTTCACCGTGCTGGCTGCAAATTCTGAAACTATAGTCAATCATACTTGGAGGGCAGCTTCGCGGTCTTAAAAGTATTCTCTACTATTCCATAAAAGTGGCCGTTCATTCAGCAACTATTTGAAATTAAGATAGTGCTGAACGAAGGGACTTACCACTGGTGTCCACAGTCGTGGCCATTACGGAGCCCCTACAGTCATGTGACTGCAATCTGGACTCTTAGCAACCTCATGCGATCACCATTTGCAATCTTCCCTGCCAGTTTCCTGAGAAAGTCAACAGGAAAGCTGGATGAGGAGGTCACAAACCATTTTGTTTCTCTAAACAGTGCACCACTTCCCCTCCCCAGCCCACTTGGAGGGAAGGCTTTTGGGTAGTGCAGAGATGTGTTGTATGGAAGAACAAAGTTGGGACAGTCTCACTTCTCTGTGCAGTGTGCTGCCTCCCCCCCCACACACAAACACACACACACACACACACACACACACAGAGAGAAAGATTTTCTAATTTTCTAGTGCACGGTGGGGAGGAGAGCCACCACACTGGGACAGAGCAAGGATGCTCAGATCACCCAGCCAGCCAGTTCTGTGTACAGAGGGGAGCTATCTGTCCTCCTTCAGCAGGAAGCTCTTTTGCTCTATTCGTTTAACAACCCGTTGCAACTGCCCCTGGGAGGACAGGGACAATGGTCAATGAGCGAGGCAATCATGTGGGCATCTCACTTAAGGACTGCAACAAGTTACATCTGTAATGGGCAGGCTCCATTACAGTTGTAACCCAAGGACTACCTGTATTATGTTTGTTGTTTCCAGGACTAAACTCTGGCAGCCCTAACACAGACTATGGTTGAATCCTGGATTTTACAGAAGGCATTTGGACTTACATATATTCTTACACATATTAATAAGTCAAAGTTTTTAATACTACAGTTTGTGAAATAACATAACGCTCACCTGATTTGCACATCATGCTAGGGCAAAAGTACAGTTATTATAGCATAGTGTTATATATACCGTAATAACTGTTATATGTGAACTAGTGCCAAAACGTGGAAGTTGCTACCAGGGAGAGTGTATTGCTTTTTTCCATCACTTCTCTCCCTTTGAATGGCCTTGCTTGGTTCAGAAGACAGAGCACAGCGATGCCTTCCCTCTGCTACCCCCCCCCCAGTATTTTAATTAGTGTGATTTGTTTGATTTGTGTAGGCTGACTGTGGCACTCCACTTATTATTGGCTTGGCAAACAATCGATTTCAGAGTTTTTGTTGGGAATCTGCCAGCTAGGTTGGAAGGTGGGGTGAAGCGTGGGCTTGCACAATTGCAAAAAGCATAAACCTTCCACACCCAAGATCCATGAAACCGTATGCGGTTATTCCCAAGGGATGGCGAGCAGTCTGGGGAGATTCTTGTAATTTAGGTAGAGAACAATAAAGTTACTTCCTTTAGCTATCTCCAAGTGGATCTGGCTGCTTGCAGCTGACAGTTTTTTAATACATTGGTTCTGATTCCTTGATAGGGAGTCAACAATTAACTATTCTGGAGTTAGGCCAGTACTAGCAATATTCTATAATGTGATTACTAAATGTGATTACTAAATGTGACCTGAACTGTCTATTCTTGGAACTCCAAGACATTTACACTTTGGACAAAATATACTGTATCGTGTCTCTACTCTAATTTATCAAATCAGAATCTCTCATTGCTTTCCTACCCAATTCCCTAGGTCTGATCTCTTTGATCAGCCCTCTTCATATCAGAATCTTAGAACTGTTGACTTGTTTTCTTAAACAGAGGAATTTGGCTTCTTCTAATACGCACAAGGGTATTTTAGTAACCTCCCCTCCTTCAGAGCCAGCTCATACCGAATAAATCTTTTTTTACAGTATCTACTTTGCCTGCATGGGGGCTTCATGCTTGCTGCGTATTTTAGCAGTAAATGAGAAGTGTTGGAAGACTTCTTAATAGGACAGCAGGTTGTTACAAGAAACCTCGTCCCAACATTAAGAGGAAGTACATTCCATACTCTGTTCTGCAAACATGAAGTTTGGTGTGGCTTCCAGATGTTCACCACTCTGAGAAACACGTTTGTGGAATAGACATGGGGCAAAACAATTCCTGAAGGTACACCAACATTTGTGAGCAGTGTTTGTTTTACTAAACAAACTAAACAAATAAAATGGCAAAGATAAATAGTTCACCAGCTTGGATCTACTCCTCGTCTACCCATTCCTCTTTGCTTCTGAGTAGAACTACATCTTCTGTTCTCCATATATATCACTGGCTTGCCTGCTATAGTAGACTCAATTCTCAGTATGGTTCCATTCTCAGCTCTCAGCTGTCTGGATTTCCTGTCTACTGTTTGCCTTCAACAGGAGCAGCCATCGTTGTTCCACATGTACTCATTATCACCTTCCAAACTCTCCTTCTTCTTCTCTTACCTAGGCCTACACTGAATTCTACTGGGGTGAGGTAACCATTATTGTCTTGCACCAGACTGTCAAAAACAGCCTCCAGCTGTTCAGTAGTGAATGGTAGCTCACTTTGTAACCGCTGTGGAAAAGAAGAAAAAGGAAGATCAGATTCAGGATTTAGATCTATAATTAGCAGAACAAATAGAAAATATTATTCTCACTTCATTTCCCCAATTGCCTCCACTGAACGAAGCTTGCCAAGTATTTGTGCAAGGACAGATGAAAGAATTTAATCTGACCATTTGCACACTTGCATTTTCTGCTCTAAACGCATATTAATGGGTAGAATTTCTGGTTAAAGTGGTCTTAACCACCATAGTCTGTTCCTATAATTAGCATTTACTGTGATAAACCAGAGAATGAAGTCCTGAATAACCTCACATGTATGCAACTCATGGAAAAATTGGCATGCGTCATATATAATCAACGAACATTCTACTTTGCCAGGGGAGAAATTGGGTATTCTCTAAGTGCACATTCTGTTCACCTTAGCTGCAGTTCATAGCCGCCACCATTCAATTGGTATTTCTTCTGTGCCTTTAACAGCAGTCTGCAAATTATGCAAATATATGCAAATTAAGGGACAGGATAAGCTTTTTTTCAGCTTTACAGTATATCCCTTCAATAGCCTTCACAGGCTTTATTTCTTCATGGCACAGAAAGACACAGAAAGATGGCCACTGAAACCAAAGTTGCATTTTTGCTTATAAAAGGCATCAGAACCCTTGTACTTTCTTTCTGATTTATGCTGAAGACTTCCTCGCCTTTGGGGTGAACTCCTTAGTAGATGCAGGTGCAGGTGTGACAGACACAATATCTGTGCCTATCCTTCAAGAACCTGTGTGAAAAATTTTGCTGCCTTGTGGTAAAATAATATATATATTATATATTGAAGAACATTGAAGAACATAAGAACTCAGTCAAAAAAGAGGAACCAACATCTTCCCTGGTCCAACACCTTAAAGCCACAGGACATGAAATTGACTTTAAAAATACCAGAACCATTGCCAAAAGTGAACATTTTAATAACAGAATAATCAGAGAAGCCATCGAGATAGAAAAACGCCCACACAGCATGAACAAGCGAGATGATACCTCCCGCCTACCAGCCATTTGGAAACCCGCCCTTATTGACAAACGACTCCCTAACACAAAAAATGATACCAGACCCACACTCACAAAAACCACACAGGATGTCACCACCACACATCCACGCAAAAAGCAACAAAGCCGATGATGAGGCACGACCACAAACCAGAAGCCAGACCACAGCTGCATCATTAGCCACTTTAAACCCCTCCAATCCATACATGAAGCAAACTGACACCCTCCATGAAGATGAGGCACGACCACAAAACGCGAAGCCAAAAAATAGCAAGGCAGCCAAAATCTTAAACCCCCCTGCAACTCAGACTAACCTGAGCACAACCAAACAGAACACTCCCCCAGCCAATCAGAGCACAGCCAACCCCCCAGCCAATCAGAGCACAGCCAAGCCCCTAACCAATCAGAACACACCTCCACCCAATCAGAACACAGCCAAGCTCCCACCCAATCAGTTCATACCCCCACTGGCAGTTAAAAGGAAGAAACAGCTAAGACCACACATTGCTGCTCAAAGCACGAAGCTGAAAACACCAGCCTGAAGATGACAAATGGGATTTCGTCGAAATGTCGCCAAGACACTTCCAATTTTACGCGGGAAAAAACCCGAAAAACCAAAGACCTACATATATATATATATATATATATATATATATATATATATATATATATATATATATATATATAAATTCTGTTTAGATTCTCTTATAAAAAGTTAACTGTAGCAGATGACACTCAAAGTCTATATTATTCTATAAAATATGAATTTTCCCTTGCTTTCTTCTAATCCTCAAAATACTGTCAAGAACAAGTGAAACCTTTCGGCAGGGTGCAGGAACAAAGCCAAAGTTTTCAGGATTTCAGCTTCATTTTTGCATTCCACCAAAGAAGTTCATCTCTTCTCCATGCAGGGAAAGGAACTCCTTTGGTAGGATGCAGGAACAAATCCAAAATCTTCAGGATTTCAGTTCCATTTCTGCATCCTGCCAAAGGATTTCAGCTCCCCTGGGGAAGCAACTCTTTCAACCAGCTCCCAGAGATGAGGGGCGAGTCCTTCCCCATTGATGTTTCTGAGGAAATCAGCAAAGAAGACTGTAAAAAGCAATCACATGCTTCTGGGGAACTTGGTAACTGATCACTAATGTGAATAGATTGTCAAGCACCCAGGTCACGATCATATGACCGCAGAGATGCTGATGCAACGTTTTGCCACAGCCAAAAGTTCCTTTATGGCCTGTAAAGCACCCTTTTCGGCGGCCATTGTCATTCCAGACCATCATTAATAGAAGAGTTGTAACTTGGGGGGTTACCTGTATATTTTCAAAGTTTGTTATTGTATACAAAATGATCGTATTCATTAATTTTTAATAAATAACTTAATACCAGGAACTTTTTTCAAATTAATTGTGGGATATCACAAGTTGAGTTGTAGAAGATTCGTTGCAATAGAACATTTTTTATCCTTTCTTGAACGTACATACATTCAGGTCTGCCTCCAAAGATAGGCTATATGGTAATTTGTTGCATATTTCATGACTTGAATTCATGTCTTATAAGTGTATACATAAACTTGGATGGGGCGATGAGCAGAAAAATTAAATGCTGAACATATAAACTGTGACACTCCTTTTATTAAAAATACTCATTAATAACTCTTGATAAACAAACATTCCGCCATCAAATAAGCTAATTAACATATAAATGTCTGGTTGACATTTCAGATTAAGCCACAATGTGCTCTGTTTATTTTATTTTTTTAATAGGAGCTATAAACCTGCCCAACATGTCTTAGTTGTTATGTGCAAAACAATCCAAGATAGCTCAAGAAACTATGGCCAAATAAATCTGGCATAACATTGTCACTAGTCATATTATTTTAAGGAATTCTAATTTATTAATTGAATGTCCTGATGTTTTGCACTTTGGCACTTTCAAGTTGTAGTTTCTCACTGAAATGACCTTACTCAAAAATTGTTCATAGCATAGTATGCTGGGAATTGAAATTTTCTATTGTTTTTTATATTACCATCTTTTAAATATTGTCCATTTATTCTTATATATACAAACTACTGCTCTGTGTTTTTAATTAAATGAAGCATAGTCTTTGTCTGTGTTGTATTACATTTGTTTAAGGACTTTTTCTTATTTTAAAAAAAATTGCTTAGGACAAATTCAGCTTGCATGGGAAGTAAGAGCTAATGTGGAAAATGATACAAGATTTACCCATGATAGTAACCACAAGCTTATATAATCATAACTTATAAATTAAGTTATAATTGATTCATGTCATATATTAAGCCACAAACTTTTTGTTGTAAATATAGGTTAGCCAATTAATACTATGGCATTTTATAGTGACTATGGCAGATGGTTATGTTCAGCATTTTTGAATGGAACAATGAATAAAAAGTTTGAAATACACTGAACACACCAATGTTGGAGAAAAGTTCAAAAGATGATGGTCAAGAACCAAGAGAGATGAGGAAATGATGGTTGGAATATTGACAGCCTTGTAAGGCTTAATAATAACAAGACAAACCATAGATGAACAAATAAAAGGAACCCGTCAGAAAGTGGAAAGCTATATGGATCTTATTGTGACAATTACCAGCAAGAGATCATCACCAGACTAGGCAACATAAACTATCTCTGTATGTTGTGAGAAAGGGCAATGGAAAACACAAAGTGACTGAGATTCTCAGTCATCCAGGTCACGGTTTTCCCAAAGGTGCTTTTTCAAAAGGCAACTGGAATTTATTTTTCCTTGAAGTAGTTTCACTTCTCATCCAATAAACTTCTTCAGTTCTGAAGAAGAAGAAGTAAAGAAGCTTCTTGAATGACAAGCTTTTGGGACAAAATAACAAAGTACTAAACTGGGTTAGCTGAGCAACCAAAAAGTACAGGACATGATATGGACTTCTTTCCAAATGTGAGAACATATAAAAAGGAAATATAAATATCAAACTGACTGACCAATGACAGAAAAGAACCTAAGGCAGCTAAGTGATGACAGTTTTCACCATTCCTTTCATACATTTGAGGGCATATGGAAAAACAGAAACGGGGAAAACTAATATTAATCATGAGTCAATACCAAGCAAACTTCAGCTTTAGTACTACATTTAAACTTTCACATAAAACCATTTTGTGCTGAACCTATAATAATTAAATTATGTTGTTCCATATTTGATGTCGCTCTGATAGTTGGTTTGCTCCAATACTGATTTCAAAAGCTCAGACTCGAATGTTCTGCTCTGCATTTGGAACGGAATCTGTTAAATAAAGTGATATGCTTCTTCCCATGAATTATGATATGTTCCTACACCTACTGGTTGGATTCACACAATACATCAAACAAGCAAAGCAGGTCCTTACCTGCATGTCCAGTCTTGTTATGAAGCCCTTCTCCTCCTTGTCACAGAGCCGGAAGAGCTCCTGGGCTTTTTCCAGCATTTCCCCTTGCGTGTTTCCCTCACCACTCAAGCAGAGAAGGGGAGAAGGAAATGAAAGGGGGCAAGAGACGCCTTCAGTCATTCCATTTACTTCCTTGTCTTCTCGATGGAGAGTTTTGGAAAGTTCTTTCCCAGATCTGTCCATTGCTTCGCAAACTTTCCACTGGACTGATAAAGCATTGGGGGGGGGGGAATGATCTTAATTATTATTTTTTCCCTTAAAATACTGAATGAGAGACTTCCAAACATGTTCTGCAATGAAACTACTGAGAATAATCATTTACTTGACTGAAAAACAGGGAAAGAAAAGTATTAGTCACAATAACAGTGAGTTAAATATGCAGTTATCCTGCCAAAATCTTGAAGCAAAACCTAGCTCACATATGCTTTGGAGGAAGTGAAAATTAGTGTTCTTGAACAATGCAGAATAAGTAAATAGTCTATGCTCTATGCATAGAACATGCGATTGTTGGCGCAAGTCTTAAGGTGCAATTGTAATCAAGATGAAATCACTACAGCATTCCATTAGGAGAAAATAGAATAGAAAAGAGACATGCCACTATTCCAGCCTTTAATCTTTGAAAGTCTTTTGTATTATGCCACCACTGATTTACATTCAAGAAAAGCCAGTTTTTGCTCTCCATGTCTACAATCGATTTCTAAGTTTTTGGAGGCAGCTTATAACTTCAAGTACACATGCTTCCATTAAATGTTTAGAACACATAAGCATGGACTGAAGCTACAATTCTGATGAGAATAAGTAATGCTAAATTCCATGGGGTGTACTTCTTGAAAAAACATGCTAGGAAAAATTCTACTTACATATATGTTACATTGCAGGTTTACTGATGTAGAAGTGTATATTATATCTTTGTCCACAAATCTTGTACGAAATTTATCCACTGTAAGACAAAAACAGTTAGAAATATCAATACTACATAGCAGACCTGAGATACAGTTACTAAATAAATATCAAACTAAAACCTATTTCATTCAAGTACATATGCTCCCACTGAAACAAGAGTATCAGTTTCACAGATATGACTGATAACTTGCTTTCTTGAAAGAACCTTCTTATTTGATCAAACTCTATTAAACCAAGTTTTGGATACCTATTATCCCTGAGTGATAGATATGTGTTGGAAGGATGGAATATAAAACTTCAACCTTTAAGCAGCACTTATATTTGGAGAGTTACTCTTCAGATTATTTATTTATTTAGTGTATGATGAGAACAAGAGAGAAGAGAAGTAAACATATACACACAATCCACGTAATTATATACAAAACCTCTCGGGGCATATGGTATTGGCCTCAGAACTGGATGTCCAATGAATATAAAGAAGAGAGATAACAACAGATAAAATACTTTAAAGACTATGTTTAGATGGTAGAGATCATAAATCCTTTGCTATCAAGTTCACAGAAGCCCTGGTTTTTTGCATCTCTTCAAAAGCTGAAGAATTAATGCAAGTTTTCCTCAAATGGGGCAGGTTTCCTCATTTTTTCCCCCAAATCCTACAAACACCAAACATTAATTGTGCAATTAAAACCATGAAAAGAATCCATGCCGTTTGAAAGAAAGATTGAAATAGCGTTACTACAACTGAAGACAAGGAGATACAGGCACGTGTATTATCTGAAATGCTTAATTCTCTTTTTAGTCCATTCGATTTGGTCATAAAGAGTCCTTTGACAGAAAACAGGAAAGACCAGTAAGAAGACTTTTGTATTGTGTGGTATGGTGTTGTATGTTCAACAGAAGAGATTAACACTCAAGGGAAAGTAGCAGGATGTATTCAAAGCTATCACAATACTTATTGCGGTTCAGCTGGTTCAGCAAAGCAGAAGTCTAATTTTAAAGAAGTCCTTATTTCTATAATATGCTAAACAAAGGCTGTCTAACTTTTAAGTACCCCTTCCTAAGGATTATTAAAAGCTAAGGATAAATTACCTCAGTGCAGTGTAGCCAAAGGAAAAGGATTACGTTTTACAATGAGGGAAACACAAAACCGTGCTCCAAAACATCCATTTTGTGAGAGATGCAGAGGAATAAGACCCAGTTTTTGTTTGTTATCCCCGTTACTTTGTACAGCAGTGTTTTATCAGAACTCTAAATTAATTTAAAAATTTCTCTCTTCTTCCAACAGTGATCAGAAGTATGGTGTCTGCAGGCAAAATGAGGCTAGACTTCGTCCAAATTATGGGGCTGTTGGTGCTCCCTGAGCTTGCTTGTTTGCTTGCAGATATTTCATTACCCAATTAGATAACTTCATCAGTTCCAATGAGTGTTGGGTCTGCTGTATATATAACCAAACTCAGAGAGCATCAAAAACTCCACAATTCAAGCCTGAATGACCTATATTCTCTACTTTTGTCCAGATTTAGACAGAAATGGTGGGGTGCTAAGTGTTCACACAAACTCTAAACAAAATGATACAGGTAATATACAGTAGATGCCTGAGTCACACATATATCTGGGTCTGCCCCGGGAGGGAGTTCACTAAAAAGCATGGGATTGGTCTCGTTTATTGCCATGACTCGGAATCAGTTCAATGTATTATGCTTAATCGCTGGAGAAATATTTTGCTAAACATTTAGCATCTTCAAACAAGGTATAGTATGTCACTTGTAGGTTGTACAGATATTCTGGGGGGTGTGGGGGTGGAAATGATATGTTAGATAAGAAAAAAGTGGATACTGGTATTAAGTGAGTAATAATAATATAGCCAGCTCCCCATCAGGAAATTAATAAAATTATTAAGGCAAAATATCTTTCCAGTCACATTCAAAGCTTAGTATTTCTTCAAATTTAGTACTTGATGGACATATTCATGCAGTTTTCTGGTGGCAGTAAGAAATTGTTTGCCTTTAAAAAAAATATATCCCAGTCAGGCTTACAGTACAACCCTGAAGTCTCTCCTGAAGCACTAACCAGGAATTGCTTCCAGTTCAGACAAAGTTGGTTGGCTGATACTACCTACTGAGATGATAAATTCTGATTTTTATCAAATGCATATTTAAAAATACATCTTTAAATAACAAAGGTATTTACAGGTAGTCCTTGATGTATAATAGTTCGTTTAGTGAACATTCAAAGTTACAAGGGCCCTGAAAAAAGTGACTTATGACCATCTTTCACATTTCCAAGTATTGCAGCGTGTCTGTGGTCACATGACTGAAATTCAGACACTTGGCAAAGGACTCATATTTATGACGGTTGCAGTGCCCCAGGGTCATGTCATCCTCTTTTACAACCTTCTGACAAGCAAAGTCAATGGGAAAGCCAGATTCATTTAACAATCATGTTACTAATTTAATAACTGCAATGATTTCACTCAACACATGTGGCAAGAAAGGTCATAAAATGGGACAAAATTCACTTAACAACTGTCTTGCTTAGCAATATAAATTTTGGGCTCAATTGTGGCCGTACGTTGAGGACTACCTGCATTATTTATCCATAAGACTAATGACCGAGACATCCATGTGTGGACTGGTCTGGTAACAGCACACACAATTTAATTTCAAATATGTGGAGGCTTTTCAGTTGCCTTTGAGCACTCGGCATCATCTTCCCTTAACCTGGTGCCCTCCTTATTTAGAATTCAACTTCCACAAATCCAAGCCAGGAAAGCTAACAGCTGGAATGAGTTTGGAAGAACTAGAAGCACAATTTCTCAAAGTTTGGAACGCTTTCTTACAGGGTTCCAAACTATACCCACTCACCAAATAAGACCCAAGTATAATTAGCTTTTTAAAGTACTGATATTAATTCAAATGCAACAACTCCTTTAAAAGCAGAACATTATCACTGCCTCTTTATTAAAGAGATGGGAATGAAAGCCTAATTATACATTCTCTTAGGTAAAATATAATTATTACATTTTTAATTAAACTTCGATCCTATGGGTTGTTCAGCAAAAATTTCAATAAAATTCCCTTTTCCATGAAGCAATTTGTGCTAGAAAGAGCCTTGCTACTGACATCACTAAAAGAGTGATACTAAAAATAATAATAGCCAAGTTGAGACTGAACACATAGTCCTGAACAACAATCTCACAGCTCATTTCCATAATCACTTTATCCTATTATAATAGGATCATTATGGTTGCTTCCTCATGCCCTTGTGAGCTATGCAAAGAGATATACTGTATGCCTAGCACAAAATCTTTTCAGTGTTGACACCCATATTTGGGAAGAATATTGAGAAATCTACTGGACGTGTTTGTGTTTATATTAAGGTGACCAACTTTTTTACAATGAAAAGGAGGACACAAATAAATTGAAGAAAAAAATATCGTAAATAAAAGCAACATTTTATTCATTGCAACAATAATACAAACAACTTACATGTGCAAAGTTTGCCAGCCGGGTGTTTTGGCGCACTCAGCAGCAATTCCTATTGGCTTTTGAAAGCCAATAGTGGGAGTAGCACAGCTCATGCAAAAGTTGGAAAAAAAAACATCAAAAAAAGGTGCCGGAACGCCGTTCTGAGCATTCTATGAGAGGAAAAAAAAGCCCCGCTGATTAGTCTTCAAATATTGAAAAGGAGGACATGAAGGAGGACACTTTTTGAGGGAGGACAGAACTCACAAAAGGAGGACTGTCCTCCCTAAAGGAGGACAATTGGTCACCTTATTTATATGGATAGTTTAACAAAACTATCTTGTTTACTATAGTCAAAGCAGACAAGACATTTACATAATGCAATTGCCCTGTCTCAACTGAAGAGTGTTAGGTATATTCTGCTAAGTTTTCTCATTATATTTATCTTCTTACTTTCTTGAGAAAATAAAATAGGGGAAGATTGAATAGATGCACGATGTCTTTTGATGGTAATGCCAAGAACTGTTATTGGGAAACATCCCCTGCTTGATTCGCAGGACATACCAGGCTGAAATTTGGTTTGGGCTTATCATGATATTTGAATGGATTAGCATCAAGAGTGAAGTTAAATCTCTGTAGTTTGTTCAACAAATGATAAATAAAGCAAACTGGCTTAGTGTAGGGCTGGATTACAATTATTCCTGGCAAAATTCTGCAGCCTTTTTTCCCCCCTAACCTTCTGAGTTTCCTTTGAGTTAAATTGATAAAAATTGGTAGCAAAGTTTTCCATCATTTTGAAATGAAAATATATGAAATCTATAATGTAATTCTTAAAACAGATTCAACATAATTAAGAAGACTCCATGGCCTTCCCACTTATGCAACTGAATTAAAAAAAATAAAATTTCTCCACCAGCCCTTTGTTTTATTGCTCCATTCAATATGGACTTCTCTCTCCGAATTATCAGTGGCCTCTGGGAATCAAAACTTTTCCCACCCTTAAATTGGAGCAATACCCAAATTCGGCCTAAATGGAACTTTGAATGCTAAGCATTCAAACAGTAGCGCTCATTTAAGCAGTTATTAGATATACCCAGCAAGACAAAATAGCAATTGCTGCACTCTGTTTACGGGCCCTAAAAAGATTCTAAAAATTTCCCCACTCTTCTAATTGGAAGAAGAGACTTTTGGACCAACATTTAGCTCCTTTCTTTCACTATTTGAAATGGACTCTCCATCTTGAACAGTAACTAAACATGCTTAGTCCAACACAGTTATTTGAAAAGTCAAAAAGCTGGGCAGGCATCTTCTTCTGCAAAACTTAAGATTCACTAGAATCTTTGATTTGCCAAAAACAAAAAAAAAAGGATAATAAAAAACATAGCTATAAACTTCTTTCTGCACAATATCCTGTCAATTTTACTTTCTCTAACCCTTTGAAATCTCTGAAATCAACTCACACAAAACAAATTTTCTGTGTGAAAATTGTGCTGATTGAAAATAGAAACAAGTCCAACCAAACACATTGTATTACTATGTATTTTATATTTAACAATTTTGCACACATTCCTGCAGGAATGCTGATAGTTATGACACTGCCCTGTAAATGCTACTGGGCACGTATTTGTTTTCTTTCCATAAAGTCAGGAGGAAGCCAAAGCTAGCAAAGGCTGTTTCAGAAATGTCAAAGGAGGGTGCTGTTTGTTTTGAAAAGCAGATAGCTCAGGGCAGCAAGCCAAGGGATATCTCCACATCGGGCAAGGGCACCAGGCTTTGGCACAGCAACAGAAATTCCAACAGGCTGGAGACCTTCGGTGGCAGGATCATGGGAGAGTTTAATAGCCTTGAATACAGTTCTTCACTTATGGATACCAGAGCAGCCCTCTAAGGTAATATTTACCTAGCAAAAACAAACTTTGACATACAAATGCGGGAAGGAACATTTGGTCAGGTGAGAGGGTTAGGGTTGCTTGGAGATTTTCCTCAGTCCTTCATTTTTGACTGCTTCTTTCCTCCAACTTGAACTTAAACAGCTATATTGTTTTCAGTAATATCACTCCAGTGACTGGCAGCTGAGAAGGTAGATAATTGATGGGATCCCTCTAGCAATTACAACTCATATGAGATGGGCAAAGGCAGACAGTGTAAAGTCAAACAGGAATGGGGGATCTTGCTAGATGTTTTATTCAGGTACATAAGATGATGAAAACAGGAACTGTAACAGATTGGAGGTTAGTGTGAGAAGGGTGGTTACCCTTACATTGAAAGTATCTGGCATGCAAATACTACTGTACAGTTCTAAAGCTAGAAAACTAGAAAGTTGAGAAGCAAGTCCTAAAGCACATATGGTAAAAGAACATAGGAAATTAATTAGGTGAAGCTTTTGCTTACAGTACTAAACTTTTTGCTATGCTTTATTATTCCAACTTATTAACAATTGCTTCATATGCAAACTTTTAGAAAACCAAAACATAGGCTTTCTATGGATAGGTATTGTTAGACTATCTGGAAGCCAAAAGATGTACGTAAATTCACTTCCTCTCTTTGCTATTAACTTAAAACAATAAAACTAAGCTTAAAATAATAAAACTTAGCTTTTCTTCTAACTACCTTTAAACGTAGAGAAAATATGGGATACTAATAATTACACATTTTTACAGACACACATGTATGCATGTGTGTCTGTACCTGCATACATATATGAACACCTCCAGTTTTCTCCTTGTATGAAAAAGTTATGCCATCCCAGGTCCAATACATTTAGGTTAGATTTTGCATAGGCAGCCTGATATTTAATTCTCCTCATAGCCCTGGTGTTCCCCAAACACACACCGAGCAGAGCTATTTACCAATACTCTGGCATAATTTCTGCAACAAAACTTATCAAAGCGGTGAACAAAAGATAACCACCTCCATATAAGAATGAACCTAAGTTGAAATAATAATAATTATTATTAAGGTGACCAACTTTTTTACAATGAAAAAGAGGACACAAATAAATTGAAGAAAAAAATATCGTAAATAAAAGGAACATTTTATTCATTGCAGCTCCCACAGCACAGTGGGCAGCCGGCCACTGCCATCCCTCATACCCCCGCCCGCAGCAACTCTGCCGCCCCTGCCTCTTGAGCCCGCAGCCATTATTGCCCTAGCAGGGCCGAAGATCAAGAGAAAGTTACCGTGCCATCGGCGCTCCAGTCTCCTCCAGGTATCTTCGGGACTAACTAGGAGATGGTACAGCTGGGTAGCAGGGAGGGGTGCAAAGTTCCTGCCAATTCGCCTTCACTGCAGAGAACTTACATGTGCAAAGTTTGCTGGCCGGGTGTTTTGGTGCACTCAGCAGCAATTCCTATTGGCTTTCAAAAGCCAATAGGGGGAGTAGCACAGTTCATGCAAAAGTTGAAAAAAAAAAACCATCAAAAAAAGGTGCCGGAACGCCGTTCTATGAGGGGAAAAAAAGCCCTGCAGATTAGTTTTCAAATATCAAAAAGGAGGACATGTAGGAGGACACTTTTCGAGGGAGGACAGAACTCACAAAAGGAGGACTGTCCTCCCTAAAGGAGGATGGTTGGTCATCTTATTATTATGGAAATATATAATGGAATGTGAATATGATCTTGGAAGAGGGAAGTGGGAGGGGAGAGAGATGCTGATCAGATAAAAGGGGGAATGCCCACAGCTGAATAATGGACATAGAAAGAAACTTAGAAAGAATTTGCCCCAATGAATCAGGCAATAGAAAAGAGATGGCAGGAGATTTGTACAGCAGTCAAAATGTTGCTGATTGTTCCACCTGGAGAATATGCAGTTTGCCCCATGCTTCCACATATACGGACACTAGGTAAAAGCATAGGAAAGAATTCCAGAAGTCACGCTCTGTACAGTACAAGTGGTCCTCGACTTGAGCCCATAATTTTTGTTGCTAAGTGATTTTTGCATTTGTTAAGTAAATTTTGCCCCATTTTACAACCTTTTGTGTCAGATTTGTTAAGGGAATCACTGCAGTTAAATTAGTAACGTGGTTGTTAAGTGAATCCAGCTTCCTCCATTGACTTTGCTTGTCAGAAGGTCACAAAATGTGATCATATGACCCCGGGACACTGCAACCGTCATAAAGATGAGTCAGTTGCTAAGCGTCTAAATTTTCATCACGTGATTATGAAGATACTGCAATGGTCATAAGTGTGAAAAATTGTCAGAAGTCACATTTTTCAGTGCCACTGCAACTTTGAACAGTCACTAAATGAGAACTGTTGTAAATCGAGGACTGCCTGTGATTGAGCTTTCACAAGCATGCTAGTAACTGAAGGGAGAGTTCTGTTCTGTCCCAGCCTACGTGAGTCCTTGTTAAGCTCAAAAGGAGAAACCCCTCTTCTAACAAGCAGGCTGGAACCGCAGGAAAAAAAACAATCCCCTTTTATTATTCACAGACCTGAGTCAATGTCCAAGGCAAACAAACACAGTTCATAGAAACTCAATCCTCAACACGAACAGTTGCCTTCGGCAACCAGCACCTCCCACACCTTCCTTTTATTATGCAGCCAAAGGGTGGTTTCCTAATGCCTTCTCCTTTGCCTTTGGAGCCGCCCCATTGCATTCCTCTGTCCTACTCTCTTTTCTTACTGGCATTTACATGCATCCTGGATAGCTCCCAGCTGTGAGTCATCACTGTCTAACTCAGACTCCCAGCACAGCTGTGTCTCAGCGCAAGTAGAGGGGCCAGGCTCCTTGTCAGACTGTAAGTCTTGGAGCTTCTCAGAGCTTTCCTCTGACTCTGATGTCACTCCAGGCCCCTCCTCCTCTGATTCCTCAGACTCAGCTGCTGGGTCCACTGGCTGGCGAAGAATCACAACAAGTTCATGAATGAACTGAATCACCAGTCTGAACCTTTGGAGCTAAGCCCAAACCACATTTGAGCTTAAATGTGCACAAAGAGCATCCACATGAACATTTATTTCTCTTGCCTGAAATGGGCAATTTTGTCAAAGTTGGGAAAAGTGGGACCTGCACAATAGGGAACACACGTCAGCAAAGATTTATCCAATGGAGTGGCATCCACTGAGACTTAGTATTGTACAGTTTCAAGTAAAACCAGTTGGGATATGTGTTACAAAAGCTCATGGTGGCTGTGCCTTTGGTATAGAATATTATGAAATAAAAATGTCCAGTACTGCCAAAGCAAACTACCAACATCATGCTTTATTGGTAAAATGACACAATAAGTACTTGACTGGGGAAAAAAAACTTACTGTAGATCAGTGGTTCTCAACCTTTTTAATGCCGCGACCCCCAACCGGTCGTAAGTCGAGGACTACTCAACTGGTGCAGCACTGTTTGCAGAATGGGACTTTTGGTGGGCTCAGCAGGGCAGAGACAACCTGGACAATTCCTATTGGCTTTTGAAAGCCAATAGATTAGACTCTATTCAAGAGAGTCTATTCTATTGGCTTTCAAAAGCCAATAGAATAAAAGGGAGTAGCACAACTAAGGAAAAGGGGGGAAAATGGCAGACTGCGTTGTTTGGCGACCCCCGTGAAATGGTCGTTCGACCCCAAATGGGGTCCCGACCCACAGGTTGAGAACCACTGCTGTAGATCTTTGAAGCTGGATATGAAGCAAGGATATGCCAAACTATAGCTGATTGCACTGACCTTTCAGCCATTTTCTCTCTCTTCCTTAAATGTAGCTCAGACCCAGTCTTGAATAGGGTTTGTTTATATGTGTGTGTGCAGGTAAATTATTATTACTCAAAACACAGGTGACAATGCATGAATGAAAATTATCTCTTATCCCTGACCCTCAAATCATGCCAGACAAACTCTCTCATTTCCAGAATTTAACTCCATGCTTTTAAAAAACATACTGTATGTTTTATTATTCTCTTATACGTAGTGCCACAAATCAGGAACCTATTTATCAATGGATTCTTTATCAAACTGATATCTAATAACAAGGATGGTAACCCACTGGCCACATGCCATATGCAGCTCCAGAATAATTAATTTTGTGGCTCTTGGGATGGGCCCCTTTCCTAAATGTGCTACTAACATACTGAGGTAGTCATTTCCTCCTTGCTTTAATACTGGCTTAATGGTTGGGAAATGCAAGTTTCATTTTAAAAGAAGATTCTGCTTGTAATTAATATGACCCTTGGCTATAAAAACCACAGCAAAAGAACATTAGGTTCTTGGACAGTAAATATCCCCCAGGCCTGCTTTACAACAACTACAGAAAGACAGTTTTGCAAATTCTAAAGCAAGCATAATAGAGAAAAAGAAACTTCTGAAATTCACGTAATTGCAATATGTTCATTTGAGTGGGAATGAAAACAAAAATTACTGTGATTTTCAGTGACCAGAATCAAAACGAATTTGTGCTCTCTGATTAGGCAAAGATCAAGCATAATTAAACAAGATTATCCACTCTATCAATGTATGTTCCATTTGTTAGAGGATCTAAAAGTAAAGCTAAGTTTCATTCTCTTACCGTCATCAGAACTAACTGAACATTTCTGTTTTATAGGTAGCTGAATTGAAAGTTATCTGCCAATATATGACATGCTAAAGTTGTTCCATCTGTGTAGCAATAAAATTTATTATGGTGTTGGTTTTTATGAATCAGAGTTTACCTCAAAAAGTGAATGAAACTGGCATTTTTAGAGTGTGTGTCAGATTCACTTTTTAAAAAATAAAGACAGATGGAGAGAGAGATAGAAAATATGCCAGGTTTTATACGGAACCAAAGACACATAGTCCTTATTTAGCAACCAGGATTGGGACAAGAAATTTGATTGTTAAGTGAAGTAAACCACAACTGTGTTTATAATCTCTCAGTTTACCACAGATCTTCAGCTTTCGTTCAATTTACAGATATGTGAAATTGTAAATGCAATGATTGATCACAAAGTTGCTTCTTCATCACTGTCATAACTGTGAACAATTGGTAAATGAGAACTACCTGTAGTTTCACAGAACACACACTAAGATTTCTATGTAAAAAAGAAATATATGTTATAACATTCTCTCAAATAAACATTTTATATCTGCTTCTGGAATAGTATATTTTCAGCATAAATCACTTACATTTAAAGAAATTCTACCTTCATGCATTAGACTTCACAAGGAAGCTAGCATATTCGTCTCAAATTGCCTTCCCCATATAGCTTTGCAATAAGCTTTACAATCCAACAAATACAAAGTCATCGAATAAATAGAAATGATAGAACAAGCAAGAAAAGATTACTACACATCCTTCAAATTGCGTGTGCAGAGGACTAACTAACAGAACTTATGCTTTAGCAACTCTGCTTAGAATTACATTGTAAGAATAATTAAGCCTCTCCTCTCTTATAAGGAATACTTTCAACAGAACAAGAATTTCCATTTTTCATAAATATGACTTTATGCTCCATCCTTTGGTTTTTAATATTCTGCAAACCTACACCATTTTCTGCCTTAATTGCCAAGATTGCTGTTTCTGGAAATTCTGGAACAACAATATGTTGGAAAAAAAAACCAAAGCAATATTCAAAAGTCTAATTAACATACAATTTATTCAGTAAGAAAGGTCCTGGCAATTTGTTCAAACTCAGGAACCATGCTGGAAAAGTACTGTGAATGAAAAACATAAAAGTATTTGCATATTTATTTGCACATAGTTAGCCAGATCACATCTTCCCAGGGAAATGTGTAGAGGGAGTCACATATTACTTTCCTTCAGGCCAGATTACCTTTTGATAGATAACATTACAACTGTGTTTTCAAACTCATCTCTATAGCTACAAGGAATGGAAAGCATGTCTCCCTTTAAAAAAGCAAGCTGGAATTCTAAAAGGTTTCTAAGGAATTCATAGAAACAAATTGAAACCAGCATAAAACTATAGATCATTACCCCTTATTCCTAAATCCATTAAAATGTTAAAATTAAATAAATATAAATATAGGGACACAACAAATTCTAGAATATAATTCTAAGGAAGAGTTACAAAGTTAAACAAAACATGAGGCTCATTGTAAGATGTCACTTATGACTATTTTTAATGTATCACTTATTAACAATCAGGAATTGCTATGTCATAATAATTATCAACTGTTATCAGAGATAGGGGATGGAAGGAAGGAGGGAAGGAATTTTAAACACATATGAATGTATTTTCAGGCAAAACCAGATGTGTTTATATATATAATTCAGTGAGATGTTGTTCAGTAAAGATGAAGCCATATATACACATACATACATACATACATACATGCATACAGCAGGGGTGTCAAAACTGCCGACCTGCGGGCCGGATGTGTCACACCAAAACCATGCCCACCCCATTGCCGGCAATGGGAAAAAAGTCACGATACATCTCAACATATCACACATGAGTTTGACACCCATGATATAGTGTATAGAGAGAGCTGTAGTTGATTAAATATCCTGACTCAAGATCAACAGGTTATTCAGAACTCCAATTTGGACTGCAGGTAACATTCTCCTTAATTATGTACCTATTTATGGAGCAAGGGAAAAACTCCAAGAACAGAGATTATATATCTTCACAGAATCAAAGAAGCTGTCAGGTCAGAACATCTTTCTTAAGATGAAAAAAAGTTAAGTCTCAACTAAAGCTCAAGTTCTAGGGTTTTTTTGAGGTCTCAATCTGTTCTGAGCAAACTTAGATTTTCATTATCAGCTCAGTTTGGCTAGGTGCTGCCACCTAGCAATGCTTCACCTATATAAGATACGTAACAAAATATCTGCAACTATAGGTTCTCAAATTCTATACTCATCAAATAACAACGTTTTAATACAGCAGAATCTATAAGACACTGTTATCTAATTCAGCACCAAGGGATCAAAATCTTTGCTCACTTATCAAAAGTTTCACACTGCCAGGTGCAAACAGACACCAGAGTAGCCTACATCACAAGTGTGATCTCTAAAACAGTACAGCAGTTAGGACAACCACGAATTAGTTGCAGGATGTTTGGACATCACAAAGGAGACTTATTCCCCAAAGTGCACTAAAAACTCATGCTATGCCCACCCTAACCCAGCATTTTTATTTTAATTTTTTTCTATACTGTGTTTTATTGCTTGTAAGCTGCCTAGAATCGCTGTGAGCAAGAGGCTATATAAATTTTCTTTAAAAATTAAGATATGCTGGAGGTTAACTTTTTACTCCATTAAGGGTATCTTTAAACAGCTGCATAACTAACAAACCTTTAACAGCTGTCTGAAGGACAGAAGTGAAAGGATGAAAAGAAAAGAAAAAACTTTAAAATCTACTTGTGTTAAGCAACTGTTAATGACAGTCCTTCCATAAGGGAAAACATAGCCATGTTAAGACAGCCTATCTCCGCCTGGCCACTATGGCAACCTAAAAGCTACACCAGGATCCAGAGAGGGGGAAATTGAAATTTCAGAAGCGATGTTATCCAGAAAGAAAGCAATGCCTTTTTTTTTTTTTTTTTTTGAAAATTGAAGAGAGCTAGCCTAATTCCGTTGCTCTTCTACGCAGGAAAACCATTCACTAAGTGATTGCAGTAGTACATAACTGGCTTCGACCCATCTTCAGTTTCCTTCTTTTCCGCGATTCCTCCCAAAATTCGCCCGTTCTAAGAAGCCCCGGACTCTTTTACTCCATTTGGCTACGAGTAAGAGCAAATGTCCACCAGATTATGTCCCGTAGCTCTTCCTATACAGCGAGCTTTTCCACCTACCTCGTTGGGAAGAGAGACGGGGAGAGAGGTCAGGTGCAGCAAAATCGCGTTTGGGAAACACTCCCTGCTAGTCTAGAGCATTTGCGCTCCTCCCGGTTTAAAGGAATGTGCGTCCAGGTGAAGCTGCGAAGCGCGGAAGGTAAAGCCCTCGGTGGCGGTTTTCGCAAAGACGCCTCGGACTGCCCGACCTGTTCTTTCCGAGCCGAAGGAACAGCTGGAAGAGAAAGGCAGCCCAGCAGTCCAACAACCCGAGCCGGGAAGGCGCGGAGAGGCTTTCGCAAGCCGGAAATGACAGAACACCAACTCGCCGCTCCGAAAGGTCAGCGAAGGGAATCTCCGCGCTGTTAATACTTTCCTCGCGCGCTCCGAGCTTCCCGCCGCAGCCGCCTCGCAGGTGCCGGGAAAGCAGGCGGAGGAGGCCGCGCTCGCAGCAATGCCGCCTCCTAGAGGCGGCCGCGCAGCGTCGCTCGCTGCCAGGCAGGGACAACCCGCCGACTCTCACCTCTCGCCGGGTTGTCCAGGCTCCCAGTTGCCGGGCGGAGATGCAAAGACAACCGAGGCATTTCCGAAGAGGTGGAAGGACAGAAGGGCGGCGCTGGCGAAGGGGTGAGCTGGGTCAATGGATCCCGGGGCCTCCATTGGCCGCGCATAGGAAGAGCCCCCGTTATGTGGGGATTTGGGTCCTCATAATGAGTTAGAAAGGGTTAGAGAGGAGTAGTTATTTAATCCAGTGGTTCTTAACCTTTTTGAACGAATCGCCCCCTTGAGCCAATGAGGAAGTTGTCATCGCCCCCCTCCCCCAACATAACCTCTCAATCACAACATAGGAAATAATTCTTCAATTTATGCAAACACTTTTTTTGTTTTCTTTAAAATTGTCATCAGGACATATCAATGCAAATAATTTATTTCCAGTCTTTTTCCCATATCTCCCATATTCTGGCCAATGGCGCGCCGCTGTATGGGTAGAGGCTGCTCCACAATGCGCATGAAGATAAATAATGCATATTCACATATGTTCTGTACTGAAGCTGGCTGGAGGAACATTTGAAAACATAATTCAATCCACTAATAACGAGCGATCGTTATTGTTTTTGTACGACAGATATGCAGCGATTCACTGTACGAAAAAGTCTCAAAAGTCTCCCCAAAACTTCTCGCTCCATTGGCCCCATATTGCCCCCTTTTCGTTCCTTTGCCCCCGTGTCGCCCCTTTTCGTTCCATTGCCCCCCTGAAAAACGAAATCGCCTCTGGGGGGCAATATCGCCCAGGTTAAGAACCACTGATTTAACCTATTGCTTCCTGGGGCTTTCTAGACCCATAACCCCGAGAGCTCTCGCTTTTCCAAAGCCTTGGAAATCTCGGAGCCACAATCCAACCCGCTGTTTATAAAGCCGTGATTTGGAAACATTTCACAAATGCTGCAGGTCTTCAGCTGGCAAAATGATATCTGAATGACAACGAGCATTTTTTTTTTTTTTGCACTAGTGTCACATCATTACTATAGTCTGAGTCTCAGCACCTTTTCCTGTATATTGATATATAAGTGAGTATGTATCTCCGATTTTCTTTGGTCTTACAGTCTGAGGGATTAAAGCAAGGGTGGGGGACTTTCCTGGCTTCCACAGCACACAGCAGTAATGCCTAAATGATGCTCAATGACATATTAATACAAATGCCACAATTATGCACTTGTTTCAGAATGTATAACACAAGCATGTCAGTTGCAGTATGTGTGGGAGTGTCATTGTATTATGTATCACTTGCTTTATACCAGAGTTTCTCAACCTTGACAATTTTAAGGCATGTGGACTTCAACTCCCAGAATTCCACAGCCAGCAATGCTGGCTGTGGAATTCTGGGAGTTGAAGTCCACATGCCTTAAAATTGTCAAGGTTGAGAAACACTGCTCTATACCGATATCCCCCATAGGTACCCATACAGTCATCTTCCATTTACTACAGGAAAATTAAATCTCCATTTGGTGACTATTAATATTTATAAACCTATAGGTTCATAAAGGTATTCTAAAAGACACAAAGCCTAGAAAGATGTAGTTGTCCTCTAGTCTAAAATCTTTGCTACTGATGCTAGGTTGCGTTAATTAACCAGAACTTTCTGTAAATAGGCAATCAGTAACATCTTTCAAAGTCCACCACGTTCTGTTTGGCACGCAATGAAAGGGGTAGTTCCATCATTTCACTGTTCTGCTGTCAGCTTGTCTCCCCCTTCTCCCTGTCACTCCACTGTACTACTATTGCTTATGTTACCATTTTACTACAGGTAGTCCTTGACTTATGACCACAATTGAGCCCAAACTTTCTGTTAAGTGAGATATTTGTTAAGTGATTTTTCTTGCCACAGTTGTTATAAAGTGAATCACTGCAGTCATTAAGTTAGTAACATGGTTGTTAAATGAATCTTGCTTTTCCGTTGACTTTGCTTGTCAGAAAGTCACAAAAGGTGACCCCAGGACGCTGTGACCATCATAAATATGAATCAATTGCCAAGTGTCTGAATTTTGATCACATGACCATGGGGATACTGCAACAGTCGTAAGTGTAAAAAATGGTCATAAGTCACTTTTTTGTATTGTAACTTTGAACGGTCACTAAATGAACTGTTGTAAGTCAAGAACTACCTGTACTTTGCTATGTATTTAGCCTGTGAGGTTAACCAAGAAGAGCCAATGTTATTAGCTGGGCAGCAGCCTAGCACCGTTACTTAGATTAGATTAGCTGCCTAATGATATTGTATCCAGCTCCTACAGGAGATAACTACAGAATGATGAAGATGGGCTTAGAAAGGTGTGCCCATCTCAGTTTGAAATGGTTAGGAAATGTTATATGCCACTGAACACAGCCACTCACTGATTTTCACTTTTATGTAATGAAAGTGGAAACATTGCTAACACGGGTACAATTAAGACAATTCAGCAGGATCTTACTGCTTTTTCCAGATGAGGAAAGCGGCAATTTAGTGTGCTGCAACCTCCATCTCTTTGGGGTATGTATACAACATCACAATGCACATATAAAAGGATGAGGCTTGCATGGTGATTCTGCTTTTGTCAGTATTATTTCTCCTGCCCTATGGATCCCAATGGGAAAACTTAAGATGTCTTATGTATGAGACATGAAGGTTGAGTTATAGGGGCACAGCACAATTGTATGATTAGGTACAGATGGAAAAAGGTCTTAAAGGTAAAGAAGGAAATTTAGCATAGGCATTTCTTTAGATCCAACAGCACTCTGTTTTATTCAGATCCTATCGACTTTGATTGTGGTCTTAACATGATTCAGAAGATGAATGTAACAACTGACAATTCTTTCAGAAGGCAAACCATATATTGTTTAGCAGCTCAAGCCAAAGAAGGAGCATATATCTTCCAAGAAAGTCTTGTACAAAAAAAGTGTACAAAATACTTCTTTTTGGCAAAAGAATGGGTAGGTTGCAAACATTTGCTATGGCAGTAATGTAAAAAAAAAAAGCCTTTTTAAACACACATACACACACACACACATCTATCTGTCTGTCTGTCTGTCTGTCTATCTATCTATCTATCTATCTATCTATCTATCTATCTATCTATTTGTCCTCTGACCAATTTGTGCAATTCCAGGTTCAACATTAAGAAAATAAACTGTCAAACATGATTTTTCATTGCCAGTATCCTACCAGTTTCTACACTGTATGAAATAGTGGCTGATAGCAAAAGAATCTTACTGGCTTTGCAGTCTCCAGGCTTCCTACTGGGCTCTGTTCTTTAATCACAAGAGTTGCCTTTTTAAAATTTTCTCTATATTTGCTCCTTTCCCAATTTGCTTCCTACCAATACCAAAGCAAACCTGAGTCATCCTTCTTAGATAAGCACCAATTTGCATTGTCCTAAGTGTTGCCGCTATCTTCTCATTAGGTGGCCAAAGTATCTGAAGCTGAAGCCCAAATTCTTTGGCCACCAGTGATAAGAGAAGACTCCTCGAAGAAGGCCCTGATGTTGGGAAAAAAATTGAAGACAAAATGAGAAGGGGGTGGCAGAGAACGAAATGGCATGATAGTGTTGATGCAATGAATATGAATTTGGGCAAACTCCAGGAGACGGTGGAGGACAAGTGGCTTAGCGGACACAACTGAACAACAACAAAGTTCTGCCAAGGTCAAGCTTTTTTCTCGAGTCAGTTTCTCCTCGTTCTAGAGGAGCCCCTGAAAATACAACATGCCAAATGAAATAAAGCAGATAAATTATTCTTTATCCCTGAATTTCAGTATATCAAAAAAAATGGTTCAAAACTCATCCCCATTAAACTTTTAATTAATTTTTTGAGATTGCATTTAATAGTGCACACCTGTCACCAAAATCTACATGACTGATAAATTTTAATTCTCTCCTCAGAAATGATACTTCAAAATAGATTGAGGGATGACGTTGGGAAATTTTGAAGTCAAGAGGGCAAAGAAAAAGTTACAGAGCATAGGAAACTTCAAGCTTGTGAAGTACTATGTCCATAGTTGGTGTGAGAACTCTTATCAATTATGGTTTATTCAGTGCCTCAAGATCGGCAAGCCAGGGTTTTGGGCAATGTATGAATCCAGTTTATATGAAAGTTGGTTTTGCTGATATTGATGTTTTGTTTTGTAGATAAAAGCATGTATGTTACTTTGAAACTTTAGTGAGTTCCTGGAATCAGAATGTTATTCTTCAGCATCTAAGTCACGATAATGCAAGAGCTTGTTTACATTAGATATAATATGCTGCTTTTTATAAATTTTTTCCATACACCATTGTCTGTTTTCCATAACTTAATCACACATTAAAATTTTCCTATATTGAATCTGACCTTCAGTCATGGCTTTCTAACCTTTCAACAAGGTATTTCATAATTCTATCTGGAAATGGTGGTGGGAATTAAGTTTGGGTATGTTGTATAGCCATGATAAGCACTTCACATCTACTGTGTCTTACCACCCTTCACTTCTCATAGATTGGAAAAGTCTAGCAATGAAAAGGGGATAGATCCATACCCGAGTCAGATGGAATCCCTGCATTCATTATTTGATCTTCATGGCTAATGCAAACTTAGGAATAACATGGCAGTAGTGACTTGATGAGGAATCCAGTGAAGCTGAGTAACACCTGTGGCTGTAAGCCCTAATGGGTGACTGTAGCAAGAGCAACTGTGAGAATGGTGTAGGACTACAAATCACACAAGGCATCTTGGATCCATCCAGTTTGCCTCTTGCCAACTGGGTCAAACATACCTGATTTTCAGATAGTATCAACTGACCGTGGCTACACGAAACATAAATAAATACAAATCCACATTTCAGTTCAATAGGTTTAGAAAGCATTTTATTAGAGATATATTTTAAAAGCATAAATAGCACATTTCCAGTAAAACACACAGAAGGAACTGAGGGCTTGGATAATGCAAAGCATGTAGAAAATTAACTTTCAAAAATGACTATTACAATGCTTGATTAGTTTTCCTCACTAGACTTGTTGCTTCTCTAATGCAACAAAAGTAAAGACCTGTATTATTTAGTAGCAAGTGCTAAAAATAAGCTATTGCAATTTGACCAACAGCATCAGATCATGATTGCCTCCCACTCCCGAAATACTATTGAGTTCTTATGTTGAATTTTTTTTCTTACACAATGCATTATTTGCAAAGAGATTTTCATTTTTTACTTCGCATGTTGGATTTTCCATGGCTTAACATCAGGGTAAGGTAAATCAGTTGCTTCTCACAATGATTAATTCAGCCTTAGTGGTGTCAACAACTTAGGAACTATTAGAGAATTCAAGAAGGCTAGACAGAATGTGAATAA
Organism: Crotalus tigris; assembly: GCF_016545835.1. Classification (NCBI taxonomy): domain Eukaryota; kingdom Metazoa; phylum Chordata; class Lepidosauria; order Squamata; family Viperidae; genus Crotalus; species Crotalus tigris. The sequence goes on from NW_024100214.1 coordinate 5,760,119, forward strand.
CAGAGGGATCAAGGTAGTCCTCGACTTACAATCATTCCTTTAGCCACTATTGGGTAGCAATTGCACTGAAATATTGACTTATGGCTGGTCCTTGCACTTACAACCACTGAAGCATCCCCATGGTCACATGATCAGAATATGGCCGCTTGGCAACCAGCAGGTATTTATGACAGTTGCAGCATCCCAGGATCATGTGATCTCCATCTGCAACCTTCCCAGTTGACTTCCGACAGGCAAAGTCAATGGGGGGAAGCCAGATTTTTTTAATGACTGCATGGTCCACTTAACTAAGGTGACTCACTTAACAACCATGACAAAATGGTCATTAAATTGGGCTTGATTCACTTAATCACAATGCTTAGTAATAGAAATTCTGGTCCAAATTGTGGTTATAAGTTGAGGACTACTATAGGTGCCGTAAAGGTAACAACAGCAGCAAGCTGTAAATTGTTTGGCTTTCTAAAAAAAGGCACTGTGGAATCTTAAAACTGTGCAACTTAACAAGACAAGTTTCTCTTCCATCAACTTCTGATGTAATCAAATGCTGCTTTTCAACTTGACCAAATTTCTATCTGCCACGTCAAACAAGGTGATGTAAGTGGTTATCAGTTTATTTCAAAAGAGTTTTAAATCAGATGCACCAAATTCTTTTTAAGAAATTAGAGATAGGCTGGTTGGTTTTACTCTATGGATACTTTGTTGGTTCTAGCTTCTATTTTCTTTTTATTATGACTAAAACTAAAATTAGTTGGGAGCATTGCCCACATCAATTTTAAGTTTTAGAATTAAAAGAAAATCAGTGCACCTGTACGTGTTTTTGCTGTCAAACTCCAATACCTGTTGCAATACCAGTTTTTGGCACTAACATTTGAACTTACACTTTTAACATATATATATATAATTAAACAATTTTATATTTTGTTTTATAAAACCAACTATTTTTAAAATCCTGATTATCTTCAAAGAATTAGCTAAAAAGAGGGCTGTTTAAATTACAGTGCAGTGTATTAGCAACAAATACAATCCCAGCATTACAATGGCTGCATCTGAAGCAGCAATAGCAGCTTACAATTTTATTTTTTAAAAAAAGACTATATAATTGTGCAATACATTTCAAAATAGAGTACAGTGTTGAATAACTTAAAGACATGCAAACACTGGCACATTTTCAGTTAAGAGACAACAAATGGCATTCACATTATAGTATTGGAAAGGGGGGAGAACTCTGGTGCCTATTATTAGAACTCAAAAGCAAAATCAGGCTTTTCCAACTATTTCACAATACCAGAACATTTTCTTCTAACAGAAGTTACTTTGCAGAATAAGCAGACAATTGTGTACTTAGCAAAGGAAAGTATCTAGGCACTGTTGTCTTTTATGTGGGGAAGCTGAGATGATGCAATGCCTATGGAACTTATTTGGGTTAAGATACTTATTCCTTCCTCAGCAGAGTTTTATAAAAAGGATCTTTTGAGCACAGATTTTCTCTTAGAGATATTGCTAATAGAGGAAACGCTTCGATTTTGCATATCTATTTTATATCCTCCTTGTAATTATATATATAGGAGAGTAGGCAGCATGAATCTTTGTATGTGACAGCTCAGTCCAAAAGCAATTTTAACAGCATTTCTTCCTCCAAAGAAAATTTCTACCATTGCTCAGCCTCTTCATTTTAATATTAGTGAAGAGGGATAGGATTTTTCTTTTCCTCTGCACTAAAAGTTAGTGGCTGCTGTACTTACTCATCCAAACATAGTAACACGGACGAAATTATCAAAATTCACTAGTGGTCTCAGAGACCAGGAACTGGATTTTGTGGAGGTGCTCTGAATGTTTTGCAATTTGCTACCACTGCTTATCTTAAAGAAAATATTGGCAGATAAAACAGTGTACTCTCCACTCTTAAGTATTTACGTAACGTAGAGGAGAACCACTGTTCATTGCCAAACTTATGACCACTCCCATCCTGCCTGGTTGCAAAGTATTCATTCTTCATAGCACCACTTCTTCCAGTGATGTGTAAAGGAAATACTGGTGCAGAGATTAAAAGCAGGCCCTTGTGCCAAATGAGTAGACAGCAAAGGATTTTTTTTTTCTGACACTGAGCCTATTTTTATAAAATCACTTCATTCCCAACTGATTTTTAATATTTGTGCATATTTTACAAGTGAAGGCATTGCTAGAAATGCCATTGAATGTATTTTGCTCCCAGGTTCTTTTCCTGGAGCAATGCAATTATCCTGGTTTCAGCCACTTTTAACAATACTTTTTCCAGAAAAAAAAGCACGTGTATCTCATGGGCTTTGCTAATATAGAGTCACTTATTGCTCATAATACTTAAAGTTAGTAATCTGTTGCAGTCTACTAAGAGCACAAATACACTATATAATAAAGCATTTCTACTCAGATTTATCTCTTTTGTTCTCTGGTAGTATTTAAAATTCTATTACTATTAACTTATTTCTAAGCAATCTTTATCTCTCCCTTTCCTTCTATCCATTGTGTTACCTTTGGAATTTAACAGATAGTTCTGTATTAGGAGAAAAACAGAAATGTCATTAAAGTGCAAAGAAAACCAATCTTTTTTTCCTCCAAAACAAACGTACCCAAACTTTTTTTCCTGCAGCATCGAATACTTCATTCTGTAAAGGTACAAAACTGTAACAAGCACTCTATGTATAGTCTCAAACGCAGTGACTAGAAATGTGCTAATATCACTATACGATAATGAATATTTGCCATGCTATGTATACAGCAGCAGGAAGAAAACAGCAGCAGTGAAAGATGAGATCAAGTACTGTGCTGGTGATAATTAACGATAGACACAAGACAGCTGGTAAGGGGTGGCGAGAAAAGGCTTGTGCATTAACCAGAGTGCTTCATTTTGTGCATATATGGCAATAGGTAACTGCTGTAAAGAAGGCTTATGAAAGAAATGGATTATGTATACCAGATATCCTTCTTGAGCTATGTGTGAAGGGGAAAATACTTCTATGTTAACCTACCAACATGAGGTTTTTTTTTTCACAGTAATTGAAGGAACCAGCTCCACTGGTTTAGCATGAAAAGATTGAAATAAGGATATGCGTTCAAATTCGTTCAGCTGAGAGCCTGTTTGGTTGGTCTGCTGGTTAAAGCACCAGGCTAGAAACCAGGAGATTGTGAATTCTAATCCCACTTTAGGCATGAAAGCCAGCTGGATGACTTTCAGACAGTCACTTTCTGCACATAACATCAGGCTCAGGTGACAAACCAGTCAATCAATTCCTATAATCTGAGAAAAAGTGGACCCTGCACTAGAGGGGAAAAAGTGCTAGGAAGGGGTGGGGGGACCCATTTTGTTCAGCTGACTTACAAGCTAACCCTGTTCCTCCTCTTTATGCAATACCATAACTTTCGATACCTGCAGAACTATCACCTCCTTTGGGGCCTTCGACTTCAGACCCTGCTTATTTCCACCTCAGTATAAGACAATTTCCGCAATTCTGCTGAGCAGTCAACTTCCCAAAGGGGCCACATTCACCACTGACACAAGTGATGTGGATCCCACACAGGCCAACTTAAATCCATTTAGATCAGAGCACTTTTTGGCTTCTGGATTTTAAGAACTTCATATTCCTTCGCAACTAGAATCAGAAGCTCTTTTCTTCTTTCTCAAATGGCCAACTGATCCAGTCACAAACCGTTTCAAAACATACATTACACTGACTTAGCTGTTGCTCCCGTCTAGCCTTCTTGACATCCTTCTGCAATTGTACAAATTAAGATTTAAGATAATTTAAAAAATAGTTCATCCAAATGAGATGGGACTTAAGTACACATTTCAAAACCTCTATTTTTCCCCCTCATTTCTCTACAATAGAAGGACCTAGAACAGTGTTTCTCAACCTTGACAATTTTAAGGCATGTGGACTTCAACTCCCAGAATTCCACAGCCAGCAACGCTGGCTGTGGAATTCTGGGAGTTGAAGTCCACATGCCTTAAAATTGTCAAGGTTGAGAAACACTGACCTAGAAGCTGGTAGGCCAGTGATGGCAAACCTTTTAGACACCGAGTGTCCCAAAAAACCCCTGCCCCCGCCCGGCCGCATGGCCACCTACCACCTCCACGGCCCGCCACAGCAGATCGCCCAGGCAGTCCTGAAGCACCATGGCAACCACACCCTCCGCCCACACCCCGCAGCATCTGCACGCAATGGGGTACGAGGGCGGAGTCTTGTCCCTTCTGCCTGGCTGCCATATCCTTGGTGACCCTCTTCCAGGGGAGCTACTGGTAAGGGGGGAGCTATGGGGGGAGGCGGGGCTGGGGCGACGGGGCACATGCCCACAGAGAGGGCTCTGAGTGCTGCCTCTAGCACGCTTGCCATAGGTTCGCCACCACTGGTAGGCCATGAATCCCAGTAGTCTAAAGGTTAGCTTCATTCTTTACATATGACATAGAGGCATCCACTCAAATTTACAAGAAAATATAGTACAGGAAGCATAAGGTGTCTCTACTTAAGAGTGAACATTTAGGACTGCATTTGGTTTAAGAGCTGATTTGGTAGCTCTTGCTGGTTTTTCTTTTACTGCATCATAACACAGAGTGAAAATTGAGGACTTCATTTGGTTTAAGAGCTGATTTGATAGCTCTTGCTGGCTTTTCTTTTACTGCATCATATCACAAAGAAGGATGATCCCAGAGGACTCAAGTCTTTAACAACAAAATCATGTTATAATATTGATTTAAAACAAAGGGGGATTAAAAACAAAACCTAGAATCCTGATGATGTCCCAGTCTTCTTATTATAAACAGTCGAAGAGGTGCCCTGAATAAAAAAATTTTCACTTCAGCCCAAGCATCAACTATTTCTGTTGCAGTTGTCAAATTATTTATATCACTGTCTCCCAGAAAATATGCAACACCCAACACATTTTGGTGGGTATTTACATTGTGCCAGTCACCTGCTTAGTTATGGCACAATTGCCTATTTTGTTATCAATACCCTGTCTGAATTGTGAGGGGAGGAGAAATTCCTCTGTGATTGTGAAAGAGTTCCATTAGAAAACTGCTAAATGCAGTCATTGCCCCCCTTCTTTCCCCCTTCCCCACAACCAGATTCTGATGATTGCATTAAAAGAGCTGAAGGCTCTCTTCTGTGTAGTTTGCTGGTGGATGCCTCATCTGCAGCCCGTCTGATGGGAAGATGGAGGCCTGCAGGTCCACATTGATGCAGAATAGCCCTAGCATCAGCTGGCGCTGGTATTCTTCCCATTTTGTCATAACATCTGTTAGCGAGAGACTGTTCCTTAGCCATTTTGGCAATGCTTCCCCACAAGCAGTGCCCAAAGGGACGGTCAAACTCTGTGTTTTTCGGAGTTCGAGATGGTAGTACAGCCTAAGAGAGAAAGAGAGAAGAATTAAAGTTTGCCATGCTATTTTGGTAAGTATTATTTAACACACTTGGGTTCCCGGCGTTGACATATAAATAAAAATGGAAAGGGAATTGAGAAGAAAAAAGGGAGGGAAAGATGCAGTATACGTCCCATTGAAACTGCCCTTTTGCATCATGTTATAACAAAAAAATCAGCAAGATAAGTTAACATTGCAGAAAGATAGAAGGGAGGAACAGAATGTTCTTCCCCGAGGCTCTCATTACAGTCACCTTCCCGATTTCTTGGAGATAATTCCATTTGAGATGCATTAATTTTGGAGGAAACTTTCAGAGACCTCAGATTAATGATCATCAAACTTCTAACTTTCACTGAACCTGAGAAAGGAAGGTGTACAGGGGAGACTGTGATAAGAACCGGTCCCTCTGGGAAAGAGCCTCTACAGCAGTGGTGGCGAACCTATGGCACGCGTGCCAGAGGCGGCACTCAAAGCCCTCTCTATTGGCACATGTGCCACCGCCAGCAACAGGTCCATCAAGCCGCCACCACTGCCCGGAGCAGGAGCCCTGCCCAGCACAAAGGAGGTGAAGCGGCTGACTAGCAAGCTCGAGTAGAGGTGGTAGAGTAAAGGTCACCAACCATTGTCGATTGGTGGACTGGAAGAAAAGGGAGGGGGAAGTATTTTACATATGTGTGTGCATGCAAGAGGCCGCAAGTATGCACGCGTTGAAAATGAGGTGGGGCTAGTACCTGCATGATACTCAATAGCCCAGCCCCATTCTTGCTTAGTGCAGTGCCTTGTATCTGCACCCCGTGGAGCAGCAGTGGCCATTTTTGTGCCTTGCAGCATGGTGGCCCATTTTTGCGCCCTTGGTTTTTGCGTGCCCCCTGAGGGCACCACAGTGCTGATGGACCCCTGGCACTTTGAGATAAATAAGTGAGTTTTGGGTTGCGGTTTGGGCACTCGGTCTCTAAAACAGTGGTTCTCAACCTGTGGGTCGGGACCCCATTTGGGGTCGAACGACCATTTCATGGGGGTCGCCAAACAACTCAGTCCGCCATTTTTTTTCCCCTTTTTCCTTAGCTGTGCTACTCCCTTTTATTCTATTGGCTTTTGAAAGCCAACAGAATTAGACTCTCTTGAATAGAGTCTAATTCTGTTGGCTTTCAAAAGCCAATAGGAATTGTCCAGGCTGTCTCTGCCCTGCTGAGCCCACCAAAAGTCCCATTCTGCAAACAGTGCTGCACCAGTTGAGTAGTCCTCGACTTACGACCGGTTGAGTAGTCCTCGATTTACGACCGGTTGGGGGTCGCGGCATTAAAAAGGTTGAGAACCACTGCTCTAAAAGGTTTGCCATTATTGCTCTATAGTGATAGAGTCCGAACTCCCAATAATGCTACCAACCAAGGGCTTGAGAAAAATGCATGTCTCCAGCTGAAACTATGATTGCTCCTGGTCGAGAGATAAAACCTAACAGTAACTTTGACACAGGAGTAGGGAATGGCACAACCCCTAGTATCCCTTACTATTGACTATGCTATGTGGGGAACATGGGAGGTCTCTTTCATAAATACCTGGAGAGCACATATCACCCATGCCTGCAGTAATAATTACATTGCTCCTTCATTATGTACTGTGATCTACCGGTATTATCATGACCCTTGACAAGGAACAGGTGTGAAAATAATGGGCTGAATTTTTTATTTTCTCAATCTTATACTTGGAACCTCTTTCAATAATCCTATAATGACAATCTTTGAACAACCTGCTTAAAATTGTTATTTTAGTTTGTTTCAATCCAAAATGTTTCTCAAAATATAAACCTTTGGCTCCTCCTTTATAGCTGTAGACTTGTAGAGCGGAGGTCTCCAACCTTCTGGGTACTAGGGACCGGTTCTGTGGAGAGAGGTTTTTCTGTGGACCGCAGGGTGCGTGGTTTTGTGTGCTGCCTGCATCCCGCGGATGAGGCTTTATTTGTTTGTGCGGATCGGTTGCTGGCATGCCATGGCCCAGTACCACTCCACGGACCAGGCGTTGGGAACCCCTGTTGTAGAGTATCTTCCATTATATCCTATATAACATTTATGGACCTTAGTTATTTTACACCTTACAAATTCAATTCAGACATGAAAGTGAATTTTGTTACCTGGTTTTGAAATGGACTGTACTAGGTTTTTTACATTTTATTTATGTATTTTTATTTATTACAGTAGAACATTTCTATCATGACGGTTATCTTAAGGATTTTAGGACAAGTTAAAATCCATAAATCCACCATCTTAAACAATAACACAAAATAAAAAATAAGCATTATATTAAAAATTAAAACAGCAATAACTATACCACAATTTAAAAAACAATCACAGACACATAGGTTGTGGTTGTTAAAGCACTTGGCCTTCAGAGAAAGGGCAATTCAAGGCTGGAATGCTATGATAGAGACCATGTTCATAACTACTGATAGGTTATAGAAACACAGCTATATTCAGAATTATTCTGACTGGGGAATATGTGTTTTTTTATTTGCTCGTTATACTTACTTAGGTTTATATACCATTCAGCAGTCTCTGGCTTTAAGAACAAAGCAAATAATCATGCATACCTGGAACAGAATCCAAAGGAACCAATTTCGAAGCATGGGCAAATACAACTGCAAAATCTCCCAATTCAATAATGCAATGGCATTAATTATGTAAAAACATTGTATTGTGCCTCATGTTTGACTATCTTTAGAAATGTGAGACAAGAAGCAACCATCCTACCTGGCTGAAAGGTGGCTTCCTAGCTTTTTCTTGGCTTTTCTCATGAAATAATGACAGACTTTCCGTGTCTGTTCTTTCATCCACCTGATGTCCTCTGGAACATCTGGCAGCCATTCAAGCAGCCTAAATATGGTCGGTAGGTGCAATGCACAAGTGTTAGTTGGAAAAAACCCTGTTCCAATATTGTAAACACGCTCAAATACAGTACAGCAGGTTCAAGCACTTAACTGAAATTTCTAACTAATTATCCCAGGATTGCCACTTGTATCAACAGGAAGTGCATGCATAAAACCCACCATGCTAAAAAAAGATCAAAGATCTATCTAGTCCAGCATCCTTTTTTCCACAGAGATTAAATGGATCAGGGGTAGGCAACCTCATGCATGCATAGCTGACTCAGGAATTCTGGGAGTTGAAGTCCATGAGTCATAAAAGAGCCGAGGTTGCCTACCCCTGAACTGGATGATTCTTGGATGAACACACAGAGGACCTTCAGGACCATAGGAACATGTTATTCAATAACTATTGAATAATAACTATTCAAAATTATTCTAATATTAGGCAGAATGTTCAGGTAGTGCTCGACTCACATGACCTTTCAAAGTTACAACGGCACCAAAAAAAAGTGACTTGTGACCATTGTTTACACTTACGACCATTGCAGCATCCCCATGGTCGTGTGATTTATATCCGGATGCTTGACAACTGACTCACATTTATGACGGTCACGGTGTTCTGGGGGGGCATATGATCACTTTTGGCAACACTCTGATAAGCAAAGTCGATGGGAAAACCAGATTCATTTAGCAACCACGTTACTAATTTAACAACTGCGGTGATTTACTTAACAAACGTGGCAAGAAAAGTCACAATGGGGCAAAACTCACTTAACAAATTTCTCACTAGCAACATAAATTTTGGGCTCAGTTGTGGTCATAAGTTGAGGACTACCTGTATAACTACTTTAACTGGAAGCATCGCTGCTTCAGAAAGGAAGGCAGTGCAGAGAGTGGTGAGGATGGCTGAAAAGATCACTGGCAGCTCCCTCCCTCCCTCCCATCCAGTATATAATATACAAGTGTTGCTTGAACAGGGTCTGCAAGATCATCTGGGACACTACACATCCTCTTCACGATCTGTTTTCCCTGTTACCTTCTGGGAGAAGGCTCTGTGGTATCCGAAGCAGAACATCCAGATTCAGTCACAGCTTTGTTCCATACAGGATTAACCTTGTGAACTCTAAAGCTTCCTCCTTCCATTATGTATTCAAGATGGACAGTGATTAATATTTATATGTTACTTATATATAAGGGTATAGATCAGTGGTGGCGAACCTATGGCACGGGTGCCAGAGGCGGCACTCAGAGCCCTCTCTGTGGGCACGCGCGCCATTGCCCCAGTCCTAGGCCTTCAGTTGGGTTTTATAAAACCTTTTCGCTTTAGGTCTCTGCCGCCATGTGCAAAAAAAAAGTTCAATCAGTCAATTTCAACTTCTCGCGGGAAAAAAAAAAGATCTTGTAAAGTTGGAATTGAACTTTTTAGTCCCATCCAGTCTGCCGTTACCACCGCAGCCACGCCTACCCAATGGGCCACGGCCATCCAGCACTCGACAATGCATAAGTGGGTTTTGGGTTGCAGTTTGGGCACTCAGTCTCTAAAAGGTTTGCCATCACTGGTATAGATTTATATATATGTTGTTTATAGTATGTTTAAATGTGTGTTTTGTATATGTACATTTTGAAAGCAAGCAACTAAACTTCATTTTTAATATGTGCCGTTGTGCCCATAGTAAAAAAATGACAATAAAGGTTATCTGTCTGTCTGTCTGTCTGTCTATCTATCTATCTATCTTAATGTCCACTGAAAATCATAGGTTGCAGGTTACAGTAATGCACAAAGCTGTGACAAGCAATTCCAAAGTAATTAGAGCAATTCCTAAAATAGCACATGCCAATTAAAACTTGCAACACTTTAAGTAAGCGGCTAAAAAACAGTGCTAGCATGAGAATCGGTCGCCAGAATTGGAAAAGTCATTATACACTGTATAGAAGCTACTTCTCTATAGCATTCTCTCCATGTAACTGCAAAGTTACTCAGGTGCCATCAAGTCAGAGTCAATGCTAGGTAACCTCAAGTACTTTGTGAGCTCTCTCCAACAACAATTTGTAGCTCTTCCCAGGCCTGTTCTGTAATTTTTTTTTGATCTCACCATTAATCATCCCTTTGTCTTCCCCTTTCTTCTAAAAGCCATAAGCAACAATGAATACTATCAGTCATATCAAGGGACTGGACACTTTTGGGGTGTATTGTAATAGGCTATCTCAGTGCATACTTTATAACATATTGGACAGTCTCTTGATTTTTACTTATTTTCATGTTTGCCCTCTACTGAAATAGCTACTTCAGTTGCAGCATCAGAGGACAAAAATCTGCTAACTCAGTTGAAAACTGACAAGGCCTCAGGAGGTAACATATTCAACCTGTGATCATTAAAGAAAATACTAAGTAGTGAGTTGCAGTTTTGGCAGCCTTTACTTTCAATGAAAAGAACAGCCTGTGATGGCTATTATTATTATCCTGATTTTTATAAACCCATTGACCTCTTCAGCATAATTGCTGTCTTTGAAAACAAGCAGGCATTGGTTTCAGAAAACCAAGCAACATCCTAGGACTAGCAAACATGGGGACCACTTGGGGGCAATCACCTCAGGCATTTTCCTACCCTTCCCATTACACGTGTCAGTGCAATTGCCTGCCATTTTGCTAGGAAACTCTCAAATATCTATTTGAATATATCAGGATGCATAATAATTGGCCTTTTAATCTAGGAAATTCCTAGAGCAGGGATCCTCAACCTTGACAACTTTAAGACTTGTGCACTTCAACTCCCAGAATTCCACAAGTCTTAAAGTTGCCAAGGTTGGAGACCCTTGTCCTAGAGTAACAAACCTTTTCTGGACGAGAAATGATCCAACCACAGCAAAGGATTTAGAATAATGACCTTCAGCTACGGGGCATGTACTAATTCCTCTGAGGCAAAAATAAAGTCAAATGTATGTCTATCTGTGTGCATCGGGCTAGAGACTATCTGGAAGAAGCCTCAGCTGTCACATAAGTCATGAACAACTAAGTCTTTCCAGAATCCTACAGTATTGTGATGTCCATGTTGCTTGGAAAAGTTGAAGAAAAAAACAGGAGCATGACCAGAAGCAAGGGGAATAAATTTGATTACAAACACAATGAATGGACACTGAGAGATCAACAAGATCAAGCTTAGAGCATTCTGAGAAATCTATCCATGTAGTTGCTAACAGTCAGTACAATTGATAGCACTTGATCTAAACCAAATTCTAAAATTATTATCACTGTTTGAAAGCATTTTGGATTACTCTAACGGCTATACTACTTTATAATAAATTAAAGAGCATCTCTAAGATTTGCAAAAAAAAAAGGGAATAAAGAGTTAGAATATTTCATGTTAACAAATTGATGGCTGGGGTGTTAAAATATTATACATTAGACTTCCGGTTCCGATTCGCGGCGTCACTAGTCGCACAGGAAGACTTCACTCCCCATCAGCTAGGTTTCCCTCCATCGGTGGACTCTTATACGGGTCCAAAGTCGCCCTGGAGGATGTGACTTCCGTCGAGGCTGCTGTCCATCTGCGGAGGAGCAGCGGCTCCTCCAGCTGTCTGGACAAATCTCCAAGGACCGATGGAGAAGAAGATCGGCCAGTAAAATGGCCGATCGCCCTGCCGCTTCAGACCGAAAGTCAGACAACATCTAAGCTTTGAGTGCCCCTGTGGTGAATCTGGGTGAGAATTGTTTTTCGTAACTCTCTCTTTTTTATTTTGTTGTTGTTGTTGTTGTTTGGGTACCTGTAAGAGCTTTTGGAATTATCTCCCTGGCTTGGATAGGCGGCTTCTGCTTTTTGGGGGAAGAAAGATGTTTTATAAATACTGAAAAAGACTACATTTTACTTTGATATATATTTTATTTGGACACTAAAAAGGAAAAAAGATGGAAAAGATTTTCTCTCTCCTCTCTTTTTAAGAACTGTATTATTTTTCTATTTTTATATATATTACTTCAAAAGATAGAAAAAGGAATTGATTTTTGGAAAAGACTTTTCTTTTAACTCACTGAGGCATCTAGTGGCGAAAGTTTAATACTGCAACTTTGACTTATTTGCCTACTGAATCTTAAAATATTTGTGAGGGAAAGATAAGCTGTGCAGCTGTGGAAGCTGTGGGGGTGGATGTTGTTTGCACTGAATATAGCCTCCACAAAAAAGAAAAAGAGATCTTCTTTTAAGCATTAGCATTAAAATGGAGAAACCTCAGCCACAATTGAACTGCACACTTATATTGGAAAAGATCTATGAGGCCACTGCAGAAATATGTGGTACATTTAAAAACTGTACTTTAGAATCAAGATCCAGAGACTCTACTACATTTGTTCAAACTGATGTTCAGGCTACAATTGACTATGGTATAAATCAAAATGTACCAGAAGAGGAATTTACAGAGATAGAGGAGGAACTTATTTCATCTGACAACCCTCTCTTCAGCAACTTAGAGAATCAGAAGAAGCAAAGACTAAGATCTCAAACTACAAAGCAACGACGCTGTAAGGAGAACAGAAAAAGACATTTACTGCAGAGGAAGGGATTTATATTTCTTCAAAGATTACTACAAGCAACAGGGATGGATTTAATGGTTGAAAGGGAAGTGCTTTTATGGAAGCCTGTGTGGCATAGAAAAAAAAACAGAATTAGACTGAAAAAGAAATTTAAAACGGTTTAATGGATTAAAAGGCAATGCTTATGGATTGTTTTAAGGATAATGATCTAGAGTTAGAAGTAAGAAAAATTCAATTATATACATGTATGTTTAAATTAGTTAGATGATTTTTTTGCTTTATGGAAATTTACTTGGTACAGAAATATAAAAGTTAAAATTGGAGTGCAAAAAACAAAAACAAAAAAGAACCTTGGCTTTATGGATTGTATTAAGGATTAAAAAATATATAATTATATACATGTATGTATGTATGTATGTATGTTCTGGAATTGAAAAAATGTTCAATTATGAGAATGGAATGTTGAAGTGTTTAAATTGATTAGGTGATTTTTGTGTATAACAATATGTTTTGATAAGGCATGATAATTAATTGGATGGAATTTGAAGTTTGTGTAATGAATTGAAAGGAATTAAGGTTTAACATTATTTTTTTTTAATTAATTTAGTTACTATTGGAAGAAGAAATAAATGAGACTGGTGATAAAAAGAGGGATGAGAGAGATTAAGAACTTTAACATATCTGGTAGAGATATTCGAAGTAATAATTTGTTGATGTAAAACAATATTTGATTATGGTAATTGTATATTGATAAAGTTTTAAAACAGGTTGAGTAGTAATAGAAATTTAAGCTAGAAATGGAATATATTAAATTTATTATGTTATTTGTGGGAAATAAGAGAGATCATAGTGAATGTAAAAAAATATTGTATATTATGATCTTTGATAATATGGTGTTACAAAGTTCAATACAGGTTAAAGAAGTGAATGTATTTTTAATTAGATATATAACCTTAGAATGTATCGTGAAATTAAAAATTATGATATATCAAATGGGGATCAGCAAAACAAACTATTCTTCACTGTTGGCAAGATAGTGTGATCCAAAATTTAAAATCTTGGATTGCCACTATGTGTTTGCTGTCTGTTTATGACATGGTTCTCTCTGATGTAATGGAAAGACCAATCAATAATATTCCATGTGGCCAAGGTTTAACTAAGTGTTTAAAAATAGGCTGAAACATTTCCTATTTATAGCATCTAGGCTACTGTTCTTTTCCTTGTTTCCTTTCTATTTGTTCCCCCTTCTTTCCCCCCCCCTTACTAAAACAATACAAAAAGATGCACAAACACAAAGAAGTGAAATCATATGAAAAATAACTATAATCTGCTTTGTTGTCTTTGTGTTGAAAGGCAAATCAAGACCCTTTTTTAGAGCTTTTGACATAAGAGCTAGATACTCTTTAATTGATTGTTAATTTTTCTTTTGTGGTTGTGTTTTTGTTGTTAAACGAGAAAGCCTAGAAAGGGAAGATATTCAGATGTCAAGATATTCAGAATGAGGCAAGCAATGTTTTTTCCTGTGACATGCTATAGAAATAAAAACTGGCCAGGGCTGGGGACAGGCTGTCCTAGAGAAAAATGATCTATGTGGTCACTAAGAGTCACAATGACTTGATGGCAGGTAATCAAAATAAACATTCATTTTGCAGCATAAAAAGTAAGATTCTGCCTTGCAGTGAGATAAGCACTGCCTCACAAAGTTACATTTTAAATTGAACAGTTAGACCCAAATTTAAATTTACTGGCAGGAAAGCCTTTTCTCTCTAAGGAATTACCTATATAATTTCAAAATTTGCAACATAGCAGGATACAAAACTTTCTTACCCCAAAATCTTAAAATGTAAATTCTGGTTCATTCTAACTATAGCAAAGGAGATGTCACTGACTCAGAAGAAATTTCATCTGAATGTATTCCACCTTTGCTTATTAGAAAGAAATACAGTTAAATACTAATTTTTTAGCTGACTGCTGTAAATGCATTCAACATCCAATGCAAATCCTACTAATGTTCTCTTGCCACAAAGAAGGAAATTTAGAACATACCTGACTGTAAAGGAGAGAGCAGACTCTAGAGGAAGAGTATATGGTAGCATCAAAGTAGAGGCCAGACGCACAGGTAGAAAATTGGCAATGCAAGTGAACAATCCCTTCCTCTCAGTACAGGCTTCCAAAAGTGCTGCAGATGGAGAAGGTATATTAAATCAATGTCCCCTGCCAAGTTTTGAGCACAGAAATCAATGATTCTTTTAAAATTCAACCGTTTATTGCATTTAATTATTGCACTTCTAATCCAGTTGCAAAAGATTTTATTCCTCAATGTTAAGTTTTACCTTGTCCGTTATAAGCCCTCCCTAAATTTGCACATATCCACAACTTAAATGACACCCCTATTACTACTTCATGAGATTCTAAATGAAGGAAAATTCAACTAAAAAATAGTTTAGTGGAGTTTCCTGTTATTGTCCCTTTTGCTGGGTCTTTTTGAATCAGATACATTATGCTATCTTTAAGCAGTCACTAATGTTTCCCTTATGCAATTTTTCATTAAGCAGTTTAGCTTTAATTAGATGTAAGATAGTCAGATATTTGAGGCAAAAGCCATGCAACTGATTATTTGCAGGACTTGTCCAATTTTAAATCCTTTACACTCAATTCTTGCTGTCATTAGTTCTTCCATTTGATTTTTATTAAATTCATCTTCAAATTCTTTTATCCATCCATCATTTTTCCATAGATCTTTCCAAAACTGAATTATTTACCTTTTTTTGGTTTTTCATTTTCAGAATTTCTTTTGTCATTTTTACTCATTGAAATAACTGATTTTACTTTAATTGGATGATTTGTGCCTCATGGTGTTCAATTTTTCTTGCCACTGCTGTTGCTTTATGATTTCCAAAGCTTCTTCAGCAGTCCCAAAAAGGCTCCACACCCATTTGTACTACTCAGGTGACCCTGAGGATACAGATAAATCTCTAGGTGGCCTCAACAATAAAACAATGCAAATGACCAGCTGTTCTGCAAGGAATATAAATCCTCCCATTCCCCACCATCCAGTTGGAGCTGAGGAAGCTTCTTGGATGAGAAGTGAAATGTCTTCAAAGAAAAATAAGACAGTTCAGTTGCTTCTTGAAAAAGCATCTTTGGATCAAGAAGCTCCTCAACAGAGCCAGGAATTTAAATTTGGCCTGTGATTATCTTGAGCAAAGATTGGTACAGGAATTTTATGAATTCCTTGTCCCCTTCCGAGAGCAATGACTACATCTACATGTGGACAACTTTTTTTCTTTGAAAATTTGCTTATCTGCTTTCTTTAAAAAAGCATACTTGAAACAGCCATTCCATGCCCTCCAGATGTGTAGATTTCAACTGCCAGGATTCTCAGCCATGGTCATGTTTGCTGGTAATTCTGGGAGCTGAAGTCAATGAATTTGGAGGAGGGCCAAATGAGGAAAAAGTGACTTAGAACATGAACAGCTCAGTTAAATTGGGGACAAAGCAATACAGCAACTTTCCTCTCCAACAAAAGATCTTACCTTGGTTCAGTTTAGGAGGCAAGTGTTCCAGGATGTGTTCTTCAGCCTCTGCCAGTTCAACATTTTCTTCCAGCTGATCATCCTCATCCTTTTCTTTCTCAGAGTCCCCTTCTTCATAATGACAGCTAATGGCTAGCAGAGGGAGAGGAGGTCTTTGGAGGAGAGCTAGAGAAAAAGGATAAGTGGCAGAATTGTGAATTCACTAGAAATATCATTAGACTGTTAGGTTATCTCTCTTCACCCCTTCACCTTGGAGAATATGGCAGTAGCAGATAGAAACAACCTTTTGCAAGAAAGCCATCTTGTTGGCTATTATGTGCCATAAACAGAGGACAAGAAGCAGCCAGGAAAAATATGTTGAGCAGCCACAAGCCAAAGTGGTTTTTAAAGTGAATCTTGGCATTTCTGTATAATATTCTGTGCTGTTTTATAAGCATCAAACTGCTAATATGTGTAGATCCTTCTGTAAAAAAAATTCAGATGGAGAGGATATTCAGATGTACAATTATCTTTACCCCTGTTTAGAAGCAAAATAGATGAAACTCAATAGCTTATAATTTATCTTTATATAAAAATCAGACCTGGACATTCAGCTGAGTATCATTCAATTAGTCACTCTATAGCTCTGCTCTTAAGAGGACACAAATCTGCACATCATATCCTAAGAAAACTTTGGAATTAATACAGGCAATTAGGCTGAGAATGTATCATTATGGTTATTTAATCTCAGCTTACAATGAACAATGGCATGAGTCCCCTTGCAGGTACAAGAAGCATGTTGCCAGGATTGAAAACAATTCAGTGAATAAAATGGTTGCATGAGAAATATCGCACCACTAGGTGGTGCTATAGAGACAGACAATATATTGCAGTTACAGAATTAGCCAGGCAACCTACGGTAAGTAAGAGTTCTACAGAATCACGTGACTTTCAGTTAGACAAGATGCTCCTTCAATACCACGTAGGCACCTCTGGAAGTAGATAGCAGCTCTGCCAGGAGGGTGCATGACATGGCAACTAAATAGAGAAAATGTTTTTTTGTGTGTGTGTCTGAATTTCTTCCTCCGTAGAGAAAATATGGAAAATATAGTGTCCCTCAGTATTGGCATGTTGCTAGGGGTTTCTGAGATTTATAGATCAGCAAAATCTCAAGGATTACATTATGCACTCTAGCCGGTAATATTATTTGAATTGTATATAAATTGGTTTTTATCGTTTTTATCAGTATAATTTTGGTCATATTTTTTTGCATACCACCCCATTTCTATAAGAATGCTTGAAAAATATTTTTGAATAAGCCATACAGCAAAAGTTGCATAATACATCGCCGTACTTTTCCACAACTTCCACTCAAGGAAGTTTGTCTGCAATTCGCTGACCAGTAAATACAAAATTTGCAGATGCCTACCATTCAAAAAGGAAGTTTTCATTTAAATACATCTCGATTTGTGCAAAAGCATATAAAACATTGAGTCAATTGTTTAATAATATAGAATAGAAAAAGAACTAAACTTCAATTAAGCAATAAGCAATATCAGTTTTGAAAATTCACTTTGTAGTAATTTGACCCATCTCCTACCTTTTGGCTGAGTGGGAAAGTTTTTATTTTTTAAATTTGAGCACTAACATCCATAAACCATGTATGTGTCCAAATAATGTTGTTTTCATCAAAAGGGACTGCAAGCGTTGCACATTTTCTACACAGCAAAAAGGGACTAGACAGGATGACATACAGTCATGACTGGAATGCAAGACAGGCTCTCCTTTTTGATACTCTATTAGAAATAGAGAAAAGAACACCTGACACGAGATTCACTTTTCCTAGAGAATGCAAAGCTATTAAGAGCTTACCATTCTTCTTCAAAAAGTGAAGGGCGTCCTTGTAGCCCTGCTTGCACATTTCCTGGAGAATCTGCAGAGAGAGAGAAGCAGCATGTTACTTACAATTAGCTGTAAGATGTCTAAAAACTGCACTACCAGCATGCCCACAGACTTCAGCAGAGGGAAGAATCCATATCTCCAAATGTAGCCCTTGGAAGAAAGAGGGACCTCCAATGGAAACCTCTGCATCAGACTTGGCCAGTAATCACTGTAGACTGGGCATGATCAGATAGAAACACCTTTAAAGTTGTATTGCTGATTAAAGAAGTTATAGGAAGACAGGGATGCTATTTCATTTTGCAAAGTGGCCCTAATCCATATTTTCTGACAAGTTGGGATGAAGCAAAAGCCATGATTAACAGAATGGTCATGAAAAGAATGATGTAGCCTCAGGGAAGCCAAGTAAACATATCAGGTCTGGTCCCAAAATGGGACTCCATGTGAAAAGAGAGAATTGGTGAAAGTCTTCTTTCTCCAAGGGGAAGAAAGAAACCCAATAAAGATTCTGCCAATTCTGCAAACATTTTTTTCCCATTTTTCTGCCATTGGAATGAAACAGCTGCCCTCCAGCTGCAGTGTTTTCAAACTACTGAAGGCTTATTGTCCCATGGCTTTTCAGCATGAGCCAACTTAACAATGTCTGAACAAGTTGTCTTCAGCATCTTCTAAAGGAAAGGGTCATTGTCTTACCTGAACGCCTTTTCTCAGCATGAGGAATGTAGAATCTAGCCATCTGTGGATTCTACATTCCTTTACATGCTGGAGAAAACTGAGCTTCTGGAATTCTTTCCCATCTCTCTGCTAGCACTATAGGAAGAATTTATATTTTCTTCTTGTATCAAAGTCATGTGTTTTCTCAACATGTTAATTCTGTATGTGATGTGTGTGCATTGACAAGTACAGGCGTTCCTTGCTCCACTAAAGACAGGGACTTACCTCCAACAGAGGATTATGCTGTTATAAAAATGCAGGCTAACTGTATTGGGAAGTCATGAGAGGGATGATTGGCAGTAGATTATAGCTATTTCCTAAATCAGAAATTTCCTAAAGTACTACGAACTATGAAAGATAGAAAATCAGCAACAATGATGTCAATACTGTATCAATCTGCCATAGGATGAAGGCCTCTTTACTGAAGATTATTAATCGTGATTTTCTTTGCTGGTCCAGTGTAGTCTGGTACTGTAAATAGTCACCCAGCTGGCTTCAGTGCCTAAGTGAAGCTTAGAACCTGAATTTCACACTCTGAATTCAATATCTTAACTGCTATATCAGTGATGGCGAACCTTTTAGAACCCGAGTGCCCAAACTGCAACCCAAAACCCACTTATTTATCACGGGGTGCCTGGTGGGCATGGTCCACTGGGTGGGCATGGCTGTGGTCATGGCAGACTGAGTGGGTGCGGCCAAGCTGGGCATGGTCACCTCAATGTTGCTCGTGGGGAGGGATGCCTGTGGGGGCCGGGCAGGGTTGGGGGAGAACCTGGGGGTCTCTGGCAGGTGGGGCGGTGGGCAGGAGGCTTGTCCTGCGGGGTGAGGCGAGGCAAGGTGAGGCACGGGGATGCCATTGCCACAGGGCAAGGCAAGGCAGGGGCCGGGATGGCTGCTGCCTGACACCATTGGCCCCCGCACACAGAAGCCAGTGAGCGCATGGGGGCCAAAAGTGTCTGTCAGCAGCCACAGCCTGCCGGCCCCTCGACCAGCGCACTCTGGGGCTCCACAGTTCGCCCCCAGCAGTTCAGAGAAGCCGCCTCTGAGCTGAACGGACAGCTAACAGCTAAGGAGCGATGCAGTGGGTCATGTCCAGGAAAAGGAGAGCATGCAAGGCCAGGAGGGATGGGATGGGGGGAAAGGAGGGAAACCAGCTATGCTGGGATACATCCAGCCATGTGGGAGCTCAGCGAGTTAGTGGGCAGCTGGTTGAAGAGGGATGGTTGTCCTCTCCAGGGCATGGTGTGCATGCCCACAGAGAGGGCTCTGAGTGCAGCCTCTGGCATGCGTGCCATAGGTTCGCCACCACTGTGCTATATCATACTGGCTCTCTGTTTATTGAAATAAAAAACTGAAAGTGTCTATCGTGGTGGAGAGGGCTCACCTGGGGCTCTGGAGGAAACAGGGCTTTTGAAAGGCGGTACAAGTTGCGCAGATTGAACTGAATGCTGGTATTGGTGATTCTGAGTTCATGAATGTTGGTGGAACTATCCCGTGGACAAATATCACTCTCCCCAGAGAAAGGGGAAACAGTGATGGTATTCTTCAACTCATATTGAGGCAGGTTGTCAGAAATCCCTCCATCAACATATCTCTGAGGAAAAAAGAAAATATGTTAGCAGATTTTTTTCTGTCTTTTTTATAGTCCCAGTCTGTTCTTCCCTCCTCAGATCTCTAAATGCACATAGATCACGGGTGTCAAACTCGCCATGTCATGTGACGTGTCGCAATGTATCATGACTTTTTTCACATTGCCGGAGCTGGGGTTGGACGCACCTCTGCATGATGCAACCGATCCGCAAGCCGGCAGTTTGACACCCCCGACATAGTTGAAAATGCAATGGCGTGTATAGTTATTTGGTGATATAGTACAGCTTACTAGAGCGTCAAGCAAAACCATCTCTGGGAGGAGGGAAGGTTGAGCAAATGATAAAACATTAATTGCAATGTCATGCACGGCAAGGTATGTCTCAATGCAAGTACAAAAAGGCCTATCTTGCATCATCACGTCACAATACATAATTCATCATTTGGGTCATTATAGTTAAGGAATGTACAATTGTGGAATCAAGAAGTCAAGGGAATTAAGGTTTTTTTTCACTCCTCAATAAATCATTAGATATTTCTGCAATTTTTAGTGAATGAGGTCCTGTTTTACTAATCCTGTTTTATCTAGTAGGGTATAGGATTGGGTAGCTTCTGAATCCTGTTCTCAAATGAAAAATAAGATGAGGAAGAGGTGATGAAAGCATTTTTCTGAAATAAAGAGCAGTCCCCACACTTCTCTTATTATTAGCAACTTTATGTAACAAATATATAAATATTTTTTTAAAAAAATCCATGGCCTTTCACTTATGTTCCAGGAAGTAACAAAAAACTCATGCTACAGATTCCAGGTCACAAAAATGACAACAAATTAAACAAAAAAATATGGTGGTCTACATGCTTTTTCTATCACGTGCACATACTGTACAAAACCACAAATATAGAGACAGGATACTTTTACACTGTGCATGACCTTCTAATGGCCCTAGCGTTTTCCTCCATTTGGCTAGTACAGATTGAAATTGGGAAAAAAGTATCCAAGCAACCATGGTTTGATGTTATGCTTGAACCTCACATGTAGTTTTTCTTAATTGTGGATAAAAACAAATGTGGGCAAGATAATAATAATGATGATAAAGTTGGAAGGGACCTTGGAGGTCATATAGTCCAACCCCCTGCTCAGGCAGGAAACCCTATACCATTTCTGACAAAAGGCTGTCCAGTTTCTTCTTAAAAACTTCCAGTGTTGGCGCATTCACCACTTCTGGAGGCAGGTTGTTCCACTGGTTAATTGTTCTCACTGTCAGGAAGTTTCTCCTTAGTTCTAGGTTGCTTCTCTCTTTGGTTAGTTTCCACCCATTGCTTCTTGTCCTGCCTTCAGGCGCTTTGGAAAATAGTTTGACTCCCTCTTCTTTGTGGCAGCCCCTGAGATATTGGAACACTGCTTTCATGTCCCCCCTCGTCCTTCTCTTCATTAAACTAGACATAACCGTTCCTTATATGTTTTTAGCCTGATCATCTTTGTTGCTCTTCTCTGTACTCTTTCTAGAGTCTCAACATCTTTTTTACATCGTGGTGACCAAAACTGGATGCAGTATTCTAAGTGTGGCCTTACAAGGTATTGTAAAGTGGTATTAATACTTCACATGATCTTGATTCTATCCCTCTGTTAATGCAGCCTAGCACTGTGTTGGCTTTTTTGGCAGCTACAGCACACTGCTGGCTCATATTTAAATGATTGTCCACTGCTTCTGTGTTTAAACAGAAGCATAGTCTTTCAAGTTTCTTTTCCTGTTTCAACAATGGAGGATCAGACAGATAAGCAGCACACATATCTGACTCAAACCATTCATTTTTCTATAATGAGGCATATTTGATTTATCACTGCATCTGAATGAATCACACTGGGCTCTGAAATAGCGTAATTCTTAGTTCTGTCTGTATGGGTGAGTGGTTATTGGGCAGTTTCCTTTTCCATTGGCCTTAAATAAAAGAGTTTAATGCTATCAGGAGTTGCACTTAATGTATTACAGAATACAGTCACATGCAATATGGATAATTGCTTATAGAAAAAGAAAAACTAATGCCCAGAATATGACCACATGAAAAACAAAACAATGCCAAGCTTGGGGAGAAATAATTTATACAGAAAAACTAGCTCTGTAGTAATCATATCTAAATGCAAGAAAAATCACCCCATTTACTATGTTGAGATGATTTACTGATGTTATAGTTTCAAAAGCAAGCCAGCTTCTCCATTATATACATTCCTGCAGCTCAGGAAGTAATAACATTTATTGTATAATAGATATCTCATTAGGAATTTTAAAATTTCAGAATCAGTACCATGGCTTAAATGTAAAGAGCCACCAATTTGCTAAAGCTGCCAAAATAGCCATGACCCCTTTAATTTCAGATATCCATAATGACCAGTGGAACGTATTAACCAATGACATCAAGATGTTTGACCACCAGAGATCAAAAGAGTGTTTCTCCAGAGGGCAAAAATATAACTTGCTGTACTTAAGCGGCTCTGGAAAGAAAAGAACATGTCCAGAAGATACTCAGTAAGAACTTTTCCCCACTGTTGAGTTAAAATACTATCCATCCATTCTTGAGTCAACAGAAACTTATACAGACCAATCTGTATCCTTCCTCTACTGCCCCTGTTCTGACCCACTGCTAAATAAATGATTCTGTTCAGGTTTTGAATGTACTGGATGTGATAGGCAAAGCAATTGATTGAGTCTTCCAACTTCACTGCCCACTCTCTTCAATACATCACCAGCTTAGGGGAAGATCATCAGCCAATCATGATAGTGCAGCAGGGAAGGGATATGTTTTGGAAATAATGTTTTGTTGTCATATCTCCTTTTTGTGTTTCTCCTCCTACCCTTCATTCTGTAGTAATTCAAACTGAATTATTATTTTTTTTAAATGGAACCACAAAAAGATATGATTAAGCAGCATTTTTATTTAGAATCTGCCTGGGTAGAACTGGGTATTGAAATTAGAAAACCAAAATCAAAAGTGCTTTTCCTTTTTGTTTTTTCCCACTGGCAACATTCTAAGCAGAGAATTGTTCAGGGTGGACAGAAGGGTGAGGATTTCCATTATTCCACTGTTAGGCAGTTTAAGAGTTAGCAGTTTACTAGCTAAGCGGGTTAATGCTACTGAGACCAAAGGAAAAAAGGTATGCCTGCATCAAATATAGAATAGCCTGTAAATACCACTCTGATCCCAACTAAGGACAAAACAGTATCCCCCTAACCTCAAATCATTCTACAAGTGGAAAAAACAAATTTATTTTTGAAAACGTATCTGTCACTCCAGCTCACAATAGTCACTCTAGAGCCAAACTGAATCTCAAGTGTATCAAATGATGCAAATATTAAAACTAAAAGAAAGTTCAAAGTGGAGTGAAAGTCAACTGGAAGAGGAACAAGAAGCACACCATGTTCTTCAGCAACCAGCATGTTCATATAATGTTCTGCAAAGCCAGTTCCAGGAAACTACAACTACATTAACTACATTAACTACTAGGTCAGGGGTAGGCAACCTTGGCTGGCTCAGGAATTCTGGGAATTGAAGTCCACAGAGTCATAAAAGAGCCAAGGTTGCCTACCCCTATACTAGGTGGACAATTACGGCTGGAACATCCAGTACACAAAATGTTTGCACTAACACTAAGATCAGTTTCTGCTTTGTCCCTTTTTAAAACCTCTACATTTGTACTTTAATCAAAGAATAACAGCTGAATTGATAGAAGAGGCAACCAGCTTAAAATCCTGTATTATTTTTTTTCTTTTACTTCATATTTTTACATAACATCAGGAACAGAATCTGGCTAGATGGTGAAATTGCCTGTGGGTTGGGTGATGTTGGTAGTGGGCCCAACTGCCCTTTTCAAGCCCTACCCATACTGGCATCATGCCAGTTATTGGGAGCTGACTTTTTAGGTTGCTGAAGCATCTTAAATTATAGGTAGCCTTTGACATACAACCACAATTGGGCCCGGAATCTTGGTTGTTGAGCGAAGCAGTCATTAATCAAGATGTCCATGTGACTGATTCATTCAACGATCACAAGCCCAACTTTCCCAGTTGCAGTTATTAAGCAGACAGAGCAAAACAGCACCTTACCTATGGAGAGCAGGCAGCTGCTCTCCATGCATGGAAGGGAACTCCTGCACTGGGCCGGAGAAATAAAGCTTGGATCTTCAGGAGCTTTGTTTCTACAGCCTAACAAAGGATTCCTCTCCTCCATTCACAGAGGGGAAATCTTTTGGCAGGCAGCAGCAGTAGCTTGCAATCTTCCCTACTGGTTTACCCATTAAATTTCTGTGGAACCTAGCAGAGGACTTCGAATGGTAATCACATGATCACAGGGCACTTGGCAAGTAATCATAAGTTCAAATCAATTACCAAGCACCCAGATCACTATCACACGATCATGGGGGGAGCAGCGGAGCCCTTTCCAAGTCACTGTGACATCAAACTGTTATTAAGCAATCAAGAACTTCCTGTATGAATTTGTCTTTGATTCCCACTCAGACTATACCATTGACTAGTCAAGACCAAGTGAGCTGCAGCTTCAAAGCAATTCAAACATCTTTAAAACAGTGACTCTCCTAGGATTCCAATGCAAAGATATGATGTCTATATTAATCTCTTCCCTCCTGCATTCACCCAAGGTTTCCTGCACTATTCACCCTTCCTTATAGCCATAGAAGCTAACTTGGAGTTTTCAGAACAGTCATGATCTCTAGCTATCTCATTGGGCTTTTATTGGGGGGAAATAAAATATTGCTACATATTTTTTCTTGAGCTCCTGGAAGAAAGGCAGGATAGTAAGTTAACCAAATAAAATGTAAGATATCTTTGTTTGTGCTGTCTGTCTGTTTGTATGAATTGGCATAACAGAGTGACTAAGAGGCAGAACTATTTCACTTTTCCCTTAACTAGCTGGCTTTTCTCCCATGAAGTTCTTAATGTAGCTATGTAGGCTTAAGCGGTCAGATGTTTTCAAGTTCAGCTGTCCATTTTTAATGTGGGAATAATAACACTGATTATCCTTGAAATGGCTATGGCTGGCTTAGTATCTAAGTTTTACAGACAGTGTTGATGCTAAAGCACTGACTATGCAACTTACAGTGAAAAAGCATGATAACCCTACCGTAACACCCTCAAAGTATCTTTTCAAGCAGAAGGACTGGAAATGGAAATGACTCATTATTGTCAAAGAAACAGCCCAGGTTTCTGACTTTTGATGAAAGAGGGCCAATTGACGATATGCCCTGGGAAGGCTCCATGCAGGGGTTTTCTCTGAACTGACGGTTTTTCAACATACTAACAGAAGGAACAGGTATTCCTTTAGTTTATATGACTCTCCTGGGTTAGAGAAAGTCCTACAATCACCCTATAAGATCTTCTATATAGCATTGATCTGCAAGAAGCTTCAGGTGCTGAGCTTTGGAGCATCTGGTGAGTGATTTAGCTCAGGGGTATGTGTGTGGTTGCAATTGCTTTATTGTTGAAAAAGCAGCTGTCTGGGAATTTATTTTTCAAATGGACAATAAGTTGTTCATTTCTTAATCACTTTTTGGAATTATCATCTTTATTTGGTTAAAAGAGGCTTCAGCCATAGTCTGTTAGTCTTTTTTGATTGGCGCCATTTTGGGGACTTCTTTATTGTTAAACAACAACATAAGAGGATTGCTGAAGGGAAGCTAAAATAAGGAAGCTTGAAGTATCTTTTTTAAAAAAAACTTTGATAGAGAAACATAAGGGTAGAAAGTTTTCATTTTATTTTTCTATTTTTTAAGTAATTTGTAGCTTGGTTTGCTTTGCTGTGGGTGGTTAAAACTTTCCAAATTTTATAAACTCTGATTGGTCAGAAATTATTAAGTGACTTACAAAAAATTTCACTTTATAGATCAATTATTTCTAAGGATGTAATAAAAGCTACTCAAACTACTTCAGAGATGCAATTATGTCTAAAAAGTTATCAAACCACTGAGGCAATTTCAGAAGTAGCTGACAAAGTAAAGGACTCAATTGCAATTTTGGAATATAAATCTGACACCAATCTTTATTGTGATGATGGTTTAAGTATAAACCTCCCAGCACAATTGAAATAAAAGCTCCAAGAAAATCTGAAACTTTCAAGAAGGCAGGTCTGGAACTTTGTCTTCGTGGATACTAAAAAGGTTGAGAATTCCTTGAGAAAAAGAGAAGTCTATAATTACTTGATAGATATTCCAGAAAAGGAAAAAGATTTTATTTTATGAAGGTAAGCTAGAATGAGTGACTTAAATTTAATGAGTTAATTAGAGTAAGGATGAATTTTTACCAGTCTGATATATGTTTTAACGTAAAGTGGGCTTGAAAATGTGTTTTTTTCTTTATTATAATGCTTAAGTAATTCCTAAAGCTTGTAAAATATTGAAAGTGTATTTGAAAGTATCTATGTTAAGAGGAAGTTAAAAAATGTATTAGAATTTGTTGATTTTACAAATATTTTTTAAAAAGTTTAGTTTTAAAATGGACGTAAAATGTTTCTTTTCTTTTAAGATTAAAGAAACTGAAAGAGTACAGTGAATTTTGCTAATATAAATGATGATAATCTATAACGATTAATAATAGCAAATATATATTATTTTCCACAGCAAAGAAAAAATACAGAGATGATTAAATTGATTCCTCTGTTCAAAGAAAAGAATATTCTAATTTTGTTTTTATTTGGAAACCGCTTCTAGATTTTGAGCTCATGATGGAAAAATAAAAATTTAGTTTTGCTAATTAGATAGGTTTATTGTTATAGAAATGGCTAGTATATATTATTGTATCAAAGTAAAAAGTTGAGGTTTTAATGTTACTATTTTCTACTGTGCTAAAGAAATTTGGAAATCAACACCTTTTTTTCTTTTTCGCTTTTTACTCCCCACTCTCTCTTTTTCCCTTTTCCCAGCCACCAGTTCCCATTATTTTTATTTTCCTTTGTATTTTATATTCTGATAAACTAATTAAAAGTTTCCCTCTCCCAAAAAAATACATTCCAGGTTTCTCTCCGAGTCCTAGCAGAATATATTTTATTTTCTGCTTTGGCACGCCCAATTTTTTTTATCAAGTTTTAAAACAAACTCATGGCAATGCTGAAGACCATTCTAAGGTCATTGAGGGCTCCCTTTATGACATCAAAGTCCCAGGTTTGGTCACTGACATCCTAGTCCAGGTAGCTCTTCAACTTCAATCCAATGTTGGACATTTTATTTGTGGCAACAGGTCTTTCTTACTCAACAAAGAAAAGCAAACGTTTGAGAACAGCACATTTGGGTTTCATTCTACTAAACCTAAGTTAAATTTTGCTAAAGATACATTATTCCTATCAACATTATGGTCCAGAAATATAAAAGTGATACTACAAATAATACTATTTCTTTTCTTCTTTCCCTCTTTTTGTTTTTGAAAAAAGTCCTCTTTTCTCCCCTAGGTTTTTCCCCTTCCAAATATCAGATTTCTTATGCTTGATCTCAGCAATCAAGAAAAAAAACTCCACTCCTTTGAGAATAATTTGATTACAACTGTACATTGTTATGATCATTTTTCCAGAATTATGCAGCATATTATGTCACCTTCCCTAGTCTCCAAGTTTCCTCTTTCCCTCTTGATGAAGCAGGAAAAACAGGAACAGGCTCTTGCAGTACAATACCAAACAGCTCAAAGTTAAAACACCCTGGTGCTGACTTACCACTCCTTGAAGACTTGGAGGGATCAGGCCACAGTATACTGGAATGAAAGTGCTGCAGACACATGCCTGGGTGAGAGATGGGAAAAGACCATGTGAAATAAGTGGACTGACTAGAGAAGCCTGTAGTATTTGCAGATAATAAATCCAGGCAGAGAAGAAAGAAAGAAAGAAAGAAAGAAAGAAAGAAAGAAAGAAAGAAAGAAAGAAAGAAAGAAAGAAAGAAAGAAAGAAAGGCGAACCTCCATGACAAGAGTAGGTCATATCAGTTCTGCTGGCGCTTGGGAGATAGGCATTTATGGCTTCATGTTCAAAGCTCCTAGAAAGTCCTAAAGTTACAACTTGCCTGGACAAGCTCTTCTTTGGAGTTAAACTCAGATAATATGACATTTTCTCCATCCGAAACTCGGGTTAATGAAATGCCCAAACATCCATTGGCCAACTCATGTGCATTGCTTGGTAAAGTTTTATATAAGCAGGCACGGATGATTTTCACCAGGTTGAAGGACGGGTGTAAAGGGCCAAGAAACCTCTTCCGGGCCTCTTTGGAAACATGGATGATATTTGCTCCAACATCACCTAGTATGAAGAAAACAATATAAATTTTAAATTAGATAAAAGGCTACATGTACATAAAATTTTAATTCAAAATTAGCTTAGTCTCATTTTTAGTTTTAAATGTTTGGATTTATATCCCACTTTTTTTCTACAATTTCAGTGTACTTTACATGGGGAGATTTCTGTTCAGTTTAACAATGACACTGCAGCGAAGGTTGGAATAAGAGATGGTGACCACACTTGAAAGTGAATTTGATGTGAAGTTTCCCAGCGTTAACCTAACGGCTTAACTATTAAATGATACTGGTTCTAAGTCCACTGAACCATGGAATTAATGTACAAACTGAGATTTGCACATCTCATAGAACCAAAATCAATTATGGCTTAGCATGTTGTGTGAAGGAGGCCACAGATTGTAACTATCCATTGTCAAAATCACTATTTGGTAAATTTATTTTATTGCAATTGGCTTGAAGAGTTCCTGGTTCCTGAAAAATTGTACATCATAAACACCTAAAGAAATATCTAGGCAGTACTAATCAACATCCCAAAAGTTATATATTTAATATAACACACATGCGTCCAGACTACATATATTTTTTATATTTTAATCTCTTGATTTAAAAATTAGATACCTTAGTCTAAGTAGACATTTATATTCCTCACTAAAAAATTTAAAAAACAAACAAACTAATGTTGGAATTCTCAAAGGCATACCTAGTTCTTTCTTTATATTGATAGAATCCTTTCTAAAGCTAAAGTTATGCCCTCAGATTCTCTCACCATAAAATGCGGCCCCAATATTGATAGAATATTAAAGTGATAAATATAGCATTCATAATTTTCTAAGGATCATTCATTTAACCTGTAAAATACTTAATAGGAAGCAGATTGCAATATAATTCTCTTTTATCCAAAATAGATACTTATCCTCAATCACAGTAGATTCCGTTCTGCTCATAGTTTTTGGCATCAAGAGTGTAAAATTTTTTGTTTATAGTTCTACATTATACTCAGGAAAAACTACTTAGCACATGTTAATTGGACATGATATAAATTAAAAATCTAAATAAACTGCTTTGGGAAAACAGCAAGAAATATGGTTTCCCTAAAAATATACATCACTTGTTGGGTTTTCCATCTTGAGCTCAGGAGTACATCACAGATTTGATACCACTGAAGAAATTTTCTAACCCATTGACAATGTGTTAACTATTAAACATAGCACTGTTTTCAGGACAATGTTGTTGTGCTGCCTAAAGTTCTCTTTATCAGCCATCTCTGAGCTGGGAAAATTATCTCATTGCTATTTGACCTTTTCCCCTAAGACCAAAGTTGTTTATCTTATACTGTGTTTCCTGCTCATCATAAAAAATATACTCAAGGTTAAGCAGAGCTCAAATGACTTGTGTTATAATGAGTTATGCTATTTTTTCTTAATTGGTAGCCAACTTTTCCAAGATACATGCCTTTCAATCAAATACCATCCCTAAAAGTCAGCAACAGTCACCTGCCTTAAAGCATGACTGCATTGTTTTATTTTGGGGTTTTGTGCTTTCAAATTAGATTTGATTCCTGACAACTATTTGTACAAGTCCATGTACAGTGATGCTTAAAAGTTTTGAATTTTCAATATTTCTGCATTCATATGACCTAAAATGTGATATATTCTCCACACAAGTCCTAAAACTAGATAAAGAGAGCCCAATTAAACTATTTAAGTCAAGAGAATGGTTCAAGTTTATATATTTGTGTATGTCAAAATTACATGAATTTTAGAGTATTATTATGATATTATTATTTTTAGTATTAATATTGTTTAACAATTTCGAGATTGTATTGTTTAATAATTGGGATATTAATTTGTTTATGTTTTCATTATTATTATATTTATTTTTAATTTGTTTATATTTATGTTAAAGGGGAGTTAAAGTGCATTATGGACTTGGTTATTTATATAGTTGGTTAATGTTAGTTAGATTATGATTATCATATTTGTAACCCTGTACTCAGCTCTGGGAAGTTGGGGGGGGGGTTGGGGGGTTATATTGTAATTTTTATAAAACCTTTTATAAAAAAAATTACATGAATCTCTAGGATTATCAGCCCATTTGAAGGGGAAATTAAAATCAGCTGTTCCAGTCAATGGGACTAGAAGATTGAGTGAGCAAAGCCCTGTTCACTCACAAGCAATAGGAACCATGTCCCTCTCTTAAGCCACATTGGTGAGCTGTAATCAGCAAGGGTATTCAACATATGTTTTTTCCAAAGGAAGAAAAGCTGCATGTGAAGATCTCCTGGGTACAGACCTTCTCACTGCATTATGTGGCTGTCATATGATGAATCAAGCATTGTCAGCATGCTCTGAAGGGATAGGGTTCACCCATGGCCCTCATGGTAAGAACTAACACCTCAGCAGAATCTTTGTTATCCCAGAAAGAACCAAGGTACTTCTCAGAACACATAAATCTTGCCTTTTGAACTTCAGGCTCTAATTTAGCTACATAAATTCTAAATTTCCAGTTCTAAATAGGGGCCATCAATTCTATTGCTTGTTCTACTCTGTTTTTCGGGGGTTCCAGCAAATTTCAAATGAGCTTGAAATTAGAAGACGGGAAGTTTCCACGTGTATTCAAAAATGATCCACAATTTAATCTCACACGACAATGAAATTGCAGCATCCTTTTCAACAACCAAACCTGTTTCTTTGTTTTTAAAATGGAAACTAGCAGCATTTTTTTTCATGAATCTCCACTAAAGAGATTAAAATTAAATTAAAAGAGAATAATGTTTAAACTGGGATAGTTGCTGAACAAAAATTAATTGCACATCTTTTTATTATCAAGCGCTCTAGAAGTCCATGTATAAAAATTAGAGAGCAATTGCTTCATTTTTGGCCTCCCCTCTAAACTGGAGTGGGTCAGAGGCCTGATGGTAGAAAAACAAGGAGGCACCCATTTTCTCATTTCCTCTGGGGTACTCTAGCTAAAACTCTTGCTGAAATGTGTGTCCACAGAACTTTCTTCTAACAGCCTTCTGGGTTTTCCATGTGGTTTTTCACGAACTGTAGATGAGCAGTGACTTTTTCTTTGCCATCCTGTCAAGCACACCATTGTTGTTCAGTGTTTTCCTAATGGTAATCTCATAACACTGACATTTGCCAATGCAAAAGAAGTCGCTAGTTCCTTGGATGATAACCTGGGGTTTTTTGAAATTTACACATCTTGTTCTTGGTGTAATTTTTCTTGGTTGACCACTCCCGGGATGGGTAACGTTAGTGTTGAATTGACTCTATTTGTACACAATCTGCCAGATAATGGACTGGTAGAGTCCGAACACTTTGGCAGTAATTTTGTAACCTGGTGAGCATTTTTCAGAGGTCCCCACCAATTTCTTTGATTGAGCTTCCATACGCTTCCACATGCCTATGTGGTGAAGGTCAGACTTTGAGAATGAATAGCCAGAATTCTATTCTTTAAATAAGACAGGACCTCCCACACTCACACCCAATTATCCTCCCAATGAAACACTTGACTCTAATTTCCCCTTCAAATAAACTGATAATCCTGGAGCCTCATATATTTTGCCATATATGTAATTCTGAATAATTTTCCTCAATAAATGAACAAGTATGTTTTTGATTCATGTTTAATTCTCTTTATCTAGATTTAGGACTTGTATGGAGAACACAGCACATTTTTAGGCCATGCTTATGTAGAAATACTGAAAATTCAAAAGGGTTCACACATTTCTAAGCACCACTGTGTGTGTCTAGGACAATGATCAACTGACTGCATTTTCAGTCCATCAAGTCATATTAATTATGATGCATGCATCGCATTGTATCCACTGAGAACTGGACGAATATACATGAAAATAAGTAAATAAATACTGGATTATTTAGGCAAAGCTGTGTGCAACATCTGGATGCACTCAAATGACATATATCATAGTTAAACAGCCCAACCCATATACAGTAGCCAAGTTATACTTTTAATAGTTGGATTGCTAGGATGTAACACAAATCTATCACCAAAGTAAGGGAAGTCAGAAAAGAAAATGAACAGCTTCTCGTCACTGAATATGCCGGAGGGAGCATGGCTTTGTAAAATAATAAGAGATGCTTCAGTTATTGAAAGCACATCATCCTGTAACCTTGGCCAGTGCCAAAATAGTCTTGGAAATTGGATAGTTACAGACTGAACTTCAGACTTCCTAGAAGAGAGCCCAGTTTTGATGTCCTGCCAAAAGGGTTGGGTTTATCCAGATGGATCCAAAGAGAACAACAGCGCTGAAGATAACTCAACATGCCCAGTAACTTTGGAAAATGCCATGTATGTGCACGCACGTGCGCACACACACACAAACAAACTTTGGCTGTTAAGACCAGCAGCTTAGCAAGCTGAGATATGAGAATGCCAGCGGATTACTGATGAAAGTTAGAGGTCAAAAAACAACGGAGCAGGAGATAAATATCCCTAAGATTTTAATTAGTTCATATTCCAAGTGGATGACTGTTAAAAACATACAGTTTTGTATTTGCCTAATCACTCTTCTTTCCAATATTGTGGGGTATCATTTTCATACTTTAAGCCACATTTATTTGCCCTGTTCCAAGAACAGCAGAGATAGCCTTGGTTCTCACAGATTCTTTTCTCATTTTCTCACTTCCTGACCTACCCAGATGGTCTAATCTAAAATCTTTTTATTTATTATTTTTATTTATATTACACTTTATTGTTTTTATAAACAAGGCAGTAAACACATCTAATACTCCTTCCTCCTCCTCTCTGCCTCACAGCAACAATCCTGTGAGATGAGTTGGGCTGAGAGAGAGGTGACTGGCCCAAGGCCACCCAGCTGGCTTTCATGGCTAAAGTGGGACTAGAATTCACAGTCTCCCACTTTCTAGCTTGGTGCCTTAACCATTAGATCAAACTGGCTCAACTTTTTACAATTTCCTGAGACTTAAATCAGTAGAGAGATGTTGAATCTGAAGTACGCAGAAGCTCCTTTGTGAGGGAAAGGTCAATTTGATCTGAAACAATATTTTGGCAATATGTGGAAAACAAAAAAATTAAAAATATCGTCATATACATATTAGATTTATGTGGGTAGCCACTGACAATACACATACTGGAATCTATAACTCTTCTTGGAAATGCTCCACTGCAGAGTAAAGGGTGCTACTTCAAGCCAAGGACATTCCAGTTTCATTTGGAATTCCAAGATGTCTTTCACAGAGGACATTTAATCATATGAGACTTTAACCAGTCCAACAGAAATATAACATTGTATTGGTGAGAAAAGGCACAAGCAACAGCAAAAAAACCCAAACAAACAAAAGTTATCTCCTGAGATTGCCACGTATAATTATTCACATAGTATTTTAAAATCCTAGAAGGATGGCTATACTCATGAAAGGTTCATAATTTACATTTCATATTTGCATATATATCTCCAAATTTTCAAAAAGTCTTCTGCTTTACATCATATATTCATGCAGAGGGCATGTTCATGGCCATATTTAAACTCAGAATAACTTTCAAATATAAATGAAGAACTGAATACGAATCATTTTTTTACATAATGCCCTAAGCAGAATTCATTAGTTGAGCTTTGCACTTTTCAAAAAAAAAAAAAAGATTCAAAAGTGCTTTTGAACACAGGGGTGCACATGGTTAGTACTGCCCTGCTGGACACTAAAAACACCTGAATTTTTCCAGATTTCCACAAGAGCCTGAAAAAGAGGTTGC
Source organism: Crotalus tigris (assembly GCF_016545835.1). Lineage (NCBI taxonomy): Eukaryota > Metazoa > Chordata > Lepidosauria > Squamata > Viperidae > Crotalus > Crotalus tigris. Next base: position 5,794,629 of record NW_024100214.1, read on the forward strand.
ACCTACTTTAAGGCTTAAATTAATTTTAATGAATTCAGTCTTTAAAGCAGCTGTATTTTTTTCAGGCTGTTCTGGAGGAAGTGGTCTTTAACAACAGGAAGAAGCTACCATGCTCATGCCAGGTTCAAAGCACTTTTTCCAAATCATTTCCAAGTTGCATTCTTATATGGCCTGAAAATTTGTCACATAGAAGACAGCAAATCACCCCAGAGGACAGGACACGGAACAGCTGGTTGAAGTTGCTGGAAATTTTAAATATATCCAAGCACACGTGGTCAATCTGGGATGATGGCATTTGAAAATGAGTTTTTCCACTTAATGTGAAAATTATTGAATCAATGAACCAATTGGTGACCTCTTGCAGCTTGATGATTGAAGAAAATGAAAACAGGCAGTAATTACACTGCTGGTCATCCAGGGGAGCAGATGCTACACAGAAAATAAATCCTATTTTTGTCCTTTAAAAAAAATAAAGAGTTGAGGTAATCAGAGATCCTGACGTTACTGAATAATAGTGTTTTGCAGAGCTACAAGGGTTATTATGTAAGTTTTAAAAATGGGCAGTCCAGGGAACAAACATGTGGTTGGTTTAGAAAAGCCTCGTGCTGCAGAGAATGTCTGATCTAATATTAGCCTAAAGACATGGACATGATTCCAGCCAAATTCTCAACTGATTGTCAGATTGCCCAATGTGATGTTGTATAGGGATATAATGCAAGGAGAAGTCATTCTATAAATCACCATATACCTCAACACAAACGTTTTGGGCCATTTTTCATAACTCATCATGCTTCACAACCAGGAGCACTGAACAGTCCAGGAACCATTCCTAAACAAAGTGAATGTTGCAAATTCCTGACATGTTCTTATTCTAAAATATCATCTGACCTTCCCAAGTTGGTTGTGTCATCTTATTCCAACAAGATGTGCCAAGGCTATCCTAAACTACTTGGTAACCCTTCTCTGCACTATTTGGCAATTTGTTTATATCCTTCCTCTTTTCACATACCTCACATTTGTTCTAAATTATCTCTTTCATAACCCAGTCTTTGTTTTTACTGAACTGTTCCCTCTACTTCTGCAATACCAAAAAGTTGCAACAGAAAAAAATAACAAGAGTGCCAGTGATGTACATGACATCAACCAAAGCACAGGTGGGAAATAACATCTGCAGGATGTCCATAAAAGTAGAGATTGGCTTCTCCCAGGAGAAGTGAGGGACAGATTTCATTTAACATCCTTTCCTAACCCAGCAGCTCCAGTGTCCTCATGCAAGTTCTATTTGCTAGTTTGAAAAGGGAAGATACTGTCCTTGAAAAGGGGAGGCAAAGCCCACTAAAATTATTAAAACCTAGAAGAGGTAAATGATCACATTTTGTTTTAAAGGATCATCAGCAAATGAGAATTTGAGAGTGGGAAGTGGGATGAAGCAAAGTATTAGAAAGATAGGCATAGAAAGGTACTACCAGGAGTATGATACAATCGTTCATTGTGTGATTTGACACAAATTCTTGTCATTGTGAGATTTCTTAGATCAGAAATCCCATAATGCACCATTAAAATGTTCCCAAGTAATTGCTTGCAGCAGGGGTTTGCTCTGTAAGCAAGAAATATATAATTGCTGCTAATATTTGTACCCAGAATGATTAATGTATTAATGAAAACTACCATTAACCATTTATTTAATCATTTAAAAATGTATATGCTGCCTCTCTCACAATTTGTGATGCAGCAGGGTGTACAATCAAGAAAAGAAGAAAATCAAAATCCAAACAAAAAAAGTAAAAACAAGCACTGTAAACAAAACAAAAATAAGTACCATATATCAGAGCCTGGAGATAACAATACACATTCCTATCATGTATAATTCTGGCCAATGCACTGGAGAAGAGCTTAGTCTTATGGCTCTATGGAAGGCCAAAAGGGGTGGGGCCATGCAAATCTGGGGGAGGGGAACTCATTTCAAAGTACAGGTGCAGTGACAGGGACATCCCCTAGGTTCCGTAACATGACACTACCTCAGAGATGTGACCTTAAGCATGCCTACTTTATGTGACCTTATAGAACACAGGTCGGCAACCTGCGGCTCTGGAGCCGCATGCGGCTCTTTGAGCCTTCCCCTGCGGCTCCCAGCCTCCTCTGCCTTTGCAGAGAGAGACAGAGACAGAGAGAGGAATTGCGCTTCCCTGCTTCTCTCTATCTCTCTCTCTCTCTCTCTCTCTCTCTCTGTGTGTGTGTGTTTTTGTGTGTGTGTGTGTATAAAAAAAAAAGAGAGTGCACTCACAGTGTTCTCCGAGGAGCTGAAAAGCTTACTGGGCGGAGCTCTTCCCTTTGCTGCGTCTCTGCAGGAAGCAGGAAGGGCAGGAGAGAGCTAGCTAGCCCAGCTAGGCTGACTCAGGAATTCTGGGAGTTGAAGTCCATGAGTCATAAAAGAGACGAGGTTGACTACCCCTGATCTTGTTGGACAACATCCTGAAGCTTGTCAGGTGAGCAGCAGATAGGAGGGGGGGGAGAGAGAGAGAGAGAGAAAGAGAGAGAGGGAGAGAGAGAGAGAGAGAGAGAGAGAGAGAGAGAGAGGAAAGAGAGAGAGAGAAAGAAAGAGAGCGGGGGAAGAGGAGTGGCAGACCAAGGGCAGATAGAGAGGGAGAGAGAGAGAGAGAGAGAGACCCTTTTGACATCTAAAATGAAGATAACACTGCATATATCCTTTTTTTACCTGTGTGTGTTTGTGTGTGTGTATGTGTGTGTGTATGTGTATATATATATATATATATATATATATATATATATATATATATATATATACACACACACATACATACATACATATACATATATACACACACACACACACACATACATACACACACACACAAACACACACACACACAAACACACACACACACCTATAATAAAGGTAAAAAAGGATATATGCAGTGTTATCTTCATTTTAGATATCAAAATGGTTTTGCGGCTCCCAGTGTTTTGTTTTTGGTGGAAAACAGGTCCAAGTGGCTCTTTAAGTGTTTTGGGTTGCCTACCCCTGTTATAGAAAAATGTGGGAAAAAGTGGCACTGAAAATAACCCAGTCCTGTGCTATGTAGGCCATTTTAAGTTGTATACCTGGAATTGCAACTGGAAGCCAGTACAGTTCATAAAGTAGCAATCTGCTTTGATGTATCAATGCATACCCATTAATATCCCCACTATTGCATTCTGGATTAGTTGCACTTTCTGGATGTCTTTAAAAGCAATCCCATATAAAGCACATTGCAGAAGTCCAACTGGGAAGTGGTTAAAGCATGAGTATTTGTGAACTTCCTACCCAAAAATGGGAACCAAAGACAAAGTTGTGCAAAGACCCTCCTAACCACAGCTGCCACTTGTCCTTCATGCAGGAGCAGACAATCAAGGAGGATTTCCAAATTTTTGAGTAGGAGACAGACTACTGCTTCTTTCAGAGCCTATGGAACCACACCACCGCCCCTCTTTCAAAGACACCTTCTCCCACCACACGGATCCAGCTACTTGCTACTTTGACCAGGCTGGAGGGGCATGAAATTAAAACACAGGTGGACAAGCTGACGGATCCAAGGACAGATCCCTGTCCAGTCCCCCAGGGTCAAACTCTTCCCAGATAACTATGATGCTAGATATGCCTAATTAGCATCCAACTCAGAATGAATCTAAATGATTTTGTGCAGGAGGTGCCAAAAGTAATCGTCACAGAGGTCTTGCTCTTTCAGTTTCTCCTTATCCAGGGGAGACGGTCACCTTAAATAAGGGCACTGAATGGCAATTTGCATTCTATAACAACAGAGAACATTTGATTGCTCTTCTGCAAAAAAGCTCTTCAGGATGCATAGAGACAGTACACCCACACATTTCCAGTTCAATCTAAGGCTGTTGCTGGCTGCCCATTCCAGGTCTATTGGCTAAGGCCTCAGCAGAATCTGAGCATGCCTGAAGAATAACCACAAAAACCTTCTAAAATCCAAAATGCATCTGCGACAGGCTAATCCAACAGGTCTTCCTTCCTGCAGGACAGGATAGACAACTCCAGGATTAACAGTGAATAATCTACCTATAACAAAGGTGTAACAGCAATATCCTCCAACTATAGATCACATTGTCATTGCCCCAAGACAAAAAAACAGAACTGGCATGTTACCCCTTGTGTATGTCAGGTATTTGATTATCTAAGGCAGGTCCATATTTGTCATGGAGGCCCATGAACAACTGGACTGCTTCCAGTTCTATGCCCTAGGAAAGAAAAATTAAATTTCCCAAGTTCAGAAGCTTGGAGAACTGTACTGCCAATCCAGTTATGTCATCCAGCAGTTTAGATAGGCAGGTTGGTACAGTGGCAGCAATCCCATCTGATCCCTTAGAATCAACTTCAAAAACAGGGTCTTTACATCCATATCTGCAGAGCAGCAGTTCTGAAATTTCCAAAGGTTTTCTCAATACATTGGCTATACCTTGCCCATGCCTTGGTATCACCACTGATGCCATATTGAAAACTCATGTGGTCAAATTTCTGATACAAGCACCCTGTGATGACTCCTCCAGATGCCTCTCCAGATGTTGGTTCAGATGAACCAGTCCCTGGCACTTCAAGAGGGGAGTTGGTCAATGACTCTGGACAGCCGGCTGAGAAGGATTTGGTTGAAGCACAGCTGCAGCACGACAGCCCTGAGGGTTCAGGTGGGGAAAGCATGCAGCTGTAGCTGGTTAGTGATGATGACAAAGAACTGCCTTCTGCACCTGATCTGAGAACATGGAGGGCAGAGAAAAGGCGGAAGCAGTGAAGGTCAGCCTGATTACTCATGAAGATGTAGTCTCAACCCTCTTGATGGACTGCACCAGAAACTGGCTATTTAGCACAGCAGACAGATGGAGATGACATGTACATTTTCTAGCTGTGTGTTTTCTGTTGTTATGATTCCAGCCTTGCCTTAATGTCAAACTCGCCACGTCACATGATGTTTTGCGATGTATCGTGACTTTTTTTGCATTGCCGGATCTGATGCAACCAGCCTATAGGCCAGCAGTTTCACACCCCTGCCTTAGATTGACCCCATACCTTGTCTTTGGATTGTACCTTGTGAACTCTGGACTTTTCTGCCCTCATGCATCCTCTTGCATTGTGGATGTAATTTTAGCTAGTGGATTTATCTGGTTTGAGAAACTTTCAAATGCCTTGTGGACTCACTGGCCATTGCTCTGTGGATTAGCATTGGTCTGCTTTTGGATGGACTTACTTGGGACAGTTCTGTGTTTTTAGTGAAGGGAATTGCTGGGGAATATTAATAAATCCACTAACCCACCATTATGTGTGCGTGTGAATGAGTGAGGCAGCGCACACCCTCTTCTGTCCCTAATCTCCCTAATGAAATCATAAAAGATGGGTGATTTATTATAAGCCAAATTGACAGTGGGTAGTAGCAGCTAGGAACCTAAGATCTTATGGTCTGTTGACCAGGCACTGGGGCACAGAGAAGGGGACTGGAACAAATGGTTAGCATTAAACACAGAAGCTACATTTCTCAAAAACGCTGTTCTAGGAGAAAGCAGCAATAATTGGCAGGGTAGGATTACAGCAGGATTACAGCAGGTCCCCAACCCTGGGTCACAGACCGCTACCACTACGAGGCCTGTTAGGAACTGGGTTGCAGCGGGCAAGCAAGCAAAGCTTCATCTGTATTTGCAGCCACTCCCCAGCATTAGCATCACCACCTCAGCTCCATTTCAGATTATCAGACTGTAGTTTCTTACAGGAGCACAAACCCTATTGTAAACTGTGTATGCGAGAGATCTAGGACAGGGCTTTCCAACCTTTTCACTAATTGTACCACTTTTAGGCTATGGCAACATCCGAGTACCACCAGTCGCCTAGCAAGGTGTCAAAAACTTAATGATCAAAAAAAAAAGGGAAAAAAGTGATAAAGTTACAGGTAGTCCTCGACTTAACAACAGTTCCCTTAGTGACTGTTCAAAGTTACAATGGCACTAAAAAAGTGCCCCCCAAGCCACAGCCGAGCCAGACACCTGCCTGCCCACCCAACGGCGCTCTTCCTCCTGTCCGAGGTTTTCATTGTTGTAAGCATTTCTGTTGAGGATTTGCAGCGGGGATGGGGTGGGGGTTGCTTGGTTTTTATTCCCCCCGTCTGCTGGGTGGTTGCAGCAGGTTTTGATCACTTCACATGAGCCTGGGACACTATGACCATCATAAATATGAATCAGTTGCCAAGCATCTGAATGTAAAGCACAAGACCCTGGAGATACTGCAACATTCCAGCTGATCTTCTGGGCTCAGCAGAAGTACCAGGATCAGCGCCGAGCTCCAGCTGGAGTCTGGCGCTGATCCTGGTGGTTCCACTGAACTCTAACAGTCCTGCAGCTCCAGCCATCTCTCGCTCAGGCTTGTGCAGTATTGCCACTGGTTCAGCTCATTCTCCTCCCTCGCTGGTTCGCTCATTCCTCTCCCTCCTTTTCTAGGTTGGTCGCGTACCACCTGCCAGGTGCCAATGTACCATAGGTGGTACCCGTTCCACTGGTTGAAAAGCCCTGATCTAGGATGTACGCTTCTCTCCCCTCTCCCTGTCTGTGGAAACATAGTCTTCCATCAAACTGGTCCCTGATGCCAAAAAGGTTGGGGACCACTGTCATAGATGTTTGGGGAAACGGCAGTAGGATCAGACCAACATTCAAGCAAGTTCTTGGGCTCTAAAAAAAGAGGTGAATGTGCCTTTTGCAAGTGCTTTAGTTATGAGAACTTATGTTTCTAGTGGAAAGAGAATACATCTGACTTGCCCACCTCATGTCTAGGTCAACACTGGTAATCTTATCATCAGGGATCGAACTTCCATAGAAAGTTTTTCCTCAATCTGGAAAAAAAAATAAACTAAACAAAAAATGTTCTAAACAGGAGGAAAAAAAAGTGCAAAACCTCCCTTTATAGGAATTGATTCCTACTTCATTGTTTTAAAAGGATGTTTGTCTGTTGCTATGAACAAATAATATGTGATGGTCTAAATTGTTCTTGTTTTAAGGTTTTCTCCCTTGAGGATTTCCTATGCTCTCAAGCCCACAGGCCAGGGAAGAAAGTGATGGGAGAATGTCCTTTCCTAATACAGAAAAAAGAGGTAGGAAGGCTGTGACAACTCTCTGTAAATCCAACATACAGATTGCCTTTGTTATGTAGAGAGTTACTTTTTAATAAAAAATAACCCTGTGCAAATATTTCTCAATGCAAAGAGAGTTCTATGTAAGAGAATTCTTAGAAAGCCTGGCCCAGAGCCATCTTTGCATTTCTTTGTTCCCGCAGAAACTAACACAAATGTTATCTGGGCAAAGCAAATTCAGCCAAGCAAGCAATTTCAAGAATCCCATTCAACATATCTGCAAATGAGTTAATAGCTGGAAAAAAAGAAATAAGATGCAACTGGGCATGTTTGACAAACTGACAGTTTCCACTGTGCAGCCTCTGAAAGAAGCTGGCCTTGAAACTAGGCCTTGGACTCACCTAGTCCCATCCTGTCATACAGCATCACACTCTGGTTTGGAAGCATCACTGCTTCAGACAGGAAGGTGGTGCAGAGAGTGGTGAGCATGAAAAGATCATTGGCAGTTCCCTCCCTCCCATCCAGGACATAGCACAGAAGCGCTGCTTGAGAGGGTCCGTAAGATTATCTGGGACACTACACATTCCCTTCAAGACCTGTTTTCCTTGTTACCTTCTGGGAGGAGGCTTCGTGGTATCCGTAGCATAACATCCAGATTCAGCCATAGTTTCATTCCATACAGCATTAACCTTGTGAACTCTCAAGTTCCTCCTTCAGGATGGACAGTATTTAATATTTATTTGCTATGTATATGTAGGGGTGTGGGTCTATATATATGTTGTTCATAATATGTTTAGGTATGTGTCATGTATGTGTTTCAGCTTGAGAGCAGGCAATTAAATTTCATTTTTGATGTGTGCATTTGTGACAATAAAGATTATCTTATATCTTAGGCAAGAAAGCCAGCTGGGTAACTTTGGGCCAGTCCCTCTTTCTCTCAGCTCAGCCCACCTTTACACACCCTGTTGCTGTGGTGTGTAAAATTCCTCTGTCCCACACAAATGCACACATATAATGTAATATTTCTACTTCGAACTGTTGGGAATTACTTGTTTGTTTGTTTTCTTTCCTCAACTTTTTTTTCTGATGTACTTTATGCTTTCCCTTTGGTTCCTTTTTCATTGTTTCTTTCTTACTTTATAATAGTTTGTATTAGATAAAAACTAATGTTTTAATCTTGTTTAATGTGTGTGTGTGTGTGTGTGTGTGTGTGTGTGTATGTGTGTATTTCTAAAATTTGGATTGCTAGCAAAGAATTAAAGGAGAACTGGAATAGCTATTTCGAACTCTTTAGTTTTATCAACCAGACATACCTTTTCTGAGATTCGAACCTGGGCTATCTACATGTTAAGCAGCTGTGTTTTAACCTCTAGGCCACAGGCTCTTTCTCACTTTGCCAGCTGTATGGGGGGGGGGGGAAGAGACAGGGGAGGAGAATTATCTTGAGTGCTATTTGATACACCCTGTCAGCCCAAATATGGGGGAAAAAAATCTTGGCCTAGAGGTTAAAACACAGCTGCTTAACATGCAGATAGATAGCCCAGGTTCGAATCTCAGAAAAGGTATGTCTGGTTGATAAGAACTAAAGAGTTCGAAATAGCTATTCCAGTTCTCCTTTAATTCTTTGCTAGCAATCCAAATTTTAGAAATATATATGATGTCGCAGTTGTGACTGACATGCCTCTGGATGGCTCTAGTTTGAGCTGATACAAGGCAAAAGATTTCTTCCTCCCATATTTGGGCCGACAGGGTGCATCAGAAAAACACTCAAAATGAATCTCCTCCCCTGATCTCTTCCCTCCCTGATACAGCTGACAAAGTGAGAAAGAGCCTGTAGCTTAAGGTCAACACAACTGCCTAAGATGCAAGCAGCCCAGGTTCGAATCTCAGAAGGGTATGTCTGGCTGATGAGAGCTAATCAGCTTGAAATAGCAGGGATCCTCAAAGTAAGTCAGTATAGACCTCCAAGGGTTGATGGGACTATCCAAGGGATTGATAAATGTCTGGGGATCAACAGGTGGTCAATAAGTAATGAAACATGACTGGGTTAATTAATCTTTGGGTAGCTCTGTAGTGCTTAATGGTAGTCCCTAATGTATAAGCGGAGGTGAGAGGAGCCGTAGTAGCACAGTGGTTAGAAGGGGCGTTGTCTTACCTGAACGCCTTTTCTCAGCATGATGATGGAGAATCTACAAATGGGTTAACTCTGTCTTCCTGACCAATTAGACTAAGTCTGTCAAACTTGCCACGCCTCTCCTGGGCCAGGACATCTCCCAGTCACAACTTAGTCTGTGCCCAGAAAAGACATGACAATTTTGGCTCCCAGTTTTTCCAGACTGATTCTAATTCAGCAGGTTGTATGGTTCCTTACTTTATATTTGGTGGGAAACAATCCATTCGTGAATTCTCGAATATTGATATTCAGCCGTAGTAGCACAATGGTTAGAATGTGGTATTGCAGGCTAACTCGCTGCTCACTCCAGGAGTTTGATTCTCACAGGCTCAAGGTTGATTCAGCCTTCCATCCTTCTGAGGTCGGTAAAATGAGGATCCACATTGTTGGGGGCAATGTGCTGACTCTCTAAACTGCTTATAAAGCATTATGAAGCAGGATATAAGTCTAAATGCTATTGCTATAATGACAAGACAGTGTTACCCAGAGTTGGAATGCCTGAGAGAGTGGTCCTGAATTGTCTTTTTCATCTCTTTGTTACTAGCCTCATTTACCAGCATGCTTTGTACTGTATGTCTGAAACCTTCCATCTTCCCCCTTGTCTCTCTCATCTCTCCTGTCTTAGGAAGGTTTTATATATATACTGTGTAGTAGTCCTGTTCACCTGCTTACTGAGTCTACTCTCCCACCTGAACAATCTCCAACCAAGTATCAGTTCCCCTTGTTGAAGCTCATTGGAGCATCTTTCCCATTAATTATATCAATCATTTCAGTAAAAATAATATGTTGATTCTTGTATTTTTCATATTTTAAAAACCACCATTTTTCTGAAGTCCTTATTTATTATTGTATTGTTTGTTATTATTCATAATATTATTGATGAAAGTCATGTTTTATTTTCATATAATAAATATTTGAAGGTCAATGAACAATCTGAAACTTCATGAAGCAGTCAATGAGTTTGGAAGGAAGCCCCAGGTTAGAATTGCACTAAAGCCACTAAAACCAAACACTGTAACATCCATAATGCACTATTGTTCGTTATGATGAAAACATGTTGCACTAAGTCATGTTTTGCTTAAACATAGCTTACTCAATAAGCTATAACTTTATAGTAATGCCATAATAAACAGTATGCTCTTCTCAAAGCAAGTCAGAGTAGTGATGGCTATCTGTTGCAATCAGGCTGTTGAAAAGGCCAGAATGATCAAAGACATACATCAAGAAAGTTTAATCATGCCTGTGCATATAGCAGAAGTTAAATGAAGTAGGCATAAAGGATAGTTGAGGAAATACTGATGACCTTTATTACTTTATAAATAACTCAAGATGGAAAACGTACATAACACTCCTTCCTTCTCCTATTTTTCTCATAGGTGAAGTCACCCAGCTGACTTTCATGCCTAAGGCAGGACTAAAAGAATCTCTTGGTTTCTAGGCCAGCATCTTTAAACACCATACCAAACTGGCTCTCTGATCATATCCTTCAAACATCTGAAAGGATGTTATACAGAAGTGCAGGACACAGAATAACGGATATAAAGAAAGTAAATTGCAATTGACTGCTAGGGAGATGTCCTATCACAAGAACAACTGAATAACAAATACTGATAGAATTTCAAGTATTGCCAAATCTAATTTTCTACAAAACATTGCAGTCTCATATGAAGAAAGCATTAAGATCAATAATATGACTCACATATACCAAGATTGACAACACTTTCCCTTTCAGTAATCTCCAACTGTGTCATCAACTTTTGTTATGTGAAACTCATTGGTTGCCGTCAGAGTTCATCCATTTTGTTCTTGGTCACACAAATCTATCCTTCACAGTTTACAGTCTGTATATTTTTGGCTCAGCGATGTACAGTAATCCTATCAGCACAATCACTATCATAAAGAACCTACATTTGTAGGTGAATTTGAACTGGAAGAATTTCTTCGGCACTTGGCAGTTACAAAAAAAGGCAATTATGGTGCATTGCTTAAAACACACTAACACGTATTCTTCACTGAAGGCTTTGATTTCACAAATAGTAACAACATGTTTTCTCACAGCAACTTTCTGTCAACTGAAGCGAAATAAATGCTAAAGAACAGGTCAGAACACTAGAGCATTTATGGGTAACCTATAATATTGGAGGCCCTCAGATGAAAGGACCCAAATAATAGCTACACAAAAATAAACAAGGAACTCAAATCTTAAAGTTCATTATGAACAAACCAGTAGCCAGTCAAGAAAAAGCATATAATGAGTTTAATTAGCTTTTCACACTGTCCTAATTTATACAGAATACAATAACCTACTGTTGGTTTGTTTTTTTGGCTAAGGATGATACAGAAATTACTTACAATGGAACATTTTATGCAAATCAATTAATGTTACCTTGACCAGTTATTTTGTTCTACGGGCTGATAATTGGCATTCAAACTTTGGATGACTTCAAATATTGTGTTAAAAATTCTTTCTTTTAACAATGGTTTATTGAATAAGCTCACATAATGTAGTGCTTATTTATTAAACAACATTGCTAGGCTGCCCCACTCCAAACAGACTGTGGGCAGCAAATAACACAAGAATACAATTAAAATGAACAAATATTACAATTACCAAAAACAAGCATCATGAAATTCCCTATTCAGGGACTTGCTTATGAAAAGTAGATCTATTGGGAAGGAGGGAGAGAGGAAGCTACTACTGAGAAGTACATCCTATGTCAATCTTGGCAATTTTAAGATGTCTGGACTTCAAGTCCCAGAATTCCCCAGCCAGCATGCTAGGTGGAGAATTCTGGGAGTTGATGTCCACACACTGTAAAACTACCAAGGCTGAGAAACATTGCCCCATATACTTCAGAAGGGATGGGTGGGACTTACAGCAGGCCTTCCCAGGATGATCAGACCAGGCAGTTCGATTCTATTCTGGCAAGGTGTAGCCATGGGTGAAGTAATCCAGTGGTGTGCAGGGCTTTAAAAATGTGAATCAAGAGATCAGTGTGGCAGAATTTTATGATAGTGGAAGATGGAACCTTCCCTTTAAACATGTACTGGCTATCTTAATTCTGCAGCTTTTGCCAAAACTGATCAGTATTAAATTCAACCATGTTAAATCATAATGGTTTGCAAGGTATGGCTTGGTGTCATGTGAACCAGTTTACTATTTTATGATCTATTCAGTAAATGTCTAAAATAAACCATGGTCTAGCTTGGTAAATAATCTTAGCTGTTATGACTGTGCATTGCAAAAAAATTTTTTAATGAACTAGGATTCATGCATTACATCCATTTATTACATTCATTTAATTTTAGATGAGTGGGAATGTTTGTACTCAGTGGCTATTTTTTTCATGGAATAAAACTCTATCAGCCATTAAGAAATAAGTTCATTACATTATAACTCAGTTAAAAAAAATAAAAAATCTTTAATTACAACTCAGAGTAATACTCAATACAGAGTACAGTATACATACATAGCAGAGACTGATTATCATGCTGAGACATGATTTTCTTAATGGTGGTTTGTTCCACCAGTCACACTTGGTTTCATATTCCAGAAAAAAACATAAGCCATACTTTAAAATGCATAATGACTGGATTGCAATGTGATCTTAAATCCAAAATAAACTTTTTTCTCAATGGCAAGGCCTAAAAGCTATCTCTGGAATAGAGACTTTTACTGCTAGGCCATGCCACATCATCTTGCCAAAGATACAAGTGAATCATGCATTGCTTTTTGATAACTTTTATCTGAGTACACTGCTTATAGACCAATGTACATGATTTATGATAGAGGAAAATATATGCTTTAACAAATACACTGCCCAGTCTGATTGCTAAATCCTGCTCTCCCCATCTGCCCATTTATATGCACTTTCAGAAAAGTTTCCCCACCTGCTGCCTGGGAAGATAACACTTATCTAAGGCAGCCCAAAGCTTCTTCCAGTATACAGAGAAGAACTGTGTCTAAGAGTTTCTAGAGAAAGTCCAGTGGTACAATCAAGAGGACTGCTTGATGTTTGCATTTTTAACAACCTGAAATCCAGGATCCCATTTTAAGCCAATCTGCAGTAGTGAAGTGATTTAAAAATTAGTGCCCTCTGTTTACATTTTTGTTGCAAGTTTTTTTTTTAAAAGAAAGACTAAGAAAATGAAGCTCTTTAGAAAAAAGCATAATTCAATTGTAGGCTCTGTCCTAACAGCAGAAGAAGTCTAAAGGTCTCTCTTTATATTCTCTATAATTAGCATCCTCTTTCAATACTTGTTTTTGGCATGCTATATTCCAGAGCTTTTTAAAACATAGTGCTACATGGGCAGGGTACAATATTTGAAGCAATAGACATTTAAAATTATAATAAGCCTTAGCTTATTATAATTTTAGACATACTATACATGTCTAGACAAGAGATGTTTAAACAATGAGCTGCAAACACAGATACAATGTAGATACTGCAGTAAGAAGGTCCTTCATCCTAATTTCTTCAATGTTCCTCTTCCATTCCCTTTTATCAATTGCTGATGGAAACCAAACAGACATATTTCTTGACACAATCAACTCTGCTAGCTTGTTTCATATATCAACTTTCACCCCCTCTGGAATTCAGTCCTCTTTGCCCTTACATAAAGTGCTTACACTTGCACATTAAGACCTATGGATTATATTTTAACTTTGACCCAGTAGTGCTGAGTTACTGAAGCTGAGTTTCCAACAGTGAAGTCATAACCCAGTTTTTAATCTTCTACTTTTGAGTAGACAAGTTATTATTACACTAGTATGGTATTCTTGAAATTAAGGAAAGACCTATCAAGCTTGAGGTGTTCTTGGAAATAAACATTTTCTCAATTCATTTTGATCTGCTTTTTGTGTGAGGTTTGTAAAAAAAAAACAAACCCCACTTTACAGTACTGATATGTTTACTATGACAACAACAAAGTTCAGGAAATACAATACTGTTCCTTCGCATCCATGAACACAGGAAGTTTGGGTAGGGACAAACAAGGCATTGCTCTTTAGATTAGATTAGATAGATTAGATTAGATAACCTTTATTGACATTCTTTTCCTGTGGGCACAACGGCACACATTAAAAATGACATTTAGTTCGTATTTAATTTGTTAATATTTATTTTGAAAAGGAGTTAAAGTATGTTATGGATTTGATTGTTTGTATAGTTGGGTAATGTTAGTTAGATTATGATTGTTTATTTGTAACCCTGTAATCAACTCTGGGAAGTGGGGGAGGGGTGGGAGGGATTTGGGATATATCTTGTATAAAATTTTTAAAACTTTTAATAAAAAAACTGACATTTAGTTGCTTTCTCTCAAAGTGTACACATACGTAACACACATTTAAAACATACTATATACAACATATGTATAGACCTATACCCTTACATATCAGTAATATATAAATATTAATCACTGTCCATCTTGAATACAAAGCGGAAAAAGAAAGCTTTAGAGTTCACAAGATTAATACCATATGGAAAAAACTGTGACTGAATCTGGATGTTCTGCTTCAGATATCATGGAGCCTCCTCCCAGAAGGTAACAAGGAAAACAGGTTGTGAAGAGGATGTGCAATGTCCCAGACAATCGTGGTTCCACTCTTATTTTGCAGACGTTTTCAAAATTTAATGCTGAACAATGTTTATGAAAATTGCTTTGGGTATTTCCAAGATTACATTTCATTTATGGCAACCTTTCCCATAGGCTCTGTTGATGAAAACTATCTTAAATTCATCTTAAGGAAAGCTAGCATATTCTTTATAATGGCACATACATAAACCCATAGGATAAAAAAATAAAAACTGGATAGGAAACTGCTTCCCATACAGACACAACCATGTTCACTTCTGCCCACAAGTTGAAAGTACATAACTTGTTACATCTAAAAGCTCATCAAATCTTTCCAGTTTCTCTTTACAGTAAGTGGAAGGTAAGAGAGAAATTTATTTATTTCAACCAAGGCTAAGCAAATGTTCTGCTCAGAATTAAATCCACGCCATAAGTTGATTTTCCCCCTTTCCAGAAGTTCTTGATTAAAGCTGCAGTTCTTAAATATACTTAATTGCTAGCTAGGCCTTTGCAAGTCAGTGAGCTTTGCTAAATTCCAAACTAAAGCATCTGGGACTGCATTGCTATATTTTTGAGGTTCTCTAGAAGTACCTAAAATATCCTTTTAAGGAGAGGGTGATAATAATAGTTAGCCTCAAGTAACCAGAGCAAAAAGCACAGCTAATACCAGCCTTGTGAGAGGGTCTCCCATCAAATCTGGTGGTCACATGGAAAATTGCTTCCTTATCATCTAATGATATAGATCTGGTCACAGAGTACCCAGCACTGAGTCCTGGATCAAGACTGGAACAAAAGGTCTTGAAGAAAACACTAATAAAATCTTCCTTACGCTCTCCTAAGTAAATATCTGTGGAATGTCAAACAACTTTATCACACCAAGCAAATATTCAGCCTTCTCTATTGCAGGGTGTAGAGGCCATATGTGCATGAATTCTCACTACTGAGAATGTCCTTACATGCTTTAATGCTTTTGCTGACCACCAAAGATTAAAAATGCTCGGAAGGCTGGTGAGATTCCCTCAAATAACTTCTTGACAATGTCTGGTTGTAGTAAACACTAACTGCTTTTTCATCAAACAGGACCTGATCAGTTATATATAGTCCTTTAGTAAAGGGATTATTCCTCATTAGTGTACTACGGTTATATTTGCAACTGAATTGCCCATCAACCAGCAAACAGAAGGACCAAGGATTTGGCACTCCTCAGCACACATACACAGGTGCTCTTGAACTGATTCAAGGAGCTGAACCCTATAAACTTGTTATGAGCCAAAACCATGCAGTTTACGGTAATACCTTAATATGGTAAGTCTATTTCATAGACTGGGAATAGACGGGGTGGTGCTTTACAGAGTTTGCAATCATTGTCTACTCTGGCTAAGCTTTCAGGAGCTCTGTTTCTAAACATCTATCAGTTTTTCTCTGCCACATACTTTTTCATGTTGGGCAATTGTATAAATAATGTTACTCATTTTGGGGGGAACATCTCAAATGGAAATTGGCTGAATTATAGGGTAGAACAAAAATACTTTTGACAGCTTAGGAGGATAAAACTGAAGGTTGTGTGGAAATGTCCTGAGTCTGCCAAATAAAAGTTTAGACAGTACAAAAGATATGCAAGAAGTATAGGAGATATTTTAAGTCTCTAATATTCAGTATTTAAAAATATGAAAACTATTTGTATTTCTATATTTTTTTTTACTTTTCAGGAGAAAGAGATGAATTCTGCAGACATACTCATATTTTCTGAGGAGATAAAACTTGCTTAATTTCTATAAGAGATTTTTGACTTGTGACAAGAATTGTATTCCAGCATTATGGTATCTAGTTTTAACAATCTTGTCTAATAATCTTTTTCTACACTACAATAATTACTTTTCAAGATTATGAATTATATATTTATCTCTTCCAAGTAAGGTGGGTACTCTATGAGTACAACAGAGTAGTCAACCAAACTATTGAATGGCAATGATGCAAGTTCTCCCTGATTTTCAGTAGAAGGAACAGAAGGAACCCATTAAATATTTTAATATTTTAATTAAATATTTAATTTAATATTTTAATATTTGAAAAGTCCAAAGACATCAAAAACAAGCCCAATCCTACCTTCTGGAGATATGGCTTGCATATCATAATGCCATTTGTTTAGTTTAGTGCCAGCTGTGAGTTAGGGCAAACCACGGCTTTGTATAGCTATGAACACTGATATTCCTTTAATTATGTAGCTATGAATTCAGTCATTACTTTAATCAAGTAAATTCTTGATTTGCACACCTTACTAGGTCCTAATGCACACATATTATTGTTCTCTTACAACTACAGAAACATAGTTAAAGGGCTAATTCCACACTGATGCCCTTTGCTATATTTTAACATCTTGTTTATATAATGCACATCATGAGGATTAACTAGCAGGATTTTTCAGCTAGAGCTGCCAATAATTCCATTCACTGCTCATGAATTTTAAATATCCAGGACATTTCCTCTATTCATATTCTGATCTGGGGGAAAACCTACATTCTAGAGATAGACTTAAGCAAAGTGTACCCATGGAAATACAAAGAGAATAAAAGATAATTTTACCATCTGTGCTTCATCTTAATTATGCACTTCAATAGGTGGCCATTAAAACTAAATATACATTTCCTTTTATTGCAGCATGTCAAAAACATGCAAGTAAATATCCAATAACCAGTTATTCGTGTTGCATCCTACATATGCAACTTTAAAAAATAAAATGAAGCTACTTCATTGGGGATGCTTACACTTCAGGTTCCTAATGTTACTTACTTGGCTTAGCTTGAGTCTTGCTGATACCTCTCCCTATTCATATTTATATATTTGCTTCAGCTCTCATTAAAGACAGTGCAGTGTAAATTGTTGGACTAGGAGTGAGGAAACAAAGATGCTAATTCCCCACAGGTACAGAAACCAGCTGGATGATCTTGGGAAAGTCAGACTCTTCATCAAAATGACTGACACTACCATTGCTACATCATGTATTGACAGCTTCCCTGTAAACCAGAAATGTGCAATACAAAAACAAGCAGACACTGTATCCTTGTGGGATCACACTAGGAAAACAACAATAACAACTTCAGATCTCATAGCATTCAGTTCTGATGTCACATGCTTTTAAAAAATATGTTTGTGAGCATTGTATTTAATGTCACATTCCAAGCTACTGCTTTTAGATAACATTATGAACTACATCTCTAATCACCCCCAGCAACCTAGCACTCTGGGAATGACAGAAGTTGTAGTCCATGTGGGCAATGGGATGCATACTGTACATGTCTATTATTTTAAGCAATTAGGCAGCATATGAGATTGCTGCATTTATTTATCTATCAAATTTATTCAACCACCCACCTCACAAAAGGAAACTCTGGCCAGCATATAATTGAATAAAACAAAATTAAAAAAACAATAACTATAAAAATCATTATTAAACATTAACATTAAAATTTTAAATATACAGAACAAAGCATGGAGAAGATGAATATATCAATCACAGAGGAGTTATTTAAGAATGTTTCCAGTTCTGCATTTAAATCCCATTAAAACCAGGGATGTCCAATCTTGACGATTTTAAGACGTGTGGATTTCAACTCCCAAAATTGGCTAGCTGGGGAATTCTGGGAGTTGAAGTCCACAAGTCTTAAAGCCGCCAAGGCTGGACATCCCTGATGTAAGCCATTCCTATTTGCAGAAGCTAATTCCCTCTCTTTTTTCGCAAGCTTCAATAGTTCAACCAAGATGAATAAGCAATTCTGGAAAAGAAAACTCTCTAGACCTGACTTTTCCTATACATTGGACAACTGAGGCTGTTTTGACAAGTTTTGACCCTCTGCTTTCTCAGCACTTGCACTCAGTCCTGGCAGGTGGAGGAAATAGGAAACAGATAAACAAATTCTTCTCGGTTCTGAGAAAAACCCTGTATCATACCAGAGACCCTCCATTCCCATCAAAGGTCCTCCATTCCTATCAAAGGAGCTCACCTGTATTCTTTGTAAACTGAGCAATAACAAAGTATAATAATGATTAAGATGATACATGGATATCATAAAGATCAATGAAATCACTTGCCTGTCACAGTGCAACATACTTTCTGGTGAATAAAATAGGTCACAGCTGGCATTTCAGGCTGAACAATCTTTTTCCAGAAATGTCGATGCAGGTAATATAGCATAATGTATTAAATATTAAAATCAATACACAGAATGGCTTGCTCAAGGCAATGAGAAGAGTTAGATAGCTGTTTTTGCCTAGGCCAAGCTAGGTTAGCCACCATAACTCTTGCCTTCATAATCTTATTAACTGGATTGTTCTAATTTGCTTCACTTGGTCCATCTCAGAAGATGTTTCAGAAATTACAAAATGATATAATCTGCTAAATAGATAAATGGTGCTGCTAAGGGAGACCATGTTACATTGATTCTTAAAACTCGTAAGTACAGACTGCCTACGAGGGGGGCAAGTCAAGGTTTTACTGGCTAAATCCTTAAAAGATCATTTCTCCTAATATCATGGATTAAATCAGACAGGTCTTGTTCACAGTTTTATCTAGGGGCTTGGCCCATAATACTAGGAGAGGACTTTCTTGGTGATTGCCCAATTAATGACACTCTTCTCTTCCACCATAAATATGGCAGGTCCATATACTATAAAACTTCAGGGGAAAGTCCAAAACAGGGTTTTTCTCACAGCATTTGGTGAAGAATTTAACTCCCGGACCACAATGTCACCAAGATATTATGGATTATGAGTATTTCCAAGGAAGCAATATTCTTACTGGGCTTTCCTCTCTATATGTATTCCAGGTTTTGTGTACTTTTCTAAGCTCTTTCTGCTAGGAAAAACAGTATGAAATCAATAATAGATTAATCCAGTAGCCACTAGGCTCAAAGAGGTTTTGCCACAATACATTTGATTGTTATACGATATTATTTATGCCATTGTGAATAATGCCCTCCTCTGCATTTTTCAGGAATTATGAATTCAAGATGCTTTTGTGCTTGTCAAGATTCCCTTCTGCACCTCCTTTATATAACAAAGGAAATTAGAACACTGAGAAACAACAGACTTCAGAATAATTTTTCTTAGGATTCCATTAGGCCCCATAGAAGTATACAAAGAACCAATTTCTTACTTGGACCTTTCCCTTATGGTACGGTTTTCTTTCGCGTCCTTTAATAATTCTCAAATTGAGGAATATGGGGGGGGGAGGAGTGAAAGTTACTTTGTTCTATATTTGTAACCCTCCCCTTACACCACAAGGATTACACATTAGCATCAAACCTTCCAGAGTATTCTATGACAAATGGGCAACTTGTCAGTAGGTTGGAAGCTAACTACATCAAAGAAAAAAATAGATCATCCTGTAATTCCAAAACATAACAGTGGCCATGGGAGATAGAGGGAAAAGTTCACAAGCAGTTGTTTTAGAAGGGAACAATACTGCCTGGAATTGTAACCAAGACGAAACTTCTCAAAAATCGAGCTACAGATCTTGCTAGTAACCCCCAAAATAAATCTGTTCTTTTCATAAAAAAAAGAAAGACTGAATTCTTCTCCAAGATACTTAATGTTTCTTAGGTCTGCCTCATCTTTCTCTCAAAGCAAAAACAGACATGCTTTTGAGCTACAAAAATATTAACTATAAATAAGTACTGTATCCTGTTCTTTCAAAAACAATGCAGATGGGACTGATGTAGTCATTCACCCGTCTCATCCAGATATTAAATAACAATCTCAACCTCTCATCTTTGGTCACTGTGTAAATCAAAACAAACCATGGTTAATCAATATCTACCCAAATAGACACAGTTAATTTGCTTGATTTATATTCCTCTGTTGTGAAGAAGATTGAATTCATTTTTTATATCTTTCTTTTTGTCTGCAAATGCTTTTGATCCCTTCCCTGGATGCACTGGAGGAAAGAAGACAACTGGAGACTCATTTATGTAATGTTATATAATGTTTCTGAGGAAAAAAAAGTGGAGGTAAACAGGCCTACATTCTCCTCCCTCTGCCATACCATGGTGCCAAACACAATATTTTCTTAAAAGAAATAAGAATATGGAGAAAATTGGCTATAGAATCCCTTCATGCAATTTGCATGTTGACTCCCTTGTTGTTTCTGAGCCTACTGAACTACAGTCCCACAAAACCAGATATCCCAGTAAGCAGATATCTAAGTTTTTAAAAATATCTATTAAAATTTGCACTATACATATCAAGATATACAGGACATCTGGGAAAATATGGCAGAAAACATCAAAAAAAAACAGCAAAAGTAAAAAGGAAACCCTTTAGGGTAGCCAACATATACTTTATATATATATACAAACGCATACATTTCCATCACCTAGCTCCTACTAATATAACCACTGCAAACTAAGGCTCCCCCTTAGTTTATGTTTAGTGAAATTCCAATGAGAAATTGCAAAGTGAACAACCTTTGAAAGGGAAAAAAAATGACCCATAAAAGATAGTTCTTGCTGCCTGCTGGGAAAAGCTTGAAAACACCCCTCAAATGATTTAAAACAACAATTATGAACATTTTACATTCCTGACCTTAACAAAAGATCAAAAATATCATGTGCTGTGGGAAAAACATCATGTAATACTTGTGGCATAGCTTTGTTTCCTGGAGTCTGAATACAATGAACATGTCTACTCTACAACAACATTTAATAGGAATCTATCATTAGCATAAATAAATCAGTTTGGATACCTGTTAGAACATTTATTCTTCCCCACCTATCTTCCTTTGAAATAAAATAACTATAACAATGTATATTTCTCATAACCAGATCTGACGAATTATGTCCTGTATATATATGTACGCATACATTCCATTATCTCCCTCAAATAATACTATGATTCATATCATAGTATAATCAGAGCACAGCAAATAAATACCTTTTTAACCTACAGCACTGCACTGGGTATTGCAATGGTCTGACTCAATAGTTAGACTCATTAATAATTCTTAATAATTATAATGTATAAAATATAATTTGCTTACTTCAGATATATTAGTCTGAGAACAAATATGTTACGTGGTGTATAACATGCAACAGTGTGAATCCAGCTAAACTTGTCTTTCATAATAAGCTAGGATAACAAGTGTAAACGCCGCTAGTATGAGCAAAGTATTAAAACAAGTCATTCTTTCACAAAAAAAAAATTTCCTGTCCAGTTTTTTTATCTGATTTTGAAAAGAAAACAAAAACCGCACCGACTTTGTGGATCACATACACTTCATACTTCAGCACTAAGGGGCACACCAGACTCTTCCCGAAATAGATACCCTCCCGATCCAACACGTGAGATAGCAACGCATCCTGGAGGAGGGGAGGGGGGCTGAGGGATTGTCGCCTTGACAGCGCCCAGGAGCGGGAAAAGGAAGAGAGTGAAGCTGCCTCTCGAATGACGGGCGCTTTCATTTCGTCCCCACCCGGTTAGGAAAGATGACCCGCGCTCCCTTACCTAGGCAGGCATCTGTAACCAGGGCTGTAGCCGTCAGGGCTCCGGCCGAAGCGCCATAAATGTTTTTGGCATTCGCCACCAAGAAAGGGGCATGCTCTCGAAGGCAGCTGGCCACACCGACGTGGTAGATCCCGAGGAATCCGCAGCCGGCGAAGGAGATATTCCAGGTGGAGCCCGGCGGGTACATCTCCTCGCCTCCCCGCCACCAACTTAGTCGCACGCCCGAGGGAGGCGCGTGTGGTGGGGGGAGACTACGGCTGGGAACCGGAGGGCGCCCGACCCAGTTATGTGTTCACAGGCGCGAAGCCTCGCGGGCAGGACAAGGCAAAGAGGAGGCTCGGAACAGCTCCCGGACGAGCTGCCTTTCTCGGCCGCCGCCGAACTCTCGTTCCCTTAGCCCTCCGCGCTGCTCGGTTGCTACCCGCCTTTCCCCGGCTCCCTTCGCTCTTCCTCCAATCGCCTGCGCCTAATCGGCGATAGCTCGCAGAGGAAACGTTATATGAGGAGCCTGCCTGCTTGCGGCGGGGAGGAGGAGGAGCTCGGGGTTGTGACAACCTCCCCTACTCAAGCTGGCAAGGGAGCAAACAAACAAGCAGCCCCGGCTAATGGCTGCTGCGTAGGTAACACCACCCAGCCCAGGGCGGAGTCCGGATCCTAGAAGTCTGCAAGAGGGAGGGAGGGGAGGAGAGTCCTTTGGGGACTCGCCGGCGGGCGGACACACCAACAGGGGTGGGGGACATTCTCAGAAAGCCGGGGGCGTTCCGAGACAGCAGCCAATAAGGGCGTGCGTGGGGCAAGCTGGGCAACCTGTATTCCTCGGAGTTGTCGCTAGGGCGGCTGCACCTTGCGACTCGGAGAAGTGTATTAGTGGTATCTTTTATCTCCTCCCCCCCTCCGGGGTCCTGCTTCCTAGTGTGAAGGGCTTCCACTGTTATGCCTTGAGCGCATTGTGACGTAAGCAATGGAAGATAAAAGGTGTGTGGTTTGTGCAGAGGGGGGACTAGTGTTTACCTTCTTTTATGTTTCTCGAATTGAACGAAATAGGGTATACGCTCCCCATCTCTTCCCAATCCTTACAGATAATCTCTACTTCCCCCAATACTGGGCAAATTCGATTCCCGGTAGCTCTAGAAAGCCTGGCCGTGAGCAATACCGTATCTGTAGGTCAGCAATACCTGGAGAGTTGCAACAAGAGGGCCTCCTGGATGGAACCGTTTTCTGATGGTTAAGGGTTAATCCTAATTAATCTTACCAGTGCTTTTTTTCTAAAAAAAAAAAAAAAAAAAAAGGTGCCGGAACTCACACACAGCGTACAATCCATCTTGCCTACCGTATAAGGTTCCATCCGAACTCCGTTCTGGGCGTTCTATGAGAAACAAAAGCCCTGAATCTTACTATGAATCGCGCTGGGTACATAACGATAGCAGGAAATAAACATGCATAGGTTAGCTTTGCAAAGTAGTATAAGATCTTCTAGCACAGAATACATCATGTACTTAACATTGTGACATTGATTAATGAAGGTCGGGGAAGACCTGTGTTGGTCTGTGCCCATAACACAAGCAAACTGTAATTAACTTGCATAAACTTGAAGGTACTACCAAACTTAATGTCCCTTTTTCTGACATTTACTATTGTTAGTGTCCATTTTTGTCAGATAGAAGGACAAATCTAACTGGATATTGTGGAAGGTGCTTACAACATATTTGTGCAGCAGGCATGCTGGCTGAGGAATTCTGGGAGTTGGAAGTTCACAAGTCATAAAAGGGCCAAGTTTGAAGACCCCTGTATTAGTGGAAACAGGCAGGAGAAGACCAGCTGCTTTATGACTACTAAGTGATCTCTGCACTTTATAAATCAGCAGTAAAATAAGTCATGATTGAAAGCACAAGACTCAATTTTCCTGGAACTCAGAAGTACCAATCTGATTCAGAATCCTCATGCAGCCCTGAAACACAATAAATTATTGTTTGTAGAATGAACCATAATTATCACAGTTCACATAATACATTCCTAAGCAGAAAGGTATTATAGCTTAATGAGATACGTGAACCACCAATAACAGACTTAGATTAGCCTCCTTCAAGTAATTGTGAAGGTTAAATTGAAAAGACAATCATATATACGAGTTTGAGACCCTGTAAAAAAAGATCACCTTAAAGTATAATATTTTTCCAACTCAAATATTATTTTAATATAAGAAAAAAAGAAGCATCCTGTTATTTCAACCCAGCTTTGGAGTACAAGGTTTAAAAATGGCTCTTCAGTCTAGTCCTACAGCCAAATACTGAGATCTATAATTTTATTAGAAACCCAGCTTTTAGGGAATAGGGCAGTGGTGGCGAACCTATGGCACACGTGCCAGAGGTGGCACTAGGAGCCCTCCCTGTGGGCACTTCTCTGAACTGCTGGTGGCGGGCTGCAGAACCCCAGAGTGTGCCGGTCGAGGGGCCGGCAGGCTGTGGCTGCTGATGGACACTGTCAGCCCCCATGCGTTCGCTAGACTCTGTGTGCAGGGGCCGATGGTGTCAGGCAGCAGCTGCCCTGACCCCTGCCTTGCCTTGCCCTGAGATAATGACACCCCCACCCTGCCTCGCCTCACCCCGCAGGACAAGCCTCCTACCCACCACCCCTGCCAGAGACCCCCTGGATCTCCCCCAACCCTGCCTGACCCCCACAGGCGTCCCTCCCCACAAGCAACATCAAGGTGACCACGCCCACCTTGGCCACACCCACCCAGTCTGCCATGACCATCACAGCCACACCCACTCAGTGGGCCATGCCCACCTGGCACCCGGCAATGAATAAGTGGGTTTTGGGTTGCAGTTTGGGCACTCAGTCTCTAAAAGGTTCGCCATCACTGGAATAGGGGATGGCAAAGGGGTGATTATGTTCACTTCATTCAGTAATTGCAGATTGATGCCCTAAGATATTATCAAACCATTTCTTTTATTTGGCTTAAAGGAAGACTGGGTTTTTTTCCTCTGAAAATTGTAGAAGAGCCTTTGATTTGTTGAGAAAAAGATAATAAAAGATGATGACAGTTTTGTTTTGCTCTATGTTCTTATCTTCCTTTGTCCTGCATTCAGAGAAATGCTTGTCAGTGGTGATGTATTTAGAACAAAAATCTTCTACTTGGCTGATCCAGAAGCTAGAATGTCTCTTGATGGTTTTCCCCACTTACAGTTCCTCAGGGGATTGTTCCTACGCAATCAGAGGGGGTGAAATGGAGATCTATAATTTCCATGTAAGCCTAATCTTTTTTTTCCAAGAAAAGACTGAAATCCAGGGGGATCTAGCTTTTATTTTATTTTTTGAAGATTATATATGGTTGAAGGAACACCATGGCATAGTTCTTCATAACTGAAATCACTTACTGAGTTTTTGAGAAATTCCATAATTAAACCCAGGTAGAATTAAACTAGTTACAAATGAGTAGCATTGAACTGCAGAAAATTTCTATGATGTTTTATAAAGTATTTTTGAAACTCCATTGTTTTAAAAGTAATTATTATTCAGCCTCTAGCCATCTCTCTTTTTAGTTAGATCTTAATAAAATTGGAAGCTTGAAGCAGTGATAGACCTTAAAGCAGAGATCCCCAAACTCCAAGCTATGGATACCAGTTTGTGGTCTGTTAGGAACCAGGCTGCACAGCTGGAAGTGAGTGGCAAGGAAGCGAAATTGTACATCTTGGGATCTAGGTTGTACATTCCTCCCCCCACCATGGAGAAATTGTCTTCTACAAGACCAGTCCCTGGTGCCAAAAAGGCTGGGAACCCCTGCCTTAAAGCAGTGATAGACTCTCCACAGACCACATGTGGGCCACTAATTCCATGTTCTCATTTTTAACCTGCTATCAAAAATATATTGTTGGCAGTCAGGATCCTGCTGGAGGTATTCCAATGTTGGTTCCACATTAGATAAAGCCTTCTTCTTATACGCAATAAATACACTTTTCATTTATGGTTTCCAATATACCCCTGGAATAAATGATGTCTGAAGTAAAGGCAAGTCAATTTAAAGAGTGGGCAGAGTCAATTAAGATTTTCCCTCTTTTTGACATGTCTTTTTAAAAGGTGAGGGCTCCTCTCTATTTAGTCTGGGTTCTTTCTCTTTCATCACAGGAGAAAAGAATCTCTCCTGGCTGGACTCTACAAGATAAGAACCCACCACTCGGTCCTGATAAAACTAGTGAATCAGAAGTAGTACCTATCTAGGAAAATGTGGAGATGAATCAGGTGAATTGGGATAATTAAAATATGATATTAGGTGTTGATCTTAGCTACTGGTTTGTAACCTTAGTTTTATTTTGTTTTATATACAGATTGTGTGTTTATATAGGACCTTCTTTCTGGCAGGACATTTTCCTTTCTTTCCTCGTCATAATTTTCATGCTAAACTGGCTCCTTAATTGTTAATACAGTGTGTATGTATGTATGTATGTATGTATATACATACATACATGTATATATACATATATATACATATATATATATATATAAATGAAATGAATAAAGCGCGTTCACCAGGAGAGTTTAAAGTTAAAATACTTTAATTAAAGTATTTTACTATATTAAAAGGTTGCCAAGCTTTCATTGGGAAAACTCCCCAACATCTTCAGGGCTGAGAGACCGTTTCTCTCAGCCCTGAAGATGTTGGGGAGTTTTCCCAACGAAAGCTTGGCAACCTTTTAATATAGTAAAATACTTTAATTAAAGTATTTTAACTTTAAACTCTCCTGGTGAACGCGCTTTATTCATTCCATTTATAATTATGCCCGGGAGTCGCATTTTCACCATCATTATTGAATATATATATATATATATATATATATATATATATATATATATATATATATACTGATACAGGCAAAAGAAAAGAAAAAGAAGATTTCTTTCTCCCATATTTGGGCTGACAGGGTGCACATTCAAGGTAAAATCTCCTCCCCGTCTCTCTCCTGACAGCTAACAAAGTGAGAGAGAGCCTGTGGCTTAGAGGTTATAACAACTGCCTAACATGCAGATAGCCCAGGTTCGAATCTCAGAAGAGTAAGTCTGGCTGAAGAGAGTTAAAGGAACTTTTACTAGTAGTACATGATTCTGCAAGAGAAGTAACCTAATATGCCTTGCAGCTCTGACTAGAAATGAGAGATGGAATAAAAAGTTGCAGGATCTTCCTTTCTCCATCAAAGGACAAATGGCCCCATAAGAAAAATGTTGATTACATCCTGTTAAGAGACACCTTCCTCAATTTTGAGAGGCTGCAGCAGTAGAGACTTAAGGCCTTGGTAATGGAGGAGGGGTGGAAAATCAAATAAAAAACATGCCTGAGATGGTACACAGATCTTGTGGGCCCAAGAAAAGAGAAGCAACAGTGGGAGACAGTCATGAGAAGGAACTAGAGGGGTTAATTCTCCACACTCCCACACATGAAAGTGCTGTCACAATGTTCATCTGGTAATAAAGGAACTGACATGAACCAACAATTAGTTCTTTGGCAATGAATGAGCACTCAAGGTAGTGCTCCTTAATTGAGATAAACATGTCTCATGCTAAACAAACCAACCAGAATTGCAGCAATGAAAACGGATCACGTAGCCAGTTTGTTTGTATCTAGAAAAGGCCACAGCTGGTAGAAAATGCTGTGTGCCACTTGGCTCTTATGAGGTAGTACTGGATCTAAGAGCACTTCCAAGATGAACACTTTGTTTTTCTGTGATAATTCTGGACTGGAGAATGATATATCTGCCCTGGTTTATATTCATACCGATAGGATTTCAGTACCCGTTTTGATTGTCATCTGGCCTAGTTTTCCATTCAGAAGATTCCTTGAAGATTATGAGAGATGTTTGTGCATGTCTCCAGTCTAAATGAAAGCACTGCCATTGAATGCTTATGTGAAAGTCATTACAATTAATTACTAAGATTTAAACTTTGATAGTTCTGATGGGTCATTATATAAGTTATATAAATTCATATAAGGTAGTCTGATCTTTCAAAAGTACATGGCTTTCAAGCAATTTGAATAAATAATCCATGGGAATGGACTTAACACTTTTTTACCTCTTTCAAAGCTACAGAACAGACTTAAGCAGATTATTCAGCCAGAGTCAAGATCAGAGAATGTTTATTAAAGTATAACATGCTCTTTTTAGAAATAATTGCTCATAACATAACTGTAAAATATTTTTGTGGCATTTTATCTACACATTACTATACTCTTGTATCTATAACTTTTAACTGGGCAAAGTGGTGGACCATAGCACAAAACATTTTCAACCAAGGTACCTCAAACGGGTTAACTTACAGAATGGGAGCAAAATTTGGGACCCATGACTCCCATGGAATTGAAATTTGACAATATACAAAATGTCATAAAACTTTTTCTGTGGTCAACTTTTGATGTTTGACTGTGCTATACAGTTCAACATAGGCTACTTTCAAAGCAGATACAATATCTCTGAATTTTTAAGAACTTCCACCACAATAGAAACTTTGCCATTGTTAAAGGGATTGAGGAATCTGGTAAGGAAATATATCTGAGGTGATCACCCAGAAGATGGCAGGTTGTCTAGTTTTATGTTATATTTATTAACTCTTATTAAAGTGTATATACTTTTTAAAATCTAAAGTTCATTTCAATTCAATTAATAACTGAATTTATTCTAAAACAGTATTTGGTTAACATTTCTCTTGCTAATACACAGGTTATAAGTTGCCTCATTAAATCTTTATGATCATTGAGTAATTGGAAAGAGATAACTTTTTACGCAAAATCACTTTATGATATTAACCACATCCCCGTTCAATATTTCAGTCATGTTGTGAACTATGGAAAGAAAATTGGCAGTAGTAGTTGGACCAGAATGCTTTCTTACATGAAAATATTGTAAACATAATTGTGTGTGGCTGAGGAACTGTCAGATGCGGTTGCTTGTATCTGAGTAGCTGCATGAATGAAGCTGAGATAACAGTAACTTGTATCTCTGAAATGGATTTTAGTAACTTTTCTATGGGCTGCTTCATTTCAAGTTCTTTGATCTTTGCATGGCGGTATCTAATATTATTTTTTTACAATGATGTGTCAGGAACAAAATAGGAGGTAAAGCCATGACATACAATAAGACAGAATGAACTGAGATTTAAACAGAACTCCATTAAATGGAGACACTATAAAGACTTGCAGATTCAGTACTTCTACTGTTGTATCACATGAAAAATTACAATGGTAAATTTGGACAGAATGTCATCAACCACACCCATGCCTTGAAGGAGGGAAAAGCAGATTATGCATCCATAACATTGGGGCCAGACTGGTGCATAGAACACAATGTCTTAGATCAGTCATTTTCTCTCTTAACCAAATGAACTAAGGATTAAATGTGAATTCACTTGGAGCCTTTAATAAATCTCTGTAACTGAACTCTGATCTTCTACAGCCCATGCTATTGTTTTATAGCACGAACATGGAGTTACATTTTTACCTATGTTCTATGTACATACATTGCAAGTTTGCATTTTGGACTGATTCAGGGTGTATATTGGCATCCTACAAAAAGCTGAATTGTTTATTGTGTTATTTTTAAAAACTCTATATTTTATATATAACCTGTTCTCCAGCATGGAAAGAATGGAGAATCCACAGATGGGTTTTAGAAGTCCTCTAGCCCAATTAGACCAATCAATCAAATTTGCCACGCCCCTGCTGGACTGGACCATGCCCCAGTTTCTTTTTGGTCTCAGCCCAGAAGAGACGTGTAATTTGGTTCCCAGAACAGCATTTAGGAGGACAGTTTGTATATCCTTTAAATAAATTTTGTGGATTCTTCTTTCTTGCCAGCTAGGCAGCGCTGGGATCAGCGCTATCCTAGTTTACAAATTAGCTGGTTAGGCAGCACTGGGATCAGCACTGTCCTCGTTTGCAAATTAGCTGGTTGCCTTCGGCTGTTCTCAAACTGATTGCCGTGATCGTCGCTTCCTGCACAGCGTTTCGATCGGGTCCCTGGCTCACAGAAATCCTTTCTTCTCGTTGCGTTCTGTCCAGTGTTTCATTTCTTTTTCCCTCAAAACAGGGTTTTTTTGCCTTTTACTTTCTCCTCGGTAGTTGCAGCCGCCATTTTGGGGCTCGCCGCACCATCATCGTTACTTGCCTGTCAACTTTTTACTTTCTCTTTTTGGCCTTATTTAATTTCTGAACGTCAGAGATCTTTTTCCCCGAGGGTTTTTTTTTTTGGGACTGGTATAGGGGCTCCTATATCTGTGAGGGAGTTCTAGGTTTTTCTCCTCCCCTGGCCACGGGAACCATTTTGGATTGCCACATGGCTGGCAATGGGGATCAGCCATTGTAAATCCCATTTGTACATCATGCAGATTTAATTATATTCCTCAACTCTATATTATAACATTTCCTCCTTTGAGCATACAGTATTAAGCGCCTTTCTTGCATTCTTACCTACTAGACTGCTCCAGCTGCTGAGCTAAACTCAATTGGGCTGTTTCTTTCTGCCTGTTCCGCTGTCTGCATCTAGTGGACTGGCAATTACTGTCATAGCCGCCACTAAGTGAGGCACAAGGGTCCCCGTCACACAAAATTATTTATTATACTAATAATCAGGAATTGGATACAATTAAAAAGGGAGAAGACAGCTTCCTTGGTGGCACACGACACCCATCGCG
Source organism: Crotalus tigris (assembly GCF_016545835.1). Classification (NCBI taxonomy): domain Eukaryota; kingdom Metazoa; phylum Chordata; class Lepidosauria; order Squamata; family Viperidae; genus Crotalus; species Crotalus tigris. The sequence continues at coordinate 5,825,676 of NW_024100214.1, forward strand.
CAGAGTGACTCTATACTTAACGGTAGGCCAGACTTCACAGACCCTTGTATAGGCCTGTACCACCCAGGTGAGCCGTAGCCACATCTCCTGCAGATTAGAACAGCTTCAGCGATGTGCTAGGAAACTCCTGTTTTTTTCATTGTGGCAGATAACACCGACACACAGGCTTCCACTTCCAGTGGGAATAAGAAACACAAGTCTCCCAACCAAGAAGCGGCCACAAAAATCAAGGCCAAAACCAAGCGGACTTATAAAGCGGCCAAAAAGCAGGCTGGTAGCAGGCATAGGGCTTTAGAAAGGCAATTTTCCAAAGCCCAACAGCGTACAGTGGAGGTCCCGGCTAGCTCAACTCCTCCCTCTTTTACATCCACAATGGAGGGTCCACATCTCTTGCCCTTTGTGCGGGCTTGGTCACCGGAACAGGCTCTAGAGCAAGATCCCTCTCTCGGATTTAGCCAGGATCATCTTTCTCTTTTTGAACAGGATCTGAGAGGGCGGATCCAGGATCTGGTACCAGGCACCGGATTCAACTCTCCCTCAGCAGCTTGTGGAACCTCAGGGACTTTCTCCCTTGCAGGTCCACCTCAAGTTCCGTCGGCTTCATTCATTCCTACGGCGGCGGGTCTTCGGCCCCTGGAACAGCCATCATTTACTGACCAACTCCAGGCCATGATTTCTCAGGCAGTTGCTCAAGCTGTGGTGTCTTCAGCGCAGGTTCTTTCGGCCTCGGGGCCATCCAACCTCCCCCCCGTCCGCGGGGACTTCCCGGGCCAGGGATTAACAGTACCTGGATACAGCCTCACCACCACATTCCTGTGACAGCGAGGTGTCCGAATATTCCAAACAGGCCCTCAAAGAGGGTCAGTGGTCAGATGATGAGGAGACGCACACGGAGGCCACTCCCTTGGTGGGCGTGTTCAATCCTACCTCTTTCCCTTCGCTCTTACGCAAGGCCTGCGCCACTGGAAAGATCAAACTGGTGAAACCCCAGGTGGTCGATCAGGTTCCTGGTCAAGGCTCTGGACCATTGTTCTTGGAATCAGTTGTAAAAAAACCAGCAGATCCCTTGCCCCCCCATGTTTTTGAAATCCATACAGGATCAATGGGGATCCCCTGGCACCTTTTCGGCCCTTGGGGGAATAGACCGCAAGCTTTTAGATACGGTTTCTACCCTCAATAACGCACTAGAGGTTCCAGGAGTAGACAAGTCCCTTTCTCCCATTTTGTCTGATTCCAAGATCCCAGGGGATATGTCTGAGGCTCTGAAATCTGAGGACAAAAAGTTCGAGGTTTCGTTCCGCAGAACACACCAGACTTCAGCGTGGGTGATTAGAGCTTCCACCTCGAACTCCTTCGCTAGGATTTCACTGATCTGGCTATGCGAACTTCAGTCCAGGATCTCTCCAGATGAGGTAAGAGTGCACCAGGATGTGACCAAATTATGGGCAGCACTGGAATATATGGCAGACGTGTTTCTGCAATCGGCCCGATTTTCGGCCCGTGCCTTAGCCTCCAACATTGCTGCACGTAGATTGTTCTGGCTTAAGAACTGGCATGCTGACACCAAGATAAATGGAGAGTGGCAGCTGTCCCATATCACAGTGGTCATTTATTTGGAGAGGCACTCACTCCTTACCTGGTGGAAAAGAGGGAAAAGAAGAGAGTACTCTCTCATCTTCCCAAAAGAACAGGCAGGCGTTTCACTCTATACAACCGCCATCCTTCCTTTTGGCCAGGTTCTGACCAGGCTTCAGAGAACATGTCCCGGTTCTTTCCAGCAGGACTGGACCATTCCTCGGACTGGTCCGGCTACAGAGACAGACCCAGACAACAATTTCAAAACAGGCAGCCCTTTTGTGGTAGGGGACATCATCCCTTCCGTAAGTCAAAGTGACTTGGGACGGACTCCTCCCATAGACGGCAGACTGAATCATTATTTTCACAAATGGGAAGACACCACCACGGACACTTGGGTTCTCACCACCATCAGGGACGGTCTGTCCCTGGAGTTCTTAACACCCCCCCTCGATGTTCTATCACCTGCCCCTTGTCGCGGAATCCCGTAAAGCAGGGTCTCATGAAGGAAGCCATTCAACATCTGTTGAACATAAGAGGCCATAGAACAGGTACCATCGGATCAATTGGGGCAGGAGTTCTACTCCATCCTCTTTGTGATTCCGAAAGCCTCGGGGGAATGGAGAGCGATACTCGTTCTCCAGCATGAGGATGGATAATCCATGGATTGGGTTTCCTGAAGTCCCTTCTACCCAATTAGACTAAGTCTGAGAGATAGCCACGCCTCTTGCTGGGTCACATTTACCCAGTTCTGACTTAGTCTTTACCCAGACAAGACACCTTGGTGCTTCTCTCCAGACTCAGTTTTATTAAAAGAATTTATTTTCCCTTTTTCCCTACTCGAGGATTATCCTTCCTTTCCCCTTGAATTCCTCTTCAAAACACTGTATTGTTTTCCTGTGCTTTCTTCCCTCGGGTCCTCCCCACCCCTCCAATTCTTTATTGTTTGCATTCCCTGGAGGTTGCAGCCTCAGCACAAGGCTTGTGTTGTTGTTTTTTTCCGGTTGAGCATGCAGGGCTTTGGGGAGATTGTACCCTCAGCTAGAGGGTTTCTTTGTTTCTTTGTGTGCTTTTGGAGTTTTGGGGAGTTGCGGAGCCTTCTGCTCGATCCAGCTGATTGGCAGATCTCCGCGGAGGCCCAGGGCGATGGCAGTTTGTCCCGGATTGCTGGGGCCTTGCCAGGAGGCTTGTTTTTCTTTGCTTTTTCTTGTTGGCGAGGCTTGAAGAGCCGCGGAGCCTTCCGATCGGCTTGGTTGAGTGAAGGACTGCCGGGGAAGCCCGAACGACAGTTGATCGTCCTGAGCTTTGTCTGGACAATCACGGCTATTAGCAAGTCGCCATGTGGCTGGTGGCCATTTTTGTTTTGGGCTTGCTCCCTTGCATTACGGGGAGTCATGTGGCTGGTGTCAATCTTTCTGGCTCCAAGGCCTGTATTGCAGGGCTGGCATTAGGGCCATAGGCTGATCGCCACGTGGCTGGTGGTCGCCATTTTGGAATAAAGCTCATTACGCAGTTTATTTTCTCAACTTACTTTGGCAGATACAAAAGAAAAACCTGAGTCTAAATTAACTTCTCTAATCTTATCAAGTGGCTGGAACAGTCCCCCACCCTTTCGAGGAGGACAGAACTAGTGGAGACAATCTCCAGGCCTTTTTCCCCAGCCACATCCATTTGTCATTGCCTCTGGCAATTTACTGCAGCAGTATAATTGAATTGCCTTTCATTGGGAGTTGGATTCTCTCACCTCTGCTGCTTACTAAGCACCTATCTATCATATACTGTTTCTCACAGTTTTTTTGCAAGGAGCTCACATACTGGTCTCACCAGTCTCTGCAGTCCCACACTGGACCTCAGCTCCTAGCCTGCTCTAGACCCATTCTCAGACTTGTTTTGAAGGGTCTCAGGCCTAGTTTCTTTTGCAAGAAACCCATTCTGGTTTTCTAGACTTTACTGCCTGGTGCAACCCATTCTCAGACTTGTGCTGAAGGGTCTTAGGCTTAGCTCTTTTGCAAGGAGTCCATACTGGTTTTCCAGTCTTTCTACCTGGTACAACCCATTCTCAGACTTGTGCTGAAGGGTTTTCAGGTCCTACCTACTGTGCCAAGAGCCCATACTGGTTTTACCAGTTTTTTACTGTTTTTCACCTTAAGACCTTATTTCCTACCTTTCTTAGACCCATTCTCAGACTTGCACTGAAGGGTACACAAGCAATGGCGGAAGATAAGCAGTCTCAACTGGTTCTGGCACCCACCAGTCCTCCAAGTAAAAGGAGATGCAAATCTCCAAAGGTGGAGGCAGCCAGCAAAGTTAAAGCAAAAGCAAAGGCTTTATCCGGCAAAGCGCCATCCAAGACGGCGGAAAAGGAGGCCGCTAGGAGACATCAGGCCCTAGAGAGGCAGATATCCAGGGCTCAAAAGACAGTTCCACCACAAGAGGTGCAAGCTGCATCTAAGAGTTCTGAGACTTCTTCTTTCGGCCCTCAGGTAACCACAATGGCACAGGTTCACAGCTCATTGTCTCCAGAGGGTAGATCTCAATCTCAACCTATTAGTCCTATAACATCTAATCCCAGTCCAAGCTGGGGGACTCCACCACTTAATCCTCAACCTACTCTATCGGCCACGTTCACGCCCACGGCCACTGGTCTCCGCTCTGAGTCATCACAGATGATTGCACCGGAGCAACTGCAATCCATGCTCACGCAGGTATTAGAGAGTCTCTCATCCCTACAGAAATCCCAACCCCCGACACCCTCCCAGCATCGATCCACCACCCCTGAATAGGCTTATTCCATTGCTTCCGATCAATCCTTACAGAGTGGGGATTCTTATTCGGAAATTGATGAGTCACGGGGGGGCAGCTTTATCAGACAATGAGGATGCTTCTCAGGAGCCCTCCCCTTTTGTAGGCCTCTTTGATCCCACTCTATTCAAGACCATTCTAGCCAGGGCCATAGCCACATCCCAGATCGCCCCAGAGCCAGACCCACAATCCACCCCTTCCACCAGTCAGTCTTCAAATCCTCTGTTTGCTGAGCCTACGGTGACTCAAAGACATATTCCTTGTCCTCCATTCTTTGCCAACACAGTAAGAAAGCAGTGGACCAATCTTGGGGCTTCTCCTGTCCCAGGGTCCTCTGACAAAAAGCTGTTTAGCATGGCGCCATCTTTAACCAATCTCCTGGAGGTCCCGACTGTGGACACATCCCTTACTCCCATTTTTTCAAACTCCACTATCGCTGGAGATATGGTGGAGATATTAAAACTGGAGGAGAGGAAATCTGAGTACGCACTAAGAAGGGCGCATCAAGTATCAGGGTGGGCAGTAAAGGCTTCCATGTCAGCCTCTTTCTTCTCACAATCTTCTATCACCTGGCTCTGGGAGCTTCAGAGCATGATCCCGCAGGATCAGGTACGCGCCCATCAGACATTGGGTAAGTTATTAGCTGCGGTGGAATACATGGCTGATGCCACATTGCATGCAGCCTGATTTTCAGCCAGAGCGATAGCAGCCAATGTTTTTACCAGGCGACTGCTTTGGCTGAAACAATGGCGGGTGGATTTAAAATCCAAAGGGCGTTTGGCCACTGCTCCTTACTTGGGTGGAAAATTATTTGGGGAAGCCCTGGAGCCATACTTGATAGAAAACAAGGATAAGAAAAAGGTACTTGTTCACCAGGCCAGGCGATCGGACAGAAAGTCTTCTCCATTTTATCGCCGTCAGGGATTCCGGGGCAATACCCAGGGTTCTAACTGGTCACAACCCACATGTTCATTTCCTCCAAAATCAGACCGTCAAACGGAATGTTTTAGACCCAACCCCAGGCAACAACAGCAGTCTAAGCGGCCCTTTTGGGGCGCGGGGGGCTGTCCCTATCAGAGGAATAAGTGACTCCAGGGAGGGACCTCCCCATAGGCGGTCGGCTCTCCCTATTCTCTCAGAACTGGGGGAACATTACCGACGACTGGATCTTGTCCACCGTCACCAATGGCCTGACCTTGGAGTTTCTCTCAAAACCGACAAACCGATTCATTTCTTGTCCAACACCCTCAAACCCGTCAAAACGGGCCCTCATGAAGGAGGCCATTTCCCATCTTATCGAAATAAAACCGATAGAACCAGTTCCTCCCAATCAGAGGGGGTGAGGCTTTTATTCAATCCTCTTTATAGTTCCAAAGACCTTGGGAGGGTGGAGGGCCATTCTGGATCTTAAAAGGTTAAATTCTTACCTGGTATACAAAAAATTCAAAATGCAGACACTGCAATCCATTTTGGCCAGCATAAGAAGGCACGACCTCCTGACGTCCATCGACCTCAAGGAGGCGTACCTACATATTCCAATATTTCCACCACATCACAGCTTTCTCAGATTTTGCTACAGATCTTATCACTATCAATACAAAGCACTTTCGTTTGGCCTTTCATCTGCCCCAAGGGTATTCACGAAGATCTTGTCGGTTTTGGCAGCTCACCTCAGGCTGGATTCCATTCAGATCCAGTGTTACCTGGACGACATCCTCATCCAATCAGTGTCAGTCCAGGCTGTGCGATCAGAGGTGGCCCATACAATAGAAGTGCTCCAGAACCACGGACTCTTGGTGAATTTTCTCAAAAGCCAATTGATTCCATCCACGCGGCTCTTCATCTGGGTGCGGTGATAGATACAACACGCTGCATCGTCTACCTGTCGCCAGACCGCATAGCTAATCTCAGGGCCTTCGTCCACCAGGTGCAACGCACCAGGACAGTTCTGCTTCTCACTACCAATACAAGGCTCTGCCATTCGGCCTATCGTCAGCCCCCAGGGTTTTTACCAAAGTCCTGACGGTGCTTGCTGCACGCCTCAGGTTGGTACCCATTCACATTCAGTGTTACTTGGACGACATCCTAATCCAGTCGTCCTCTGCACCAAATGCGCTGTCGGATCTGGCACTGACAATCAAGATGCTTCAGGATCATGTTTTTTTGATCAACTTCCAAAAGAGCCACTTGACTCCAGTCAACCGACTGTTGTACTTAGGTGCAATAATAGATAACAACCTTTGTCAAGTATTCTTATCTCAGGAGTATATCAGGCCAGCATCTGTACTCTGGTTCGCAAGGTCTGCAAGGAGCAATGAGTGACCCTAGCCCTGCTGTCACAGCTGTTGGAAAAACTGATTTTCTGCATTGCCATAGTGCTCTGGGCCAGACTCCTTACGAGGCAGCTTCAGTGGTTCTTACTCCCCTTCTAGAGGTGGGGCATAAGCTCTTTTCCCCAGAGGGTACGGGTTCCAGAGCAGACACTCAGATCCCTTCTCTGGTGGCTATCCCTGGCTTTGTCCAAAGGGTCGCTTTTCAGAGAGCCCGTTCGAGTGATGTTGACCATGGACGCCAGCCTATTCAACCTTCAACTTCAGTTCACTCAGGGCCGGTGGTCCCAGCAGGACCTCAAACAAAACAATTGGCTAGAACTCCGGGCCATACACCTGGCACTCCGCCACTTCCGAAACACGATTACGGGATGTGACGTGTTGGTCCTGACAGACAATGTGGCAGCAAAGCCCCATGTAAACAGGCAGGGAAGCACTTGATCTCGGGCCCTGATGTCCGAGGCCAAGTTGCTGGGATCATGGGCGGAGTGAAATCTCCTTTCTCTGAAGGCGGAGCACATTTCAGGAGAGGCGAACCGGCAGGCGGATTATCTCAGTCGATCTATGGTGGACCATTCAGAGTGGCGTCTACATCCCCGTCTCTTTTGGGAGATCACGCATCAGTTCGGCCAGCCAATGGTCGATTTATTTGCCTCCCCAGCAAACACCCAACTCCTCCGGTTTTTCTCCCGTTTCCCCTCTCAGGGGTCAGAGGGAGCAGATGGCCTCTGCAGTCTTTGGCCGGAGGGGCTACTATATGCCTTCCCACCTTTCCGATTCCGGCTGTCATCAGAAAACTGTTGCAGGAACAGGTGGAGCTGATATTAGTGGCCCCACACTGGCCGAGGCGACCCTGGTTCATGGATCTCGTGAACTTTGCCGTAGCTCCTCCGTGAAGGATCCCTCTAGATCGGATAATTCTAATGCAAGGGGTCCTAGAACACCCAGACACGCAGTGGCTCCAACTAGTCACCTGGCACCTGAACGCCAGTTCCTGACACAAGATCCGTACTCTTCAAGAGTGATCTCAGTGATTCAGGCCTCTAGGCGGCCGGTGAGAAATCGGATTTACGATGCCACTTGGAAAAAATTCTGTCACTGGTGTGAAAAGCCTAGCACTTCTCTCCACGGTTTTCAGCTGTGCCAATTCTGCACCATTGTCTCTGCAACTGAGGGTTCGGTCCTTTATGAAGGGGGTCACAAACAGCAAGCTTCCTATAGTCCACCATTACCCCACTTGAGAGTTACCTTGGGTACTCCAGGCTCTTACGAGATCACCCTTTGAACCCATTAGATCTTGCACTCTGCGCCTCTTGTCTCATAAGGTGGCCTACTTAATTGCAGTTACCACCGGCAAGGCGTGTTTCAGAACTGGCAGCTTTTTCCGTTTGGTAAGAGCTATGCACTTTTCACCAGGACAGAGTGGTCCTACAGCTGGACCCTTGTTTCATCGGGCATAGGAGATTGTGTTGCCAGACTTTTGTCCTAACCTGTCACATGTCTTGGAGCAGCAATGGCATTCTCTGGATGCTCACAGGGTTCTGCGATATTACCTTACGGACTGCTGCATTTTGTAGATCTGAGGCACTTTTTGTCTCCTTCTATCCGGCTTCTAAGTGTCAGAAGGTCTCTTCTACTGTTGCCCGGTGGATTAAAGCCTGTATTGCAGAGTCGTACCAGGTTCTCTCCTTGCCAGTTCCAAGCCGTCTGACGACACATTCCACGTGCAGTACTTCTACATCCACAGGAGCAGGGTCACATGGGCTTTGGTATGTCCCATCTGCTGGAGAAGGGGTGTTGTCTTACCTGAACGCCTTTTCTCAGCATGAAGAATGGAGAATCCACCCCCTCCCTTTTGAATTTCGCAGTCAGGTCAGTGTCAGTAGTCTGGGAGCCAACACATCATGCAATCATTGGCTTTGCCCTTTTTCGGAACTGGGGCATGGTCCAGTCCAGCAGGGGTGTGGCAACTTTGATTGATTGGTCTAATTGGGCTAGAGGACTTCTAAAACCCATCTGTGGATTCTCCATTCTTCATGCTGAGAAAAGGCATTCAGGTAAGACAACGCGCCTTCTAACAAGATGCAGTATTTGTACACTAATAAAAATATGATCAGCATTAGATTGTACTCAGTTTCAATTTCACTAGAAACAAAACACTTAATGAGATAACTTAAAAACCTGGAACAGGATGAGAATTGGCACTACAAGGAAATCCTAGGTCAGTAGCTAAACTGCGAAGTAGGAAGTCTATAAAAAAAAGCAGTGGAAAACCACTTCCATAGTACTGTCCAGAAAGAACATACAGTAATTGTATTCATGAAGTCGTCATGACAAAGCTTGATCTTAAGGCAACTTAGTTCATGTTTAAAGCATGTATTAGTTAATCTAGAACAGTGGTTCTCAACCTGTGGGTTGGGACCCCATTTGGGATCGAACGACCATTTTACGGGGGTCGCCAAACAACGCAGTCCGCCATTTTTTCCCCCTTTTCCTTAGCTGTGCTACTCCCCTTTATTCTCTTGGCTTTTGAAAGCCAATAAAATAGACTCTCTTGAATAGAGTCTAATTCTATTGGCTTTCAAAAGCCAATAGGAATTGTCCAGGCTGTCTCTGCCCTGCTGAGCCCACCAAAAGTCCCATTCTGCAAACGGTGCTGCACCAGTTGAGTAGTCCTCGACTTACGACCAGTTAAGTAGTCCTCGACTTACAACCGGTTGGGGGTCGCGGCATTAAAAAGGTTGAGAACCACTGATCTAGAAGCTGATGTGTATTTGGGATGTAAAGACAGAAAAATCTCCATCTGAAGTCCGTGCCAACTTGTAAATAATGGAATATATAACAGGACTCTTAATGACATCCATATTTGGGATGTAGAATCTTACAAATAGGTTTCTAATTAATCCCCGTCTGCTCCAATAATTTAGTTTTGTATATAAAAAAAAGTTCCTTGAATTGGATTGGAAAACAACTGGAAGATAGCAGTTACCTATCAGGGTGATGAAATGTCTGCAAGCAAACAACCAGGCTCAGAGAGCAGCAAGGACTGTTTATTTACAATTTCATGGCAGCAACCTCCTCACATTACGCACTAGCTATAGTTTCCAGAACTTTTGAAGGGCAAGACTGTATAGAGCACATTACATAGAATATTCTGAACTCATCAAAGATGTAGCTTTCTTGAGAAGTCCCTAACGCTAGGAAAATTGGAAGAATGACCAGCATGAAGGCAAACAGGCTTCGTTGCAGTGCAATGGGTGCACTATTGAAAGGCCTTCAGTTTAGGCAATAATTAAAAGCTGATTACAGGTATTAAAGCTACGCCTTCTACAGAAAGGTGCTCAGTTGAAGATGCACAAATGCATTTCTAGTGTTACCACTCACTGCCAACATTTGTTAACGAAATACTGAGCATTCTGCTCAAATGCTTGGTGCTTCATTGGGTGTATAGCTATTCTAGATTTTGTATTCTTAACTTTGGAATGTCTTGTTTATTAATGTTTACCACATCCAATATTTTACTGTATTTCTGAATGGGAACCTCCAGACTATCTTTTTAGATGTTAACGATTTTAATAGTTATTAAAGATCTGATTAATTACGTCAATTGCATTTAGGCCAATTAAATACAAACATGAAAATCCTTTACAGGAAAAGACTGTCTTTATAAAATTGTTGAGGAGATACCTGAGTTAGGTAATCTGTTGGAATAAAATATATTTGCGATTCAGAAAATAACCCCTGAAAACCAGTGTCTCACAAAGCAAGGAATGCCGCATGTAAGTAACCAAAATAAGCTTTGCATGCAGCTTCCTGGAACATTTAGGTACGTTAGGAAAAGGAATTCTATTTATAACCTATATATTGAGTGCTGAATATTTTGATAATAAACCATGATGTACAAAATTGAACACACACATAAATATAAATAGCTAAAACCTAATACTCCTTCTTATTTTCCCCACAACAATCCTGTGAGGTCATGTTATATTAGTTCTCACTTTGTTCAAGTTAGCAAGTCCTCTATCCATTTGTATTAAGAGTATTAAAACAAGCTGGTGGGATAGCAATGCCAACTTCTGTCATATGGTCCCATAATGGCATTTTGGAACTGGCAGCAAACAGTCTAGGACAGTGGTTCTCAACCTGTGGGTCGGGACCCCATTTGGGGTCAAATGACCATTTCATGGGGGTCACCAAACCACGCTTTCCGCCATTTTTTTCTCTTTTCCCTAGCTGTCCTCCCTCTTATTGGTGGCCACACCCACTTGGGGGTCACCACAACATGGGGAACTGTATTATGGGGTCACGGCATTAGAAAGGTTGAGAACCACTGGTCTAGGATCTAGTCTATAAGGGAGTACTTTATCACGGACAGACTATTAAATACCAATTCAAAAATCTCAAGTTATAATGTAGCTTAGTTCTAGCTTAGTATAGTATGTCAAACCAGCCATGGTCACCATAATCCATGGTTTATGGTTGAATTCCGAAAGAACCCAATTAACTGATGAGCTAATGCAAGAAACCAGTACAGTAGTTTTGTAATGTATAAACTCAAGGTAATTTTGTTATAAATTTAACAAAGATAAGAGTTTATTTTCTACTAGAAAGCATTTTAAGTTTTAAAATGATCATAACCTTTAAAAAGTGACAAAATATTCAAAACTCATCATAATGAATACACAATAACCTTCTGGTTTCCTTTGGGTAAGTCCAACTTTTGAAGCAGTATTAACCAAGCTTATAAATTAACAAAACAATGCAAAATCTTTGAAAAATATTTATTACAGATTAGCTCTTAATTTTAGTCAAATAATCCAAAACCCATATCATCATCAGATTCTTCAGACTCTTCTTTCTTTTCCTCTTTCTTTTCTTCCGCTGAAAAGACATAAAGTCAATTAGTCAAGAATTTTGAATGCTACAAACGTATAGGTTTATTCTACATAAAGCTGCCTTCAAAGTAAAACATTAAGAATAACCAATAATTAGGATTTAGAACAAATGCACCAAGCCAGAAAATGGATTTACTGACAGGATTAAGCTCAAGCACAGAATGTCCCGTGCATAAATTTATCGGCTTTTTACTATCATGCACCAATAAAGGAATAATAGAAATGGCTGGATACCTACAGTATAATTTCATAATGATGTATAATTAGAAGTGAACAACTTAAACTGCTGAAATATTTTGTCTTATAACAATTTTTCAGAGATTAGCATGTTCCTAAAAATAGCTTTTTATATAGAACTATTCATGTTTATCTTTAAATACAACAAGGGCGTTTAACAGGCTGGACAGGTAACAGACTGTTTCATTGCTCAGTAAAAATAGCAAACTTCATTTGTGGAAGATAAGTTCAGCTTGAAGCTTGCCCACCCAAAACATTTGTTTTCATGATAAATTATGCTTACCAGCAGCTGGTGCAGGCCCTCCAGCTGGAGCAGCAGGCCCTCCAGAGGAAACCGCTACAGCCCCACCAGCAGGCATGCTAGCAAGCTTGCTATTACCTAGAGGAGAATAAACCAGAAAGATGACATTGCATATAAAATTTGCCAGGCAAAAGTGAAACTAACACCCAAAGACAATGAGCTGCAAAACAAATTTACAGCACTCCTACCACTCCTTCCTCAGCTTGATTCCATAGTCCCCTCCTTCATGCTACCTCAGCTTATTTCTGACAATGATGTAAAGTGAACAATGAACTTTGCAACTGATAGGTTAGTCAGCATCCTCGTGCTTATCAGATCTAGACCAGTGGCAGATAAGTTTTTCTCTGTGATTTATTCATTTGTAGTAGCAACACAAGGCCAAGCTTAGAACTGGCAAAGAGTACCAAACAACTGCCTAAGTAACATGATGGATGGGCCACTGAGATATAAAAGGTTGCTACAGATTAATGCCAATAGTTCTAGGGAAGTTGGAAATACACTATTTCCCTTATGAGCAATGAGTTGATTTTGGCTTTCAGAAGCATGATGGCAAGGGCAAAATGCCTGTTCTCTATTTCTAGGAATGCTTTAAAGTGTTCCATAATGGTTTCAAGCCCCAAAAGTAAACACGTTTTACTAAAAAGAATATAATTTAGATATAGTTAAGTACTTTCTCAGAACAGATAGAGAAAAAGTTTTAATTGCTCTAACAGTTTGTTGCATTAGTCTTCCTAGAGACAACCTAAATACACTATTATCAGATGGCTGATGGCACAGCAATTATTTTATTATGCTATTGTTTCATTCACTAAAATGAAAGATATTCCCACCATATTATATGTATTTCAGCTTCACGATGAGAAGACACCAAGTCACGTTTTATAGGAAGTACAGGATATCAAATGGCACAGCAATTATTTTATTATGCTGTTGTTTCATTCAGTAAAATGAAAGATATTCCCACCATATTATATGTATTTCAGCTTCACGAAGAGAAGACACCAAGTCACGTTTTATAGGAAGTACAGGATATCAACCATGCAAATATTCAAGGGCGTAATTCCATGCAGAAAGGTTATTAAAAAAGGACAAAGAATGTTGCTTAAGTGGGCAAAGTCCATGAGTAGAAGAGAAAGTTAGAGACAAAGACATAATCTATGAATAACATGCCCCCTGGATTCAGATGACTCTGATTTGCCAGCTTTTCATAGAGCATTAAGTCCAGGATGTTCCCCTGAGAACCAAGCTTAGAAAGTAAGAATATGAATTCTGAATAGGATGGAAGAATAATTAGGGAAGGTACAAATTTATTTGGATGTTTTCTAATTGTGTTTAAAAAGTTTTTATTGCTTTAATTATATATATATATATATATATATATATATATATATATATATATATATATATATATATATATATATATATATATATATATATATATATATATATATATATTGAATTGTAAGCTGACCAGAGTCATTGATTGAAATGGGCAGCTATAAAAATTGAATAAATAATAAAAAAGTGACAACTAGAGCATAGAAGACGGAGTCTGAACAAAGAATACTGTATTGAATATAGGGTATGTATAGTAACAAAATCCTTTTAATTTAAATGAGAAGTTAAAAAAAAAACCTTGGATATCAGATGTTCCAATAAGTAAGCGAAGAGTACCATGAAAACCTAAGGGTCCCCAGAGATGGGAGGGTGATTTTGTCCTCAACAGATATTTTGAACAAACAATAAAGACAAGCTAAGAACAGATTTCATTATAAAGTACAGACATTTCAAATTAGCAGAACACATTTTCAGGGATGTGCAGACACTAGGTTACAAGGCAGAAGCAATTTCCCTAGCAGCTGCAACTTTGACAAAATAAGTCAGCTGGAAGGGTGCAGGTGACACAGAAGAAAGTACTGGGGTCTAATTTTATTTTTGCTACTTATTTTTAGCAAATATGGATGAACTTAAGGATAAGGATGGGTGAGGAAAGCCTCTGGGAGATAAGCTTCATTTAATTGTAAAAAAAGAAACTAAAGAAACCGGAAATAAATAGCATGCTTCAGGAGATTGGAATCAAAAAACAATATTGGCATGTAGTTGTAAAAAGCAAAATTTATTTAGGAGGACAGGGAGAAAAACATGGTATGTTTAAAAAGCAGTATAACTGCAGTATAAAAAGAGAATGCATATGAGATATTATTAAAACAATTGAATATATACTCCAGATGATGACGCATACAGAAAATGCCAGTAATAGAGGGCACCTCACAAAATGAAATAGCAGAGATGAAAGGGTAATTAAGCAGATGCTTTGAAAGCTTCAAATCTTTTATGTGAAGGATATTAGGCCTAGAGTAGGATGAAGCCGGCAACAGACATATTGTATATTGTGTAGCAGAGGATGCTGAATAAATGCTATGAGAATAAAACTTTCCTTTGAATGACTTGCATTCCACTAATTAACCATTAGTTTAGTTTTCAAAACAAAAGGTTAATTTTTCTAGTAGTTTGTTGAGAACATCCTCTATATGAACAGATCAGCATATGTATCTGTTTTTAAGAGAGTTCCTCTAAATTAATGTAGTCCACCAGCGAAGCCCATCAGGTAACAGATAAGCCTGTGAGAATTAGGATGGACCTATTTCATGTATAATACATAAATAGAATGCAATAATCCCCCATTGCATCACGCGTGTACTGAAGATGCTCTGGGGCCTATTTTGATTGCAGAATCCCAACCAAGGACTACACACACTCCTTCTAATTATTGCAGATGCAAGGAAAGTCTACGGCTTTCCCAAAGGGAGAAGATGTGCATTAGTTGAATCACTTTTCTTGATGACAGAGAACATAGAGAATGTTGATTCCCTATTCCCAGGCAGAGAAAATGAATGACGTTAGGGGTAAAGCTTAACAAAGTGATTGATAAACTACTTCACCTCTTGATGTCATTCACTCTGCCAAATTACACTTTAAATACAGTACCCCTCAACTTACAACAGTTTGTTAAGTGACCATTCGAAGTTACGTCAGTAAAAAAAAGTGACTGATGACCCCTGCAACATCCCCATGGTCACATGATCAAAATTGAGATGACTGACAACTGACTCATGTTTATTTATTTATTTGTTTATTTATTTATTGTAAAAAGTTTTATTGGTTTTTTCCATTTCCCCCCCCAAAAGCTTAGGACACAATGTGGTGGTCAGGATGTCAAATCATTCAAAAACAAAATCATATAAATATAGCTCAAATTAATTATCAAAAATTTCCTCTCTGTTTCCTAAATATAGTATTGCTTATTAAAATTAATAGTTTTAGGTAAAATTCAATTAAACAAAATTCATCAATCACATGCGATTGTAATAATCTATATCCTGTTTTTAAGCTTTACTAATTACAGTTGTCATACTCCAATAACATTTTAGTAAATATATAGTTGGCATTTAGGTATCCTTAATAATAGACCATTCATTGAGACTGATTTTTTCCCTGTCACAAATAGCTCTTCCTCTCTCTCTATTACAACATAGTTATCATATTTAAAATAATAATATAAGTCCAACAGATACAATCCTATTTTTAAGAATATATTCTATCATTTCATCAATCTACATTTATAGAAAATCTTTTTAAGCCCTTGATAAAGTTTACACCTTCAAATGCTTATAATATCAGGAAATTCCCATCCTTCATTCATAATTAAATCAGACAAACTCTCTCTCTATTACAACATGATTATCATATTTAAAATTATAATGTAAGTCCAAAAAAAAAATATACATTTCTATTTTTAAAGATATATTCTATCATTTCATCAATCTACATCTATAAAGTCTTTTTACCCCCTGAAAAGATTTACTCCCACAAATAATTATCAACTATAATAACAGTAAATTCACATCCTTCATTCGTTATTAAATCAGACAAAATCTCTAAAGCCTTTTTAACCCATCAAGTAACATTTTATGTCACATTTAAACCTGATTCTGGCTTTCTTTCTATGCCAAATTGGTTCCCATATTAAAGCTTTTCGGTTATTGAACCTCAATATTTGATTGCAAAAATTTCTAACCAATTCAAACTGAACAAAATTTCTTTCCCTTTCTGCTAATATCATCTGAGTATTATATTGGGTTTTACTCAATGTTATGGTTATCTCTTTATTGCAATTTCCAGAGGATTGTGAATTGACTCATGTTTATGATGGTTACAATGTCCCAGAGTCGTGTGATCACCTGTTAACAACCAAGCAAAGTCAATGGGGAAGCCCAATTCACCTAACAATTGTGCTACTAACTTAAGAGCTGCAGTGATTCACTTAACAATTGGGGCAAGAAAGGTTGTAACATGGGACAAAACTCACTTAACTGTCTGGCTTAGTAACAAAGTTTGGGTTCAATTGTAGCCGTTAAGTCGAGGGCCACTGTACATACATGTAATAATATTTAAGCTAAATCCAGTTGATAAGCCAAATCCAGTCCAGTTAAAGGACCTTTGGCTACTAAGTTTATTTCCAAAATTAATTTCTACCAATGTATTTTGCACTATATGCCCCAAGCTGTACTGTGGAGACCAATTTTTGATTCTCCAAATGATCTGGAAACTCACTGGATGATTTGAGGCCAAACACTATTTCTTATCCCAGCCTATTTTACAGGGATGTCTTTGGAAGAGTAAAACATTAAGAAACACAGTATAGAAACATAATCATCTCACCTTGGGCAATGACATCTTCAATATTTTTCCCATTTAACTCACCAATTACCTGTAAAAAATAAAATTAAGGAGTTAATTTAACAGCTAAGCAGCTAGTTTGATGTAGTGGTGAAGGTGCTGGCCTAGAAATCAGGAGATGGAGTACTAGGCCTGCCTTAGGAATAAAAGCTGACTTTGGACCAGCCATTCTTTTAACGTGCCTACCTCACAGGACTGTTGTGAGAACATAGGACGCAGAAGGATTAGGTATGTTTATTGCATTATATATATTAAAAGGTTGGGATAAAAATCTAATAGTAATAATAAACATGGTGCTGCATCTGTGCTCTTGAAAAAAACACTGTCTATCTCCTATTAGGATGGGAATAATCACTTGAGCTATCTGCACAAATTGCAGAACAATAATCTGCAAATTCTCAATATTACGCTCTATAAAGCAGATTACAAATATAATCACAATAAAGGAGGATAACTCACATTGGACTCAAAATAAGCCATTGGTTCCATCCACTACATTTCCTATCAAAAGTATTTCTACAGAACTATATCTTGTTTGTTTGAATCTAAACATTAAATATTATCATTCTCTGCATTCCCCCAAAGCTAGCAATATTTATGTTACTCTTGGCTATCTAGACTACATTCCCTAATAATAGTTTAGTTAAATAATTCAATACTACTTCAGAGATGAGCATTCATCAGCAAGAGGCCTTGAAACTAGCATATATAAGAAAAATTGTACAATATGTACAATTAAAAAATCACACCCTATACAAAACAATGTACATATTTCCAAAGGTTTTAAGAGCCTTCTAGCCTTCAGTTTGGCAACATCCAATGAGCAGAAACAACTCTTGGGGGGGGGGGGAGAAACTAGGGGAAAAAAATCAGTTGTACAACCGACCCCTGGAAATATTACAGAACACATGTAAACAATTTTTAAACTATAAGCAATCCTTTTTTCTGGAATTTTAAAAAAATCGAATTGTGATTTTTAAGAGACTGAGCAATGTATTATACATAGTACTTGCTCAGTAGCTACAATTGGGACTGACAACCCCGCCTCTAAGCAAAACATCATGTGAGTTAAGTCATTTCCCATTTGGTTGTTATCCAGGTCTTTGTGGGTCATTAAGTGAGACATATGACTTGGCACCTTATGGCCAACTTTGCCACTGATTTTACTTGTTGAACACCAGTTGTAAAGCTTGCGGGGATGCTACAATAGTTGTAAATATGAGGACTGGTCATAAAGTTACCTTTTTACCACCCTTGTAACCTCAAAAGGTTGCTAAACAGGGCTGCTGTTAAGTGAGGACTATCTGTGTTCAATTGAATGTTCCAATTTAATGGAGAATAATAATTTAGCCTGAACACTTTGAAGCAGGGTAACTTCTTTCATTGTCTTATAAATCTTTTTGCAAATCTATTTTTAGCATGATATAATCAGCTGGAAAAATAAATAGCAGTTATTGAATATCTACAGCGGTTCACTAATTAAAACTTTGAGCAAACTGTTTACATGTCATTTGTTCTATATTATAAAAAGCAATACAAATATTAAAAAAATAATTGGCTTTTAGCATGTCAACCTGGGAGCAGCTGCACTGTGCCACAATAACCTTATCATCTCCCTTGGTTGCAGTATGTAATATTGAAATTGTACTTAACCTTAAAATACTTTGGCAGGACTTTTTAGTAATAGCTCCCATGCACTGCAACAAGCTCCCTCTTGGGTCACATTTGGCAGCATCCTTCCAAACATATTCTGTAAGACTGTTACCACCATCCCATTCTAATGTGCCTTTGAATTTGGGTAATAGTTGATGGCCATTACACTGGTTATAATATGTATATTGGCCATTGTATTTTATATTTATTCATTCTTTTACTCTGTTTTGTTTCTGGACTCTCCACTGATGGTGAATACTGCAAATAAATTAACTAATTCCAACGATCACGTTTTAGTAATATGAAAGCACAATACTAAGCTATATAGATTTCAAAACAGAAATTAAAGTATTTTTGATATAACAAGGCTTAGAGGAAAATAAATCACCCCACTTTAAATAGGATTTAAATAAACTTATAGGACTTATAGGTATTGCAGAACCAGCTATCACTGGCCATGTACAGGATGCAAATTTTTCATGAACTGCGTCCCACTTTTTTCACTTTTAGGAAAAGGAAAGTTTTCACTGTGCTGAGTAACAAAACCATCCCCATCTTGTTTCATGCAGGGATAGTTATTACACTCTGAACTGCTCTTTAGAGAAGGCCTTTGGAATTTACAGGCTTTAAACTATAGAGTGAGAGAGGAAAATTTCCTCAACCTAACAGATTTCAACAAATAAAAGCTGTTTTGCAGGAACAATATTGCACATATTCCTCTATAGCTTTTCTTGTTCAAATAGAAAATATTTCACAATTATATGGTTAATAAAAATACAAGTCTGCCACTAAGCCATAAACCATAATAGATGAATTACCTCAATACAATAAAATAAGCCAATCAAACCACATTATGCCTCTGTACTATGTCGGCTCAGCCTTCTAGTGATTTTGCAATACATTATGAGTCAAACCTAGTTTAATATAATACATGTTGGATTCAGACAAAATCATATTTAAGGCTACTGAAATCAGTATGAATAGCTAATTATGAGTAACTTGAGTGCAATTAATTTAAGCAGGACTATCATATTGCATACAATTCTATTTCATCTACCTGGAAATACGAGGGCAATTCGGAAATAAACCTCCGTTTGGTTATCAATGACACTTGCAGATACAGAACTTGCAGGGCTATGGGGGGGGGGGTTATCAAAAACATCCCAACAGAACTTCTTCAAAAGTTCTTGGGTGCGTCTAGCAATGTGCGGGTGAGCATTATCGTGAACCAACACACCTGAAGTCAGCATGCCCTGACTGACACTTGTTATGGATGGCTCGTCTGAATTTCCGTAATGTTTCACAGTAGATTTCTGAATTGATGGTCGAACCACGCTCCATGAACTTCATTAGCAGTACTCCTTTGGCATCTTCATATTTGGTGGGATTTTCTATGGCACCACTTCCAGTGTGGTATTAGTTCACAATAATGCTCGTCCGCACACCCCTAGACGCACACAAGAACTTTTGAAGCAGTTCTGCCGGGATGTTTTTGATCAAACCCCCCCCCCCCATAGCCCAGATTTGGCGCCAAGCAACTACTAAGGAATTTCAAACTTGGTAAGACATTATGACAAGTGCCTCAATTTGAATGGCGATTATGTCAAAAAATAATGTACTGTTGTAGTTTTCTAATGTGTATAATAAAAGTTCTCTATCTGCGAGTGTCCGTCATTGATAACCAAATGGAGGTTTATTTCTAAATCGCCCTCGTAGCTTTAACTGAACTGAAAGGACTTTATTTCTCAATAAACATTAAAAACTACCCATTATCCAAACACATAATCAAAATAGGCTACCTAAGCTTTTTTTTTTTTTTTTTTTGCCCAGGTACATACAATTCAAGTAAAAGGAAATTAGGTCTTATATTTCATTCCAAGACTCAGGAAGATACTACTTAATCTACTGCAGGCATGTCAGACTCATGATGTTGCACGACGTATCGCGACCTTTTCCCCATTGCCGGCAATGGGGTAGATGCGGTTTCAGTATGATGCATCCAGCCCGTGGACTGGCAGTTTGACATGCCTGATCTACTGCAACAACACACATAGAATATCTCAATTACTCCAAATCACTAACTAATTCTGAATAGTGGAAGTCAGTTATAGTGTGATAGCTTCAAGTCCTCAAGGGGTCTCTATAGAAAATAAGCCATGCTAATTACAACTAGGAACACATGTTGTAAGCCTTCATGTTATCCGCTTAATAACTGTGAAGATTACACTTATAAAATAGGTGTTTCATGTGTCTCTGAATGATGGCTCAGGAAAACAAACAGGAATACATATATTATGTATCTAGTCTCACCTTAGTCACACGTTCATCATCTGTCTCAATGCCTACACTATCAAGAATTTTCTTCAAATCTTTTGAGCTTGGAGATTCATTGCCACCAAGGACAGCAAGAAGGTAAGCTGCAACGTAACGCATTCTGTGAAGAGAAAAGCAAACATTTGTGTATTTGAACAGCAATATATTTCTTAAATCCAGGATAGACTATACACTGTCTCAATTTCCTGAAAAATACATACATTACTCATAATTGTGATTCCATTTATACTTCAAAATTCAACCCGTCATTTCGCATGAAGTGCGAATGATCTAATTGATCCAGTTCAGTCTCCTCTAGGTATGGAAATTAAAAATTAAAGTTTTTTGGGGGAATTTTGTGCAGTAAAGATTCAACATCTTTTGTTAATTCCGATGTCATTACTTTTTATTCTTAAAGAATAACATAGGTGTCTAAAAGAATATTGAACTTAGAAAGTCACTGCTTATTAATAGTATAAAAAACTAGATTAGCTAGAGACCTATCTTCCCAGGTATAAAATAAAAACTGAGCAATGCAAGTTCAAAGGAAGATTGGAAAAGGCAGTACTGATCTGTATTGTCTTCTATCACTATGCTAAATACAATGACTACATTTAAAAATTAGTAGCTGGGGGAAAAGTACGGTATTTGAATCAGTTTAAACTCTGTAAAGAGATTGGTTTTTAAACTGGAAGTTGTTTCTCAAGGTATTTTTGGAAGACTATATCTCTCCCACGCAGAGGAGAAAGTATAGATCCTGATTTATACAAGCTCCCCTTTAGATACTGTTCCCACTTTTTAGAATTCCACAGGCATTTTGTTTTAACTTATTTTTCGAAAAGCGCGTTTTTGATATTCCATTTTCGAGTACAGTATAATCCAGTGGCTTAATCCAAACATTCTTTGTTTTTATTGTATCTTATCTTTTTTATTTCATAGACCACCGTGATTATTCCAATCGGTTCCTCACGCCAATTCGAGAAGCACATGGCCGCCATGTCATCCAGG
This sequence comes from Crotalus tigris, assembly GCF_016545835.1. Taxonomy (NCBI): domain Eukaryota; kingdom Metazoa; phylum Chordata; class Lepidosauria; order Squamata; family Viperidae; genus Crotalus; species Crotalus tigris. Next base: position 5,847,533 of record NW_024100214.1, read on the forward strand.
CCCAAGCTACATTTCTCGGCCTTTCTCCCGTAGACAAACACCCGCAGCGGAAGAAAGCCTGATCCCCACGTCTTGTGAACACCCCACGGCCACCGAGGCGCCGGCTTCCAGCCAGCCGCTACTTACTTCCCCGCGTTGTCCGCGCAAAGGCCAGGCCTCAGACCGCGCGCTCCCTACCACGGCGACAGCCAAAAAGAAAGGGCGGAGCTTACTAAGCAAGGTTCTTCCCTTCTCTGCAACAATCGGCTCTCCCATTGGGCGCAAAAAGCAGCCAATCCGACATCACGTACCTGACCGAGGCTTCGTAGGCGTTCCGCCAATAGAAATGCGAGTCTTCAAACGCCGAGACCGGCGCTACATGGGCGGGGCTTTTCTGAGGATGATACAGTAGTCCCCGAGCGGGGTCTGCTGGTGAAAAGTGAGGGCTTTATATCAGGGCCGAGGAATTCTGGGAGTTGAAGTCCACAAGTCTTCAAGTTGCCAAATTTGGGGACCCCTGCTTTATATAGTTTGAACTGGTGGAAGTGAAATTCTTGACTGCCACTAACCTGAAATGGTCTGAATCTTAAACCTATTAACTTGATAATTGCTTAACTTCCATTATTAATAGACTACAATATATCCTGAATCACAGGCAGCATGTTTTAAAAATTATCAGCTGCCATGTAGGAAAAGTGGCAGAAGCCCTTCTTGACCCTTCTGAGTGCATCTGGTGGATTGCTATAGTAGACCAATGTCTATGGAGATTCTCGATCATCCAGGTCATAAGTTATCCCAAAGATGCTTTTTCACAAGGCAACTGGACTTTCTTGTTTTTCTTTGAAGATATTTCACTTCTCATTCAAGAAGCTTCTTCAGCTCTGGCTGTATGGTGGGGAACAGAAGGATTTATATTCCTTGCAGTACGTAGGATAACATAGGACAGTGATGGCGAACCTTTTAGAGACCGAGTGGGTGGGTGTGGCCCATTGGGTGGGCGTAGCCCATTGGGTGGATGTGGCTGCGGTGGTAACGGCAGACTGGGTGGGACTAAAAAGTTCAATCAATCAATTCCAACTTTGCAAGATCTTTTTTTTTTCCCACAAAAAGTTGAAATTGACTGAGTGACCTTTTTTTTTTTTTTTTGCACACGGCGGCGGAGGCCTAAAGTGAAAAGGTTTTATAAAACCCAGCTGAAGGCCTAGGACTGGAGCGACAGCGCGCGTGTCCACAGAGAGGGCTCTGAGTGCCACCTCTGGCACCTGTGCCATAGGTTCGCCACCACTGACATAGAACATACCCATCAGGACAAGATTCAATAGTCCATCTGCATTTAAAAGACAAAGGCCACTCTTTCGAAGACAGCAAAGTCCACATTTTGGACAGAGAGGACTACTGGTTTGAAATAGGGGTCAAAGAGGCCATCTATGTCAAAACTGAGCAGCGTTCTCTCAACAGAAGGAAAGGGATATGACATCATCTATCTCCAGTCTACAACAGTCCTTTCAGCAATTCCAAGGCTCCACATCCATTTGCACTATTCAGGTGACCCTGAGGACAAGATAAACCTCCAAGTGGCCTCAACAACTTTCTAAAGAATGCAAACGACCAGCTGTCTGAAAGGAGTATAAATCCTTCTATTCCCCACCATTCAGTTAGTGCTGAAGTAGCTTCTTGGATAACTATAGTAGACCACTTTTTGTCTCAACACAAGAGGAAGCTTATGATTCTGTTAAAGATTTTTTGAACTTTGCCTATATTAGAGCAGTCAACCAGAGGCATTTAGAAATTATGGCAATGTTCAGTGCAAAAATATGCAAAATTCCATAAAAGTGTAAAAGAGGCATTTTTTTTTCACAGAAGGATATGGATATCCACAGTCTTTTAAGTGCCCTGATTTGGAAGTAAACTCAAGAAGTTCAGTTTTTACTTTTGAATAGAGGGTAAAATTGAGCAAAGAAAATCCACATCCTTTTATGACTTATTTACAACAGTGACTTCCTGGTTGTGAGAAAATAGTTTTAGTCAAAAAGTTCAGATTATTTATATCATATTAAAGAGTGTGCGGTTGTAGTGAGTTTCTTTTTTATGTTTGATGTTTTTTATTCTTTAAAGTTTCCAGAATCCTTAGGACTTAATTTAATAACAATAAATCTGAAATCCTCTTTGACACACAAATTGCAACATAATTAACCCGTCATTGCTGAGCCTGGAAAAGCGAAGGTATCCTATTCTCACACCAGCGGAAGGTTTGTTGGCAAAGAGCAGATGATTGGAGAGTTCACTTAACCAGATCCTTGGCATGCAAGCTGCTTCCTCTTTGCGTTAAAACGCAGTAACCCTTAGTTTGCCTGGGTGAGAAAACTTGTGAATGCACGGAAGGAACGGGAGCAGCTCTTCCTTTAACAAAAAAAGTCCCGATTCTTGGAAAAAATGAGGCTTCTGTCCTCAGCGATGTGCAAACGTCAGACGATCGATCGCAGCAGTTCCGCACTCTGAGCGCGCGTATTTTCCTCCACAAAAGTAGCGTGGCTTCTTTTTAGCAACGGCGGGAAGTATGAAAGTTACGAAATGACCTCAACAGAACAACAAAATGATCTTGCTGGGTAAGACTTTTTTTTTTTTTTTGCCAATAGTAATTGAGGAATGGGATTGTTCAGTCGGAGGGACTGCTAACCCGAATGGAAATTTCTGTTAAAGCCTCTTCTCTATTATGGGACTGGACCTTAGTGGACGCCCTTCACCATACTTCTTTTTCCGGGCAATTTTTCTTCTTGCTTCCTGCAAACTTCCTCCAAAGCTGCTTGGTTGCTTCCCCCCCCCCGTCCCTCATCAGAACGTTATGACAAAATCAGTTAATAAAATCTAGTTGCTTCGCCTTAAGGTAAAACAAATCAAAAGCATAAATATGAATCTATTGCAAGGTACCTTACATGCCAGCTATTCTCTTCTCAAAATCGGAACCCATTCTGGAACAAACGCCTGGAAATGCTCAGGCTAGCAGCTCTCGCGATTATGATTTTTTTTTTCAAAGTTGCATTTTACAAGAACTAAAATATATTTCAGAGATAACACTAAATGATTGAATCTAAACGCTTCTAAAGACACAGAGAAAGTAACCATGCTGCCTCCTGATCTTTGCTTCCTCTGCCCACAGTGTTGCCTTTCACCCCTTCTATTAATCTCTTCAGAGAATCTCACCAAGGGAAAGCTGCCTTGTCTTACTTAGACCCTTCTAGTTTTGGCTCTGATCGTAGATACATTATGCTTTCCTGAACTCCCAACTTCCTGATGCTGGCCTGTTCTTGTATTCCCAGTGAGTCTGAGGGCACCAGGCTCAGAAAGGATGCCAAAATAAAAGGCAGGAAGTATATTTAGGTAAGCAAAGCTTATAAATGAATAAGCAAGAACTTGTAAACGGGATCTTGGATTTTGTTGTTTTGTTGTTGTTCCTCCAATGAAGTTTTGACTCCTGGCAACTGTCTGGACAAGTCCCTGGAGTTTTCTTGACAAGATTTTTCAGAAATGGCTTACCCATTGCCTGGTTCCTAGAGCTGAGAGAGAGTGACTGGGCCAAGATTACCCAGTTGGCTTCGTGGCTAAGATAGGACTAGAACTCACAATCTCATGGGGTCTATGCTGGTACATTAAACTGGCTCTTTTAACTAGGCATGCTAATTTGAAATTCATTCATAAATGAGGCTTTGGGGCTTACTGTTTAATGAAAAAAGAAACTAATGCTTGGCAAAGGAAATAATAAATCATATACAAAAGGAATTGGGGCTTCAGTGATGTGCAAACTTGAGATACATCACAACAAAGACTTGTTGTTCAGTAAATATACGCTGTATTACAGGTAGTCCTTGACTTACAATCATTTATTTAGCAACCGTTCAAAGTTACAATGGCACTGAAAAAAGTGACTCGGAATCAGTTCAAATACTTCCAACATGGCAGCTTCCTCATGGTCACATGATTAAAATTCCCAGTGCTTGGCAGCCAGCGTATACATATAACAGTTGCAGCGTCCAAAATCATCCCTTCCAACTGTTCCAGCCAGCTTCCAACAAGCAGTCAATGGGGAAGTTGGATTCGCTTAATAATCACATTATTTCTTAATTATAGCGATTTACTTAACAATTGTGGCAAAAAAGATAAAATAGGTCACAATTAATTTTACAATCGCTTTGCTTAGCAATGGAAATGCTGGTCCCAGTTGTGATCATAAGTCAAGGGCTACCTGTTGAGTCCTCGGATTAATGGTGAATGAATACAGGACATCCTGTGGTTCCAACAGCTCTTTTATTGAAGTCTTTTCCACTCCGTCACAGCTTTGAGGCTCGCAGGCCTCTCAGACTTCTTTTAACAACGTCCCCGGGCAGAATGGCAACAATTAGGCGCGCTCCGCGCCTTGCGCATGTGCGCGAAGCCGGCGCCAGCCAGTCTGGTCCCGGGCAGCTTGCAACTGCCCAGGACCATTGCAACGTCCTGAGCCTGCCTTTGCAGGCTCAGGACACAACACTACCTGTATATGCCTTTTTTTTTTTATTCCTAGCATTTTCACACAAGTTCAGATTCCATCTTTTTAGGATCAAATTAGCACTGATCTATTGGTTACAACAGGAATTAACCCTCCGGCTTATTGTCTGAGCCTGACATCATGGCCTGAGATAGAGTGGCCCAAAGTCGCCCAACTGGCTTTCATGGCTAGGACAGTATGGAACCTATAGTCTCCTGGTTTCTAGCCTGCTGCTTTAACCACTAGACCAAATGGCCTCTATAGTATGCAATACAATGTGCAATATAATGTAATTGTATTAATTGCTGGATTCATCTTGGCACTGTTTGGTGACAAGATGATTCTTTGCCGGGCCGTGGCTTGCTGGCCACCAGGCCACGGAACAAGCTGGCTACTGCATGCACAGGTGTGTGCGCACTCACGCCCACTCTCTCTAGTGCCACCGCCGCTGCGCAAACGGGGCACCGTGTGGCAAAAACAGGACACCACGTGGTGAAAACAGGGCAGTGCTAGTAAGTGTCATGCTCGCAGCACTGTTTGTGTGCGCGCGCATGCGCACATAAAATGCTTCCCCCTCCCTTTGCCTCCAGTCCGCCAACAAAGAAAGGTTGGAGACCTCTGCTCTAAAATGTGATAAAAGACAGCACAGCTGCCATATGCTTCATAATTGGGATAGAAATCATGCTAATAAGAGAAAAACTGCACCTAACCTTTTAGAAAATGTTTCTTATAGCTAATTGCCCTATCATTTCATCATCTGTTCAAGAAGATCATTTTTACAAGATTTGACTGTGCAAGATTTCACTGTATTAGGAAGACTTTACTTAAAGCATGGAAGCTTGAAGTATCTCTTCAGTGACATCGTGCTCAGGTGCGATCTCTGTAGCTTTCTTCACCAGACTAATTGTGCAGTTCTATAATTTCCTAAACTGTTTTCATGTTCTTCCCATCTCTTCTCCCCAGAGGCTGCCCCATTCTTCCATCTTTAATGATTCGTAGTACCATTGGCAAGTCAGAACATGCACAGCCCATGGTGATATAAGACCAGAAGATGGCAGGACTGCCAGAGCCCAGGGATCTTCCAGGGGAGGGCACTTTGGAGGCTGTTTCCTATTTGGCTGGCAACCGACTGAACCTAGACGTCTATCCTGAGAGCTGCTGCTTGTTCCTCAAGCTTCTGGACAGCAGGAGAGAAGAAGTTGAACAGGTGGAGTTCTTGAGGCTGAACTGCAATGAGGACCTTATCACTTCCACCTTGAGCAGCCTTCCTGCTTTGAGGGGCTTGAAATCTCTTGTGCTCAAAGGTAATGGCATGTTTATTTGGCCACTTTGTTCAATTGCTTCTAATGTGCTCTTTCACAGTTTCTTCTTCTGCCCTGATGGTTTGGTTCATTTTCTTGTAGCTTCTAGGAATGGTCTTGGACCAGTTCCTTCACAAAGTTATGTGGCAAGAGGCATGTGCATGTGTTTAGATGTTGTTCACATTCCTTAAAAGTGGCTTAACTTGCAGATAATGATGTGAAAGCTTCTAGCCTTAGTGTTCTTCATTGGGCAACACCCACCCACCCACCCACCCACCCACACACACAATTTCCTGCTAGATTTTTTTTGGGGGGGCTGGCATGGATTACCACTGCAATGATGGAGGGTTCTCTGTTAGACGGTTGCAATTTGTGATAGCATTCCTGTCAAACCCAGATATTTTCACAACTGAGAGCATGCAAAAAAAATACGAAATCAATAGAGCTGATTCCTCTGGCTTCTGTCCTCCCAAAGTTTATATGAATCTTGATTTCATAATCATGCAGCATAGTCAACTCATTTTAATAATTGTGTAAAATTTCTAAACTGTTGTGGAAGATATTTTTTCACATCTTTCATCTTTTTTTACAATTTTCATTGCATAAAACCAGCAATATTTTCTGTAATGTTGCTCAGCATTTGGAGGGGTATATATGTTTGTAAAAGCACAGTAGATAATGTTTGATGCTGTCCTTTAAGCACAATGTGTCTTACTTAATTCCCCTCCCCCTTTCATTTGTGCAGAGGAGATTTCAATATTTAATTAAGTCTAAAATCTTTATCCTATTTTCTCTAAAGGATAGCTGTGGCAATCATTAGATCTTAAGTCTGAATGTGTAATCAGAGAACTACACTCTTATTTCTGCATAGATTATGTTCAAGTTAAATCTGCAAATGTAGAATTCTATTAAAGTCAGTGTCATACAACTCAGTCATATATATGAATGTGAGCCTAATATTTTTGCCTACTGTGTAAATGAATAGCTAAAAAACAACCCCTTAGAAATATCATTGTTATTAATATACTTATTAATAATGGTGAGTTAATGCTGAATATAAATCAGATAGTTCCCTATTCTCAATTGCAGCTTCCCAGTTTAGTAATTTGTATCGTTAGAGAGCTATTGGAGGTGGACCAAGACGCCCAAACAATGGTTCTATGTGCCCTTTCTGGTGTTCAAGGAGAATTTAACCATCTCTGTCTTGGCCTTTTTATTACCAATGTACCCTGAAAGAAGCAGGAGAACCTTGCCAAATATTCACTCACTACAGTTGTATCATATTGTTGTATGCATTCTTTAGCTTCCTGGGCATTCCTTAAGTTTCATTCTGTATTGCAAATTATTTCAAGTAAAAACCATGTCTGTAGGAAGTTGCTGTGGTGCAAACCTTTTTTTTTTTTTTTTACTTTTTCAGGTGGACATTCTAGAGATGACATTGGTGCATGTCAGAGAGGATTGCTAGCATCTTTGCCACAAGAGTTTGGGCAGCTACAATGCCTTGCTCATCTAGATCTCAGCTTCAACAGCTTCACCGTTTTACCTCCCTCCATTACTAAGCTGACCAACCTCAGTTTTCTCTCAGTCAACCACAACAACTTGAAGAGGCTGTCTGAGGACTTTGGCCAGCTTGCCAAGCTGACTTTTTTCTCTGCCATGAAGAACCAGCTCAAAGATTTGCCACAGAGCATTGGGGGGCTGGCAGCATTGCAGACACTGAACCTCTCTGAAAATGCACTGGAATCCCTCCCTGAAGAGATTGGGAACTTGCACAGCTGCACTGAGCTTGACCTCTCTGGAAATGAATTAACAGGAATACCCAGTTCTCTTGGTAAGGTGTTTACAATTTTTTTTTTAAAAAAAAGATATGGATTCCTTATTCTACTTTCTGGGAATAAGAAGTGCCCCAGGTTAGGAAAAAACACTGACTGAGGATATTGTGAAGCTTTAACCTGTGGGTAGAAAACTGCAAGAAAACAAGTTCAGAGAACATCTTCATAGTTCTTTATAATTGATGCGGCGGTATGAATGTAAAACTAAGTAATCAAGAACACAGTGGTTGGTTGGTTGGTTGTTTTGTATCTTTAACAACTAGATTGGGATAGGTTGGCATAAGACTCCTGGTGTTTTCTAAAGGGATTTGTAACTTGTAGAGTTTAAGAGAAGTAGGTATATGTATGTATTTATTTGGTTTTACCACAGCTAGCTTTTCTTTCAATTTTTAATCTGCGTTGTGACCTGCAGCCAATTTACAGTCTCTGCAGCAGCTGCATCTTCACAGCAATCTTTTGACAACTGTTCCTGCCTCCCTTGCCTGCCTACCCCACTTGTCCAGACTTGATCTGCAGAATAATAGGCTTCGAAGCATCCCTCCAGAGATCCAGAATTTTCCTTTTGTGCATCTCCGAGGCAATCCTCTAGGAGAACTGGAGGTGCCTCTGCAATCAGGTAATTGCTTTTTTCTGCTTGATTTGCCTACTGAACAGCTGTTCTCTGGCACTTTCATCTCATCCTGGGGAGAGAGCATCTGATCAACTATTTTGGCTGCCACAAAATGTTGTTGTTGTTAAATGCAGTCCCCAAACTGAAGACATGGTCATTCGTCATACAAAATATATAATAGGAAGGCATAATTGGAAAAATCACCTGAATTTCTTGTTGGTTATTTGTTATTTGTTCCATTTTTTTTCCAGCTGCCTAGTCAAAATAATTGTTTGGAAGATATACAGCACTTAAATAAAACTAACTATAATCCATAATCCCTCTAAACAGAAAGATAAAAAAACCCCAAGAAAGTGGAAAACAGTTTTAACAAACAGAAAACAATTCCAAAGCAAGCTGAAAATTAAACATCCCAGGGCTGAAAGGCAATAGAAAAAAGATTAACAGGGCTAAATAACTGCTGAAGCTACAATACATGAAAGACTTTAATTTTTTCAAATTAAAAGAGTAAAGGTTTTTGAAATGTCTAGGGAATAATAGCAAGTCATTTATACTATGTCAGAAGAGCAGAAGAGTTTTATAATAGGTTAGTTGAGGAGGATATGTTCAGTTGGATAACTACTATAGAAAAGGTCCTTTTTCATGTGACTCCCTTTCACGTCTCAGATGCAGCTATGCTTATAAAAAAAAGTTGCATCACAGGCATCAGTTATAACATACTTATTATTTGTCATTTCTTTATTCATTTCTGTTCTTCCTTCTGGGAGCTCAAAGTGGCTCACGTGAAACTCTCTCCTTATGTTCTTCCACAGCAATAAAGAGAGATTAGGACATGGACAGGTCTACCTAGATCAGTGGTGGCGAACCTATGGCACGGGTGCCAGAGGTGGCACTCAGAGCCTTCTCTGTGGGCACACGTGCTGTCACCCCAGTCCTAGACCTTCAGCTGGGTTTTATAAAACCTTTTTGCTTTAGGCCTCCGCCGCCGTGTGCAAAAAAAAAAAAAAAAAGGTTCAATTAGTCAATTTCTTGCGGGAAAAAAAAAGATCTTGCAAAGTTGGAATTGATTGATTGAACTTTTTAGTCCCATCCAGTCTGCCGTTACCATGGCAGCCACACCCACCCAGTGGGCCACGCCCACCCAATGGGCCATACCCAGCCAATGGGCCACACCCACCCAACAATGCATGTGGGTTTTGGGTTGCAGTTTGGGCACTCAGTCTCTAAAAGGTTCGCCATCACTGCCCTAGATTATACTCTGCTTCTCAACCACAGACTAAAGCAGGGATCTTCAAACTCAGCCCTTTTATGACTTGTGGACTTCAACTCCCAGAATCGAAGTCCACAAGTCATAAATGGGCCAAGTTTGAAGACCCCTGGACTAAAGGAAGTCTTTTTGTTTTCTTGCAGATGACTCTAGTTCAGAAGAATTGCAGAGAGTGCATCTTAAAGCTGATGAAGACAGGTATTTCACGTGGTGTTTAGCTGATATCTTGGTCAAGTGTCCTCCTAACTCCCCACTGATTTAGCCTACTTAGGCATCCAATACAAGCCATAATAACATAACAAATAATGCAAATTGCAGTCTTGCCATTTAAGCTATGACATTTGTGTGTTTTGTGATATAACGTCTTCCCAAAGATACCCCTGATAGCATCCATATTGTACCCAACGTTTTTCTTAACCAATCTCATTCATTCAAAAATGATTTTCTCAGTATTTAAATTCTCAGCTCATTCAAATTTTGTTTTTGAAGACTAAATAATTGCACAACAACTACTAATGGTTGAGCTTGTGCAATGAAACTAGGCATAGCTTACAAAGTGCCATCCCTGGGCAATTGCCATGATGTTAGCTGCCTAGCAGGATCTCCTCAAGTTTAAAATTTGCATTCATGTGGGAAGGAAGAGTGGGAACATCTGAGGAGGGAGTAAAAGAGTGTCATCTTATTTTCCTATCTCAACTAATACATGGAGCATAGAAATTGTGTGTGGGTGTATATTTTTCTTGTTGTTGTTATTGTTGCTTGTCCAGAAAGCTATGCATATTTCCTGAAGATTTAAGGCAGTGGTGGCGAACCTATGGCACGCGTGCCAGAGGCGGCACTCAGCGCCCTCTCTGTGGGCACGCATGCCATGCCCCGGAAATGCCAACCGTCCCTCTTCAACCAGCCGCCCGCTAACTCAGCGAGGTTTCACATGGCTGGATGCATCCCAGCATGGCTGGTTTTCTTCCCCCCCTGTCCCATCCCTCCTGGCCTCACATGGTCTCCTTTTCCCAGGCACGACCCACTGAATCTCTTCCTCAACTGTCAGCTGGCCGTCCAGCTCAGAGGCGGCTTCTCTGAACTGCTGGCGGTGGGCTGTGGAGCCCCAGAATGTGCCGGTCGGGCTGGCAAGCTGTGGCTGCTGACGGACACTGTTGGCCCCCATGCGCTCACTGGCCTCTGTGTGCGGGGGGCCAATGGTGTCAGGCAGCAGCCACCCCGGCCCCTGCCTCGCCTTGCCCTGTGGCAATGGCATCTCTGCCCTGCCTCACCTTGCCTCACCCCAGAGGACGAGCCTCCGCTCCACCTGGCAGAGACCCCCTGGTTCTCCTCCAACCCTGCCCAGCCCCCACAGGCATCCCTCCTCACAAACAACATTGAGGTGACCACGCCCACCTTGGCCACACCCACCCAGTCTGCCATGACCAGTCACACCCACCCAGTGGGCCATGTCCACCTGGCACCCGGCGATAAATAAGTGGGTTTTGGGTCGTAGTTTGGGCACTCGGTCTCTAAAAGGTTCGCCACCACTGATTTAGAGAGAAAGAAATTATAACTAAAATTCCAGCTCATTTTTTGCAATCTTGGTACATTCTTTGATCATGATTGCAGGAACTGGCAACACAGTGGTCTACCCTGTTTAACCCGTAGCCTTAAAAAAAAAACCCTAAATTCCAGATGAAGCAAAGACAAAGAGGTTGGAATCCAGCATCCTATGATCCACAACCAAATGTGAAGCATTGTTGTGGTTTATGGAAGTAGTAATCCATCCACAATCATTTTTTATTTCAACTCTTCCATCTCAGCAAGAATGGAGATTATAAAGACATTTTGTTTCTTTTTGCACTTTCAAAGCTTTACCGTGACTCCTGAAGGCTGCCACATTTTCTTGGCTTGTGGCGTTCAACTCCGTTTCCCACGGGGTGCTACAACTATTCTAGTAACTATTCACTTCCAGAAATGCTCCCCTGACCCTCTTTGGGTGAAGCTGAAGCACCATGACGTCCTGCTAAGTGAAGTCCTGGAACTGCAGCCCCATGGGATTCATTTCCAGCAGGTAAGCTCAGATGAAGGTTTAAAAGATATTACGCTGGAACTTTATAAATTATCTTGTTCATGTTAGTCTGCAGATTTACAGTTTGCAGACTAACATGAACAAGAAGGAAAAAAATATGCAGAGCATGGCTTCTGGAACTCTTTACAATCGTTATTTTCTTCTGTGTGACTAAGTAATACGTTTGCCTTCTCTGGGTGTGATTCTGCTATTTCCTCTGATTGAGTGTGTATGTGTGCACTAGGAAGCGGAAAACAGGCTATATGCCTAGACTTCACTTGGGACAACCAGCAGCATTTTGAGCTATTGCCCATCTTCCTCTCCTTCTAAAATGATTTTTCTTCTCCATGATCCCTGGATGGCTTTAGTCATTTTCAAGCTCAATTTTTCTTAGGCAGAAAAATATACAGGGTTCTGAGGATCTGTACATCCTTTATTTCCATTGGGTTGTTGCACTGGGTTGCGGTGAATTAGTTGCTTGTTAAATAGGCTAATGCAGGAGTAGGCAACCTCGGCTCTTTTATGACTCATGCTTCAACTCCCAGAATTCCTGAGTCAGCTATAAAGTCCATGAGTCACAAAAAAGCTGACGTTGCCTACCCCTGGGCTAATGAGCTGGATCATCTGATGGGCTCTTACTGAATTTTGAGTTTACAATAATATGGCTTTTCCCTCTCCCCCTCCCCACCACTTAGACACTAATCCAGATTAGAGACCTGGAATTTAGGAAATTAAGGGGAAAATGTTGTGGAATAAGTGCAGGCTGTCTGACTTTTGCTCAATGTCCCAGGAATTCTCCATCAGTTATGCAAAGGCTAATTGTAGTAATAAAAGAAATTATTTCCTAATTCAGAGAGAATTGGTTAGGACAGAGTTGAAACTAGGCTTCTCCCATTTTAGAAAATCTACCAAAAATATATTCTCTTGGGTATATATGGAATGATTAAGCACATGGATGCCTGCAAACAAAATATTATGAAATTACTGGGAGTTCCCAAAATTACTATAAGTTACAAAATGCTATCATATCACTAGAACATGTAGTCAATTGTCTAGAATGAAATATCCCTGTTAAATATCCCTGTTTCTTTGCTAACTCCCTAAATCTTGGCAATGACATTCCGTGCCAGGCTGTGATATACACTGAGCAGATGGTGCTGCCTGACTTGGTTGCGTGGGCATCCATGTTAGGGAGAAGAGGGCCAAATGATGACCTGCCTGTGCCAATATCATGCATGCCATAACCAGAATGCAAATTTATAATTACAGTCTTTGTGTGATAATATCATTGTACACATGCTATCATTTTGAGAGATTGTGGATGCTGCTGTTTGCAGCATCAACTTGATGAACAAGTTATGGGTGGAAAAGGATATTCATTCCTTTTCCATTTAGTATGAGGTATAAATCCTTTTGAAGCATCATCTGTGAGAATCTGTAACTTTTATATATGGACAACTGCACTTTTGATGCCATAGTATGCTGACTTCCATATGTTCACATCCCATTTCCTATACCGCCTTATTAGTATCCCTTTTTCTGCTCCCTGAAGTGAGTCTTTCTCTTGCTCCAGATATTGCAGAGTTTGAGTAAGGTTGTCTCTCTGGGGTGAACTTATGGACACCCTCTCTTCTATCTTGGCATGCTAGGAGGTGCGGATCTGGATGCCCTATGCTTCTCCTCACAGCCTGAATGACCGTGAGCTCATAATTCGAACCTTTGATGGGCAGAACTGGAGTGATTTGAGAACAAAAGTGAAAGACAAAGGCAAGGTATGGTGAGAATGGTTCTAATACCCGTTTCTTCACTTGTTGTTTCTTCCTTGTGTCAAATGAGTGCCCCTCATTTGAGTTCCTGCAGGAACTTGACACATAAATTCTGTCTGATATGAATGATCTCTTACAGTTTAGAACAGCTTCTCAATCTCAGCAATTTTAAGAAGTGTGGACTTCAACTCCAAGAATTAGGGACCCCCCGACTCCATTGGCTGTGGCATTCCAGTCTGCAGTCTGTCTTGTGCCCTGGGAGTTGCATTCTGGGAGTTGAAATCCACACTTTTTAAAGTTGCTGAGGTTGAAATACACTGGTTTAGAAATTATCAAGCTCTTTGGTTAGCTTTTAAAGAAACATTCAGCATATCTGATTTCTGTGGACTAGTTCAGATATAAACTCTTTGAAGAAACATGAACCCCCTCATGTGCTGGGAGACAGAGGCCCTATTTTTTATTATATAAAGCTGATAAATAAGTAATGCCATTCATCCTAAGAGCACCAAGTTGAGGAAATCAAGCATGAGCCCTTTGTCCTTCTACTTAACCTACTACGACTTATATGTTACTGAGCATCTTAACATTTCCTCTTACAGTAAAAAGGATAAAATACAAAAACAAAATAATAGCATAACTAATGAAGAAACGTAGGCTACTGAGAACTAAATCAGACACAACTCAAGTTACACTAGGTCCCCTCCCAGAGTCTTCTTTAAAAGCCAGATTTTAAAAGCTGTCCTAAAACAGCCAGCTGGGGGCTAGCCTAACCTCGCTAGTAAGCCTTGAGTTATGATCTGCTAGGGTAGTGAGTTGGTGTCCGTTTCTTTCAAGTACTTCCGTATGTCCTGAAGGTTCTATTCATTCTTCCACATTCTTGGACAGAAGCGTTCGGCTTGCTGCAGCATCTCTCACTTCTCCTGGTTTTTGGTGGTCTCACGCCTTGTGGAGAACAAATGCAAAGTCTCTCAGGAAGGGGGCTTGCTTTTTTCAACTGTTGATCCCAACATTAAAGTGACCTTTCCTCCTGGTGTGACCGAGGAGACGAGGACAGTGAAGCTTCAGGTAAGGAAGAAGCCGCCCACCCAACCCATCCAAACAAATACAGATAAACATTGACTCTGAGTAATCCAGACTTCCAGTAAAAAAAAAAGATCGAAAATCACCTGGTTCAAGTCACGCAATTTGGATCATGTGAATTTAAAGCTATAAAGTTAAAAAAAAAAACAACCAGGTCCTGAAATATTTGTTTAATCTCATGTTTGACTTTTATAGCCAGCCCTCAATTTTTTTTTTTCTTAGTTAACTCACATTGGTAATTTGTAAAATCTCATTAGGGATGTTGTTTAATTTCAGCCAGGGAGGATGGTGAGACTGCAAATAATCAGAGCCTGATTGCACTCTGCAATTCTGTGCATATAGTTTTCAGTTTTAATATTTTTACGGAGAACAGTATATGAGAAAAGTGGGTATTCAGTTTTTTTTTTAAAAGGGTTCTAGTTTTCAGATCTGCACAGCCAAAAGAGAGATAAAGTTCAGGTTTACAATAAGTGCCTCCAGTGCTTGTTCAGGGCATGCCATTTTTCCAGAGTCTCTGATTCATTCACCTTCTCCATCTGTTGCTGCCACATATTATTTCTTCTTCTTGACGTTCATCTCTAAGACAAAAGATTAGCTTACATAAAATGTGTGCTTGTTTGTGCGTATCACATTCAGAATAAAGCATACTATTTGCATGCATTTTGTAGAACAACAGTTTGGGTCCTTTGCAAGATTTAAATTTGGGTGGAGCGGTATTTGCTGTTGCTTTTTTTAAACGAGTCTCTGAGTCGCCTGAACAGTGTTTCAGTTTCTGAGTAGTCTGTCAGAAATGAAAGGTGCTAGCCATGCTTAATTTTAATACCATAAATATTTTTTTAAAAAGTTTCAAAGGCTACCACTTCTTCCCATTCAGAAAAAATATTGACCCAGACAACCTTTCTCTGCTTGAGAGGATATTTTCTTGTCTGAAGTTTAGGAACACTCAAGATTTACAACAAATCAAGGAATTGCTGAGCTGTCTCAGCTTTTACTTCTCTGAGGCAGATTTGAGAATAACTGGGAAGTCTGACCCAAGAGCCCCCACAAGGATCAAATTGAGGGCTGAACCTGTGGCCAGAATCCAAGAGCTTCCTGTTTATTTTTTTCCAAGGGTATCCCTTAAATTCTGTCAGATTCCTCTCCAGCAAGTCTCTTTTGGTTGTGGGAAGAGGCCTTGAGAGATTCTTCATGCATGGAAGCCCACACACTCTTGAATAGGCCCAAATATCCCTTTCTTTTTTCTTTTACTTTCAGGTGCTTCCTGTATCAACAAAGGAGCTAAGAGAGATTACTGGTGATACTGAAACAATTGCCAGCCCTCTCCTCTGCCTCTCTCAGAGTTCCACTGTGGATTTTCTTCAGCCTGTTAAAATTCAGCTTCCGCTGCCTCCTGGTGTCACAGGTTAGTTTCCCAGGTTTTTTTGGTTTTTTTAAAATGTTTTCATGGGATGGGAATATTTCTTTGAAACATGCAGCTCCCTGAATTTCAAGAGCAGTTCAATGCCTTGATACAGTTAAATGCGATTTCGAGACCATTTATCTTCTGCGGAGGAAATTAGGTTAAGTTCTTAAGGATAGGCATTGCAAAAGTTTAGGGCAGTTTAGCTCTATCTTGCGGAACATTCATTGTTTACATATGGTCAAACTGTCATAGTCCTTTCCAAATCTATCCCATCAGTGACATAAGCCAACCTCCATCCCCTCTGATGCAATTATAAACTGAAAAGAGTTCAACCTTTAGGTTTATGGCTAACACCTTTTCATTTTTTTCTCAGGTCTAACTTTGGATCGTTCCAGAGTACATTTGTTGCACAGTGACTGGGCTGCTCAGAACTGGAGTGACATCACTGATCAAGTGATACTGGAGTTCACCCACCTCTATGCCTTATTTGAAGTAACGCACTTCTCTTGGTTAGTGGGCCAGAGATCATAATCTTAACTTCGGTAGCATTTAAGTGGTTGTGGACTCTGTGGCTAGGCATCATTTGGGCCAGCGGTTTTCTTTCTATGGTAAGCAGCAAATGTTCTCAGCTGGCCTTTACATCATATTTACAACAGAATTGATGTGCATTTGGAGCATTTTACTTGACCATAAGAGCTGAAGCCCTGCTCGTACAGTTGTTTCCAAAACAATTTGGACAGCCATTTGTCTGACATGGTATAGAGCAGGTGTCCCCAACCCCCGGTCTGTGGACCAGTACCAGGCCATGGCATGTCAGCAACCGGGCCACACAAACAAGCAAAGCCCCATCCATGGGATGCAGGCAGCACACAAAATCACACACTCTCCGGTCCATGGAAAAACCTTTCTCCACGGAACCGGTCCCTGGTGCCCAAAAGATTGAGGACCACTGGTATAGAGTCTCCTACATGAGCTGGGTGTTCGACTAGAAGACCTCCAAGGTCCCTCCAATTCTGTTATTCTGTTAAGTCCCACATTTTGCCGAGATTGCTTCTTCTTTAGAATGCTTCAAAAGTCAGGGGATGGTGAATACCAAGCAATCCAGATACAGGGGCCTTCCTTATGCAGGGCCTCATTATCTGCAGTTGCTAAGCAGAGACCAGACCTCAATATAAATATAAAGGTTTTTCCATATCTGAAATTTAGACTTTGTTTTTGTTATTTTATGCGTGTAATGGTACATGGTATTTGGTGTATGTGTAATGTACACTTTAAAAATGTAGCGTAGCTGCTGTATATTTGTTCCTCCTCCTGTGCCACATTTTACTGAGTCAGCTAGGCTTCATATGGCTTTTCATAGCAGCTAACTTTCTCTGACTTGCTTAGCTATGATGGAGGGAATCAACCAATGTGCACCCACGTGGCTCAAGCTGACTTCTCTGCTGCTCAGAGTCAGAGTCTCTTGATCCTGCTATTGAATACTCACATGGACTCCAGAATTGTCCACTTCCTGCTCACTGGAGCAGCACCAGCTATGGTTGCCAGCACTGTGGCTGGAAGCTTTGTGGAGATACATTTCTCCAGTTGTGGTGAGATGTGAACACTCTGCAGGTAATACTGGTATCCAGTGGTAGCGTGATCAAGGGACACATCCACTGACATCATAAAAGAACTGTGCAAACTGGAAAAGCCAATATGAGCCACGTGGCACAAGTGAGACAATTCCCTCCATCACCTACCATGACAAGTGGGGTAAAGATGAAGGAAGAGAGCTGCCACAAGGAAACCAGTGGGAAAAAGGAGAAGGATAAATAAATACAGGTATGTTGCACAGACAGTTTCTTTGGAGGTAGAGAACACTTATAAATTCCAGAACCCAATGTGTAGTTCCCATTGATTCAAAGTCCCATTGGCTACAGTACCTTTATGCATAATTTTATGTTGGAATAGAACTTCTCTTGAATAGCAAAGGCCTCATTTGTTTCCATCTTGTTTATAGAGTTGAACTTTTCATCCTTGTGTTTAGTGGATGTAGCCACTATGAACTGCATCTCTTTTCCTGCATGTCATTTCAGACTATTCTTTTTTTTTTTTTAAATGGCTCTTCTGATGAAACTTAAATAGGTGACCCAAATAGCTAATTTGGTATAGTGATAAAGGTGCTGGCCTAGAAACCAGGAGACTGAGTTATAGTCCTGCCTTAGGTACAAAAACCAGCTGGATGACTTTGAACCAGTCATTTTCTCTTAACCCTACCCTACTCTTGCATGGTGGCTATTGTGGGGGAAAAAGAGGAGGAAGGAGTATTACATATATTCACCGCCTTGAGTTACTCATAAAGTAAAAAAAAAGTCTAATGAATATGTTCTTTTAGTATAAAACAATTCATATCATGCATTTTTTTTCATTCATGAAGCAATTGTTTTAGCCCTCGTGTATTCATATTTTCAAGTGGTTGACTTTATCAGGGAAGACCTGGACCAATCAAAATCATTTTACAAATCTCCCTGTCCCTCCAGGTACTGGTTATGGTGCACCACAAAAGCCTACATTGGTGGCTTTGCTAAAGAAGTCTATAAAAGATTGCGCATGTACCAGGTGAATTTCATAGCACTACAGAGGAAGAAAGATCCAGAGCAAGTCTTGCTCCAATGCCTCCCAAAGCACAAGGTGGGTGTTTCTATGTGTGTATTAGTACAACCCTGCGCATCCCTGCATGTACAGATGCATACATTTGCCAATATCATAGGAAATGAAGCTTGTATTCTGCAAACACAAAGTTGTTCCTAGCATCCAGAATTTTAGAAACAGTAATATAATGAGGAATAAGTTGGAATAAGTAGGAGTAAGTGAGGAGTATAGCTATCTCCGAATAATGTTTCCTTCATTTAAAGCTGAACTTGGCTTTTAAGTGTGTGTCTGGGGTCAGACTTATAAAAGTAACATGTAAAACCGAACAAAACAAAAATCATTTACAATTACATGATGTACAAAGTCATTACTAAAAGCCAACATGGGTTTGTCAAAAATAGATCATGCCAGACAAATCTTATTGCATTCTTTGACCAAGTGACAAAATTAGTGGATCAGAGGAATGCGGTGGACATAATTTACTTGGACTTCATTAAGGCATTTGATAAAGTAGATCACAGCCTACTACTTGACAAGATAGAAAAATGTGGGATAGACAGCATCACCACCAGATGGATCTGTAGCTGGCTGACCGGCCGTACTCAGTGTGTGGTCCTCAATGGAACCACATCTACATGGAGGGAAGTATGTAGTAGGGTGCCCCAGGGCTCTGTTCTGGGCCCAGTGCTCTTCAACATCTTCATAAACAATCTGGACGAGAGGATAGATAGGGAATTCATCAAATTTGCAGACGACACCAAGCTGGCAGGAATAGCCAACACTCCAGAAGAGAGGTTTAAGATACAGAAGGATCTGGACAGACTTGAACACTGGGCAACAAAATGCTAGGCTGCATTAACAGAGGGATAGAATCAAGATCACGTGAAGTGTTAATACCACTTTACAATGCCTTGGTAAGGCCACACTTGGAATACTGCATCCAGTTTTGGTCACTGCGATGCAGAAAAGATGCTGAGACTCTAGAAAAGAGCAACAAAGATGATTAGGGGACTGGAGGCTAAAGCATATAAGGAACGGCTGCTGGAATTAGGTATGTCTAGTTTAATGAAGAGAAGGACGAGGGGGGACATGATAGCAGTGTTCCAATATCTCGGGCTGCCACAAAGAAGAGGGAGTCAAGCTATTTTCCAAGGCGCCTGAAGGCAGGACGAGAAGCAACGGGTGGAAACTAAGCAAGGATAGAAGCAACCTAGAACTAACGAGAAAATTCCTGACAGTTAGAACAATTAACCAGTGGAACAACCTGCCTCCAAAAGCAGTGAATGCTCCAACACTGGAAGTTTTCAAGAAGAGACTGGACAGCTATTTGTCTGAAATGGTATAGGGTTTCCTGCCTGAGCAGGGGGTTGGATTAGATGACCTCCAAGGTCCCTTCCAACTTATTATTATTATTATTATTATTATTATTATTATTATTATTATTATTATTATTATTATTATTTAAGCCAAACCTGTCAAACACAAGGCCGGGGGCCAGATGCGGCCCACGAAGCCATCCTGGAAACAGTGAGGGAACGGCCCCCTCTGCCTTGACCCTGGCCCAGGCCGGCAGGGAGTCAACGTACAATTTTCTGGTGGCCACCTATGCTGAACGCATTCCGTCTTAGCTCCACAAGGCCGTCTGGAAACAGCGAGGAACCAGCCCCTGCCGTGTCGCCCCCACCCCGTGGGTGCATGCTGGGGAGGTGTCACTCTTTGTGAGGAATGAAGAAATGCACCATCACCTGGAAGTGGCCAGCAAATGGCCCTTGCCTACTTCGCCTATCTGGCTTGATGGGCTCCAGGGGAGGGTTTCGCCAGACAGCAGGGCGCTCTCCTCACAGCACCGAGAGGCTGAGCCAGGTGGTGCAAATCCAAAAAGAAGCGTGATGCCGCCCAGCCCCCAGCCTGCCTGGTTTGGGCAGGCAGCGGGGCGGTCTCCTCACAGCACCAAGAGCTGAGCCAGGTGACACGAATCTGATGAGAAGTGCAATGCTGCCTAGCCCCCAGTCTGCCCAGTTTCAGCAGGCAGCAAGGTGCAAAGCTGACGAGCTTCGCACCTCCCGACTCAACCTCTCAGTGCTGTGAGGAGAGCGCCCTGCTGCCTGCCCAAACTGGGCAGGCTGGGGTCTGGGCGTCATTGCGCAGGTAATGTTGAGTCTCACACTGCTCATGGCATCCCCTCTCCCAGAGCCCACCAAGCCAGATATGTGAAGTAGGTGAGGGCCATGTGCTGGCCATTTTCAGGTGATGGTGCATTTCTTCATTCCTCATGAAGAGTGACACCTCCCCAGCTGTGTTTCTTGCCTGTTTTTCTCCCTCCCTCATCTCAAATATTTTCCCACCACTCTGTACTTAGGAAGGAAGGAAGGAAAGAAGGAGAGGGAGGATATTAGGGAACTCCTGCCTTAGTCCTGTCCTGCTGCCCTTTCACCATCCCCTGCCCCCTCCTCCTGGCTTATCCTGGAGGTCTCCCATCCTACTACTAAGGAAGCTTTGGATACAAAGCCAGGTCTACTCCCATGGAGAGGGAATGGGCCTCCCTCTGACTTTGCCCTCATACCCATCATGAGCAACCTGGCTAAGGAGAGCAAGCACAGCAGCAGCAGCCTTGAGGAGGAGATAAGTGCAGCTGGGCGCCCCCTTGGGGAAGTGGGGCTGGGCTTGGTGCCGTGGGTGCTCGAGGGCCAGGCTGGGCGTTTGACCTCTGCTGCCCAGGGCTTCGGGCAGCCCACACCACCATGCAGTCCCCCCGCATGGCCTGAGAGGAACAGTGAGGCTTCTCCAGTGGACCATGCCTTGGCACTTGCCCTGGTCCCACCCCCTTCTGCCAGAGACCCTCAGATCTGTCCCACTCCTGCCCAGGCCCTCACAGGCACCCTTGATGCAAATGATGTAGAGCTGGCCATGTCCACCCAGTAGGGCACACCCACTCCATCCATGCCCACCCAGTAGGCCGCATGCAACCTGGCCACACCCACCCGGCCCCCCAAGGGCAACCGCAATGCTGATGCGGCCCTCAATGAAATTGAGTTTGACACCCCTGATATAAGCAGATCTTTTGGAGTTCAAATGGAAGATCACAACTCCAAAATGCTCAAGTTCTAGGGAAGGATTTGCAGGTTTCAATACATTTTAGGAGAGGTGAGATCAGCAAACATGGAGGGAAGAGAGGAAAATTATTTGATGAAAAATTTCATTAGATTATTATTGGATGCTGCACCACTTGGATGAGTATTAGGTACATTGTTTCAACCTTCTATGACCGTATACTTTTCTGTTGTTCATCAGATCAGCTTCCATTGCCCTAAAACACCAGCATATTCCTTAAAACACCAGCATATTTTTTTCCAGTCTTATGTGGAATTGTTACTAGTTAAGTGAGACTTCATAATTAAATATACACAGGTAGCTCGTATCAAATGTATTGCATTTTAGCAAGCCTCCAGGAGCTCTGTTCCTTGGAAACCTGAATCTTCCTATTGCAATGGTACAAGGATAAAGAAATGAGGATTTTAAAAATAATGTTCCAGTGTCTTTACTCCTTTTTGATGGTCTTTTAGGTGGATCCTGTTTTGAAAAAGCTCCTTGACCGATATCGAGGTCCTGAGCCATCCGATATTGTGGAGCTGTTTGAAGGGGAACAGTTCTTTGCAGCCTTTGAACAAGGCATCAGCATTGATGCAGGTGAAATGTCAACAGCTTGCCTGTGTTTATATATGTATGCCTCCATAATTCAAGTTTAGCTCTGCAATTCCAAATCAGCTCATAACAATAGCAATAGCACTTATATAGCACTCCATAGTGCTTTACAGCATTCCCTAAGTGGAGCCAATAAGGATTGAACTCCTGGCTGTGGGCAAAGTTAGCCTGCAATATTGCACCTTAACTACTGCACCACCACAGCTCATCTTAAAAGAACTAACAAAAGACAGAATCAGTTGCACAGGCAGAACCTGGATGTATCTTAATCCCACATTATATGGTATCGTAGTGAGGCCTCTATCTGAAAAACAACAAATACGAGTTCTCCTGCCTCTAACTATATAACTCCCTTCCCTCTCTGCGCCTCCACCCCACCCTGGGACTATTTCCTAATTTCTAATTTATGGATAAGGATGAAATTCCTTTTCTGAATTTCCCAGGAAAAGTTTCAGTTGATTTAAACCAGTGTTTCTCAACCTTGACAATTTTAAGGCATGTGGACTTCAACTCCCAGAATTCCACAGCCAGCAATGCTGGCTGTGGAATTCTGGGAGTTGAAATCCACATGCCTTAAAATTGTCAAGGTTGAGAAACACTGATTTAAACTATTGCAGATCAATGTTATGTATGCATTCCCCATTGCTTGAAAATTTCAAGGATAGAGTCCTAGGATGGAGGACCCATTATATTAATGTTAAAAGGCCTTTAACTGAAAGTGGCTGCTTTTGCCGCCTCAACAGATTCTTTCAAGTGACAATTTAAATAATAAATGTGGGATACATTATATCTAAACCATATGGTTTGCCAATGAGTGGCAAAATTTACAATTTACTTTGAGACTGAGGATGGGGAAAAACGAAAGTTGACTTAGTTCCAAAATTCTGTTTCTTGTGGGACAAAAACCTGTAAAAAATTTTTTAGTCTTTCTAACAGCCTTCCCAAACCTATGGTAGCTGAGAATTTCAGAAGTTGTGTTCCACCCCATTTGGAGAACTTCTGGCTGCTGGAAGCTATTTTATAAAAATGAGATTATTTGTGATTTAAGCCAATTGAATTATTTTCTCTAACTTATTTCAGACCGCCCAGACTGCATTGATGGAAGGATTTCATTCAACTTTTTTTCTCATTTGAAAAATGTGAAGGAAGTCTATATTACCTCTGAAGTGGACAGAAACAGCAAGCCTGTGAAAGGGCAGGTACATACACTTCTCCTCTTGTCCACAGTAAAACTTCCCATAACAGTTTGTACCCCAGTTAATTAATACTAGCATATCAATTCTTTTTCCTCATTGTCTGAGTCCAGTGGCATAACTTATTTATATTCTCTGATTCCATAATTCAAAAGATGAACGTATAATTTTGATTGTAATACATTGTAATAAATATTATCTTCCAATATTTTTGTAGAATGTGCTTCATGGATGGCTGACGTTCACAGTTTAACCCAAAGCCACCTTATCTCAGAATTTTTTTAAAAAAGTATCTCTTTAAGAGGGCTATTCAAACTGTGCAGGCTTTATGTCAAAAGTTCTACTGCCCAGGATGCTTTTTTCTGCTTCTCATATTATTATTTTCCCCTTATATAGTCCCACTGTCTCTAGTATTAAATAGCTATAAAAACTCAGTACTTTACATGCAAAATTTTTGTTAAGCAAATCCTTTTCAGCTACTTTGCAAACCATAACTAATTTCGTACACTACAGTGAGCATAACATGGTTTATTTGTTTTTGACTTATTGTTGACACAAACACAGCTGATTATTGTTCATCTCAACAGCTCGGTAAGCAAATCATGGCTGATGTGTGAACCTTGTCATATTTCATAGTATTTAACTTAATACAGATTTAATTTCATTATTATGCATAGTTAAGCTAGAGCTTACAAATTCATAGTTTGTAGGAGCAAAAGAAGAGAGCCAATTTGGCGTAGTGGTTAAGGCACCAGCCTAGAAACTGGGAGACCTTGAATTCTGTTGTTTTAGGCACAATGTCAGCTGAGCAACTTTGGGCTAGTCGGCCTCTCTCAGCCCTGGGAAAGAGACAATGACAAATCACTTCTGAAAGTGATTCAAGAAAATACAAGAAAGATTTCAACATTGACAAAGGTATAAAACAGACATGTCAAACACAAGGCCCAGGGGCCAGATGCGGCCCGCAAAGTGGTTTCATATGGCCCGCGAAGCCATCCTGGAAACAGTGAGGGAATGGCCCCCGTTGCCTTGGCCCTAGCCCAGGCCAGCTGGGAACCAATGTATAATTTTGTGGTGGCCATATATGCTGAAATGCATTCAGTCTTAGCATCACAAGGCTGTCTAGAAACAGCAAGGAACCAGCCCCTGCTGTGTCGGCCCCACGCCGTGGATGCATGCTGGGGAGGTGTCACCCTTTGTGAGGAATGAAGAAATGGACCCTGCCTTGGCATTTGCCCCGGTCCTACTCCCTTCTGCCAGAGACCCTCAGATCTCTCCACTCCTGCCGAGGCCCCCACAGGCACCCTTGACGCGAACGATGTAGAGCTGGCCATGCCCACCCAGTAGGCCACACCTACTCCATACACGCCCACCCAGTAGGCTGCACCCCCCCCCGAGGGCAACTGCAATGCTGATGCGGCCCTCAGTAAAATTGAGTTTGACACCCCTGGTATAAAGGAAATGTTTGGGGGAGGGGAGGCAAAAGAATGAGCAGAGCAAATCCCAGCAAATCAAAACCATAGCAATAATTCTCAACAGATTGGTCTAATAATAGGCGCACAATAATATGCCAGATCAGATTATTTGCTTTATATTCAGTTCATGCTAGAACATCTACAAATAAATGCATAAGTAAGTAACCTCCCAAATGAGAGAACACCGACATCTCACCCAGCTGTGGTTCTTTCAAACCTGTCTAAGGCTGATCTCTTTTTGTAGGTTTCCTTTTATCGAGGAGAAGTACCAGAGAGCATTCCTGAAGAGATTACAAGGAGGAGGAAGGGCCCCGACTCTCATTGGCTGGCTACCTTGCCAATCAAGCTACCTGTAAGTGCTATTCACAAAGAAGAATTGATACGCTCAGCAGCTTGGGTGGTTGTTCTTTTTTTCCCCTGGCCTTGCAGGCTGGGAAGTGTCTTGTATAGACACTTTTGTGCATGTAAAGCAGTCACCCCACGTTTTGCTGGTTTTCCCATCCCTTTCTCAACCTTTGAGACAGAATGATCTTAGGAGTAAGAGAGGAGAGTATACTGGGGGGGGGGGGGGAGAAGGCTGTAGTGGAAAGAATTGCTGTACTCACGCTGCATTCAGTCCTTGAAGGAGTGCTTCCAATTGGCCTGTGCAAATTCATTGGAACAAGGCCAGTAAGAAAGGCAGTCGTCCTAACGGGGTGCAAGTACCTTGGACCAAAATGCGTCTGATACTGCGGCAGAGCTGGCTGGATCAAGATTAATAAAGCAGAAAAAGGGAGTGTTCTCCATATATCTTGAAAGGATGAGAGGAAGTGCCCTTCTGTTAAGCAATGGGTATTTATATTATATTTATATTCCTTCATTATCCCAGGCAGAAAAAGCTACAGTGCATTACTGTTTTTCCTCTAAGAAGAATGTACCATTCAACGCCAACTTCTTGATGGCAGATCCTTAATATTCTAAAAGCACTCTTGCTATTAAGACATAGCACAGATTGTCTTGTGCAGTTACTCCTTTAATATTTCACATGAAATATTCTTTATATCATGAAATACAGTAGCATTAGTGGACAGAGAGAATATGGAATTGTTAGTTGATTGTTTTAATAGTTGCTTATTTATTTATTTATTTATTTATTTTATTTAAAACACTTATACAACCACCCACCTTATACTAGATTCTAGATGGCTCCCAATCAAGAATTAAATAATAAAATAACCTTAAAACCGTATGAGAACTGTTAAATTCATAATGTTACAATTTAGTTGCTGAACATTAAAAGACCTCCTTTGGGGTAAAACAGGAAAAAGTTTTGCTATTTTGTACTGACTTGTACTTACATTTGATGTTATTCATGTTATCAGCTATATGAAACCATATAAAATATTTTACATAACTGAAAATGAAATACTTAGGGAGACTATTAAGAATAATTTGTACATAAGAGTTAGTGGTTGGAGCTTGAAACATTTGAATGCTGCCTGACTAAAGACTAGGTGAGGATTGTGTGCAGGGTTTTGAAAAACTATTTAAGTAGGTTATGTTTGCTTGGGAGAATAATTCCATTTAAAAAAAACACCTTTTGACTGCCAATCTATTATCTATAGACAATTATCAATTATCTATAGACAATACACTTTCAATAAACATGCACCAAAGTTGTTGTTAGGTTCATTCAGTTCAATAAGGGAAGCATATTTTAATCCACTGGTTTCTTTAACTGACAATTTATAATAGCATAATGTGAGTTTTCGCTATATAACAGAGTTTAATAGAGTTTCTCTAAAATAGCTTGCTTTTATAAAGGAGAACTTTTCTAACATTCAAATATTAAGATGTTTTAGCTCACAAGTATGCACTTCTGATCGTAAGGATACTTTCTAATTTATAAACAGAAACACACATATTTTGATAGCAACTATGTTATATAATTGCATATATACTATATATTTAGCATAAATTCATATTCCAGGCCATTTCATTAGTCATAAAATTCCTAAGAGATTAGATGTAAGCAAGAAGATGCCTACCTTTCATTTAGATAAATATTCCAAATTAATGCCTTTATTAATACCTAACCTTTTATTAACCATTCCTAATTCAAAGTTCACTGTTACCTTCTTACCGTATCATACCTCCAGTTCACATTTTGATGCTTTCCGCAGGTCAAAATAAATCAGCCTCTGTTAACCATTAACTGATAAGCAAAACCTTTAAGTATATTTTTTACCTTGAATAATGATTGACCCTTCAGCAGATTTCAGATAACTTCTGACCAGGAGAGTTTATAACCCATCATTACTCAAGTCTCTTTCTGGCTGAGGCTGGTAGGACCTTAATAAGATGGCATCTAAACCACCTTGTGTGTGTATAAGTTCATATATATTTACCAAAACTCATGGTGAACCAACTTGTGCCTTTATGACTCTTCCTTTAATATAATCTCTACTTTTTGTTTATGAAGTCAAATATCATTTTAATGTTTACTTTTTACGTAATTCATTTATGGTAGAGCAGAAGACTATATTTTAGCTGAAGATATGTACTTTCTTATTCTCTTTTTGAAGAACTAGCTAATATTAGTGGGTTCCTCCTTTATACTTTAAAGAGGTACCTTTGAACAAAGAACAGACTACACTGGCACAAAAGCTAAGTTATTTTTTTCTAATTTTAAAATCAGAAGCAAAACCAAGATTGGATAAATGTTGTCCCAGTCAGCAACATTAGTGATCAAGAGGATAGAAGTTGAAAGTCCAACAGAACTTGTAGTCTTTTTCAAGTGGGGAAAGGATGTCTTTCTCTAAATCCGTAGTAGTTAAACAAATTGCCAGAACACACCAAATCAGTTATGTTTTTTTTTTCCAGGACTCAATACTGAATGGAAGACAATTGACCATAATTGTACATTGAAGATGGTTCAATTTCAATATTTCATATATTTACCTGAAATTAATTCTATATAAATATCCATAACAGTGCAGTATCCATCTCTATAGAGCTAAATGAGCTAAATTTAAATGATGAGGGTAGTTGAAAGTTAGTTGAGCACACAAGAAATGTCATGCTAAGGTCAGTTCAACATGAGAATCAATTATCCAAAGAGACAGTGCTCTCTGACTCAAGATCCAAGGTGGACAGTCACAGTCATGTTTTATAACATGTCATGAATAACAGGATAATATGTTAATATGTGACAACATGTTATCTTCTGTTCTACCAGAAACTGAAAACTCAGGTAAACAAGCAGCCCACAACTCCAAATGGCTTCTCTCTTCCTCCTTTGAATTTGGGGAATGCTGAAACTGGCTACTTGACTCAGTCCAACCTTCTTGGCATTGCTGGACGCATAGGAGCTGAATGGAGAATCATTGGTTTAAACCTGGGATTGTCCTATCAGCAGCTGCAGCGCATACAGTATAACAGCAGGTGAGAAATGAAAAAACTGAAATTAATTCAGGAAATGTGTCCTGGAGCATCAATAATCCAGCTGTCTATATCCTTATTTTGTATCTTAGATGATAAAAAGTATTTTTTTTTCTTTTTGCCTTGGAATTGTCATACGATTCAGGAATTCTATTTTGCTTGTTTATTATATATGATGTTTGTCCGACAGAACTTACATAGAGAAACCAGAATCAAAATAAAAATTAATTAAAACAGCAAATTGAAGGCTATAATTATAGAAAATTATACTGTTACGCATAGTTAATCCTCAAAGGCTCTTCGGAAGAGCCATCTTTATAATCTGCTTCTGAGATACCCTGAAGGTTGGGTCATCTGTCTTTCAAGCGGTAATCTACTCCATCTAAAGCAGTGGTTCTCAACCTTTTTAATGCCGCGACCCCCAACCGGTCGTAAGTCAAGGACTACTCAACCGATCATAAGTCGAGGACTCCTCAACTGGTGCAGCACCGTTTGCAGAATGGGACTTTTGGCGGGCTCAGCAGGGCAGAGACAGTCTGGGCAATTCCTATTGGCTTTTGAAAGCCAATAGAATTAGACTCTATTCAAGAGAGTCTATTCTATTGGCTTTCAAAAGCCAATAGAATAAAAGGGAGTAGCACAGCTAAGAAAAAGGGGGGGAAAATGGTGGACTGCGTTGTTTGGCGACCCCCGTGAAATGGTCGTTCGACCCCAAATGGGGTCCCGACCCACAGGTTGAGAACCACTGATCTAAAGAGAACTGCTTCAGGCGAGCTCACCACTGGGGTGGAATGTCTCTGCAGGAACACAGGGTAAGGAGCAAAACAATTAGGGAGTTAACCATTACAGAAAAAAAAATCCTTATTTTGATTTTTTTTATTGATTATGTGCCATTAAGTTGTTCTTAACTCTTAGCAACTGTGTAAATAAATTTTCTCCCTGATGAGCTATCACTAAGCCGGACCTTTCCAATGGTGCACCTGTGGCTATTACAACGGAGCCTATCTACCTTGCTGCTGGTCATTCTCTTATCTTTCCCAAATCTGTTTCTCAGGAAGATGATCAAAAGCCAGACCTGGAATCAGTCAGTCTCTGAATCAACAGCAACTCTTGTCTTGTTTGGGTCGAGTCAAAACCTGTTTTCCCCCACCAAACTCCAACAGCCTTCACATGCTGGGTTATGATATCCGCTGCATGTTAGGCTTTGGATAGTTTTTTTGGAAGTTTTTTTGAAGGCTAACCTCCTTCTTTACCATAACCACCTGACTTCAGAAGCATCATAACATCATGCCTCCAAATCTCACCCATGTGGGTGATCCAGAAAGATACTGTAGTCAACTGCATTGAAAACTGTTGAAAATCCAGGAATATAGTAATAGTCATGCCACTTTTGTTCAAGCCCCATCACCAGTCATCTGTGATAGCAATCAATTTCTGTCTATACCCAGTCTGAACCCAGATAGTTAAAGTTGTGATAAACCATATTCTCCATAGCCCTCTGCAGCCTCTCAACTTTCTCAGTACCTTACATCTAGAAAGAAAACTTAGTTATAGTACAATACTTGTCGAATTTTGTTGGATCTAGTTTTGGCCTTTTAATAAGTGGATAAACCTCTTTAAGGACTTCTTCCCTTCCCTTAAAGAAACATTGACTATAGCTTGAGCCCAACTCCTAGTTATCTCCTTGACTATTTCAGTTACTCTGGTGGGGCAAGGACCTAATCCAGAGGTAGTGGAGATAAGATCACAAAGGACTATCCACTTCCTTGGGATTCATAAGCTCAAAAACCACCTAGATAATATTACCTCTGCCATCTCAGATGTTTCTTCCTACATAAACATGGAAAATGTGCAAGTGATTTTATCTACAAGATGCTCAGCAGGTGATCCCAGCTATCTCCGACTAGATTTTCCAGTCCATCCTTCCTTCAGAGCAGTGGTTCTCAACCTGTGGGTCGGGACCCCATTTGGGGTCGAACGACCATTTCACGGGGGTCGCCAAACAACGCAGTCCGCCATTTTCCCCCCTTTTCCTTAGCTGTGGTACTCCCTTTTATTCTATTGGCTTTTGAAAGCCAATAGAATAGACTCTCTTGAATAGAGTCTAATTCTATTGGCTTTCAAAAGCCAATAGAAATTGTCCAGGCTGTTTCTGCCCTGCTGAGCCCGCCAAAAGTCCCATTCTGCAAATGGTGCTGCACCAGTTGAGTAGTCCTCGACTTACGATCGGTTGGGGGTCGCGGCATTAAAAAGGTTGAGAACCACTGCTTCAGAGGGACCAGGACACTTTCACAGGGTGGCTGATCAGCATTTTTACTTAAATGGCTAGCATGGGGGGCACACATGCAGTTGTTAACCAATCCTTGCAGGTTAATATTTCATGCAAGTACAACCCGTGGGGTTTACATGCTTTCCATGAGCACAAGTATTGCAACTTCCTTACCCCCAGGATACCCCTAAGATAAGTTTGGGTTATTCTACTACCTTTGCCCTCAAGTCATAAAGATGTTTTTCCTATTCATAAGACATTAAACTGGGTTGCTGCTGAAATTAATGAGCTACTGATTACTGCTTTTTTACAGTTTATGCTGCCCAGAGTCTCTTGATAGCGAGACATGCAGCATGTACATTTAATAAAGAAATAAAAATAAATAAAAAATTATGCCTTATTATGTAAATTGATAGGATCATACTGAAAGATATTGATACTGATTTTGATACTAAACACAAATGAGACTTTCATATGACAGTTATACATGATACAAACCTATTTTTTTCACTGTTGTTTTATTCTCTCCTCAGGGAAGATCTCCATACTCAGATTCTAGATATGCTTTTCTCCTGGGCTCAGCAAAATGAAAAGAAGCCTGACTGCATAGACAAGCTGATTAAGGCCATGCAAGATAGTGGCCGCCAAGACATAGCAGATGAGATCACCACCATCATTGGATTGGGAAGGCAAAAATATACCGAGTCCATCCAGAGGGTAGGCCTGGACCGGGAAAGTAGTACAGAAGATTCTGCTATTGCTACAGGATAATTGCTAGACAATTATGGATTAGTCAACAAAATAGGATTAATCAAATCCAGGCTATTTCTTCTTCAAGATTATTGTACTGTCCAATTCTTCTCTTTAGTGTTTTGCTGCCAATTAGCTATGCTTATGTGCCACTGGTGGCTTTTACTAGATCCTTGTAAGCAGCTACTTGCAAGTTCACCTGGGATAAGTTAAGATTCCCAACTACGTTTTACTAAAGTTTTACTTTTTTAGGGCAAAAATGACTTTAAAATACATAAGGCAGACCAGTGCACAATATTTCCTATGGAGTCTAAGACTTTTTTGTTTGTTTGTTTGTTTGTCTGTTCCTTGTGGGTAGAACCTCTGAGTTTTGAAAGTGGGTCAACTGGGCTCTCTTAGGGATATACACATTTTAGAAGCAAACTGCACATTTTTCAATTGTTCTTTGATGTGATCCTTGGCTTCAGCACTTGGACCCTGCAGGACCTCTTATTTCGGGAGTTAAGAAAATACACTGTACTAAAACTTTGGCTCCTTCCTCTCCTAGGTAGACAGCTGTTCTTTTACTGATAGTGATAGGGAATTTCTGTCATGTTTTAAGTTATCTCGCAGCAGTCATGAACTAGGGGCTGTGCTGTTGTGATTTAACACAGTGGTCTTTCATAATTTGTTTCATCCTTTGGGAGATTATCATCTGTACTAAAACTGAACCATTCTTCCACATTTTATTTTGCACCTAACCTATTTTTTTGTCAGGTACTTGCAGGAAAAAAGGAAGAGCATTGAAGAATATTAAACTACAAGAAATGCTTCCAGCCCCACTTTGGTCCTTCTAAAATTTTCCTTTAAAAATAAATAAATATATAAATAAATCAAAATAAAAGCCTAGTAGACCATAAATAGACTGCACAACATCCTCTGACGAATGCTAGGACCAGATGTTGTAAATTACTGTATCTCTGACTCCACATAATATATTAATGTCACATGAATGAATTATAATACTTAACCATTGTTATTTGTAAATTGCAATTTATGGCTTAGTATTATATATGAGTCCAATAATTTTGGTTTACTCAGTAGGCCATGGTTATGACAATTATGTCAACCAAGGTAATATATCAGATCCAGGGCAGATTATCCCAGGTGGTTCCATAACCATTTATCTTGGATAGCTAAGACATAATCATGGCTGTAGTCAAAGTCATCTGATTACTAGGACAATTTTGGTTTAGGTGGGTTTTTTTTTTTTTTAGATTTTTCCCCAAACATTTCTGCTTTTGAGTCACTTTATCCACTTTTAGCTAGGTTGACTAGAGTTGTAGCTAGAGTTTTATTGCTTATAAAATGTTAGGTTGAATTTAGAATTGTTTGGTTTTTAAAATAATATTACAACAGAATATGTGGTGAAAGTTGATCTTAATGTTGAAAACAGCTTTCTAATCCTTTCTAATCCTTTTGTGTCACTGCTCAGAAATGAGAAGGCAGCTGTCATATTTCTATCCTTTCCTTTCTTACCCTTCAGCGTTTGCTTTTTGTTTCTTGCCATCCTTTTTCCATCCCTGACCCTCTCAGCTTCAGCTGCCCCTTTAGGATCAGTCCTCATATAAAGTGAACAATTTTTTATTGTTTTGTTTATTTTTTTTTTTAAAAAAAACTGGCCGTCTTAAAACTGTCCAAAGAAACTAGAAATAGCTTGATTGTTGTTTCTGTAAGCCATCAAGCCAGTTCTAATCAATGCTCCTTTTTATAGAAACAGATGTCTTTGATAAATGTATTTCTACTTTTTAATCCTCGTGTCCTGTCAGGAGGTTCAGACTGCTGCACCGTTTGGCTATAAGTGCTTTTTAAGACAATTGTGATTTTTTTTTAAAAAAAAAAAAAGTAAAGCTGTTTGATATTTTCTTCAGATGTTGATAAAAGGAAGTTTTCCCCATTTGGAAAGCTGTGGTATTTTACTTGATGTTCAAGCTGTCCATTTTTACAATGGCCCTGTAAGAATTAAATAAGCACCAGCCAGATGGATTTTTCTTGGTCCTGCTAGCCCTTCATCTCTGTTCTAACAAGACCTTAAGTGTTGTCTCCCCCCTTAGAAAGAATTGCCAAGGAGCTATTATTCCTGCATTCTTCAGGTAGTTGGAGAGATAGGGGTTTACCTTTAAGCATGATAAATGAAATGTTTCCATTTTAATATGTCTTATTATTTATTCCTTCTGTGGCCCTGCCAATAATAATTTCAGAGATTTAGTTGTCAAATGCTCCTCCCCCTTGTTTTGTGTATGATTTTTAGCTTGCCTGTATTAGGAAAATCTTTGTTTGGTACTCCAGTTTTGGAGAGGTTAAATAGGGCATATTGCCTTTGTTTGTAATATGTAGAATTTTGTTTATTCTTTTGCAACCTAATAATGTAGTTGGCATAATAAAAATGGGTCAAAGTTGGCATAATGAAATGGGTCAAAGTTGTGCATATTGCTGTTAACCCCTGACAAAGGAAGGTGGTGGCAGCCAGTACCAGCTGGCATGCTGAAGGTTGTAAAGTGATGTGCAAATTGCTTTCAGAATAAAATGTCTCCATTTTGTATCACAATCGTTCTGTGCAAAGAAATAAATTCTTCAGTCTTTCTAATCTAAATAATGCAAATAGTCGAATGTGTATGTGGATTCCTCTGCATCTTTGCCTATTTTCCTTTCTAGCCTACTGAACTTCAGAGGACAGAAAGGATTTTTAAATAAACTTCAATAAAATGTGTTAGTCTGAAAAGGGCTACCATACTCCTGATTTTTAGCTATTATGGGGCTCTGCGGGTTTAAGACAAAAATGCTGCTCATACACAGCCTGACTTGCGGTAGGTGGCAGCAGTGCTGTTCCAAAGATCTCCTTGCCAAGAAAAGAGAACTCAGCTTGAGTCAAGCAGATTTTTTTTGGCCAGGACAAGATTTCTGTCAACATACAATAAAGAACATGAAGTATTTTGGCACAGAGATAAGCGTAGAGTAGATTATATTACTATAGTCCACCTTTTATGTAACAGGTTGAATTGTGCTTTGATAGCTGCTATAAAGCAAGAACAGTCCAATTAATTGACAAAGGTTAATCTTTTCAGTGCTGGGTAACTGATGAAGCTGTATCCACACTTTGAAGAAACATTGTTCAAAATCATTTATAGGTAACAGAGTTCTGAAGGAGCTGGCAGATGTTATCTCAGAACCACTGCACCATATCTTTCAAAAATCCTGGAGCATTGGGGAACTACCTGAGGATTGGAAAACAGCTGATATGGTTCCCATCTTCAAGAAAGGGGAAAAAACAGACCCAGGAAACTACAGATCAATCAGTCTAACATCAATACCTGGGAAGATCCTGGAAAAGATAATCAAAAAAAGAACTACGAACAACTCGAAGCAAACAATAACCAGTAGCCATCACGGATTTGTCAAAAACCAGTCTAATTTAATTCTTCGATAAAGTGACTAAATTAGTAGACCAGTGAAACGCTGTGGACATAGTATACTTAGACTTCAGTAAGGCATTTGACAAAGTAGACCACAACCTGCTATTTAGTAAGCTGGAAAAAGGTGGGATAGACAACATCATCATCAGATGGATCTGTAGTTGGATGACAAACTGTATTCAGCGGGTAGTGCTCGATGGTATTACACATGAAGAGAAGTAAGCAGTGGGGTACCACAAGGCTCTGTCTTAGGCCCAGTACTCTTCAATATCTTCATTAATGACTTAGATGAGAGAATAGAAGGGGAGTTCATCAAATTTGCAGATGACACTAAACTGACAGGAATAGCCAATACCCCAGAAGACAAGCTCAGGATCCAAAAAGATCTTGACAAACTTGAACAATGGGCCCTATCCAACAAAATGAGTTTTAATGTGGAGAAAAGCAAAATCTTACATTTAGGCAGGAAAAATCAAAGGCTTAAGTACAAATTAGGTGAGACCTGGCTCAAAAACAGCAACTGTCAGAGGGACCTTGGAGTCCTAGTGGACAATCACTTGACTATGAGCTAGCAGTGTGCAGCCACAGCCAAAAAAGCTAATACAATCCTGGGTTGTATAAACAGAGGCATATTATCACAATCATGTGAAGTATTAGTATCGCTTTATAAAACCCTAGTAAGACCAAACCTGGAATACTGCAACCAATTTTGGCCACCATACTAAAAAAAAGATGTTGAAAAAGTTCAGAGAAGAGCAACTCAAATGATCAAAGGCCTGGAGACTAAAACATGAAGAATGGTTGCAGGATTTGGACTTGGCTAGTCTAAAGAAAAGAAGAAACGGGCAATATGATAGTAGTATTTCAGTATTTGAGGGGCTGCCACAAAGAGGAGATCAAACTATTTTCCAAAACAGCAGAGGGCAGGACAAGAAACAATGGTTGGAAACTGACCAAAGAGAGAAGCAACCTGGAATTAAGGAGAAACTTCCTAACAGTGAACAGCTTGCCTTCAGAAATCATGGGCACCCATCACTGGAGGTTTTTAAGAAGAGGCTAGAGACAGTCACTTGCCTGAAATGGTATAGGTTCTTCTGCCTGAGCAGGGGGCTGGACTAGAAGACCTCCAAGGTCTCTTCCAGCCCTATCTGTTCTGTTCTGTTCTGCTCTGCTCTATTCTATACTGTTCTGTATATACAATTGCAATATGGATATCCTCTTCCAGTTGGAAGAAAAATATTTATTTCTAACTTGGCCATCATAATTCAATTTTACTTTACTGAGAGTAATATTTAAAAGCTGGTTTCCATGCTAGACTGACTATGCACAAAGTGACAAAGTGTATTGGGAAATGCTGCCCTTATCTATGACCTTATGAATTGTTTCTCATGTGTTTTCAATGCATCTACCTTAATATTCTTGGTCATTTTTAGTTACTGATTGCTGATGTCAATTAATGCATCTTCTAAAGGACTTTCTGGAAGATGGCTGGCATATTATAAAGTTTGACTAAAATTGAAGATGTATTTTGATTTTGTTAGCGTTCATGCTTTAATGTATTTTATATTACTGTATTTTGAAAATCAGTATGGGTCGGACACGACTTCGCAACTAACAACAACAACATGTCAATTCAATCAAAATCAAAAGTATAGGAGTTTGATAAATAAAACGGAGCTTTGAGGCAAAAAAATATTCAATCTTTGCTGAACTAATACAATAATACTGTTACAGAAATGGGTCTTGTTTATCAGTTTTTCCTAACAGAGTTTTGTAATATCTTTTATATATCAGAGTTGGGCAGAGAGTAGATCTGAATTTGCTTTATTGCTTCAGATAACCCATGTGAATGTATACTTTTCCAAATGTGATAAAAAAAGTTTTTCCTCTCTTGAACTGGGTTCTTAAAATCAACATTTGGGACAAAGAGGAAAGTTTGATATAAAATGATTTGTTTGAGAGCTCTAGTACTGGTATTCTAAATAAATTCATGAGCTACTATTGGACAGCTGGCTTCTATTTTGAAATTGTAAAGAAGTATTAATACCACTCTTCAATGCCTTGGTAAGGCCACACTTGGAATACTGCATCCAGTTTTGGTCACCACGATGTAAAAAAGATGTTGAGACTCTAGAAAGAGTACAGAGAAGAGCAACAAAGATGATTAGGGGACTGGAGGCTAAAACATATAAGGAACGGTTGCGAGAATTGGGTATGTCTATTTTAACGAAGAGAAGGACAAGGGGGGACATGATAGCAGTATTCCAATATCTCAGGGGCTGCCATAAAGAAGAGGGAATTAAGCTATTTTCCAAAGCACCTGAAGGCAGGACAAGAAGCAACGGGTGGAAACTAATCAAGGAGAGAAGCAACCTAGAACTAAGGAGAAACTTCCTGACAGTGAGAACATTTAATCAGTGGAACAGCTTGCCTCCAGAAGCAGTAAATGCTCCAACACTGGAAGTTTTTAAGAAGAGACTGGACAGCCACTTGTCCGAAATGGTGTAGGGTTTCCTTCCTGAGCAGGAGGTTGGACTAGATGACCTCCAAGGTCCCTTCCAACTTTACTACTATTACTAAAACCTCAGTTGAATCTGTCTGTTCCATCTCTCCTAACACATGTTAGAAATCCTTTTACAAAGGTCTTTAAATATATATTATAATATCTAATATCTCCCCCCCCCCCATATAGGTGACTTTGAACCAGTCACTCATTCTCAGCCCAACCCAACTTACAAAGTTGGGAGAAAAAGAAGAGTCTTGAGTTACTTATAAAAGTAATAAAGGCAGGATAAAAATCAACAAAATACTGGTTCTGAAGCTTTTGATATGCATTAGGTCTACAACTCAAAGATCAATTAGCTAGAGAATTCTACGACCTGCAGTCTTAGCAGATCTAAAGGATGGGAAAGACTGTCCTATGAAAAAGCATCCTTAGCATTAAGGCATTACCCAACAAATACAGATGGATCCACTATATGCTTGCCCCATCTCTTTTACCCCTTCTTCAAGTTCTCCAATAATTATCACTAATGAAATGCTTTAGAAGAAGCACATGTTGGTATACATATATTCTGGGAAAGAACTTAGGCACAATTGTCAGATATTTTTTCCAGTTTTATCTTCCTGTCACGTGTTTTTATATGACATGATTTCAGCTCTTTCCGGTTCTAAAAGAAAAAAAAACCTTGAAAAGGAAACCTTGGTAACAGTAAATGTTGGCTCAATATGAGGCCTTTCTCCTTTTTTTAACCAAAAGAAGAAGTGAACCTCTTTGCTATCTGCAGGATTAAAAGCCGCTTAGAATAGCATGGAGAATATATCTAAAAATTCAAACGCTGCCACTATCTACAAGGCTTGAGTTCAAATAGGAAAACTATTTGTTGTTTTTTGATCAGCTGCAATCAAAGTAGCCTAGCAGACATTTTTGTAGCTAATCTATGAAAATTTAGATTAGCTCTTCAATAACTTACGATCATATCTTTTAAATAATTATTATATGTGATAGGTGGGTGTGTTAGTAAAAAGGAAGATGAAAGGGTGGTAGAAATTGCCAGAGTCTTGGTGTATTAGCACAGGAATTGGGTTGCAAAGATTTCCCAAGGGTAAGATAGCAATAAATCAGTTTCACTGGACCTTCACATGTGATCCTGGTCTTTTGTGCCTGACAACAGCCTTTCGGTCGTCACTTGATTCTCTAGACCAGTGGTTCTTAACCTGGGCGATATTGCCCCCCAGGGGGCGATTTTGTTTTTCAGGGGGGCGATGGAATGAAAAGGGGCGACGTGGGGGCAAAGGAACGAAAACGGGGCGATATGGGGGCGATGGAGCGAGAAGTTTTGGGGACACTTTTGAGACTTTATCGTACAGTGAATCACTGTATATCAGATCGCTCGCTATTAGTGGATTGAATTGTGTTTTTCTTTTTGGGCATTTCACTTTCTTACAATTGAATTTTGTTTTCAGTGGTGATTATATTTAAGTGTCTTGAATAAATAAGATAATAATGAAATACATGTATCACGAAGTTTGGGAATAAAGTGCCGGGTGGCACCAAAATTTTTCACACAGTTGAGATATGGGAAAAAGATGGAAATAAACTATTTGCATCGATATGTCCTGATGACAATTTTAAAGAAAACAAAAAAAAGTGTTTGCATAAATTGAAGAATTATTTCCTATGTTGTGATTGAGAGGTTATGTTGGGGGAGGGGGGCGATGACAACTTATTCATTGGCTCAAGGGGGCGATTTGTTCAAAAAGGTTAAGAACCACTGCTCTAGACTGTGTTGTCTTCCAATTCTTTAATCGAAGTCTGCACATCATTACAGTGAAAGTTGTTGAAGTCCAATGCAATTGGATAACAGTGAGTTTTGGGAAACTTTCGGAAAACCTAATGTTTCTGAAGTCTGAATAATTAGTATTTTAACACCCAAAGTTTACATTTGGGAGATTGTAAATAGCATATATAACTTTAGGATTTCTGACCTTTAACCTTTTGAGCTTCATCTTGAATCTGGTGTTGCCAAATGTATAAAAAAGCAGCAGCCTAATTTTGTATTTGCATATTGTTAATGGGTATCTATCCTACCCAGGCAGCTAAATTCCAAAACATGTTGCTGGTTGATAAAGGTTGTCATCCAAACAGGAAGAGATAAGGATATTTTCCAACTCTGGAATGCCTTGAGCAATAAGAAATATAATTCAATCACAGCACCTACTATCTCCAGAAGGTTCCTTAAAGTCTTCTAAGTTTCATTTAAGCCTACTTTAGCCAGCTTCTTTTCCTTTATTAATATCTTATCTGCACATTGCTTATTTGGTGTATTACTACAATGCATATTTGATAGGATATGGGGAACAATGTGTTGACTAATAAAGAATATTTGTAACTCAGGGTTGAAATGAGGGGCCCGTGGTGCTCTCTGAACTTGCTTGTTTTCTTGCAGACGTTTCATTACAGCACTGATGATGTTACCTAGTTTGAATAATGAAACGTCTGCAAGAAAACAACCAAGTTCAGAGAGCACCAAGGACCCCTCAATGTATTGACTTTCAGATCGGTTTCTAGATTAGTTATTATGGTTTGCATAGAACAGCATTAGAAAGCTTGAAATCAAACTGGACTTTGGTTATACTTAAGGTGACCAACCGTCCTCCTTTAGGGAGGACAGTCCTCCTTTTGTAAGTTCTGTCCTCCCTCGAAAAGTGTCCTCCTTCATGTCCTCCTTTTCGATATTTGAAGACTAATCTGCAGGGCTTTTTTTTCCCTCAGAGAATGCTCAGAACGGCATTCCAGCACCTTTTTTTTAAGTTTTTTTTTTCAACTTTTGCATGAGCTGTGCTACTCCCACTATTGGCTTTCAAAAGCCAATAGGAATTGCTGCTGAGTGTGCCAAAACACCTGGCTGGCAAACTTTGCACATGCAAGTTGTCTGTATTATTGTTGCAATGAATAAAATGTTTCTTTTATTTACAATATTTTTTCTTCAATTTATTTGTGTCCTCCTTTTCATTGTAAAAAAGTTGGTCACCTTATTATACTTGTAGAATTATTGGCCAGAATGTGCCAAACCTTCCATTAGCAAGAATGGCTGCTTGTGACAAAGGTATAGTTAAGGCTAATAATTTAGTCAACATCCTATCTTACTAAAAACTGTTATTTGAAAGCCTTGGTTGGCCAAATACATGATTGGTGGTGGAGGCTGTTATCTAAGGGCCTGTCTGATGAGGAAGATTGTGATGTGCAACGTAAGAATAGGAAATGATAAAAGAGCATAATTAAATAATTAAATACAAGGAAAATAGGTATGTTGTGTATTTGTGAAAGGAGGCAGAAGGAAGTGATATATTTTAATGACGTTGGTCCCAACTTCTGGAATGTAGTTGATGAACACACATAAGGAACATGTTGGTTTAATTATGCAATTATGTTGGTTTTATTCTGAAACGTATGTAAGAAAACATGATATGTTAGCATCTAGATTATTGTGGCTGTGGAATAAAGGACCTTTATAAGTTGGTAATAGTTGTTGTGGTACACTTGTACAAACACCAGTCTCCTTGAGAACAAGCTTCATTAGCAGTGAATTAGTATTTTTAAACTTGGTGCCTGCTGAGCTTACAGTGAATAATGATAATGGAAGAAGCAGGGATGAGTTTTGGGGGAAATTGTGCAACATTCTGAGTGAACGCAATCAAGAATGTGGAATTCTTATATCCTATCTATAAGAATAAAAACATGAGAATATGAGGAAAAAGTTGGATCATTCATGGATCCAGGAATAAAAATCATTATTTGGTGTGAATATCTGCTCAGAAAAGATTATATTTATTTTTAATTAATGGATTAAAAATAACTCACCTCACATGGTCAAGAAGTGAATCTAAAACTATGAATGATCTGATAGATTATGATAAAAGACTAGGAGAATTAGCTAAGGATACTAGAGCAATGAGAAATTCTGAACATGGGACATATTTTTGACAGTATCAAGAGTAATTACCGGTATTAAGGGAAAAATGGACATGAAACAGAAAATAAAAGGAACTAGAATAAAAAGTATAGTGATTTTACAAAGAGAAATGTCCTGCATTAAAGAGTTTTAGAAGATAGATTTATCTTTTAGCAGAATGAAAAAAAACAGCATAAAGAATGAACATATGGAAACTTTCTGGAACAGAGTGAACAAAAATACTGAAGTGTGTTAAATGACACTATTAGAAAGAATGACAACCTTGATGGAATGAATTGCTAAAAGAGAAGACTGCATAGGAGAATGATAGCCATAACAAATGAAGGAAAGTTGAAGGAAATATATAACACATATATTGTGGAAAAGATATCTGGAAAGAACATAGAGCAAGGAATGGGTTGAGATTCAAAGGAACAGAGAAAATGTAGACTGGCTTTGATTGGTATTTTTAAAAATGCAAGTGAAGTAAATGGAATTAAAATTAAAAACAATGAAAGAGGCGAATGACTGCTATGGGAAGTGAAGCTTTGGATGGATGGGTGGATGGGTGTATAGAGATAGATAATTTGTAGTTTTGTAGATTGAGTGCAACTTAATCCTATATTTTCTTCCACAGAAATAGCTATCAGTTGCAAAGGGACTTCACTCTCATGTGGCCTTTGCAGGGTACTCTACTGTATGATTTTTTTCAGTACCTCCGTGTATTTTTTTTTTTTTCCTAAATTCCTACGTTACTAGCCAAAGCTGGCAAAGGCCGGATTGTTACTCTTCTTTTATTAGAGCTCGACTACTTTCCGCTTGGATGTTATGTGCTTTGGCAGGGCAGGCAGCCGTCTCTGACCTCATCTCAGGAGGCGCGTGCCGTGACGGGAGCAGGAGCGAAAAGAGGCGTGAGTGCGGGGAGGGCGAGCTCTGACGCGATCGGCTTCACGTGAGCTCTCTGGGGGACGCGAACTTTCGTGCGTAACCGGGAGAACCAGCAGCAAAGGCGCTGCGATTCCCGCAAGCCACCGAAGGCGGCGCGTGAGCTGGAGCTGAAGAAGAAGAAGAAGAAAAACCCTGGTCTGTACCACTTTGAAGGAAAAGCCGGAGTGGAGGGAGGGAAGCAAAGAGACACCTAAGCCGGAGGATTGGCGGTTTCTCGGGAGTTTCCAGGCAGAGGCGGGCAAGAAGCAGAGGCTGCAACGGCTTGGACGCTCGGTGAGTGTTGCTGCCGCCTTTCCTCCCTCCCCTTTCTCGTTTGCTCGTTGATGCAGATGGGCTGTCTGGGCAGGCTCGGCGTTGTGCAGATCCCTCGTTCGGCGCAAGGACGGGTGGCCGAGCGCCCGAAATTTTTCCGCCGATCCGTTCTACGGTAGTCGTGGTTTGCAAGAGCCGCGGGGTTGGTTGCAGCCCTTTCCTGTGCCCGTTGCAGCGCGTTAACTTGCAAGTCGGCGGAGCTCACCCGCCCACATTTCTCCCTCGCGTCCTTCCCTCCTGCAGACTTGCAGAATGAAGCAGCCGGATTAAAGGCTGGTGCCTACGGATGAACTGCCCTGTTAATCCCGAACGGCGTGAGGAAGGGTGTATTCTATCGGAACTCCGCCGGAGAGATCCCCTCCTCCCACCGTA
Source organism: Crotalus tigris (assembly GCF_016545835.1). Lineage (NCBI taxonomy): Eukaryota > Metazoa > Chordata > Lepidosauria > Squamata > Viperidae > Crotalus > Crotalus tigris. Next base: position 5,890,321 of record NW_024100214.1, read on the forward strand.
TCTGTTGCATCATGCCCATCCTTGCCCTGGAGGCCGGCAGGGTCTCTGTCCTTACTACATCCTCACTTCCTTTCAGCAAATGCGCGGCTTCCTTGGAGAAACTGGAAAGTTTGAATGAGGCTCGGCTTTGTCCCCTAATCGTAGGAAGCCGGGAGTTTCCTTGGCTTCTCAAGAATATTATCCTGCTGTTGCTGCTGCTATTCTTCCAGTCTTCTCTCAGCTGGTGACCTCCCACTTAATTGCTCTGCCACCCTCATCATTCCCAACCAGAAAGGGAATAGTAAGAGTTGGACTATAGTTGGCAGCATATTTGAAGGGTTGCTTCCCATGCCAATTTATATTTGTGGCTGTATCAGGTTTTTTTTATGCTTTTCTTTGGGAGATGTGGACAGGAAACAACATCAAAAAGGTTTTGATGGTAAAGGAGGAGGAGATCCAGGAAACATGGATGCTGAAGTGGGTATGGGGTATAAAAACCCTGCCAGTTTCTGCTGCTTCATCCTGCAGGGTTTGAAAGTCTGATTGGAGCTATATCCAAAGTTCAGTGGACTTAACCGCCAAAGGAACATGCCTGAGCTGTCCTGTGATTTTTCAGAGTTAGGTGTTTAGTTATCCAGTCACAATCTAAAATGTGTTATATTCCCTTTGATAGCATGATTCTTGCTTCCCCATGTTTAACATTTGAGGGGCGGAGTTTAGTTTAAATATGCATTCATTAATCCTAAAACCTTTAGTGATGGAGAAAAGATAACTGAATTTAAGCTCATTAAAAAAATTGGATATTTCTTTACCAAACTTTTTTTTGTTAAAATACACCTGTAGACATCATACTACAGAATTCAGGATATTTGAAACTGCCTGGATGACACCTTTAAGAGGCAGCACACTTTAAAATATAGGACTCCTGTGTTTTCTATAGTGAAGCTTTGCCAAAACAGACCAGGTAAAAAGTTTGCAATGTGTCCTTTTTACAGAAGTAATATATCCTTTAATCTTCTCCCCTTTGATGTAGTCTCTATTTTGGAAGAAAACATAATACATTCTCTCTCCCCCCCCCTTCTCACATTAACATGGAAACTACAGCCTTTCCTGGTCTGATAAAACAGCTTGCTTATTCATGTTATGTCTTCATATTAGAAACAGTAAGATATATAGGCAGTACATAGTGTAAGCGTAGTCAGTGAGCAGATTAGTTTGGCAAGTTTGCTCATACACATTTAGATTTAGTACTCACTTAGCTTTCTTTCCATTTAACTTTCTCTTTAGAGAACAGACTTAGATATTGTCCCTGATTACATTATCAGAATCAAAAGGATGTGAATTGGGAACTTATTAAATCACAGTCCAGTACATCTGGAGGATGCAAGACTGGAGAATGGCTATAAGATTGGCTTGGCTAGTTGAACTTTAGTGTCCAATGTATAGATTATTCTGATCTTAATAGTGCATCATGGCTTCAATAGATGGCAGGCTCTAGTTCAGGGGCCCCCAACCCGCAGTTTGTGGACCGGCACCGGTCCCTAGCATGCCAGAAACCAGGTTGTGCAAACAAGCGAAGTCCCATCCATGGGATGCAGGCAGCAAGTGAAACCTCACTCTCTGGTCCACGGGAAAACCTCTGTTAATGGAACTGGTCCCTGGTGCCCAAAAGGTTTGGGACCACTGCTGTATTTGATCTTCACAGATCAATTCCTGGTTTGTACTTGGATGGAAGCATGGGGTGTATATTGTAACTTTTATAAAACTTTTCAATAAAAAAAAAATCCATGTAAGGCACCCTTAGTTGAACTTGTTTCAAAGGCTCCATGCTTTTTAGTCCATCTTGGAGACTGAGTGTTCTGAAGACCCTTATATGAAATTAGCACATTTTTTTTGTTTTATTTGTTGGGTTCCTAACTAATACATGTGCTTAGTCAAAGGGTCAGTTTGGGCATTTTGCTCCTCTGCACTTTCTCTTCCTCTTTTATTGGTGTTGCCGGGTGTCTGTTCAGATGTGTAGCCTTCCCTTGAACAACTGCTCTTTGCTTATTGTGATATCTACTGGTTTAAGATCTAGCACAAAATGTTGGCAGCCAACTACATGGCAGCTGTTCAGCCATGAGGTAGTGGTGAATTTTGGAGAAGATGGCAGGTTAGTACTATTAGTTAATACTCTTTGAACAAGGTTTATTCAAGGCTATCTGACATCTCTGGAGTGATGAAATATACATAAAGTTCTTGATTTCTCTCAGTGAACAATCAGATAATAACTTGATTTTTCTAGCTTAATGCTTTTCCTTTCCAGTTTATTTTGGTTTGGTAAGCAAAGCACACAGCAAGTTTCTAATAGCATTGTTCAAAAGGAGAAAATAATGGTATCTGCCACGTTACGAGGACATTCACCCCTAAAAGAAAACAAACAAAAAATCCCTTTCTAGCAACCCAGCAAGCTAAATTAGACTCAAGTAATGATCGATTTGTCATTGATCAGACTATCAGCAATTTGAAATCAGATGTCTCTACTTCGTCTCCATTGGCCCGTATTCTTCAGTTATAAGAGTCTTCTTTTGATTGTGGAGCCACTTCTTTGTTCTTATTTCCAGAGTTCAAATTGAGCAATTCTGTCTTCTCTGTGATTGCTGTTTGACTATCATCTACTTATCAACCAATAAAAGAATCACCCTACAATATAGTCTACAATCTGAAAAATTCTACCTGAACAGGTAGAATTAACAGAGGAGCCTTCCTATATAATCCTATCTATACAAAGAGAAAAGGGATGAAAACTAGATGGAATCTTTACAATTCCATCTGGTTTATTAGTTTAACAGATAATTTGCTGATTTGCTGAATAAACAAAGGACATCCTGAAGTACTCTTTCTGAATGTGTGGAGCTACAACCTGTCTCCTCAAAAAGACTAGTTTTTAATCATTCCCCGCTTTCTACAGTATTGGGAGGAAGGCTCAAAGAAGTAAAAGATAACAAGAACAACACAACCAATAAGAAAAAGTAAATACTGAAATATAAATCCAAAAGATTCTCAAACCACCCTCCCTGCAATGAATGCATATTTGAAACAGGTAACTTTTTTTTATTAATTTTTTTTATTTTTTTTTTCCATTTATAAATCATACAAAATACAATTTTAAAATAAAATAAATTCATAACCATTGGTACCACCTGCCCATTCCCCCCAGGCCGCGTCCACCCTCTCTAAAACCTTCCCTACTTCCCTCCTCTCTCTCTCCTCCCTTCCTACTCTCTTCCCCTCCCCCTCTCCTTTTGCCGTCCTACTTCCTCCCTACACTTTCTTCTCCTCTCATCCCTCTCAAACACATGAACGCAGCATAGGGGAAATGCCCAGGCCGCACCTTTCTTATAAATTACCTTATCTATATTATCCTTACCCACCCACACTTCCACCACCCCCCTCAACCCCCCTCCCCTCACTTCCCAGAGCAGAAACAGGTAACGTATTGAAGGAAGTAATTAGTAATTAGTTTAGCTAGGCCAGGGGTAGGCAACCTTGGCTCTTTTATGACTCATGGACTTCCATGAGTCATAAAAGAGCCGAGGTTGCCTACCCCTGAACTAGGCTGATTGTATTGTTTTTCCTGAATTGCAACTGATAGTATATGAACATCATAAGTAGGCCCAGTTATCCGAGGAGCCACCCATCCCCAATTACATCCACCCAGGCATAGGATATGTTTCAGGTGCCACCTGCCAAGGACTTACACTTGGCTGGTCTAGGAGGCAGGCCTTCTCTGCCGCAGCCCGAGCTTTATGGTACAATGTTCCCCCCCCCCAAGTGAGGTTAGCTTCCTCCTTGTTATTGTTCCATAAATCCCTCAACTGATGTGACCTAGCGAATAAAGGAATTGGATTTCAGAATATGCCCAGATGTATGATTTATTCAAGAATCTAATCAATTTCTCATGCAACTGCATAACTGAGATGTTTTTAAAATGTTATGACTGTCTCCAGACAAGCTTATAGAACACAGACATACATGCACAGCATGATTCTAAAGCAGTTTTTCATGATGGCTGAAGAATTCTGGGTATTGAAATCCACACATCTTGAAGTGGCCAAAGTTGGGAAACACTGTTCTAAAGGTTACAACACAGTATTTAATGTTTGATGGGATAGTTGTTAATTTACTGACTTAGGCTAAGATTCATTTGGTATTTCAGAAAGCAAGGTTCACATTTGTGCATTCAATTGATTTTCTATTTTGAGGTGTTGTGCTTGCTAGAGGAAAAAATGGTTTTCTAAACCTCTAAAAGTTAGATAATGCAGAAGTAATGTGTTCTGCCTAAATCGTGTTGGTTTCCACTATATACTCTGGTTTTGCTGAGTGTTGCACAATGTTTCATTTTCAAGTACACCAAGCAGAGGGAGTACATATGAGCAGAAAAGGAAAGCTAATAACTAAGAAAACAAAATCACAAATGCAGAGAACAAATTAAGTTTGTTACCATGCATACATTGCATGGCAGAACTGTTAAATATTTATTAAAAATCAAATAAAATGCCTCAGATATTAATAGAAAAAAGCTGCAAGGAGCACTCATGTTAAAAATATTTGTTGGGAGCTAGTATTAACTGCAGCATATGACTAGGTTCACACAGCAGATTCAGCCATGGCTTGCTTAATCCTGATTTGTTTGTTATGCTATTTGGTAGTCAATTCCAAACAAGCCAAAAAATGTACACCTTGAAAAGGACAAGCTGAAGTTCTGAGAGCATAGAAAGGTGTTTATGGGGTTTTAGATTAGGGAATCTGAATAAAAAACTAGCAGGGCTAGATTTAAAGCTTGTGCTTTGGTCTCTATGTTATTCTTTATATATTTCTAAGGGGAATTTTATGAGAAAGTTTCCATATTGCACCATCACACGTCTTCAGAAATAACATTGCTTATTCTCTAACTTTTTCGATTCTCTTGATTGCACGAATAGAATCTTCCTTTTGGATTGTACTCCATATAACCAGATAAAGTATTTTTAAATATTAAGTGAAAATAATAGACCATGAAGGAGGCCACTAAACCTCATAAGGAAACTGCAGGTAGGTATACTGAGGGAGTGTCGATGGTTTTGAGGGAGGCTGAGCAGCTGCTGTAAATACTGTTATGTTTTACTATCATACCACATTTTTTTCTCCAATAGAAAATGTTGGTTCTTAGATCTCTAATGTCTAATACTTCCTTTTTTATGTTGCACTGTTAAGATCTGTTTGAGAAGGAGGAAATACTTTAGGTTTCTTGACTATTTTGTATTAGCATTTTGCTTTCTTTGTACTACAGGAAGTACCGTTTCAGTGGCATATATGGGTGGGCCAACCAAGCCATTTATTTTCTTGAAACCTTTATTTTGTAGTCTTAATACTTGAACGGTTCCACTGTGCTTATTCTTAGAAACTGATCTCCACCTCCATTGTGAACAAAGGAGCCTGTGTTTATACAAATTGATGAGTGTGGTTTCATCTCAGAGTTTGCCCTTACATCCAGTACACTGTAGTGATGCATTAAGAGTGACTATATGAGAATCAGATTATTTAAGGATTTGTATAGCCACCCCTATTACAAACCACAGCCCTGGATGACTCACAAACAGTTAACAAACAACCACAATAAAAACTCCAGGGCCCTTGGGGCAATAATCTTCCACACATCAGCATGCCACCTTGTTGAATTCCTTTTGCCCCAATGCTTATGGGCAAAACCAGCTCTTCAAGGCCTGATAAAGATACAAAAATATGAAAGAATGGAGAGGGTGACAGACAAAAGGGAAAAAGAAGAATCACTGCTGCAATTAAGTCCATCCTCTTTTTTCTTCTTCTCTTTCCTTCCAGTTTTTCCCACTTTGGCCCACCAGTTGGTCTCTTAAAACATTGTGTCCCAGCTATCCAGGAAGAAATGAAGGGAAGAATGTCTTTCCCCAGCCACCGTTGTCTGATTGGGAGAATAGTAGAAAGTCAGCAAGGTGTTTAAGATAAGATAAGATAAGATAAGATAACCTTTATTGTCATTTTTATACTATGGGCACAATGGCTCACATCAAAAATGAAATTTCTCAAAGTGAAAAATATACATGACACACACCTAAACATACTATGAACAACATACGTATAGACCCACATCCCTACATATACGTAGCAAATAAATATTAAATATTGTCCATCTTGAATATATAACGGAAGGAGGAAGCTTGAGAGTTCGCAAGGTTAATGCTGTATGGAATGACTGGAATTTTTTGGGAATGACTTAGAACAAGAAGAATGGCATGTTTTTTTGAGTATGTGTGAGAGAAAGCGTGTATGTGTGTTCAGTAGTAGTGATGCAGAGAGACAGATATTGAAGGTATATGAGAGAGTATGTTGAGGTTAATGGATCTTATGGGCTGGGAGTATGGGTTGTAAAAGTGTTGGAACTTGAGAATATAGGATGAGAGTTGGAAAAATGTCTTTAAAAAGGGTAAGAACTGGGCTTCCAAAGAGCAGCTTTGTGTTTTGGAATTCAACACCATCTCTCTATCTTATGTGTCAATTCTTGGGCAAGTTACTAGTTTTACAGCTTTCAGACTGCTGCATCCTCCACAAAAGCTGGTTTGGACAGGATCTGTATCAAATGTATGAATTGCCCATTGATTCAAAAAGAAAGAGAGACAAAGATGGTTGCATAGTACATGCAGAGATGAGTGTGTATGGTACATGGATTGGGTTTAGCTGCAGGATAATGTATTTTCCCCCCCTTTGCTCTGTTCAGCACCTTCTATTCTGTAAAGGTTTTGGTCATATAAAAAGAAACTGAACTATGATCAAGGTATATAGTCAGAAATGTTGTCTATGAAAGCAAGGCTAATTCTGTTCTTTGGGCAGGTTTTTCAGAGAAAATTATAATAATCTCAAAGATGTATTTGTATGTGACATATGTGAGTGCAGCAGCTAGAATTATCAGCAACAGAATGTTTGGGGGAGGCAGCAGATAATTTGCCAGAAGAAAGAATATGAATAACAGAATAACAGAAAAACACAGTTGGAAGGGACCATGGAGGTCTTCTAGTCCAACCCCCTGCTCAAGAAGGAAACCCTATACCATTTTAGACAAATGGTTGTCCAATCTCTTCTTTAAAATCTCTAGTGTTGGAGTACCCACAACTTCTGGAGGCAAGGGGTTTCACTAATTAATTGTTATAACTGTCAGGAAATTTTTCCTTAGTTCTAGGTTGCTTCTCTCCTTGATTAGTTTCCATCCATTGCTTCTTGTTCTGCCTTCTGGTGTTTTGGAGAATAGGTTGACATCCTCTTCTCTGTGGCAGCAGAGCTGTGGAATTCTGGGAGTTGAAGTCCACATGCCTTAAAGTTGTCAAGGTTGAGAAACACTGGTTTACAAACTCCAACATTGCCAAGTAGCATGACCATTGGTTATGTGGGCTAGGACCATGTAATTTGCTGTCTGTCATGCCCAATATAGCTAAGGAGAGCAAGGTTTCAAGAAGCTACATGTAATGCAGCTCTAGGATAAATACAGAATCTTGGGAACTCTAAGAGAAATTTCACACCCTCAGCTGTAATGAGTTTATTAAGGTGAAGTCTCCAAATTTCCTTTCAGATTTCTTGCCATGTGAGTTGAGATGGTATTCATGAGATAAACTGCTAGCTGACTCATATGGCTTATAGCTATTCTCCCTTCTATTCCTTTTTTAGCTTTCACTCAATCTGTCCCATTGTTCAGGATAGCAAACTGAGAAGGGCTGTTTCAAAATGCTTAGTTTGTTATATCTCAACATGATTCTTCTCTAGTAGACTTCCCAAAGTATTCCATGCCTATGAAATAAAATTACATGTTTGTCATCCTAAAATTGAGTAGATAAATCATATTGCTGGGAAGTAGTAAACTAATAGATGACCATTTAGAACTCAGGAACTAGAGCTAGAGATGATTCTGAAAGAAAGGAGTTCAAAGGAGGCAGGTTTAAGGCTACTTCCATTTCCTCACTTTTAAGCAAGCTCTGATCTCTACTATTTATGCTTCTAAATATTTTCATATTTCAGGGATCATACTGAAGCTCCAATAGGTCAGTAGTTTATACTGTAATGGGAAAAAAAGTTCCCTCCTGTTTTTTTTTTTCCCAGAGAAGCATATGACTTTCACAAATTGTTCAATAATTTGTGAAAGTCATTTGAGCCGAGGTGGCGCAGCAGTTAGAGTGCAGTACTGCAGGTCACTTCAGCTGACTGTGTTCAGCAAGTCAGCGGTTCAAATCTCACCGGCTTAAGGTTGATTCAGCCTTCCATCCTTCCCGGGTAGGTAAAATGAGGACCCAGATTGTTGGGGGCAATGTAAATATATATATTTATATATTTTTATATATATATATATATATATATATATATATATATATATATATATACATACACACACACACATTGCTTACTGGTGTACACCGCTTAGAGAGTGCTTGCACTTAAAAGCGGTATATAAGTCTCATAAATAAATAAATAAATAAAATAAATGTCCTGGATTTTGTTTTGGGAAAGCTGTGAGAGTTAACTGTTTTTAAGCTTGCATATGACAGTTTTCCTGTATGTGGCTGTCCTGGAATATGAAGGTTCCTGGATTTGGCAGTGCCAGCTGCCAAAGAACTGTTTTGAACTATTTTCCTGAATCTAAGGAGATAAGGAGATACAGACCTATCAGCCTGACCTCAATACCTGGGAAGATCCTGGAAAAGATAATCAAACAACGAATCAACGAACACCTAGAGGCAAACAAAGTCATTACTAAAAGCCAACATGGGTTTGTCAAAAATAGATCATGCCAGACAAATCTTATTGCATTCTTTGACCAAGTGACAAAATTAGTGGATCAGAGGAATGCTGTGGACATAATTTACTTGGACTTCAGTAAGGCATTTGATAAAGTATATCACAACCTACTACTTGAAAAGATAGAAAAATGTGGGGTAGACAGAACCACCACCAGATGGATCCGTAGCTGGCTGACCGGCCGTACTCAGCGAGTGGTCCTCAATGGAACTGCATATATATGGAGGGAAGTGTGTAGTGGGGTGCCCCAGGGCTCTGTTCTGGGCCCAGTACTCTTCAACATCTTCATCAACGATTTGGATGAAGGGATAGATGCGGAACTCATCAAATTTGCAGACGACACCAAGCTGGCAGGAATAGCCAACACTCCAGAAGACAGGCTTCATATATAGAAGGATCTGGACAGACTTGAACACTGGGCACTAACTAACAAAATGAAATTCAATGGTGAGAAAAGCAAGGTTCTACATTTAGGCAAGAACAACCAAATGCACAAGTACAGCATAGGTGGCACCATGCTCAATAGTAGTAACTGTGAGAGGGACCTCGGAGTCCTAGTAGACAATCAGTTAAATATGATCCAGCAGTGTGCGGCAGCTGCCAAAAAGGCCAACACAGTACTAGGCTGCATTAACAGAGGGATAGAATCAAGATCACGCGAAGTATTAATACCACTCTTCAATGCCTTGGTAAGGCCACACTGGGAATACTGCATCCAGTTTTGGTCACCACGATGTAAAAAAGATGTTGAGACTCTAGAAAGAGTACAGAGAAGAGCAACAAAGATGATTAGTGGACTGGAGGCTAAAACATATAAGGAACGGTTGCTAGAATTGGGTATGTCTAGTTTAACGAAGAGAAGGACAAGGGGGACATGATAGCAGTATTCCAATATCTCAGGGGCTGCCATAAAGAAGAGGGAATTAAGCTATTTTCCAAAGCACCTGAAGGCAGGACAAGAAGCAACGGGTGGAAACTAATCAAGGAGAGAAGCAACCTAGAACTAAGGAGAACTTCCTGACAGTGAGAACAATTAATCAGTGGAACAGCCTCCCTCCAGAAGCAGTAAATGCTCCAACACTGGAAGTTTTTAAGAAGAGACTGGACAGCCATTTGTCCGAAATGGTGTAGGGTTTCCTGCCCGAGCAGGGGGTTGGACTAGATGACCTCCAAGGTCCCTTCCAACTTTACTATTATTATTATTATAAGAGCCAACCACACCTCCAGGAAGACTGTATTCCATAATGCAGGGATCACTACTGAAAAGGCCTGTCTCTGAACTCACTGTTTGGCTTCACATGGTGGGGGGGGGGAGATGCAGACCCACTTTTCTGCACCACCCATGACATTCTAGCAGTATCTCCACAACTGTTGGATTTGCACATTGTACTGCCATGGCTTACAAGTTGCAGTGGCTGGATTTGCACATAGTCAAACCTGTCATATTAAGACTTAGCCAAGGCAGGGTCATATGTCCCCTTGAAACGTCCCCAAATAAAGCTGTTTAGTCATGTGCATATAGCAGTTATACCCAGCTATTTTAAGGGGAGAGGGGAAAAGATATTAAAGTCTCCTTCAAGCTGGGCTTGATTCCTGCTGACTTCATGGACACGTCCCTGTAGTGTTTTTGGCAAACAAAACTTAGAGGTGATTCAGTTGTGCTTAGCATTTTGAGATTAGCCAAATCAGCTGCTCTACCACCTGGTTGGACAAAATCTGATTCTGCAAAAGCATTTTTAAAGCTATCTCAATGACACCAGGAATGTCATCTATGTATAAATCCTGGCTTGTACTGGTGGTTTCAAGAAAAGAGAGAAGGGAGTTTTTCAGAATTGTCTATCTCTTTTACATGTTGCGTTTATCCTATGCAGATTTAGTAGCTTCTGTTTTGGCATCCTGTAGGTAAACTCAGATTTTCAGGCTGAACAATTCCAAATCATTAGATTTCTACTAGGGAACAAAGTGTCAGAGGTAACAAAATGGATTTAATCGTAGGGTAATTTTATTTGTTTTTCAGACTAAAAATTGATCAGAGATGGTATTTGAATTAATGAAGTCCAATTTGCATTTTGTGATATGAACTGAAATCTTCAATAGATATAGATCAGGGATTTAAACAGAGTGAACATAGACAGCATTTACCGCTAGTTATGTGACAGCAAAAAAGAGACTTCAACCAGCCAGTGCAGTGGTAGGTGCCTAACCTTGTGATGTATGACTCAAGCTTCCTGTCAATCAGCTATTCTTCTATGTGCTTTGCATCAACTCTTATTCTAGGAGCAGAAAACCAAAGTTTAAAACCTGTTCAATTTTTAAAACTTCACTGAGGTATCTAACTGCTACTCAGCTCCTGTGAGAGGAAATGATTCTGAATAATTCATATGAAATTCTTCTAAATGTCAATGGCTTACTTGTGTAGGAATAGGCTCACCTTTGTCTTCCATAGAACTTTTTGCTGGGCAGAATAGAAAAAAATGGTTTATTTTCATTTCTCATGACTTAGAGCTGCAAATAAGCAGAGCCTTGTTGAAACACAATTTCTTTCAGTATGAAAAACACAGAGGTGGGGTCACTCACCATCTTCACTTTTGCTTGCATAAATTGCCTCAGAACAAAACCTCCCTCATTCACAAGGGATAGGCCTTTCCAATTACAGGAATTAAACTTTACATGATTAAACGCTAGCCACCAATCACCTTCACTGATCACTAGCGGCACTTTAGTCTCCCTTCTGTATTCTTATTAATTAGATTTGATTATAGCTCCTGGTAACAACTGAGAATATTTGGATAGCGGTGGTTTTCCTTTGGCTTCCAGAGTATTCAGGATGAAAGACATAAAGGTTTCTGAAGGTCCCCTGAGCAGTGTTTGCAAAATAGTTGCCTAATTCAGAGTTGCCAGAGAACATCAGTCCTTCACTCCACTCCATTAGCCTTTGTTTGCTAGTCACAGAACAGGATAAAATCAACACATTCACTGAGGCAGAAGCTCTCACCTGAAAAAAGCAAGCTCATGGCTGAGCATCTGTGAAACAGGAAATGGATGGTGCTTGAAAATTGGCATTCATACCTAGAGATGAATTGCAGTTTATTGTCCCTAGGAGAGGGAAGGTCCCTGAGCAAATTTGCTGAAGGCATCTTTGGATTTGTACTCTCATTAGGAGAAGCTATGGACAATCTCTTTTGGGCTTTCACAGAGTGTTGCTTCTATTGTGCCAACAGAATGTATTGGAGAGTGAAAAGAGGTCACTGCAACTCAGGAGCATGGGAAAAGGGGACTAGTGTGGCATTATTTTATAGCTTGTTTTATGCAGTTTACATTTCTCATTTGAAAATGGTAAATGGTAGTGCCAAGAATGGATAAGCATACCCTTCACAGACAAAAATTATGATTAAACCAAGTTTTCTTTCTCCTGCTACTAAAGAGTTTGGCTGTGGTTCCGTCAAAATGCATAACCTCTATCTTCTTGAGTTTGTAAGATTCACCATAGAGGGAGATGCTGCTTTCAAATTAGAGGTGAACGTCATTGTAAAATGTATGTGCAGATTTATTATTTATTGGATTTATAATGCTGCCCAACTCCATAATATTCAGTTGGAATACAGCAGCAAATACAACAATAAAACAGTAAGAAATGCAAACTGTGTATGTCCAAAAAGGGCAATTCCTCAAAGAGTTAAAATTCTATAGGGGCTCAGCACTCATCCTAGCCCAAAACTTGAGGGAACAGCCAGGGCTTCTGAGACTTCTTAAACATTATGAGGCTAGGAGCCATGAGAATCTCGGAGGGGGGGGTGCTGTTCCTCTAGAGCAGTGGTTCTCAACCTATGGGTCGCGACCCCATTTGGGGTCGATCGACCATTTTTCTGGGGTCGCCAAAGGCGGCGATCCGCCATTTTTCGCGGCGCCGTGCACACGCGCCGCGCACGGGGGTGGCGCCGTGCACGCGCGCCGCGCATGGGGGGTGCCGTGTATGCGCGCCGCACGTGGGGGGGGCGCCGCGCATGCGCGTCGCACGTGGGGGGCGCCGCCGCGCATGCGCGTCGCGTGGGGGGCGCTGCCCCCATGCGCGCGGCGCCACGCATGCGCAGAACGTTTGTGTGACGGGGTCGCCGTCACACAAACGTTGAGAAGCACTGCTCTAGAGGGCTATTATGGCACCTTTTTGTGGATTGGGTAGCTTTGAGCCAGTGTTAATTCCTAGCAACTACCTGCTTCCTTCCTGGGGCTACGAGAGAACAACTGGCCCAAGGTCACCCAGTTAGTTTTATACCTAAGGGAGGACTAGAACTCATAGTTTCCTGCTTTCTAGCCTAGTGCCTTATCTATTACACCAGCGGTTCTCAACCTGTGGGTTGCGACCCCATTCGGGGTCAAGTGACCATTTCACGGGGGTCGCCAAACAACGCAGTCTGCCATTTTTTCCCCCTTTTCCTTAGCTGTGCTACTCCCTTTTATTCTATTGGCTTTTGAAAGCCAATAGAATAGACTATCTTGAATAGAGTCTAATTCTATTAGCTTTCAAAAGCCAATAGGAATTGTCCAGGCTGTCTCTGCCCTGCTGAGCCCGCCAAAAGTCCCATTCAGCAAACGGTGCTGCAAGTTGTCTGCAGCCAAGGCGAGCTGTCTGGAAGTTTCCACCCCTCCCTGCTGAGCAACTATTAAAAATGTAAGTAAAAGAGGGCCAGAGGTGGGAGGCCGGCAGGCGCAGGGAGGGTTGCTGGCGTGTGTGGGGCCCGGCGGCTGCCTTACCTCCCTTGGGCTGGGCCAGCTGGTGGCCCAGCCGGTGGTCGGCCTGCTCCGTCTCTGCCGCTTGCCAGCTACGCCTCGGCCGGCGCAGGGGGCGGCACCATGCTTGTGTGGCGCTCCCGGGCAGGGAAAGTCCTTGACTTACAACCGGTTGGGTAGTCCTCGACTTACGACCGGTTGGGGGTCGCGGCATTAAAAAGGTTGAGAACCACTGTACTACACCAAACTGACTTTCTCATTATAGGACTTAAACCTTGACAATAGAGTTGGGTAAAATAACAGACCTACAAGCCAGCTAGGATTCCAGCTGCTAAATCTTTGGTTTCTGTATTGGCAAGAAACAAGGTTGGTCTGAGCAAATATTTGGGAAACTCCACTCATTTTGTTTTCCCCAAGAAATTTATTCTGCAAGTGATGATTTTCCTTAGTATGATGGATATATATATTTCCAAATCTGAAAAATATGTAAAGAAAAAATCCCTTAAGATTTGATACCACAAATCTTTTTTCTTTTTGCAAATTCTCCAAAGCTTGAGAAGAGAGTCACTTGATAATATGTTGCCCTAGGAAACAATGATCTGAGGCTGCTAGAAAATGTTGCTGCCAATCCAGAGGCTATTTCTTCTAAGCAGAGCTTTGAAATCTCTCTTTTTTCCAGTGAAACAGCCAACTTTAAGCAAGACCTGGTATATTGCTGTTCACTAATGGGAATGAATAGGACTTTTCAAATCCACAAGATGCTGCCATGGCTTGGTTGTGCGCTATATTCCCACCAAGTAATGAATAGAAATATGTTGATCCACTTCTCCTCTCCTTAGTTCTTTGCAAGTTTTTTTTACAGTTGCTTTTAAAGTTGTTTGATGTTTGTGTTAAAAGATAAACCGCGCCTGTGTCTTCTTTTGCCCACAGAATAAGGTGTTTTATCTATTTTTAAAACCTAGTATATTGGCATCTGAATAATTGGTGACATACAGACACTTACTGTTCTACAGTCCATGTACTAAATCAGTATCAAATTTGCAAGCGTGAATCAAGATATTTTGCTGCTTGAAGCAGAACCCAGGCTCATCCCTTAGCCTACATTTTAATCGTTCTTTTTTCACCATTCAGACATCAATTCTTCTTTATAGCTCTCTTCCCTAACCTATGTTACTGCCCCAAACAGTAGCCTTCAACCTGAATATCCTTCATTCTGCCAAGTGAGCCAGCCTAATTAGCTTCTCACTTAACCCTTCTCATCAATTTATTAATTATTTTTGATCATTAATAAATAGCTAAAACAAGCAATTGACATGCTACACATCCGGCAAGAAAGAAACATGTTTCCTGATAAGTGTTTTGTCCATGCAAACCTTTTTAAATATACAACATATAAAAGTATTCAACTTTGACTTTGCCCAACTCCAGTTTTAAGTGATTTAAACCAACAAAATTGGCAACCTATGTGTGTGGATATTTTAGTTCCCAGTCTTAACAGGTACGGAAACTACCAAGTCTGGTGGTTGCTCTTACTGAGTAGGTACAAAAATTAATTAGGCACTTGCACACATATTATTAGATATGAAAAATAATTTTGTTTATGTTGTCTGCAAGAAGTGTCTTTCTGTTCTGATTTAGATATGGTTGCAGATAATCTGATGTAGATGCAGTGGTACCTATGGAACTATCTTTTGGACGGAGGGATTTATTATTGTGTTGTGCTGATTGTTGCTTTGTGAGACTGCTTGCCTCCCGAATGCCTTGTGCATCCAATTAACTGCTTAGATTTTTCCACTAGTCTCTTGGAGACTAATGGGAAGAAAAACAATTCAGGTTTCTCAGTCACCTGGTCTCTTCTCATTTACTCTGGAGAGAGCAGGTGAGTGAAATTTCCCAAGACGGCTAGAGAGGGCCTTCATTGGACAATCCCACAATAGCTAAATGTAATTTCTGTTGTTGGCAAAACCAACTACTAATTCAACAGGTCTCTGACACTACAGTTCTATGTTAAAACTGTAACCTGTCCTTGCCCCTAACTGGGACAAGATTTTGCAATGCAAAGTACATGTCCTTTGTTCTTTGTGTATCAGCACATTCTGACCTCTTGATTTCAAATTTCTCTAATAAACATTACCCAAGAGTGAGCTGTAGATTATATCATTACACATGGCTGGGTTTCTTAAAAGTTTGTTTGTCATTGTTGTTGATTGTTAATCTGCTTTCTCTTATCAGCATGCCAAAATTTAAGGCTAGCTTTCCATTTTGCTTTAGGTTCTTATGAAATGGACAGTGGAAGAAATGGCTTTTTTTTCTCATCTAGAGAGAGAATGTGGAGGCAGCGCAATTTATTCAAAGTAAATAGCAGAGTGTGAATGTTCACTTCTTAGATGTGATCCTGAAAATCATACTGCATCTAAGATGAAGTGGATTTGAGAGGTTGCAGTTTTTCAAGATTATTGTAGAACAAACTAGATTTCTTTGAGAGACTCACAAAACCATGTTTCATTTTTATGGATCTTTGCATTGTGACATAATTTCAAACAAACTCCTTCCAGAAAGAATATGCAAGATCAGGCAGTGACAGTATTGATAGTCCTTACTTTAATTGCCTTCCCATAGACCTAAACCACAGTAACTAATCTAATCCAGACAATATGTCAGTAAACAACTGTGATTATGAGTGGGTGTACCAGAAACATCTACTTTGCCAAATTAAATGAAGAAGAAAAGTACAAGAAATGCAGGACTTTAAAAAAAAACAAACCCCCCCCCCCTCTTGAAAGCTCAGTCTTTGAATTTTTCTATGAGTCATGGACAGGTTATCTAAAATGGCATTCCAGTAAACAACTTATTTAAATGTGAGGCCCTGCTGAGCCATGATATAGACCATAATATAGCATTGGAGAGACAGGAAAGCCCAGGTTTGCCTATCCTATGGCCAGGTTTCCATATCTACCTAATCCTGATGTATATATGCCACATTTTAGCTACCTATACCCTAAGTACAACTCTTGTTATCTTAAAAATGGCCAGGTAAATAACTACTGGAGATTAGTGAATAGTAAATATATACTTAGCTTTTTAAAGAATAACCAGGGCAGTCTTTTTTTCATTACAGCTTTCTTCTCATAGCTGTGGATGCCAGAATTATTTGCTCATCAGGTTACTTCCTGCAGGATGGCATTCCTGAAATTGCTATAATTTTGAATATCTTCCAGGTCTAGGAACAAATGTGTATATTATTTTCCCTTTATTAGCCTACAATGTAGAGTCTCCATTCAGTTGACCTTGCCACCTGATGACTTCATGGACAAGTGCAAGTGGTTTGCTTGGCAGCAAAACTAAAATGGTTTGCTGTTAACTTCTTCTAAGAAACCAGCATTACATTATTTTTTAAAAAGAGAGTAATTAAAGGAAGATATTTCCTTAATGGAATTAAGTGCTTGTTTGGGTCATTTGGCAGATGTATTGGGTAATCTAAAATTAGAAAACCTGTGAGCTGAAACTGATTTATAAAATGATTGTATTGTTTTATCAGTAGCTCTAATGCAGGGGTGTCAAACTGCCGGCCCACGGGTCAGTTTCATCATACTAAAGCCGCACCCACCCCATTGCCGGCAATGCAAAAAAAATTGTAATGTGTTGCGACACGTCACGTGGTGAGTTTAACACCCATGCTCTAATAGAACTGCGGGTCTTACATTTTAGAAAGTCTCATACATGCTAGGCAGATCATGCAATTGTTTGAGACAGAGGTTGCTAGGCAGCTAGAGAAATGGATTTATATGGCTGGTCAATCAGAAAGACTTTTTCACGGGCATACAGTATAGACAAGTAGCAGGAGGATTGGGGCTTGAAAGCACAGATTCATGTCCTGGTCAGGCTCCAATAAGATAAAATCTATGCAGTTCCAGAGAGAACAAAGCTAAGAGATGAGAGAATTGTCTTGATGTCTTTATATTATGGAACTTATACATGTAGAACAGCTCATGCATATGGCTGTTTCTTGCAAGGATGATTCCTGAATGTTCAGAATTCCTGTATTGCTCACAAATTTCCAATAAGCACATTTGTTTTCTTTGAAAGTAGGCAAAAGCTGTTTCAATAATTCTTTAATACAATATTTGGTTTGCTTGAAAATTAGTGTAATGATTTCTAGCATTTGTAGAAATACTAATACTAACTTTTCCTGTAATTGGTCCAGTGAAAGTTACTTGTCCTTCCTATCTGTGGGTTTAATCAGACTTGTAGATAGATAATAATGTTGGTGGAAACTGGTTTTTCTTTTTTCCCCCCTTTCAGTCCCCATATATTTTTTTTTTCAATGTTCTTTCCCATGTTCAGGAGCCTGAAACCAGTTCCTGAGCTTCACTGGGACCAAATCCTTATAATATAGGTGACAGAGAGCTCTGAATCTGGCTCTTTATGCTCTTTCTCATATTGTTGAGAATTTCATACTTTGAAGCACATAATCAGGCTATTAATAAATCTTTAACTACATTTAGTTGATAGTTAGGTGATCTCTCTCTCCGTCTCTCTCTCTCTCTCTCTCTCTCACACACACACACACACACACACACTAATTTTGTTTCGATGCTTACAATTGTAGAATCAGAGTTTAATTTGTTAAATCACCAGTTACCATGTGGACATATACTGCCCCACAACTCCTGTTTTTACCACCATCCCTATTCTTTACTAGTTGAAATCCTCCTGAATTGCAAGTACCACCACATTGCAGACTTTTTTGTCTTCTCTGCTCCAGTGCCCCTCCCTTTCATGCTCTCTGACCCTTATCTTACTATTTAAAGGAAATCAGGAAAAAAAAGGCTGCTGCTGAATCAGCTAACTTGTCTGATAAAGTCATCTCTTTGTCCTTTTTTGAAGATGGCTCAGCAATTTGTATGGAGACTATATGGATATTTTGGGCTTCACTAGTGGCTTCTAGGCCATAAAAGTGTGTGCTTTGATAAAATATTGCCTAAATCTTTTCCCTCAATTACAGAACTAAAATGGCAGCTTTATTACTCTTCTGGGTAGCAAGAGAAAAAGTGCTAGTTGTAGTACATTGGAGTAGCATCTATTTTACCATATTTCCTCCTTCAGAAATTTTGCTGTAGTATAATAGAGATGGATGGCAACTATTCTCCTTTCTAAATGTCTTAATGCTACTGTCTGGACAAAGTAGCCTCATCTATAACTTGGTTTCCTACTTCTCAAAATTTCCCCCAGCATTTTTGGCAAGTGTAAATCTGTATTGCTGGCAAACTCAATTTTGTTTAATATTTTACAAGATTGTGTTGAAGGACTGGACTGAATAAGGAATGGCTACATTCAGCAAGTAGTCAGGTTAGGGAGAAGTCTGTATTTTTTTAAGGAGCAGCTATGCAATTCTCTAGTAGTTTCTTGCTTATGAGTTTGATTATTATTGTTCCAAATAATAATACAAGTATCTCTACAAAAGGAAGCTGGGACATAAAATTATAGCTATCCAGCATACGCAGATCCAAGGCAATAGAATAGAAACATATGTTCAAGCAGGAAACTCTGTACCATTTCAGACAAATTATTGTCCAATCTGTTATGTCCTGAGCCTGCTGAAGCATTCAGCAGACTCAGAAATGTTGCAAAGGGTCCCGGGCAGAACCAAAGCTGCCTGGGATCAGATTGGCTGTCTCCAGCCTTGTGGGCATGCGCAAGGTGGGAGACAGCCTCTGCAATCATTGGTTGACATTGTCCAGGTTTGAAATATTATAAAAGGCCTGTGTGCCATTTTGGTTGTTGTTGGTAGTAAGAAGAGAGTAATAAAGGAAGCTTGTTTACACAACGTGTCTCCGCTTAATGCCTCAACCCTGCAAATATAAAACTGGCGACGAAGGTGGGATCGCTGCAGGCAAGAGGAAGATCTACCAAACAATTTAGGACTCACAGAAGGTCCTAAAGTCTGGGAAGTCGGCGTCCAGCATAGCAACTCAGCCTGTCAGCACAGCATCGCTGGAGGTGATCTCGGCAAATGGACCCTTTCTCCCAAGTTGAGGCTTGCAGCAAAGGCATTAACGAGACTGTAAGACTTAAGATGTCTAAGATTAGCCGGTTATCTGATTTTGATGTGTCCCACCCGGAGCGCTGGAACTCATACTTGGCTCGAGTGGAAAACTATTTCAGCGTCAATCAGATAAGGGAAGACGGCCTTAAAGCAGCAACTCTGCTATATGTCTGTGGACAGGAAACATTTGACATAGCAGAGAATCTGGTGGACCCTACGCTTTTGGAGTCAGTAACTTACGCTGACTTGAAGAAAATGCTTAAAGATCACTTCCAGCCTAAACTTTCTGTAATCGCTTGGAGGCACGCGTTCGAGCAGAGGGACCAGAGGCCAGGTGAGTCTGCCGCGGACTTTATTGCTGCCTTAAGACAAGCAGCCAGGCCTTGTGAATTCAAGGACCTGGAGGAGAGGCTGTGGGATCGTTTTGTGTGTGGCCTGAGGAGCAGGGAGCTGCAACAAAAGATTTTCACCAAGGAAGAAGTTTCATTCCAAGATGCCTTGTGAGAGGTTACAGCTGAAGAAGCAGTGGGCGGCGCTGTGAAAGCTTTGTGGCTCGCCAGAAACCCTCCAGCCACCGTGACCGTCCATCAAGAGGTCACTCGAGAAGATCCAGAACTGGATCCTGAAGAAGAGGTGGACAGGCTACACCAGCCAGCAGAGAGAAGGCCGAAGGAGCATCCAGACAAGGCCCTAGCATCTCCTCAGTGCTTTGGGTGTGAAGGACTCCACAAGCTCGCCATCTGCAGATTCTGCTCCGCCATTTGCCGGGCATGTGGCAGGCAAGGCCACATTGCCTCCGTCTGTTTGGGCCGTCAGAAGGTCCAACCTCGGGAAGAATTGCTTCAGAAAGGTACCAGGGTCCCCAGCCAATACAGGGTGGGTTTCTGTGCATTGCGCAGGAGTATTCTGAGGACAGGGGCACACAAGCCCCTTAAAAAAAATCTTTGCATTGATGTGAAGTTGCAAGGGATTCCCTTGTCAATGGAGTTGGACACAGGGTCCGCTCTATCGATCATTTCACATGACACTTTCAAAAGGATTTGCAGCAGTAGTGGTCTTTGAGTCAAACTCAGGCCTTCGAGCTTAATTCTCACTGACTTCCAGAATTCCAGAGTCAGCGTGAAGGGGGAGGCTATGCTCAAAGTTCAGCGTAAGGCTTTTGAAGGCCTACTAGACATGGTAGTTGGGGGTATCGTACGAGTCTCATTGGACTCAATTGGTTCGAGGCCCTTGGAATCCAAGTAACTGGGCTTCACAGCTTGCAAATGTTAGGCCTTGCAGAAGTCTGCAAGGAGTTTGCTGATGTGTTTAGCACAGAGCTTGGTTCATACAAGGGGCCTCCCATTGCCCTACGCTTAAACCCAGCTATCACACCTATTAGGATTAAGCCTAGAAGGGTGCCTTTTGCTCTCAAAAGCAAAATTGACGCAGAGCTGGACAAGCTGCTCCAGCAGGGCATCTTAGAATCTGTGGACTCTAGCCCATGGGAAACCCCCATTGTAACGCCTCTAAAGGCTAATGGAGAAGTCCGAATTTGTGCGGACTATAAATGTACATTGAACAAAGCGCTGCAACAGCATACATTCTGGCCTTCCTCAAGGGGGGACGAATTTTTGCAAAGCTTGATTTGGCACAGGCCTACCAACAGTTACCTGTTGATGAGGAAACAGCTGAGGCTCAAACAATCGTAACATACAGAGGAGCCTTTAAGGTCAAAAGACTGCCATTTGGGGTTAAAGTAGCCCCTGGCATATTCCAAAGTGTCATGGAGCGCACACTTCGTGGTATTCCTGGGGTCTGTCCCTACTTCGATGACATCCTTATTGCTGGGGAGTCATCTCTAAACTTAGCTGAAAGATTAAGGGCTGTCTTGCTTCGTTTCTGCCAAGCAGGTCTGAAACTGAAGCAAGATAAATGCAAAATTGGAGTTACTTCCACTGAATTCTTAGGTTTCAGAATTGATGCTCAAGGCAACCATCCTGCTGAATCCAAGCTTCAAACGATTCAGCAGGCCCCAAGTCCCAAGTCCAAAAGCGAGCTTCAGGCTTTCCTGGGACTCCTAAATTTCTATCATGCATTCCTACCTCACAAAGCTGCAGTGGCTGAACCGTTACACCGGCTCTTGGATAAGCAGGCTCCATGGCAGTGGACTAAGGTCCATGAAAGGAGTTTCAATGAGGTTAAGCCTTACTCTCTTCAAATGCTGTATTAGCACATTTTAATGAGAAATTGCCTGCATGCATCGCATGTGATGCATCCTCTTATGGGGTGGGAGCATTAGCCACCTGAAGGCTGATGGGACCCAAGTCCCTGTGGCCTACTATTCAAGGACTCTGCAGAATGTAATTACGCTCAGATTGACAGGGAAGCCT
The DNA here is from genome assembly GCF_016545835.1 of Crotalus tigris. Classification (NCBI taxonomy): domain Eukaryota; kingdom Metazoa; phylum Chordata; class Lepidosauria; order Squamata; family Viperidae; genus Crotalus; species Crotalus tigris. The sequence continues at coordinate 5,912,281 of NW_024100214.1, forward strand.
TGACCATAGTGGCTGGCATAAAGAAATTTCATGATTTCTTATATGGCCGCCACTTCACGGTCTACACAGACTATAAGCCTTTGCTGGGTTTGCTTACCACAAACAAACAAACACCACACATTATTTCCCCACGTATGCTGAGATGGTCTATTTTCCTGTCAGCATATGACTACACTTTAATTCACAAACCTGGAAAGGAAACGGGCCATGTAGATGGCCTCAGCAGATTACCTCTAAAACAGATAGAGGCAGATCCTGCTCCTGCTATTAACATTCTCTCCATTCAGGAGTTACCTGAATCTCCCCTCAATACTAGGGATGTAGCTGCAGAAACTGCCACTGATCACACGCTTACACATGTGCTGACATGGGTGTTGTCAGGATGGCCTGACATGTATCCAGATACTGAGTTTCAAAGCTTCTGGCAAAGGAAGCACGAACTTTCCACATTCAAAGGGTGCCTGTTATGGGGTAGTAGAGTAGTCATCCCAGTCTCATTGAGGTATAGAATCTTGCTCTCTCTGCATGAGGGACATCCAGGCATAGTACGGATGAAAGCGCTTGCGCGCAGCCATCTCTGGTGGCCTGGGCTCGATAAAGCCATTGAGGCCCAGGTGCACGGGTGCACGGGTACCAAGTGTGCCAGACTGAAATGCCTCAGGCCTCAGTACATAGGTGGGAGAAAACACAAGCCCCTTGGTCAAGGGTACATATAGATTACGCTGGGCCCTTTCAGGGGCAATTCTTCCTTCTCCTCGTTGACAGCCATTCCAAGTGGCTAGAGGTTGTTCCTGTTTCCTCCACTACTACTGCCAGGATCATCCAGGTGTTGAGAGGGATCTTCGCCTCACATGGACTTCCGGATGTCCTGGTTTCAGATAATGGCCCCCAATTTACCTCTTTTGAGTTCCAGGCTTTTCTTCAGGCCAACTTGATCCGGTATGCGACTTCTGCTCCATTCCACCCATCTTCCAATGGCCAGGCAGAGAGGATGGTGCGCACTACTAAAGATGCCCTCAAAAGACTAACTTATGGGAGCTGGCAGGTTAGCTGATTTTCTTTTTGCACACCGCACCACACCTTGCACAGCCATAGGGAAGAGCTCAGCAGAACTCCGCTGGGGTCGCCGCCTCATTACGAAACTGGACAGGTTGCACCCAGACAGGGTGGCATCACAGGTGTCACAGCTGCAGGCACCTAGGAGACTAAGGGTGGGCGATTTGGTCTGGGCAAGGAACTATGGTCCTGGACATCTCTGGGTCACAGCAATATGCAAGGTCTCGGGTCCACTGTCATATGAAGTGGCCTTGGACGATGGGCGCGTCATCCGACGACACATAGACCAACTGCGCTGGAGGCTTCCCAGCAACTCTGCTTTTGGGGGGGAAGAGGACCATAATCCTAATTCTGGACCAGAGCCTTCCAGCTCCAGTGGGAGTTCACATGCTACAGTACATGTTCCCATGGCAGAATGGGGACATTCACAGAATTCAGTTATTGCTCCAGATCGGGGGTCATCCCAGGCTTCCGCAAGTGCTCCAAACAGGAATTCTCCTGAAAGGGGTGTTCTTCCCAGCATATTAGTTTGATGCGTTTCTTTTTCTTCGATGATTATAAGGCAGAGTGCCCTGCCTGTCTGCAGGCATATTGTGCTTTACAATAACCTCCAATCCCTTGAATGCAAGTACCTGTGCTGTTACCGAGTAAGGTATTATTGTTTCATCCAGGAGGGAGGGGTGTTATGTCCTGAGCCTGCTGAAGCATTCAGCAGGCTTAGAAATATTGCAAAGGGTCCCGGGCTGCCTGGGACCAGACTGGCTGTCTCCACCCTTGTGGGCATGCGCAAGGCGGGAGACAGCCTCTGCAATCATTGGTTGACATTGTCCGGGTCTGGAACATTATAAAAGGCCTGCGTGCCATTTTGGTTGTTGTTGGTAGTAAGAAGAGAGTAATAAAGGAAGCTTGTTTACACAATGTGTCTCCGCTTAATGCCTCAACCCTGCAAACACAAAACAATCTCTTCTTAAAAACTTACTGGAAGCATCCATCATTTCTGGAGGCAGGTCGTTCCACTGATTAATTGTTCCAATTGTCAGGAATGTCATAATGTCATGAAGCAACATGTCTGTCCATTTATGACATTCCTGACAATTGGAACAATTAATCAGTGGAACGACTTGCCTCCAGAAATGGTGGATGCTTCCAATAGGTTTTTAAGAAGATTTTGGACAATAATTTGTCTGAAATGGTACAGAGTTTCCTGCTTGAAAATATGTTTCTATTCTATTGCCTTGGATCTGCGTATGCTGGATAGCTATAATTTTATGACCAAGCTTCCTTTTGTAGAGATACTTATGGAGAATATGGTAAGGCAATAGTTACAGAGAATCCTGGAAGAAGTAAATCCTCTAGACACATAAAAGTCAGGATTCAGGCCTGGGGATAAAACTTAAACTGTATTGGTTGCCCTCCTGGATGAGTTTTGGCAGCTTTTGGATGAAAGGATGGTGGGCATTTTCATTTTGCTACACATCTTAAAGGCTTTTGATACTGTTGATCACAATATAGTTCCTGACTGCCTACAAGGTTAGGAGTCACTGAAATACAGTAGTTCTACTTCTTCCTGTGTAGAAAGGTCCAGTCAATAGTCACAGGGGAGCAATGTCAGCCCCTCAGAAGTACTCCAAAGCTAGGGTTTCTGACTGTCTTGTTTTTATCCTATACCAGGGGTCCCCAATCTGTGGGCTGTAGCCCACTACCAGGCCACAGCCTATTTGCAACTAGGCCATGTGAGTGGTAGGCTGGCACACATATATGCACACACAGCCAACTCACACGAGCAGATATAAGTCTACTTTCTGATCTGTTTTTCTTGTTGATGAATGTCTGAGAGGTAGGAGACAGAAAAAGATGTTTGCCTTAACATATTGCTGTCTGCTTTGCATTCTTTAAAAACAGTCTTTAATTAAATACAAACATGGAAAATTCACACATATATAAAGATACAAAGGCAGTACTTTTTTTAAAGAAAAGTTCCTAACAGTTTCAGAGAAGGATAGCCATAGCTGTACTGGTCCATACATAGTCAGCAACTCATTCATATATCTCAGGTAACATTTGGTCTTTAATCCATTGAATAACTGAGGTCATAAATGTATCTTTTTGAAAGAGAAGTCTGTTGGCAGTAGGAAGAGTTGCAGAGAAGGGCCCACTTTTCCTGTCCAGCCATCAGTTTCCATATAGGCTGTGAAGATCTGAAAAAAATCAGATTAAAAAAAATCAGCAAAAATCATCAGAGAGCCAGTTTGGTTTAGTGGTTAAGGCACTAGGCTAGAAAGCTGGAGACCATGAGTTCAAGTCCTGCCTTGGTCACGAAAGACAGTTGGGTGACTTTGGACCAATCACTTTTTCTCAGCCCACAGGGTTGTTGTGCAGAAAATAGGAGGAGAGTGTGCTGTTAGTCACCTTGAGTTATTTGTAAAAGTAATATAGGTGCAATACAAAGAAATAAATAAAAATGGGAAAGCTGTATTGGTTAATTTATATAATGATGTATTCCCAGAATAGAATGAATTTAGGATACCACAAATGAATGAAGTATTTTATAGTTCATAAATAGGTAAAGTTTTCCCCTGTTCAGTTGAGTCCAATTCTAGGGGGCAGTGTTCATCTGTTTCTTAATAGAGGGAGCTAGCCTTGCCTACCCTACAAGATTCCACCCAAAAAAGGTGTCGGAACTCCGTTCTGGGCATTCTATGACAAAAAAAGCCCTGAGCATGACTACATGCCGAGGTGCATGGAATGCTGTTACCTTCCCACTGAAGTGGTACCTATTTAGCTACTTGCATTTTCATGCTTTCAAAATGCTAGGTTGGCAAGAGTCGGGGCAAAGATAGGAGCTCACCCCATCACACAATGTTTATAACCATATACAAATTCCCAAATGTATTCTTTGGGCTTCTTCTTTTGGGAAGGCTATTTCATACTATTTTGCATACTCTGATCTGATATTAATTCTGTAGATTTAAGCAGCAACAAGTCATGTTCAACCTTAGCAAAACCACTATTTTCTGTTTTTTTTTTTTTTTTTTTTTAAGAAAACAGCAGAGAATGGATCTGATATTTCTGAAAACATTATTTGGCAGTCAACCATTCAAATGCCAACTAGACATTGGTCAGGTACTGCCATCTGCTGAGATAAATTCCCTTTCACTTTACTGTAAAAAGAGAGGGTGTTTGCCTGATTTCAAAATTATTAAAGGTTGGACTGACCAAATCTAGCAAAGAGACCTTGAACTTCGCAATTTGTTTCAGTTTTTTAAAAGATCTTCAGTATTTGTACCCAAAGCATTTGCAGTGGGATTTCCAAAGGAATGCTGTAACAAAATGGACTATGTTTCTTTGATAAAGTATTATCCTTTTTATAATAAAAGGGGGCCAAAGGTTAATCACTCTTCACTAATATGTTATCTCAGAAAGTTCTTCATGCAGATTTTCCTGCTCTGTGAAGGCTGAAGAATGTGAAGGAGCTCCTTTGTAGAACTGACAGGTAGGAAAAGGAATGTGTGAGAACAGAAGAGAGCAACAAGCCTAAATAAAAATGTCGGAATGCAGCTATGGATTCTTGGGTTATTGAGTTGCAATTCCTTTTTGACTGATATTAGGAGACAGTTAAGGTCATTTAAGGACATCTACAGAGAGATGGGATGATTGGGATAAATGTATGGAGAAGTGGGATTACGTCTAAGCTCAGGGATGTGCAAGATTTTTTGTATCAAAAGCGGCAGAGCTAATTGATTGTGTGAAAAGAAGGAACAATGCAAGGGGAGCTGAGCTGAAAGTAGGCCAAGATACTATTTCTCTTTGACCTCTCTTTTCTTTTTCTGGTAACTCTACTTTTGACCTACTTTTTCTCTTATTTTTCTCAATATCGTCTTTCTCTCCCAAGGAGAAGGACGGATAGTGAAAGGGAGCTGTTAGCTGCAAGGATTCCTGCAGAGGACTGTTGAAATGAGGCTCTGGGACCTGTATCCTAGCTCAAAAGAGCCAAGATGCTGAACATGAACTAGAGAAAAAGAATTTGCCTGGTGGTTTACTGATTAAAAGTGAAGTTTGTTTAAACCAGATTGAGCTTGGAATGTAGTGATCTCTGATTGCAGTGCTGTAAAAGAGCACAAAATACCTCTAGTCCATTGTGAATTAAAATGTGCGGTACAGTTAATACCACAGGAGCTTAATTGGACAATTCACTGGATTAAAGCTTACAAATGGACTAGTTTGAGATAAATTTAGCTGTCATCATGGATCTCTTCTGGGATATTGCCAGTGCCTCCTAGAAGACAAAGAGATTTATAGTTGAATCACAACAAGGGAAGTTATTGTCCAAAGGTTTTTCTTCCTTAGGACATGGGAAGCAGAAGTTCAGCAGAGGAAATTAACTAATTAATCCTGGTATTTTAATACTGAAAAAAGTGAACTTTTCAAATGTTTATACTGTATATGAGTACAATTTAGATTTATTTATTAATTTGTTCAATATATTTCTTTGCTGCAACAATCAAAACGATTCTAGGCAGCTTACAGAGGAAAAAATACAATATCAAATATACCCAACTTAAAATAAGATAAAATAAAATTACAACCACACTACAAGTAAATCCAAATACCTGTTTTATTTTATTGTTGTTTTTACTAGTTGTTTGGTTAATACTTTTATTCATATTCTGGGAATGAGCATTTTTTTTTTTTGCCAAAGAGCTTTCCCCAGCCTTCAATAAAGAGAATCAAATTTGGAATAATTTTGAAGTCATCTTAATGTCAGCAAAGTACTAAAATGCATATAAGTAAATTTAATGTTTGGTAGTTATATTACAAATGAGGTTATTTATGTTTGGCTCAAACTTGTAAGGAAGTTTCTATTACAAATGTAGTTATAAATGTTGGAAGAAGGAATCTTTGCCTACTTTGCAAGAATGGTTTTTTAAAGTTTCTTATTTGGCGGAAATGGCAAAGATTTCGGCTTTCTTGAAAGATCAGTCGCAGGAGAAGTACCTCCTGGTATGGAAAAGATGGATAGATTTTATACAATATAAGTTGGATATAAAAAAATATTATTTAGTTTTTGAATAATTTACAATTAAAGTTTAAGATATTTCATAGATTATTTTTTATCTTTTTTAACTTTTTTATTTTTTCTTTTTCTGTTTTTTTTCTTTCTTGTATTTTTTTTTACATATTGTTGTTAATTATTTTATAATTTGTTTAATTAATGTATTTAGATTTGCTTATGGTTTATATGTGTTTTAAGATTCTTTTAAATTTTTTTTAATTAAGCCTGTATTCAGCTCTGGAAAGATCGGGGGAGGGTAGGGGAGGGGTGGGAGGGTGTGGGGGAGGGAAATTTTTTTTGTAAAACTTAAAACTTTCAATTAAAAAAAAATGTAGTTACTTGTGTTTGGCTCAAATTTGTAAGGAAGGATAATACTACTGAGAAGAATTTCAGATGGATATCCAGAAGCATGTTCAAGAAAGATTGCTTGTGAAAAGGTGATTGTCCTCAAAAATAGTAGGAAAGCAACCATCTAAGTATTATTGCTGTATAGGATGTGGGATACTTTACAAAGAACAATCTTGATTGGCCTCTTCCTGAGATATTTGCAATATAAGAACTGTTAACTAAACAGTTTGCCACTGTGGATGAAAATTTGGGACATCTGCATATAGATCTTTATTAGGTTACCGCTTTCTAATGTTCGAGGGCCAGGAGGCAAATTTGTAATGTTGAGAACATATTATGCATACCTTTGCAAAATATCTGCCATTCATGAACCACTCATTTTTCAGAAAGCAAATTAAGATTATTCTCTTTCTTTAAACTTAATATTGCTACATTGGCTGGGAGGCAGGCTCATTTTCACAAAGACCCTGAGCAGCAACTGTCTATCATTTTATTTTCTAAAAATGCTTCTGGTCACATGGGAGATAAAGTAATTGTGGCTGATGCACTACTTTAGGAGGATAAAGGCTGTGACTTGCTATCTCCTAATTTTAAGATGTGATTCTAGACAGCCTGACAGCAGCCGTTGACCCATGTCATGGATCACAGTAAGTATCTTAACCATAGTTCATTGGACAAGCTGCAGCTGCCTGATCTCATAAGATGCCCTAGGCCAAAAATGTGACAAGAAACTCTATAGCAATAGTGTTGCAACCCTTGTGACTTTTTGCAGAACTTATGAAGGCCCTCTTCTTATCATCACCACAAACAATGGCCAACATTCTCTTTTAAAATGTACTGCAGTAACTTTGAATTTCTTCACAGCTCTGAAAGAGAACAGTGTGATTCATTCCAAAGGTGTGATTGTGAAGAGGCTCAAAGAAAAAGGATGGCTTGCTTTAGCAAAGCAAACAGCTGGTTGCTGCTGTGCCTTCCAGATTTGCAGTTCTTTGAATGTGAATTTTTCCGAGAATAAAAGAGAGGATCTGAATCGTCAGATGGGAACTGGTGGTTGAGTTGTGGAACTGAGAAACAAAATATGTAAACAATGATGCATATTGTTCAGATTCCGCCTTGGAAATGCTGGCTTTTAATTCATTGTCTCTGCCTGCCCTTGAACTGAAACACTCATAACATCAGTTGTAACTTCTAATGGACTCTAAAAACATGCATTGATTTCCCAATTGTTAAAGGAATGAACGTACCTGTTCCTTATTGGTGAAGAACACAGTTGTGCAATAGGGGAAATAGTTTTGAATACTTGTATGTCACTTTGCCTTTCTGTTCTGTGGGCAGAGTTATTGCCAAAAGAGTAAATCCTCCGGTTAAGTTTATAGTTGGCTAATCCTCCTGGTAACAATCATCCCCAGTCTAATTACTGTATGTGTGAGAATGAAAGAGTGCAATAGAGCTCTCTCTAATTAGTAGGACCTATCTTAAGAGTGAATCACTGATTGCTTCATAGCTGCCACAGTTGAATATTCAAAGAGGGATTTCCGCAATAAGTTATACATAAACCAGGTGGTGGTTTGTTTCGTCATCACTTGCTGCTCTTCTGGTTCATTGTTTTCAAGGCTGAATTCTTCAGTTTTGCCCTGTTCTATATGTGTGCCATGTGTCTATTATCATTTTGTAGCTAAAGTCTAAATTATAATGGATATGAATGGATGTATACAGATAGTCCTCAACTTACGACCATTAGTTTAACAACCATTCAAAATTTTGATGGCACCGAAAAAGTGACGACTGGGCTTCACACACAAAACAGTATCCGATGGTCCCATGATCAAAATTCAGATGCTTGTCAACTGACATGTATTTGCAGTGGGCATCCTGATTCACACAATCAACATTTGTGACTTTCCCAGGGGATTCTGGCAAGCAGAGGGGAGGGAAGCTTGATTCACTTAATGACCATATGATTCACTTAATGACTACAGCAAAAATATCATAAAATTGGACATGACTCAGTTGACATCTGCATCACTTGGTGACAGATGTTCCTGTCTCAGTTGTGATCATAAGTTAGGGACTGTGTGTGTAAGTAATATAATATAAATAATTTGGTGGAGAACAAGCATGCTGTGGTGGTTAGAAAGCTGGACAAGGAGCAAGAGAATCCAGGTTCTTGTCTTTCCTTAGCCACAAAAGCCAACTGATGACCTTGGGCTAGTCACTGTCTCTCAGCTTCCAAGCAATGTCAGACTATAAGACTATACAATAAACTGGTGAAGAACAAACCCCTCTGTCAAGACTGCTAACATCGTATGTTCTTGCTTGCCATATATGAAGAAGCAAACCTGTTTTATTTAGCCGAGTAGCATTTCTAGAGTTAAGACAGATAGCAGTAGGTTAAGGGGTGGGAAAGTATGCAAGTTAACCATAACAATGTCTGGGCACAGTGTGGCCAAGATCAGCTCAGCTGCAACAGGAGGGGCACCTCACGGTTCACATTAATTGGAGAATGTGATTGATGACTGTAAAATGAAGGAGTGAGTTATGCTTTGTTACAGATGCTTGGGGGAGGGAGGATTCAGTTTCTGGCTTAACTTTGTTAGTGCCGAAGTTATGCAGAATAATAAAAGATTCTTTTAGAGGAAAAAGCCTCAAAATTCTTTGAAAATCTGCTTTCTTTCGGAACCATGTCACCCTCATTGCATCATGTATTGATGGGTTTGCTGTGAGAACTAGGGAAGCACAGCGCAAATGAACAAACCTTGCAGTGAAGCAGGACAAACAGTAAGTAAATGAATTAATCATTCCACGAGATCACTTGATAGTTCTGATGAATATGTGAGCTGTGCTGTTGATACATTTTGTGATGTTCCGGTATCTTGTGATGTACTACGTTCCTTTTGCCACATGCTGGATTTAAAATAGCTGTTCACTTTTATGTGTGAATGAATCTCCTGATGCTGTTATTAAAAACAATTGCATATATGGAACTAATCAAACAAAACAAATTACAATCACGAGAAATTTTATGGTTGTTTAAAAAGCATAAAGATAGCTGCAAAAATAAGTCTTGAGCACCTCTTTGGACTAAGAACTTACACAACTGCATTTTCGTTACTGCTTTTTGGAAAATATAATTCCCAGGTTTCCTGATCTGATTGCAATATGTTTAAAGGGAATAATTAAAATCCCCCCCCCCAAATACTCACTATTAGTCCCTGAGGAATTTCTAGCACCTTGTAGGATTGTTGCACTTCTTGCCTACTATGGTATATAATCTTGGAGAATGCTGCAAGATGGTTTAACGCAGTGGTTCTCAACCTTTCTAATGCTGCGACCCCATAATACAATTCCCCATGTTGTGGTGACCCCCAACCACTTATACATCACCGCGTGCCAGGGGCGTGGCCAAAGAAAAGGGGGAAAAAATGGCAGACAGCCTTGTTTGGCGACTCCCGTGAAATGGTCGTTCGACCCCAAATGGGGTCCCGACCCACAGGTTGAGAACCACTGGTTTAAGTGTTGTTAAGGTATTCACTCTTGAGCAGAGAATAATTTATAGCTGGCCTATTAAGGTAGCCCAGTTGTTAAATATAAATAAACTATAACCATATTCATTTTTAGCTATAGTGCTCTTTTTAAAAAAAAATAAAATGACTTCCATGATTTGGATTTTGAGAAGTGCTGAACTTGTGTTTATGTGAAATAGACCTGGAAATCCAGCCAGTTCTGCCTTAAATATCAGTTATTTTTCTGGATTTGCATAAGAATGTTGCTATTTCTTTTGCTGCATAGTTACTTAATGGAAATTCATCTGAAGCAGAAATAACCACCACCTTTCTTCTCTCTCTCTCTCTTTATTTTCCTTGTATCCTTTGCAACAATTTTCAACAGGCAGCCTCACTTCTCTTGTGATTCTTTCCAGTGTCTGCACATTTGGCAAATGCCTTAGTGCCGTATGGGAGGTGGGTGGAGATAGTTTAGCTGTCATTCCTTCAACTGAGCTTGCTTACTTGCTTCAGTACATAGCAGGAAGGGCTTGAAATGATCTTTCCGGGAATACATTGAAAAATGAATATACTTAATTTCTATTCTGAATGAAATAGCTCCATTTGGTAAATATCTCAAATATCTAAACAATAGTTCTCACAAGTTAAGGTTAGCAATACAAAAGGAAATGGCTTGCTTGGGTCTTTCATATGGATTGCAAAATTAATAGTCAGATGTAACATAGGAAATGTGCCTAAAATATAAAAATAATGTTTAAGGATACATTTCATTTTACCATTTGTGGCCAACTGGAATAAAATGCATTTTTTCTTCATTCTAGCCATTTTTGCATGAAATTTCATCAGATCTCTCTTGGAAATATGTGGGAAATTATCAAAACATTCTTACCGTATACAAAGATAACAGTGACTAGAAGTAATAATGTTAGTGTTATTTCCATCTTTTTCTAGGCAACCAACGGCAGAATTAAGTGATTGTAACCCCAAAGGTTTAGAAGACTTTTAGAAGATTAAATCTTGTTTCTACAAGATCAGAACTGAATTAAATGGCTGATAAACAGATTAGGTAAGAGCTTTTTTCTGTTCCTCTCTCAGCTATTCTCTCCAACTTTTTCCTTTGTGTTATTACCACACAGTTCATTTTCTATATCCCCAACTCCAAAATATATCTTCCTTTTGCCTTTATTTCTGTTTTCCCTAATCTGTCTTCTATATATATTCGATCGCAGCACCATCATCTCCAGCTAATGTTAACCTTTGGAAAATTGGATGGAGATGGTGATTTGTACTTAGTAGTCCCTAATGAGAAAGCAGAATTTGGGGTAGGTTGCTTTGATCCTGCCTTTGTTACCCTTAATGTGTTTCGTTTGGGAGAGGATAAAGAGGAATTAGGGGCTAATTCAAACAGTAAGACAGGCATTCCATGGTAGAACAGAACTTCTATTCCCCTGTGGACAATTACATGTTTGAAAGCATATCCTCCCTCTATAAATGGTTCCTGTCTAAGAAATCAGATTGTAAGGTTTCAGATTATCATTGTAAATGAATAAATGTTGGATAAAAATCCAGTTTGTGTTTTCTTAATATTTGTCTCTTCTCTAAAATTCATTTCTGATCTTTATAAAGCTGTCTAGAAGGGTGAAGTGAAAAGGGGGACATCAGGATTGTTAAGAATTAAGAGAATTGCCAGTTCTGTCATGGTGTATATCAGTGGTTCTCAACCTTTTTAATGCCGCGACCCCCAACCGGTCGTAAGTCGAGGACTACCCAACTGGTCGTAAGTCGAGGACTTTCCCTGCCCGGGAGCGCCGCGCATGCGTGGTGCCCCCCCCCTGCGCCAGCCGAGGCGTAGCTGGCAAGCGGCAGAGACGGAGCAGGCTGACCACCGGCTGGGCCACCAGCTGGCCCAGTCCAAGGGAGGTAAGGCACTCGCCGGGTCCCACGCATGCCAGCAACCCTCCCTGCGCCCGCCAGCCTCCCACCTCCCACCCCTGGCCCTCTTTTACTTACATTTTTAGTAGTTGCTCAGCAGGGAGGGGTGGAAACTTCCAGACAGCTCGCCTTCGCTGCAGACAACTTGCAGCACCGTTTGCAGAATGGGACTTTTGGCGGGCTCATCAGGGCAGAGACAGCCTGGACAATTCCTATTGGCTTTTGAAAGCCAATAGAATTAGACTCTATTCAAGAGAGTCTATTCTATTGGCTTTCAAAAGCCAATAGAATAAAAAGGAGTAGCACAGCTAAGGAAAAGGGGAAAAAATGACGGACTGCGTTGTTTAGCGACCCCCATGAAATGGTCGTTCGACCCCAAATGGAGTCGCAACCCACAGGTTGAGAACCGCTGGTGTATATCATAGTGCTCTTATCCTTGTGTGCCTTTGGGCACTTCCTCAAGATTGGCTTATATCAAAATGGTAGAAACAGAAACCAAAAGGAAAAGAAAGAAAATAATATTTATAGGATATCATATCAGTATCAATACTAATGGTGGTATTTTGGATGTACAGGAATATATCAATAAAATATGAAATTAATATGTATACTATTAAGATATTTAATTTAATAGCTGAAACACTAGAGTGAATAATGGGCCAGAAAACAGTGGTAATTGATTGGTTGGGCTCCTACATGAGGCAATCTACATTATGATTGGTTGCTGGGTATAAAAGCGAGTTTCCCTTTTTTCCTGCCTTGTTCTTTTGTGTGCTCTGTGTGTTCTGTGATTTACCTAACAATTTACCTCATGATGTAGTAATGTGCCTGACTATCTTATCTACTGTAAATATAGATGTTAAATATATTTATTTATATAAAACTATAAGTTTGTGACGGCGTCATTGACTTCATTTGGACACCTGCTGCGCAATTTCTTGACAGATACATAGCCAGGTAATAAAATAATTAAGTTCCCCAATTTTGGTTAATTGGAACTTTATTCTCAACTGACTATAATTTGGAGAGTTGTTTGAATACATGTAGAAAGCATCATTTTGAGGAAATTCGATCTTAAATTATAATGATAGGTGACATTTGCAAGGTTATCTGGGACTGATAAACTATATAGTCCAAATACATAATTTTATAACAGTCATTTATACTTTGATTCTTTTTGTAATGTCAAGGCTAGAGTAAGAGTCAAACCTGTAAAGTATAAAAACATAATAAGAATTTATATTAAAATCAGAATTATGGAATAACAGAGTTGGAAAGATTATTATAGTATCTGTATCAGAATGATTTGTAATGCAAATGAGCATATTATTTGTTCACTGTATACAAATGGAAAGAGGCATAGCTCTCCAAAGGACAATGTAACTAACAGATGAGACTGGATAAGAAGATTTAAAATGAAGGAAAACTTAGAACGTGCAAGATGAAGAGGCATTTTTTATGTGTATCAGAAATACTGATAGTCCAAGATGAAGAGGCATTTTTTATGTGTATCAGAAATACTGATAGTTGTGTATATATAGGTTCGTTTAGTGTACTGGCACCTTATTTGTTTGGCTAATTTTTAGAAAAAATTTAGAATATAAAGATTCTCTACAAAGAATCTTTGTAGATTAAATACAGAATTGCAGACTGGTCATAAACAAGTCTTAAACAGTTCCTGTGTTTGATTCAAGCACCAAGTGTTCAAAATGAAACCAATCTTTGATTTCTTTTCATTTTAAATTTAGGCTCTTGTCTGTATTTTGTGTTTCTACATATAAGCAGCTGGACCCAACTGATAATGCTGCAAATAGAGTAGAATCTAAAAAGATTAATAGCTCTACACTATTTGCAGGAATATTTTCTAATCAGCTTTATAAAAATTAAGCAACAGAATGGATTCATGCCGGGGTATCTTCTAAATTTCCAAGGTGACCCAAGATAGTTTAGATGATATAGTGGCTGATCTGGAGAAAATATCGTATTTTATGAAGTTCATATTTGACCTCTAAACTCCCACATATTTTATCTTGTCTTACAACTCCTCATGATACACCTCCAACTGTGTCTTTTGAAAATCCTCAGAGTTCTTTAACCAACTGACTGAATTTGCTCTCCTGTTTCCCTTTGTCCTTTCCTATCTAGTAAACATTCTTTGTACAGGCTGAATAGAATATGCTACACTATCTGAGACTGGTATCTTTTCTTTCTCCCTTTTAATAATTGGCCTTCTAATCTTGGCCATTCTATTTGAAAGTCAAGTCAATAATGCTGTTAAAATAAGGAGAGCCAGAGTTCCATACAGTTCTTATACAGTTGGAGATCCTGTAAGGATTCTATAAATCCTTTTTTTTTCAATTAAGTGTGATAAACATGGGATTCCTGTAGATTTGAGGGTTACAAGCTTGTCTGAGAGTTAACTCTCATTGAACTCAATGAGATGACTTAAGTGTTCAAAGCATCTAACAATCTTGGTGAGGTAGACATATCATTAGTAGAAAGTTAAGCTTGACTGAAGGAAATTCTTACTGTTTAAAAATGAAAAAATGGGAGTTTTGTCATCTTTTACATGGGTTTATAGATTACACTGAACTGTACTGTGATTTGTCGGGTTTGACTTAACATATAGCCATTGTGGGTTGGAACTGTAAAATTTGGGGCACAGCATTGTAAGTACCTAGCCAAATTTGACTTATTAAATTAAGATTAAACAAAAGAAAATCACTGTAGTACAATAAAGGAGCCTACTGTTATCTATATTCTTAACCCCTCTGGTGTTGTGGAGATCAATGTGAGATCCAAGCTTTACATACCATTGGAGGGTGGATTTTCAGAAATGTTATAAAAAGATTTCTGAAAAACAAAGTTAGAGGAAATAACTACACATACACAGAACAAAAAATGTTCTTGAATTAACAGGGATAGGGTTTGATCAGTTCTGAAAGAGTTACTTTTTTTTATAACACAGTCAGTTTTGAGTCAAGTGATAAACGGAAGTATCACAACCTGCCAAGAGTAGGTTCCCCCCTTCATCAAATATAGCGCTGACTCAATAGTCTCCAGCCTATGAAACTTGCTGTGAAAAAATCAAAATCTTTAAGATGCTGCAACCTGACATTTCTCTACATTTCTCTTGCCTTTGTGGCTGGGTTGCTGTTCTCTTGGGAATGAACTCCTGTGCTCTTTTTCTTACAGTTTACCTGCCAAGTTGATCAATGGAGGCATAGCTGGGCTCATTGGGGTCACCTGTGTGTTTCCTATTGACTTGGCAAAAACACGTTTACAGAACCAGCAGAATGGCCAGAAGATGTACACCAGTATGTAAGTACCCCATAGATTTAAAGAGAAAAGAAAGCATTCATACATTCTTATTTTTTAATCGGTTGTGTCTTTGTGTGAACTGCTTATATTTGTCTGCACAAAAATCCTGTGGAGCTGTTTACTGAGATCCACTAGGCCACATTTTTTTAGTGGAACTTCGATCTTAATCTAGTTCATCAACACTGCATCACAGTGTTTTGATTATCTGAGAGACGTTTTTAGAGCTATTGTAGTAGTTTTAATAATCTTAAGAGTTGGGTGCCTATGAGAGACATTTCTGCATCACTGCTCAGAGAGATTTAACCCACTAGGTAGGTATAATAAATTTAAATAAGTAATAAAATAATTATGGAGTCATTCTAGCCATTGAATACAGCACCTGCTTTGTGCAAAAATCCATATTAAAGCTTCAGTGACACATAAATAAATCTGGTGTTTGTCATTCACTATTGGAACACGTGTGAATGTCCATGCAGTAAGAGAGAAATTTGTTTATTTGCTTATATACTAAATTGTTATCCCACCTTTATTAAATAATTGAAGACAACAAACAGATATAGTATTCTTTCCTCCTCATATTTTCTCCTGTGAAATGGGTTGGACTAAGAGAATATGACTGGCCCAAAGTCACCAAGCTGGCTTCCATGCCTTAGGCTGGATTAGAACTCAGAACCCCATGGTTTATGGCCTGTTGCCTTAACCACTAAACCAGACCAGTTTTCTTACCATCTCTCAAAGTAATTAATTCAACTGTACTAGGAAATCTTTCCTAACACTCCATTAAAATCTCCCTTCCTATAACTTAATTGATCAATTTTCTACTCTCTAGGATGATTCAGCATAATTGTTTATTTGATTAGATTCCTACGCCCTAACCCTTTTCTCTAGGAGCTCAAGGAGACTTTCTCAGGGCTATCCCTCCTTCAGCTCCTGTAAAGTGAGGTTGGGCTGAGGGAAATGGTCTGGCTCAAGAGTCATCCACTGAGGTTTCACAGTTAAATGTGAACAGAGCTTGGATTTTCCCAGTTCTATTCCAACATCCCTGATTCAGTATATGAATTGTTAGTGACCTTCTTCTGTTTTGTATCCTTTCAAGTCCTTGAAGAGTGTTGTCGTATCCTATTCACTGTTTTCTCTTCTCAAAACTAAATATTCCCAATTCCTTCAGTCTCTTTCATCAGACATAATTTGTAGTCCCCTGTCATCCTCGAGCCTCTTCTCTGAAGCTTTGCCAATTTGTCTGAATCCTCTTTACAGTGAAGTGTACAGAACTGTACACAGTACCTAAGGCAGGATTCAACAACAAACAATGTCAATTTCTTGTGACTTGGAAAATGTACTTCTGTTAATGAAGCCTAAAATTTCATTCACTTTTTTGGGCTGCAATCCTATTAAATTAATCTTTAATCTTATTGCTGTCCTGTAGACTATTCATTTTTTTATTTGTGCTTTCAAATCAATTTTGACTCATAATGACTTTCTGGACAAGTCCAGGTTTTTTTTTTGAGAAGTGGCTTGTTCTTGCCTTGTTCTAGGACTCGCTTTGTGCCTAAGACATGACTAGAACTCACAATTTCTTGATTTCTGGCTTGGTGCACTGACCATTACACCAAATTATTTTAACCCCCCCTTTATTTCACCTACAGATTTAATTTAGTAAGTAATCTCTCTACCTCATCCTCAAATCATCCATAAAAAGATTAAAAAGCATGGAGCCGAGGGCTGAACCTTTAGCATCACCCTCCAGTCTAATGAAGAACAGTTAAGCTCTCTCTGAGTATAGTCTGGAGCCAGTTGTGTATTACTATACTAGACAACCCGTGATCCTTTGGGTCATCGTTTCATAGATATTTCCTTATCAGATTCCCCAATGCCTTCAACAATGGCAGAACTTCTAATATACTTGAAAGATTCTTAAAAATTCAGGGAGATATTCAGAGATGAATCTGCCTTGAAAGTAGCCCATAGAAAATAGCATAGTCAAATATCAGGAGGTGAACACACCAAATGTTTTATGGTATTCTGTATTCTGTTTCCAAATATCGATTTTATGATAGTTTTTACATGCCAGTGTGATTAGTACTATAATCAACATGCCTAAAGGATATTGGTTGGTCATGCCAGTTGAAGTTGTCATCCTTTTACATCTGGACAAAATAGAAGGATAAAAGTTTTCACTTTGGACTTGGAAGATCTGAGTTCTATTTCCCACTTAGTCATCAGCATAAGATCACTGGGTCTATTTTGGGCTACTCGTTTCCTCAGCCTGATTTATCTGCAGGATTATTGTAGAATAAAAACATTAAAAACCTCACTCCATTGCCTGGGTATTGCCCTTTCATGTTTCATGCAGCAAGGTCACTGAAGGATTAATGCAGTCTATGCTGACTATCAAAGATGCTTAATACACAACAGGAGAGAAGCAATGCAATGGGAACCCTAAAAAGAGCTTTGTTTGTTTGAATCTGTTGATTATAGCTCCCCTGAAGATGGGAAGATAAATTTCAGCCTGTTAAAGAAATTATTATGTTATCACAACAGGTATTTTCAGGCTAGAGAAAATGGTCTCCAGGCTTTATTATAAAGTTGATTTTGGGGATCACCATCTCTTCGCACTTAAGAGTCTTTTGTACACTGAGGCAAATGATAAGCGATAGATGAGAAGGGTCTTCACACACTGCCTCAGTCTCTCTTTGTCATGTGGTCTGTTCTTAGTTAAATAAATATCTGTGTTTATGAGACAAAGGAAACTTCATGTTTTTTCTCTTTTCCCTCTACCTCCCTCCAAAATTGTCTTGATCCTGCTTATATTCAAGAGCCCATCTTTCAATAAGAGTCCCTGCTGAATTCAAATCTCTCACAAATACTCTGTTACTATAGAAATGATCAACTTGTAAAATTATTTTTTAAAGAAAGAAATATCCTGCTTATAATATATATGATTGACCTAAAATTAGAACATTTAGCATGCAAAGTATTTTTGAAGTCTACGTATTTAAAGTCTACTCAAGTATGAAAAGAATCATTCATCAAGGTTAGATGACCCAAAATTTCAGCAAATAAGTGGCTGGGGAAACACTTTGCTTATGGCTGTTTTTATTTAGCTTCAGATGTTTCTCAAAGGAATTGATGTTTCTTATGAAAAGAAAATATTCTTGAGAATGAAATGTTCTTGTTCTTCATTATATATGGACTTGATTTCTTGCTCTTATTTTTCTTAAGGGGTTCTGTACCTCTTATCAAAGGGGAGCTGTTTTTAAACAGTTTGAAAACAAGAATGAAATCCTGGCACCGAAATAATGTTATCAGATAGTTTTCCAATGTAGGCATCTGCTGAGGGGAATCAAGAGATGGCAAGTGACAAAATGTGCACTGTGACATCGTAATGCAAACCCTGTATCTTACAAACTTGTATTCCATGTCAAGAAATGCATTAGAAAAGGACAGTGTTCGTGTTGTAATGTTGGATGAAGAGTTTTCCATTGGGGGCCAACTAGCTGAGCAGTGCTGTCAAATCGAAGCCTTGGAATGATTTTCTCTACTCATGATAGCCTGGCACTGAAACTGTTGGCACAACCTTGCCAATCTGTTTGCTCTCATATGCACTGTACTGCAAGTCCAGTCAACTGGCTATGTGGATGGAAGTTGCTGTTCCACATATCTGCAGTATCCTGATTTTGAGAAGACTGAACAGTTTTGGTTGCCACGATGTAAAAAAGATCTTGAGACTCTAGAAAGAGTGCAGAGAAGAGCAACAAAGATGATTAGGAGACTGGAGGCTAAAACATATAAGGAACGGTTGGTGGAATTGGGTATGTCTAGTTTAACGAAGAGAAGAAGGACGAGGGGGGATATGATAGCAGTGTTCCAATATCTCAGAGGCTGCCACAGAGAAGAGGGAGTCAAGCTATTTTCCAAAGCGCCTGAAGGCAGGACAAGAAGCAACAGGTGGAAACTAACCAAGGAGAGAAGCAACCTAGAACTAAGGAGAAACTTCCTGACAGTTAGAACAATTAACCAGTGGAACAACCTACCTCCAGAAGCTGTGAATGCTCCGATACTGGAAGTTTTAAAGAGGAGATTGGACAACCATTTGTCTGAAATAGTATAGGGTTTCCTGCCTGAGCAGGGGTTTGGACTAGATGACCTCCAAGCTCCTTTCCAACTCTATTATTCTGTTATTCTGTTTTTTCAGTGTATTAATGTCTAATAACTCTTTGATCCATCCATCTTTCAAACAGGTCTGACTGCCTTATTAAAACAATCCGGTCTGAAGGATATTTTGGGATGTACAGAGGTCAGTATTACATTTCATGGTCACAAATAATTCCAGAAAGAAATCTTACTGAAAAATTTGCATTTAGATTAGAGGTTGCTAGGTTTTAACCATATCGCTGCTATGCCTTTAGCTCCGTGGTGGCGAACCTATGGCACACATGCCACAGGTGGCATGCAGAGCCCTCTCTGTGGGCACATGCACCATCGCCCCAGTCCTAGGCCTTCAGCCGGGCTTTATAAAACCTTTTCGCTTTGGGCCTCCGCCTTCGTGTGCAAAAAAAAAAAAAAAGGTTCAATCAATCAATTTCAACTTCTTGCGGGAAAAAACAGATCTCGCAAAATTGGAATTGATTGATTGAACTTTTTAGTCCCACCCAGTCTGCCGTTACCACTGCAGCCACGCCCACCCAATGGGCCACACCCACCCAATGGGCCACACCCACCCAGCACCCGACGATACATAAGTGGGTTTTGGGTTGCAGTTTGGGCACTCAGTCTCTAAAAGGTTCGCTATCACTGCTTTAGCTGTTTATAGCAATTAGTGTTTCTTATCACTGAAATGCAATGATTTAGAAGGGATTCTAGGTGGCAGCCAGGAAAAGAGTGCCTATTGTGGCTTAATTTTTCAAATGTGAAGTAAAAACATTCCTCTATGAATTACAATTCAATTACAATTACAATTCAATTTTTTTTGTTGCCACATAGGTATGAGAAAACTTTATATAACTTGCATCAGGCTGGCAATTGGAAATATAGATTTTGTTTAAGGAAAATGTTAATCCAACTATTTTCATTAATATTAATCACAACTTTAGGAAACAAATATAAAAAACTGTTTCTTGATAAAATCATTTCATATACCAACTACAGTTGTTTTATAAAAAATATTTGTTATTGAAAAAAAATCTGTTGACTTTTAAAAATTTGTCCAGATTCCCATGTCAGTATGAACAATAACTGAGAAACATCAAATTCCTGAACTTAATGATTAATGTTAGAAATGCTGGAGGGTTGGGGGTTTTTTTTGCTTGTTTGTTTTGGTTTGTTCTTTTTTTCTGGTTAAAATCTTGTTATTTTTTACAACCTCACGAGAAGCTGAAATCTGGTAAATGAACATTTTCTCATCCTTCTGCTTGCTTAACTGCTTACCATACATCTGTTAAAGCTAGAAAGGTTTTGCAGCAGTAGTGACCAAAAGACATTTGTGTGTACCGAGCAGAAGAAACATCTTATCCACATTACATTAGCTAATTTACCTTCTGTCTATCTTGGCATGCCTTCATTTAATAATATAGTCCAAGATTAGAGGCACACGGTTTCAGTTCAAACAGCTATAAACCTTGAAGTAATTCATGTAAGGAGAAGGGTGTAGCTACAACTGAAATCTCATTTAGTTTATAGTACTAAAGATTTGCAAGAGTAAACATTTTTATCTGTTTCTCAGAAGAGGTAATGCAGCATACCAAAGTACCATAGCTTTCTCTGCAACATTGGGTAGTATAGATAAAGTTAGTTTTCAAATATGATTACATAAATCCCTGTCCTGTTTTGATGATCTTTAAAACAATGCTGCAATAGCTTTTTTGTAGCTTCTCAGAAAAGAAGAACAGGGAGTGGTCTTAGATGTACCTGGTAATGTCAAACTTTTTTAAATATCCGGAGGGCAGGTGCCTAGGGTGAATACTTATTTTTAATGTCAGTTGAGTTCAGAGCAGTTGTTACTCTCTTAGGTTCAGCATCTATGATCAGGCAGTGACGCAACTAACTGGGAGGGGAAAGTACAGGTTGTTCTTGACTTACAACCATTTGTTCAGCAGCCGTTTGAACTTAAAATAGCACTGAAAAAAAGTGACTTACCACCAGTCCTCACATCTACAACCATCACAGCATCCCTGTGGTCATGTGATCACCATTTGGGCGCTTGGCAACAGGCATATATTTATGACAATTTCAGAACCTCGGGATCGTGTGATCACCATTTGTCACCTTCCCAGCTGGCTTCCAACAAGCAAAATCAATGGGGGAGGCTGGACTTGCTTAATAACTGCATGATTCACTTAACAACTCCAGGGATTCACTTAACAGCTATGGCAAAAAAGGTCATAAAATCATGCATAACTCACTTAACAACCACCTTGCCCAGCAACGAAAAGTTTGGTTTCATGCTTATAAGCTCACTGGAATACAAACAATAAGGCCTGAACTGTGCCTTCTCTTCTAAGTGTGGGAAATCCAAAAAAAGTAAAAACTGAAAACTTCCTTCCTTGTTAGAAAATGCTGGATTCCTTTCCAACCTCTTATGCATCATCCTAATGCTATTTCTGAATAGCAGTTCAGAGACTGGCAGGTCATCCATTTGGATGAGCTTGTGAATAATAATGGCATGAAATTTCCCACCAGCTTGCTCAACTGCTTCGCCTACTTTTCTTTTGAATTGGGAACTTGCCAAAGAGCTCTCTTTGCCAAGTTGTTTCCATAGCACAGAACCTCTGCAAAGCAGACCATGGGAGACAGACAGCCGTCTTACTAAGAATAACCTCCTCATCCCTGGATTTGTAGTGAAATGAGCAAACCATTTCTTGCCGCTGGGAACAAAGTGAACTTTTCTTCCATTCAGTACACATGTATTGATCTCTACTTCATGCTCTCCCAGCATGCCATACGGGGACTTGCAGCATAAGACAGCTAATGTTAGACCTTTTTGCTAGAAAGGGTACGCTACCTTTGCTTAGGACTTTCATTTTGTTTTTGTGTGTTTTTTAACCTTGAAAAATGCAGATAGGGGCAAAATTTGGCATAATCTTGCTCTCTTCCCACACATACATTCCGTGATGTTGCAAACTATGTAAACTAAAAAATTGCATACTCCCCTGGCCATACTTCCCAAGGGGCTTGGGAAGCAAAACACCAGCCTTTGTTCACCCCTGAGGCAGATTGTTATTTTTGTCCCCACTCCTTCCTCTAAAGCAGTGACCCCCACCTTTGTGATTTGGCAGCCCAACTGGGGGGGGGAGAGGGGAACCGGACTGCGTTTGTGAACTGGCCTACCGTTTGCACAAGTTGAACTGTGTGCATGTGCACACCAGCCCACCTCTCGTGAAGCCCGGTTCCCAATAGGCCGTGGCCTGGCAGTGGGCCACGGCCCAGAGGTTGGGGACTCTTGCTCTAAAGCAGAATTGGCCTATACTCACTGCAGGAGAATAGTTTTAATGCCAACTTGCTGGCCCTCATGTGTAAAGGGCATTGCTGAATCTTGCTGAGAGCAGCAGCGCTCATCATACTTAAACCTTGAGATGCCTAAGTTTGCAGGCAAAGATTTTAAAAATAATTCCTGTCTGGTGGCCTCTGCTTTCTCTTGAGGATAACCCCTGGTGTCCATAGCTTAATGGTAGAAATAGAAGAATCAGAATAAACGATAACATAATGATTTGCCACTAGTTGGCAACCTCAGAGGCAATTTTTACCTTGCTTTTGTCCTTATCCCATTAAACATTTCTGTAGTCTAGTAATGCCTTACTTTTTGGTAGAAACTGATATTGCTGAAACAATAAAAATCCCATAAAGTAAGAACCTCATGATATTATTTATTTATTTATTTATCAAGTCTATATGGCTACCCGTCTTTCAAAAAATTACATAGGGCAGCCTATAAATGGCATTAAGTATAGAAGCATGCAGATTTTTAGATTACGCAGACCTCTTCATAATTTGTTGTTAAAGAGTACTAACCACCAGTTGAATTTTCCTTCAGTTGACTCAGTAATAAAGACAAAGCAATGCTTCATGGTGCTGTTGTACATGCCAAAAAAGATTATGTAATCATATCTATTTTCATTAAAAGCATTAGCCTGGGCTTGTTTGAAAAAGGAAAGGGCTAATAAAAGAGTGAATGTTGCATGTAGTTCTTAGTTGTATAGCCAATTTGTCAACAGAAACAGCAGTGTCTTTGTAAATCACAATTGCGTTAGAGACAATGGTTGCTTTGCAGAATGTCAGCTTCCCATTTAGTTATTATGGCCCTTTGTGAAATAGTTGGATAGAGCAGATGAAAGATTAAAATGTTCCAAAGACAAAGAAGGCTTGGCAGATGCTGGACTCTCTTCTCTGAGTGATTTCAGTAAAGTGGGTCACCTTAGCATTAGTAATACCCCTTTCCTTTGTCCTCTCTGAGCCAGGCACAGCTTGGGATCCTCTCTGCAGCCCTGGGATTTGTTCTTAGGTTCTCTATATGTAATAGAGTTCCTCTTTCCCATATCCTTCTCAAAGGCTGTCTACATGCCAGGGAGCAGAGCTGTCAGAAAGTAGTGCTCTGGTGTGTTTTCCTATAAAGAGAATTTCTTCTGAACCAGATTGCACTCAGAACAAACATGTGTCAGGCCATAGGACAGTCGACCTACATTGACAGGAAAATGTTATTGATAAATATAAATATTTATGTGGAGTTTCCTGAAGAATAAAAATATGTGAGCCTTAATATGCATGGTTTTGGCAGTCCCTAAAACACCTTTTTAAAGGAGGTCCTAAGCATTTTTTGGAAGAGAGGGTTGGAGTTGTTGCTAATGGCTTGCCTAAGGCACCCAGATAAATACATAATAAATAAGATTTGAACTAGTTTTTCCAGTTTGTATCTGTTAGAATTTGTTGTTGGAATGTATTTTTATGCAACAAGTACAGTAGTATTCAGCCAGTAGATGGCAATATTTACAAGTTTGGATCTATGGTATATACGCTATGCTTTTTTGTTCTAAGTAGTTTCCTGTTTCCTGTTACAGTTAAATAGCTAAGCAGTAAAGCACATGGAGACTGTACTTTTTGTTTGCTCTATGGTGCTTTATATAAACAGAATTTCTAACAGTGCTCATCCCTCTTAAGAAGACTGGAGGAACCTACCGTTATCATGCATGGATTTTGAACTGAGTCAAAAACTGAGTAATAGCTCCTTTTAACATATGGTAACAAAGGGAAATCATCAAAACAATTAAAATTAGAATATTAGAATATTTTGGACATGTGATGCGACACCCAGAAAAATACGGCATACTCCATTTAATCCTCCAGGGAAAGATTGAAGGCAAACGAGGTCCAGGCGGAAGAAAAACATTGTGGCTTCAAAATCTAAGGGATTGGTTTGGGCAAAACTCAGCAGCACTTTTTCGTGTGGCTGCTGATAAAAACAGGATCGCCAACATTATCGCCAACGTCTGATAACGGATATGGCACAAGAAGAAAAAGAAGAACAAAGCTTACCTATTTTATAAACTCAAACAAACAGGGTCAAGAGAATGGAATGCTTCTGTAATGCTCACTGGCTGTTTCTGTAATGCTCTCCCTCTGTTTCTAGCTTTGTCTAATGAAGAACGCTGTTTCTTTTGCCAGTGAATATTGCAACATCAATTGGATTCTAAATTGCAGAGCTTGACTTTGGATTGCATGTGCTGAAAAGATGTATATATTCTTCGGTGCAGTGGCTGTGTGAGCTTCAACCTGAACCTGTAGATATGTCCTAATTCATGGGTATGGACTCTGCGGCCCTCCACATTATGTAGAACCACAGTATAAATATTGAATGGAGGAAGGAAGGAAAGAAGGAAGGAAGGAATTGAATTCATTCATTCCATGGTCCACACCCATGAATTAGGACATACCCACAGGTTCAGGTTGAACCTGCACACAAAGATTAGGTGGGTGGGTGGGTGGATGGATGGATGGATGCTCAGTGGTGCTTGTTTCCAGCTTCTTGGTTGGAAAGCCAGCAGCCCAGGTTTGAGACCCAAGCTCCAAGCTCCATGTGACAGCGTGAGTTCCCATCCTCAGCCCAGATCATTCCAACCTAGCAGTTTGAAAACATGCAAATGCAAGTAGATAAATTGTGCAAATATCAGTTTTGTATTTCTACAGCTGAAGAAATGACACTGGGACAACTGGCTTATCCTGTCCAAGAATTAATTTCCCTTTCCTACCATCAGCTGTTGGGAAAGAATTGTACCTGTTAGCTTTTTTAAAAGAAAATGCTAGCAAAGTTCCTCTGCAGTTTAGCCGTTTCCCAGGCAGTATATGAATGTACGACTGTCTTTATGTAGCACAGTTACAACCCAATATAGGAGAGAGGATAAATAGCAACACAGTACTTGTTAGTGTTTGCTGGCTGCCAATCATAACATGCCTTTTCCTGTGTGTAGATGCCTTCTCCTAGGATTCACGTTTTGTTTTGAGCACAATTGATTGTCAGCATGCAAAGATGATTTAAAATCCCTTAAACCACTAAGCTCTGTGTGCTCTTCTTTTTCTTGTCCAGGAGCTGCAGTGAATCTAACACTTGTGACTCCGGAAAAAGCCATCAAGTTAGCTGCCAATGATTTCTTTAGGTATCATCTTGCCAAAGATGGGTAAGTGGAGTGTGGGGCAAACTGCACATAAGGATTTCCAACAAAAGTGGGGGGATTAAGCTGGACTATGTCACTGTTACCCCATTGTGTATTTTCCTCCCATTATAATTCACAGAACAGTTGAACATCAATATCTGTTGATTTTGCTTCTATAATTTGGAATTGCTTTATTCTGTTCACAATATAGAAATGGATACATCCCAACTCCAGAACAGGCAATTTGTATATTTTTTGGACTAGGACAAACTATTTCTTCACCTTTTGACCTGCTCTATTTAGTGGAGGGTGGAGGGTAGTTGTCAAAATATGATATCCTCCTTATTCCAGGCAGGAATGGTTGCTACTTACTGTTTTGGTGTTCTAAAAGTAAGTCAGGGTTGTATGATTGTTTTTTTTTTGTTTTTTTTTATTGAAAATTTTTAAAGTTTTACAAAAAAAGTTCCCCCCCCAACCCTCCCAACCCACCCCAACCCTCCCTCAACCTTCCCAGAGCTGAATACAGGCTTAATTAAAATTTAAAAGAAAAATTTTTAAACACAAATAAACCATATACAAATTTGGTTACAATAATTAAACAAATCATAAAATACTTTAACACCAATATTTAAAAAACAGAAAGAGAAAAAGAAAAGAAACAAGAAGAAAAAAAAGAAAAGAAAAAAAAAGAAATTAGAAAAAGAAAAAAAATATATCTAAAAAATATCTTAAACTTTAAATATAAATTATTCAAAAGCTAAATAATATTTTTTATATCATACTTATATTGTATAAAATTTATCCATCTTTTCCATACCAAAAGGTACTTCTCTTGCGACTGATCTTTCAAAAAAGCCGAAATCTTTGCCATTTCCGCTAAATAGGAAACTTTAAGAAACCATTCTTGCAAAGTAGGCAAGGATTCCTTCTTCCAGCATTGCCCTACTAACAACCTAGCTGCTGTAATTAAATTTAACATTAATATAGTTTCTTTACTGTCACAATCGGAAACAATACCCAACAAAAACAATTGTGGAGTAAATTTTATCCTTCTTTTAAAAATTCTTTGAATATTCCACCATATCTTAATCCAAAAAGCTTTTATATTTTTGCATA
The DNA here is from genome assembly GCF_016545835.1 of Crotalus tigris. Taxonomy (NCBI): domain Eukaryota; kingdom Metazoa; phylum Chordata; class Lepidosauria; order Squamata; family Viperidae; genus Crotalus; species Crotalus tigris. Next base: position 5,939,250 of record NW_024100214.1, read on the forward strand.
ACCACCAAATATGATAATAAGTAGCATCCAAGCAGTCACATCTCCAACATTTAGGCTGCAAGTTTGAATACATACGAGACATTTTTTGTGGATCAAGGTGCCATCTGTAAAACATTTTATAAAAGTTTTCCCGTAAGTTTTGGGCTTGTGTAAATTTGACATTCCTCACCCAAATAATCTCCCAAGTATCTAATGGAACCGATTCATTAAAGTTTTGTGCCCATTTAACCATACAATCTTTAACTAGTTCTGCTTCTGAATCCAGTTCCACTAACACCCCATAAATTCTTTTAATATGGGTTCGTCTTTGATCTTTTATTTGTTTTAACAAATTCTCATCCTCTCTAAGCAAACCCACCTTACAATCTATCTTCCACCTTTCCAATAATTGTCTATACTGAAACCATGAATAAATAATATTTTCTTGTATTAGATCTTCCATGGATTTTAATTGCCAATTTTTACCATCCCATCTAAGTAATTGTGTATAAGAAATACTATCCATCTTAACTCCTCTCCTTATCCCTTCTATCGCATGCCATGGAATAGCCCATAATGGAATTCTTGAATCACTTCTGTAATATTTCTTCCAAACCCAAAGTAAGGAAGTTCTTAAAATATGAGACTTAAAAACCCTATCAACCTTCTTATTAAAAATTAAATAGGCATGCCATCCAAAAAGTAAATCCCATCCCTCCAGGAGGAGTACATCTACATTTGTTAAGTTAACCCAATCATTAATTAATGTTAACACCACAGCATCATAATACAATTTCAGATTCGGTACCTTGAGTCCACCTCTCTCACGAATATCTTGTATAATTTTAAGTTTTACTCTTGGTTTTTTCCCTGCCCAAATAAATTTGTTGATACCTTTCTGCCATTCGTTTAAATTAGCCTCATTCTTTAAAATAGGTATCATTTGAAATAAAAAGAGAAACTTTGGCAAAACATTCATTTTAATCGCTGCAATTCTCCCCAATAGGGACAATTGCAGCTTCTTCCAATTTCCCAAATCCTTTTGTATTTTAACCCACAGCATTTCATAATTATTTTTATACAGTTTTGCATTAGAAGCAGATAAAATAACCCCCAGATATTTTACCTTATTAACAACCTCAAAATCTGTCAACCTAACTAGGATCTCCTTATCCAAATTGGTCGTATTTTTAAGCAATATTTTGGTCTTATTGTTATTAATTTTAAAACCCGAAACTTGTCCATACTGGTGTATCAGTTGTAACAATTCAATTACAGAATAAGTTGGTTGGGATAAAATAACAACCAAATCATCTGCAAAAGCCCTTAATTTATATTCTTTTTTATTAACTTCTATTCCTTTTATTTTCTGTGATTCCCGAATTTTAATCAGCAAAATTTCCAAAGTTAAAACAAACAGCAATGGTGACAATGGACAACCCTATCTGGTCCCCTTCTCAATTGAAAACACCTCTGACAAACCTCCATTAACTATAAGTTGTGCCGTTTGTTAGGGTTGTATGATTGTTGATGCATCTTATTATAGCTTAATAAAATTCCAACTTCCATATTAAGACAATATCCTTAATACGCAGATAATGTGAAAAAATGCCCAAGTTTTCTACTTCACCAAAACGCTTTAAGCAATATAGCAAGGCAACAAAGCCAGCTTGGAAACCATGGAAACTTCACATTGTTATAGTTTTTTGGCAAAATGTGGGATTAGATTGTAGACATCCAAATTATTTTCCTAGAACTGTTTATTTTAGAAATACAGTATTTGCAAAAATAATAATAATACAGAACTGACCAAAATTTATAGTATTTAAATCTAGGCATGGAGCTTATAATCACAAGATAATTGTTATCATCAAAGGGAATTCCTTTCTCGGACAACTAAATCCTCATATTTGGTTGATATTTCTATAACATTACCTGTAATTATTTAATTTCAGCTATTAGGAATATATGTTTTTGAGATCTTTTTGGAAACTCTAAAAAGTTTCTCACTTGTTTATGACTTTTTATGCCAAGTAAAGCAATTAAAATGCAAATGCACACTGCTTGTCTGTTTTCTTCTTAGAAATAATAACTGGGGGGCAGGGCTAGAAGAAATGCCAGTGCATTTCTTCTCCATGCCTACATACCATAAAATCTTTTAAATATCTCCCATCCAGTAGTTGCTATTCCCTCAGAAGGAAATCTGACATCAGCACCAAGATTTGGAATAGAGAAATTAGGGGAAAATAGACTCTTCCCATATGCTACAATCCTAAACACCACCTCCTCCTTTTTATAAAGTCTCATCTATCAGAACCATGACACTATCCTTTTTAATTACACTTGTTTTTGACTATCTTGTGATAATCAAAACAAGGTGCTCAATAATGAAAACATGCAGTTTTTCTTAACTTTGGATCGCACAAAATTTTTATACTGTATAGCTGTAAAATGTCATTCTGATAGCTGATGAGAATGATGCCTGTGGAAAATGAAAGTGAAAGTCATCCCCAGAGGGTCACTTATTTCCATCGGTAATTTGGGCTGCTAAAAATAGTGTGTTTAATAGACTGAGCTGAACTGGTTTTTTTTTTTACCACATGCAGTAGATTGTGTCTCTGTATAATATCATATACCTTCTCCAAAGACATTATGAATTTAATTAATACTTCCATTGTCTTTACAATTCCTGGGAGATAGGGGACTGAGCACATGATACCTTTTCATCCTATCCAATATGCAGCCAATCGGGTGGGGTAGGAGTGGTGTTTAGTTTGATCAGGGGTGTGTCAACCTTGGCAACTTTTAAGACCTGTGGACTTCAACTCCCAGAATTCTCCAGCCAGCCATGCTGACTGGAGAATTCTGGGAGTTGAAGTTCACAGATCTTAAAGTTGCCAAAGTTGGATGTTCCTGAGTTAGGTCTTGGCAAAAAAGAGGGATTTAATGAGCCCTTTTCTCCCAAGATATTTTTCCCATCAAAATCAGTTTTCTTATAAAGTAATTTTTTTTTAGGTCCTTTGGGTTAGGAAGGAGCTATAAAGCCTGTCTTTATTCTTGTGCTATTGTCAGGATAAATAATTGCAAAAGATTTCACTTAACTTCCAAACGCCTTTGTCCTGGGAAAGGCTTAATGGAACACCAAATGTGAATCCATAGATGGGAAGCTTTATTATTTTTGAATGAAGGGAAATTGTGAAGCAATGTGTTGAAACAAAAGCCTTTGCAGTAGTGAAAGGTGGACCAGAAATGGTGCTATAATTTGGGATGAAGCTGTTTGATGCGGGGCTTCACCATGTCTTCACTAAGCCTGCTAGATACACCCCTCTGCTCCTTCCTTAGCTCACCTAAAGATATGAAATGTTCAGTTTGTAATCATGCCATCTGAATTTTCAATGTAGAAATGCAGAAAATGAATATTGTTTCCCTGCAGAAGGGGGCTGGCATATTGAATAAATATTACCAGTTTAATCATGCAAAGATTCAGGGTCCCTTTTCGTCTGAAACACTGATTACCATAAAGCAGGCACAGGATTTTTCTTTTTTCTTTTTTTCAGAAGGTTGCATAAGTGATGTCAGGATTTTGTTTGTTTAAGCAGACAAACTTAAGCTGGGATTATTAAATTCAGTAGTGTATCTGCTTTCATATGTTCCCTATGTGCATTCTCAATTATGATTCTGTGGGCTGACCTTGGGGGGTTACAGCCCCGGTATTTATGATAATCTAAAACTTCTGAGGATGACATGGGCCTCAGTCAAATTCCTTGTGGAATGCTTGGAAATGCATTTCTTGAAACACGTAATTGGCATATTATGGCTGTTAAATGATTTGTTGATAATAGCAGGGCCAAGATTAGTGGAACTGGTTTTACCTGCTTTAGACCTCTGGCCGCAAAGATAGTTTTGTAGCATCATAGATATATTTGTGTTAGAAGCAACAATAAATCTAGTGGGGTGGAACTGGTTAAGTGAATGCACATTTGCATGTCCCTGGATATAGCAGAAATATTAATACATGTGCTGCTTTTGCACAGGAGTGATTGCAGAGATAACAGAAAAACAGCTGGAACTTGAGCTGGAATTTTAATGATTTGATTCAGCACTGTAGCACACAAGTCTGTTTTGAAAAACACAGAGCTATGTTTTTCCATTTCAAGACCAGATATAAAATTATTTCAAGTATGCATCATGTTATTGTTGAGGTCCACATTTTAGCACCTTCAGTGCGCCAGTTGGAAAAGCATGGAAGAAAGCTGGAGGTTTTCCTGTACTCCTGGGGCAGGGGTAGGCAAAGGTTGCCTACCTCTGCCCTGGGGAATGATTGCCTTCTGTCCCTGGGACTGTGTTTGGAGAGGGGAGGGATGATGATCTGTACAGAGCATTGTGAAAGGAGGTGGAGTGGGAGGGCTGCTGGTGGGGATTCCATATTCCACAAAGTGAATGGAACGTTATCCTGTGCTGCCAGAACCAGTGTCAGGAAAGTTACTGGTTAATGACTAACCTGCTTAAGCAGGTTGTGCAAACAGTGCCATAATGATAACAATAAAATTGGAGGGATACCTCTTAGGCTTTTATCCTAGGTATTCTCTGATGACAATTAATCCCTTTATTGGTCTGCATTGTGTGCACTGTAATGTATATGCTGCGTTATTTTTAGAACTTGCTGATTGTTGCCTATGAGAACTATTACCCAATTATTTTTAATTATATCCCCACTTACATTTTGTCTCTCTCCAAGTCAGTGGTTCTCAACCTTTTTAATGCCGCGACCCCCAACCGGTCGTTAGTCGAGGACTACTCAACCGGTTGTAAGTCGAGGACTACTCAACTGGTGCAGCACCATTTACAGAATAGGACTTTTGGTGGGCTCAGCAGGGCAGAAACAGCCTGGACAATTCCTGTTGGCTTTTGAAAGCCAGTAGAATTAGACTCTATTCAAGAGAGTCTATTCTATTGGCTTTCAAAAGCCAATAGAATAAAAGGGAGTAGCACAGCTAAGGAAAAGAGGGGAAAAAATGGCGGACTGCGTTGTTTGGCGACCCCCCAGATGGGGTCCTGACCCACAGGTTGAGAACCACTGCTCCAAGTACTGTGATTTACAAACAACCAAGAATGAAAAAATAAATAATTAACCACAAGAAGCGTAAAAAATACTCTAAAAGATCTGATTAAAAGTGTAACAAGTCAGGGGCCATCCTAAGTGGGACAATTCAGTTGCCATTCAGATGGGAATAAATTAAGTCCCATAACTTGAGACTTAACCCAGGTCCTTCTCCAAGTAATTTCATAACAGATGTGACCCAGTTCAATATTTTCCTATATTTTATACCAATGATGGTAGATTTCATGAGGGGAAAGAAGAATGGTCAAGGCCTCTGAAAGGCGCAAATCCTCTCAAACACTGTGAAACTTGCATCTGAGTAAATATTTACAGGACTTTATTGCAGAAAAATATGTGCTTGCAAGAGTCTGAAAATAGCATCCTGCTTTGCACTGCATAATTTCTACAGGTGATTTTGGAGCATATGTATACCATCATTTGGCCCCATTGGTTAATGTGTCTCAGAAATTGCTAGTAAAAAACAATATTTTTTGTAAATGTTTTTAAACATTTAAAAAATGTTCTGACTATAGATAATCTTTGTTTAACGGCTGCCTCATTTAGTGACTGCAGTTACGACAGTGATCAAAAAGTAAATTTGCAACCAAACGTTGCATTTGTGACTTTTGCAGCTCTATAAAGCAAAAGAAAGCTGAAGTAAGATTGAAAGCACAGATGTGGTTTCACTTAGCAATCACTTCATTTAATGACCAAGTTGCCGTTCCAGTTGTGGTCACTAAATGAGAACTGTCTGTATCATTTTTTCCAAAGGAACTTTATCTTAGTTAATATTGACTCCTCCCTGTGGTGCAATAAAATCTTATTCTTTTTATCTTGACCTTCACATTGCTGTTTAGGATTGGCCAAAGAAATTTGCTGAGCTTTGTTCTTTCCCTTCCTGGTTATTAAGCATGGTTCCATTAACTGTTTCTTTATGCATCCTATCATAATCAGCAGGAAAACTGATACTTCCCCCCCTCCTTTTTATGTTTCCTGTAAGTGATACTGTTTTGCTTAATACACAAAAAATGAGAGAGAACTTACAATGCTTGGTTTATCTATGGCATAGCATCCTGGAAGTGTATCTTCATCAATTCACTTTCTGGTAAAGAGAGGTTCTTTGATTGGCTAGCCACATTGTAACAGTGGTGGGATTCAGCCAGTTCGCACCACTTCGGCAGAACCGGTAGCTAATTTTTTGTTGCCCAGGCCCAGAATGGACTTCCGGAAGCGGCATCCACAAAGGGAACCAGTAGTTCACATATTTCAATCCCACTACAGCATTGTAACAACTGAAGTACCCATGTTTTCAAAAACCTAACTGGGGCCGCTGCTGCCCCACCCCCATATTCAAAGTCCATTTTACTAGGTTGTAAAAGCAGCTTAGGTTAATTCTGCTAAAGGGATGACAGTCCAGTGGAATGGGGTGATAGGAAATGGTACACAGGTAGTCCTCGACTTACAACAGTTCATTTAGTGACTGTTCGAAGCTACAGTGGCAGTGAAAAAAGTGGCTTATGACCATTTTTCACACTTACAACCATTGCAGCATCCCCATAATCACGTGATCAAAATTCAGACACTTGCTTGGCCACTCATTCATACTTAAGACGGTTGCAGTGTCCAGGGGTCATGTGAGCTCCCTTTACGGCCTTCTGACAAATGAAGTCAATGGGGATGGTCTGATAAATGAAATCTCAGTTCAATACAGGAGTGGAGGTAGACAAAGTATCTCAGAAGGGACCCTCCCTGGTTTTGGAGAGTGTAAAAGTAAGGGAGGGGACAGGTACTTTCATACAGGCAAAATTCCACTATGTAATACTACAGTAAAGGTATTGGTTGATGCTTTTTGTCTGGATTACCGTATATTCCGGCGTATAAGGCGACTGGGTGTATAAGACGACCCCCAACTTTTGAAAAGATTTTCAGGGTTTAGAAAGTCGTTTTATACGCCAGAAAATACAGTACAATATTGAATTTCTGTTTATAGATGAGCACAATAGGAGTTCCATTCCTTTGCTGCTAGAAAGCTTTGTCCTGTTAGTGCTTATTTCTGCAAAAAAAAAAAAAAAAAAAATAGGGCCGGCCATTAGGGGGCAGATTGGTTTTAAATTCAGAGAACAGCTACCCGTATATTCCTGCGTATAAGACGACCCCCGACTTTTGAGAAAATTTTCAGGGTTTAGAAAGTCGTCTTATACGCTGGAAAATACGGTAGCTCAAAGGACTGACACAGATGCATAGATTGGCATAGGGAATTCTGAAGATCAACCTGATGCCCTCTGCAACCTTTTCCTTACTCATCACTTTAACAGCTTAGAACAGAGGTCCCCAATCTTTCTAGGTTGGCAGCCCAGAGGGAAAGGAAGAGGGAAGCATGGGGCCGCGTGTGTGTATGGGATGCAAATGGGGGTGGGGCGGGGCTAGGTCCTGCGTGACATGGGGCCAGTGCGAGCATCCGTGCAATGCTGGGAGCGGGCCTAGCCCCTGCGCAACACTCAGGACAGGGCTAGCGTGAGTGTGGGGGGGGGTGCACTCACTGGCCGGCCATTCATGTGGCCCAGTGGCCAAGAGATCACAGCTTGATAGTGGGCTGCAGCCCACAAGTTGGGGACCCCTGGTATGCTAGCTTTAGTTATGAGAAATATAATTCTTTTCTAACTTTATAATATTCTTGGGAAATTGTTTCAATTCAATTGTTTCAATTAGTACTGAATATTTAATTTGTTTATTTTTAGTGCAACTATAATTATGTTCACGAGTTCTTGGTTTTTTTTTTTTTTTTTTTTGCTAAATATAGTATGAGCTCTTTTTAAAAAGCTTTTACCATGGGTTTTCAGTTTACTTACTTACCCAAGACCTCTAAATTGTAAAAGCTTATTTAAAGGATTGCTGATTAATGATGATTCATTTCTGAGAAACTGTGAGTAGAAACGTGGTTTATAAATGATTATACTGTAAAAGATTAGATAATTTTTACTTATCCAGCATTCTTTAGAACAGCATTTTTCAAAGCATTATTCACCAGACTGCAGCTTCCATAATGATTTCAGCCTTGCTAATTAGAAATGCTGGGAATTGCTTTTCCAACACGTGTGGAGAGTTTTTTCAAAGTAGCCTTTCATGAATCAGGAGAAGCTCAACATTTTACCAAAAATAAATATCACAAACAGGCTATGACCCAGTTTCTGCCCATCCTGATCCAGAAAGTAAGATTATTTCAGTCGTGTTTCAGTGAAAAATTTGAGGAAAAGTTTTGGAGGCAAGTGACAAACTAGCTCCAATTCTTAAAATATTGTAGCTCATCTTAAAAAGAGGCAAAGGCATTTTTAAAGTATCTAGTGCTCACTTCTCAGTTTTTGAGCACACAAAAATAATATTCAACAGATATTCAAAAGAAAATCTAAACCTGTGAGGGAGTTAAGAGTTACAGGTAATCCTCAAATTATAACCAGTTGAACCCAAAATTTATGTTGCTAAGTGAGAAATTTTTAAAGTGAGTTTTGCCCCATTTTATGACTTTTCTTGCCCCATTTGTTAAGTGAATCACTGCAGTTGTTAAATTAGTAACATGGTTATTAAGTGAATCTGGCTTCCCCATTGACTTTCCTGGTCAGAAGTTTGCAAAAGATGATCAGATATCCCCAGGATATCTGTCATAAATGTGAGTCAGTTGTCCAAACATCCAAATGTAAATCACCAGACTATGGGGATGCTGCAATGGCCATAAGTGTGAAAAATGGTCATAAATCACTTTTTTCAGTGCCATTGTAACTTCAAACGGTCACTAAGGGAACTGTTACGTGTCGAGGACTATTTTGTGAGGACTACAAGTCGAGGACTATTTTGTGAGGAAAAAAACTAATACAGAAAACTAGTCCTTTAGAGAACTTGATTTCCTGCCAGATTCTATTCAAAGAGGGAATGGATTGCTTTAATGGATTCAAAAGGATGTTTCCAACTCTCTGTTTTCCTCTTATACCAATGTGACACTTGTGTGCAGTGAAAATTCCTTCCTATATTCTCAAAGGAGAAATCTATATTTAGTGATTTGATCATCTCTGCTGTGGCCTTACAACTATAATCTCCTCAGATTAGAGAACTCCGCACCTAAGCAGCAATCATGCAGACTGAGGAGCTGGCTGCATGTGGTTGCCTGAAGCTATTTTTCTGAGCCGGAGAGGAAACTTGAAGCAGTGGCAGTCCCTCTACTGTAGGTAAGGGGATGAATGTTATGCTACTCCAGGCTTCCCACAGAGGGAGGTTTTTGATGGATCACAGATGCTAAGCTTCAGCTATGTGGTGTTGACTTTGAAGACCTAACTGGGCAATGTACCACCTCATTTCCATCTCTGGCTGGTGGCCAAGATCTTTGGCTGCTCCGAATTCTCTGAGAAGTGACAAATTAACCTTAGTGCCAGAAATAGGCCAGCCTGTGCATTCAGAAAGAGGGTTCCACTCTGGATCTCTTTACCTAAACTATTTTTTCCTGATCCTCTTTATTCGGTGTAACTAAAGTGATTTAATGATCTCCTCTCATTTTTTCCATCATGTACAGTAACAGATATATTAAAAATGCAAAAGTACATATTAAAAGCATTGTTTCAGATCATTCTTTCTGATTAGGCTGGTCGTTGGTCATGGATGCCTAGTCAAAAGCCCCTTTAAAAAAACACCCTATAAACATACTAAAATGTTTCAGATCATGGAGTTAAATAGTATGTTGAAAAGAAGAAAACAGAAAGTCTTGAGTTCTACCATAGGCATGACTGTTGGGAGGGTTTTATTTTTTTAATCAGGTAGCATATTCTTTTAATTCTGGCTTTGAAGATAATCTCTTGATGAGTGTGATGGGAATTCAACCTCTTCTATTCCCAACACTGTGAAGTTCTCTGCTTTTGCCTAGTATTACAGGCTAAGAGTTTTAGACTTGGTCACTTGTCTTATATTATGCTAAGTTATCAAAAGTATGTGGAACTTCCTACTTGTTTGCAGCCAGTAGTGGAAAACAAACAGTTCAGTATTTAATTCAATTAATCCCCATGTATTTAATAATTTTCATTTTCTCCCATGAAAATCATACAATATGGTGGCAAAGGTTATAGGCACTCTGGAGTTACCTATGAGGCTTTTGAGATTACAAACTTTTACAGCAACAGATTGTAGTTTGATGGAAAGGGCTAATAATACCTAAAGCCAATATGCCTCAGGGTTAAAGGGAAGACTCATGATTCAGTTGCTTCTCTTATTCATCCTTGTTATATTGCCCTCCTTGAAAGTTACTTCTTTCTCAAAGTGTTGCCTGACTAAGAAAACCAAATTCCTTTCTTGCTATCTTCCTTTGCTCTGATGGTGATGATACTCCTGTGGCTACAGTCTCCTATTACATTTTGATTGCAACGGTGTCAGGTGATGACAGCTGTATGCAGTATTACGATTTGCATTACACTTCTGCAAAGCCAAAATACTGTAAGGGAGAGATTTACTGCCTAGCACTGTGGTGGCTTTATTTCCAAAACAGAATTCTTGTCAGCCTCTTAGAGAGACATCTAGCTTTACAGATTAACATAATTAGTTCCCCCAGAATTCTTTCATTTCCTCCAGTGTTTGTGGTTTATTAGTTTATGTTTCCAGTATTTTGCCAAAGAGTGTGCTTGGATAAATCTGTCTGTAGTTTTTGTTTTAAAATAACAACATAGAAATTGTCTTTGAAAAAAGCAAGAACAGTATATATTTGCATTCTTCTGAGTGCTGTCTTTGTTCATTAAAAAAAACAACTTTGGTTTTTCAAAATTGTGCTGCAGTGGCGTGTCATTGAGCTAGTCATCTTCAGATTTTATATGCCATTGCATTCATGATCAAGAAGACCCAAACTGGACAGGTTTGATGTCTCCCATTCCCTACAGTTTGTTTGTCATTTGATTCCTTAGCAACCAAAACTGCCATTTGACTGAAAGAACAAAACTGGCTGGTTTATTGTTGCTGCTGCTTGAAATCAAGCAGGTGGTTGGATTGATTTTCTTTTGTGCTTGTTTCTTTCTTCCCTGTATTTTTGCCAGGAGCAAGTTGACGCTGCCAAAAGAGATGCTGGCTGGTTGTGGGGCGGGGACCTGCCAGGTGATTGTCACCACTCCCATGGAGATGCTCAAAATCCAGCTGCAAGATGCAGGCCGAATTGGTAACTTATCTCTCTCTCTCTCTCTCTCCCTCTCTCTCTCTCTCTCTCTCTCTCTCTCTCTCTCTCTCTCTCTCTCTCTCTCTCTCTCCTTATAGTGCTCATGTAATAACAGAAAATGCATCCAATGGTTCCTTATTAAGGGGAGAAAGCTAAGAGTAAGCTGCTTCATGGGTAGAGGGACTTGAGGCAAGCTATCCTAACTTAAGATTTTACAAAGAGAAAGATGCAGCTTCTTAGCAAATCATCCATCTTAGGCATAGATTTAGACTAAAATTTCTACCATGTCCTGAAAATGGTCAGGACTATGGAGATAACAGGACGGCCTTGTAAAACAATGACAGGATGCCAGATTGGGAATATTGAGTTATTGTTACTCTTTTTTTTCACCCATAGCAGTTGATAAAAATCTCAGCAGGTTACAATCACAATGTTGTTAAAATATCCATGGTATAATTACAAATCTACATAAATATCCTCCCAAAGATTAAAATCATTAAAATAAAGATACAAACAGCTTACAAACAGCAATAAATATAAGAAATGGATGATTATATTAAAAATCAAAAGGTCTCTTAAATAGCTCAATTTTTAATAGCCGAATTCAATAATAAAGTTTAGGAATAAATTTAGAGTCTGACAGATTAGAGCTGTGATAACAACAGTCCCTTCCCTTTTTTTATGGAGAAGTCTTTTCTCTTTTTGTCCAGATATACCTCATTTATAAGACCCCTTTTTAATGAAACTGGATCTTTAAGTATTTAAATAGTGGAGAAAAGAAAAAGAATAGCTTTCTTGTGGTGGTAAATTATTAAACTGGAGAACTCATGCAAGGAAGAGAATTTGTCACTCTTGATGCTTTTATTCAACTTTCTCTCTTTCCCCCACTTGTACAGTTGCCTTCCTGAGCCCTACAGGTGTATTAGTTTTGCCTTAGACAAATTTTATGTGCCACTGTTCTTCACACAGACACACAAACAAACCCACAACTTTTCTTTTTTGGTGGACTGATCTACTTCAAAACAAAATCCGGTACTCAATCTATGTGTAGAGCAGGAAAAGGATGAATGCGTGTGCTCTGAAATGGTGTGACATACTTCACTTAACTACTATATTAAATGTTAATTTTAATGATTCAGGAACGGGACATCTCCAAATGGACACCTTCCAAGTGTTGGTTGTAGGTCCCCAAATCAGCAGTCCATAGTGCTTCTGGCAGCCACTTCCACCTCCTTCTGAAGTGATGCTAGTGTGGGACATAGAGCTGAATGAAGAATGGCTGCTCTTGCTGGAGCTGAGCTAGCTTCACTGTTCATTTCCTAAAACCACAGTCTAATGTAGACATTATGTCAAGCTAGAGTGCTATGGATGAGCAGTTTTTATACTTTTATTTGCCTCTTTTTCCCCATCTCTGCATTTTTTCAATTCAAATAAGCTAATGCAGGTTCTTTTTGTTATTTTCTTTTTGCAGAAAATTGTCACTGTAGCACAAAAGTTGACATAAGTATCTTAGTTGCTTAGAAACTATTTTAACTCTATGCACTAGCTTTGGTAGGACTTCATGTAGCAAAAAACTACATGAAAAAACTATGGCAAAAAACAGGAGGATTACAAAGGGAGTAGTTAATGGGGAAAAGCAGAGGGTGTAGATCTTAAATGTAAATTAAAATGGCTGTCCTTGATATGTGCCCTCAGCCGAAATTCAGAGGGAAAAAAGTAAAACTTTTACATCATTAAGATTGAGATTAAGTGTAATTTTCTGGTCTGGCAAGATCATAAGGTTTGTCAATACAAAAGTTTTTTAAAAGGTTCTGTTTTTCCTGAAGCAGTTAACAAACAAATTTCAGAAGTGATTAGAAAAGGAATTATATGACCCCAGTGCCCTTTTAAAGGCATGGATTATAGTTTGTGCAAGAGGTCTATTTCCTCACCTCCTACAATTCTAAATCTGCAAGAGACTACTGGCTTGCAGTCTCCTTGTGAGGAGCAACTGTCTGGAGCACTTGTGGGCAATCTCAAGTCCTCTCCTTGTCCTGAGAGGAATTATCACAGAGATAGCCAACTCTTCATTCTACTGTGGTTGTTGGCTCCACTTTTTGTAGTATTGTCTTCAGTTTGCTGTTGATTTCCCAGAAGTCTTATTTATTATTATTAAATATGATTTTAATACACTTCAAAAACATTAACATTTATTTTATAAAAAAATCTTTTAGTTGCTAGTTTATAATATTGTGTATAACCTAAACAGCATCTTAACTATAACAATTATAACTATATTATTAATGAATGCAGGACTATTGTATGTTATTATGTAAAATACATACAAAGAGCTAAATATGAATTATAAACTGTACAAAGAGCTATATAGTGACAAAAAGGGGGGGAAGCAATTCTAAACTACCTAAGGAAAGAAAAAAAAAGGTAACTGCCTGAAAAGGAAAAGAAAAAATTTAAATAAGAAATGTGAAGCAATACTAAAAACAAAACCAAAAACCTACACTTACATTGTATCTAATTCTAACTATAGGGGGGGTAGTTGAATATCAAAGAAAACAATGTATCAGGCTACTAAAATTATATAACTTTCTTTAATTTTAAAAGCATGATCCAATTTTTAAATAATGAATTAAATCTAGACCTTATACAGGTAGTCCTTGACTTATAACCATTTGTTTAACAGTTATGACTGTCACATCACCCCCATGATCATTTGATTGTAATTCACGTATTTGGCAACTGGCTCATATTCATGATTTTTGGGGGAGGGTTTGCCTATTTCCAGCAATAAAATACCCACTGGGGAAGCTGGATTTGTTTAACAATGCATGATTGTCATAAAATTGGATTCGACAGAAATTCTGATCACAACTGTGGTTGTAATTCGAGGACTAACTATACAATAATATTATCCAGTTAATTCAAAGGCTGAATGTTGACAGTTTTATTAAACCAACATATAAAGTCTCAGGAATAGATATTCTTCTTTCACATCAGTCCAAGCTTGATATACAGTAGAATTTTTTTTTTTCATAAATAGAAGGATTCTAATTTTTTCAGTACATTAGCATATACATATATTGGTCTTCCAGAAACCTGGTTCATCATAATGGTAATACACACATGTCAAACTTGCGATGTCACGTGATGTCGCGCAACATATCGGGATGGTTTTGCCATGGCCGGCAATGGGGTGGGCGCAGCTTCCGGATGATGTGTCCAGCTCACGGGCCGGCAGTTTGACACCCCTGTGGTAATAGCTAACCAATAAAAAAAATTACAAATGAGCACACCCCTAGCAAAGATATGTAATCTTTGAATAAGAACAAGCAAAATTCTTGTGTCTTGTGCTCTATTTATTCCGAGGTCAGAGAAGAATACCTTTTTAACAGCTTAACCATCTGTCAGGGTTTCCACTTGTGCTGCATGCGCAGAGTAAAATGGAAGAATCTGAAGTGGTTTTGTTGTTTTCGTTCCTCTGCAGCTGCTCAGAAGAAGTCCATGATAGGACAAGCTCAGCTCAGCCCATCCGCTGGCACTGGAGCTGCAGAGTCAGTGGTAGAAACACGAATGACAGCGATCCAGATCACAAGAGACTTGCTTCGGAGCAAAGGCATTGCAGGACTGTATAAAGGACTTGGAGCCACGTTGGTTAGGTTGGCATTTTCTCCAGACTCAACACAACCATTTCAGTTGCATGTGTGTGTTGAAATAAAAGGTCCTAATATATGGGAATTCCTGCCTTTGAGCACAGCCACTTGGCCCTATCCCGGGTTCAAAAGAAATCATGTATGTCTCTCAGAAGTGTTGTATTTATTATTTCTGAGGTATTACTAAAATTATGTTAAGGATCGCTACTGTTTGTGGCTGATTTGGTTAGTTACAAGCAAAATAAATAAATAAAAATCCCCAGAAACAAATCTTCTCAGAAGATGTCTTTTCATGTAGCTTGGAAGCAAGAAAATATTATAGGAGAGAAGAAAGGGCTTGGCTGGAAAGGGGTGGATCTGAATGAGCACCATTACCTTCACTTGAGTGTTCATTCAGTCAGGCAGGCCAAACACTTGCCAGGGATGCTCTGTGGAGTAGCTTTTTGGAGCTAAATGCAAGTATAAAGTGAGAAACAGAATTACCTTCTCAATGCACACATTAGATCAGTGGTTCTCAACCTGTGGGTCGGGACCCCATTTTGGGTCGAACGACCATTTCACGGGGGTCGCCAAACAACACAGTCCGCCGTTTTTTCCCCCTTTTCCTTAGCTGTGCTACTTCCTTTTATTCTATTGGCTTTTGAAAGCCAATAGAATAGACTCTCTTGAATAGAGTCTAATTCTATTGGCTTTCAAAAGCCAATAGGAATTGTCCAGGCTGTCTCTGCCCTGCTGAGCCCGCCAAAAGTCCCATTCTGCAAACGGTGCTGCACCAGTTGAGTAGTCCTCGACTTACGACCGGTTGAGTAGTCCTCGACTTATGATCGATTGGGGGTCGTGGCATTAAAAAGGTTGAGAACCACTGCATTAGATAGTTATAATGAACAAGTGTGTGGCCAACTAATATTATTACAGGACAGACAGAAACAGGTTTTCAGAAATCCCACTCATTTGTGTGCCTCTTTTTTTGTAGGGATGTCCCATTTTCCATTGTTTATTTTCCACTGTTTGCCAACCTGAACAAACTGGGGCAGAAGAGCCCTGAAGTCAAGGCTCCATTCTATGTCTCCTTCCTGTCTGGATGTGCGGCAGGCAGCACAGCAGCTGTAGCTGTCAATCCTTGTGATGGTAAGTACTTTTATAGCATTCATTGGGGTGCAGGGGCAGGAACATCTATCAGCATTGCTGGCTATGGATGCTGAGGAAAACAACCAAAAGAAAAGAAAAACAGTAAAACAGACATTTAAAAAGCTATAATTAAAATAAGCCCTATGTGTTTGGAACATTTTAAATTAAAATTAGCTCCCACACATCAAAGACACTTACCCACTCTTTTTTTTAGGAAACTGCTAAGAATATATCCCTATAAATATTTTTCACCCGTTACTCCAAGTCGACCTAACCCTAGTTTCATTTTCTTCAGCAGTGGGATTTTCCAAAGTATTTTATTGTGGTTCACAAACAACTCCGAACAAAAAGCTGTCAATGTCTCTTTTCATTGAAAACCTCTAATGTTAGGGTCTAAGTGTACTTCCCCCCTCTTTATTTTTACTTTATAGAGAATTCAGGAGGGTCCCTTCTGAAATGGTCCCCATTCCTCTTTTCTTTCTGTGGGTTGAGATATGTTTACATGAGGATGTCTAGGTTCAGCTCCTCCTTCTGTCTCCCAAAGTCAATCACACAGTGTATTATCCAAATTCCTCATTATCAGATAATGTACGATTCCCAAGGAAATTCCTTAGATAATCAGAGAATATGACTTAAGGGCTCTTCTCTCTCTTTAAGAAAAGCTTGCTGAGGGCTGTTCATACATAGTTCTAAGAGGAATGTTCTAGACCAAGATTAAATATTAATATGTTTTGGGAGGGAGAATTGATAAAATCTTGTCCAGTAATTGAACAGAAGTATCTGTAACAATTGAAAAACTTGCAAAAAATAACTCGACACAAATTAAGGCATTATAACGAGCTGTACTATTATATCTTTCTGCAGTAATCAAGACAAGACTTCAGTCCTTGCAGAGAGGAGTCAATGAGGACACATATTCAGGGATAATAGACTGTACCAGGTAAATTATCTCTGTCTGAAGGATGTTGTTAATGAGTAGTTAATAGAAGATTAGCAATGGAAGGATAGTATCTTTAGAGTGGTTGGCATAAAACTTGCTACAGTTTCAGCAAGCAATCATAGAGTGATCCAACTATGGCAAAAAAAAAAAAAACCTTATGGTGATGTCCTTCACATTACAACTGGCCCAAGATAAGACCAGATTTAGTGTGTTATCCTTGTTGTCTGTTGAGTCCTCAGTGACTTCGGTCAGGTCCATGGTTACCAAGGTGATCCTTAACCATCCCATACTCTAGATCACTCACAAGCAAGTTAAGCCCCAAGAACTAGCAGCCACAGAGACTGAATGGCTAATTCAGCAATAGAATTCAGACAGAATTCTTGCTACAAGCAAGGAGTCCAGTACAACAGCAAGAAGCCCAACAGCTTTCTAAAGCCCATCTTGAAGGGTTTTTATATCTGATTATCTCCAGAGCAGAGCTTCTGAAAGCTTTCAAGACCTCCTGGATTGCAATTGTTATCTCCACCCCCACACCATTTTATGGCTAGTGTCAGACCTGAAACCTAGGTGGACTCATGTTTAAGAGATGCACTTCCTCCTCTGCCCCCCCCCCCAGGATTTGGTGTGTAAACCTGACATGTAAAGTGGTTGATTTGATACTGGCTTTGCATATTTGCCAACTCCAGACAGTGTAGTTTGTAAGCTATGATTTATGGGCTAATGTAATGTATTCAGCAAACCATTATTAAAACCATCCATGGTTTGACATGATATTTGAAGCCAGCTGTGATTTCATCTCTTTTCTTTGTGTCTTTTTCTAGGAAAATCTGGCGTAATGAGGGTCCCTTGGCCTTTTTTAAAGGGGCATATTGCAGAGCCTTGGTCATTGCCCCACTCTTTGGTATTGCACAAGTTGTCTATTTCATCGGCATTGCTGAATTCATCCTTGACATGTTTCCACGGCATCGGGATTAACCTCCCATACTGCTTCTCATCCAGTTGGAATTCATCATAGTATTTTTATCATTGTGATGTCAGAGCAATGGCACAAGGGTTCCAAGCAGTAATAGTGGGAGTGAATGTTGTCTCCAAAGTTATTTTTCCTCATATCAACATAGCCCTGAGGAGGGATACCTAAATAGTCATATCTGTTTTTTAATTATCATTTTTTAAAGACACTGCTTAACACAGACTGTCTGACTGGCCTGCTGTTCCTCTTGTCTAGTGGAAGATGAGCCCCCTCTCCCCTTTTCTGGAACTGCTAACAACTCTAGAAGGAGCAAAAAAACAGGACATGTTTCCATGCCTCTATTCTTGGGGTTAAGTCTCTGGGGAAAAGAATCGGTTAGTACTCAATAAAAGGGAGGTCATTTTGACCCAGGTAATTACTGAGATTAAAGTATTTGTTTTTAGATGGGTCTCCTAAACAACCCTTCTCCAAATTAGCTGGACTTAATGAACTTTTGAATATTAAGAGAGGGCAAAGGGAAAGCTGCATCCTAATGTTTTGATATTATGGAAGGATCACCTTCATAATAGGTCCGTGTGGGAAAATGTACTCAGGACAACTGTGCATTTGCCCTCTGAAACCTCATCTTTTGGAAATAAAATGATGTCCAAAGTCATGAATTATCTGTGAGCCATGACAGTTGGGGGAAACCAAATTATTTGGGGTTAATTTATATATATATATATATATATATATATATTTGTTTTCTGTCGCCAAGACACTTCCAATTTTACGTGGGAGAAAACCCGAACAACCAAAGACATATATATATATATATATATATATATATATATATATATATATATATATATATATATATATATATGCAGGATAAAACTCTAGACTGGTAACATAAATACTCCTCTCTTTCAGCCTGAGATGCTGCTGTTCATGCTATTTTTCACCCCATTCTGGGTTTGACACATCTGTGTATTATATAACCTGTGCATAGAATGTGTTTATTGCTCCCTTATTTTTGTTTGGGATCATAGTAACACCAAAGGCCGGTCAGTGCTACAAAAGAGCTTGTGAAACAGAGCATGGCGGAGGAAAACCTTGTATGTTTCTTTAGACACACTAAAGCAGTGGTTCTCAACCTTTTTAATGCCGCGACCCCCCAACCGGTCGTAAGTCAAGGACTACTCAACCGGTCGTAAGTCGAGGACTACTCAACTGGTGCAGCACCATTTGCAGAATGGGACTTTTGGCGGGCTCAGCAGGGCAGAGACATCCTGGACAATTCCTATTGGTTTTTGAAAGCCAATAGAATTAGACTCTATTCAAGAGAGTCTATTCTATTGGCTTTCAAAAGTCAATAGAATAAAAGGGAGTAGCACAGCTAAGGAAAAGGGGAAAAAAATGGTGGATTGCGTTGTTTGGCGACCCCCGTGAAATGGTTGTTCGACCCCAAATGGGGTCCCGACCCACAGGTTGAGAACCACTGCACTAAAGTCAAAGAAGTTTAACCTATTTTATACCAGCAGGTTATCATTTTTTCCCTGAACAACAAATTGCATTTTTAGATGCCAGTTTTTATTATAAAGGGGAAGTTTGCTTGTTTATTATTTTCATAAAGTCATCCATGCATATATGTTCTCATTTCAAGCTGGTTTTTGTTGTTTTTCCCTTACATTTGCTGTTTCAATGGAAAAAGCCATTCTATTATTGACTGTTTCTTTCTTTTTTGTTTTTGGCTTTGGTTAGTTCAGTCAGCTGCTTTTCTTTGAATATTCTTTTTGAATATTGGACACTGGGGGACAATGTTTTTTAAAAAAACATTTTTCTTTAAAAATTACAACACTTAGTCTTAGTGGGTAGAAGATCTAATTTTTGGCATGTTTTTGCTTGTATTTTGGATTTCTTGTCTCTGTATATTGTTTTAGTTGCTAGTATCTTCATTTCATTCTATAGAAAGAAATTTTATATATAGTTGTCTTCTCTATTCAGAAATGTTTTTGGATTCCAAATCTCAATGTTAACTATGTTCACATTCCTTATAGGATCTTTTGAATAATAAGGATTTTTTTTAATGTGGCATTAATTTTTCTACTTGCTCTTTCAAATTCAGTGTAAAACCATGTCTATTCTGGAAAGTTATAGGGTTTCAGGTGGTCAAGATTAGTTTAGAATAGAACCTATATTTAATAATTTGTTTCATGACACACAGATTTTTCTTCACTTTGTCCTTTTATAAGCATTTAATCATGGTTTAAAACTTCTTTTGCAATATTTATTTCACCCAGCTAATCAGACCTCACTTCAAAAAAAGAATGCCTTAAGGTTTCATTGTTAAATCATGAAATATAATGGCACATAATATTTGAATTCATTGCAACAATATATTTTGTTATTTTTGAAACAGAAATTAAGCAACATTTTGATTTTTCAGAAAGCACAAAATTAGGATTAGTTGATGCACTTTAATAATTGAGATTAGATAAATCCTTGTTTTAACCATTTGGTTAAATTAAAACTTTAAAAATACGATTGTCATTTTTTTAAAAAAAGAAAAAGAAACAAATGTTTAATGTCATTTACAACAATTAATCTGCAAGATTAATTGCCTGAGATTCTATTTTAATTCCAGGTAAACCTTTGCTTGGGTGAAAGCATGGATAAAGAAAATTATCTATACCTCAGCTAGGTCCAGATTAATAAAATTTCCACTAGATTGCAGCTGCATGTTTTATCATTGCTGAGTTGTGGGTCAGCAATATTGCTGGAAAGGGTGGAAAAGCACTGTTTTGGGGATAGTGCATTTCCATGCCCCAGATGTAGTAAAATAAGGTATCACTGTTTCACAAGCTTTCATATTATCTAGCAATGTAATGTTTAATGCTAATATTCTTAAAGCATGCTTATGCTGCAGAGACAATCTAATTGGCGTGTAATTAATGTTTGCTTGAATGCTTGTCAGAGGGCCTTGTGGCTCTGTGGGGCCATAATTAGCTGGGTTCTTTTCTTGTAGGGAAATTGTGAATCACTGCAGTATTGACAGTCTCTCTCTTGGAGCTTCTTAGGTTTCCTGATTCCCAAAAGTTTACTCGCAAGTGCTCACTTTAAAAAAAAAAAACCCTCACAATGTGACTTCAAGTATATTTTAAGTTGTAGAAGTTTTCCTTCTTGTTTTAACAGACTGGAGTTTTCCTATTTAAGGTCCAAGAGCTTTGACAGGCTTCTTGAGGCCTCTGGTGACTTTTGCACATTCCATGTAACACAGTTGTATTTAGGATAATCTTGATAAAACAAAAAGATTGAACTGACAATGAATTGCTTGGATTATTTTTAAACATGTGATTCTATGTTCTATTTAGTTTGTGATGACCAACACCGGCTACAGTTTGCAATGAAAGTAAGATGATGTCCATAAGTGAACTGCTGCTTATTTTTATACAATGAGCTTCCCATTGCTTCTCTTTATCAATCTATATTTCAGTCTTTGCATGAAAGCACAGGAGCTTGTTGGCAAGTAAATGCTCTCTTAATTGCATGTTTGGAAGAAGATATGCTGGAGGCGAGCATCTAAAAATAGCCACTTGGTACAATAGGGCTGGCGATTGCCTTACAGGAAAACTGTGTAGGCCCTGCCCCTAGCAATATCCACCTAGAGTTTGGATGGTGAGGAAGGGAAGTTGAGAGTTGATGTTTATTAAACTGAGGTGGAATGGAAGTTAATGGTGTTGAGTTTTTAATAGAACAATGTGGATGTGATTTTGAACTTTTCTTGCTTTTAGTTGGACATAGTATGGAAGACAACGCACACAACATAAAATGCATATATACATTCTGGTCTGCATAAACTTGTTATCTAATATATGATATCACATTTTATCTTGTTCCCCACCAGTGTAACATCAATATAAAGCTCAGTCCTAGGTCTAATCATTCGCTGGTTGGTTGGTGTCATTTTTTAAATTGTCTCTGACCACATTTTTGTCTGTACTCACAGGACACAAGCGTGTTAACAGGTAACATGTCTTAGCCGCTGCATGCTAACTGAGAAGCAAGAAATTTTGAGGACTACGTTTTACTTACTAAATACGGATTAAGTATTCTAGTTTCTCAGGTCTTGCGCACAAGAGCTCAGAAAGGACTCTGGTTGACTAAATAATAGTATCATGATTAAATATAATATTAGGAAATATAGGCTACTTGCTGATCCCTTCTCAAGTTCTAAAAATAATACTGCTTACTTAAAATGGGTATTCTGGATTAAACATGATAATTTAAAAAGCAGACGGAGGGGGTCCAAATTTGAAGGCTGCAATAATTTTCCTCCAGGAAAAATGTCCCCCTTTTGTTACGGTCCTCTCACTTCAGATCTCTTCTCTGAATGCAAATCTGACATTAACTGCCATTATTAATACCTTAACAAATTTTAACTTAAGCCTGGTTCTATGGGGGAATATAGTGGGTGACATTAAGAGCATCACAGGGTGACTTTTGTGTCCTTTTGAATAAAACCTCATTTTGTGAATGTTACTCCCAGAAACTCATTTAAAGGAATTCATTTTGTTAGTGCTTCAAAATAGTTTTGGTAGAGTCTCCTGTAACATACATTCATTACTCTGTGAGCTTTTACTGAAATCTTTTGCGTTAGGAAAATTTAATGCTGAAGATAACAAAAGAGTAAAATCTGATTCTACTCTTTCCATCTGCCAATGATTACTTTTTGCCACAATATATTATTAAGCAACATTTAAATACAAATAAAACCATCTTATAAACAAAACAAATTAATAAATACAAACAAAACCCACTTCTGTCAAGTTTTCTTCTCATATGCACTTTGCTCTCTGAAATTTTAAAAGCAACACTAGATTCTGTAAAAATTACAATGATTTGTAATTAATGATTACAATTTAACTGTAGAATTTGGGAAAAATAAATCATTGGCAGATTCATCTAATTGGGCATGATTCTGATTCACAGAAATCAGTGAACATTTATTGAGTAACAGCAACAGAAGAAACTGTCTCTTACACATGGATAGTTTCTGTACCTTAAATAATTTTTGGTTAGGGATGCTTGGTTATCTAAAGAGCTATTTTTCATAGAATCTGTGATTCCTTTCTGAAAAGTTATTTTCAGCAGACTCATCTGTAGAGCATATTTGTAACCATTAACCAAATTTATCTTCTTTTGACAGAAATTGTCCCAATCCAGGCCAAGACATTTATAATACAATCCTGTAAATCTCTAACTGGAATTATTTCTGAATTTAAAGCTAAAAGTCTCTCATGCTTATTAAAAGATGCATTTGCTAATTGACTTTTCTTAAAACTCAGGCCTTGCTTTAACATATTTTTTTTCTTTTTTATTAAAAGTTTTAAAAAAAATTTATAATATATAACCCCAAACCCTCCCCCCTCCCCCCTCCCCCACTTCCCAGAGCTGATTACAGGGTTACAAATAAACAATCATAATCTAAATAACATTACCCAACTCTACTAACAATCAAATCCATAACATACTTTAACTCCTTTTTCAAAACAAATATTAACAAATTAAAAATAAAAATAATAATACAGTTAAACCATAACACTAAAAATAGTATAAATTCAATCATATCAAACTATTAACAATAACCTAAAATCTACTCATGAGCAAGATAGTACTTTTCAGTCTCGTATTTCTTTTGAATATAATCAATCCATCTTCTCCAAACCGAAATGTATTTTTCTTGTGAATGGTCCTTCAAATAAGCGGAAATTTTCGCCATTTCTGTTAAGTTAGACACCTTAAGTATCCATTCTTCCATAGTAGGCAAAGAGTTTTTCTTCCAATTTTGCCCCACCAATAATCTTGCAGCTGTTATAAGATTCAACATCAAATTAATTTCTTTAACATCAAAATCAACCGTAATACCCAACAAAAATAATTGTGGAGTAAACTTTATCTTTCTCTTAAAAATCTTTTGAATATTCCACCAAATCTTAATCCAAAAAGCTTTTATATCTCTACAAGTCCACCAAATATGAAAATAAGTTGCATCTGAGCTTCCACATCTCCAACATTTGGGCTTTAAATTAGGATACATGCGGGACAACTTTTGGGGGGTCCAAATGCCATCTATAAAACATTTTATAAAAATTTTCTCTTAAATTTTGCGCTTGAGTAAATTTTACATTTCTAACCCAAATTGTCTCCCATGTATCCAATAAAATTGGTTCTTGAATATTTTGAGCCCATTTAACCATACAATCTTTAACTCCGTTTCAGAATCCAATTCTATTAAAACATTATAAATTCTCTTTATATGAGCTCGACTTTGATCTTTAATCTGTTTTACCAAATTCAGATCCTCTAAAGCAGTGGTTCTCAACCTGTGGGTCGGGACCCCATTTGGGGTCGAATGACCATTTCACGGGGGTCACCAAACCATGCTGTTCACCATTTTTTTCCCTTTTCCCTAGCTGTCCTACTCCCTCTTAATGGTGGCCACACCCACTTGGGGTTCACCACAACATGGGGAACTGTATTATGGGGTCACGGCATTAGAAAGGTTGAGAATCACTGCTCTAAAGTAATTCCAACCTTTTGATCTAGAGTCCACCTCCCTAACAACTGATTATACTGAAACCAAGAGTATACAATACTTTCTTGCTTCAGCTCAGTTAAAGACTTTAGTTTCCAATCCTTCCCTACCAAACTAAGTAATTCCTTACAAGAAATCCTATCCAAATTCACACCCCTAGATATTCCCTCTATCGCGTGTCCAGGAATTCCCCAAATTGGAATTTTATAATTTAACCTATAATAATACTTCTTCCAGACACGCAACAAAGTACTTCTCAAGATATGGGATTTAAAAACCTGGTCCACTTTTTTATAACATATTTTTTTTAATTAGGAAACAATTCTAGCTTTTATTCCTCTCACAAATAGTAGCCCATATATGTAACATACTATCAAAAGTCTTATTAGTGAAGGTCAGATTTTAGAGTTCATGTTTTAACATAATTTTTAAAGCTAGTAGATATACCGTATTATAGCCAAGTAGAACCTTTTCATGAGCAGCTTTGTCTTCCCACCATGTTAGATGGGGAAATGTTCTAACACTCTTACAGTAGTGGCCAAAATTGTGGAAACCTTTTGGGGAAAGTGTATTTTTGAGGTTTGATGGCCAATAACATCACTTTGTTTTTGGAGTAGTACCATACAATTATATATCAATGGAAAGATAATTTAATCAAGAATGTAATGCAACAAAGTTTGTTCAATTATCTATACTGTATTCTATGAAAAGTTATAGCTAAATAACCAGAAAAAGGAAGCACAACTTGCTTAGGTTGATATCAGGTAGCTTTCCTTCATCTGACTGTAGCCAATGAGCATGAGTGTTTAGAGAGCCAAGCAGGTGTCATCTTGTTTTGGCAATGAGCCAATCAGATCACAGTAGGATTCAGTTATTGATGTCATGTATTGAAACTGAGAGGAGGACATTTGTCAGTATATTATATGATCGCTATCAAATTGGTTGGGGTTTTTTTGTGTTCTTTCAATTAGTGAGCTTGTAAAACATAATAAAATTAAAGTAATGGTGCAAAGAGTTGACTGGTTGCCCAGAAAGCGATGTAAAATAGTATTATTAAGTGAACAAGGCTAGAGTTATAAAGAAATTAGAAGAAAAATTGGTGGAAACTTAACCAAAGGTGGCATTTCTATTGTACACTTTTCCCAAAAGGTTTCCACAATTTTGGCCACCACTGTATATCCTCCTTTACAAGGGCTTATGTTTCTGCAGTCAAGAAGAGACAGTATTGTTTCAGAGTGGCCTGTATCCACAGGGTAGGATATAAGCACTGGAAAAACTGATGAGGAGATGGAGGGTGATTCCTGCTTTGGAGTTAAAGAGCCTATAGATGTAGCAAACCTCTACAGAGATGCGAATACTCTAGGACAGGGGTAGGCAACCTTGGCTCTTTTATGACTCATGGACTTCAACTCCCAGAATTCCTGAGCCAGCATGGCTCAGCATGGAAACCTCTCCATTTCCCCTCAGCATGGCTGGCTCAGGAATTCTGGGAGTTGAAGTCCACAAGTTATAAAAGAGCCAAGGTTGCCTACCCCTGCTCTAGGACATATGTGAAGAGCTTTGGACAGAGGATAGCTTTGACCTTCAAAGGACATGCCATGGGGCAGAATGAAAAGTGGAGTTCAGTAATGGGAGGAAAAAATAAAGAAAGAATTGGAAAACTCATGAGAACCAGTGGACAAAAAGGTCCAGCTCACGTTCTCTGTTTCAAAATTAATAAATAATTGAGTACATTTGTTTATGAGTTGACTTAAAAGACTTTCTGAACTTTTGGCTATTAAATCCATTTTTGGTTGTAAAATCAGTTCATTGATTCCTCCTAGCATCAGATCTTCTGTTGCTATAATAAATTTATAAATTAGATTCTGGGTAGATATGATGCTTTCCCCCATCAAAATTTCTGCTATAACCAGATGTAATGTTAATTAGGAAATGCAAACTTTCCCCTGATTAAATTGTGTACTCTGTGCCATCTCCCCCTCTGTTCATCCATTAAATGAATTTTATCAATCGTTTCTCAATTATGGTTTCTTTGAATTTGGGTGTCTGCATGCATTGGAAGGTACCTGACAATCAAGTTTAGTTACCTAGAAAAAAAAGTGAATGGGAAGAAGGAATATCAATATTTCTGGGATCCACATTAATGAAGGAAGAGCATGATGAAAAGATAGTGGTATTGGTAACATTCAGATCAAGGAAAGAGGTAATTTAAAACAAGCTCACTGCTAATTTGAACCAAGCTAACAGCTAAAATAGAGGCAGTGACAAAAGGAGGAATTTAAAACCACCTTGTTTAATCTAAGGTAAACTGTACAGACATAAAAAGATGGCATAAAAATAGTATAAAATCATTAAAGTTGGCCATTAAATGTGTGTTGATTTTGCAGATATTAATTGTTATTGTATTGCCTTTGCATGATATAGTGCCTGGAAAAATTTCCAGTTGATATGTTTCAAGAAACAGCTTAATATGACAGCTTTGATGACATGGCTGCTGATGGGAAGGTTAATTTGAATGTTGATTTCCCAACATAATTTATTGAAATCTTTGCGATTTCAGAATTACTGTGAAATTCACCTATTGAGGAGGGAAAAAATCCAGTTGCTATTTGTGTTTGATTTACAAACTGGATGCTAATCTTTAAGGTGCTATAACAGTGGTTCTCAATCTTTTTAATGCCGCGACCCCCCAACCGGTCGTAAGTCGAGGAGTACTCAATCGGTCATAAGTCGAGACTACTCAACTGGTGCAGTACCGTTTGCAGAATGGGACTTTTGGCGGGCTCAGCAGGGCAGAGACAGCCTGGACAATTCCTATTGACTTTTGAAAGCCAATAGAATTAGACTCTATTCAAGAGAGTCTATTCTATTGGCTTTCAAAAGCCAATAGAATAAAAGGGAGTAGCACAGCTAAGGAAAAGGGGAAAAAATGGCAGACTGCGTTGTTTGGCGACCCCCGTGAAAGGTCGTTCAACCCCAAATGGGTCCCGACCCACAGGTTGAGAACCAGGGTGCTATAAGATTCCTTGTCACTTTTACTTCTTCAAAACTTTCTAAGATAGTGCATTGTGCTGGTGCTCAGTAAGTCATTTGCTGCTATGAAATGGATTGTAATACTTGATATGTACATTACAGCTCTGATTGTTGTATAAATACAAAAAATAGCTAGTTAAGCTATTAAGAATCCTGTTATATTACTGTGCGCTAGCTTACAGTAAATTCTTATGACATGAAAAGGAAGTAAATAGTGATATTTTAAAAGTATCTGTATAATGTTGCAGTTTTCTAGAAACAAGGGATTAGTTTGGGGAAATTAAAATATAAAATTCCCATTTTTCTGATGAAACCTGCCATATGAGAGTGGGAATTAATATTTTATAGCTTTGTATCACGTCCCTGTAACCTTAGAAGGAGGTCTAAGAAATCCAACTGCTTTGAACCACTTTGAAAGCTTGAACAAAATGACAATGGTGCATTTGCAATTTTTAAATGTTTTGATCACATTTTGATCATTGGTTGTTGCAAATCTTTTGGTCAGTGAATCTGTTTTGAATATAAAATTGAGATATACTTGAAGTCAATCTGAAAATTTAAATACCCTGTTAAATATGCAAATGATGTTTCATCATTAGAGGGGAAAGTCTCTTTCTTCCTGGAAGAAAAGGGGGACCTTGAAAATCAGCTTGCTTTTCATTTTTAAGTATGGATTTTCAGTTCTATCTGCTTCCTGTCAGAGTCTATTAAGACAACTCAAAGGTACAGCCTGATTCATTTGTATTTTTTTTCGGCCTCTATCTCCTCCACCTTCCCAGCATTGGCTTCTGAGTGGACTGCAAGCATTTTTTTGTGTTCTGCTCCTTGCCAACTTCTTTACAGCACTGCCACGTCCTTTCTTTTGGCCCTGAACAGAATTCCATTGCTCAAATAATCTTCCAATTGTCCAATTGTCTATGCACTATGTAATATACTTGCTTCTTTTCTGACCTTGGATTTTAAAATAGTGTTGGTATTCTTGTTGATGCACCTCTTCCGAGGTTGCTTGTACCATGAATAGGTTTCTAGCCTATTTCATATGAGACATTTCCTTTAAAAGTAGGGGAATGGTGAGATGCATTATGCTTTTTTTAAAAAATGGAGGAAAATCATACAATCTGGTAGTCTCTGCATGTAATAGACTACAGCAATTAAACATAACCATAAAGAATATTTGCTTGAGCTAATGTTCTTTAGGATTTTGCATAACCATTTTTTTTTTATAAAATGTTATCTATTAAAACCTTTTAAAAGGTAAGGGGAAAAGACTTGGATTTACATCTATTTCAGCTATTCTCCAAAGTGCCTGAAGGCAGGACAAGAAGCAACGAATGGAAACTAATCGAGGAGAGAAGCAACCTAGAACTAAGGAGAAATTTCCTGACAGAATAATTAATCAGTGGAACAACCTGCCTCCAGAAGCGGTGAATGCTCCAATACTGGAAGTTTTAAAGAAGAGACTGGACAGTCATTTGTCTGAAATGGTATAGAGTTTCCTGCCTGAGCTGGGGGTTGGACTAGAAGACCTCCAAGGTCCCTTCCAACTCTGTTATTCTATTAGTCAGAAGATATGTCATCTACCCTTGCTATAAGAAATAGTAGTTAAATGTCATATTTTAAGCCAAATATGCCTATATGAGCAAATGCTCTCCATCTGTCCCAGCGATAATTCATAGCTCTTCTGCAGATATTCCAGTGATCTCCTTAATCCTATTTATCTATGTTATCTCCCCCTTCTGCTTCCCTCAGCCTGGCCAAGTACAGTTTTTTATTATAGATCACCATACACTTGAATCACGTGCCCAGGTCTCAAGTTTCTGCTTCTGATCATTGTCTTAAGGGAACAGTCTTCATTTTCTTTAGGACAGATTGATTGGTTCCCCTTACTTTCTAGGATTCTCTCAGTAACAGTCTCCAAATCCATAATTTGAAGGTGCCTACTTTCTTTACTTCTCCAACACAGTCTCTCTTTATATATTCTTGAACATAAGACAAAACTATCTCCCACTATAAGTTCTCCAAATGTGCAGATTGACATTACCTTTACCTTCATGTTTACCAGTAAATTTGATTGTTTACTTCCTGTTTGTAATTTCATAATATACTCTTCTTCTATGTCTTCTTTAGTTTCAGCATAATAATGCAGTGCCTGCCTATTTTAAATAATTACAAAGAGTTTTGATCTCTGTTTTTGATTCCAGCTGCCATTTCTTCTAATCCTGCTACTTTTATTATTTGTTAAACAAGTTCAACAAATATGGAACCAATATGCATTTTTGTCTCAATCTTGTCCCTACACAAACTGACAACATTTTCTAAACTCAGCGTTCACATTAATGAAAAATGTGCAGTTAATTCCTTCGTTTTATTCATAGGAGGGTGATCAGAAATATGACAAAAAGTAGAGAAGATATTTCATTAGCGAAGTTGTACCTGGTGCAAATTTCTCTCAATAATTGTTGAACATTTAAACATATAAAGAGCTGCAAGTCACCCAGTACAAAAATAACTAAAGCAAACAAAACATTTCCCCACAAAACAATGAGTTGGATTCAACATGACAAATTTTGGTCCTCCCCCCATTTCTGTTGTTTAAATACTAAGTTGTTGCTAATTGTGTGTGAGAGAAAGAGAGGCAGACAGACAATATATTCAGTTTTGCATGTCAGACCTGCCTAGAGAATAGCTTTTAAGTTTTTGAATGCAAGGATGTAATTGAGTTACTGCTTCACTGAGAAATTACAAATCCGCGTAAACATCTCCAAGGACTGCTTTTATTTCTGATCAATTTTGTAGGTTTTTCTCTGTCTTCACAATGTAGAGTTGTTTCTCTGTCTAGAGATGAAATCAAATGGCAGTAATTAATAAGCAGCAGCACACTTCTGCTGGCTTGTTGGAGACATTTCCACAGAATTTTTTTTCCAGGTTGTTGTGAATTGTGTTTTGCAAAGGCATGTTAGCAAATAGGTTTGTACCCACAGGTTCGCTCAACTTCACTCTCACAAAAAATGTGATGGCTGGCCATTATTGAAAGGATAAATATCTCACTTATCTTTCTTGCTGCTCTTTCTAATCTTCAGGGTAGCCTCAGTGCCTTAAAAAAAATTCTCTTCACCCACAGCATGATTAGCTGTTGCTTAATTGTTTTGAAAGGAACATCCATTGTAAAACAAGTTAGGGAAGAGCATTTGGAACAAGGCTGCCGGAATTCTTTCCGACTTTAATAATAATTCTACCTTTGGTCACATGATGAGGGAGGGGCTAAGAATGGAGAGGTTGGCATTATTCCAAGCAGCTGCTCTATGGGCTCTCCTATAAGGATGAACGGGAGGAGCTATTCTGCGAGACTTTTCTCTGCAGCTTTGAATCAGGCCCATTTTCAAACTCCATCTTTCTTTTGCTTGCTGATTTGCCTACATCAAATCTGATCCCATGGGTTCTCCTTTTTTTGAGTTATCCTGCTGACAAAGTCCCAAATCCTTTCTAACCATCTGTGTAGCTGGAAAGCATAAAAAGCAACATTTCAGAAAGTGACTTTGTTTATTACAAGCACAAACTATAGTCAATGCTGTGTGTGTCTCACTATTCAGTCCTGGAAAATAGATTTTATGTCAGTATCCGACAAAAGTGTGTTTAGCCTTTATTTAGAGTATATCCAGACAATTTTTAAAGATCTGAGAGAATGGCTGACCCTTGTATATTCCATTTTTTCAACCTCTTTTTTTAAATCTGAACTGGAAATAGAATTCTGACTCATACTTATGTCTATGGAGATTCTCAATCATCCAGGTCATGGTTAACCCAAAGATGCTTTTTCCCCAGGCAACTGGAGTTTCTTGTTTTTCTTTGAAGATGTTTCGCTTCTCATCCAAGAAGCTTCTTCAGCTCTGACTAACCCCACCATCCAGTCAGAGCTAAAGAAGCTTCTTGGATGAGAAGTGAAACATCTTCAAAGAAAAACAAGAAAGTCCAGTTGCCTCGGGGAAAAAGCACCTTTAGGATGACTCCTACTTATAAAAAAAATTGTATGTAAAGTTGTATAGAGAGCTTCA
Organism: Crotalus tigris; assembly: GCF_016545835.1. Classification (NCBI taxonomy): domain Eukaryota; kingdom Metazoa; phylum Chordata; class Lepidosauria; order Squamata; family Viperidae; genus Crotalus; species Crotalus tigris. The sequence continues at coordinate 5,970,852 of NW_024100214.1, forward strand.
AAATACATAATGCAAAGTCTTGGCAAATGAATGGATCTGACCGGTAATTTTCAGCATAAATTGATCTCTGCTCTGTCATCTGGAGTTGTTATAATAGTTTGTGAACCATAGAATCCACTTTCTGTATTCCAGAAAATACCATGAAGTATATACGTTCTAAGGGTGACATCTATTCACCTGACAGGTCTGTGAACTAAAACAATGTTTCTTGCTCCCATTTGAAGCCAGGTTATTCCAATAAATTGAGCAAATAGTGAAAACAAGTGTGAAAGAGGACTGAAGTCCCTTGTTAAATGATGGTGAAAATGCTCATTTTGCAAGCCTGCCTTTGTGAAAACTGTTGGACCTCAGGCATCCATTTTGTGTTAAGTGTGTATGCAGTGATCACTCTTATTGGTGTGAGGTCTTTCGCATGCAGAGTTCAGCTTTTTCTGTATGAGGCTGTATGTTTGTGTAAGAATGTGCACTGCTAGAGGTTCCAGATGGGAATGTTTTGATATTGTGCTTACACCTTAAGTTTTTGTGGAATGGCAGGGTGGGAGGGGTATTGCTTTTATTTTTTTGAACCTCCAAGTTTGTCATCAACTCTCCTGGTTGCATCAGTCAGTTTGTTTGGACTAGTAGCATAGGTTTTCCTTTTTCCCTCCCTAAACCACAGATGCTTCCTCTTCCGCTTTGGCTTTTTTGTTTCCTTTTTCAGGTCTCACAACTGTTTCCTCAATAGTGCAGTTTAGTATGTATTTGTGATTTAGTCTAATACAACACTGGAGGGATGGCAATTAACATGCTAAAGTCATTTTGGACAAACTCCCTCATTCTTAATCTAAGTTAGGGATGTAATTGTGACATCCTCTTTCTTCATCTGACATAGTTGATTTCCTTTGAGAGCTCAATGTCAGGTAGGCCTATTTCAAAATTTCTTAGATTGACCTTTTGGTGTTTAAGGCCTTAGTTTCAATAGAAAAGAGGCAGGATCAATCAACTTCTCTGTACTGTACTTTTTTAGTAGTGGTAATTTCTGTTAATATGTCAATTGACAAGGTTATGTCATTTTATGTTCACTATTTATTTTCTGATATTAAAAGATCTTGTTATTCCTTATCTTAAACACTCATTTGTTCAGTTAAATAACATTTCATGATTCCATTTACATTAACCTGTCTCTCTCTGTGTGTGAACGCGCGTGTATCTGTGCACACACTTATTTTGTTTCCTGAATGAAGTTTCAGATTACATTTTTAGTATATCCTGTTGCTGAATAGGAATTTTAAACTACTTGTACTGTGGTTTCCTTAAAGTGCTACTTAAAGATAAAAGGAGAATTGTTTCTTTTCTTCTGGAGAGTTTTGAAAAGTACTTTTGTGTATTGTCGTGTAAAATAAATATCTAAGTAGAATTAAAATCTGATTCTGCAGTGCTATTTGATTTTTGCTTGTGTTTTTTTACTTTTATTTGTGATCTTCATAGTACGGTAATTACCTAAATTAAAAATGTGTTTATTCTCCAGATTGGAAAATTAAAGATAACAAGTTGGACTAAGTCATCCTAATATTAACAGGGACATAGGAGTTTATTATATTGAGTTAAATCAGTAACTATTGACCAATAGCAACTACACACATTCAATACTGAGTTCAGAAGATATGTCCTAGTTGAAATTTCACGCAAGAATTCTCCAAAGGTGGGTCACCACTCCCAAATATATTGTTTGGATACTATATTAAAGGTCAATTACAATACTGTAAAAGCAATACGCAACCTATCCAACAATGAATTTCTCAGGATCTATGGTTTGAAAACATAACTGGCTAATAGAAGACATGCTTTCTTTAATAACTTTAATCAGAATAGAGCTGGAAGGGACCTTGGAGGTCTTCTAGTCCAACACTCTGCTCAAGCAGGAGACCCTATTGAAGGAAGTTAGCCCAGAGAAGGAAATATTAAAAGGGCAGAAAAATATATTTTTCCTCAAAAGGATTTTTTTAAAAAAACCAAACCTGGCCCCAAATCTATCTCTCTGCCCCAAGCAAGAGCTAGCCCCATACAAATGCAGATGTAAAACCACCAGGAAGTTGGAGCCAGAGCAATCAAGAAGACAGAGAAAATCTGCATACCCCACCCAAATTCTAGGAGTCAGCCCCATCACCTGGGAAGCAGGATATGATAATAGGATTAAACTACAGATATCAAGTCCTAGAAAAACACTCAGAAATAGCCTCAAGGTTCATGCCACAGGAACAGGAAACTATTCCAAGCAAGGCTAGAGGGAATAAAAACGCCCATGTGCTCAACCCCTCTCTTTCCTCTCTGCCCTTTCCTGCAAGGACCATCCTTCTGCTTCTTCAATAAACTGTAACCTTCTTCCCAAAGCAGTCGCCATGTTGCTTATTTATCCCAGCTTGGATGAACCAGGATGAAGACTTACTTCTGACACTATAGTATACCATTTCAGACAGGTGACTGCCCAGTCTTTTCTTTAAAAAGAACCTTCAACTTCTGAAGGCAAGCTGTTCCACTGGTTAATTGTTTTCACTGTTAGGAAGTTTCTCCTTAATTCCAGATGGTTTCCTTGATTAGTTTCCATCCATTGTTTCTTGTCTTGCCTTCTGATGCTTTTGAAAATAAGTTGATCCCTCTTCTTTATGGCAGCCCTTCAAATACTGGAATACTGCAATCATGTCACCCCTAGTCCTTCTTTTCTCTAGGTAACCAATTCCTGCAACCATGCTTCATATGTTTTAGTCTCCAGACCTTTGATCATCTTAGTTGCTCTTCTTTGCACTTTTCTCAAAGTCTCAACATCTTTTTTGTAATGTGCTAATCAAAACTGGATGCAATATTCCAGGTATGGTCTTACTTAGGATTTATAAAGCATACTAATACTTCACATGATTTTGATTCTGTGCCTCTGTTTATACAACCAAGGATTGTATTAGCTTTTTTGGCTGCTGCCACACACTGCTGGCTCATGTTTAAGTTATTGTCCACTAGGACTCCAAGGTCCCTCTCACAGTTACTATTTCTGAGTGAGGTTTTGCCTAATCTGTAGTTGTATCTTTGGAAAATTAAACTAATAGTAACTAAAATTAACTAAAATAATGTAACTTAATTACATTAAAGGTTGCTTGTTTGCTAATCTTATTAATGAAAATCAAATATATGATGATGCCCTCTTTCTCTTGGCAAAAACAAAGGATCAACTGAAAATATTTTAGTCTGCCTTTTATATTAGATTACTGTTCATCACTATAAACATATTGAACTGTGGAATGAAGCAAAAGTGATTTTAAAATCCAGAAAAGTCAGCTGAGCTTTCACAAAATGGAATCTAGCTCAGTTACGAGTTTATTTAAGCAGAGTTTGCTTCAGACCTGTTGAATATGTTGCTTAAAGGCAGAGTTTTCAGTTTTTACACAGCAGTAAACAACATGAGAACTTAAATTCCAAGTGTCCATTTAAGGTAATGTCCAGTGAAATTTCAAGGTTGGAGCAGAAGATCAAATTTTGTTTTGTTTTTGTGAAATCAACCAAACCCATTTGGAGTATTCATAGATCACTTTAATACAGCAATCCAAATTTAGCAACTCTGGGAACTTTTTAATGTGGTCTGTTCTGTTCTGTTCTATTCATGTAAAAAGATTAAAGAGAACAAACTACAGCTTAGCAGTTTCAGGAACTGATTCTCATCACGACCCAGCAATTTTATTATCTTTATTTTCCTCTTGTCTGAATTCTGATCTTTTTGTACAAGCAACAGGGTCACCTTGTTCATTTTTCCTGTTTGCTTCCCTCCCTCTGTTTTCTTTCTTTCCACACAGTGTACTACCATCTTGTGGCCACTCTTAAATTTCCTGTGCCTCTGTGAATTTCTTTTTACCATTCAGGTAAATAAAAGAAGAGGTTTAAAAGGGCCTATATTAAGGAAGTAAATTGAGTAGACCACCATGTATCATTGACAAACTTGAAGAAGAAAAGGAACTGTGGCCATATGCAAACCATCATTCCTTGCAGTAATGCAAATACATAGTGAAGATGTTTGAAGAGATGTCAAATTTCCCAACTTTAAATGAATGCCAACCAATATTTACCTCAGTTTACAGAGTGACTCCAGGTGGCTTACAGCATAGGGTTAAATATTCCTTTGGAGATTTACAACATAAATCCAAACAAAACAATGACAACAAAACAACAAAGCAACAAAACAACATTCTCTGGATGAGAAGTTTCAATTTGTAACAATGAGAGTTTCATTCGATACAAAAGGGTAATATCTACCATAGAGAGGCAGTTTGGTGTAGTGGTGAAAGCACCAGACTAGAACGCCAGTTTAGGCACAAAGCCAGCTAAGTAACTTTGGGCCAGTCACTCACTCTCAACCTGTGGAAGCAGGCAAGGACAATTGCCAGCAGTGAAAGATTGATCCAAAGACACGCATACCCCCCCAAAGAAATCTACCATAGTCAATCTATTAAAGTAAGAGTCATTTTAAATGAACCCAAACCCGATTTTTGGAACTATTGGGTGATTTGTTATATTATTCAGTGTCATGGATGGATTTGAAAGCACGCCAAACTGAAGAAAATTAAGCCTAGCGTCCCCTTGTGACCACACCATAAAACGCCACTATTTAGGGAACATAACAGGGAATTCAACGGGTGCAATATTAAAGCAGGCTTCGAGGGTGTAACAAGCCTTTGGTCTGCATGACCTGAAGCCAACCTACAGAAGCGGACACGTTGGGGGAGGAGGCGGGGGGAGGGGGAAGTTGGAGAAGCAGCCTTAGAGAGGACAGTCCCGTCTTCTTTCTCCTCCCGTTCTCAGCTACAAAGTCCTGTGAAACCTCACAGGCGGACCATCTAGTTGTAGCTTGAGATATATCTACACACTTCCTTTAGCAAGTGATGGGGGAGATCAGTGGGTGTCCAACGTTGGCAACTTTTAAGACTTGTGGACTTCAACTCCCAGAAATCCCCAGGCTGGCTCGGGAATTCTGGGAGTTGAAGTCCACAAGTCTTAAAGTCGCCAGGGTGGGACAACTCCTGGTGGAGATGGTTCTAATTTGGAAGCGGAAATCCATTTTACTGCCATTCTGGAAAGGGTAGGCTCACATTTGAGCCGGGTGGCAGAGTCACCTCGCAGGGCAGCCGGACTTTTCCTTCCTGGTACATAACTGGCCTCTGTGGCAAGCCTTCTCTTTTCTTTCCTTCCTTCCCGGATGCCCTCGCTTCAGCCTTACGCTTGGCCTCCTTTTTATTTCTTTATTTATTTATTGCGGACAAGCCGTTTAATCCAGATGGGTTTTATTGCCTTTTTTTAAAAATCTGCTTTTGACTTAGTCAGCCTTGTTAACTAAGGCCGAAAGGCGCTATTCAGAATAAACGCATTCCGAATAACTTTGCCTCCTCACTGCTCCGAAATATTTGGAGCGTTAACATGCTCTGAAACCCCACCCCACCATCTGCCTCCAAAATCCATTTCTGGCTAGTCAGCCGTCCTTTTCCCAACCTTTGCATCTAAAGGAGCCCATCGTCCGATGCGCCCCGTGCAGGCGTTCCCCACCCTGACGCCAGGAGCCCCGTTTTCTCGGCGTGCAGGTCAGCTGAAATGACCCGGGAGCCAAAATACCAACGTTTTACCCCCGTCTACTTTTGGGCTCCGCATTTAGCCATCCCCTTCGCTCCACCCCTTTCCCCGCCTCTCTTCGGCTTCTCGGTTAGGCAGAGACCCGCAGCGAAGGATTGTGGGAAACTCCCAGTCGCTTCCACCGCCCTCATTCGTTCCTCCTTTCTGCGGAGCATCTGGCTTGCAAGGTGTGTGACATCAGTAGCCGGGAGCCGAAGGTGGGAGTGAAGGTATGGGTGGCTTTTTCTTCTGGCTTTTCTCAAACGCGATAAGACTCCAAAGTGTAGGGAATATATTTTAAATGTTCAGGGGGAGGAGAATCGGGATTGGGAATTTTTTTTTTTTTTTTTTTGCACGCCGGAGAACCGAGCACGGTGTTTGTGAAAGGTTGAGAGGCTCTAGGGTGGGGAAAGCGACCAGGGCTGCAAAACTCAGGAGGGCAGTTAGGTGATAGCAAATCATTAAGGTCTTTTTTTAAAAAAAATCTAATTGCTGCCATCTAGCGATGGTCTGGAAGTTTGCGGCCTATCTATGCTATCCCTTCTCTGAAAGAGAGGTCATTGGACCGCTGCTGCTATGACAAAAGCATTTTGATTATAGCAGGAGTGTCAGTCATCTAGGTGCCATTAACCCCATCCTGCCACCTCAGCTCACTAAAAGGAAGATTGTGTGTTGGGATACTGTGTCCTACTGTCTGTCTTGAAGGTCAGATTATGGGTGTGAACAGGAACAGAAGCTGAAGACTTAACAGGCTAACCTTTGGCTTTAATGGCTGAAGAGCATCATGTGCCTTTTGCTTTAGTCATTTGCAGATAGGACTAATCTGCATAATGGTTTCCCTGGATGCTCAGAAATATTTCATCTTATAATTTTTTTTCCCTGGGAAAAACGTTACATCTGGTCCTGAGAAATAGAAGGCCAACTAAAAGAGTACTGTCATAGTCCAGAAACATATCTAGGCTTAGCTTAAATTAAACCGGGATAGGAACAGGCAGAAATTTAGGATCTTGGCAAACAATTTTAAAGGGGAAAAGGCACCTTTTGCAATGAAGGTCTGTCTCACCATGTAGCAACTCTCTTCAAATTTTAATGAGCAACCTGATTAATTGTGCATTTTGTTGCAATTTTATTATGACTGAAGGCTGAAGGCTGGTTTGTACAGAAAATATAACTACTTGCATCCTATCAAAAGTATTGTCTTCATTTGGAATTAAAATCTTAAGAACTGTGTTCTTTCCCCATCTACATACAAATACATACATAAACATACTTTCTACTAGAAAAAAATGACACTATCAAAACTTTTTTCAAAATTACATTTGAGTTTATTAGAAAAAGGAAAAAAAACCTAATAACTAAGAATAGCTATCCTTTGCTGCTTTTTAAAAAAGAATTTACTAGCTAGTTGTTGAAATCATACAGAATTAGGTAACATCTGTAGGAAATGCTTTTTAGTATCTGCTATCATTTTAACCAGTTCTACCTTGATCACTCCTGTACTGCTTGAAATACCAAAGGAAAAAAGTGAATTCAATGTCAAATTTTGGGGTTTGGGTTCTAAAAAAACCTTAGCTTTGTTTTCAATTTTCATACAAGACATGGATGCTTTTCTATGTTGCCTAAGAAGGCCAAAGAGCAGTGCTCAGAACTGTTTGGATTAGAGCTGCATAAAAAAATCAGTAATAAATAAGCAAATAAATATTTTCTCACAAACTACAACTGCTGTGGTTTTGTTTATGACTAAATGTTGAGAAATCTATATGCATTTGGAAAGTTTTTATCTGTAGGTTCACCAAGAATTGGCTACAGTTTGATGGAGCATAACAACCTATGCTTTAGACTAACATTTCCTGCTACAGATCTTTTCTTTGGAAAAGCTGTGATTTATTTGAAATATAATTCCAATATAATGCTTTGGATGTTTCCTCTTCATTTCCAGACTATGCATATATACCCAGTACAGTCAAGAAAACAGTTTCAACAACCAGATTAATAAAAAAGTGCATCAAGTTCCTTTTATTCAGTGTACACGAAACACAGGTTTTAATTTGGGGGGGGGAGTATCTAATTTTCACAGGATAGCTATTGCATTTTCCATTGGAAAGCCTTATTTCATAATTATGTGAATAAGCTGCTAGATTATTCTTTTCTGTGACTGTAGCTTGCATTCAACATTAAAATTTATTTTCCAGAGGGTACTAAAAATGGGATCATTCACCTTTTTTCAGTTCTCATGGAGTGATTAAGAAATACATGGGTTGAAATCAACTGGTTTCTCTGGAGGCTTTCCTCATGATTAGCTAGCTCAGGGGTTCTCAACCTTGGCAACTTTAAGACTTGTGGACGTCCACAAGTCTTAAAGTTGCCAAGGTTGAGAACCCCTGAGCTAGATAGAACATGTTCTCATATCTGGAGGATGCTTTGAAAGCTCCTTGCTATAGGTGCAGCATAGAAATGTCACGACTCATATAGAAGCCAGACATTCTTTGGCAATGGTTTCTCTTTACCACCACCCACTTTCCTGGCATTCTGCCACTACCATCCCTGGCAAGCTTAATTGCTCTACTATTCAGTTCTTTTTAGCCAGATTGTTTGACTGAAAGCTCACGGCAACAGGAAGACAGTTTTGCTCTTATTCTTTTTCTCTCTTGTTTCTTGATCATTTGAGAATAAATCATCCATCTCAGAAAGCACCTGGTGCTAAGTAGCTTAGAGATGCACAATTTCCACTACATGCCCTCTCAGTTTGCACAGGGGAATGGGCAGGAGAAGACTGTTGAATCCAGGCCCTCCCACTGATTGTGTGCTATTATTTGTTAAAGGTCATTGCTTCAAGCTGAGTCAGCATCTTTCTCTGCAGTGGCTTCTTGAATTTCCAGTGCGACACAGTAGCTTTGGACTGGTGCCTATGAAAGACATCTTGTGAGGTTCTGCCTAATCTTTGCTTTCACCCAACAGAGCGAACAGAGGAATTGCTGGTGACATTTGGACCACTGCATTGTTTGGAATCTAGTCAGATGGAAACAGAAGGAGATAGTTACTAGAAATATTGATGAGGGGGAAAAAAAGCTATCATTCTCTGTAGAGTTACTGTTCAGTGTCACAATACTAATAGCTTTGTTCTTTATGGTGCTCTGAATTTCTGCTTTTGACAAAGAAATGCTCCCCCACCGCATAAAATATCAGTATTGTGGCTGGTAGAATTCTAAACTCTAAATTCCATAATCAACTTTGTCACACCTGGAATGTTAATACAGTAGTAGTTTTCTGAAGTTAAGCTGTGCCTCTCTCTGTACAATGTTTGGGAGATAATTAAACATTAACCCCAAAGAATAGCATGAGATAAATCTACTTAAATGGGTAGTGAAAATTACTTTGTTGCAAGCAATACAACTCAGTGGTGATCAGAACCATAAAAGCCCACTTGAATCTTGCATTCCTCTATACCAGGGGTCTTCAAACTTGGTCCTTTTATGACTTGTGGACTTCAACTCCCAGAATTCCTCAGCCAGGCACGCTGGCTAAGGAATTTTGGGAGTGGAAGTCCACAAGTTATAAAAGGGCCATGTTTGAAGACTCCTGCTCAATACTCTATATAGTAAATTTCTTATTTTTTGCTCTTCTACTTGTGGCTAAAAGAGAATATAAGAGTATTGGCATCCTAAAGCATTGGCATCCTAAAGCATCAGCAATCTTATTGAGTGGTGTTTATTATATAACTTCTTTTCCCACAAATTGTAATTTTAATATGCAGCTGCTCAACCTGCCAAGAATATTAATCTGTGAGCCAAAGACTGAAACTTGAGACAAAATTTCTATACATAAATGAGTTCTTGATTGTGAATTGGCTAGAAGGAAAACATGCAGTTCGGGGAAGGATATGAAAATAGGAACCAGTGACATTCAACTTCCATCTAAAGAAACAAAGATATTTTCTCAGATGTTTGGTAACTAAAAAACTAAGGACGGCCACAAAATCATAATAGGCTGAATTTGCACAAGCTTCTTATGTTGTAAACTTATTATTTGTAAGTTATGATAGCTGAATTCCGTGGCACATTAGGCCAAAGTAAAACCAGCAATATTACAACCTAATACAATGAGTGAATTCAGCCAGAATTCAGATCAACCTTTTTCAACCTGGTATCCTTTATGTGGACTTGCCATGCTTCCTGATGTTGATGGGAGTAAAGTCTGACATATCTGAGCCTACGCATCAGGTTAGGGGAGGCTGCTATGTAAATAGACCTAGGCTAGATCTTGATTAGTTTAGTTCAATAGTATCAAAAAACACCTCATCCCGCTAAGGCCACATTCATATAGTTGCATTGTTATGTTCCACTCCCAGAAATGAGCAGGAAACCATGCCACTCTATTTCTTGCTATCCCCAAAGCAACCCTTACTGTGTACCTGGGGCCAAGGGCGTGCTCACATCTGTCCATACAGGTTTAAAGTGCAAATTCAAAGCCATGAGTGGTGGTAGTTCCCTGAGCTAAAATGCCACATGAAAAGGCACGTTCAGTTGGCATGTACAGTGCTGTGGCAAAATGGTATATTTTTTAAATTTTACTTCTATGCAGTAAAGACCAACTTAACCTTTAGTTTGTTTCAGTCATTCTTGAAACTATGGATTAACTAACCTGATATAGTGATATAAAGTCTGAAATAATGACCACCAGTGGGCAGTAACGAAAATAGGGCTTTTTAAAGTAACTTTTAGCCACTATGAAATGGAACAATGATCAGCCAGTAAGGAAGAACTACTGGAAAGCTAGCAGTGGAGAAATGGATTGAACAGGGGAGCTTCAAACCAACTTAAGAACATAACATGGGAAGAGAAAGCCAGGAGCTTTCACTATTTTCCAGGGTCACTGGAAAGGAATTCCCTGCCTAGAATAGACCTAGAATAGAAGTGTCACTTTTTCCTGCACTAATCAGGCTTAGGTTGGTCAGTTTTAAGATTTTGCACTTTCTAGGTCAACCAGTTGCCCAACTTATATTAAAAAAAATGGCTTGGAAGCTAGAGTTCCAGTCTCCAAAAAGGATTGAGGGATGAGCAAAGAAGTCTGGGCACAGACTGCAAGGGATGATCCCATAGAAAATGACTGGTGCTGAAAGATTGCAGGGACAAAGCACATTGTTTCACCCCATCTCTACAATGCACATTACCCCAGCATAACTACATTGCTTGAAATGGGATATTAAAGAAAACACCATTCCCAGAACTGAGCACACATTCAGTTCTCCTCTGGCTGCTCCAGCTGGGGGAGAAGCTAGAGACAGGGTGCAAGTAGAAATATGTGGGCATGTCCTTGGGATGTCCTCCTGTTGGGGCAAAATGGCTGGGTGATTCGTCCTAGGATCTCTTTGTATCTCTTTGAAATTTTATTTCTGAATCGAAAGTAAGACTGTAGTGTTTTAAGATTAAAATCTATATATCATTTGCTTAAGCACCGCTATCAAGTTTTATTTACATATAATTTTATTTACATCTTTCTTTCTTTCTTGAAATTCAGAGGCTGCATTTCCAGTGCAACACAGTAGAAATTTAAGAGAGTTAGAAAGGAGCTATGTCTGCAAAATAAACTTGCTACCATTCCTCTGGGCAAGAGTCTCAGAGAATGAAGAATACATTTTTAGATTGATAAGGACAGAGCAAAATCTGGGGCAGCTGTGAATCTGTGCACTTATTTGTGCAATTTTTTTCATCTGAAACTTTCCTTGACCTTGACTCTGCTTGTCAGATGTGACAGAGATCTTCCTCTTGGCCGTACTTTCTTGCTCTGCACTGCCATTTCAGTCTTGATATCCTATTTTTCACTGATCGCAAATTGATACTCATGGTGCATCAAATGCAAACAAGAAAAATCATTCCTATCAATAACCAAGAACAAAAAATACTGTTTGAGTTCATTCATTGATAAAATGATGCTCCATTCCATCAAAGAATGGAGCACATTGTTCGTGAAATGCAGAAGGAAAATTACCAAAGAGCAACACAGTTTGGATTCAGACATTAATCAGAGAAAACTGGATCAGCTAAACTGTGTGAAAATAGCCACCATCATTGGAGAACGAAAAGGGTGGAGGTGCTTTTCAGATTTTGTCTGGAAAGGTACTTGAATTGTTCAAGATACTTCCTGGACTTGAATTAATAGCTAAGGCTTTTAATGGGTTTTCATGGGGACTGCAGCCAGTTACAAAATACCAATTTACCTGCACATGACCTGTCATCATTTCTTGTCCTCTTCTATTGGCCAACATTTTTATTTGATGGGACCCATTTGGGCTCCAGAGAAATTCTGGGAAATAAAGGAGATGCTGAAGGCTGGCCCTTACGTTTATTTGAAGCATGTCATCTTCTGAGTTTTATAATTAAATTACCTTTAAAGCATATAATAAGCTGTATGTGAGAAAGAGCCCAGAGAGTTGTTACTGACCTTCTCACACTGATTTGATGTCATGTAATCGGTCAATTGACCAATTGATCAAAAAGATACAAACTGACTTTTCCTGTGTAGGTTTACACAGTGGTCTCCATAGATGTAAGACTGTACATTTTGACCCTGGCTGAAACTGGAATCTCGTTCAAACCAGCTGAGCTGAGAACATGGTTTGGTTTTGGGTTAGTGTGTTCCAAGATTATATAGGCAGTTGCAGCTGATTCAACAAAAGAAAAGGCCATGGCTTAGCACCATGACCAGGTCTGTGTCTGCAGGGCTACATGCAGAGGCACCCAGTACAAACTGTGACGCTGTCATTTGCATCATGAACATCTCTTCTTCCCTTGTTGCAAAAACTGTAGAACTTTTGTACATTATAATCTCTTTGATGTTTTGGCTCTTCAGCTATACATTTTTACTGGATTGTTTTCAATATACAATACATCCTAACAGGCAATGAATTTTATTGTGATTTCATCAACTGTTTTACTTAATGAACTTTAAATGAAACTTGAATGCAATGAATTATTTAATTTTAGCCGGAATTACAGTTCTAGCATTTCTTATACAGATTCTTGACTGTATTTATTGAAAAAGATTTTTAGCAATGTTTTTTATAAATGTCACTATATTTAACAGTGCAATACATATTAATTTATGACAACAGGAGAGGAAAAAGGTCCAGGAAGGAATGCAGTTAAAGGAAAACAATAAAATAGGCACTCATAATAAACAATTATAGCCATGTTGACTGAGCAGGGGTGGCAATAACTCAATTGATTCCAAGCATGTGAAAGACTTTGAATTCTCCACAAAATTTTCATTAGGTAAGATGTCAGAAAAGGTAAAAAGAAAAAGCAGAGCACAAGAGAGAAGTAAGAAGCTCCCCAGAGCCAAATGTTTTAATCATGAAAACTTCAACTCAGCATCATCCTGAAGACTGGAATATCTAATTAGTGCTGCAAGTTGATAACTTCAGGTCATACCTAATCTCAGGGAGAGAGAATTTTGAAAGCACAAAGCCAGTAGCAATTCTGCCATATCAGGTTTGCAAGTCTTTAGATGACCACTAGATGGGTCAGTTTTACAGTTCTGATGTAGTAAGCCTAATAATTCATATATAAACTGATTTTCCTCATCAAGTAGAATGCATCCCCTTTCTTTGCCATTTTTATTGATGAAGAGTTCAAGAAAATCTGAAAACCTACACAGTCTTGTAGGTTTGTATAAGCACCTCACCTAATAGATCAACTGTCTCCCAAGTTTTTATTCTAAAATTCAAAAATCAGAAGGTAGTAACTTTATTAGATTTTTTAAAAATGTCACACAGTCTTGTTATCACTTTCTGATTTTTGAATTTTAGAATAAAAACATGGGAGATAGTTGATCTATTAGGTGAGGTGCTTATACAAGTAATTGTACATACAAGACTGGTAAATTTAATCTCCTTGATTCAATACTAAAATTCCCACAGCATTTTGGATTCTTGTCCTGGGTAGTGAAATCTTAGAACCCTGAAGAGGAACAGACTGAGGACAGCTGACCTAATCAGTGAATGGATTTATTCAGCAAATCACGGGTAGAAATTATGACTGAATGTGATAAACCTAGCTATATCTGCCAAAACAACAACAACAACCCACACACACACAACCAATGGTGATTTTTACTTTGTCTATGAATTCCAAGATGCAGGAGCAGGATGTTTAAGTGATTGGGATTTTTTAATCAAAGGGATCAGTTTTCCAGAGCTTTGTTAGATATTGAAATATTAATGTTGTTTGATTTCAGTTGACAAACTGAATCTGAAACAAATCCTCAATTAATGCAATCCAAAGTTCTTACCCTGCTTGACTTCTGCTATATTAAGAAGTTGTGCCTGATAGAGCGCCCTGGTCAAAAACAACTTGAATTAAATACCAAAATGCAGACTGACCAGGATTACTGAAAGTAGTTGTCTGGAACAGTGTATATCCCTATTGTTAATCTGGTATATTTTAAAGAGAAAACAATACGTGCTGGTCACAGGATGGTACTTGTAGAAAAAATGTTTATTTAAGAACTCTATAAGAAAAATAGAGCTGTTTCAGCAGTGTGGTCAAAAAGAAAAAAGAAATATGCTTCATTTCTATTCTTCTTGGGAAGGAAGAATTTATAAGAATGGGGATGGGATGAAGACTTGAATCACTGTGAGAGGTCAAGCCCACTGAATGCAGAATAACATTCCCATCAGAAAAGAAGCTGGAATTTAATAGGTTCAATTGATGTGATTTAATCATTTTTCCACACTATGCAAGTATAATTCTTACTGCTATTAATACCTATACTGTTAAATATAAACATCTTCATCACATGTTTCTAATGTTATACATAGTATCAATAATATCAGTTTATAATATCTTCTCTAGCCAAAACATATCTCAAATGTTTTTACAAAGTTTCCTTATTCAATCCGTATCCTGTTTTTTTCTCTTTTTTTCAACTTCAATTTCCCATCAATATTCAAAATAACTTTATCAATTATCATTTTTCTCATCATTAATTACATCTGGGTAACTAAAAGCTTCCCTTATATAGACCCTCTTAGTATTTTCATATTTCCCATCTTATAGAAAATTATGTTATTCTAGTTACAAATCACATCTTTCTAATTGATAATGGTACTTTTATTTCTAACAATTGTCTATTCTTCTAATCATATTCAAACATCCATTAGATGGTATAATACCTATCTAATTAGTCAGGACCTCTATTTTCTTCAGTCTTACTCTAGCTTTCTTCCTGCCAAATAATTTTGCAAGTCAGTACATTTAGGTCACCAAGTATTTCTTCCTCTGTTTCTGTATATATTATTTGGAAAAGTGTTTTTGAAAAAAATATTCATTAAACAGCCTCCATTTTCTTTCTTCTTCAGTTTCTCTTTCAGTTTCTTGTTCCCCAGTTTTCATCATTTCTCCTAACAGCTCTGTCATCCATTCTCTCAATTCTTCTTCCTTGTCTTCAAATATGTTCTGAAGTCCTGAAAAGTAAAATGTCTTTCCCATTTCCAGTGTTGTATCTGGGTCTTCCAAATTTTTATTTATGTGTGCCTCTCTGTTGGTTTCTTCTTTTGAATCAGTTTTCTCTATTTTTTCTTCTAGTTTTTGAGTTACTACCGGTAGTTCATTCTTTATGATTATTTTCTGAACGTTTTTTGCTTGTAAGTTTAAGTTGGAGAATTGCTCATTTATGTTATTTAAATTATTTTTAGTCTTCTCATAATTTAAAACAATTGTCTCTTGAATAGATTTCAACGTGGAAATAATTTCTTTCTGAATTCCATTTACATTTTCTTGTTGATTATCCATGTTTCTTCCAGAGAGAAATAGACCAGAAGCAACTTTCCCACTGTTTCTTAATATTTCTTGATAATTCTTGAAACTAAAAGTCAATGTTTGTAATCCAGGCTGGCCAATTCAGAATGGTTTATTGTCTCCTTCATACAGATAAAACAGCCCAAGGATTTTTTTTTCCTTTTTCCCAGCTGCAGTCTGCAAAAGTGAAAGTTTCTAGGAACAATAAAGAGCCTTATCTATGTCCGGGCTTCGTGCCAAATTTTCTTTAAGCATAATAAATTGTAATGCCAAGGTTCACCACTAGATGTTATTAACATCCATCTTCCAGCTTTTAAGTCCAAACTTATTTCACCAACTTTCCAAATATTTTTCAAAAAGAAAGTCTTAAAAATACTTTTAGTCCCCAAATTTGTCAAAGCTATGTCTCTATATTAAATCCAAATTAATCTTGTAGTTTTCTCTAATTTCCTCCCCAAGAGAGTTATTTGCCGCTTCTCTTTTCTATCATCTGGGGGTATTCTTTGCTTTGGGAATTCTTTTTTCCAGGAATAAGTTTTAAAATTATAAAGAGAGGATTACGTTCTCACCCAGTTCCATCCATGTTGTTGCTAATTAGTGCTTATCTTGGGTTGTCAGTGGCTTCTGGCTGGCCACATAAATGCGGCCGGTTTTTCTTCTGCTGGTTTGAAGGGTTTCCTTGGATCAAACGTAAGGGCCACCGCCCCTCCACGATCGACAAGGGTCCCATTCTTCTTTGTCACCTCTCTGAGGCAACGTTAGGCCTTTTTTAGGGTCCCCAGCAGAGCGAAATAGGATGTGGAAAACGGAGCCCTGTTTTCCTGCGCCCGTAACACCACAATGTCTAACCCAGAAGTCTACATCCACTTTTCTTCTCTGATATGTCGCCTGTGCCTCTTAGCTAGCTACTTCTTGGCAGTACACATCTTTAAAAAGAGTGTTCACCCTGAAGATAGCATTCCACTGGGTTTGTTTATTTTTTTCCTTTTTAATTATCTCTTTTGTAAGCTCTACTTTCTCCTTTTTGTAGAAATATTAACAGAAACCAGTGATTTGGCAAAAGTGAATATTATTGCAGAATACTAAAGAAAGGAAAGTGAGTATGGCTGGCTTTGCAAGCCATGTTTTGTGAGTTCTGTCATTAGTACAGAATGCTGAAGCTGTGGAGAAAAAGTATGAATTGCTTGCCAGCCAACTTGAAACATGGAGAAAGATTGATCAAGGGTGGAATCATTGGGGGGGGGGGAGAGAGAAGTTCTGTACCATACTTAAAAACCCATTCTGGATACTAGCTCTACTACTTCCAAAATTAAGAAAATGCATGCAGAGAGAAGTCAGTTGAAGCTGGTATAAAATAGAAACTGTTTAATTTTATCTTTTGCCCAGGCACAGGAAAAAGTAGGCTATTTGGAAAATCAATCTTTGTACAGTTTAGACCAGGCATGTCAAACTTGCGATGTCACGTGATGTTGCATGACGTATTGGGACTTTTCCCCATTGCCAGCAATGGGGTGGGCGCGGTTTCAGCGTGACGCATCTGGCCCATGGGCCAGCAGTTTGACATGCCTGGTTTAGATGGTGTTCTGATATAGCTCTAGAGAAAGACTTTATCAAGCATTAGATTAGTTTTGGATAGTCACTGATGAGCCAATGATTCTGGCAGTTTGCTTTGTGATGATTGACATGTTATGCCCCAGAGACACGATCATAGATTTTGGTGATTTTATTTACTCTAAGTACTTATTGATATGAACCACTATTTTTTCATTACATGCAGCTGAATGCATGAACTGACCTGATGCTTAAAGACTGGTGTACATAAATGGTATTCATATTTAGCTAAACATGTAAAAAATTATTTCTACTGTGCAGTCATCCTAAGATATCATGATGGGCCAAACTTAAGGCTTCTCTAGTTCTGCCTGAGTGAATCTTATTCTTTCAATTACAAGATATGGTATTAAGTCATAGCTTTTTTTGTTTAGTTTTTAAACTAAATGCAGGCTATTCCGAACCCATTACAAACAATTTAGTGATACAAACAGATCACTAAAATGGAAAAATGGACTGTAAGTATGCTTTGAGATATAAACTGACATGCTCATGAATCAGGAATACTGTAAACAATTTGTACTGTTAGGTCCTCCTGAGCCGTCAGAGTTTCAAAGCTCAGTGAAGTGCTTTTGTACAAGGAAACTCATTAATAAATCCAGCTACCATAGGGAGTTTCACATTTAAAGATCTGCTGCAATAACTACAATAACTGTCACCGGGAAGTGATTATCCACATTTTATTAAGTTCAAATTCCTAATCTGAAACTAGCATTATAAAGATTTTGGAAACCTTGTGGACTGATCATTGAGGTGCCCTCAAAGATTATGCAGGGGACTGAATGGAAGGCTCCAGTTATGGCCCAGGGCATGAAAACGGAGAGTGAATATTGTCCAAAGATATAATGCTACTAATGGGGAAAAAAATGTTGGAGCATAACTGAGTTTGCTGTAACAGCAGGCATATCACCCTACTGGTACATAGCATAAAAATGCTGTAGTACAAACTGAAATGAAAAATGAAAAATCATGTCCAAATTCAAGGTGGGAAGAATGCTGCTTTATATGGGTATTGCTGTATATTCTGACCTGTGTGTTTCTGCTTGATCTTACAGGAGTTGTACTATGTCCAGGCAAGGTATCGCTTGAGCAAGACACCTTTTGGAGAGACAGAGCCACAGCTATCCCAAGGTCCAGAAGTGAGAGACAGGTCCTCCCTTTGGGCTAGTGAGAAGGGCCAACTGAAGAGAGCCCTCTCAACTGCCAGCTTCACATCCCTCTGCTTTGGTTTGAGCTGAGTTTGGGTGATATCCACCTTTGCCACTCTCATGAGCAGAATGGAGTCTAAAGAAAGCACCCGAAGTGGAAACAAGACTGATAGCAAGACTGCTAGCTCAGCAAAATCTGAGAAACCTCACTCTGGGCCGGCAGCAAGTGCTGATAAGAAAGAAGCTCCTAAGGAGCCGCCAACTCCTGCTGCCACCACCCCTGCAAAGAAAGGGGCCACAGCACCCAGCGAGGCAGCCATGCTGAATGACCACAGCAACCTGAAGCCTGCCGCAGTGCCAGCAGCTGAGGGGCCTGAAGCAAGTGCCCATCCTGCTAACTCTGAGCATAAAGAAAACAATGCAGAGGAGTCGCCAGGGAGCTGCATGTTTGAGAACATCAAGCCCCTGCTCATCTTTGGAGGGGCAGCAGTAGCTGCCATAGCTGTGGTCATAGGAGTAGCCATTCTAGCTCGGAAAAAATAGGGAACCTAAGGAATGCAGGGAACAGAATTTCCCCTGAGTTGTGTACTGTTCCTTTTGACATCAGTGCATGCAATCACTTGTATACATACTTATAAATATGCAGTATATAGCAAGAGAGACGTAGGTAGGTCTTACTCAAGGTTAGTATACCAGGGTCCTGAAAAAAAGAAGATTTTTTTTCCCCCCTGGTCAATAGATGCTATTTTGTGTTTTCTTTCCATAGCTCCTCCCCATCCCACTTTTTGTCAGCTTTTAAACTTGGTTCCAGCATCATTTTCAGATTCCTTTGCTTTTAGTTGTGCCATGGAAGAGCAGATGAAATAAACACTTTCTCTTCAAGAGGACCATCTAGTATCCTGTAGTCCAGCTCACTGAAATTACTTTCAGAGATGCATAAAATGGCAGCATCTTCACTAATCTGAAGTGTATTCATCTACTTCGGTTCGTTGTCAGAGCATCCAAGTATAGTCTCACCTAAATTAAAAAGTTCTCTTCGGAGTACGAGAAGCTATCAGAGTTCAAGAAGCAAACTTAGCTTACTGAGATCACTAATCAAAGCCCAGGAGGAAACATCTTGGCTTGCCATCTATCACACAATGTCTACAAAGTACTAAATATAGTTTAGCCATTGATTGGAATAGCTTTGGAATATAGTAAAGTAGTCTTTCTCTACCATTTAAGTGCATGTCAAATGCAACCCTGCATTGGCCAAGTACCTTTGTAGAATTTAGATACCTTTAAAAAGTGTTTTTTTTAAAAAATAAAAAATAAAATCAGATATTGAAATCTATGTGATTTAAACTTTTGGGAAATTGAAAAGCTCATCTGCTTATGGATTTTGAACTAATAGTGGAGCTTCTCCATATAAAGGTACATACCTGTTTGTGCTATAAATGGGAATCAAGGGAAACAACAAACGTCAAAGGATTAAGTGTGGAATTATGGATTTAAGAAAATTTGCATATGGAACAGCTGCCCAAATACAAGCATTTGAACCAATGGACGATCTTTATTTCAACCTTTTATAGCTTTAATTCAAAATATAGCAAAAGAATAATATAGCCTCATGTATTTCATTGGAAATTATGCAAAGAAACAACAAACACTGAGTCACAGGAGCCATTCCCCCCCCATAACATTTGAACCAGGATGCCGAAGATTAGAGCAAATTTCCTGTTTTGAAATAGGTTTGTTGTGTTGGTGGTCTTCTTGAAATGTTTAAAACCAGATTTGGGGGGGTGGGGATAGTTATTTGTCTTTGATATATTTACTAAAGATATTTCCCCGACAGAAAGAATTTGGACACTGGAGCATTGGTTATAATGTAAGATGACTGAATGACCATCCCTCATGTAGTAGATTTTTTTTTCCTGCTTGGACCCCACCAGTGTGAAACAGGTGTGTATGTGTGTATTAATTATACAACATACCCATACCAATGAGATTACATTTAGTAAAAGATTAATGCTTGTGTTATGTATGTATATGTGTATCATGTTTTCATCTCATCATAATGTTTGTGTTATGTATGTATATGTGTATCATGTTTTCATCTCATCATCTCATCATCTCAACTAACCTCTATACTAGATTTTTTTTTTGTATTTTTAGCCCCACTCACTTTAACGTTGCAAACTATAAATCCAGAAGTATAGTAAAATGATAGTATTGCCAAGGCCAGTGTTTTTTAATCTTGGCAATTTTAAGATGTGTGGACTTGAACATGGCTGGCTGGGGAATTCTGGGAGTTGAAGTCCATACATCTCAAGAGTTGCCAAAATTGAGAAACATTGGCCTACACTACAATTAATCATCTCTCTTGCATTTATGGCTGTGATCTTATAGGTTAGGTCTATAAGGGAATCATTCACTGGCACTCATTGTTTCATATTGTGATATCCCACTGTTCTGAATAATTTTTCAGAAGCTTTTCCCCATCTGAAAACCTGTATTCTTGTGTATATGTGTACAAGCTTCTTTGAGAATATGTGTATATACATTATAATTTATGAAGCCTTTGTAAAGCTACAAAACCTGTATTCTTTGTAGAAAAGCAGAATGCAACCATTTATCTGCACACCTGCATTCACACAAAGTGTCTGTGTTTGTGCCACTTGCATTTCATTGTACAATAGCCAAAACCAAGATTTCCTTTCAATAAACAAAGATACATTTAGCTAATTGATGAATGTATAATAATCCGTCTTGTGCTTGTAAGGAATCCCTCTGATTGATGGACAGTTGCTGGTACAAAAGAACTTTCTCTGCTTGCCTCTGATACGTGTTCCTAAACTATTCTGGAGCAATTGATAAGAGCCTGGAGTAGGAAAGGGATGGGTGAAGAAGGAAGAAGCTATTATGCCCAAGGAATGGCATCAACAGATATTCCCCAATATAGTTTGGTGGTGTAATTGTGGATTGTGTGATAACATGTGCAGGCTTATTTCTCTCTTGAAGTTTAATGTAAACCTAATGGTGGTGTATCAGCTTTGCCCCTGCCCCAAACTGACCCTTAGGGAAATGATAGTGATGCAGAACTAGCCTAACTTGCTGCATGTGTTTCTGTATACTCCACAAATTACATTCACTGCAATAATAAACACAGCAAATGCTTCCTCATTCTTGCTTTGAACAATGGACATCTGGAAAATGTGTTTGTTTATGTAGGCTAAGCTCAGTGAACTTGTGCTTTATGAAAATGTGCAATTTTCGATAGAAAGGCTAGTTATGTTTCAGTTTGGTAAGCAATATCATGTAAGCTTTTGAATGTGTGTCAACATTTGTGTTTGTTTCTTTTAAAGGTGAACAAATCAACATGCACTGCATCCTGATTTGTGCAACCTCTCATATGTCTTGTCTCCTTACTTAGTGGCTTTGGGTTGCTGCTTATTGGCACCAGGGAAATTGCCGCAAAGTTTGACATTGGCATCTCTACTATTGGCTATACTTTGTATAGTACAACAATCCCATTTAAGCATTTCTCTAGTTCCAAGGTTGTTGATACGCTTCTATTATCATTAGTGATAAAGTAACAAAACACTTCCTTCAGAAGGCTAACCATCTTCAGCTGGGACCCTTGTATGTCTTGAATGAAGTCAGGATTGCTTCTATTGGTTTTTAAAGGAGTCCCCCGCCCCCATTTCAATCTTTGCCATACTTTGCCGTGCATACGGGCAAAATAGTATTGTTTCTATTTATTGTTGCAGATCAGCTGGATTATTATACAACTCATCAACTAACTGTTTTTATACTTGGTATTTTTACTCTTTCCCTACCCAGCTCCCCAAGTTTAGGTATCGTATCAGCCTCTTTCATTGTTTAGATTGAGAATGAATGGACCAAGGCAATTCTGTGAGCTTTATGGGTAAGAAAGGTCTAGACCAGGGGTTCTCAACCTTGGCAACTTTAAGACTTGTGGACTTCAATTCCCAGAATTTCTCAGCCAGCTTTAGCTGGCTGAGGAATTCTGGGAGTTGAAGTCCACAAGTCTTAAAGTTGCCAAGGTTGAGAACCCCTGGTCTAGAGCTTTGACTCTCAAGACTCAACTTTACATTGTTTTTTTAAATACAGTGCAGTCCTCCGAAAGTACATTCTAGAGTAAATTGCACTGACTTTTGAGTTATTTTTACAAAATGAGTGCACCTTTTTCTGTAGATAGGAAATGATCAGCTAATATTAAATGTCTGCTCCAACTGGGTATTTCCTATATCAAATGGCATGTATTAGTATGAGTGGAGCTGGAGTTAATGTTAAAAGACAGAGGATGTGAAGAATAATTGGACACTGCTCCTTAGTAATCACAGACAGTGTTGTTGCCAATATTGGAACTGCCATCCTTGCCCCCATCTTTAATTTTAATGTAATGGAATTGGGGGAACTGGCCTTGAGACAGTTTTTGAATACTGGTAGCTTCAGCAAATTCATTAGCAAACTGCTGTGATAGCAAAATGAGTCATGATATCGTTGTATAAGTGGTGCAGTAATGTGATGATATCAAAATATCTGATGCAAGTAGCTAAGTCACAGCCTTTGTATTTGATGATGTCATGATGCATTTGTCACTCTCTTTCCATCCAATCTAGCTGCAGATGTCCATGTATAGCCTCCTAATAAAGAAATACACATTTAACGTAAGTCTATCATGCATGATCAAAAAATCCCCATTCAGTAGGCCAGACTTCCTATATGTGCTTATTTGGTAGGAAATACATGAGTTGTTCCCATTTTTATTTAAATGATACAAAGTTTTCATTCTGCATATAAATTTGGAAAGACAGTTCCCTCAAATTCCTTTTTTGTTGCTGTACACCCTTTAGTACAAAATATTAAGATATATTAGCAATCTCAATTTGGCTGGAAACATGTATCAGTAGAGTCAGGGAGATCAGCCCTTTATCAGCTTTATATAGGACATTCAAGAGGGTTCCTTAATTAAACATACTGGAACTTATGCATGAACTGAGGATTCAAGGTGACACAGCTATAACTGCAGCAATGCTTCAACTGCTTCAGTAATTGATTCTGATAAAAAGTTTTTCCCAACATATTTCGCTTTTTTTTTTTGCTTGAAAGAAAGACTCAGATTTCACTATTCAATATCAAAAATGAGTATATTATTTGCTGGTTTTAGATATTGTCCCCATACAGTTCACAGAAATGGATAGTGTTTCTCTCTTTAGTGACTAAAACGTG
This sequence comes from Crotalus tigris, assembly GCF_016545835.1. Taxonomy (NCBI): domain Eukaryota; kingdom Metazoa; phylum Chordata; class Lepidosauria; order Squamata; family Viperidae; genus Crotalus; species Crotalus tigris. Next base: position 5,994,265 of record NW_024100214.1, read on the forward strand.
AAAAACGAAAGAGGGAAAACTAGCAAAAGCATAAGAAACTCCTTCTCATCCCCAAAAGCCACTTTTATTATATAAGATCTGGTTGGTTGTTTTAGATGTGTGAGGACAATAAAATGTAATGACAAGAACTAGTATCTAAAAACCGAAAGTAATTTAGTTTAGACCAGGGGTAGGCAACCTTGGCTCTTTTATGACTCGTGGACTTCAACTCCCAGAATTCCTGAGCTAGCATGGCTGGCTCAGGAATTCTGGGAGTTGAAGTACACGAGGCATAAAAGAGCCAAGGTTGCCTACCCCTGGTTTAGACAAATATATGTACAAGTGGGCAAACGTTAAGACTATGCTTCTATCCAAAGTCTTGGCTCTGTCTGTCTTACATTCTCCCATTCTTCTTATACCACTTCTTTTTTCACATGAACCATCTTTTAAGATGCCCAGTGTACAAAGCCCACCTCACCTTCTCCATGTCACAGAATCTCCCATACTCTGCCAAGCAGTCTTCAGTTTAGCTTGACTCCAACGTCATTTTAAATTGTACTCTAGGATGAATGGGGGGAAAAAGCACTGGCTGATGTAACCCCTTAATTTCTTCTGTTTGTTAATATGAGCATGGCCCAAAATATCTGGCGTATGAAAGATAGTTCTGTTATAAATTTCTGTTTCAATCCCAAAGCCATGCCTTGGTTATAAGGTGGCAGCTACAGTTCCATCATTATATCTCATTGTGCAGAATTGATGAGCACTATGTGATGCAATTAATCCATTGCTAATTTTTCAGTCATAGAAGCTTAAACCAGTTTCCCAAGCTACCAAAAATGCAAGGAGAATACCCCTTTTGTGATATGCCTGTATCCTTGTTCGTAAATGTATTTGAGGTGATCTCCCACCCCTTCATATTTCTTATGTCTTTTCCTATATTTATGGTTAAGGGAAGGTCCAAAGTAATCCGTGTAGATGGGAAATGCTAGTTGATTCAATCCGAATGTTTGCTATCTGCTTCTAGATTCATTTGAACAAAACAAAATCATACAAAATGTACTCCACAGCAAAAAAACAATGTAACATTACTAAAGAGTCTCCCCATTAATACGAGTAGCCTATAACATTAATTGATTATTTCCCTTACTTAACAGGCACACTTACATAAACAACATGAGATTCTCCATAGGTCCTGGGCTATAACCAACCCAGTTCCGAGATATAGTCCAACACAATTGGAAAGAACAAAGTTGGTAAATGCTAACTTAATATATGTTGGCCTATGCATAACAGAGATTAAGGTGGTTTCTTTTTTTCATTTTGAAGTCAGCTGTTGCAGACTATCTTTTGTCAAAGCAAATGTGAAGAAACACCACTTTGAGTTAGAAAATAAATCTGAACCTTTTAAAAATCTTCTGATATTGCCTATGCTTCTATGGACACTTTGTATGGGCTTCAGCTCAGCTCCTTAAAATGGCAAAGAATTTTTCCTTTCCCATATAGTATTCTCTTTTATTTGAATTTTAAAATGCGTATAAATGCAATAATGCAGGTAGAGTAGAACTATTAGACTGAAAATTAAAGTAGTTTAGCTTGTCCCATTTGTGACCTACAGTGTTGTATGACACCCAACACTGTATCCTAGCATTCTCAAGGCTTTCCTACATAGCTGAATCTAGTCTTAGCTTTGAAAAATCATTGTGTGAATGGTGGGGTGGGTTGACTGGGAACGTGTATACTTTACATACCGTATGTTATTTGCATCAGAAGCTACATAGCCACTCCATTTTCTATGAAACTGTAAATGATTCCCAATATACCTGTAACTATTATCAGGATTGTGTGAAATAAACTATATATATCTATATAGATATACATGTATATTGTATAATTCCTACAGTTATCTTCATGTCTTATTTTCAGTATAATCCTTTAAAGAAAAAAATGTAATACATAGCTTATTAGGGTAAGAGTATTTTCTGAACACAGACCAAGAATGATTTATCAGTTAGGGCAGTAGAAGCAATCCTGATGGCCTTGTGATGAAGACACTCGCCTCCCACTCAAAAGATTGAGAGTTCAATCCTAGGTAGTAGCAGATGTTTTTCTCCTAGGGCAGGGGTAGGCAACCTTGGCTCTTTTATGACCAGAATTCCCGAGAATTCTGGGAGTTGAAGTCCATGAGTCATAAAAGAGCCAAGGTTGCCTACCCCTGTCCTAGGGCATAAAGAAAAAAATCTGCTGTGAACTCCACATGGCATCAGGAAGTGCACCTGGCCAGTAAATGCTCACCTCTGTTCAGTCACCCCAACTCTTTCCTGAATAAAGGGATTACAGGGTTGTAAATTAGACAAATGCATAATCAAAACTGGTATTTGTGTATAATATTTAAATCCAACAGCAAACAGACCCTTAAGACAGGGAATTGAGGAAACAAAGTATTATATAATAAATATGAACATTGCTCCAATTTAGGGTTACATTACCTACACTTTATTTTTCCCCTGATATAATTTCAGGAAATAACACAGGGATGATAGTAAAGAATAATAGAAGTAGCTGAAGGGCTTGGAAATTATAGAACCATATTTAAAACTATGCTGCTGGCAATACATTTCCAAGGGTTTTTTTAAATGACATAATCATATTATGATTCAGGAGCAGAGGAAATTTAAGTCATTTTAAGGCATTATGTTGAGACTATGTTGCCATTAGGGGAATACCTTTGAGATAATTTCAGGTGTATGGCACTTCTGTGAATTGTGTACCTCTATTTCTAGCTGGAAAGTAAAGTCTTCTTTACAAAATTGGTTAGTTTGGTAATAGGAATTCAGCCTTCACCCATAATCATTATCATTGATTTGTTGGCAGCTCACTTTGGAACAATTGATTCAAAGCACAGTTCTCCTGCTATGTATAAGAACCAATTTTTCGGTGCTCTTGAATTTTCTCATAATGCTTAAAAAGTTTCATATGATACCACATCAAGATACTGAAAAACTGGCTTCTCATAACAACAATGAAGGTGATATGGATTAAAGTACTGTAAATGGGATGAGCTGAAAATCAAAACATGTTTGGAAGGAAACTGCATGGAGATTAGGAGGAGGTGAACATTTGTTGTTTTTCTCCATGGCAAACCAGATTTCAGTACAAATCTTAGAGATGGGCATAAATGAGAAATCTGGAAAAAAACAAGTAGAATTATATGTTCACCTTTTGTTCTGTGTTACGCTAGGTTAGTAAACTATAATATCCTTTCTTTTTGACTTTCTTTAACATGTGAATCCATTCTAAGAAATAAATAATGAATCTGGAAGTATACAAAGACAGGGAAATAAAGGCCTATGCTAAAGCATATTGTGAGTCCTTGTTCACAGTTAATCTGGATAGCAATTTTGTGTCAACAGCTCAGTAACAAGCATTAAGTCTAGATCTTAATTATGTCAACATAATATTGGTATAGTCTTTCTTTGAAAACACCTACATGTACCTCTATTTTTGAAAACTGGAGGTAATTTCTAGAAGGTTCAAGATAATCCTGATCTTCTAAAATATTTCAGGATGATAGTTCTAGGCCATGAGAAATATGGTCTTGGAAAATCAGACCCAAACAAGAGTGAAATTAGAATTTGAGTTTGCCTTCTTAATTGAATAATATTAAAGTCAAATAATATTGCATAAAGGCCATGGCATTATTAAACAGCTATACAACTTAGGGTCTTTTTCGTTAAGTATTACTCTGTCTTTTTCCTTCTTGACTAAATTCCCAATTTATACCTATTTTCTGAAAGGTGACTACCATAGCAAGTTATTTTAAATTACATCTCTCTATGACAAATGCTGAATTAATTTGCAGTGCTTGAAAGAGAGCCTTCCGTTTTACATTAACTATATAAACAAGGTTTTGAGCGTGCATAATATATTGAAATTATGACTTAAAAAGCAAAAGTTAGTAGAAACAATATAATAATTTTAACTATGTATATGACACAAATATGTCACAAAAATGACTTAAAATGTAAAATTGGTCTGCTGTATAGTTTTGTTTCTTTAAAATTGACTACAATTACAACCATCAAATAAAAAAAACATTTTGTAGCCAATATCTATATCAGAAAACATGTATAACTGGCTTTTATAGCAAGATGATGATTTACCATCTAAAGTAACAAGCAGTTTGTGAGAGAACTTTTGGAAAGCACCTCTTTTTGAATGATTAAAGCACATCTTTTTCCATTTCTGAAAGATTTGCAGTCATACAGTTTATGCAAATGAAAAGGAATCTATCCATAATAGCATCTAATGTATTTCTACTTGCAAGAAAAGAACAAGAAAAAAAATACAAAAATTCTTCTCCAGATCCTAAACATAAATTGTGCTATCTATTGTGATACCTCTCCTGACAGTTAAAATAATTAAAAGTACAGTCCTATATAAATACTTAGAACTGAATAGATGAATGAACCCAATATTGTAAGCTTATACACGATTAGTATATCATATTGCACTTTTGTCATCTGTGCACAAAAATAATACATGTAAATCTGACAATTTAAATAAATGTACCTGAAGAGGGGTATTGGTCTAGGACAATTAAAACGAATTGCAGTAAGAGTCACTTTGTTCAGAAGTGATTAACACAAAAGATGGTCACCCTATATTAAAATATGCCAGTTTAAGACATAGTTTGGCAACTAATAGTGTTGTGGCTGGAGAATTACATGATAGTTCTATTCAGGGTTGTTATTTTTACTACAACCAAATGGCTTGGGGCTTACTCCCAAGTAAGTGTACATAGGCTGTGCTCACAGATGAAAAAACAAGTTGCATTTGTCTGAGTAGGAAAATATATCTTGCAGACATGCAGCAATTTTCCATTCCCCATAATTTAAAACAAATTATTTTAGGGTGAAAAAAAATGGAAAATCAGACTGTTTTTTAATCTTGTGTTTGCATGCCAGATGCATGCTGCATGAGAAAAGCCAATGCATGGCAATAATAAAACTAAGCTATAATGAATAGGCCTAAATGAGTTTCAAGAAGGAAATATCAGTTTGTAAAAATAAATTTTATATTATACCTAAGTCAATGAAAGAGGTACTTCACAAAAAATATCCTGAAAACATTAAAAAGTCTGTGTCCTTTGCAGGGCTCTCTTTAATAGCTTTTCCAGGTATTTTTGTTCCTGTATGTGCAACTGTATGCTAGGCTAAAGGGATGCAGTTGTGCATGGATGCACAGATGGCTTTTCAAAGTAAATGCTTTGCAGAGCTATATCATTTAACCCTTTCCTAGGGACAACCAAATCACAGGCATTTAATTTCTAAGAATTATATACAGGAGAGAAATTGTAAATAGAGTACTGTAAAAGACTTAAATACCCTGTTGTCTCACATAATCTAAATACTTTCCTCTTGTTCTTTTAAAAGCAATGGTAAAGTTTTTAGGACAGGGATTGTTCTTTTCTCTGAAATGCTGTTTCTTTTCTAAAAGGAATATAGGGAGAGATATGCAATTATTTCTAAATTTATTTCTATTCAGCCAGTTTGGCCTTTCATTTTTTTGTGAGAAGGGCAGTTAAGAGACAGGATTGAATAAATCATATGACTGTGATGATATCCAGATGAAAAATTACTAGTTTATGCAGTCCTTGCACCAGGAAATCAGCATGCATTCTAGAAATACAGAAACATATTCCTGATGGAACTACAAACATCTTTAAGGCTATGTAAAGATCTATGGAGCTCCTATGTTCTATTATTTCATTTGATATAGTTCTAGTTTCTCTGTGTAATATCCTCCTCTAAGATAAACATTGCTCTTCACTCTTTCATTGATTAGATTTTAAAACTTCCAGGTTTAGACAATATTTTTTACCATTTGATTATAACATACGACAGTAAATGCCTGTTTTCTGGATTGCAAGAGTTTCCTTCACCAATCCAGATTACAATTTCATCAATCCAGATTACAACTCATGTCTCATGTTGGAGGATGAGATTTAAAAATTCCAGAATATTTTAGGCATGTGATTATATTGGCCCTTATACATACCGGACCAAATTTTAGCCAAGGCAGTTGGCTGATAGGGATGGACTGATAAATGGTATTTATCTGCCCAAATCAAGAGGTAGAACATCCAAAGCATTTGAGATGGAAAAATATCACAAATGCATGCCTCTCTGGGAATACAACAGAATCTAAATCAAATAAATGCTGCCTCTGATAATTATATCCAGATCGGTTCAAGTTATGTTATGAGAGGGATGGCGCTGTGATAAAAGCCACTTACAACAATGCAGTTTTCAAAGACTTTCTGCTGATGAACAACCAGAATGGAGGTATAATTGATGTTCTTTAATCCACAGTTTCAGAAAAAAAATAATCAAAATCTGTTCTTATACATAAATCTTTAAAAGGAATAAATGGGATAGCTCATCTTTAAGAGCAGTTTTAGAAACAAAGTACAAAGCAGCCCTCATTCACAAATGGAAAGAAGAAATTGTTCAACTTGTTAGCGGGTGATAGCTCAACCAGATTTGTTTTGATCTTGTAGAGAAATCAGATTGCATTGAATTCCATGGTTACAATGGAGACTGTCTGATCCACAGAATAGATGACTTCAATGTTGTGATTAGCGTCATGGGCCAGGCTCTGGACCTAAGAGTCTGAAGCTAAAGAAACTTTTCCAGATGAGCCTGTGGAATATCAGCCTCTGGAAGGACAAAGCCAGAGATCATCTGAGGCTGATCAATCATAAACACTACCTGAGCAGCTGGATCTGTCCAAGGAGGATGACCTAAGGCCTCCCAGTCCCTGTACTAGACCATCTAGAAAGGAGACCAGAAGAGGGAATCTAGTAGATTAATTGCCAGTAAACACGATCATGTCCTTGAAATTGACCAAAAAAGGGCATAACAAAAATATAACAGCAGCAGCAGCAGTAGCTAGATGTCAGCCAACCAAATGACTGCAAGTGGATATCAAGCCAGCCAAATTAATGTGATGAGCCAAGCAGACTATTATAGAGGTATTTTATCTCTTTCATGACAGAAAAAAAAATCCTCTATAAAACAAACTTCCATCTTCTCATATCACCCTCTATCAAATCAGAGACCTAATGGCGCCAACTAGTATTCTTCTACTCTATTATTTACTTAAATTATTGCAAATATAAACAGTTAGGGATAGGGATGCGTTTGAACTCATACTAAATATGGCATAGTAGTTTCAGGATTTTATAGAATTTTTCATTAGACCAAAACATTCATAGTACAGATAGATATTGCGAGCTACTGTTTTACATACAGAATAAATTGTGACAATCATTATGATTTACATATGACCGCTGACCCAAGAAAACATAGAGATGCCCTTTGCAATCTCTGCCTCTTCAACCTTCTAATCTGGATAAGAAGAATGTTTTATGATCCCAAGGCTACAATAGCTTTAATCTACAGATTTTAGAGAGTCTATTTTATATTCTGTCTTCCTCTCCCGGATCCAGGTCCGCCACAACTGTCCTTTATACAGCCCAGAGCATTGCAGGAATTCCGTATATTATAATACAATAATAACATACAATTTGAGAGACTGCCCTAGGAAAGTTAAATAGTTGCAGCTACAAGACTCAAATCCATTTCTTCTGCTGTAAAACACCGCTTACTTGTTATGGGGAAAGGAAAGGATGTGGGGTTTTTTTTTTCAAGAAACAAGAGCAGCAGCAGCAAATGCTGAATGGAAAATAGTGGAATTCCCAGCAATGCAGAAAACGTTAACGATTTAATATCAAAAGACCCCTTTTTTATGTTCACTAACCAGTTTAAAAAAAAACCCATTTTTAAAGCTATTGTTTAAAATAATTTGCGTTGGGGAAGGAAAACAACAACAATACAATGATAACAATAGGTGCATTTTATCTTAGAGGATTTCTGGCTACTAGAAAGAGCCTAGAAAGGTACAAGGCTGCAGTGCTGACATCAGATTAGAAAAAGGTCGCCAAAGCCAGGCCGCCGGAGAAAGCAGCCGCAGGAAGGTGATCCGCCCCTCTTCCCCGGGTCGCCCTCTTAGAGGGTGGCCGACTCGAGGGCGCTTGCGCAAGGCGAAAGTTGGGCGGGCTGGTGGGCGGAAAGTGAGGCGAGGTTTCTCTTTTCCAGCCGTGAAGCACAGGTGGCGCCCCGCCAGCTTCCCTTTTCCCCGGGAGGCTTCCACCGGGCCAACGCCAGCATGTCGGAGAGGCTCAGCAAGCCGACGTGCCTCATTGTGGCTAGCGCCGCTGCTGCAGGTGAGGCTGGTGGCTTTGGCCCTCCCCGCCCTCTTCTTTGGCTCTTCCGGGTGAGGGCGGCTGACCTGAGCGCTGAATAGAAAGGCGAGGCAAGGAAGTTGAGCGAATCGCCCCTGAAAGGCGTATATTGTCAGAGGCATCAGCCCCTTTCCCGCTGTGGTGTGTGTGTGTGGCTTGTCCACCCTTTGATACTCCACTCTGCGCATGGCTGGACGCAGGAGATGGAGAAGGCTATTCCCGGCAGCTTGATCGATACAGTAATGGCAGGGGAGTCTATCTGGCTGGGTCAGAGTGACGGGTCTTTAAGGCAAAAGATAAACTTTGCTTCAAGTGGAATTCAGCTTCTCGATTTACGTGGGCTGTTCCGTATAATGGTTCCTGACGGCAGCACGAAAGTTATTTGCCGCTGTTTCCTCCTGCCTGGATGACATTTCCAATGTAGTCTTCAGCCTTGAGATTTCTTGGTGGTCTCCCATCCACATATAAACTTGGCCTTTTCTTTGTCTTTAATCAGCCAAGGTCAAGTAGGGCTGCATCTCGTTAGGTGTCTGTTGTATTTTATGTGCTCATGATCAGCGTTCGATAGTTGCTATGCTGTAATTTCTACATAGTAATATTAACATGTTTTTATGGTCTCATAAACATGTTGTGCTTCAGCTCTCTTAAGCCCTAACTAGGCTTTCTGTTTTCTGCCTGAAAGAACCTAGAAATTACAGGGCTGTTGGGCTATTCATTGAAGCTTATTAGTGCTCTTGGTTGAATCTTCTATTTTACTTGATTTATGTATAGTATTTATATTATTTTTAAAATATACTTCCCTTCAGGAGCTCACCTAGCAGCCTTCAAAGAGAAAGGTGGTCTTCAATATAAGTCTCCCCATGGTACTCCAATAGCTTCATGTCTTCACTACATTACCTTTATCTATATGTACATATATGCTGTCTCTTTTTATATATATTCCTTCTTTTGTTACAGAACCTTTTCGTTTTTAATGACTCTCCTAATTATGGAATTTAGAGTTGTTCTCTGAAGTTGGTTAGCCTTAGCAAATTTTGCCTATTCTGTTTTTGTATGTTCAAGACCAAAATGAAAATGATCAAATGATTTTTTTTTTACTTTGAGGAATGTGAAGGCTATCAAGTATGCATGTTTAGTAAGAATAATCAGCGAATAGTAAGGTTTCCATATTTGCATTATAAAAAAAGTCAGGTGGCTTTTCCAGTATTTCTTTGTTGCTGTCTAGGTGACATCCAGGTTTTATTCCTCTAGATATGGTAGCCATTCCAATGTCCCCCCCCCATATATGAGAAGCTCCCACTACGCATATAATGTGCTTATTATATCTGTCCACCAGGTGTATCAGCTGATTCTTTCTTCCACTCTTTTACATTGGCTAGCTCTGCTTTTAATCTACAGGTTGCTACCCCAGGGGTAAGTAAATGTAAGTGTTCCATGTTAGTTTTATTAAGTAGGTGATGAAACAGATTCTTCCACAGGCAAGATGATTAAAAAAGAGGAAGCAAGTAGCTGTTACAGGAAATGATGGCCTTCAGAAATGGTCTTAAAATGGAATGTAATCAGAAATTGCAGTGTTCCAAACTAGGCACATACAGATAACATTGGCCTGCTTTTTGTGAAGTAGAAGAAAATAATTTTTATCCACCAGTCCTTTAGTAGATTTATTTTTCTCTTTTGTTTCCATATGCAATCTCCTAGTGAGGTCTCAAAATGCAGGAATGGGTAAACGCAATGTTTTATTAAAAAGCAACTAAGTCTAGCTAAGCTCTTTAAGAGTAGTGCACAAGTTGTAAATGTACAATATTTTGGGGACATGTTTGTGTGTATTGGCCAGCATTTCCATTTTGGATCATATGAAAAATGATGTCTTCATTTAGTACCAATAACACTGTTTTTACTTCATGGAGACAAGCTATTGCTTTTTTTCAAATATTTTTTGTTTCACTTAATGTTTATTCCAAAGGCTTATTATATGTAGATGCATTAATTGGGCTTTGCTGTTGTAGGGGAAGCCAATTGATTTTGTTGGGGTTAATGAAACAAATATGCGTTGGATCCAGGATTTCCGTATGAAATCCTACGCAAATCCAGCCAAGTTGGAATCAACAGATGGTGAGATATTTTTTGACTTGTGGCTGGGCGTATCTCCCTTTATTACCTACACAGTAAATGGTCTTTTCAATATCTGGATACAATTCCACCAGATATAACATTTTAAAATAAAGATAATTTAAATTGATAATCAAGTTGCCTTAAAGCTATTATTGTTCCATTTGCATTTTTAGGAGGAAAATATAAAGTTTGCTCTCAAAGCTTTGATTGTTTTTATAGTTCAGAGCCAATAGAAGCCATGGTTTCATATTTCCCCTTGGCATATTTTAGGAGTTTGTTTTCACCTTTAATCTAACCAATTTTACTTAATGGTTTCTTTAAATTATTATAATTGAGAGCAACTTACAGTCAAACTAGTTTCAGATTCTGTTTTGTTTCTGGAACAGCTAATACAGATTTGAGACATTAGGCAGTAGTTATGACGGGATGGGTGTAATGATTATATTTTTAAAGGATGGCTAATATATGAGCAGTGTTCCCTTTGCTTGTTTCCTCTCTGCCTTTCTCATAGATAACTAACTGCATGTATCCCGAAGGGCACTGAGCTTTTAGGAGCAAATAGGGGAGCAAATCAGTTTGTCCTGATAGCAGAAAAGTTGGGCAAATTGAATATACCTTTGGGATACATTGACCTTGTCCTGGGCTTGAACATTGTTTGGGAATACCGAGTGGGTTGCAGACAAGCTATTACCAAACAAGCTAGTTTAATTTAATTTAAACAATAATTTATAATTTTTATGTAATGGGACCTTCATATATTGCTATTGAAAGTTAGTAGCAAATAAGACGGGAGGAAATGCTTTAGGAGAGCACTGTCTTTTGAGTCATCTCTGCCTTCTCTGGTTTTGAATAATAGAACTCAGCTTTGCCTGTGCTTCCTGCCTAGGTGCAAGATACCATGCTTTGTTGATTCCTGACTGTCCTGGTGCTTTGACAGATCTAACAAACAGTGGCTACTTAGCTAGAATATTGCAGCATTTCAGTTCGGAGAACAGTAGGTAAACTTCCTTGGTGTTTTATGTGCTATTGTGTACATCGAGACACCATAGATAAGGAAGCATGTTGCAAAAAGTGATTAATGTATAAGATACACATATCATATTACCTTTAGTATTTCTTCTACTTTAACTCTAGTTAGTCCTTAAAAGATTTTGGACAATGTATCAGATATACAGATATTCCTAATTGTTAGGAATGCATGAAAAGAGTAGATTTGAATATGCATTGCTTATTCTGTTCTCATCAATATTGTACCTTCCTCTTGTTACCTTTTTGATCCCTTTCCCGGTTGCATTAAAAAAAAAACATTTAATAGGAAATAATAAACACTGCATTTATACAACATGTGATACACTGTTTTTGAAAGAAAGACCCATTTCAAAATAACATTTTCATAAAACCCTGAAGATTTGATATAAAGGTTTATTTTTTAATAGAGCCTATTTGTGCTATTGGAAATGGAGTGGCTGCCTTATGTTGTGCCACGAATGAAGACAAGTCTTGGGTGTTTCAAGAATACAGCTTAACAGGGGTAGGTATTGTATGCTGAAGGAAGAGTGCATTTTTCACAATAGATAGCTCTCTTGAAAACTATATGATGTAAAAACCTAAGTGATGTAAAATTAAGTTTCTTTGAATGAAACTATTTCCTGTAATTTCACAGATTTACCCGTGTAGAAGCTGTGTTTCCATTGTCTTATTTTTCTTGTTTTCAATGTCCTGGTCTAGCCTACAACCGTGGAATTTAATAATGGTCTCCGATCTGGTCTGATCCTGCTACATTTTTGGAAATAGATCAAGATTGCCAGATGCTGCTAAATATCCAGGCAATACGATGTAGCTTATTATTTTTGTTTTTCATATATGGCTGAATTTCTCATATTATAGTCACAGATCTTCCTCAAGATTTATGGTTTTTGCTGAAGCACATCCCATTTACTTGCATTCAATTTTATCACCACAAAAGAGTATACTTCCTTTTAAAAACTTTGAAATCTAGCTTTATATCCAAGAGATTCTCAAGTACGTTAGTAAAGTAATCCCAAGATAATCACATGCAGAGTATAAACACAGTTAAGCTACAATGGAACTGAATTAGTAATTGTTAGAGGAATGGTTTGCAACAGTAATGCATTTAATTCTGTATTTCATATAAAGTGATCCTGTCTGTATTCTCTTGATTAGGAACTGCTTTCTTGAATTATGTGAAGTTCTACCTAGTTCTGTAACCAACACGTGAATCTTTCTGCATAGATTTCACTATAATACAATGTTACTGCTATCATTTTGTTTCTTCCAGCCTTCTGTCTATGAACTTGTAAGACTTCCTAGTTTTGCTAGTTTACCAATTATTGTTGAAGATTTTTCAAAAGATGCTGGAGCTACTTTCAGTGGTATGTCATTTTAATATTTTCTGCTGACATAGATTTTTATTAATACTTGTTAAAATCAACATATATGTAGAATCAAATAATTTTGTGAACACATTAAAGTAGAAAATATTGTGTAGTAATTACAGTATTTATAGGAATTTAAAGTGTGGCTGACTAGGATTTCTTTTTACATACCTTGTGATCTTAAGAATGCAGTACAGCAAGACAATTGTGGTTTTCTCAAGGCTATAGAAACTACTTTGACTTGGTTGCCCACCTGATTAATAGCATCAAATTTGCAGCACTGTGGTCATAGCAATGAATAGTTATACCACTCTCTCCCCCCCCCCATTAAAAAGCTTTAAGAGATGCATTTTTCCTAAATTAGGAAACTAAACTTCAAACAATGCTGTTGCTGATTAATAGCAAAGTGTGCAATGTAGCAGTCTCAAAATAATAGCACTTAGCAATAGCACTTAGACTTATGTACTGCTTCATGGTGCTTTACAACCCCCTCTAAGCAGTTTACAGAGTCGGCATATTGCCCCCAACAATCTGGCTCTTCATTTTACCGACCTCGGAAGGATGGAAAGCTGAGTCAACCTTGAGCTGGTAAGGATCAAACTGCACAATTGCTGGCAGCCAGGAGTCAACAAAAGTAGCCTGCAGTACTGCGTTCTAACCACTGTGCCACCAGGGCTTATAACTAGCATCACACTAGCATCAACTTGCTTTCCTGGTGCTGAAATGTAATAGAACGGCAATGTGTTATAGAATGTGTTGTAGAATGGCAATCTGCAGCAAGAATTGCAATCTGCAGTAAGAACTGCATAGCTACTCTTGAACTAGGCATCATTCGTTAGACTTACAGAGCTTCCCCTCTATTAGAGGTAACCTAGGCAAATGAAGCAGCAAAGCTATGGCAAAGTTAGGGTGTCAAGACATGTTCAATTTGCCATGGCTACAGCTGCTCCTTCCTACAGCTTTAGAAGCATGACTTTACAACAGATGGGCAGGACAAAGTGCCATCCAAGCCAGAGTTGGGACCTCCTCCCATTGCCACTGCTGCATCTCTACTTTCCTGTAGCTTTAGACTTCAACTCCCAGAATTCCTCAGCCAGCATGCTGGATGAGGAATTCTGGGAGTCGGAAACCCACCTAAGACTGCCAAGTTTGAAAAACACCGCTATAGAATGAAAAGTATGGCTTCATGCCTCATTGTAGAGCCCTGTCTTGTCACAGATCTGTACTTCATTTTTTTTTATCAGCCTAAAGATTACCAGGGTGATACTCTATCCCAGACCTGTCAAACTCGCGATGTTACGGAACTTTTTCCCCATTGCTGGCAATGGGGTGGGCGCAGTTTCCTCATGACGTGTCCGGCTCGTGGGCCGGCAGTTTGACAACCCTGCTCTATTCTACCATGTAGTGTATGAGGTACAAACCACACAAAATAAGGTGGAGAGCTGCATGCACACTGCAAGTTTGAAATCCTGGTTTAGATAATACCATATGTGAAATGAACTTTAACATGTGATGGTCATTTGTCTTGTCCTTCTTTATCTGCAAGAGAAGGAAGTGGTAGCCAACCAGGATATTGACTTTTCCTCCTTTTTCATTATGTTGAGAAAGCCCAAGACTTATCTTGGCTCAACCTTATCCCTCTAACTTTCTAAAGGCCTTTTAGAAAGTCTTCAAACCTTCTAAATCCAGGTTTGAGCCAAGGCTGTTAAACATGAATACCTACATCTTACCAATGCAGGATTCAATTGTGAATTTCACACATTGTAAAGAAAGAAAAGTAAGCAAAACAAAATATTTTCTTATTAATTTAAAAAAAATAGGTAACATTTTCCTTAGGTTTTTGAAAAATGATACATCATTACAAGCGTAAATTAAGGTGTGAATATACATTTCCACCGCAGCCAGCAAGGTAGATGCAGTTCATGTCGTGCTTGACAGACACCTTGTCACTGGACAAAATGAAAATTCTACTGTGGCAGCTGTACAGAATCTTATTTTTCTCTGCAATGGCAGGTAAGAAAACGCAGGTGACATTACTAATAAAATACAGAATTTTTGCTTTTGCAAATGCATCCCTGCATCCCTGTAATCAGCTTTGATAATTTGTGCCAGCATTCTCCACCCCTACCTTGAAATAGAGTCAATTTGAAGTTGTTGCTAGAAATTTGTCAATTTGAGGTTGTTGCTAGAATAAAAGGTGGTATTCTCAAACACTTTATTCCTTAAATGTATCAAATGGAAATCTTTCTATACTGATTAATTCAATATAATGTTTCTTTCAGCAGAAAATGATGGAAATATCCCTGTGACTGAGCAGAATAAATGAACATGGAAGAATTATTTGACTTGTGAAAATTGCTAACCTTTCATTTATCAACCAATAGAGAACACAGCTGATTTCTAAAGGTGGCATTTTGTAGCTCAAGAACAAATAATATTCTTAAATCTATATAGTAAGGCTTGCCTGTTATCAGATGTGACAGTATTCATAGACATTCATTGTTTGTATGAGTATAAGAATAATATATTTTCTCCTACCTCGCACTTTCATAAACTAAGGATAAATTGATTTGAAAGATTTCAGTTATAGTTCCCTGTGTTTCTGAACTTCCATCAACTGTAGTCTGTTTAAATCATTTCTTCTTAGCTAAGTTTCCCATTTTGCTTGATCTGGCAAAACCAGTGTAAGATATGGGCTGAATAAGTAATCTGATAAATCAAGGCTGAATCTATTAGCTCCACGTTATCATTTCAGATTGTGAATTAAGTTTCAAGCTATGGGATTATGAAGTGACTTTCTCTTTTCATATATAGGAATACATGTTGTAAAGTTTACAATGAGAGATATTAGTGATATTACTAATAACAAGTGAACTTCAAAAAAAGGAACAATTAACTGTAAAAATAATTTTAAAATGGGATAGGTTAACTTTATTTAATGAGTTAGTGTTTTCCATGTGTTCATTCGTTGTAGCATGACAATAGCGGTTCATTTATTTTGCTTACTATAGAAAGCTTTTGATTGATTAAATTTTTACTTCAGTTTTGTTTGTGTTGTGTAATTTCATGATAGTGATTAACCATATTTGTGAATATAATTTTTCATTTTATTCTTGAACTAAGTCATTGATAATGTGAAGGATTCGCACTAGCTTATTAATTATATTCAAGTTGTAGGTTGTAGAACTTATTTGTTAATAAGTACCCTGTTAATAGTACCCTGCTTGCATAGATTATGTACAGCACAATTTTGACTCAAGACTGAAGAAGTACTTGAGATTTTCCTGCAAACTACAGTTTGAGAATCAAGGGTTAGATTCATATAATAGACTAAATAGCACACCAGCCAACCCCTATAGTCTAGTGTGAATCTATTCCATATGGTTACCTTAAAGATTGTGTAAAATCAGACAGTTTGGTTGGGTAATGCAGACAGTCATAGAATAGTTTTACTGCAGCACAGGAACCAGAGGAAGGATGCATTCCATTATTTTTTTTTAAAAAAAGCAGACTACTTTGTCCAGTGCATTTGCGTGCAACACCAAAAGAAAAGCAACTTTTCTAGAATTACAAAACTTAAAAAGTTTCAATAGTACTTAAGCTCTGGTTTTTTTAGATTCCCTTATAATACCCACCAATAAGAAAAGAACAGGTAGCCGAGGATTGAACTGTGGATTCATCCAGAACAGTGCTCAATACTGATGTTACTTAGTCAGATAATGAAACATCTGCAAGCAAACAACCACATTCAGAGTAAAGGTTCCAGTGTATAATAGTCAAGGTTTGCATTTTGTAGAAATTGCCTCATTGTTAGGGGGGAAAAAACAAGTTAGAGGAGGTTACTGATGTATTTACTCCCAAGTTGCTATCAGTAGTACTTTAAAGCTACTCAGAACACCTCTTCCTTACATAAAAAGAATATTGTCAGTTAATAAAGCAGTATAAAAGTTGGAATTAAGATTGCCAGGAGAAATATCAACAACCTAAGATATGCAGATGATACCACTCTAATGGCAGAAAGTGAAGAGGAACTAAAGAGCCTCTTGATGCGGGTGAAGAAGGAGAGTGCAAAAGTTGGCTTGAAACTCAACATTAAGAAAACCAAAATCATGGCATCCGGCCCTCTCAATTCCTGGCAAATAGATGGGGAAGAAATGGAGGTAGTGACAGATTTTATTTTTCTGGGCTCCAAGATCACCTCAGATGGGGACTGCAGCCAAGAAATTAAAAGACGCTTGCTCCTGGGGAGGAAAGCTATGGCAAATCTAGACAGCATACTAAAAAGCAGAGACATCACCCTGCCAACAAAAGTGCGTATAGTCCAGGCCATGGTTTTCCCAGTTGCAATGTATGGCTGTGAAAGTTGGACCATAAGAAAGGCTGAGCGCCAAAGAATTGAGGCCTTTGAACTATAGTGCTGGAGAAGACTCCTGCGAGTCCCTTGGACTGCAAGGCGTTCAAACCAGTCAGTCCTAGAAGAGATCAACCCCGACTGCTCTTTAGAAGGCCAGATCCTGAAGTTGAAACTCAAGTACTTTGGCCACCTAATGAGAAGGAAGGATTCACTGGAGAAGAGCCTAATGCTGGGAAAGATTGAGGGCAATAGAAGAAGGGGACGACAGAGAATGAGATGGCTGGATGAAGTCACTGAAGCAGTAGGTGTGAATTTAAATGGACTCCAGAAGATGGTAGAGGACTGGAAGACCTGGAGGAACGTTGTCCATGGGGTCGCGATGGGTCGGACACGACTTCGCAATTAACAACAACAAAAAAGCAGTATAAAAATATATGGACACAATCTACATTCAGATTATGATGGGAAAATAGAAGTGCTTAATGAAATACATGAATTCTTTCTTAGATACCACCACTATACTTGTTCCTGAGATGCTTCCCCCTCCCCAAAGGCAACCAGACTGACTTTGTTTTTCCATGAAGACATTTTGCTTCTTATCTAAGAAGTTTCTTCAGTTCTTACTGAATGGTGGGAAATGAAAGGATTTAGATTCCTTGCAGTCATCTGATCATCTGGTCACCACTATACTTTTAAATCAGAACTATGCCAAACTGCGATCTCCTCCCAAGTACTGCCCTTGAAAGTCTGACAGGGTTTGATCCAAAGAAATAGTGTACTATTAATGGCCATTGGAAAAGAGCTTTGCTACTGTTTGAAACTCCCATTTAAAATGGGGAAAGATACTGAAGATGTTCAGTGCAGCTGCAACAATGCCTCAGATTCTGAGAAAAGCAATATCGGTTTAAAGTTTAGGCATGTGGGCAAAGAAGCAGACAGGAGTATGACCGTCCTAGGCCAAAATATCACTTAGCATCGAAACCCTAGTTAGAGATTTGGAGATCACAAATCAGAGACAAACAAAGCTGCTCTATCTTGGGCAAAGGAAGCAGCACAGTGGCAACAACAGCTGGAGAAGGAGACTGCATTATAATTTAGATTTATATCCCATCTTTTGTTTGTACAATTCAAGCTTTTCCATATTTCTTCCTCCTATTTTTCCACCACAATAACCCCGTGAGACATAATTCATTCTACAAGAATAGGAGGGAAGCTCCTCATAATTCTAAGAATGGAATGTTTATAAAACATGCTTGTTAAAATCTTATAGTAATTTTGTTTGTAAAAATAACATGTACACATCCTTCAAACGGAGGACTTGCCTCAACAGGAGTCAAGAAATCTGTATAAAATGTATGTTTTATTCTTTTGGAATGCACCCATACATCAGAATGTTGTATCATTATTAGTAATAGTACCTTGAAGAAAAAAAGCTAGGCAATTGGTCCTTGATGTATCTGCAATATAGTGAAGAATAAAAATATTGGTAATACAGAATTGTAATATTACAATCCTGATATATAAAAGCACAGCAGATCTGAAGAATTTTTCTCTGCAAATTCATATAGAAACCTGTGACTACAGAAAATCTTTTTGTTTGCAGCATGTAAATCTTTACATATATATAGCATCCATAAAATTTGGCATGTCTACTTTCCATTTGCAGTACCGAACATCCGTTCCTAAAAAAGGAGAAAAAAATATAAAAATTAACAGGCACATTGGTTGCAGATGTTTTAAGAAATCATTGCCATTTAATGTACAAGAAGAGATACAATTTCATTTTGATATTTTCTTTGAGTTCAAAAGAGGAGCATTTAAGATTTTTTTTAAAAAATTCATTAAATGTTGAAAATCCATGTGCTAGTTTTGAACGTCACATGTGAACATCTACCAATCCAATGTTAATATAAACATTTTAAAAATATCCAATTTATAAACTTTAGCACTGTTAAGATACTTAAATTTAGGAAGTTTAACTTATCAAAGTTATTTCAGATTTATAAAAGAAAAGCACAATAGTATAACCCTAGGATCTGCTATGTAAGAATTTACGGTGATTAGTTTTAAAGTGCATTTAATTCTAAATGGAAAATAAATAAAATCCATAATAATAAATGGATTATGGGATCAACAGCCTAATTACAAAATAATGCACTTATACTTTAAATCTCTTCACCGATAATTTGCTATTCAATTGATTTTATACTTTATATTTAACATTAGTATCATGTATGAAAACATGCAACACAAAATACAAATAAACTCAGGTTGACATTTACATCTGCAATACTTGTGAAATGTACCATTTGAAGGAACTTTGGAAATATATTTAGCGAGATAAGAGACCCTTAATTTTTACCTTTATCATGACTTCCAGTTTAACTGCATCAGCAGCAAACTTTCTGATTCCATCTGACAGTTTCTCCTCAGCCATTTGGTCTTCATTATGAAGCCAACGGAATGTCTTTTCATCCAGATGGATCTTCTCGAAGTCAGATGCCTGAGCTGCATTGAAGATGATAGAAGTAACAAATTATGGGAGTAGGCAATGGTATACTTTATTATTATACTAATGGTACAGTTATCACAGGGAATCCTGAATCTCAACATCTTACAGAAACCATTCAGTTAACTAATATGTGGGTATTGATATTATCCTTTGAGTGCCATAGTAAAAGTCTTACATATTCCTGAATAGTAAATATATATATAAAAAATGCTGATGTATCTCTTTGAGACATTCTTTTTTTCAAAAAAATGACCTTATCTATTGAGTACTGAAAGGATTAACAGTTACACATATACAGCCCTCTGTAAATATTTAAGTCAACTTAAATCTTACGCATTGAGAGGATGTGGTAAAAGAGCATTGTTAAACTTTTTTATTGAGCGGTTCTTAACCTTTTTGAACGAATCGCCCCCTTGAGCCAATGAGGAAGTTGTCATCGCCCCCCTCCCCCAACATAACTTCTCAATCACAACATAGGAAATAATTCTTCAATTTATGCAAACACTTTTTTTGTTTTCTTTAAAATTGTCATCAGGACATATGATGCAAATAATTTATTTCCAGTCCTTTTCCCATATCTCAACTGTGTGAAAAATTTTGGTGCCACCCGTCACTTTATTCCCAAACTTCGTGATACATGTATTTCATTATTATCTTATTTATTCAAGACACTTAAATGTAATGACCATTGAAAACAAAATTCAGCTGCAAGAAAGTGAAATGCCCGAAAAGAAAAACAGTAACATTTAATGATTGAATTACAAGTGAAATTAATATGCAAAAAGAAATATAAAAAGGGCATAAGAACAAACCGCAATGCAGGAACTAAGAATTTCAAGACGAAAACTCTGAAACTAAATTAAGATTCAAGGAAAGTATATATAATCACGCACACTGTAAAAAGGATTAAAAAGTCACAAAGAAAATATAATATCGAACTGGAGTGCATGTTAAAAAAGTACAATACAAAGAGACACACAAAACAGCATGCAATGTTTAGAAAGAAGCACTCCCCCCTCCATCACTGCCCATTCTAGCCAATGGTGAGCCACTGTATGGGTAGAGCAGGGGTAAGCAACCCAAAACACTCAAAGAGCCACTTGGACCCGTTTCCCACCGAAAACAAAACACTGGGAGCCGCAAAACCCTTTTGACATCTAAAATGAAGATAACACTGCATATATCCTTTTTTACCTTTATTATATATATATCTTCAGTGTTATCTTCATTTTAGATGTCAAAAGGGTCTCTCTCTCTCTCTCTCTCTCTCTCCCTCCCTCTTTCTGCCCTTGGTCTGCCAGTCCTCTTCCCCCACTCAGTGTGTGTGTGTGTGTGAGAGAGAGAGAGAAAGGGGGGGGGGAGAGGCACTTGCGCTTTCTCTCTTTCTCTTTCCCCTCTCCCTCTCTCTTTCCTCTCCCTCCCTCCCCCTTCTTTCTCCAGGTGAGGAGGGGGGGGGAGAGAGGCACTTGCGCTTTCTCTCTCCTCTCTTTCTCTCTTTTTCTCTTTCCCCTCTCCCTCTCTCTTTCCTCTCCCTCCCTCCCCCCTTCTTTCTCCAGATGAAGAGAAAGAGAGGGGGGAGAGAGAGGCACTTGCGCTTCCTTTCTTTCCTCTTTCTCTTTCCCCTCTCCCTCTCTCTTTCTCTCTTTCCTCTCCCTCCCTCCCCCTTTTTTCTCCAGGTGAGGAGAAAGAAAGAAAGAGAGAGAGAGAGAGAGAGAGAGAGAGAATGAAAGACAGAGGGCACCGACGGGGCGGGGAGGGGGGGCAGGAGGCAGCAGAAGACCCCGTCACTGCTGGAGGCACCTAGCTTCGCTGCCCGCCGGGCCTGCAGGGCCGCCCCGGCTCACGGTCACGTTGGCAGGCCGTCCCACGTGCCGCTGCGTCCCTGAGCTCAAGTTGGGGCCACGGGGCATCTGCAGAATACCCCGCCCATCGGCTGCATCACCAAGCCTCCCCTTGCGCCGCCAGCATCCCCGGGCTTAACTCGCAGGGCATCTGCAGAACACCCCCATCAGCTGCTGGAGGAGCTGGGGCCGCTCCGCAACACACGACACTCCCGGCCATCTGCGACCCACCAGCATTGCCCAGGGAGCGATGCCCCCGCCGGCCACCACCCCAGCCAGGACTGCTGCCCGGGGGACAACAGGAGGAAGGGGAGGAGGAGGAGGGCAAGGAAGCCGGCACCGGACCCCAGGAGGAGGCGTTCCTGCGGGTCTGGTTGGAAAATGCCTCCCCCTCCCTTTTTCTCCCCCCCCCCATCTTCTACTCACCTCTCAAAGCAGCCATGACTCTGGCACACCTTCCCGGCCAGCTGGGCTAAGTCCCATGGCTGGGGATCGCAGGGGCAGCTCTCCCTCAGGGCCGCGGCTTGCAGGAAGGCTGGCCCGCTAGGCTGAGGCTCTGGTGGGCTGCTCCCAGCGAGGATCCTGGGGATCCCCTACGCGGTTCCCCGGCCATGTGCACCTGGTACAGGGCCAGCCAGGGAAATGGACTTCCTGGCTGCGCTTGTCCCAGGAGGCGGGGCACCCGGACTCAGGGCCAACCAGGAGCCCTGTGAGGGAGCAAATCCGCATCAGAGAGAGAGAGAGAGAAAGAGAGAGAGAGAGAGAGAAGCACAAGTGCCTCTCTCTCTCTATCTCTCTCTCCAAATGGCGGAGGAGGCTCAGAGCCGCAGGGGCAGGCTCAAAAATATCTCCAAAACTTCTTGCTCCATTGCCCCCATATCGCCCCTTTTCGTTCCTTCGCCCCCCATATCGCCCCTTTTCATTCCATCGTCCCCCTGAAAAATGAAATCACCCCCTGGGGGGGAGGCGATATCGCCCAGGTTAAGAACCACTGGTCTACCCTACATATTAGTAAGACAGAAAATTTACCATCTTTGACGTTCAGCTTTGGTGTTAGCTTGCTGTTATCTTTACTGAGCTCTCCCAGAAGTTTAGGTGAAATGGTGAGAAAATCACAGCCAGTCAGTGCTTTGATTTCTCCAGTGTTCCGAAAAGAAGCTCCCATTACAATAGTTTTATAGCCAAACTTTTTGTAATAATGATAGATTTTAGTGACACTCTTTACCCCTAAAAGAGAATATAAGGTAACTATTTAAAGCAATTACTACTTTATTCAGAGGTAAAGAAACTCTCAGAATAGCTTATTTTCTAATACTAAATATTTCAGGTTGATTCAATTACAAACTTAATTTCTTAGCCACATTTATTCAGTTACCTGGGTCCTCTGATGGCTCATAGGTTTTTTTGTCTGTATTTGCAACATACCAATCCAGAATACGCCCAACAAAAGGAGAAATGAGGGTGACCCCTGCTTCTGCACAAGCAACTGCCTGAGCAAAGGAAAAGAGCAAGGTCATATTACAATGAATCCCATGTTGCTCTTCAAGGATCCTGTAAGATAAAACAGACCAGAATTATTTTTCCTATCAGTATCACTTCTGTTATATATGCAATTTTATTAAATACATTATATACAATTTTATTTTGAACCGCGTTACTTTTTAAAAAATGTCTTCTCAGTGAGTCAGGACCCTTTGTTTTCTTTGTGGTTAGTGGGATATGGGCAATATGTTATGCTAGCTTGCAAAGTGGTCTCTGCGTTATAGATCCTAGCTTTCATAGAATAGTATAAGCACAATTGGAATAAAATAGAATTTCAGTTTTGCTTGTGGCATACAGAGTAAAACATGCCAAGATGAACTGGTATTATACATATCATTAGGAGGAAAGGCTCCTTGTGACGTGGATGTGACTACTACTCCTCTCTCTCTTATTAAAAAGTGTTCTATGAAAGCTTTGACTGATGAAACATGATGGGGATCATAATCTATGGTCTCATCTAATGATGATCTCAGCATATGGAAATTGCAACTCAGACTGTAATGTGATCCAGGAAGGAATAAATGTGATCCTGCAAGGGAAATTATTCTGTTAGTCAACATGAATGGATGAGTAAGAATATAAAAGATACATGAAAATTGAGTTAGCAACAAATTAGAATGAGTACTTTGTCAGTAGCTACTTAGAAAAACATCTCCTAGTTTTGAGCATATTGTTTAAACACATCTGTTCATCTGTTCAAATGGCAAAAGAAGAAATTTTAATCTGAAATATTTATTTATTTATTTGCTTATTTATAAGATTGAAAGAATCAGTTAAGGATGCAAAAGTAATAAGGAAATTCTGAATGTAGATAAAATACTTTTTGGGTAACGTCAACAGTGAATCTTGGGAAAATGGACATGGAAGAAAAGGAAAGAAGGAAATAAATAAGAGAAAACTATAAAACAACTAAAAGAAGCCATACAAGATTGGAAAACATGGAGAGAACCGGTCTGTAGAATTGCCGAGAATCAGAACTGACTGAATAGACAGCATCATCATACATACTGAATTAATGTAAATCAGGCAACCCCTCTCAAAACTATTACGAAAAAAGCTGTTGACACTTGTGATTTCCAAGTCTTTATAATGGAAAAATAAAGAGGTTTGTGGTTTTAAATAATTTTAAAGTCTTAGCTTAAACTGCAAATAAGGGTTTTTCCCCCCTTCAGCTCACCTAATCAAGGTCCAAAACCTTTAACAATAGGTGTACAGACATACAGAACTATACATCTGATATATAGAACTATATTGAACTGGAAACCTATATTGGTACCCTGGTTGTTCAGCACACCCAGGAGGAAACAACAGAAAGTACTCACTCCCCACACAGCAGGAGCTTGATTGTCAGGATAGCTGCTTCTGTACCCACTACCACAACTTATCCCCAGCACCAAACTGACAGGCCCCACTGGGCCTTGATATGCAGCAAGACTGCAGCTGCCTGTTGGCTTGTCACGCCATGTCGTCTTCTTAAGGGGTGGGGGCAGGGGCGGAAGGGTTTTGTAGCTTTGGTCCAATATTGGCATTCTGCTGTCCTGTGTCTGGTCATTTCTCTCTTGTTATGTTGGGTGAGGAGTGGACTGCATAAAATGACCTGGGAGGCTTTAAGTTTGAGGCTTCTGATGTAGCATGTTGCAAGAAATAAATGTATCTTAAAAGAAATAAAAATGGCTGTGTTTAACTGCATGTTTTTCTGCCACGTTTGTTAAATGG
Source organism: Crotalus tigris (assembly GCF_016545835.1). Classification (NCBI taxonomy): domain Eukaryota; kingdom Metazoa; phylum Chordata; class Lepidosauria; order Squamata; family Viperidae; genus Crotalus; species Crotalus tigris. The sequence goes on from NW_024100214.1 coordinate 6,019,022, forward strand.
AAATGAAAACTGGCTATATTGGAGGAAACCTAAAAGATGAATGTAATCAGAATAAGCTATTTTAAGAAGTATGTATGGTAAAAATAGACAAGTTGGGGTCAAGGCAGAAATTCCTATGCAGAAAGTGACAAACGGAATATTAAATAGCCATCAAATAAGTCTTATATTATCGTTCCTGGTATACTTACTTGCCAGCTTGGATACCTTCCCAAGTTGATGACAGCTTGATGAGTATACGATCTTTGCTAATTCCTATTTCTTTATAAAGATCTATGAAGTGTCTGGCTCTCTTAACCATGCCTTCTTTATCAAAAGACAACCTTTAAAATAAAAAAGATACATTTTTTTGTTTCATTATAATTTGTGTAAACTATACTCAAAAGGGCAAATATGCAAAGATACGGGATGCAACATTCATGTTTTTCTATACTACTTGCCACACCTCAGTCCTCTGCTTAAGAAGTCAATATCATTAGACAAGAACACCATTAAAATTGGCAGCTTCGCAGTATCTATTTATCACCTGCCATTTCTACTAGTTCTGCATTAATTGTCTTAAACATTACACCCTATCAAATAAAATAATCTGAATAACATTAAAGAAACACAAATACCGTTAAGAAAATCGATATCTTAAGAACAGGACAACAAGGCCTTTCTAAACAAGATCTTCAGCGGGAAGCCTGAAGAGAAACCATGAATGGTAAGCTAAACAAAAGACTCCAGTACATAGATGCAAATAACAGGAAGGCCATCTCTCTAATCCATGCAAGAGAGACTAACTGGCTTAACAGAACAAAAGAGGCTTTGGGCTACAGTGGTTGGAGCCACTTGGGTATGTGTTGTGTTGTGTTGACCGCATCTGCCATCTGTTTCTGTTTTTTGCTATATTTTTACCTGAATTGTATATTTGTTGTTTTTATGCTGTGAGCCACTTATGAGTCATACCTTTATCGATATCTTCACAGGCTCACATAGAATGTTATGAGAGCCAATTTACGAAGTTAGACTAGAACAGTGATTCTCAACCTTTCTAATGCCGTGACCCCATAATACAGTTCCCCATGTTGTGGTGACCCCCAAGTGGGTGTGGCCACCAATAAGAGGGAGTAGGACAGCTAGGGAAAAAGGAAAAAAATGGCGGACAGCATGGTTTGGTGACCCCCGTGAAATGGTCATTCGACCCCAAATGGGGTCCCGACCCACAGGTTGAGAACCACTGGACTAGAAGTAGAGAGACCCACATTCAAGTCCATCTTCAGGCTCAGGTGTTCTTGATCAGATAATCAGCTCAGCCTAGCTCATAGGTTGTTTTTCTTATGGGAAAAATAAGACAGGGGATGCATGCCGCTTTGATTTCCTGAAGTACAGTCTGGATATCAGTCAATCACTCAAACAAATATAATATAGGAGCCGTAGTGGGGCAATGGTTAGAATGCAGTATTGCAGGCTAACTCACTGCACTGCCAGGAGTTCAATTCTGACTGGCTCAAAGTTCACTCAACCTTCCATCCTTCTGAGGTCGGAAAAATGAGGACCCAGATTATTGGGGGCCATATGCTGGCTCTGTAAGCCACTTAGAGAGGGCTGTTAAAGCACTATGAAGCAGTATATGAGTGTAATTGCTATTGCTATATTTGATGAATTCAGAAAATACTCACCTTGCATCTACTTCTGTGGACACACGGCCAGGTATCCTCTTCAGTATTTCTGCCCCAAATAGTACAAAAAGCTTATCACAAGCATTTGTAACTTGTTCATTTTCTGACCTGGAATTGTATAATAACCAAAGTAGAAGTTTATGTACTGAGGAAAAAAATGTGCTAATGTGACATCTAAAAAAAATAAATGAGTCAAATTGGAACAGTAATATGAATTCTTTGCACGATGTTCTGAACTTTAGAAACAGTTTAATGCAGTGGTTAAGATTCCAGACTAGAACACAGGAGACCATAAGTTCTAGTCCTGCCTTAAAGCACAAAGCCAGCTGGGGGACATTAAGCCAGTCACCCTCTCAGCCCCAGGAAGGAGGCAATGGAAAACCACTTCTGAAATCTTACCTAGAAAACCATAGGGACTTGTCCAACCAGTTGCTATTAGTCATCACTGACTCAAAGGTGTGCACGTGTACATATACATACATCCTGAGGTTTATCAACATTAATCTAATGGGTCAAACTTGACTGATGCTCTATTTAAACCTCTGACTCATTCTCTAGTGCTGCATTTGAGCCAACTATTTCTTTCCTCCTTCTTCCATGAGAAAGAACTGGGAGTGGCTGTTAGTCTGCAGAAGGGCTTTGACTTCCTCTATTCTGCCATTATTTAATTTCTTGATCCCGGTTTAAGTCTAACAGTATCTTATGTGAAGATGAAAGGCAACAGAGAGGACACATACTGATAATACCAACTAAGTGTCACAGCTGCAAAATTAGAACATTGGCAAGCTTACTTACCCACCAAGTTTCTTTCCATACGCAATAGCATCTTCTACCAGTTGCTGATAGGTTGGCATCTGAGCTGCAGCTAGTATCAGGGATGGGTTGGTAGTAGCATCTAGAGGCTTGTACTCTTCAATAGCTGAAGAAAAGCAGAAAACAAGAATAAAAAAGTTGGGGGGATGGATGTTAGCCTCTCAGCTTGATAAAAATTAAAGGGTATGCAATAAGATGGAGCAATGTAATTAATGTAGTTATTCCGGTGCTAGAAATTATGTCCACATATAATATGATTGAGAATGAATAATTAACAAAAGACAAATACTGTACAATTCTTAGTAAAATTAATAGCTAGGTAGGGTATATAATTCAGAGAGTCATTCAAAGTCATATAGAAAGTTGATGTTAGGAAGGCTGTTCTCGCTAACGTCTTTCTTGCTGTGTCCTGTGTTGATTAACATGATTTTTTGCCATTCCACTGTGCAAACAAATTTCAATACACTGTACAGAGACAATCCGTTAAATGAAATCAGTCTAAAAATGGCAACGTAACAACAGAAAAAAATAATAATCTGGAAAAACATGGTATATCCTTGGCACCAAAGTGAAAAGGCAAATTCAAGTTAGTGTCAGTAAGAACACTACAAATAAGACTTCCCTCATAAAAAGGCTCTTTAGTAAAGTGAGCTACACCATCAAACCCAGATCTACAATATTTGAATTGAACTCAGTGTGTGTTAATTAAAACAATGAAAATATAGTTCAGGGGTAGGCAACCTTGGCTCTTTTATGACTCGTGGACTTCAACTCCCAGAATTCCTGAGCCAGCATGGTTGAAGTCCACGAGTCATAAAAGAGCCAAGGTTGCGAAAACCTCATTTTATATATATAATGACAGGCAGTCCTTGAGTTAAGACAACTGAGCCCAAAATTTATGTTGCTAAGTGAAACATTTGTTAAGTGAGTTTTGCCCCATTTTATAAATTTTCTTGCCACAGTTGTAAAGTGAATCACTGCAGTTATTAAGTTAGTAACATGGTTGCTAAGTGAACCTGGCCTCCCCATTGACTTTGCTGGTCAGAAGGTCACAAAAGCTGATCACATGACCTTGGGACACTTCTACGGTCATAAGTATGAGTTGACAAATGGTTGTAAGTGTGAAAAACGGTCATACGTCATTTTTTTTCAGTGACGTAACTTCACTAAATGAACTGTTGTAAGTAGAGGACTACCTGTATTGCCATCGCCACATTTGAAGGGTGACTCAAATAATTTGCAAGAAAATCTACCAAAAGTAGAATACCTGTCTATGTAGGACAATGCACATGCACTGTAATATAGAAACCACTGTTCTTGAACTGGATGTCTAAGTACATTCAATTTTTTTAAAATTCCAAATTGCTACATATACAGGCTAAAAAATTGTGCTTTTCAGGGTGAAATTCCCTGTAGGTGTTTTTGAACATACATATGCTGGCAATCATCTCTAATTACTTAAGGACATGCCATACCAAAGTTCTTTGCAAAGTTACACAAGTGGCATCACAGAAATACAACATAGCCCTATGATATTCTTAAATATATTGTGCAATATTTCTATAGAAAATTTACAAAGTATTTTTACAACAAATATTTAACACATACATGCACATACACAGGGTAATTTCCTGCTCTGCAAGTTTTATTTGCAAATTAAAAAGGGGGTTTTCTTGTCAAAATCTGCTAACTCATAGCCCATCAGCAAGATTCCATCACCAGTTAAGCAACAGGAAGGAGAAATGTCTTTCATAAGACCATTTACAAAATAGTTAATATTTTGTGTTAGGTCAGATTCTCTGAGCAACTTTTACTCTGAGAAATGACTACTATCCATTTATATTATACATTGACCATCTAAACAACAGATCAAGATGTATTAAATTTTGCAAGCAGTACTATTTTCTGCAATTATATAGCCTACAGTAATGGTAGAATACATAAGGGTTTGTAAATAGATGAGTTTACTATGCAAGCAGATTTTTAATAGAAAAGCATTTTTTCAGATATTATGATTCTCTTAAAAGTCCAACCATTAAATTCATGAAGAATTAAGCCAGGATTTAAAAAGATCAATAGGCACGTCCTCTAGAAAAACATAAATATCAATTACTTGCAAAATTATGCAGACTAATTGGTAAGAGAGTTAAATTGAGAGTTTAAAAGATTATCTGAAATATTTTTAAAAAGTATACAATGTTTTAATAATTGTCAAAACACTCCCTGGAATTGGACAGCAGATACATTTAATAAATTATCACTTATCCATACTGTGAGTTACTTTTGCCTTTGCATAAATAACATTTTATAAATGGCTTATATCACTCCACAATAGCAGAGGTGGGGCGTTTTTAATATCTGCTCCTTGCGGAAAGGAATACTGAACACTGTGAAAAATGCTACAGGTTAATGAAATGTATACTTTTTTAAAGCCTTGCGTTTAGAATGAGTCAAGTTCCTTAATTATCCCTAGACTCAAATTGTGGGTAATGGCAACAAAATACAGCAATAGCATTAAGACTTGACCTACACATATTGTATTTCTCCCCCCCCCCCAGGCACAGAAGCTAGATCGATTAATCCATATTGTTTTTCTTGGCAACAAAACAGAAGTGGAATGCCAAGTCCTTCTTCTGAGATTTTTGCCGCCTCCCTCAACATCCTAGGTTATTCTATAGCTATGAGATTTCCTGGTGGTCTCCTATTCAAGTATTAACTAGGTCTGACTTTTCAAGCTCCCTCATAAAAAGGGTCCCCCTAAATTGCCCATGAAAACAAAATCAGGATCGAATAAAACAGCGCCTTTTTAAGGTCAGCTAGAGAAGGTTTACGAACATCCCAACACTGCAGAGAGTTTGTAAATGTTTTGCTTCTACTGAGTGGCTCGACTTATTAGGCCTGCTTATGCCAAAATAAAACAGTGCACCGGGCTACGACAAACAGGACTTCCTCATCGGTTCCCTCCAACTAGCTTTCCTTTCCCGAAGAGAGGCGGAGGGAGATAAGAAGACGGGGGAGTTCAACCGTGCCCGGAAGAAACTATGGGAAAGAGCATTAAACCCAGCTGGATCGGACTTGGTAGGGAACCCCAAAGGTCAGAGGAGAATTCCCTGTTCTACTTCTCTCTCCCGGATCCTGTCTGGAAGGGCTAAAAAGGGATCACCGGAACGATTCCCTCTCACCGTGGAAATCTCCCGTATCGGCCACCACGGTGGTGTGTTGTTTGAGCTGTTCTAGCGCCGACTCCATCTTCTGCTTTTTCACGGGGGAAACTGACATAGCCGCGCGCGGTTGCGAAGAAATAAGGAGGCGCGGCTGCGGCGGCTGAGCCTCGGACGAAAAATCAGGGGATCGGCACGCGGCTTCCGGGCTTGCGCCGCACGAAGCTGTGACAAGCGGCCTCGGGCTTCTCCGCCTTGGCTTCGGCGGAAGGGCGGGGTGGTGGGGGAGCCAGAGGCCGCCGCCTACGTCATCACAGGACTCGTTCCCGGGCTCTCGAGCCTTCTCTCTTCTTTCCATAGAGTGCCGGAGAGCGCTAAGGCTGCTCTGGGCAGTGGGCACAGGCGATTGGTTGTAGCCTTTGGTTTTCCCGGCTCGGTAGCCAATCAGGATTGCTCTGGGTTGCAGGACGAGCAGGTGGTGCCGTAGCCTTGCCTTAAATGAGCTAGAACCGATCATTGGAAGGGCGGGAGAGGAAGGGCGTTCAGTGTACCTCGTCGTTGCTTATGTTTGAGAAGCAGGGCGTTAGAAATCAGGCTGATTTGTTCCCCCCGCCTGCAATTTTGTCTTGGTCTCCTACATTTTACCTAATATGCTGTTTTTTTTGAAGGCTTAAAACATAGGTAGGAATTAAGTAATTAAAATATCATTGAGTATTTGAAAGAAAGCTTCTGAGAGTCAGTTTGGGCTAGCTAGTGGCTTAGGCACCAGGCTAGAAACCAGAAGGGGATGAGTTTTAATCCAGCTTTGGGCATGAAAGCCGGCTGGGTGAGTTTGGGCCGGTCACTCACTCTCAGCCTACGATGTCAGGTTCAGGAGATTGTCGTCAATACCTATCGCAACTAAATGTATCAATATTAGGTTATGCCAGAGAAAACAGATTATGCATTTGGAGGAAACCCTAGGAAGAAACAAAGTTTCTGTTAAAAGTACTGGAGTAAGGCATGCAAGAGACAGTCCCACATGATTTAATTCATTTCATAACATGTGGATTATACAAATTGTTTTGTTGCAGGAGTTGATCATTGGACTGAAGGTATGCTGGAGCCCATCCTCAAGAAACTTCTTTCTCTCCAGAATATGTGCACTGTGCTGTTCTAAACGGTGTACCGGGCAGTTTATAAGGTGCTAGTTGTGTGTAACTTTTAGTTGTTAATTAGGGTGTTAATGGCTGGCTGTTAAGTTATTAATTATTGTTTCCTTGTGCTGCCAAGTCCTCTGCTCCTAAACACTGATAAGCTGGTGGTAAATCAGCACTCTTGTTGACTGACCAGGGGCCAGGCTTCAATAATTTCTCTGGCTATTTTTGTCCCTGCTCGGCAACAATCACAGTAACTGCAAAATTGAATGCATGTCCTTTTTCATTGCAGTGTGAGGTTACCAATGAGTCTGGCAATCCTTGTTAATGGCTCATTCATGTTCTTACAACAGCATCCTCCCTATCTGTCTTACATAGTTACAGGGGCAATCCATGAAGGGAATCTGGTAAATTACAATAAGAACTTTCTCCCATCTCCAAGTTATCTTTGTAGTACACCAATCCAGCAGATTGCAAGAACACGAGTGAGCAGACAGATGAGGAAACCCAAACTCATCCGTAACTTCACACTGCAATGAACAAGGACAAAAATAGTTTTAATTTTTTGTCTAGACTACCTGAAAGGGCTGACATATATGAAGCAATTATCGTTGCCTTTGGTTTAATAATGGATAGTGTTTTAGCATTAGTTGTTTGATAGTTAAGTAACACAGTGTTTTAGAATGTTAGACTTTTAATATTCTACATGAAATATCTAATAATTATCCAGTAGTTTAGTAATCTAATTTGGAAAAGCATTTTAGTTAACTCTTGGAATTTTAATATTTCCATTTTTGTTTAGTCTTTGTTAACTAGCCCCCTTTTTTCCTTGCGTGTTCTAATTTTTATTGCATAATTGTACAAAATTCTGGTCAGTGAACTACAGTATAGAAAAAGAATTTAGTTTGTTAAATTGAAAATAAAGTCAAGGGTTCATAATGCCTTTAATATTTATTGGAGAGCTGCATGGAAGAGAAGGCACAATTACCAAGCTATAGTTAGTGAGAATCTTTCCACAATATTTGTGCCAGCCGAGAAACAATTGCACACCTATGGCTTTTTTTGTTGCTGTTTGGCTGGGCTGGTATATTTACAACTCAGCTACTTTATGTCTAGAATTACATGAGGGGCAATATTTTCATTTCTTTTGTTCATGCTCTGCAGAGCTTAGGAGTGGGTATTTTACTGTCCTTGGTGCTCTTTCTGTCTTAGCATTGATGGTGATACCTAGTTGGGTAATGAAATGTCTGCAATCAAGCTCAGAGAGCACCAAGCACTCTACAGTTCAAGCCTGAGCTGTACATTTTCTCTTCTATTTAGTTTTGGCAGGAACTTTATTCACTTTGCCTCTCAGCTTTGTGTTCAAATTAGCCTCCTCTCACTCTCTCTAGAAGTTCGACCATTAATGTTTCCTAATAATTTTATATAGGTAGTCCTCAATTAGTGATCACAATTGGTACTGGCAAGTCAGCTGTCATGCAGTCACTGAGACTGCGACTGTGCTTAACTTTCTTACTGTAGCTTTCTTTTGCTTTTCCAGGTCTGCAAAAGTGGTAAATTTGAGGATTGGTTGCAAAGTTGCTTTTTCAATCACTGTCGTAACTATGAATGGTTGCTCTAGGAAGCAGTTGCTAAATGAGGACTACCTGTGCATACTCTTAAATAGGAATTGTTTTTTGGAGAAAATATTCCAGGCCAGACAAATGCACACAGCATGAATTAAATGTGGAAAAAATGGTAGGGCACTAAATGGTGTTCTTTGTGATCTTACATTAGAAACTGAGAAGAACCGATTAGTGATTAAACACTAATAGCTAGTTTGGAAAGGTATATTATGGTATAATCCTAATTAGTTATTTCTTTGCTACAATGTTAAAGCCAAAAAGAAAATCTCTAGCATATACTTCTGCTATGATAAAACACCCATGCATCATCACATACTGCTTGTCTAATGAATTTCTAACATAGTGTGGATTGGAGTACTCTGTTAATGGTTATCAGAGAAGACAGATTTTTTTCTATAGATTCAGTTTTAATTTTAACTGGAACACATGTAAAAAGAGTAGAAACAAAATTTATTGCTGTTTTTTTTTTGGGGGGGGGGGAAGAATTCTCTTAACTTGACATTCAAAATTCAGTTGAGCCCAGCAGGCATGTCTTCCTTCCTTCCTTCCTTCCTTCCTTCCTTCCTTCCTTCCTTCCTTCCTTCCTTCCTTCCTTCCTTCCTTCCTTCCTTCACTCATTCAGTATAGTTTTTTGTTGAAATTATCCAGTGTTCTTCCAACAGGATTACAACAGGGTATACGGTTGGCCAGAAAAAATAGAACAAATTGCAATTCTCTGTTACTTTGACCAAAATTTCAAATTGGGCAGCTACCTACTTCATATACAATATAAAGGCGAGAATAGCAATGTGCAAAGTGTTTTGATTTTGTGCCATTCTCAAGTTGAAATGCTCCATTTTGAATTCAAAACAGTTGTTTTGAGTGCAGAGCAACTGTTTTAAATCTACAGTTGATGCTTTTGGGCACTTTCAACAGTGTTTGCAGCCTGACATCATGTTTCTAACTCAAGACTTAAATGACCAAAACAATCTGTTTGAAATGTGAAACAAGCAGGGCATTTTGTTTCATATTCAAACATTTTGCACATTAGTATAGAAAATCATTTGTAAGACTTTAAATTTGGACTTGGAATAAAACCTAGCAATAAACTCAAAAGTTGAATAGAGAAGGTGGTCAATTACTTTGTAACACCACAGTGCTACAATTGCATAGTTTATCTCATGTATGGCATTTTTCAAGTTTTTGCCCTTCAGGTTATATGTCTTTCAGACTTTCTAGCCAACACAAAGCATTTTGACATCAATTCCTAACTATGATAATTGATCATGAATAAAAATAAGCTATAGGGCTGGGTCTTGTTCATATGTTAAGCAAATATATGCAGAAGGCTTTGCATATAGAATAACTACAATATTAAGTCAAAAGAGACAGCCTCCAGGTAGAACAGTGCTGGTAGATAGTTTTAATACGCAAGAGAGGACACATATTAAAAATCTAAATTTCCCATTTTTGGTTGAAATCATGCAAATTGTGCAATAAATGAAGCATAGGTACAGTTAAGCAAAGCATTAACATTTCCATTCATATTTTACATAAGGATACATTTTAAAATTAATATTAATTTTCAACCAATTTGCCATTTATAGTACATATAGACAAGTCAGCAACACTAATGAAAGCATCTTTGGTTAGCCATATCTTCAGAGATAAGTATATACTCAATTTGATATGCTTCAAATACTTCCAAATAAATCAAGACAAAGATTAGTTTCTCTACCGCAGTTTTCTGGGGCTGATGATGCAATTAGGATTGTGGTTGCTCCATTAATGTGATATAGGAGAGTCTTGCAACTACATCTGCCATAGAGTATGTTTGGCGGTCCTTCTCCAATGGCAGAGACGAAAGTGATTGCTCCAAATAGGAGGAGATTCAGTCTCCCACGCTTCCTATTGACTCCTGCAGAAAAGTATTATTTATACTCTAATGCAGTGGTTCTCAACCTGTGGGTCGGGACCCCATTTGGGGTCGAACGACCATTTCATGGGGGTCGCCAAACAAGGCTGTCCGCCATTTCCCCCCCCCTTTTCTTTGATCACGTCCCTGGCACCCGGTGATGTATAAGTGGTTGGGGGTCACCACAACATGGGGAACTGTATTATGGGGTCGCGGCATTAGAAAGGTTGAGAACCACTGCTCTAATGCCTTCAGATAGAGAAAAGTCAAACATGTCAGGACGGGCTGTGGATTTAGAGGATCCAAACCCCTTCTGTTCTGACATATCAGTAGAAAATATGAGCCAGAGAAATTATTTCACTTCAGTTAAGAGAAAAGATGTTTTCAGAGTTGTAAAAAGTCAAATGAAAGACAGGATAATGTCACTTCAGTCCTACCATAAACATACTGGTAGGCAATACACTGTTACTTTGATTTCTTCCTCTGTCCGGCAATTGTTCCTTAATGGTGATAATCATGTATCTTTAGTGAATTTAAATCTACAGTTATTAATGTATATTTAAAAGTGAGAACATAGCCATTTATTAGGAGTTCTCAATATCTATATTACTTTCTTTGGCTTTATTATTAATATTCCATATGATAAGCGGATATGCCTGCTCTATATCTGGTTTATAAGTAAGTGCATCTGCTGCTGCTTATATATTTGTCAGCTTCACATATAATACATATTTTTTTCTGATTTTAAAGTGTGATTAAATTATCTCTGCATCACTACCTTTAAAATATTTAATGTGATTATTTAGCAATATCTCCACAAAAGCTTTTTGTTTTCACCTTTGCTAAGAATCTTGTCTACATAGTTATGTACAGATAAGCCGTTGTGGCTAATGTACAAATAATAGTAGATAGACGCAGTGTTTCTCAACCTTGACCATTTTAAGGCATGTGGACTTCAACTCCCAGAATTCCACAGCCAGCACTAAGCAACTAAGTATGCATTCTTTAAAGGCTTGGTTTTGCAAATTTTTCCAGATATGCAGAATAATATACATTTTTTGGAATAAGTGATATATATACCAGACACAGTCCATGTTTACCAGTTTCTTCAAGATTTATATATTTTCAGACCCAAAATGTATGTAAATGAAGTTTTAGCAGCTAATGTCATATATACTGATTTGCAGTTTGAACGGAGTTGTGTTCACCAATACTGACTACAGCAATTGTCGTAAATCTGTAGTCCCACTTCAATTGCATATTTTTCAATTTTGAGTAAGTAGCTTTCCACTGGTGGTATAAGCAGCCAATTACATAATTTACACAGGAAAAAAAAGCAACTAGAATCATGACTGGTTTTGGATTTTGGCTTATGCCTAATTAAGCAAAGAGGACACTTTGCAAAAAGATAGAGGACAAAGCGGCACCTAAACCTTCGTATGGTCAACCTACTGAAAACATAGCCACCAAATGTAAGTTTTCAACCAACATGTTCTGGAATTTAAAAATTATAAAAAGATAATTAATCGTGTCTTGAGCACATAAGGTGCCATGTGCTCTATTCATATTTCATTTTCTCCCTCTCCATACGGCTCATACATTTAGCTTTTATGAAAGTTTATATTCATTAGAGGATTTCCTGGAATCAAAATAAATTGTCTCATGAACCACATACTGGGTATCCTTCCGCAGATTAAAGCAGATTACATAGTTTGAATGCATTTGGAATGTTAATAATCCCATCAGATTGGAATTATATGTTGGATTTTTCCTTGTATTTTGATTAATCATTATTCATTGGGTGATCCTGAAGCTTCCTATGAGTCAAAGAGTGCCCAAACCAAAAAAAAAAAAAAAGCTAATTTTGGCCTATCCCTAGGATTAAAAAGATTAAGTAAAAAAAACATCCTATGGCCATGCCAATCAGCAAAAGTGATTATATTTGTTTGGCTTTCATTTCAGTCCACTTTTTCCTTGATGAAATTGCCATATGTTACTGAGAATAGTTCCAGCCCTTCATTTTGAAGCTTGATCTGAATACAGGTTAGTGATAATGGATTAAAACAAAGAAACACACATAGATTTCCAAATGGTATTTCTTTGGATTACTCCTTTGGAAGAGTGTTTGGGAGACTTCTTGAATTTCCCTTTGGAGTGGAGAGCTCTAATCTTTGCCAACCTCTGTAAAAAAGTGAAAGCTTGCTTGTTAACACCTGAAGTCCAATATTATGGGAAATGGAAGCAGGGAATACCCCAAGAACACACAGGCTTTTGGGGGTGCCTGACATGCCCTAAACTGAATCTTGATCTACACCAGTTTTGGTGGAAAACAATTGCCTCCCTTTGGTTTAAAAGAGAGCAGGCATAAAAGAAAATGGGTCTGGGGAAGAAAAACAAATGAAATGCTGTTCTCTCTTCCATCTTGCTGGGTTTGCATTTGCAGATCTGCCAGAGAATCTACTGTCAGAGCCGTCTGTGAGCACTTCCCATCAGGCTCTGGTTCTAAACATGTGAATAAATATGTACAGGCTTGGATTGTAGAACTGCAGGTATTTTCTTATACTAATAAATGAGAAATATAAGTTTTTATATACGTGGGTATGGGACAGTTCCAATATGCACTCTTTTATATACCTTGACATTTTTTTTTCACAGGACAATATGAATATTGTAACTATTTAGATTTGCTGTTGAAATATCAGGGTTGCCTTATGTGATCACTTCAGGATCACAATAGAGGTACGTGGGGTCAAGCTTGGGCAAGAGCAGAGCATTCAAGTTGATTCAAGTCTTGAGTGTGGATGTGCACACGTGTGTGTATGCCTGTGTGTGTGCCTGTGTGTGTGTCTGCAAAGTCCATACAAAAACATATACAAAGAAACGAGTGTTCCTGCAAGCAAAGAATGCTATCACTTTCAATATGAATGAAGCAGCTAAACATTAAACTGGCATTGGATAAACCTGACTTCTTACAGTGCAAAGACCCTTTTTGATTGCATGGATATTTTTTTTAAAGCAGCTGGGGGGGGGGAAACAATAGTTCTAGGAAAAAAGCAGGCAAATTTAAACATCTTGCCTGCTAATGATAAGCTTTTGTATGTAGCAAAGATGATGCAGAAGATTCCCCACTACATGCTGGACACAGACTGTACTGAGTTTCGTACAAAACTAGCTGAGGATTTAGAAGCATGCAGGCTTCAAAGCACATGGCTTTGCTGGCTTATGACTAACGGTATTTCCAGCCAGTTCTGGATGCATTGATGGGCCACAGAGAAAACGTACTGCATAGATTGATTTGGTTGTTTTGCTTCAATCCAACTTTTGCTTAGAGCAGAATTCTGGTCATCCTCATGCTCTGAAATCATAGACGTAACATCATGTATAAAATATAGCAATATAAAAATATAATACTTCATTCAATACTACAGCTTCTTCCCAATGCATTGTCAAATTAGTGAGGGAGTTTAGTGTTCCCTTTGTCAACATTGCTGAAGGAACAGTTGGTCTGAATGGCAATGTACATTGATAGTCCCAACAGTCTCACTTGAAGAGTGCTCCGTTCTATTTTTTCCTCTTTTCCCTTTTTCCTGCAAGTAAATATATATGACTAGAGTTGAAATAAACCAAAATAATTTAAATAGAAGAATCAATCCTCTCTTGGCGTTGCTTCATGATTTGCTCAAGTTCTGACTTCTCTCTATTTTTCTGTAAGAAAAAAAAACATAATGAATTTTATTTTTAAAAAGTTACATAAGACAAATCACTTTAGTAATTTAGCATTTTCAAAAGTGAGTTCACTGCTATGGTTTCTTCTCTCAGATTTCTCAGAAGCAATTTGAGATGACTTTGCAATTTTCTTCTCTTGTGAACAAGAGAATCTCTCAATTTTAAACAAAGAATTATGGTCATGCTCTGATTTGACAGAGATTCAAAGCTATGTCCTGAGCTGCTGCAGTTCCTGCAGAAACCTAAAATCTTACTCCTATTCCTGCAAAAATGAAATAAATGTTGCACCCAACCACTGCAAAACCTTGATTCAAGGTGAGTATTTGTCTAAAAGTATACACATATATAATATCCTGGTGGATCCTATGAAGGAGAACTAAGAAAGGTACAAGCCATATTATTACTTAAAAGTTAGACCTGCAGTTTTACTACAGAAAAAAATCTTTTTTATTGATTTGACAATCCATGACAAAAGCACATGAACTATAAGAACTGCATATATAGAAAAGTCAATGATTGAGATTCAAAATAAACATAAAATGCAAATAAATTATCAGGATCACTAGACAACTAAATATCTAGCAGAAATAACTATTGCAACAATTTAGCAGCCCATCTGGAGAAATGTTGTAATCTGTCAGTTAAGATGAGGAAAATAATTTCCCCCTTTGATTAGCATGTATGTAATTAAGAGAGGTGTTATTAATTCAGCACTATGACATATACAAGGGCATTGCCAGGAGATAAATAAAATTGTTTCCTCTAATGAACTTGGACAAAATTGTTTTTGCAGAGAAATCTGTAGTCTTTTTCTTAACAAGTGGCAATCTTAGGCAAAGGTAAGGGATCTTTTGTGGGCCAGGCAAAGAATGCTTGCTAATCTTTTTAGTTTAAGAGAGCACAAGCCTGCAAAATACATTGTTGGAAGATGGTTTAATCCTATAAAATGACACTGCTGAGGAGCTGCTGTTTCAATTCAGGACCAAAAGCAATGGGTGGAAACTAATCAAGGAGAGAAGCAACCTAGAACTAAGGAGAAACTTCCTGATAGTGAGAACAATTAATCAGTGGAACAACCTGCCTCCAGAAGCAGTAAATGCTCCAACACTGGAAGTTTTTAAGACGAGACTGGACAGCCATTTGTCCGAAATGGTGTAGGATTTCCTGCCTGAGCAGGGGGTTGGACTAGATGACCTCAAAGGTCCCAACTTTATTATTATTATTATTATTAATAATAATAATATTCCGACCAAGTTCTCTGAGTCAAACAAAATAAAGACCTGATAGGCCAGAACCTTTCACAACAATTCCAGTCTTTTGTGTGAACATGCGGTTATCCTGCAAAATCAGAGAAACGGGGGTGCTATCAAAGAAGCATAAATTGGTCCAATATTTCAACCAGTAGTTTCATTTGGTCTCCAAAGAAATTAGCTCAAATTCTAGTCTCAGCATGGGGTAAGATAAAACCATGAGTTACTTCAAGCAAAGCCCTTAGAAATTTGGATTTGATTATCTTTATGGAGCTGGTACAAAAGAGTAACATCCATGCATCATACAGTAGATGATTAATGAACTTTGCTCTGAAATTTTTAATGGCACTACACATACTTATTATCTTTATATTAAGTGTGCTGCAGCTGCCAAAAAAGCCAACACAGTGTTAGGCTGCATTAACGGGGATAGAATCAAGATCACGTGGAGTGTTAATACCACTTTACAATGCCTTGGTAAGGCCACACTTTGAATACTGCATCCAGTTTTGATCACCACGATGTACAAAAGATGTTGAGACTCTAGAAAGAGTACAGAGAAGAGCAACAAAGATGATTAGGGGACCGGAGGCTAAAACATATAAAGAACGGTTGTTGGAATTGGGTATGTTTAGTTTAATGAAGAGAAGGACGAGGGGGGACATGATAGCAGTGTTCCAGTATCTCAGGGGCTGCCACAAAGAAGAGAGAATCGAGCTGCTTTCCAAAGCACCTGAAGGCAGGACAAGAAACAACGGATGGAAACTAACCAAAAAGAGAAGCAACTTAGAACTAAGGAGAAATTTCCTGACAATTAGAACAATTAATCAGTGGAGCAACCTGCCTCCAAAAGCTGTGAATGCTCCAACACTAGAAGTTTTTAAGAGACTGGACAGTCAGAATAAAATATAGGAATTATTGTTACATTACTTTTATTAACCCTATAAAATGCATTTCATTTAGAAGATATATTCAGTTCTTAAAGGTGACAAATTAATTTCTGCTCTGGCTGAAAGTATATGAACAATAAACTACCTCAACTATTTCTCTACCACAGATCCCTTTTAAAGACCTTTTGTGGCCACACACCATGGCCACAGGACCTCCAAAACTTAATTCAAGATTTAAATCATAACTTTTCTTCAAACCTTTGCAGATTCCCTATGACGACATCGTGGACCCCCAGGGGTCCATGGACCACAGGTTGAGAGCCACGGAACTAACTTATTAGCACAGCAATGAAATCTATTAGTCCATCTATAATACTTTAAAGCAGCATTTTTCCCCAGGATCATGAGATTTCTCTCAAAGTATTAACAGTCTTAAAAGATTAGGACTACACTATAATGTTACTACCCATCCTTTAAATTATGGATGTGAGATCATCAAAGGGTTGCTATTTTAGGAACTTACCTCTAGATAAGACTTTCGCACTGTGATTTTGCTAAATACCCGGGCACCTTCTTCTCCGCATACTTTTTTCAATTCTTCTTTGTTCAAGGAGAAAAGCTGTGCTCCTGTCAGTATGCCAAGATGCTCCACGGTTCTAAAAATATGTTAAGGAAAAAGCACTATTTAAAGAGGTACAAGGCCCTAGACCAGTGATGGCGAACCTTTTAGAGACTGAGTGCCCAAACTGCAACCCAAAACCCACTTACACATCGTCGAGTGCTGTGTGGGTGTGGCCCATTGGCTGGGTGTGGCCTATTGGGTGGGCATGGCTGCGGTGGTAACAGCAGACTGGGTGGGACTAAAAAGTTCAATCAATCAATTCCAACTTTGCAAGATTTTTTTTCCCGCGAGAAGTTGAAATTTACTGATTGAACCTTTTTTTTTTTGCACATGGCAGAGACCTAAAGTGAAAAGGTTTTATAAAATCCAGCTGAAGGCCTAGGACTGGGACGATGGCGCATGTGCCCACAGATAGGGCTCTGAGTGCCACCTCTGGCACTCGTGCCCTAGGTTCGCCACCACTGCATTAGACATTTGACACTTTTCATCATAGGCCAATAGTTTCTGAGGGAGAAAGGTATCCTAAATTTACAGAAGATTGCAATTAGTTCTATATCCTTGACATCTGCTTCAAAGGTTTCACTGAGAAAGGTCTGCATTCAGTCTTCATGAAATATAAGAAATTTGAAAAGTGGACCAGTTTCTTAAAACTGAACTGGAACTGGAACTATAAACTAAACTAAACTAAACACTAAACACTGAACCTAAACCTAAACTACAGTAATACATTTTTTAAACCTCTTTCAGAACTGATTGTTTTTGCCCCTTCCTCCTGCGCCATTTTGCGCAAGTATAAAAGATCCTTTACTGACATACATAAGTAGTGGACAAACTACTCAAAAGACCTAATCATCACTGTCATAGTTATGTAAACTTTAATCTAGGAGTAGTTATGAGGATAACAGAACAGCCATCTGATACCGCAAAGGCAGGTCCTGTCATTCTCCTTTTTAGCCAGGATAGAACTAAGCACAATAAAACTATCCCTCAGTGATCTGCAGATAATTTTTACATTATGATTCACTGGAAATCCTGCACTAATCAGTAGAACATCCAAATGTTTCATTGTAAGTAGGGATTATTTTGACTATTCTAAATTAAAAGTATATTTATATAATGCCCTTTACAGAAGAAAGTTCCTTTGAAACTGAAGAAGATGGTAATACATGTGCCCAGCAGCAGTAACACACTTTATTTTTTTTTAAAAAAACACACACATACATTGATTTGCATCTCCAGATGTCTCTCTACAATTATTTCTTAACATCTTTCTCAGGAGGGTAATCTTTAAACACTGATTATATGTGCTAGTCCCCTGAGGGCAAGCAATATTATGCAGAGCACAGAAAAGGAGTTACGAACTAGCAAGCACCTCAGAAAAAGCAAAGGAAATACAACTAAAATTACACAAACACCCTTCATCATACCTCTCTTTATCATTCGGTCCCTACAAACCTACTACAGGCTTCCTACACTGCTTTTTATTTATTTAAATGAAATCAGGATCACATCAACTTTCTCAGCCTTCTTCTTCCTCTCAATCCAATTACTCTTCCTTCATATATTGGCTTCGTAATTTGATCCTAGATCATACTATCTATATAGGATCAAATCACCTCAATGTACTTTCTTCATACTAGTCATCTAACTTTGTATTCCATCCACATTCATTAAACTCCATATAATCTTGAGCCCATCACTTGTTTTATCACACACATTCCATCTTACCACATTCAGCTTAACTTTTATATTTCTCCTGACATATCCAAACCTCACTGTCAAATAAAAAAGTAAGCAGAAACACTCACGTATGCACAGCTACAGTCACTTCTTTTGACAAATGTTCTTTTTAATAGAATACATACTACCCATCCATTTCCTAGTCTTTGAGAAACATTTAACTATGGTAGCTGCCAAACACGACATTTTTGGTCTTCAATATAGTTATTTCCAGATCTATAGCCCTATTGCATCAAGTTATGTTAAAAGATCTGTGGGTAGCTCTGCACTGCAAGTAAGTATAATTATTGCCTGGTATATGCAAGTGAAACATGTCTCCTCTGTATTAGAAACAGGAACAGCCAAGCTGCTCCATGAAAAGAAAAGATCCAAAATCCAGGTGTGCAATATCATTATTAGGACCAACTAAAAAGTCAAATCAGAATGTGTGCAAACTTTTCTATTTTCTAGATATCGTCAGGCTAAAAGAGAGGAAAAAATAGGGAGGACTTTATTTCTGCACTGTTGCCATCCTGTGTCACCTCAAGGCAAGATCTTACTGACAGCTGAGTTTTATTGGGGGGGGGGCTCAGTCAGGGCTTCATTATCCTAGGATGATGCTAAGTGTAATCTAATACCTCATGGCAAATCATGATAATTTGGGAGATTTTTTTTTCTCTTTTCCTTCCTCACCTCTTGGTTTTAAAGAATCTGAGAGGATGCTGGCTCATTGTTATGGCATTTAACTTACCCTGTTAAAAATGTTGACAATATTTAAATTTTGATCTTTTAAATTTTGTTTCAAGGGCGAACCAAGATTTGAGGGACATATAATATGAAATGCAAATAGGTTTTTATGCATTTTCTCCTGTTCTCTATTATGCAAGAAACCTAATCTAACCTTTTTTTTAATCCTGCTATCCCAATCACTTCACATTATCTGAAACAAAAATGGATCTGTTGCCCTACAGATGCATTAGACTTACTTCCATTATCCTTAGCCTACAGTTATAGGGAAAGGAAGGGAGAATGGCAAGAAATTAAAAAAGAAAACATCTGAAAAAGAAGAGCCACTTACCCTTTGCTGAATGAATTTGCTTCCAGCCAAACTCTGACTTCCTCAGCATTGGATTCAAAGGTTAAGGGCACAAGAACCGGCTGGGTCTTCTCTACTCTGAAATTCCTTTGAGGTTGTTGGATTTTTGTATTTGTGATCTTTTTCAGCAATTCATCATTGACCTCGTCCATGTGATGGATTAATTCTAAAAAAAGAAATTGAGGAAAAATTATGCAAGTTCAGAACAGGCATCAGGGCTATCAATCATTTAAAGCAATTTTTGTTACAGAAAGTCTCTTCCTCAATTATTTGATTATATTTAAGTTACATATAAAAGCACATTTCATTTCCAGCTACAGGTAGTCTTCGACTTATTGATTTAGTGGCTATTCAAAGCTACAACGGCACTGAAAAAAAGCGACTTATGACTGTTTGTCACACTTAATGACCAATGCAGCATTGCCATGGCCATTTGATCAAACTTTGGTCGCTGGGCAACTTGCATGTATTTATGTCGATTTGACTGTCCCAGGGACACCTGATCTCCTTTTGTGACTTTCTGATCAGCAAAGTCAATGGGGAGCCAGATTCACTTAACTACCATGTTACTGACTTAGCAACTGCAGTGATTCACTTAAGAACTGCGGCAAAAAAGGTCATAAAATGGGGGGAAACTCACTCAACAACTGTCTCTCTTAGCAGCATGAATTTTGGGCTTGATTGTCGTAAATGGAGGGCACAGCCCAAAATTTTCTTCCAAAGAGAAGTGTGCTCTTAAGTTTCTTCCATGGAACTTACATTTCCCATGAAAACCTTTACAGTTAATGGTCAACCACTGAATCTACAAGCATCAAATTGAAATCTTATTTTATACTTACTGTATGTATTTGGGAGTAAGCCTTCAAAGTAATTGGAATATATTTCCAAGTAGACATATAGTACATTGAATTTTATTCCACATGCATTAAATTTGCAAGCCTACTATTGAGAACATTAAAATATAGCAGAGAAATAGATGAACTGTCCTTCCTACCTTGGAAACAAGTAACTACAGTATGAGGATAATTTAAAGCAAAATATAATACCAAGAGGTATTACAAGGCGATGGATAGTCCACCAGTAATGCTATGAGATCATTTCACTGCAGATTTGAGACTGAGGTGGCTTCTCAAGATTGCTTCATTATTTATAATAAGAGCTCATGATAAACAAGTTACATTTGCCTTCTTTAAGCAATTACAAAAGGATCAAACCTTCCAATACATAATTTATCTTTTATAAACATGTGTGATAATGCCTTTTCTTTTAACTTGCGTATTGTAACCCAGCTACACATTTAAGATTAGTACTTAGTTCAAAGGTTCTTGGTGCTGATCTTTCAACTGATCTGAGTTGAATGATCAGTAATTTTTGGCCAGTGTAATAATGTACCTTTCTTTTAAAATGTTAAATATATGAGTTCAGACTGTATGGGTACTTACGTTCTTTGGCTTCTGAAGAATTGTGGGCTGCCATTTCACTTCCCCATTTCTCTCCAGCATAGCTAGGAGGTAACTTATGGGAAGGGCTGGAAGATCCAGATGCTCTTGGACTCAGGTCTCGATATTTCTGATTACCCTACAAAATGTCCAATGTGTAAAAATCAGATTTCTATTATTCTTCATTCCTTATTGCTTGATAAGAAAGTATAACCAGTTAACTGATGTAAATCCTTGATTTATTGTTTTGTCCAATTATAAAATTCCTACCATCGTTCTGAGTTTATTAGAGATAAAGCTGCTTAGGACATCTGCTTTTACTGGCATTTGGCTGCTGGAACATTATGATGGAGATTAATATCTATGTATATAGGCAGATATCTCTGTGGATAACAGAACAGAGACTTTGATTCTCTACGAAAATTTATCATTAAAGACCTCCACAGAAATGAGTACTTCTTTCAGTATAGATAGTCCTCGACATACAACAGTTTGCTTAGTGACCGTTCAAAGTTACAACAGCACTGGAAAAAGTGACTTATGACCATTTTTCACACTTACGACTGTTGCAGCATCCCCAGACTGTTGTGGTTTACATTTGGATGCTTGACAACCGACTCACATTTATGACGGTTGCAATGTCCTGGGGGCCATGTGATCCCCTTTTACAACCTTCTGACAAGCGAAGTCAATGGGGGAACCAGATTCACTTGACAACCGTGTTACTAATTCAACAACTGCAGTGATTCCCTTAACTGTGGCAAGAAAAATCGTAAAGTGGGGCAAAATATCTCTTAATAAATTTCTCACTTGGCAACATACATTTTGAGCTCAGTTGTGGTTGTGAGGGCTACCTGTGGCAGGACATTTGTATGGTTTGTTTTATTGTATGTGACCCAAAATTATATTTGGCTATATAAATAGGATTTATTTATTTACTGAATTAATAGCCTGCATGATTTTTGTGCCCAGACGGCAACCTAATTCTTTAGGAAAATTTTTATCCTTTAAAACTACTTTTGTAAAGACTATTCACCAGGAACTGTGTCTGATATATTGGCACACAGCTACCTAATGAAATATAACTGGTGCAATTCAAAGATTGCATTTAAATCTTCCCTCAGACATGAAGGGCTAGAACAGGGGTAGGCGACCTTGGCTCTTTTATGACTTGTGGACTTCAACTCCCAGAATTCCTGAGCCAGCTGTGTTAGAAGGTCAGTTTAGGGTCAATGAGTATTTTTCCTGCCCTAGCTGGCAGGATTGTTTTGAGGAGAAAGGGAGGGAGGAAGAAACTATCTATGCCATCCGCTGTTGTTTTAATAAAGAAAGAGAATTGTTAAAGAAAGAGAATTGTGAAGAGGGAGTGTGTGTGTGTGTGTGTGTTTGTGTTTCTGTGTGACTAAAATATGATTTCTTTGTTGTTAAGAAAAATGAATAGCCGGAATCACTTAGGGAAGCATATCTACCAAAGTCATCTATGCAATTTTGTGTTTATTTTAAAGAACTATGGCCTCTAATTTAAGAGCTAAATCAGACCTGCACCATTGCTGCAAAATCCTCCTGGGTCACCAGATCTAAGATATTATATGGAACATAACCAGCCTGTCCACTTCGGTTTTTCAGCTTCCACCATTGTTTGTTATCTTCCAATACCTGTGAATTAAAAAAAAAACAATTTATCTGCTATGAAAGATTACATTCTGTGGTTTGTTTAAACATCTCCACTAGAATTTTTACCTTACAGGTAGACTTACAACCATTCATTAGCAACCATTTGAAGTTACAACGGCACCAAAAAAAGTGACTTAGGACTATGCCCTCCCATTTACAACTATTGTAGGATCCCCGCAGTCACGTGATTACACATGGCCATCAGCACGCATTTATGATGTTCGCAGCATTTTGAGTCAGGTTATCATCATTTGCAATCTCCCCAGCTGGCTTCTGACCAACAAAATGAATGGGAAAGGCTGGATTTGCTTAACAACCATGTGATTCACTTATCTGCAGTGATTGCACTTGGCAAAAAAAGATCATAAAATCAGGCACAGTTCACTTAAACCCGCCTTACTTAGCGATGGAAATTTTGTGGGTAATTCGAGCACTATCTGTATATTCCTTGCACAATTAAACCAATAAGTCACTCTTTACATCAGTGGTTCTCAACCTTTTTAATGCCATGACCCCAACTGGTTCATAAGTAGTTCATAAGTTGAGGACTACCCAACCGGTCGTAAGTCAAGGACTTTACCTGCCTGGGAGCGCCACGCATGTGTGGTGCCGCCCCCTGCGCCAGCCGAAGTGTAGCAGAATGGGACTTTTGGCGGACTCAGCAGGGCAGAGACAGCCTGGACAATTCCTATTGGCTTTTGAAAGCCAATAGAATTAGACTCTATTCAAGAGAGTCTATTCTATTGGCTTTCAAAAGCCAATAGAATAAAAGGGAGTAGCACAGCGAAGGAAAAGGGGAAAAAATGGTGGACTGCGTTGTTTGGCGACCCCCGTGAAATGGTCATTCGACCCCAAATGAGGTCCCGACCCACAGGTTGAGAACCGCTGTTTTACATTCTTGAGCGCAGTTATTTCTGTTCTGTAAATAGCCTGCATATTTTTTTCCCCTGAGAATAGGTCATCACGTTCAAATAATTTACAGAAAAACTTTACTAGCAAATAACTGAATTTTCATCCTATCTGCTTTTTAATCTTCTTTCCCCAAAGTCGAATGCCCCTTGCCCATTTGGCTTTGAGAATGACTAGTCAACTCGAAAGCTTCCCCATAGGTGCTTTCTCCATCATACACCAGTTAGTGCTGCACAGTATTAAAGTGCTGCTTTCCTTCTCCCTCCTCCCTGCCCTGAAACATCTCATATGGAATATTGGGTGTGGAGGGTTGAAGGATCCATTCAAAGCTTGTGTGATCACGCCCACCTCCTGCCTCCCTTTTCCAGGCATTTGCAAGGATCTTGGACTTGTTCTTTTACCTCCAGAATTTCATCTTTCAGCACTGACAGTTCAGTTGCATTTCGAGCAGTGAAATCATAAAGAATTTTGGCGTATATCTTTGACTGAGCCATGCCTTGGGCCTCAAAATTCCTGCAAGAAAGATATTGTAGGGGGAGAGCCAGGTTAGTCTATTGTGGCAAAAAAAAAAAAGTTGGCAGCACGTTTCTCAATTAACAAATTTCTAGTCAGAATTCAATTCGCATTTTAACAAAATTGGTTAGTTGAAAAGGATGACAATGCCTTCTGATTTTTTAATTTTTTTTTGCAAGAAAGATATAATGGCATTATCACATTACTAGTCAGAATAACTCATGGCCTACTTTAAAATACCATATTGAAGTTAAATGATGCACCAGTATATTTTTCCAGCTTTCTTTAGCTCATGTGCTTATATGGTTCCTGCAAAAAATTAAACTACACATTATATCAACAAAATAAAGTAATTAAATAAAGCCTGCCTGTAAAAGTAACTAAAACAATAACCCTTCGGAACATAGCTTTAATTGGTATTACAAAATACTTTTTCTTAAGCAAGCCAGGCCTTGGACAAGAGGTCGTAAGACAATAACTGCAACCTCAGTTCTGCCAAGAGTTGAAATGAAACTTGGCAACATACGAATGTGTGAAATATCAAGCTAAGTTAACAAGCAGAAGACAGCAGCTGGATTCCCTGTTTTCCTGTTTGTATTAAATTGAAATAGATAAAAGAGAAAATACTAGCTTTCATGGATTGAGATTTGAAACCAAGATGGGGAACATTATTTAACCAGGAGAAAAGGTAGTGATCTTTTCCAGAAGTGCCTCCCAACATGAGAGAAACAGGGAGGCACAAATAGGAAAAGGAGAACGATATTTAAGTGGGTGTAAAGAGAATCAGTCACTTGAAAGAATGGTGGAGACTAGGAGAATGGTTTCATTGGATCAGTGACATTGAAATCTGTTCAAAAATACTATGAATTACTCTGAATCACTCGTGAACCCTATTGTGAAGGCCACTGGTCATTGTATATTCATTTATATTAACAATATTATTAATATTTTTTCTTTATCCGTACAAATATCATTTTGATACAATACTAAACATGGATATTTAAGCCTATTTAAGATGTTAAGGTCACACATATATTGAGTATTCTGAAGTTTCTTTCTTTTTCTTTCTCTCTCTCTCCTAT
Organism: Crotalus tigris; assembly: GCF_016545835.1. Taxonomy (NCBI): domain Eukaryota; kingdom Metazoa; phylum Chordata; class Lepidosauria; order Squamata; family Viperidae; genus Crotalus; species Crotalus tigris. The sequence continues at coordinate 6,044,232 of NW_024100214.1, forward strand.
TTTTGATATTTTCTCTGGTTTTTTTTGTTAGTTTTTAAAACTCTGTAATCCTTTTTGTCTTGTTTCATGTCTTCAGTTAAAAAGATACAGGGAAAAAAAACACTTGAAGGCAATTATTTTAGCCTTCCACAGTTACACAGTTAAACCCCACTAAGGCTGTTGTGTACAATCTGGGGTCCCAAGGTGGTTGCAATCACTCAAAATATTAGCCACAGACTTCATAGATTCCCAACATGATTACCACTGAATTATTTAATATGACAGAAAAAGAAAACTATTCAATACACGATAATCACATTAAATTAACTTCATTTAAATAAAATACTAAATTAAATTGAGTGTACAGTAGTTTTTGCCCTGGTATCATCCAATTGCAGAAATGCAGCTCCCAGCTTGGCCCTCAACCTAAAGTTGTGTTATTTCTAAAAAGACAAATCCCCACCTCAATAAAGTGAAAAAAAAAATGATGTGACATCAGTCGCTCACATTTTTTAATCCCACAAATAAAACAATGAAAGGAAAATACCTATGTACATGTTGAGTAACATGCTGAGCAAAGGCATCCACTCCTTGCTTTTGGTCTGAAGTCTGGACTGGCTTCAAGTGACGATTGGGACACCCATTGGATGATGACAGCTTCCAAGGAGGAGAGAAGGAGGAGAAAGAGACCAGAATATTATTAATAAGGCAAATGCACATGTCCCAAAGAAAGTTCCTCATTTTTATCCATCAAAATCATAATAAGAAAGGTGGTACTTTCACTAATATCAGTTTCCAGGAGATCATATACACACACATATAAATAAAAGAGTATTTGTAAGAGGGCAAACCTGCCTGGCTGCCAAACTACCATTCCTATTGCATGAATAATCTCATGAAGTGGTATTAAATCATATCATCAGTTTGCAACTAACTAGAACAGGGGTCGGCAACTTTAAACACTCAAAGAACCATTTGGACCCATTTCCCACAGAAAAGAAAACACTGGTAGCCACAAAACCCTGCTGCTTCCCCCCGCATGGAGCGCCCTGACGCCACTGCTTCCCCCATCCAATCCCAATGGAGCACTCCACTGCCATTGCTGCTTCCCCCCCTGCACGGAGCGCCCCATTGCCACTGCTTCCCCCCATCCCCCTGACAGAGCGCTCCATCACCACTGCTGCTTCTCCCCCCACACGGGGCGCCCCACTGCCACTGCTTCCCCACACCCCCACACAGAGCACCCCACTGCCATGGCTTTTTTTTCTGTGAGAATTTGGAATTGATTAACTGAACTTTTTTTTAGTCCCACAAACTTTTTTTGTTTGTGGGACTGCACACGGCGACAGGACAGGGAGCCACAGCAGAGGGATGAAAGCCACATGCAGCTCTGGAGCCATGGGTTGCTGACCCCTGAGCTAGAACCTCTGAAGGTTCTAACCATGGATGTAGGCTTCAGTTTTGACTAAAAGGGGGAGAGGAGGTGGTAGTTTCTAAGAACTACCTATGGATAGATATCAGACACAAAATGAGGGAGGAAGAGAGAAATAATTCTGAAGCAACTAAAATCTCATTCCCTCCCCCATTCCATACATTTTAAAAAATCAGTATCTCCCCCTCCCCCCAACTATGTCAAAAGATCTGTCTGTCAAAAATCCCCAAGCAGATTGATTTACATCCTGGTTAGTTCAATGAGGAACAGAAGGGGGGGGGACACTGAAATAGTTCTTGTTAATTTCATCCTGGTTTCTTAATTGGGCTGCTGTGCTCTTGAAATTTACATAGGTCTGCAGATTTGAAACAATGCAAATCAATCCTCACTGCCTTTTAAAGTGGTATGAGCAAGGTAACTTGGATTTGGTCATATACAAAAATATCTAAGTGGTTATTATAAAGAAGGTTAGTTATCTTTCCCTTTTATGAGTGAGAGAATAGAATGCTATGTTAGCTGAAGCCCAGCCATTGGGAGGTGAAATGAGGCAAGGTTTTCACCAGCAGGAAAACAGATACTCATAACATTTTGAGAATTTCACTGCTGGAAACAAAAAGGGGCTTTTTTTCTGGTTTGTTTGGCAAGTCACAAATAAATCAGTTCAGTTGCTATACATAACAATGACATGAGAACACAAAGATGCAGATTGATTCTGGAACAGTGCAAATAAATCACATGAGTGTGCCTAGGCAGTGCTTAGCTAGATTGCTGCAAGTTAGCTAAGTATCATGCTTTAAATCAGTGGTTCTCAACGTTTGTGTGACGGCGACCCTGTCACACAAACGTGCTGCGCATGCGCGGTGTGACACGCATGCACGGCACCCCCATGCGTGGCGCCCCCATGCACAGCGCCCCCATGCACGGCACCCCCCATGCGCGGTACGGCGCACATGCACGGCGCCCCATGCGCGGTGCCCCCCATGCGCGGTACCCCATGCACGGGGGGTGGCGCGCATGCACGGGGCGACGCGCATGCACGGCACCCCATGCGCGGCGCGCATGCGCGGCGGCGCCCCCTGAGGGGGGAAAATGGCGGATCGCCTTGTTTGGCGACCCCTGAGAAATGGTCGATCGACCCCAAATGGGGTCGCGACCCATAGGTTGAGAACCGCTGCTTTAAATGATCAATTCACCTTCCTAATTTTTTTTTTAAAAATTAATATGAACCATTCATAGATTTATCTATCTACTTCAACAACAACATTGTATTTGGCTCACAATTTGAGTAAATAAAGTTAAAAAAGGAAGAAAGGAAGGGAGGAGGGAGGGAGGGAGGGAAGGAAGGAAGGAAGGAAGGAAGGAAGGAAGGAAGGAAGGAAGGAAGGAAGGAAGGAAGGAAGGAAGGAAGGAAGGAAGGATTTTAGTCTGCAAAGTACCTCTTCTTGCAGATGGCCAATATCAATTTCCCATGGAGCCCCACGAAAGATTTCCAGGGGTGGCTCCCATCCATTGTGAAACTTTGGAATATATCTTGGGATGTTGGCATCTCTTGGCCATTCGGCTCTTGGAACACATATTAAAAATAAGCTTATTTTATAGAGAGCAAGAACATACGATGCCCTTTCCCATTTTAGACTATGATTATTATATCTCAAAGCTGAGCATATTTTTGGAAAATCAGCATTCTGATTGCTTAGCTCACATACAAATGCTATCAATGAGCTTACAAAGCTAGACACAAAACAACCATTGCTCATACCGGTAGTATCCTATTTTCTGACTGTAGTCCACAAGTGCTTTTGGGGTCTCTATGGTTTTAAATTCATGAAGAGAGAAACTAGTGGGGAAGAAATGCTAATGTGTGCCCCATTGCTAAAACTGTGGGCCTCACTTTCTAAATCGGGGAAATCTTTTCTTCAGACTACATTATTCTTGTTCAGATGGCATTTTAGGGAATTTTGCCTTTCACCAACTTCAGCCAAGGAAGACAGACATGAGACTTCCTGTGAGCACCATGATGAGCTGATGTCCTGCTAGTAACAGGATCACATTTGCAAGGAGAATCATGGCTAAATGCAGGATCCAGGTGGCAAAATTTCTGGAGGAAAGGGAGATTGTTGAGATTATCTGCACGACTCTGAACAACCACTCCTTGTGAGTATACCATGGAAACCACTGTTTTGCAGTTGGCTTATAAGTTGAATACCTAGGAGTCAGGGTTCCATCAAACTCACCCTGGCAACAGAGCTTTCTATGGACATTAAGCTTAACTGAGCCTCATTTCCTAATCACTTTTTGGATATATTATTTTTGTACTGTACTGGAGAGATTAAGACTCTTTGGATCAGCAAAATTTAGCTCTATTCATTGGATGACTTCACTTCTCTTTAGAGAAAAATAATTTAAATTTGATTTTAAAAGTCTTTGAAATATTGTTTTGGTTTTGTTATATGCCACCCAAAGTTACTTGTGAGATGGGTGGCCATACAAATTACATACATAAAAATAAATATATAAACATTTTTTTCTGATTATGCATTAAAAGGATATTTCAAACATGGATTTTGGAAAGTTAACAATGGATTAAGTGTCCACAGAAATTTTGGAATATATCTCTGCCAAACCTTTTGATAAAATAGGTAAAGTTGATGAGATGGACAGAGGATGTTGTAATGATGCTAGAGAACAAGAACAAGTTGCAACAGATAATGTTGAAATTATTTTGAAGGGGGACTTAATTATGATAAGAACCAAGAAGAATATAGAGAAAGATATGGAGATACAAATGGAACTGATGGATGACATATTCTCTAAAAAAGGATATATATACAACTTTTGAACCAGGAAATGGACTTCAATAACTTTTTCTTACTAGACATACAAAAACAACTCTATTAAGGATTCTATTGGAGGGGACAAACAAAAGGACAAATATTATTTATTGGCTATACAAAAAAAATCTGCTAAAGTTCTGAAAGAATTGCAGTTCCAACAAAAATAAAAAACTAGCTCTGGGACTCTTTTTGAAGGGACTAAAAATGAGATTCTTAAAAACTTAGGGAAAGTTTACAAAACTAGCTTATTCACCCAGAACTAAAAGAAGAAAAAATGTTGTATCTGGTTTCCCTTACTGGACTTTTGCTGGCAAATAACAATTGAGAGGATATTTGGATTTTGGTTTTTATTTACAAGATGAGCTACAGAATGAAGAGAAATTATGTATTTAGAGATGGAGATAAACTATTTTAAAATTGTTTTCAATTGGTGGGATGATGGGGAAAGTTAATCCCTTTTTTCTTTTTTCACACTTTTTTCTGTCTGTATATTACTGTTTGTATTTTTAATAGTTTGTATTTGCTTTCAATCATAAAATTGGTCTGGAAGAATCCTTCTCTGGGTTCCTCTTTTGCTTGGCTTTATTTACATACCTTGACCTTGTCCAAGTCTCTCCTAAGGATTCCCACAATGCCATTTCCTTTGGTGTTAGATGGCCTTTCAGGAAATCTGTAGTATCCTTTGAAAGAAGTGGACTGATGACAGACCTTGCAAATTCAGGGCCTCCACAGCTGTTAACAATCTGGATTACAGACAAGAAATCACAAATGAGAATTTTCAATAATCTTACATGGTTAAAGCGTGTTTGGAAGATCAATTTTTAGGCCTTTACAGGTAGTTCTTGACTTAAGACCATAATTCAGCCCAACATTTCTGTTACTAAGCAAGACAACTGTTAAATGAATTTGGCCCCATTTTATGATCACAGTTGTTAAGTGAATCCCTACGTTTGTTAAGTGAATCTGGATTCCCCATTGACTTTGCTTGGCAAAAGTTGGCAAAAGTTGATCACATGACCCCGGGACACTGCAACTGTCATAAATATGAGTCAGTTGCCAAGCATTTGGATTTTCATCATGTGACCATGATGGGGATGCTGCAACAGTTGTGTGAAAAATGGTCATAAGTCACTTTTTTTTCAGTGTTGCAACTTTGAACAGTCACTAAATGAACTGTTGTAAGTCAAGGACTACCTGTACTGTATAGGTGTCAAGATTTTGTATCTACCCCAGACTACCATTAAAGGTACCTTCCTATTACAGGACTTGACAACTACATGTTTTGTTATTTTTTCCATCATTGTCGTTAATAATGAATGACTATAACTGGATTGTGATTCCCCCAAACGTTTTGCAACAATTCATGTTACACTTTAAGGTATTGTTAAGAGTCCTACTTTTGCTGGAAAAAAACTAATTCAGCTACTTTTTGGAAACTGTAAAAATCTCCACATCTATCATAAATTTATTTTTATTTTAAGAAAGAGCATTCTGTTTTTTCTGCTTTTTTGGGGGGGGGTGTTATGTAAAATAGTTATGTAAAATAGAGTACAGAGAAGAGCAACAAAGATGATTAGGGGACTGGAGGCTAAAGAATATAAGGAAAGGCTGCTGGAATTGGGTATGTCTAGTTTAACAAAGAGAAGGACGAGGGGGGACATGATAGCAGTGTTCCAATATCTCAGGGGCTGCCACAAAGATGAGGGAGTCAAGCTATTATCCAAGGCGCCTGAAGGCAGGACAAGAAGCAACGGATGGAAACTAATCAAGGAGAGAAGAAACCTAGAACTAAGGAGAAACTTCCTGACAGTTAGAACAATTAACCAGTGGAACATCCTGCCTCCAGAAGCAGTAAATGCTCCAACACTGGAAGTTTTTAAGAAGAGACTGGACAGTCATTTGTCCGAAATGATATAGGGTTTCCTGCCTGAGTAGGGGGTTGGACTAAATGACCTCCAAGGTCCCTTCCAACTTTACTATTATTATTATTATTATTATTATTATTATTATTAGTCATGTGCTTGTCCAGAGTAAGAAATTCATGAGTTGACTCATTATATATTATAGCTTTGCTATTTCCATACTCAGATTATTTTGGGGAAACTGAAATAAATCCTCTCTATTTGCCATGAGCTTTTCAACCTCCCAGGTTACTCCTTGGAATATTGTAAATCAGTCCCTAATCTGGAATAGATGAATATTTAAACAGGCTAGAAAAATGTAATATGTGTCAAAAATCTGCCTATTGCTGGTTTTAGTTATACTTCTCAAACCTACTTCCAGAAATTGCATGCAACATGGCCAATTAGAATTCAGGGAATCAGAGGTCAACATATCTGGATGCCATTAGATGAGAAACTCTGGATTAAAATTCACTGAATAAGGGAGAAGGTAATTTATACCAGTTCCAGTGGTCCAAACAGGAAATGGACTAATTCTGAAGCACTTGGATTCTGAATATGTTTTTTCAGTTTGGTCTGAGAAGAGAAGAAAAACAAGTTAAATCTAAATCCATTTTATAACTGTTCAAAAATAAAATGCAAACAGCAAAAATGTTTAGCAACTTCAAGAAATGCCCAAGAAAATATCCGGCATATTTCAATATCCAGATGCTGTAAACTATTTCTCTCTAAAGTAACATAAATCATGTATCCAGGTTCTTCGACAAAGTCAAATTAGGTACTGTATTTACTGTATTATGACTGTACCTTATTCCCATGATCAGGTGGGCAGTTGGCTCTTGGCATTAGATCAATTATTGCAGGAATTACTAAGGACTAGATTGTTGATCCCACTTAATCCAGAAGAGTTCTTTTGAGGTTTTTAAGGAACATACAATTGTATTGTTAGTCAAACATTATGTTTTATTAGCAAGAGCTTGTTTAAATTATACGATGCAACTGCATTAACTGCAGTCCGCTGGGCAGGCCAAGCTTGAATTTTCTGCAGTGTAGCACCTGAAAGAGGCTAAACTATAAAGGAAACCCCAGGAAAGGGATTTATAAGAATGGTAAATGTGGTTATTGATATGAAAGAAAAACATATCCATTCTTTTTAGTGGTAAGGATTTGCTACCTCACTGCTATTTTCACAACAAGGCTCAAACAATAGATAGAAGCAGCTTGGCAACTGCTTGTAGCCTTGACCCTTCTCCCATCCTGCAAGAATCAGCATAACAGTATTGCAGTGTCACTTTCCGTGAGATGGGTGATCATATACATTTAATTAATAGATAAACAAATATAGTAAAACCATTCATCCATTTGTCTATCTATTCATCTACTTGTGGGTTATTTCCTCCAAGAGGGCAAGAGGTCTTACAAAGCACTCCTCCACCCACCTTCTTTTCCCACATAACATCCTTGTGAGGTAGGGCTTGTTAAGAAAGAAGGGATTTCTAGGACTGAAGGTAAATTTGGGCCTGTCTTGCCAAGTCCTATATCAATGCCTGACCCGTCATACCACACTACCTCTTATATGACACACTTGTTAAGGCTGCCTCAAGATTTGCACAGGTACTGAACTAGCCTATTCACCATGTTCTGCCAGTAGTGCAACATTTGCCAAAAAGGTAATGACGTTGCACACGATGCCTGTGAAGATATGGTTATTCAGTTTTGTACAGCTTTCACCTCTCTGAGTCATTTTTAGACAAATGCTGCAGAGGGGAAACCTTTTTTCTCTCTCTCTCAAGTACCTCAAGGACACATTGTCAGAAAGGTCTTGGAAAGGGCTGATGCATTTTTTTCTTCTGTATTACAGTCCAATGTATCTGCTAAACAGCATAGTTAATATTTCAACAACGAACATGCAGCATAAACAGTTTTCAAACCAATAAATAGAACTATCATTGTCAATAGTTAGCACTTGGCTGGGAATGATGTGAATTGTAATCCAACACATCTAAAAGCTCAGGGTTTGGCAAGGCTGCGGTAGGGACACACTGAGAACAATCAGTTTGAGGATCACCATTTTGGACTTGAGCTATCTATCCAGAACAAACTAGATCTTGCAAATAGCCCAGGTTTTTTTTATAAAGGTTTTAGGGTTCACATTTAAGAATTTGACTGCATGATTGGTGGGAGAAAGTTTAAAATTTTCTCTACAAACAATTGTTATATTCAGAATTTCTGCTTCTTGCTTTTCATGGACAAGTAGAAGTAGAAATTAGACTTCACTATATGACATGATATGTAACATGTATACAAGTTAATCCAATTACCAGTGCAAAAGAGTATTTATCCTACATGCTGATATTTTGTGAATGGGTATTTTGGATCTTCTTGTAATACTACTCTTGACAGTCACAGTCTCCAGCTCTCATTTTCCAGTAGTAAGTGTATGTATAGTGCAGTGTTCTCAACCTGTGGGTGACCCCATTTGGGGTCGAGACCATTTCACGGGGGTCGCCAATCCGCCATCTTTTCCTTAGCTGTGCTACTCCCTTTTATTCTAAAAGCCAATAGAATAGACTCTCTTGAATAGAGTCTAATTCTATTGGCTTTCAAAAGCCAATAGGAATTGTCCAGGCTGTCTCTGCCCTGCTGAGCCCGCCAAAAGTCCCATGCTGCAAATGGAGCTGCAAGTTGTCTACAGTGAAGGTGAGCTGTCTGGAAGTTTCCACCCCTCCTTGCTGAGCAACTACTAAAAATGTAAGTAAAAGAGGGCTAGGGGTGGGAGGCCGGCGGGTGCAGGGAGGGTTGCTGGCGCGCATGGGGCCCGGCGGGTGCCTTACCTCCCTTGGACTGGGCCAGCTGGTGGCCCAGCCAGTGGTCGGCCTGTGCCGTCTCTGCCACTTGCAGCTACGCCTCGGCCAGTGCAGGGGGCGGCACCACGTATGCGCGGTGCTCCCGGGCAGGGAAAGTCCTCGACTTACGACTGGTTGGGTAGTCCTCGACTTACGACCGGTTGGGGTCGCGGCATTAAAAAGGTTAAGAACCACTGGTATAGTGTCTCTTTGAGGATAATACTCAATGCATCTTATGAATAGGATAACATAAAAACTAATGCTTGAATTGGTTACTTTTTAAAGTGTCAGCTGCAATACATCACCATGTGCTTTTTTTTTTGTTTGTTTGCAACTTTGTAAAATTGTTTACTACCTACTCAGATTCTGAGCTCTTTGGCTATACAAACATAATATTTGGTTGATTCCCAATAACAGCATGAGGCAAGCAAATAAGCCATTACCTATCCAATTGAGACTAGAGAAAATTATACCCAATACCCTTTGCTTCTTACCAAGAGATTTAGTGCCAGCTTGATTTTCTGAAAGCAGTCAAGAAACTCAGTTTCATGCGGAGGTTTGGCGCGCAGAGTCAGAACTCCCTCTTTACACCAAAAGACAATAAACAATTTAAAAAAAATGTCACCTCTATGCATAAAGAAACATTAATGGGGAAACAGGTCTTTGTGACATGCTGACCATAAAATCTACATTCCTTGAGGGCACTTTGTGTTTGAAATACCAATCTCACCCAACTGGATGCCCTTCAGTGCAATGGGCTGTAACTTCCATCATTCCATAGCCAGCACAGCCAGTGGGGTTGGCCAGAATACATGTTATCTGTTAATGGCAGGATCTGAAGTTGTATATGTTTAGAGTCTCCATATGAGAAAAGGTTGATGCAGTCTACAAAGAAACAGCCACCTAACCCAGGGGTAGGCAACCTTGGCTCTTTTATGACTCGTGGACTTCAACTCCCATGCTGGCTCAGGCATTCTGGGAGTTGAAGTCCACGAGTCATAAAAGAGCCAAGATTGCCTACCCCTGACCTAACCCTATCAAGCATAGTTAAAAGCTACCTCTGTAAATACTGGTGGTCAAAATGCCACTATATTTTTCCTTCATGTTCCAGGCCGATCAGAAACAGAGCTATGTGGGTTAGGGGTTGCTTGGTTCTTAAAGGCCTGATAGACAAAACTAAATATTTCCCCAGTCCCTTGGGGAACACTGAGAGATGGATTGTTCTCATTGGAGACATTGGAGGTCTTTAACAATGCCTTTTACATCTCTATGTGCTTTGGTTATTGTTTCCTAATTGAAAGGTCATCACTGTTTATTCTACAGGAAGAAATGAATCATTGCACTTGGACCCAAGGTCACAATGGTGGGGGGATAAAATAAGTCCATTCTAACCCCAAATGGCCAGTGTTCCTACCTTCTGCCTCAAAACCTAAAATGAGAGACTAAGAAAGAGCTAGAAGTGAAAAAGAGGAGCCTTATTTATCTTGTTCCAATGGCTTTATTTTTGAACAGGAGGAGAGAAATGGAGCAAGGAAAGAGGTGAGTGGGTTTCAGAACTGGCTTGGAAGTCAGTATTTGAACTGGATCCTTCAAGACTTAAGGGATAGGGTATATATGAAAGTAGACATCACTAAGAGTACTAGCTTAATAATAATAAACTACATCATGTGGTGCAATGGAGTCATCATTAAAAAACAAACGTGGCTCTTGAAAGAGTCCTTGACCTGATGTTTGCTGCTTCTTTCACTTCCTTGATGTGCATGTAATGATTAAACAAAGTAAACATGAAATCTCATTTTCTAGTCAGCTGAAATTTTCAGAAAAAAACCTCATACTTCCGTTTATTTTGATTAAAAGTTGCTAGGGCCGCCAAGGCAAAACAGAATTATTGAGAAGTGGCTGGATGCTTCTAACCCCTGGACTGTGTTCCTATTTGCTTATAAATTATTTGTAAAATAATTTCTTGTCCAATTCCACAAAGGCCTGAAGAAAATTGACAAGGATTAAGAAAGCCACAAAGCCAATAAAAATGACATCTACTCTAGTATTGACCCATCCGTTCTGGGTCCTCTCTCTTAAGGAGGTGCATCCAATGGGGCCAAGAAGAAAAATCTTCTCCGTGGTGGCTCCCTCCTTGTGGAACATCATCCCTACAGAGATACGTTTAGCCCCCACTTTGACATTCTTTTGCAAGGGGCCCTGAAGATATGTTCTACAGCAGGCTTGGGGACCCAAAAGTGATTTAAGTGGCTGATCTGATTGTTGTTGCTAGGGGACTAAGTTTTGGGTTGGGTTTTGTACTGAGGTTTTATCTTTGTAAGCCACCCAGAGTCACTGTGAGAGAATTGGGCAGTCATATAACTTTTTAAACAAACAAACAAACAAACAAACGCAGCCCTTATACCATTATCACCCCTAAGCAGAACAAAAACATGTTCAAGTTGTTCTGGAAATTGAGGAAAAAAACTGCACGGGGTAGGCTAAGTCAAAGTAGAAAGGCTGCCCCATAGGCCACTATCCTTTTATCTCATGTACATTTTTCCAAACCTGTGTCATCCCATTTTGGACATAAACTAAGGATGCTTTCTTATCTCTTTTGAAGGAGAAAATCCCCTGAATTGAACACTGCACCCTCTTTTATTCAGTTTCTCCACAGCCAATGATTTAAGCTATTGATACCTGCTGGCCCTTTCTTCTTGTTCTTCTTTCCCTTCTTCCTTTGGTTCAGTTGCCTGAATGCTTCTGCTGCTTTTTGAAGCTTCGCAACGAAAAGTTCAATATCATCGAGGGTGCAATTCAGTATTTGCTGCAAACACATAAATGAGAGAACTTAAAGCAAAACAAACAGCCAGAAGCAATCCATGTTCACATGAACTTACTCTGCATCTCCCTGATTAAGAGTCAAAATGTTCACTGCAGCTTTAACCATGAGCATTCAGTGTGATCAACAAGTACATTTTGTTTTAAATAATCACCACTAGGAAATTGGGGCTGCCTCCAGACAAGGTGCAGAGAAATACTTGGACAAATGCATCTTTCTCTGATGTGTTCTTATTTACATTTAAAAAAAACATTTTCTTTGATAACACATGGACAATCAACAATTGTTATCAAAATGGATTTCATCATCAAGTGGTTACTTCATCTTCTCCCATATATTTTTTTAAATTACTATCACTAACCGTTTCTTTTTCAATCTTCTGTGCTAAAACTGCACGAGACTCCTCATAATCTTGAGAGCTACTACTTCGTCGATCATATTCTGCCCAAAAATACAAAAAACAAGTATTGTCAATGGAAAGAAGTCCAAACAGGAGTGAAATTAAATTATTTGTTTAAAAACATTGCCTGTATCAAGCTATCCTATTTCTTTGACGTGAATATTATGAATACGGATATTATGGATTGTGTCAAAGGAAATGGGAATTAAAAGTATTTATTAAAAACTCAGAAGGTGGAAACATCCCACATTAATTTATTTTGCTGCTCTGGATGTAACAATCATGCATCTAAGAAAATTGGCAGAGCTTCATCAATTTGCCCAACTCCACATTCTGTTTTACAGAAAGAGCTATGTGAGCTTCATTGCCAAGGATTTGTCAGCTGCAATGAAATTGTTCTTGAGCACAACCCCCATAAGCCTTTAAAATGTGTCCTTTTTAAGCCATCCCTGCAGCAATACTGAGTTTGACTTGTTTTCAAACAGTCTTTTGGGGAAGAAAAGAATCAGAGTGCCATGTTTTGGAAGTAAATACACTGTAGTACTAGCTACTGCATATCTAACACAGTCCAGAATCCAGGTGTTCTCATCTGATAAGTTCAACTGACATTACAAAATGTCTCTCTACAAACATTATGTTTTAAATCATCTTGCAATATACAGATATACATTGAGGTGCGAAGCTGGCTGATAGTCAGGTTCAACTTTTGGGATACATGAATGATTAATTGTAATGCAAATGCATAACTTGCTTTAAAAAGCATACACAAAGGACTTCCGGTTCCGGATCACGGCGCTCGCAGCTGTGTGAGGAGATGGCTCTCCTCGCCAGCTGAGTTTGTGCTGCTGGTAGACCCTTAATCGGGTGAAAAAGCTGCCTTGGAGAGGCGGCTACTGCTGAGGAGGTCCTTGTTGTCCATGGGAGAGTGGCAGCTTCTTCCACGGCCTGAGATTGCTCCTTTGGGCTGACGGTGGAAAGACCAGCCAGTAAAATGGCCGTTCACCTTGCTGCCGTAACCAGAAGTCAGAAGAACATCTAAGCACAGGAACCAGCGTGGCTGAGCTAGGTGAGACTTTTTTTTCCCCCTCTCTTGGTTCTCCTTTTTCTTTTGTGCCTGTAAAAAGCACTTTTGAAATTATTTCCCTGCTCTAAGAAAGTGGCATTTGTGAGGTGGGAAAAAGAAGCTTGAATGGACTGAATTAATTTAAAGTGATTTTTCTTTATTTTTTAATTCACTTTGGGGTCTTGGAAATTTTTTTTAATATTGAATCTACTATTGGATTTGAATTCTCCTTTCTTCTGTCTTTCCTGATCTTGTTTATGAGATTTTTGGTCTCTTGGGAGAAGATTTTACATTTTACTGAGGACACCTTGTGGAAAAAGTTAAAATTGCAACTGGCTCTCTTTTCTGATGGTGAGACTGATTTTATTTATTTATTTATTTATGAGACTTATATACCGCTTTAAGTGCAAGCACTCTCTAAGCGGTGTACACCAGTAAGCAATGTATATATATATATTTACATTGCCCCCAACAATCTGGGTCCTCATTTTACCTACCCCGGAAGGATGGAAGGCTGAGTCAACCTTGAGCTGGTGAGATTTGAACCGCTGACCTGCTGAACACAGTCAGCTAAAGTGGCCTGCATTACTGCACTCTAACTGCTGCGCCACTTCGGATTTTGACCTTCAGATTATCATAAAAGGAAAATACAAAGAAATTTAACAGCTGTACTGGTGGGGGTGGATACTGATTAAATGTTCTTTGAACATAGCCTCTACTAAATGATACAGACTGTTTCTAATTACTTTTGAAATGCAGCAATCCTATGTTCAACTTGACTATAAGCTCATACTGGAAAAACTTTATGAAGCTACTGACGAAATATGTTTGCAAATAAAAGAATTTACTATGGAAATAAAAAACAGAAATTCTGCTTTGAATTTACAAACTGACTCCCAGACTTTAGCTGAGCATTCTATAGACCAAAAAACAACAGAAGCGGGATTAACTAAAGGTAAAGAAGATTCCACTTTACTTTATATGCATGCTAATGAGATCTCCGAGGAACTAAAAAGGACTATAACTAAACCACTTACAACTCTAATACCAACAGAAATGGACAGACAAGCTCAACGAACTGAGAACTATGGTAGCTTGGATAAGCAACTATTTCCTACAAAGTTGGACATAACTGAGCCTGCTATTCATCAGTTTCAAATGTGGAGACTTGACTCTTTAAAACAACAAGAGATTACTTATAAAGAAGCTAGGTCTCTAAAACAGAAAAGGGGACGTTTTATTTGATCCAAAGGATACCACAAGGCATTAAAAAGTGACTTGTTTATTGATATAGAGGCGTTGTTATGGAAACCTGTCTGGCATAAAAGGAAAGCTAGAATAAGATTTAAGAGTGTGTGATTTAAGGCTTTATGTAATGGGTTTAAAGGGCTAATTAGATATGGACTGATTTATGCTTAAGACAGTTAAATAAGATGTTAGATTGAATAAAAATTAATTAAAGGTTTGAATTTAATAATAAGATGTTTGTTTATGTATCAATATGTTTTGGATATAGTAATTTGGGGAGGAGGTTAAAGGAATTTGATACAGATATTGAGGGATTGATTGATAATTATAAAGTATAATAGAAATAAAAAGGTATTTTTCTTTTTTCTTGGTTTTATTTTTGCTTTTTGTTCTTTTTTTTCTTTTTTTTGTTTTGAATTAATATTTTTTTTATCAGGAATGATAGCTATTTTGTAATGGAAGAAGAATAAGATAAAAGAAGAAATGATACTAATAAATGTTTATTGAATATGTTAAGGAAAAAGGCAATGGGGAGACACCTGAAGTATTAATTATGCATTTAGATTAGAAATATGGAATATAGCAATTGAAATAGTTAAGCTTAACACAGGATTTGGATTTGTGGATCTACTTAGATGAAAGGTTATTGAGGATTGTCATGATTGACTTAGTTCTATTTAAATATATTAATTTGAATATAATATGTTATTAGAGGGAAAAGAGGGGGTTTTTAATGATATATTTTTTAATGATTTAATCTGAATTTTATGAATATGATCTTGTTTGTGGACAATTGATTGCCCTGCCACCACGTTGATTCTTAAGCACATGTTTGTAAAATGAAAAAAACAATAAAACTTGTTTTAATTTAAAAAAAAGCATACACAAAGGCCATCTCCCTTTATGGACATTATTTCTCTTTTGCAAAACTAAATTTTAAGATAGGATTCTAGTTCTCAGGATCAAAGTATAGCTCTGTTAAAAAGTTCCAACAAAACAATAGTTTAAAGTATCTTAAACCTTCAATTAAACACGTTTTTCAATATCAAACTGACACGACGGCTGGGCATGATGGGTTATAGTTCCTTGTGCTTGAGGGCATCAAGGCAGGAAAAGCTGCCATATACAATAAAAGTTCCCTTCAGAGAAAAACTCAAGCTTTGTAATTTTTTCCTCTCTGAAGAAAATCAGCAGATGAAGCTTTCCTCTGCATTCTATCATCAGATTGGCTAAAAGTTTATCTCTTAGTGTGATATCCATTATGCAATTATAAAGTTGCATCAAGCTCCTATTAATTAAAAAAGGCAGCAGCTCTGTTCTGGTCCTTCTGGTTTCTTCAGCAGGAAATCCGCATGTCCACCCATTTTGCATAAATTGCTGTAAAGTAGCAGACAGATTAACATCCTTTATTTCTTCTTGCAATGCTTGTGCTCTTGATGGAGCTACAGCACCCTTTTTCGTTTAGCTTTGGGCGTGTGAATTACCTGCTAATTCCCATGCCAAAAATCTCTGCTGTTCTTTGAAAAACCCAACATATGTAGGGAGGGGTTCTTTTTGCTGTAATCAGTTCCATCATCCACCGCCTCCTACTCACTGGGGCAAATATGTTCTTGTGCTGTTCCCCAGGAGGAGGCGATGGATTAGAGGAGAAAAAGAAACTATGACTTTGTGATTGCTGGAGGAACTAATGACCAGAGAGGGTGAGTCCCTAGATGAACACCTGAAAATGTTAGAAAATTAGTTATCAGTTAATCAGTAGCTAGTACCAGCTGGAAGTGTACACAAGGTTTGTGAGATGGAAAACAGACTATGTATCGAGTGGGTAGCTCTACATTCAGCAATAGATTTCTGGTTGATTTGTAACAGACTGGCAAGAATCTCTAACGCCCTAATTGTTTAACAGCAACAGCACCAAAGACTCCTACCTCACCTCTGTTCTGATCAGCAAGAATCAAATCAGTTCTGAGGGCCTATCTATTTTTGTATATATGCAGTTTTTTGCATGAGGTTCCAGTAAAGCCCAAGGGTTCTATTAGAAACAGAAATGTTGCAAAGTTGAAGCCTGCCTTCCCCATCTATTGACACACAAACCACCTGCCACCATCTTTTTAAATCTGTTATTCTTCGGGACTACTGTTCCCAGAACTAAAGAGGTTCTGAAGAGGTTGAAGGAGGAGGCTCCAGTACAGTGTAGACATCTAGGTGTAATTCAGGCTGTTCAAAGGCCAAGGGGAAGGGAATTTAAGCATGCCATGTTTTAATTATCATATGGAAACATTCATGAATGCCTTGTTTCCTTGAGTCTTTAAGATATGCCTTGATTTTTCATTGGCCGTGTTAGTGTGGCAATGAGAGGCTCCTGCAAATGCTGCCAGAACTGGCCCTCAGGTCCAGGTGCTTGGCTTGGTGCTCAGTCTGAAGTGCTCAGGGATGTGGTGGAATGTAGTCTGGATTCCCAGGAGGGAGGGGCTGCATTCTAGAGAGCAAACAGGCAGCAAAGCATGGAAAGTTTGCTTGGGAGAAAAAAGGGTTAGGAAGGCTCCTCCCTAGCAATTCTCATAGTGATGCCAAGAATCAATAAACTGGTTTATTTTGGCAAGATTTTTTTCCGTAGCTGAGGAGCAATAAAGGACACCACTCAGAAATAATTCTACTTTGAATTTTTTGTTCTTGGGGCCTGATAGAGCAGTGACTATTTCTGTTACCTGGCTGGGAAGGAGAGGCCACACGATTCTGGTTGTTCTTTCGGGAGCCTCTGCTTTCATCCTGGAAAGGGATGGGTGCAGGCCCTTGAGGTGGGGGAAGGATGGATTGCCTCTGCTTGATCTTCTCTTGGTTCACTCTGCAGAAGGAAAATAGAAATGGTTTTGATAACTAAAAGATGTACTATTCACTCTAATAGCAGGCAGAGAGCAAATGAATTTGAACCTGTGTTTATTAATTTGGATTTTATTGGATTTAAGAGCAATGTTTAATTATGGAGAGGAGGAGTACAAAACATTTCATAATATAGACCTCAATTATGGATGATCTAACAGTGCAAAGCCTTTCACTGACATCCACTGTACAGATTAAGTTGTTCGGCATATGTTGATCATTGTAGAAATCTCTGGTTTCTAAAGTTCCACAGACACAATGACATATTTGCTCCATTTCTGAGGGGGACATTTTTATCCTCCATTTTTCCCAGGTTTAGTACTTCTGTTTTTACGTTGTTTATTATTGTGGCTTTTACGTTTTTATCTGTTTTTATTGGCTGTTTTGTTATTGTAGTGCACCCTCCCTTTGGAGGGAGATGGGCAGCTATATAAATTTGATAAACAAATACTTTCAAGATTATCTCTGATTTATGTGAAATTTCTAAGCATGATCAGTCCTTTTTTTTCCTGCTCGCCAAGGGTTATGAAATGCACACAGCAGTTATATGGATAATAAAGACTAATATGGATGAAGGAATGTTTCTTTAATGACCAAGCCTTCCAGGTACTGAGAAACAGCAAACTAGTGGGCATCATAAGGCATAAGTCCAATTGAGGAGAACTTTTAGGTAAATTTCCACAGCAACTAGGACATGACGCTTTTGTAGAAATTCAAAATTGTTGGAATATTCATGAGCAGGAAGAGTCATGTGGTAACTCAGTCAGCCAATGTGAAGAAAGTGCTACTGAGTCTGTGCAAAAGAGTATTGAGTTAGAAGCTGAATTTTCATCTCAGGTCTGTCTCTGTATCTCTCTGTAAGAAGTCTTCAATTGAGCTATGTTGCTGTAAAGAAGAATGTATGGTATTGTAAATATTTTGATATAAATATAAAGAAGTTATTTTGAATCAGCTAAATGCAGTCAACTGTGAGAGCTTCTGATTTATTTTTTTTCACCAATAGAGAAATTAAAATTCTCTAACAGGTTATGGGTCCAGAGCTTTCTAAGGACTGCATTGTAATTTAAAGCTGGAAGAAATTGCCTGTGTTTAGAAAGTATAAGAACAAGGCAGAATTAGCAGAATGGCTGCAATGGAATTTAAGGAAAACTGTGTGCCTCGTTTGGGCCAGAAGAGTTACATTATATGGGCTGCAAAAATGGAATGTTTGCTGAAAGCTAAAGAGCTGTGGTATATTGTAGAAAATCCACCACAAGTATTTGCAAGTGCTGATCAGAAGAGTCATGATCAAGCAATGGCTTATCTCATCTTGAATTTAGATGATGAACAATTTCTAAATGTTGCAAATTTAAAGACTGCAAAGGAGATTTGGTTGAAGTTGAGAGCTGTGCACGTGAATGTTTCTGCATGCAATATAGTGCAATTGTCAAGAAAACTTTACAGGGCTTGTTTGCAACCAGGTGAATCTGTGGAACAGCATTTAAATAAAATGCAAAGTTTATTTTTGGACTTAGAACAACGTGGGATTAAATTCCCTGAGTCCCAGAAGGTTTTACTGGTGTTGAGCAGTTTAGATAAAACCTGGGACACAGTTTCTGCCATATTTGAGTGTAAAGAAGAGTAAGACTTAAATTTTGAGGCTTTAACGGCATGTTTCCTTAATGAACAAGAAAAGCACCATTTTAGAAGCAGCCAGAGGAGGTGAAATTCCTGAGGAAGGGGTCCAGACTGCAAGTCTCCGAAGAAGAAACATTTTGCAGGCACAGAGCTAAGCAAGAAAAGAATTGCTACATTTGTGGAGCAAAGACACATTTGAAAAGGAACTGTTTGCAAAGGAACTGTTTGCAGCGAAGGACATTTGTGCAATTGGAAGAAAGGGACAGCAAAAGGCAAGAAAGCTCAGGTTTGTGGGCTATCAGCCAGGGTCAAAAGAATATCGCTTTAGCGATGGAAGTAAAAGAATTATAATTTCAAGGTCTGCTAATTTTGCAGAACAAAATTGGGACAGAATTAATGCAAATTCTGGGTATGTCTCACTTAATGACGGTGATCTATTTAATGACAATAACTTATCTAATGATAAAAAAATGATTATTGAAGATGTCCATGTTCAGGAAGGAGAGGCTGAACAAGACATGAAGCCAGAAAGACTTGAGACACAAGAGCAGTTAATACCACGTAGGTAAAAGCAATGTAACAAAGGAATTCCGCCTGACAGGTATTCTGCCAGCAAGGTTTGCAATGTGTGGTATGAGCCAAGAAGTTATAAAGAAGTGTTGGCATTACCAAAAGCTGAACAAGAAAGCTGAAGGAGGCCATGGATAAAGAGATGAAATCCATGGGAGACCGTGAAGTATTTAAATCAGTGACTTTGCCACAGGGAACCAAAGCTGTGGGTTGTAAGTGGGTATATAAGAAAAAGGTATTGCCAAATGATGATGTACAGTTGTTGCAAGATTTAAATATTAATGTAAAAGAATCTGTAAAGGTATTTGAAGACAATGCTGCCTGTATATAAAAATGGCAACTGGTGACAGGGTGAAGAATAGAAGTAAACATATAGACATTAAGTATTGTAATCTCAGGGAAGCTGTAAAAGGAAAATTGATTAGTTTACATCATTGTTCTTCTGAGGATAATTTACCAGACATGATGACTAAACCATTGGGTAGTGTTCACTATGGAGAATGTGTTAAGTCAATAGGTCTGATGTCTCTTCCTGTTATGAAGGGAGGAGTGTTGGAATATTCATGAGCAGGAAGAGTCATGTGGTAACTCAGCCAGCCAATGTGAAGAAAGTGCTACTGAGTCTGTGCAAAAGAGTATTGAGTTAGAAGCTGAATTTTCATCTCAGGTCTGTCTCTGTATCTCTCTGTAAGAAGTTTTCAATTGAGCTATGTTGCTGTAAAGAAGAATGTATGGTATTGTAAATATTTTGATATAAATATAAAGAAGTTATTTTGAATCAGCTAAATGCAGTCAACTGTGAGAGCTTCTGATTTATTTTTTTTCACCAATAGAGAAATTAAAATTCTCTAACAAAAATCAGTTCCAGATTTATCTTATTTATTTTTATCCCGCCTTTATTATTTTCTTTTATAAATAACTCAAGGTGGCAAAACATACCTAATATTCCTTCCTCCTCTATTTTCCCCACAACAGTAATTCTGGGGGGGGGGTTGCGGGTGATACTGAGAGAGAGTATGCACAACTGGCCCAAGGTCACCCAGCTGGCTTTCATGGCTGAAGTGGAACTCACAGATTCTGGTTTCTAGTCTGGTGCCTTAACCACTAGATCAAACTGGTTCACATCTCTGTCTGATCTCATAGCATCAGCTGGTTTGGGAACATGAGTCAATTTATTTCTAGCTCTGTGGTAGTTTATTTGAAGCCAGAGCATAGGTAATTTTTTTCCTGAACTTGTGGTTCTGCAGAGTTTGTGGTTGATTTCATTTTCACTGATGAAAAGAAATGCATCATCTTGTCTTCCGGGGACCAAAGCGGCCACTGTTTTCTCTCACCAACTTACCTAGCATACCATTTACCTTCCTACTCCCTGCCTTGTTCCCAATAATTATCTACAAGCATTGCACTGCGGTTAATATGTAATCAAGATTGCAAGTAGGTGGATAAAATGCCTGATTATAAAGTTGCTGACATACTAGCATTTCACCATCGGGAGAAAAAAAACAAAAACACAAGAGCCTTTTAAATGTGCAATAGTTGTCAGATGTGGAGCCAGTTAAGTATCTCCTCAAAGCAGCTGCTTTGACATGTTTGTTAAAATGGCTGAATAAATGGACACATTGTGCACTGAAAAGATAGTAATGGTTTCTTTTATTTCCCTTTTATATGAAACGGGGAAGAGGGGATTGAGTAACAGCAACAACTGTTCCAGACAAGGCTCCAACTGGATAGTGTCCTTTGGTGAATTAGAAGGGAAATGGATGAACATGGATGGACTCATATTATTGGTATACAATCCCCACATTTCGAGGTTCAAATTATTTCTATGGGAATTGAAGGTAGTATGCAACTATCTCTAATCCTATCAACTTTATAATATATTTTTTCATTTGCAAATGCATTAAGCAGGGCTTCATCTGTGCCCTATTAAGTTCCAGCAAGATATATTTAGGCACTTGCACAAAGTCACTGCTTTCATTTCCTAATCCTAGAAACTGATTCACAATCATTTGCAATTAGTCTTCAACTGATGCAAAAAAATCCTGAACAATGAAATTTAGCAGAATGGTTTCTGAACAATTGTGCTGAAATGTGATAGCATTAAGAGGTGAATTTCCACTTGTCTTTTTGGCTATTTCCTGTTACTGAAACCTGTCTGAAAGACTCCCATCCAATTCTCATTCATTAGATTTGGGTTTCAGGACGTCTTCCTGAGAGAAAGCAATTTTGCTGCCAGAGATAATTCTGTCCTCCATCTTCATGGAAAATGGGTAAAATGCCTCAAAAGTTTTGCTACTCAAAGTGAGCTCCCACCACTCATTTTCAAACTGAAATAACTCAAATTGGAGAGGAAACTTGTAACCCCCGTAGTCCAAGAAATGCATTCTCTGGGCACCCTGCTAGAGTTTGTCCATATACAGAAGCCACTTACTTGAGGGTCTGTGGCCGTATCTTCTTTCCAAACTTATGGTCAGCAAGTGCACTTTCTATGTCCTCATGAACCATCTCTGCCTAAAACACAGAATCAGAAATAGATTGGGGAAGGAAAGATGCAATGGAAAAATGCAGACAACCTGTTTGACAGACAAGCATTAATCAACTGCCCTAAATCTAGATTTTGTTGATGATGAATGCCTTCAGTTTGAAAACAAAGTGCAAAAGGGAAACATACAGGCACAGGGCATCGATTATTTTATGCGGCTGTGAGGGTTGCTAGCAGTGGAATTTCACAGAGAGCTTATTCAGATTTGAAGCAAAGGTCCCCTTCAATCCTCAAGTAAAACTACATTCTGGTTTTAAAGTTTTAAAGTTTCAAAATGCAGCCAACAAATATATAGCTGTATGATTCATGGAGGGTGTTTTGCTGCTGTGTAAACATATCCTCTTTTAAGGGGAGCTCTGCAAAACTCTCCTATTTGTGAAAACAGTTCCTTGCTTCCATTTGTTTTGGCAGAGAACTTCAATGTGGAGCTTCTGCTGGCATGGAAGTCTTGGTAGGGCTTTATCCTCCCTTCTCCAAGCCATGAGATAATTTTGAAACTTTAAATATTCAGGGGTTTTTTTCCCAAAAGAAGAGGAAGTTGAAGGGGACCCAGACATCCAGATATCTGGGAACCCTCATGTATAATTTCAAAATGACTGATGTTTCCTCCCAGTTAACTTATAAGGGAAAGAAAAAGGCTTGCAAGGCATCCTGCTACATAAATCAATTGTTCATGGAGTTTCTACCACAGAAAGATGTTTATCAACAGAAATTACAATGCTGGCATGAACTAGGCTCATAACCACCAAGTGTTTGTTGTAACTACTCCTAGATTAACCAACCAACCAACCAACAACCAAGGGCACTTCCATGTAAGGTCTTCAGGCCAGTTCAGAATCAGCTTCAGACTTGTCAAGCTAATGATACTATGTCCAGGAATTGAGGTGGTTTATTACTAGCTCAGTTGCAGTGTACTGCAGTAAGTGTACAAGATTCCATGCTTGAAGCCTTGATGCTCTGAACAGCTGCTGTCCTTTTGGCGGGTGATCTTGCCTCATGTAGTTCCTGGATCCTTTCTCTTCCCTTCCCCCCCCCCCAGCTGCAGTAGCATCATTCTCAGGATTTCAAGGACAACATCAGTGAAGATGTTCAGAAGTGGGCTTCAAGCTGTTTTGAGGAATTAGTGAGTAGAATGTGATGAAGTTGGCCAAGACATCTGTCCAGAAAATGGCCATTACTTGATCCCATCCCTGTTATCATTCATCATCTATCATGCACAATCCCCAAAGGAAATTAATCAATGTGGATGATGCATAAAGTAGCAGAGGATTCTGCACTCAGAATCAGAAAAGGGCCACAGCCATCTTACAAAATGACCTCAAAACCATGTCCAGTTATTTCTATTTGTCTCAAAGAATCACACAGCAAAAAGCACCAAATACAGCTCCATAGTCTTCAGGCAATGGTTGTTGATCATCCCAAGTTCTAGGCCAGCATATAGTTGTCACTGCAAGCAGAGTTTTGCCCACGTGCCACAGGAATGCTTCTCTCTAGGAATATCTAGGTCCCTTTTCTGAAATCTGGCCATCTAGTTGAACTGGGGAAGTGTGCCTTTCCCACAGCTGCCCCTATCTTGTAGGACACCTTCCCCTCAGCAAACTGGAAAACTCTGCTCTTTTAGTCTTTGGGATGACCATCAAGACTTGGCTTTTTATCCAGATACTGGGATAATGTGAGGCTGTTTTGGGTTGGCTGTTGAGGCATCCCAAGGGAATGATTGAGGCGCCAAGTTGTGTTTTATGGTTTTTATAGCTCAGGATTTAATTGCTTTTGTGAGTTTCCCAGAGTCGTGTTTTAAGATGGACAGCCATATAAATCTTAAAAATAATAAAATGATAAAATAAAATAAAATTTAAAAACTCCGAGATCTGGAACAACCTTTTATTTGGGGGAATTGGTTGGGACTGTCACTCTACTGAGTCCTCATAACCTCTTTTAGCTCCCTCATCAAAAAGAACTGCCACTCACCTCCACTTCATCACAATTAAAGAAGTGAATGTCAGGTTTGTGCTGTTCAGAGTCTTGACACACCAGCAGGAGGATGGAGGTATATCGCATCTGATTCAGGACAGTCTGGCAGTGCTGGACTGTTGGCAGAAGGAAGTCTTCGAGCTCTTCCTGAAAAGCAACACCAAAGAGAATGTGGAATATACATAAAGGGATGCTCAGACAGAGATTGCATTTTCACATTGAAATGGCTCTTTCCAAAAGAAGACCACGAACAAAGGACTGTTTTGAGTTGCCCCTAGGACTTTAAATCCATTAGCAGCTACATTCTCAGCATCAGAGTGGCAACGCTATTGCTGGCGCACATTATTCAGCAGGGACTGAAAAAAAGGGAGCATAACTATTGGTACTTGTGATAAATTGGGACATGTTGAAAAAAAAAACTGATGAGGATACATAACTCTTTTGTAATGATCTGTTTATATCTTGCCTTAATAATGGATTCTCTCAATGCCAACCAGAAAAATTATCCTTAACCCCTCAGAGGTAGTTCTTTCAGTTTATACATTTGACTAAGAGTGGACTGTGAGCATTATTTATTCAAATAAAATCTCTCTGGGCTTTCTAAAAGGTAGGCATGACTCTTTGTATTTAGTTTAACTTGATAGAAGTTCAGTATTTTTTTTCTGAGCACTACTATAGAGTTTCTTTATTTCTTATTTGGAAAATAATTTGGAAAATTTCCACACTTTTGTTGTGGAAATTAGTTTCATTCACACATCATATGTGTGATATCATATGACCATGGTGGCGAACCTATGGCATGCGTGCCACAGGTGGCATGCAGAGCCCTCTCTGTGGGCACGCACACTGTCACCCCAGTCCTAGGCCTTCAGCTTTAGGCCTCCGCTGCCATGTGCAAAAAAGAGAAAAGGTTCAATCAATCAATCAATCAATTTCAACTTCTCGGGGGAAAAAAAAAAGACCTCGCAAAATTTGATTGATTGATTGAACTTTTTAGTCCCACCTAGTCTGCCGTTACCACTGCAGCCACGCCCACCCAATGGGCCACACCCACCCGGCACCCAATGATACATAAGTGGGTTTTGGGTTGCAGTTTGGGCACTCGGTCTCTAAAAGGTTCGCCATCACTGTCATATGATGTCACATCGTGACGACATGCTAGCCATATGACCGCAGAATCTCTTCGGACAGCTCTGGTTCAACAGGCCTTGAAACAGAGATGTACATCCCCCCCCCCCAGTTAGCAATGACGAGCAGAATAAAATCCGCAGGGCCTCTTTACCTTACATATCAAGTACCATACCTTACCATAACTAGACCTAGTTTGTAATAAAATAATCATATTTTTTTATCTGCTCCAAATTTCTTTTTCTATAATTTTAGTTAGGGATGGAAGCATGAGCAAAATACAAAAACAAATCATGGTGATCCAGAAGATCACAAATAAACCATGTTTCCCCACTCATACATCATGTAAGCCATAATTGCAATTGACAAGACAGTTATTTATTATCCCCAATGAAAACATGGTTTATTTACCTGTCTTGTTTGCACCTAATGCTAATCCAGAAACAAATAAATCACTCTGTGGCTAAGTGCAATCTGTAGGCCCAGTCTTTATCATTTTGATGTTCCTGTAAATGCATTATCTCATTAGATCCATCCACAATATGGGAATTATAGTCCAACCAACTTGGAGGGTGCTAGATCAGGGGAGGCTGCCTTCTATTATGTTTCTATTTACCAGCACAGCTCCTAATCTATCAAGACCATTTATTCTAATTGTAATGTGAATAACCTCTCTTGTCCAACACCCAATGTTTTGGCAGAACAGAAAGCATTTCCATTAAAGTGCAATTCATCACTCTGCTCAGTCAGCTTGATTAGATCAGTCCTATCCTACTG
This sequence comes from Crotalus tigris, assembly GCF_016545835.1. Lineage (NCBI taxonomy): Eukaryota > Metazoa > Chordata > Lepidosauria > Squamata > Viperidae > Crotalus > Crotalus tigris. The sequence continues at coordinate 6,070,238 of NW_024100214.1, forward strand.
GAATAGAGGCACACAGACAACAAGGTGCTTGTTATGCACGTAGGCGGAAGAAATTGGGCAGACTTTTGACTTTTTGTTATGGTTGGTCTGAGCATGAATTCCATGCAGTTTAATATTCTTAGAGAAGCCTATGGCAATTCATCAACCCATTGAGGAAATAATATGCAATGCGTTTATGTAAATCTTAAACATTCTAATGTACATTTGGCATTTTGCCACACCATCCCCCTCCAAAAGAGGTCTTTGCTGCTTACCTGAGTTCCACAATCCAACAGCCGAATAGATTTGTCATTCACCTGCAGCAGCATTTCCTGCGCCCAGATCTTCTCTTTGGAGTTCAGCTGTTTGAGCTTCCTGACGGCATCTTCCACTGTTACAATGGCCTCACTTTTATCCATGATGAAGGTAGCCAGGTGCTGGAAAGAGGGGGAAACACCCCGTAAGGTCAAACAGGGGTGATAAACAATTTAACTCCAGAGCTTGATAGTATTCATGGAGTACATGCGGGTTCATAGAGACAGCTAACTCTGGTTTTTACAAGTGATAACAGCTGAAATAACATTTTTTAAAATTTGATTTATTAGATTTTTTTATCCCACCTTTCTTACTTTAGAGGTAAGTCAAGATGGCGAACAAGCCTAATACTCCTTCCTCCTCCTATTTTCCCCACAAGACCAATCCTGTGAAGGGGTGGGTGGGCTGAAAGAGAGGGAAATGGCCCAAGGTCACCCAGCTGGCTTTCAGGGCTTAGATAGGCTAGAATTCACAGTCTCCTGGTTTCTATTCCGGTGTCTTAACACTAAACCAAACTGGCTCTCTGATTTTGGCTCTCCCCCAATTCTATGATGCAAATACTGCCAGTGTATAAAAAAAAAATCACTGCTATAGATTTGATGGTTTTGTTTATCAACAGGCTCTCAATCTTGCTTTACAGAAGATATTTTGCAAAAGAGCTATGTGAACTGATAAGGACCTGCAGCCAAATTCTAGGTCCTGTTTTGAAGAACTATTAAGTACTATATATTTAAACACACGTGGCAGCTCTTAGTTCTCTCTCCCAAGTGCAGAGTCCTTTAGAGTGAGACCACAACAAGGCATTCAGCTTTCTGGAAGCAATAAAAAAAATAAAAAAAACAGCCAGGCATGATTGGACTTGTAATAATTCCACCTCAGCTCCAAACCTTTTGTCTTAGTTTGAAGGGGAAAAAGCCCTACTTGGCTCAACAGTTTGCTTTCTAGATGTGAGGATTTGCATAAATAGGCTATTTTTGTGCAGGCCCTACTGATAATAATGCCAGGAGCAAGCAGCATTGTTATCAAACAGTGCAATCAAGCACACCGGAAAGGAGGCCTTTTCCTAATCTCCACCTGCCTGCTGTTGTTGACTGATGAAAAGAAGCTGTTCTTCCTTGACTCAGGAAAAATCCGCACAATCAGTGGTGGGATTCAAATATGTGAACAACCGGTTCTCTGTGAGGATGCCGCTTCCAGAAGTCCATTCTGAGCCCGGGCAACAAAAAATTAGCTCCCGGTTCTGCTGAAATAGTGTGAACCAGCTGAATCCCACCACTGCACACAATGCTCCCACTTTGGCTTTATCATCCAGCAGAGGAAATTGTAAAGACCCTTCAAAATTACATTAATCCATTCTGCTAGGAAACTCAGATCACAGTACTCGCTGTGAAGAGTCCAGCTTCTTAGATTATAAGTTTGACCATTGTGGACCTTCTTATGCTGGTGCTGCACTTGACCTCCTTCTTATAATCCAGCAAGCAAAACACATGTTCACGTAATTTTGCACTTTGCTGGCTTGAAAAAAAATAACAGCTCAACAGTATTGTATCTTTTGACAACACTTTCTGCTGCCAAGGTTAAGTTGAATTCCCCACTCATACTTGCCAAATTTCTGTCCATCTGAAAAGGAGCTATAAGATTTTTCCTGGGAGGTTGAAAACCTTTTTAGTTTCCTCAATCTCTTTTTGAAAGCAAAGCTAAGAAACCAGGCTGGTTAATAAGATCGGACCACGTTTGCAACTGGAGAAGCGGCAAAAGACATAGCAGCTTTTTTCCCCTTTAATTTCCTCACTGCTACAAAGGACCTATTCCCACTGAGGCTCTGCAATGGAGGAGGACATGCTAAAATGGCACTTCAACTGGTAGAGAATCAGAGAGAGCTGGACCTTTACTCTGGCAATAACATGGACATTTTGGTAGCCCTTGGAGGAATGATTTGCAAGCATCAAAATTGCTGCCAGGCTTCCAGGCATGAAATGCTCTAGTATAGTGTTTCTCAGATTTGGCAACTTTTAAGTTGTGTGGACTTCAACTCCCAGAATTCCCTAGCCAGCATGCAACAAAACTTTTGCTAAGAATAAAAAAGACCTTGGTGCAGAATTATAGAAACTGTATCTGTATTGATATGTGACCTTGCTAATGAAGACGAATCTACTTATGAGAACTTGATGTACTGCCAATCATATTTTCTTTGATTAGAGTTCAGGATGAAAAATCACTTTATGCCTGGACAAACATGATAAGGAGAGACATATATTCTGGGTACTGAAAGATCAAAGGCATCACTCCTGTGGAAATGACCACAATCATCGTATTGCTTATTTCCAAAAGGAATCGCCAGAATTTAAGTTCTACGCACAGTTCCAACTTCAGCCTTCTGAGAGCTCAAATACCTTAAATATGGCACAAATGAAGATTTGCTTATTTTAGAAAAAGTTGTATTTGAATATGTAATCCCAGCCTTTTATAGGAAGCCCACAGCATGCATGCAGTCACAATGAACATGCAACTGGAAAGCACTATTCCTCATGCTGGCCCTCCATTCTTCCATCCACTGAATGAACCAAGGCTACACTGGCAGCAGGGAATCTGGCTTTTGGCCTGTTGGGACTAGCAGAGTCTTCACCTCCAACCCAGTGCTTTCCATTTATCTCCCCATCAGGAGCAATTCTCTTTTACAAAGGCACCAATAGAAGTTTTATTTTTTAATTTATTTTTAAAAAGCCTCACTGGTGCACTGGGAACTATTTCTAAATGATGGGAACATAGGTGGCATGGGGAAAATCTAGCTTTTCCCTTTTTAAGGATTGGTTTAAACCAGCTATCTCTCACCTCCCCCCGTTAGTAATCTTGGAAAAAAAAGGGGGGGGGGAAATTAAGCAAATGGAAGGATTTTCCATTGCCTTCTTCTTTTGCTTGCTCACAGTGAACCTGCTAAGCTGCCAGGGTTGCATTATTAGTATTAACTTTAAAGAATTTATTTGTTTTATTTATTAGATTTATTAGCTGACCATCTCCCTCCTGTGATTTATTCCTGTTGTGATCGCAGTTGTGCAAGGAGATTGTCTGTTGATTCAGTTCTGTTACTCACTGCTAAGTAGTTTTCAACTCACCTGGACATGGTATTGAGATGTTTCGTGCATGATGATATTTGAGTTGGAGTATTTCTTCCTTTGTTCTGTAGAAGGAAAAAAAAAAGTAGGACAATAATTGATCCAGGACTTGGCTACCTTTTAGACTGCTTTCTTCCAAAAATGATTCTAGTGTTATCCCAGCCAGAATAACAGCAACATTCTAGCATGTATGGGTATTATTTAGTTACGTAAGTCCCAAAGTAGGTATTTTCTTGGCAAACACAGTCCGACTTCTTCATTATCCAGAAAGACAGAGAGGCTGTCACTCAGTGCCAAAGACAATTTCCCCTCCTTGGCTCTTTAAAGAGTCCTGATACAGTTTTCCCATACTTAGTGCTCACTAGATATGGTTAGGATGTAACTCTCACATCCTCTCCTTCAACATATAATCATCACATTCTGATAGCAGACATTCAGTATGAGAATATTGATTGGGGAATTCTAAGAATTGAAATTCAAAGATCAGAGACTATCTAATTAATGAATTTTAAAAATTCACTTTTTGGAGATGAAATGAGAGGGGAGGGGAGGGAGGAGGAGAGGAGAGAGGAGAGGAGAAAAGAGAATCCTACGCATGTGGAAGGGAAACATAGAAAACTAAGCTTTGATTTCAGGTCAGTAAGATTCTACCGGCCAACGCTGCATATCAAAAATTCAAAACCAGCCATCCACAAATGTTCGTTTATTTATTGTTTAAAAACTGCCATTCAGCCATAAGAAATGTTACACATAGAACATTATACATAATGCAAAAACCTCCTGAATATTATATAACAATAAAATTACAAATTACTTAGCATTAAACACATTTTCCATCAATCAATCAACCAACCAGTTATTTTTTTAAAAAAAGAAATAAATTTAAAACACCTGGTGAAAAAGAAACATTGTGATTTGGTGTCATATAAAAGCAAAGTCAGTGCTCATCCCATCTTCCTAGAAAGGGCATTTAAAAGTTGGGACACCATCACCAAGATGCATTATGGAATTGCATTATGTACTTGTCAGTGATGCTTTGGGGAACAGAGCCTTCTTTGAAAAACTAATAAACAAGTAAGATTATATGACTGGCGCTTTTTTCTAATATTTCAGCTCCAATCCATTTTAGGACTTTATAGGTTGAATTAGGAAGATTCTGTTACTGTAGTTTTATATTAGAGTAGAATTAGTTCATCTGATCAAGCTTCTGATCTGGTCTACCTGGGAAAGCTAATATCAGTCCTGCAAATCTGCTGTCTCTTTTATAACTTGAGAAGTTAAGAAGGTTCCTTTCTGAGTCTCTTTCTTTACTCATTATACAACTGTGTGCTATGCCCTCTCTTATCTGATTGTTCCCTAGATAACATCTCTCCCCTCCACACACCCAAACACCCAAGGTCATTTCCACATTTCATTACAATTCTTCACTTCCGGTGATATGAACAGTATACTTTTATTGATGCAGCCTAAAATGACAATCACCTTTTTTTGTAGTCACATTTTTAAAAAGAGAATGGACAACCATTTGTCTGAAACAGTGTAGGGTTTCCTGCTTGAGCACGGGGTTGGACTAGAAGACCTCCAAGGTCTCTTCCAACTCTTGTTATTCTGTTACTCTAATGACTCATTCTCAGTTTTTAATCACTACTATTCCAAAATCTTTTTGCATTACTACAATTAGCATGTCAGGTGTGTTAAGTCCTTCGTTCGCGTGAGAATGATGAATACACATAGCGAAGTTAAACAGCTCTTTATTCTTCTTCCAACAACACCCGAACAACGGCAAAAGGCACGCAGGCCTCTTTATGTGTCCAGAGACCTGGACAATGGCAAACAAAGTAACAGAGCGTTTTTGCGCCTTGCGCATGCGCATAAGGCTGGCACCGCTCAGTCTGGTCCCGGGCAGCTTTTGGAATGCCCGGGACCAATGCAATGTCCCGAGCCTGCTTTTGCAGGCTCAGGACATAACAAGGTGTATAACTGTGCAATTTACATTTGTTTTGTAAATAAAGAACTCTGCATTTGCCTCTGTTAAATGTCATTCCATTACATTTGCAGAAAAGACACTAGATGTGAAAAGGTTTTGCTTAAGAAATATCCTATAGCTTCCTGCTAAAAAATAATCAGATTTACTGCCTCCTTTGGGTCATCTCCACACTATTTTTATCTTTTAGTTTAAAAGGAGTCTAGCTAAATATTGTTTTCACTGCTATTGATTTGAATATTGAGGCCCTTTAATATCTTCTTCCAGCTGATCAATACCAGAGTGCAAAAACTGGCATTGAAGCATTTCCTGTCTCTATTTTAAGTTCATGTTGTGTTATTTTTTCTGCTCAACAACCTGAGCAACTGCGATAAGAACAGGCTGCAAGCCACCAAATTCCATCCCTTATATATATTATATATGCATATATAGAAGATAGAAGACAGAATACTTTATTGGCCAAATGTGATTAGACCCACAAGGAATTCCGGTGCAGAAGCTCTCAGTGTACATGCAAAACAACAAAATAATAATCATAATAACAAAGTAATAATCATAATAATGATATTAATAAGAGAAGGTAGTAGATGAGAAGATATAATACAGCCATCTACATGAATAAATATAACTATACATAAGATAATACTGTGGGAATTAAGTGTTCAGCAGACTGATGGCATGTGTCTAGTTGGCATGCAATGCCCTGTAGCAGGGAGGAGTTGAAACAGTTTATGACCAGGATGTGAGGGATCTGTAGATATTTCAATATAAGTACTAGAAAAATCTGTGAAGTACAATGATTGGACCATAGCAGAAGGGGGGGAGGGAGAGCAGGGGATATTCTCATTCTTTCTTAAGATTTCTATTTCCCAAAACAGATGAGAAAAAAATAAGGAACAGCAATTGTTTCTCTTATTGTTCTGAAGAGCTTTCTGCTTTCTTGCTTTCTCCAAAATACATAATAAATAAAAGCTCCAGAGAAAAAATAAACATGCTCCTGGGCATCCTTCTTGCCATGGGACACCCTTGTCCTGACAAACCTGGAAAGAGATTCATAGATGTCTGCGTGAGAAATCTACTTGACAATGATTATACAAACTTGCAAATAAGATGTTGTTTAGTCGTCTGTGTTGAATAAGAGACATCCAAATGACCAGACTGGAGAGATTTACAACATTCTTTTCTTCTCCAGCTACATCTGGCTGACCTAGTTATCAGTAAGCTAGAAATAATTTACAATGATGTAATAATGGTATGTATGAATTAATTTGATGGGTTATCATAACAGGTTAGAAATATTATTTTAGAATGCTATTCTAAAGTTTAAAAACATCCTGTGTTATGTACAACCTAAATACACAAAATGCAACTAAAAAAAAGAAAGATGAAAAGCACAAGCAAGAATAAATGATTGCTAAGAGACTAAAGACAAACATACTATAAAAGAATCCCAGGGAAAAAAATGTTACTGACATAAAATAGGAAAGGTATGTACTGTACATCATAATACGACAGCCAGAGTGTTAAGGGAGTAAAAAACTGGGATATTAGCACAACAGAAGACAAACAAAAAGAATATTTATACTCAGCAATTCCTCCTGGAAGGAATGATGTTTTTAAAAAAATATTCTGGTTTTATAGAATAACCAGATGGCTTCATGAAAGAGTTTAAGTCAGGGTGAGTGGATTTAGCCAATTCAGTTGCCTCAAATCTTGATCTGAGCCAGCCAGGTGAAGATCCAAATAACTATATACTAGCTAACTATAAACAAGCAAGACCTGAGCTAGCATTCTGAATATAAGTATAGGATTAAGAAAAGTAAAGTCTTTGCTCTTCAAAGGAAAATGTTTTAAAAAAACTTATCTGGTGTAAGAATCTCAGATCATGTATAAAGAAGTCTTTGAATTCCAAATTTTTAATTTAAATTTAATATTCATTCAAGGAATGAAATGTTTCTTTTTCAATATTTGTTATTTAAAAAATAAAAATGAAGACATAATTCACACAAAATGGCAAGGATAAGGAGGTGAGCAGAAATTCCTTGATCTTTAAGGGCACAAAACACCAATTTAAGTAACAAAGATGGAAGAAGAAGTTCTGGGGCTCAGGAAGTGGAAGAGAGGCTACAATTCAAGCAAGACAATTCTGCATCTAGTTTTTTGTTTCCATTGGTTATAACTGAATAATGTGGCATGCAACTAGAGACATGGGAAGGAAATGACAGATTCTCCTCTCTTTGCTATCCATCACTGAAATAATAGCAAGTCACATATAGTAAGTCATTGTGATACAAGAGGCCTATGTTTCTAGATCCAAGATAAGTCCATGAATAGAGATTAGTCAGAAAAGGTCTTCAGAACAGGACAAAGATTTGTTGTCTGTGTCTTGTTCTGAAGAGGGCTGTATAAATCCTACACTTGTGAAGAAAGGGATGGAGCAAGTTCTCCTCCACAAAAGATAAGCCAGGCCCTAAGGAAAACTTCCATTACAGTGATATTCTTTGTTTCCTTCATTAACTGCAGGTCAATCTTCCTTTCCTGAGCTATTGGAGGACATAATTTCTGGCATCATCAATCTATTCTGTCATATTATGTGCTACTGCTCAGCATAAAGGATGAAGACTCACCAATGCTCCACTTTTCTATCTCTTTGACAATCAAGGCAGCTTACAACAGTAAACCCAAACAGAAAAATGTAAACAAAGCAGCATTAATATAATTCAAGTTCAAATAAGAATCAAACATTCAAGTACATTCATTAGGAATAAAAATCTTGGTAGCAAGGATGTGCTTTTATCAGCTTTTACAGGGCCAAATGCTCTCTCTAGGACAGGGGTGGACAACTCAACCTGTGTACTTCAACCCCCAGAATTCCTGAGTCAGCCATGCTCCAAGTCCACAGATTGTAACTAGCTCAGGAATTCTGGGAGGTGAAGTCCACAGATCATAAAGGGGCCATAATTGCCCATCCCTGCTCTAGGAAGTGCTTTCCACCTCCTAGGAGCCATACCTTCTTTCCTTTCTATACCTCTTGAGAAGTATGGCTCCCAGGAGGTGGAAGAAGAGTACCAGAGAGTTGAAACTCTGGCAGGTGGGGGTATCTTCAGAAGGGACTTCTAATCAAGGGGGATTAACCAAGCGACTTTAGGAGATTCCACACATCATCCGAACTTAAGCCATTTAGGGGCAAAACAAATAAATCCTTAATGCTGTGCTCCAAAACCAGTTTACATACTGGTTTAAAGACTGAACTAAGACTGCAATAGGACAAGACCTGCACAGAGTGAACTAGAACACAACTATTAAAAGTGAAAATATAAAAGCATATAGAAGAGGAAAAAATACAGAACAATTAAAAATAGTCAGCCACGAAATGGCTAAAATTAGCTCTGGATCTGGGGGGAAGGGCGGTCACCAATAAATACAAAGAGCAATTTAATTTAAAAATAGAGATTAACATTCAGAGGTTGAAAATTGGAGTTAAACATTTGGGGCATAAGCAGAGCTGTTTCAAATCCTCTGGGTACATCTTTCCAGACCTCAGCTTTGGATATGCCCCTTTGGTAACTCAGAGAACAGTGTAGAATCCAAATAACGACATGGAGTATCACAGGCTGAGTTTTGGCTGAAGCAGATGCTACCATATTTTTACTCCAACAAAATAGTATTCTGGTCCAAGAAACTTGGACTATAGAGCATATTACATTTGATGTTTACCTGGTAGGCCACCAGCAACTGGAGACAAACCTTACATGCCTAGAAAAACAATTTCACAAGAAGGCTAGCTATTCAGTCTTATGAATCACATTCACTGAAAGAAAGAAAAAAGGGAATTGCCTTACAGAATCTTGGAAACTGGATGTGCGTACTTTAATACGCTGTTTGTCAATAAATTAATTAGAGTGGATTCTTGCTGACTGCATCCTGAAACTAATTTCCTCAATACAGAAGGAATATGCAGCTTTTTTGGCCCTATAAATTTCACAAATTTCTGCCACCTTCTTTGCCAACTGAGAAGTCCACTACAAACAAAGCAGGGTAAGTTTATACATGCTGTAGTGCAAAATATCACAGAAGATAGCCTATAGCAGTTGTGACCCAACCAAGTCTCCCATGCCAGACAGGGTCAGACACTGAATGAATCAACATTCAGTCTGACTGAAGGATGCTTTCTTTAGCTTGTAAAGAGCACTCTTTAATGTAAAAAGAGCACTCAACCCCCTGCCTTTCTGTTGGGAGAGAAAAAGGGTTTTGTTCATTTAATTTCAAGCCACAATTTGGGTAGAGAAGCTTGCGGTGGGGGGGGGGAAGAACCACAAAAGACTGCCACATCAAATGTACAACAACATACAACATTCACATTTTAAGAGATCATTTACTCTGAGGGTTTGGCTTTCATTATTTCTTCTGGCAGCAAAGCAGAAACACCCGGTAAATGTCATATAAAATTATTATACTATATGTTAAGATTAAGTATTGACTAAAGGATGTTTATGGATAATTAATTCTGTTTCTTCCATATCTACATTTCCTAATATATGATGGCATGGTCTGTTATAAAATAAAAGAAGGAAAAACAACATAATTTTATGATATTTGTCTTAACTGTGGTAAAGTCCTGTGCCCAGAACCACCATCACTGGTATTTTAAAAACTGATTTTTTTAAAAAAAAAAGACAAACTCATTTGCATCACCAACTACCTAAATCAGAGGTGGGGAACTATGGCCCCTTTATGACTTGTGGATTTCAACTCCCAGAATTCCTGAGCCAGCACGTTCACAAGTCACAAAGGGACCATAGTTCCCCACCCCTGGCTTAAATGAATCAAGGTCTTATGTACAGTATAAATCTTTGGAGAAAGAATACAAACTTGTAAGATGCACATCTGCCCAGATGTACCCAAGACACTGTTTGCCAATAGAAATTTGCTTCTCACATGTTTGGTGATAGCAAATCAGTATCAGTGGCTACAAATCGTTGCAGCTTTTCTGTTATGGATCCTGTTACAGGACACTCTGGATCAGGTGTTCTTAATTATGACATGTACTGTTTTATTAGCACAAGTTCAGGGAGAAGGAAGGAAAATTAGGACACCAGAGAAAGCTATATTTAATTACTTTTATAATGCAGGTACCCAACCTAATTGTAATTACACACCTTAAAGCTTTTCAAATGTTACATAAGTGAGGCAAGTGGAACGATGTAAAAGCAAAGAAGAGCAAATATATATTATTCATTAAACTTTAAGGGTGAAGCATTGAGGAAATGTTATCAGCCACTATTATGCAAATATCTCATATGCTCCCAGTTTTAGACCAAGCTTACTTCTAATCACATCCTTGCTCTGTGAAAAAGTCAAAATTTATCTTGAATTATGTTTAGACCCACAATAGCTGGGCTATAACAATTCAGACAACCACCACCAAAACTCATAGAATGGATTCAGATGTAGGTATCATAGATAATATTTGGGAAAGAGGGAATATCCTGAGAAAATTCAGCACAAAATTTTACATATATAACCTGAGAAGCAAATTTATTTCAGCAGTAACTCCTTTGTTCAATGCCTGATCATGGATGTAATACTATGTCAAAATGTTTTGGATCTGGAGTAGCATGTTGTATCAAGTTAATCATAGTAGTTTGGAAGCCCTAGCACTGAGTGTGAATCTAGGCAACATGGCTTATTCAGTGAAGAAGGAAATCTTACATCAGGGTAAGTTTCAGGTAAGAGAAATACAACTTCTAGAAAAAAATACAATTCTTACACACTTGAAGCCAGCTGAAGCAGTTCACTTGGCAAGCCACTATTAAGATCCTAGTAATGATATGGTGATCACACACACTATGATTTCAGTGAAAATTGCCTTATATTCTGCAGTGATTACACAATTAGCAGTCCGCTGCTTTCTTGATAGTGGGCTGGCAGACCTCTCAACTAAATTCCTTTCCATCGTGTTTAATGTTTACCTTGAATTTTGTGTAAAGTGCTTGCATTCCTTTGTTTATTAGCTAATGTGATAAAGCCAGCAAAGAAAGCAAACACTGATGTAGCCAAGACTTCCTCCTTCTTGAGAGAAGTCTCTATGTGATGAAAACACCACAGCAATGATGGTGTGTCAAAACATGCAACTTCAACTGCAAGCATTTATACAGCGCTTTCAAGAGTCAGAATGTTTTGGGAGCATTATTCTTGTAACTAGAGTTGGGTAAATCAGCACTATTTTTCATATTGCAGACAGGAAAACTAAAAAGAGCAGAGATATGATTTCACTTGGGAACTTCCCCTCCTAGTCTCAGTCTTCCTGGCATCCTGAAATTCTAAATGTTGCAAGTTTCCTTGTTTTTCCCTAATAACACTGAAACACCAGTTTTGCTTTTCCTGCAGTGCAAATTGTAAAGCTGGTAAGGAATCACAACAGATGTCCAACTGTGAAGTTCTTGGTACTAAGCTTGGTTGTGTACCTGCAGACATTTCATAACTCAACTAGGTAACATTGCCTCCTTTTGTAATGAAACATTTGCAAGTAAGCAACCCAACCCAGAGAGCAGCAAGAATTCAACAGTTCAACAGATACTGAGCTACAGCTTCTTTTCTATTGGAACATGTCAATTTGTAACAAGAGTAGCATAGGTTGGCACAATGATTGTAGACAAGTATGGAACAGCAGAGTATTGCTCAAAGCTGTGATTTGGCTACTATTTAGTGGGCAAATGCCATGGCAGATTTATGACTTGGGCAGATCTCTGGACAGTTACACCTATCACTAATTACAAGTAGATAGCTAGCTACCTTGAAAATCAACTTTTAGAATAGGACTGCAGCTGGCCAAATAAAACTCAACAAGAACAGCATACTACTATAGCTATAAGGTTATGCAAGGTGCCACATTCTTAGGTATGGCTTCATTTCTGCAAAACAGGAGACATAACTCTTCACACCTTACACAAAGGCACCAAAACCTCTATAATAGAACTCTTGCTGTTCTCTGAGCTTGGTTGTTTGCTTGCAAATGTTTCATTGCCCAGCTAGAAGCATGATGGATCACGAGGTTAGGATGCTGGGCTGATTACTGACAGGCTTGCGTTCAAGACCCAGTTGCTGCTATGGGAGAGGTGAGCTCTTGTCACACATTCCAGCTCCCATCAATCCAGCAGTTCGAAAATGGGTGACTGCAAGTAGATAAACAGGTACCACTTTAGTGGGCAATTTAATGGGGATGTGAAAGGAGCCCCCAACTGGGCATTCTTCCAGGCAACAATGATGTCACTGTTCATTCCTTCCAGCCCAGAAGGGCTTCGGCACTCCTGACATCGCTGTAGTAGTAGTATTAGTATTACCCAACTGGGTGATGTTGCCTAGTTGAGAGATGAAATATCTGCAAGCACACAAGCAAGCTTAGCACCAAGAACTTCAAAGTTGGACATCTGTTGCGATTCCATATTAGATTTACAATTTGCACGGCAGGAAAAGCAAAAATGATGTTACAGTGTTATTGGGGGAAAAACATGGAAATTTGCAACATTTAGAATATAATAATTCAAATACTTGCAATCTGAAGAGGGCATGACGTAATAGTAATTGTATTAGTTCACAATTACAGATGTCAGAGGAGTATAAAAGCAAAAATGTGGGTTTGTCCAAGGGAATGAATGTCTAATAACTGAGAATGAGAACAATTTGAAGGGAGGATTGTGTTTCTAAAATTCACATCCAGGCCTATTTGCTATGGCCTCTTTCACTAAGTGATATATTAGCAATGATAAACAAACAGCAACATTATTTTTAATGCTTTCAGATAATTACTTTTCATCTTTGCATTCATTTTCAACCAAATACAAAATTATTCTCTTGCGAAAATGATGTGGAAAATTAACAACATTAAACAAGATTAGGGAGCCAAATGCTGTATCAGAAGAGAGCTGAGACTCATTTGATGCTGTTATCTACAATGGGGAAAAAGTTTGAAATGAGAAACTGAAATAGTAATACTGCCTTGGAATAAACAGTGGAGTTTGTTTATTTGATTATTTATATTCCACCTTTATTATTTTTACAAATAACCCAAGGTGATGAACATATCGAACACACCTTCTCCTATTTTCCTCACTACAACAACCTTGTAAGGTAGGTTGGGCTGAAAGAGTGACTGGCCAAGGTCACCCAGCTGGCTTTTGTAGCTAAGGTGCGACTTGAACTCGCAGTCTCTTGTTTTATAGCCCGATACTTTAACCGCTAGACCAGTGATGGCGAACCTTTTAGAGATCAAGTGCCCCAAAACTGCCCCTGCCCCTGCTCCACTCCCTGCCCTGCCCCTGCCTTGCCCCCATTCCGCCTGCCCGCAGGGCCACTCACCGCCTCCAGGGCCCACCGCAGATCGCCCAGGCAGCCCAGCAGCACCATAGTGGCCATGCCCTCTGCCCGCACCCCGCAACATCAACTGTGCGCATTGGGGCATGAGGGCAAAATCTTGTCTATAGTGGCTGGCTGCCATGTCCTTGGTTGCGCTGCTCCGCGTGGGCCATGCTCAGGGCGACTCTCCTCCAGGGGGACTGCTGGTGAAGAGGGGGTCACGGGGAGAGGCAAGGCTGGGGCAATGGCACATGTGCCCACAGAGAGGGCTCCAAGTGCCGCCTCTGGCACCCGTGCCATAGGTTCGCCACCACTGCGCTAGACTAAACTGGCTAAATTTAAAATTGTTCAAGGGAAAGGGGAAGGAGATCTGAACTGATCCATTCAATTAAATTTACTCCACTGAGTCTTCTCAGAGAACATGTAGGCATGCACACACACACACACAAGTATGAACATACAAGTATACATACACACACACACACACACAGAAGAACAAGAGAATAACTGTAATACTAGACTGTTGTTTGTGTCATATAATATATGTGGGTATATGCATAATTCTGAATTTATTTATTTATTTTTGTCATATTTATGTAATGTATATTGGAGGTAGAGACCCTTTGAGAGCTGAATGCAGCGAAATTTCATTTTAATGTACGCTGATTAGTGTACATTCAAAGTGACAATAAAGTTAAAATTATTAAAGTTATTAAATATCTTAAAGACTACCAACCCAGCTTTTTGTGGTCTAAGATCTCATTTTCCTTCCCTATGCAAAATTACTTCTGTGACAGCATTTTCATTGCAACCACAAGAGTTCATCTGCTCCTTTAATTTATCTTACAAGATAAATACAATGCCAAATGCTAACAATGAACACAGATTACTAACAAGCATCTTCACAGGCTTCTTCAGCAAGCTATTAGAAGTGAGTTATTTCTGAGTTCACCTAAGGAGTGTTTGCTGTTGCTTCAGAAAAAGGAACAGTTTGTCCAGCCTATTCTCAGTAGCCATAGCCATCCATGCCTACAATTTTTTTGTAGCTATCCATGGTCACATGGTTTCATTTATGCAAATAAAGCCTGCGGAGATATTAAACAAATCTTGGTTTTAAATGCTAAGGTTATAAAAATGTCTGACTGGCTGGTAGGCAAATTCCTCTCCTATGTGTTTGAGAGCTGGACTAGCTAACGTTCCATGATTTGGGGGCCTCCACAGATTCTCAGGAAGCTACTCAGAATTCTCAGGAAGTTGCTAAAATCCATAGCCAGGTTTGCTGGGCATTCTAGGACTTACGTTGAACATTACTGGAGAAGACACACTTTTCTCTGTATTGCTGAGACAAATAAGTTCGTTATTTCAAAGTACGGAAAAGTAAGTGCGTTCAGAAAAGATCTCTTGTGATCCTGACTAATAAGGTGACCAACTTTTTTACAATGAAAAGGAGGACACAAATAAATTGAAGAAAAAAATATCGTAAATAAAAGAAACATTTTATTCATTGCAACAATAATACAGGCAGCTTGCATGTGCAAAGTTTGCCAGCCGGGTGTTTTGGCGCGCTCAGCAGCAATTCCTATTGGCTTTCGAAAGCCAATAGTGGGAGTAGCACAGCTCATGCAAAAGTTGAAAAAAATCCATAAAAAAAAGGTGCCGGAATGCCATTCTGAGCGTTCTATGAGGGAAAAAAAGCCCTGCAGATTAGTCCTCAAATATCGAAAAGGGGGACATGTAGGAGGACACTTTTCGAGGGAGGACAGAACCTCCTAAAGGAGGACGGTTGGTCACCTTATGACTAAACACATGGGCAATAACTCCTGGTTTCATACTAGCCTATCAGTTTATTGTTTCTGTATTCAACTCGTTCTTGAATTACATATAGTTTCTTATGTCAAGTGTCATGCCTTGAATATCCCATCATCACTTGGCAACTATTAGGAACACCACATGAACATTCTTAGAGGGCTGGCATCCAATTCACAATGGATATTTTCAATTCTATGAGCAGCAAGAGAAATGGTAGCACCTCACCATTATTGTTTATGCCATGTTTCTCTAACGTTAGGCCTTTAGGATGCATTGCAAGGCTACTGCCACTATGTTATGAGAACTGAAAGCCAATGTAAACAAAGGACAGAGTTGTGAAGAAGATCCTAGTTTGCTAAAAGCTATCCTCATTCCATCTTTCTGTCCACAAACACAGGAAAAAAGTATGCCTAATACTTCCTTCTTTATTTTATGTTGTAAAATACTAATAGCTAATAGGGTATGGGTCCATTTTCAGACTTCTATCCAGACAGTGAATTCTTTGAATTAAAGCATCTCAAAGAAAATGATCTCACAACATCTTTCTATTATTTTTTCTTTATCTTGGAGGACTGATTGGTATTTTAAGCTAGATTTCACATAGCTAATTTTGCATGACAGCAGTTATAACATCCCATTTTAAGACTTCTGCAACAGTACGGCCATACTGAGCATGCTTCAGTTTTTTTCTTTGTGTGATTTCTGCTGGAAAAGTCATAAGGAGAAACAAGGGAGAAGGGCTAGCAAACAGCTTTTTGTTTGGCATCACTAGACATGAGGACCATTGTGTAACGTTAATTGATTATTTGCTACTAAGTCATTTTAACTCTCAGCAACCAGACAGAAAGATTTCTTCTAATCCCTAATCTGGTCTTCCAGATCTTCCAAATTGCCACTGTAACTGAGCCCATCCACCTTGCTACTGGTTGATCTTCTCTTTCTTTCAACCTTTCCCAGCATTATAGATGTCTCAAGAGAGTTGGTCTTCACGTAATGTGTCCAAAGTAGTATAATTTGAACTTGGTTGTTTGTGCCTCAAGTGAGAACTTTGGATTGATTTGTTTGATGGTCCATTTGTATGAGCAATATCATCACCTGATAAGCTCTGAGAGCCACTTTGACCATGAGGACTAATCGTATCTCCAAATGGAATCTCCAGAATGGAATGGATTGTTTACATATAAAAACAAATCCAGAGATTTGGACTTATTCCCCTTCTAGAAGAATCCAAAAGGCAAAACGACCAGGAGGTACAATACTACTACTTTAGCTTTGCTAAAAATTTACTGTAAGTTAATAATAATAATAATAATAATAATAATAATAATAATAATAATAATAATAATAATAATAATAATAAAGTTGGAAGGGATCCTGGAGGTCATCAAGTCCAACCCCCTGCTCAGGCAGTTAACCCTATACCATTTCGGACAAATGGCCGCCCAGTTTCAGGGAAGGGAGAGGGGTATTGCTAATATGACAGAAAAAGCAGCATTGGGCTGCTCGTACAAGCCTCTAATTATTCTGAAATACTTCTCCCCAGATTTAAACTTGCCAATAATATAATGGATTTCCCTTCAATGCCCTTTCATGTTGCTTCAAAACAGAAGCCAGTAAGCAGAGAAGTCACTTTATTTATTCATGGTCTACATTAACATTTATTCAGCTGGCAGCTGTGTACTGAATGAAGCAGAAACCTGAGATCTGCCTGCTGGATCTGTAAGCCTACGGATCTTTCAGCAAGCATGTGGAGAATCTTTTAGAATATGGGGCTTAACACATGAGAAGTTTGGGCGTTCGTTGCCAAAGGCAAAGAGCACTCGGTACCCTAATGACCTCAAGGGAAGACAAGGAACATTTGTGGCTGGCAAAGGAGATTCATTCATTCGTGCAAATAAGAAGAAGGGTCATTCATCAGCTCCTGTTACTACTATGGGAGCAGCTACTGAAGAGGTGTGTTATTATATTTCTGCATCCTGAAGTGAACTTCAATAAATAGGCATGAAGTTTCTAAGACCATTCTTAATTAGCAAGTTCAATGCAGTAGAGATGAATTTTGAATCGGGAGACTCCTGATTCACAACTGAGTCTCTTGGTGCTCATCTAGAGAGCAACAGCTATGTATTTTCCTCCCATCCTTAAGGCTGGAGGACAATATGCCAATAATATGCTCTTTCCACAGCCTATCTTTTATTGCACCTTAGCAATAAGCTGGCAGTGCCTACATATAGTTCAGTGCAAGGTAATTTTAGGACAGTTGGTATGTTTTCCATCAAATATGTGTCACCAGCAGAAAACACACAGAAGATAACACAGAGGATGCAAAGAGAGGGAAGATTAAGGTTGTGCATTACACATGCTAGAAGACTCCACCAAACTCCTGCAACACGTCCATGTGGGGAGAGAGGGGGAAATGAGTTGAAAGTGCCAGATTTCAGGCACTAAAAGACAGACTGAGTTGATAAAAATATACAAATTGTTGTGATGAAAAAGGTTGGAAGCATTTGCCTAGTTGCCCCGGCAAAAGACATGCTCCTGCAGAAGCAAAAGTAAGGAGTCTACTTATAAAGCCTGGTCAGGCCAACTATCTGGAAGAAATTCAGTCTAACAGATTATACCAAAAGAAGTCTGGCCATACTATCTCTCAACACAAGATCTGCTTAGAAAACCTTAAGAATTCATGGAACACTTTCTCCAAGAACCGCCCTCTCGAAGGCTAACACTTACAAATTATTAGTTTTTTTACATATTTAAAAGAAGATTCTTGATTAAACTAATCTTCTGGCAACTCTTTTTTTATAATTCTTGTTGTTGTACATGACAGATTAAATTAGTCTTCTGTTACATGGTGTGTTGTTTTCCAAGCATCCTGTAACCAACAGAATTCCTAGTAAGCATAGACCGTATACCAAATAAATCACATATAATTACATTAACTGCTTGCACTACAGGAGGAGCCGAGTGGGAGTGGCTGAACTGCACTTCATTCTGGAGAGCAGTACAAACTGCTCATTAACCTAGTGTACACACAGCAATGTCAAAGTAAGTTTAATATAAGAATTGTTATATTATTCCTTAAATTCCCCTGAGTTTCAGAAGTAGTCATTGGTGATGACTGTTTTTAGAGATGCTTGTTCTTACTAGCCTGACCCTTGTGGTCCTGTGGATTAGGGGTTAATTGGCTGAATGACCCCATATCGAAAATGGAAAGGCAATTTTCTTCAAACAATCCAGTGTATGTTATGCCAGCAATCAATAATTTTCTTTAACATGCCAACAAATGATCATTTTTCATCATTTTTGTAAGTTAACTCTTGCTTTGTTACAATTTTGGATCTAACCTTCCATGCCTGAACAAGCTTTATTAAGCATGAAATATGGACTTACCATATAAATCTTTTGCACTCATTTTGCCAACACCATCTCCTTTACCCATGCTGCCACTGGAAATAGAGAAAGCAGTAAGATGAAACAAGAGCACTTTAATTTGTCTTTGAGAAAATTCACCATTTGTTTCCACAGTGCTGATGACAGGAGTTTAACTTCCTGTGTGGGAAAACAGGACATAGAATCCTAAGCAAGGTGTGGCGGCAAGGTCCTCCATTTTTTTCCATATCATAAGATTAAAAACAGCATCTTTTATTTTTCTTTCCCAATTCTCACTCCTCAAACAGATTGTAATTTGCAGGTTTCAAACAGAGCAAAGACTCTGCAACAGATCTGGCTCTTTGTCACTTACTATGTGCTCATAGTTACCAACCTTTTTTTTAATGTTACTATAATGTATTTTCTATTTTTGCTTGCTTTTATTGTACACCGCCTAGAGTCAGAGTTTGGAATTAGGCGCTGTCTAAATTGAATACATTACATTAAATTCCCTGCTGATGTCATAGTAAAAGAACAAAAGGGGAACAAACTGCCATTGTTCTTCAGGAGCTGTAATCCCTACAGTGACATAAATCAGCAATAGGCTGGTTTCAGGCTATAGGACTTGCTGTGTCTTTGACTAGAACCTCAAAGTCCCCATCCTGAACCTGAACATGAAAAGAGGTCAAGACATGTCTTCTGAAATTTAAGAACTCAGGGCATGAAACAATACATTTAAGTTACAGGAGAGCAGATTGAATATTATATATATAAAAAATCCCAACAGAGTAGTTAACACTGGAATCAATTACCTAGAGAAGCACTGCACTCCCTTCTAGTGGATGAGTCAAAGCAAAGGCTAGTCCAGGGGTAGGCAACCTCGGCTCTTTTATGACTCGTGGACTTCAACTCCCAGAAATCCTGAGCCAGCTATGCTGGCTCAGGAATTCTGGGAGTTGAAGTCCACGAGTCATAAAAGAGCCAAGATTGCCTACCCCTGGACTAGGCTGTCCTATGTGGGGATATTTTAATCTGGATTCCTCCATTGAATGGGGTGGGTGGGGTGTTGACTATTATTTATTTATTTATTTGCTGCCCATCTCGCAGTCAAGGCTACTAAATGGCTCCTTCCAAATCTATGATTCTACATACAAGAACTATTGAGGGGTTTGTATGCCAGAGGTGAATGGAGATTGCACTCCTTCCACACAGAACCCAGTGCTCTCCACTCTCATACAAATGCTTCCTCTCGGGAAAATGAAACATGTGCCACAAATATCATGACTTGCGTAAGTATTTGTGTCAGTCGTCAGAAGCAGGATTTGTGTCATAAATAATAATCATTTTGACAGACATTTTGTTTCCTACAAGTCCCATATTTAATTGTAAAATTTTACAGCAGTGGTCTCCAAACTCTGAGCCACAGACCAGTACCGGTCCAGGGCCCACTGGGGCTATGAAAGTGGCAGGTGAGCATATGAAGTTTTATTTGTGCATGTGTGAGATTAGATTGTGCACATGCAATCATCCCTTCCCCACCCCCCTGCCACCACTAATGCCACTGTGTGGACCCAAAAAGGTTGGGGACCGCTGTTTTAGGGGATAGAAAAACAACTGAGTTGTTCCTATCATTATACAATGGGAATCAGAAATATAAACTGCACATAATCCAGAGACCTAGCAGGGGA
Organism: Crotalus tigris; assembly: GCF_016545835.1. Classification (NCBI taxonomy): domain Eukaryota; kingdom Metazoa; phylum Chordata; class Lepidosauria; order Squamata; family Viperidae; genus Crotalus; species Crotalus tigris. The sequence continues at coordinate 6,090,847 of NW_024100214.1, forward strand.
TTTCATGTCTACCCAATCTAGCTAGAAATTAAAAAGTAAAAATATTATTTACACAGGACACAATTCTACTTTTCAGCATCTGCAAACTTGCCCTCTACATATTCTCAGTGTACTTCTGATGACAATCCAGATTGTAGAACTCTGAACCTCTCCAGTTCCTTTCTTCTTCCCCCACAGTTTGTTCGTTTAAACATTAGATTCCTTACTTTGCAGAGCCCGGGTGGCTGCTTGTGGATCCTTTATGGCTCATACTGCTTTCAGGATATTCACCTGCAACAGAACAACATGGATTACTTGAGAGGCTACCATGCTTACATTGTAATCATTGATTTGCTTAGCCGTATAGCTTTTACCAAACAAATTACAACAGTGTAATTGCAACGGGTTGGCAATGGGATCAGGCTGGTGCTCAGTCTAGACCAGGGGTAGGCAACCTTGGCTCTTTTATGATTCATGGACTTCAACTCCCAGAATTCCTGAACCAGCATGGGGGAAACTTTGGCCCCTTCATGACTTGTGGACTTCAACTCCCAGAAATCCTGAGCCAGCATGGCTCAGCTTGGAAACTTCTCCCTTTCCCCTCAGCATGGCTGGCTCAAAAATTCTGGGAGTTGAAGTCCATGAGTCATAAAGGAACCAAGGTTGCCTACCCCTGGTCTAGACTATGGTCACCATAAGACATTCTCCCTTATGGTACCATTGTAGCCCTGTTGATTGCAAAAGGGAACATATTGTTCTTTCAAAGAAGGTGCCCACTGGAGGATTTAAAAGTGGAATGGAAGATTAATTTCTAGATTCACTGAGAGCAGTTCAATGATTTAACAGGGCATCATCTATTCCTGTATTCAAAAAAGATTGAGGGGACCATGCTAACAATGGGTCAAGCAGGAAGTGTGAATCTGCCTGTAGACTTCCTCCACGCTCTAAGAAGCTCCTTCACAACAGCCTTATGATCCTCTTGGGGATGCAATGCATCTTTGATTACCCCTCCTTGCTGAGTGGCGAAGACTGATTTCTGCTTTTAATGTGTCTCTTGGGGCAGCTTTTTAAATTGCTGATCATTTCAATTCATTTTTAATATCCTTGGTTTTAACTAAATATCTTTTTATCCTGAACTGCCAAGAGATTGAATAGCCAGTAATGCATCAAATTTAATCCCATAAATTTAATCCCAACCAATAAATATACAATTAAATTAAATACATAACTGAATAACCGATATGGAAGACACTTGGTTGCAGATGAAATGCAAGCTAAAATTAATTTGCTTATTGTACTACATTAAAACCCTCCTAACTTTCATAGTGTAAAAAAAATCAAAACTATCTAATCTGTAACTTACGCCAAAGCCAGATGTTAAACTACCTCCACCTGCAAAATACAACCTATATCACTTTTAGAAGGTTATTAATGAATTCAGATTTGAGAAAAAAAAGATTCACTTCATGTTGGATTCAGTTAATTATTCCTTTTTTAAAAACCTTATCCGAAACAATTTTTAAGCCATAAATATCAAGTATGTTTTGAAATGCTGGATATCTTCTAAAGGTAAATCAGTTCACAACACAAATTAATACAGTAACATACATATATAGTATAAAGGAATGTATATTGGCATTTCCAAAAAAACCAAAGCCCCCATTCTTTCTACTTTTAGAATTTCTTTCTGATGGAATAGAAACTATCACCTGCAAATTCTTCAGGGTGACCATTTATAATTTTTTTAAAAAAGTGATCTCCTTATCATTACAATGAAACCTATTTTTTAAAACATAAACTCCTGATTTACAGTGGGATAGAAGAGTTTAAAAATCCTGTTTGCTTTTGATTGTGTGTATGAGACATTCTCTTTCTCCTAAGGTTCCATATTTTATCTTTAATAATAATAATAGTAGTAAAGTTGGAAGGGACCTTGGAGGTCATCTAGTCCAACCCCCTGCTCGGGCAGGAAACCCTACACCATTTCGGACAAATGGCTGTCCTTAACCACCTTTATCTTTCCTTAACCACCCGTATTAATCTATTTTTATGATCTGTGTCATAGTTCTTCCGAATCTCCATGTGAGTCTCTGTGTTCAGACTGTTTGCAGCTCTTCAGCCTTTTTATATCCCCCCTTTTCTTCCTTTTTAATTCTCTCTATTCTCATTGAAGGAGAATATTTGCAGCTCAGGGTTAAAATGAGGGATCCTTGGTGCTCTCTGAGCTAGGCTGTTCTCTTGCAGACATTTCATTACCCTAACTAGGTAACACCATCAGTGCTACTAGTTTGGGTAATGAACCGTCTGCAAGAAAACCACCAAGCTCAGGGAGCACCAAGGACCACTCTCTCTATTCTTCCCATCATTCTTTTTTTTAAAAAAAATCTTATTTTCTTTCTGATACTTATCTCTTTCCATCATTTCCTGGAGTGAATTAAGTCTTCTTCATTGTTTGAATAGGTCTGAGATGGTGTGTTTACTGTTCACTGGATATGATAATTCCTTTTATCAGAATGCAGTTAAATAAAATAATTCAAACATTTTTATTAAAGGTTGGGGAGGAAGCACATACTAATAATTCCCAGAAGAGGTTAATCTTGCCCATCAACCATGTCAAAAACCTGCTTGACCAGAATAACTACTATTCATAGAACTTCGTAGACTTTTCAATTTTTTAAAGCAGCTTTTGAACATTTTTGTTGTTAATTGGAATAGGACTGTCTCTGCACTGGTTCATGACATCTTCTGTACAGGTTCTTTGATGGACTATTTGCAAATGGCTATTGATCTTTCTTCGGCCCTCATATTTCTGCCTTAAAAGAAATACATGGAGGATATTTCAAAACTTTACTGTAGTGAAACTTTTTAAATTATCTGGCTGAAATTTTGCAGGCTAATATATCACTGTTTTTTTTTTCTTCCCATTCTGCCAAAAATTGAAACAGACATCATACCATTCCATTACAATTTATAATCATTTACCAAATCTCAATTCTCAAAATAATACACATGGAATATTGTTAGAGTCTGAATTTCAAATGCAAACCAAATCTGAAATATAAATCAAATCTTACCTAGTTCTAATAACCCTATTTATTCATATTTTACATTTTTTCTCCTTGGTGTATCTATAAACACAAAGGAAAATCATAGTAATAAGTGACAATAAACAAACTGAATCAGTTCAGGATTTTATTTACTTTTCTTGATTTACTCAAAGAGGAGGCACTAAACCTCAAATTAATTGAGGTTAATTAGTAAAGAATATGTTGGATTGATGCCATCAAGCAAAATACAGGTTTAAACTTGGAAACATTAAACAAAGTTGTAAAACATGAGAAAGAATGGAGGCAACCAATATGTAAAGTCTCTGAATGTTGGGTGTGGGTGAACAGATAGAAGACAGCAAAACACAGAATAAACCACTAATGCTTGCTCCCCATACAAATCTTATTGTATATTAATGGGTTTAAGATAGATATATTAATTGGTTTTGATAGCATTGTTGCATGTATTTGCCTTTCTCTCACAAATCTGTCAATCTGATGCATGGGACAGTTGCTTCACACTATAAAAAGAAGCATAGTTGCTAACATGAATTAGTGAACTAGTTCTCTCTTTTACTTTTCCAACTGAATAACCTTTCCTACAACATTTCCCTTCAAAGCTATCCATTTCCAGACATCTCAGTTGGTCATACTGTGGGGCATCCTTTGCAGTGAAGGACACATGGAAACAAATTGCATCATGTTTCGGATTGCTTTATTTACATACAATGAATTTCCAATCTTTGAATTTCTTCCTATTGGAAATAGTATACAGCATATGTGTAGAAAATCATAACTAAAAAAAATATTGTGCAGAAGATTGGCTGTAGCTGCCTAATAAATAAACTGCACATGATATTAAAATCCATTGAATGGGAAATGGTAACCCACATGGAGACTTTCTTTTTCAAAATCAACTAGCTATTACAATGCTAGTGGAAATTTTAACTGATCTATTGTATGAGATTCAAATATATTTGGTTATACAAAAGTTCGGAAGCATACTTTATTTTTAACTGATATACACATGCCTTGTAGCTAGCATACATTTTGAAAAAATGTTCCCTTCTATCTGTGGAAGATGGGAGGAACTTCTAAAATACTAGCTGATGCTGGAAATGAGTCTGTTTCTGAGAAAAGCAGCTACTGAAGGGGATGTATTCCTTATCTCTCATCCATCTTATCTGGTTAGGTGGGCCCATGTTTAAAGACAGGAGGCTGTTGCTACCATGGTAATCTGATCTTTAGAAAGTACCACATTTATTTACTGAAAACAGTGGTCTTTCACTTGCCATTGTTGGGTATACACAGGCACTTAATTTAGTTAATTTATACAAAATTCACATAAGGTGACCAACCGTCCTCCTTTAGTAAGGACAGTCCTCCTTTTGTAAGTTCTGTCCTCTCTCGAAAAGTGTCCTCCTACATGTCCTCCTTCTTGGTATTTGAAGACTAATCTGTAAATCTCCGTATTCGATCGATGCCGATCCGATCCGTTGCGTGTGATGTGACATATTTGTATTTGACATGACAATTCATCAAGGCTCGGTACAGTGTGGTGAGACGCGATTATGAGACGCATGCGCTGCGCACAGGAGAATTGTTTTGAGAGAGTGCGTCACGCGCAAGAGTGCGCTGCACGCAAGTGGCTTTGTTTACTTCTTACGGAAACATGACATGGCACACACGCATGCATCAGACTCACTTTTTTTTCTTCAATTTATTTGTGTCTTCCTCCTCATTGTAAAAAAGTTGGTCACCTTATCATTCAGGGAAATATTTTTGTGACCTTAGAGCAACAAAAAGGAACTCGCATATCATTCGAAGAAAGAGGGTGGGTCTTGTTACAAACCAAAAACTGGTAGACCTTGTTCTTGAACAGGAATAGTTCACATTCCTGACATTTTGCGGAAATTAAATATAATGGAGGTCACAAGATTAATCTAAACTAACCTGCAAGTCAGATACGATGGGTGTGCTACAAAAAAAAAAAAAAAAAATAAGCATGGTGGAAGACACCACATCGGCAATAAAGAAATGATAATAAACAACCTTATTAAAGGCATTTCCTGGTATTTTTAATTCATTTCAAAACCTTTGCCATCTGGCAGCTATCTTAGCTGGGAAATATGGGATTAGTAATGTAACACAACTGAGAGGGCACCAAATTTGGAAAAGGTGCAGTAACCATAAATAAGCAAATAAGAAATCCTCAACAGGATCTCTTCAAGCGCTTCTCCTTGCAGCAATAGCCAATTATAAGTTCCCGGGAAACTGAAAAGTAACATGTCATGGAACCATTCTTGTTTAATATTTGTCCCCAGCTAGTAGTACCTGGAAGATATTCCCTGCAATTCTGGATTTGCCAAGAAATGCAATGGTATGTGGAATGGCCTTAGGACGCTGGGTGAAGAGATGCTGCCTAGGAAACGGTCATATAAGAGGTAATGTAGCTCACAGCTGCATAGTGGGCAGAGCAAGAAGCTCAGGAGGGACTCTCCCTTAGTTATGGGGCTGTAAAGGTGATGCTGGGAGAATTGTACTTTCAGACTTGCAAGACTCTGTTAATGTGGCTTTACAATAATAAAATAAACTTATCTTATTGCACTGTGTTACTTGTCTGCTTTACCTAGTAAGGCTGACATCAATCGGCTGCAAGGAATTATAGGGATGCTAATCCTGTTGTTTGTTTCTTTGTTTTCCCAAGAGTGGGATGCTATAAGGTTATTTGCTACTTAGTTCAGAAAGCTGTGTCTCAAGGATATAGTTAAAACACATCCAATATCTTTAATATCATTAATAGATTAGACTTATTTCTGTCAGACAAACTTCAAAGAACAAATATAAATTGGGCTTTCCTTGTTTCTCTGCCAGTATGCTCAGACATATGGCGTTCATGAATGGATACAGCATGTCCTTCACAAACGAAGAAAGAAAGCCAGCAAGATCTCTTCCACATGACCACAGTTTCTCTTTGCAAAACAATTGATAGCTGATCCACAGTTCAGCAGTGGACCTTGACACGTGGCAGGAACCAATTAGGTGACCAACAAGAGAACACACTAACTGGAATCAGACAGCTTCCTTATTCATGAGTAATGATTCCATGTTGCAAGAAACATGATACTTGGTGATTCTAAAGAACCTAAGCAATTGCTGAAATACAGTTGCCAAACAAAAGGTGCTTTTACTCTGCTGAATTTTGGGCCATGACCAGCCACAGGGATGAAAGCTGGGGAGGAGAGAGAGCCAATGAGGTGAGACATAAGGTGAGGTGAGAATTCCCACCAAAGGGAAAAACAGGCTGCCTCACAGCTTGACAGGGCATTCATATTTTTCTGGCTGCAAAATAGCTCCAGGATGTTTCTCTTGCACTGCAGCTGATGAGGAAGTAAACAGACTCATCTGCCAGCAGAAACACAACGTGGGATGATCAGAAGACAGCAGAAATTCTGTGCATGGAATTGCCCTGAGTTGGTTTTTAGTCGAGCAAAAAGTAAACTCATATATCCCAGCAAGCCAAACAAACAAACAAAAGCTGAAAATTGTTCCTTTTCAAACATTTAATTTGAAAAGGATGTACTTTTGACAGCACACCCTTATACACACACCTATCCAATGGTAAGGCTTTGCATTTTAATAATGTTGAAAGCAAGCAGTTATAAAACAAAATAGATACTGAATTTGGTAGATGGCAATTACTTTTGCAATGTAATCAGATATTACCAGATGCATTTTAATTCAATTAGACTTACACCAAATGAATACAGGCTTGTAGTCCATAAGCGAAGCTCAGTAATAACTCCATTCAAGTTTCATAAGTTACCTGAATCCCTCTTCCTCAAAATTTGAGTTTAGCTAATCTCTCATATCGCAGGATCCAATTTGAGAGAAGTTCCCTAAAGATGGACTTCAGCACAAATCCGAAAGCTCGGAAACAAAACCTGTGGTCCCGGTAAATGACCCAGACTGGATCCTGCAACATTATCCTGGGACACATATATTTGCCTTCATTCGGGAATCTCTCATACTAATCCTTCCACAAACAGAAAGAGTCATTCATTCACTGAAGGGAATCACTTTTCAGGACGCTGACTACAAAGTACTTTTTGATTACTGCAAGCAAGGTTTAGTTTCCAAGGAAGAAAATGGAGAGTTGTACCTTCTCGTGAGTTTGGTAATTCAGCGCTATAAAGCAGAGCAGTCTAAAAAAAGGAGGTACCTTATATTGGTAAATATTGTTTTTTTGGAATGCTGTCATAGAAAAAGTACACAAACATCTTCATATAAAAAGCTCACTGTAACTCTCTGGGATGAAAGAGTTTTATTGAAGAAATACCTAATGGTGATTGTGCTATAGCATGCATTATTGCTTTTGGCTTTGGAAAAAAAAAACATGTTTCCCAGTCTGGCTGAAAATAAAGCAAAGAGAGTTTGGAAAATAATTTCATATTTTTTCCTCATACCCAATTTAATATGGACTTGAATATTGGATTTTATTTAAGAATTACAAATGAGGGAAAGAAATGGAGTAAAAAAGTAAAAAAAGAAAACAAAATCTTTCTTCAGTTGATCTAAAAACCCAAAATATATTTGGCTTCTTCTTGATAGCCATTATCACAACATTAATCATACATTATTGCTGCTACTTAAAAAAAATTCTAGGTTTGTTCAGTGAATCCTATTTTCACCCATACACATTGGGTTTGCACATACAATCAAATTTAAATTCAGAATGTCTTGGAGAATTCCTAATCCTATGAATTTGAAATTTGTTGCTGTAGGTGAATAATTTTAATACCAGGAAGTATGCCAATTAAATAGGTATGCAGAAAGATTCCTTGCAGAACAATTGTTAAGTATTTATTCAAAAATGTCCTATACTGCAACAGCCCCCAACCTTTTGGGCACCAGGGACTAATTCTGTGGAGAAAGGTTTTTCTGCAGACCAGGGTGGGGGTGGGGGTGGTTTTGTGTGCTGCCTGCATCCACAGACGGGGTTTCGCTTGTTTGGATTGTCTGGTTGCTGGCATGTTGTGGACTGCTGCCTGTCCATGGACTGGGGCTTGGAGACCCCTGGTATACTGTACTGCCTGAGACTTAGCCACTGAATGTAAGCTTAACCAGGCATTTGTAATTTCAGGATCATTTTGTAAGAGCTTGCCCCACTGCTGAATTAAAGTGTTATCTATCCATCTTGGTAGAAAATGGCTAGTCTCTATTTTGCATTTATATTCTCTATTTTGGCTTTCAGCCAAAACTTTGTGCCCCAATTTCTCATACACAGGGCAGATAAGCAAAGCAATTGGAGAAATCCTCTGGCTTTGGTGTCTTCCCGCTTTCTGAATAACACAGCCTGAAGGAAATGATCTGCCAGTCAGGACAATGATGGAGGAGGGGATAAGTTTCAACAGGTGGCTGACTGGCCTCTCCTTTGACCCTATGTGGATGGAAAGCAGGAAAGCATATCTGTCAAAACTGGAAAGTGATGTCATCAACTGAAAGAGCCAGTTCCCTCAGTTGTCTGAAGGGCAGGTCTTGATAGCAGGTTTAACCTACTTCCAGGAGAGTGTTAAACCTATATAAAAGCAACATTGCTGCAAGCTTTGGAGAAAACAACTCTGCTTCAGTTTCTTTTTTCTTAGCCACTCAATTATCTGGTGAACTGAAGAATGCTGCTAAGAACTGATACAGCTGGCAGCTCTATCCAGCTCTTTCCATCCAGAAGGCAAAAAAAGAATGGCAGCAGGCAAAAAGGCCCAGGATCCAAGGAGAAGGATGGTGCCATCACTTCATCACATCAATCTAAAGTGCCAATAGAACCAATCTGCTCTACCCTTTATAGGCCATCTGACTGGGCCACCATCAGAACAGTGGGTGAAACATATTGGATTTTAAGCACTGCTATGCACTGCTGTCAGTTTTAGAGGAAATATCACTACAAATGTCAAATACCTAAAGTTGACTTAAGCTTGTCTCACTCATGGGATAAGAATGAGGTGAAACCAACATCATGGACTCACCTAGAGTAAAAAAATTGCCAAGAAATGCTCTTACTATAATTAGATGCATGAGTGGGAAGGCCCTTAATGTTTTTTCTCTTTATTCTCCAATTGTGACCCATGAGCTTTATCCAAATGGTCTACAGAAAGATTAGAACTCATCATACTAGGCTAAACATATTATATATTAGATCTAATAATATTTTGCTCTACTGGGCAGGCTCAGCAATCACATTTGAAATATATGATTATAGTTGAATCTCTAACTCCCTCAATATTTTCATATAGTAGATATTTTGAAAAAAGTATGAGAACTAAAACTAGCCCACAAGCTCGGATAATGAATCTTCACCCACATTCTACACCTGAGCTACAGATATTTGCCACTATTGCAAACTAAAACTTTCTTTCGCTTAAACAAAGACAGGAAAGACAATCAAATACTAGCTGTAGAGAACAGTGTAGAATTTATTATGCCTGACTGTAATATGGGTAAGTCCAATTGTTTTTATATGTGAATATGGTTTATATGTGAATATTCAACTTTATGTCTACACATTGCAAAATTAAATGTAGTTCTGAGGGAAATGTTAAAAGAAACTTAGGAGGAAAAAGCTGTCGTGAAGTTGCAAAGAATAGAAAGAATCTGGAAAATGTATAGTCCTTCACCTAGAATAGGGGTAGGCAACCTTGGCTCTTTTATGACTCGTGGACTTCAACTCCCAGAATTCCTGAGCCAGCATGACTCAGCTTGGAAACCTCTTCTTTTCCCCTCAGCATGGCTGGCTCACGGATTCTGGGAGTTGAAGTCCACGAGTCATAAAAGAGCCAAGATTGCCTACCACTGACCTAGAAGAAAAGTCCTCAAATGCCCTTTCTCAACTGGTTAAAAACAGCATATCAATCTGAATATATAGAATTTAGTTCCTTCATATCATTAGGCCCATCCCTCTTTCCATGTTTGTGTAACTAGAGAAAAAGTTCTCTGGGGAGTGACTGTGGTGCATTTCATGTTGCTAATTGTGAAGTTTGGTTAACTCTCATCCAACCACACCTCAGTCTAAACCAGTGTTTCTCATACTGGCTGAGAAAGTCTGGAAGTTGAAATTCACATACCCTAGCTCAGCTAAGGCTGAGAGACCCTATCTACGAGATACACCTTAAATTCCAAGGCTAATTCTGTAGCAATCAGTAAACAATTAGGCACCACAATACTCACACTAAGAGAGAAACTCCACACAAAAAAGCACGCAAAACACCAAGCAAAAGGGTGAACTTCTCATTAACAAGAATGAAGGTATCCAAAATGAAATCTCACAAATGATGCTGGAGGGGGGGAAGTGGCAGGTGTAACACGAGCAAAGAAAGAGAAGTTTTACTGTACTGCAGATGCAAACATGCATTAAAAGGGAAATTAATGCAGATGAATATTCTTGAGTTATGACCATCTTGCTGAGTACTCAAGCAATGTACTACAGTCAGCAAATTCCTGGTCTCCTAGTTTTCATGAAATGATTTTAAGCTATTCAAGCTTTATATTTACATAAAACAATCTGAGGATCTATCCTTGCTGTACAATGTTATATTATTTGAGATACTGCAGGTACTTTAGCTAATTTGTTTAAAAAATAAACCTGGTCACTGTGTGAATGAAAATATTACCTTTGGTGATAGCTTTATCTCTATCCTTGCTAAGTTTATAAACATTAATGAAAAGTTGTATGTATTTCCTGGTAGTTATAAAGGCATTCATTTCCTTTGACTGTCATCACTAATTTCCAAAATTACATGACAAACTCCTATCAGAGACTATAGTTACTCTAACAAGGAAAACATAGCATGTGAAATTGTAGGATATTTTTCCTTCCAGGAAAATATTTTGTTTCTAGGACCAAGAAATGTATATTGTACACCGTGCACTGTATACTGTAATGGGAAAGCTACAACCCCTTTTCCATTGACATTTTCTGACAGGTTTTTAATGATGATTTGGCAAAAATACCGGTAGTTTGCTGTTTGAAATATAATTATATTTTGACAAACTGCATTTTCAAAATAATAAAGTCTATTTTGCTTTATCAAACATAGCATTGTCAGGAAAACATTCACGTAAAAGCCCTTGAAATCTTCTCCTTTGGGGGGCTTTGTTCTCTAGACTATTGTAAAATTGTGAGTGATCATTTGCAAAACCATTTGCCTGGAACTGGGTTCTAACTTAGGGAAGAAAAGGGAAAGGTAACAAGATTTATCCCGAGACCAGAGCAAAAGATACAATTTGCTTTTATTCTGTTCACACACTCTTTCATTACTAGACAATTTCTCCTTTCTTAGCTTTGTTCCACCTGTACAAACTGACGGAGGGGAGGGGATTCAGCTGCAACAGTATTTCCCAAGCTGGATAAATCTTCCAAATGATTTGATTTGGACTTTCAGTACGGTACTTAACATCTCTGGGCAACATGGGCCTGCTGACTGAGGGTGATAGAAATTGGTGTGTAGATCCTAGATCAGTGGTTCTCAACCTGTGGGTCGGGACCCCATTTGGGGTCGAACGACTATTTCACGGGGGTCACCAAACAAGGCTGTCCGCCATTTTTCCCCCTTTTCTTTGGCCAGGCCCCTGGCACCCAGTGATGTATAAGTGGTATTATGGGGTCGTGGCATTAGAAAGGTTGAGAACTACTGTCCTAGATGAAGATTGGTCTGAGCAATTCATAATGCAGCATCAGATTTCTGTCATAATGGCTGAAAGCATAATAGCAAATCATACTTTTTAAAAAATGTACAAGGTTGCTTGGTAGTCTCTTCCAGATTTATTGAAGAAACTCCAACCATGCTTGGAGCACCAGACCTTTATCACTGTGTAATCTTCCTGTTTCCTGAACTTTACTTGTTTCAAAGTACACCTTTCTTTCTTTCTTTCTTTTTTAAAAAATGTCTTAGTTACATTAATTGAGACAACTGATACCACAGTGGCATAAAATTAGAGTACAGCAGGCTTCTCAATGGAAAAGCTTTTATTGCTGTAAATCTGCTTTAAAGTTGAATTTGCTTTTTTTTTTTAAAGTTCCAAAACTGTTAAATAGAATATTTATTGTTTTTGTCCTGAAACTAGACATTTATTTTAGGTATTGGACACAAAATGATCTCCTGGTCTTGCCAGCAAAAAATAGCTCTGTTTATCACAAGTTTTCATTTCCATAGTAGAAATTAATGCAAAGATGCACCACTTCTATCAGCCTCAACAGTGCCTTCTGTGCCATCCTAACAGCTGTATGCCAAAAGTGATAACGTTCTTACCATACAGCATAAAACATTATTTATGGCACAGTGTGATGCAGGGACCTTGCCAACTATGCTTTATTCAACAAACTAGGATTAAAAACGGTGATTTATTGGGACATGCAAATCAGGCTATCAACAAGCAATGGAAAAAAAATATTTGACATACAGTTCAGTGCATCTAAAATTCATAAGATATATGTTTACAAGACAATGCTTTTTTCCTTCCTTTTTTTTCATAAAATAACCAGAAAAAGGGAATTTAATCAAAAAGTAAAAAGGAGAGGAGAATTTTCATGTGCAATAGAAAAATATTTTAAACTACAGCATTTTGGAAAAAAATGTATCTTCAAAGTATATTTAAAGAGAGACATCATATTATATGGTAATGCAACCAGCAAAATGAAATCTTTAGTATAATAATAATACACACTTAGTGCCAAACTAGGCTAAGTATAGCTTTACCCATTATTTCCTAATATGAAGAAAGTATGTCCACAATTCTTTGCAAAAGCTTGGGAAACTCCAGGAAGTGAAGTCTACACCTTTGAGTATATCCATGTTAGGGAAAGCTACTGTTACACATCCCACATTCCTAATCTGGTCATTTGAAGAAGGATTTTTCAAAATCAGGCTGAGCTTTTTAAATCCTTTGCCCCCAGAGGTTTTCCTCTTCTTCATGCATTTTAATGGACACCCTTTAAAAAGGAAGCGCAAAACATTCACATATCATTTGCCAAAGCAAAACAGAAGTATGATAACCCTTGTTCTAAGCCACGACCAGAGAAAAACCTAGGACAGTGTTTCTCAACCTTGACAATTTTAAGGCATGTGGACTTCAACTCCCAGAATTCCACAGCCAGGAATTCTGGGAGTTGAAGTCCACGTGCCTTAAAATTGTCAAGGTTGAGAAACACTGACCTAGGAGCTCATGCAAAGCAAGAGTGAGGCCTGGAAAGTTTTTTTAAAAAAAATATGAAACATGCAGTCAGGCTGGAATAACCCACTCAGAGAAGTCACAGAAACTTTTAATGACTATTAAAAATTGTGTTTTTTTTTTTTAAAGAAGGGTGTAGTTGTACCTAGCCTCATTTCCTTGCTTCCCCACCCACAGCCTTTGGTGGTACTGTGCAGCTCCTGGAAAAGAAAAAAAATGGCATGGTGTGTACATTTCCAGTCTTTCAAACTGAAGGGACAGAGATTGTGTTAGAAACAATGAACCTATGTGTGTCTAGTAGCCTAAATATAAATAAACACTGCCAAATTTTCAAGAGTTGAAAAAGTAGGAAAGTGCCTCTTTTTTTTTTTTTTTTTTGCTAAAATCAAGGCCATCTATTTCTCAGAAATGTAGGATTGTCCTGCAGAACCTTGTCGAACTTTTAATATATATATATTTTTAATTTGTTAGCAAAGTATTAAATAAATTACTCAAGTGTAATTATGTATAATCACACATATATTACAATTATATTTCATTTTCATTTAATGTAAATCGAATCAAGTTTCATTTATGAGGTACAGTCCACAGCATAGCTCTCAAAGTTCAAGTGTCTAGAAAAAAGATTCATTCCTGTCAGTAAGTTGAATCATATTTTTTTAGTCCAGAAACAGAAGCAACTTGTATTCCTGTAAGGACTTTTTCATCTACAAAGAGATCTTTCTTTTCTCCTTGAGATCCCTCCTATAAGCTAAACTGCCCCTCTTAAAATGAAAACTGTTTGTGGGAATCATGCAAAAACTAGGAGCCACATTATTATATGTTCTTAACAAATATTTTACCTTTCATCAAAGACATTAGTCAGATTTAACTAAGTCAGTTATAATGAAGAATATGTGAAGAATTCCTTCCGCTCATTTGATTTGATAAAGCAAGCCAAACTTTTTGGGTTGATAAAAATATTCAGTATTATGAAAATTTCTGGATGGTCTCACTGAATAGTTGCTCAGGATCAAGAATTCACTATCATGGGCCAATTGTGAGATATTCATTTTCCATAGATAAACTGGTAACACTAAAATAACAAGAAAAACCCCTACTCAAAACTAAGTACAGGCGGGGGAGAGGTCTGTAATGCAAAACATAGGAACATCTTCTGAATCTACAATATTCTACTCATTCCACAGAAGACAAACTGGAAAACTTAGAGACAAGAGATGGCAGTCTAAGCCCCAAAACACTACTGTATATTAGAAATGCCCATCTCCCAGAAGGCAAGCTGGTGATGCTCAAAGAAGCACATAAGTTCAGGAGAAACAACTTATCTATAGCAAAAGCAAGCAAACAAAAATGCATAGCCATATCTTTACCAGACTCTTTTCCCAGTATCTATTGCCTATCAAATTAGAATAAAGACACTAAGATACATATCCTCAAAGGCAAGTGCAAACATTCTGAAAGACAAGCTTGTTACTGTAGTTTGCGCCTCATAAAATAATATTCTCTTCCGTTTCTTCTCCACGCTCGCTCCTTGCTTGCCAGGCCTCCAGTTTATGTTTATTTTTTATTTTTTTCCATCAGGCTGAATAGTCTTTAACAAGAAGGCCTGCAGCCAGTCATAAATTTTATTTTTTGTAAACTCATTTGCTGCTTATGCAGGGCTTACAGAGATTTTAGGAAACTAAAATCAGTTTGAAAGCTGCACTTTTTTCTTTTACAATGATGGCCTCCCTCTTTCAAAAGAAAGCCGTTGCACATTACATAATCTGGCAAAGCCTAATGTTATTATACTAATGGCCCAAAGACGTAAGCATTAGTTATTTATATTTATACTAATAGCTGTGTATTTAATATCCAATTAACAATTATAATAATCATCCCTTCCATAGACATTCTGTTTATGGAGGATTTTTAAGCCACTGGTGGAAAGAGAAAGGAAGCAGGATCGTTCATTGCTCTTTTGTTTACAATTTCTCCCTAAATTTAAGAACATTTTTTTTTCCTAGGACTAAAGTGTCTGTAAAGAGAGAAAACATTATTAAATGTGATGTGGTTCCCCTTGGCAGGGAGATTCAGGTGGCAGGGAGATTCAGCAAAAGGAATTGTATTTAGGACATATAGGACATTCCCACAGGAAAAGAAAGATGGTGAGCCATTGCATTCTCTAGGCCATAGGTGGGGAACGATGGTCCCTTTATGACTTGTGGACTTCAACATGGCTGGCTCAGGAATTCTGGGAGTTGAAATCCACAAGTCATAAAAGGGCCATAGTTCCCCAACCATGCTCTAGATCACGGGTGTCAAACTCGCCGCATCACATGATGCAACGTATTGTGACTTTTTTCGCATTATCAGAGCTGGGGTGGGCGCGGCCTCTGCATGGTGCAACCGGTCCATGGGCTGGCAGTTTGACATCCCTGCTCTAGACCATACATTTGCCTTATCAGGGAACTCAACCGCATCAAGTGCTCTATGCCACAGTTCTTTACAGAGGATCCCAATTTTAATCTCTGACCTCTCCAGGTAATACTGACAAAACATTTGCCTAAAAGAGCAGTTGACAATCCATACCAGCAGAACTGAAGTAGGTGGGCCAATGCTTTTAGCTTGGTATATAAAAGGTGAAGTCTGTTTCTAAGTTAACATCTGGTGGCTACCAAGACACACCCATCAATGTGAGGTGCAAGAAACCAGGAGCCAGAATACAGTTCAGAAAGCACTGTGAGTTTATTCCATTCAACCTATACACAAAAATTTGATTTACTGATGGTCAAGGCAAATTGGTGCTAGGTAAAAGTCAATGGACTTCAAGCGGGGATGGACTTAGGTCTCTTGAGAGTGTAGGTACTCCAGACTCCAAATGCATTTGAACTCTCCCTCAGGTTCAGCCTGGTCCTCTCCTATAATTGGTTTTCTATTACATAGTAGCTGAAGATCTGAATTTCAGGAACATGGGTTCCGGTTTGGGTTTAATGCCAAAATAAACAAGTTAGTCTTCCCAACTCTAAAGAAAGTGGGTGCTTTTGGGAGGTGAGATGTGAGAATACAATTTAAAAAGACATTCAATTACTTATATTTTAAAATCCTAAAAACTAAATTACATATTTAGAAGTTATCAAAATATTTTATTTATTATCTTCACAATAACAATTAAAATGGAATATAAGACACCTAACATTAAGCAGCAATACTTACAAATTCTGTCCTTAAATCAAACAAATATTTAATTGCCCCGAATCTCTAGGCTTTCAATTTCAACTGGTGGGAATTGAATTTCACTGTAGTTACTTAATGGATAACCAGATGTCCTGGCCAAGTAAAGACAATCCAGGGGTGGAGACTTGGATTGTACAGGAGGATCACCTCTGGACTACCATAATGTCACAAGTTAAAACATCTGAAAGCGGAAGCCTTTAGGCAGTTTGTTTGGGTTTTGTTAAATTGTATATCAAGAGCCAACAAACTAGATTCCTCCTATATGTGCCAAGCTAATCCCCTACTGCAAGGTTCTCACTTGCTAGGTTTTAACAGCTACTGCTCGATAAGAGCTCAATATTACGATCTGCCCCAAAATTCATGTCTGTACAATTCTGAATAGGAACAACACTGTGCAAAAGAGATGGTGAAGCCAGAGATACACATGGTTACAGCCTTGCAGAATTTGCAGATGCATTTCTCAAGTATTCTATTTATGATGTTACTTCAACAACTATTTTTATCACATTTAATTTCTTCAAGACTTGCTTCAGTTGGAAAACTGGAATCCTGTGGAATTATGGATTTCAACAGGTCCAGTCGGCACAGCCTATGGAGAGGACTCCTGAGAACTGAAATTCAATGTCATCTGGGTCTGTACTGGCAGATCACAGCTTTCCCATCCTTGAATTAAAGATTTTAATTAAGAAACAAATGTGACTTGGTCTCCCTCTTCTGATGTTGAGAACATGCAGTGAAAAGAATTGTATTCCCAGGGCAATTACAATTAGAATTCTATTCATAGGACAATTGCAGTTCCCACTAGGGGAATATACAGGTATCACTGAGCATGACCATCATTCTTCAGAGCACTGTTATAGGACCCAGCTGCGTTATTGGACTGCTTGTTTTTGAACAGCACACAGAATTACAAGGAACATATAAATATAAGTCATTCACATAACAAACTGTCGCATCCAATGAATATACAGATCACCCTCATGAATATAGTCCCTCATCACGATAAAATTATTTTCCTTCATGTTAAACTTGACTTCTGAAGCCTTTACCAACACTTAATCTTTTTAGTAACAATATGGACGTGGTTTGTTACTTTCAGGATGTATTTTTGACTTCCAAACTAGTCTAATTAGTACCTTCAGGGATAGATGTAGCTCTGGTATTTTTGTCCTCAAAATACTAACAGTTGCTTAGTTTTTTCAGAAAAATTCGGACAGCTAGCACCCCCAAACTTTTGAGTACTAAGTGGGAGAACAATGAACTAGTTACCATGCTTCATAGTTTCTACAGATTATTGAGCTTGGCATCAAGAGCAAGAGAAAAATGCTAATGATTATTAGCACCTTTCTACTTAGCAGTCGGTGTAAAGGTGACTTCATCTCCAAACTGAACACTAGAACTTATTTCATAGGCAATTAAAAATAATAATAATATTCTGATTTGATTTCACAAGTAAGCATTGTATACATCTAGAAGGCATTTCCCTGAAGATGTGTTTGCTCTATTGAATTTCCATGAATAATGCTCCTAAAATTATTCTTGTTTAATTACTGCAGAGAACCAGCAAGGTTTGATTTTTCAGTCTTTACATATTTTTGCATAGCAAGCCTTAATTTGGCTAATGCCACTCAAATGGATCATCACAAATACCCTAATCCTTTGTTTTTGATCAGTGTGGCCCTTATATTAAGATGATGAGTAAGAAGGGAAGTATGTCTGGTACATCCCATTCTCACTCTCTCTGCATGTGATGTTTAATCTGTACAAAGGCTACTTTCTCATGGGCTTCATTAAATTCTGACTGCAATCCTATATTCCAATCTCTACCTACCCGGGAGAAGGCCTACAGCATTGTAGATAACAATATATATGAAGTACTGTTTCCTCAAGGGATAAGAATCATTTCAGATCAGAATAGGGAAAGACAACTGTTCTCTCCTAAATGTATTAGTCAAAGCATGCATGTACTGTAAAAACAAATGATTCAGTGTTATTATATAAAAGGCCATATTTTATAACTAACTCTATAGGGAAAATGCGTTCAGAACAGATACCAGAAGGATTATGATCAAGTCTGCAGACATGTAGCATTTTGCACTTCAGGAACGAAACTTCTGAATTGCTGTCCATGAGGTCTATCTAACCCAGATTCAACTTGAGGCACAAAAACAAGTCCCAGGGTCTACAAAACCCCTTCCCCCCAGCTTTCCCCCCCAAACACTAAATGTGTTGGAGAGCACCATCTTCTTCTTCTTGCTGTGCCATATCCGTTATCGACATTGGCGATCATGTTGGCGATCCTGTTTTTATCAGCAGCCGCACTAAAAAGCGCTGCTGAGTTTTGTCCAAACCAGTCCCTTAGGTTTTGAAGCCACGATGTTCTTCTTCTGCCTGGACCTCTTTTGCCTTCAATCTTTCCTGGAGGATTAAATGGAGTATGCCGTATTTTTCTGGGTGTCGCATCACATGTCCGAAATATTCTAATTTTCGTTTTTTAATTGTTTTGATGATTTCCCTTGGCTTTCCCAGGCGGCTTATCCCCTCCTCATAGGAGTGGTTAATTTCACATCTGCAGGAGTCTGGGTGGGAAGTGGGAGTGGGAAGGTGAACTTTAGGCAATCTTGAACAGATATACAGTATGTCTCAGAGATTTTTAATTATTCTTGTCCTCCTTTTCTTTCATACTCTGCTACTTTGATACATTTGAATCAGCATATGTTTGAAATGGAAGTTTAACCAATGGAATTTAACCAATTCCAAAGGTTAAAAGTGAATGTTTAATGGAATCTTAACAAAGGAGATATTTGTTTCTAGACTGACCAGTTCAGTTTCTGTGTAAGCAGTGATAAGAGTACCCTTAGTAGTAATGCAACACATTTAGAGATTGTGAGAAATAAAGATTCCAGCCATTTAGTTTTTTGGAATGGAACTGATCTACTGTAAATCTTTGTTAGCTGCTTTACCTCTTCAATTCTCAACAGCTCAAGGTTGACTCAGCCTTCCATCCTTCTGAGGTCGGTAAAATGAGACTCAGATTGTTGGGGGCAATATGCTGACTCTGTAAACCACTTAAAGAGGGCTGTAAAGCACTATGACGTGGTATATAAGTCTAATTGTTACTGCCATTGCTATTTTAACATCTCATTCAATTCACAAATGCCTCATTTTATATATGTGCTACTCACTCTTACTAAGAGTAACTCCAGACTTCCACTTTTGAGGAAAATCATTGAAGAAATTATTTGACTTGATTTTTAACTTTCCAGACTCAAGCTGAGACTGCTGAAGTTCTAGCTAGCAATACCTAATTGCATCAGCTCATAGGAAACCTTTATGGCTGCCTGAGTCAAAGCAGCATAAGAACAGTTCTGAGACGGAGCGTAAATAATTACAGGATGGGTGGAGTGACCAAAGCAGACTCCAAAAACATAAGAAAACTATCATTTGGAAGAATGTGTGACATACACCATTAATTTTGGTGGCAGCACAATAGGGCAGAGAACAGGTGATAGCTTTTGTAAAGAAATAGGCACCATTCAATTTTCTAAATTCATCCAAATTTATACAACCCAGTCTGATGTGACAACTTGAAGTGCACAGGTTTTTCCTTTTCTGATTTTCTCAACAGTAGAGTGTCATCATATTGTCTCTGGCAGGTATGTCTTCAAGAAAAATCCAAAAAGATTGACAAACAGTCATAGCTTCATGTTTAAATACAGCATAAATCAGGATTTTCTCTAGATACGATTTCGGCATATGCCATTATGTCTGGGCTCACATATTTGCCTAACCATAAAACAGATCGAAACAACACTGAATTTAATGACTAGATATAAACATTATACAATGTTTCAATATGTTCATTTAATTCTGATTTGTTAGCAAGTTGTGGAACTCGATACTATGACTTTAAGATTTATGCCTTACTATATTATACTATCTATAAATTATGGGTTTATTCAGTAATGCTTAATACATGACTTTAATGCAATATATGACTCCAATTAATGAAATTTCTTTAAATAGAGGAGTGCACTATAAATATCTGTTTGGAAGCAAAACATTTGGGATGTTCTATCTTCTATGCTTGAATAATACATAGATCACTATGCATAATTAGAGTGTAAATTTCATGACTTTTCTTATCCAAAAGGCTTCCCTTGTGATAATTATGCTAGGTAGAAAGCTGCCAGGAAATTACATAATTCAGGTTTGTAGTAATATGATTCATTATAATTAATTTACATTAGTGTAAACGAGCCCACTCATTTTGGGCACGGAGCCCTTGGCATGACACAAGCACTCCAGTCTATGTCCACAAGACAAGAGATCCCCAAGGCACAAGGATCCACTAAGTTAATGAGTGATACTCTTGATCATTTCTTTTTCACTATCTTCAACCAGAGATTCGATACACAATGCCAATAGCCTTTCTGTTTACATAAGTAACAATTAATCTCAGTAAGCCAACAAAACACAGAGATTGCAAGAATTACAGTATTTCCTTGCTTAAAACTTCTATCTGACATAAAGAAAGATATGCTTGCATTACAAAACCAACAAGTTCCAATTTCTGCATGACAACTCCTGTATAGGTAGGTCCTTTGTGTGAATTACATTCCTAACATGTTCAGAATACCCTTCAGTCATCTCTGTGATTCATTCTTAGTGCAGACAACCAGCTTTTCCTGTTCTGCTGATTGATCTTTGTATAGATTGTGTGTCACATGCTATAAAAATTTAGGAGGCTCACCTTCTCTTGTCACCGTGGCAACTGACCTCAGCTATCAAGAACTCTCCAGTTATGCCAATAGGTGGCCTTTGATCTCATAATCTTTTCAAAGTCAGGTTACCATCTTGCCATCCTGCACAGAACTTGAGTAAACATGAATATGAGCTCAAGGGGCAGCCATCCCCACCCTGGTACCCTCCAGTTGACTTAAGTACAACTCCTATCAGCTCTGACTGAATGCCTGGGCATTTTACAGCCCCCTAGGCCACATCCAGCTCTTTGGCTGTCCCTGTCTTGCCTGCGTGGGGTCAATCAGAAATTAGAAACCAATGTAAATAAGATGTAGCATGTATTCTTATCAGTAGCAGCTAATCAAAACCATACAATTAACTGCTTTTTATAAAGTGATAAAATTTCCTGCCTGAGCAGGGGGTTGGACTCGATGACCTCCAAGGTCCCTTCTAACTTTATCATCATCATCATCATCATCATCATCATCATCATCATCATCATCATTAGGTAGAATTATGTTCAGCCAATTGGTCAGACCCTCCAGAACAGTCTCAGTTTATCATGTGGCCCCTTGGGAAAATTAATTGCCCACCCCTGCCATAGCCCAACCCTCCTCACATTGAGGGGAGTGTTTATTTTTGAATATTTATCTGCAACAGCTTCATACAGTAAGAAAAAAAAGCCTGCAACAGGTTTTTATTGTTTGTGTCATATTGTACAATAAAAGAGCTTGTTGTGATCATACCTGCCTTGTATAAAATAATAAGCTGTAAACTATGGTTTACATGCCACAATTACAGGTTTCTCACAGTTACTAAGCCAGACATGTCAAACACAAGGCTCGGGGGCTGGATGCGGCCCGTGAAGTGGTTTCATGTGGCCCGCGAGGCCATCCTGGAAATAGTGAGGGAACGGCCCCCGCTCCCTTAGCCCTGGCCCAGGCTGGCCAGGAGCCAATGTACAATTTTAGCCATCTATGCTGAAACACATTCAGTCTTAGCTCCACAAGGCCGTCTATAAACAGCGAGGAACCAGCCCCTGCCGCGTTGGTCCCGCCCCCTGGGTGCATGTTGGGGAGGTATCACCCTTTGTGAGGAATGAAGAAATGGATCATGTCTTGGCGCTTGCCCTGTCACATCCCCTTCTGCCAGAGACTCTCAGATCTGTCCCACTCCTGCCCAGGCCTCCACAGGCACCCTTGACGCGAACGATGTAGAGCTGGCCATGCCCACCTAGTAGGCCACACCCACTCCATCCACGCCCACCCAGTATGCCGCACCCACCCTGGCCACACCCACCCAGCCCCCCAAGGGCAACCGCAATGCTGATGCGGCCCTCAATGAAATTGAGTTTGACACCACTGTACTAAGCCCATCAAATAAAATGCATTATGGTTAAGACTTGATAAGGTTTGAGAAGCTCCAGGCACTGAAAAACATTTCAAACTGAGTTACTGTAGCTTTCTTTTTGTTCACCTTCAAGTATAGGATTTGATGCTAGTCTAATATGATTAGGACTTGTATGATAACACCAAACCTATAATAATTGCTCTCCCAGTCTTCGAAGACTTTATTATTCTTTGCAAGTTTATTGCCTTAAAAATTGGATCAGAAATTAGTTTTGATAGGGGCTCTGTTGTCCCTGCAGCAGAGGAATCTCTAATGATCCAGCCAAGAAAGAAGTACAGTTATTCTACTTTCTCAATAGCTATTAATCAACTGACCTGTCTGAAGCCTGTCACTCACAATGCACCTTGTCACTCACTCTTTTTAACTAGACGAACTATTAGACCAGAGACTTGGGCAGTACGTCTCTCATCCACTGGCTTGCCTTGTCTCCTTTCTAAACTATGAATTTTATTTTAATGATCTGGGTTGGCCAATCCTCTCCTTTTATTCACCCAGCAAGGATGAATTCCACCCTGAATAAGATAAATTTGCCAACTGACCATGTCTTCTCCTGAAAAAGCCAATAATGGAGAATTAATACATAGAAAGCTATTATCAAAACTTTCATGACACAGAGCTCAAGCATTAATATCTACCAAATGCAGCACTGCAATAGGTTAAAGCTCAAGTCCAAAGATAGGAATTCCTGCAAATACATGGTCTTTGTTTACTGCTTCCAATTGCAGCTTCCCATTGGGGACAACGTAAAATACCCATGCAATCTTTTAGAACCAGATTCATGTTTGGCAGAATTATCAAAATTTAGTTTGTCCCAGAGACAATTCTGAGAGCACTAAGGCCCTCACATTCAACTTTGAGCTACAAATATTATCTTCCCTTGGTACAAATTTAGTTCCCTAACTTCTATATGAGAACTAGTTTGGTAGTTAAGGCAACAGTGTAGGCATCAGGAGACCATGCGTTCTTGTCCTGATTCGGTATGAAGCCAGTTGAGTGGCACTGGGCCTGTCACTCTTTCTCAGCCCAGGAAGGGGGCAATGGTAAACCACTTCCAAAAAAGCCTTGTCAAGAAAACTGTAGGGACTACCTCAGACAATTGCTAGGCGTTAAAAACTGACGGGAAGGCAGAGACACAGTCCCCAAATCCTTCTTTATAGCTCCAGACCAGGAAATTCAGCAAATGATGGTCAGATTATCAAAACAAAGGAATGGACAAGTTCACTGCAATCCAAAAGTTTGGCTTCATTGCTCATGTGGCCGTGAAACTGAACAGAATCAGAAGCTGCAAGTTCAAAGAAGATACTTCCCTTCCTATTTTATCTTTTCACAGTGTGCTATTCCTCATCTACCTCAATCCTTTTATTTCTTTTGGTTTCCAGGTTTCCTATGAACAATTTAATTGGAGCGATTTTAGACTTTGTAAAAGCCACTGGACTTAGTTTAATTGAACCAGACCAGACCGAGTTCCCAAATTACACTAAATCAAAATATGATTTGCTTGACTTGGGCTTGACTTGCATAAACTCAACTATTATGGGTTGTAAACCAGGATTGTGGTTTAGCACATGTGAGACCAGCCAACTGTGGTTTACACTGCAAACTAAAGTATATATCAGATCTGGTATACTTAAGAAAACCTATCAAACTTGGACAGAAGATATTGACAACCTCAAATGCTCATTAGAACTGCTTTCCTTTGTTTGGGCTCTGACAAGTTTCTCTGGTTTAGCAAATGTTCTCCAGAAGAGAAGCTGCTGGATGCCCTAGAAGTCTTATACATGTTATGGCTTGTGGTAATAAGAGAGCTGTTCATAACATGAATCTACTGTATTTGTTTCTGTTGTGGGAACAACATTCCTTTTTCAACCTTCAGGAATAATAACTGGATAAAGTCTGAAGCCCTGATGCATTTCAAATAAACACTGCAAGCCCAGTGATAAGATAGCACCACTTGCTATTGGTTCTGTAGCTTTGCCACAATTGTGCTTATTGTGCTTGTCTCTGGGCAAATATCTCAGGGCACCAATAAAGCAGCCGGCATTGGTGATACCCAAACAAGTTTTACAGCTGTAAATACAAATTCCATATGCTACAAAGGGGGCAAGGAGAAGGGCCAGCAAGCTATCCATCTTCTTATTACATCATTTAAGGTCCATTTAATTCTAGTGTCAAACCTGCAATCACTATCCTATTCTGTGCTGGTTATGATTTGAACAATATCTGAAAGGAGTCCAAATTGTGCTTATTGTTTTACAATAATGCCCAGGCACTAGACATAATATATATGTAGATTTTAGTTAGTGCTAGTGTTTTCTTTTTTCATCACTTGTTCTGCCTTTCTTCTTATTTCAGAATATCCACCAAACAAGGGGGGGGGGATTATTTATTTATTACTGAATAAGCCACTGTTGGCAAGATTCACACAGCTCTCAAAAATCAAAAGAGCAGAATTATGGTTTGGTGCTAAGGACCAATTTCTTTGTAAGTGTGGGTAAAAATATGTGTGGTTTGTCCCTGGAAAAGTAGACGTTTTCCATCTTTTCATCAGTGCTACCTACTTTTTATCTCAGGGTCAGAAAAAATGAGACCATCAACGTTCCTTGACCTGACGTGCTTGTAGGTCAGACATTTTCAGGTCAATTTAAGAGTACTTGTAGTGATTCTTAACCCTGTTTGAAAATAAGCTTAGCTTTAGGCCTGTTGCTCCATGTTGTGATCAGAATTACAGATACATAATATCAGAAAAATGGGTGGATTGACCACTGAAGGGGAAGAAAGATAAAATGAAGGAAACAATATTGTTCACATAGTTTTGTTGCTCAGTTGGTGGAACAGGGTGAGAAGCCCTGAGAAGCACTACCAGCAATGTAGTTTGATCCCTGATAGTTTACTGTAAGTTCACTGCTAGTTTGCAAGCTTGCACTGCTCTGAATGATGGACTAGGAGCCTTCTGTTGGGAGTATTGTAAGAGTACCAAGCCATAGCAAGACAACATAATTCCACTTCTGCAGCAAGATGGAGACATATTGAAACATGCAAATATCACAGAACAGATTGGCAGGTATATAACAGACAGGCATGGCATTACTCATTCCATATGAATTCACTGAAATTCCATTCTCCAGAAGTATTTTAATATGTTGCTGTCATAAACTACAAATGTACTTGAAGTTTTCTTAAAACTGAAACCCAGAGTCACAGCACTGAAGTAGAAATGCCATTTCAAAAAAATGATATAGATACCAAAGCTATAAAACAAAACTGAATAAGAGCTCACCTTTATAAATATCCCTAAATTATTATTTGAAATATTAATCAGTATTTGTGATTTATTAGTAGTTATTGCTTTTTTAAAAATACATTTATTATTTTGTTAGGCTATAAACAAATCTCTGTTTATTGTCTGCCTGCCTGCCTAAATATTTATTTCCTATAGAAGGTACTGCCTGTAGAAAATGTTGTTCAATTCCTATCTCTGCTGGACCTTAACAGGCCAGGTTTCTGCTACATGGATGTATTTTTTTTTCTAATTTTAGGTACTGTACTATTAAATGTTATGTAACTTCATATATTATCACATTCTGTATAAAATTTAAATGTACCTTCACATTTTTGTAATTTTAGACACAACCTGTTTTATAGCCTAGATATAGAGTGTTCTTTTTGGATTTTACACAGTGGTTCTACAGTAGCCAGTTTGCATTATAGATGTATTTTAATTTTATCTCAAGTTTAATTTACTGGTTTCTTGAGATAGATTTATAACTGTTCAGAAATCACTCATGGACATATTTGTTCCGGTCTTTCAGTGCAATAAACTGACTAACTGAATTCTTATCTCACTTTGGCTCTTTATAGAAACCCTAGAAAGGCACTGAGCACTTATTTTATAGAGGAAGTCCTAATGTTAAGAAGTTGGAATTTCTAGAAGTCCTTTAAGACGGAGCAAGGGTTTGAACACAAGTTTATACAGGTTTCCTCCCCTCTTTCAACTGGGCTGAGCTGGCTGTCTGATCATATTTTAATCCAATGCTGGATCTGAAATTTAAACAATCCTCATGACTTGGCAGTTCATGCTGATATCAGGGTGGAGACGTGCTATGGGGCTCAGTTGATAAACATTGTTTCAGAAACTTACAGTGTTTCATCACTGATTGGAATCCTATTGAGTATGACTGTATAATTTCTTTTCAACATAAAAAAGGTATTTTAAAACTATCTGAGGACCATTATTTAAAATTATCTTGTGAAGTGGAATGAAAGGCTGGATTACGCTTTTGCATCCATCAGGTGCAAAAGGGGTGTAAGTGATATTAAAGTAACATGAGAAATGCTTTCAAATGAATTTTTATATTGCCACAATTACAGTTGGAACGAGGACCAATCAAGGATGTGGATCTCTTTTATTTGATATCTTCCAGTTGTGCTAAAATAAGCTGCCGTTTTTGTAACCCACCATATAATTCTGGCATTACAACTTTAGTAAAACAACATACAAAGAAGTCATAGAAAATCAGCTCTGCTATATTATGGTACTAGAAAATGAATCAGCCCCGAATTTGTTTCATTTTGCTTAATACACAGACCATCTCGAACCCTTTCTTATATTTTTCCACAGTAATGTTAATATATTCCAACCTCTTGTTTCATAACAGATCCTTTTAACCAAAAATAGAAATCAAGCGGGACTTCTAAATAGGCCATTCTTTTCTCTAGACAGTCAAAGAATTGAATCAAGTTAATGCAGTAAAACGTTTTGGAAAACTTGAACATTCTGATATGCTTAATGTTTGTTTACTTGGCAGCATACTTACATAAAAATATAGGGTGATATTTACAAAATTCAGATACTCAGAACGCTTAGACATTTCAGATCAGAAGTTTCGAAATTTAGCTCTGTTTTTGAATACAGAGATACAGAGTAAATTTGATTGTTTATGGTTTGATAAAAGTCAGGCAATGTTTTACTTCTCCTTTTTGTACCTGGCCAGAAATATCCATATCCATATCCATATGATTTGTTAACAGCATCCCTGTGTATACATGGTGTCACTTCAATAAAGTGCTTAATGAGCAGCCTGTCAAGGCTAAGATCATAATTTGTAAAAATATCCTGTTCTTTTATATGACATTTGTATCTAATTCCAAGGTACAAAAGGCATAATAGTACTATGCCCTCACTGTAAGCTTGTAATTTGTGGGCGAGAAAAGAAAACTCTGTTTATGCTTCTAGGGCTAGGCAGTTAAATTTTCGTATGGATGAGAGATCCTGCTGTTAAACCTTACATCAAATTATCCTAATTAAAGTCAAGGAACAATTATGGCCAATTGCTCTATTTGATGATATAGTAATTAATTCCCAGGATTTCATATCAGAAAATATTTAAGAAAGCTTAATGGGGGAGGGGAGAGGGGATGGGGGGGGGAAAGAGATATATATATTGATATCTCTTGCAGTATTTGCTACTGAGATGCATATACCACCGTCGTCACCCAGGCAAAGGATAACTGCGAAGTTCAGAAAAAAGGGTTTCATAAAACTCAGCTTCTCCTCTTGTTACGAACTGGATACTAGAAGATCATTTGATAAAAACTCCGACCAGAGTGGTAGAAATCCCAACTGATCCATATTCGGCAAAGCTTTAGAGCTGTATTAAAAACTAAAAATAAAATCTCGAGGTTTCCCTCCCCGAAGCAGAGCGTTCCCATGCTCAGGAAATTTGCTGTCCTGGATGTTTAGCATTAAGGCAGGGATGGGTTATTATGGCACGCCGACGGCACTGAGAAAATGCTGCCCTTTCCCCCCGTTTTCTATACCGAACTTCCTCCAAGGCAGAGTTTCAGCTGCAGCGCTCCCTTTTCCAGGTAAGCAGAGTGCGAAGCGGTCTTGCAAGAGTTTCTCCCAGTTTGTTGGGGAGGCAACCACAGTACTCACCTCCGTTGGATCAGGCAGGCGGACCCTCCTGCTTCGCCGGTCCTTGTAGCACTTTCCCCGCTCGCGATTCCTCCGTCCTCTTCACTCGGCCCAGAATCCTGCCATGGCTCAGCCCTCTTTCCTGAAAAGAGCAGGGTTGTCCTTTTTTTTTTTTTTTCTCCCCGGCGCCGCTGGCTTCTCCTCTTTTCTCCGCGTCCGGACGAAAGAGCTTCGCCGCGAGCAGGTGGAAAGGGGGCGGCTTTCTTCGCTCAGCGAGGGAAAGAGGGCGGGGAGGTGGTGATGGTGGTGGAGGAGGAGGAGTAGGAGTTGTTGTTGCCGCGGCCGCAGCCACAGGTTACTCCCTTTCCCTGTCGGGCCCGGCCTGGGATCTCTGCTGACCCCTGGCGCAGCGCTGCCGAGTGCCGGCCTGGCCTCCGCTTTGGAGCCCCGTTTTATTCCCCCGCGATTTCGGGGAGGGGAGCGATTCCTTCTCTGCGCTCCCCTTTCTTGCCCTTCTTGGGAAACTTTTTCACGCGGGAGGAAAAGTGAGCTCTCCCCCCCCCCCAGATCTTTCTTGTTATTTTAAGAAGCCGTCACCACCACCCCGTTAGCTCCGGCTGGAAACGCTGCCGCGAGCCCCAGGCTGCTGCCGTGAAAGGCGGTTCCCGGGCTGGAGCGCGCCGTGCCAAGTCTGCTCCCGAGGGGCATCATTTTCCAGCTTTGCCGCGGATCCTGGGCTCCCCGGGTCTCGTTGCACCGCTTTGACCTGGCCCGTGGATCCTCTGCCTAGCAAGGGCCTGAGTCGAGGAGGGAGGAGGAGTGCTCGTGCAGAGCCCGGCGTGGTTCTGATGGAAGCGGGGAGAAGGCTGCCTTTCAGCACAGCGGGCCTTGGCCTGGACCGGAGTTGGAGGCGGTGGGGAAAGTTTACAGCCCAAGTCTAGTGATGTTTATTGAGAAAGAGGCCGGCTAAAGTTGACGCCGTTAATTTCTCCGTAGAAGCGGCCTTGCTTTTGCTAGTTTAATACTGTATAATAGCTGAGCGGACGCCGAGCAGAGTCAACTAAGTTACAGTTATGGGTAGATGGCAGGTGTGTAGATTAAATTCTACTGGGAAGTCGGAGAAACGTCAATATTGGTATCAAGAAAACACGAAATCACCAGGAGTTAAATTCAGAGTGACTTCATTTTTAAGTGGTCTGCCAGCTGTTGATCATCTTCTACCTACCACAAGGAAGAGGTGAGCTGGATGGCTCCCTTTCCACTTCCTTAACATTATCCACGATGCATGTTTATTATTGACTGGAAACCCCATATGGATCTTTTGTGTGAAACAGAAAAAAATGAATTTATGATTTATAATTTGGATTAGGCAGGACAGACTACAGAAAGATGAGAGTGTATTGTAATCATAGAATGAGAGGTAAATTTATAAAGACCCCAATTTTTTTGAAAGACTTAACAGACCAACAGAAAATGGCACATTCCACATTTATTTAGTTCCTGCCACTGACAACAGTGAATAAACACCAACGCACTGCTTATTTATGATTCAAAAATCCTAATCTGTAGAGGAGTTTGCATCAATCCTTGTTTGTTCTGATTTGCAATACTTCTCCAAATTCCAGGATGAAAAAAGTTTTCTCCAATTTGTCACAAAGAAAGGTGCTGTGGTTTGAAATTGAAGTATTGTACATATATCTTTTTTGGGGACAGTGCTATTATGGTGCTGCTTTTCCTGGGTGATGGGAGCATTGAAAAACTGCCATAAGGCTTAGACAGAGCCTGACTGCCAGCTATGACATGTGTCCTTCTTCACTAAGCAGCAATTTGCTCTTACAAATTAGAAACCGATTTGATTTTCATTATATAAGGAAACTGCTGTTCTCTAATAAGTTACAGTATGCTGTTCCAGGAAAGAAAGAAGGAAGGAAGTTAATTGAATGACTTCAAAGACTGTGATATCCAAATGCATGTCAAAGTGCCTTATCATGGCTTCTTGATACCAATAGCAATATGAATTGTTCCTGCATTCACCCCCAGAATCTTTTTAATTTGCAAGGGAAGAATGATTGTGCTCAGAACATGTTAAATCAACAGATTTCTCAAGGGTGCAATTATAGATCTAGAGTGACATACAAGAGACACACATGATTTTGGTGCATGAAGGAATTTGAAGAGTGTCGGAAAGGAGATAACCTATTCGATATAGTGCCCAGAGTTTTACAATCAACTCAAGCAGTGGAGACTCTGAAAAAAGGACCTGAAATCTTTTAATTCTAGGCATACAAATTCATTCTTACTCTTCCAGAATCAGATTAGTGGATAGAACAGATTTATTTACATTAATATATAATGTCATACAATAGATGAATCAATTTGCAATATCCTCATTTTCAAATACCTCTAATAAGAGGTGGAAGAGCTATAGTTGGCAGATTCCCAATTCCAGAATAGGCTTGTGTTTATTGCATTATCTATGATCTGAAGACAGAAATCGTATCTTTTGTAGGCTGATTTGTGTGTGGTCTGATCCTATTTTCTGCACATTTAAGACTTTTCAAAGCCCACAAAACGTATTATTGAGGTGAAGAGAGTCCTCCCTTAAGTTGCCTTAATCACCTATAACTTACTATGTTGTGGACAGAAATTTGCTTACTGCATCTTATGAAATCTAGTACTTTGTTCTGATTTAATTCCCTTAATTTTGTTTGGTTTGGAAGTAGCAAAAAAGTGCAAAACAACATAGCTTTATCTCTATAGGACATCTTATGTTTTTTTCCCTTTAAAGCAAAAATTAAAATTAAGCTAATGATAGTAAAACCAAATTGTGTGTAGAATAAGGTTTTTTCCTTGAAGCAAACACCACCAAAGGAAGATTTTGACATCTGAAAAACACATGCTTCTTTATTTTTAATGCAGCTTTAATTTAAACTTGCTTATCCTGTTCCAGAAGGGCTAGGCTTTTTAATTAGACACTTAAAAATGTTAGTGTATTTAGCAATTATTGTGACTTCACCATGACAATTCATGTTCATACACACAAATAGCAGGTGAACATAGCATAAAAATATTTGGGTAATCTACTCCATGTCTCAGTTAAAATTATTTAAGACTACAATATTTCACTTTGATACAGGAAACACCACTAATATGCTTAGCAATGTAAATCATTTTTTCCAGTCTGATACTACAGTTTTCACATTTGGCTGGGAATTGCAGTTCCAAAATATCTGAAGGGTACTAGGTTGCCTTAAAATATTTATGAAATGTTCTGTATGTCTATTTGATAATATTATATATGTCCTTTACATTAATTTTTGAGCTATTAAGATACTGCTTTGTTTTATACAGATTACATAAAAAGAATTGACAGTTCAGCAACATCCATCTGTAAAACATTTAGTGCATCAGTATGAATAGTATTAATACTAGTATATACTATATAAACAACATGTGAACATATAAGCAATAGTTCTCAGTTTTTTTACCTAGTGTTGGCTGTCATATACTTCAAGTTCTTCCCAGAATGTAGCATGTCATAATGTATTTGTGTAGTATATATCTGGAACCAGTGTGGTGTTTTTACAATTAATAGACATTTTGTCATTGCGCAGATTTTCTAAGTGTTGTCCAAGACTTTTTGGCAACATGCATCTAGTTTGCCAATAAGCATGGGGACCAATATAACCAGTTTATGCTATAATATTTCAACTTCGATTTTCAGATCTTGATACTTTCTGATTTTCAGTTCTTTTGTCTTCTATCTTACTATCCCCTGATGTTGCCACATCGATTATCTACACATTCTTCTTTAACTACAGTTAAATCTGATGTGTTATAGTTCAAGATTATCAGTTTGTCTTTGCAAAACCCACTTTTAACCTGCTCACTTTCAAATATTTTTCCACTCTATGTTTCCATCTATTTTTCATTACTGGCACATTATAATTTTTACAAATGTGCCTGTGAATCATTTTGGTGACTGCATTATGTCATTGTTTATATTTTGTGCAATCTTCCTGTCAAAAAAAAAAGTGGATCCACCTATTCCGGGAGTGTTCTGAGAACTGCATTCAGCCTTAGTTTGCTAGGCTCTAAGCTCTAAAGCGTACAGACGGGAGAAACTCAATCTTTCTTAAACGTAGGGAAGTAAAATACGTATATGGTACTAATCATTTTTAAATGATTTTGAGTAATCAATAGGTCAAGTTAGCAATCAAGTCAATGTTTTCATGATAGTAAATGATAATGAAAAATACTTATATAGATAAGCACTTGAACATATGCCAAAATTCACAATTGTTGGGTTGGTAGATGTACTTATAAAATTATATATCATTCCTCTTTTACTTGTTTCCAAAGTTTGGCTCATTCTGATTTAATCAGCACTCATTCTAATTAATTGAACATTCCTGCTGCATTGTTCTGAAATGTCAGAAATAATTATGTATATTACGCATTCTCCACAATAATCTTCACAAAATCTTGAACTTCACTCTATCTCTGGTCCTAATACATGGATACAAGGCACTTCCAGAGAATCAGCCCTACAAACATGATAAATCTCTGCAATCAGATTTTAAATAATTCAAGGTATTTAAAGCTATAGGACTCACTAAACCCTAAACTTGACATTTCTGTTTCCTAATCACAGCTATGCCTTTTGTGCAATGCTCCATTATCTAGAAGAACTCCATAATATTTAGCATAGAAAAAATGGACTTAATCTACATTCAACTACCATTCTGTTATCAGAAGAAGAATAATAGTCATACATTATATGTACAATCTCTGAAATATGTATTTAAAAAGATATAAAAATATAAATATAGTAGTTTTGGGAGAAAAAAAGTAGTATCAGATCTATATATGGTATCTGCTTTTGAAAAAAGCACAACACAAGTATTTACAAAAGACAACTGGAATGTTGCAAATTAACAGAGAGAAAGATAAAAGGTAAAACAATTCATGTTATACATAGTTCCTAGAAAATTCAAT
Organism: Crotalus tigris; assembly: GCF_016545835.1. Lineage (NCBI taxonomy): Eukaryota > Metazoa > Chordata > Lepidosauria > Squamata > Viperidae > Crotalus > Crotalus tigris. The sequence continues at coordinate 6,124,375 of NW_024100214.1, forward strand.
TTGACTTGTGTATTTAAAGAGATATTTTCCCCTTGAAAAACAGCTTATTTGCCACAAACTTGCCAACTTCAACTGAAGCACAGGTCATTATGGTACATATGCTATGCTGAAAATGGAGCAGCTGAGCCTGTTTTACCAAAGTCTCATGCAACTTTGGTATGCCACAAGGAACAGAACTGTCAACATCTCCTTCATGTAATTTTTAAACATTGCTTCCATTACAAGGAAACACAGAAAATCCATGTATACAAGCATCAACATGATTTAGCTGACAAAGGCAGCAATTGCTATGATTTGTAGAATTCCTCCAAGTCCATATGCAACAAGTAGCACCACATTAATAATGACATCTGCTCTCAGGATATATGTTTGCCACACTAGAAAATAGACTGACAGAAGTACAGTGCCAACAGTGATCCCAAGACTGATCCCAAGGGGAGCTTCCTCTTCTGTCAAGTTGCCTTTAGTACCTAATAGGAAAAAAAAGAGACATACATGGACTTGATGGTATTTATGAGTCTGTTAGACTAGGGGTCCCCAACACACGGTCTGTGGACTGGTACCAGTCTGTGGCATGCCAGTAATCGGTCCGTGCAAACAAGCGAAGCCCCATCTGCGGGATGGAGGTAGCATACAAAACCATACACCCCTCTGGTCCGTGGAAAAACCTCTCTCCTCAGAACCGGTCCCTGATGCCCAAACGATTGGGGGCTATCATGTTAGACAATAACAGTAGAACTCCAAAACTGAACAGTAATTTAATTTATGGGGGGGGGGAATCATAACATAGTCTTAAATAGAAACTGAACCTTAATAACATTAAAATTATTAAAGACAAAATATATGGCTGGATCTAAAGCTTTCATACTGCTGGAATACTGCTAAGCAGCATTCTGCTAACAACATTCTTGTGACTGGAGATGTGTTTGTTGTTTATTTGTTCATTAATTCATTTGTCCATTCAATTTCTTTGGCTGCCCATCTCAGTTCAATTGATTCTGGGTAGTTTTTCCTTCAATAGCTGTACTAGCATGTAATGCTAAGAAGGCAGAGGTGATCTGGCTACATATCTAGATAGGTTTTAAGAGGGAGCAGAAGGAACAATTGTGATTCATTGTTCTCTTCTGCCTAGCCACGCTCATTGCCAAAGAAAAACCCATTAGTCTATTGGATACCAGCTCCTTGTAAGCTGCATAGCTACTATCCTTTATGTAGCAGCATGTTACGAACAATCTTTGTGTGTAATGATCCAGTCTAGAATGCTACAGGAGAAACTTCACCTTGACTTAAGTGAATCTCTGCAGTTTTAAGTTAGTAACCCGGTTGTTAAGTGAATCTGGCTTCCCTGTTGACTTTGCTTGTCTGAAGGTTGCAAAAGGTGATCACATGATTGCAGGACACCGCAATTGTCATTACAGACCAGGTGCCAAGCATCCAAATTTTGATCATTGACCATGGGGATGCTGCAATGGTTGTAAGTGTGAAAAATGGTCATAAGTCACTGTTTTCAATGCCGTTGTAGCTTTGGTCACTAAATCAATTAGAATAGAGCTGGGAGGGACCTTGGAGGTCTAGTCCAACCCCCTTGCTCAAGCAGGAAACCCTATACTATTTCAGACAGGTGGCTGTCCAGTCTTTTCTTAAAAACCTCCAGTGATGAAGCATCCACAATAGCTGAAGGCAAGCTGTTCCATTGGTTAATTGTCTTAACTGTTAGGAAGTTTCCCTTTAATTCCAGGTTGCTTCTCTCCTTGATCAGTTTCCATCCATTGTTTCTTGTTTTGCCTTCTGGTGCTTTGGAAAATAAGTTGACCCCCTCTTGAATGAATGAATGAATGGATAAATAAATAATGAATGAATGGTTACACGTTGAGGACTACCTGTAAAGTTAAATTTCATAATAGTGGCAAGTACCCTGCTTATCTAAAGAAGACGATAACTTAAGCTGTACAATTTATTCTATGGCTGCTTAAACTGCTGATACAGAACTGGAGTCTCGCAGTGGCCTTTCATACAACAAAGAGGCAGACAGACACACCAACACTATTCCATTCTAAAGCACTTTTGACTATTCAAGCAGTTTGAAGACTCTCTCTCTCCAACCCCCCAAAAATACGTTCTTCCTTTGTCACGTTTTCTTCTTCTCTAGTGGCCTAGAATACCGCAGTAACAATAGTTTTCATTTTCAAATAGTTACAATTTTTAATATAGAAATTTAATACAGAGTAAGTCCCACTGAACTCTGAGCTAATATGCACAAAACAGTTGAATTGGCCAGTGAAAAGTCTTATTTTTATATTAGAGTAACATCTCATTTGTACTTTCTACCAAAATAAATTGACCGGTCTTTTAATGTTTAACAGTAAAAGTATTTAAAAGGCTTATCAGATAATTGGCTAGTTGTCTTAAATTGCACAGTTGGACTCATATTTTTACATACAGATTACTATTAACTGGTGATTGTAAATAACGTCATGCTTACCAAAGTACAAGCGGATAGCTTCAAGAAGTGCCATAAAGAACAGCAATACAAGATCAAGAGTCAAAAACCTATATGGATAAGTGAAAACCTGACCTGACAGTAAGTAAAATATAAAAGGGAGAGAAAAATCAAGTTAGTTTATATCATGTCACCAAGTATCAGCACAACCATCTTTTAACTATCTTTTAAACTACTTACTTTTATAAATAATCATTAGAAGTGCTGCTAAAAAATAAAATATATAATAAATTCCAACTAAAAAGAAAAGGATCTGTAGGGGAACAGATGACAGCTAGCAGGTTCTGTCAAGGAAAATTATTTATCATATTTTTTCATATTTTATCTATGTTGGATCATAATTCAGTGTTTTATGTACTGTAAAACTGCAGCAACATTCAGTGCATCTACTAGTAGTTTAAACTGTAGTTAAATCAGTCCATTTCCAAAGATTGATGATAAACTTAGACTTGGATACGAATAGCAAAGTGAAGGAACTGCACCTCAGTTGACTAGGAGCCACAGGCAATTCAGTTACACCCCATTTCAGTAAGCAGTCTTTTTAAAAAATGGTCTTTTTGAGGAATGGCTGCTTCCAGAGTAGATCTAGTGTTCCTGTTGAATCACCATTGAACGATTCCAAAGTTATGTTTCAGAATATTTCAAAACATTACATTTCCTTTTAATCCAGTCATGATTTTGTTTCCTGCCTGCAATATGAAATTGTTTCAACTAGAAACTGAATTGGGAACTTTTTGAATGAATGTTATGTGCTTGGTTGCTGGGCATATACAGCAAACTGGTTCAGAAGCCGCATTAAGCCACAATTTTCCTTAAGTATGATTTACTGAATAAATCATAATTAGCAGTATTTGTGCAATACATTAATTTATAAACTATAGTTTACAATCACAATGACTGAGGTTAGAAAAGTTAAAACCAAATTAAGCCAAATTAATCATATTGTGGTATTGTGAATAAGGTCAGAAAATCAGCTAATAGTCTATTTAGCTGTGCCGCTGTAATCTATTTCAGGTTACTAACCCACATATAAGAGTCCACTAATTACGTACTCTATTAATAGTCAGTAAAATGCCATTCTCTGATCCCATATAGAGAAGTATTCCTTAAGTTAAGAGACATAGTCCTCCACTTCAAATCAGAATGCAAACTAGCAAGTCTGTCAGTGTAATTAAAGCTCTCCATCTTTATGAATGCCTGCTTCTTTGAAAAAATCTGCAATTTGCTATTGAAAATTATCTACATTTTCTTAGCAAGATAGATGATTGATATTAACGAGAGTACTGCTTTTATTTGCTTGTTTACTTAGTCCCAGATCCTATTTTATGGCACTATCAAATTCATTCCTTGGTTTTCTAAGCACGGATGAGTATATTTTATAGTAACATAGAGTGCAAATCTCCTCCCTTTCTATTGCTTATATTCCATTTGAATTCTGCTCTTCAGTTTCTATCTTATATCTATGGTAGGAATTCCATCAGATTCCTGTTACACCTGTTAAATTATATTTGATTTTCTGTACAAAATGGCTTCAAAATCTAAGGGACTGGTTTGGATAAAACTCAGCAGCACTTTTTCGTGCGGCTGCTGATAAAAACAGGATCGCCAACATGATCGCCAACGTCCGATAACAGATATGGCACAAGAAGAAGTACAAATTGTTCAAGCTCATCGTATTTACTTCTTACACTGTGAACATTAGTAGATAGACAAAAAGTGTCATGATATTTATGAAATATTGCTCTGATTTTTCAGCAAGGCCCCATTTCAGCACTATTCCCACATTTCATAGTGCACAAGTCTTTATCTGGGATCCTTCAGTTTCCAACTTCCATGGGCTTCAGGTTAAAACCCTTTTAATAAAAAATCTAGGATTCTTTATCTTACAACCTTTTTAACAGCCCTTGAGATATGCAGTTCCTCTCGTGTCAGCAGGCTATTGTAATTCAGAAGACAATCCTAGAATTATATCATTTGCATAATCAGTAATTGACTTTTATTTTTAGTTCTCATTTATGAATTGGATAGATGGATACGAATACTACTTGAGCCTCTTAGCTTTCCTTCTAAGAATTTTAGTCTGCATGTAATATGTATCCTTTGTCTCCACTTGTGTTAGCAGGAACAGATGCCTGTAAGGTGACTTGGTAAGTCTTAGAAGTTGTCATGTCACTAATCTTGCTTGTAGCAAACAGAACAATTTCAGGAGAAATTTACTTTAACTCTTTGAGGTGAATCACCATCTACTGTGCCTTTTCTTTTTGTTTTGTTTGAGGATAGACAGGTACATATGTAGGTGCATCCTTTCTATCCTTTAGGAATATGCTACACTAGCTTACTCTGTATTCTCCTATCTTAAATGTTTGGAACCATTTTTTATCTGCAAAGACTTGAGATTTTTTTTTTCTGAACTTCAGATATATAGACAAGGAAGGCACTGCATGACCTGTATTATCTTTTGAGGGATTCCTCAAAAATGGGTAGCCTGAATGAAATGTTATTTTCTGACATTTTTGACATTTTTGCTGTCTATCAGCAATTGAATTCATAGACCATTTTGATGCCTATATAGAATGTATTGGCTACTGGAAGTATCCAGGTTCTGGGATTCAGCAGTTCTAGAAGCACTATTAAAATGGTATATTTTAATTAATTAAATGTAATTAATATTTCCCTTAGGCTCTTCCCAAGCAGACATACCAACGTTATCTCATCACCCTTTGTATGGGGTTTTACATAACTGCCATGCTTCTGGGGGAGGGGAAGGTTCTTTATTTTTACAACGTAACTTCTTGTGTGGTATTTTCAGTTACACTGAATAGGAGGCCTAACATGATATAGATAGACTGATGTTACGGATGCTTGGAGGCAACTAAGTATTTGGATGGAGAGGAACAGATTTGGGTTAAATCCCTAGAAGGATGGAGTGGCTATGGGTCTTAAGTCTTCTGAATCTAGCGATTGTCCATTTATGAATTTGGATGCAATCATACACCACCACCCCCATACTGAGCCAGTACAAAATTTGGGTGATTCTCCTAGATTTGCCGCTCCTGCTTGAATAGCAGATGGAAACAGTGATCAGAACAGCCTTTGAACAATTGTATTTTTTCCTGCATGCATTATATAGTCACACATGTCCTTGTTACCTGACAGTTGGCTGCTGCAATTTGCTCTATGCAGGTCTGCCTTTCAAAAGCAACAAAAGCTTAAAGAGGTTCAGCACACAGCTATCCAGATAGTAGGGGGAACATTTAAATTAATCCATATAATGCCTCTATTCTTTTTGCTGCATTGACATTAGTCAGCTTCTGGGCACAATACAGTATGCTAGTTCAGAGTATTTCAGAGATTCTAGTATTTCAGCTAGTATTTCAGCGATTCTTCAAGAAATCTCTTCATCTAGTAAGATCAAGGAGAGAAGACCTAAGGGCGTCATCATCAATTGAGTTCAATTTGTAGAGATCTTGTGGTCATATCTTCTCAGCTCTTTTCTTGTAGAAGAATTTGCCTTGTATATATGGACCGTCACCTCCCACCTGTTTCCACGGAGCTGTGAAAACATGGCCATGTGACAGAACACTTGGTGTAGCTGTTAAGTATCTCCAAGTGGATGGCATTACTATTGTAATTTGACATAGTTTATAATTTTCTTTTTATGTAGTATACTGTTCAAAACAGTTTGAAATGGAGTGCCATTAAAAATCCCAATAAGAAATACTGTTATTGATTATGCCCCAAAAAATACCAAATATGTTCAGGTTAATTATGCATACTCATATTTATCAGAATAAATATTTTCCTGCATAGGACCATCTGCTACCAACTATTTTGGAGAGTCCAGACGCTATATTCGAATTTACGCAAACCTATAAATTATAATAGTATTTTTATCCTACATTTTTTATATATAACTCAAGGCTGGGAACATATCTAATACATCTGCCTCCTGTTTCCCCACAACAGTCCTGTGAGTGGGTTGGGCTGAGTGACTGGCCCAAAGTCACCCAGTCTGCTTTCATACTAAGGTTTCTAAGCCAGCACCTTAACTATTACACCAAACTGCCTCTCTGTTAGAATTATAACTGAAAAGCACACATCTGATAGTTTTTATTTGTTCTTTAATTTTATAAATCTACAGTAGAATGTTAAATCTGGCAAACAGCAAGTTAAATTGGTATGGTTTTTCTTACATTTGTGATAGTTTTGCACTGAAAAAATATTTGCAGTACTCTTGCCAGAACATGTAAATTGCTGAAAGCCAAACTTTTCTTGGAAGCCAACCACACCCACTTAGATTTGAAAGGATTTTGTGCATTATCGTTTGTTATGTAGATATTAATTTTGCTTCTATTTTACTTAAAGCATAATCCCTTTTCAATTGGAGATTTAAAAACCTACTGATAACAGATGTATTCCAGTTTACAGAATGGATGAGGAATGAAAACGAAAATGAGATTGCAGTAGAAGAAATTGCTAAAGATTATATCTCAAATGCTTTTGGAGGATTTTTTTCTGCAAATTGCATTACTTGCAGCTGCCTCCTTTAAATATTATTAATCTATGTATTTCATTTCTTGGTTTCTCAGATACAAGTCAATCATATCTTAATGCCTACATCAATAATAATATAGTCAATTTGCATACTATCTCCTTAAACATTCAGATTTTGGAAATAAAACTTATTAGAGGATAATGACATATAGCAACATTTTTCATATTTGTCAGTTTCTGGAAGTGATCACATCAACAAGACCATCATGGAATTCATGTGGATTGTACTGGATGGTATCCCAAGGCTACTTGGGGAAGATCAGATGAACAGAAGATACGACAAGATATACCTAACAGTCTCCCTCATTTATACGTCAGAAACCTATCCACCATTATTCATTTTCCTAAAAGAAACTATCATAACTTCTGAGAAGATACCAACATTATCTGAAGCACATTTGAAAATCATTGGTATGATTGGTTAAAATTTATTTGGTTTTTGAGATAAAAGAAAAAGGATACAACAGATGATGATCTTCCTGTACACAAGACAAAAATAAAATTATTTCCAAAAGATAACCTTTAAGGTGAAAAAATTACAAAAACTAATGTGCAGAAATTCTTTTAGTTATTTTGAGAAGGAAATATTGTCCCACAATAATCAGCTATATAATTCAGAACATAGCACTTGTTTCAATGTTACAGGACCCCATCACCCTTTGATACCGTAATACCTTAATTCAAAATTATTTAACAGAATTTTCTGCAGGTTTTTGGTTTAGGGGTCTAAACCTAAATATATTATTAAATAAACTAATGAAACCATTAGGCAGCTTTATTTCTGGAATGAATCATTCAGATTTAAGTAGTTAAAATGTCGTCCAAAATTCTGATTAGAAAAACAAGAAAAAATGAACTATGCAAAATAATAGGAAGTTATGAATTTTAGGCTTATTTAAATCTCTTTAAGAACATGTTTGTATCTGGGCTAGGAGTCATGTTGGACTTATCCTTATTCATGCTTTATAGGGAGTGCCAGAAACATGTGCGACCAGTTTCATTGCTTATTGAGAGTTTTCAGGTATGGATGGCCAGATATTATTCTAGGGGGTTCAAGCTATCTACAGGTGATCTTCGCCTTCCAACCACAATTGAGCCCAAAATTTAAGTTGCTCAGTGAAACATTTGTTAAGTGAGTTTTGTCACATTTTACAATCGACCTTGCCACAGTTGTTAAGTGAATCACTGCAGTTGTTAAATTAGTAGTACAGTTGTTAAGTGAATCTGGCTTCCCCACTGACTTTGCTTGACAGAAGGACACAAAAGGTGATCCCATGACCCTGAGACACTGCAACCATCATAAATATGAGTCGGTTGCCAAGCATCTGATCATGGAGATGCTGCAGTAGTCACAAGTGTGAAAAATGGTCATAAGTCACTTTTTTCAGTTTTGTTGTAACTGTCACTAAATGAACTGTTGTAAGTCGAGGACTCCCTGTATTGGGAACTGAACTAAGTCTATTACAGTGATCCCAACCGTTGCGGCCTCGCGTGTGCGCTCTAGCCAGCCACTCACATGCCCAATACCAAATAGGCCACAGCCTGGTAATGGGCCACAGCCCAGGGGGTTGGGGACCCCTAGTCCAGTGTTTCCCAAACTTGACAATTTTAAGGGATGTGGACTTCCCTTGCTGGCTGTGGAATTCTGGGAGTTGAAGTCCCCATGCCTTAAAATTGTCAAGTTTGGGAAACACTGCCCTAGTCTATTACACTGATGACTATAAAGAATGCATTAGCTTTAGGAGTTATCGGAGTCCTCTCATTCAGCAATTACAGGGATATCTAGATGTGCTATCAGACTGGTATATACAGTTCCCTTTCCCTCCAGAACAGAAAGATACAAATGTTGTCTTTATGTCATGACCCCCATATATAAGTTTTTACATGACCTCTTTATATAACTCTTTTCAACGGGGACAGAATTTCTCTATTTTTTACAGTGTATATCCAGTGTAGTATTTTTCCCTGTAGATGTACATACATAATGTAATATAGCATCTGTATCTTTCTGCTCAGAGCTGAAGGGAAGGTAGACTACGTAATTCACAACTCTTGAGAGCTTTATTCAAATGTAATTCAATTTCATAGAGCAGGGCTTTTCAACCTTTTCACCCATTGTACCACTTTTAGGATATGGCAACATCCGAGTTCCACCAGTCTCCTGGCAAGGTGTCAAAAATGTGATGATCAAAAAAAAAAGGAAAAAAGTGATAAAGTACAGGTAGTCCTTGACTTACAACAGTTTGCTTAGTGACTGTTCGAAGTTACAATAGCACTGAAAAAAGTGCCCATGGCACAGCGAGCAAGACACCTGCCTGCCCGCTCAGCGGCACTCTTCCTCCTGTCCGAGGTTTTCATTGTTGTGAGCATTTCTGTTGAGGATTGGCAGCAGGGGTGGGGTGTGTTTGGTTTTTATTCCCCCCCCCGTCTACTGGGTGGTTGCAGCAGGTTTTGGTCACTTCAGCTGACCCTGGGACTGTGACCATCATAAATATGAATCAGTTGCCAAGCATCTGAATGTAAATCACAAGACCCTGGAGATGCTGCAACATTCCAGCTGACTGGTGCTTCTTCAGGGCTCAGCAGAAGCACCAGGATCAGCGCCGAACTCCAGCTGGAACCTGGCGCTGATCCTGGCGCTTCCACTGACCCCTGACAGCCCTGCAGCTCCAGCCATCTCTCGCTCAGGCTTGTGCAGTGCTGCCACTGGTTCAGTTCATTCCCCTCCCCCACTACTTTTCTAGGATGGTCGCGTACCACCTGCCAGGTGCCAATGAAAAGCCCTGTCATAGAGTACCTTTGTTTCCCTCTAGTGAAATAACCATGAAATGGTTTGGTTTTTTTTGGTTTGCTAATAATTTCAGCCCAAGTGCAAGTTTAAAGTGAAAATTTCACTTTTTGGTAGTTAACACTGATAGTTTATTAGCAGTTAGTTAAAAGTGATAGCCAATCAGTACTGAATTAGAGAAACATAAGAGCATAGATTGGAAGAGGACATGACCTCCAATTCCTTCCCCAGTACAGGAATCCAAATGGAAGCATCTCTGCAGAATAACTTTCTAACATCTATTACACAGGTGTCAAACTCGAGCGCGTCACATGATGTATTGTGACATATCGTGACATTTTTTGCCTTTGCGGAGCTGGGGTGGGTGTGGCCTGTGCATGACGCATCTGGCCTGCAGGCCGCCAGTTTGACACCCCTGGTCTCTTAGAATAAAAATAAAAGATAAGCCTTTCTAACTCCACTATTGTCAAAGTGCCCTTATTCTCAGAACTTCTTTTTCCCTCCTCTAATATTCATTTGCAATCTGCCTTTTTCTACAATCCATTATTCAGCATTCTGCCCTCTGGAATGAAAGAAAATAGGTGTTGATGATAGTACATGATATCTTTTCAGGTATTTGAAAGAACTACAACATAGTTCAGCTATCTTTTCTCAAGGCCAGACTTCCCCAGCACTTTGATTCTTGTCCTAAGATTTAGTTTCTAGTTCTGTTTGTCCTTGTTACTCTTTTTGAACCTGCTCCAAGTTCTCTATATTCTTCTTAAAACTAGATTTCAATATATAAGATGGGATTTGACTGAAGTGGAATAATGAGTTTCTGTAAAATATTAAAGCCCACAATATACTAGAAAATGGATATTTAAGTATTTGACAAATATTCTCTCCAGATGACAGTATTATTGTCTTTAGGTTGCCTTCTATTGAAGATAACATCTTTGTTAGATCACAGGAAATCTCTCATTAGCATAGTATAGCATTGTACAGTATTGTAGTCATACTTGAAGAAAACAAATTTTCATAAATATAGCGCCTCAAGAAACTGAATGAAAAGTAGGATATAAATTAAAAACATATATGAATAATATTAACTGTAGTTCAACTAATGCTGAATTATTTAGAGCATGAATCAGTGATTACAGGGACTGATAATTCCATCACTAAGTAGCATGGTCCTTATGTGTGATGCCATGTGATTGTGTATTTCAACTTCCTGCCTGCTTTCCTATTGTTTGCTTGTCAGAAGCTACTAGTGAAGGTCATAAGGCAATCACATAAAGGGGGGGGGGGGCTATGCAACAGCCTCAATTTTGAAGACCGGTTGTAAGTCTCAGTTTTCAGCACCATCGTAAATTCCAATAGTCACCAAATGGTCAATGAGTGAGAACCACCTATAATTTCCATAGATGAGACTGTCACAATGCCACAGAAATAAACCAGGCAGCTAATCTGTGCCTGGACTGTTAAATGACTGTTAACAGTTACATGACTGTATTCTCCACGAGGAATTCCCCTTCGTCGCTTCCTAGTCTACGAAGAAACTACAGAGTCTATAGAAACTACAAAGACCGATATGGTGGGACGCCGTTCAATTCTGCAATATCAGCTTACCATCACTCGTTTTTATTTATCATTGCACGGATAATTACTAATTAGCATTTAAAAAAAGATAATAAAGGTTATCTTATCTTATTGACTTAGAAGCAACTTCTCTTTAATTCAGCAAAACGTGCTTGAAAGCCAACTAGACAACTGTTTCACTGTTGCGAAGGTAACCCATTTGCAACCAAGTTAGACTGCAACCTAATGACCAACAAGATATCGCCAGCGGCATCCAGGATTCCTCCAAGCCTCTCTTTTTCTCGTCTTAACTCGGTTCTCAAAACTTGAAGCAATGTTTTGAATCAAAGCAACTCCGCTCACCTTGCCTGACGGCCGCCATACTCTCTCACTCCCACCCCCAATCCCTCCCCTCCCCAATTCCTCCAGCATCCCGACAACCCTTGCGCAGTCTCCTAAGGGCTCCATGGGCGGATTGCCGTTCGGCGTGTTTCGTGCAAGCGGAACTCCACGATCGCCTTTATTGTTCGCGTCCTCGGAGATATTCGGGCCCCCTCGGACACCGCCGGTGGGTCCGGATTGTGAGAGGGAGGATTCACGAAGCCTTCGCTCTTCTTCGGACCTTTGCTTCCCATCTCGGTTCGGTCATAGCCGGAAAGACTCGGGCCTGTTCGGCAACGGCCGTAGCTCGACGAGTAACCGCCACCTATTCGGGTACTTTCGCGAGCTTCCGATCCCGCTCTAGCCGCCTCAACATGAACTTTCGGTAGATCGGGAGAAGTCGGCTCCGATCGGGATCGCCCGGATGAGACCGAAGCAGGTTGCAGGACGGGTTCGGGAATACCCGTCATCGACGATACTCGGATAAGATCGGAAGCGGCTTTGGGTCGTTCGTTTCCCTATTCGGGATTCTTAAAGAGAAGATCGGGCGAGATCGGAGAATAACTCTCATTCGGACGAATTCGGCTAACTTCGCGGGATAACTCCCCCCCACTAAGTGTCTTCGGATGGAGGACTCGGACTCGGCCGCGAAGCAATTAGGTTTAGCCGAAGCGGCGGCGGTAGCTGCCGCTGCTGCAGTGGCTGCAGCAGCGGCAGCTGCCGCAGCCGCAGAAGAATCCGAGCAGCAGCACGAACATCAAGGACAGGTGTCCTGTTCGGAGGCGGAGCCACAAGAGGAAGAGGAGGTGACGGCTGTCACCGTAATGGCGGCAGATGCCGAACACATTGAGATGGGAGCCGAATCCCTGCCGAGTGCGGACGAGGCTGCTGCAGCAGCTGCCTTTGCAGGTCGGCGCGCATGCGTACAAGCACGCCACCCGCCAGTCATTGAGCTCGGGTCGTGACTAGGTTGTGTGGTGATCGTTCGCTTGTGTGAATGGTCCATCACGCGAGTGCTACTTTCAAGCGTCTTTACTTTATTGGAAACGTTTGGATGTTCTTGACTTACCTCTAGTATCCCATCATGAGGATATATACATACACGTATGCATCATCCATGACGTTCCAAGAAAGCGCAGAAAGTGTCACCTTCTCCTCTGCATTATTTTAGTTGTGCCGTTTCTTATTCCTGACAAGAGGACTGTGATATGATCATGCTCGATGATCAGACAGGCAGAAATCTAGCATTTCTCCGTCATAGTATCTTTCATCAGAGCAACATGTCCTGTTGATTTTTTTGATATCTACATCTGAGTTAGAAATTTAGTTGTGGTTTTTGATGAAAAAAAAAACCAGTTCCTGTAGCTTTGCCCATGTGTATTTTAAGATGTAGTAGCAAAAGATATTGACCGATTAAAATTTCTAAGAGGGATATCAGACAGATTAAATACAACACATTGAAACCTTACCCAATAATTATTGAACTCTACAAAAATCAGCTAAAATAAGATTGTCATATTATAAACGGGCACGGATTCCTTTTCTCCCTTAACATTTGGCTATCTTGCACATAATCCTTGAGAGCTCTGTTAAAGTCAGTATTTATATAAATACTGGAAATCAACAGATAATGAAAATTGTATCCTCAGGAGGGAATCAGTATGAAGATATCATTCTATAATGTCTTATTTAACAGAACGTGCATATTTGCTTCTTGGATTTTGGTAGTTCTGAAGGAAGATATCACAGCAAATATTATTTGGATCATGTTTTACAGAAGTAACCACAGTAACAGTAGCCAATGTGGGTGCCTCTGCAGACAATGTATTCACTACCTCTGTGGCAAATGCAGCATCAATATCAGGACATGTATTGGTAAGATCAGGTTTACTTAATCTTACAATATTTAGCTTTGCATATTCAGTATTTCCTTTGTGGTAGAAAGTATCTATTGTAAATGTGTGTTGTAGCTATGAAGGTTTATTATGTGATCAAATTGCACAGATTTGTATTAGCAAGGTTTGTACTGGGGATGAGCAGAATAAATATGACTGGATTTTCACAACACTGTAGGCTATCAGTTACTTAGATTGGCTAGCTTGCAATTCAGTGTATTGTATGAATCCAGGTAAATATTTAATTTAATTCATCACAGTTAAACATGGATTAACATCTTGTGACATTTTCTTCTTTATTGTTGTTCGCGCACAAAGAAATTCTTTCACTCTACATAGGGTTACCCTTGAAAATTATCCAGAAGCTACGCAGTGGCATGAGCGGTTTTAGGCATTCCTAGAGTTGTGCATGTAACATCTCTGCTGTGTGAGTGGCATTGGATGCTAGTTTGCTTCTGGGTCCAATTCAAGATATTGTTTATCACTTTTAAAGCTCTTCATGGCATGGGACAATGTTACATAAGGAAGAGTCTTATCCCTATTTTATTGACCCGTCCCCCCCCATTTAGGCAGGGACAGTATGTTGCCTAGCCCATCAGTCAATTTCATCTGATAGGGTCTAGGACAGTGGTTCTCAACCTTTTTAATGCCGTGACCCCCAACCGGTCGTAAGTCGAGGACTACTCAACCGGTGCAGCACCGTTTGCAGAATGGGACTTTTGGCGGGCTCAGCAGGGCAGAGACAGCCTGGACAATTCCTATTGGCTTTTGAAAGCCAATAGAATTAGACTCTATTCAAGAGAGTCTATTCTATGGCTTTCAAAAGCCAATAGAATAAAAGGGAGTAGCACAGCTAAGGAAAAGGGGAAAAAAATGGTGGACTGCGTTGTTTGGCGACCCCCATGAAATGGTCGTTCGACCCCAAATGGGGTCCCGACCCACAGGTTGAGAACCACTGGTCTAGGAAGAGAACCTTCTCTGTAGTTGCACTTCCCCTGCTCTCTCGGCCTTCCAGGCCTTCCAGAAGAGAGTCAAAACCTAGCTCCACCAATTGGCATGGGATTCTAACAGTGGCATGCAACTTGGGGATGGCTGGTGGCTTGAAGGGTTGTTGCTCCCTCTGCCCTTTTAACTTTTCTGCTACAGTATATACTTGTTTATTGTTTTTAATTTTGTTCTAATTCTGTTTTTTTAACTATATTGTTTTATATTGTCATATAGTTTCATTTGTAAACCATCCAGAGTCATGCAGATGAGATGGCCAGTGTAGAAATTTGATTGATTAATTGATTAAATAAATAAATACCGGCTCTCCAGTTAAATGGAGCCAAATTTCAGCCATGTCCCTTAGAAGAGAGCCGCACCTAATTGTTAATAAATGTATAAAACAGGGGTCTTCAAAGTTGGCCCTTTTATGACTTCTGAACTTCAACTCCCAAAATTCCTCAGCCAGGCACGCTGGCTGAGGAATTCTGGGAGTTGAAGTCCACAAGTCATAAAAGGGCCAACTTTGAAGACCCCTGGTATAAAACCTTAATGTTATGTTATAATACTTGTGGTACATCTGGTTCTGCTGACACCATTAGCTTCATTGGGTCCCTTTCCTCTGGCTAACACAGAACAAAACGTTAGTTAACGTGTATTTTGTACTGTCAGGGTCTAGATTACTAAATCTCCCGAGGCAAGGAGGTTTTATACTGATTCAGTATAAAATGCCATAGGCGTGACTAAAATAATGATAATAAATAGAGCTTGCAATGGCTGTTCTATTTCAGTGTGACTCAGCCTTCGCTACATAATGTAATGAATATCTTCAGACTTTAAATGAGTTCAAGGCATCAAAACCATATATATCAGTTTTGATTAAACTCATGTCTGTTGTCTCTGAGAAATGCTATAAAACTGGTGAAGTGCCAGTTGACTGGAGAAAGGCAATTATCTTTATTTTCAGAAGGGGAATAGAAGGAAGACAGAACTACACATCAGTCAGTCTGGCATTTACCGGTAGTACCTGGGAAGATTCGAAAGTGAACCATAATGCAACCAATCTATAAGCATTTTGAAAACAATGAATATTCGAAGTCAGCTTGGCTTTATGAAGAAATCTTGCCAGAGTAACCTTATTTCATTTTTTATCAGAAAATGTATTTAATAGATAACGGGAGTATTGGAAATGTATCTAAACTTGAGAAAAGTATTTATGTGATATTGTAAGTTTAGATTAATTAATATGTCTAAAGTGTATTTGCAGTTGTCCTGATAACTATACCCAGACAGTGCTTCTTAATGGTTCCTTATAAAATTGAAGTAATACATCAAACAGGGTGCTAAAGCTATTAATCATATGCCCAATATTCTTTTTTTTTTTTTAAATCAAGGAAGGAGAAAACAGAGTCGTAGTCTCCATACATTTGGATGTGGAAAACAGGGATTTGACTGTTCCTTTTACACTCTTCAGTATATGCAACTTGATATTTCCATGGGAATTTATTAGGAATCCTTACATATTAAGGAACATAAAAATCTAATCCTTTCAATAAGTTATACTATCTAAAGGTTTTTTTTTATTTCTTTTACAGTCTGGAAGAACAGCTCTTCAGATTGGGGACAGCTTAAATACTGAAAAGGCTACTCTGATTGTGGTTCACACAGATGGCACCATTGTGGAGAGTGCAGGTCTGAAGGGACCATCTGCACCTCTTACTACAGGTAAAATGTGAGCTGGGGGACCTTTTTAAAATGTCATATAGTAATACAGTATAAATTTATAACAGGTTTTCTTTTTCAACACTTCATAAGCAAGCTAATATTTAGTTAGCAGAATGTCTTGTTTTTCATTCCATCCCTTTTCAAAGTTGCTTGAGTGGGAAAGGAGGGTCCTGTAATCCAATGACCTACAGCAGCCAAGATAGCCAAACTACATCTAGTACCTATGAGAAACTAGTCATTTTTTTTATAATTCTAAAATTCTATAGTAAAAGTTAATACTTCAAATTTAACTCAACCCTTAGTCTGTTTATAACTTTCTCAAATCAAAATCTTGTTTAGCCTTTTGCTGTTTATTTCAAATTCTTTAAGCTCTTAAGCTTGTAATTAATTTTTCTTTTGTTCAGAATATATGCTAAACTTACCTGGCAACTTTTCAATTTTGTTGTTTTGAAGATCTCTTATAGCTTTAAGATGATTAATAGGCAATTTCTGAAAGTGATTAGAAAGTAAAGCTTGCGAATTTAGTGTCCTTTAAAAGGTTATGTCACAGTTGCAAGCAATCTCTGAGGGAGGTGGGCGGTTAAGAAATATAAAAATATAAATGAAAAGCATGGATAAAAACAGGATCGACAACATGATCACCAACGTCTGATAACGGATATGGCACAAGAAGAAGAAGAAAAAGAATATATCTCCTGGCACTCAAACCCCCAGAAGACCACATTCCTGTGATCTCCTCATGAGAATCAACTATCTGGACTGATCAGTATTTTCTGCCTTTTAGGGAGCCATTAAGACACAAAAACATCTTACTTATTTATTAGCTATTGCAGTGTAGAGGGATAAGCAAACTTAGGCCAGTTTGCATACTATATAACAGTGTTTCTCAACCTTGACAATTTTAAGGCATGTGGACTTCAACTCCCAGAATTCCACAGACAGCATTGCTGGCTGTGGAATTCTGGGAGTTGAAGTCCACATGCCTTAAAATTGTCAAGGTTGAGAAACACTGCTATATAAGCACTGCATTTCAGTCACTGTCCCCCTCTTCTGGAATAGTATCTCTCTGACATGCAATCCGCCTCCTCCCTCCTGGTCTTTAGAAATTTGATGATAACATGGCTGTTTTGTCAAGCCAGGGAGGCTGGATCATTATGACAGTCCCTCCAGATGAGATGGATTGTTTATTTTGAATACATCTCCCACTTTTATGTAATTCAGTGGTTCTCAACCTTTCTAATGCCGTGACCCCATAATACAGTTCCCCATGTTGTGGTGACCCCCAAGTGGGTGTGGCCACCAATAAGAGGGAGTAGGACAGCTAGGGAAAAGGGAAAAAAATGGCGGACAGCGTGGTTTGGCGACCCCTGTGAAATGGTCATTTGACCCCAAATGGGGTCCCGACCCACAGGTTGAGAACCACTGATGTAATTGTAATATATAGTGTTGTTTTTAATTAGTTTTATATTTATTTTTAATCCCAGTTACATACTGGGAAATTGTATGCTGCTCAGGTTGGTTAATTGGAATAGTCCATAAGCCCTGTAAGTAAATAAATAAAGAAGTAAGCATCCTGTGTTGCTTCAGTAATAGCTGAGATATGGAGATGACATGGAACTTACAAGATACAGTTATTTCCTGTATCAGTGCTATTGTCTCCTGAGAGGAATAATAAAAGTATGGCAGGTAATGACAATGAAAATCCTTTCTACATGGATTCCATATTTCAAAAATTAGAGGGGATTTAATATTCATTTTTCTTCTTTTAACTATTGAAAGAATGAATTGTTCTCTTTTTTTTTAATTGACTACCTATCATTTTGAGGATCACGGTTTTGGCTTTCTAAAGGAAATGCAGGAATGGAAACGGTATGTTAAGACTTTGTTACCTTCCCTTTAATTTGAAGGATCTCAGTCCCCCCCTACTCAATTAACATCTGGTCAAGAAAAAGGTGGGACAAAATATAACTGGGACCCTTCAGTGTATGATAATGAGCTGCCTGTGCGATGTCGAAATATCAGCGGGATATTGTACAAAAACCGACTTGGTTCAGGTGAGGAATTTCATCCTATATTTTTCTGATCCCTGTCTTAGAGTTATGACAGAGTCTGTTTTTAATTTGATAGCAATGCAAATGTGGAATATAACTTAAGGAGAATTCCCTGCCTATATTCACTGTTCTCCTGTCCTCCAAAATTCCATCCAGATAACACCTTGGTCTGTTCTGAGAGTGAAGGGAGGAAATATTATCTTGGATACAAGTCACTGCATGCCTCATGCTATCTAAATGATAGCTATTTGCCCACTTTTCAGTATGATATGATACCTATTCCGTATCAAATTCATTCCAAACCATTAACATTGTTAGCAATTAAAAGTGGATGAATTGCCCAGAAGAAATTCTTCCCTAGACTTCATGTAATTCACCTCAGTGTTGTGGTTAGCTGTGAATGGGAAGAGAAGGAAAATGGACACTTGCATTGTCATGAAAGTGAATGCTCCCTTTTGTGAAACCATTAAGAGTGTTTATATTGGGAAGGCATTTTTTTTAATGGGAAGGGAACTATTAGTCTGCAGTTTGTGGGGAAAGCTTTTTGCAGATTTGTGTAAAACATTTGTGTAAAACAATTATTAAGCAGGAGTTGTTTCTTTGTTTGATCCTGTACTAGGTGGTCGAGGTCGCTGTATTAAGCAAGGGGACAACTGGTACAGCCCCACTGAATTTGAAGCTATGGCTGGAAGGGCCAGTAGCAAAGACTGGAAAAGAAGCATTCGTTATGCTGGGAGGCCAATACAGTGCCTTATTCATGTGAGATTACTTAGCATCTTTTTCTTCCTCCTGCCATATATGCCAAAATAAATACTACTGAATTCTAAATAAATTCTAAATACTAAATAAATACACATGGATTATGACCTTTGAAAAGAGTTTCATCATGTGCTGTATTTGTACTTATGTTTATACCAGGGGTCCCCAACCCCTGGTCTGTGGACCAGTACTGGGCTGCGGCATGCTAGCAACTGGTCCGCACAAACAAGGAAAGCCCCATCCACAGGATGCAGGCATGCCCCCTCTGGTCCGCGGAAAAACCTTTCTCCATGGTGCCCAAAAGGTTGGGGACCTCTGGTTTATGCAACATATTTCTTGAAAATGGAGAAGACCTCCAGCAAGGTCTTACTTAGGATAAAAATGACCAGACAATATATGTGGGAGTCGGGGAAGCAGTAAAAAAACTTTTGTAAGACACCCTTTGTGCATATCCGGCATGTTAATCCCTTACTGGGTAAGCAACATTATACGAAGCACAGGAAAAGAGAAGGAATGAATAAGCAATATATTGAAAGTGGGAGATGAGAGAAAAGAAAAGAAAATCTAACTAGTTTCTGGTAGTAGCGACCTTTCAGTATTCTTTTCACCACACAGTCGTATTTCATGACATCGTTTCATAAATTCCCTGTACTTTAGACAGCTCCCTATTTGCATTATTTGTGGTTCTTTAGCATCTGGAGAGTGTATGCTGTAACGAAGCATGACAGTGGTGGACTCAGAGGTGGGGGAACAGGACCGCAGGATAGGATACTAGATTGGTTGGCGTACTTTAAAGCTGTGTGACAACCAAGCTCTCAATGCTTGGAGAACTAGGAAGGGCTTCCTTGTTGTATTAATGCTGGATGGGTGTCAGTTTTTCCAACCTAAGATTGCTCTTTTCCGGTTTTAATATTTTAAGTAAAGCTTGTTATAAGATAAAATACAAACTGAAACAAAAGTCAGGAGAGAGGAAGAAGGAAAAGAAAGAAGAGAGCTTCAAAGAGAAAGGAAACAAAAGCAGTGATTGTCAACTCTTTTCAATGAATTAACAGCATTACAGCATTAACTTTTTGCTTTACATTTCAAATCATTTCTGTAACAACAAAATCAGTCTGGTCATCAAAACCTAAGCTCAAGTTTTCATTGTTTTTTCAGTTTCGAGCACAAAGTCCAGAAGCAATTTCCAAGTAACAACAAAACAACATAGATTCTTCTCTTTCATTAAAACTTTTGCCATCTCCACCAGCTTTATCATCTTTACTATCCATTCTTCCGTGATGGGAATTAGTGTGTCTTGCCATCCTTGTGCATATAAGATTCCTAATACTGCTCTTTTCCATCAATTCAGGATGGAATACTAAATCCCCATGCAGCCTCATGCACTTGCGCTGCATGTTGTGATGACATGAGTCTGGTGAGTCTACAGCTGCTGCTTGGATTACTTGATGATGGGCTGAACTGCTAGGTGCTGGTTATCACACAGAGATGATTTATAAATACTTTGGGCTGAAAGGTCCTTTGCTGGACAGGGAAAGGCAGCAAGGATACAAATGGGTCCTATCACCGTTTCCGATTGATATCCTCCTCTAATTATTGCAGTAGCAGGCTTTTAGGTAAAACAAATTATTACCGGGTTTTACTTAGTTTTGGTAGAAGATTATTAACAATAAGCATCCACTTTTGCTTTAAAAATATATTTAAAATCTGTGGTATAATGTGAGGCATTCAGAAATGAGCATTCCCTATGAGAACTTCCATCCTCTTGAACTGTTTACTTTTCTCCCCCCCTCCCCAACAAGCCCCTCCATGAGATTAGCTCCTTCCCTTACTACATTTTGGAATTTATTGGAAATCTGGTTGCCCTGCAGAGCCTTTGGGGACTCGGGAGTAAAACAAAATTACCTTTGGAGTAGGTAGAGAAATTGTCGCAATGGGTACTGGGCAGTCTGTTATAATTCTGTTATTGAACAGGGGATTTTCTCGGCTTATGTTATTTTGTGATTAGATGGATTAGATTTATTTATTAACCTTTTAAGCATCCCAATAATCAATTTGTAGTCAGTTTATAGTAAAAAAAGCACAATTCGAATTTAAACTTATCAAGTGAATCAAACGAACAATCAAAATAAATGCACCCACGAACCAGGCAGCAGCAAAGCAGTTACCAAAATCTAAAACTATATGATTTAAATTGCAGTCTAAAGATCCTGGAAAAATTGAAAAAAAAAAAAAGGCTTCATTTGGCACCAAAATGAGGTCACTGTGGGTGCCACTTCAGCCTCTCTGGGAACGACATTCCAAACAGGGATAGGCTCTCTCCCTTGTAGAAACTCCATCTCACCCCATCATTATTGGACAGTTTTTTCTGGCTGAAGTGGCATAGAAGTGCTAGCAATAAATAAATAAATATTTGGCATGATTTTTTTGGTCATTATTGTGAAGGTTGCTAGGTATAGGCAGGCAGGAATCTCAAGAGAAAGTTGGCTCCACTTTCTCTTAAAAGGAAAAAGTTACTCTTTCAGCAAAGCCTACATCTTCCCCATCCAGATGTATTCCAAATCTGCTGAACTGTACTTTTTGTCAATCGTAACCAGTCAGCGTATAGCATTTTATATTATATTGAACTGCGGTGACTATCAGACCCAGAGCAAGCAGTGTGGGAAATTGTAGTCCACCACACAAGGATCGTTGACACTTGAAAGCAGCTCGTTGGCAAAAAGTCAGAGTTGTTACATGAAAAACTGGTTGTCATGGTTCCGACAGATGAAACTCTTCAAAGAACTTCGAGGCATTGTTTACCTTAAAGAATCTTTATTTTGAGTAGAATAGCATCGGCACTGATATAATCGAAGCCAAAAACTAAATTTCCCTCCCCTGAGCACATAGTATCAAAGCACAATTCCCTCCTCCAATTAACAGTTATAAATCATATTCCCCAGTTAGCTTGAAGTGTTGGCTTCCTCTCCCTTTCTCCAGCCCACCAATTCCTTATCAGCTCTGGTTACAATAACCTTGTTTCTCACGCTGGGTCCAGCGTTGTTATGTCTAGCTGGACTCTCGCTCACATTCCCCCTCCCAGCATCATCTAACTGTAAAAGCAAAAGGTAAAAGATGGCTACATTTCCATCTGTTGTCAATGCAAAAACATCCGATGTTAGCAGCGTTGACACTGGACTTAGAGAAATATTGGGGCCTTCAAATTCTCAGATTTCACTCACATTGTGATCCTTTAAAGAATGTCATCTAACATGAAATGAAAATAATTTGGAGTACGTTATCAGAGTTGTCCTTTTATTTGAATTAAAAAAATAGCATATTATTTGAATTGAAATGTTCAATATGTTATTCAATACATTATTCAATAATGTTCAATGTATTGAATATTATTGAAGTTTCTTGTGCACGACAGCAATAGCAACTGAGCACTGAGCTGTCTGATAATATTATTTATAATGAAAGGATTTCATATTTATCAGAATTGTGGATGTAAGAAGATAGGGCTGAGTGGCTTTGGACTGGGATGCTTTGTCTGCAATATATAAATCTTTTAGATCCTGTTTTCAGTTCATTGGGTCAAGAAATCAGTTTTCTTTGGTGAAGCAAGCTATACAAGGTTTAGGTTATGTCCACTAGCAAAAAACAAACAAACATTAATTCTATCTCCAGAAAGAATTACTGCCATATTCTGATGTTGGTTGCTTTCTTTTTATCAGAGTGGTCCTGTAAGACTGTTTGTCCCCTATAAAAGAAGAAAAAAAGAGAATGAGTTGCCTACAACTCCAGTGAAGAAGGATTCCCCCAAAAACATCACCCTGCTTCCTGGAACCGCTGCCACCACATGTAAGGGTTCCATGCGATATTCACAGATGAATCCCAACTGTCATTTAACATTTAGCGTTGTTTTTAAAATGACAAAAATTTCCGTTTCAAAAACTGATATGCAGGTCCTGAGGTTTTGCTTGAGAAAAAATACGGGAAACCAGAACTTGCTGTCAAGCTTTACGTTTTTATTCAGCTGAAGAAAGAACGGGCTTCTCTACAAAGAGACAAAAGCCCCAAATATCGGAAAAGCCTTATTTTTATACCTACTTTGATTACATAAGCAATTCACCCAGCAAAGCTGATACACATAAGATAAAGACTTCGCCCTTTAAGGCTGGCACACTATAGATAAGAAGGAAGAAAGCAGTAGTAGCTAGTATGTTCCCTTATGGGTGTTTTCCCCCCGAGACACCATATGTTCACTGTTGGATGGTTTGGGTGTTTCCCCAAGACACCAGCTGTTACCGGGTGGGTTAGAATATTGGATATTTTCTTTGCGGTCCTTTCATGACCCTGCATTCATGGGCCTGCAAGTGGCCAGAGAGAGCTAGGCCATCTGCACGTATTCACAATTGATACTGTCCCCTAAGTCCTGGTCATCAAAACAATTAAATATTCAATGATCACTTTGTAAGAAAAAGCCTTTCCTCCTTTTCATCTTTGTCATTTTAGTATAAATTGCAAACCATCTTAAGTTTCCCTTTTGGTACCCTTAATCCTTGTTTGGTCTTTAATTACTAACTGGTGGTTATAATTGGAGTAATAACATCAAGAAAACATTTGCAAATGTTACTTAAAGTCTTATCCTCTGTATTTAATTTTAAGGTTTGCTTTCCATCTTAATCAAATGTGTTCTTTTTCGCCCTGAGCTGTCTTTTCGGTCTGTTGAACTGGCAAGCTTTTAGCCTTATTAATTTGGCTTGTTCTGTTTCTTTCACTAAGGGAAGAATGATTGTTTTGGGAAAGTTATCTCTATAAGCTCGGTGGGGTGTTAGTGCTGATTAGAAACAAAACCGGGGTCATCCCTTGATCCCTAAGTATTAGTATTCTACTTCATTCTGAAAATATTTTCATCATTTTTTTAGTCACTGTGACTCCTTCAGGACAGATTACGACTTCTGGAACATTGACCTTTGATCGTACAGCAGCTGTGGAGGCCACGGCGATTATCTCAGAAAGTCCATCCCAAGGTGATGTTTTCACTGGTACCACTGGTGAGTAAGACAAAGCCACATCCACACGTAATCAGGATACTTCTTTAAAGGAGTCATCGGGCAGTGCTGAAAGAAGATAGAAAACTTGATTAATAGCAGAAAAATAGAAAATTCTTATCAGTGAGTTCAGTGGGATTTATTCTCATATACAGGTGTACAAGATTGCAATGTAAAACAATTGCTTTAATCTAATGCCCAGCCTCAGGAATGAATCACAGATTATATTGTTGGAAGGGGTCATTTAAGCCAGGGGTCTTCAAACTTGGCCTTTTTATGACTTGTAGGAATTCTGGGAGTTGAAGTCCACAAGTCATAAAAGGGCCAAGTTTGAAGACCCCTGATTTAAGCTATTGAGCCCAATCCTCTGATGAAGGCAGGGCTCTAAATCAAAACAATTCAGAGAGAAGGTTCTGCAGTTCTGCTTGAGACACATCTAAGGAAGGAGAGTCCCTTAACCTCTGTAGGTAACTGATGCTCCCACTGTCAGGAAGTTTTTCCCAAGATTTAGTTGGAGCTTGCCTTTCTGTAGCTTAAATCTGTTATCTGCATCCCTTATATACAGCAACAGAGAACGTGCCTTAGCTTTCTTCTGATACCCTTTTCACTTCTTGAAGAATGCTTACTCCTTACTTTTTTTCAAGCCTGAATAACATCATATTCTTCATTCTCTCTTTATAAGACTAGCTTTTGGACATCCTCAGAGCCCTTGTCTGAACTTATTCTAGTTTTCTGAAATCTTATTAAAGTATTTTGCTTATTCAGAGCTCACCCTAGAAGTGGGGTCTGAACAACAACCAAAAAAGGGATGGATTCCTTCTCATGATTTGGAAATTATATGAAATTGCAATTTGCCTTCCCCCTCCCAACCACCTCACATTGGTAACCCATGTTCAGTTTGTAACAGTTTGTCGTCGTAAGCTGAGGTAATCCTCAGCTTACGACCACAATTGAGATGAGAATTTCTATTGCCAAGCAAATGGGTGGCGCCTGATTTTACTACATGTTTGCCACAATTGTTAAGTGAATCACTACAGTCATTAAGCAAACTCAGCTTCCCCTATTATTTTGCTTGTCAGAAGATAGCTAGGAAAGTCACCGTTGGCAATCAAATGACTCTAGGATGCTGCAACCATCATAAATACATTCTGGTTGCCAAGTGCCCAAATTTTGATCAAATAATTGTGGAGAGGCTATGATAGTCATAAGTGTGAGGACTGGTTATAAGTCAATTTTTCCACTGCTGTTGTAATTTTGAATGGTTACTAAACAAATGGTTGTAAATCAAGGACCATGTGTACTTCAAAATCTGTTTCACAATTATCATCAAACCGGATAGCCTGCATTTATTTCTGTTTCTTATTTTTTTTTAGTTTTGCACATGCCTTGTAAATTGCAATTTCTTATTTTCAGCCCACTTCTGTGACCTGTCAAGATTGTTTTGGACTTTAATTCTGAATTTGAGCATGTTAGCTTTTTGCTGTTGCTGTTTACAATTTTATATATTCTGAGCTTTCACTTTCCTGGCATCAGGTCTACAATTCTGGGCTACCTGTATGTATCTTCCTTTGTTTTGTCAAACTTTCTATCCAAAAGAATATCTTTTTTGTTTTCAGATCTTTGTTTACACCTATAGTGTCTTATTTTTTTCACTTATTGAAATTATTTGCCATTGTGCTTTTGACATCTCCTTTTTAAGAATTCCTATCCATTCTGAGGTGCTTTTATAATTAGTTTCTCTTTTCATGGACTCATATTTATTTTCTTAGTTTATAAAAAAACTTTTTTAAAGTCCAGGATTTGCATTCAGATCCGCTCATCTTAATTTTATTTAAGAAATCTTTTAAGAACTTAAGCATAATGTGATCAACTTTCACCAGTGTTACTGCTGCTTTGGCTCTTTCCTTGGCTATATCTTGTTGAATGATTAGTATCAGGTCAGAGATGGCTGCTTCTCCAGTGCCTTGCTCCACTCACTAAAAGAAAAAAGGTTTTAGTAAGATGTGTCAGGAATTTCCTGGAAGGACCATACTCTATGGAGTTTGACTCTCAAACAGATTTTGAGATAATTAAAGTCCTCCATCCCTAGTACTTCATGCTGCTTTGAAAGATTTGCAATTTGCTTTTGTAGAACAGCATCCATATTTTTTTCCCTTGGCTGGACAAGGATAATAGACATTATAATATTGCTTTTATTTGCTTCTTCCATTATTTTAATCTAAGTGCTGTCTAATATCGAGTTCATTTACCTGGATTTCTGATACTTGCAACATAAAGTACATTGGCTTTGTTCTCCAACTTGAATTATTTATAAAAATAATAAAGGAGGGAAAAATAATAAAGATAAATGACAACGCTGCTAACATCGGATGTTTTTGCTTTGACAATAGATGGAGATGCAGCCATTTTCTTTTTTTCGCTTTTAGAGTTAGATGATGCTGGGGAGGGGGGATGTGCATGAGAGTTCAGCTAAACATAATAATACTGAACCTAGCATGAGAATCAAGGTTGTTGAAATAAGAGATGATAAGAATTGGTGGGCTGGAGAGCTGGAGGGAAAGCCCACGCTTTAAACTAATTGGGGAATGTGATTATGACTGTTAATTTGAAGAGGGAATTGTGCTTTGATACTATGTGCTCAAGGGGGGGAATCCAGTTTTTGGCTTTGATTATGTTAGTGCCGATATTATGCTTCTCGAATAAAGATTCTTTAAGGTAAACAATGCCTCAAAGTTCTTTGAAGAGTTTCATCTGTCGGAACCATGACAATAAAGATAAATCCTGACAAGACAGAATCATATTAATGGACTGATTTTCTGTCCATTTTAGTGTTAGTTTGTCTAGATCAGTGATGGAGAACCTTTTAGAGGCCGAGTGCCCAAACTGCAACCCAAAACCCACTTATGCATCGTCGGGTACTGGGTGGATGTGGCCCATTGGGTGGCTGTGGCTGCAGTGGTAACGGCAGACTGGGTGGGACTAAAAAGTTCAACCAATCAATTCCAACTTTGTAAGATCTTTTTTTTTCCCGCAAGAAGTTGAAATTGACTGATTGATTGAACCTTTTTTTTTTTTTACACAGTGGTGGAGGTCTAAAGCGAAAAGGTTTTATAAAACGCAGCTAAAGGCCTAGGACTGGGGCGATGGCACGTGTGCCCACAGAGAGGGTTCTGAGTGCCGCCTCTGGCACCCGTGCCATAGGTTCGCCACCACTGGTGTAGATTAAGAATGGCTTAAAACCATTTTTAAAAAGTTGTAGGCAAAAAAAAAACAAAACCTCAAGTGGACATACTTAATAAATTGCATCACATGCAAGATATAAACATATTTTAAACAGCTGCAAAATATGGACTGAGGGATCCTCTCCGAACTTGATGGTTTTCTTGCAGAGGTTTCATTACGCAAACTAGTTAACAACATCAGTGCAGGAAATGTCTGCAGAAAGCAATCCAGCTCAGAGAGCACTGAGGACCCCTCCTTTCAACCGTGAGCTACAATATTCTCCTTTATTGATAAAATACGGATTTAAACATTATTAGGAAACTTTTATGTAAAGTATTTTTAAAATGATAACAAAGAATAAGGGCTAAACCTCTTACCAATACGTAGAAGTCTGCAGCCCTTGACACATTGTCTTGCCTAAGGATAAATACTGCACGTCTCTTTTTAAATTACCCAGATAATCCCGTCTTTGGGAGGATTTATGTATCACAAAATCATTTTATTTCTGACCATCTCGCTGGTGTTCTCATTTTGGGATTAGCAGTTTCCTTGATTCTAGTTTTAATTATTCAGATTGAAGCTGAAATGTATTTAGATTAAATAATAAATGCAGGAACTGGAGCATATTTTGATTTTATCTTGTAATAAACTATCTTTCTGGCTAAATTCCTTTTTCAGAACTGTCTTATTTTCCTTAATGCCTTCTTACCTTTTGTGAACTTCCAAGATGTAACATCCAAACCAATTCCTTTAGTGTCTGACTGTAGTCTCTTCTCAACAGTGCAAGATACAAACCTTCAGCCGCAACCTTGTCGGGTCAGTCATCCAGAGCCTCACTATCCAAGTTATCAAGACAGTTGTCAGATTTCAGCATTTCCCGAAGCAGCTTTGCCAACTTCTCACCCCAAAATTGGTAAGACTTCTTTTGTCTCTTAAAATAATCCCCGCATTGTTAAATTATATAATTTCAGTATTTTTCTGCCTGGGAGTAAATACAGTCATCTTTTGGAAAAATAGTAAGTCACCTGGGGGATGTAGGTGTGCTTGGGGGCTGCTGATGTTCTCAGGTAGGAGGAAAAGAGTGGGAATTATAGGTGGAGGGATGAAAATCCTTGGATATGAAGAAAGCACTGTCAAGGATCCAATTCAAGTGCAATGTTGTGTTAGAACTGTTGTTCTACACAGGCCAGATGATTGAGCCTTTGGAGATTGAAGCCATTATACCCTGGTAGTGATTGTGTTAAGGCAGTTGCCAACTCAGGTGTAGTTTTCAACTTCCTCGGGAACTGGGACTTTTAATTTGACTTGCACTGGAAAATTATGGAGCTCCCTTGAATGAGCAAATATTTCCTGGGAATATCTCTAGGTCAGGGGTAGGCAATCTTGGCTCTTTTATGACTCGTGGACTTCAACTCCCAGAATTCCTGAGCCAGCCATGCTGAGGGGAAATGGAGAGGTTTCCATGCTGAGCCATGCTGGCTCAGGAATTCTGGGAGTCGAAGTCCACCAGTCATAAAAGAGCCAAGGTTGCCTACCCCTGATCTAGGTCATAGCTCCGAACCCTCCCAGCCCCTCCCCCCCAATATGGTTCCTTGGTTTAGAGAAGAATTATTGCTGTCTTAAGAGGAGATGGAAAACTTCACACAGAGGCGCCATGAAGCTATCAGTTATACCATTTTGAATTTTTTAAGGTTTCCTGCATGAATATAGTGAGGTTTTAAAAGGATTTTGACAAGACAAGGGCACGCTCTTTCATGCAAAAGTGACAGACCATCACTTGAGGGCTATCTTACCACCCTCCCCATCTATGCCCTTTGGGCCGTCTGCATCCCTAGCTGACATTCACCATCTTCTTGCTCCCACCTTCTGACCCAGCCCGACCCTTTGTGAGACAGCTGTGGCCGCACAAGGCTTTCTCCCCAGTGTCGTGCACAGCACCTGCCTCGCAAAGAGCCAGGCTGGATGCCTTCTCAGCAACTAAGAGCAAGAAGACGCTGAAAGCCAGATGGGGTGATGATATGCAGAGCAGCAGGGGCCTTGGAGTACAAGGTGGCGAGAGCAGCTGGGACAGGACTGGGGGGGGGGCTAAAATTTTGGACTGCTGGGCCGGCTGGGGCTGGGTTTTGCGATACAGAAGGCTTCTGAGGGGTCAAGAAGCTCTTCACAGTGCAAAGCCAAGCCTTTCGCAGAAGCTCTTAGCACTCTTTGTGGGGCACTGCTGGGCTGGTGAGCGGCTTCCTAGGAAGCCCATCATCATGGTGCAAAGCCCTTAGCAGTGGAAGCCTGGTCCAGCAGTGCAGTGCAAAGGGGCTTCCTGGAGCTGCAGTTCTGGGATTCCCAGGATATGACCGTTTTGTGCCATGCTGCTGGGGCAGCTGAGGGTTCCATGGGCAGTGCGCTGCACTGCGGCTTAAGAGCTTCTTGCTGCCCAACAGTGGCATGCCAAGAAGCTCCCAAGCGGCAGTGCATTTTTTCCTTGGCCTCCCTGAGCTTGTGATGCATCACAGCACACCCACATGTGTGTGTGTGTGGTCTATGCTGGGCTTCCCTCCTCCCTTGCGGCATCCTTGTGTTCCTTATCCAGGACTCTCTCTGCTGCCCATTTAACAACCCTGGAGTTAATATCTGCAGTTATGACGGCAACTGAGACTGGTGTGATTGCTGCTGCTAAACGAGGTGGTCATGTGATGTCATGCTTTATGACGGTATGGCTTAGCAACAGAAATTCAGTTGTAAGTTAGGATCATGGACCATGCCCCTGCAGTCCAGAGAGGAAGGGCTGCCTCTGGGTCTGCCCCATCTTGCCTTTCAGGTAGCCTGTGCCTGGTACTGTGGATTCCCCTGCAATCTTGGATTCCACCTCAGTCCTAGATCCCACTTCTAACACCACTTGGGAGAAGTGGTGAAAGAAAGAAACATTCCACATAGATTCAGTAGTCAAATTTTGACTTTGTGGAAAACTAAAACAACTGGATTTGTAAAGGTTGAAAAAAAATCACTGCATATGTGGAGAAGTCTTAAAGTTATGAAATGTGTGCTGCTGCACTCCCTTCAGGAGCTGGATTTCACTAGCTCAGGGCAAGAGGGTAGGCTGCCTGGAAGTTGGCTAGCATCTGATGCTGATGGTGCCCTGCCCCTTTAAGACCTCTCCCTAGCCAGCCCAGCTGCTCGGCAACCAGCAGGTAAAAAAGCTGAGCAGAAAACCAGCTGTGTGTATGTTGTGGGGGGAGTAGTTGGTGCGTTGCTGTTGTGGGAGTGAGAGGGAGGTGGTTTTTATTCTTGGTGGAAATAGAGCCACCAAAGGCAGCCTAGGGCTAAGAGACAGAAAAAAAATTCTTTAGCACTAGGGCTCAGAAATTGTACTGGTCTTTAGAACTAATAGGAGTAGTAGACCTGGGGAAGTGTGTGAGAAAGAACAGAGTACTACCCATTGTGTGCTTGTGTGTGGGATGCCTAAAGTCCAAAGGGACTTGTTTTGGTCCTCTGGGGTTTGGTGAGCCCATTGACTTTGGATATAGATAAAAGAATCTGTGGCACCCATAAAACTGGTTTGTTACTTTAAACCAGGGGTCTCCAGACTTGGCCCTTTTATGACTTGTGGACCTC
This sequence comes from Crotalus tigris, assembly GCF_016545835.1. Taxonomy (NCBI): domain Eukaryota; kingdom Metazoa; phylum Chordata; class Lepidosauria; order Squamata; family Viperidae; genus Crotalus; species Crotalus tigris. The sequence goes on from NW_024100214.1 coordinate 6,155,430, forward strand.
AACTCCCAGAATTCCTCAGCCAGGCACGCTGGCTGAGGAATTCTGGGAGTTGAGGTCCACAAATCATAAAAGGGCCAAGTTTGAAGACCTCTGCTTTAAACTGTGGATCGGGTCCACTGCAATTGTTCCAGTCGGCTTGTTCTATGGTTGGCTTCAGTTCTAAGATTTATTAAAAGTATATACATCCTGCTTCCAGATTCCTAGGCTAGTGAAAAAAAGCTCCTGAATTAAAGAGAAACAATTCAAAATCTCAAATATTCAAATGTTCTTGTATCGGGTATTTGTAATGCAACCAGAAATTATCAATGCTTTCCTATGATGAAACACTTGGTGGAAGCAGCTTAAATTACTGATTTTTGAACAGACCTGAACTGATCTGAGGGTCTTAGCTTGCTGCCTGACTCCTACCACAACCAAATTGAATGGCTGTGGATGACAACGAGGCAGAGGCAAAACAGGATGGATCTGGCCAACTTTCAGATACAGTTACTGGTGGATCAACCTCAATCTGTCTATTTTTTTTTTTTTAGTGTTGACCTCACTTCCTGCCCTGGCAGTGCCCCCTGCTACTCCCACTAAAACAATATCCTCCTCTGTGATGAATGGACTTGAAATGACAGAACAACGGAACTGGCTTTACCTAGAGGAGACGGTCAATTCTCTGCTTAACACAGCTCGGCAGCTGAAGACGCTGATCGAACAAGCTAAGCAGGCCAGCTCTTCCTACAGAGAAGCTGCTGTTTCTCAAGCGAAACTTCAAGCTGATGTGGAAAGGAAAGAGGTAATAAATAGTGTTTCAAGAAATGAATCCATCTTCGCCCCAAATATCTTATAGCCCTCTTTTAAAATGACCTATGCTGCTTTAGTAACTATTAAAAGGAAAGAGAGAGAAAAAACTCCCACCCCAATGCATGGCACAGTGACGATATGAATGTGGTCGTTACTATAGTCCAGAGGTGGCGAACCTATGGCACAGGTGCCAGAGGCGGCACTCAGAGCCCTCTGTGTGGGCACGCGTGCCATCGCCCCAGTCCTAGGCCTTCAGCTGGGTTTTATAAAACCTTTTTGCTTTAGGCCTCCGTCGCTGTGTGCAAAAAAAAAAGATCTCACAAAGTTGGAATTGATTGATTGAACTTTTTAGTCCCACCCAGTCTGCCGTTATCACCGCAGCCACACCCACCCAATGGGCACGCCCAGCCAATGGGCCACACCCACCCGGCACCCGACGATGCATAAGTGGTTTTGGGTTGCAGTTTGGGCACTCGGTCTCTAAAAGGTTCGCCATCACTGCTATAGTCTCTTTGAGTGAATTTTCCAAGTGCAACCATATAATGATTTTGGATTTGGTAGCATCATTTCTGATCTGCAGCATACATTCTAAAACAATGGGTTGGATTTCTTCCACTGTATTCAGAGCAACATAGTCTAAATGATTGGAGCTGCTAGGACTTATGTTCAACAGAAATATTTTCAGATCTGAGAGAGAGCTTAAACCAGGGGTCTTCAAACTTCTCTTTTATGACTTGTGGACTTCAACTCCCAGAATTCCTCAGCCAGGCACAGACTGAGGAATTCTGGGAGTTGAAGTCCACAAGTCATAAAAGGGCCAAGTTTGAAGACCCCCCTGGCTTAAAGGGATAGCAAAATGCATAATAGATGAACATGGAGTACTGCCTATTTATTTATTTATTGATTGATTGTTATATTTTTATTAGTTTTTTTTAAGTTTACAATTCATAAATGCTTGTTAAACAATGTGTTGTCTGGATCTTAGCCTAGTAACATATAATAAAATCCTAATCAATATCCCTTTTGTTTAGTCATTGGTAAAATACATTCCATATTTGAAAATATTCTGTATCTTCTTTTTCTTTAATCTTCAGTGTGAGCCTGTCCATTTCTGCATGTTCCAGTATTTTCTTAATTATGTCATCTTCAGATGGCGTTTCTTCATTTTTCCAATGCTGTGCAAAAACAATTCTTCTTAAATATGTTTTATTGATGTTTAACATAATCACCTTAATATTTGGTAAACAGCGTATTGTCTGGGTTAGTATTTACAAAGCAGTCAGTAAGTAATTTCTATAATTCTATAGTCCACAAATGGCTTTGCTTGATTTTCTCTTCTTCCAATAATATTCTCTTTTGCCAACCTTAAATTAATAATTTCTTATTATTGGAATAAATGACAATTAAATATAGACATTTTTCTCACATTTCTGAAAATAATAACCACATCAATATAAAGCTTCTAATTGATCATCTTGATTGCCTCGTCATAGATCCTGTTTACAAAATTCTTATTTAAATTTGTTTCCCCCACAATATTCAAAGGATTCTTACTGGTTAAGATTTTCTCAGAATTAGTTACACTTAAGTATTTAAGTCTTTTTTCTCATACAAACCATCCCAATACTTTTACATTTCTCATATCTTAAAAAAGGGGAAATAAACAAAAACAAAGCAAACATTTCTTTTATATAAACCATCCCAACATTTTTATATTTCTCATGTCAAAAAACAAAACACAAAAGAAAAAAGAAAGAAAGAAACCTGTATTACTTCAGGGGTTCATCCCTCTTAAACTCAGTTTTGTTTATATCCAAAATCTTTCTATTTCTTTAACCACATTCAAACAGATGTTTAATTTTTAAATATTCCCTCTGGTAAGTCCTATTATCTAATTTCTTAATTCTCCAAAAAAAAAAAAAACGCAAAAATAATTCTTGCTGCTGTTAATACATGTACCATTAAATATACATTTTCTTTCTCATACTTTCCTGAAATTACCCCTAATAGAAAAAATTCTGGCTTAAAATCTACATGCTTTCTTAACATTTTTTCTAACCGGGTGTGAATTTTTGTCCAAGTACTGCTTATTTATTTAAAGTATTCATATATCATTTGCCAATTAAACACCATCAAAATGGTTTCTGGTAAATAAGTTTTTACATAAAAGATCCAAATAAAATCAATAAGGTAGATAATAAAATAAGAAACCAAAGCAGTGGTAAGGAAAATAAAACATCACAGCAGGGTATAAAATTACACATTACTAAAAATTCTGGAAGAATAAAAATGTGTCTCTGTCACTCAGAAGACAGTGGAGAAGCTTCCAGGCTTACCGCACTATTGAAGGCCTATTTACCACACCACTGGAGAATATCCAGGTCTTTTAGGGTACTAAGAGAAATTTGCAGAAAGAAAATCTCTTCATATGCCATGATCCTAAATACTGGAAGCTTTATAGATTAATACCTAATAGCACTCTGACTTGTTTACCACTCCATAATGCTTTACAGAACTCTCCGAGTGGTTTACAATGTCAGCACATTGTCCCTAACAATCTGGGTCATCATTTTACCCACCTTGGAAGGATGGAAGACTGAGTCAACTTTGAGCCCCATCAGAACTGAACTTCTGGTTCTGGGCAGAATTAGCCTACAATACTGCATTCTAACCACTGTGCCACCTGAGCTCCCAAATAGCATTGGGATTGCAACCGAAATACAAATGAGAAAATATATGTAGTTTTCTAATATTAAAAGTATTAAATCATGCCTATTTTGTTTATAGCAGCATAGTTATGAATTCTATAGGCTGGGCAGTGTCGGATCTAGACTTGAGACAGGAGAGAAGCGGAGGAGGAAAGGCCATTACTGCTGTAGATTCTCTAAATGATGATGAGTTCAAAGAACAACAATGCAATAAAGTGGCAAAGTCAAGAAGGACCATCCAGAATTCAGTTGCACAGTTAAGAAGTCTCAGTGTGGTGAGGCAAGGCACAAGCCACGAGTTCAGTTACAAGCAGTGCTGGGAATGAAAGTGAGCCTGCTTATTTAACCACCAAACCGGGCATCTCTCTCCCAGTGCTTTTAGATGATTCACCTGGGGAGCCCTGTGTCTGCCCACTCTCGTCCTCAGGTCCTCTCTCTGCCTTAATTCCTGGAGCCTTCTTTGTTTGTGCTTTCTAGGACCCAGGAGGGAGGAGGCGTGGATTTCAAATAGCTGTTCTTCGTCAGCTGTCTCTCAGTACGAGAGATGCTCACTTTACTTCTTTTCTGATTGAGGCCGGGTGATTCTGTGGTCTTCCTTGGCTAGACGTTATTTCCTCCTCCAGGGCAGTCCTAAGAACATATTTATCACTTGCTCACTGTGTATGTTGGCTTAAGCTCACTGCTTTATAGCTCAGTTAGTTGCTTCACTTGGTTGCTTTTTTATTTAGACATTTGAGTAAGAATTTAATCTGACCATTATTTAATAAAATTTAAGAAATATTCCTCAGAAATAAATGAAATTGAACATTATACATGCTATGGTCAGAACTAAATCTGGGGCCTGAAAATTTCTTATTTTCTATAGCAGTGATGGCGAACCTTTTAGAGACCGAGTGCCCAAACTGCAACCCAAAACCCACTTATTTATCGCAAAGTGCCAGGGCTGCATCAGCATTGTGGTGCCCTTAGGGGGGCATGGGGGTGTAACCCACTGGGTGGGTGTGGCTGCAGTGGTCACGGCAGACTGGGTGGGCGTGGCCAGGGCCAGAGCGGTGGGTGCCAATCCCTCGCCATCTCCAGGGCATCCCCGGGGGGGGGGGGCAATGCCGCTTGCTTGCTCAGTTCCTGCCCTGTCGCTTCCAAACGCCATGTGCTCACTACTCTGGCAAACTCTGCTGGGGCAATGGTGCACGTGCCCATAGAGAGGGCTCTGAATGCTGCCTCTGGCACGCATATCATAGGTTCACCACCACTGTTCTACAGTGTCGATTTGCTTTTAGTACAGAGAGCTTTGTCAGAATCTACTGATAGTTTGAACTGTTCTTTACTGGAGTGGCTCCCAACCTGTTCAATATCGCGCACCCCTAGAACACTTCTGATATATTCTTGCACCCTTTACAAAAGTTCGAAATAACAGCAACAAATTATGCATATTCACTATAATTTTGAAAACCCCAGTTTTTGCACCCCCTGGAATATTGTCTTGCACTCCCAAGAGGCGTGGGCACCCTCAGTTGGGAACCCCTGCTTTACTGGAATGTGTCAGTTGGCCTGTATTGCTAATTATACCTGCTGTTGCAGGTTTTTATATCAGTATTCTTGAATTTTTGTCTACAACTTATTTATTTAAAATATTTATATAACCACCCATCGTTAAAGAGGAGTTGTATGTATCCATTTGAATGGATGTTGAAGTGGTTAAATTGGTTAACGTGTCAGTTGCAGCTACTTAGATTTGTTAAATATTGGGGGAAATTGTATAGTGTTTAAATCTGTAAAATGGTAAAATAGAGTATATACGGAAATTGTGGGTTTCCCCCTCGGGAGGCATTTAAGAAGAGATTAGACAGCCACCTTTCACAGGTGGTCTGAAAGTTGGACTAAATCAGTGGTTCTCAACCTTTCTAATGCCGCGACCCCATAATACAGTTCCCCATGTTGTGGTGACCCCCAACCACTTATACATCACCGGGTGCCAGGGGCGTGGCCAAAGAAAAGGGGGAAAAATGGCGGACAGCCTTGTTTGGCGACCCCCGTGAAATGGTCGTTCGACCCCAAATGGGGTCCCGACCCACAGGTTGAGAACCACTGGACTAAATGATCCTTGTGGCCTCTTCTGGCTGTTCTCTGTTTCTATGAAAATGAGGGAAGGGTTTTTGTGAGAAAAAAAATTTGTAAAGAATTTTTTGCTACTGGAATGCAAATCTGTTCAATATGACAGTCTCTTAATGGGACCCAAAAAAGTTGAGCTAACTTGTACGTAACAAACCAAGCAAATAACAATATAATTTCTTGTCACTGTAGAGATGTCGGGATCTAAATAGTAGCAGACATTAAGTGTTGGACAAGAAAGGAGATTACCACCTGCAAACTTTATCTTCTCTGTACAAAGCCTTCTTTTTCAGGGCTAGCAAAGCTACAGATGCAATTTCCAGCTGTGGGTTTTTGTTTCTTTGTTTTTAAGCACAATATAAAAGGAACGTTTGTGAAGTAACTGAAATATATACAGTTCTTTCTTTTATCTCAAACCTAAACATTTCTTTCCTAGTTGAAAGATAAACGATAGTGTATAATTTAGTACATGGAATATAAAATTTGATGTGTCTTTAAAGGTGTACACTCTTTAATATTACTTAAATAAGTCCTCACTCATGTTTATGATACAAGCACTCCACACAGCCCTATTTCCAAGTTACAAACTGTTTCTTGCAACTATACTTCCAAGAACAACATGAGGTACTTGTAAAAAGTAATTTATGATGTCTTTCAATTTTTGCAGTATCAGAATCAGTTATTTCAGCATACAGAAGATGTTGATGGAAAAACTGAAATTATTATTAAGGTAAGCCCGAAGATTGAATCTGAATGGTATCTAAGGACTATCAAGCTATTTCCATGTTGTTTTGATGCTAAATGGCGGTTTTTCAGTGGCAGCAGTCTAATGGCGGCATAAGCTTGAGCAGGCTAATGCTGCTGTGTCTAGGCTGGTTCCTGAGACAGCGACTTAACTCCCATAAGGGGTTGGCATTCATTTTGTCACCTTCCTTTAACCCCAAGTCTTGGAAGAGGCCAACATGGCATCCATTATTGTGTGCTTCTGATCTGTCCTTGTGGTTGTTACATTAATAGATGGTAGATGGGAGTGTATGGGTTGTTTTTTCATAGTGTCTAGTGAATTAGTAGAGGGTGATCTTTTTTTACCATCTGGTGCTTTTGGGAGGGGGGAACCTGGGAGTAGGCAGTGCCCTAAATTGCCTTTACGAATAAGAGAAAGTGATACCCCAATAGTTTAGTGGGAGCAGATTGCAGTTGGTACAAAATGTAGCAGCACAGACTGTTATGAATGCCTTTCAATCTATACATTTTACTTCTTTGCTCCATGAGCTGCAGTGGTTACCAGTGTGCTTCTGAGTTTGATACATTGTGCTGGTGGCTACCTATAACGCTCTCCATATCATGGGGCCAGCTTACTTGCAAGACTCCTCCCCCCAGTTGTGTCTGCCCATCCAGATGGATGAGCAACCATGTTTACATAATCTTCCTTGAAACTTGTCTACTATTAGCTGCATGGAGAAAAATCAGAATGTTTCCCCCCCCCCCAAGTATTCAAGTAAATTCCTTGGAGGAAGAGTTATTCAGGTCTCCTGCTTCACAGCTATTTTGGTCCTCCCTTTTTACTAGGCCTTTTGTCTTTCTCCATTTACCGAGCTCTTTATGAGTGTCATGACAAGTTCTCATTGGGTTACATCCCCTAGACTCGGCTTTGCATACAGCGGCTGAAATGAGAGAAATCTGTGACATTTGTTGTACTTCAGTTTGCAGAGAATTTATTGGCAGAAGGTGCAAACAAATTAGGTGTTAATTACTGTGAAACAGTTGAGCCTGAGACCACGTACACCTTTCTGCATTATATATGGCCTCGGCTAATGCTTTTGCAGCAGGGCAATTTATTCACAATTCCTTCCTGTATTCACCTTGTACAGAGACACCAATCATGCCTAAGTAATGATATGAATTGCAAGCTAATTGAGCTGTAAATCCATCTTCCATGCCCTCCTCTTCTGTTTGGAATGAGTTGTTTGAGCAGACAGGTTAGAAATACAAAACAAAATATTTTTCCAAATGACCTGAGGTTTCCTATTGCATTAAAACCTGTGGTCTGAATATAAGAGCTGATGGTATTAATCACGTAAACTTAAAAAGGTCTGGCTTATCTTGAGGCCAGTTCCTTAACTTCGTGTTGTTCCATATTTTATTCCCTACCCACCATTCCACATTCTGTTATTAACAATTCAGAATCATTAGACTTTGATACATCTCTGCTGCTAGCATGTTTTAACCATAAAACTACTGAGAAATGCCAAGCTGACTACTCTTTTGAAGACTCTTGGTCCTGCCCCAGTGCAAATCAAGAAGTACTAATATTCATATTCAATTGCAGCATCGTATTTTTTTTCCAGCTGCATGTTTATTATATACTAGCTCAGTGGTGGCGAACCTATGGCACGGGTGCCAGAGGTGGCACTCGGAGCCCTCTCTGTGGGCACATGTGCTGTTGCCTCAGCGTTGCCTCCCACCGTGACCCCCTCCTCTCCAGCTGCCCCCCTGAAGGAGACTTGCCCTTGAGTGTGGCCCACACGGAGCAGCACAGCCAAGGACATGGCAGCCAGGTAGCGTAGACAAGACTCTGCCCTCACACCCCATTATGCAGTTGATGCTGCAGAGCACGGGCAGAGGGTGTGGCCACCATAGTGCTGCTGGGCTGCCTGGGTGATCTGCGGCGGGCCCTGGAGACAGTGAGTGGTCCTGTGGGCAAGCGGGGCGGGGGATGGGGGGCAGAGCCGGGGCAGGCAGGAGGATGGAGCGAGGGCAGGGCCAGTTTTTAGGCACTCAGTCTCTGAAAGGTTCGCCATCACTGTACTAGCTGTTCCTGGCCACGCGTTGCTGTGGCTCAGTCTGGTTAACTGAAAAAGAAAGAAAAGAGAAAGCACACATTTGTAATATGTTTAATTTCACAATGCTTGTGGATATACAATATTTTTTGGTGTTCCATTGTCTGTGCAGATATAGAAATTGTCTGAAATTGTAGTGTGTGTTGCTTTTACGTCCAACAGATGGCACTGTTTTTCAAAAAGGCATGTTTTTGCCTGTCACAGGTGTGACATCTATATAATATAGGTATATAAAAACACACGTGTATTTGAATGCAACGTTGTGTCAAAATTTCAAAGCAATCGGTGAAGAACTTTTGGAGATTTAAGATTTTGAACAAACGAACATTTACATTTTTATTTATATAAGATAATTATGACCTTTTTAAATTTTTAAATTCCTGTCCATTTGGATAAGGATGGTCTTTTTTTTTTTATGGTATAGCAGTAAGAACTTTGCACTGTGCATCTCAATTCTTGGGACTTCCAGGGAAGAAAAGGCAAACTGAAGATGGCTTTGCTAAAAGCAGATGATACTTTAAGGATTTGTTTATAAAGAAAAAATGGGCAATGGGAAGAAGAGATTATTTATTGTATTTTAAGCAAAGATGATGTTACTTAAATTGTTTATACTTGTTGTGAAGGAGGGGGAAGTAATTTCATTATATATTTCTTTTTTTTCTTAGTATATTCTTATTTTTTTCTATTTTTCTTTTCTGCACCTTCAATTTTTATTTTTTTTTCATTTTTTTATTTTTTTATTTATCATTGTAATTGCAATTTTTAATAAAATTACAATTGAAAAAAAATCTTTTTACAAAGTAGATTAGTGGCACTCAAAAGTTCCTAGTAATTGCAAATGCATGTGTGTGAGGGATCTGCACTAGATGACGGTAACATAGTATTTTTGCTTTTCAGAACTTTCTGTTCACTTGCAAGTTGTCCTGTCTTCTCAGTTTGCTGCAACCATTATAGTCAGAGACAAATAGATACTTTCCAGAGTCTGATAAAGACATGATTTTTTTTTTACTTCATCAGTATAAATATGGGTTGTCTTTGGTTCTTAAAAGAAGTTAGAGAACTTATTTTAATTATGAAGAGTACCCAGTTTCTGTATTAAGAGGAATTGTACCGGTACATGGGTGGCAGAAATAATGTATGACTACTTTTTTTTATACTTCATGTGCAACCTCCTTTTACTTCCATTTGACTTGTATTCTTTGCCTACAATCTCACAGCAATCCTGTGTAAACTGTGGCCGGGAGGCAATGAATGAATGCACCGGTTGCCATAAAGTCAATTACTGCTCAACGTTCTGTCAGCGGAAGGTATCACACCTCTTATGAATACAGTTGTCCTGCAGAGCTGAAGAAGCAAGTGCCCATGTATGATCTAGTACTTTTGAGCAACCAACAATGATTATATTACCGTAGGAGTACTAGGTTAGAGATGCAAAAATCCAGCTCTGTAGCAAAGAAAACCCCAATTTCTGATCCCATGTAGTAGTTGTTTGGGTTTGTAGACCAGACCTTGTATCCCTAGACTAAATCAAGAAAAAAGGACTATTTTCCTTCTAAAAAATAGGATGGAGGAAGAAGTTTCTCTTGTTTTTATTCTTTTTGGTTTTCACCTTTTGGTATGAAAGCAAAACACTTTTAGAAACATGGATCTGTTTAGTGGCAGAGCGGTGATTAGATGCCCAAGCAATCGATTCTTTTGGATCCAGAGACAATGAGCAATTTTAAGTTTTATTATAAACTCAAAGAAATAAACTTAAAAGGGTAACATATAAAGCATAGATACCAAGTAAAATGATGCCCAACTCTTACAACTGTTAGGAGCTCCATAACGGAACCAACCGAGATACTCCAAGGGTAGGCCACTTCACCCAATTTTATTTATTTATTTATTAAATTTATTTGCCGCCCATTTCAACATGAGGCATTTCTGATAAGACAGGAAATATGACCAAATGAGCTAATTCTACTATATTGAAAGGTTACATTAACAGAATTTTGCAAGTCTGAAAATACTTCTCTTCCCCCCTCAGAGCTTCCCAAAAACTAGGGGGGGGGGTTTCTGAGCCTCTTGCCCCACCCACATTCCTGCTGCTGGCTGCCTGATTTCTTGGCTGCATCATATTGCCCTGTCTCCCAAGGTCATTCCCACATATCATTATGTAACAGTAGCATTCCCTGCCCCTGCTGTTATGTTGCTGTACTTTTACTTCACTCAATAATTGCTTCCAGTTCACAGTCTGTCTCTTTTTTTGTGCTCATTTTCAGGATTGGAAAGACCATCAGCATATGTGTGGGCAGTCAGCTGCAGTAACTGTTCAGACAGAAGATGATCATGATACAGATAATGTGATTGAAAAAGTTATTGTCTAAAACCTTCTTTCTTCCAATTTTATGGATTGCGTGGTGCAGCAGACTGGCTGGACCAGAAATTCTTATGTGAAGTTCTGTGATAAATAAAACAAAACAAAGTGACGCATAAATAAAATCCTTCACCGAGATGGTGAAGGCATAGTATTACTTGAATGTTGCTGGCCAACATATGAATTTTCTCTAACCAAGCAAAAAATTAAACCTTATGGGCATAAGAGCATCAAAGAGCTCTGTTGTTAATTTAAGGGAACTTTGGAAGTTGATGGATCTTTACAAGCTTTTCTACAAAGCTGCTGTAAAACAAATGGATTATGGGGATTCTTTGAAGTATTTTGAAAATGTTATTTAAAGCAGCTTTTGGGTCTGTGTCCTTTTAAGATTCCTCTGATGAGGTTTCAATAAAGATTGTAACAGCAAAAGGTCTTTGTGATTCTTGTTCAAATATGAAGCAGTTCTACTTTTCAGTAAATTTAGTTTCCTAATGACAATTAAATCTTACCTAAAACATAGATGGAATCTGATTCTATTAATGATTAATGATTTTTTTGTTGTGTTATTTGGGAGTTTTCTGTAAAAGTTCTCCAATACGATAAAAAGCCTTTATAGTGCCCACTGTGCTGGAAATATCATGAATCTTTTGTAATTGTTACACTGATAAATGTGGAACATTTGAATACTTACAGAGAATAATTATTCAGTAGTTAGATTTGAAGGTCTTGTAGGAAAATTCAAAAGTGAAATCTCCCTTGTTGAATTCAACATTTGAAAACTATAGGGACATACTCATATGATCTTAATTGTAAACATACAGAAGTGTTTGGTCCTTTCCTTCTTTCAGTATTTTTTAGATCCCTTTCTCACCTCAGATTTTGTTGTGGTCTCCTAAGTAGCATGACCCTGCTTTGTTTTTTCAAGATCAACCCAGATCACATAGCTGCTGTTACTAGCTATTAAACTGGGGGTCCCCAACTCCCGGGCTGCGCCCCATCTCAGGGCCTTGTGCTGTTCAGAACCAGGCCACAGAAGTGGCAGGCAAGCACACACGCGCATCTCCACTTTGGCAAACAGCGGGCGAGCATGTGCACGTGCTTCAATTGCACGAGCAGCTGACACGCTTGCCACTCATGGAAATGGAGCTTAACACGCACATGTGCACACTTGCCTGCTGCTCACACTTGCAAGAAACCATTCCCTCTCTCCTTGCTGGTCCGCAAAGCTGAAAAGGTTGGGGAAATCTATTTTAAATAATTACACTAATGGTCCATGCTCCTGAACCCTGTAGACTTCAAACTACAATCTTATTATTCTACTAGACTTTCTCAAAAATCTACTACAATACAGAGTAGCACAAATAGCAATTTTAACATTACTGAATTGCTTGTTGTTCCAGAGAAATGGTAGAATTTGTCGTATTGGAGACTGAAACAGCAACAATTATACTTATTTGTCAGTCACATACCACTGAGGAGATGTTATTAAATCACAGCTGATTGCAAGAATACATAGGTATACACACTGTAGTATATTGTAAATCAGAAGTACCACAGAAAAAGTATTGAAACTTTTGAACAGTGGTATTGTAGATATTCAAGTAAACAAATAAATGGATGATAGAACAAATTAATCCAGAGTTCTCACTCAATATGATCACAGGCTCAAATTATCATATTATGTGAGACATGTAAAGAGCCAGCTGTCTTGAAAAATCCATAATGTTGGGATAGGTGGAACAAAAAAGAGAATGACCAATAAGTTGAATGTATTTGATTACTATGGTGATGGGCCACAGTTGGCAGATCTGAAGAGTCGGGCTGGGAATAATCTGGGAGAGTCTGTGTGGTTGCTAAGAGTTGACATTAGCTTGATAACCCTTAGCAATTAAAAACATCAGATATGGTAAATCGATGGAATCAAAACAGTAGTTTCCATCCAATAACATACAAATCTTTTTTCTTTTCTTTTTCATCTTATATCTCATTTTTTGTTCCAGGGGGTCATCAGTTTTCTAGGATTTATTTGGGGGACATGTAATCAAAGAGGAAATAGATCCCCCAAGGCACCTTTTCTGCTGTTGGAAGAAGGATATGGCTGTTCTCTTATAATTTTGATTTTCACACTTCTGAGTATACAGATGAAAAAAATAGACATCTTTTGAGAACTCAGTGGAACTCAGTGATCAGATCATTAAACATTTATGCATCACATTTACAGCTTTCTGTTTGTTCTGCCAAAAATAAAAGCAAAGGTGCAACTGTGTATTTCCTCACTTGAGGAGAGAGAATCTTACATCCTAGCAAGAAAACTAATTTTGAAAATAGCACTTTTTGAGCGTTAAAATCACAATAGATTTTTTTTTAAAGTACTAGTTTTAGGCAAAGTAGAAGAAACACAACTTTAGAGATATTGATATATCTGGCTAGTCACAGAAATGTGTTTATAAATCAATCATGTGTATATATATTAGATCTAAGCAACAATACAGCTAAATAAAATAGCTCTAAACAGCTATCTAGGCAAACATTCAAACTGAGGTAAAAGACTTGTTTCAGTGCAATGTTGGTAAATGTCGTAGGGGCGTTCATGATGGAATTTCTAAATGTAACAAATACATATTTTTAGTTGTTCCTAAATCTGCTTTTGGCAAGACATTGTAAAGGGAAGATGAATGACATTTGGAGGAAGGACTTTATACTGTATTTGTTTGCCCTCATCAATCAAGAGCACCAAAAAAGCCACTGTATGTACAGTAGCAGAATTGCCACCCCCCCCCATGCTGCTCATCTAATCCCTATCAGACTAGAGGGTGACCAACTCCATATATTGATATCTCAATACGCCCCCAAAAGTATCTGGTATGATGGTCCCATGTTGGGAAGATAAGAGACGTGAGTCTGTATTTTCTTTTCCTTCCATAAACATAGCTATAAGGTCTTTACACATTGTAGCTTCTTCAATTTCTTTAGTATTTAACTGCAGGGACACTAAAGTGATTTCAGCTACTTGCTAATGCTTTGATTTACTAGCTATATTGAAAAATGGAGATGATACATCACCGCAATCTGGTCAACCTCTCCTAAGAGGTTCATGTTCACCTATTTCCATTTCTATTGCTCTCAAAATAAAGAGAAACAAAACGGAATACTATTAACATCTAAGCAAGAGACCAGTCTGCTCTCTCTCAAATCATTCCTGTAGGAAAGGAATCCTGCATATATTCTCAAAGCTAAGAGTCTACTCAAACGGGTACCACATTAATTACAGTATATTCATTTTATGTTCTGTGTGGGACTGATGCCTTTATTCTTGTTTTGGGGGTTTTTTTTGTCCTTAATTCCCAGATATTCTTTTTTATATCTAGATATTTAGATTAGATTTTTATAAGAGGGATTTCTTATTAAAGCATGCACAATTGCCTAAATATATTGTTATGTTTTCAGAATTTTCATAAGGTTAAAATTTGTACTGTGGGAGTTTGGGCATACAAAAAAAAAAAATAAAAAAAAAATCCAAAGGATTTTTTAAAAACTTTCCTGAATCTCTTTCCTGAAGAGAAGGGTCCACATAAGAATAGCAAATGTATGTCCAGTGGGCCAGAATTTGGTGGATCAGGAAATTCGACTGAAGTGTTGCTATAACTTTGGAGAATTTTCAAAGGGGAGGGGGAAATTAAATCCTCTCCCAGATCAGCAACTATTTTCAATACAATAGGACTATTAATGCTTGTATATGATCAGGACTAGAGGATGAGCAAATATAGGCATATATTTGCCATGCTATTGTCATGTAAATTATCCTCGTAATGTTTTTCTGATCCCATGGCACACCTAGCTTGATCAAACTGATTATGCATCTTATCCATGCCTTTGACATTGACCAGCACTCTCTAAGCTAGCGAAATGCACAAACCATTATACTTATAATGAGCATAGTTGTTTTTTCAGACCTATGTCTGTTTTCTCAGTTCCTAACCCATCACCTCCTTGGCAAAAGATTCTAGGCATTAAATACCTTCTGATGGTTAATTATTTTTACAAGTGAGGAAAAATATCCCTAGATTACCAGAACCATCAAAACATGTATAAATTCTTACAGCATCACTCAAAAGATACTTCTACAATTCTTTGGGGGAAAAGATGCTGTCATTGTGGGACAACCATCACAAATGCTTCTCTGAATAAATGTTCTGCTTGAATGGAGGACAGATGGCAAACCCAAATGGGGTATTTTTCTCAGTCAACTTAGAATATTATCATGAAGTCTCACAAATATAATGCATCGGTTTCAGGCCATTTTTGCATTCTCACCAAATATGAAGGAACTGTTCTCTAGAAAGTAGTATCTTTATCAAGTGAAAAAATTGACACACACAAGCATATAATAAGAAATAAAGCTTTATTAAACTATACAAAGACAATAATTGGTCTGGCTCTTTGTCCCGTGCAATATACTCTCCTTTCTTCTGGGTTCAGTTCTAGACAAAGAATCCAGCAGAGTTAGCAGAAGATGTGCAAAACTTTGCGGAAGTAGTTCCTAAACTCAGTGTTGAAGATTGTATAGATGATAGGGTTGAGGGCACTGTTGACATAACCCAGCCATGTGACAATGCTGATTACTTGGCCAGAAATGACACAGGACTCACAGAGAGCTCTGGTTATGTGCACCACAAAGAAAGGAGTCCAACAGAAAAGGAAAGCACCTTTGAAAAAGAGAGAGGGGGAAAAAATTAGCCAGTTCTTCCCTGCATATGTCTTATTTTCTCAAAGGTAAACATGTCAGTTTTGAACAGTGGCATATCGGTTTTTAAAATATGAGGAAGGAAAAAAAATCCGAGGTTACCTTTTAATAATGTGAGGTTGCCATTTCTGATCTGCCTAAATTCTTTGCATTTGAGAATGCTGAAATCTATTTAATTTCCCCATTCTTGCTGCGTCTGGTTTAAATGTACCTAGCACTGGTTGAATGAAACAGCAGCAGACACAGCCCTACACCAGTTTGTATATAAACTCAAGGTCTCTTGGAATGCATATTTATTTATTTTTGTAAACAAATGGATACTTGCATATCCATTAAGATATTAATTGAAGCACTGGCTCCTTAGGGATCTTGGGGTCAGGAAGATACAGTGCAGATGGTGTGTAAACGCTGTCTCTGCAGGCCCCAGTAGCACCTGCATTTACCTCGCTGGAATTGTAGAAAAAAGATCTTTCTGTAAAAGCTGAAACTAGGCACACAAGGTTGTTGGTCAGGGTTTTCTGCAATGCAAAAGCATCTTGTCAAACTGGGCTATAAGAAACAATTTATGGGACCCCAAAATGCAGAATATACCTAGAGAGTACTCTTGACTTCACTATATTTTGCTAATTGCGAGGGGGACTTCAGGGATTAAAACCAAAAGAGTCAACATATTCCAACAGGTGGGTCAGGCTAAACACAATGTCATTAAATGAGAAGCAGAGAGGCCTCACAATAGGGAGGGAATAAAGTTACCTCTTATCCAGCAGAAGTGAGTAAGCAGGTGGGTGTTGGCTGGCAAGGGACTGGGTAGAAAATGTATTTATGGGTCTCTGTTATCTATGAGCCTCTTCCTGTGATGGAATGTAATAAAGAGGCAGATTCCCAGGAGGGAGGAAGTGCATTCCAGAGGGGTAAGAGACAACTCAGTCTGGATGTTATGTATGAGAGAAAGAGGGTGAAGACAGCGCCTCCCTAATAGTTTACAGCAGTGGTCCTCAACCTGTGGGTCGGGACCCCATTTGGGGTCGAACGACCATTTCACGGGGGTCGCCAAACAACGCAGTCCGCCATTTTCCCCCCTTTTCCTTAGCTGTGCTACTCCCTTTTATTCTATTGGCTTTTGAAAGCCAATAGAATAGACTCTCTTGAATAGAGTCTAATTCTATTGGCTTTCAAAAGCCAATAGGAATTGTCTAGGCTGTCTCTGCCTTGCTGAGCCCGCCAAAAGTGCCATTCTGCAAACGGTGCTGCACCAGTTGAGTAGTCCTCGACTTACGACCGGTTGAGTAGTCCTCGACTAACAACCGGTTGGGGGTCGCGGCATTAAAAAGGTTGAGAACCACTGGTTTACAGAGTAAATTGTAGATGCAGAGTCCTCAATCTGGCAAGATTTTGTCTACAGGGCCTGAAACCCAAAAAAAGAACACAGCTTGGAAGAATCACCATGTGTCAATTTTGATTTTAGGTCTGACCTTTCCTAGGTGACATGATAGCAGTGTTCCAATATCTAAGAGGCTTCCACAAAGGAGAGGGGGTCAGCCTATTCTCCAAAGCACTTGAAGGCAGGACAAGAAACAATGGATGGAAATTAAATCAAGGAGAGAACCAACCTAGAATTAAAGAGAAATTTCCTGACAGAACAAACGATCAATGGAAGTTCTTGTCTCCAGAAGCTGTGCGTGCTCCAACACTGGAGGTTTTTAAGAAGAGATTGGAAAACCATTTGTCTGAAATGGTATAGAGTTTCCTGCCTGAGCAGGGGGTTGGACTAGAAGGATTTCAAGGTCCCTTCCAGCTCTATTATTTGATTTTTCTGTTACTCTGTTATTCTTTCCACTCTCAATAGCTCTTCCTTGCTCTTTATCATATTGTCTGTTCAATCTTTGCTTCACTTTCAGAGCATGCTCAGTCTTCAGTGGGCATTTTATCTCTGAAGAAAAATATTGTCTTTGTTCTAATTTTCAAAGTCCCTAAGAATAACCCAAATCAGCAGTTAACTCCCCTGTTATTCAACAAATTCACATGCAGTCCAAGTGGAAGTCCTAGGTCTGTGTGAGATCTCAGGGAAATCTCGGTTCTTGAGCATTCATGAAACACTGGCAGGTTGTCTTCCTGTAGCTCAGCGGTTCTCAACCTATGGGTCGCGACCCCATTTGGGGTCGATCGACCATTTTTCGGGGGTCGCCAAAGAAGGCGATCCGCCATTTCCCCCCCCTCAGGGGGCAGCACCGTGCATGCGCACCGCGCATGGGGCCGCCGCCGCGCATGCGCGCTGTGCATGCGCAGAATGTTTGTGTGACGGGGGTCGCCGTCACACAAATGTTGAGAACCATTGCTGTAGCTGCTACAAGGCATGCCCAGAAGGTAGCAAAGGAAGAACCTAGCCTCATTGGAAAATTGACTTTTCTTCCTGGCAGGATGTTGCAAAGCAGCTGGAGGCTCTTGCATTGAGAGCACTTTGTAGGAAATAGCACAAATCATTTTGAAATCTGCAGTAGCAAGCACATCCCTCAATTTATACAGAGCTCAGCAGAGCACTGCTTAAAACTCATTTGTTTTATTCTTCAGCTATCTTGTTTAATTAGATGTGGATCCTCTTTTCTTGCTGGAGAAAGGACACAATGATCTTTGGGGCTGTTTGGTGTCAACTTAAAAATTATTTTTAAAAGGAATAAATGGGTATATGCATGGAGGATTTGGCCTTAGATGAAATGTTGGTTTTCATGGTATTTCTCTTTTTAATCGGTCTCTGTAGCTGGATGGGTGGGGAATTACTGTGTTGCTGATTCAGGGAAGATGTAGAGCCAGTTCTCAACATAAACATCTGAAATCATAATATTTTGCAGTAATATTGAGTCAAAGGGGAAAAGGTGATTTGCAGTCTGCATGGACACATGTTGCACTTCTCAGAGCTTTTTTAAATCTAACATATATTTTCCTGTGATCACATGGTTGCTTCTTTGCAGAATTACCAAGAATGCAACGTGTGTATAAACTGGCAACCTGAGTATGTGTACATAGGCTACCGGGGATTAAGGCATACTGACAACACCCACACCCAGTCCACTCTTACATACTATGTATGTCGTAGTTTTTGCAATATAATGCATTTTCCACTTTCCTACCTTCAACACCTATATTCACCCATGTGGACTCTGAATATCTTTCGCTTTTGTATCTGGATTGCTGCAAGCATATCCAGGGAAGACAGTAGAGCGTTTTTCAAATGTGATTCTTCCAAAGGGAGGCTCTGGTATGGAAATGACTGTAAGGAGCTGGAGATCTTTAATGTTGCTAATATTCAGCTGTAAAGTGGTTAATATGTCATCTAACTTTCATTAAAATGCAGACAGGCTGGATGTGCTCCGATTCACACCCACAAATGGCTTATGTTACAATGGAAAGGTTGTGCAGTGAGTGAGCCACCACAGAGGCAGCTCTATTCACAGACCTGAGTGTCAAGCAAGGAAGAAAAGAGCAAGAGCATCTACTTCTTGGAACATTTCTTATCTGTCCTTCCTCTTTCGGCATCACATTTCCAGATCTGCAAAACCTAGCCTGCTTTCTGACTGAGGAAAGCAAATTTTTGTAAGAAGCTCCATCGCCAAAGTGCCAAAATTAAAATGGCATTTTCATATGCAGCAGATGCCCTTTGCCATTCACAACTCTTCCCTTTTGTTGAACTGAATGTGGCTGCATAAATCCAGAATACTATAGATTGCAATAGAAAGAAAACTAGAAACTATTTGTGTTGTCAAAATGGTAATCCACTATCTGTTGGTTGTCCAGATACTCTATGTGCTCCTTTACCGAATGTCAAAGGGAATCCTAAACTTTTGTTCAATCACTGGATCAGACTGCTCTTCTGTGGATAGTCTGATATAAGGAGGATTTGGCAATTCAAGCAATGTAAAGAAACAAAAATAGAGGAAAAATAAAATTCTCTAGGTAGATTTTAAGATGTTGCAGATCCTACTGATATGAGTGGAATCTATTTCCTGGTGCCTATGCTGCACCTACAGAAATTTGGAACATGTTTAGAATAAGGTATTACAGCACAAGGACAGCTACACAAATGTCAAAATTAACATGAATCGTTGTTCTGTACTTTTATTTTAAAAAAGAGAGAGAGGATCTGAAGTTCATATTGTTTTCTTCTTTGCCCATTCTTAGCAAATAAAAAGCCCAGCTGTTCTGCTACTCTTGAATGCAGCTTGAAATCTCTGTATAGTTTGAATGGCACAATCAATTCATAAGCACAATAGTATATATACAGGATTGAGATCCCCGATTTATCTCCCGCCCAGAGAACAGTATGCCAAAACCTGAAGCGGAAATCTGGATAGATTCCAGAGGGCATGAATCATGCATGGAGTTCAGCGCATGTCTGAAACAGTTATTTGATGAAAAAAATCCTGCTGTCTTTTCAGATTATCCTCAAAAGATCAATAAATCAAGGAAGGACTGATTAACTAATCAGATCAACTGGCCCGGGTGGGAAAAAATTGCTTATCTGAATTGAGATGTCTGAGCAACTATGGGTGGATATTTTTGTGCCTAAAGAAAAAAGTCTGTGGCTTGAGGGCCTATCCTGGATTTGACACTGTCAGGGCAAAAAATGTTAACTGCCAGGGTATCTTTTATGAGCTAGCT
Source organism: Crotalus tigris (assembly GCF_016545835.1). Classification (NCBI taxonomy): domain Eukaryota; kingdom Metazoa; phylum Chordata; class Lepidosauria; order Squamata; family Viperidae; genus Crotalus; species Crotalus tigris. The sequence goes on from NW_024100214.1 coordinate 6,175,635, forward strand.
TCATTTCTGTTTTTCAAGAACATGAATGCTGCAATACTCATCTCCAGTCAGAACTACTGCAAGGGTGAAGTTTCAACTTTTGATTCATAGGAACATAAGCAATGACCTACTGGATCAGACCCCTGGCCTATCTAGTCCAGCAATCATTTCTCACAATAGCCAACCAACTGCACAAAAACTGGGACTGAACAAAATCTGAACTGTCATCTGAAGGTCCCTATTTGTTGTTTTTATATTCCCTCATGTTTGTCTACTGCTATCCTTTGCAGTTGCTCTGATGCATGAACGATATATCTCAGAAGATCCATTTCCACGAATATATAATTCAATCCATGATAATATAGTGGTTGCAAGAATTATTTGGCAGCCTGGTAGGGTGAGGCTATTGCAGTCAATAGCCTCACACCATCAGGCTGCTGAACAATTCTTCCGACTCCCATTCTGAAGAACATTGTTGCCTCAATCTATAGGTCTCCTAAAAAAAAAAAGGACATTTTGTTGGATTTTTTCCTACTAAACACAGAATCTTTGTACGGTATCATTTTCACTCTTCAATCTCTCCAAACCATTATGAAGCTGTAGCAAAAGTACAATAAATATCTCAATGTGGGAATTGATAGTGGAATAGGATTTAATTGTTTAGATTCTGCCTGCCACACATCTGTTAAAGATAAAGTGTCTTGGAACCCAAGTCCAACTGTTCAGAGTTGAGGAATGTGTATCTATGTGTACAAACACACACGTATACTATGAAGGGAGTTTTAGAAGACTCAGTCTTCCAAGGATGATCAGGTGTGCAACATTCATTTCATCCTTTTGGAGTATCTCTCTAATCAGCCACTAAAGTGCAATTAAGAGATACCAAATGAGGAACAAAAAAGAGGCAGTTTCTGTGTCATGCTGTACTTATCAGTTATGGCGAATGTCTCTGTGCATGGCTGTATCCTAATTTTTTAATACCCAGTTTTTACAGCCATCATGATCTGGAATTGAGCTGTCTTGATGGTTTATGACCCTGAAAACATTTAATGTTTTATACTCACCAACCACGACTGGAAGCACCTTCATGGCCTTCCTTTCCCTGCCATTGATTTTGGCTGGCTTCCTACCGAGTTCTCCATTTGGTGCATATTTGATGTGTGGATAGGACATAGTTTGAATGCCACTGTAATCCCTGGGTAAAGTGCAATCAGAGCAGGCATAGGGGCTGAGTTCCCCTGCCTTGATATCTTCCTGGTTTTTCTCAATGACAGGTGTTGAGCCATATACCTGCCTATTGCCCAAATAAATACTACTCTTCAGCTTGGCTTTCCGAGTCTCTTCCCAGCGCCTAAGTCCATGGAATATGCCGCAGTACAGGACCAGCATGACAGGACAAGGAATGAAGAAGGAACAGATGGAGGAATATACAATATAATTGTGATCCTCCAGACGACATAAAGATGGGTCCCGGTCTGGAACGTTGTTGAGGCCAAAGATAATTGGGGCTGCCACAGCAAAAGCAAAGATCCAAGTGGTAGAGAGGAGGATCAGCTGACGCAGGTCAATCTGTCGTCGATTATAGTTCAGTGGGACAGAGACAGCAATGAACCTGGATGACAGAAAACAGGGTGTCACCATGGGGTTCCTTGTGGAACCAGTTTACTTCACGATGGTAAAGCAAAACAAACTCTAAGCTAGAAGATGGAGCTGGGCAATATATGTTTCGGGTGTTACTGGGTTGAAATTCCCATTTTGTCTCTCATAGTGCCCATTCATTAATTAGGAAATGCAGCATTATTGTCTAGCTATGCCACCACAAGGCAAACACAAAATATTCTTTTACCCCTATTTCTCCATTCTGAAATATCATTTCCCTGCACAAGTTCTTTGCTCATCCAATTACCTTTGGCAATTACCAATTACCCTTGCCAATTATCAATTATGCTTGCCTGTTGTATGGAACATTTATTCTCCTCATAATGGCTCCATGATATTGCTTCTCTCCCTTCAATCAATCCATACTGTTGGTAAAAGACAGTTGCAACTAAATTGACAAACACGTTCTAAAAACTAGGCCTCTCCATAAGAAAATGGGTTCTAATTTAATAGGTCTCAACCTTAATTATTTAGCATTTACATTTGCCTTTATAAAAGTCAGCAGAGTGTGTCAATCAAAATATTCCTGTATGACCACTCTTTTTTTAAACAAGGCAGAATTAGGAAAAAAGAACCAGTATTTGCCATTTTCTTGGATGAGAGAAAAAAAAGGACCTAACTTTTGAATATTTTTATATATTCAACCTGCATGAGTCAAATCGCTTTAACATGGTATAATACCATACTTATAAACTCTGAGCTAATAAAAGAAAATCTGACCTGGTGAGATGAAAACTTGTTGGTTAAAAATCAAGAAACATATGATAATTCCCTAAAATTTGAGCTGGAAAACTCTTTCTGTCCATTAAATATATCTATCTTATTTCCCTGCTTTGTATATCAATTTCTATTCAGAGTCTATGGTCTTGTATTTTGGATTATTTTTCCAAATCAAATGCAGCAAATATTGCTATCAGCTGAAAGGCCTTGCTGTGCAGCCAGGTGAAGTTGTAAATATCAATAGTCCCCAAAAGTCAGGGTAAAGTCATTTCTTTCAAATGCACAGTAAACTTTCTGCTAGTCCAATGCAGTGCTCCTATTTTTATTCTTCTTTTTCCTTCACGCAGACTGGCTGTTATATATGCAAAATTGTTTAAAAGTATTTGTGTGTGTCATCAGCACTCTTTCACGGTTAACATTCAAGATGTGAAATTTGGGGACAATGGAGCAGATGGTGGTATAAAGTGCAGGAGAAATGCACAAGTTCCTATCCAGAGCAGGACATTTTTAGCATGTGGAAGAATACATTCAGAAGAGGTTTTGATTGAATTGATTGCCATGGCTCCAAGTACTTTTATCCCTGTACCACAAATGAGTATATGAATCACAAATGGGGCAATATCTTTATTAAAGATAGTGTGTGTGCTGGGGAGAGGGAATTCATTATCTTTATGCAAACAACTGAATGATCAATAGATATCAATAAGGTGAAAACACTTTCATTTCATTTAGAGCTTATTTGGATTTTTGAAACTCGGATATGGTTGTCCAAAGTAAAGTTTCCTTTAAACCAAGCTCAATTCTTGAATAATTTCAAGAATGATAATGTCTCTCTGTGGCTTTCTTGGGAATAAAATAGAAATGTTTTTTTCTCCTGAGATATGCTTTTATCTTCCAAAATCTACAGGGTGACAAGATGTTTTCACCTTCTAGTCTACAGCAGCTTTCCTAGAGCTCTCTAATTCAAGGACTAACTAGGCCAGGGGTAGGCAACCTTGACTCTTTTATGACTCGTGGACTTCAACTCCCAGAATTCCTGAGTCAGCCATGCTGAAGTCCACGAGTCATAAAAGAGCCAAGGTTGCCTACCCCTGAACTAGGCTCAGCTCTGTCCTTCTTCCTGAGATCACTGAAATGGGCATGAATATTTGTGTTCACCAGAACACTTCATCAGGGAAGTGGTTATAAAAAGTAGAAGAAGCAGAGGAAACAGCAGAGTCCAAAAATTAAGACAGATATTTCAGGTCTGTGAGTTAAAATCAATCTCAAGACAGACTGTGTGGTATCAATGCTTTAGTGAATTAACAGTGTTATAACAAGCATTTGGAGACCAAAAAAAAAGAGTTCCCCCTACAGGTTTGAAAACACAAAGGCCATTAACCCTAAACTTATCTTTTGTCTTGGGCAAAGCGCAGGTCTAACCAAAAAGGCAGATGCCTGGGGAAGTCATCTGAACAGGATAATCCCCCCCCCCTCATTTAAAATGTCAATACATATCAGCAGTTTCTTGGTTGGTAGCCACAGAAAAAAAAGAATTGTCTCTGCAGCTTTCTTAGTTTTAATTCAAAACCATTTTGAAAATTGGCTGAAAGCAACCATCATTGAGAGTGATAACTACAATGGTCTTTGGCTGGTACGGGTAAGACAGCTTATGTTCTGTTCTTTCAGCTACTGTCCATAGTTCATAGAGAAAAAAATACTTTCCCCCTTCTTTGCTCAACAGTGACAGCATGAAAACATTACAGAAGAAGTGATGTTCAGATTTTCTTGGAATAGAAACAGCTTTTTCTGATTAGCTGGACAACGGGGGGGGGGGAGTTGATGGGGTTCCTAACGGCTGATAGGATAAAACAAAATAGCCAGAAGCAACATAAACAATAAACCACCTATGTTTCCTAGAGCTTCTCAGTATCATTCTTGCCTTTATTTGGTAGGCACTGAGGTCTTTCCGATAAGAAAATCCCAACTGCAATTATTGTAAGAATTAGTTCTTCAGCTTCTGTTAATGAGAAGGGGGTTGATCATATCTGAATTGCCTTTCCTGAATAGAATATTGCTTTATAGACCACAAAAAGCTTGCCTTGATGAAGTAGTGGGTGTTTTAGGGGAGAGCATTGTTCTATCTACATGTTCAGTCAACAGACCTAAATTATATATTATAGACAAAAATGAATTATTAGAACAAAGATATTCTTCCGTCTGCAAACTCTGAATTTTACAATTCACTTTACAATATCCCACATACATCTGCTAGAGAAATGGATGTTTAGATATATAACTATACATTTGTAAAGAAAACTGGAAAAAAGATGTATGTCGATTAGAGAATTCAATGCATTTTTATAGATTTTAAGGCCAGAATGTACAAAACAAATACATAGTAAATTTTCACAGAATGGATACTTATCTATCCACACCTACTATAGATGCTGAATGAGATACAAATGAGAAGCTCGCAGTCCCTATAGTTGGCAGCATTAAACTTATGTTTCCTCTGTTTCTTCTAAAGAACCCTCCTAGAGTTGCTTCAGTGGCTGTGGCAGCTAAAAAGCTGATTAAATAAATATGTGTGTACATATGTATGTGTGTATGTATGTATGTATGTATGTATGTGTGTATGTATGTATGTATATATATATATGTATGTATGTGTATATATATATATATATATATATATATATATATATATATATATATATATATATATATAAAACTGTGCGTGTGTGTATATATGTATGTACAGTTAGAACAATTAACCAGTGGAACAACCTGCCTCCAGAAGCAATGAATGCTCCAACACAAGACGTTTTTAAGAAGAAACTGGACAACCATTTGTCCGAAATGGTATATGGTTTCCTGCCTGAGCAGGGGGTTGGACTAGATGACCTCCAAGGTCCCTTCCAACTTTTTTATTACTATTATTACTACTACTACTACTACTACTACTACTACTACATGTATTAGAACTGAAAGAGTCGTGAAGTTTAGCATCTAAAAGCCATAATGACCAAAGTTTCTTACCGATCCACGCTGATAGCACAGAGGTTGAAAATGGAGGCAGTGCATAGCATAACGTCCATGGTCATCAAGCCATCGCACAGGACCGGGCCCAAAGACCAAGCACCTCCCTGGAACTGAAGAAAAATCAGTGAATGCATTCCAAGTTCGTACTTAAGGGTTCCCTTCCCTGTATTCTTTAGGCAACTGAACTACTTCCACATGACTTGCCTTCGTAGAATTCTGAGGATCCGGTGGCAGGGTAAGATACCAGACACAGATGTCCTCTCCAGAGCAGGCTTATTATCAATTTACACTCTGTTGATGAAAGCCCAGATGCGCTGGGCAGGCCATGTTGTAAGGATGCCAGATCATCGCATCCCTAAACAGCTCTTCTATGGTGAGCTGTCCCAAGGAAAACGATCCCACGGGGGACAAAAGAAGCGATACAAAGACACGCTGAAAGCCTCTCTTAAGTCCCTGGATATTAACACCATCTCTTGGGAACTTCTGGCGCATGATCGACTGACATGACGCACCTTGGTGTGCCAGGGTTGCCAGACATATGAACACAGAAGAGCAATCTTGGCACAAGAGAAGCGAGCACTCCGCAAAGCCAGAGCTGTAAATGCTGAAGTAACAGTGTCTACATTTCTTTGTTCAGTATGTGGCAGAACATTCCGTGCTAACATCGGTCTTATCAGCCACCTACGGACACATCATTGATGGCCCATAATCTACAAGATGTCAAGGTCCTCATCAAAATCGATGGACGAACAACAATCTTTAGCTACAATTCTAGTTGGACTCTCAGGATGTCCCTGACACTTTTCTTTGAGAAGATCCTCTTCAATGGCTGACACTATCAAGGAAGTTGCCAGGTTGCAATCAGGCATTCATAGTTGTAGCTTTAAAACCAGCAATCAAGCGATAGTGGTGGGTGAAATAGCTGCATCTCCTCCCACACATTCCTGTCTCAATGCAATCATTCAGCCTTCTTTGTTGCTATACATCATAGGAGGAGGCTTACATACTGAAACAAATGAGGGAAGGAAAGAGACAGACGAAGGAAGCAGGGGTGAAAAAAAACTTCACCAAATTTGAAAATCAAATATCCAGGATGTGGTTTCGTAACCACATTCTGGATATTCCTGGACTACAAATCACTGTGGGTATCAAGTGTTGTAACTCTGAAGGAGAAAGATTTCTCCAGAGGAGAGACACACAAAGCCAGTACAGAGATAGCTAAGCCATTTGTTTTTATCAGCAGCAACGGCAGCACACCTTTACAACCAATAGTAAATACCAAATCCCTTCATGATAAAAGCATTCTAGAATCTTCCATTATTATTGTAATATACGCTGATAGCTCTTCTATCTGTTTGTAAAATCTTGGATTATTATTAGGAAGAAAGTAAACCACAAAGCCCTGTGCTAATATCACTTGATCCTCACCCTGTTGGTGCTATAAATATCACCTAGGAATGATGTCAAGAGAAGTGGCTTATTTACACCTTATAAACTGTAGCTTCATCATTCCTTAATTTTCAATCTGATTGAGGGGTCAGGCTAGGAGAGGGCAAATGCCTCCATATAAGCACTCAGTAACTGCTTGAAGATTATCCAGCTGTGACCTGGGAAGAGCAACTTTTTAAAAAAAAAAATTAAAAGACTTAATTAAGTAGAGTGAGATAGCTGTCAAAATTTGCTTCTTACTTCATTTCTGACAGCTTACACAAGCCACAATGGGTTGTAATACTAACGATAATAATAATGTCAAGCAATTTAACAGCATACTGCAAGGAGGTGAAACTGAAGATTGGTTAACATCTGGCAAAAGCTACTTGATAATAAAAGATCCAACAAAGGGGGCAGCACCAGGCAATTAGAGGCCAATTACTTCCTTACCAACAACTTTCAAATTGCTAATTGATAATTACATGACCAGGCCAACGAGCAAGGCATGGAGGTGCTAGTGCAAAGGAAGGCGAGCGGAAGCCCCAGCAGCAAAAAGTGCCGCTGAAAAGAGCGGAGTCTCTGTGTGTACCTGCTACAAGTTCAGCTATCAGCCATGCTCTCCATGCCTCTGTCACAGTGGTTCTCAACCTTTTTAATGCCGCGACCTCCAACCGGTCGTAAATCGAGGACTTTCCCTGCCCGGGAGCGCCGCGCATGCATGGTGCTGTCCCCTGCGCCGGCCGAAGCGTAGCTGGCAAGGGGCAGTGACGGCACAGGGCAACCACCGGCTGGGCCACCAGCTGGCCCAGCCCAAGGGAGGTAAGGCACCCGCCGGGCCCCACACGCGCCAGCAACCCTCCCTGCGCCTGCCGGCCTCCCACCTCCCACCCCTGGCCCTCTTTTTAGTAGTTGCTCAGCAGGGAGGGCTGGAAACTTCCACACAGCTTGCCTTCGCTGCAGACAACTTGCAGCACTGTTTAAGAATGGGACTTTTGGCGGGCTCAGCAGGGCAGAGACAGCCTGGACAATTCCTATTGGCTTTTGAAAGCCAATAGAATTAGACTCTATTCAAGAGAGTCTAATCTATTGGCTTTCAAAAGCCAATAGAATAAAAGGGAGTAGCACAGCTAAGGAAAAGGGGGAAAAAATGGCGGACTGCATTGTTTGGCAACCTCCGTGAAATGGTCGTTCGACCCCAAATGGGGTCACGACCCATAGGTTGAGAACCGCTGCTCTATCAGCTGTAGCATGCCATGGAGTGCGTGGCTGACGTGGGCAAAACAGGCGCACACACAGATTCTGCTGTTTTCAGCAGCACTTTAGTGCCTGGCCCAGCAAAGTGGAGCCAGGCATGGTGAGGTGAGGCCCAGCAAAGCAGAGCCAGATGGGGAGAGGCTCAGTAAAGTGGGGTGTGGCCGGGTGTGACAGGGTGAGGCCAGGAGGGGTGGGACGAGACCGGGAGGGGCGGGATGGGCTGAGGCAAATGAGCTGCAACTGCTGCTGTGCACTATCGCCCCTGAGCGCTCACCGTTTCCTGTGCGTTGGCCAGGAGGGTGCCCAGCCGGGTTGGGGTGGGCCAGGGCTGAGGCAGCGGGGGCCAGTCCCTTGCCACTTCTGGAATAGCTCCAGGGGCCAAATCTGGGCCCTTGGTGGGCCGCACCCAGCCTGCAGGCCTTGTGTTTGACATGTTTGGACTAGATCATTTTGGAAAACTGAAAGGAAGAGCAACCTAAATATAGGTTGGATTGATTACAAAAGGACATTCAATTCTCTGCTACATGATTGGACGATTAAGTGCCCAGAAATAAAAGGCGTCAGTAGAAACATCAGAAGCTTTGTGCCAAGATCAATGGCACAATGGAAGGCATAATTGCTTGCTGTTCAATGGTGACAGACTAGGAGAGGTTAATATCAAGGGAGGAATCTTTCAAGGAGACTCACTATCACCACTATTGTTTGTCATTGTTCTGATTCCTCTTTCAACAATACTGAAAAAATCAAGGTATGGCTATCAAACATCCTTTACATGGATGATCTAAAGAAAAATATCTGAAATAGAACTGCTGCTGCTCAACCCTGTCTGTAAATACAGCCTAGATACTGCAGTGGAGTTTGGACTGGACAAATGTGCCTGCCTTACCATCAATAGGGCAAAAGTAATGAAAACTGAGGGAAGCAAGATGCTATATGGAAATAACATCAAGAGTTTGTTTGGATGAAGATGATCAAATACCTGGGCATCCTTCAAACTGAAAACATCCAGCTGACTGAAGTTATGAAGAAGCTTAGAAGTGAATACATCATGAGACTAAAAAAAGATCCTAAAGTCCAAACTCGGTGAAAGAAATGCCATCAAGGCAATTAACCCTGGATAATCTGAGTCATTAGATACACAGCTGGAATAAAGGACTGGACTCACGCAGAACTAAAGGTTCTGAATAGTAAAACCAGAAAAATAATGGCAATGAATCCTGCCCTTCATCCACAAAGCAATGTTGACATATTCTACTAAGCAAGGAAAATGGGTGGGCATGGAATCTTCTAAATACACAGAACAGTTAAGAAGAAAAAAGGGCATTGGAAGAATATTTGAAGGATAGTGAAAATGATGCACTGAACTTAGTATTGAAGGCTTATGAACAGAGGAAAGACCAAACATTTGGTCTACAAAAAAGATAAAATGAAGAATAATATAGAAATATGGGAAGGCAAAGTATTACATGGCCAATACATAGAAAAACTAATAGGCAAAGCAGATAACAAGACCTGGCGATGGCTAAGAACAAGAAAGTTGAAGAAAGACAGAGAGGCTAATTCTTGCTGCACAAGGAAGGGGGAAGTGAAGAGATGAGAGGGGGATGCGGTCTGGGGGGAAATGAGTGAGCAATGTCGGAATTTGTGTTGTATTTTAACTTCTTATGTATCTGAATTTTTCTTCTTATGATTGTAATGAAAATAAAATAATAAAAATTGAAATAAAAAAAAATAAACAATACAAAAAAAAAAAGATCAAGCCTGAATAACAAATGCATACAAAGCCAGAATTGAGGCAATAAAAAATGAAAGCAAATGCTGCCTCTCAAAGAAGCTGAATAAACAGTGGACATCTAATTATCTGCTGCAAGAAGAACTCACAGACTGACTACAAACAATGGCATGATAAAGTAGCAACAATGATACATTTGGAATATCTGCAAGAAATACCACTTGTCTGCAAGCAAAACTGATGGGAACACAAAGTAATAGAATACGAAGAAGTTAAAGTACTCTGGGGCTTTATAATTCAAACAGACCACACCGCAGACTTAATAATGATCAATAAGAAAGACAAGAAAATCTGGATAGTGGACATTGCAATACCTGGAGATAGAATAGAAGAGAATGAACTGGAGAAAATCACAAAATACAAAGTCCTGCTAATAGAAATAAAACCACTGTGGCAAAAGAAAGCAAAAATAGTATCAATGGTAATAGTTGCCTTAGATGCAACCCCCAAATATCTGGAGCACCACTTGAACATCATTGACATTAACAAAATCACCATCAATCAATTGCAAAAGGCAGCTTTACTTGGAATAACTTACATCCTGCAACAATATCTTTAACATTATGAAGCAACATCTGCCTATCCTAATCATTGGGTAGTTCGTGGAATACCAGCGATACAGGTTAAAATGTCATGATAGGTAGATAAAAATGCCAAATCCAGTCTAAAACATCTGGGTAACTGTGAGGCTGTTATGTGTTCCTGGCTACTTTCCTTCGTGACCAGAGGCAAGCTCGCCTGACCAATAACCAGCCAAGACACAGTGAAGGCCTTTTGTTTTGTTTATTGCAATAAGCATGGAGATAAGTTATCAAAGCTTGGTTCTCTCCAAATTTTCAACCCAAAATATTCCCTTCTTTATACAGCCCTGTCCTGGCTGCCACATCCCTCCTCTTTCCTCATTGGCTGAGGTACTATGAGGTTACACTCTTTCTGACTGCCTCCTACCTATTTCCTGCTACGTACTAAATCATACATCACATGTACATTAATAATATAAAATATTAGACATATTCAATTGTTGGTTTTGAGTTCTGGGCCCCTTAGAACAATAGGTTCTTTCCTGTTTTTCAGTTACGTTTTCCTGGCTAGCTATTTCCTCTTACAGATGTTTTTATAGCTTGTCTTCTTCCTTTCCCACTCTAAGACCCAGCTAATTTTTGCCTACGTATTTATCTTACATCCTGCCTTTATGCTACCCTTTCCTGTTTCCCAGCCATTATAGTTTTTGGTAAGCTTGTTTGTCCAGGCAGTAAGTTTCCACTGCAGCAAATTCAATTTTAAATTTCTCTTTCAATATTAAATTTTGAAGACCTTTCCTTTACTTCTATCATGACCAACAATAATAAATTTAAATGCCACCTGACCCCAAGTGATTCTGGGCAGTTTGTGGAATATCAGCAATACAGGTTAAAATGTCATGATTTATCCTCATCCTTAGGTCCTGTACAAAGCATAATGGGAAGCAAGGATTTTCCATCTGTTTCGATCATTCGCAGCAGCTTCAGCATCGTCCCAAGGGATATTAATAATTTTAAGACCTTCCTTAAGTGTTTGATGTCAAGTTTTCTAAAGCCGGCCTTGTTTCCTCTTTTCTCCAGGAGGTATCCAACATAGTGAAATTTTTGGATGCTGGTCTTTAGCATACGTAATGTAAAAATGTAATGATTAAAAAATATAATATTCATTTCTTATCCAAGCCTAACTCCAGTGAAACCATGACCTTTGACTCATGAAGAATCACAGAGATTCAGTCATCTTTCAGGGGATTCCATTACTGCAAAGTTTGAGAATTCCCAGTTTAAGCATTAGCAAAGAATACACAAGCACATGACCACTTTTCTATCAAATGTGAGGAAGCTAAAGCTAAAGGGTGTGTGTGCATTTAATTATTCTTCCTTATCTCACTATGGAAATAATTATTAAAACAATTGGAAGTCACAGTCAGATAATGATCTTATTAGGACCAATCTTTAAAATTGTAAGCTCTTCAAATCTCTTCATCTGTTAAGGGTTGCCTCCACCTCTCCCACAGAAAAAATAATGAAGGCAGGAAAAGAAAGAAAAGGAAAGCTGATTGGATGAAGCCAGGACCTGAGTCTTAAAATGGGATGAAGAGTCACAGGATTGAATAAATTAATCAGCTTTTCTCAAGCCCCTCCAATTTTAGATCCAACTTAAAAAGGCTGCTTTAGAAGGTTGCAGTTGATATATGAAACCATTATGGCACACAATGTTTAATTTCTCCCATTTTGGTGAATATAAAACCAAATTGTCAATCTTTATCAAAACATCAGGTGCTTAACAATCAGAGAGCAAAAGCTAAAAGAACCACACCGGTTTTTATATAATAATAAAGATAAGATACTGGGGTGGGGGGGTATGTTCCCTCTGAGAATTTAGCCAAATTGCATACTGTCTAATCCATTTCAGGACAGCATATCTTTTCTAACAAATTTTAGCCCCTTTCCAATCTGCCTAATTTGAAGAAAAGAAACAAATGTATTTTCTTCCATCCTTCTATCGCCTTGCTGGTGAACAGCTGTAGTGAAATATTCATACTAGTTATGTCCTGTTCAAAGGCACAGGAACAAAATTTTCAGAGAAAATAGCACCATAAAGATAGCTGTGTTAGATCATTCATACATTTATCAAGTGACTGAAGTTTTTTTTTTTAGTTCAGATGGTCTGAATCACATATTAACCAAATAGACTGGATTTGTGCAGCACACCATGTACACAAAACCTAATCAAGGCTGAAAATAATTAGGCTTAATATGTTGCACAAATCATCATCAGCCTCTTACCATTTTTCCCCACAGGTGCAGGGTCCTCTGATATGTTGCACGAATACAGCTGTTAATTACTATCACACATACAATACTGTGTAAACAAAGCCTACAGTGCTGTATATTCATCTGTTCTCTATGGAAGGCCCCCATCACACTGATAGGCTATAAGGCTCATGTAAAACTGTCCTGTCAGGAAAAAAATGGGTTTTGCATCAACTTCCTACCACATTGCAAAGTGAAAGGATAAAGCCACATGGTTGTGGTGGCACATTCCCTCTGCACATTCGCAGGACAGGACTTCCAAAACAATTCAGCGTGTGGTGTGCTAATCTAATTTTTCATAGGGACATTCAGCTGGCTGTAGCTTACTCCTGCTGTGACACCACTCAGCAGGAATTGTTTATTGCCTGTATAAACCTTTGAGTTACTGCAGTGAAAATGAGGCAGTGGTTGGCATACTGAATACCCTTGTTTTTCCTTTGAAATGTTTTTAATGTAATTTTTTGATTAAAATAAGTTAAATGTTATTGTGATTTTGATGATTTTGTTAACATGCTAGAAACAAGGCAGGGGGAAATGGAGCAAAGGTGACATTGCACATCTGTGCCATAAATGTTGACTATGTTAATATGGGCAATTGTACACACTCTTAACAGATTATCTGTTCTGGTTTCCACATGGCCTACAATGTCTTCTTTAATGCAGCAAGAGATAGCAGTGTCTGAAGACATCAACCAACTTTTTAAGTACAACTTAAGAATTTATAATTATAGTACTCTTTTACCCCACTTCACACATTTGCTGAGTTTCTTCCTGCAAGGGTTAACTGTTCTTTTTGTTTAGGGATAATTTGCTGAATAAACCTCCATTGGCTACATCATACATTTTGGAACACGTAGTTTTTATTAGTTGAAATGGTTTGGTTTGCACAAAGTCAAAATTAAAGAAATCATATTTAGCATGAGGTGAATAATTTCTCACATTTTTTAAGGTATCAAAAGGCATAGTCCTAGTCTGCTTGTTTCTCTCCATGATCTAGACCATGGGCATCAAACTCGCCGCATCACGTGACATGACGTATCGTGACTTTTTTCGTATTGCTGGAGCTGGGGTAGGTGCAGCCTCCTCATGATGCAACCAGCCTGCGGCCAGCAATTTGACACCCCTGACCTAGACCAGTGGTTCTCAATGTTTTTAATGCCGCGATCCCCAACCGGTCGTACGTCGAGGACTACTCAACCGGTCGTAAGTCGAGGACTACTCAACTGGTGCAGCACAGTTTGCAGAATGGAACTTTTGGCGGGCTCAGCAGGGCAGAGACAGCCTGGACAATTCCTATTGGCTTTTGAAAGCCAGTAGAATTAGACTCTATTCAAGAGAGTCTATTCTATTGGCTTTCAAAAGCCAATAGAATAAAAGGGAGTAGCACAGCTAAGGAAAAGGGGGAAAAAAAGGCGGACTGTGTCGTTTGGCGACCCCTGTGAAATGGTCGTTTGACCCCAAATGGGGTCCCGACCCACAGGTTGAGAACCACTGACCTAGACAAACAATCTTGTCACCTAGGCAGAGAATGTGCTTGCTGCTGCTTTATTCAAACACTGAAATAATATAAAAATCTAATAAATAAAAAAATAAAAATATTCTACTCAAATCAAATATACTAATTAAATGATTACTACACTTAAAAAAAACACAGGTTCAGCATATCCAGGATTCTTCTCTTGAATTTTTTTTAAAATACATATATAAACAAACAAACAAATAGCATTTTGCTACCAAACAGAGCCTAAGGACACACTGGGACTTTGAAACTCTGTCCATGTCACCCAGGAGACTAGAAACCAGAAATAATGAAACTCAGCTTGACTTGGGGCAATAATTCTGAACCCAATGGCTTACACCCCAACTTTTTGCAAGTGTATTTACTGTGCGTTTATGTTTGTGCTCCCAGGAACTGAACTGGTCTAAGGGAAGAGCCCACCAGAAATGTTTGTATACCATCACCATATAACAAAACTTGCAGTGAAACCTAGTGCAATGCCAACAAAGTATGTACCAACCTGTTTTTCTGAGGAATGTGAAAAAAAAAAAAAAGAGGAAAGGCTGGATATATGAAAGAATCAATGTGTTTGACTGAACATCATTCCTTTTGATCTTTCCCTTGTTTCTTTTTCCTAAGCAAGTAACAGATTAACTATCCTTCATAATACTCATAATGGCATATCAAAAAAGTCATCTGCATGGTTGCCAATTCATTTGCACTGAACATTATTGAGAAAGTACTCAACCAGGATAGATTTTCCAGTCTCATCAAACAGAAAAAGGCCCTCCCTTGACCTGTGCCTAATCATTTTAGTCCAACCCAACAGGCTTACGTCAGCCTCTATAATTAGTTCTAATAGAATTTGTGACTATATTGGCACCTTCAGTCTCCTTTTCTTGCTAAATTACATGTTATTTCGTTTAAAATGCTAGTAAGCCATTGGGTTCAGAATTATTGCCCCAAGTCAAGCTGAGTTTCATTATTTCTGGTTTCTAGTTTCCTGGGTGACATGGACAGAGTTTCAAAGTCCCAGTGTTGTGGATGACAGCATTGGAATTCGGTAGAATTTGCTCCCAGAGAACTCAATTTTGTTTTGATGTGGTAAATGACAATTGAGCAACCTTTGGATGGCCACAGAGTCAGTGGGATCACATCGGCAGGCTCAGTTTGTAGAGGTCTCTGGGGGATCTGCTTTGTTTTTCTAGCGTGACAGACGTATTTTGCACTATACAACACTATTTCCCCCTATTTCCCAACCAAACTGGGGGGGTAGACAGCTATACTTTTAATGATCATAGTTAGAAGAGATTCTGAGGGCTGTAAAAGAACAAAATCAATTCATTTAAAAAAATTAAAACACAAACAATAACCACAGGTTGCCCATCCCTTTAGGGAACCTGCGTTACTCTAGACTGCATTTGTGGTTCACATGCCTAAATCTTCTTTTATGTGTGCTATTACAAAGCCTGGTTATTCAGTAATCTGCAGTTTTATTAAATACAGTTATTGTTGCTGCAGAAAATACAAAATCCTTCCTATTATAAAAATAGGGTGAACAGAAACTGCTGTGGAGAAATGAGCCTTCAGCCACCAGGATATCTGCTTGTTTTCAACTCTCAGTTTCCCTGTAAGTATCTTCCCTGCAACCTTGTTATCTAGGAAATATTTCTGTACTGGAGAATATTTCATGTGGAAGCCATAAAATACAATTGTTTCTCAGTAAGTATATGTCAACCAGTACAATACAGGATTGCTTTTTTTTGGGGGGGGGAAGGTGAGCATGAAACACACATGATGACATTCAGAGCCTGAAAATAGCTCTGCAATTGCAAATCACAGTTGCTGCCACGGGTAACCTCTTAAAACTTTACATTCTGAGTACAAATATGCATAGATTCAAACCATCATTTCATTTCTTCATGTTTTAGGTGCCTTTTCCTACTTACCAAATTGTTAGTTTTTCCAATTCTACTAGTGAACAGCACAGCACATTCTTACCAGAGAACTCAATTTCATAATGTTTTAGTGTCACAGTGCTAAAAGAAAATTGTACCATACTTTCCTTTAGCAGCTTCCCTAAACTGAAGCTTTCAAGCAATTGAGAAGAACAGATTTTTTCAGAGAAAATCAGGATAAGGAGGATGTATTGGATCATGCATAATCTGTTCATCATCTGCATTCAACCCATACTGATGGGGTTTACTGCCCAAGTAAATCGGCCGTTGCAAATAAATTCATTTTATGTCTGTTCTGTATCCCACAGTAAAATGAGATGGCACAATATACCATTGTGGGGAAATGGTTAACTGATTTTAAATTTAAGAACTTTGCACATGGTAATGGCTTGAATCGGACCAGAAAATGGGCAAGGGAGGAAAAAACTAAATGAAATTGGAAATCCATGCTGCTGTGGATCTGAAATCAAATAAAAAGGAAGCCAGATGGCCAGTGGCCAAGTGCCATTAATGTTGACTATGTCAGAACAGGAAAGTGTACAAACTGAGACTGAAAATATGATTGTCACATGCCAATCATTCTCTTCCTTTTAACACTTTTAAAGAAGTAGCATGCCTGAATTAGACATTATCACCCTTCTGTTTTACTTTATATGCTTCCTTGAAAAAGGTAGCTATGGACTCTCTCCTGAAGAAGGTATCCCTCAACCAAGTAGAGTTGAACAACTTAAGTCCTTTTTACAACTTGGTGTTTTTAGGAAGGTTGTTAAAAAGGCAGCGGGGACTCAAGGATTCTGGGTTAAGCAAATTAGCATGTTTTAGACCCGAGCATTGGATGAAAACTGCATTGATCACACTTGCGACAACCTACAGTGGGATTTGGAGGGAGGGTGAACCTTCTGATCCAGCTTGACCTCTTAGCCAAATTTGGGATCATCTGTGACTATTGAGCATTTGAGGGCCTGTTTTATACTATCTCTGCTCCTTCTGACTGGACAGTTTATTGTCGTTTTTTACTGTGGGCACACTGGTACACATTAAAAATGAAATTCTGTTGCCTGCTCTCAAAAGTGTACACATACATAACACACATAAAAACATGCTACATACTACTACTACTACTAATAATAAAGTTGGAAGGGACCTTGGAGGTCATCTAGTCCAACCCTCTGCTCAGGCAGGAAACCCTATACCATTTCGGACAAATGGCTGTCCAGTTTCTTCTTAAAAACTTCCAGTGTTGGCGCATTCACCACTTCTGGAGGCAGGTTGTTCCACTGGTTAATTGTTCTAACAGGAAGTTTCTCCTTAGTTCTAGGTTGCTTCTCTCTTTGGTTAGTTTCCACCCGTTGCTCCTTGTCCTGCCTTCAGGCGCTTTGGAAAATAGCTTGACTCCCTCTTCTTTGTGGCAGCCCCTGAAATATTGGAACACTGTTATCTCCCTCTTCTTTGTGGCAGCCCCTGAAATATTGGAACACTGTTATCTCCCTCTTCTTTGTGGCAGCCCCTGAAATATTGGAACACTGTTATCATGTCCCCCCTCGTCCTTCTCTTCATTAAACTAGACAAACCCAATTCCAGCAACTGTTCCTTATATGTTTTAGCATATCATCTTTGTTGCTCTTCTCTGTACTCTTTCTAGAGTCTCAACATCTTTTTTACATCGTGGTGACCAAAACTGGATGCAGTATTCCAAGTGTAGCCTTACCAAGGCATTGTAAAGTGCCTTCACATGATCTTGATTCTATCCCTCTGTTAATGCAGCCTAGCACTGTGTTGGCTTTTTGGCAGCTGCAGCACACTGCTGGCTCATATTTAAATGATTGTCCACTAGGACTCCAAGATCCCTCTTACAGTTACTACTATCGAGCAAGGTACCCCCTATACTATACCTGTACATTTGGTTTTTCTTGCCTAAATGTAGAACCTTACTTTTTTCACCATTGAATTTACCTATGTATAGACCCTTATACCTGCAGCTCCTAGTTCAATGGTTCTCAACCTGTGGGTCGGGACCTCATTTGGGGTCAAACGACCATTTCACGGGGGTCGCCAAACAATGCAGTCCACCATTTTTCCCCCTTTTCCTTAGCTGTGCTACTCCCTTTTATTCTATTGGCTTTTGAAAGCCAATAGAATAGACTCTCTTGAATAGAGTCTAATTCTATTGGCTTTCAAAAGCCAATAGGAATTGTCCAGGCTGTCCCTGCCCTGCTGAGCCCGCCAAAAGTCCCATTCTGCAAACTGTGCTGCACCAGTTGAGTAGTCCTCGACTTACGACCGGTTGGGGGTCGCGGCATTAAAAAGGTTGAGAACCACTGTCCTAGTTGAACAGCAGATGGAAGTCATGGCTAGAAGAACTTTTAGCCAGCTTCAGGTAACATGCTGGAGGCAGTCTTTCATGAAGCAGGATATTTTGGCAATAGTCACTCATCTCTTTCCATTAGCACAATCAGGCATTTTCAAGACAGACTGGAGAGAAAACATTTCAACAGGTGCACAAGAATCCAAGAATTTTGACAAGTATCTTTGTAGTAGAAAGCCAAAAGAGTTCCAGAGACTGTTATATATCAAAAGGGAGTTCTATTTGGATTGAAATAAAAATCCAGATTCCTGCAGCAAAGGACTAGATGTATCTCTCTTTGATGGAATAGACAATGATCGTGTTATCTGTTTTGGCAACTGCCAGATTTTGGTATCTGGCTATTTGCCTCTGAATGTGTGAAAATGTGTGATAAAAAGATGATCACATTCAAAAGAGTCTACAACACTTCTTGTACTTTAACAGTTACATAAAAAAGACAACTGGCTTGTGCAGCTTCTTTTATATAGGTACTCAAGGAAAGCCACAGTTACTGAGATTCCTGCTTTATACAGCTATCAAAGATGCAGGAATCCACTTCTCATTATACTGAAACTGGTTTCCTCAATCCCTTTTTTGTGTGCAGGTTCAAAAGAGGACTTGATCAAGCTCTATTTAGGCAAGTGCTTACAGTTAGTAAAAATAACCCAGATAAATATATGTAACAAAAGAAGTATAATTCTTGAAAGTGATTTTTTTAAAAATAAGTATGCTACCTCAACCACAGATTTGGGTGTCTCTCTATAAAAAATTTCAAAACATACCATAATTAAAAATGCATCATTCTAGATAAAAACCATAAACAAATAAAAATAATCCAGATGAAGGGAGGCAGGAGACTGTGCATGTCAATACCATTTCTTACATCTCCTATTTTTCTTGTTTAAAAATCGGAACTTTGCTACTGAGGACTAAACTATAAGAACACAGTGAAGAGCCAAGAAAACAAATGGATAGATCATTAAACAAATCAACCCAGAGTTCTCACTCAAGGCAGATGTGACCAGGCTGAAATTATCTTACTTCAGACAAGTTATGGGAAGATATATTATGGAAAAGGCGCCAATCCTGGGAAAGATGGAAAGAAAAAGAAGACGACCAGCAGCAAGGTGAATGGATTCAATTACAATGTTGATGAATGCAACTGTTGGAAGATCTGAAGGGAGAGGTCAGGAATATATCATTATGGAGAAAATCATTCTATGCAGTTGCTAGGAGTAAAAACAACAACAATGAATGGCACCAATAAATTGATGGATTAACTATCCATTGTTTGTTCAGACCTTCTGGAATTATCCCCTAAAACCTTTTGATATGAGTTCTACAATTTCTCACTCAATGGTGCCATTAAAGTCCTGCTTTTCTAAAAGACCTTGTGTTCTGCTACAGAGTGTTCTGTAATGTAAAGGTAATATTTCTACTCATTTTCTTGCAAATGAAAGTAGACATCCTTTGCAGACTCTTTCATTCAACACCAAAAGATGAGAAGTATTGGGAATATGGCAGCACATCTAGTTCCATCTTTTTCATTTGTACTGTTTTTATCCTATCCTACATATAGTATTGAATAAATCGATATATAATGGCTTCCTTACATATGTCTCTGCACAAAAAAATGTGATGGATGGCAAGAAAAAAATTATAAAGCTGGTTATTCCTTTAGAAAGTACACACACACACACAAACACACACACCTACACCTATTTTGATAAGCCACCTACTTTTTGTTACTCGTATGTGATTGCCAACAGGTGAAAAAAGAAAGTGGAATTGAGGAACGGAGGAAGTTTCTTTTTCTAATAGAGTTCATAATAGAAACAAACGTTTTCTGCATTCATCATATTTCCATTTGACTGTGAGCATAACAAAGATTGGACTACAGGGATTATGCAGATGGCTCAATGAGTAGAGCCTCATTCTCCATCTCATGCAACTAAAATTGCACAAGTGTAAAATATCTAATACCCTTATTCTACTCCCAACTTGTATTTGTTGTTAAACCCAACTGCTCAATTAAATGAAAATTAAGAACCTCCTAAAAATATTTTGGGGATGAAAGGTGTCAGACACGATAAGACTATTTACAGTGATTTCTCCAGAATTAAAATGAAATGTCAGATTTCCAAACATTCCCACTAAATAAGCCCTTAAATATCAGAGTGTCTCTAACCATTTTGCTGTACAAATACTCTGATGTTAAGCAAAACATTTAATACAGTTATTTTCATCTAATTAGTGAGGAAAGAACTAAATTGGAAAGCTTAATATAAGCCAGGAAAGAAAGGGTGGATTCCCAGAAAATTACGGTCAACTGTCTAAGCTGTTTCAAATTCCTCACTCTTGCATGATTAGTTTACAATTTACTCTGTATTCTATAGGTTTTACTCCAGCTGCATGCAATGGGAAATCAAAGAAATTCAAGTTCAACCCCTTTGGAGACTTGAAAATTGTGTTAGGAGAATTAGTGCAGTTAACACAGTCTTAGACTAGAGACATAATATCTCTATCTCTTATGTTAACAAAGGGAAATATTTATCCACCCTGGCAAAGGACAGTCCAAATGTAATGTAAGCCAGGAAGGTACAATCAAACAAGATTCTAGGGCAATGGTTCTCAACCTTCCTAATGCCGTGACCCTTTAATACAGTTCCTCATGTTGTGGTGACCCCCAACCATAAAATTATTTTCGTTGCTGCTTCATAACTGTAATTTTGCTACTGTTTTGAATCGTAATGTAAATATCTGATATGCAGGGTGTATTTTCATTGTTATGAATTGAACATAATTAAAGCATAGTGATTAATCACAAAAACAATATAGCAATGCTCGCTGGAGAAGCTTACTCTTCCTTGCTCAAAAATGTTGGGAGGGAGGGAAGGGGAAGGAAGGAAGATGGAAGAGAAAAGGAAGGAGATGGAGAAGGAAGGAGATTGAAGGGGAAAGGAAGGAAGGAAGGAAGGAGAAAGAGATTGAAGGGGAAGGAATGGAGATAGAGATGGAAGGAAGCAAGGAAGATTGAAGGGGAAAGGAGGGAGATGGAGAAGGAAGGAAGGAAGGAAGGAAGGAGAGAGAGATTGAAAGGGATGGAGATGGAGATGGAAGGAAGGAAGATTGAAGGGGAAAGGAAGGAGATGGAGAAGGAAAGAGATTGAAAGGGGAAGGAAGGAAGGAAGGAAGGAAGGAAGGAAGGAAGGAAGGAAGGAAGGAAGGAGAGATTTAAGGGGAAGGGAAGGAGATGGATGGAAGGAAGGAAGGAAGGAAGGAAGGATGGATTGATCTTTGGAGAGTCATGTTTTCCCAGATGGTGATGAACTGCAACTTCCAGCATTCCCCACTCTTCCAGTGCTTTTTAGGGCTGCTGGGGATGGTAGTCTGGAGCCCCCCATCCTCATCCCGGCACCTCTTGCCCTCTCCCAGCCGCCCGCCCCGGGACCTGCCCGTCCCTCCAGCCTCCTGAGTGCCATCACAGCGGCGAGATCGTGGGAGCCCCTTTCCACGCCGTGCAGCCCTTCACCGTCACGACCCTTCCCCGACTCGTCACACGCGAGAGGGGCGCGGCCGGAGTGCCAGCTCCCGTTTGGAAGGCGCCGCTTCTCCCCCCCACGGCCTGTCCGGCTGGCCTCTGACGCACATGTGGGCATCGCCCTCTTCCCCACCCCCTAGCTGCTTCCGAGGCCTGGAGCCTGGTGATCTGGGAAGGAGTCACTCCTGCCTGCCAGCCCCAGGGCCGTGCCAGGCGTCAGAAGGCCAAGGCAGCCTCCGACGGTGAGGGAGGCAGGCCTGGTGGTGCAGGGAAGCTCTGGCACAGCACGGAGGGTGGCCGGGAGCGGAGCGTGGCCGGGCAACCAGAAGGTGTGGGGACCGGCTCGGCGCCGCAACTCAGCTTAGCTGACAGCGGCGGCAGCAGCGGAGCAGCCCAGTGGCAGCGCCAGCAGCGGCCCAGACCCGGCTCAGCTCAGACCTGGCTCGGCTCAGCCCATGCAGCTGAGCTGGCCTGGGGTGGCGTCGGGGGCGCGTGTCAAGCCCCTGGGCTTGCCATGAGCCAGGAGATGGGGAGGATGCAGCCAGAAGCTGGCCGATGTCTGCATGGCCCCCATGAGCACCTCCCAACTCCCAACAGTCAGCTGGGTCAGCGTCTGGACGTCGATGGGGAACCGGCGGGGCCACTACACACTGCCCGGTTCCCGACAGCCAGCTGAGAGTCGGCCTGGCATGTGCACGTCAGCTGGGAGTCGGCCCGGCCTCCGCTTGTCGGCCAGGCTCCTGAGAATCAGCTGGGAATTTGCCCGGCTCCCGGCCAGCAGCTGGGAGTCGGCATGGCTGCCGCGGGATGGCGCTGTGATGGCAGGAGCAGGCGCTGTCGGAGGAGAAGGGCACCATGGAGGCAGAGGAGCCAGCGGAGGAGGGCGGTGGCGGCCGGATAGAAGAGCGGTGTCTCGGTTCCTAAGACCATCAGAAATATGTGTTTTCCGATGTCTTAGGCAACCCCTTTGAAAGCGTCATTCGACCCCAAAAGGGTCGCGACCCACAGGTTGAGAACCGCTGTTCTAGGGCAAAAGATAGCTAATGCTCAGTCAAGATAAAGATTCCTGAAAACCAAGAAAGGATGTGTATATACAGTAGTAGGTGAAGGAAAAGTTCAGGACCCTGGACAGAGTTCAGAAGTCAATGTGGAATTCCGTTAAAACCAAGGTTTTGGTTTTAAATATTCCATAAAGTTTATTGTGTTTTTACACAGAGGCTGATCTCAGAACCTGATCCCTAGTTTATAGCTGGATGGAAAACTGCCTGGGATTCTCAAAGCAGTTGGCTTCACTGGAAAGTTGAAAAACACATTTCAGAAGGCGGCAATAGTAAAACAGATCTATATCACCATCAAGAAAATGGCATAGGTAGAATCCTTAGGAGCTGAGCTCCACTTAAATATTGCCTTTTTACCTCTCAAATGTGCAGAAATGTAAATGGGAGTCCCTTGCCTGAAACCTTCTATTTCACTGTCTCCATACCAGTAGTTACCTTTCAAGACAATTATGTCAGGCTTTCTCTAGAACGAAGCTTTAAAACTGGATCCTCTGGGGATCCAGATTGAAGGTACTTTAATGTAGGAATCTTATTTGGAAAGTAATGTGACTTCAGTGACTCTGATTTACCAGAAATGGAGGGAAGTAAAACTATATAGTCAAACTCGCCATGTCACGTGACGTGTTGCAACATATCGCGACTCTTTTTGCATTGCCTGCAATGGGGTGAGCGCGGCTTTGGTATAATGAAAGTGGCCCATGGGCTGGCAATTTGACATCCCTGCTATATAAGGAAAAATAATAAAATACAATAGATTATATATGTCACTGAGTGTATTTTATTTCACAAAACCAGTAAGCCCCCACTGGGTAGATCAAACTTTCCCTTTGAATGACAAATTAAATCGGGCCCATTGCTTATTAGCAAGCAAAGATTTAAGAAAACTCAAGAAGGGAATTGCTTAGCCAATCACTGATGATTCACTCTCCTCTTTTTCCTAATGAACTGTATTAAAAATAACTTGCTAAGTAGTTAACTCAAACTCGTCTCACTAGGCAGTAGCAGCCTAGCAAGGAAAAGACTATATTAAATTGACCACCTGCTGGCTTTACCTTTCATCCAACATTAATAGAACTCACAGTACAGTGATAAAAAATGCTACTAGGATCTTAATAGAGAAATTTATACCATGTTATTCTGCTTACTTCAAACTGCTTGCAGTAGAATTTGTCTACTCTGGCATGAAGAAATAAATGAGACTTTGGGGATACCAGAAAAGTTGTCAACTCTTCTAGCTGAACTATAATGCCAGTAATATTTGGTATTTAAAGACCCAGAGTGTTATCTAAGAAAAGTACACACATCTACACACAAACCAAGCTGAGATATCCAATGTAAAGTCTACATTTTAGCTCTCACAGATGAGAGGAAAATAATATACTTTTAAAAGATTCTGAAATTGGAATATGCTGAATGCCAATATTCTTAACCATGGTAACTGCATTAAAGGCAGTGAGATTTGCACAATGCACAAATGCCTTCTCTCTGTGGGCCTTACAGTGTCACATATACACCAACATTAACTGGGGCAATCAATGAATATCTCTGATGAAATGTTCTGATTCTATTCTCTCTTTCTCACAAACACCATCTATTCCAAACCGGGAACATTTACATATACTAGGTCTAAGTTTACTCTTAGAAACTCAAACCAAGCCAATAAAAAATAATTATTGTATCAAGTAGGATTTATTTGGTGGGGAAGATGCTCAATGAACCCAATGCAGCAATGTGATGAAAAGCTAACATTCTGGATCTGCTAGCTCAGATAATCTGATCAGGGGGAAAATCCATCTAAGATAATTAAACATCGTATTGCTCTTGCTGAAATGAGTGCTACACAATAGAGCATAAGAGTGTAATTTTAGTTGATGTATTATTTTGACCATCAAACCTGCAATCATATATCATATTGCTCACTGATCTGGGAGCAAAATTCCATGGACACTCTTACTCCCAAGTCAGTCTACTTATCCATTTATTTCCAAATAAGGCTGCGTTGTTGCTTATAATATTCACTGATGCCTGTGAAAGCTACAATTCCACATGAATAAAAATATAAGCATACCTCTTTTAAACCACCCAATGTTTTATTCAAAGACAATAGATAATAACCCAGCCCTGCAAATGAGAGAGCCACATTCAAAATCTATATTTAAAAACAAAGCCATATAAAATGAGAAGTGCACTCTGTGGATACAGTCTCTACAAGCTTCAAAAAACAATTTTCTTCTTGAATCCATGATATTATACAACATTGCAGCAGGGGAAAAAAGGCACACCTTACTCATACTGTATAATTATGCTTAAAAAAAAAAAGAACATTCGCACACATAAAGGTTAGAAAAGTAAATTTTCTAAAGAAGGTAAACGGCATCCCAGAAAAAGGGCAGGGAAGAAACTACTCTGGATACATCCACCAGCGGCAGGAAAAATGGGTATAAATTATGTTACTTTCCCTGTCAAATTGCAGACACAAGGGAAGTATACCTGCCATCAGCCAGAAAACCACAAGCCACTGAGAAGATGCATCCTGTATTCCACCCTCTCCAGAAATATCCACATGGCAGAGGAGGTACAACCAGCATCCATCAGTTAGAGAAGTCACTACAAACATAATTTCTTTCTTTCCTTAATAAAGAAAAGACTGTATCAAAACAACCTCTCAATTTGTCCACTGGTATAGAATTAAAAGTATTTTTCTAAGAGTGTTGGATTATATAAATTATCTCATAGATATTCTTGTAAATATATTCATTGCCTTCCCCATTAAATGAAGTCATCAGTCCTTCATGTTACCTGATGTTGCTCTTCTCATTGGGACATGAAGTCCTGTCACCTGAGCACTGAGGTTTCCAACAGACTAGAAAATTCTCTAAAGGTTAGGAGGAAAACCCAAAACACTTCTCTTCCTTAATCATCCCTTGCTTTTGGCCACTTAAGTACTGATGCATTTTTGAGAACAGAGGTATATAAATGTTATTGGCTGAACTGAGCATAGGCATTTCAATGAAGCTGTTTGCAAAGGCTGCAAAACCTGAAAGATTATCAAATACCTCATATGAAATGGTTGATGGGTTGCATGCTGTTGAATGAACCATACATAGATGGTTCAGATTTCCCCTCATAGACTTAAACTAGCATAATCTAGCAACTATCAAGATGGTTCACACTTCTGCTTTTATAGTCTCCAATTTGCTGTTGATTCTTTACTTCCACGACACACTAATCTCCTAAACCTTTAGCAAATATTTCTGGCCCTCATGCTGGTTTCTAAATGTATAGTATTGTATTTGGTTTTGGATAAAAATTACAATGCAGCATTTGCTTTGGTTTTATTCTATCTTAGCAATTGCAGTGTTCGTCATCTTGCGAATATCATTTAAAAATAGGGCAATGTCTTCACTGTTTCAGAGATCCACTGCTATAATAAAGCTAGGTGGTATATTCTAATCCCAGTAAACAAAGTTTCTTGTATCAATTTTTCATTAGCTTTTGAAACTGCAGAAAGCCAATTTTTTTTTCAGAATCAAATTCATTGAAACACAAGTACAGGGACTCAAAGGGCCGCTGCATCTTTTGATTTACTTAAATGGAATCTGAGATTGTGCTCTCCAAATCATTATAGAATACCCGTGTTCGTTAACACATGCATAGAATAATGTTTTAGCTTATCAAGCTCCTTTTCTTCTTTAAATGAGATGTACCCTTGGAAACATGAGTGCTTTTTTCATCTAATAACAGCCTGTTAAGATAATGGATAATAATAGGGTGCGGTGAATGTCGCATCACTGTTTCTAATTCACATTCTAATACATATTCTTGACATTCAATCTACTCTACATTTAGCTCCCCTCACATGATTTCCATTAACTTCAACTGACTTTGAATCAGATCTAAGAAGGATTGGCACATCTATTTTGAACAATATTTTTAGTGAAGCTGAAAACAGAGATCTTCTATGTTCACATACTTGGAGGTGTGACAAATTTATCATTACTCCAAAAATGAACATCAAAAAGGAAAGGTACCCATATTTCCCCCAGTCACTAATTCTAGTTACCCACAACTTTTATCTCTGAAACTCCCTTATACAGCCTACAAATGCTCAGCTTTGGAATCAGATGTCTTCCATAGCTGGAAGTAATATTGTTTTGTTTGCCACACATCACAGAGTCCCCTGTTACTGCAGATTTTTTAAAAAAAATATTTGGTCTCCAGCTAATGTAAACCTCTCATGTATCAACCAGCTGACTTAATGATAATTATTAAGAATCCTGTCATTTTTCTGAATTTCAAATTAACCAGGTGTTTCCCATTAGACCTATGTTCCATCATAAGGAAGTTTTAGACCACATTCTTTAGCATATCTTTCCTAGAGTGAGATTTATTTTTGAGTAAGCATGTTTTGGACCAAGTTATGCTTCTATTAAACAGCATTTTAATCTTGGTTAGAGATCCATTAGTCTAGTTTTTCTATTACGTGACCCATTTCTTCAAAGTACTTAATGGAAGCTTGTGCAACAGGCTCTGGAAAGATTACTGCAATTTAGCTATTTAAGATTAGCTAGCACTTAAGCAATACTGTACCTGGCCCAAATAGAAAGGTCACTTAAAAATACTAAAGGGAAACCTTTAAGCCTCCATTTCTCATGACTAAAAAGATAACATTGTCTAAAAAAGACTCCTCCTCCTAAATAGGTTAAATTCCTGTGCATATAATCCTGGAGACTACTATTTCTATAGGCATTTTAATTATTATTGTTCTAACTGTATTTATTGTATTTATCGAAAGAGATCAGAGCAGTGCACTTTCACATGCACCCCTTAACATTATTTTCAGGACATAACAGGATGAAGTCGAGATGACCAAAAGTTATCTCCACAGCTTCTTTAGCAAGTGAAATTTTGAAAAGGATTTCTCCAACTTCGAACTGACACTTTTCAAACCATCACTCTAATTCTCCAGAAGAAAGTAACTCCATTCACATAATCTTTGCTAGAGTTGAGCAATGAATACAGTTATGTTGGCTGACTCGTCTTCCATCATCTCGTCCATTGGGAGACCACAAGAGACCACAATGCCAGAAGTACCCAACCCTTCTTCTCCTGGGGAACAAACTCATATCCTTGATTGTCAGGAGCTTCTGGCACAACCCAAACCTGTCTAACTTCAACAAAAAGGTCCTAATATATCATGTGCTTTCAAATTGTAGTTCTAGTTTAGGAAACAAATGTACTTAATATCTTTAAGAAAAAAATATTCTATAGTGAAGAAGTCATAAACCAGAAATTATAAAAAAAACCCAAAAACAAATTGAGGACCCAATAGAATTGCAGCATTTCTTCTGCAGAACTGGACTAGTCTAGAAAAAGAGCTGTTATTTCATTTGGACTGCATATTGGCAGACATACATTTTGGACAATAGATCAGCTTCTAGGATACAAAGGTCCTTGTATATAAGCTATACAGACTCTTTCGAGGCAATTTTATGGGCAACTCACCTGTGTGTGAATTGGATGGCTTATAAATTTAATAAAAATAAATACCAATGAGATAATTTGTTCAGTTATTCCATCTCTGTCTTTTTAACAATGTTTTAGTAGGAACAGATAAAGGAGGGGAGCAGTAGTGAGAAAACCTGAAAGGGTTCTAAAAGAAATATGATGTGATGAAGACCCCTGTAAAATATCATGAATGAGGCAAGGTACTTGCAAGGGAAAAGCTTTATCTAGAAATACCATCACTCTGGGCTGGTTCCCTGCCTATCTGTCTAACCAGCCTTATAAGAATATACTGTGGTTTCCACTAAGGCTGGATTGACTGCAGTACTGATGTCCCATCATTTTCCCGTAAAGTTACAGGTGTTCCGAGAGTGCAGCAACCTACATATTACAAAGACTGTATAGCTCAGGGTGACTCAGTCTGTCAACCACAGTAACCAACAAGCAGTAGTACCCAGTAAAGGTAACCAAATGATATTTGCATTGTGTGAATGTAGATATTATACCCACCACTCTTTCAAAGAAGGTAGCCCTTTTCCAATTCTGGGTTGCAATGAATGATAGGGCTTCCCTACCCTAAGCATGCATCTACCCCAAGTCCCAGTAAATTCAATGGAATCTACAACCAGGTGAATAGGTGGGGATTGCCACGTTATAACAACATTACACAATGGAATGTTTAGGGTTTCGTTTGGGTTTTTTTCCTCCCATGCTTACCTACAATTGCATCCACCCGGGTCAAAACGGGCACCTTAAAACCCCAAATAAACAGACACAAAATATATATCTCGAAGCGGAGAGGAAGCTTTCCCCTCTCAAGAAAATAACGACGGCACCATAATCACCAGTAGAGTTGGAAGAAGTTAAGAGTGCCCTGGGGCTTTTACCTCGGAATAGACATAAAGAGGCAACACCAAGATGGCTAAAAGGAGGTCGGCCACGGCGAGGCTGACGATGAAGTAATTGGTGGTGGTCTTCAGCGCTTTCTCCGTGCAGACGCTGAGGCACACCAGCAAGTTCCCGCTGATGATAGAGAGGATGAGGACGACTCCCAAGGCCAAGGCGGCGTAGTTGCGGACCGGGTCCCGTTCAGGAGGAGGACAGGTGGTGTTGGAAGAGAAGTCTTCCGTGCTGTTGGCCCCCATGGCCTTCTCTGGTCAAGCCTCTCCTCTCCTTTTCTGTGGTGGGAGCAAAGCGGCCGCCCGCCTCGCCCGGTGCAAGAGCCGCGCTCCGCTCGAACTTGGTTGGCCAAAGAGTCACCTTTCCCGGCAGCTGGACTGGCGGGAGTCAGTACCCAGGCTGCCCCACTCCATTGCCGAAACGACCGAGCGACCGCGCCGCTGTGCCCCGACCAACCAAGTCGCTCTTCTCCAGCCGCCGCTGGCGGGTAGGGGAAAGGAGAGTTTCGCTCCAGCAAGCCAGCCCGCTTCCCAAACTTGTCTCAAGTTAAAATGGTCAGCCTTCGCCCAGTCCACGGAGGCGCCGAGCCTCAGCCGGCGCGGTCCACTCCAAACTCAACCCCGACGAGTTCCGCGGGGCTCCTCAGTCCACGCGTTCACAGCGCCCTCGAGACCGCAGCCCGTGACCGCCTTCCGCGTGCCAAAGGAAAGAGGGAGAATTGCTGGCGCGGCCCTCTTGAATTCTTGCCGACTTTTCCCGCTTCTGCTCGCAGGCAGGCAGGCAGGTGGCCGGCCTCGCCCGGCGCCACAAGTGGGCCGACTCCAAGAGGAAAGTAAGCTGATTAGGACGCGGGGCGGAGGGGAGAGAGTCGTGCTGCGGATTGGGAAGGCGCGGCCGGTTCACTTAACCAATGAGCAGCGCCCTGAGGTCCAGATTGGACGACCGGCGGACCTTCGCGAGTCGCCCCAGCGTCCGACGCGAGTTCGCGCCCAGATTTGCCTCCCGCCGCTGAGAGATCCCACCTCAGCCTAACTCTGACAGACCGAGGCGCGCGTCTCCCGTCAAACAGCGAGGACGCCGATGCCTTCCCGGGCCCGGCGTTGCGCGACAATTGTTCTGCTAAGCCGGGTGCTCGCTCCCGCCACGTGGTAGCCGCCGCGCCAGGCTTCTGACTCGGCTTAGCTGCGCTAACGAGCTGAAAGGCAGCGGAAAGGCTGCTAAACTGAAGGAGACGGAGAAAATCCGAAAATAAGTAGGCTTCTCTGCTCTGAGCGTGAAGTTCACGTGGGCAAAAGAGAGGCAGCATTCCTGCTTTGGAATTAAGTATTCCCAAAAATACTGAAGAACGGGGGGTTGGGGGGGGGGAGCACGTCGGCTACTACAGGATGGTAGTTGCCACTCTTAATTACTTTTCTTTAGGAATCTGGACGTCGCTCATTCTTAAAAGCAGTGTAGCATTTGGCCCGGCCATGCCAGATGATATTGCGGCATATTTTAGAGTTAGGCAACTTTCTTTGTCCGGATATAAGAGCCACGAAAGGAGGCTTTTGGGGGATCAATTGTGGGGCGCCGATGTGGCGTTGTTGTTAATTGCGAAGTTGTGGCCGGCCCATTGTGACCCCATGGACAACGTTCCTCCAGGTCTTCCTGTCTTCTACCATCTTCTGAAGTCCATTTAAGTTCACACCTACTGCTTCAGTAACTCCATCCAGCCACCTCATTCTCTGTCGTCCCCTTCTTCTATTGCCCTCAATCTTTCCCATCATTAGGCCCTTCTCCAGTGAGTCCTCATTAGGTGGCCAAAGTATTTGAGTTTCAACTTCGGGATCTGGCCTTCTAAAGAGCAGTCAGGGTTGATCTCCTCCAGGACTGACCGGTTTGAACACCTTGCAGTCCAAGGGACTCGCAGGAGTCTTCTCCAGCACCATAGTTCAAAAGCCTCAATTCTTTGTCGCTCAGCCTTTTTTATGGTACAACTTTCACAACCATACATTGCAACTGGGAAAACCATGGCCTGGACTATACGCACTTTTGTTGGCAGGGTGATGTCTCTGCTTTTTAGTATGCTGTCTAGATTTGCCATAGCTTTCCTCCCCAGGAGCAAGCGTCTTTTAATTTGTTGGCTGCAGTCCCCATCTGAAGTGATCTTGGAGCCCAGGAAAATAAAATCTGTCACTACCTCCATTTCTTCCCCATCTATTTGCCAGGAATTGAGAGGGCCGGATACTACGATTTTGGTTTTCTTAATGTTGAGTTTCAAGCCAACTTTTGCACCCTCCTTCTTCACCTGCATTAAGAGTCTCTTTAGTTCCTCTTCACTTTCTGCCATTAGAGTGGTATCATCTGCATATCTTAGGTTGTTGATATTTCTCCAGGCAATCTTAATTCTAACTTTTGATTCATCTAGCCCTGCCTTTCTCATGATGTGCTCTGTATATAAGTTAAATAGGCAGGGCAACAGTATACAGCCTTGCCGGACGCCTTTCCCAATTTTGAACCAATCATTGGTTCTGTGTCCAGTTCTCACTGTTGCTTCTTGACCCGCATATAGGTTTCTCAAGAGACAAATAAGATGGTCTGGTACTCCCATCTCTTTAAGAACTTGCCACAATTTGTGGCATTACTGACAATTAACTTTGGACACGGCAATCAGGGGACTCATCAAGGTAGTGATTATCGGAGGAAGAGGACACATATTCTGTAGATCGATGGGCCTGGGACTACGAAGATTTGCCCCAGCTTTGTCCCATGGTGGTGCAGAAGATACCTGGGAAAACTTATCTTCATGCAGGAAGAAAAGTTGTTCTACTCTTCTGTCTGCCAGAATTGTCTGCTCAACTGTTTCATGAGGGAGCCAAAGGGCTCTTGGTCAGTTTGTGAATTTTTCCAGTTACCAATTCCGATGTACTCTAGGGGAAAAAAAAGAAATAGTCCAAATAGAAAAATAAAATATTCCTATAATATAGTCCAGGCTGAAGGTTGTTGTGGGTTTTGTTCCTGGATAGAATCTGGTGATTATTTCCAAGCAGATCAGAATAAGGCTGAAGATGTTAAGCCACCAACTACAGTTCTAATCCCAAATCTTGTGGCTCCTTCAGAAAGCACCTGCACGTCATCAGCAAAGACAAAATGTCTTTTCCCCCAGAATAATTGCTTTATTCATATGTAGATTAATTAATTATAACTCATGATTACAATTATCTTTTAAGCAGTTCAAGTGGCAGGCCTAAATCATATTTTACTTTTTAAAACAGTTTTTACTTTAGTTCATCATGGCCCTATTAAACTCCTCTCTCTCTTTTTACACTAACTGAATGATTTCTAAGTGATAATGGGGCCTTGAGGAGAAATGAGAGATAAAAGACAGTGTGTCATTCAGAAACTTTTTGTGACACCAGTAAATTTGATACATAAGGGAAGAGCAGACGTGCCTGAAGAGAATTTGATTTCGAGTATTGCCAGAGATGGGTCGAAAACGACTTCACAACTAAGAACAACAACAAATTACCAGAGAACTGGTCCAGTTTGCACATTGCACCAGCCAAAGTATGGTTTACTTGGTTTGGGCTTAATATGATATCAGACTCATCTTTTATTCTGATCCCTTATCATATTAATATCAATTCACTTAGTTGTGCTTTAT
Source organism: Crotalus tigris (assembly GCF_016545835.1). Classification (NCBI taxonomy): domain Eukaryota; kingdom Metazoa; phylum Chordata; class Lepidosauria; order Squamata; family Viperidae; genus Crotalus; species Crotalus tigris. The sequence continues at coordinate 6,208,775 of NW_024100214.1, forward strand.
TTAAGCTGTGACTAAATGTATGTACCTGAAAGGAAGATTAGGTTTTTCTCCAAATAATTTTCCTTTAAAATAGGAGCATTTTAGATTTCTTATGTCTATCGTCATGGAAGGCAGATACATTTTTATTTTCTGATATTCCAGTTTGGAGTGGTCTAAACTCAGTAACGCTACTAATTACCCTGTAAGAAAAAAACAACAAAATAGAATATTATGTTCTGAAACCTAAAAATTAGCAGAAGAACAGAGAGTCATTTTAAATAACCATCCCCGTGTTCATTAACTCAATTATACAAAATTACATGCAAATATAATTAATTTTATGTACATTTTTATGGAGTCAAAAATTGTATCCTGTTCTTGTAAATTACATCTAATGAAGATATCACTGCTTGCAATTTTTTAAAGGAACACTGAATTCACATTTGGATGGCCTTAATCATCAGTGCTGAAAAGTTCTATTTTTCCCCTATTTAAATCTTGGGGGAAATGCTGAATGACACTATTTGAGAAATATACTGCCTCTTTAAAACTGATTATCAAAGGGATATTGGAACCACAAACAGAAAATATGTCTCTTTATAAGTAGCATCATAGGGATAATGATTTCCACCCTTATTCTGATTAGGGATGATAAATTATCCATTCATTTCTTCAGATGCATATGAGCTTTTTAAATCTCTTTTTATGTTTTGGGGGGTAGGCAAATTATTATTTTGAAGAACGGGCTTAATTAATACCTCTTTTGTTGGCAGTACATTTCTTGCTGTTTAATAGTATTCCCGTTGTATTCCAGAGAGAAAAGGAAGTAATAAATCAGTTTCTTTTCCCTGCCATTCCCTAATCTAGGGGTAGGCAACCTTGGCTCTTTTATGATTCGTGGACTTCAACTCCCAGAATTCCTGAGCCAGCTGGCTCATGAATTCTGGGAGTTGAAGTCCACGAGTCATAAAAGAGCCAAGGTTTCCTATCCCAGCGGCCTAGTCCCTTATATTTGCTGCCTGACACATTTGGCTCGCTCAACCTATTAGTTGCACTGATCTGGTCTGTTGACCAATATAATGGTATTATATACCTAAGAATTCTTTAAATTGTGACTGTCCATCATTTACATGAGAGAATATAAGTATGGTGGCTGTGAACTTGTAGCGACAGCTCTAATGCTGGGAAAGCTCTAAGGAAAGAAGAGGATGACCAGCAGCAAGGTGGATGGACTCAGTTACAGTGGCCATGAATGCACCATTGGGGGACTTCAAAGACTAGTTTAGGGATAGATCACCACAGAGAAAACCTGTCTATGGTCACCAGGAGTCAAAAGCAACTTTATGGTGTGGGAAGTCAGCCCCCCAGAGAAGGAAATATTAAAAGGGCAGGAAAACATATTTCCTCAAAGGATCTTAAAGAGACAGAAAAGCATGCCCAGCTTTTCTTGATAGCCCCAGGTCTTCCTCCCCCAATCAGAAGCCAGCTGTGTACAAATGCAGATGTAAACCATCAGGAACGTTGGAGCTAGGAGATTAGGAAGACAAAAGACCTAAAATCTGCATACCCCACCTGAGACAGGACATGGTAGGATTAACTCACAAAGGCCAAAGGGCACACCCAAACTCGGGTCAGAATACATGACACAGGAAATAGTCTCAAATCAAGAACAGGAAATAACTCCAAACAAAAGACTCCAGAGGGTATAAAAATCCACTCCCTATATGTGCTAGTTCCTTTTTTCTTCCAAGCCATCTTTCTGTCTGGCTCCTCTCTTCAATAAACTACAACCTTCTTCCCAAAACAGTTGCCATGTTTATTCCCAGCTTGGATGAACCACGATGAAGACTTTTCTTTCAACAATGGCACTCTCAAAATCAATCCGTGATGGCAAATTCTCAATTTAAATCTCATCTTTGTGAAGCAATTTCCTAAAGTAAGCTTAAGGCCACTTGCTAGTCCTTACTTTTGTCTGCAAGAGGATAGCAATAGAAGCATACACCAGCCTTTCTATCTCACTGATTCACTTGGAGTCTGGACCTGCTTCTCTGCTCCAGCTGTTTCTCTTATTGTTGGGTTTCCAAGACTGCTAGGTGACCTTTTGCTGTCACTGTCAGGAGTCCATTGTGGCTGATTTTGAGTCCTTCTGTCCTGATGGAATTGTCCCTCCTATACAGTTATGTTCTACTAAATCATTTCCAAATAGCATAACATACTATTTATGCTGATTTATCCCCAACTTAGTAGCCATGGTCAATTTTTTTATAGTTCTACAGGAAGTGCTCTGGATCCTCACCTCCTCCTCTAAATCTGAAAATGTATGCCCTTCCTTGGATGCTGCTGGAACGATTGGAATGGTTTTCCCAAAGGTGCTGTTCCAGAAGGCAACTGAACTTTCTTGTTTTTTTTCTTTGAAAACATTTCACATCCAAGATTTTTTTTTCAGTTCAGAACTGAAGAAGTATCTTGGATGAAAAGTGAAAATTCTTCGGAAAAAAAAGAAAATCCAGTTGCCTTTTGGGAAAGCATATTTGGGACAAGCATGACCTGGATGATTGAGGATCTCCCTAAACATTAACTGGATTGGTTACAGAAGAGGTCCCCACTGTTCAGTCTCCTAACTAAAGAGAAAATTAAGAAAAAAAGGAAAAGGAGGGAGACTTGCCTATGTATTCCATGCATCAATAGCCATTTTTCTCTCTCTTCACTCTGGATTGCTCTCCCCCTCCATTACCTCATGGAGTGAGCAGGGCTAAAACCATAGGGCAGCTGGATGTCTCATCCATGCTTTTCTAGAAACCTTCTGGATCTGCCTACTTCGGCCGTGCATCCTGTTCTGGATAGCAGTTTCTGCTGCTGCCACCTATCTTCCAAGGGGATGCCTCCTTTGGTTGTCCTTCCCTTACCTCCAAGGAGTGGGGAGGGGGGAATTCCCACATCCTGTTGGATTTTTGGTGAATAAAGAGATAAAAGTGAAATCATTGTTATAGAACTTCCCCCTGGCTATATACACTGAGGTATGTCATTAGATGTATTAGTTAATTCTATATACTTTCCCTTGTTCCTTCTATCCCTTAGAAGGCAGACAAAGGAACGGAAGGAACAAGGGAAAGCATATAGAATAAATAAATAAATAAATAAATAAATAAATAAATAAAGGAAGGAAGGAAGGAAGGAAGGAAGGATGGCTAATACATCTAATGACATCTAGGAGAAAAGAAAAGCCAAAGTTTATTTTAAAGTAAAAGAAAGAAAAATTCAAAATCAAATTTTTAATGTAATATGTTAAAAACATAACTATATAGTGTTGCAAGATCTAGGCCTGCCAAATGTATAGTACACAGTAACTAGCTAATTGGTTAAGTTAAAACATCCCCAAAATCATCCAAGGTGGCACTGATCGATTACAATTCTCATAGTTTTTAATTTTTGCAGTGTTTAGTGAATTTTTCAGGGACAAACGATGATGGGCTTGAGAGATTTGAAAGAAAGGAAGCATCCTTCTGTACAAACTGCAGCATGCAACCTGAAGGAGTCTGGTCTGAAGCACACATAGAAGAAATTAACATTTTATTTACCTTGTTTTCTTAAAGGTAACCTTAATCTCAAAACAAAGTTGTCCATTTTTTCCCCTTCCTACCTCCCCTCTTGCGTTATTCCAGCCATTCATAAAGTTGTTGGGGGTGGGATGATATACCCTGCTCGGACCCAGCAACTTCCTTCCCTGTTTCCCTGGAGTTCTAGCTCTGATTTTAAAAGAACAAAGCTTTTCCCTGTCCAGAAGAGAAAGGGCTGTTTCTGCCTTTGCTTTCAATGAAACAAATCATGCTTTCCCCATGTTGATTCTGCTTGGGATGAAAAAATCAGTGTTTTTCCTTCTTCCCTCTCTTCCTCAGAAGCCTGTTACTATTCCTATTACAACAGAGCTTTAAGTAGTTTATAAGAAGGATTACAGAATTCATACAAACTACCTTGAAAACACAAAATATATTAAAAGAAGTCTTACGAAAAAGGGCAAGAATTCAAACACATCAGCCACAGATATAACAACAACAACAACAACAACAATAATAATAAAGTTGGAAGGGACCTTGGAGATCATCAAGTCCAACCCGCTGCTCAGGCAGGAAACCCTACACCATTTCGGACAGATGGCTGTCCAGTCTCTTCTTAAAAACTTCCAGTGTTGGAGCAGTCACCGCTTCTGGAGGCAGATTGTTCCATTGGTTAATTGTTTTAACTGTCAGGAAATTTCTCCTTAGTTCTAGGTTGCTCAATGGAATCACTATTTCTCTCTATCTCCCCTTCAAAAGACTGCAGATATATCTTTAAAAACCCAGGTATGTATTTCAAAATGTGATTTCAAACCCAGAATCAAACTGCAGCTGACACATTTAGCAAAATATCAATTTGGTGTTACTAGAAAGCAGACTATTCAGTTGCAAATAGGTGTAGATTTGGAGCATAGAGAGATTGCCTATACGATATATTGTTTATTCCATCCCCTTTAGCTTTTCATTCATCTTTTATTAATTTTCTACTAACATTTTAAACTTGCAGAATTACTAATCTTTCCCCCAAACTGATTATATGTTAATGTTATTAATTCAATTGTTTTAAGTATAACAAGAATTTACAGTATTGCATATGCATATACTTCACAATCTTAATCTCTCATTTAAAAACAAAACTTATGACATTCTTTGCTGTAATTAAGCAATTTCAAGAGACAATATTTTAAAACTTAAATATAAATACAGGATAAAGAAAATTTCTCAGTAAAGTTTGCAAAGTGATGTGTAATAATCCTTGAGTACCTGAAACAGATCAAATTTATTTTCAGTGCTATAAATAAAAAAAGAGTGCTTTTCTGAGCATGTACAGATCTTCTTTTTCTCAGGCAAGTACCACAGTTATTTCTACTCATCTATGATTTTTCATCAATATTGTTGCCTACCCCAAACCCCAATGCCTGACATTTTTAACTGACGTGTGACTAGAAATTACCAAATTGAGGCAAAATATTACTTAATAAATATTTGGCAAGAAAAGAAAAGAATTTGAATAATTCTTCACTATATACTAACTTTAGGAAAAGTGTATAAATATGAGAAGATATTTTAAAGGTACTAAAACAGCAAATATTAGTAAAAGTGCTGTTATAAATAATTATTAAACATTATTTTACTAATTTATCCAAAAGATCTTGTAAACAATCTGCAAATTAAATTAGTTTGGAAGTATTTAATTATTTTCAATAAATTATTCTCCCACTATTCATGGGGTTGAAAAATCAGGGGCTGCTTGCAGCATGATAATTTTACTTCTGAAAGTTTCAGCGGTAACTGTTAACTTTCATCCTACTCAGCTGTCTCCAAATTTGTCAAGCACAGTTAATATTGTTCATATTTGCAAACAAAATTTTTGGTTCCCACATCAGAAGTTCTAACTTATTTATTTGCTTTTGGCATATTGTGCACATCTATCCACTGCTACTGTTACTTATAGATCATTATAGCTTATTCCATAAATTGTGGAAGCAATTTTTAAATGATTAAACCTTTTGGTTTTCAGGCTGCTAGATTCTGTGACCAGAAACTCAGTTGGTTCTTTAATAAAATATTCTTTTGAGATTGGGAAACTGACTCAGTGATTGCTTGTAAAAGATTCGGGCTTACAAAATGAACAGGAAATTGGATAACATAACAACACGAGCAGGTCTGGATACAGATAAAAAAAAAAGCCCAGTTACAGGCATTTGCAATGATGAATTACAAATGTGTGAAAATGGCATCGTGCCCTACAATCCCCTGGCTGGTTATCAGATTGGTTAGCGCTACAGCTTTGGTGCTGAGAACGATTTCTAGGAAGATAATTTTCTGCTGAAGCTTTTGCCTTGGCTAATCAAATTTGCCAATAACAGCATCTGGCTTGTAATATCTCAATCAGTACAGTAGCTATATAGCTTCCCCACAATCAGTATCACTTTATCCCATACCCTGTGACACTAATTGAGATATATAGAATATGCTTAGCCCCAACTCCTGGCCATTCTCTTTCACTTGCTGGGGAATGAGAATATGAATATTCTGCTGGACAGGCACACATTTTCCAAGACTTGTGAGATATCATAGATAGTTTGAGTATGGGACCAACTACTGAATTGAACTAAAGGTTGAATGAAGCATATCTAATATGTAAGGAGAATGGATTTTTTAAAAAACTCAGAAGAAAAAAAACCTAATTGTATAGAATAGATAGTGCACCCCCCCCTACACACCTAAATGAGGATTAAAACAATCATTTGGCGTCTGTTGGGAAGGAAATGGGAAGTGTGAAATGTAATATCCTGTGGAAGAGCTTGGCTGATTGCTAACACTGTGACTGGATGTGTAAAAGCCATTCTGCTGAACTCTGCAGATCGATGTAACACTTGGCTGCAGCGAGATGCGCTTGGTTGCATTATGTTTGGATAGTGTGCTATCTCTGGAGACAACTTGAAACTGTAATTATTCCAGGATGTATCAACAAGCTTGTTCATAATAATCACAGGAATAATAAACATGCAGAGAGTAACAACATACACATAATACAATAAACAAAATGACCATAAACACACATACAATATACAATAAAATTGAGGGGGGAGGGTGACCAATCTTCATGACCTTTAGGACCTAGTTCCAAACAAAACTCACTAGATAACCAAATAAGAAGGTAGGGAGTAAAGAGAAATAAGAAAAACTCAGATGCAAAGTAGGAAGCATATCCAGGGTCAGCCACAAAGAACTGAAATGCCTATACACTAACACTTAAAGTTTAGGCAACAAACAGGGTGAACTTGAAATACTAGTACACTAGTACATGATATGGTTGCCATTACAGAAATTTGGTGGGATGAAATTCATGACTGAAATGTACTGATAGAAGGATACAAACTGTACAAAAGAAACAGACCTAATAAAAGAAGAGATGGACTTGCATTATATATTAGGGATCACTTCCTCTCTAGAGATGCACACAACAAAGGATGAAAGCCTTTTAGAATGCGTATGGGTCAACATAAAAGGAAAAAAGAATGATGTTGCAATAGGTGTCTATTTCAGGCCACGAATCAAGTAGTAAAAATAGATGAACTTTTTGCTAATCAGTCAAACAACATATGTAGGAAACACACCACAGTAGTAATGGGGGACTTTCATTACCTTGATACCAACTGAAAGACAAACTCTGCAACAAATGGGAAATCAAACAGATTCTTGATCAACCTATTTGACAACTTTGTCATCCAAAAGGTAGAGGAGGCAAGCAAAGGAACAGCTATACTGGACCTTATTTTTACCAACAGAGAAGAAGTGATAGAAGGGATTGAAGTTGGAGGAACTTTAGGGGAGAGTGACCATGTCATATTAGAATTCAATATAAAACAGACACAAGCAACAGAACAGAATCAAACCAGTGTCTTAGATTTTGAAAAAGAGCTTGGGGAGGATCCCATGGATGAGGCTCTTGAAGGGAAAATCAACTCAAGAAGCTTGGGAAACTCTGAAAAATACTATTATAAACGCCTGTTCCAGTTCAATACCACTAAAAAAGAAAACCAAGAAAAAAAACAGCATGGTTGCACAAAGAATTCTCAAACCAACTGAGAGAAAAAAGGGATAAATACAAAAAATGGAAAGAGAGACACATAACTAAGGCAGAATACCAATACCTGAAGGATGAAGTTAGGAAAGCTAAGACTTTGAACTAAGTAAGACTTGCAACAAATGTCAAAAACAATTTTAAAAGTTTCTTTCAAAACATAAAAAGAAGAAAAAAGTCAAAGAAACAATCAATCCACTAATGGGAGAAGATGGCAAACAAATAACAGGCAGCAGAGAGAAAGCAGAACTGTTTAACTTTAATTCACACTTTGCATTTGTCTTCATGCAAAAAGAAAACACTACACATCAGAAACAGAACTTTAAATGACAGGTTAGGCATACACATTAAAATATGCAAAAATAAAAGAACACATCCGTCAGCTCTAGATGGATTCAAATCACCTGCTCCTGATGGACTACAGTACATCCTAGAGTTCTAGCAAACATAATTTCAGAACCACTGAAACATATCTTTCAAAGTTCTTAGAGCACTGGGGAACTACCTGAGGACTGGAAAAGAGCTGATGTGGTTCCCATCTTCAAAAAAGGCAAAAAACCCAACAACCCTTATCCAGGAAATTACAGACTGACATCAACACCTGGGAAGATCTTGGAAAGGATAATCAAGCAAACACCTAGAAGCAATAAAGTTATAACCAGAAACCAACATGGGTTCAGCAAAAACAGATCATGCCAAACAAATCTTATTTCATTCTTCAAAAAAATGACTAAAATGGTGAAACAGTGAAATGCTATGGATATAGTATACCCAGTAAAGCATTTGATAAAGTACACCACAACCTACTTCTTGGCAAGCTTGAAAAATGTGGGATAGACAGCACCACTACCACCAGATGGATTTGTAACTGGCTGACAAATCATACTCAATGTGTAGTCCTCAATGGAGCTACATTCACATGGAGGGAAGTAAGTAGTGGGGTTCTGTTTTGGGCCCAGTACTCTTCAATATTTTCATAAATGATCAAGACAAGGGAATAGAAAGGGAACTCGTCAAATTTGCAGATGACACTAAGTTAGCAGGAATAGTCAACTCACCAGAAGATAGGCTCAAGATCTCCAAAGATCTTGACAAGCTTGAAGATTGGTCCCTATCTAACAAAATGAAATTTAGCATTGATAAAAGTAAGGTTTTACACTTAGACAAGAAAAACCAACTGTATAGGTACAGACTAGGTGAAACCTGATTTAATGCCAATAACTGTGAGAGAGATCTTGGAGTCGTAGTGGAGAATCACTTAAATATAAGCCAACAATATGCAGCAACAGCCAAAAAAGCCAATGCAGTCCTAGGATGTATTAATAGTGGGATAGAATTAAGATCACATGAAGTTCTAGTACCGCTTTACAAAGTCTTAGTAAGACCAACTTGGAATACTGCATCTAGTTCTGGTCACTGCAGTATAAATAGATGCTGAGACTCTGGAAAGAGTGCAGAGAAGAGCAATGAGAATGATCAGGGGACTGGAGCTAAAACATATGAAGAATAGTTACAGGAATTGGGTATGTCTAGTCTAATGAAAAGAAGGACTAAGGGAGACATGATACCAATATTCCAATATTCCAAGAAACAAAGGACCAGAAACTAACCAAGGAGAGAAGCAACCTAGCACTAAGGAGAAATTTCCTAACAGTTAAAGCAATCAACCAATGGACTAGCTTACCTTCAGAAGTTGTGAATGCTCCATCATTGGAGGCTTACAAAAGGAGACTGGGCAGCCATTTGTCTAAAATGGTATAGGGTCTCCTGCTTGAGCAGAGGGTTGGACTAGAAGACCTCCAAGGTCCCTTCCAACTCTATCATTCTATGTTCTATACAGGCATACGACTTTGTTATTAAATAGGTCTAGCCTCCTGTTTTATTTCTAGGATCAACAACTTTTATGATTTCAGATCAGGATACTAAAGGATTGCTTTCCCCATTACATTTTCTTCATGGGACTTCAGAGATCCAGTATGGGCCAGGATCCTTAGAAATGTAGTAATGGGGTTGCTTTATTATATCATTTTAACTGTCTCTAGATTTTGTGTTGTATTTATTGATGTTACACTATGTCCTATCCTGTTCTACTCTTAGATTAAAAGCAACTGAAACTCTAAATTAAAAAAAAAAAACCAGTAATGAAAGAATTGAAAATCTAGCTAAATCTAATTTACACCAACATCATCCACTAATCTTTTTTTATATCTTTCCAAATTTGCAAATCACCCTTGCTCCCATCACATTCATATACACGGACACACTTCAAATGTGGCTTCTTGTTCTTTAAACTGCTTGCCTCTCTTCTTTTGAGATGTTACCAATTTCATGCTGTTAGGACTTTCCCAGTCTTCCCCTTCTCCCAGCTTATTCATTTTTCCTTCATATATTGTTTTTTTAATTAATTCCTCATTCTCCCTGTGTGACCAAACTAGCTTGGCATACTTCTTAGTGTACTGGTTGTTATTGTATTTAGTCCATATTCATTAATCACTTGATCATTTTTTACTTTTGATCTATTTTTATTTTATCACATATACTTCTTATATAATCTATTCCACTGCATTCAGTTTACTTTTAGGTTTGTTCTGACATACCCACCTCTTACTTTCATTTAAGAATATGAGAAAAATACACATCCATAGACAGAGCAATCTTTTGTGGGGAATTTTCATTCCTCACAATGAATCATGTACTATCTATCACTTTCTTATCAACATTTGTACAGTGTATTTTAAAGTTTTCTGTCCATTTCTTTATTGTTGTTGTTGTTGTTGTTAATTGCGAAGTCGTGTCCGACCCATCGCGACCCCATGGACAACATTCCTCCAGGTCTTCCTGTCCTCTACCATCTTCTGGAGTCCATTTAAATTCACACCTACTGCTTCAGTGACTCCATCCAGCCATCTCATTCTCTGTCCTCCCCTTCTTCTATTGCCCTCAATCTTTCCCAGCATTAGGCTCTTCTCCAGTGAATCCTTCCTTCTCATTAGGTGGCCAAAGTACTTGAGTTTCAAGTTCAGGATCTGGCCTTCTAAAGAGCAGTCGGGGTTGATCTCTTCTAGGACCGACCGGTTTGAACGCCTTGCAGTCCAAGGGACTCGCAGGAGTCTTCTCCAGCACCACAGTTCAAAGGCCTCAATTCTTTTGCGCTCAGCCTTTCTTATGGTCCAACTTTCACAGCCATACATTGCAACTGGGAAAATCATGGCCTGGACTATGCGCACTTTTGTTGGCAGGGTGATGTCTCTGCTTTTTAGAATGCTGTCTAGATTTGCCATAGCTTTCCTCCCCAGGAGCAAGCGTCTTTTAATTTCTTGGCTGCAGTCCCCATCTGAGGTGATCTTGGAGCCCAGAAAAATAAAATCTGTCACTACCTCCATTTCTTCCCCATCTATTTGCCAGGAATTGAGAGGGCCGGATGCCATGATTTTGGTTTTCTTAATGTTGAGTTTCAAGCCAACTTTTGCACTCTCCTTCTTCACCCGCATCAAGAGGCTCTTTAGTTCCTCTTCACTTTCTGCCATTAGAGTGGTATCATCTGCATATCTTAGGTTGTTGATATTTCTCCCGGCAATCTTAATTCCAACTTTTGATTCATCTAGCCCTGCCTTTCTCATGATGTGCTCTGCATATAAGTTAAATAGGCAGGGCGACAGTATACAGCCTTGCCGGACTCCTTTTCCAATTTTGAACCAATCAGTGGTTCCGTGTTCGGTTCTCACTGTTGCTTCTTGACCCGCATATAGGTTTCTCAAGAGACAAATGAGATGGTCTGGTACTCCCATCTCTTTAAGAACTTGCCACAATTTGTTGTGATCCACACAATCAAAGGCTTTTGCATAGTCAATGAAGCAGAAGTAGATGTTTTTCTGGAACTCCCTAGCTTTCTCCATGATCCAGCGTATGTTGGCAATTTGATCTCTAGTTCCTCTGCCTCTTCGAAATCCTGCCTGTACTTCTGGTAGTTCTCGATCCACATACTGCTGGAGTCTAGCTTGTAGGATTTTAAGCATAACTTTACTAGCATGTGAAATGAGTGCAATGGTGCGATAGTTTGAACATTCTTTGGCATTGCCTTTCTTTGGAATTGGAATGTAAACTGACCTTTTCCAATCCTGTGGCCACTGTTGAGTTTTCCAAATTTGCTGGCAAATTGAGTGTAGCATTTTTACTGCATCTCTTTTAAGATTTTGAATAGCTCAGCTGGAATACTGTCACCTCCACTAGCTTTGTTGTTGCTCAGATTTTCTAAGGCCCATTTCACTTCACATTCTAGGATGTCTGGTTCGAGGTCAGTGACCATCTCATTGTGGTTATCTGGGATGTTAAGCTCATTCTTGTATAGTTCTTCTGTGTAGTTTTGCCATCTCTTCTTAATCTCTTCTGCCTCTGTTAGGTCTCTGCCATTTTGGTCCTTTATCATGCCCATCTTTGCATGAAACGTTCCCTTCATATCTCCAATTTTCTTGAAGAGATCTCTGGTCCTCCCTGTTCTGTTGTTTTCTTCTATTTCTTTGCACTGTTCATTTAAGAAGGCATTCTTATCTCTTCTAGCTACTCTCTGGAATTCTGCATTCAATTGGGTGTATCTTTCTCTTTCTCCTTTGCCTTTCGCTTCCCTTCTTTCCTCAGCTATTTGCAAAGCTTCCTGAGACAGCCATTTTGCTTTCTTGCATTTCTTTTTCTTTGGGATGGTTTTAGTTGCTACCTCTTGTACAATGTTGCGAACTTCCATCCATAGTTCTTCAGGCATTCTGTCTATCAGATCCAGTTCCTTAAATCTATTTGTCACCTCTACTGTATATTCATCAGGAATATGATTTAGTTCATACCTGAGTGGCCTAGTGCTTTTCCCTACTTTTTTCAATTTAAGCCTAAATTTTGCAACGAGAAGCTCATGATCTGAGCCACAGTCAGCTCCTGGTCTTGTTTTTACTGACTGTATAGAGCTTCTCCATCTTTGGCTGCAGAGCACATAGTCAATCTGATTTCTATGTTGACCGTCTGGTGATGTCCATGTGTAGAGCCGTCTCTTGGGTTGTTGGAAAAGAGTGTTTGTTATGACCATCGTATTCTCTTGACAAAATTCTATTAGCCTGTGCCCTGCTTCATTTTGTACTCCAAGGCCAAACTTGCCTGTTATTCCGGTTATCTTTTGGCTTCCTACCTTAGCATTCCAATCCCCCATGATGATAAGGACATCATTTTTTGGTGTTAATTCTATAAGGTGCTGTAGGGCTTCATAGAACCGGTCAATTTCATCCTCTTCAGCACCAGTGGTTGGGGCATAGATTTGGACTACTGTGATATTGAATGGTTTGCCTTGGATTCGAATTGAGATCATTCTGTCATTTTGGGGATTGTATCCCAGTATTGCTTTTCCTATTCTTTTATTGACTATGAAGGCTACTCCATTTCTTCTGAGGGATTCTTGCCCACAGTAGTATACCTGATGGTCATCTGAGTTAAATTCACCCATTCCTGTCCATTTTAGTTCGCTGATTCCTAAGATGTCGATGTTCATTCTTGTCATCTCTTTTTTGACTACGTCTAGCTTGCCTTGATTCATGGATCTTACATTCCAGGTTCCTATGGAGAAAAAATCTTTACAGCATCGGACTTTCCTTTCACCACCAGATATATCCACAGCTGAGCGTCCTTTCGGCTTTGGCCCAGTCGCTTCATTCTTTCTGGCGCTACTAGTACTAGCCCTCTGCTCTTCCCCAGTAGCATATTGGACACCTTCCGACCTGAGGGGCTCATCTTCCAGCGTCATATCTTTTTTCCTTTTAGTACTGTCCATGGGGTTTTCATGGCAAAGATACTGGAGTGGTTTGCCATTTCCTTCTCCAGTGGATCACATTTTGTCAGAACTCTCTGCTATAACCTGTCTGTCTTGGGTGGCCCTGCACGGCATAGCTTATAGCTTCATTGAGTTATGCAAGCCCCTTCGCCACGACAAGGCAGTAATCCATAAAGGGGATTTCTTTATTAAATACTAGCAAAGATACATAAATCCATCTACTTGTTCTATTTTTTATCATTTTATGTATAACTTCCATTTGCACTCTATCTTTTCCATATCAGACAGATCTACTTTGGACTTTGACATATTCATTTTCAAGTTCACAACTCTTGTTGCATCCTATATTCTCTTTAACATTCTATACCAGTGGTTCTCAACCTGTGGGTCGGGACCCCATTTGGGGTCGAACGACCATTTCACGGGGGTCGCCAAACAAGGCTGTCCGCCATTTTTCCTCCCTTTTCTTTGGCCACGCCCCTGGCACCCGGTGATGTATAAGTGGTTGGGGGTCACCACAACATGGGGAACTGTATTATGGGGTCACAGCATTAGAAAGGTTGAGAACCACTGTTCTATGCAAATCAGTCAAGTGCTCTGCCAAAGAGTCTGACCACAGTATTTGCCTGCAAAAAAACTCCCATGTCCTTGACCAATATACCTTTACTATTGTTTCAAGCATTTTCCCCATAATTATCTATACATTTAAAAACTCAGGACACATCACACATTCTTGTTCGATTCTTGAGGAACTACTTGCTAAGCATTTAGTTTCCTGATATGAAATATGTTTTTGTATTATGTATAACCTTTCTATTTCTTATTTTCTTTGTATCTATTTCTGGAGGTTTAAAGAGTGAAGAATGCAAACGGCAACTATCATTTAGAGCTGATAAATGAAAGCAAGCTAATGAAAACATCTTTCTTCCATGGCTAGCTCAGATAAACAAAGCTTTATTTCCTCCAGAAAGGAATCAAATAAATAGGAAAGAAATCTGTGAGGCCTATTTAAAGTGTTAGTTTCAAAGAACTAACACTTATTGTGAGAACCAGCATGGAAGCTGTGACGAAGATAGACCCATGGTATTGGAAAAGTCAGATACATCTTCATTTCATTAGGATGAAGAGCTCTTTGAAATCCCTCAACTCCATTTTGATGGATGGTTTTATGTTTGCAGGGTCGAGGCATTAAGCAAAGACACATTGTGTGAACAAGCTTCCTTTATTGATCTCTTCTTACAACCAACCATGAGCAAAAGACGCGCAAGCCTTTTATAATGTCCAAAACCCGGACAGTGTCAGCCAATAAAAATCCGGCTGTTTTCGTGCCTTGTGCATGTGCACAAGACTGGTGACAGCCAGTCTGGTCCCGGGCAACTTTTGGTCTGCCCGGGACCATTTGCAACATTTCTGAGCCTGCTGAATGCTTCAGCAGGCTCAGGACACAACAGATGGACACCTTCCTTCCTTCCTTCCTTCCTTCCTTCCTTCCTTCCTTCCTTCCTTCCTTCCTTCCTTCCTTCCTTCCTTCCTTCCTTCCTGTTTCTCTTGGTCTTCTTTCTTTTCCTTCTTGGTAAATATAAAGTGTGCATTGGGGAGATATCTGTAGAATGTGTTCTAATGAAGTAGTTCGAAAATAACTAGTAGTGCTTCTGACTGGTTTGAGGGGACATTCACTCTGGTATAGATATAGCATACAAAATCCTTTAAAATTTTGTAACATCACATATACGTTCCTTCCATCAATTATCACTCATCACATTCAATATATTCTCACAAAATCTTCCATAATTGATGCCTATGAAATTTATCATATACTTTCTCTTAATAAATGGGCAATACATTTTATTAAATACATAGAATTTCAATTTCAATCATCCGTCAAAGAGCACAACTCTGATTTGCACATTCTTTGCTCAGTGTAAAGCAACTTTGTACTTTTATTTATTGTTACATCCCCTAACTTTTAATCACAATTCTGCAAAATACTTTCCTAGACACATTTAACAAACTAATCCCCCTATGGGTTTTGCATTTACTCTTGCTATCCTTCCCTTGGAAGAATGTCTTTGCTGTTTCTTTATATAATCATCATGCATGGGTGCAGGTTTCACATAGAGTAAATAAGTCACACAATGACCTGGTAAGCAAACCACTTCCATGTTTTAACTTTGGTGGTTTTTTTAAGTGATATCAACATCTGCAGCTTTACTGTGGTTTAATATGCTCAGAATATTTAATTTCCTTTTTCTCAAGTTTTTCTTGGGCACTAACACAGCAATAATTATAAATTATTTGACATATCAACCATATGCAAGACATATCTTTTGACATTTGAAAGCTCTTGCATTAAAACATCACAAAAGTAACTCTGTTGGGAAAAAAAAATCTTTTTCTGTCATTCAGTCCTGGAATTCTTAAAACAAATGGTAGAAAAGGTTGACCATCTAGCTGATAAAGTAGAGCTATTGATGTACATTCTTTCCCCTGGGAATATTAATTGCATGACTTCATCTAGGATTGTATATTATGGAAAGCATGCAAAAAAGTTTTAAAACAGATAAAGGTATCATTCTGATAGTTAGTAAAAATGTTTTAGCAGAATATGTATTTATTTTAATATGTCTTTTTTTTCTTCCGTTCAGTGTGTCCCATTCTTGGCTGGACAAAACCCTGCAATTTTCCTGGCAAAGTTTTTCAGAAGTGGTTTGCCATTTTCTTTTTCCTAGGGCTGGCTTTTGCCTTAGGTAGGACTAGAATTCACAGTCTCCCAGTTTTTAGCTTGATACCTTAACTATTACACAAACTGGCGCTCTAAAATATTACTAACTGTAGACAAATTTTCTTCTGCAATAATACCCAAAGGCAATCATTAATAATTTTTCTTATCTGAGTGCAACTAATTAATGAGAAGTATAATTTTCCTATTTAGTTAACTGTCTAAACACTGATTGGGTTTACACATCTTGCTAAGACATAAGTATTATGGTTTGTTAAATTTTTGTTTTAGCTTATTCTGTGAACTCAGCTAATTGTAGTTTATTCAATAAACTGTGGTTGAACAAATCATGGGTTAAGTTGGACCCAGCCATTGTGTAGAAGACTCTTTTTTCGAACTTTGTTTATTTACTAAATCCTCCAATATTCATCTGACTTCAATTTTAGGGCAAGCATTATCAAGATGGAGGGAAATACTTTGTCTATCACTATTATTTGGTCTATCACTATTATTTCACATAATTGTTGTACCTTTTACAACGGTCCAGTTGTTAGCTTTCTTCATTTGTAATCTTTAATTTTTTCTCCCTTCTATAATATATCTTTGGGATTAATAACACCAACAATCCTTCTTAAGCATGTGTGGAATGAAATCTTATATTTGGATTTAACCAAGAGAAAAAAATACAGTCACTGTATGTTATGTATGTAACTGGGTTTACAGATAAGAAAAGGAAAGCAAGGAACATAGAACATAGAATAATATCGTAGAGTTGGAAGAGACCTTGGAGGTGTTCTGGTCCAACCCCCTGCTCAAGCAGGAGTCCCTATATCATTTCAAACGAATGGTTGTCTAGTCTCTTTTTGAAAGCCTTCAGTGACTGAAGGCAAGTTATTCCATTGGTTAATTGCTCTCTCAGTTAGGAAATTTCTCCTTAGTTCTAGGTTGCTTCTCTCTTTGGTTAGTTTCCATCTGCTGCTTCTTGTCCTGCCTTCAGGTGCTTGGGAAAATAGTCTGACCCTTTCATCTTTGTAGGAACTCCTCAGATATTGGAATACTGCTATCATGTCTGCCCTAGTTCTTGTTTTCATTAGACTCACTAAACTAGGGGTGTCACACTCAATTTCATTGAGGGCTGCATCAGCATTGCGGTTGTCCTCAGGGGCCTGGGTGGGTATGGCCAGGGTGGGCGCAGCCTACTGGGTGGGCATGGCTGGAATGGGTGTGGCCTACTGGGTGGGAATGGCCAGCTCTACATCGTTCACGTCAAGGGTGACTGTGGGGGCCTGGGCAGGAGCGGAACAGATCTGAGGGTCTCTGGCAGAAGGGGGTGGGACCAGGGCAAGCGCCAAGGCATGGTCCACTGGAAGAGACTGCCGAAACCCCACCCCTGGAGCCCATCAAGCCAGATATGTGAAATAGATGAGGGCCACTTGCTGGTCACTTCCAGGCGATGGTGCATTTCTTCATTCCTCACAAAGGGTGACACCTCCCCAGCGTGCACCCAGGGGGCAGGGCCAATGCGGCAGGGGCCGGTCCCTTGCTTTTTCCAGACGGCCTTGTGGAACTAAGACTGAATGCATTTCAGCATAGATGGCCACCACAAAATTGTACATTGGCTCCTGGGCAGCCTGGGCCAGGGCCAAGGCAGTGGGGACTGTTCCCTCACTGTTTCCAGGATGGCTTCGTGGGCCACATGAAACTACGTCATGGGCTGCATCCGGCCCCTGGGCCTTGTGTTTGACATGTCTGCACTAGACATACCCAATTCCTGTAACTGTTCTTCATACATTTTAGCCTTCAGCCCCTTAATCATTTTTGTTGCTCTTCTTTGTGCTCTTTGTGCTCAACATCATTTGTATTATGCTGATCAGAAGTGGATGCAATATTCCAAGTATGGCCATAATAAGGCTTTGTAAAATGGCAGTAGAACTTCTTGTGATCTTGATTGTATCCCTCCATTAATGCAGCCCCGGATTGCATTGCATTGTCTGCTTCAAGACAATGCTGCATAGCCATTGAATGTTTGCTCCAAAAAACTAACATCTCCATAGCTAGCTAACTAGAGGATTGGAGGAAAAAAACTCAATTGAAATAGTCATTACGTATGCACTAAAACATTATTCATTTGCCAGTAAAAGATAACATTTATAGCTCAGGGTTGAACTCTGGAGTCCTTGAATCTCTCTGAGCTTGGTTGTTTTCTTGCAGACATTTCATTACCTGACTAAGTAACAACATCAGCACTAATTGTGTTACCTAGTTGAGTAATAAAACATCTGCAAACAAGCTCAGAGAACATCAAGGATTCCACATTATTCATCTGGAAAAATCCAAGATGTTGGCCTCAGAGACTAGCATCTACTGATGTATATGTAAATTTTCTTTAAGATTAAAAAGTTAATTTAAAAATTGCAGCGATTCTTCACACCACTCCCAAAACTCCGAATTCATTAATATCTATTTGCACAAACACATTACCCCATTTTTGTTCAATGGTTTTGCAAGGGCCTTTTCCTAAAGACAAAATATTAATCCTATCTAATATAGATTAATGTTAAATCTCCTGGATGCTAATGTCACAAAATATGTTTTCGGGTAAAATTCTACAATTATGAGATTCATTTTGCTGAGAATTGGGGGTGAGGGGAGGAACTGAAACTATTTTCTAGACTTCAAAGAAAAAGAAATCCAAGCATTTGCTGATTTGGATCAGTTTATAATGTGGCAATGAGAAGCATATTAAGATTAATGTTTCATTTCCCTAAAGTTCAGTATTTTTTAGTTTGACATTGATTGCATATTACATATTTATTTATTTTATGAGACTTATATACCGCTTTAAGTACAAGCACTCTCTAAGCGGTGTACACCAGTAAGCAATGTATATATATATTTACATTGCCCCCAACAATCTGGGTCCACATAATGCAATACATGCTGTGGATGGTGGATTTAAAAGTAGGAGCCAAAGATATCTTAGCCCTTCAAAATCAAAGTTCTTTAGCACAGTTAATGATTGGTAACTTCTGTGCAAGAGTTTTTTGTCAGTTTAATATGTCTGTAATTCCAGAGTGTTGGTTGTGTTCAAGCACTGATCTAATTCATTTAAAGTTAAGATTAGACTGTCATCCCTTAGCACTTCCATCAGTCTGTTTGTTGTGTTGCAATCAAATTGTTTGCCGTGTCTGAATATGAGGAAGCAATGACAGACTTCCAATTCAATACTAAACATATTTGGGCTTATTTAATAACTGTAACCTGACCTGCACAGAGGCAGTCTCACCACAGCTATTCGTGCTCTGGTAATTTCCTGGTTAGATTATTGCAATGAATTATATATGGATGTGCCTTTGAAAATAATCTTGAAACTTTAGTTAGTTCAAAATAGATTGAGTCTGGGATTGACTGGTACAAACTTATGCTTTGCCATCTATACTGGCTGCCACTTCGTTTCTGGACCTAATTCAAAGTTCTGTTTTTGACCTTTAGAGTCCTAAATATCTTGGGACCAGTTTACTTGAAAGAGTGTGACATGGAATTACACAAAATTTAAGATCCTCTATTCATGCCCTCTTCCTGGTATCAAGGAGGTGAAGTAGATCTATACAAAGGAGAGAGCCTTTTCTATGGAACAAGATCTGCACGCTTGATAAGTAACGCTGAAACCAGCCCCTACAGAGAAACCATAGCTAGATGCACAGGGTGTGATTAGAACAGTACCTACGGTAGAAGCTTGTTGCAGCTTGGGTTGAGGGGCACGTAGGGGTCTAAGTGGTGTAGGTCATGCTAAGAACACCTGAACAGCACTACATGTACATGTGCTTTCCATGCTTTACTTATATACATGCTATGTTGATAAGAAATTTGCAACCTATCATTGCTGTTCCGAAATTCCTGTATCCTGAGGTATAAAAATAGAATGCCAGTCCTGCCTGCTCAATGCTCCTCCCAGCTCCTTTTTTTTTTTTTTTTTTGGATAACGGAGAGCCTCTTTCCTTCTGATCAGAAATAAAATGATAACTTTCCACTTTCCTCAGCCCTGTGTTATTGATTGTGCCAGGTAAACCAATGACAGATTGGCTCTTGGCCAACAAGCATAGGAGGTTAGGAAGTAGAGGAAAGAGTGGAAGGAAGATGTTCTGGTCTGGGAGATCTAATTTACCAATGAATTTCAGTTGTTTTTCTTGACTAGCTGCTGTGGCTGAATTTATACAATACACTGAGCCATACACCACAGATTATAAAACAACAACAATAACAATAATAATAAAGTTGGAAGGGACCTTGAAGGTCATCTAGTCCAACCCCCTGCTCAGGCAGCAAGCCCTATACCATTTCAGACAAATGGCTGTCCAGTCTCTTCTTAAAAACTTCCAGTGTTGGAGCATTTGCAGCTTCTGGAGGCAGGTTGTTCTACTGATTAATTGTTCTAACAGTCAGGAAGTTTCTCCTTAGTTCTAGGTTGCTTCTCTCCTTGATTATTTTCCATCCGTTGCTTCTTGTCCTGCCTTCAGGTGCTTTGGAGAATAGCTTGATTCCCTCTTCTTTGTGGCAGCTCCTGAGATATTGGAACACTGCTATTATGTAACCCTTCATCCTTCTGTTCATTAAATTAGATATCTAGGGTCAGATACTGAGGTAAACCAGAGCTAAATTAACCTTGGGTGGTTGCATGACTGAATTGATAGGGAGTAAACTAAAAGACCCAGTCCTCCTATCCCAGAAACTTCCTAGTTTTGCATACCCTGGTTCCAATCTCCTGTCTTGGAATAGCAGATTGATAGTTCCCTCTACTACAGTGGTTCTCAACCTTTTTAATGCCGCGACCCCCAACCGGTCGTAAGTCGAGGACTACCCAACCGGTCGTAAGTCAAGGACTTCCCTGCCCGGGAGTGCCGCGCATGTGTGGTGCCGCCCCCTGCGCCGGCCAAGGAGTAGCTGGCAAGCAGCAGAGACGGCACAGGGTGACCATCGGCTGGGCCACCAGCTGGCCCAGCCCAAGGGAGGTAAGGCACTTGCCAGGCCCCACACGCGCCAGCAACTCTCCCTGCACCCGCCGGCCTCCCACTTCCCACCCCTGGCCCTCTTTTACTTACATTTTTAGTAGTTGCTCAGCAGGGAAGGGTGGAAGCTTCCAGACAGCTCGCCTTCGCTGTAGACAACTTGCAGCACTGTTTGCAGAATGGGTCTTTTGGCGGGCTCAGCAGGGCAGAGACAGCCTGGACAATTCCTATTGGCTTTTGAAAGGCAATAGAATTAAATTCTATTCAAGAGAGTCTATTCTACTGGCTTTCAAAAGCCAATAGAATAAAAGGGAGTAGCACAGCTAAGGAAAAGGGGGAAAAATGGCAGACTGCGTTGCTTGGCGACCCCCATGAAATGGTCGTTCGACCCCAAATGGGGTCCTGACCCACAGGTTGAGAACCACTGCTCTACTACCATCTGTTTTCCAGGGGGTGCCTCACCTTGTATTCTCTCCCTAAATGTAGTGTATGTAAAACAGAGGGCCCTCACTATTTGTGCTGCCTTTCTGGATATTAAAAGATAAAAATGGGGAAAATGAAGTAATCCCTGTAATGCAAACTCTTGGCTCTATAGCTTAAAGGGGTGTGGCTAGAACCAGCACTTTCTCTCTGCTTTGGAAATTCACCAATCTCATAAGGTATAAGAACAATCAAACTTTATTGAAAAAGTAATATAAAACATCTTTTATTAGAGATGGAACTGATCAAGTGGTAGATTTGATTGTGTTGCTGCTGCCACAGGCGTGACTGGGTGGATTATGGTTCTTATGTTGTGGATTTTTAATGTTGTAAGCAGCCCAGAGTCATCTGTGTGTGAGTTGGGCAGCCATATAAATATGTTTAATAAATGAGTGCATACATACTTTAAAATCTTAAAAGGCTAACACTGAGTAGGGCAGGAGCACAATACTGTAATAGAACTGTTCAAATCACAATGGTACAACTTAAAAATCAGCTGGGAAAGAAAAAGAAAAAGGACAAAGGACAAATATTATTCACTGAGTTGACCAGAAGATGGTGCTGATCTCAAAGTCTTGTTCTTCTTGCTAGAACCTTTATAAAAAAAGAGAGACTGGAAAGGGTTCAAGACATACTACAGGTTACAAATAGGTAATGTTATCATGCCCAAGTTGTAGAATGGATAAGAAGTGAGTTTGAAAAACCCAATTTTATCAGTAATACAGAAAAATAAAGACAGGAGATAACTCCACAAAGTAAAATAAATCTTAATTGAGATTCCTGGCTAAGCTTACTCTGCAACTTGAATTCCCTTAAAACAGATATCCCATCTGTCTCAATTCCCTGTATATCTCCAAGGATCCTGGTACACCGAACTCTAATGAGAGGCTCTGGGACATGTCTTTCTTTTTTCCTGCCTCAGTCCATAGCTTAAGAAGTTTTGGTTGATTTTAAAAGCATTCTGAATTTTCCTGTTTCCTGTTTCCAGAAAAAAGGCAGGAGTTGTGCCTTCATGTCAAATGCCATCTTTCTAAAATGTAGATTCTGCTTAAGACAACAATGTATATTCTGTGTCTGGCAAAAGGGGCTGGCAGGCAGAATATCTCATAACATCACACGTGAGCTATTGTACCTTTGTTATTTCTCAATCTATATTACACAGTTGTTATGGTAGCAGATACAGTATTTAGATTACACTCCATTGCATGAATATATGAAATGATAAGTGATATTGTATTATCTATTGAACAAATGCTATTGGAATGTGTAATTCATGACAATAATGATCATTTACTCTATTTTATAGCATTTTCTATCTAACATTTTATATTTAAAAAGGCTTCACAAGGATTAACATGAAAATGATTTCAAAATATATCCAGTAAAAAAAACAGGTGAAAAAGAATGGAAAAATAAGAACTAATTACTACAAATTCCTAAGAAAAGACCTGGATGACAATGGTCTTTAAAAGATACCTTCTAAGATATAATCTATTAGGAGCCTGTTGAACACCTCTCTCTCCATGCAGGTCTTCTTGGTATAAACCTTTGAATTGTTTAAAAAATCAATGAAAGAGTTTAATTATTTTTACTTGTAGAACAAATGTAGAGGGAAATGCCAAGTGAAAGATCATCTTAAATTATCAGCTATTAAAAGGTTACGAACGAAAACATGTTCTAGGTTTGTTAGCTCTTAAAGTAACCTCTGCGGGTGTAAAGCTTCAACAATTTGGTCTGCTGGAGTTAACAGAATGTTGCATTTATCTTTAATGCTGTGAAAAGCGTTCCTTGCTGTTCTCCTGATCAAACCACATTTTCAAATTAATTCATTAATTCTAATATCCTAATATAGCATAGAAACATGCAAATTATGTTTTTGCAACTTGGATTGGAAGCAGACCTGCATGTAATTAAGATTCAAATGGCTTTCTAATATGCCAGCAATATATTAATCAAGTTACCTTTACTTAACAGTGATTGATTTCCATATCCTGCTCTTTAGAAGCAATATCTCTATAAGCAAATAAAACACTAAACAAATCAATGCTACAATGTTTAGTGTTATTATTAATACAGTACTCACTGCATCTTTTTTTCAATTCCGTGTTTTTTATTCAGTTTATTCACGGTTTTTTATTCAATCTCTAATACACAATCATGCATCCAAGGTCTTCACAAAGACTGTTCTAGTAATAATTTTATTTCATTATTTGTTTTATTTGTACTTGGTAATTCTGTCATATTGCTACTTATCCAAGTAGCAATATAAATTATTAGATCTTATTTTCACATGTCAATTGCAAAAGGCAGTTTTACTTGGAACAATTTACATCCTGTCACAATACCTTTAAACAGCAACATCTGGTATCCCGGGTATTTGGGAAAGATTCAAATGGTGGACAAAGATGTCAATTCCAATCTAAACATTTGGCTGACTTTGTGACCAACCATAATAATGTAAAAGTATTTTCCAAGAGATAATAACATTGTGCTATTTTTGTGGCAAAGGTCTTGTCTGAGACTATTCCGTAATCATGTTGTCACTACTAATCAGGTTTTCCAAATCCTCACATGGCATTCAGGCTAGAATAGAACTGGGAACTAGGGCAATGGCTCTTATCCCAGATTGGTCAAAAGTGTCACTATATGCCACTGATCTGAATAAATGATGCCTCCATTAATAGGGCCATTATCTTGCCAAAACATGGCCTAAGTTGTGTAGAAAATCAGCACCCACCCACCCTCCTAGAGAATGAAATATTTTGGGGAATATTTTAAAAAGGCAGGATAGAATATTTCCTCTAAAGGAGAAATGGAGAAAAAATCTTAGGCAGAAAAGCTCCCAGTCTTCCTTTCATTAGGCAGAAACCTGAGGAGGCCACATTTTAGAAATGCAGATTTGGCAATCCATTCAGAAAGACTGGGCACAGTATTGATAAGCAAAATGCCTTCAGCACCCACAGCTGATGGGAATCAAGAACTACATTCCCCCATTCAGCTCCAAAGATAGGACATGACTTTTAGGACATAATCAGATTAACCCACCACCATTAAACTATCTGAATCTGATGCGTGATCCCACACTGAGTTATAACCTTGTAAATGCAGTTCTAAACTTTGCATATATTAATATATCAGATTGTACTAATTAGAAAATCCAAACCTGACCCTTATACCAGCACTTTCTCAATAATTTCTCGTCTTGGCATGCAGCATTGATTGGTCATGGAGTTTGCCTCAGAGTTATTCTGAAATTAATTTCAAAAGGTGCCAAATGTGAAATAAGAGGGAACATAAAGTCAATCTGCAGCTGTTGATGATTTCATATACTCCACAAGGAAAAATCTTGTTTCCCCTTGATCAAAAGATCCAGAAAAAGAACATACTGCTCACAACTCACCAACTTGGAGGTACAGGTGGTGTGCTGACATATAGTCAATGTTCAATATTTTAAAAAATATTTAAATGTTACAACTAATAGTTGCCTTGGAGGTTTTAATCAGGAAAGGTAGATAATAGCAATCTCTTCATAACCTTTCCAATATATTGAGGGATGGAAAGATGCATTAATAATTTGCCTTTTGCTTTGGATGATGAATGTCCCACTTGAACTTTAAATTTGAATATCCTAGAAATGTGTGGTGTTGTTAACTGGAAAGTCAGTCCAGTGGGTTTTTTCCCCCAAGATGCAGTTTCTATTTGCTCTGTTTATTCTAGCCTACACCCACAAGGCAACTACTGTCTTTCTGGAAGATCAAGTAAGATCTTTCAAAGGATGGTGTTATGTTTGGGTGAAGCTCCTTGTTAACCATTTGATGTATGACTGCATTTGAAAGTGTACCACTGCAGGTATCGGTATAGTGGATCATTAATTTTCCTAACTGGGTTCTTAAGGGAACTTTTCTTCATTAAATAGAATGCAACATTTACTTTGATGATCCTCCAGATCACAAACTTGTCCAGTGTTTTATGAGTTCTAAATTCAGTGAGACACTCAATTGAAATTAACAGGGAATGACCAGGGCTTAGTTTGTCCCCCTGCCTTTTTTTTTTTAAAGGACTTATGTTCTCAAAGAACAGAGGACAGCAGGGTATTTGTATAGGCAATTTAAATAGATTCTTAACTTCACGTCATTAAAACAATCTTCTAATGGAGATAGGAAGAAATCAGCATGTATCGTTTTATGTGCTTGCTCATGGCTTGACATTGTATATAGGGCTAACCAGCCAGGAAATACTGCAGCAGTTTTCTGCTTCATTCTTGCACCTCTGTTGATGTATTAGTGAGAATGTCAGGGGAACATGTTAAGTTTCTTTTGAATTAGACTCTTATTTTTGAATGTAGATGGCTTATTTACACAAGTATTTTTATATGCATCCTCAGTGTAGGCCAGAATGCTGCCCCTTCCTGCAAACTGATGGGTTGGATAACCAATTAGGTGTTAACATTCAAGGTCATCTCTAGATTAGACATCATAGTGTGAATGAAGCAGTAAAGGCAATCTTAGGATAAAACTGGGCTTTGGTTATACTTGTGGCATCCTGGCCAAAATGTGTCTGCCTGGAAAGGGGATGCTATGATGGTATTATGGATTTACTGCACTTTGGAGCCAGTGCAATAAAGGGGCTTTGGAAAGGTTGTGGGGACGCCAAGTATTCCTGTCTGTATTTCCTGAAAGATGTGTCTAGCTTTGAGCTTGTATACAACTGCACAATTCCAGGAAAATACACATTTGGGGTCAGTAAAGAACATGCTGAAGGTGGCATCTCTTTACCTGAAAAGCATATTATCCTGGGCTAGCATGGCTACCATAAAAAGCCCAGGAACAGAAACGCCTTATTTAAGAAAGAATTGATACATGCAAGGTCCTATTGCCCCCTTCCCTTTGGATCTGAAGCATTGCGCTTTCCTATTCTGCATGTAAAATCATCCAGGAGGTGGATGTATCAAACACATCAAGATGCTATCTGTGATCACGGATTCAAAGGCGTTTCAGTTTGACCTGTACAAAAATTGTGGACTTTGATTGCACTGTTGCACTGCCGCCATCTTGACTTTTTGACTTGCAGACATCTGTGCATGCAGATAACTAGGGTGTGCACTGTAAAAGATGTTCATAGTATTAAATGAATATCTCTCCCATTTGCTTTCCAATAGAGATTTGCACCCAAAAATGCTTCCAGAATCCTGTTTAGATATCCCACCTGCTCCCAGTTTGCGGGAATCATTTTAAGAGTTGAAGGCTGCTTGATGTGTTCTCCTTATGGAGTGACTGTATTGGTACTTTGCTTGGAGAGGGAGAAGATGATGGAAAACATTAGCTGTCATTCAGAACAGGCCAGGGCTTCTAGTGACAGTTCTAAAAAGGTAAGCAAAATCTCTGAGGAGTAAGACAAATTCAAGCTCTGTGGATAAGGATAATGAGCCTTCCATCATATCATTTTTCAGTTCTCTTAAAAGGATTGTCTCCAGATGGTATTCTACTAGTTCTAATGATTCAGATATATGATTACAGAGTAGAGCAGTTGTGCAATAAAATGCCTATCCACTGTTAAGCTACATTAAAACAAAAGGATTAATTTGTACTGCTGTTCTTTACCAAGACAAATTATCCTTTAATCCAACCTTTCTCAAATGGGTACCCTTCAGGTAATTCCCATGGTCTGCTAGCTAGAGGGTGAATTTTAATCTTATTTTATAATCTCCTTCTTTACAGCTGTGATGACAGCAGTAATTACTCTGTAGAGCCTCTGAACTTGAAAATGCTATTCATGAATGCCAGGTTGATTAATCTCTAATTACAAATACATATTAATAGCAGAATAACAGAGTTAGAAGGGACCTTGGAGGTCTTCTAGTCCAATCCCTGCTCAAGTAGGAAACCCTATACCATTTTAGACAAATGGTTGTCCAATCTCTTCTTAAAAACCTCCAGTGTTGGAGCTCCCACAATTTCTTGAGGCAAGTTGTTCCACTGACTAATTATTCTAACTGTCAGGAAATTTCTCCCTAGTTCTAGGTTGGTTCTCCCGATTAGTTTCCCTTCTGCCTTCAGGTGCTTTGGAAAATAAGTTGACTCCCTCTTCTTTGTGAGAGCCCCTTAGATATTGGAATACTGCTGGGAAAAATAATAAAAAAATATATCTGTGAACATCTAGAAACCAATAAAGTTATAACTAGTAACCAACGTGGCTTTGTTAAAAAGAGAACATGCTAAACCAATCTTATTTAATTCTTTGAGTGGCAAAATTAGTAGACCAGCAAAATGCTGTGGACATAGTATACTTAGACTTCAGCAAGGTATTCAACAAAGTAGACCACAACCTGCTCCTTGGTAAACTAGAAAAATGTGGGATAGACAGCATCTAGTGATGGATTTGTAACTGGCGGACAAAGTGTACTCAACGAGTACAGTATTAATGGTATTATATCTACATAGAAGGAAGGAAGCACGGAGTACCATAAGATTCCGTCTTAGGCCCAGTACTCTTCAATATCTTTATACATGGCTTAGATGAGGGAATAGAAGGAGAACTCATCAGATTCACAGATGACATTAAGCTGGCAGGAATAGCCAATACCCTAGAAGACAAGGGGTGACATGATAGCAGTATTCCAGTATTTGAGGGGCTGCCACAAGGAGGAGGGGGGCAACTTAATTTGCAAAGCATCAGAAGGCAAGACAAGAAACAATGAATGGAATCTAATCAAGGAGAGAAGCAACTTGGACTTAAGAAGAAACTTCCTAATGGTGAGGACAATTAACCAGTGGAATGGCTTGCCTTCAGAAGTAGTAGGTACTTCATCACTGGAGGTTTTTAAGAAAAGACTGGTCAGCCATCTATCTGAAATGGTATAGGGTCTCCTGCTTGAGCAGGGGGGTGGACTAGAAGACCTCCAAGGTCCC
This sequence comes from Crotalus tigris, assembly GCF_016545835.1. Taxonomy (NCBI): domain Eukaryota; kingdom Metazoa; phylum Chordata; class Lepidosauria; order Squamata; family Viperidae; genus Crotalus; species Crotalus tigris. Next base: position 6,237,317 of record NW_024100214.1, read on the forward strand.
TTCTATCTCTGATTGATTGATTGATATCACCCCCTAGTCTTTCTTTTCATTAAACTAGACATACCCAATATTAAAGCTGAATGTGAAGATCTTGGTTGCAGACTGTAGCAAAAATTAGAAAAATTCCAAACCACTTTTTGATCTGATGTCTTCCTTACCAGCAGTAATCAAGACTCTGTGTGTTGATTGGGAATTCTGGGAAATGATGTCCACATGTCTTAAAGTTGCCAAGATGGCGAAACACTATTCTAAGCAATGACTGAGGTAGCTGTCAATATGGGTGATGTACAAAAACACTGTGAAGAGCCTTCATATATTTGTGATCCTGGAGCCTTTAATGCTTTCTGATAGGGCCCTATTGCCACCATCACTATCACTCTGCCTTGCTTGCTCAAAGTGGGTGCCCACATTTCCCTCTCAATTATTTATTGGAGTATCAGTATCCTGAGGAAAGTTCTTCAAGAAAAATTAAGCCAAGATGCTAAACTTAACTCATTTGTGCTTTTCTTTCTTTGTTTTTTTTTATATACTTCATTCTCCCTCACTTGCAGGTATCTTGAGAGAGAGAGAGAGAGAGAGGAGATACAGAAGTGATTGATTTATTTTGAATCTGTAAGAGAAATAGACACACCAATGTATTTAGGCGTAGAAATGGGTCTATTAATTTAGCCACAGCAAAATAAGAAATAGATCAAATTGTTTGCTACACGCTAAAGTAACCACAGTCCAAAACAAACATTTTGGATCTCCTGACTTGTTTATCTTTTTCCAGATAAAGGATAACTGGTATTAAATCATTTTCTCTGGACTAATGTTCTGGAAAAGTCACATTCTCAAAACCACCATTAGATCTGCCATGGGAAAAAAGACATCCCACCTCATATTTGGAGAATTGCTGGTATAAGAGTCAAAACTCTACTCTGCCATCATTAGTCCATCAATCATCATCATAAGAAATCTGCCATTTCTTTGCACTATTCGCAGGAGTGTGCTAAAAGGATACTGTAAAGATCAGCAACATTGTGCAAAGTATTTTATAGGTTGTAAATTTATGAAAAGACATCCCAACCTCCACAAAAGCCTAACCGGTCACATTTGAAAATGTCAGAGATAGTCCTTCAAAAATAAAAGCAACAATAATATTTGTGAAATTGGTTTTACAAAAGCATGGGCATATTGGGGCTGCCTTTATTATGGAATCTAGCTAAAGAAAATCATTTAGAAATGTGTTTTAAAGATTTGGAAAGAGTTGGTTTATAAATATTGGGCTATTCCTTTCATTCAGCAATCTACCTTTGCAAATGCCATTTATTTAGTGCAGTGTTTCTCAAAAGTTATAACTTCGTGGTTCACTAAATATTCAGAAAACGCTGGGGGTCCCCTGATTAAACAAGCAGCTCTTCCAAATATTTTTGTCTTTAGCAGCATAGGAGTTCACATGTATAAAACAAGGATTAGGATTGCAGATATGTATGTATTCCAATCCCCTTTATTTTAAACAAGTTCTTAAGTTGCATTTTTTTAATCAAAAGAATGTATTCACAATTAAGTATCTACTATTTTAATTATTTTGTGTACTTTGTGGGAGATGGGCAGTTTGTATAATAAATAAATAAATAAAAATACTTTGTGCTGTAATGACAGCAGATCTTAGCAGAAATTTGCCATTCAGGAATGTTCTTTAATATAGCAGTCTTTAATTATAAGGATCAGGGGAGAAGTAGATCTTCAGTCCAGTGAAATTTTGTTTTTAGCTATTCATTATAGTATTACCAATTCATATTTTATATCATATTATAGTCTGCTTTGCAGTCAGTATCTATACTTCACTCCTGTTCTTTGTTATCATAATAAATCAAATTCCAGACCAGGAATCACAAATCAGTTGCGCTTGTGGGGAGGTGTGGCTGAGCTCTGCTGCAGTGAAAATGTGGAAAGTGCAGTGGGAGGTGGACATTCAAGGCTTTTCTCCTATCCCCCCACCCCCCACCCCCCCACACAAAAGTTCCCTTTTACAACCTGCTCCTACTGATGCTGTTGCTTTAGAAGCCTATGAGACCAATGGCTTTAGATGAACTGTTATCATGGTTCATATGTTTTGGCAACACTATTACAGGTAGTCCTCATTTAGCAACCACAAGTCGGGCCAGCAACACAGTCATTATGTGAAGCGGTCATGAAGTGGAACAGCAACTATGTTATGATCCTGCTTCAGCTCTCCTTTGCTTTACAATCCTGCAAAGGTCACAAATGCAAGACTTGGTCAGGCAGTTATTTTTTCAGCACTATCATAACTGTGAACAGTCGCTGTCTGAAGCAGTTGTTAAATGAGGACTGCCTGTGCATGCTTTTCTAAGGCTTTCCTGACGGGCACGTCTTTGACAAAGCTGAGGTTTCTGCCAATTTTACCATACTGCAAATTTAAACAATTTCCAGCTTAACTTGATTGTATCAATAATCTTTTCAGAAGGTAGCAGAAAAAGATGGTATCTAATAACTACGACTTGATTCAGACAAGGAAACACTAGAGGGCAGCTTTATCCATCATGAAATCATCTAATACTGTATTACTATTGAATTAAATAAATCCTGTGCTTACTTAGAAGCATACTAATAAAAAAGAACTGCCCAGTTCTTGAGGGGGATAATGCTTTTTTTTTTCCCCCTGCTTGTGATTTGTCTATCCTTTGACTAACAGAATTGGCAGACAGAAGAGGGCAAAGAAAAGAACAGTAATGAAAGCAGAGTAATAGGGATTTTTTTAAAAAACTAATTTTAAAAAACTAATCTACTTGCGTAGCTTTTTCTAAAAAAAAAAACCACCACTACAATAATGTATTACAGCTTCAGGTTATATGAACGATGATAAAAAGAGTGGATTTGGTCTGGTGATGAAGGTACCAAGCTAGAATCCATAAGATTGTGAGTTCTAGTTCTGCCTTAGTTATGAAAGCCAGCCGGGTGACTTTGGGCCAGTCACTCTCTCCCAGCTCACAATGTCAGGCTGGTTAATTCCTATTGCAACCAATGGATCAATGTTCGGTTGATCTGAAAAAAAAAGCAAACCCTGCACTTGCTGGAAAATGCTAGGAAGAAAAAAAATACATATGAACAACAATGCAGAAATGTAATTGTGCAAGCCGCCCTCTCTCACTGCATGATTTTCATCTGCTTCACATAGATTTAGCTTAACAAGAGCCAGTGCTGGGACTGACCCACTTACAGCATGAGATGATCTGTGACCAAATGTATTTTGAATGCAAGCAGAAACTCTTACAAAATTCAGACTCTACCAGCATCAGTAGAAATCAATCTGTCCTATTAATAATTAGACTCACAAAGTATACACTGGATTTTGCACGCCCTAAAGCTTTCCTACCTCAGAAAATATACTTTCTTTTGGGAAAATATATAACTCAAAGAAAGGATATTTAGATATTAAAAAAAATGCTTGTTTATTTTTTTTAGATGACAGAACAATACAGAAACAAGATGAAATAGACTTACAGAAAGCATATACTGAAACAAATATAAAACCAAAATAGTATAATTTGCCAGTTTCCAAATTTGATCCCCGTATTTTTAAACATTTTTCTTTCTCCAATCTTCCTCTTCTGACTCCCCTCATGCATTTATAATTTTAACCAACTTTCCCATAAATGAATATGAAGCTCTCCAAGAAAAGAGATCAGATCATCTCCAATCTCTTCTTACCCAAAAGCATGCAAACAAACATGATCACCCCCCCCTTTAATTTCCTGATCAAGGTTTCCCATTGGCACCAGGCTGTCTTAATGTGTCAAAATAAAATATTTTTCACAAGATTACTTTTCCAACAGATTTTAATTGAAAAATTGCTGAGGAAACAGATGGGAAAAATTAGCATTGTTATTTGATCGTTGTCAGGAAATACATTTCTTTGCTAGTTGTAACTGAGCAAACAGTGCAACGTTAATATCACATTAGAGTGAAGGTTTAATACATAGCACTGATTCTTGGCAACTATTCCCAGGCAAAATATGCAGTGGCCTAAAGAGATTAGGAAGCAGTTTTATATTTAATTTTTATTAAATGTATTTTCCGAGCAGCTTGCTATTCAGGTTTCTATTTATTGAAATGATGATAAAAGAAGCTAAGCCAACTTGGGCTTGGACAGATCAGCAGCACATCCCAACACTAGAATAGAAAGGTGGTGGTGGTGGTAGGGAAATCCTGTAGGAAAGCAAAGCCAGGATGGCCTAATAGCTAAAGTGGTGGATTGGAAGCCAGGAGACCATGAGTTCAAGTCTTGCTTTAGTCCCAGAAACCATGTGTATGTCTTTGGGCTAGTTGCTGTCTGTCAGCTCTAGGAAGAAGGTGGTGGCAAGCCAGCTCTGAAAACATTGCCAAAAGAATTGAAGGGACTTGTATTTATACCTTTAAACCAGGAGTAAGAATTGACTCAATGGACCATAGCAAGAAGAAAGCAACAACAAATCACATCTACATTGTGGCCAAAGCAATACCAGGGGCATGGCAATCTTCCACATCAAGCTCAACTTAAAGGAGACAGCATTATTTACAGAAATAGTCTCCAAATGGTTTCCAAGAAAACTGGGAAAAACTATACACGATAGAAAGGTGACATCTGAAGATTTAAATAAGTAATAAAATGGGCCTTTCCAGTCAAATCAGTATTAATAGATTTCTACCCCCCCATCCATTCTTTCATAGTTCTTTCATTAGAAATCTACCAAAAAGCCCTCTTGTACAATTTTGTAAAGAGTGACCTTTAGCACCTATGCCATGGGGTATTTGAATCTGGATGTGGACCTTCAATTTGCTTCAGAGGACCCCTCCTGTTTGGGATTCAAGCATAACTTAGAAATATGTGCACAACTGGAGTCTGCCGAGAGCTTTATCTTGAGATAGCCTTTCTTCCCATACAATTAGTCCGAGCAGCTTATGCTTATAATCAAACCAGTATTGTCAGACTGTTATGAACAATTCTAGAAAATGATGAGTAATCTGATCATCAGAACTTCTCTGACACACCCATCATTCAGAATGAATCACGAACATTCCAGGTACATAACTATTTCTCCTGGTAAATAAAGTCTAAGCAAACATATATCAATTGGGTTCCTGTCAAACAGGGTAATGTAAAGATGAAAGGAATGATAGTGCTGTGATTCCCCCAGATCAATCACGTTCATTGTGCTTGCTATCATCCCAAGGATGTTTGCCAATAAATTAGGAAATTAAAAACTCATTCTAGCTTATTTGCCAGTAAGCATTACCCTTAGCTCAATTAATGCTTGCTGATAAGAGTAGGGTATTTATAGGAGAACAAAGCTGTGTTGTGGCATCGCAGGTACTCAAAAGCAGAAGTTTGCTTGGCCCAAAGCAGCATCTTTGAACAGTGTAAGTATTGGAAGGGGGACTTTACCAGGTTATTAGTCAGATTGGATGCTTGGAGATTTCAGCACTAAATTCATCCTAGATAATTGTATGAAGAAATAACTAATTTATTTTTGGTTTAATTTGCTTTGAAGGCATTCTGCAAAGGCTACATGTTTCAAAGGTGTTTTTTCAAAAGGCAGCTGGACTTGTTTTTTCCTTGAGGAAGATTTTTGCTTCTCATCTAAGAAGCTTCTTAGATGAAGCTTTGAGATAACCATGACCTGGATGACTGAGAATCTCCCTAGACCAGGGGTAGGCAACCTTGGCTCTTTTTTGACTCGTGGACTTCAACTCCCAGAATTCCTGAGCCAGCCATGCTGAGGGGAAAGGGAGAGGTTTCCATGCTGAGCCATGCTGGCTCAGGAATTCTGGGAGTTGAAGTCCACGAGTCATAAAAGAGTCAAGGTTGCCTACCCCTGCCCTAGACATAGGTGACACATATTTGAGGACTTACAAACTTTCAGTTGTAGAGTTTGGGCTGGAGAAAGATGCTGTGTAAAAAACAGCAGGAATTCTGGGGCACAGTTCTAAGATCTTGTTTTTCTCCATACAATAATCCCACATAAGTTCTTCAGTGAAGAATGTCTGGTTGGGAAAGAGAGTTTCTGGCTAGGACCTGAATCCTGTCCAAATGCCTTGTGATACTTTTAACCACATGCTCATTATGGGTACTCCACTATTCTTTATCGGCATCAATGCTAGTCTGGACCTGAGAGATGAAGTAGCTACCTCTGCAACTCTGTGTACACTTGCAAGGAAAAGGAGGGAAAGATGAGCACAACTACAGTATTATGAAGGGAACTTAGGAAGCAATGCAAACTTTGAGAGAGCTTCATAGCACATTCATGGGAATAGATGCATCCCGGCTGAGGAATTCTGGGAGTTGAAGTCTTAAAGTCTTAAGTCTTAAAGTTGCCTGTTGCTCGATGCTGCCTTTGGACAACTAATTCAGGGACATTCCTCACTCTCCCATCCCCTTCACTGGCAATGGGAAAAGGAGGACACTAAAAACATGAGCAGCATCCATCATGTTTTGGGACCTGGACAGGTGATGCTAAGCCTCAACATCTCATTACTATTGTAACTCTAGCAGTAACAAGAGAAACCTGGCTAAGGGACATGGCTTTAGCAGCATTTTGTTCTAACTCTCAATCACAGTAGAAAGTCAAAATTTTGCCATTGTGATATAGGCTGAAGTCTACGTTTATGTGTGATGTTTCTAAGGTCATTGGATGCTTTGATTTTTTTTTTTAAATCCACTGAGGTTAATGTGATTATTTTTAAAAATTGTTACATATTTAATTTTACTCAAAGTCCATCAGCTAAAGGGACTTAACCTGTAGTTGCTGATGCAAAAATAGTCATATTCTTCCTTCTTCACTTGAGGGTGCCAAACCTATTCCAAAACTATAGAGAAGGGGTATGGATGTTTTACAGCAGATCTTTTGTTTCAATATTTTAATTATCTTTCTGGCTGACATCACATGCTTCTTTTTCTTCCTGTTGGTTTGATTGATTTAAAATCCTATATTTCCCCTTTCTTATTCTACATAGCATATCCTAACAGGGCTGAGATAAGAAGAAGCCAGTGCAAGTATCTTCTGGGAACACATTCATTATTTGATACTTGAAATCATAGATTTGACCTGGACAGATTTCCTCAGCCTTTCTTGATCTTGGAGAATTCAGTGCTGTAGGACTACTGAAGCGATGCAATGAATTCTATAACTTATTAAAATGTGTTAGGCTAGCAACAATATGAGGGTGGGGAAAAAAAATCAAATAATGCAAATCAGTGTAAAAGAAAAACAACAACTATAAGGTATAAAGTCAAGTAATCAATAATATATAATCAATAAACTTAAAAACTTTGGGACAGTAGCCAGACTTTAATTGAGCTTTTAAAAAGAGCAAAATATTTAATTTATAATCATAGATGAAATCACTCTTTTAAAAAATTATCACTTGCTACTTTTGCCTTCAGCAAAAAGCATTCCAAACATAGCTAGGAGGCCACAACTGAAAAGGCCCTATCTCCCATATTTCATAATATATGTCTCCCAGCTATAGAATATAAGAAAGCTGGGAATCCCATGGGAAATCTTAGACAATAGGTGGTTGGGCATCTTTTTTTAAAGATCTGTGTTGGCTCAGTGGTTAGAATGCAGTATAATTGCAGGCTAATTCTGCCCACTGCCAGCAGTTCGATTCTCACAAGCTCAAGGTTGACTCAGCCTTCCATCCTTCCAAGGTCAATAAAATGAGAACCCAGATTGTTGGGGGCCATATGCTGACTCTGTAAACCACTTAGAGAGGGTTGTAAAGAACTGTGAAGTGGTATATAAGTCTAAGTGCTATAGCTATAAGAGCTATTTTAAATGTTTGGTGTTAAAAGCTCCCTGAAAATAGAAGATATTAAACAATACATTTTTCTCCCTTCTGTGAAGGTTCTCTAATGCCATGCAGCATTTGCTATCTAAACTGGTGCTGTCTGAATAGTTTACTAACTTATTCTCCTACAACTATAAATCAAGCCTCAAAGAGCACTAGATTATTCTAAGGGAAAACTAGCATGGTGCAAATATTCAAATTATGTTGGCATCTGAAAGAGGCATCAACAAACTGTCATTGTATGCAGGGATGTAATCACGAGTCTAATAGAATTTCTATTTCTGCTGTGTTAATCTGAATTCTTTTCTTACTTTCCCCCCTACATATCTTATTTTATTTATTAATCATCTTCTGTTCTGTAATCTCCTTTCTCCATGGGAGGGAACTGTACCAGAGGTTCTTGCAATTTAAATGAAAAAAATTGATGGTTTCAGGGTTGGTGCTTAGTTTTATTCATGATGTATCCAAGATCATCTGAGCATTGCTTGCTTTGTCTTTTCAGGATTTTTTTTTTATTATTATTATATAGGCACATTAGCAGTAGGATTTTCATCCTCCTTCAGTCCCATTAGCACTGCACCTTAAAAAATCTATGTCAAATACAAGTTTTAACAAAACGTTTAACAAAACAGTACACATATACAAGCTGCTTAAAAACAACACGTTGCAGAATAAAACATTTCATCAAAATTCTATACCTTGGGGAAATGGTAAAGTCAGATGGTAGCTCATAAGCCTTTATGGGGAAAGGGTCACCAGCAGCCCGTGAGATCTTTAGCAATCATTATTTTTCAAGGTGATTTGCAAAATAACTGAGCTGATTATTATACAATTCTTTGCTGTCCCTGACCATCTCATTCAGGGAGAGCTATGGACATTGGGCAGGTACACAGTAGATGAATTTACAGTATGCTAAGGTTCCTTATATATGTGTCAGATTCCAACTCCCAGAATTCTGACTGAGATTCATGGGAAGACATCTGGAAGCAGGGTGCATTTTCTCCCTATGGCCCTTTGCTTATATATTAATGGATTAATGGATATTGATTGATTGGGAATTGCATTGGCACATGCAATTTTCAGAAATCAAAAGACAATAATTTTTGATTACTCATAAATGTTGGTTTGGATTTTATGAAGCATCATGACATCAGTGGTGACTGGACTTAGGCAGCTAGCTGTGGCAGTGATGATCTTGGCTCATATCTCCACATCATTTCCTTCATTGGAAAGGTAAAGTCATTTCTATGAATCCCTTCTATAGTTTCAGATTTCTGATTTTGGGGTTGGATTAACCATTCAAAGATGATATGATTGTAGCCAGTGATAGATAACCTGTTCCCAAATACTCAGACGGCTGCCTTAATTCACAAATGAGCATCAAGCAATGTTGGCAGTCATGGGGATACTTTCCATTGTTCGTGATGCACTTGGACAGCCTGATAAATGCTTGATTAACCACCCATATCATCTCTGTAAATTTGCAAAAAGAGGGCAGAAGGAGAGAAAAGATAGGATATGTGACGTATTGAAAATCTAATTAATTTTGAATACTCAGCATCTGTTCACCATTTGAAAACAATTGAATATTCAGATTATATATTGGGCCAGATGTGTTAGTCACTAATTCTAACTTTCTCCTGTGCTTCACATCCAAACCAGTTGCTGATTAACAGAAGGTAATTTTTTTTCTGCATAGCTAGAAATCCAGGAAGAAGATTGCCATATTTGAGGCACTAGTGCATATTGCAGTTATACATGTTGGTATGGTTGAAGAAATACAATAATTTATCAGAGAAATACAAATGAGTTGAAATATTACTTATTTTGTAGTTCTAAAGTTTTTCAGAGTTAAAAAAAACCCTGCAGAAAGGAAAGTGTCATGATAAACATATGAATAAGAGTCTATCTTCCAAACTGGTGGGTTATTCTCCCTCTCTCAAAGGAAAAAGACACAAATATTTTCCTTCTCCAGACATGCTTAAAATCCAATTGCACATGATCAGTTGCTCAACTCTACAGAACTTGGTTTAAGAAACAAGAATAAAAACTGAAGGAGAGGTCATATATTATATGAGCCTTATAACTCCAGTTCTTCAGCTGCATGAAGTCAACATTAAACTCCCTTCTCCTCCTTTTTTTAAAAAATCTGAGGAGCAACAAAAGTCCAATCAAGTCTAGGACTAGGTTTTATATAGCAGAGGAATGATATACAATGTTTATTACCACAGAGATAGTGAAAATTGCAAGTTAAAGTATACAGTAACTCAGAGTTATTCTTTACCAATCCCAGACACCAGCGTCAAATTGAACTCAAACTGATGCATGATGCAGGAATGAGAAGAGAATATGAAAAAGCTGCCAAGTTACTTGAAACACTGATGAATTATAAGCGCAGGTAAGAAAATAGAACAATAAATAAAAGTGACTGAACTATTCATAATCATAGACAGGTAGTATTTATTTACTTGACAGATGTGTGAAGTATCTCAAATGTAAAGTTTCCAAATTTTTAGATCATTATTATGATTCTTGCAGAAGATACGTGATAAATGGATCTCTTCCTCCCTCCCTTAATTTTTGAGCAAGAACTCTGCAAACAATAGCAGATGAATCAATTAATATAGGGAATGCCAGAAATTCTGGGAGCTTCAGACCTAAAATGTGAAGTACAATAAGCTGGAGAAATGTGCTCCAGAAAGTCAGGGGCATCCTTAGCTTTGAGGAATGGGAAAAATTAAACAGTTTTATAGGAATTATTTCTATGACGTGTACCCATATGCATTATCTTACAATTTGCACCTTGCTTTTGGGTGGATGGGATGAGAGTTTTCTATAGAAGAGGGAAGAATTGCAACATATAGATCAGTGGTTCTCAACCTGTGGGTCGGGACCCCATTTGGGGTCGAACGACCATTTCACGGGGGTCGCCAAACAACGCAGTCCGCGATTTTTTCCCCCTTTTCCTTAGCTGTGCTATTCCCTTTTATTCTATTGGCTTTTGAAAGCCAATAGAATAGACTCTCTTGAATAGAGTTTAATTCTATTGGCTTTCAAAAGCCAACAGGAATTGTCCAGGCTGTCTCTGCCCTGCTGAGCCCACCAAAAGTCCCATTCTGCAAACAGTGCTGCACCAGTTGAGTAGTCCTTGACTTACGACCGGTTGAGTAGTCCTCGACTTACGACCAGGTGGGGGTTGCGGCATTAAAAAGGTTGAGAACCACTGATATAGATAGTCCTCGACTTACAACCATTCTTTAGTGACCGTTCAAAGTTACAACAGCACTGAAAAATGTGACTTATGACTGTTTTTCACAGCATCTCTATGATCATGTGATCAAAATTCAGATGCTTGGCAACTGGTTCATATTTATGACCGTTGCTGTGTCCCAAGGTCATGCCATCACCCTTTTGTGACCTTCTCACAAGCAAAGTCAATGGGGAAGCCAGATTCAGTTAACAACCGGGTTACTAACTCATCAACTGTGGTGATTCACTTAACAACTGTGGCAAGAAAAGTGGTTAAATGGGGCAAAACCCACTTAACAAATGTCTCCCTGAACAACAGAAATTTTGGGCTCAGTTGTGGTCCTAAGTCAAGGACTACCTGTACATGGATACAGATTGGCAGAGTGGGTTTTCTTATCTTTAACTGTACACATGTGGCTCTTTCCTTGTACATAAGCATCCCAAGTACATCTGGAGCAGAGGATGACTCTGACTTCTTTGGTAAAGATGCCAGAGATTCATGGAGTTCAGAAGACAAACTTCTTAAGCTGAAGACTTGTTTGCAGTATGTACAAAATCTTGATGCAAGGTAAGGGAAACTGAAGCAGTCTTTGCCAACTGCTGATCCTGAAAGTTGAAAATGTTGAGAACTAGGAATGAAATAGCCAGAATCATGAGACTGGATGCTTTTGTAACATTAGGAAGGTCAAATCCGAGAAGACGGTACAGGACAGTTTTTATCTAGAAACTAGCCACTAAACTAATATCAAATTGCCCCATTCTTATCAAACATCCATGGAAGTGACTGCAACTGGACCGTGTAGGTGGTTCTCATTTAGCAGCGGCCTCATAAAGCAACCATTCACAATTATGATGGTGATGAAAAAAATAACTTTGCAACCAATCCCTGCATTTTTGATCTTCATAGCTCTGTAAAGCAAAGGACAGCAGAATGAAGATTGTAAGCATACTTGCTGTTCCACTTAGAGTTTCATTTAACAACTGAATGGCTGGTCCCAATTGTGGTCACTCAAAAAGGATTTGCTCTTAGGCCAGGGGTCCCCTACACCCAGTCGGTGGACCAGTACTGGGCCATGGCATGCCAGCAACCGGTCCACACAAACAACCAAAGCCCCATCTGCAGGATGCATGCAGCACACAAAACCACACCCCCTCCAGTCCATGGAAAAACCTCTCTCCATGGAATCGGTCCTTGGTGCCCAAAAGGTTGGGAACTTCTGTCTTAAGCTAATGAATTTTCTGAGTTAAAGCATAATATGTTTTGCATTCTATGCAATCAGCTTAGAACTTTCACTTGCCTCAGTATTCTTACATATTACTTTTGTCCTATAAATAGACTAATGTTATTCTCCCCCCCCCCAGCACGTCATCTCTCTTTGTTGTTCTACACTGCCTGATCCCAGGCTTTCTTAGTAACATCTCTAACCATGAATATTGAGATCAACAAAAATGCCTCTTATTTTCCTGCCAAAGGGAAAGTACAAAAGCTGAATCAACTCTATTGATTCACCAACTTTATTAGCATCAAAGCCAGTGCAAGTTATATTGTCTCAGGACAGATTGTACCGAAGTCTTATGCAGAATCCCAAAGAAGGAAGGTGCTGGGCTCTGGAATAGGAACAATAGCCAGTACATTGCTTAACACATGGACATCTCAGTTCATTGTAGTGTAATGAAAAAATCCCCTCTCCTGTGAACATTGCAAGAAAGGTGACCAAGTAAGGGTATAAATAACTTACACCTTCAGCTATTAGTTGTGCATTAAGCAGCACGGGGCATTACTTGGCTAGTCAGTAAAAGAACCCTCTATTATCCTGCCATTTCTCTGAATTTTGTTTGTAGTGACAAAGAAGTGTAGGTCTGCTGCAGGGGTTCAAGTCAAGGACTAGGAACAGGAAGACTAAAGTTTCAGAGCAGGAGAAAATATTAAAAAAACATAAAGGGATGAGGAGCAGAATATCTCATCTCCTGCTTCTGGATGTGAATGTGAAGCCAGAGATTGCTCAGCAAGGCCAGCAGATGCAGTGATATTGGGAAAAGAACCAATAGCACTTCCCCTCAGCCACTAACCTTTAGTTTTATGTCAACATGCAATTGTCCTTCCTATCAGGTTCCATCTTCCAATGAATCCATCAGCATTCCCTCCCTCAGTCAAAGCCCTGCCTCATTGCACCTTGCCCCACACTCTCACTGAATTTCCTTGTGGCCCTGAGAAAGCAACAACCTTCAATAGGCCATGGTACAGGGGTGTGGCAAAACTGCTTCTTGTAGCAACCAGGGAGCATACAGGGGTGATGTTTGAGTGTCCTGAATCCTAAGGGGGAAACTCTCAGAGGTTGAGAGGCAGGATGGGGTGGGAATTTCTACCACATGGACACCTGTCCCACGGCAGGCAGAAACATTACAGCTCTGTCTTTGCAGTATTCCTTCCGGAGCAGAACTTGAGTCAACAAATCAGTTTCCCAAAGCCTTCCTCAATGTGGGAAGCCTGGCATATAGCTATCCCTGTTGGGTTTCCGTAAGTTAAGACTGTGAGAAGAGGTTCAGTAGACAAACAGGCAGATGGAGGAGAGGCTGTCCAGTAGAGGAGCTTCTAGATTTAGTAACAATGGGAAGGCAGAGGCCAGGATTGCAGGAATATCAACCAATCCCAACTGCATTCTGTTTTATATGATGACAGATTTTCAGAGACAACAGCCAATGGTGCAGTTCAGACCTTGATACACTCCATTTGCCAACTGATTGCAAAAATGAAAGAAGAAGCCTCTGGAACAGCAGTTCATGGAAGTCAAGAGTGAAGTATCTAGTACTGGGAGAATTATCACACAAGGAAATTGCCACTTCTATTTGTCCTGTGTAAAAGAAAATAGTTTCAGAAGAGACAAATGGCTAAACTCATGAAATTGTTTTAAATAATGCTGTTTAGATACTGTTTAGATAAATTAAGGAGAATGGAACATGGAAAGAAATAGATTCAGATTTTTAGAAGAAATCAAAGAAACCAATCATTCTTTCATCTCCTTTCAGCTTCTCCAAGTTCTAATAAAATAACGACAGCAAGAAACAAAAAAGAATCATCTCTATTATTATTTTGTTTGTGATACTCAGTTACCAAACCTAGCAAAAAAAGTTTATTTGTAAACTAGACACATTCTTGTGAAGATAAGCATTTAAAAGATAACTTGAAGTAAATAATAAAGGGGGCCAGACAACCCTGTGTGGCCTCTGGTTTCCAGTTTGCTTAACATGTAGATATAGCCTGGTCTTAAAAAAAAAACTGGCAAAATGAAAAAAGCTAAATAATTCTAACCTATCTTGAGAAAGCATCAAAATACCTTTATACTATGCTGATTTGTATGCTGCATAAGAATATTAGCCTGAGTTTTAGTTCATTTCCAAGTAGCAACAATTCCACTAAATTATTTTTATGTCATAGCACAAATCCACAAACTTTACATCCGCCAGCCTAATCTGCAACCACTTGCCTTGGTGAATACTTCCTCAACGCCACCATCACTTCCATTTTCCATCTCTCAAAGACTGTGTTCATCTGTGATGGCCTTGAACTCCCAACGCTACAATACGAAAGTCAAGATCCAAAAACTCTGCTGCTCATACTAGAATTCTGCAGCTCTCATAGTAACTAATATCATTTCACAGGTCATGTGTTTACAATTCCAAACAAAAAGTTAATGAAATTGGTTGTTGCACTCTCCTGTAAATAACTTTATATCTGCCTGGACACATTCATTTTATCATGTGCAAAAGTCAGTGGTTCCTATGAGCTAGAAGTGCAAAGCTATCAAGATACCTTTCCCCACAAAAGATTTGCAGCCTGGGAGGCAAAATGTGGCAAAATACGAGTGTTTGCAAATGGGGAACAGAGCTAACATTGTTCAGTCACTGAGGTTCTCATCTACAGTGTCTGTGGGAGGCAAAGGAAGTGGGTAGATGACAACCTATGCATCATCACATTTTGGTGCAAGTAATGCAGTTCAAATATTTGTGCCAGATATCACGAGGAAAGTGTTATGCTGTCTTTGCAGGATGATGTCCTGGTATGTACTGTCTTCCAGCTGCCATCATGTTTTGTTTTTTTTTGCTGTTGCTGTTCTGAGCTTTCTTCAACTGGAGCAGGATTTTAGCATGGAAATGCCATGGGATGATTGGAAATACTCCAGCCACTTATTACCATTGAGTGGGAAGCGTGGAAAATCAGGGAAACCCCTTAGAGTGGATATAGTTCATTCCATTAATTACTTTTTTGAGATAATTTTTACAGGACCAGTAGTTCACCAGCAACAGCTATTAGATCCTTTTCCTGCCAAATACTGATTAAAAATTCCCTTATATGGCTGTGACCCTTTCAGATTATTCAGATTAATTGTTTTGGATCTCACATGAGCACTACACCTGACTGAAAAAACAACCGGCTGTTTTAAGAAGTGCAATAAAGATGTATTGCTTTAATGGTTTGATTCATTAAAGAGCAGCAACTTTTCCAGGCTCGCGTGGAATCTGGGGGAAGGGGGGGTATTCACTGCTTTAATTAAAGGAGGAAGGTTCTGTCTTTGCAGAAGATCGGAATCATTTCATTCAGAATATGTGATGGAGTGAGATTGGGAATCTCTAGTGCCAGTCACTGTTCTGAGAGTATGTTCCTTGGAGACTGAGGGTCCAATAGGAAAAGAAAGAATAACTACATCTCTCTGCCCCTCCACCAAAGTTGATCTCTCAATCAGAAATGTTGATTGTGATGCTCACTTCCACTCCCCTCAAGCATCCTGCTAACATAGAGGTCACCAACCTTTCTCGGTTGGCGGACCGGAGGAAAAGGGAGGGGGAAGCATTTTACACATGCGCGTGTGCATGCACAGGGCCACAAACATGCACGCAATGCAAACAGGGCAGAGCTAGCATCCATGGGATACTCACTAGCCCGGCTCTGTTCTTGTGCGGTGCAGTACCCTGTTTTCGTGCCCTGTGGTGCAGCGGTGTCCTGTTTTCACATCCTGAAGCACAGTGGCATCCTGTTTTTGTGCCCCAAGACATGGCAGTGGCCCATTTTCATGCCCCGCAGTGCAGCGGTGTCCTATTTTTATGCCCTGCGGTGCGGTGGCATCCTGTTTTCACACTTACTAGCACAAGTGAAGGTGTATACAAGCACACAGGCGCGCACTGGCCAGCCTCTCCCACGGCCCAGTGGCCAGCAGGCCATGGCCCACTACTGGGCCGCAGCCCACAGGTTGGGGACCTCTGTGCTAACAGATCAGTTAGAAAATAAAGTTTTCCATAGACTATCAATCCTACAGAAATCTCCACTGTTCAAAAGGCTTGTGTCTAGAAAATTTGCCTTTTGCTGGGAAAATGAGCAAGAAGGTTTCTGTCCCCCGGCTTCTTTGAAGTTCCCAAGTTGCCGATCAATGGGGTGAAAAGAAAGAAGAAAGCATAGACTTCAGTGCACATGTTAGTGAGTATGAAAAAAAATGGAAGAAAGGGGGAGTGGGAGTTGCAGAATTTTGTCTGAAACCAGGTATGTGTAGGAGATTGTGAAGAGCCTAAGAAAGAAATCAGATATCAACAACCAACAGCTGGGAGAAGAGGCCTTTAGTAGCTTATCTCATAAATAGCAGCTCAGGCTGGGGTGCAAAAAATTCAGGAAGAACTTCAAAACATTCAAAGAATGTTTGCCTAAATGAAATCACTAATAAAAGTGTTTCTGAGATTCTGTCCCTCGCTCCTAATTCTTGCATTAAACCTCCTTATTGAAGTCTGCGTGATTCTTCTTTCTTTCATCCCACCCTGTAGGACGGCCATCACAGTGGTAGACACAGCTGTAGTCCTGCTTCTTATGCTAGTAATGCCACCAACCTTTTCCCTGTCTTCCTTGTAAGAAGAGTGATCTTTCCCCCTCCATTTACTGAGCATTAACATGTCAGAAGAATATGCTGTGCTGAGCTCTTTTCAGTAGTCTGGAATTAAATATCCTCTTCCTTTCTCCCATTTTAGGCTGCAGTTCTGTATTTATTTCCTAGTAAATCTTCCACACGTATGAACTGGGCTGCATGACTCTAAATAGGGCAGCACCGATGGCTTTTACTTTTTCATAGGACTAGTCTTATCAAAGAAAAAGATTCTGATAAATCTGTGTCAGAAGAAACAGAAGGATTCTATGTCTGTGTCAAAGAAACAAAAAAAAAAGTATTTCCAAATGACTGGCGATGTTTATTTATTTGTTTACTTTTATTTTTGAACATTTATATTGTCGCCTACTCACACACATGGCGACTCAAGGCAGCATACACAGATATAAAAACACTCTATAAAAAGAATAAAATGTTTGGAGACGTATAGAAATTATCATGGAAGCTAACTTGCTTGTTGTCCATTATGTACCAACCTTTTTATCTGACCCCTAATTCTGAAGATTTTGTGGATGATGTTTTGGTATATTGGTCTCCTGGAAGACCTGCATTCCTTCAGGAAACTCTGCTCTTCCAGGAGATCAATATTACCATGGCAAAACAAAACAAAAACAAGCTCATAAACAAGAAATCTGGTCTCTTAGTTGAAATTTCTATATCTGTGTCAGAAGAAGAAGGAAAACATTTTAACAGTGGTAGGACTAAAGACATCAGGCTGCTCCTGCAGCAGACTGGAAAAGAGAAGGAAGTAAGAAGCAAGTCATAAAGACATCCCCCTTATCATGTTGGGCTAAGCAGGATGTGATGATTAGCTCCATGTCTTAAAAGTCTTATATACTTAAGATTTCTTTTTACACTCTATATTTCTTCTATGTTCTATAAACAATATGTCCCCTTTAACTCTCAGTTTGGTCAAGTACTCCCTATTAGAAAAATGCTTTCCAATTTTTTGTCTTACTGGAATGGTGCATAATAGTGTTGGGGATGTAGTATTGACAGTATCTTCTTTTTGAGAAGTTTTCAGCTCTCTTGGTTTCTTTGACTTGAGGTTTTTGGAATAGAGTAGAGTAGAGTAGAGTAGGGTAGGGTAGAGTAGAGTAGAGTAGAGTAGAGTAGAGTAGAGTAGAGTAGAGTAGAGTAGAGTAGAATAGAAGCTGGAAGGGACCTTGGAGGCCTTCTAGTCCAGCCCCCTGCTCAAGCAGGAGAACCTATAGCATCTCAGACAAGTGACTGTCTAGTCCAGTGGTTCTCAATCTGTGGGTCAGGACCCCATTGGGGTCGAACAACCATTTCACGGGGGTTGCCAAACAACGCAGTCTGCCATTTCCCCCCCCCCCTTTTCCTTAGCTGTGCTACTCCCTTTTATTCTATTGGCTTTTGAAAGCCAATAGAATAGACTCTCTTGAATAGAGTCTAATTCTATTGGCTTTCAAAAGCCAATAGGAATTGTCCAAGCTGTCTCTGCCCTGCTAAGCCCGCCAATAGTCCCATTCTGCAAATGGTGCTGCACCAGTTGAGTAGTCCTCGACTTACGACCGGCTGAGTAGTCCTCGACTTACAACCGGTTGGGGGTCGCAGCATTAAAAAGGTTGAGAACCACTGGTCTAGTCTCTTCTTAAAAATCACCAGGGATGGATTTCTGAAGGCAAGCTGTTCCACTGATTAATTGTCCTCACTGTTAGGAAGTTTCTCCTTAATTCCAGGTTGCTTCTCTCTTTGGTCAGTTTCCAACCATTGTTTCTTGTCCTGCCCTCTGGTGCTTTGGAGAATAGTTTGACCCCCTCTTCTTTGTGCCAGCCCTTCAAATACTGGAATACTGCTATCATGCCACCCCTGTTTCTTCTTTTCTTTAGACAAGCCAAACCCAAGTCCTGCAGCCGTTCTTCTTATGTTTTAGTCTCCAGGCCTTTGATCATTTCAGTTGCTTTTCTCTGAATTTTTTCCAAGGTCTCAACATCTTTTTTGTAGTATGATAACCAAAACTGGTTGCAGTATTCTAGGTGTGGTCTTTACTAGGGTTTTATAAAGCGGTACTAATACTTCGCGTGATCTTGATTCTATGCCTCTGTTTATACAACCCAGGATTGTATTAGCTTCTTTGGCTGCCGCCGCACACTGCTAGCTCATAGTCAAGTGATCATTTACTAGGACTCCAAGGTCCCTCTCACAGTTGCTGTTTTTGAGCCAGGTCTCATAGTACTTCTCAAAACTTTCTTGACACTGGCTCTCCTGAAATCAAATGTGCATACACTGCATGACAATGCCCCAGTTTCTCTATCTGCAGTATCTCAAACCACAAAGGGGTATGGTCATATTACTTCAACTAGCTGATACTTAGTGATGTACCTTTTTTGAATTCAATAGCAACAATTTTAGATAAGACTGAAAAACAGTAGTTTTTTTTTATATCATATCTTCCAGAGATAGTTACACTTTTTTATTTTTAAATTGAGGTATCAAGTCTAGGCTGCAAAACTGCCACATGATATGGTAGCAGAGTGTATCACTTTGCTGCCCATCTATTGGTTATATAGATTTGTGTAGCTCAGAACTAGTAGTTCTAGGCTAAAGTACTCTGCACATGCTAAGGCTCAATCTTTGACTATAAACCCCCCCCTTTTGTTTTGCTTATGGATACAATCATTCACACAATTGCAAGAGGCCAGCAAAGAGTTAAGATGTCTGTATTTTGGCTGCCATCTTGCATTGTCAGGATGCTTGCAGTCCAGATCTCTTAGCCCCAGTTTTGCTCATACGCAGAAGAGGCTGAGGGCAGAAACCCTGAATTTGTAAGTTTAGGGTTCAGACTTTGGAAAAAGTGCAAACCAGAGCAACAAAGATGATTTAGGACCTGGAGACAAAAACATAGGAATTGGGTATGGTCAGTCTAGAGAAAAGAAGAATTAGGGATGACATGATAGCAGTATTCCAGTATTTAAGGGGCTGCCACAAAGAAGAGGGAGGGGGGTCAACTTATTTTCCAAAGCACCAGAAGAGAAGACAAGAAACAATTGTTGGAAACTGACCAAAGAGAGAAGCAACCTGGACTTAAGGAGAAACTTTCTAACAGTGAGGACAATTAACTAGTAGAATAGCTTGCCTTCAGAAGTTGTAGGTGCTTCATCACTGAGGTTTTTTAAGAAAAGATTGGGCAGTCACCTGTCTGAAATGGTATAGGATCTCCTGCTTGAGCATGGGGTTGGGCTAGAAGACCTCCAAGGTCCCTTCCAGCTTTATTCTGATTGTGATTGTGTAATCATTGAACTTCGAAGAACTGCCTACTGAGCAGATGGCCAATGATGGCAACAATAACCCATCCTGCAAGGCAGGGCAAACTGACAAATGCTTTCAGCAAATGATGGCAGTAAATAAGTCATAAATAAGTGAATCAATAAACTGGGATGCAAAGGTTAAACTACTGTGTCAGTTCACTGTAATTTGCAACATTATTTCCTCCTTGAACAGTGAGAGGAAGATGCGTTGTGACAACACATGAAGAAAAGTGGTTGGACTGTTTTCCCGTAATTCTTGGATTTGTCTCTTGTCTGCTTGATGGCTTTCCTCAGGCCCTTTTGTTCTTGTGTGCTCTTCCTCTTGCTAGCAGTAACACGGGTTGAGACACAGCGTCCAGGTAAGTTGCTAAGGATGGGCAAAGCTTACTCCATAGGATAAAATGTTTAAATACGGTGACTGGGAATTGCTTACATTAAGTTATTCCAGCACACAAAAATGTAATTGAGACTCTTAATGTGCACGTCTGGATGTGATACTGTATATAACAGGCACACACACATTCACACATGCACACATCTGGACTTATTTAAAAAAAGGCCGATCGTGTTCACAAGAGTTTACTGTCTTGAAAGATAGCATAAAGACAGTACTTTATCAAGGAAATAATATACATATATACTTTAGAAATACTATATATAGTATTTCTGATATTGTAATATTGTAAATAATTTATCAGACATGTTAACTAGATGGGTTAATAGTTTAAACTTTAATAAAAGTTTTCAAGATTCTAGACCAACGTTTTGAAACAACACCTCAATTTCAAAGGAAACTATGTTTCATGTTTACTTAACTAGTTATGTAAACAATTAATTTAAAATAATTACATGAACAAGATGAAATAATGTCCACACATTGGTTATCTTCTTAGATTTAGGTTGTCCAAGTTATGAGCAAGTAGATGATTTCAAAAGGAAGTTGACAAGCTAATTGTTGTCTGACACCACATAGGCTTTGATATGCATGTGCTTGGATCTCATGCTGGATAAAATGATTATTAGACAACTATTTTACCAACTTTCCCATTGCAGTGAGATTTGGCATAAACTCATCACAAGTGATATACTGGAATGGAACAAAATTAGGGCTTCCAGAACAAGGCTCTAAAATCCAGATATAACATTATTTTTGTTGACATCTGGATTTAATAGCTGTAAAAAAAAATAGTAGCTATATTTAAAGTGTGAATTCTTATGACTCTGTCTATTAAATTAATGCTTCTGCCGTTATAATCTATTTTCTTCTGTTTTATCAGAATGTTCGACAGACAAAGATTTTGTGGAAATAAACGAGAATAACAATCCAGGGTTAGTGGTTACTAACATTCGTGCTGGTCCTGGCATTGTAGTCACAATTAAGCCTTCTACAGATGCAAACTCTCCCTCTGAATGGTTTGAAATAAAGGACTCAGAACTCATCCTGAAAAAGTCTGTGGATTATGAGGTAATAGAACTGGGGGGGGGGACTTAAATCCAGCAGGAAATGGGTGACAGGGAAGCCTTTCCAATCTAACCCTTTCCAGATGCACGGGATCTTTAATCCCCTGGTGGGAATGGTAATCCAACTGCTATACAGAATCCAAGCTTGGGGAAAGCTGGTCTAGGATTGGCTGGTCAGCCCATCTCATGATGGGATCGGGGTGTATGTTTGTAAAGACTGTATAAAATGCAAGTGAATTGACACAAAGGACACACAGTAAAACTATTCAATAATAAGACATAATTAATATATAGGTAATAGTAAGTATAGTACAGCACATGCTATGTGCTTATCTGTTGTCCCAAAGTTATTTCTTCCTAGCCCAAAGATTGTTGTAAATAAGTGCTAAAGTATCTTGCTAAAGTTAATTGAAAACTCCTAGTGTTCCCTCCTCTCTGTACAGCAGTGGTGGGATTCAGCTGATTCGCACCACTTTGGCAGAACCAGTAGCTAATTTTTTTGTTGCCAGGCCCAGAACGGACTTCCGGAAGCGGCATCCACACAGAGAATCAGTTGTTCACATATTTGAATCCCACCACTGCTGTATAGGTATGCAATCTACCAAGTTTAAAGCAAGTGGAGAGGCCCGAGGAAGAGTTAAGCTCTTCTGGAAGACATACAGCAGTCCCAAGCCTCACTTGCCTAAAATGTGAGGAGGCCTCTGCCTTCCTAAGGCTTCCCCAATGATCCTATGCAAGGGAATCCCTCCCAACTGAGGTGATTCCAATACTGTAAAGCAAGGGCAACGTAGGATAATCTAATACATTTAGCTAGGGTGATTAAAAATCTAGAGGCTCCATTTTCACAGCATGCTAAATTTGGTTAAGGTTAATTCCAGCTGAGCTTTTGTGACTCCAGTCCATGTATCAATTTTGTGAGCTCAGAAGATTCAGTAATAGGTTTTAGAATACTCTATGAACACAACCTATCAGTGGAAAGGAGCCAATACGGGTAGTCCTCAATTGACAACAGTTCATTTAGTGACAGTTCGAAGTTTCAACATCAGTGAAAAAAGTGACTTATGACCATTTTTTACACTTAACAACTGTTACAGCCTCCCCATGACGGTTGCAGTGTCCCAGGGGATCATGTGATCCCCTTTTGCAACCTTCTGACAATCAAAGACAATGGGGAAGCCAGATTCACTTAACAACCATGTTACTAGTTTAACAACTGCAGTGATTCACTTACCAACTGCAGCAAGAGAGGTCGCAAAATGGGGCAAATTCACTTAACAACTGTCTTGCTTAGTAACAGAAATGTTGGGCTCAGTTGTGGTCGTAACTTGAGGACTGCCTGTTTTTCAAGTGGGAGAGCACAAAAGGTGCTTACTACCTCTCATTCTCTTTGCCTTCTGAGTCCAGGGAAAACCACTTTGCATACCAAGAGGGTCCCATGTGCATGTTAGGTGTGTGTAAGTCCACTGAATTTCCCTGGAAGTACTGTATGAAAATTTGAAACTAAGCTGCATGAAAGCTCTTCATCCTCTCTCAGAGTTAAACATTATCCACCCTTGGTATTGTAAGTCATGAGTCTGCTTATTTTTGTACTCAGAGTTCAACCTCTGAGCAGCCGTTTTCAGTGCCCCCAGTGTGCTGGGAAGGTCAAATGGAAACCTTTTTCCCTTGCATCCATCGGCTCTGCTTTCCACTCTTGAAGATTTCAAATAGGGGCACAGAATAAGAACAGAGCTTCAGAAACCTAGAAACCTGGAGCAATTGCTAGACGGACTGTACTCTCCTATGAAGAGTACAGTCTTTAAAGAACAGTAATAGAGAAACCGAAGATATTTTCCTCTATGCAATATCATTACAGTACAATATTTTTGTTTCATTACTGTTGTAAAAGTGGATTCAAATTAAACTCAGAAAAAGAAATAGGGAGAAAGGGGAAAAAGTACAAAAAAAGAAAAGAGAATGAAAGGTAAAGAAAACGAAAAGAAATATGTAAAAGCCGACTGCCAATCTTCATCATAACGAGTAAAAACAAATTTGATAACTCTTCACCTCATGAGGCTACAAACAAATATCTCTTCTTCCCATAGCCCATCCCTTCTATATGCAAAACCATACATCATCAACTTTGCAATCCTGCTATCAGCAAAAAGTCCATAAAGGGCTACCAGAGTTTTATAAAATATGTTTTATTTTAACATTCAACTTTCTAATCTTTTCTCTTATTTCTATTCATCTTGATTTTTTAATAAATTCAGATGTTGTTGTAGGATTTGGCCTCTTTTCAATTTTCCTTTTTCCCATCACAGAGCCTTCTTCAAAGTTTTAGCAAACCTCCTTTGTAAATCCTGGGGGAAAAAATATCCAGATTATTGTCTTGGTTTATAGTGTATATTTTCTCTTCGATTTTCAAAGCTTTAACCAGCCTTTTTTGAATATCCAATAAAAAGTCAGGCTCATTCTCTTGGCTTGCCATGTCTAATTCCACTTTGCCTTCTTCTTCAACTTTGAATTCATACTTTTTGGTATTTCCACCTGGATTTTCAAAACTTTAAGAAGCTTATTTTGCGTATCCAGTAAAAGGTTTAACCTTTAATTGCTTTCCCTATCTTCTTTCCAAACATTTTGGATAAAGCTGTAAAAGATAATACAGACTAAAAAAGAGAACAAAAACAAATATGAAAATCGTATTTATATTTTAAAAAATGAAATATATAAAGAAAATATCTACCTTCCTTCCCAGAAAAAAAAAGACTTCCTATTCTGTTCATGGCAGACTACATAGACAACTCTTCCCCTTCCCTTAGCTAACTGATATAAATTCTTCATCCCACTATCTCTTAACAATAGGCAAATCAAATAAGTAACATTTTCTTCAATCCAAACAGAGCTCTAAGATTTTAACATTAATTAATATGTATAAAACTCAACATTCCACATCTTGCCGCTTAACTATAACAAAATCCCATTTAAAAGTCATGAAATCATGCTAATATCCTTCTATAAATAAATTTTTAAAAAATTGTTTAGCGCTTTAAATAGTCTCTTTTTTAAATAAATCCACTAAAGGTAAATTATTCCAATTATTCTCTAGGATTCCTTTTTTCCTTCTTGATTTTTAGAACTTCATCCAGTGTATCTGGTAACAAATTTTTATTCAAAGTCTTGTTCATATCTTCCTCAAGTAAATTTTGCTATATATCTCATTTGATAACATCTTCATTTTGGAACAAAATGCTAGTTTGAATGGAAGAGTTGAAATGGGCTTCTCATCCTTTAATCACTTTAATCTCAAATGCTCAACTCAAGATCACCTGTGAATGAATCATGTCCTCTCTGAGATATCCAAAAATTGTTAAGCAACAGCTCCACTTCTGTTGCACTTTAACAACAGCCAATTTCCCTAGGAGATAGGTTTTACTTATCTTCACAAAAACTAGGGGAGAGGGAGATCTGAAACTGCTGGATTTTTATGTATGTTTTACAAAACAGGGTGGGGGACATTTTCCCAAGATCAAAGTCAGCATTTTCCCCTTAAAAGCTCCTGGGCCCAGATGACAGAAAGGTATTCAGTGCTGAACAAAACACACAGCATACCGGCTCTCAGAGATCTACATTTGACTTCAAGGGTTCAATAGATTTTTGGAATATCAGATGTGAGACTCTTTAGAGTGCCAGGATGCTGGATAGTATCAAGCATTTTCTCACTATGACTATGCTGCTTTTATTTAGTCTGATCCCTGGTGAAATGGCTGTATAGTTGTAAAGAATAATGATCCCATCACAAGGTCCAGGGGAGCCAGCATTTGCTAGGAATTATATGTATAAAAACTAGTTGTGCTACAAAGGGTTGCTTTAAATTAAAATATTTATTTTTAATGCAGAGTGTAACATACCTTCAGGTGGAATTGATATGCTGGAAAGAAGGTTTGCAAGTGAGTAATATTTCAATTTCCCTTTATATTATTAGTTCCTGCCAAAATATAATATATTGTAAGAAACTTCTTTGCAAGGTTGATAGCAGTCCTGTAGTAGAACAACCTTCTTCATCTTTCCTCCAGTTAGGCTGGACTTCAGCTCCTCTAGTCCTTAGCACAGGATGACCCATAATTTCCAACAGCTGTACTGGCTGAGGATTGTGGGAGTTGAAATCTAGCACATACAGAAGACAAACTGAAGAAGGATCTGTATCAAGAATTGCATATATAGCAAAACATATCTTACTGTGTCAAGAAGCCTTATACATTTCTTTTCTGTGGAGTTCATCTATGCTTTGTATTGTTGGCATTGGGATGGTAGAATTTTCTACAGCATTAATGCTACCCACAAAGAAAAGACCCTCCTTCAGTTTTCTGAAGAATTAGAAATTGTTCACGAACCATAGCTGATCTAGATGGACTAAGAGTTGGATTCATTCATTCATCCATTGAGTAGCAGAAGTTCAGTTTCAAGCAGAGGGTTTTTTTCAGCCCTAAATGGACAATGAAACAAAGCATCTCTTCTACCACCAAAGCATGATCCCTTTTTAATAGAATTGCTCATTGTCAGTGGACAGAATAGGCAAAAAGTGTAGAAAAATGATAGTTTGGAGAAATAATGGGTGTTTGCCTTTGTGAGTTTCCTTTCCCTAAAGACTCTGCTGGAGTTTTGGTCAAAAGATGTGAATATAGATGTTGAATTCAGAATTCAGAGCAGCAAAGGAAAGGTGCAAATAGAGTATATGTGTATAATGATTAAATCACCATCTTCAAACTTTTGAATGAAAAGTGTAAATTAGAATGCAAGGCTATGGCTCTTTTGAGCCACAAAATACCTTTTTCAGAGACACATCTGGCCAAAATAGATCCGAAAGAGAATTTGTTCTGACTGTGAAAGAGGAGAGAACAGATAACAGGGGTTCTAGCAGGGGCAGAGGCTAACCTTTGAAGAAGCAAAGTGGGGGGGAGGCTAAACAGTCTGCTCTTGATTTTCAGTGTTTTTGAGCTGCAAATCCACTAATAACCTTCTTCTGCTTTATTTGCCCCTAGATAAAAAGTTTCACTGTTTCAATTGAAATTCAAAATGAAAATGATAACGAGCCGATGTTCAAGCAAAATAACATCACCGTTAATGTTCCTGAGGTAAACCATTTTATTCATATGTGGCCTTAGAATGTAGTAATAAGGACATAATTACAATTCTGATAAGCCAATGACCTTGAGAGAATAATAATTTTGCATGAGCAATAATTACATGTATCTGTGAACTAATGTAAAGAAAGATACAAAATTCCCAAACAAAGCCTACAAGTGCTGAGTTACACTCACCAAATATATAAAGCTTTTTTTCTGCTTTGCTACTAGGTATTGTAGCATCGTAGCAAATCAGGACAATAATTTGGAAAAACATTCAAGATTTCATATACATTTATATCCCATGTCTTCACCAGTGAACTAGTTGTAACACAATTCAAATTTCTAGGCAGTTGTGATTCTTCATGTATCTCTTTATTTTAATATGGCTAATCCTATTTATTTAGAAGCATTTCCCAAAGCATAACATCACAACTTTGTATGCTGTTATTTGTAAAATACATATCCTTTGCTGATAAGATTTTGTCTCTGTAAAGTGTCAGGTTCCATCCCTTTTATAAGTAGTCCTTAACTTACAATCATTCACTTAACAATGGTTCAAAACATTACGATGGCCTCAGCAAAAGTGATTTATGAGTTGTCCTTACACTTATAGCCATTGCATCACCCCTGCAGTCACATGACTGCAATTCATGCAACTGGCAACCAGCTTGCATTTTGGATTGCAGTATTCTGTGGTCCCATGATTGCAGCCTGTGACTTTCCCAACCAGTGACTAACAAAAAAGTCAATTGGAAAGCTGGATTTGTTTACTGACCACGTGATTCACTTAATTAGCATTGTAAAAATGGTCATAAAATCTGGTCTAGTTATGTGGTGATTCAACTTATGACTGCACCGACCCATAATGAAAATTCCAATCCCAGTTGTGGCCATAAGTCAAGAACTACTTCAGAAAGTGATATCCAAATTATTGTGAGTATAAATGCTGTTCCCTCCCTCCCTCCCTCCTGCCTGCCTGCCTGCCTGCCTGCCTGCCTGCTTGCCTGCCTGCCTGCCTGCCTGCCTGCCTTGACCACTCTCCGGTTCTGCTCCTGAGTGGCCAAACTCAGGCTGGAGAACTGTTTCTACCGAAGTA
This sequence comes from Crotalus tigris, assembly GCF_016545835.1. NCBI lineage: Eukaryota > Metazoa > Chordata > Lepidosauria > Squamata > Viperidae > Crotalus > Crotalus tigris. The sequence goes on from NW_024100214.1 coordinate 6,265,260, forward strand.
TACAATATACTGATATGTGGATACAGTTTAAAAAGTCCTTAAAAAGAATTATTTACCAAACTAAATAAAATATAGAACAAGGTTAATGCCTTCCTTTATTATAAATCAATTTACTGAAATGCAACCAATTCCACCGTTAATTGAAGGGGGCACAAGAATTTAACACATTAAATAATGTTTCCATATTTATTTCTAACAGATCTTTGTACTGCTTACCTTCTAAAATGCTTTTGCCAAGAATGTTTATTGCAATCTTAAATCACAGCTCAGATTTCCCTCTACATCTAACAAATTTTCATATGCCCTTCCCAATGTCTCCATTTTGCTAACATTTCTATTATAACAGTGTTATATTATAAATAAATAATACTTGTTTATTTGAAGTGCTGAATATTAAGAGGCTGATGTTTTATCTTGGTTTCTGAGCTGGCCTGGAATAGTACTGGATTTAAAAACCCATCCGATCATTCAGCTCCATGGCTGCTCAGTAAAATAATGTCAGGGTTAAAATAAGGGTATTGTGGAAAAAGTAAACAGTAGATAGAATTTAGCTCTTTTGGAAGCTGAGTTTTGATTCTAAGTTGATTAAGAGACTGAATTTACAGAATTAAATAGGATCTGATGATAACTTTATTGTCTCAATCAGCAAGTTGAAGCTTGAGCAGGTTTCATGGTGTTAATAGAGATTTTCTTAAAATGTAAGAAAATGAGATAGAAAAAAGACCAACTTTTTACTACCCAATCTTTGGTTCAGTCCACTTCCTGGGTATTTTTTACTTCACGTGAATTGTATTAATGAAATTAAGATCAGGTCTAATTTTATCCTGAATTCGTTACTCTTTTTCATTTTTCTGGATTTGGAAGTCCTTGGTGTTTAGAGAACATTGTATGTATGTATGTGTATTTCTGTGGATCAATCCAATAGAACTCTAAATATACATTTTCTCTTTCCAGGATACAAAACCGAACACAATTGTCGTACCTCTGGCAAATGTAACTGCTACTGATGCTGACCTTAATACATTGTTCTACAGCCTTGAAGGGAGTCCACCAGTTAGTATATAGTTCAACTGAACTCTTGAGATGTAGAATATAAATTCAAATAGATCAAGGGCTAAACTTCTTCCTGACAAGCAATTTTCCAAAGCAGGACACACACGGTTTCTCTCTTGTCAGAAGACTGCATCTTTTTCTGCCTAGACTGGAGAAGTGAGGGATCAGTCCTGAAAATCTGTCTCATGCCAAACAGCTTAGTAATTCCATATCAGATAGAAAGTACCACACTTGCATGTTTCTTTTCTCCACGAAGTGGAAGTAAAAAAGAAGCATTTCTCAACTGAAAACAGGTTTAATCTACATAAAGGTCAGATAAATCATGGAATGTGTCATGTTAGATAAATCATGGAATGTGTCAATATGAGCATTCAGCCGTGAAATAAGTTTTTTTTGAAGAGAGTAGGTTATTTTCCCCTGATAAATTAAGAAAAGCCCAGCTGAAAAAGGAATTTACATTGACAGAGTTTGTCCCTCCAATGTATTTGCTGCCCTGTACTGTTCTGCTAATCAGTATAATTAATGATATCTCTCAGCAGAAGAAATGGAAACTGTCATAAAAAAAGATTAAAAGAATCCATCAATATATGGACAATTATATTTATTCTGTAGAAGGGAAGAAAAACAGGATAGAATCTCCATGATTCACTTTTCACACGGTTGGAAATAAGATGACAAACATATACTTAGCTTAGAATTGTATGTATTATTTCCCTACATCTGTAATTAAAATTGGCATTCTCTTTTTTGTTAACTGATAGGAAGCAATGAACTATTTCAATATACAAGGAATTAACAACCCACAAATTTTCTTGCGTAAAGTCCTGGATTATGAAGCAATGAATTTTATGGAGTTTACTCTAAGGGCCATGGTGAGTTTTATTACAAACAAAATATTTGCATGTTCTGTCATCTGCTTAATTTTCCTTCTGTTTTCACAAATGAAGCTGAAACTGCCAATCGTGACATCTGCCAGTTCTGAGAAGTTTAGCTTAAGTGTCTTGAAACAGAAAAAAATTTCCCCTTGAAAGATGATTATTGCAGAATCTACATGGACCACATGAGGCTCTTCGTCATTTAATGTTGGCTTTTACAGAATAGGGTGTATAAACAGTCCCATTTCTTGGATCATCATCTATCCTGCTGGCTTTTGCAAATGTACTATCAGTAGAAGGGATTGATCTAATACTTCAAGATACTTTTTAGCTGATGAATCTTCTTCAATTTGTTCTCCTTTATTTTTCTGTTGCATAGGATGGAAATGCTGGTGCAGCAGGGACACACACTGCCACAGCCACAATATCCATACGGATTGTACAGTCTGATCTCAGACCTCCCTGGTTTCAGCCATGTACTGCCATTGGAGGCCGCAGAGTGTGTATCAGTCTTGGCTACAATAGCAAAGTCAATCTTTCGGAAATAGTGGTATGTTAATAAGATCCTTAGATTTGGCCCCTACCCAAAGTGATCTTGTTTAATTTTTGTTTGTTTGTTTGGGCTTGTGTTGCTCTTTTCATTAAGCCTCCAAGGATTCAAGTTATAGCAATGCCATGTCTTGGATACAGTTTCTCAGCCTGCTTGGTTGAACACAGAGTCCAAAGAGGGCAACAACCAGAAAGATATGTACTACCTTTAATAAGAGAAGTATTTGCTGTAGTTAAACTTTATGAACAGAGAATGTTTCCATCATTTATAATTCAATCATATGAGATTTGATTAACTTTGTTGTTGTTGTTCTCCTTCTCTCTGGATTAGTGCATCAGGAGGCCAAGATGATTTTTTTTCTTGTGTGCTCATAACTGCACTGAGGTTTGCTATAGTATTCAAACCAACAAGTTCAGGGCAGGGCACATATCTGATGGTGCCCCTTTGACAAGATAGAGAACAGAGATGAATGGACTGTGAGGTGGCAGAGAAAGTTGACATGAAAGAACAGAGGCCCAACATAGAGTCCTGATCAGGCAGGGAGTGTATCTCCCTCCAAAGGCAAGGCATCCCACCCCCCAAATCTCCTGGCCTTTCTGGAGACCTGGCTCTGCCCTCTTGCTTGGGGCTCACAGAGGAGCACACAGCTGTGGGGCTGGTTAGCACCTTAAAGTCTCTCCCTCTGCCTTTTAATTAATTTTTAACATTGGCTTTTAATCATCTGTCCCTCTTTTATAACTTTTATATACAGTTTTGATGTTTTAATATTTTACGTGTATACCGTCTACGAGGAGAGGGGCAAGGACTAACTTTGATAAATAAATAAAGAAAATGAACAGATCATTGGAAGCGTCAGGAAAGGATTGACCTTTATTGCCATTGCAGAGTGAGCCACTGACCTTCGAGCCAGGACCCCTCTATGCTATTGACGGAGATAAAAGTTTGAATGAGAAAATAATATATGAAATTGCTGCTGGTAAGTAGATTAAAAACCCCTTTAAAGCAATTATATCACGTACTGATTTACTAGGCTTGATATTTTCAGGTGTAATCCAGATTCAGGGACAATGAAGAAATTATTTAATAATAGTGCCACATTTCTACCTATATTCCACAGCTATTCCCCATACAGCTAAGCTATATGGAGTTTCTCAAGTATAAAATAGGGAAAGATTTGTAATCCAACTTCTTGGAGTCAGACTATCCCTGTAAAAACTCTTAAATCCCCTCCTCTAAATGCCCCCAAATCAGGCTGTTGAACTTTATTAACCAAATGACTGAAGGCACCAGGCTAGAAAGTGGCAACTGGTGAGTTCAAGTCCTACCTTAGGCACAGATGACGGAATGCCTGCAATTGGGGGTAAGTAACAGTAGAGTTACTTGCCGCTAAATGCAGCCATTGATGTGATAGTTTCTGAATCATCTCATTTTTTTAACAAGGCTGCCCCAATCATTTACGAAGAAAAAAATTGCTGGTCCTATTAAAAAAAATATCCTTGCATGGTCACATATTTTTCCAAGCCAGGATCCAGTAGAAGTAAGATAGTCTTTGAGAAAAGTCTCTGAAGGAGTAAATAATTGGCCATTCTATAATATTAGATTCTTTGGGTATCTTACAATAAAGATAAGACTGAAATACCTATCAAATAAAATATAAAACTCTAACATGAAAAACCGGGACACTTTGCCTGTATTGGAACTGCATTGGATTTAGTGTTAACAAGGGGGTTAGAAGATGGTAGAGGACAGGAAGACCTGGAGGAACGTTGTCCATGGGGTCGCGATGGGTCGACTTCGCAATTAACAACAACAACATATAATATACAATATCGCAATCTTGTGCATGACATAGTTAGGAAGTTTCATTCTACTCTTTGGGTAGTAATCATGCATGCCAAGTATTTCCTTTTTCCAATTATGCTTAGGAAACGATAATGACACATTCTTAATAAACACAATTACTGGAAACATCACCATGACCCAGCCTGCAAACACTCTGAAGACATTCATGTTGTATATTTTGGTAAGTCTCCTAATAACTTTAGTATGTTGTTAATAAAATGTGACTCTTGAATATATGTTTGCCAGGAGGACATAATTAGGAAGGCCAGAATTCCGAATCTGGTGCCACAGGTTGTGTTGGTTAGGAACTGATAGAGTTAAAATTCTACACATCTAGAGGGCACTTGATTGGGCAAGGCTAAGCTAGGCAGTGAGAAATAGATGCTATGCTTATTAATTAGATCCAAGAGAAATAAAATTTAGAACTTGCTGTTTCCTGAAACTGCTGGGAAGATCTTGTCAGCTCTGAGTTCTTGCCATATTCTGCTATAACACACAATAAAACAAATTAAGGATGATCTAGTTAAGGCCAAAACCTACTCTGATATCTCTAATAGTTTTTATAATGGACTAATTACCATATTATTATTATTATTACTATTATTGTTGTTGTTGTTATTATGAAGAGTTTTGATGTATGGGATGTGGTGGGTGGGCTTCTCTGGCTCTCTGAAGTGGGGGTCCCTAAGTCCTTCCTCACAATCCCTCCTGCTGTACTTTTCCACATCAATAGAATAGAATAGAATAGAATAGAATAGAATAGAATAGAATAGAATAGAATTGGAAGGGACCTTGGAAGTCTTCTAGTCCAACCCCCTGCTCAGGCAGGAAACCATATACCATTTCAGACAAATGGCTGTCCAATCTCTTCTTAAAATCTTCCAGTGTTGGAGCATTCATAACTTCTGGAAACAAGTTGTTCCACTGGTTAATTGTTCTAACTGTCAGGATTAATTTTTCTATCTCTTCATCCTTGGGAGGATCCTTTTGATATACAACTTTCACCCACTCATTCCAGAGAACCTCCTCGTCTACCTTCCTTTAAAATTTTACATTTCAGCCCTTAAGAATAGATCTGTACCTGCTCCCTCCTCTCTCTCTTTCTCCAGGCTTCCCAAGAAAACAATCCATTCAGATATTCTCAGACCACAGTGAAAATTGATGTTGTACGGAAAAATGTTAATCAGCCCTACTTTGAGGAAGCCATTTACCTGGGAAGAGCATCTGTGGACCAGCCTGCAAAGACATTGATCATGAAAGCCAACACACCGTCAGAACCCCTGCAGATCTTTGCAGCAGATGATGACTTCTTGCCAGATGTTAGTTGTTTCAGGATCTGTTGAACATCACAGGGAGCAAAGGATGCTAAGATAGCAATTATGAAGTCAGATTCTGTGTGAGATTGATGTGAGAAACCTATATCAGGGTAGAGTGTTGTACCTATTTTCAAATCCCTTCCAGTGATGCATTTTTATTCTGCAGCACTTTGTGCTGACTTTTGAATTTGTCACTTAGGAAGATGAAAAAGAGAGAGGATAAGAAGGACATCCCTGTCAGAAACGTGGGCACAGAAAAAAATGGCAGCAGTGGTCAGCCTCGCTATTTTTTCACTCTTTTTGCTTTATGATGGATGAGAGAGAAAATTAACCTTGGTAACTGAACAAGGGGAACACGTATGTTGCTCCACCAAATGTACCTCAAGAAGAGAGAGATGGTGAAAAAGCACTATGGCCCCTTTCAAGAGAGAAGGAAAAATTTCAGGAGCCAAAGGGTAGGACAAAGCAGACATTCCTACAATGCCAATCTTCAGCAGTACATGCTCTGGAGCAGGATCTGAGCTAATTGTTAATCCGCTCAGCTTCTCAAGCAAATTCCACTATACTGATGAGGTCATAGGGGCAAGTATTCCCAATCATAGTTCCACTGGAAGGGTCTTTTGTGAAACAGGATGGAATTGCTCTCAGATGATCAAAAAGATGGCCGTTCTCTAAATCAAGCTGGGGAATGCTGTTTGGGGGATTATGAAAACAAAACTTCTGTATTTCTAGGGAAACCAAGTTGCAGGAAAGTCAGATAAGTAATGCAGATAATATCTAGGACAGGGGTAGGCAACCTTGGCTCTTTTATGACTCCTGGACTTCAACTCCCAGAATTCCTGAGCCAGCATGGCTGGCTCAGGAATTCTGGGAGTTGAAGTCCAGGAGTCATAAAAGAGCCAAGGTTGCCTACCCCTGATCTAGGACGTTACTTAGGATGCTCACTACATAATCAATTCTCAGAACAGAATTTACTTAGTGAAACCATTTGTTTGGTGAGAGTCTGATGTAGATTTTTATTCACTGCTTTTAGAAAATCAATCCAGATATCAAATACCGAATACAAAACAGTTCAGATTTCAGAGTTACTGCAGAAGGATTTATCCAAACCACTGAGGTTCTGAATGGATCATCTCATATTACCCTTCTGGTAAGTTATTCTTCCTAAAATTATTGTACATTTCTGTTGAGGCTTCCAGATGACACTGTTGTCTTTACTGCTTCTCTCATTATCATCTGTCACTTCAAAATAATTGATTTAAAATAGATAAAAGACTATAACTTGACAGAAGAAAATAATTTGACAGGCGTTAATACAATGCCCTAAATCAAAACCAAAGAAACCACTTTAAAGTGTAGTGCAATTTATACACCAGGTAGTTTTAATTATTTTTCAACAATCTAATGATCTAACATTGTTTAATGTAGATTTTCTGAGTGAAATTAAACTACATTATGGGTAAGTAATATGATTATATTGTATGCAGATATGAGCAAATGTTTAAAATAACAAGGACTCTGCAGGAAAATATTAATGTCTGACATTCTTCTATCATTGAGTTTTTTACTCCAAGGTTAATCATTTGCTGTTAAAAAGTTTTTTAAAAGGCTGAAATCCCTATATTATGGATTTAAAAACACTAAAGAATTCAGTAAGGATTTAAAAGTGTTAGATAGTCAGTTAAAACAAAACAGAGCAAACAAAAATACTTTTAACAGATATATTTCTCAGAACAATTAAACAACACTGGCAAAAACCGCAGTGAAGATTCTTTTTTTATTCTACAGAATAAGATCAAGTTTCATTTTAGCTGTTTTGGATTTATAGAAAATAAGAAGGAAATGTGGATCAGTTCTAATTCAATTTGACAATTCAGAAATCCATTTGATTTGATCTGACACTTCAGTCATATCAGTTCAGTTTTCTGAACTAATTTGAAAGGAGCAACACTTGGTTTGTGTTCAGACTGAGGCTTCAAATTAAATCTTTGCATTGCTCTAATAAGTTCATATGCTATTGTAAAAAATATGTCATTGTAAAAAAAAAACCACCAGAAATATTATTTTTTCAACTTTTGTTGAACCACCTTTGGTTTTAAATATCTATCTTCTCAGTAGATTGAATCATGAAATGAATGTTATATTCCCACTCCATACAGCAGAATCACATCACTGCATAGGGTGTGCAAAACAGAGATAAACAAGAGAAGTATTGGCCTCCATATTCATAAACATGCTTTCAGCAAGTCTCCTTTGTTATGCCCAGATCTTGCATATGAAGTGGGGGGGGGGGGCAGCAGTGCTACCACCATCTCTGCTGGATGTAACTAGACTCAAATTAATATGTTGCCTTTTTTAATGGAATGATAGAATTAGCACATGTGTGAAAGGCTAACACCTCCTTTCCTGTTTGCACAGGCCATTGCTACCGACATCAGTACTCTGGAAGAAGCAAGCACATTGATCTCAATAGATGTCACACCTTTGGCAAGTATGTTGGGAATGCTCTCTTCATTTCTTATATGATGCAGATGAAATGTAGAGATGTAGGAAACACAGGGATTGCTGAAGCACATTAAACAAAAGGTCCATCCCTCTGACTTCAGCACAGCCTTGCTCTATAGTTTATGTGCTATGACTGACTACCGTTGAGGCAGCATCCAGCTGTTCCCATTTCAAAGCAATATTTTCACGCTACTCCTACTATAATTTTTGCCATGGATCTGCCATGCTTCCTTGACAAAGATTTCAGTGCTTGGACAGGCTTGAAGAATTATCACCCCCCCCATCCCTGCGCTCAGAGGCAGAGCATTCCCAAGGGTTAAGAAAAATTCTTTTTTCTATAAGGAGGGGCCAGGCATGATTATTTCTCAAAGATACTCTAATATAGAAATGTGGTGGGGGAATTAGAGAGAGACCGGCTTCTAATTTTACCCAATTCATTGGTGGTTTGTGAGAGAACAATCCAGCCCTTGGACTAAATCAATTCCCTCTTTTTTCTTGGAATATTGTTGTACAACCTGGGATAAAAATTCTACTGACATGATTCAGTTTATGTAGGGTCTGTGTAGCTTCTTCCATAGTAAAATTCTTTCAGTGTTATTATTTCTTCATAATGATTGCCATGCTTAGGTCTTGATGCCTTGAAAGTATAAAGGGTTTGACTCTTAGATACAGAGGCATCACATTAAACAGTCCCTTTGCCTATTACATTTACAGCTCCAGCTGTTCCACCTGTAACTACCACTACCTCCACTGAAACCTATCCCACCAGCCCAGAGAAAGGGAACACTAGTCAAAAACCATCAGCTTTACCAACTGGGATAAGTAATTCTAAACCTTCTGGATCTACAAAGTCCATGTCACCTTTTTCAAGTACAACTGGGAAGGATAACCTTACAGAGATTACAAGAAGTCCTGTGACTGTTTCTGTACCTGGCTCAGTTATTCCACCTTTTGTAACTACACTAAAACCTCCTGTCATCCCAGGTAATTCTACACAGTTTCTGACCACTACTTCTCCTGTAACAGAGAGAAGCCAACGAACAGTGGAATCCATCAAGACCTCAAGTCCCACCACCACTCAAGCACTTCCTCAGTCTGGACCCCCCAAGCCTTCCACATCAGGTAATTTTGTAACAAGTGGTGGGGCTGTCCAGTCATCAACTTCTTCCAAAATTGGAACCACCAAGTCTCCCATTACAAGTGCACGCCCAGCACCAGATGATGGTAGACAATCTACATCTGTCCCTGGAATCATTAAGCCTTCCACAACAAGCACACCTTCTGTAGCAAATACCTCTGCAACAAGCCTTCCATCTAAGTCTAGTACATCAACTCCTAGTATTTCAACTTCAGCTTTTGTGTCTTCTAAAAAGCCTAGTATTGAATATATAACAACTTCATCTGGCAGTTCTCCAGTGACTTCTACAACTAATTCAGAAGGTAGAGTCTATGTTACTAAGTTTGCATTCATGGGTTATGTTAAATCATGCGTATAGGAATAAGAACACTCTTCACTTTCTCCTCAGTTCATAAGACGAAAATAGAAGTACTGTATGTCTTAAACTACACATATTATATTTAGGCTAAAAATATCCCACAATCATTAGATGGCAGCCAAGAGATGTAGAAAACTGTCTGTGGTCATTGCAACTTGCATATAGTATACCTGTATAAATTGTGATTACAGTGATATAATGTTGAATGCCAATCTAGCAGTTTGAAAGCATGCAAATGCAAGTAGATAAATAAGTACCACTTTGGTTGGAAAGTAACCATATTCCATGCGCCTTTGGCATATAGCCATGCTGGCCACATGATGATGGAAATGTCTTTGGATAAGCTGGACAGGGGAAAACTTTACCTTTTTTAATGTTGAATGAAGCCAGCTTCTTTGAGTTGTTTGGTGAAGAAGGAGCCCCATTTGTTCAAAGCAAAATTTTCCTAACTCTTTTATAAGGTATAGATGTGCTGCAGGATGAGAGAGGGTTTAGGCTTGTTCCCATCATAATATATAATAATTATTGCCAATAGATAGAAGATGGATAGATGAATGGAAAGAAAGAAAGAGAGAGACAGAGACAGAGACAGAGAAAGAAAGAAAGAGAGACAGACAGAGACAGAGAGAGGGGGGGGGAAGGAAGGAAGGAAGGAAGGAAGGAAGGAAGGAAGGAAGGAAGGAAGGAAGGAAGGAAGGAAGGAAGGAAGGAAGGAAGGAAAGACCAAAATCTGGTATAATTCTTTAGTGGTGAGAGTTCATGCTTTCTCAGGAAATATGATTTCAGCTTAGAAAGTAATACTCTTAAGCTCATGATTTTTTGCCATACATTCTTCTGTAAGACTATGCTTTGTTTTAGATAAAATCAATGTTTAATGTAAATTGCTATATGAAAGGCTTGACTGTAGAGATTTAAAAGCTCCCTATCTTAATAAGAGATTGAAAAATTTTCAGACTTGGCAAGCCACAGTTCACTATCAGATCAGATCACTCTCCTAATCACTGATGAATTGCAAAGCTTAACAGATTGCATGGTTGGCCATACAGTACAAGGTAATTCCAGCATTACCAGTTGACGGATTTCCAAAATTAACAGACTAGATCTTGGTAATACTGTACAGCAATTTCACTCATAGAAGTTCTAAATCCAGAAAGTTGATTGAGTTCAGTGGAATTTATGGCTAATCATTATTACAGGTGTGCATGCTTTGAAAATTATTCAAAGAAGTGCTTAAAAACATGTAGGAATGTTATTGAAATGTTTCCTTAATATAATTCTTTCTGAAAAGAAATAGAGCTGTTTTAGTGGCTGTTATGCCACCTTTAGTGGCTGTTTTGCCACCTTTAGTATCAACACTAAAGCCTCCTATCATCAAAGGTAGTGCTTCTATTTCTGGCCACTATAATAGGGATAAACCAACTGTAATTATCTCCTGTAATAGGGATAATCCAACAAGCAGTGGAATCACTTGTAATAGCAGATGAAGAAATATGAAGCCAATTTAGTGGTCTGCATCAAAGAAACAGTTGCTTTAGTGAGTCTGCTTTTAAGAAATCAAAATGCTTTAAAGAAGAGCTTCACTAACAATTTCTGAAACATTTAATAATAATAATAGTAGTAGTAAAGTTGGAAGGGACCTTGGAGGTCATCTAGTCCAACCCCCTGTTCAGGCAGGAAACCCTACCCCATTTCGGACAAATGGCTGTCCAGTCTCTTCTTAAAAACTTCCAGTGTTGGAGCATTTACTGCTTCTGGAGGCAGCTTGTTCCACTGATTAATTGTTCTCACTGTCAGGAAGTTTCTCCATAGTTCTAGGTTGCTTCTCTCCTTGATTAGTTTCCACCCATTGCTTCTTGTCCTGCCTTCAGGTGCTTTGGAAAATAGCTTGATTCCCTCTTCTTTATGGCAGCCCCTGAGATATTGGAATACTGCTATCATGTCCCCCCTTGTCCTTCTCTTCGTTAAACTAGACATACCCAATTCTAGCAACCGTTCCTTATATGTTTTAGCCTCCAGTCCCCTAATCATCTTTGTTGCTCTTCTCTGTACTCTTTCTAGAGTCTCAACATCTTTTTTACATCGTGGTGACCAAAACTGGATGCAGTATTCCAAGTGTGGCCTTACCAAGGCATTGAAGAGTGGTATTAATACTTCACGTGATCTTGATTCTATCCCTCTGTTAATGCAGCCTAGCACTGTGTTGGCCTTTTTGGCAGCTGCAGCACACTGCTGGCTCATATTTAGGTGATTGTCTACTAGGACTCCGAGGTCCCTCTCACAGTTACTACTATTGAGCATGGTGCCACCTATGCTGTACTTGTGCATTTGGTTTTTCTTGCCTAAATGTAGAACCTTGCTTTTTTCACCATTGAATTTCATTTTGTTAGTTAGTGCCCAGTGTTCAAGTCTGTCCAGATCCTTCTGTATCTTAAGCCTGTCTTCTGGAGTGTTGGCTATTCCTGCCAGCTTGGTGTCGTCTGCAAATTGAATGAGTTCCCCATCTATCCCTTCATCCAAATCATTGATGAAGATGTTGAAGATGTTGATGAAGATGTTGAAGATGTTGATTTCTTCTCAATCATTTTGCCATATATATAGTTCTAATCATTCCTTCCTGAAATGCCATTCTTTTTAATGAAGTTTATTTCTATTACAACAGGGTAAGGATAAATATATCCTTGTAGCCTATCTTTCCATAAGACTTATAGATAATCTATAAAAGCTAGGGCTTTTATGGATCAAAAGACCTAGCTCATAATATATAATCATCCACATATGAATACATTCATACAAGTTTACTGGAAATTGCAAGCAAGCAATGTTAGCATGCTTTCAAATTTGCAGAAAGCTCGCATTAGGGAAATGTTAAATGTGACAAAGGCACAAAATCACTATGAGCATTAAAACATTAAAATGGTTCTTGGGTAACATAAATGAAAGGGTTCATTCATGCAAAACCTTTGTATCTTTTAAGGTGTTGTAATTATACACAGATAGGTACTTTTTTATTATACAGTATGGAGTAAAAATATAGGAAAAACTAGGATATTGTCTTAGTAACGCGAGTAGTACAGCGGACAGAATTTTTAATGATTGGCACGCTAACAGAACCAGAGTCATAGTGATCATATATAATCTTCAGCTACATCATTTAGGATAACAAAGATTGCAAAGAGAAAAGGAGGTGAGGGGCTGTCAACCTATCCAGTGGCATGGTGGGGCTAAGAAATGGCACATGGCGCACCACCAAGGGGAGAGAGGCAGATAGCCAGAGAGGAGATTAGTGACAGCCAAAATGGATCATATTAGTCTGCTGAAAAAAAAATGCAATCCACCCAGTTCTTTCTATATTCCTGTTCCTTAGCTGATTTATTAGGAGATTTCAGCTCCTGTACAATACAGGTAGTCCTCGACTTAAAACAGTTCATTTAGTGACTGTTGGAAGTTACAACGACACTGAAAAAAATGACTTATGATTGTTTTTCAAACTTACAAGCATTGCAGCATCCCCATGGTCATGTGATCAAAAGTTCAGATGCTTGGCAACTGAATTGTATTTATGACAGTTGTAATGTCCTGGGGGGGGGGGTGGTGGAAATCATGCAATCACCTTTTGCGACCTTCTGACAAGCAAAGTTCATGGGGAAGCCAGATTCACTTAACCACCATGTTATTAACAATTGCAGTGATTCACTTAGCTACTATGGCAGGGCAAAACTCATTTAATAACTGTCTTGCTTAGCAACAAAAATGTTGGGCTTGGCTGTGGTCAAGGGACGGGCTGTACTTCGGAAAGCAAGTCAATGTAATAATTAATCCAATATATCACATTTTTAACCCAATTGAGAAAACAGCAGAGCTGCTATTTGTTGCTAATACCTCTGCAGCAGAGAATCATTTTATGATATGAGGGTACTGATGTTATTTCTGGAATGAATCTATGAACTAATTATTTCAGCTCGTGTTAATGATAAACTCTTAGGAGTAATTGAAACTTGCACTTATTTCGGAGTTCACTTTGCAAGGTATTATAGTCATATTGTTATTAATACCATAAAACTTTCAGGAAAATTGCTTTGTAATTATAGTGCAGAGATATGAGCTGTGATATGGGAAAGTACAAATCTCTCTAGAAAACAGCACTGACCTTTGCTCCCAGCCAGATGAAAACCTGGAGGACGGCCATTTGGTGCTGACACGTTCAGCATTCAGCGTCTTCATTCAGCCTCTCAAAACAGGGCTCTTAAGGGGTGTTAATATTTTAGCTTTCAAAATCGCTTGACAGCATAACTATTGGCTATGCTAATGGGGAATCGTAATGGTTGTGGAAAGCTACCTTAATGCAAAGGCTTTTAGGTTTATTATACTGAGAAAAAATGACCATAGGAGTCCAAAATAAATCTTCATTTGTCCATTTTCTATAACGTCTTCAACAGTATCCTGACAGAGAAATTAAGTATATGTATTTTTCCATATAGTTTTATCTCCTTGCCAGGAAAAATGTCACTCAATTTATTCTTTTAATTTGTCATGCTGAAATTTAAGGAGAACAGGAAATTCTATCAAATCAAGGGGTCAATGGCTCCACTGAGATTCACCTTTCACTGATTACAGGTCATCCTTGAATTGCAACCACAACTGAACCCAAAATTTTCATTGCTAAGTGAAACATTTGTTAAGTGAATTTTGTCTCATTTAACGAACTTTTGTGCCACAGTTGTTAAGTGAATCACTGCAGCTGATAAGTTAGTAACCTGGTTGTTAAGTGAATCTGGCTTCCTCATTGACTTTGCTTGTCGGAAGGTCACAAAAGGTGATCCCAGGACACTGCAATTGTCATAAATATGAGTCAGTTGCCAAGCATCCCAATTTTGATCACTTGATTCTGGGGTTACTGCAATGGTTGTAACTGTGAAAAACAGTCATAAGACACTTTTTCAGTGCTGTTGTAACTTTAAATGGTGACTAAATGAACTGTTGTAAGTCAAGGACTCCCAATACGTGCCATCAAATTAGTGTTGACCACATAGGTTTTCTCCATGACGTTCTGTCCCTAATCTGCTCCTTCAGATCTTCTAATGGTGCAACCACCACCACTGTAATGGAGTCCATTCACCTTATTGTTGATCATCCTCTTCTCTTTCCTTCCACCTTTCCTGGCATTAGAACTTTCCCCAGAGGACTCAGCCTTCATACAATGTGTCTGAAATAGAGTAATTTGAGCTGGTCACTTCTGCCCTGAGTGAGAACTCTGGGTTGATTTGCTTGATGACCCTTAGTTTGTTATCTAGGCTCTCCAGGGCATTCCCAGGAGGCCTCTGCCATACCAACATATAAAAGTGTCAATGCTCTGTCCACCCTGCTCCTTCAAAGTCAAAGGATTCCTTTTTAGCTGTTGTGAAATAACTGGGTGAGATGCTTGGAGATATAATGAGGTCTGTTTGTTTTCTTGACAGGTCTCTATAATGTAGGAGATATGGCTGCTCTGGGAGTCACACTGGGGACCTTATTAGCAATTGCACTAGCCTTGCTTGCACTGATCTCCTACAAGTATTACAAATTAAAAAAAGAACTTGAAAAAGAGAATCTACAAGTAAGTTGGGCTTCTTCCTCTATTTTAAAAAGTGTTTTTTTTTAAAATAAATAAATACAATGCTGTGGAATTTATAAGAACGTTTAGGTTGTCTTCAATTTGCAAAATTGTAATTATGGTAAAACAGTATTGCTAATGAAAAAATTAGCTGGGAATTGCAGAGGGTGTGCTTCCAATATATCTTGAAAGAGAAAAGGATACTGGCAATTGCCTTACCTCAGAAATAACCCAGCTGTCTAACTATGAAGGGAGCAGATGTAATAAAGTAATTTCTAAGGCGATTAGTTGTCTTATCTGATCTTCAGTTTCCCGTTGCCTTTCCAGTATTGTACAGACATTTGTCTCTCTTTTGCAGCTTATGGAAGGCTTTTCTAATACCAACTTCCAGGATGACCAGAAATCTAACTCAGATGGAAAAGATGATGAATCACCAGCAAGCATTATGTCTAAGAAGGAGCCACCCAACAAGGAAACACAGTCAGCTCGTGAAACAACGCAAGAGGAAGAAATAAACAGTGAAAAGGAAGTGAAATCCATCCTTACAAAAGACAGGAAAATGGAAGATGATGGCTACAAGGCAGTGTGGTTTAAAGATGACATTACAGAAGCTAAGGAGGATGACATGATGATTGAAGAGGACAGTGACCTAGAACAGAACAGGTTTGGGAGTGAGAGCGACAGTGCTGCTGAGGAGGGTGACTACCATGATGATACAGACAGTGGCAGAGGAGACAGCGACATAAATATCAGTGCGAGAAGAGTACAGTTCCTTGATACTAATCCTTCTGCCAGCCAGTCACATGAAGAAGCAGAAGAACATGACGATGCTTTGTAAAAGTAGCTTTTGTAAGAAGATTGGATTTGGAGAAGGATTTGCCAGGGAAGTAGAGTTCTATGTCCATTTGCTTAACTGAAGTATTATTGTAGGATCCAATCTGGGTTGGTCACCAGGACCAGAGGTTTAGTCTGTCTGAGGATGGGCTCCAGCACGAGTCCAAAAGCTCAGAAGACTAAACCTCTGGTTCCAGTGACTGACCCAGATTGGATCTTACATCATTATCCTGGGACACCTATTTTGCCTTCATTCAAAGCATTATTGTAAAGCGAAAGAAACTTAGTATTGGTTATGAAATTGTACCTTTGTGTGTGTGGGGGGGAGATGTTTATTTGCATTCAAACAGCCACTGGGGCATGTACAATCGCCCAGACTGGACAGATTCCATCTTCAGTCAGCACCAGGAGCATGGCCATTGGCCAATGGGATCCAGTCTCAGAAAAATAACTACAGGATTTGTAAGGCTGTGATTCAGTGTGTGTTCATCTGGGGGCCAAACACTATCTAGGATTGAGATTTATTTTTGAACCACCAGATTGCTGTAAAATTGCTAAATTAATGCTGTTCTTTTTTGTTTTTGAATTCATGCATGATTTTTGTTGTTATTGAACAATTGCCTGTAAGGAAGCTATACAAAACCTTCCCAACTTTACAAAAAGCCAAAGCAAGATCCTATTAACGTCAACAGTCACACTAAATTGTTCTCAATTCCAGCATTAAAAAAAGCATAGTGAGAAAAATAACATGTTACCACTTCAATAGGCACATTTTAGGATAATAACTTTTCAAAGGTGACATGATGATATCCTGTGATACGCCTATATGTATTAAACCAACAATGTTATTTATTTATTTAGTGTATGGCAACCAACAATAAATAATGTAAGCAAGAAATATAACAAAAATTTATGGGCATGTCAAAAAGAAAAATATTTTCCTTAGAGTAGCTCTAAGAGTTGCTCTTTATTAATAAAAAGAAATGTTTTTTTAAATAAGTGGATGAATAATCAGTTCCCCATTTTTCTTCCCAGCTTATTTAAGAGACATTTGAAAAAGAAAGAAAAATTAGAGATCTATCCTTAGTATGATGCAGCAGCAAGAAAAATATGCAAATACAGTAGACAAAGAAAAATTCTAACCTTAAAAAAACGAATAAGGAATATGTTTCAGCAGAAAATTCAAAGATGATAACAAATGTGTTTCAATAAAGAAGCTTAAGAAATGACTAATATATTTTCTGTAAGATGGATCGCAGATGTTAGATATAGTGAGATAACTATATTAACATTTAAGAATGTCAATTATTTAGACTTTTTGTGCTAACTGCATAATGAATATGTTAACTTCAAAGCATTTTTAAAGAAATGATATCTATTTCAGATCTATAGCAATACATTAAAGTGCTTTATAAGATGTAAAATATATCCAAAAAATTTTAGATGCCGGATATGACATACAGTTCCTCTATTTCAGCGGTTCTCAACCTGTGGGTTGCGACCCTTTTGGGGGTCGCACGAGCCTTTCACAGGGGTTGCCTAAGACCATCAGAAAGCACATATTTCCGATGGTCTTAGGCAGGGCTTGTCAACCACCTTCTTTCTCTCCCCCCCCCTCCACTCCACCTCACTTGTTTGTGGAAAATATGCTGCTTGGCGGCAGTCTGCATGAACTCTACCAAATGTGCCCTGCAGGAGGCTCATGAAGAGCGCAGGCACAGAGCAAGGCCCCGCCCTCCCCAGAGACTCATTGTGCAGCAACCGGATTGACTTCTTCTCATGCACGCAAGTCAGCTAAGGGGAGGCCGCCGCAGCACCCAATTCCTGCGCCCATCAGCTGGCGACCCCTGAACTTGTGCTTGTCAGCTGGGAGGTCTGCCGACGGCTGCCAGTCTCCTTTGCCACCCCACCTGTCCTCGACTCCTCCTCCGCCCATTCATGTCAAGCCCGCCGGGGCTTGACAGGGAGAGAGTGAGGGAAGGAGGAAGGGACTCCTCCTCCTCTCTTAAGCTTCAAAGCACGATCGGCTTCCCAAGGGCGCCACAATCCTCACGAAAGTGGGGGAGGGGGGAGAATCAAAGGGGGCGAGAAAGCTCATGGCAGGCTCGAAGGAGCACCTGTCAGCATTGGTGACGAGAAATTCCCCACAAACCCAAGGAAGGAGTGGAGAAAAGGAGTCCCCTTTGGGAGGAAACCGCCACCTTCTTTTCCTTGGCTTTGTGCTCTTCTGTTCCTCTGCAGCCGGGCTGCCAAGCCTCTGCTGGCTGGAACTTCCTTTCCTTCCCTCCCTCTTGGTCTCTTCCTCCTTCCCTCCCTCTCCCATTGTCCCTTCCTTCCTTCCTTTCCTTCGCCTCTCTCTTTGTCCCTCCTTCCCTCCCTCCCTCCCCTTGTCCCTTCCTTCCTTCCTTTCCTTTGCCTCCCTCTTTGTCCCTCATTCCCTCCCTCTTTCCCCTTGTCCCTTCCATCCTTCCATCCTTCCCTCTTGTCCAGGATCGGGGCAAACTTCTACAGCTGATCCACGCTTTTGCAGAGCAGCCAAGAAGCAAGTCAGCTGTAGCAACTCTCCTTGGGTCCTGCCCAGCAAACTTGCTCGAGCTTTGCTAGAAAAGATGCCGCTTGCTAATTTAGCAGAAGCACGAATCAGCTGTAGCCCAGCGCTGATCCTGGGGCTTCTGCTAACTTAGCAAGCGGCTTGTTTTCTGGCGAAGCTGAGCAAGTGAGCTGGGCGGAGCTCTCCTCTGCCTCTGGCAGCCTGTCCCCCTCCCCTTGTTCCTTCCTGGGCACAGAGGGGGGGAGGAAGGAAGGGACAAAGAGGGAGGGAAGTAAGGGACAATGAAAGAGGGAAGGAAGGAAGGAACAATGGAAGGGAGGGAAGGAAGGAAGGAACTAAGAGGGAGGGGAAGGAAAGGAAGGAAAGAAGGAAGGGACAATGGGAAAGAGGAAGAGAAGGAGGAAGAGACTAAGGGAGGTGAAGAAAAGGAAGGAAAGAAGGAAGGAAGGGACAATGGGAGAGGGAGGGAAGGAGGAAGAGACTAAGAGGGAGGTGAAGGAAAGGAAGAAAAGAAGGAAGAAAGGGACAAGGGGAAAGAAGGGAGGGAAGGAAGGCAGGCACCCACCCCAGTCCCATCCCAGAGACCCACAGATTCCCCCCCCCACAGGCACTCTGCAACCTGAGTGATCAGCTGGCCATACCCCCTGGCCATTGATCACGTGACCCTGGGACACTGTGAACGTCATAAGTATGAATCAGTTGTCAAGCATCGGAATGTAAATCACATGACCCTGGGGATGCTGCAACAATCATAAGTGTGAAAAATGATCATAATTCACTTTTTCAGTGCTGTTGTAACTTCAAACAGTCACTAAGCAAATTGTTGTAAGTCGAGGACTACCTATACTTTCCCATTTTTTCCTTTTTTTGGGGTCAAATTTTTGATACCCCCCGGCCAGCTGGATGGGGGGTTGGGGGTCACCACAACATGAGGAACTATACTAAAGGATCGCGGCATTAGGAAGGTTGAGAATCACTGCTCTATTTGATGGTGTCTTCTAATGTAGTATAAATATCAATCTAATTCTTAAGGTCTCATTCATTCATTCATACACACATGTATACATTTACACAGTTTAATTTTTTAACTTACCTTACAAGACATCTACTCTTGCAAGATTTTAATTATGAAAATATAACAGTATCCTGGATATTTCCCAGTGGTTAATTGGCAAAACTTCTGGTTTTCATCATGGCAACATCAAGATAGTCTAGAGCAGGGGTCCCCAACCCCCGGTCTGTGGACCAGTACCGGGCCGTGGCATGCCAGCAACCAGGCCTCACAAACAAGCAAAGCCCCATCCGCGGGATGCAGGTAGCACACAAAACCAGGCCCCCTCTAATCCGCGGAAAAACCTCTTTCCACGGAACCGGTCCCTGGTGCCCAAAATTAAATGTTGATAAGGACAAAATAAACACCCCTCCTTTTCTGTGTGGCTCTGGACCTGGGGTATCCAGCTGATTATTTGTTTGTTTGTTTGTTTGTTTGCAGCTAGTGAAATAGTTGCTCAGCTGACAATAGGAAGAGGGAAAAGCTTGGTGGTGACGGTGATGATGGTGTTTCATATGTTTCTGTGAATAACCTGATAAACCAATACTTGTCATTCATACTATTTCAAATACTGTTTAAATGAAAGAAATTAGAAGGCAAGGATGAACTGAGTCTTCTCTCTCTCTCTCCCCTCCCCCCTCCAGTCTCTCATTTGGATTAATGGCAACAGAGATAGAAATCCTTTGACACTGTTGTCAAACTCAGCACAGAAGTTTAAAGCAGTTTGAACTGGTAGTCGTGCTCCTTATTATGACTGTCTTGAAATCTTCATCTCCAACCCTTCATTGGCAACCCTGGGTGAGATAAATGGGAATATCAGATGTTCTGCTTGTGGCAGATGCTATACAATTTCATGGGTCAGCAGGATAGGAATCATGCAAATAAAATGGCCTTGATCCAATATATTTTAGGGGCCACAGCGCTCCCTATCAGCATGCCTCTCAGATGAAAATTATTATCCTTGCATTCATTGAAGTCCCATGGAATGGTGTGAAAAGTTAAATTAATAGGTAAGGGATGCCAAAACATCGTCATAATTTTTAGCTTCTATCTGCTTTAACAATATTTCTGGACAGTACTGTTTTTTTGGAATCTGCGTATGTTATCTTGTTCTTGTTTCCATGGCACAACTAAGATATGGTTAGGAATCAAACAACTAGATCTTGATGGATGCACAGGCAGTGAGGAGACAATTATTTGAAGAGATTGTAACAACCAGATGAAATTTTGGCTTGCATATTGTAGAAATTGCTTCTTGTCAAATTTTACATCTAGGTGTGTGAACATGCTGGCATCTCCATGTTCTGGAGGTACTATTAAACATGGTTTTCTGGAAGTGCTATTAATGGTGACATTGTTACAAAATATTTCAGTGCACCATATAATTCTTAAGCTATGTAATTCATTAGCAGTTTTTTCCTTGTAACTATTGGGTTCCTTATGGAGCATTTAGTGATTACAAAAGAGTTCGAGATTGAAACTTTGAATCCTTTACTTGCTTTCTTGTTAGTAACCTTCCATTATTCATTCCAAAGGGCCCTGTACTGTCAGCTAAATATCATGTAAAAGAAGGCAATTCTTTGCAGATATTCTTTTCTTAGAACAGACTCTTGCTCTCATTTACCTTAACCAATGTCAATCAATACTCCAGTTCCTAAGCAAAGACAGAAAGCAAACTAATAAGAAATTGATGAAGCTTGAAATACTACAGTGCAACAGAAAATATATGTTTCTAGTGGGGTCATGAACACAATAGAATAAGTAGCTATGACAATAGTTCTAATGTCATTGCTTATGTGAAAACATTAAGAGATGCACATATTGGATCAAGAATAGTCATTTTAGCACTGTACACTGTCAACAGACCTTAGGTGTCAGCAGTGTAAGTGTAATAAATACATAATAATATTAATAAACTTGTCAAGTTGACGATCACTTGGAATCTCTTGCTAAGGCAATGCTGGTGGTTAATGAATGTGCTGCTGCTACCATCCTGGGGAAATTGCATGAAAAATACATTACTGTTTGAATGCAATCATAGCCTATAACTTTCAGTGAACAGGATTTAATCCTGCCATAGATTGATTTGAGCTGATAACACTCTCGGTCTCGCTCTCTCACATACACATGCATGGGAGGGGGGATAATGTGCTCCTAGCTTTAAAAGTTTGTAAGATACTCATCTTTCTAAAAGGAAATGGGCTTTGCAAAAGGTTGTGTGCAGCCTGACCCATCTGTGACAATTAACTGTACATCCAGCATGGCTATAGAAAATGTGAATTTGGTTCTGTCAGAGAAACTCAACTCAAAACAGTGAGAAGATGGATTTGAGGATATTTAGTCTCCTTTTATTTCATTTTATTTCTAATGGGAAATGAATCTTATTTCATTCAGATCTTAGGTCCATTAAGATGACTTTTTAACACCTCAGCTATCACTTTGGAGGGTTTTTTCCCATTTTTGGATGAAAAACTTTCAGAAATATTTCCTTTGTGTGTTTGAATGTTTCTTTTTTCTGACAATAAATAATTTTATATCTTATTTTTTTTAAATAACACAAATTAATGGTTCACGGATGAGTATTGGGGTTTTAATTTTTTTTCATGAAACACACATCAAACATTATGCTCTCAAGTTACATATGATAAACTACAGAGTAATTTTCTATCTAATTTATAAAGAGCTGAGTTGAAAGTTCACCTAAAGAATGTTTCAATCTTATTTTGTATAATGTTGACACTTAAGGAGAGGAGAGGCACCTGCTGGTTGAAAGAGGGATTTCCTTTTGTTGTAATAGTTGTATTAAAGACATACTTAAAATAGTTGTAGGACATATTTAAACCAGGTTTCTCTAACCTTCAAATACCTCTGAAAGACACCATGGTTCAATTAAACCCAGCTGCATTGAAAATACATGTCTAGAACTGCAAGCTATCAGTGCCAATAGTCATATTCCTACAGCTCAAAAGAGCAATATGAGGAAAGCTGCTTATTCTGCTTTCAGAATTATATTTCTGAAGTACAGCTGAATTCTTAATTTTATACCTAGAACCACTAAAATAGTGCATCTTTTACTGTGTTAGAGACTGAGCCAAAAATTCCTCTGTCTTGATTTTCTGTTTGAAAACAACAGGATAATTATTTGCACTCACAAGTTAGATATGGGGAGATGAGCACATTGGTTTAAAGGGATCAAGGATCAAAAACAGATACCAAACCAACATCAGGAATAGATACACTGCAGTATGTTATGAAATACTGTACATGATTGCATCAGGAAACTGGGATGGGTAATCAGGCTCAATATAGAATTACAGCAGTTATTTTTGTCTAGTGTTAAAATTGTTAAGTTATGCAAAATATCATTTATCCATAATCAGCTGAAGATTTTTGTTTGTATCAAGCTATATCTCTGTGAGATGACGATGATGATGATGATGTTGATGTTGATGATGATGATGATGATGATGATGATGATATTGGAAGGGATCTTGGAGGTCATCTAGTCCGATCCCCTGCTCAGGCAGGAAACCCTATACCATTTCAGACAAATGGCTGTCCAGTCTCTTCTTTATAACTTCCAGTGTTGGAGCATTCACCGCTTCTGGAGGCAGGTTGTTCCACTGATTAATTGTTCTAACTGTCAGGAAATTTCTCTAGGTTGCTTTTCTCTTTGGTTAGTTTTCATCCGTTGCTTCTTGTCTTGCCTTCAGACGCTTTGGAGAATAGCTTGACTCCCTCTTCTTTATGGCAGCCCCTGAGATACTGGAACACTGCTATCATGTCCCCCACCCCCATCCTTCTTTTCATTAAATTAGACATACCCAATTCCAGCAACCGTTCCTTATATGTTTTAGTCTCCAGTCCCCTGATCATCTTTGTTGCTCTTCTCTGTACTCTTTTTAGAGTCTCAACTTCTTTTTTACATCATGGTGACGAAAACTGGATGCAGTATTCCAAGTGTGGCCTTACCAAGCATTGTAAAATAGTATTAATACTTCACGTGATCTTGATTCTATCCCTCTGTTAATGCAGCCTAGCACTGTGTTGGCTTTTTGGCAGTTGCAGCACACTACTGGCTCATATTTAAGTGATTGTCCTCTAGATCCCTCTCACAGTTACTACTGTTGAGCAAGGTACCCCCTATACCACAGGTCGGCAACCTGCGGCTCTGGAGCCACATGCGGCTCTTTGAGCCTTCCCCTGTGGCTCCCAGCCTCCTCTGCCTTTGCAGAGAGAGACAGAGACAGAGACAGAGAGAGGCAATTGCGCTTCCCTGCTTCTCTCTCTCTCTCTCTCTCTCTCTCTCTGTGTGTGTGTTTTTGTGTGTGTGTGTGTGTGTGTGTGTGTGTGTGTGTAAAAGAGATTGCACTCACAGTGCTTTCCGACGAGCTGAAAAGCTTACTGGGCGGAGCTCCTCCCTTGCTGCATCTCTGCAGGAAGCAGGAAGGGCAGGAGAGAGCTAGCTAGCCCAGCTAGGCTGACTCAGGAATTCTGGGAGTTGAAGTCCATGAGTCATAAAAGAGACAAGGTTGCCTACCCCTGAGCTTGTTGGACAACAGCTTGAAGCTTGACAAGTGAGCAGCAGATAGGAGGGGGGGGAGAAAGAGAGAGAGAGAGAGGGAGGGAGGGAGAGAGAGAGAGGAAAGAAAGAGAGAGAAAAAAAGAGAGTGGGGGAAGAAGAGTGGCAGACTAAGGGCAGATAGAGAGGGAGGGAGAGAGAGAGAGACCCTTTTGACATCTAAAATGAAGATAACACTGCATATATCCTTTTTTTACCTGTGTGTGTGTGTGTGTGTGTGTGTGTGTATGTGTATATACATGTGTGTATATGTAGGTCTTTGGTTGTTCAGGTTTTCTCCCGCGTAAAATTGGAAGTGTCTTGGCGACGTTTCGACGAAGTCCCATTCGTCATCTTCAGGCTGGTGTTTTCAGCTTCGTGCTTTGAGCAGCATATATATATACACACACACATACATATACATATATATATATATACACACACACATACATACACACACACAAACACACCTATAATAAAGGTAAAAAAGGATATATGCAGTGTTATCTTCATTTTAGATATCAAAAGGGTTTTGCGGCTCCCAGTGTTTTGTTTTTGGTGGGAAACGGGTCCAAGTGGCTCTTTAAGTGTTTTGGGTTGCCTACCTCTGCCCTATACTATACCTATGCATTTGGTTTTTCTTGCCTAGATGTAGAACCTTACTTTTTTCACCATTGAATTTCATTTTGTTAGATAGTGCCCAATGTTCAAGTCTGTCAAGATCCTTCTGTATCTTAAGCCTGTCTTCTGGAGTGTTGGCTATTCCTGCCAGCTTGGTGTTGTCTGCAAATCTGATGAGTTCCCCATCTATCCCCTCATCCAAATCATTGATGAAGATGTTGAAGAGCACTGCTGTCAAACAGAAGTGAAAACAGGGAACAGCCATTCTCAAAGAACAATTTCAATATTCAGAATATTTGTTTTTCCATTTTACAGGAAATAAATATTGTGTTCCAAGGAAAACAGTTCAACAGGATTTTTTAAATAATGCCACAATTCATACACAAATCTGACATTCATCAAATCTTGAGAAAATTAGTGTTACTACTTTGCATTAATAAGATTTAACTTCACTGACTCCACTCCTTATTGTGTGAATATTGGGCATGTTACTTTCTGAGGATATTGCCAGTAGATGGTGTTCTTCAGTTGTCTGTCTCTTACAAGATTTAAATCCTGACTTCCCAATTTATAAACTTTAGAATTGCAAAGAGAGAGCTCACAAAGGGGCTGAAAGTAAAAGGCAAAGAGGTCATTTTTCCACTCCTCCCACAGTATCCTTGTTCTGAGCCCGAAACTCTGTTCTGAAGAACTGTGGACCATCTAGAAAAGTGTGTAATTATCATGGGATTGAGAAAGAGCAAATGATCCATAAAAGTTTGATCTGTTCTCCCCTCCCCCTCCTTTCAAGATGGCAAGACTCTGATTCATCCTAGGTTTTTTTTATTAATGGAAGAAACTCTTGTACTGACAGAAAATCACTGTTGGTGCCAACTCAATGTTTACAACACATTCTTCAAAGCAATTAAGTATATGTAATTATTGCAGATAATAATTTGTGCTGCTGTTTCATCACTAAGTAGCTCTAGAGAAGAATCTAGGAACAACGGCCTATGTTTACAGGCGTGTCAAACTGCCGGCCTACAGGCCGGATGTATCATGCTGAAACCATGCCCACCCCAGTTCCAACAATGGGGAAAAAAATCACAATACGTCACGAAACATCACATGACATGGCGAGTTTGATGCCCCTGAACTATTACATAACTCTGATGATTGCCTAGACTTGTTGGATGAGAATAATTGGGATTCAGACTTTGCTTTTCAACTGCAAGTTGTATGCCTGGGGAAAACCTGCAGGTCCAGTCCTTACATCAGTGGCTATAACTGGGGGTGTTATTTCTATTTTTGAAACATATGAGAAATCTCACAGAGCTTGCAAGCTCTTGATGGACAATGCTGGCTCAATGGAGGAAACTCCATGTGTGGGAGTTTGGCATGTTGTGTCTTCTCTGGTTAAGTAATCCTATACTCTCCCAGTTGCCAGAACATTCCTTTAGATTTCTGGCTTTTCTGTTAATATTATGCCACCACGGCTCAAAATGCCATACTGTATACAATATACTATAATCAAAATAAGTACATGCTTTGAAGATCTTCCATGAAGCAAGTTTCTCTTGAGTTTAAAAACAAAAATTCTCTTTCACCCCTATGGGTAGTATGTGGTTTCTTAGCCTTGGCTCCTCTATCAGAGGCCTGGAAATTGGGGGTTCTGTGCAATATCTTAGTTGTTCCTAGCATTGCACTCTTCTAGACAAAGTGCTCTGATGTTGTTCCTGGGATCTGTGGGAGCCACTCTCTCAGCTTAGGTATCACAGTCCTGAGTGCTCCTACCACACCAGGACTACTTTGGCCTTTACTTTCCACATCCTCTCTAGTTCCTCCTTCAGTCCCTGGTATTTCACCAGCTTCTCATAGTCCTTTATAATGTTGCTCTCACTTAGCATCTCTACTTTGATCATGAACACTATCTTCTGGTCCTTGTCTACTAGCATGATTTCTAGTTCATTGGCCAGTACTTGCCTGTCAGTCTGAATCTGGAAGTCCTACAGGATCTTAGTTATGCTCCACAATCTTCTGTGGAATCTACCATCTGAATCTGGAAAAGTCTACCGCATATACTGTGCAGATAGTTCTATACACAATGCCAGCTATTTGATTGTGCTTTTCAGTGCATATTATTCATGCCTGGATCTTATACACTGCCACTGAACTGTCTCTGAGGCCTCTCTCCACAGACTGTATCCTCGGTCCTGTCTAATATGCTAGACCAGGGGTTCCCAACTGACAATATTCTAAAGGGTGCGAAAACTTGGGTTTTCAAAATTATAGTGTATATGCAAAATTTGTTGCCATTATTTCGAACTTTTGTAAGGGTTGCGAGAATAAATCAGAAGCGTTCTAGGGATGCGGAGTATAGAAAAGGTTGGGAGCGGCTGTGCTAGACCCAGCGTCTATGGATCTGGTGATCAGTGCCTTTAGATACCTTACAGTTGCCACAGAATACTTGTAGGCACCCCCCCCCCAGAGAAGGAAATATTTTGGGGGATATTAAAAAGGCAGAATATTATATTTCCCCAAAGGACCTTAAAAGCAGAAAAGCAGGCCCAGTTTTTCTTAATAGCCCCAAGCAGAAACTAAGCAGGCCAGTTCTGTAGAAATGCAGATTTGATAATCTCATTCAGAAAGGCTGAGGCCCCATTATGAGTAAATACTACCTGGCAGAAGCCCATTCAAGACAAAATATTTTGAAATCCCTTGCAGCAAAACTGATAGCTAACAATAGCAGAGTGATAGGATTAGAACCAACAATCCTTCACCCATCCAACACAGAACATAGCCATCAGCCACAGCTCCAGGGAAGCAGGAAATGACCTTTAGGACATAATAGAATTAACCCACCACCATTAGAATACCAAAAAGGACACATTCAAAAGGTCAGGTCAAAGTTCATGCCACAGGAAACATCTCCAAACACAAAAGCCCAAGAAGGTATAAAAACCCACCACTCCCAGCTACATGTGGTCAGCTTTCCCAGAGCCACATTTCTGTCTGGCTCTGCTCTTCCGTAAACTACAACCTTCTTTCTAAAGCAGTCTCCATTTTGTTTATTTCCGGCTTGCACTGGACCCTGATTCAACAGTCTTAAGGGGGGAAACATAACTTAAACCTGGTCTGGGAATGAGATGAACATAATATTGTGACATCATGTCAGAAAATAAATTTTCATGAGCATGTTTTTGTTATATTAGGTACATTTTGGCAAAGATAAGCCTTAAAATTAAATTCCATTCTTTTGCCACTGTATCAACTTCAGCGGGTTTTTATCCTGGAAACCCCATGACATGTGCATCATAACCAAAAGATGGCAATGGATATGGGAAATGTATGAACTGCTTTGAGCATTATTTCTATAAATAATAACAATAAATTGCAATCCCAGGGAGTGTGATCTTACAGTATGTATGATTTCTGTAATGCTTTCTGGGCTTATTTCCCATCATGATTAAACTCTGTTTGTAAGACAGGAGGACCATGTCATCCTGCTCCTGCTTCCCAGCAAAGAGTATACACGTGCCTTCAATATTAGGGGTAAAATATAGCACCTGCTTCCCAGCAAAGAGTATACACGTGCCTTCAATATTAGGGGTAAAATATAGCATTACAACTTCTAGTCACTGGCATTTTTAGCTTTATTCATGAAGCAGTACCATCTTATGATAGATGATAGTTTTAATTATGCTCTGCATGAAGAAGTGCTTCCTCTTATGTGTCCTGAATCTCCTTGTTTCTCTTCCTCGTTATTTTTCAACTGCAAAATAGAATTGAAGAAGATAATTGAAACTGGCATGGTGATAAAGTTGCTTGCTTCTGCATTTTATTACAGAAGGAAAAGAGAAGCACTACATCAAAATATCATTTTGGAACAACTTTATGCTTGGGTCAACAGGAAGCTGAGTTCGAAACAAATTTAACTTTTCCATCAAGAGTCCCACTGGGGTCACCTCTTAAGATTAGCAGAGGGACATACTGAATAGTGAATGCTACTTCTATTCATTTCCTTTTGTTCTATTCAAGATATGTTGAATGTGCCATGTATTCAGACACGGCTGCTTTGTTTTATGCTGTCCCATTATTTGGTTTTTATTAATCAATATATGACTATAGTTCTGGATTTATTTTACACCAATCTTTTCCCCACCCAAATCTACATAAGCTCATCTTCACGCTCATCTTCAGTTATAGATCTGAATGGGAGCAACTTGTTAGGTTCCTGTTTTAGGAGAGTGCAGATTAGGCAACTGAGTATTGATTAATTGAGTGACTATGCCATCTAGAAGAATTCAGAATTAAATATATTACGAAGAACCAAAAGAGTATAAAAATCATTTAGAAATGTCCATAAGAAAGGTCACAATAATCAAGAACAGTGTTATGGCTTATTACTATGTCAATAAGTCTTTAGATGCCTGAAATGGGCCCTTTGGACATCTTCATGCATTGCACAACTAAATAATCCTTTGGGCACTGTGTCTTAGCTCATATTTTATGGCTTGTTTAACTGTGACTTCTTTAAAGCACAATTGGCTAGGTTCACACTATGCACTAAAATATACAGCACAGTATACAAATTACAGCAGTGTATATAGCATGTTAAGCTGAAACCAAGTAAACTGCATTCATTGCTTAATGCAATGTATGGACCAAATCTATTTTTTTGACATTTTCCTATTTCCTATTGATTTTATCCTTACCTTGTCTCCAAAAGATTCATCCTTAATAGCCTGCAAGGATGCAAGGACTCATCTTCTTCTGCATTGGCTGAGTGCAGATGATATTGATTTTGATTTCTCTGCATCACCTGGTAATTGTAGCTCATTAAATGCACAAGAGCAATCTGTGTTTTAGGTCTAATACCATTAAAACTGTCTATAATTTATGGTATATGGCATCAAAACTATGTGTATAGTAGAATAGGTATGCTATAATTGAGCTGTAAAAATCCAAATGACTATTGGGTTTCCAGTAGAGAAATACCGAAAGCTCTATCTCTGCTGTCAGCTAGTGGTCAACTGGATTTTTGCAACCTTGAGATAGCATAATAATAATATCTTGAGCCTTTTAAGTCTGTTAATGCTCCTGACAGGGCTTTGAGCCAATGATAATATATTGTTGGCTGTAGTGCAGATGATTTTGCCGCTTCTGAAAAAAATGTCACCACAAAAACTGCACAGACTGCTTTGAAGGCATAAAATAAAACTGATCGATCGATTGATTGTGTGCCATCATTATGAAGTCTTAGTTATCACATACAGTTTTTCTCCATGATGATCTGCCCCCAACCTGATGCTTCAGGTCTTTGAAAGGTGCATCCATCACCACTGTAAGCGAGTCCATCTGTCTTGCTGCTGGTGGTGGTCCTCTTCTCTTGCCTTCCATCGCTTCCATCATTAGAGCCTTCTCCAGACAGCTACCTCTTCGCATAACGTATCAAGTAAAATTAATTTTTAAAAGTGAAATGCAAGTGATACATTCAGAAACAAAGGCTGCAATTCTCTACTCACTTCACCGCTATAAACATCACTGAATTATGTACAAGCAACGCACCTTCAACTTCTTTAATTTAAACTGCTGTTAAAGGCACAGGGACAAAAGCTGAGAAGTCTAATGACTGTGCCACTGTTCAAAAGCAGCAAAAATTTGAATATTGTATACACCTACTATGGAATAAGGGAAAATTAAAGCTACTTTGCATATATATCAACTTATTTATACTTTCAGGTTCTTTTTACACAATTATTGGAATCTCAACAGAACAGAAATCTTCCCCCAGGAATTTCCTCCCAGGGCAAAGGTAGTGGAACTTTCATTAGGAAAACAGGTGGGAGGAAGAGTCAAACTCATATTGCTCTTTCTCTCAAAGTTAAGGCCACTGAAACTGCTTTAAAAAGATACATATGATTCTGTCTTTAACATACAAACATCAAGGAAAGAAGCAACCTAGAACTAAGGAGAAATTTCCTGACAGTTAGAACAATTAACCAGTGGAACAACCTGCCTCCAGAAGTGGTGAATGCTCCAACACTGGAAGTTTTTAAGAAGAGACTGGACAGCCATCTGTCCGAAATGGTATAGGGTTTCCTGCCTGAGCAGGGGGTTGGACTAGATGACCTCCAAGATACCTTCCAACTTTATTATTATTATTATAATGGATCATCGCACAGTCAGCCAGATGTTCAGACTGGATTTGGCATTTTGTCTACCTATCGAGTCCTTACCCAGGACCTGGGATAGGCAGATGTGGATGTTTGATGGTATTACAGATATCGTCGCAGGATGGAAGCAGTTCCTAGTAAGGCCGCCTTTTGCAATTGACTAATAGCGAATTTGTCAATGCCAATGGTGTTCAAGTGGTGCTCCAGTTGTTTTGGGATTGCACCCAAGGAGCCTATTACTATTGGTACTACCCTTGCTTGCTTTTGCCACAGTCTTTCTATTTCTATTTGTAGGTCTTTGTATTTTGTTATCTTCTCCAGTTCTTTCTCGTTCTATTCTGCTGTCTCCAGGCACTGCCACGTCCACTATCCAGACTTTTTTGTCTTTCTTATCGACAATTGTTAAGTCTGGGGTGTTATGTTGCAGGTGCTTGTCTGTTTGAATTCTGAAGTCCCAGAGCAGTTTAATTTTATCATTTTCTATGACTTTCTCTATTTTATGATCCCACCAGTTTTTGCTTACAGGCAAATGATATTTTTTGCAGATCTTCCAATGCACCATTGTTGCTACTTTGTCATGCCGCTGCTTGTAGTCAGTCTGTGCAATCTTCTTGCAACAGCTTACCAGGTGGTCCACTGTTTCTTCAGCTTCTTTGCATAGGCGGCACTTACTGTCTGTTGCTGTCTTCTCAATTTTGACTTTATATGCATTTGTCCTTAAGGCTTGGTCTTGTGCAGCCAGAATTAGTCCCTCGGTCTCTTTCTTCAATTTTCCTGCTCTTAGCCATTGCCAGGTCTTGTTATTATCTGCTTTCCCAGCTATTTTTTTAATGTATTGGCCATGTAGTGCTTTGTCTTCCCATGCCTTTATTCTGTTCTTCATTTGATCTTTCTTGTAGGCCAGTATGGTCTCTCCAGTAGTCAGTAAGCTTTCCTGATATACTAATTTCAGTGCATCTTCATCATTGTTCTTCAGATATTCTTCCAAAGCCATTTTTTCTTCTTCAACCATCTGATTTATTATTATTACTATTATTACTATTATTATTATTATTATTACCATCTACTTTTACCTTACATCTATAGAACACAGGGGGCCAAGATTCTGAGCAAAAATATAAAGGATTGTGTTTCTATTATCACTCCCCGTATTTGGCTAACAAGTATCCCATGAGGCCGTCTTTCAGGGCTAAGCTAGCAAGGCTGGAAAGAAGGCGATAGAGACCAGACCTGGACATTATCAATACCCTCTGAAGATGCCTTCCACAATCCATATTTCCACAAGAAATATGTTGCCACATAAGAGCATAAAAAGAGATAGAAGATATGAATTCTGGGTCTCCTATAACTATGGCTTGGAAGATCCTACAGTAGTTTATTTCCTTAATTATTAGAGTTTCTAAGCTGATAATTTATCTATCCAGGCTCTGTCTGTGAGTCTTCAATTACAATGTCCGGCATATGTAGGTTTAAGCTTCTAGAGGAAAATTCAGGCCATGCCCTGGGTCAAGGGTGGGGAACCTTGGCTCTTTTATGACTTGTGGATTTCAACTCCTAGAATTCCATGCTGGATTAGGAATTCTGGGAGTTGAAGTCCACAAGTCATAAAAAAGCCAAGGTTCCCCACCCCTGCCCTGGGTGAAACCGCTGATACTTCACTGTATAAACAGGTTGGTATTTTAGGCATGCCTTTCCACCCTCACACTTGTTTAAATAAAAAAAAATCACAAGTTTTTATTCAGTTGAGGAAGTAATCACCCTATATGTTTTTTTATTAGAAGATATTTGGCAAAGGTACAGATTTCAGGTAAGTTTCACTTCCTGATCAGGTAAGTTTTACTTCTAGAACATACTTCATTTTCCAGTACCACATCCAAGCTTAAAATATCTTCAGTGTATTCCTTAACTACTAGTGAAAACTAGTTAATCCTTCAGGTATTTTTGTAATCCTGTGTCTTTTGATAACAAAACTCAAAAGAAAAAAAATACTAGTTCATCAAGGGAGTAGATGCTAGGATTCGTATGTATCCATGTCAGAATGGTTCACATCAAGAATGGGGTCTCCAATAAAACAAAGGTACCATGCCAGGTGTCCTTGGGCACAGTTACATTTTTTATTTTTCCCAGGTGGCTCATCTAATTTGGGGCTATAAAATCTATATATGTGATTACTAAAAATTGACACTGACTTAATGATATACAATCAATTAAAACAGCTAATTTCAAAAATATTCTCTTCATTCACGTACACTGGCTAGGCTTACACATTCACTAAACCCTACAGGGATGGGACCAGATTGGATTTTGGTACATTACATAAATCCAGCTTTGATGATTTAGGAATTTCAGTTTAGGACTACTATGGTCTTAGTCATAGATATCTAAGGTAGCATCTATGCAACACCACCAAATGTTGAGAAAGATAGGATTAATTAGATATCATTACTGCTTTTTAAGAAAGGAGAATTTTGTAAACTCTGGTTTCTTTTCCTCAAAGGGTGAGCTGTGTCTGCCACAACTTCTCCTTCTCTAGGTCACTATTAAACATTAAAAACCTGGTATTTCTTGGAGTCTGATCATAGAACCTGTCATAGAGATTTGAGGGGGGGGGATGGTCATGGGATGAACCAGCCCTGATGCATTCTGGGAGTCCTCTGCTCATTTTGCTGAATGGCATCCTAGATTTCAGCCCCCATATTGATGGGCTGTCTGTCAAAACAAAGCAAGGTTATGGCATACACTTGAAAGGAGGCCAGAAAGCCTGTAATTGGGGAGTTTGTCTGGCAAGAACAAAGAATACTTATTCACCGAGAATATGCACGTGTAAAGCTTGTAACAATTCTGTGTGGTCAAAAAGCTGATAAAAGTAACAAAAGACTTAGGCATCTTGCAAGCTCAGCTAGATGCTAGGAATAGAGATGGCCACATAGTATGTGTATTAGATAACTCTTGAAGCATTCATTAGCCAAGGCTTTGGAACAGGGACAGCTAGAGACAAATAAAATAATTGTTACATTATTATTGAAATGTTTATTAGATGATATTTCTTATATATCCCATGTTATACCGTCTTCTGCTTTAGAGAAAATGTATAAAGCTTTATTAATTCTGTGGTTTTTGGCTCCTTGGCATTTTGGCCAGGATCCCTTTTCTTGGAGCGCTTCAAATAAAAGAAAACAAAACCTGCACCTCATGTCTGGCATTCTTCATCGGCCTCAGCACCAGGCTCAGACACGAATTGGGAACAAAAAAATTACTTTCCAAAAGTTGAAGCCAACCTCAGCTTCCTAATTATTATATCTGAAGGACATGTGGATTTGCTCAGATATGTCTGTGATACTTTGTTTTCCAGTTTTACACCCAGGCTTAATTTTTTTTCAGTGTCTTCCTCAACAGACAGGACTCATAGATATTAGAGGTGAGAGACAGAGAACAGAAATATAATAAGGAATTGGCTGTTAGGTGTTTAAATCAGCCTTCTCCCACCTGGTGCTTCCTAAATGTGTTACACTTTGGATCCTACCATCCTCAACCCTTTGGGAATATAACCCAATGCATCTAGAGCATGGGATAGACAAGGGTAGTTAAAACTAAGCTTCAGTTTGGACTCGGTGGGCAGATATAGATTTCTGCTTGGCTTATCACGACTATGGGCCACTCATTCTGTTCTGAGTATAGGAACAGATGATATCATCCTCTCCTCCGCCTTTGCAAACATAGCCTCTGACTGTGATTTCCAGCTTCAATTAAAACTGTGGTTTTTCTGACTGAAGTTGTTTTAAATTTTTCAGAGCAGATGATCTCCAAAACTTTATCCTGCTCTAGCAGGATCCCCCACATTGAACGGTTGCAGAGTAAAAGCAAGGGAATTGAATCCTGGCTTTTAATGTGTGCATTCACAACATTGTCAGACCCTGGGGACCACCATTGGTAAAGGAGCCTTTTAGGGTCATTTTCAGGATGCCTGCCTTGTATTTTGCAAATTTGAGAAATCATGCAAAATTTTCTTTTTTTTTTAGATTTTTCTAATACATTTTTCTATATATTAGAAAGATTTCCTCTATCTAGAGGTCTCACGTGTTCTGTCGAAGTTATAATAGTCACAAATTTCCCTCCGTTGTATAATTTTTTTTCCCCCTTTCAGGCTAAATGCAGAACAGGAAATTGTGTTCGCTTCTTCTTCCTTTCTGCAACACCTGTGATACCAAGATTGTCTTGCATCTGTGGCCAAATCATATGCCACTGATCCATTCTAATTTTTTTTCTGCCCTAAAAATCTGCCTGTGCAGTCCAATATAGACTCATGGGACAAGACCTCTAGAGCTGGGGAATTCTGGGAGTTGAAGTCCACAGGTCTTAAAGTTGCCAAGGTTGGGGAACCCTGATCTAGAGGTGGTCCTCAATTTACAACCATTCATTTAGCAACCATTCAAAGTTACAATGGCACTGAAAACAGTAACTTATGACTGTCCCTGCACTTACAACCGTCGCACTTCTATGGTCACATGTTCAAAATTCAGGTGCTTGGGAACAGGCATGTATTTTACTGAGTATGTCAACTGTACAGGCAGTCCTCGACTTACAACAGTTCATTTAGTGACCGTTCAAAGGGAGAGCAGAACTGAAAAAAGTGACTTATGACCGTTTTTCACACTTACGACCATTGCAGCATTCCCCCATGGTCATGTGATCAAAATTCAGATGCTTGACAACTGACTCATATTTATGACAGTTGCAGTGTCCCGGGATCATGTGATCCCCTTTTGCTACCTTCTGACAAGCAAAGTCAATGGGGAAATGTGATTCGCTTAACATCTGTGTTACTAGCTTAACAACTGCAGTGATTCACCTAACAACTGTGGCAAAAAGGTCGTAAAATGGGGCAAAATTCACTTAACAAATGTTTCACTTAGCAACAGAAATTTTGGGCTCAATTGTGGTCCTAAGTTGACCACTACCTCAACTGTACTGAATTTTCCTTAATTTGACCAGAGAATGCAAATAGAAGCATTTTGAGAGCTCAAAATATCATGTCATTAAAGTAATGAGCATTATAATTATACAACATAATTCTATTTCTCTATTTTGAAAGTAACCAGCATTTGTAAAAGTCCTGTCAACTGTTTTGCAAAGGAACCAATCTAAGAAAGACACATTTGTCTGCTAAAACAATGAGAATGAATTAAATAAGTTTCAAAATAAACTCTGGAGTTCTTCACACATAAGGGATCTGGAAGTATATTCAGCAGGTTACTTGGAGTCATCCACATCTAGTTGACTGCATCTCATTTCTGCTTCTTCAGTGGCACTGCCTACTTTCTTCAAACAAGGCAGAGAGAGGAGCGGCTTCTATGAACAAGAAACTTAGTGTGGGTGGTTATTTCTGAACTTTTCAAAATTGTCAGACCATCATCTGATCTGACCACTAACCACGGAAAGGAAAGAATGAAGCCAATAAAGCTGAGGGATGGATAGTCCCATTTATGTAAAAACAGAACTCATCCAAATTGCAGAATAAATTGTGGCTTTGAACCCGAAAATGATTGAATGCCTTTTAAAAATGCTCTTGCTGCAGTGACAGTTACTTATTGTGCAGAAATAAAATAGGTGGAGATTTTCTTGACCTGTAATAAATGAAAGTTTTAAGTCATAATTTGGTCTGCTGATGAAAACCCATTGTTGCTTTGCTCTTAACTTAACAAGATGTGTGAACCTAGCCACTGTTGTTGGAAACCCATGATGAATGTTCTAGTGCTGGGTGTCAATGCACCAACTATAATTTAACAGATCACCAACCCTAGCTAACAATACCGAATTGTAACAAATAATTAGCAGTTCTTCATTCTGGTGGTGAAGGACTTTTCTGCAAAAGAGAGAGAGAAAAAAATTGTACTTCGATAAGAATGAAGAGAATGAATACCCAGTGTCATTTTTGCAGATAAAGTTGTGTTTCTCTCTTATGCAAAATCACCATGTTTAAAGAGTTAGGATGTTATCTATGCAAGTTAGTTTTCTTCAATACAGTCTCATGGCATCTTAAAATCTATTGTGACAAAGTTACTACATAAACTTTCATCAACTACTATCTACCTGATGGGATGGACTCAGTGGTGGGATTCAAATATGTGAATGCCACTTCCGGAAGTCCATTCTGGCCTGGGCAACAAAGAATTAGCTGCTGGTTCTGCCAAAGAGGTGCAAACTGGCTGAATCCCACCACTGGATGGGCTGTCTTCCACAAAAGAGCAACTGCAAAACAGGGTGCTTCAGCTGTATCACCTCTTTTTTTCCCTTCCCCATCCCCATGGATCTAGAGACAATAAAACAACACCCACTTATTTTTAGGATTGCATCTTGTTAACATCTGGAAGGTCAAAAGGAAGGAAACAAAATCAGCATAAAGAATCAGATGAGAGTCACCTGAAACACAGGATTTGATCTCAATTCCACACCACATGTAGCCCTAACATTATGGTATAAAAGCAATATGAGTTCCCCGCCCCCCTTCTTTCTTTTCAGGGTAAGGAGGAAGTGAAGTGAGGCAGGCTAGAGACACACAGTAACACCTGGACAAGGGTTCCCCCTTTGCCACAGTTTATGTAACTACAGTGGAGCCAGAGCAAATGGGGAAAGGAACTGCATTTAAACAGTTCTTTTCCCCATCCACAGGCCTGCTGCCCATTTTCTCAGTGCAAGATTTGTGCTGGCTGAGCTTCTCCCAGTGTGGTTTTAAAATCTCATTTGCTGTGGCTCCACTGAAGTTGCACAAACTCTGTGGCAAAGGGGCAACCTTGTCCAGATGTTGCTTTGTGTCTCTAGCCTGCCTCACTTCACTTCATAGAGGTCATACATGTCAAAACCATTCAGAAATCATTACTCATGCCAGCTAAGGATCACTTCTTTATATACATAAACTTGGCAGTTTAATCTTAGCTTTAGAAGTCAGTTAGAGTTGTTGGGTTATACACACACACACACACACACACACACTTATACTGTTATTTAATTTTAATTTGTTATGTTCGCACAACACACCCATGGTTGACTGTACCATGGTTTATTGCCCAATAATGTCCATAGCAAAATTGTCTCAGGAGAAGAGGGAACATTTTACTTTAAAACTAGAACTAAGGATGATTTTAGGTCATTCCAGATAGAGCCTGGGAATGAGATGAAGACACAGTGCCATGAGGACAAACCCAGACTTGGTTCCCAGAGAATCTTCATGCCACAGCAAAGGCATTTACAAGGGGATTAAAACTGGCAAAGTGGCAGAGCAGTATCATAGTTTACACAATGTGCCTTTGTACGCAAACGTATAAAAGGGGTTGGGTGCGCAGTGTGAAAAAGGTCCATCATCTTGCCGATTTTGATACACAGTTCTGGTGGATATCTCTGTGCTGTGGTTAGGGGCAAGTGTGGAAGAGCCCACAATGGCTGACCAGCTGAATTTGAGAACAACAATTGCTAGCAATGCCTTTTTAGAAAGCATCCAGCTCTTAAATCTAGTGGCTGCTATTGCAAGATCCTCAATGATTTTGTCTAATTTTTGGTTTAAAAGTATCCAAATTAGTGGCAATCACTGCATCTGCTGTTAGCAAATTGCATGCTTTAATTCCGGCTTCAGTGAGAAATATAGTATCACTACAGACATGCAGGGACAGAACAGAGGCATCTTCATTTTCAAGAATGCCTCTTTTCTCCATAACGGTCCTTCAGCTGTATCCATACACTCAGATACCCTTTTTAAAAAACAATGCGTGTTGTAATAGCACAATTGGTGTAATTCTTGTCTTGCAAACAGAAGGTTACCAATTCAGAATGTGGCAAAAGTGTTCTGTCTCTGTCGTTTTTCCAGTCACCTGATTTTACTGTAAAGTGGTGCACTGCACAAACACTACCACTTATTTTTATAAAAAAGCACAAGAAAAAGAAGGCACTAAGAAAAGGGGGAAAAAAGTAGCAGTTAAAAAAGTCCTTCTTTTGGCCTTCAAAGTAGCAAGCTTTTATTTACTTGGCAAGAGTTGCAACAATTGTGCTGTTAGAGAACGATAACAAAACACAGGCTTAAAAGATATTAGAAAGAAACACAACAATCATTGAGAAATACTTTTAAGCTGGTTATTTTGCTGCTGTGTACGTGCATTTTGATATTAATTCAACATAACTTTGTATTTGTATGTTTTACAAGTATGTGTGCAAGACACACTTGAACTCACACAGATGTTATCTGAGAATCATTGTACCATATCTTTCAAAAATCCTGGAGCACTGGGGAAGTACCTGAGGATTGGAAAGGGGCTGATGTGGTTCCCATCTTCAAGAAAGGGAAAAAAACAGACCCAGGAAACTACAGACCAATCAGTCTAACACAGTGTTTCTCAACCTTGACAATTTTAAGGCATGTGGACTTCAACTCCCAGAATTCCACAGCCAGCATTGCTGGCTGTGGAATTCTGGGAGTTGAAGTCCACATGCCTTAAAATTGTCAAGGTTGAGAAACACTGGTCTAACATCAAAACCTCCAGTGATGGAGTGCCCATGATTTCTGAAGGCAATCTATTCCACTGGTTAATTATCCTCACTATTAGGCAGTTTCTCCCTAATTATGGGCACTCCATCATTGGAGATTTTTAAGGCTAGACCAGCGGTTCTCAGCCTGTGGGTCGGGACCCCATTTGGGGTCGAACGACCATTTCATGGGGGTCACCAAACAACGCAGTCCGCCATTTTTCCCCCCTTTTCTTTAGCTGTGCTACTTCCTTTTATTCTATTGGCTTTTGAAAACCAATAGAATAGACTCTCTTGAATAGAGTCTAATTCTATTGGCTTTCAAAAGCCAATAGGAATTGTCCAGGCTGTCTCTGCCCTGCTGAGCCCGCCAAAAGCCCCAGTCTGCAAATGGTGCTGCAAGTTGTCTGCAGCAAAGGCAAGCTGTCTGGAAGTTTCCACTCCTCCATGCTGAGCAACTACTAAAAATGTAAGCAAAAGAGGGCCAGAAGTGGGAGGCCGGCAGGCACAGGGAGGGTTGCTGGTGTGCGTGGGGCCCAGCGGGTGCCTTACCACCCTTGGGCTGGGCCAGCTGGTGGCCCAGCCGGTGGTCAGCCTGTGCCATCTCTGCCGCTTGCCAGCTACGCCTCGGCTGGCGCAGGGGGCGGCACCATGCATGCACAGCGCTCCCAGGCAGGGAAAGTCCTCGACTTACAACCGGTTGGGTAGTCCTTGACTTACGACCAGTTGGCGGTCGTGGCATTAAAAAGGTTGAGAACCACTGGGCTAGACAGTCACTTATCTGAAATGGTATAGGTTCTCCTGCTTGAGCAGGGGTCTGGACTAGAAGACCTCCAAGGTCCCTTCCAGATTCTATTTTATTCTATTGACATCTATATATACAAAGGTATATAAATATATACTGAATCCTTGCAAGCTGTTGATAAAGTGTCTCAGTCTTGACAGAATTTCCTTACCCCAGTTTAGAGCTACATCAGTACAAGCACAGGAGCATTTAAAACAGGAAGTGCTGAGAAATTAACGTCTGTGAGTCAGGATATTTTAAAAAATGCAAGATGGAGGTTGCAATCATGCAATCGAAGCCCCATACTTTTGTATATATACATGTGTGATATTAACACGAGTGGGATGGGGTTTTGATTGCATGGAATCAATTGCCATATTAACCTTTTTTGGTGCCCCCTTCCTCCAAGATATTGTTCTGAAGAGATGCCTTCATCTGATTACAGAAAGTTAGCATTATGGAGTAAATTATTCTAAAGAAGAATTCTGTGCTGAAATGGATTTGATTCATTTTTATTAATTTATTTACAGTCTCTACATTTTTCATATTAACAAATCTCTCTCACTCGTCAGAGCTTGCCCTATTCAGTAAAGAACTTGACTAAATTTGAAATCCTTTCAGTTTTAAATCCACGTGCACTCCAGCTCTACTAAGATCTCGATTGTCCCATGGTTCCTATCATTCTCCTGGACATCCTGGCTCAATACAATAGAAGTTGTACAGGTAGTCCTCAACCTACGACAACTGAGCCCAAAATTTCTGCTGTTAAGTGAGACATTTGTTAAGTGAGTTTTGCCCCATTTTATGACCTTTCTTACCACAGGCTGTTAAGTGAATCACTGCAGTTGTTAAGTTAGGAACAAGGTTGTTAAGTGAATCTAGCTTCCCCATTGACTTTGATTGTCAGAAGGTCTCAAAAGGTGATCATGTGATCCCAGGGCACTGCAACCATCATAAAGATGAACCAGTTGTCAAGCATCTGAATTTTGATCATGTGACCATGATCCCCATGGTTGTGTGAAAAACGGCAATGTCACTTTTTTCAGTGCCAACTTTGACCTGTCACTAAACGAACTACTGTAAATCGAGGACTACCTGTAGTCTAACCCAGTTGCAGAACACTCGTTTGGGGAAGGCCAAGCACCTGGAAAGCCTCGAATTTTCTCTTCTTATGCGCGCTTCACACTTAGTTTTAAAAAAAAGAAAGCAATTCTAATTGAAGTTTCACTTCCTGAAAAATACCTACTCCTTTTCCAGAGGAAACCCAGCTGCCGAATAAAAGCTTAGCTTCTTGGAAAGCCGGAGCCATCTAGCAAGATCGCCCTCAATTCGCCCCGATGGAAATGAAACTTAAACTTTCGTAGAGATCACGTGGTTTACAGGAACAGAACAGGGCCGAACGCAGCCGGACTCCCTCCTCGCGACCGCACTAGGCCCTTGGCAGCGATTGAGAAGAGCGAAAGGCATGTGCCCTCCCCGCGAGGAGCATGCCAATCCGAAAGGTGGTTCTCTCTGATTGGCTGTCATTGGTCAATGAAATTTCCCTCCGATCTGTAATATAAACATCACGCAGAGGGCGAGAGAGTTTTGTGGTTTCCGCGTTCTTCTCTGTCGCGCCGTAGGAGCTCTCCGCTGGTGGAAAAAAAAAAAAAGGTAATGATTTGTCCTTTTTCTGGAGTGATTTTAACTCGTAGAAGAGAGTGAGTTAGCTGAGCTGAAGTTGCTTCCACCCAGATGAAGGGAAAAAAAAAGCCACTTTCTTATTCTAGGTGGGTATTTTCACTTTTTCGGTGTCTAGCCGGCGCAAGAGGTTTTGCGGCTATGAGCTGCTTTTTCGGTACGGCGTCCAATTATTACATTTTTTAAAAAATGAAACTCAATTTAAATTATCCGATTAAATTATGAAAAAGAAAAAAAGCGTCCTGAAAATGCATTTGCAAACAGCCGAAAACAGTGCAACATCGGAGCAACATCTTTGTATACCTGACTCACAACGCCCCCCCCCCAGGTAGCAGGTGTAGAGATTTGGTTTATCTGCAGCCTAGAAGAACTAGGTGTGATCTGCTTGTCGGTTGCTCCAGGAAGCAAAGTAGATTTGCCCTGCATTTTCCCTGTTGCAGTTGCATCAACACCTGGGAAGAATTTGGATGCAAGTGGTGATAAAAAGTAACCATGAGGTGGGGGAGAATGCTAAGTGTATTGCTTTATATAGTTCTGCAGATTGTATGCAAGAAAAGTTCTTGTTTGCTGGTAGGAGACCTGCTTAATGTTCTCTAAGTAATGTGCATATGAATGGGCTATTAAGTCAGTTTGCAACCAAAATACTTTTTTCTCTGGGGAAAGAAGTAGAATTTTGGAGTTTTATTTGCTGCTAAGTTAAAGATTATTTTCACCAGCATTTGTGCTGATGGAAAGTGATCTCTGTGCTACTAAAACAGTTGTGTCCGATTGTTTGTAACCTTCAATTGGTTGTTTCAGTTGTTGCTATATGATCCACTGAAATGTGCATCATATGTAAGGTGACCAACCGTCCTCCTTTAGGGAGGACAGTCCTCCTTTTGTAAGTTGTCCTCCCTCGAAAAGTGTCCTCCTACATGTCCTCCTTTTCAATATTTGAAGATTAATCTGCAGGGCATTTTCTCTCTCATAGAAAGCTCAGAATGGCGTTCCGGCACCTTTTTTTGATGGGTTTTTTTTTCAATTTTTGCATGAGCTGTGCTACTTCCGCCAAAACACCCAGCTGGCAAACTTTGCACATGCAAGTTGTCTGTATTATTGTTGCAATGAATAAAATGTTTCTTTTATTTATGATATTTTTTTCTTCAATTTATTTGTGTCCTTTTCATTGTAAAAAAGTTGGTCAATATGGCAACAGTCTTTGAATCAACATACTTCAGATGGGTTAACTTACAGAATGCATCAAAAATCCAGGACCTATGACTACTGTGGGATTGAAATTGGATAATTGTGGCCACTTCATTATGTGATCATCATTTTCAGTGCTCCCTGCCAGCTTCTTACAAGGAAAATCAATGAGAAAGTTACTCCTGCTCTCTCTGCTCTTTTGCCTGCCAGTAATCATTCTGTTTCTCTATTTAAGTAAGGAAATACCTTTGAAACAGTAACCCAGCAGGGCACAGATTGTTTAGTAGTACAAGGTAACATTTCCTGCTTTCATTATCAATCTTTGAATCTCCTGTAGTTCCAGTGGTTGAAGGAGGGGGATGATGAAATATGAATCATGCAAATGATGTAAGTTATGTATTATAGGGATTTTTCCCTGTAACAATGATTGTGTGGTGGGTTGGGCTGAGAGAGAATGCGACTGGTCCAAACTCACCCAGCCAGTTAGGTATGCCCAGGCCTGGACTAGAACTCACAGTCTCCTGGTATAGTAGGTGTGGGTAATGATTTAGAAAGATTGTGAAGGATTGCAAAACCTTTTTATTAATGGATTTTGTGAGTCTGTTATATAGAGACTAAAAACATCTTGTCACTATGGGCTTCTACCATACCAAACAGGAATTTTCATCTATTTGAGGCAGGTTTTGTTCAGTAAATATTTATATTTTTCCCTTCTGCAATTCCTTCAAGATCAACTTTCAATTTGAGGAAATAAACATACAATATGGTCAAAACAGTCAAAACCTAAAAATAGCTTGAAATTATCATTAACATTTCACAGTGTAAAAGGTGAGGTTTTTTTTAAAAAAAACATCTTCACGATATATCAGTATGACCTCAAAGTAAATTTCAAGCAAGAGTCCCACAGAAAGTGAGATGTCTGAATCCTCATCATCTGCTATCCCCTCAAA
The DNA here is from genome assembly GCF_016545835.1 of Crotalus tigris. NCBI lineage: Eukaryota > Metazoa > Chordata > Lepidosauria > Squamata > Viperidae > Crotalus > Crotalus tigris. The sequence continues at coordinate 6,309,370 of NW_024100214.1, forward strand.
AATCTGGAAGAGAACGTGCAGTAGCAATTATTTTGGTGGTCAAACAGGTTGATGCCTTTCAAGGCACAGGCATTTTGGCTAATGAGCCCTTAGGTACAGCAAGATATTTCAATTTTTGAAAAACACTTGAAGCATGTATTCATATACATTGTGTGGGGATGCAATTATTTGAAGTTTAAGGGATGGAGTGTGTTAGATGAGGACTTCGTAGATCTGATCAATAGAGTTGGACCCTTATGTGATGCAAAGTCCAATCTACCCCAGTGTAATAGTAGTAGAAGACCTCCTCATTTGACTCTCAGTCTAAACCGAAGTCCCTGTTATGAAACTCCTCAACTTAGTACTTATCATTTGAAAACTATGCTTCGTGATATAGGCTGGCTCAGAAATCTGGAAATTGGGACTCAATATGGCTGAATGGTTGGAAAAGGCTGACATAGGAAGCATCACCACTATTGACAAGGACAGCGAGTTTGATTCCCCTAGTCCAGGGGTGTCAAACTCAATGTCACATGACGTGTCGCGACGCATGACTTTTTTTCCATTGACGGCAATGGGGTGGGCATGGTTTTGCCATAACGCATCTGGCCCGCAGGCCGGCAGTTTGACATCCCTGCCCTTATTCCATCTAGAGTAGGTGCATAGTGGCTTTTCTTCAGATCGTATAGACTAAGCTTTGGGTGTACTTGCAGCCTTGTTGAAATTGTGACTGAGCACTTTCTAGAAGGAATGTGATTCTTGAATGAATTCAATCTGCCTTAGTGATAAGTTCACTGAGCTAACTATTGCAATATGATGTATGCCAAGTTTTATTATCTTATCAAATGTATATAGATGCTATATCTCCATTCTGGGCAGTGAACAAAATGAAAAGAGACATTCATTAAAAGCCAAAGTCCAATTAAAGGTGCATCAAGGCTCAATAAAAACACAAAAGCAGGAGGATTATTATAGAGCAATATTGGGGGCTGTCTTGGGACAGTTTTTTCCACCTACATGTGCACCAATGGAGAGAAGGCTTTGAGTGCTTTCCCTGCATGAGATTAGTCATGGGATGTAGATAGACAGTCTTCCTCTGGGGAAAGCCCAGGTTTTGTAGCATCCTGCCTTTAGAGCTAAACTTTGCTATTTCTTCTAGGTATTTCATATTACTTATTTATTAATCATTGCTAATTAAACAGTTGATGTCAGTTTTTGTTGGCTTATTTTGAACGGGCTGCCATGATACTGTGAAAAACATTTATTTTGCTCTGGTGCGAAGATTTTTATTCTGGTCTGAAATGATTGACTTCTGTATTTCTAAAACTGCCCAGAGTATTAAAAAAGTTTAGAATGTGATATGGAAGATGAATCTGAAGCCTACTTGGCTATGAAGACGTGTAATAAAAATTCAAAAACCAGTAATTAACAAGGTTATGTCATCTGGTTGTTGTTTTGGAACAGGTTCTCCCTGGAGGGGTCTTCCATTAATCCATAAGTTACTTGATGTAAAAAAGAGAGAATTCTTTCATATTTCATCTGACAGCTACACAATGGCAGCATCTGCAAATAAGGGGTAAGTGCTTCTTGGGTAGAATTCTAAAACAATAACAATAAAAATGTACGTGTGGGCAAAGGAAAAGTGGGCTTGTGTATCTTTACTTTTATTTATACACAGTGCTTTTCAGCTAGTGAATAGTATGATAAATCTGTCAATAAAGCCAAGCACTTCTCTTTTCTGTAAATAAGAGCTTTTGACCTAAATTACATTGAGAGGAAGAAAAAAAAGCAAAACAAGAAGAGATCAGGACTTCTTTATTAAAGCTTTTGGAAGTAAATTCAATAGCATTTTCTTCCCTGTAAATCTGCTTAGAATTTACAGCCTATAAATAACAAAATAACAAAGAACAAATAATGGTTTTTACAACTCCATGCTGATGTTAGGATGCTGATAGAAAGTGAACTCAATATACCATAAACTTGTGAGTCAGCTTAATATGTCAACGTAGTATCTAATGCAGAGGTCCCCAACCTTTTTTCCGTGGACCAGAGGGTGTGTGTTTTTGTGTACTGCCTGCATCCTGCAGATGGGGCTTTGCTTGTTTGCACGGACCGGTTTCTGGCGTGCCGTGGCTCTATGCCAGTCCACAGATTGGGGGTTGGGAGCCCCTGCCCTAGGGTTCTGCATTTATACTACTGAGTTGGTTGCAAGTCACATCACTTGTGTGGGGATGCATATTTAATATTTTGCCCTCCTCCTACAGATACAGTTGATTGTGTCTATTCTATTTTAGGTGAATCTGAAAGTCCTCATATGCACACTATTGCAATCTTGGCCAACTTAGTATTTTCCACGTATCTTAGACTAGAGCTCCCACTTGCCCTAATGGTATTGCTTTCCTGTCAGGTAGTTGGTGGGTTGTAGTCTAATAATGACACTAGATTGGGGAAGGTTGCATAGTAGCAAGCAGTTTGTGGCTCCACAATCTCCATGCTGCAGCTTGTGCTTCTACGTAGCAACTGGAAATGTTGGGTTTTAGATCAAAAAGAGGACTAAATAATGAGCATTACATTGTAAAACGTGGGGGATTTACAAGTGCCATAATTCTGCACTGATGTAATTAGTGTAGTATAAGTTATTTATTAATGATTAGGATAATGATTAGGAAGACTACGTTACTGCCCGTGTTATTTCTGGGGAGTTACTGATATAGAAAACTATTATTTTTCACCTATCTAAATCTGATTTCACTACTGGGTACTATGGCTCTGTAGCTATGTGGCTTTGAAGGGGAGAAAGTGATTGTACACAATAGTGTACAATACTGTCAATACTCCCTTAAATCAAATATATCTCTCCTTAGGATAGTAGAGTACCAGCCAGACTAGCTCAGGAAAAAGCATAGTTTCTTCCTAATCGTTGACAATTGCTCAGGGAACATCCCTTCCACAATTGCATAACTCTACTGTGTCAAATTAATGATTTGTTCTTCTTTTGTCTGCAAAGTCACTCCCTTACTGCAGTCAAGCAGTAGTTAAATGTTCCAGGATAGGTAAATTAACATCCACAAGATAAACAAATTCAAGTACAACTTCAAAATAAGCACAACATGTAACATGCCATGTTTATCTGTTGACATTTTTCAACCTTTGATTAAGGATCAAGTGAAAGTAGCAGAATTTAGCTGATCCTGAAAAAGTTTAACAAAAGTAGGCCTGTTTAGTACTGTATGTGGATGAAAAAACATCAAGACATTCGAGACTAGATAAGGAGGTTGAAAAACATTCCAAAGTAGTGACAAGCCATATCTGTATTGTTCTCAAAAGAAGAATGAATGTTGTCTGTTGCATCAAGTGTTAAGCTTGGTTTGAGGGGAGAAAAAGTACTGGTATTAAGTTAGAGAAGATTGCTATATTGTATATTATGACTCTCAGATTCACCTAAAATGAACAGAATGATCCAATCAGGCTATGCCATGAAAAAGTGCAGTTTTGTAAAGTTCAGGGAAGAAATATTTGATTCTGGCTTCTTTATTTGAAAACCCTATTACGACAGCTACACTTCCTTTTCTTAATTGGAGGTTTTATCGTTTTGCCTGAAGTCTGCAATGAGAGATTTTGGAGATCACCCTCCATGTCGACTTACAGTCATTTCTGTTGTGGCAATTCTTGGCTATAGTTTTCAAGGAGTAAAATTCTTCTATTTCCTCACTCAGGAATCCTAAAAAAGTTGGGTTTTTTGACTGGTTGATTGAACAGATCAACAGTGGAATCTACACGGGTTTGGAGTGGACAGACAAGAATCACACAGAGTTTTGTATCCCTTGGAAACATTATTCAAAGAGGGATCTTGTGGCAGATGATTATAAGATTTTCAGGGTATGAACATCTTCTGCTCAAAATGTTTATGTGTATATGTTTGCCATACCAAACTGTACTCTCTTCTGTAACCATTTCAAGCTTCTAATATTTTAAATAGATCGTGATGTAAGCCTGTGCAGATTGGACTTACTCACTGATGCTGAAAGAAACCAACCTAGTAATTTTTCTGAAAGCTTTGCTATATAAATGAAGAATCCATTTTACTCAAACATCCCTAGTATAAATAGCAACTTGTGGTTCCATTTAGCTGACAGATTACTTTAAAAACGTCTAGATACATGTAGGCAGCGGCAGCCCATTTTTGCACCCCATGGCGCGGCGTCCTGTTTTTGCTCCCCGCAGCCGCAGTGCTAGCACAAATGAGGGGGTATGCATACACACATGCATGCATTGGCCAGCCTATCCCATGGCCCGGTGGCCAGCAGGCCATGGTCCATTATCGGGCCACAGCCCACAGGTTGGGGACCCCTCTTCTAGGTTGCTTCTCTCCTTGATTAGTTTCCATCCATTGCTTCTTATCCTGCCTTCAGATGTTTTGGAGAATAGGTTGAGCCCCACTTCTTTGTGGCAGCCCCTGAGATGTTGGAACACTGCTATCATAGCATCCTAGTCCTTCTTTTCATTAAACTAAATATACCCAATTCCTGCAACTGTTCTTTGTATGTTTTATCCTCCAGTCTCTTAAACATCTTCGTTGCTCTTCTCTGCACTCTGATATATTTTTTATATTATGGTGACCAAAATTGGATGCAATATTCCAGGTGTGGTCTTAATCAAGGCATTATAAAGCGATATTAACACTTAATGTGATCTTGGTTCTACCCCTCTATTAATGCAGCTTAGAACTGTATTGGCTTTTTTGGCAGCTACAGCATGTTGCTGGATAAAGGAGAAAGGGTTGGAGTAGCAATGTCTGATAGTTTAATGAAAACCATTTCTGAGTAAAGTAGTATTTTAATCTTCATTCTCACTGTAGTTGAGTTCAGAAACTGCCCACAAGCAAGGACCTGTTATTTACAATGGGTGGAGAGTTCTTATTGGTACGTGTGGAAACTTTGCTCCCATTCTGAATAGGAGATATTTCTCTCAGTGTACATTATTTATTTTATTTAAAGAAAGTTTTATTAAAGTTTATTGTAGCATAAAATACAATGCAAATACAGATTAAAAAGGAGGAAGTACAGGGTAAAAAGGGAGAGAAGATTCTGATTTCCAATTCTTTTCAACACAATAAAATATTAATACATTTATGACTTCAACTTTTTACACTACCTGTTATTATTACAAGCCAGTTCTATAACTACACAATTATTAAATATTCAAACCAAATTCTAAATTTTAGTTTTTTTCTATCTCAAGCATAAAAATCAGAAGCAATATCCCAATAAAAACTAACAAAATAAAATCTTTGTTTAAATCAGGTGACATCACCATTTTTCCAAATCCATTTTGCCCCTGATATATATTTCTATTTAACTTATTAATCTTTTTAAACTATAATCATCTCTTTAACAAAAATCACCATACTTTTTCAAATACTTTAACCTTAAGAGGAAAACTCTTTTATATTCATTTTAAAATCTTAAGCGTTTCTTAAGAAAGTTCCACCTTTGTAAGTAAAACAATTAATTCTAATGCATCTTTTAAACTTTCAACATACATACATTCAATAATATTTTACAAACTTAGGAATTATTCAAGCATTATAAAAAGAAACAAAATGATTGCAACCCCGCCTTCCAGTTTATGGACGACTTGTCTATTTCAGAGCATTGCTATATAGCAGTGATGGCGAACTTTTTAAGAGACTGAGTGCCCAAACTGCAACCCAAAACCACTTATGTATCGTCGAGTGCCGGATGGGTGTGGCCTATTGGGTGGACGTGGCCCATTAGGTGGGCGTGACTGCGGTGATAATGGCAGACTGGGTGGGACTAAAAAGTTCAATCAATCAATTCCAACTTTGCAAGATCTTTTTTTTTCCCACGAGAAGTTGAAATTGACTGATAGAACCTTTTTTTTTTTTTTTTTGCACACGGCAGCGGAGGCCTAAAGCAAAAAGGTTTTATAAAACCCAGCTGAAGGCCTAGGACTGGGGCGATGGTGTGCGTGCCCACAGGGAGGGCTCTGAGTGCCGCCTCTGGTACCCGTGCCATAGGTTCGCCACCACTGCTATATAAAGAATCTTGTGGGATGATTCTGGGACTCTCTCTTAGCAAGAAAGTCATAAAAACTTAAGAAACTCAGTTCCCTGTATGTAAATTTAAAAATCTTTGGTCTGGAAAGGACTTTCCCAAGTAGTCAGTTGGCTATATTCATCGGTAGTCAGTGTACATGACCCCTTTGAGACAGTAACTAATACAAAATATGCAAGTTCTTATCATCACTTCTCACCACGGTGTGCTTCTCATCTGGTTTACCATCTCCCAGTTACTTCTTTAAAAAAAGGTTAGTTGCACAAGAATAGTCTTCTCCAATCTGGCATTCTCCAGATATTGGATACTTGCATTTTTGAGAACTCAGAAGGGCATAAAATTTGGCACATTAGAAAGGGCACAAAATTGGGAAAGGCTATACATGAGCAAAGTACATAATGAAATAACATCTCTAGTTGCCTGTTTGATACACTCTTACCTTTTATCAAATTTGGGGATATTTGTCTTTTTAATTAATTTCTGATTGTCCTATTCCTGATTTGCTGGATCAGGAATTGGACAAGGTGGGACCAGATGTTTCATTGAATGTTTACGTTTTCATCTCTCTATTTTTTGTCTGTTTTCATGTGAAAAGGCATGGGCTATGTATAGCAAAAAATATAATAAAACAACTCCTAGTAAATGGAAACTCAACTTCCGCTGTGCCATGAACAGTACGAAGAGATTTGAAGAACTGGTGTCAGATAAACCTGACTTTCACAAATACAGAATCATCCCCCTGAAACCAAAAACTGAATCAACAGCTAACCTCTCTTCGAGTACAAGTAAGACTTCTTGTATTATATTATTAAGCCAGAAGGATGCAATTTCCTGTGTATAAGAAATAATGAAAAAAGTTACGAGTCTGAAGTTTTGAAAGGCTATCATTTAAAAATAAATGGTGGATATTCATATTATTCTAAGCTAACTTTGCCAAGCATTATCTTAGAGAATGCTATAACAATGACTGTGTATATTAGGGCTCTTCAAACTTTGCCCTTTTATGACTTGTGGACTTGTGGCATGCTGGCTGAAGAATTCTGGGAGTTGAAGTCCACAAGTCATAAAAGGACCAAGTTTGAAGACCCCTGGTATATATCATAGATCAGCAACTACATCTTAAAGTATTTCGATTTTCTAGAACCCTTTCATATATGAAAATTTGCAGTGGTACAGGACTGGATTTTTGAAATAAGATTGCCAATTATTAGGCAATGTGCAATAAGTATACTTCAGTTTAGGAAGTGTGAATTAAGATGGTATGTTTGGGACTGGAATGAACCAAGAGAGTGAACCAACTTCATAGCTTGTCTTTGTTACACAAAGATTCCTCTTGTCCCAGTGATGGGAGCTCTGATGTGTCAGGATTGTGAAATCCAAATAAGTGAGCTTGGAGGTGATCCTCCTGAGGGGGAGTATGGTATTTTCAAGTACATACAAAACTGTGCAATTTGAGTATCAGCTTTTAAAAACTAAGCTTAAGCACTGCTGAGTGGGGCTAACAATCAGCATATTGGCAAAGTAGCTCTGCTGATGTGAATCCAACTGCCAGAGAGAAATTAGAATTATACAACATGCTTTCTTGACTCAAAAAACATTAACTAATCACCCAAACTGAATAAGAGTTGGTGATAGAAGCCCAATATATTACTAGTGCATGGAATGCTAGGTGATATTACTTGTGACTCAGTATAGCTTATGCTCAACGAAAAAATATTTGAATTTAATTCTTAATAAGTAAAACAGAAAATTCTCAATATCTCAATAACAATATTCTTTGCTGTTATCCTCTTTTTAAGATAATGGGAGTGACCATGAAGCTCAAGCATTGCATTTCAGTCCATACAGTGAAGAATGTCCACCTCTGCACCAATCTGCACAGTTGTGCCAGGTACAGAATTGTAGCCCTTGCTGTGATGACTGGATTTGAGAAGGCAGAGGAGCCACTGAAAACATGAAGTTTTGGAATTAGTCAACATTGATAGTAAATTGTATGAAAAAAAATCACTGAATGAATTCATAACAAATAATCTATGCTGACAAAACTGAAAAGCATACGGATACAGAGATTATGGGGATATTTACAGGACTGGAGAAACCCCCGTCTCTAGAGAAACAGCATCTTAAACAATTTGTGACTTATTTAAAATGGAAAGCAACAACAACAACAAAATACAGGATACAGTGAAGTCTTGAAGTCAGACTAGTTCCTGATCTATCTTTCTGTTTAACCTAGAGATCTAATATTTATCAATAATCTAAGTTTTTACCAGGTTCAATCTTGCCTGACTTTTTAAAACAATTCAAAGTCAGAGAGATGCTGCTGTTTGTCTGTTTTATCATATACGTGAGGTATATTTCAAGGAAAATAAATCACGTGCAACATCTTCTCCCAGAACCATTCAAGGCCTTGTGAAGTGCTGTTCCTTTGCCTTCTCTTGCTGCCATTGTTTTATAGCTTAAAAAGTGGTTTTAAGTGTCTGAAGAATTTTTTCTTCATTGTAAAACACTAGCAAATTATATTAGTATCTTGTTATTGGAAGACTTTACAGGACTGATTAAATGTAAACACCCAAGTATCTTTTTAGGCATGTGGATTGGAAGCATCCTTGATTCTATGGTTTTTAAGAAACTTTTCATCCAAGAATTTTCTAGAACTTCCATCTACTGGTGCTTAAACTGTGATAATTTTTAGATGTGAAACCAAAAGTTATTCTTGTTTTAATCAGATTGTACTAAGAATATAAAAGCTATGTTGCCCAGAAACTTAGTTTAAATGTTTGTCCACTGAATTCTTTTCTATGGAGGATACATTATATTTTGGTATTAGAATGTGCTATTGAAGACACAATACAATCATTTTGTTGATTTGGGTGCTTATTAGATTGTTTTAGTCTGGGCTGTCTGGCTGATATTAATGTTTTTATCAGTTTTAATGTGCTAAGAGTCTGCTAGAATGACTGCCAATCCATTTTAATTAAATAATTAATCTGGAGATGTTCAGAGTCTAGGTAGAAAGAATGTTTAGAAACCCCTGGTAATCTAGAAATTGCCTTATGCTAACCCAATAATCCTTTGGGTCAAGTATTATTGACATGGATTGGCACCATCTGTGTAGTAATTTAGACTGAAATCTTTGCTCACCCTTCCTTACTGGACATGATAAGGGTGAAATTTGAGGCCATCTACATGCCAAGTGTACATTTACTATTGAGTTGTCATACCAGGAACTGTCATCTTAAATTCCTAATGGACTAAATATTTTCAAGTCCCATGCTTTTTCAAGAGGCAACTGGACTTTCTTGTTTTTCTTTGAAGATGTTTCACTTCTCATCCAAGAAGCTTCTTCAGCCCTGATTTTCAAGGAGGACCTTTGCTCTCCCTTTTACTTTTTCATGAAAAAAATCCACAGCAGTTTCCTGCCTAGTAGAAGTGAACAATCTGATTCATATAGATTTGAAGTGGGAGATATGAACTACACACTTTTAAATCTGTGGTTTTGATAGCAATAATTCTTGGATCCCTCCTGCATAATATTGAGGTAACTTAATTTGGAAGACCTGAGGTAGCTTTTGTGGCACTTTAAGTTGAGAGTGAATTGATTACTGAAAAATGTGGCAGTGTCATGGGGTAAGCTCTAAGTGTACTATCAAGGCAGGTCGACTGGCATATAATGAACATTTTCACATGGTATTTCTCCGTATGTGCAGCAAAACCTTTCGTCTGGTTCACAGCTGGAAATTGATGCTGCTTTTCAAACTTTGACACTGGAAAATGGAATGCCAGGTAAAGTTGTGGGTACTCACTTATTTCTACAAGAGTTGGCTGGGATAGGGGCTTTGATCATCTTGACTAGACTGCGATGAAACATGTTTAATAATAACAAGTACAAATGTGCCCATTTTCACTGCCACAGTTCAACTGGAACCACAGTTGCAGGCAACTTTATGCCTGTGAAATGGTGAAATATCCTTTTCTTTTAATTATTAAAGCTTACATCTGGTTTTCAAAATTAGGAATTTGGGCTGCCAATTATATCTACTAATGCCTATTGCTGCATGATTGAATTATTGAAAGGAAGGAAAGTGGGAAAACCTTTTAATTTGTAGTATACTTCTTAGACTTAATCTGTTGTTATTACTGAACACTATTTGGCCAAGATGAGAATGTATTTTATTGATAACTCCTGAAGAGACTATATTGGTTCAGCTCCATTGGATCATTTGTTAACAAAAGTTTTTGAGAAAGACTATAGATGCAGCTGCAAAGTAATCTTGGACAGAGCAAATTTAGATAAAATCCCTTTTTGGTCAAATTTCAGACTCGTGGTTGTATGATCACGTTGGTAGATGATTTTTATTTGGACCTGGATGCCCGAGTGCATCCCTCTTAGTCCTATTTAATTTCTTAGAAGTGTTCATTACCATGAATTCTGGTATTCTTTTGGACCCCCTGCAATGTGTGGGAATTGATTGCATTCTGCACCAGTGTTACTTCCTACCCATTTTCAGGTTTAGTCAGTTGTGATGGGGATGAGCAGTTGAGTTCCTGGATGCTTGTCCATGGGTTTCCACAGGGTTCATGTATCTCCCTTACATTTTTCAAAATATCTACCTGAAACACATGGCTGAAGTCCTTCTATTTGGAGTAAGCAAATATTATGCTGATGATATCCAGTTAAATATCTTCACCCAGAGCCAGACAGGAGGTACAGTGAGTCTCCTACCCAATGTCTAGAGCTAATCAGGGACAGAATGGGATGAAGTATTCTGACACTGGGCTTCCTCTACCCAAATGCATAATTGATTATGATATTTGCCATTGGCTTTTCCTTTGTTAACGCACATGTGCAGACAGTTAACAACCATTACAATCCAATAGTGTAGCTTGCAGAGATTCCCCAAGAATTTACATTATATTACATTTAATGTTGATAAAGTCAGTAGGCTAAGTAAGTTTATTGCATACGTGTTATTGCAAAAATCTTGTTAACGGTGGATCTTAATGTATGTGTAGGTTCTGCAGTGCCAAATGAGAATGCAGCAGGCAGTTTTTACCAGACCAGTGATGATATGCTCCAGTGGATTATTCAGGAGTCCCAACTGAATCTGACTGAAACGTTGCAGGTCTCACGGGCCCCAACAGTAACCACAGATTCCAGTAATCCTATAGGTAAGTCTAAACATAGACTTTAAACAATGAATCACAAAATTACAGAAGTGGAAGGGATCTTGAAGTTTTATCTAGTCCATCTTCCTGCTTAGTGCAGGATGCAGTAGAGTGTCTCTGACAGGGATGAAGACCTTTTTAAAAAAATAATTTTATTTAATATATAAAATACAAAGAAAAATAGAAATAAGATATTAAGGGAGGGAAAAGGAAAGGGGAAGAGAAGGTGTGAAGTACAAGGCAAAAGAAAAAAAAGGTGTTGACTTCCAACTCTTCAGCACAGTACAAAATAAAAGCACTCTAGCCTCAACTTTTTGTTTTTACACATTATTATATAACTAGCCATTTCTATAACATGGAAATCTATCTAATCGACAAAGCCAGAGTCAGAATTATTTTTTTTTTCGTCACAAGCACAAAATCCAGAAGTGGTATCCGAATGAAAAGCATACTCAAGTATATTCTCCTCTTTAAATAGAATGATCAATTTAGTCATTCCTGCTTTATCTCCCTTGCTGTGGAAGTGGTATGTATTTCTATTTGCACCTAATAATCTTTATAAACTATCACCATTTTTATTAACAAAGTTAACTATATACTTTCAAATTCTTTGACCTTACTAGGAAAAGAACTTTTTTTTTCCACCACGCCCTTTTTTTTAAAAAAGAAAAATGCTAAACTTTCATTAAATACTTTTCTAAAATCAAAACTTTCTAATACTTTTTTTCTTCTTTAACTTCTTAACAAACAGGCTTTGAACTTCAATATTGAATTTAGCTCCAAACTACCCTTATAGAATAATATCTTTTTTTTCTTCCTTTTATAAACATATAAAAGTTTTCTTTAAACTAGTACATCATTTTCTTTAACTTTCTCTTAGTACAAGTAGTCTCAAATACATTTTCAAAAACATTTTTCATACTTTAAAAATTACTATATATATAATTTTCAAATTTTTGATAAAGACTTTCTTCCAGTTATAAATATCAAGCAAAGAAAATCCATCCTACTTCCAGTGTTGATGGTTTAAGTCATTCCTTCCAGGTTATCGTCATAGAGCAAAATCTTTTTTTTCTCTAGAAGTTTTACCCGGAGGTTGTAGGCCTTTTTATCACGGAATCATCAGCCTTGTTAATGTCCTTAAAGAGAAAGTCCAAATTTGTCTTTTTTCTTCTTTCAGTTGTATTGAGAATTTTATATTTACGCCATAATAATGAAAGTTAATAGCAGGTTCTTCCAAAACTGCAATGAGCTGCTTTGCATTTTCTGCCTTTTCAACTACTTGTGAAGTTTCAACTACTTGTGAAGTTGTCTTGGTAATATGATAGCATTCTCCACATGTTTGCATCTCAATAATTTGAGAGGATTTTTTTATTATCCTTAAAGCACAGCTGGTCAGCGAATTGGCAAATTTTATTTAAAGACCTTTCAACTATTTCTCTAATAATCTGTTCCACCATCTTGGCTTCCACTTTTATCAGAAACTTTTTGCCACCCACAGCAGAGAAGACCAGGCTACAAGTTACTACAATATTAAACTAAAATCACAGCCTTCATTCTTTATATGTCTCCGTCAGCTTTTTTTCTTCTTCACCACACTTCCTTATTTGGCTTGCCTTAGCAGCCTTCTTCCTTATTGTTTAAGGCAAAGAAAAATCGCTAAAATGGCATGAGTCTTCAAAAAGGCACAACAGGCTGTAACTAAAAAGAGCCTTTTTTTAACTTGGCTTGAAAAGAATAATAGTGTTTGAAGGTGATTAAGAAGGGAAACACCTTCATGGGGTTGTTGTGGCAAAGGGGCTTGCATAACTCAATGAAGCTATGAGCTATGCTGTGCAGGGCTACCCAAGACATAGCAGAGAGTTCTGACAAAATGTGATCCACCAGAGAAGGAAATGGCAACCCACTCCAGTATCTTTGCCATGAAAACCCCATGGATAGTACCAAAAGGCTGGAGAAGAGCCTAATGCTGGGAAAGATTGAGGGCAATAAAGAAGGGGACGACAGAGAATGAGGTGGCTGTATGGAGTCACTGAAGCAGTAGGAGTGAGCTTAAATGGACTCCAGAAGATGGTAGAGGACAGGAAGGCCTGGAGAAATGTTGTCCATGGGGTCATGATGGGTCGGACACAACTTTGCAACTAACAACAAGAAGAGAAAGGCGCAACTTACTGACCATTTGAAATGTGGATTTCAAGTGTCGGCTTCTTCAACCCCAAACAGATTGTAGCCCCCCCCCCAGCTTTTGGCATGCAGATTGCTTTGTACGAACTCCAGAAGCCGTCTGCCAGCTTACAGCTGTTTTGGAGGGTTCTGAGGGAAAGTTTTTCGACCCACACTGACTGGGTGGGTCTTAAAAACTGAAGGAATGCCAAGTCCCTTCAGTTAAAAGGTTGAGGAGCTACACCCCAGGGAAAAATCCTTCAGAGATCTTTCTCTGGGCATGTCACCCAGTTGGCCATCTTCCCGTAAGTCCAGCATCATATCAAGCATTTTTTTCCCCTGTATAGTAAACACTCCCATGTTCTTTAATAATTCCTGTTTGATCACTCACTGAAATGTTTCTTGGGCCAATCATTTATACTCTTGCGTTCTGGGCTGTCTCTTTGGCTCCATTAAATTAAGCATGTAATGCCTTTATGCTAGGTTTTATCCAAAAGAAACAAAGAGAGTCTTATGGAGAAGACCAGTGGCTGGAGAACATATATTAAGAAGAGCTGTCTACAAAACTCTTTTTATCATCTGTTTTTCCTATCTGTAATAAAGGCTGTAGATTCTTTCTGCTGGTTACCTTGTTTTATTTTTCTAAATACACCAGGGAATGCTGTTTTATATGAGCAAAGAAGTTCCTCTGAAGCCCCTCAGGTCACCCAAAATGACTGCTTACCTACAGGGAATGGAGTAGTGGTTGAACCTGTGGCAATTAACTATTACCAAGAAGGACCCCAGTGGCTACCTGCAAACCCAACAAATCAGATTTCCCAGTCAACCGTTGCTTTTCCAGTGTCACATGCTCAACAAAACTTCCCTGGTACTAATCAATTTAATCAAGTGGGTGAGTAAAGTATTCTGCAGCATATCTAGATGAATTCAGCCCAAATGGAGGCCAAAACTTTCCTTAAATTGAATCACTGTAGTGGCTTAAATTCCTATTGACACTATCAAAAGATAGTTCCCCTCTTCCTAATTCCATTTGCCCAGACTTTGCAAGCTTATGAAAGGTGGGAGAGGAATGAAAAAAATCTAGGCTAATTGCTTGTCCAGCAAAGAGTGAGAGGTTACTTCATTGTCTCCTGACTCCCAATTAAACACTTCATACTTGGAGAGGAAACTTATCCTTCTAGGAAACTAGTAAGACAAATACAAACAAACAAAGGGCAGAGGCACTTTGTTAGTGAGTTGTTTAATAAGGCAGTGCAGAGAATGGCTGTTGTCACTGGAGACACGGCAAAATGGGTTCAAGAAGTGATAGGGCTACAGCAAGATCACACAATTTTCCTGATTTTTCTCTTATTTGGTTCATTAAAAGAAGTAAGTGATTTGGCTAAACCAAGCCTTATAAGGATTTACAAGTCATCTCACTTTTCACCAGTTTCGTGACTTCTTTGTATTCTTAGCAGGCATTTTACCACCTTTTGACTTGATAGCTTAATATAAAATATAAAATTACCAAACAAGACTTTTGCCTCTTTATCTGCATTTGTTTTCAAAACCATTCTAAGTAAGCAAATCTATATACAATATAATATATTCCTAACATAGATGTGTTTCTAACTTGTGTATTTCCTCTACCCTAGCCCCCGGATCCTATTACCTATTGACCACTGTGGATCTCTTTATTGTACTAGTGTACTTCAAACACTTCAGCCAGTCTTCTCCTAGTTTTGCCCAATGGTTCATAAATTCTAATTAGAGTCACTTGCACAGTCCCTCTTAGGTTTATCAGCCAACATTGTTCTGGATAAAAATGAACAAAACACAGTCCTTGCATCAGCAGCTAGAGGTATCTAACCCATGTTGCCATTGAGGACTTTTAACAATGCCTCCACTGCTTAGCTTCGTTTCCCCCAAACTCTCTCTGATGTTGACATGCCTCCCTTTGCCATTCCCCCAGCAAAATAAAGGTTTTGTGTCCATTGAACAAGAAGTAGACCCATGTAAAGGTGGCTCAGTGGCTAAAATATAATACTTGTGACTTTTGATTTGAGAATAATGGTTCTTTCTCTTCCATCTTAGAAGAATCTGTCTGCGACACCAGTTGTTTTGTCACTAATATTTATCTGAATGAAGAGCCTCAAGATAATGGAATAGCAAACCAGGAAGCTCCAATGGAAGAGAGTGTATTTGTATCTTCAGCTACCTTCCCGACAGATGAACCAGCCATCAATAACGTTCCTTCTCAGGACCCTCTAGGTCAGTGAAATCATTTAATGTGGGCTCATGGAGGCAACTAATAAAAATACCTGAGCAGTAACAGCTAACCAAAAAAATATACCTTTTAAGTAGGGAGTAGGTTCCTTCCCAAACTCCTTTTACTGTCTTCTTTGTTTTCTGCTAATGCCTATTCAGAATGCGAGACTTGGCAGGCAAAAGGATGCTGAGTCTGCTTTCACTACACTGCGTACTCTCGTCTCTTGCAGAAACTGTCCCATGTACCATAGAGGTCTCTATCTACTACCATAACAAGCTGCAGGGCAAAGCAGAAGTAGACAACTGCATGTTCACCTACAACCAGGAGAACTACCACCTACCACACAATGCACAAGTCATAAAGTTTCCAAATCCAGAAGTGCTGACGGATCAGAAGCGAGTTCAACATACCTTGATTGCATTAAACACTGCAAGTTTATTATTATCTCAGAAAAACGGGAGGATCTGGGCCAAGCGACTTGGCACCTGTCAGGTCTTCCATGCATTCTCCAAGGAGCTGGACAATCCGTCTCAGGACCCTCCACGTAAATTACTGCCAAGGAATGTTGAAACGGAAATCTTCAACTATGAGCAGTTCCTTCAAGGTGAGGATCTAGAAATGAGGCAAAAAGTCTTATTTATTGAAAGGGCTGTGTGCAGTCTTGAGTGTTCAGATCAGGGGCTGTGTGACATCAGTGTTGAAATAATTAAAGAAAGGTAATTATAGGCAGTCCTCATCTTACAATCATTCGTTTAATGACTATTTGAAGTTACAGTGACACTGAAAAGATGATCTTATAACTGGTCCTTGAATTTATGGCTGTTACAGCTTCCCCACGATCACATGATCAAAATTTGAGCACTTGGCAACTGATCTATATTTACAACAATTGCAGCATCCTGGGGCCATGTGATTGGCTATTGGTGACCTTCCCTGGGGGCTTCCAAATCAAAGGGGGAAGCTAGTTTTGCCTAGTGATTGCAACAAAAAAAGAATGCAAAATCAGGTGCGACTCACTTAACAATCGGATTGCTTAGTGACAGAAATATCCGTCCCATTTGTGCTTGTAAATCGAGGACTAATTGTAAAATCTTTCTCAGCCATCTTCTGTTTAGTATTGTTACAGCTTTGCTATCACTGTTTTATGTCCTTAAAAATGGTTGTCTTATAAGACTTAATTTTGAGTTAATTGATACAGAACACCCCTGTCCCTGGCAATCTAAAAATTATAGGGTTATCAGTGCATGTAACATAGATGTGTGTGTGGACAAGAATATCAACCTTGCTGTCAAGCAAAATCAAACTTTTAATAGTGCCACACAAAGTGCACTAACCAAACAGGTGGTAAGAAAACAGGGGAACTCGAGCACCACACAGGTTATGTAGAAAGTAAACACAGGGTGAGTCATAAAGGACTCAAATGTCTATACACCAATGCACAGAGTATGAAAAATAAACAGGGTGAATTAGAAATTCAGGTAAATGAGGGCAGATATGATATTGCTGCCATTACAGAAACTTGGTGGGATGAAACCCACAAATGGAACATACAGCTAGAGGGATTTAAATTATTCAAAAGAAAGAGACCAAATAAAAGACAAGGTGGAGTTGCTCTCTATATAAGAAATAACTCCATCTCTACAGAAATAGAGCACAACAATGATGAAAACTGTCTTGAATGCATTTGAGTCAATATAAAAGGGGGGGAAATGACATTGCCATAGGTGTATACTATAGGCCACCCAACCAAACAGAGGAAATAGATGAACCTTTTGCTAGACAGCTAACTAAGGTATGTAGGAAGCACATCACAATAATAGTGGGGGACTTCAATTACCCTGATATCAACTGGGAAACAAACTCTGCACTAAGTGGAAGATCAAACAGATTCCTGACAAACCTAGCAGACAATTTTGTCTACCAAAAAGTAGAGAAGGGAACTAGGAGATTAGCCATATTGGATCTAATTCTCACTAACAGAGATGAAATGATAGAAGGTGTTGAAGCCACAGGAACCTTGGGGGGAAGTGATCATGCAATATTGGAATTCAACATTATGCAAGCACAAGCAATAGAACACAGTCAAACTAGAGTCTTGGACTTCAAGAGAGCTAATTTCAATAAACATAGAGAGGGCTTGGGAAGGATTCCATGGATGAGAATCCTCAAGGGGAAAACAACTCAAGAAGCTTGGGAAATTTTGAAGAGTGAGATAATAAAAGCCCAGTCTAACACAATACCAACGAAGAAGAAAAATAACAGCTCTCAAAAGAAATCAGCATGGCTGCATAAAGAACTCTCTGATAAATTGAAAGACAAAAAGGACAAGTATAACAAGTGGAAAGAGGGGCACATAACTAAGGCACAATATCAGCAAATAGCCTGGGCCTGTAAATAGCCTCACTGTAAAGTGAGGAAAGCTAAGACTCAAAATGAACTAAGGCTTGCGACAAAAGTCAAAAACAACAACAAAAGCTTCTTTCAACATGTAAAAAAAACAAGAAAAAAGTGAAGGAAATGATTGGTCCATTAGTGGGAGAAAACGGCAAGAAGGTGACAAGCAACAGGGAGAAAGCAGAACTATTTAACTCATTTTTTGCATCTGTCTTTACACAAAGGGAAAAAACAGTCCAACCTATCAAAAACTACCATAAAAAACAGATTAGAAACACAAGTTAAAATAGTCAAGAAAATGGTAAGTGAGCACCTGTCCAGCCTAGACGAGTTCAAATCACCAGGACCAGATGGATTACACCCCAAGGTTCTCAAGGAACTGGCAGATATGATCTCAGAACCACTGAACTATATTTTTCAAAGATCCTGGAGCATTGGGGAACTACCAGAGGACTGGAAAAGAGCTGATGTAGTTCCCATCTTCAAAAAAGGGAAAAAATAGATCCAGGAAACTACAGACCTATCAGCCTCAATACTTGGGAAGATTCTGGAAAAGATAAACAACGAATCAGCGAATACCTAGAGGCAAACAAAGTCATTACGAAAAGCCAACATGGGTTTGTCAAAAACAATCATGCCAGACAAATCTTATTGTATTCTTTGACCAAGTGACAAAATGAGTGGATCAGAGGAATGCTGTGGATATAATTTACTTGGACGTCATTAAGGCATTTGATAAAGTAGATCACAATCTACTACTTGATAAGATAGAAAAATGTGGTTTAGACAGCATCACCACCAGATGGATTCATAGCTGGCTGACCGGCTGTACTCAGTGTGTGGTCCTCAATGGAACCGCATCTACATGGAGGGAAGTGTGTAGTGGGATGCCCCAGGCATCTAGGCCCAGTGCTCTTCAACATCTTCATCAATGATCTGGACGAGGGGATAGATGGAGAACTCATCAAATTTGCAGACGACACCAAGCAGGCAGGAATAGCCAAAACTCCAGAAGATAGGCTTAAGATACAGAAGGATCTTGACAGACTTGTACACTGGGTGCTGTCTAACAAAATGAAATTCAATGGTGAAAAAAGTAAGGTTCTACATTTAGGCAAGAAAAACCAAATGCGCAGGTATAGTATAGGTGGTTCCTTGCTCAATAGTAAGAGGGAGAGGGATCTCGGAGTCCTAGTGGACAATCACTTAAATATGAGCCAGCAGTGTGCTGCAGCTGCCAAAAAGCCAACACAGTGCTAGGCTGCATTAACAGAGGAATAGAATCAAGATCATGTGAAGTATTAATACCTCTTTATAATGCCTTGGTAAGGCCACACTTGGAATACTGCATCCAGTTTTGGTCACCATGATGTAAAAAAGATGTTGAGACTCTAGAAAGAGTACAGAGAAGAGCAACAAAGATGATTAGGGGACTGGAGGCTAAAACATATAAGGAACGGTTGCTGGAATTGGGTTTGTCTGGTTTAATGAAGAGAAGGACGAGGGGGGACATGATAGCAGTATTCCAATATCTCAGGGGTTGCCACAAAGAAGAGGGAGTCAAACTATTCTCCAAAGCATCTGAAGGCAGGACAAGAAGCAACGGATGGAAACTAACTAAAGAGAGAAGCAACCTAGAACTAAGGAGAAATTTCCTGACAATTAGAACAATTAATCAGTGGAATAACCTGCCTCCAAAAGCTGTGAATGCTCCAATACTGGAAGTTTTTAAGAAGAGACTGAACAGCCATTTGTCTGAAATGGTATAGGGTTTCCTGCCTGAGCAGGGGATTGGACTAGATGATCTCCAAGGTCCCTTCCAAGTTGTTTATTATTATTATTATTATTATTATTATTATTATCGATCATCGCACAGTCAGCCAGATGTTCAGACTGGATTTGGCATTTTGTCTACCTATCGAGTCCTTACCCAGGACCTGGGATAGGTAGATGTGGATGTTTGATGGTATTACAGATATCGTCGCATGGAAGCAGTTCCTAATAAGGCCGCCTTTTGCAATTGACTAATAGCGAATTTGTCAATGCCAATTGTGTTCAAGTGGTGCTCCAGTTGTTTTGGGATTGCACCCAAGGAGCCTATGACTATTGGTACTACCCTTGCTTGTTTTTGCCACAGTCTTTCTATTTCTATTTGTAGGTCTTTGTATTTTGTTATCTTCTCCAGTTCTTTCTCTTCTATTCTGCTATCTGCAGGCACTGCCACGTCCACTATCCAGACTTTTTTGTCTTTCTTATCGACAATTGTTAAGTCTGGGGTGTTATGTTGCAGGTGCTTGTCTGTTTGAATTCTGAAGTCCCAGAGCAGTTTAATTTTATCATTTTCTATGACTTTCTCTATTTTATGATCCCACCAGTTTTTGCTTACAGGCAAATGATATTTTTTGCAGATCTTCCAATGCACCATTGTTGCTACTTTGTCATGCCGCTGCTTGTAATCAGTTTGTGCAATCTTCTTGCAACAGCTTATTATTATTATTATTATTATTATTATTATTATTATTATTATTATTATTATTTAGTAAAGACCTCTCAGTCCTCTAAGGCAGAGTTCCCAACCTTTCCGGGTTGGCAGCCAGGAGGGGGGGAAATGGAATGATTTTGTGGGAGAGACAGGCTCCTGTGCGTACCCGTGCATGAGCACCCATTGCTCAAGGAATGAGGCCGAGAGTACCCATGACGCTGGCGATTGGGCCAGGAGATTTTATGGTGGCATTTTGAGAGAGAGGTCAGAAGATTCCCCATAATATGCAATCAGATCTGGTAGGCTTGGTTAATGGGTTGTTGAGGACCAGAAGATTCTAGGTTTCTTCTTACTTAACCTTAGATTTTATTGTATTTATTTGCTCTGTTTTTCTGTTTATGAATTCATATGTTGGCTTAAATAGCTATGAATTCTGGATTTTTCTCTCTAATAGAACTGACTGAGTTCCGTAATGGTCAAAGAGGCTCGTCTCCTGATTATACCATTTATCTGTGTTTTGGACAGCGGTTTACCGCTGCCAGACCCAAGGAGTCCAAACTGATCTTGGTCAAGGTAAGGATATCGGTGTCAGGAAATTTACTGAAGATTGTCCAAGGTGATTTCTGTCTTCAAAGGGATCACAGTAGTGGACTTCAGTCTGTTGCCACCCCAGCATGATTTCCTCCTGAGGCCTGGATGGAAGGAAAGCATAGCCAAGTGGTTTTGTGGATGAGCCCTAAGAACTAAAACTGTGCAGCATTTGAGACTTGTCTCCAAAAGCTGCTATGGAGGGTGCAAGATTTCAAATACAATCCCCTCCCAGATTTCTTCAGCCAGAAAGTCCAGCTTCATTCAGATTGAGCTTGCTACAGTTGCATGTCTGGATTTGAACATCAAGCCTTACAGACTATAGATTATGGCACAGTTACCTTCCAGTTGGATTTGCAAGATTGCTCCAGGGGCAGAAGGTATACCAGGTAAAGAAGGGGAATCTTGCCCTATGATTTCAGTTCCTCAGTCAAATAGAAATAAATCGGCAACCCAGCATATTAAAATATCAGGTCATCTGTATTTTCAGGTTTCAAGAGGCTATCAATTTCAGCATACCCATATATCCAGTCTCACTGTCTCCTTTCTGTTCCTGTTTTTTTTCCCTAAAAATCCTGGAGTGCCACCCTTTTGAATCTTCCATTCAGTACACACCAGATTCTTCTCTGAAAAAAAATGGGCTTCCTATAATATTGATCAGAGGCAGCTTTATTTAACAAGGAAATATTCATTAAGCTCTCTGTAAATATTTTATATCTCTATAAATATTTCATACAGGTTGTTTATCTTTATCACAGTCTTTGACTAGCCTTTACAATAAAAGAGTACAATAAAAAGAGAAATAGTTTAATGCAGTAATTAGTTATTGGGGAAGAGAAAAAATAATAATAGGGCAATAAACAGAATATCTAATTAAAATTTTTGCACAGTTGTATAACATGGTGAAAATATTTTACCACCCTATAAGTGAGTATAGGATTAGCATCCTTTAAACGATAATAAACATAAAATTTATTTGTGTGATCCTTGTATTTGGAAATGATTAGGGCAATTAGAGCGTGTCTTGGAGCATCACAGAAAGGGTACCCTATGAGGACATGGGTAAAAAAAATTTCCTCCTTGGATCCACAGGGGCAAAGTCTTTGTGAATAGGTAGCCCCTTGAAATCTTCCCTCCAATAATAATAATAATAATAACAACAACAACAACTTTATTGTCACTTTGAATGTACACCAATCGGCATACATAAAAATGAAATTTCGTTGCATACAGCTCTCAAAGGGTCACCACCTCCGATATACACTCCTTGTTCGTGGCCAGCTCAAGTTTCAGATCGTCCATTTTAGTCTCTAGGGAGCAAACGATGGCAAACAGGACAGATGGAAATGGAGCTCTATGTGGATTAGCCCTCAAATTAGCTTGTATAACTGCACGACATGTATTCTTTGTTGGTACAGCAGTACTAGTTACAACCTGGGTGTCCCAAAAGCCACCAGATTCTGCTTAGGAAAATAAGGCTAATCTCTTAATCTCTTTATGCCCTTTTCACAAGTTTCCACCCTCTGCAAGGTCTCAATCACTAGTTGGATGCAAGCTTGTTTAGCCCATTGCTGGAAGGTTTTGCTACCGTGTGGATATTGCTGTCCCTTCATAGCAATAAACCACCTCTAGCATCTTCATCAATACAGTGGCATTTGCAGAGCATGTATGTGGTCCCCAGTCTCTTTCTTAATTCCCGCTGCCTTATAGGACTAGATAAGAACATTTAGATTTTGCTGCTGGAGTGAGTGGGAGATACAAACCACATAGCCTGTTGTTCTTCTTGCTGATGAACATTTTTTGTTCAGTTGTGCATCACTCATTTCTGTATTTGTCCGTTGTGGAAGGAGGGATTATTCAACTGTATTTATGTATTCATTCTGGAGCATCTAAGCTGCTTGTCTTGCATTCTTGGACTCGCTACTCTTTCTCCTTGTTCCCAGAATATCTAAAGTTAATCTGAAGCTAATTGGGAAAACTGACCTCTCTTCTGTTTTGTTTTTTTCTGAGCCCTCCTATTTCTAAGCAGGGGAGCCATTGTCAGTGAAACCATTTCAATTTTCTCCTAGAGAGTCAGTCTCATCCCTAAATAACTTTTTTTAGTGAAATGTATCTTTGCATACACTAACAATATTTATTGTCTTCTGTGTATCTTACAGCTGGTTCCAAATTTTTGTAAATATTGGCATGAATTCCTGCAGAGGGAAGGCTTCTCGTCCCTGAACAGCGAAACTGTGAGCCTCCAAATCTCCAACAGCCTCTTTGATATGGTAGAACAGCTTTCTACTATACTCATGCAGACTGACACGGCGCATTGAGTGTTTTGTTTTATATGCCAGTTAGTAGGTTTTTGCAAAGGATGAGGCTGGTTCCCTCTCATTTGTTTCACGGGCAGAAGTACTGTAATCTCTGGATTGCATCCCAGCCTTATATTAGGGCAGATAATCTCATAATTGGACTATTATTTATTGAGATAATCACACCCTGGGGATACAGATACTCTGCCATCTGAGATGAATTCTTTCCAAGAACTTATTGGAATGTACCTCTTGCTATGTGGCTTTATAAGAAGGATTCTTCTCTGCCAGTAATAATTGGATGTGGCACAAAGTTACGAAATTCTTGCAAGAACGTATTTTTATGTGATAAGAATTTCCAGATACTGCAGGGGTGAATTTAGATTCTGGAATGCACTTTTATCTCCTACTTTTTTGTAGGAAAAAACATTAAATGTACATACTAACCTGAAAGTCAACTGATTTACTTCCTTTCTCTGTGTTTCTCCAAACAAGACTATTCCCAAATGCTGTAGGAGAGGCTTAAAAGCAAGGTTTTGTATTTTCAGTCCTAAAAATAAAGAAACAAGCTTACAAAAGACTTATGTTCCTATGTAGGAATTGAGTTTATTGTCCACCCAGACGCTGCAGTTTTTAAATATTTGAAAAAAATATTTAAAAACTTCATTCAAGGCAAACATCTTGATTAATAAATTGTTTTAAGTGTATCAAGTTCCTTAGAAGTAGAAACATTAGAAGCTGTTCTCTCTTGTAATTCCAAGGGAGCTAATTGAAATAATTATTTATCTCTGGCACTCAACTTTGTATTATATTTTTCTATATTTTAACCTATTTACAAAAAAAAGCTGTTCAAAATCAGTATTGATTGGAGCAGCATATAAATCTTATAAGTAAATAAATAAACACTTTCATAGAAAAAGGAGCTTATGCAGCCCAAGGACAAGTGGCCATTTTTCTTTGTCTTCCAAAGCTACAATACAGGTAATCCTCGACTTATGACAGTAATGGAGCCTGCCCATTTTGGTCGTAAGGTGGGAGGACGTTAATTGAAACTCGTTAAGTGAAAGAGCCCTCATCATCCCAATGCAGACATTAAATGAATGTAAGGGTGAATGCAGGGGTCATTAAATGTGCATGGGATGCCTCAGGAATGTCTGCCTTGGGCCTCCCAGGGCCTCTCCCACCCCCTGAGATATCTCTGTGCTCTGCTTCCTTTTCTTGGAGTCCCCACAGGCATCTCCAGCCCTCACAACACCTTGCTTACCTTCCAGAGATATGCAGAATTCAGTCTTGTGGGCCATTTGGAGCAGCCATTTGCAAACTGACCTCGGCAAAGCAGCATTTCCCCCTCCTTCTGCCTTTCTGCATGGCCTCTTTAACTCAAAACAGGATAATGAGCCACAGTTTGTGCTTTGCAGTTTCTATATTTCCTCAAGAAAAAGTTTTAAAAGTGGGGGGGAACCAGAGCCTGTTGCAATGATAGGGAGAACAGACAATGAAGGTTTAAGTGTTAAAGGGGCGATGCAGACGAGGTCAGTTTGCAAATGGCTGCTCCACGTGGCCCAGTAAGAACGGCCCACAATACTGAATTCTGCAGATCTCCGGAGGGGTAAGCAAAGCATTGTGAGGGGTGAAATGGGGGGCAAAGCAGGCCCATGCCTTTGGGGACCCGCAGAGCAAGGATGGGGGGAGGGAAGAGATAGGTGGGCGTGCTGCAGCATCTCTGCAAAGTTATGAAGCCGTCCGGTCATTCGTATGTGCGAATGATCAGATAACTTTTCTAAAATTATTGTCTTCAAATCACGGTCGTACATGGCTTTTAGGAGGTCTGTTGTAACTTCGAACAGTCGCTAAATGATGTGTTGTACCTCGAGGATTACCTGTAATTTTCATAAGCCATTTGGAAATCCAGTATTGAAGAAATCTATACATGCTTTAAAGCAGTGGTTCTCAACCCGTAGGTCGGGACCCCGTTTGGGGTCGAACGACCATTCACGGGGGTCGCCAAACAACGCAGTCCGCCATTTTTTCCCCTTTTCCTTAGCTGTGCTACTCCCTTTTATTCTATTGGCTTTTGAAAGCCAATAGAATAGACTCTCTTGAATAGAGTCTAATTCTATTGGCTTTCAAAAGCCAATAGGAATTGTCCAGGCTGTCTCTGCCCTACTGAGCCCGCCAAAAGCCCCATTCTGCAAACGGTGCTGCACCAGTTGAGTAGTCCTCGACTTACGACCGGTTGAGTAGTCCTTGACTTACGACCGGTTGGGAGTCGCAGCATTAAAAAGGTTGAGAACCACTGCTTTAAAGAGATTCAGAAGAGCTGGCTGCTTTAAGGAGTTGACTCATTAAAATAGCAATGTCTGGTTTGGGGTTCACATGGAAACCTGACAGAAAGTGATGTGACTTATGTTAAAAAGTTACGATGCTTGTCCTCCCAAGCTTTGGAAAGTTCTTGCACACTCCTAGTCATCAGGTATAAACTCCAAAGGGCGAGTGGAGGCTGTTCCAACACAAATACTATGGCATCTGAGGCAGGAAAGGAAGTATTAGAAAGTCATCTAAAAAAGACCATGTGACCGTTTTGTCTCTTTGCTTTTTTATGTTTGAAATGGTATAGGGTTTCCTGCCTGAGCACGATTGGACTAGATGACCTCCAAGGTCCCTTCCAACTTTATTATTATTATTATTATTATTATTAGTTCTATGTTATTGCACTAGTACTACAAGTACAAGATTATGTAATAGTTGTTTTTCACATTATTGTATGATAGGGGCAGTTATTTAGCTGTGTCCTCACTCTTTGTCCTCAAAGAGCAGTAGGGGGTGATAGGCGCTGTGATCGTGCAGCAATATCAGCTCCTTTATTTTAGGGAGTAATAGAGACACAGGTATAATGGGCATTGTAATAGTATCTGGGAAAGACCTTGGGAGACAGGGCAAAGAGACATAACACAGGGAATATTCAGATGTGGACTGGGCAAGAGAGCTGAAAAGAAACCTTCCCTAGTTTCTTCAGCTGTAAAGGAGATGGGCGAGAGATTTAATTTCAGACTTGCAAGATTGGTGTCAGCCTTTTAAGATAGGAGAGATGATGCAATGAGCTTATTTTACTTTATTGCAAAGCTACGTTAACAGAATTTTGCAACTCTGAAATTACATTTCTCCCCTATCTTCTTTACAGCCCAAGAAATGGGCTCTCTTCTGAGCTTCCTGCCCTGCAATATTCCTAGGTGGACTCTCTGACTATTCCCTTAGTTGTATCTCTTTGCCTCGTCCCCCAAAATCATTCCCACATATCCTTACAAGAACCTGTTTTCTAGTCTAATTCATATTAAACAAAAAGAAAAAAGAAAGCGTAGAAGAGGGGGGAAAGGGGCATTATGCTGACCAATTTTGGTTGCAGAGTTTGGGGTAGGAGGAAGACAACAATAAGACTAGTGGACCGTATCTAGCCAGTAGGCTGCCTATGCCCAGCTGTAAGACAGGTTGCAGGTAATGTAGCCTCGTAATATATGGTCTATGATATGAGAGCATGTATCACTGAAGAATGTTAGCAGATCTCTGCTGAATCAAAGACCTGTCAAGTATAGTTTTTGTCTTCTCATAGGGATCTAGGACAATCGGCAGCAACCACATTGCTGTATCCACTTCTCCATGACGCCCCACCCCCCCACAGCTGATCGACTGTGGGCTGTGGCCGGGGCTCCTCTCCTTACCCCTTTTCCCAAGCGCTTCATCGAGGGACACTTGTCCCCAGGTGATTCACTCCATGGGACAGTTAAATGTGCCTTCCGCGTTTAATAATAATCTCAAAGCAACTTCTCTGTGTGAAGTCAAGGTTGCATGCACTTGTATACAATCCATTAGTAGAAAGGAACTTGGTGGGTGCGGGTGACTGTGTTTGCCTTCACCTGCAGTTGGGGCAGAACAAAATAAAAAATTAAAGTAGCAGGTAGTTACCGTCCCTCATATTCCAAGAGACATTTAGCAAAAAAGATTTCTTATTTTGTAACACATGCTGAATTACTTTACACATATTAGAATTGAATCCTGTGGCACTTAGTAGATATTATTTAGTATGCGTAGAACTGAAACCACAATGCATTGTTTTTTGTTTTTGTTTTTTGTAGTATTTATATATAAGATGCAGTTCTGGAAGAATTTCCAGTGCGTAAGAAGTAGGAGGAGTTTTTTGTTTTATAGGGGTACGAAGGTGAATGAATACCGAGCTGCATCTTCGGTTGCACAGCACCCATCTCTTTTCTCTTGTCCTTCAACAGCTCCAGTGCGTGTCACCCAAATCTGCTCAGGCAGGTGGGCAGGCATGCAGGAGGGCTGCAGAGGAGAATTGAAATCATTTGCCAACAGTCTCTGTTCCTCAGGCAGATGGATGGTTGGACATCCCTGGGCCAAATCCACCTGATTGCATTACTCAGGTGGTAACCCGATGCCTGCCTTTCTGTGCCTAGCACAGGGGTAGGCAACCTTGGCTCTTTTATGACTCGGGGACTTCAACTCCCAGAATTCCTGAGCCAGCCATGCTAGCTCAGGAATTCTGGGAGTTGACGTCCCCGAGTCATAAAAGAGCCAAGGTTGCCTACCCCTGACCTAGCATGACAGGCTACAAATGGGATAATTGAAGAGGAAGGAATCTAATACAGGCAGTCCTCGACTTACAACCATTTGTATAGTGACCGTTTTGAAGTTTGTGTGTGTGTGTGTATATATATATATATATATATATATATATATATATATATATATATATATATATATATATTCTGAGGTTTTCACGGGTGTTTGTATGTAGGTCTTTGGTTATTCGGGCTTTCTCCCGCGTCAAATTGGAAGTGTCTTGGCGACGTTTCGACGAAGTCTCATTCGTCATCTTCAGGCTGGTGTTTTCGGCTTCGTGCTTCTAGGAGCAATGTGTGATCGTAGCTGTTTCTTCCTTTTAACTGCCAGTGGGGGTGTGAACTGATTGGATGAGAGCTTGGCTGTGTTCTGATTGGATGGAGGTGTATTCTGATTGGTTAGGAGCTTGGCTGTGCTCTGATTGGATGGGGGGTTGACTGTGCTCTGATTGGTTGGGGGAGTGTTCTGTTTGGGTGGGGGCTTTGTTGTGCTCAGGTTAATCTGAGTTGCAGGGGGATGTGAGATGGTGAGCATTGCTATTGTTTGGCAAAAAAGATCATAAAATGGGGCGCAGTTCACTTAAGAACTGCCTTGCTTAGCAATAGAAATTCTGGCCTCAGGTGTGGTGGTAGGTCAAGGACTATCTGTATTTAAACCATCCGTCAGAAGCAGCATCATGTCCATATGTAAGCAGGTCATAGGATATGGAGAAACTGGTAAATACTGTACCTCCTCTTCTTCCAAGATCCAAGGCTGGAGAGCCAGAACGGAGCTGATGATAGTGTATGCTCAGAGTTAAGTTAGGGTAGCAGCCTGTCTCAAAGGCAAGACTTGTGCTTTTTATTAACTAAAGTAGGAGACCTGCAGATCAGGTTGCATTCACCTTTGATACAGCTTGCCTTGTTTAAGGGAAGAGAAGCTTAAATGTTTTGGTTTTTTTTTTAATTGGTACTTTCAGGCCAGGAAGGGCCATAAGCATAGAGTACATTTTCCAGTTGCTGAATGATTGGGGGGAGGGGGCGCAGAAGCAGCAGGGAGTGCAGGGCAGGGGGCGCAGTGGCAGGAACAGCCCACCACAACAGTCCCAAGTTCTCACGTGACCCCTTGGGAAAATTAACGGCCCACCTCTGCATTACAGGAAGATGAAATTGAGTCCCCAATTTTGTCCGTTGCACCTGAAGTCCATTTCAAATGGAGGCCTGTTAAAGCAATATTTTGCAACCCCCACTACTGGACTGTGAGCATTTAGAACCAGGCTGTGGAAGCAGTGCAGGCAGAGGGTGAGTGCATGCACACACGTTCCATTTGTGTAGGTGGCAGGCCTGTGTGCAGGCCACTTGCACAAATGGAGCTGCGCACGCACTCTTCCTGGTCTCTCACGTGGAGCCATTCCCTCCACCACCACCCACCGGTCCACAAAGCCAGAAAGGTTGGGGAACTCTGGTGTAAGAGATTGAAAATTCATTTTCTAATGTTTGCTAGATAATATTTTAAAGCAGGGTAAGGACACCTGGGCCTGAGTGTTGCTAAAGTTTAGCTCCCAGTATCCCTCATTTGGCTAAGGTGTCTAGGGCTGAGTTTATAACACCTCACCTAATAAAATATCCAGGAAATACTGATCTTTTCTATGTACCATTACAGTTATCAGATCCGTATGAAGTAGTTTCTCTGAATGTGGCCAAATTTTGTTATGGTGCATGCAAAATTAGGCAGACCCTTAACTTGCCCAGTGATAATCTACCACCAATGGTAATGTATTATTTTGTCTGCCATTTATTTTTATTTATTGCTATGGTTGTCGTTTTAAATGCTTTTATGTGTATTGCTAGTGTGTGACCATAATAAAAATTGATTGTCTAAGGCTCCTGGGAGGACACCTGCAATAGCTGGAGGGCTCCCAAAGGCTAATCTTCC
The DNA here is from genome assembly GCF_016545835.1 of Crotalus tigris. NCBI lineage: Eukaryota > Metazoa > Chordata > Lepidosauria > Squamata > Viperidae > Crotalus > Crotalus tigris. The sequence continues at coordinate 6,339,316 of NW_024100214.1, forward strand.
ACAATCCTGAACTAGCCTTGCTCCATTAACTCTAACTGATTATTCGTAGAAGATGATTGACTTTCTCAGACAAATACTTACATTGTGATGCATTGATCAGGCTTTTATGGAAGCTGCTTAGAATCCTTCATTGGTTTGACAGTTATATTGTAATGGCTGTGAGTTTTATAATACATTTTTCAAATGTTGCTGTTAGTCATTGTTTCTAAACCTGAAGCCACTTACTGTGCTTTTGGATCTCAAGAATCTTTTTAGACTATGAATGCCTGAAAACCTTATTTGTACTGAATTGAATCACAGGTAGTCCTCAACTTACAACAGTTCATTTAGTGACTGTTCAAAGTTACAAACAAACTGAAAAAAAGGGATTTTTCACATGACTGTTGCAGTCATGTGATCAGAATTTGGATGCTTGGCAGTTGGTTCATATTTATGTCGGTTGTACTGTCCTGGGGTCACCCTAACCTTTTGCAACTTTTTGACAAGCAAAGTCAATGGGGAAGCCAGATTCAATTAATGACCCTGTTACAAATTTAACTGCAATTATTCACTTAACAACTGTAGCTAGAAAAGTTGTAAAATGGGGCACAACTCATTTAACAAACATACATTTTGGGCTTAGCTGTAGTTGTAAATCGAGGATTACCTGCATATTGTATTGCTAGAATTTAAAATTAAGTCTTAATATTTTTGTTTCGGTTTCTCGTGGAAATATTTTATAAAATGTGAAAAATCTGTTGAGAACCTGTAATGAGAAATCAAGTCTTTATGTAACTTGTGTAAGCTCATTATGCTATAACTTCAGTCAATAATATTTTATGGAAATAAATTGTCATTCCATGTACATTTAAGAAGTACATTTTTTATTTGAACTGATCATTAAATAACATTGACAGAAATGATGTTGGCCAGTGATTTATCCTATGTGGCAGTTTTCATTTATCCAAGATGTTCTACAACAAAACAAAACATACCAGGAAATGTATTACAGATTTTGTTTAACAGATTAAACAGATCTAAACCCAAGTGTTACAATTACAGAATAAAGTTCTCTCTTGCTTTCGAGGATATAGGAGCCCCAATGTGGAACTTCTTAACAAGAATTGTTTACAAAACTTTTGCAACTTTTTAAAGTATGGCAAAGAGGTATTTGTGTTTGCGCTCTTGCATCATCTAAAGCAGCTTTTGGAGATCCAGTCTCAAATTCTGCAGAATTTTACTTTTCACAGCTCATCCATACATCCATTTTACCATACATTCCTTCCATCCGGGATAATGGGAGAAAATCATGTTGGCAAAAATCATATTGTCCCCACATCTTGCTCTTAATGTGTCTCTGGAATGGGGCCATGCTCTGCTGCTACCTATACAACAACTTCACATGACCCTGTAAGACAAAGGTCCCCAACCTTTTGGGTATCAGGGACCGGTTCCGTGGAGAAAGGTTTTTCCACGGACTGGAGGAGGTGTCGTTTCATATACTGCCTGCATCCTGCAGATGGGGCTTTGCTTGTTTGTGTGGACTGGTTGCTGGCATGCCGTGGCCCAGTACAGGTTCACGGACCAGGGGTTGGGGACCTATGCTGTAAGAACAGTAATTGGCAGCTTTCCCTGGCTGAATGTCATCAACCAGGGTAAAGCCACCACCCATTGCCATGCGGAATATGTACCAGGATGGTGATTTAAGATCCCAGTATATTGCATACATGATCTTGGAGCCAGAGTTCAAGGAACAGGATTCAGTAGTGTTCAGCTGTGGGGTGCCCTCTCGTACATACACATCATTTCTCTCAAATCCTTATGGACTAGTCAATCAACCACTAAATCACCTCCATATCAGATGAGAGGTTCTCTTCTGTTTTCCCAGAGAAAACTATGTATTTCCAGGCTGTAACTCCCTGAACCCACTTCAGCCTGCCTCAGCAATGGGCTGCCTACAATACAGAGGTTCTGTTTTGAAGACATGTCCCAGGCAAAGAGTATGTGAGATTTCTTTGCATCATATTAAACAAGTGAATGAAATCTTACTGTCTGTTTCATAGCAGTATAACGGATGCTAGAATGGAGAGACATGAATGAAAAGATCCAATTCGTACCAAAAGTGTTGTACATTACAGTTGTGACCTGCTTTTGACCTCATAGTCAAACTAACATTCCATTTTTCTGACCAGTTTTCCCTTACTCAATGTCCTCCAGGTATGTTGGGCTATAATTCATAATTCCTAGCTAGTTTAGGGAAGGCTGCTTTAGACTGCCACATTAACAAACCTGTCTTTCCACATGGACAGTGCTGGTTCCAAAGGTAGCATTTCCGTAGCTGGTGATATAATACTGTGCAGGAACCTCAGTTCTGCTTGGTTTGTTTGGAACTGTGAAAAAAATAAAATGCTTAGTAATATTATGCCTTTGCAATAAAGTTATGGCATGCTATGGCAGACACATGTGCTAGGCTGCCTCCCTATCATCCAAGTGTATGGTTATCTAAATAGAAGTATCAAGTCACTTCTATGCACAAGGGTTGAGAGGCAGAAACTCCCCTTCCATTATCCAGTTCAGACAACCCCACCTTGGCAAGATCACTAGCTCAGTTTCTCAAGAGTTTTACTTTAGTGTGAAGTGCAATCCCCAATATTGGAATAATCCAAGGTTATTCTGCTTTAACCCTCCAAAACTCAAGGGCTATGGTCATTATAACTGAAGTGCAATAAAATACTACAAATAATATAAACAAAGCCAGCACCGTAGAATTTTGTATCTAAAAGCTTTTTGACAATAATGTACTAAGCCTATATTTTTCTGGACATTTACCCTAAGGCCCACTCACAATTTTATCAGGCAGCATTCTATCTTATTGAAATAACATTAACGTTAGTATTAAAATAATTAAGACAGAGTCATTGACATTAATGGCAAATATTCCAACCTCACCTTTGGGTAACAGGAGCTCTGTTTCAAACCGATGGGCACAAATTCCACAAGTTTTAATGTCTTCTTTGAACCTGGAATGAAGTTGGACGAGAAAAAGGACCAAGCATCACTAAACAGATTGGCCCCTAGTGTGATAGGTTGTTACTAAGGTGTCAGACTAAGGACAAGATCAGAGGTTCAAATCGCTATACAAGCATGGGATTTACTGATTGATTTAGGCCAGTTACATCTATTTCACACCAACTTGTCACTACATAGTTTTCTCTGGGAAAACAGAACCTCTCATCTGATATGGAGGTGACAGTGATTGATTGACCACTAATGGGGAGAGACCTTGATATACCTCATTTTGAACTTTCAAAGAAAAAGGCATAAATAATTCTTAAAATGTGGGTGGGTTTGTTTGGGATTTGGTTTGGTTTGGTTACCAAAAGTGATTTTTGCTAATGCAGTCAACAGCAAAGTTTGAAAAGCTATAAAAGTACGAAGGCATATTACAATTCTACTGCTGTGATTTGGAAAAAAGATGCAGATGAAAATGGAAAGAAACTGCCCTTTGACTAATGGGCCACTATTCTTCCCTACAGCCGCTACTCCTAGGTAAGTAGAAATTGCTCAGAAATAGGGCAGGTTAGTCTTAATTGTACACACCAATTTTGTGATATGGTGATGGACAGAACAGGAAAGATTTAAGTCTGAATCCCCAGTGCAGCCTGAGGCTCCTATGGGATAGGCACAGATTTCAGGCTGACTTATCAAGAAGGTCGCTTCAGAGACCTTAAAATAGTAATATAACAACATCTCCAAATAAGTAATTCGAAGAATATAAAAGCAATCCCTTAGCTTGACTATAAACTCCTCTAGCTTAGGTTTCACAAGGTCAAAGAAAAGAAAGATGAAGCTTTACTGTATTTATGAGCTAAAGAAAAGAACTGGCAGTCATCCTGCAGCACAGCCTTTTCTCATCTAGAGCCATCCACATTTCCTTAATCTCCAGTCTAGTCTGGGCTGTGCTGGCAGGGGACCATGGGGGAGGAGACCTAAAACATTTAGAAGGCAGCAGATTCAGGGAGGCTGATGAACCAAATGAGGGAGGACTATAAACGTGGTAGAAGTGAAACCCTTAGTAACACTATCAGAAGGAATGCTTAAATGAAAATAAGCGCTTTATTTGAAATATTTTGAAGGTTCTGTTTTCTTTTTAAAGTCAGTTTAGAAGATACAGAGCTATCCCTCAGTTAAACTTAGGAAACACGGATTCACCGCAAAGTATCTCAGCAGAGGATCTGCTTTGGAAAGAGAAATGTTATCGTGTATATTTTCTGGATAAAGGTAATTTTCTGGACAGAGGAAAAGAAGTAATTTAAACCGCAAACCGTGAAAAAAACTTTTACAGTCTTGGTTTTGCCGGTGCACAGCATGAATACGCACACAGTCATCTTGTCCTCCAGATCTGGCCAGACAAATTCAGCAGGACATCCAACTGTCCGGCAAGGAGTCTTTATGCAAAGATGGAGCCCAGGCCATTCCTCCAGGAGTTTTTGGTTGATGGAGATGATTGTTATAATAAAGTCCCAGGTTAATTGGAATCCTGTAAAAGGCAACAGGGAGAGGGGTCTTAAGAAACATCCAGAGCAGTCAGTCTTCTCCAACTCCGTGAATCCCAGATGAGTCTAATTTCAACTCCAAATTAATTACCATCTAGTCCAGCCAAAGGCTGTGAGTTTGGGAAGAGCTGAAATGTGATGCTGTTATAGAGCCCCAAGTTGCAAAAAACTGTTCTGAACTTTAAAGGATGCATTAAAGCAGATGCAACTTTGCTGATTAAACAACATGCGCACAAAGGTGCTTTTCAAAAGGCAACTGGACTTTCTTGGTTTTTTTTCTTGAAAACTTTTCTGAAGAACTGTAGAAGCGTCTTGAATGAGAAGTGAAATGTTTTCAAGGGAAAAAAACTAAGTAAGTCCAGTTGCCTTTTAAAAATTTTGGGATAACCATGACCTGGATGATTGAGAATATCCATAGACGCTGTGCACACAACATTTTTCTTGGTCACACAGGAATTTGATTCATCCTTGTTAAGAAGAATGACTAAAAGAAAACAATAAATCTATTCTCTAAAGTTGGTTCTTCAGTTCCACCGTTTGATTTAGGACAGAGTTGAAGCCCGTTTCTAATCTACCACTATTTATCAGTGGGTCCTTCTCCCATACTCAGCATCAGTGGGATTTGCCTGTATGAAATACAGACTTTTTTCAGCTGGCATCCAGAGATGGGGCTGACCATTTGTGGTCATATGACAGGCCATTCCAAGAGTCAAACCTGTCAAACAACTTCCTTCAGCTGACACCCAAGGAGCTCATTTGTTAAGAATTACACAGATTCTGGCTTTAGATATACTGTTTTGTTCTATATCATTTACATTACATTTGAAGGTATAACACTAGAAAGCAGTAAATGCCTATGTACATACCGGCCCTCTCCCCTGGCTTTCTACACCTGAATTCAATGTAGCTGTAACCTTTTTGGTTATTTGCTTTGATCAGTAAAGGTGTGCCGCTACATATGAGCAGGCAGATGGCTTTAGCAACCCAGTGAGTTGAAAAGAAGGAACAAGCTTTCACCATGAATCTGGGAAGAGAGGGGAAAAAACAGTCAGTGCTTTCAGATCCTATTTTAAGATGTTCTCTCTTTCCCCAACATTACTGGCACTGCTAAATTGGACCCAAGCAATTACAATAATAATCAGTTCAAGAGAAGACTAAACAGCCCATATTCTAGAGAGTCCCTAATGCTTAAAATCAGTGGGATGCAGCTATTAATGGCGGCACAGGGCTTGAGAGATCAAATTCAAGCTCACAACTCAGCATGGAAGCTCCTTGAAGAATTCTGGTCCAGTCATTAACCCTTAGTGTTGAGAAGAAAACCAGAGGTAGAAATGCTCTGTAGATAGCTTTAAGTTCTGGGAAGGAAGGATGGTTACTGTTTGATGAAGGCTATTGTATCTTTCAGAAACAGGTTGCAATCAACTCTTAGACTTGAGGCTTCTTGCCTGCAATTGGGGCGCAGAATTAAGTAGCCTGGTTGCAACTGCATGTTCTGCTTTTGTATTTGCAAAATCATCACAAATTTACTTTCCTGCAGATTTGAGTGGCTCTCTATTTGACAGTCTCCAGGAAAACACTCCAACAGAGAATTAGGACAAATTAAAGGCCACAGAGTATAAGTCAAACTACCGGCACCCAGCAAAACCCTCACAGTTTTGTAAGACACAGGTGGCATATTGTCAGAAATTGTCCAGTAAATAGTGGCGGCCTCATCCTTATATTTGACCCCTGCTTGTACAAATCAACTGTCCCCAGTTCAAAAGGGCCCTCAGTTATAGATATTGGAGACTTAGCAAATACTATTCAATACCTTTGGAAGAAGCCCTCTGGGATCTCAGGAGAAAAGTACAAGCGAATGTGCAAGTCCTCCTTGTGATCTTCTCCCCACATTGCTGAAACCTCCTGGCTTTGATTGAGATAGTTAGGAAATAAGTAGTGTGTGTCCTTCTCCAGGCTTTGCAGAGTTTCCCACGGCTCCCCAGGTACAAATGCTCTGGCTCTAGGATTAAGTCCTTCTACATTTTTGATCTCCAGGCAGATCTCAAAGTGCTCGAGCAGGCTGAAGAGCTTCCCCTTCTGGAATCTGCTTCCCACCATTTCCTCAAAGATGTCCACCATATTGTCTAAAGAAAGCTGCTGCTTAAGCAAAGCTCTCATAGCTTTCTGGCATAAGATGGCTTTGGATTTAAACATCAATGCCCAATTGGTCCGGTCTCGGATGGTGGCATGTTCTCCTATCAAGATGTCCACAGAAATGCTCTCCAGCTGTTGCCTTAGGCCATACCTCACAAGAGTCTAGAAAAAACAGAAGCATATTTGCCCAAATAGACACACAATTTTGCTAGCTGAGTTGACTGAAGATAAATCAAGACTTACAAATAAACCTTTTGGCATCTTGCAGTAGATTGTTTTCTGATTCCTAAGTATTTAATCATACCAACAATAAAACCATTCTACTTCTGTCCTATCTTCTTCTTAAACAAGTTTATAAACTGAGATCAGACCAGTTTTGTATCTGACTCTTGGGATTTGAACAGGACATGAACCTATCCCACAAGTCTGAAGCATGCCCTAAAATAGTCCGCTGCTTTTTATTACTTGTCGGAAGTGGAAAATAAAGGAAATGTGATGTCCAACAAATTTAAACTGAAACATACAAAGAAACTTTTAAAAGTTCTTCTTGATAAGTGGTATGGGTATGTAGCTAAATTAATACATATGTTCAGCTATTTCATCTTGCAACATAATCTGGAATCGTATTTTGAATTCCTGAATTGAACTGGATGGCTGCACCATTTAGCTGGTGTTTCTGGACAGAATATCCAATTCTATTGATTACTACAAGCCATTGGTTTTCTGCGGTAAGATACAGTCAGAATGCCAAGTGACCATCCATACTTCAAAATTATGAACTCCCCCCCCCAAGCACTGATCTTGAGTAGATAAAGATACTGGATAGGACTGTAATGTGATTTAATACATTGCACTCATATAATTTGACTACCATCTGCCTCTCCTGCTTCACATTATATTTTCTTCTGTTAAGACGGGGGGGGGGGTGTCTCTCAACTCTTGGATAGTTTGTCAAAAGGCCAGAGGAGGAGAGTAGAGAGTAGAAACAAATAGGATGCCCCCCCCCCGCCCAAATGGAAGCATTTTTCTATGTAAAAGTCACCTTATGGGCAGTTTGGTTTTTCTCGCTCTATTTTGCTTTTCAAAAAAATTACAGGAAAATAGAATAAAAATAGAATAAAAGCATTTCCCAATATACCATTGGGTTAATTCAAAGACAATACAGAAGAAAACTGAGAGTCTGTTCATGAATGACCCCACCCCTTTCCCCAAATCCAGCACTTTTCCTTCATATTAATAATCTTTGCTAAATGGGACTTGGGAGAAAACATAAGGGGAAGTTTTGGCAGCTACTGTTAAGTCTGTGGAAGATTGTTTATGCTATTATTTTAATGGCTTAAATTTGTTGTTTGGTTTTGTTTTGACTTTGTAGTACCCCGCAAAGTGTCTGTTACGATTGGGAGGAGGTTATACATATGTTAGAACGATTTTTAAAAAATTATGGTCTGTGGAAATTTGGCTTCTAGCTAACTTCAGAGAAGCAATGACCCCATGGTGCTGGAGGAGGCTTCTAGGGTGGAATAAAGGTGATACTCACTTTGAAGAGAGTGATCAGAATAGTTGGATGTAAGAACACTGTGTTCTTCAGCTGCTTGATCTTTTCATACCACACAATTAATCCAATGCGATGAAGGTATCTCAAAATATCCTGCAGAAGTTCTCTATCCAAATGATACTGGCAGGAGAGCTTGCTGTGTAAAAGACTGAAATTCACCATCCCTAAAGTATCAGAAGAGGACTTGTTGAGGGCTGATTCGAGAAAGGCAGTCTCAGGCAGTCAACCAACAGTATATTCTATGGTGCAAACAGTATATTCTATGGTGCAAACTAAATTATTGTAAGTCCTCAACTTACAACAATTTAGCCCAAAATTTCTGTTTCTGAGACAGTTAAGTGAATTATGTTCCATTTTATGAGGGTTTTTTGCCACAGTTATTAAGTAAATCACTGCAGTTGTTAAGTTAGTAACACTTGTTAAGTGAATCTGGCTTCCCCATTGACTTTGGTTGTCAGGAGGTGACAAGGGGATCACATGACCTTGGGACACTGCAACCATCATAAATATCATCCGGTTGCCAAGCATCTGAATTCTGATCATATGAACATAGGGCTACAATAGTTGTAAGTGTGACACACACATACACACACACAAGAATCTTCCTGTGAGAACTTCATTCAAAGCAATCTTTCTCTTTCTAGTCTTCCAAATCTTTGAACCCAGTCAATTAACTTTTTATCCAACAGGCTTATAATTAATTTAACAAATCAATTAAAATATTGATTTGATATGGATCTTTATGTTTTTAAATGAATGTTTGCCCTAAATAATCGAGAAACCTAGCACCCAAATAAACTTAGGTTGCACAAGAGGAGGCATCCAGTTGCCTCAGTAGCTCTAGGTACCCAATTGAATTCAGAGTTTTAATTTAGGCCCACCCAGTTTAGGAACTATGCCCCAAATAATTCTTCTGAGCTAGTTGTGGCCATACGGCTGTGGTGAAATACACTTTGCACACGTTCCAAAAGGCATGGCTCTCACTTAACAACAACACAGTAAAGAAACGAAAGAGAACGTCTATAAGATAATATTTACTTGCCATGTTCAGTCATCTCTTCGTTATTTTGCATCATATCCACAATTGCTGCTTCTACTTGTTTATAGACAGGGGGGAGCACTTGGATGACATTGGGGAAGAGTTCTTCATTCTTGACATGCTCCAAGATTGCTTCTTCAAGTTTTTTAATGTCTAGGTAATCCATGCAGTTGACAGGAACAAGATCTAGAATCTAGAACAGAAAATGCGTAGAAACAAAGAGAACTCCAAACAAGCAAAGCGGGAAAGTGGGGAACTACTGACGTACTGCTTGGTGTTCTGTTTTTGTGGAAGCTCAGTGGAGAACAGAGTGGAATAGGAGAGGCCACACATTTATGTGTAGCATGACAAAACTGCAATCCCTCTGTCCTAAAACTAGGAATCATCTGATTGGCTAGAGCAGGAGTGTCAAACTCGCAACGTCACGTGACGTGTCGCGACATATCGTGACTTTTTCCCCATTGTCGGAGCTGGGGTGGGCGCGGTTTCGGCATGACGCATCCGGCCTGCAGGCCAGCAATTTGACACCCCTGGGCTAGAGATTCATGACAGAAAAAACGGAAGCATGTCATCATTACTTAGATTGCTTCCCAAGATGTTTGGACAGTTGCATGCCAGCAGTTTCTGGGTCAAGATCGTTGTATATGAAATATATATGACAATATTCCTTACTGTAAGGGTGCAATTTTCCATTTCTTTCAGTCTAGTCCACTGGTCCTCATAGAACTCAGATTCTTCATTGTCTTCCAGATTAGTAATAAGGTGAGCTAGGTTGACCTGTCTCTCCTCCAGCATGGCCTGTATCTTGCACATGATATCCTTTTTCTTTTCTTCAACCTCCTCCTTGGAACAAGCATCCACATGAGTTCCCACAGGAAGGATGACAGAATTTGGCACTCTCATAAAGAGGTTGCTTATCCAAAATCCAACAAGATCCTTGAAGGAGTCATTAGTAAGCTGATACCTACAAAAAGAAAAGTGATGAATCGCTGAGCCAGTTGATCAACTAGCTTATTTAAATACAAGTATTTTCAATAGTCCCAATTATCATACTGGCAAATGGAGTTTTTTTTTCTTCCTCAACTTCCTCATTAAAGTTATATACTAATACTTGTAAAATAAGGCAGAGCTCCTTTAGTAAAAATACAAACCAAGGAGACACGAGCTCAGGCAGGCATCTGCCAGGCTTTGCCCATCAGTGACACTACAAGCAGTTCATTTCTCCTGAAATCAAAAAGGGTGGGCAGGCATATCAAACATATGATCTCAGCATACTGTAACATGAAGTGTAACATTATTTAATATATCCATCGTTGGAGGTAAAAGACAAGCCAATAAAAATGAACCATTTAAAAAAGATGTGCAGAAAAGTATGAAGTCTCTGTCACCAAATATGAGAAATAAATTCTTTGTGTGCTCAGTTGTATTTCAACTTTAGAAGGAAACAATAGAGAATTAGTCTTTTGATTGTTACATTTGGCTTGCTGAGAATTCAACTTAGATATCCATTGTTGAAAATCCAAAACTCTGGGCAGGACTGATTAAAAGGATACTTCCTGACATTTTGTGGTAAAGTTCCTTCTGGATCAGAAACTCTTACAATGATTAATTTTAGTAGAAAAATTGTGTATTTTCTTCAGAAACTGTGTAGTGCAATCCTATGCTGTTTTAATGGAAGTGACTTCAGACGGGCTGGCATGATATTTAGCCTTAGATGCCACACTTATCAAATAGCACTGAAGTGGGAGAAAAAGGATGATTGTTGTCTCTATAATGGCGCCATCAAAGTTTAAGCATTTAAATCTGACGCTTTAGAATTAGATTGTTTGTTTAGATATACAGTATCTATTCCACTTAAATTAAAGGGAACTGTCACTGAAAAACACTTCACGCTTCTTGGCATTACGGCAAGCCTGCTTGATGGCATCAGGAATATAAATATGATTGCAGTTCAGCCTTGATTATATTGCATCCTATCTTTGTGTTTTTCAAAAGTAGTGGTTATTTTTTGTTGTGTGCCCTAAAACCTACACCAGCTGTTCAGAATTACAGTTTATAATTGGGTGACATATAAATCTCATTCATAAATAAGTAAATACATGTTCACAATGGAAGCCAGAGAACACTTACTGGTGAAGGTTAATGGCCAAGATGACAAGGGCCTGTGAAGTAATGAACATATGGTGGGTCACATAGTATTCCAGCTGGCCAGCAAAATCCCAAAAGAGAAAGGTGAAGCCTTGGATATGGAACTCACTTATCTCAATCCCAACTGTCCGCTCTTCCTCTGATAGTTGAATAACTTGTCCCTGCTTTAAGCTTTTGCACAATGTAGACTTTCCTGCTAAGGATGTCCCCAAAAACATTGTCTTGACACGCTTGTCCTCCTCAGCTTGGCCATTCTGTAGCTGATTGAAGTAAGTGATGATCTGTTTGATACCCCCTGCACATACTTCATCTGGGGGTTCCCTCAGTGAGTTCCCATTTACTTTGAACATCTTCAGGGGCAGTTCTGTGAACATTTCTCTGGGAAGGTAGCGTAACAAGTTATTTTGCACATAGAATTCTTGCAAGTTTTTCAACTCCAAGATTACATGAGGGATGGCTTGGAATAAGTTTGTGGACAAGTTGAGATACTGGAGAAAGTCCCTACAAGAACTTAGATCCTTAGGAAGACTGTCTAAACAGTTGTTGTTAAGTCGGAGATGTTTCAATTTAGGGAGAGAAGAGAAGATCCCCTCTGGGATAGTTCGGATTTGGTTTTGATTGAGCTCAAGCTTCTCCAGGTGGATCAAGTTCCGGATTTCCACTGGGAAATCTGTTATAGCATTTTTAGACAAAATCAATTTTTTCAGGTTGTAAAGACTAGAAATCCCATTGATATGTTTCAGCTTGTTCCGGTCCAAATTCAGGTTCTCCATACTACTATTTTGTAGCACTTCAGGTGGAAGAATTCGGAGTCTTAATCTGGAAAGGGTCACTTTATCGACTTCGTGCCCTGGGGAATAAAGAATATAAGATGGTGTGATTAAGGGGAAAAAAAAGATTGAGGAGTCCTTGGCGCTCTCTGAACTTGGTTGTTTTCCTGCAGACATTTCATTACCCAAACTAGGTAACATCATCAGTGCCAGTGCTAGCAAAAAGACTGAAACATGCTCATTATTAGGGAAGCTCATTTGGTGGCAGTGGAGGAGGGGGAAAGTGGTTAAACTTTCAAAAATACTTGATTAGGCCAAATTTTACATACAGTAGAGCAGGCAGAGAAAGGGATGGGGAAAAGAGAAAGAGCAGGAAGGAGAGAAAGTGGACAATACAATATTGGAAAAATGTATTATATATAGCTTCAAACAGAATGGGGGGTGGGGAAGCTGCAAATGAGCTGAGGTGGCACAGCAGTTAGAGTACAGTACTGCAGGCCACTTTAGCTGACTGTGTTCAGCAGGTCAGCGGTTCAAATCTCACCGGCTCAAGGTTGACTCAGCCTTCCATCCTTCCGGGGTAGGTAAAATGAGGACCCAGATTGTTGGGGGCAATGTAAATATATATATATATATATATATATATATATATATATATATATATATACATACATACATTGCTTACTGGTGTACACCGCTTAGAGAGTGCTTGCACTTAAAGCAGTATATAAGTCTCATAAACAAACAAACAAACAAACAAACAAACAAACAAATAAATAGAGATAATTTCAGATGACTCAGGAGTGTCCCAAAAATTGGAGGGGTAATAACAGTTATAAAAATGGCTGATACTACCCATTTTTAAAATAGAGCATCTAACTTCATCTCAAACCATTTTCTCAACAAAACACAAACATCCCTTCTAATTTTTTAAAAAAATCAGAAATAACAAACTAGATTATTTCTCTCTAACAATATTGAAAATAATTTATTCTGTACTACAGACACGGAAGTAATATCCCAGTTCTGACAGTGCAATCCAAAATAGTATATTAGGGGGTAACTTCATTGCAGATAGTTGGGCATCTTACAATTGCATAAAATGTGAGTCAAAGGACTGACTTTGCTGTGATTCATACAATCTTGTACCAAAATTTAGCAACCTGATTTTAAGAATGCAGGTTGATGAGAAGTAAATTAGAATTATGAGTGGGTCCAATTGTTGGACAGCTGATTAGAGTTATTGCTTAGCATGTGATGCAAACCATGACTTAGGGCTTAGCATCTTATATGAATCCAATTGAAAAATAAATCACTTTTTTAAAAAGTTGCATAAAAGTTGCTACAGCCCATCTGTAAAAAAAGGAATGGGTAACCCTTGGCCCACGTTTGCCCTAGTGCAAGAATCCAGGTAGTATAAGGCTGCAGATACCTAGACCATCTCTCACCTAATCTTCTCAACTATACATAGCAATTAATAGGAATTAAAGACATACTTACTAGGTCTGTGCTCAGACATATTTTGGGTTTTGCTCTCTATTGGCAAGCAGCAGCTGTATCCTGCTGTCTATTTTCATTTCCTGAAATCTTTTCATTTTGAAAAGGCTTGAGCTCCACCTTCCCCCCCCCCCGATATTTCTAAATACTGTATAGCCTCTCCCTTCTCTTTGTGCAACCCAAGGGAAATGAAAGAGGAAGAATTGGATTCCCCATTGAGAGCAGACTGATAAAATGCTCCCACCACTTCCAGAAAAATGATGTGCACACAAGCTTTAAAAAAAAGCATTATTTCATATGCTCAGTTGTAATACTGTTCCTTCTTAAAGCGTTGGTGTTTAATCCAGAAGATGAATTAAACTAGGGGTCTTCAAACTTGGCCCTTTTATGACTTGTGGACTTCAACTCCCAGAATTCCTCAGCCAGGCATGCTGGCTGAGGAATTCTGAGAGTTGAAGTCCACGTCATAAAAGGGCCAAGTTTGAAGACCCCTGAGCTAAACCATAGGTCTGTGGTGGCGAACCTATGGCACGCGTGCCACAGGTGTCACGCAGAGCCCTCTGTATGGGCATGCACGCCGTCGCCCCAGACCTAGGCCTTCAGTTGGGTTTTATAAAAGCTTTTCGCTTTAGGCCTTGGCCGCCGTGTGCCAAAAAAAAAAAAAAAAGGTTCAATCAATCAATCAATTTCTCTGGGGGAAACAAGATCTCGCAAAATTGGAATTGATTGATTGAACTTTTTAGTCCCACCCAGTCTGCCGTTACCACCGAAGCCATGCCCACCCAATGCCCATGCCCACCCGGCACCCGACGATACATAAGTAGGTTTTGGGTTGCAGTTTGGGCACTCAGTCTCTAAAAGGTTAGCCATCAGTGCCATAGATGATACCAGAATATGTCTTTGCCTAGAGCACCAAAATGTCTGTTTCTGCAATGTGAGTTTCTGGATAATCATCACTGACTCCAAGGAAATAGTCACCAGAATTAAATGACTGGTCCTTCCTGCCACCCAAGCAATGTTCATGTTTACATTTAATAGAAAACATACTGAATCATTGCACTGTTCCGATCCATCTGTTGTCACCAGTGGCCCCTGTCATTTTGTCTTTCATCTTCTTATGTTCTTCGTAGCATTCAGCTCTTTTTCTTTGGCATTCTCCAACCTCCAACATGACTATAGAAATTCTGATGAGCTGTTCCCATCCTGTTCCTTTCTACACACCCAGTGTGCTTATTTATTCAACCTATATGCTGAATATATGTTAAGGAAAGCTAGCTTGGAAGATTAAAATGGTTTTAAAATTTAAAGAAGAAACATTAATAATCTCCACTATGCCGATAACACTACTCTGATAGCCAAAAATGCAAAGGATCTGAAAGCCCTAGTACTAAAATTCAAAGTCACAGAGAAAAAATAGGACTGCAATATAAGGGAGACCAAACTCATGACAACAGGTAGAACAATCAGCCTTAGAACTGACAATGAAGCTATCAAAATGACGAGTAGCTTCACACGGTCAACAATAAAGGACAAATAATTATGAAATACCCTGCAAACTAGCACTTGGTAGAACAAACCTGAAGGCCTTAGAAAAGATATTCAAATGTCATGATGTATCTAATTCTACAAAGATCAAAACTGTACAATTCTGTGACACCCTATGGAGGTGAAAGTTGGACTTTAAATAAACAGGATAAAGTATTGTCATTTTTTAATTTGGGTGTTGGAGAAGACCCCTGTGAATACCATGGGCAGCCAAAGAAAATAAACCAATGGATCATTAAACCAATCAAGCCAACATTCTCACAAAAATGACGAGACCCAAATTATCCTACTTTGGTCAAATTATGAGGACCAAACTCTCTGGAAAAGGCTCTAATGCTTGAAAAAAATGGAAGGAAAGAGGAAGCGAAGTAGATGGATTCAATTACAACAGCGATGACTTGGGAGACATGAAATAACAGGTTAGAAACAGATCATGGAGAAAGTCTGTGTGGTTCTAGAAGTCAAAAATGATGTAAAAGCACTTCATCAATCTATCAGTCTGGAAATATATTTCTAGATTATAAACTAATAGACTTCCAGGCACAATTGAAAGTACTGATTATCAGCTTTGAAAGTAATTCCTCCACTGAACATTAACTTATATCCCTATGACTTACTCAATTCTTAAAGGCAGCAGAATGCTTGCGAGGATGCTGTTCCTTCTACAAGTTCCGTTGAAGGGCACACACAAAACCAATGTAATCGGTATGTTGTTCCCAAATTGTGGTAGGTGCAACATTAAGCATTTCTTACTCTTAGTTTTTAGAATCTTTTCACTCATTTTATTCTGAATGTTTTTAGAAATCGTTTTGCTGATTTTAATGATGTATTTGTTGCATATCCCTGTGACTTAAAATCAAAAGAGGGAAAAAGCAATACATATTAATTAAACACTACATTAATTAAGAAAAGTTACGTTACTTGGGGTGACTTTTACTGAGGAAAATTCTAAGCTTTACAAAAATAATTACAGTAAAATATGGAAGGAGATAAAATTTTATTTAAATAGATGGCAAAAGTTAGATTTGTCATTAATGGAAAGAAACTCAGTAATTGAAGTGAATGTACTACCTGGAATGTTATTTGTTTTGGACTACAATGATATTGATTAAAGATTCCACCTTCAGACAGTGGCAGAAAGATATATCTAAATTTATTTGACAAAATAAAAAATTAAGAATTATATGTAAGTTGCTACAAGATTCTAAAGACAGAGGAGGTCTGGATTGGCTGGATCTTAGATATTATGATGCTTGTTGTCTGGTATGGTTAAAAGATTGGATAACTTTAAAGAATTCAAGGCTGTTAGACCTCAAAGGTTTGGCTTTGATATTTGGGTAGCATCTGTGGTATGACAAAGTAAAATTTAACCCTGGTTTTAAGATTCATCCTCTTAGGCAATCGATTGCATGTGCATAGTGGAAGTATAAAAGATTAGCTGATAAAGTAGCACTTTGGCCATCACCTCATGAAGCACAACATAGAACACAGATGATTTCGGAATATAAATGGATGACACATCAAGACTTATTGATGTATGAAAAAGACGGATTTAAGATAAATACAAGAGAAAGACTAGTAAGGGAAGGATTTGCTTGTGATTGGTTTAATTACTGTAGAATTTTTGAAAGATTTAAACTTGATAAAAAAGTTTTGTTTTCACAGGAACCAAATCTGAATTGGATGTTAATTTATGTTCTGGAGATGACCACCTGATTTCTAAAGTCTATAAAATGCTGCTTAAGATAAATCTAAAATAGTGGCTCCCAACCTTTTCTATACCCTGCACCCCTAGAATGCTCCTGATATATTCTTGCACCCTTTACAAAAGTTCGAAACAATGGCAATGAATTATGCATATACATATAATTTTGAAAACCCAAATTTTTGCACCCCTGGTTAGGAACCCCTGATCTAGAAGATGAATATGTGTATGGTAAAATAGGCAAAAAAATTTGGATATAACGCTAGATATATGGGAGAATGTATGGAAGAAGGGACTAAAATTTACATTAAATTATAGTCTGAATTTTTTTTATAAAATGTATCGTTGATATTTGACCCCAGATAGACTAGTGAAAATATATAAAGGGATTTCTCATAAGTGCTGGAAATGTAGTCAAAATCCAGGTTCACTTTATTATATGTGGTGGTCTTGCAAATATGTGAAAACATACTGGATAAACATAGCAATGACAATGCAAAGAATATTTTAAGATAAAAATATTAATGAAATCTGAAGCTTTTCTTTTAGGTATGATGACAGATCAATTGAAAAACAATTTGGGGGTGCTATTCCTTCACATGGTGACCACTGGGAGGATTATACTTGCCAAACACTGGAAAGAAAAGATGTTGATGATTGAAGAATGGATTTTGAAGTTGATTGAATTAGCAGAGATGGCGAAACTAACCACTTTGATTAGCGATAATGGACTAGCCAGCTATAATAAGACTGGAAACCATTTGTGGACTTTCCACATGCTAAGTATTATAAAAGATGGTTAACAGAGGGATTTGAAGATTAATGTAATATTTAGCTCAACCTGTTGACTGCTTTTTCTTTTACACACACACACACACACTTGTAAAAGGGGAAGAAAATTTATTGCTTTTTACTTGTCTTTCAGCACTCAACCGGGGTCGATCCTACATGTTAAATGTTAAATTTAATTCACTACTTTTTCCTCCTTTTATATACACTATTTTTTTTCTTTTTCTGTTGTGGTTAGGGTTGAATGTGTTTTTGTTTTGTTATATTCTGCTTGTTTTTCTGTGCTGTATTTTATGCTCTATGATAAAACAATAAACTTATAAAAAGAAAAAGAAATTACACTAAGATGTCACCAGGACTGGCAATCTGACAGCACCAATCTCAGCAAAGCTTCTTCTCTAATTTCTTTGCCACTTCAGCAGAATTCTTAGCTGAAAGCTAAGTCAATAGTTGGAATGTATTACTAACCCTTAGGAATGCTAAATGTCATTGTACCACTTTACTCAAGCAGATGTCACATAGGGGTGTTGTTAATTTGGGATGTCAAATAATAAATTCTAGGGGAAAATCCAGATTACTTGAACAGCACGCCCGATGACTAAAAGTGGCTCAAGTCATCATTTAAATAAACAAAACAAAAAATTATATTACAGGCAGGAATGTGATGTCTCCTAAATCCTCTTTTTTTGGTATCCATCTAATTTTCAGCCTTATGGATTTTTAATCTTTTTAAAGGAAATGCAAAAATCAGTCTCTAGCACAGTGGTTCTCAACCTGTGGGTCGGGACCCCATTTGGAGTCGAACGACCATTTCACAGGGGGCGCCAAACAACGCAGTCCGCCATTTTTTTCCCCCTTTTCCTTAACTGTGCTACTCCCTTTTATTCTATTGCAGTGGTTCTCAACCTGTGGGTCGGGACCCCATTTGGGGTCGAACGACCATTTCACGGGGGTCACCAAACCATGCTGTCCACCATTTTTTTCTCTTTTCCCTAGCTGTCCTACTCCCTTATTGGTGGCCACGCCCACTTGGGGGTCACCACAACATGGGGAACTGTATTATGGGGTCACGGCATTAGAAAGGTTGAGAACCACTGTTCTATTGGCTTTTGAAAGCCAATAGAATAGACTCTCTTGAATAGAGTCTAATTCTATTGGCTTTCAAAAGCCAATAGGAATTGTCCAGGCTGTCTCTGCCCTGCTGAGCCCCCCAAAAGTCCCATTCTGCAAACAGTGCTGCACCAGTTGAGTAGTCCTCGACTTACGACCGGTTGAGTAGTCCTCGACTTACGACTGATTGGGGGTCGCGGCATTAAAAAGGTTGAGAACCACTGCTCTAGCATATTAGTCAAAGAATTATTCTAGGACCAACATCCCTCGATAATAAAATGGTCAATTGTGACAGCCCATGATACGTTTTCAAAATGTGCTTAGCTGCTTAAAAAAATAAATCCCACGATGTTCAGCTGAGACAGACGGAACATAATGGAAGGCTAGAGGGAAGAGTGGTAAACAATCTCTCTGTTTTGCTTTCTAATAAATAAACTTAACTAGCTTTGAATATGTTAACTGCCATGGGGATACATTTCTTATACCTAAGGTTGCTTGGTTCCTTCCTTGGAAGAATCGTTAACCAACTTGTGGCAGTGTGCCTCAGTCTCCAAAATAACTTCCTGTCTAAAAAGAAAATCTGATGCAGAATTCAATTCTAGCTAGAAACCATTCCTGTCTTGCAATTTGATATATGGATTTGCGCCATATATATGTTTTTTTTCCTACATATACAATTTATATTTCAGTTGTCATGGGCAAGTAGATTTTTAATATTTATCTAATTTATTATAGTTTATCATTTTAGTTGATTATTTGTACTGTATTAACCAGAAATTTCCAGTTTAAAGCTTAACAGTGATTTTTTTTTACTTCTTTAAAAGGTTATACATTTCATAATTTATAAAAAGCAACTAAGGATATAATACAAAAATGTAACCTCTGTGATATTTTAAATTTACAAATTAGTACTAATTTGTACTTTACTACTGTAATTTTTCTTTTTATATGACTTCTACCTTTCCTTGTTTATACTTTTTATTTAAATTAAATATTTTAAAGAAAGTGAAATACTTGAAAACTGTGCCATTTGACCTTGATCAACACTAGAAATCAGGAACAAGACCAGAATCAATGAATAAACAAGTATGAATAAGAAACAATTCAAAATAATTTTATAAATTGTAAGATTTCTGCTGTATACATGGTCTGGTTGCATTCCTTGTGTTTGCTTTCCAAACTGTGGTCTTCTCTGTCTCTCTTGTTCAAAGGCAGCTTGTTGAATGCAAGATGGACTCAGAACCAGCCTTCAGTACATTATTCACAGGAAGCATCACACAACTCAGTTCACTGTCACACTGTCCCAGAGACCCCAAATGAAGTTCCTCCTTGAGACATTGTAACAGAATGTAAATAATTACCATCTCCATAGCAGGACTTTCAGAAAAAAATTTATAAAGGTTAACATACATCTGCATGTCCCATTTCACTGAACAAGTTCAATATTTCTTTCATAGGACAGGCAAAACATACCACGGTTCAAGTATGAAACCAATTTTTGAGAATCACGAAAGAATCTGTATTTGTCATAAATAAGAACACAATGGGAGGAGCATTGTGTTGTATGCCGGATATAAAAGTGTCTGTTTTAAACTCTGGTGAGTGGTACAGAAATTAAAAACAAAAAGGAGGCTGAAGTAAAACCATGAGAAATAACTAGCCATCCCCAATGCGCGCGCGCGCGCGCACACACACACACACACACACACACACACTTTCCCCAATTTCCTCAGAGGTTAAGGGGCCAAGGGTTCCTCATCAGCAATCAATTCCAAGAAGACAGGTTCCTATGTGAAAATGTGTCCAGCTGCAGGAAGGTCTTCTGCATCCAGGGTGGGGGTGAGAAGGGATTGCAACATGCAATGGTGTATTTCTGCCTCCCTCAAAAGGAAGGGAAACATTGTCATCTAGAAAAGCTTTCTGCTTCTCCCACGGTTGCTTCTCATTTCTTGGTTGAGTCACGAGGTTCTTCTTCAGCACTGGTCTTTTTTGTGTTTCCTGATATGTTTATATTTCTCCACATATGCCTTCACAAGATTAGCCACCTTCATGGGATTGATTTCACCGCTTTTACTATGGCAGATCTGTAGAGAGATCAAAAGGGTAGGTCAGTTCCAGGAGTTAATGCAAGCACACACCTTCTGTATTTCTTGACTTTAAGATTAACTAGCAGGATATTACTGGGTCAGCAGCTAAAAACCAGCCACCAAGACAACCCACACTTATACTTGTTTACTTACCTTTCTTTTCTGTCTTCTCTTTCTTTCACACACACTATCACAGCCACCCTAAGAAGAAAAGGTAACAATTCCACAATTCCAACCTTTTGCACAGCTTTCCGCAGAATATCCTTGTATTCCTCCTTTGTGATCTCCCTCTTCTGGTAAAAGGGCTTAATTGCGAGCTTCACTTCTTCCACCGCCCTCTCTTGCATGTGAAGCTTCTTCATGTACTGCAAGGACAGGCAGAAGACGAATTCAATGATCTCTGTGCAACGAGCATTTCACAACCTCCAGTCAAAACATCTTCCGTTACATAGTTTTTGGCGCATACATTTTTTTTTTTTTGCTTCCTTCCTTTTTTAAAAAAAATGTTATTTTACTCACTGATCATCAATATTGCAACGCAACAGAAGTCAGAAGTTTGAGATCATTCCAGCTCTCACCCATTTGTTGAGAGGAGCAGAGGTTGCATTTTACTATACCTACCACTAAGATACTACACATTATGTACAACATGAACATTTTCCTCAGGATTAATAGCACTAACTGTTCTGTCTTTTAAGTTCTTTGGAAAAGATGAGTGATTGGATTTCATAAGAGAGAAAGCATTCCAAGTGTGACCTGAATAGAAGCTCGGAGCCAATTTCTTAAACATTAATTTAGATTTGTTGCAGAAGTAGTCTTCTCTTACTGACCACTCATTTAGTGGCCATTCAAAGTTACGATAGCACTGAAAAAGGAGACTTATGACAGGACCTTGAAGTTGCAGTTGCTACAGTGTCGCCACAATCCTGTGATCGTGATTTGGGCAGCGGCAACCAGCATGGATTTACAATAACTGCAGCCACAGTCCTGTGATCACCATCTGTGATCTTCCCTGCCGGATTCCAACAAGCTAAGTCAATGGGGAAGCCACTGCAAGAAGTCGCAAGTCAGGGTCATGTGATGTCACGCTTAATGACCCACAGAGATACGCCGACCAGAGGTGACATTGTAAGGCAGTGCAATCAAGTGATGTTTCACTCAACAACTGCACCACTTAGCTACTGAGTTGCCAGTCCTAACTGCAGCCAATAAGTGAGGAATATCTATACTAAATAAGAGTCATGTTGGATTAGAACCCAAACCTGTGTAGCCTGGGAACGTTTTCCCCACATGGCCCTGGATATACAAGCACAACAATACTGTCTTCTCTAACTTTTCCTATAATTAGTATTAGGATGCATACTGCCATCATACCAGGAGCCATTGATGCACTGCATGCATTTGCCTTAAAATACAGAACTTGAGAGCCATCTCAAAATTTTGCAATAGTAAATGACATATTTTTAACATATTTGGCTGCTCACCAAAAGCAGCCCCGTAAGACTCAACTGCAATGGTGAAGTTTGCAGAAACCTTTGACAGGTAAGTACATTTAAACAGTAAGAAGCCTTCCAGAACCACCTTGTAGAAGAGATGGGTGGCATAACAATTTAAAGAAAAGAAAGAAAGAAATAATAAACATAAGACTAACACATTTGCAGGATTTCCTGTTCCTACAAGGGCTCTAGTGTGAACACTGCACACATTCCTACTTAAACAAAACATCCTTGCAAGATAAGAGTTTAGAACATTAGATTGGAAAGACCCAAGTCCCCAGCCGACTTTGAGAGTCACTGGGGTGACTCTGAGTGAGGAAAAACTACTTTACACAATTTTGGTATGAGGATAAAAACAAAAGGATGACCTTGCATATCTGCTTTAGAGGAATGATGGGATATAAGTGGAAGAAAAATATTCAGTAAAAAATAAAATAATAGGTGGACAGCAGTTAGATGACAGATAGAGAAAATAAACCTTACTCATGCCATACATTCTTATGCTTTAACTACAAAGATCTTATAATTATTACATGCCCTCTTACAGCTCTGGCCATCCCATCGGTTTAAAGTGGAGATAAATGTAAATGTAATTAAACATGCTTTTGAGATATCAAATATCATTCTTTCCATTTTAATTACAAAAGAGGGAAGGTTCTGTATTGTACGACTTTGAAAAAGACCTATGAAATACAGGATTCTTTTCTTAGGAAGAGGAAGAACGCGATGCAGATGAAATACTGAATGGATAGAAGCTAGAATATGAGATCATCCAATGAAACTGATCACCAATATTTTACAAGAAATATGAACTGCAACATTAATGTATGCAACTCCTGGCCACAACCATGGGTTATAGCAACTAACTTAGATGCCTTAAAGAAGGTGGCACTTTCATAGAGGACGCCTTCAGCAATTATTTCCCCAACAGACATGTGACAGCGATGCACGTCTGGAACCAAATAATAGGTAAAACCATCAACAAAGAAAATTCAAGACCAGCAGTTCAATTTTCAAGTTTTTATATCCTTAAAATGGACCCATTGACCTTAAAGACATCATCTATCTAGCCACCCACCTCTTCATTTTTTGTTTTATCCACTGGAGACTTAGATGCTTTGACTTTTTCTTCTGCATCTCCTGTGGAAGCTTCCTGAATACTTGGTTCTGAAGCTGTGGTCAAATTGCCCTCAGGTTCTGGAATTAACCCCTGCTCTGCCATGCAGGTGAGCAGAGGAAGATTCCCTTGTATGATGAACTGAACAGTGGGCTGACTGACAGGTGCATAAGGGGGGAGAGCTGAAGAAAGTGGTACTGTCAACGCCAGATTCTGATTGTAAACCTGAAGAAGAGAAACAGTAGTTAGTCATCATTTATGCTTAAACACTGCAGAACCCTCCCAACGGTTCAGGAAGGACTGTCTTCACCAGAAATTTGCATGACCTTCTGCCAATTCAAAAGGGTCTCACTCCTGGTTACTAATGAACAATGAATGGTCCTTAACTCCCAAAAATGTTTTTATGGGAATTTAAAACGTTGTTCTGAAGTATCATCAAATGAATTAGGGCAGGGGTCTGCAACCTATGGGCTGCTTCCCGTTAGTGGGCTGTGGCCTCCTGGCCACCGGGCCGCAGGACAGGCGGGCCAGTGTGCATGCGTGTGCGTGCACACCCTCACTTGTGTTATCCCCGCAGCTGTGGGGTGCAAAAGCAGGATGTCACACCAAAGGGTGCAAAAACGGGCCACCATCGCGCTGCAACGTGCAAAAATGGCCACTGCCATGCTACAGGGCATAGAAACAAGACGCTGCGCCACACAAAAACAGAGCAGGGCTAGTATCACGTGGGCACTAGCCCCGCCCCATTTGCAGCGCATGTGTGCTCGTGGCCCTGTGCGCTCGCACGCACATGTGTAAATGCTTCCCCTTCCCTTTTCCTCCGGTCCGCCAATTGACAAAGGTTGGTGACCTCTGAATTAGGGGAAGGAAGAGATCATAAACACAACAGGTTGTAATCCAACGGTTAGTGAGTAGTCTGGGCAATATGAAAAGTACTGCATGTAGGGGAGGAAGAGCATTCTGCAATGAAATCGAGTGGGACACAAGTTCACAGATGGGAGTGGAATGGCCTTCCATCATGCTCAACCTCTGGAGTGGGAACCAACCTGAGAGGAATCTAGATCGGGAAACATAGGCTCAGGAATCATATAATTGGTTGGAGGAGGCTCAGTTAACTGCACCTGATTTAACGACTGGGTCAAATCCTCTGCTTTCCAGACCCCTTCTTTCGGTTTCTGCTGTTTACAGAATGGTGTCTCTAAAAATCCCCCAAAAGAAGAAAATAATTTCAGCATAGCAATATAACCAGATTATCACAGCAGATAAAACATCTTCATCTAACCAACATTAGAACTGTCTAAGAATATATTTGAAGCAAATCTTATTTTAGCACACCTGGGGCAATTCCAGAATAAGGCAGAGGTAAATATTCTTACTGATTAAAAACATATACTGCGTATTCATTATGTGTAGGGAACATGAGTCAGTTAACACTATGCCTCACATTTCCTTTGACACTTACATCTGAACTAGAAAGTTATGATATGCAATTGCCCTCCAAATTACAGTCAAGCTTTGGTTTACAATACTGGCTAGGAGGTTAACTGCCATTTCATAAAACCAAAAGAATGAAGGAGGCCAAAGGAGGGAGAAAAAACACTGACTAAAAATTTAGAATCCATCATCATAGTACAATACACAAAAAATATGTTAACTAGAACCAAAAGGGATTACTACTCAGGAAAGAGATCTCCTAAACTTAGCACACACCTGATCTGTACCTCTCTATCACAATAATCCTCAACCTTCTCCTTTATAAAGACTACATATCTGAAACATTTTCAGGACAATCATATGAGACAGGAATCAACAACGCTGCATCCATGGAACTGGGGCACATGTGACTCCCCCAATCTGTATCTGCACAATTCCCATTTACACATTGTAAATGTATATCAGAAATCACATCAGCGGTATGACGTTTGAATCAAGACGAACATAATGTTTACAAGGGAAAAATTGGATTTCATTCTAAACTGCGCTTCAATATTTTTTTTTTTAAAAAAAAATCCATCTTACTTACTTGCTGTTTTATCTATGGTCACCATATCACTTTCTTCTTCCTGAAGATTCCACGTAACTCTCTTCACTAATGCTTTTGATTTCAACACAGGACTCTGAACTACTGCTTCCAGTTCAGCCTTATTTACATCAACTGTACTTTCAACTAATACAGGCTCTACATCTTTTGACAGTACTGGCATTTTGCTTTCAGGCAAAGTTTGAGATAGACTTGCCTCATCACAGCTTGGTGTATATGCCTCCTTTTCTGGAAGAGAATCTGTTAAGAAAGGACATACATCACTGTCTTCTTGTTTAATTTCAATTTCCTCCTGTCTCTCACTGCTTTGGTTATCAAATAGTGATGAATCATAGTCTATGGTCAATTCTTCAGTGGAGGAATCTATATTATCAGGTAATACTTCAGAATCTGTGCAATCCAGTTGAGGAGGAAGTACTTCATTACCTAACTCATCATCCTCCATTCTAGGAGAGTCGTCAAATGCAATGAAGTTATATTTTGAAGAAATCTCTTGTACAGGCATTAGATCACAATGAATGTTTGTCACTTCTTGCTCTGTGTTGTCCAACGCCTGCCCCCAAGAAAGAGAATGCTCAGAATTTTCAATTTGATCATTCAAAGATCTGAGCTCTTTTTTTTGAAACGGCTGTAGAGACATCTTTTTTGGCTTGTGTTTCTTTTCTTTGGAGCATGATGGAGATTGTAGTGGCTTTTCCTTAGATTTAGATCCCTTTGATTCATGAAGCTTTGATTCAGGTGATCTTGAACGCCTTTTATGTTTCTCCCGAGATCTAGATCGTTTTGTATCTCTTGAGCTTGAGGTCCTCTCCTTCTCATACCTATCATAGCTCCTCTCTCTTTTGTGTTTCTTTTTTTTAGCTCTCTCAGCACTATTTGAACGGGAACATTCTTGATCTCTTGCCCTAGAGTGCTTTTTCTTTTTCTTGGCTCCATGTAATTCAAAAGAAGAATTGCCAGGACTACCAGATTGTGACCAAGATCTCTTATGCTCTTTGGGCCAGAAACTTGGTTTTTTGTCTTTAGTTTTACTTTTTGCTTTCTTTTTTTTTGATCGCTCATGGCTACTGGAACAATCACTAGATGACCGACGGGTTTTTGCTTTAATTCCATGGCTTTTGCTATATTTCTTTTCAACTGAGTGGGAAGTTGATCTGGAACTTCTGTCCCTTGAATGTGTCCTTGATCTAGACCTTGATTTAGTATGTTTGCCTTCTTTGATATCTACCTTTCTAATTTTGACTTCTCTCTGACTCTGAGAACTGGAATTCGATGGGGATCTTGAAAAAGATCGTTTTCTTGATTGTTCACTTTTAATGTTTTGTTGCTGTTTTTCTACTGAGGGGCTAACTAATTCCATTTTTACCCTAACTGTATCCCGATCATCCTCAAAAACTACCCCAGGGCTATCTTGATCATTGTCATTTATCTGCTCTGCATCAGTAACTTGCTTAATAGCTGAGGAGGTACAGGGTGTACTTGAGTCTTCCTTATCATGAACTTTATCTTGTTCTGCATCAGAAATCTGTTCTACAAATCTCTCTTTTATTACCATATCATCAGGAGATTCTGCGTTACTTGATGGCGCCTCCAAGGAATCAACCTCAGATTCAAAGATATTTTCCAGCGGATAGGGAGTAATGCGGCGCACGGTTTGGAAGGTCTGAACTTTTGAACTTGCTATGGATATTGTTCTGGTAATATTAGTGAGGGGTAACCTTTCAGGGCTGCTGTGTGTTGAACTCGAATCAGAGCCTGTGGGATCAAAAGGATCGTATATTTCACTTTTGACGGGTTTCGCTTTTTTTAGTGAAAAAAGGGGTGAAGGATTCTCTTTCTGTTGCACTTTATTGTCCACGGGTCGAAACGTATTGCAAAATCCGGGATTAGACAGCCTGCTCGAATGACCCACATTTCCAGGGATGTTGATTTTAAAGCTCTCAAAGGAGGAGCTTCCAACTTTCCCTCTTGCTGAAGAAAGCGAGGAACTGCCATGAGCAACAGCACGTGCAGAAGAGACTCCTGTTGCATGTGTTTGTTGCTGAGTAGCTTGCGGCTTGCTGGTTTCCATTCTGTTGCTTCTGATTGGCTGGCTTGTGTTTCCTTTGCCAGTCAACTGTGTTATACAAGAGCTGGGAATGTTACTATTTTGGTCACTGGCAGATTGTAGTCCCAGATGTCCACTGTTTGTCTCCTTCTTAATCTTTGGTATCCTTGGGAGTTCAGAGATGTCAGGTCTTTTAGGAAAAGTTTTCAAAGGCTGTTTTCCATAAATTGCTTTTGAAGTGGAACTGGAACTGTTTAATTTAGGAGATGCAGAAAGAGGGACCACAGGTAGTTTAGAGCCGCCATTAAATTTGGACGAGTCACCTGGTTTGCTCCCGATTCTATTCAGATTGGCTAAATTATGAGTCTGAACAGACCTGGGAGTCATGGAGTAATCAAATCGAATCGGCGCCCTTCCAATTGTACCATGGGGAGGAGTCGCTATTCTGTTTGTCACGCTTAGTGGCAATGGAGATGACGAGCCAGACTTTGAGATGGGAGTTTTAGAGTTGGAAGAATCAGTGCCAGAGTTTGTCATTAAGGCCTCCAAAATTGGTGTCCTTGACTGGGAATGGTCCTCCAAACCTTCCTCCGCTTTTGAACTGCCACGCAGTAATGGGACTGAAAACAATTAGAGAGAAACAAGTTTTCAGTCATGTGCTGATACAAATACAAAAAAACATTACAATGTTAAAATGAAATAAAATCATTTTAAGCAGCTATTACCCTTATGAAACAAACTACCACTGAAATGTTTTTACAAAATTATTTTATTGCCAGTATTTTTACGTTAGATGAAAATATAAAAACTCTTTGACCAACTACAGAACGCCCAAGAACGACAAAGAAAAATAAAAAAAACAGAATTAATAAAAAAAGGGGAAAAAAACTATGGACTATTTAAAAAAGTCACCAGTACATTAAGTATTAAGCAATACATGAACATTTCAAATTAAAAATAATCTCTCTTATTGTAAAATTTGAGATCTATGACAAAGAGGAACATGTTGCATTATTTTTGATTAATGGGAAAATGATTTCTTAAATACTTTTTTTTTAGCAATTCCTCATGATATAATCAAAGTTAATAACCATATATTGAAATGCTACCTTCAATCTTAGTGGCTTTTAACATAGCAATACGTTATCAATACTCTTTTTCTAAAAGTAGTCTTAATTTTAGAAAACCCCTCTTCTTATATAAGCTATTTCAAAACAATTTCACTGTAATTCAAAACATCTATTTGTATTGCTTCCAGATTTAAAAGTTGTCTCCTTTTACAAAATCTAGATATACTGTATATTGAGTTCCTCTTTTGAAACAAATAGGCATAAACACTATTTTTTAATTGCTTCCAACCCAAGATTTTAATGTTAGCAGAATGTGAATGTAGCAATTATCTTAGTGTTTGACCAAATTTTACTAAAATTAGAATAAAAAAACAAAAACAAAACCCCTGTATAGATTTAGACTCAGTCCGCCTATGCCAGTGATGGCAAACCTTTTAGAGACCGAGCGCCCAAACTGCAACCCAAAACCCACTTATGCATCATCGGGTGCCGGGTGGGTGTGGCCCATTGGGCAGACGTGGCTGTGGTGATTTTTATAAAACCCAGCTGAAGGGTTTTCGCTTTAGGCCTCCGCCATGTGCAAAAAAAAAAAGTTTCCATCAAACAATCAATTTCAACTTCTCGCGGGGAAAAAAAAGATCTCTCAAAGTTGGAATTAATTGATTGAACTTTTTAGTCCCACCCAGTCTGCCATTATCACCACAGCCACACCCACCCAATGGGTCATGCCCACCCAGCACCCGATGATACATAAATGGGTTTTGGGTTGTATTTTGGGCACTCGGTCTCTAAAAGATTCACCATCACTGGCCTATGCCCTCTAGAACAGTGGTTCTCAACCTTTTTAATGCCGCGACCCCCCAACTGGTTGTAAGTCAAGGACTACCCAACCGGTCATAAGTCGAGGACTTTCTCTGCCCGGGAGCGCCACGCATGCGTGGTGCCACCCGCTGCGCCGGCCAAGGCATAGCTGGCAAGGGGCAGAGACGGCGCAGGGCGACCACTGGCTGGGCCACCAGCTGGCCCAGCCTAAGGGAGGTAAGGCACCCACTGGGCCCCACGCGCACCAGCAACCCTCCCTGCGCCCGCCGGCCTCCCACCTCCCACCCCTGGCCCTCTTTTACTTACATTTTTAGTAGTTGCTCAGCAGGGAGGGGTGGAAACTTCCAGACAGCTGGCCTTCGCTGCAGACAAGTTGCAGCACCGTTTGCAGAATGGGACTTTTGGCGGGCTCAGCAGGGCAGAGACAGTCTGGACAATTCCTATTGGCTTTTGAAAGCCAATAGAATTAGACTCTATTCAAGAGAGTTTATTCTATTGGCTTTCAAAAGCCAATAGAATAAAAGGGAGTAGCACAGCTAAGGGAAAGGGGGAAAAAATGGCGGACTGCGTTGTTTGGAGACCCCCATGAAATGGTCGTTCGACCCCAAATGGGGTTGTGACCCACAGGTTGAGAACCGCTGATTTAAAGCAATGGGTTGCATGTAGCAAAAGCCTCCCTTGGCTGGAAAGATGCCTTCAATTACCACAGGTTGAGAACCGCTGCTCTAGAATATCATCCCTCTGGAGAGCAGAAGGGGCCTGACTGTTTTGGCGTTCCACAAAGCCTTGAAGGTTTGGTTCTCTGCTCAAGCCTGGGGCCCCATGTGTGTGTGTCATACAGTCAGTTTTCTGGTTGTTTTGATTGCGTGATTTTGTTTTGCCCTTGGCTGCTATGTACATTTTGTTAACCCCACCTAGAACCACATTTTTAAAATGGGTGGCTATATGAATCAAAATGAATAAGATAAAACTAAAACAAAAATAAGGCTGTTAAAAGCTTTAGACTCACCTGTTTTCTTTGCCGTTAAGGATCCATCTCTGTTAATCACCACATCAGAACCACTCATCATCAGGAGGCTCTGTCCAGTCAGGATGCTCCCCAACAAGTCGGGCACGGAGGCTGGCTCAGCTTCTGGCTCAGGTATCAAGGCAGGAACGCCCCTCCTATAAATCAGAGAGTTTTGTATTGCACAGAAGTACGCCAATTGCATCAGCTTAGGACATTAGCTTTTCTTAGAAGTTCAGAAGTATAGTCTATGAACTCAGCACAATGATATGGTTTTACACCAGCAGCACTTATTTTAAATTACTGCTGCCCACTCTTTCTAAAAAAAAAAAAAAAAGCAGCACAAAAAATGAAATAAAACAATTATGATAAGGAAATAAAAGGTCAGGTACAGTTTTTTTCTAGAGACCGCTGAAAGGAAAGACTTGGAAAAAATGCAATATTTAACACATAATTCCATGCAAGTTTAGCTACAGACTGGAAGAAGGACAAGAAAATGAAAATCCTGAAAGGTCTGGAGATGAGCAACATGTGTTTCCGGGGACTGGGGGAGATCTCAGACTCTGAATGGGGTAAGCACTGATTCGGAAGGGGCAAGCGCAGAGCAGGCTGGAGTTCTCTTCCCTTTCATCAGAACCCAATTGGCCTCAGCTATCTGGCACGCATTTCAGCAATTGGCCCATGAAGTGCAATCTTTTCTAGGCAATAATGGCCTAGTAGTTAAAGTAGTCTATCTTCTACTAACCAGGTTCATTGTTAGACTGCTGCAATGCATGTTACGTAGGGCTGACCTTGAAGACAAACTGAAAATGCAGCTGGTGGAAAATGCAGAAAAGGCTTCTTCTTTGAAACATTTACCAGAGACCATGTAACCCAGATTTTAAAGGAACACACAGTGTGCTCTGTAACAAACTCATCTTCAAATTGGTATTGGGTTTCCTGCCTGAGCAGGGGGTTGGACTAGATGATCTCCAAGGTCCCTTCCAACTTTTATTTTTATTATTATTATTGAGGATCATCGCACAGTCAGCCAGATGCTCAGACTGGATTTGGCATTTTTGTCTAGCTATCAAGTCCTTACCAAGGACCTGGGATAGGCAGATGTGGATGTTTGATGGTATTAGAGATATCGTCGCAGGATGGAGGCGGTTCCTAGTAAGGCCGCCTTTTGCAATTGACTAATGGCGAATTTGTCAATGCCAATGGTGTTCAAGTGGTGCTCCAGTTGTTTTGGGATTGCACCCAAGGTGCCTATGCCTATTACTATGCCTATTACTAACCCTGCTTGCCTTTGCCACAATCTTTCTATTTCTATTAGTAGGTCTTTGTTTATTATTATTATTACTATTACTATTATTATTATTAGTCTGAGATTAGTATGTTATATGAGGATGCAGAAGTGGGCCTTACTTGCTCCAGATTTTGAACAGGTAGTCGACTTAGACAGTTCGTTTAGTGACCGTTCGAAGTTACAACAGCACTGAAAAAAGTAACTTATGATTGGGTTTTTGTCACACGACCGTTGTAGCATTCCCATGGTCACATGATTAAAATTCAGATGTTTGGCAACTGACTCATGTTTATGACGGTTGCAGTGTCCTAGGGTCATGTGATCAGCTTTTGTGACCATCTGACAAGCAAGTCAACGGGGAAGCCAGATTCAGTTAACAACTGCATGACTAACTTAACAATTGCAGTGATTCGTTTAACAACTGTGGCAAGAAAGGTTGTAAAATGGGCAAAACTCACTTAACAAATGTCTTGCTTAGCAACAGAAATTTTGGGCTCAATTGTGGCCATAAGTCGAGGACCGCCTGTATTGTCTTTCCTCCTGAAGCTAAGCTATCACTTATACTGTTTTTTTTTCAATGACAAGTGAAGTCTTACCTTTTATCCATGCATTTGGGCTTTAGCTAGTGAATTATATGTCCAAGTAAGTACAACGATTAGGAACAACCAAATGTAAAAAGAAAAAGCCACAATTCCTTGAGCTGTGTTGCAAATTTAAGAATTTAATATAAGTGTCAGATATAACGCTTCAGTTTTTAAAAAAAAATAATTGCAAAATGGGCTTTTAAATTATAACATATAGCATAACACAATCTAAGACACGTCCCATTCCTCATGAAGAGAAACAAGTGGAAAAGAAATAGCAAAAATAGCAATATGTGGAAAGGAAGAAAAAACAAAGGAGAAACAAATCTTAGAATGACTGGAGCTTTTTCTTTCTTTCAAAATGAGTATTTGCTTGGAATTGGCAAATGAAATACTGTATATATCTTCAAGTTTATACCCCCCATTTTGATTAACAAGTGATCCTAAAAATCTACAATGGAGCACATTAAATCCTCCTCTCTATACAAATGTTTCTGAACCTTGAGATCACACACAGGCCCAGCTTTGTATTCTTTGCTAGAAATAAAATGAACTCAGAGCATACAAGATTTTCTTTCTTTCTTTTTTTTTTTGCAGTGCCACCTACATTATGGCAAGCCCTGCCCAATTAATTTGCCCTGCCTACGGTAGCTTGTCTTTTTCAGTAAATAATTAAAACCTGCTATTTAACAGGATTGTTTGAGTACTATTTTGACTGAGCGGTTTCAGGAAAAGATAGGAAATTTGTGTTAACTTCATGGGATCATCTCAGAACATATCGACAGGCAGAATGGGAGGAGGTGATATTAGTCCATCCTTCTTCCCTCTCTCTTCCCCAGCAGCAACTCTCCCACTGATCTGTGATTCACACCACACAGTAAGATGAATGGAGAAACCTGAGAGCATGACTCCTATTCAGCAAACAGCAAAACTGCACCAGATCAAAAGCTTCCTGGTAATTGAAGGCATCTTTCCAGCCAAGGGAGGCTTTTGCTACATGCAACCCATTGCTTTAAATCAGCGGTTCTCAACCTGTGGGTCACAACCCCATTTGGGGTCGAACGACCATTTCATGGGGGTCTCCAAACAACGCAGTCCGCCATTTTTTCCCCCTTTTCCTTAGCTGTGCTACTCCCTTTTATTCTATTGGCTTTTGAAAGCCAATAGAATAAACTCTCTTGAATAGAGTCTAATTCTATTGGCTTTCAAAAGCCAATAGGAATTGTCCAGGCTGTCTCTGCCCTGCTGAGCCCGCCAAAAGTCCCATTCTGCAAACGGTGCTGCAAGTTGTCTGCAGCGAAGGCGAGCTGTCTGGAAGTTCCCACCCCTCCCTGCTGAGCAACTACTAAAAATGTAAGTAAAAGGGGTGGGAGGTGGGAGGCCGGCGGGCGCAGGGAGGGTTGCTGGCGTGCGTGGGGCCCGGCGGGTGCTTTACCTCCCTTGGGCTGGGCCAGCTGGTGGCCCAGCCGGTGGTCGTCCTGCACCGTCACTGCCCCCTGCCAGCTATGCCTCGGCCGGCGCAGGGGGCGGCACCATGCATGCGCGGCGCTCCCAGGCAGGGAAAGTCCTCGACTTACAACCAGTTGGGTAGTCCTTGACTTACGACCGGTTCGGGGGGGGGGTTCGCGGCATTAAAAAGGTTGAGAACCACTGCTTTAAATTATCTTGCCATTTTGTCACTAGGAATATTTCTTGAAAATGCAGGAGTAATGAAAGGCCACTATGTAAATGCTAGATAGGCACTCACTTTGAACAAGTGACATCTAAAACTATCCAGGTGGGTCTTGCTTACTGATCACATTTAGCAACCACTCAAAGCTATAATGGCACTGAAAATGTTAATTTTATGATCAATCTTTGCATCACAGCATTCCAGAGATCACGACTGGCATTGAGTGCTTTGTAGGTGCGCATTTATGACCACTGTAGTGTCCACAGTCATGTGATCACCATTTGTGTGCTTAGCAACTGGGTGGCAATAAGCAAAGTGAGTGAAGAAAGCAAGATTGCAAGACACGTGATATCTTGCTTAACAGTCGCATGTGATTTGTTTAACAACCCCAGTGGAAGTGAGTTCATGAGTCCATCATGGTCACGTGATGTTTTGCTTACCCACCCTGGTGCTTAGCAAGAGTTACTAGTTTTAATTGTGGTCACTAATTGAGGTCACTACCTGTATTTCTACTTTTTTTTTAAAAAAAAGAAATACCCTGCATCCAAGAACTTAATTCGGAAGGACAGCTTACAAATTTATATGTAAACCGATAAAACCGTATGTTCAGCTAAAGTTCAACGCATATTTTGAAAAACAAAACAAAACCCAATGAATTGCTCCCACGTTGGAATGTCATGGTGGCATTCCCACTGGTGCCATTTTGGTTTCACCTTACCTGCAGAAACTCACCTTCAACTTGCCTTCTTTGGAGGTTAACATTTGGCTGCATTCCTGCTCTTTAGTAGATTCTCCCCTAAATCTCAATGAGCTTTGGCCCTCTGGCTCTAGAGGAGACATCTCAGTGTACTCGGCTTACAGGATGGCTCCTAATAAAAAGGAAGCAGAAAGCTCCCTAAACTTTAAAGCACATTTATTAATAGTAATAGTATTTTACAGGCATGGATCCACAGGACAGAAACTTCTTTTTATTTTATCATTCTTGGGGAGAGGAGCAGGAATCCAGCCAAATGACCCTCTTCAAATCCTAAACATGGAAACTATTTCTTATATGCAAATTTACCAGTCAAAACTTTAGGATCCTTTCTCTCTTTCTCACCTTCTACTACTTATTTCACAGCAGTCTTATGATAGAAATATGGGGGGGGGGGAAGAGGAGACTGAAAAGAAGGCCAGATACAATAAATAATACCAAGTAATTTAAAAAAAAGAAATCTGGCTTATTCAATATCACTGAAGAACTGTAAATTAGCTACTTTTACTGACGTGTTGAAGGAAAAAAGAGCCACATATCACATATCACAAAGCTCTTCCTCAAATATGTCTTCTAGTATTCCTGATATGGAAAACTGACTTCACTGACTCCCATACTGACTGTGGACAGGAAAGAATAGTAAGCATGATTGCTTCTCATTAGATCTAGTTTGCTTCTATCTGAATTCCTATAAATATCATCATAATATCCAAACTCTCTCTTCAAAGCTGGTTGGCAGAGAGCAACCTTTGCCAACACGGCGTCTTCAACTGCAACTCTGCTGGCTTGGATTTGGGATACAAATGTAATTACGTTGAAAAAAAACATTCCAAGAATGGCTCGGGACCACAAATTCTGGCATTGCTGGATGACTTACAACTCCCCTTTTATCCTCCTAACCAAAAGTGAAAGATTTCAAGTAGGGTAGCAAAGATCCAGAATCTGAACTCTTCGCTTTGAGCCTTCAAGATCTACGATGCCATTTCTCTTATTGCTATATTCTCAAACTCTTCCTTAAAACCCAGTTTTCTACAATTGATTTGTCACAATCAATCTCCACTGTAGCTACGTTTAAGCAATTCATAAATTACTTTAAGATGATATTGATACATTTCACATTAAAAAAATGATCAGGTACTTCCTCTGATTACCCCATGACTTTTATCCCCCTGTAAGCCAGTTGGAAGCTCTTTTAAAGCAGGGACCTATTTTCTCTTTTTCTAAGAAGAACCAAAGACATATCTAATAATAATATCTAATATAACAGTTTTTGGTTGATGATATAAAACTGTCTCATTCATTCCTCCAAAACTTAAAGTAGCCCCCCTTTTGCCCTTTCCTTTCATACCCCTAAGTAATCGTCCTGTTTGGCCAAATCCCCAATCCCTGACTTAGTCTCCAACTGCAAAAGAACACCCAGAGCCAACATTCCTTCTCATATGCCTGTTAAAGGAACAGGGTCACTATTTAAAATGAAGTAAACAAGTTGCATCCTACAAACTCATCACTAGAAGCAGTTACTCTAAAGATCTATAGGTAACTCAGGAGTTTGTGACTGGCTGTGCTACTGTTTTATTTTATAGATTGCTTAACTTTTGCTTAACTTTCTTATAACATGCTTGGTATTTAACTCTGGCCTAAATAAGCAAACATTAAAAAAAAGGGAAATGTTAATAAATATAGGTAGTCGTAGACTTACAACCGTTCACTTAGTGACCGTTCAAAGTTACAACAGCACTGGAAAAAGTGACTTATGGCTGTTTAACACTTACATCCTCTGAAGCATCCCCAGGGTCATGTGATCAAAATTCAGTTACTCGGCAACTGGCATGTATTTATGACGGTTGCAGTGTCCTGCAATCATGTGATCAGCTTTTGTGACCTTCTGACAAAGCCAATGGAGGAAGCCGGATTCACTTAACAACCGTGTTGCTAACTAATAACTGCAGCGATTCATTTAACAACGGTGGCAAGAAAGGTCATAGAGTGGGGTGAAACTCACTTAACAAGTGCCTTGCTTCGCAATGGAAATTTTGGGCTCAATTGTGGTTGTAAGTTGAGGACTACCTGTATGCAGAAGTATGCTTACACAAGAACAAAAACATTTCCTTTACACTTTCTATTATAAATCAAGAAACAAAAATGCTTATAGTGGAATGCAGTTTAAATTCAATTTAAAATAGAATTGAGAGAAAGAGACGTATATACTAACCATGGGTTGTTTGAAGATGGTTTGTTAAACAACCCATGGTTTGTTTCCCCAGTATACGGAGTCAAAAACTATGGCTTATAAACAAGATTCATGCATCACACAAAGCTACCTTCTGGCTTAGTTGATTCCTCTAAAAGAGCAATCTACTTTCTGGGTCTATAAATCTGATTTGTAACATTTCTTCCATCCCCATTCCTCTTCCTCACTCCCACACACCAAAAAAAGGAATAGGACTTTGCCTTTGCCTTCCTCAGCTTTCTCCATCAAAACAGAGGACGGTGATAACAATGTCCTCCAGAAATACACATTGTACCTTTTTGTGTACAACAGAAAAATATTTCCTGCATTTTTAGGACATATTCCCCAGGCTGCAAACAGAATTGCCTCCCTCTGGCCATCAATTGTTTCATATTGTTTTGAGTACGTATAAGATTTTTTATAGAAGAATACCATTTCTTAAATTACATTTATTTCAACTACCATAGCTTCCATATATTGAAAAAAACTATTAAATGTTTTCATATTGCCAAAAAACACAAAGATAGTATATACGCATATATGTATCTAAACATTAACCATATATTAACATTGAAAATGATCACCAAGGCACACAATGAATATTTTCATTTTGTTAAATTCAATTTTAGTGCAGACACATTAAGCATTTTTTAAAGAGAAAGCAGACAGAATTGTGAAACCAGTACTTCTCAACTAATTCTAAAGCCATACATGCATGTACAAAATAAAGTCAAAAAGATCAACTTTGGCTATTCTCTCAGGAAATTCACTTTTTAATTAAATATTCTTTATTTTCAGTATTTTTAAAAATACTTTTAATTAAATATTC
The DNA here is from genome assembly GCF_016545835.1 of Crotalus tigris. Lineage (NCBI taxonomy): Eukaryota > Metazoa > Chordata > Lepidosauria > Squamata > Viperidae > Crotalus > Crotalus tigris. Next base: position 6,377,188 of record NW_024100214.1, read on the forward strand.
TGAGCTTACCACACGTATTTTTCATTCACTTTATGTCCAATCTTTAATTCAGGCATGTAGACTGCTTTCTCCTATTTTTTCCCCCAATCCAACACAATTTGTGTGATCAGTTAGGCTAAAGGAGAATGACTGGCCCAAAGTTACCCAATGGGCTTCTGTAACTGAGGGTGGACTAGATCCTGGGTTTATTTTCTCTTACTCAACACTTCAATCATTACATCACACTGGCTTTTCCCAATATTCTTGGAAGTATATGTTTTTTAACTTGAAGATCCTATGAAGAGAGAGTTTACAACGGGACCCTAAACTCTTTATGTCAAACAGGCTTTTATCCTGGAAGATAAGCTGCTATCAAGAAGCACAATATATCCAACTGTGAGAGATATTAGTATTGCACTACTTCCTCATTACTTTCTTCTTGATTCAGAATTCATGGAAAATGTTCCTTTTGTAATATTAGCTACGATATGTCAATTCTTCCTTTATACTGTTTGTGATTTTTTTTTCAGCAGAAGAAAAATGGAAAGAAATCATCCATATCTTATCCAAAGACGATTAACCATCAAGACTGTCAAGGTATATGTTCTGTTTATATCACCTGCACTGGAGGGAAGGGTAGCTTTTTGACATGGCAAGCAAAGAAACCATAAGAGATCGCCAGGCAGAAGAAAACTTTGTCAGAAAGCTCAAGCAAGTACTTTATACAAGAAAGCATCTTCTCTGACTAGTCTTACCCTGGGAGCCCAACAGCCACTGGCCTAGCAACAGGGCGATGCGATCTAAGTGCTGACTGGGAAAGAATTCTTCTTTTGATGCTCACTGGTGAGGCTGGGTTAGCAACAGGAAGCTCTTCATTGCTAAAGAGAGAAAAACTCAAAAATCACTGAAAATGTCCAATCATACCTCAGCTTTATCTATTATTATTATTATTATTATTATTATTATTATTATTATTATTATTATTATTATTTATTATCATTATTATGGTGGGTTCCACAGTCAGCCAGATGTTTAGACAGGATTTGGCATTTTGGTCCACCTTCCCAAGTCCTTCCCAAGACATTATTGTTTGACGCTGTTAAAGGAATTGTTGTAGCATGTTTAAGCTATTCTTAGCAGAGCTGCCTTTTCCATTTGCACGACGGTGACTGCCAACGCCAAAGGTGTTCAAGTGATTCTATTATTATTATTATAAAAATAATTAGATGTGAAATGTTTGAAATTGAGAGAAAGCATACATGCAATGCATTAATTTCTCTTGAGTAAATGTCATGATCTACTTTGGCACTAGACCCAATTTTTTTCCTTTACTGGTAAGATCAATGCAACATGCAATCGGTGCTGTATTAGCAGTAAGTATTTAAAAAGACACAAATAGTTCTAAGAAATGTCAAAATTGCCATAAGGAATAGATTACACTTTTTTTTAAGAGTCCCAAATAGGAATGTACACAATTTAACATTTAGAGAGTGAAACATTCTGGAAAACTCTAGAACACATTATTTCTTCTCTGGCATACTGACTGAGCTATTTATGAGTTATGTCCGTTTTCTAGAAGTTAATTTTCTGAACAAAATATAGCTTATGGTGTTCCGGACATAGTGTTTTGATAAAACAGGTCTGCTTCAAGGAGGGAACATCAAACTGCTTCCAGTTGGAGAATTAATTTCTAGAAAATTATCAGATTATCCCTAGAATGGTCATACTAGCAAGGCCCAGGCAGGAAATGGAACATTCCAGAGGTTTTCAGTTTCAAGCAAAACAAAATGAGAAAACCCATTACATAAGCGGTATATGAAACATTTAACCTGTTATGTTAAGACAAAGAAAAAAAATTCAAGAGGAAAAAGATACCAAGTAAAATATGAGGGGAGCATCAGTATGAGGTTCTCAAAGGAAGACAAGCAAATTTGTAATATACTCAGACTTGAAATATGTACCACTGAAAATATCAATATACACAAAAGAAGAGATACAGAGCCGTGATTAGAATGCAATACAGATAGTCCTCGAGGTACAAACTTAATGGAGCCTATCCATTAGGATCATAAGTCAAAAAATTTGTCAAATGAATCAGACTCAATTTTACATTTTTTTTTTAAAAAAAAACCTGCCGGCTCATAACTTGAACAGCCCAGACAAGTCACAAAATTAAAAATGGTTGCCACTCCAGCAGTGACTGAATCCAAGTCACATGGTTACAGAGGCCTCTTTTTGGTCGCAGTTTTGAATTTCTAATGTAACTACCCTTTCTGAATAAATTCATTTTTATGAAAACTCGCTAAATGAACGTCCGTACCTGGGGGATTACCTGTACTTCAGGGAAACTCGCTGCTCACTCTAGCAGTTTGATTCTGAATGGCTCAAGGTTGACTCAGCCTTCTACCCTCCCGAGGTCGGTAAAATGAGGCCCAGATTGTTGGGGGCCAATATGCTGATTCTGTAAACTGCTTAGAGAGGCTGTAAAGCACTGTGAAGCAGTATATAAGCTTAAGTGCTATTGCTAGTGTTACAGTCAGATGTCATGCTGGAATTTGGGCAACCTCAATTGTTCTTTAAAGAGAGATGGTTTCTGGTTTCTTTAAACATTCTCTTCTTCCCATTTATCTTATGCTTACCTGTTGTATGGATCTAGTTCAAAGGGATCCCCAAAGACAGAGAGGGAGGCAGCTCCAATATCAGCTCTCATAAGCCCAAGCGATGGTTCTATCGGCTTGCAGACGGAAGGGAATGAAGTACCATGTATAGGCTTGCCAAGATGAAGGGTTTTTGCTATTCGAGAACGAGCTGTCACCTCGGCCTTCATCTGGGTGGGATAGCAAGTTAACTAAGCTAAAAATGTCCAGTTGACTTAAGAGGCAAAACAGAAAATACACAATAGCAGCCACCAACATCCTCTAAACATTATCACTGAATTAAAAAAAAATTCCAATAAAACATGCTACTTGATTAACCAATTATATTTCTGCACTTCTGAAAACAGCATGGGAAAATACCTGGGGTTTTTTCCCCTTTCTCCTCTTTGTCCGATGCTTGCGTCTCTTAATCCAACTTCCAGTACCTTTTTTCCCAGCAGATGATTTTGTACGATGTTTTTTACTGGTGGCTTTTCTTCTCCTGCCTGAATTAAGCAAAATACAAAGATTTTAGAATTAAGTAACCACAAATGGTGTACCTCCATGCTTAAAATAATATACAACAACTAGATGTCAATTTAAATTTAAATAGCCTTATGCTTTAATGTAGAATAAATGGTAATTACAATAAAGAGATTATGCTCTGTTGCGGCTCTTATCACATTGCACATCCTAGTTGGCAATTTCAGATAGATTTTCTGCGATATCTGCATGAACGAGAAAACTTCAAGGACCCCAAAACAGGTTGTGCTCACCCCCTCAACCCCCCCATGATTCTCTTCTTTATCCACCAGTTAAATTATGATGCAAAACAAAGAACTCAACTCCAGCATTTGTTTTATTTTCAGGAATGCTTCAGTCTCTTTTAGAAAAGAAAAATGGGAGGTGATTGTGTGCACTTTTTAACTTAAAAATGTGCCAATTTCCTCAGAGAGAAGAGAAATATAAGTTGGAGCTAGAGGGAATGTTAGGGACTATTACCCCCATCACTTACACAGTGTTCTAATAGACAAAAGCTTTGTAAACAGCCACATCTCTATGGCATCCCTGCTGACGCAGGACTTGTTCTTAACATTCCCAAAACTATTTACCCAAAACTATTAGGAGGATTGAGATATCTGATCCTCTGAGTGCATTGACAATTTTATTGACTGCATAATGCAAAATATTAGCTCATGCCACATTTCACTTATTTACCAAGCAGCACAGGTTCCACGCTCCTTATACATCTGCAACCTACATTAATCTCTAATTGAATGATTTTTCTCATCAAAAGCAATTCTATGCATTAATATACGGATGCACAGATTTCATTATGTTTACGGCCATATATGGATGCTTATCAAAAGCTTCTGTATACAGGAACTGCTTTATTCTTTTCTGAGACCTACAGTCATCAAATAGAAAGTCTGCTGCTCACATGCATTTTTCAGCTGTAAAATTTTGGAAGAAAATTTTTCTACCTATTCTGTCATCCTTTAGCCATTTGCTATTTTTCCCCCAAAAAGAATGTTTTATGACAATGTTCCTTTTCGTCTTCTGTTTGTTCACATCCGCATTATTAAATGGGAGTTATTGAACTTATACTGGGGAGACACATTGTAGAACAGTGTTTCCCAAACTTGACAATTTTAAGGCATGTGGACTTCAACTCCCAGAATTCCACAGCCAGCGTTGCTGGCTGTGGAATTCTGGAAGTTGAAGTCCTTATGCCTTAAAATTGTCAAGTTTGGGAAACACTGTTGTAGAATGAAAACATTGCACAAATAATGAAGTCTACCGGGAGGGTATTTCAGTTTAAGGGCAAAGAGATCTGAGTTCAATCAGAACTGTACTGGCATGATGGGTGGATAAGTCAGGCATGTTCCTCCATGACAAGCTTCCCTAGAAAATGTGACTAAATTCCATCATTGTGATAGAATTACCTCCTTTTCGTTTTTTTCTGGTTGTGGTCCGAGGAGTTAATGGTCTCTGGTAGACAGCTGTACTCAGACCCGCTGCAACTGCCTCAATTGTTTCATCAAGAAAGGAAGACATAAGGTAGCTTGGTACATGCTAAAATCAAGATAAATGTTTATAATTACTGGTCGAAGCTAACTAATGCTAAACTCATAGATCTTACTCGAAAAGATGTAAAACCTTTCCCCTCTAACTTTTCTCCCAAATTATGTCTCCCACCAGGTGTTTCCCTCTCAATCACTCAAAGTCCTTCAGTCCAGGAAGCCATAAACTTGTCTCTACCATAAATTATTGGTAAAGCAGATAAACGGCGAAGCAGATCAATGTATCTATCATTCCATTCGGAAACACAAGTGAACGTAATGTCCTGTCCACACAGTGATTATGCTTGTGTGAAAACTATCTATCTTAAGCATTTCTTGACCTTCTGCATTTATCTGCAGGAACAAGAAAGAAGCCCAAGGCAAACAATCTCTTTCTACAATTTAACCAAAGTTACCTTTGACCATTGATGTATTTTTGCCAATAGGTCGTTTTAAAACGTTGTGGGTTTGACTGCATCATTAATTTTAGAAGTGAAGTAGCTCTGCACACTTATGTAGTATTGCAGGCATTTCATGGGGGGGGGGAGATGTAGTTCTCAACTTACGACTATTCACATAGCATTCAAAGTTGTAATGTGATCACATTTTGAGCGCTCAACAACTGGCTCACATTTACAGCTGTTTGTGTTATTCTGCAGTCATGAGACCACAATTTATGGTGGTTTGTTTTTTTTTTTTTTTTTGGCTGCTAACTGGTGTTTACTCCTGGCTTCCAGGAAAAAAATGCTGCAGACAACAGATTCACTTAATGACTGCAGTAATTTATTTAACAACCATCGCACAAAAAGGTCGTAAAATCAGGCACAATTATGTGGTGGTGACCTGCAGAATGACCAGCACAACAAGCTCAATTACAACTGCTTGTTGAGGATCTGTACCTGCCTACACACATTTAAATGAAATTATATATTTAGAAATATATTTATATATTGAATGTCTGCTGTGACACAAAGTATACGTTACCTTAGTCCTGCAAATTTTTAGCAGGCCTAGGAGCTTGAAGATTCATATGAAATCTATCCCATTCTAAAAGTACTTTAGAATATAAGGACAGAAAAGTGTGTGTGTGGGGGGGGGGAATCAGTGGAATGATTTGCTGTACAAATCTACAGAACCGGAGGAGTACTGAACACCAACACTGTATTATTTTTTTTTATTAAACTTGTACTTAATTCATTAAGACCAAAGAACTGTTACCAGAAATCTTCACCCTTCTGATTTACACACCAGAAATGATTGCCGGTATGTACCCCATTCCTTTAATATGGACAAACAGTGCTACGCTGTGTACACTTGGTCGTTAACTGGAAAGCTGTCTGAAGTCTGAAGTCCTTCAGATTAAGCAATACCTGAATTCTCTGTGCAGTTGTTATCCTATTTCGATTCACCGTTGCCCGCACACGCTCACTTTGGCGTGTTCTAGCGATAGCTCGTGTTCGGGCACTGGGGCGCAGTCGACTGGTGGTTGGGATTACATCAGCAATGAGTGAAGCAACCTCCTCTTCGCTCACCTGATCTGTTTCTTAAAAGAAGATCTGTGTCAGTGTTCAACCATCACTTGAGCACCTTTCAAGAGACCAAGAGTTACACAGTTCACAAATAAATGAGTTGATATGTACTGTAGGTATTTAGATTAACAATTTATGTTGCAACATAGTCAAACATTCAGAAAACGTGCTTGTCCAAGCAACCACTGAATTTTACTGAATTTTGCTACCATAGTAATGGTAATGCATAGGATAAATCTTTTCACGTGATTTTTCAGGCAACTATGCCTCTGTAAAATTACAGTAATGCTAAATTTAAATTCCGATAAGTTTTGTAATGGTAAAAAAGTCCTATTTTTTTATCATTCAAACTAAAAATATGTTATAAAGAAAATACTTGCCAGCCTCAGCAGGCGTAGCATTTGCAGGTGCACAGGGTGGACAGAACCATTCATCTACAGGTACCTCGCTTAAAGGCGGATTAAGGCATTCCATATGGTAACTAAAGAAAGAGTACACAAGGGATTCTTACAAAATTGTAAAAGTAGAAGAGAACACCCTGCCTTTTTGCCTATTACGCAGACTAATTCTTCACACAGAGAGTGATGTGCATGCACAATTTCCTATTCTAACCACATCGAGACATTCATTGATATGGAATTAACAAATATTCTAAGAACTAACAAAATACCCAAAATCTAAGAAACCAGTGAAAGTGTATGTTCCAATTAAAATGATCATTTATTTAACATATAACACATTTATAAGGCCTGTTAACTAGAAGCGTGCTAAGGAGAAAGATAAAATGTACTTTGAAATTCTGTGTATGAGGGCACCTCTTTAGATATTCACAACCTGTAATTGCACAGTAAGACAAGAAAGCTCACTGTGGCCTCACCCTGTCCATCTATGAGCAAGCCATCTTTGTCAAAAGATCTAACAGAAAAAGTATAATTGTATGCAAGTTAAGGACAAAGTGACCGATGATCAGAAGTCACAGTTCAAGTGTGAAGCTTATAACCAGATTCACCTGAAAGCAATTACATTTCTGCTGCAAGGTTTCCAGTTGCTTTGTGATATAGCAAAGTATCCTTGTCACTCTTCAAACATACAAATTAGGATTGACTGGGAAAATCTAAAGGAGACCTATGGTCAGGTATGTCAGCAAAAATGCAATATTGTCTATAGCAGTGATGGCGAACCTTTTAGAGACAGAGTGCCCAAACTGCAACCCAAAACCCACTTATTTATCGTAAAGTGCCAGGGCTGCATCAGCATTGTGGTGCCCTCAGCGGGGGTGGGGAGAATGGCCCACTGGGTGGGTGTGGCTGTAGTGTTCATGGTAGACTAGGTGAGCGTGGCCAGGGCCAGTCCCTCGCCATCTCTGGGGCATCCCCAGGGGGCCAAAGCCGCTTGCTCGCTCACTTCCTGCCCTGTCGCTTCCAAACACAATGTGCTTGCTACTCTGGCGAACTCTGCTGGGGCAACGGCACACGCGCCCACAGAGAGGGCTCTGAGTGCCGCCTCTGGCACCCGTGCCATAGGTTCGCCACCACTGGTCTATAGTAAAAGCAAACTAACACCCTTCAATGATATCCTATCTCAAAAAGCATTTGACAAATGTAACAATCAAGAATGATTTTTAAAGGCAAGGACTCTTTACCCTGCATCGCATCCATCACAAAGAAGCAAGCGATCTTCTCTGTCACTTCGACCACATACTTCACAAAAGGTGGGATCTTCCTCCAGACCATCTTCCTGAGATTTTGTATTCTCAACAGGAATCTAAAGAAAACATTTAAGGAAATTTTGCATTGTTCATAGCAAAGCAAGTACACTTCCTGTGGCCACAACTCATCATCTATGCTTAATTCTGTCCAAGCATGAGCTTTTTTCTATGTTCTTTCATCATGATGTCAGATTTAAGGACAGCTATCACCACATTATAAAGTTACTCTCATTGCATTTTATATGGATTTTTTTTTCTTCAAGAGTTCCTAAAGGGGAATATTAAAAAAATTCAATCTAAAACATTTTCAGTTTAAATGTCAGAATTTCCAAATTTTACTTTGTGTTCTTTCTACATAATCTTACTTGCCTATTTCTATTTCATGAATGGGTAAATGAAAGTAAATTAAACAAGGAGCAGTAAAATATTTATTGTATATATATTTCAAAAGAATTTCAAAATCAAAATCAAAAAGTACTGTAAGAACTTCATGTATATTTGAAAAAAACATTTTCACAGGAAAAAAACCATTAAACTTTACTCTGAGGCAAAGCCCATTTTATTTAACAGGAACTATGCTCAAGAATGCATAGGTTCGTGGCTAGTTGGCAACAACGCTAAACTGCTATCACTACAATAATACAGCAGTACATAGCAATCCATCTGTTAAATTCATAGTTAAGTGCAAATCTCTTTCACTATTACCTTTTATGCAGTGTGATTTAGCATTCATTATGTCCTTTCCCATCTGATTAATAATGCTTTATTGATATTTCTGCTGCAGTACAAGCCACAATGTTCTTTACTAGAACAATTTTCTCCCACGAGAAAGCACAAGCAATGAAAGCATGAGATGCGTAATACCCTCTATTCACAAAAAACCTTGCAGATGTTCATGTGAATGGCTCATGCAAATGAGGAAAAATAGTTCATAAAACTAGAAAATCATGCATTCAAAAACTGTATTATTTCAGAAAGATTAAATCCAGAAAAAGCACAGTGAACTGTGAGTTGATTACAAATGAGAAAGCAGATATAAAAAGCATTGATTATGTTTAAGCACTGAATACTCTGATTGTTGCTATTTTTAAGAAAACAAAATACCTACTTTCTTCAAAATTTCTCCATCAAAACGCACACGAACACAAATAGATTTAAAAATGATCCGATCCACTGGACAAGAGTTGGCATTCTGCAAAAAATGGGGAAAGGAGGGTGGGGTGGAAGGACAGTTTACCAGTTTCAAAAGCATCTCCATTTTTAAACAAATTAAAAAGTCATAGTTGTTCAACAGGTTACGTTCCTACTGATTGTAGCTAAGGACCTGCCTTAAAAACCTGATACTATTTTCATAGCTTAATAAGTCTGAACTGAAATAATTTTATACACATTGTCAACATTTGTTTCATTGTCACAAGACCTGGCTTTATATTTCTCAATTCTTAGTAAACCAGGGGTACCCAACCCCTGGCCCATGGCCCACTACCAGGCTGTGGCCTGTTCGCAACCAGGCCGCGTGAGTAGTGGGCCGGCACACATGTATGCTTAGCTCAATTTGCGCAAGTGGTGAGGCAGCACCCACACAAATCGACTTGTGCGAGTGGCAGGCAGAGCTCAAACACATGCATGTGTAGCTTAACTTGCACAAGTCAAGTTATATGCACATGCACACCAGCCCGCTGCTTGCGCAATTTGAGCTGCGCATGAGCACATCTGTGTGCCAGCCCGCCACTTGCACAGCCTGATTCCCTTCCTCCCCCCCCCCCGCTCGGCTGCCAAGCCGCAAGGGTTGGGGACTGCTGCACTAAACTATTTTAAGAGCAGACAGCAATTATTCATTGTAAGAATTGAAAAAGAACAATAATTAAAATAACCCAGTTCACATATATATACAAATTAGCCTTCTGGGGGAAGTTTAGAAGATCTTTAATAATTATTTGCTGTCAGTCAAATATGACCTGTAAAGGCATACATTGTAAAACAGTCACAATGCTGACAAAATAGGATCAGCTCTAGCATAATTTTATCAATTAAATGAGTTCTTACTTTAGACCATTCAACTATACAATCCAAGCAGAAATAATGGGCACAATTCTCAGGTGTTCCAACTGCCTGATCTCTGAATGTATTGAGACATATTGGGCAGTTTTCAGCATCTTCATCAGAAGAAGAGTTAATTCCTCCATTAAATTGAGGCTTTGTTTGAATAGAATATGCTGGTTGCTCAGAAGTCAATTCCATGTCTTCTGCCTCCTCTTCTTCAGTATCTTAAAAAAGAAACAAAAAATAATACTTTCATATGCACGTATCCCAAACCTGTTCTGGAACGCTGGAAAATTATTTTATCTGGAACGTGAGAGTAGCTTATCCAATAGTTGAAAACTATCTGTGTAATACTGGATACGGATTTGTTAGCTATTTCCATTGTCATGGGTGACCCAGACTTACTAGCAAGATATGCACAAATCAAGTATAATTGAATCTGGAATAATATTTATATCTTCCCCCAAATCCTGACTGCCAATAACAAAGATGAGGGTCAAGATATCAAATGCTCATTGTATGTGATAAAGAGCATCTTTTTTTCTATTTATCTCTCTCTCTCTCTCTCTCTCTCTTTGTGTGTGTGTGTGTTTGCGTGTGTGTACATGTGTATTCCATGCCTGGATGGCAGCCTGCAATACTATGAATGACTAGCAAGCAACCAAACAGTTATAAGAGCAATGCGCTTCTCTACAGTTCAATTATTATAGTGGTTTGATGCAAATTAGGCAAGTTAGCAACATCTCTCACCCAAAGTAGCTTTAAAAATAGCTCTCTTATTGAACGTAAACCTTCTTTAGCTGCTATTAATGAAAGACTTGTTATAATCACCTTCTAGATCTTCATCTTCACTTTCTTCATTCTCTTCATCTCCATCTTCCTCAGTATCACCTTCATCCTCACTTCCTGTGTCATCAGAGTCTCCACTATTTCCATCACTGCTTTCTTTTGAAAAACCGAGTAAAGGAAATCGAGAAAGGGCATTATCAATTAGAATGTAAAGTAGCAAATAAGACATTTCAGAAGTACGTATACTACTGTCTCTATTTTTGACCAGATATATGAATGTTCTTTGTGAGAAAAATCATTGCACCTGCCCAACAATATTATTGAGAATATCCAAAACATGACAAATATGAAGGCTCTCCAATGAGATGGGACTAATAAAAGATACAAGTATTGAGGAATGGGGTGTGCATGGGTTCAACGTAGCAAAGATTAGAAATGTTTATTCTAAAGCTTTGTAAATTAAGATCTAAAACTCACTATTTGAGCTTCCTCCAGATTTCATCCAAGCCTAGCATGCATGCAGACAATTAGCAGGGGTATCCATTACTTGTTTCTTCCAAGAAGACTGATATCTGTCTCGCAGAACTATCTGAACAAGTTGATTCTCCTTCTCAATTTTTCTTACACCAATCCTTCAACGAGCAGAGTTGTAATCAAGCTTTGACTGAATTCTACTTGGAGAAGGGTGTTAGCAACCAAATAGAGAATCTGGAGTAAGGATCTCAGAAATTAAGAATGTACAACTTCTAAGGCACCGATGCCCTTGTAAATGCAACACTGTGTGCCATATAACAAAACACATAGCACTCTGGGTTCAAAAAGTGTTAATTGCTACAGGCACATAGTTGTTGCCCTTGTGGGCTGAATATCTAAGGGTTGCATTAGTGCTGATTGGGATCGCAAAAAAGGGCTTGAAGAGGGAAGCTTCCTGGGAAAATGACTGGAAATAGATGGCAAGACATTTGAAAGCTTTGATCTACTCAGTTTGATCATTAGCTTGGTGAATACAAGGAGCTTAGTTCTCACATGGTTGATTTCTAGCATTTCAGATTGGCAGCAGGATGCTAGTGCACAGAGGCTATGTTGTAGCAAGCAGCCTTACTTGGAAAACAGACAAAGTTACAGCAGCATAGGCATATAGCAGAATGGAGATTGGTTTACTGGTCAGAGAAGAGGGATCAAGTTTGGTTTTAAGTAAGGGCTGGAACAAAATCAATAATGCATAAATTAAATAATAGAGGGGCCAGGATACATCCTTGTTTATTCCCTTAGAAGTTGAAATAGGGTTGGTCTGTTCTCCTTTTGAGTACTGGACCTGCACCATAGTCCATTCATGGAAGATCACAACTGGTTGCAGGAGACACTGGTCAATGGAGGAGGCTGCTATTTGTGCCCCAACCTCTCACAAGGGAATGAAAAAAAATGCCTCTTTCAGATCGATGACAGTAACATAGAGAGCCCCTCCAGGAAGGTTAATACATTTTGCAAAGATGCAGTGCAGAGGAACAGATTGATCTGCAATAGAAAAGCTTTGTCTAAAACTGACTTGCTGCACTGCTAAGATTCTTTTTTGGACCAGTAAATCAACAAGCTTATAAAAAAAGATGTTTAGGATATAATTTGCTATTTATACATAGTAAGCTGACAGGATGGTGGTTAGATTGGTTTTGTTGTCCTTTTTGCATGCTATTATAATTAATTAATCAAGAGACAGTTTGGTGTAATGGTTAAGGCATGAGGCTAGAAAAGGAAAGACTGTGAGTTCTAAACATGCCTTTGGCACAAAGTTAGCTGAGTGACCTTGGGCCGGTCATTTTCAGCCCCACGGAAGGAGGCAATGGCAAATCACTTTTGAAAACCATGCCAAGAACTGCAGGGATTTATCCAGGCAGTCTCTGAGAATTGGACATGATTGAACAGACAAAAATAAAAGAATGTGTCCATTCTTTGGAGATCTGCAGAAAGATGTTAGTTAGTGAACAGAGGGGGTCAAAACAGTAGCCCACCAATTAGGGTTTTGATTCAGCATTTCTGGGAGGATCAAGACCCTTCCAGTAATTTTACCACTTTTAAGATGGACAAGTAAGATCATTTCTTCTGGTTTGGAGGTGGGATGCCAAGTTAGGAGAGTGCTAAAGATTATTGGATGAATATCATAATTTCTGGCTATGGTCTGGAACTGCACACAATAGTGAGCATCCCACCACTCACATGTTATTAGATTATACATTCCAATCTTGGACTTGTTGAGATAGAAACAAGGGAGCAGAACAGGATATCATTTTTAAGATTGAGTGAATTGGTCTGTCCCATTTTGTCAGTTGACCTACCAGTTTCTACTTACACGGAACCTTATATTTCTGTTTCTGGGAATATTTCCCCCCCCCCCCCGGAGTGGGATCATTTACTATCCATGGTGGCTAGCCATCAAATTTAATTTCTCAGTTTTAAAGATTCAGCTTATGGAGACTCAAAGGGACAACTCACTTTCTGGGAAGGGAAAGGAGCCAGTATGCTTGATATGTTAATCATTAGCAATCTGAACACTTGGCATGTAAACTTTGCAGTCATCACCTACCACTACAAGGTTTTTTTATCCTTTCTTTAAAAAGTTAAAAACGTTGATCTTAAATGATTCAGAAATTTCAACTGAGACATTTTTCTGATCCAAGTGGTCACATAAGCTACAAAATTAAGGTCTGTACTGAATTCATGCATTCATTCGGAGATTTTGAGCTGAAACAAGTTATATTTGAACTAAGTGTAACGCATACCACTTTTGATAAATTTCCAAGATATTATTAAATTAATGCAGAAATGCATATCTTTGCCAATGCAAAGAAGCTACACTAAATTTCCGGCTCCAGTTTGACAAAGAACGCATTCATGCCAAAACATTAGAGACTTAATCCATAAAATTGCTATGGTCTAGAGCAGGGGTGTCGAACTGCCGGCCCGCAGGCTGAATGCATCATGCTGAAACCGCACCCACCCCATTGCCAGCAATGGAAAAAAAGTCACGATACGTCTCAACACATCACATGACGTTGAAAGTTTGACACACCCCTGGTCTAGAGTAAAGGAATAGGCAGGAGCCCTACAGTATGAATTTCATAGTGTAAATTACTCCTTGACCTCTTAAACATTTACAAGACCCCATATACAAAACTTTCCACCGTCCCAGAAAATGTCAGTCTGATATAAAGAAATGGAGAAGAAACCTTTTTCTTTGACTGTTGCATTCCTTTGTAGGTAATCTCTGGAAACTAAATGATGTTCACAAGCAAGTTCAAAGATCTGGGTGGATGGAACCAGTTTGTTGTTGTTAGTTGCGAAGTCGTGTCCAACCGACCCCATGGACAACATTCCTCCAGGCCTTCCTGTCCTCTACCATCTTCTGGAGTCCATTTAAGCTCATGCCTACTGCTTCAGTGACTCCATCCAGCTACCTCATTCTCTGCCGTCCCCTTTTTCTATTGTCCTCAATCTTTCCCAGCATTAGGCTCTTCTCCAGTGAGTCCTTCCTTCTCATTAGGTGGCCAAAGTATTTGAGTTTCAAATTCAGGATCTGGCCTTCTAAAGAGCAGTCAGGGTTGATCTCCTCTAGGACTGACCAGTTAAGCACGAGCAGAACTACAACTTTCTCTCACCTAGCAGGATACCAGAAAAGAGAGAACTTGCTCTCGCCATAGGTCTGAATTGATCACTTAACAAAGGGCTTTGAAAACTAAAGCAAGATTATCAGGCGCCTCATCCTAATGTATGGTAAAAAAAAAAAAGCAAAAAAAAATCTCAGGATTTTTTTTCCTGTAGGAATTCCTAGTTCCTTAATGCCGTTCAAACATTAAACTGAATAGCAGTTAAAACCATGTCTATGTTTGAATGTTTATAACTATGGAGCCAAGGAATGATCAAAACCACTAGGAGATATGTTATTATAAATACTAGCTTATTAAAGACCATAAAGTTGGAATGCACACTGATTAATATCATTTACCTGCATCGCTAAAGAGCAGCGCATTTGTTCTTTTAACTTTGCCTACCGCAGCATTCTTGTTTATGAGCTCATCCTGGCTGTCTTCATCCATTGCGGGGCATTTGGAACTGGCTTCCTACAAGCAGAAAGAAATTATTTGTAAAATGGAAAATACCCAACCCCCTAAATACATTTTCTTTGACCCTATGAATTTTAATTTCAATATAATTTCAATATATACAAACATTTGATCAGAATATATTTCCGCAATATTTTCTAAACACTGTAAGAATACCTCTGAATATACACAATATGTGTTTTCCTTTCTACCTATGAAGAGCCAGCCTAATTCTCTCATTTTTTTTAAAGGGACATAGTAACTTCTCTTTGGAGATGACTATAATGTACTCTATTCCACCATACATATTTGAATATGAAGAGAAAAAAGTTAAGGCTATACAATGTAAACTACACAAGAAAATTTGACCAGATCATTCAAATGACACGGTAGGGCAGGGGTAAACAACCTTGGCTCTTTTATGACTTGTGGACTTCAATTCCCAGAATTCCTGAGCCAGTATTTCATACAGCCAGGATCTGGGTCCCTTCTCACATTTGAGGCCCATGGCCCAGACACATTATCTATTGAAAAAGTTCAAAATCGACAAAGAACATACATCAAGCATTCCAACTGTATACATCAGGCATAGTTCTTCTAGTCCTACCTGTATCCTATGGATATGCATAACAGTCTAAGATTATATAAGTGCCTTTAACAAACAGAATTATCAGGGTTATGTTAACAATTTTATGGATTTTAGTTCAAAATATAAGAGGCAAATGAATCCAACAATAAGGTTTTCTATTTCAGTTCTACAGTTACATCTCCAGGTTATAATAGCCAAATTTTCAAAAATATGTTGAATGAAAATTAAAAACTGATCCCTCCTTCTCGGTTTTAATACACAACTTTACCAACTTTGTTGAAAAAAATAAGGTATATGTGTGTGTGTGTGTGTGTGTGTATACACACACACATACACACACAGAGAGAGAGTAGTTTCTAACTGCTAATTTGAAAAGCATACAGTCATATATCCATATTAGATTAGATTCTTACATTATGCAGGAATCAGTTTAATGAAATATTGTTGAAAAAGATATGCATGCAAATACAATACTAGAATGTTGGAAAGATTTTAATCACCTGAAACTTCAGGTGATTAAAATTTTTGTATATAGTATGTGCAAGACAGTTAAACATTAATAAAATGTATGCTAAGAAACAGCATGCTGCAATCAATTCATCTAAACCTGTATTGATCAGGGGATATTTGTTGCTTATCTCTGTGTTCTCACTTATTTGGAAGTCCTATTGAACTTAATGGGGATTATATGAGTACACACACACACACATAAGAATTTACTCATAATATACTTCCAGATAACTATATACTATATGTTTCTGTGTTTAGACTATGCAATATTTTAAAATTGATGCATTCTTGTTGATTAAATAGAATTTTAACATCTTCCTCTGACATACTTGTTTCCTGTATCACTGGAAGCCTTAGTCATTTTGGGTTTGTTCTGACATACACAAACAGAAATCAATCTTCATATTTACATCTTCAAAGAATCTCAGTCCAGAAGTATATGTAATTATACTAAATCAGTTTGGTATATAGAACAGAAACATTTCCTCTATTCTGTGTTGGTGCTAATCATTACAGCCCTGGATGGCTTGAGACCATTCAAGGGACATCTTTTTCCCGTACAGGCTTTGCCTAGGCTTTCCAATAGTCCTCAGAAACCCTCAAGCAATTGTCCCTGCCAAAGGCATTTCCAAGAATAGAAGCTTAAATCAGCTTCAAGGCCTTCCCAGTCACACTGCCCTTCCAGATAACATACTTTTCCTGTCCCAAACTGAGACATTTGGCATTTTCCAAGGCGTTTTTACTAACCGCCTGCTACTTCTTTTTTCTACCATCTTTGTAAGCGGCCTTGGAGATTTCCTAAGATAAATAGTAAGTGCATGCGCTTTATGCTTGACTAAAGAGCAAACAATTCGCTCCATCGTTTCAGCTCGGTCTTTAAGAGTTTCGTTGCCTGAGTAGCCGGGCGAAAACCACGCAGAGCACAAGCGTTGCGGCCACGTCACTGAGTGCAAGACGAAAACATTGCCCAAGAGGAAACCACGGAGAGAAAGGGGCCCTTCGCCCAAGTTCCAGGCCACACCGGGCTCAGAAACACAGGTAGCAAATGCAATACAATAACATGAAAAGGGATGTTCTCGCAGGACCCCGCAGATACACCCGCTCTCAGCTCTTTCTGTGCCAGCAGCCGCAGATTGCAACTCCACAGGATCCTCGCCCGTCGCCGGTTGTAGATGACTAGATCAAAAGCGCCTCTGTAGGGACCTTCCGGCCTCTTTAATTTCGAGTTGCCTGGCTGCTTTCCCTCCTGGGCAGCGGGAGGGTCGCATCCGGCGGTGGGGGGGGAACTAATGTAACACTACCCGGACGGCTAACTTCCACTCACCTGCCAGGAGGCGACCCCGCGGAATAATGTCGAAAACGGACGGAGAGTGGGCAGGGGCGTCCGCTACCGTTACTACCGTTTGTAAACCAAGATCACGGAAGGAACCGAAACGACAGGAATCTGGGCCTCCTGGAAGGCCAAGAACACCTCCAATGCTGCACTGACCCGGAAGAGGATGGAAGCTCTTCCGGATAACATTACTTAATCCGCCAGCTGCGAGGAAGAGAAAGTGTAGGAGTCTTCCATTTGTTTCGGGGGAGGAGTAGAGCGTTTTAAAGCATAGAGCTTGCCCGAGGTTTGCTCGCGTGGATCATTGTTCCGGTTGCACCAATTCCGAAGGAAGATTAGCGTTAAAGCTGCACTTTCGAATCTGCTCCCGCCGCAGATGTTCAGGATACGATCTCAGCGTGAAGTTGGCCATAGGGCACCCATAGGATTGCTGCCGTGGCGTTTGCCAAGTTGCTATATTCTCAACCTTCCTTGGTTTATTAACATTTTACTGTAATCGGCAGCTGCTGTCAAACAGGTCTTCAGCGATCTTTTTAACTGGAGGCATCAGCCTTTATCTTCTGATGGGGATAGCTGTGTTCAGTCTAAAAGGAAGCGCGATTTCTTTCTGTGGATTTTGCACGTTGTTCGGAGCACTTTTTGTCCAGCTGCAAAGGCGAACACACATTCTGGTCCTTCGGACAGCCCGATCTTGTGCATACATGTTCAAGAAATAAGTCAATGTGATGCTTACATATCATTTAGTTTGAACAACATAATCTTTCACGCAAAGGTAGAAAGGTCGAAAACCCCTTTTACAAGAAAATAAAATCCTATTAATGATTTTGATAGAAAGTTAAAACGTCCCGATTTTCAAATGAGTATTAAGATTCATATATCATATTGCATAGTCTGATTTAACCAAGGTTTATGGAATAAAATACAATTAGTTGGTTTAAATGCCGTACCGTACGCTCTTAAATCAGCTTGTATGAACCCAGTTCTTATAAATCACGATTAATAAACTAATAGTCGAGTTCACACAGCAAACTCAGTAAAAAGCAAGCAAGCAAGCAAGCTGCATGATGGTTTAGACAGGCGCATATCTAGATGGGTTAATTGGAAAAGGGAAGACAAATCAGTCCAAACGCGCTGAGCTCAAGACAAGAGTATGGAGTTTCTTGGGATTTTTTAAAGCACTTAAGTGAGGGACTATTTGTTCTGCTAAAAGCTAAAACACAACAGTTAGTCTTAATTAACATTACTAGCTAATTAGTAGCACTGAGTCAAATAAAGTTGCCTTGTAAGATGCCACTGGATCTTTTCTTAGTTTAAGGGCTCCCTCACGTCCGGTCCTGCGAACGTCTGAACGTTTTCCTCCAATAGAAGAAACGAGCAAGCATTCCTCCACAAGAGGTCTCTGCAATACCCCTCCCGTGACTCCACGCGCTGCGGTCTGACAAGAGCGAGCCGTGCGTGTTAAACCCCGTGGAACCGGGGGACAGAGCTGCACGCCAGCGTTATTCTCTCGCTAGGACGTTCAGGATTATAAAGATTACGTCGCTAACGCAAACAGGAACCTACCCGGGTGTAAAGCTCCAAATAGCTCAGCGAGATAAAAACGCGTTTGGAGATGGAAAGATCACGGCCCAAAGGGGGAAAGGTTACGTCGCTTAGTGGCACTTCGTTGTATAAACCACGGTTCTAGAAGAGTATATAGACGAATCAAACTGCTATCGGATGCTGCCAGGAGTACAGTACATCAATTTGGCTTGATCCGTTTTATGGCTCAGACCATAAACTAGGCAGCCCTCCGCGCACATGCTGGCAGTGAAACCCACTCATTTACTTGCGTGTTAAGAGGAAATGCTTTCTTTCCAGCCAAGGTAGGGTTTTATAATTATGAGGAAAAGCTTGCTCCCTTTCATCCTAACATGCATAATTTTATAACCCTTGGTCATCTTTCCTGCCAATCATTTTACAGCAGTTATATATATATTTACTTCTATTCAGGGAGGCTTATTTTCAGCTAGAAGTTATATTGCAGTTCTAATCGTAGGTTCCTCTTTTGTGAGAAGGCACATATATATTTCTATCTCTCCAAATTTCTCTTTTTTGAAGCACCCTGAGAAAAGGAGAAGCAAACTCACCACTTATTTTGTAGTGGTTTATCTTTCTGAGCCCTTAAAAAGAATGGCTCAGAAATCCAAGTATATAGTATCCACTTATTGTACATTGACTTCTGTGGTGATGATTATTCAGTTGATCAAATAGTTCCCCAAGAAATGGCATTATGCTACATTTTTGACTCTGGACAAAACATCAGTCTTCAAGCCATTAATAACCTGTTCTGTGTCAAGCTGATGGCCTACCATTGCCAGAAAAATTGATAAATAATTTAGGGTTATTCTGGGTCTTATAGGGAAAGGATGCTTAACTGAAAGATTGAGGAGATCCTAAATGTAGGATTGCCAATTGGTGAATGTGTCTGAAGTGGGAATGAAGCACTTCTACAAGCAGGGAAGGATAAGCTTCCCATTTGCTGTATCAGTTGATATTAGTGCCCTCCCAGATAAAAATAAAGCAATTACTACTCCTCAGAACTGTCTCCCCTTCACCCACCCTCAAAGATAAGAGCTGCTTTAGCTATTCCCTCTAAATCAGGCTGGGATTGCAATGCTGGATATGAAAGAGACTCTGTCCTTTACACCACAGTTTCCTAATTATTTATCCAAGCTGCTATTTGCCTTGAGGGGTGGTTGTGTGTGTGTGTTCTTCTATTCAATCATGCTCATTTCATAGAACAAATAACTGCACTTTTCTGGGCAAGTTTTTTCCTAAGTGGTTTGCCATTGCTTCCTTCTCAGGACTGAGGGAAAATGATTGGGAGATTCTAATCCTCCTTAGACATAAAGCCAGCTGGGTAACCTTAGCCCAGTCACTTTCTCCCAGCACTGGGAATGAGGCAGTAGTGAAAACGTCTGAAAAACCTTGCCTAGAAAAGGATGGATTGCAGTCCAGTGTATTTAGAAGTCCTCAAATTGAGGGGAAAGATTGGATTTCTGGAATAGTTACGAGGAAGGGGAGATGATGGATTTGTTAATATCTATTGAAAAGGCTGGAGATCTTATTTGTTTTTTTTCCTTTGCACTTTACTATCTTTTTTCTTTCTTTTCTCTTTACTTCTCTTTTTTCTTTATTATATTTGTATTTTACTTCTACAACAAAATCTTTTAAGAATTAATAAAAGACTGGGGAAGAAAATAGCTTAACTAAAAGAAAGACAACTATTTCAATATGGAGTATTGGAGCATAATAAAGTTATTATTAAAATTCATTATGATACATTTTCTCTGATATTGTTATTGGAATGCTTCATCCCATCCTTTGTAATAGCTGCCCAGCCTATAAGATTAAACAGTAATTGGGAGAGGGAAAGAGAAAGAGAAAGAAAAGCATTATGTTTTGGCACCCTATCAGGAATGAAACTGTGTTCTGTTTCTGGATGCTGTTAGCAAGACTCTGAATAAATTAGGTGTGTCCTCCTCATGTTTGTTTCTCAAAGGAGAGGCTAACACTCCCCAGCAATTACCCTTTTTATTGGAAGAAGTATTCTGATACAGTTTTTATTCTATGGATTTATAGGAACCAGAGCAATTGTAGCTTCTGTGGTCCAGATTAGAATCTAATTTGGTGTAAACATTCTCAGCAATTCATTAGTTCAACTGGTTCAAACATAGGTTCAGCTTCATAATAGAATCTGCAGTATAATAAATCTGATAAATAAATAAATACGTGCATAATAAATAATCTGATAAATAAATAAAACTGCAATATAATAATTCCATCATCTTATCAAGATTTTCAGCACTACCTGGAACTGAACCTAGGGCCTTCTACGTGCAAAGTCAGATTATCTGAATAGCATTGGACAGAGTTGTTTGTCAGAAAACCTAGTTAAGATGGTATGGGTGAAAAAAAAGAATACAAGAAAATTGGAACATGTATAGAGCAACCTGTCTCTTTCCTTTTTACAGACAGCACAAATCGTGCTTCTGAGAATGTTTTCTTGTCAAAATCATTACAAAAAGAGAGCATTTCCCCAATGATACTAAATACAGCTAAGCATGGTGTACATGCGCATGTCAGCTGTCCCTTTCTGACCTCTTCAACAGTGAGCTGAAGCAAGAACAGTGAGGAAACAGACATATTGGATATTGAGGAGAAAACAAAAACATCTCACTATGAAAAAATGGCTACACAGGTGTCATTTTAACTACTCCAAAAAAAGGAGATCACTGTTTTTCTTGCTGCGAAACACAACAGTTCATTGGGAAATGCAGGAAAAGAAGGCCCTGTGATTTGCAGAATCAGCCTAGAGTTTGAGAAGTCTACATTATCATCCCTCCGTTTTTGATCCAGAAATGCTAAGCAAACCTCCCAGGGAGACCATTCCATAGAAGGGGCACCTTTGCTGAAATGTTCTCTGTTGCACCTTTTCTTAAAAATGGCAGAGTCACTGCAGATAGCAACAGCTATCTCACTAACCAGGTAAAGTTGGGTATGATTAGTCTTTGATAGGAAACCACCAAGATATCTCAGGGCTGAAACTAAATTGGAAATATTCATAATAAGACAATGGCAAACACTTCCATATGGTTAGCAGAGTTGAGGTCCACTGGAGAGAATTTTAAAAGGCTTATTTTAGAGTCCAAGTAATGATATGTGCGAGATTATAATTCATAAAGTTATAGTGTATTAGGCTGTTCAGAAATGCAAAGGTAATACAAATACTTTGAAGGGAACCCAAGAAACAAACTAAAAGTCAGAGGACTGATAGCCCAAACTAGGCTGTGCTCAATATTTTGGGATTGACCACATACCTCCCTTAGCAACTCATTTGGATAAAACTTTTCAAAATCCCAGTCATATCTACAATCTTAAAAAATAGGCAACTCTGGTATCATAATGAGGATTTGTTTTTGTTTTTTTGTTTAGATAGAATATTGTACTAGTTAGCAGATATAATTTTTAGCTTACTGTTTTCCGATGCTTTAAATAATTTATAGTAAATTATACTAGTAAGGTACATGAAAGGCAAGGCAACAACTGTTAATAGCTAATGTCATTCTCAGCAATATTAAAATATTACTCACAGGCCTTGGTGAGTCTCTAAAAATGGACATGCACATCAGTATAGCACGTACATTTCTGGTTTGGACAAATGCATTCTCCAGAATAAAGGATTATAATATTTAACTCCCTCAAAATATAGAAAGCTCAGAGCCACATTGCCAGGAAAACATTATTAGTAAAAAGAGAAAGCATTGCTCAAGCTTCAGGATAATTTGCCCCTTGTGGGCCCCAACTCTCTTTTTTAGGGTCCATTGAATCTCCCAAAATCTTTAAACAACTGTAGAATTATTTTCTGCTGATGTTTAATGAATAATGGATGGAATAATTAGATGGATTAAGAATTAGCAACTCTTAAAAAGTTGTTACACTTGTGGTTTAAAAAAAAAACTTTTAATCAACCCCAAAAAGTGAAATTGGAGGTGGGGGGACATCCTGCCTCAGCTTCTCCATGTATGTTCATCGTGTCAATGTCTTTTCCACTGTTTTTCTTGGAAGTGAGATAGTTAAGTATTCTCTAACTTTACAACATAGGTAGGAAAGAGGTAGTTCAGCTATCTAAAAAAAAGCTCATATACCTTTGGATCATTTTTCCATAGGGATCCTCCAAAGGCACAAAATATTTGTTTTCTAAATAAAGTCAACGATGGAAACACTTTCTAAATAACTTGCTCAATTTATTTAATAATGTGAAGTTTTCTTATGGACTAAAATAATCTATTCTATAGAACAAGTGTCACATTTCTTCTAGTGGGAATCATGATTATTTCTTGACTGTGATATCTGTAATCCCTGACTTTGACCGGGATGATCACTCCCTTTGTCTTCACAGAATGGATTTGAATCTACTCCAAACTTCAGTGTCCTCGTCTCTGTATGTCATGCACAGCTAAACACTGGGATAATTAGAACTACAGACACATTTTCCACGTAAACACCATCATGAAGTGCTTTGTTTTATTGCCTGACTGTAAAGTTTTTTTCTCTGAGCCACATAAGTGAATCACATGAAGACAAATAAAGTTTAATCTATTGAGTTTTAAAAGGGATCTCAACATTGGATCTGACTGAAATTCAGAGAATACCAAATTGCAAACATATCACTGTTCTCATAGGATTTTATACACATAGATATTAGACAGAAAAACAGTTGAATTTTCTTCATGCATGAGGGCTTCTTCAAGGGCAAGCTTTGTCAGGAGAGGGAGAAATCAACATGTATATATATTAAAAAAGTCTTTAAAGCCATACAGGTCATAACAACGATATTCCAGAGGACGCAAAGCTAAATTTTCCTCCCATTTTGGGGGAGGGTGGGAAAACTGAATAGTAGTAATATTGAATATGTAATATAAAACATATAAGTGAAATAGACTAGACTGGTCTAATGGTTAAAGCACCAGACTAGAAACCAGGAGACCATGAGTTCTAATCCCACCCCAGGCATAAAAGCTGGCTGAGTGATTTTGGGCCAATCATTCTCTCTAAGCCCAACACACCTCACAGGTTTGTTGTTGTGGGGAAAAGTAGGAGGAGGAAGGAGTATTAGGTATGTTTGCTATCTTGATTTTTTTATAAAAAAAATAAGTGGGATAAAATCCATAAAAAATAAAATAAAATGGATGCTAGCCCAGCAGAGGTGTACCATGGATATTTTGGCCTGGATTTCGGCTAATTGGAGTATTATAGAGACTGCCAATATGGAGTTGGAAACATTCATGTATCTCATAAGCTACAGTTGCCTACCCGATTTAGCCCAGCTCATGAAGTATGTCAGAGAGAGATCCCCATGTACTTGTGGTTTATTCTAGTATTTATATGAAAGGCACAATTGTCTGCCTATTTTCCTGTTGAATCTACTATATAGTGTCTGAGTACTTACAGTGACCTTTTTTGCAAGATTGGTGAGTTGGAGCCTTTCCTCACTAGGAATTTTAACATACTTCAGCCCTTCCTGTATTGATTTGCTGGTAAGATGCAGACCTGATTTTGCTAAACTAAGCTAGACTGCTTTCAGGAGATGCACCACAGTCTGACCAAGGATGGCCTGGTTACATGATCATACCTCTCTAAAGGTGCACTATAAAGTTTAAACCCTATGTTTAATGTCAAATGAAGCAGGAAGAACCAGTTATTTTCCTGAATATTAAGAACCCGTGTAAGGCTGTTTAAAACATGGGTGTGGAATGAGATAAACCAATGTCATGTGTTCAGAAAGGAATACTGGTGTTGCCAGAACATTCTGTGAACTACAAGGAAGGAAAGGCCCAGCATGCCTTTTGTTATCATCCAGCAATGAAGGAAGGGGACAAGTCAATAAAGGTCTTCATGTTCCTCCATGCTAATATATGTGTATCCTAATCCCTAATCCCTTCAGCATAATTGGGGTTTGGGCACCAAAGTTTTCTGCATGCAGTAGGCCCATAGGAAGGCAGCACCTAGGTCAGGGGTCTGCAACCTTGGCTGAGGAATTCTGGGAGCTGAAATCCACAAGTCTTAAAGTTGTCAAGGTTGCAGACCCCTGACCTAGGTGGGTTGAAGTAAAAAAAGGCAGCAAGCTCTTCCTCAAGACCAGGGCCAAAGCAGAAGTGCTGGATACATTAGTCCAATTCATCCTAAAGATTTTACATTTATTTATTTGTATGTTTATTTAAATATTGTGTGTTATTTCTGCATGAGCAAGCAGCACAATGGTAGTGCAGTGTTCCCATTATAAAATGACAAATTATACAAATAATTTGAAGGACCGCTAGAACACAGTCAGTTGTCATTTTGTTCATATGTGAGGATCGTTGATTTCATGTGGCGAACCACGAGACACACAATCAGTCTAGAAGTTATATAAATGTGCACAAATATGCTTAAATTAATTTGCATAGACAAATGTGCAGTGCTCTTCTATGCCACAGGATAAATTCTGGAATGTAATAAACTTAAGAATGGTTTGGTAGATTAAACCACCATTATAATGGATTTCTCACCAAATTCATGCTCTGACAAACAGACGTTCTATACTATATTATCCATCTTTTTACACCCTTTTGGAAATCTCTGTAACGAATGGAAGTAAAAGAGTTCCAGAAGGATTTGTTTGGTGGACTTTTTTTCAGTAGTCTTAAATGCATCTTCTCTGATGATAGTGTTATTTGTTTATAAAGGCCAGCTAAGAATTTGCCTGGAAGCTACAAGGGTCGCCAACGTGTAAAGTAGGAGACTCAGGTAGGGTGCCCAAGTAGCGTACCATCCCAGGCAGCATGCAAGATTTGCAGCGTCTTGAATGTCCTGTTCCAGTACTAAAGATAACCAGGTCCCTTGAGCTTTTTGCACGCACACACGCGCGCGCGCATCCTTAAAAAAAAAGCAAATGAGGTAAAAAGAGCGGGGCGGGATTCCTTTTCCTTCTTCCCCTTTCCTTAGAACGGGGCCAAGGAAGGTTCGGCGCCGGAGCTCAAAGAGCCTTTGAGGACAGCGCGCGCCAGCTGCAAACAGCAGCTGCCTCGGCGGCCGTCCGGGGAACATCCAGGGGCGCGCGCGCGCCCGCCCCGTCGGCCCCGCGCGTCGCTTGGGACCCGTCCTTCTGCTGCTGCTGCGCTTGCTACGTGCACACTGACACTGTCCTCATGGCAAAGCCCAAGCCGGGCTGTACCATTTACCATCCTCCCGCCCCAAAAGGGGAGAGAAGGCGGCGAGCCGAAGCACGCGTGTCAAAAGCAATGTACAGAGTCGCGAGACTCACCCTGGCGTGAAAGCTTGTCCCCAATGAAAAAGGAGGTTGGCTAGCGGCAACCATTGCGGGGAAGGGAGGTGGGAGCGCGGTTCTGAAGCTCGGGCAAGTACAGTTGGTTCCTCCCTAAAAGTAAGGACGTGCAGAAACGAACGCGCCGCACCCCGCACTGTAACTCATAGGGAAGGGAAGGAGGGAGTTGCCTGGCCCCCGGCACGGAGAGGTTCCCGTAGATTGGCCAGCCCCTCGGAGGGCGTGACTGCCGGGTAGCCGGGCGCAGCTCCCATTGGGCAATCGTAACGTCACGTCACGAGCTCGATTTGCATGAAGTTAGGGCGGGGTGGAGGAGCAAAAGGGAAAGCAGGTTGCACGGCTGCAGTGGTCGCGGCATGGGTTGGTCTGAGGCGCGCCGGGCTGGGCTGACTGGCTTAGGGAGCGCAGTGAGAACAAGAGGTTGCCACCGCCCTCTTCCTCGCCAGCTGGAAACGGAAAATGGTCCCTGTAGGCTAGAGTCCCGGAAGCTGGCGCTGTGGAAGGAGAGCGCGAAGCTGTACCGGTCAGCGTCTGGCAAGCGCTTGCAAAGTTCAGGTACTTCGCAGAACTCCGTGGAGAGTGAGCGTTAGGACTCCGGCCGCCTCTCGACTGGCGAATGGATGCAATTAGAGGAAAGTCCCTTCTTTCTGAAGCGGGAGAGCCTCGGCCGAGGGAGTTGCGTGCGGGCAGCTAAAAAACGCGCGCGGGGTCGGAACTTGGCTTGAGTGATTTCTCCCGGACATTCGCCGAGGACGCGGAGTCGGTGGGGTTCGAGCGAGGTCACTGACAGACCTGGCTTCACCCGGGCAGGTAAAAGAGCGCTCGGCGCCTCTTGGACTTTTCGGTGTGACGATTTGCTTTTTAGCGCGTTGCCCGCGGCGTCCTGAAAGTGCAAATTGTGAGTGATGCTTTGACCAGGAACCAGCAGTTGGCCTTATCGCTGGAAAAGTTTATCCGGTCTGCCTTGATACCCCTCTGAACTAAGGATCGCGTAGAGAAGGAAACAGAAGCTTTTTGCTCCTGGAGGATATTGCAAAACGACTTGTTGAACTGCGGCTTGGAAAGTGACAAATAAGAGTTGGCTTATAATGTAGGACAAATACCGTGGAGTATGTGCCGTATACCCGAAGGAAATCTCTGCGGGACCAAAGATCCGACTCATTCCGCTAAAATCAATGGGAATTTTGTTGCTACTCTGACAAGTGGGTGAATTGTTCTCCAGAGGGAGACGGGACTTATAGCAACAGTCCCCCCCCCCCCCAATAACATTTCTTGCCTCTCTGAAACACTTGGGGTAATGTAGATACAGTATTTTCCTAAGTATTTTCCCAAGCAATTTTGCCTTGTCTATGAGTGGTGATGGAGAGGAAGGTCCCCTAAATATATATTTAAAGAGTGGGTTTGTATTTTACAGAGCTGAGGATAAATATAAAGCACTCTTCTGCTCTCCTGTTTATGTTAGACTACAGTTCCATGCTCTCCAACTCAAATCCAATGGCTATGCTGTCTGAGGACTGGGGGGAACTGCAGAACTGGAGGGCATAGGAGAAAGTAAGGCTGTGGCAGAAAGTCCTGCTGTTTTGCGATTGTGTTACACAAGTTGGAAAGGACAAGGAGACTGAAAAGGAAACTGCCTTGAGATTATTTAGAATCGGGTCTGAATTTCTGAAATAATGCAAACAAGCAGTTAATAAGGACAGTGATCCTGCTGATACATGTTTTTATTTCAGGTGCTCAATTAGAGGGTGAGGTGGGGTGAGATGGGGTGATTGCCTGTCATTGGTACCCTAGAAGCTGATGCCTGTTTGGTTAATTCTCCAGAAGCAGGTGAGCCACTGACTAACGCACATTGTGCTGCTATGTCCCCACTGTGCGTGTGACAGCGGCTAACCTGCTTCTCGGACATCACTGTGTCTTCTTCAGTAACTCACCTTCTCTCTAGAAGTGCCTACGTCTTGGAGCCTGATGACTGCCCTTCCAACCTGAATGCAATAAGGAGAAAGGTTTCTCTTAAAGAGTTGAATGTCCACCTTTTAACAGCTTGTACAGCCATGGCTTCTTAAAGAAAGTAGACTTGGCACTCAGAATGCTTTTTCCCATTGAGTGTATTGGAAAGACTCAGAATGAAATGCATTTGTTATCATTTTAAGCAGGCTGTTTTTTTCCAAGAAACTTTAGACTAGAAAAGGTCTGAATTTATTTGGAATGGCTCATGTTCTTCCAGTGAAATGGTTATGTGATGAGATCTAATCTGCCTAGAAAGATTATAAAATAACTAAGGAATTGAACATCCCCTCCCTTAAACATGCACGTACAGAGAGCATCTCATCCAGTCAGACAGACATTGTGTTCTTGAAAACTTCCATAAAGGAGGTTTTATTGAGTTTAAGATCTGTCGTGATACACAGTAATGAGCATATTAGAGAAATGTATTCTTCAAACAGGTAAGGAGATTCTAATCTTTGGAGCATTAATCTCAATTACCTTTTTTTATATGGAAGATATTTGTGGAGTCCTGCTCCTTCCTAAATTCATCTTCCTCCTAGAATGAATACTGTTCCTTCATTTTGGGGAACAGTTTGCCTGATGCTATTGAAGCTATAGTGGAATCTATCAATTTTTGATGAAAACAACAATGCAGTTTTAAATCAGTTATTAAATACTTCAAAAGTACGCAAAAACGTAGCTTTACATTTGCTGTTTAATTTTTCTTTCTTTCAATGTCATTTGCCATAAAATGTGTCTGCTCAGACATGTAATTTTTACTCATCGCTCCTTTTTTCCGTATAATTTTACACACTGGAAAATGGTTTATTTTCACACATTTTCTATTTTATACCAGAATGTTAAGAGGAATGGCTTGTGGTCGGTTTCAGCCAATATTTGGAAAAATCCTCCTTTCCCTGGACCTCATTTTGCAGCTGCTCTTCAACCAAGGGAAAAGGACTTTATTCTGAACTCGTTTTCCTGGAAACATAAATGAATCAGAATAGAAAAGTAGCTGAAGGATGACATCCAGAAAACCTATAGGCTGGTTGACATCTGATATAGGCCAGTTGAGGATAGGCCAATTTGCCTCACATGAACAGCAACAAATGTAATGGAATTTAAGTGGAAATAGCATAATTTAGAAAGCTAGTTGGTGTAGAGGTTAAGGCACCAGGTTAGAAACTGGAGGCTATGAGTTCTATTCTCGTGTTGGGCAAAAAGCCAGCTGGGCAAACTTGGCCAGTCATTTCTCTCAGCCCGAGGAAAAGCTTCAGGGAATTGTCTGGACAGTCTCTGAGAATTGGGCACAATTGAATGGAAGAAAAAAAGCATAACTTACTAATATGGCAACATATATTGGGGAAAAGATTCATACATTATAATTCATAAATTATAATTGGCATTTGAACGTTAATTAGACCATATTCAGACAAATTCAGAGAGGGAGGAGGGAGGAGAGAACACCTAAGCATCCAGTAATGACACAGCTAAACTGGAATGTCCAGTTTAGCTAAGTTCCCAACATAATTGTCTTCCAAAGTTCCCAATGGAGGAGACTGTAATGATTCATTATTAAAATGGTTTTATTTTATTTTCTCACAGTTTATTTATTCACAATCCTGGGACATTCAGGAAGGTGATGTTGAAAATGTTAATACTGAGAAAAGAAAGGAGTGTGCAGATGGAAGTACAGATTATTCTAAACAAGTAATAGTTTATCTGGTATCTTTGATTAAATAAGAATCTAGTTAAAAACCATGCTGGCTTGTTTGTGGACATTCCCATAGGTATCTGAAGACCTCGAAAAGGAATTGATGATTTGCAGGCTATAGAAAGTCTATCCTACAGAAAGTCTGATTGTAAAAAGCAGGTGCACAAAATGTACCTTACACTAACTCAAATATTTTGCAACCTATTTATGTACATTTTAATAGAAAATAGTGTTTTTGTGAGTTATAGTGGATCATAGTCCTCAAATTAGTGGGGCCTCTAGTTTTATATTTGCCAGTCAGCTTTGACTGATCTAGAATACTAAGCAAAGTCAGTCCTTGATATATTTCTTATATTGATTTATATAGCTACAAATTTCATAATTACAGCTCTGGATATTGAACACTGATTTAAAACCAACATAATAGTAGTAGTAGTAGTAGTAGTAGTAGTAGTAGTAGTAGTAGTAGTAATAAATAGACAACATTGACACAATACTTTAATGTCAAATACCATTTAATTCCTATCCTGAATCTCACATACTTATGCTCAAAAAAAGTTAAATGACTTCCTATAAAAGTTTTTAAATTTCATAATTTTGAGAGAGGGATGTTTCTAAACCTCTTGCTTATATCTGTACTGAGCAGCAACACTTATTTGTTAGATTTATGTTGTATTTTTCCTTCAGGACCTCAATGTGGCAATAGTAATATCAGTGGTAAATGCTTACTAATCTATTGTGTGATTATCAGCATGTTAAGAACGGAGGTAATCAATAACTTTGTATTGTAAATGTGAAAACTCTGGTAACAGGAGTCAAACCCACAGCAAATGCTTTCAGGATTGAACTGTAAGCTCTTCAAGCAAAACAGAAAAAAAAAATTATGCAATCTGAGAAGCAGATAGGAGGATGCTTTCACTCTGAAAAGAATCTGCATTGAAGGATGTTCAATTTCAAATGTCTTTTTTCACTAAGATGCTCTTGTTTTCCTTCCCTTTATTTTTCTGGAGAAGGCAGCTGGAGGATGAAGCAAAGATGAATGAAATATTCTGGTTTCTAATGTATTCTGGAGTCTGTAAGTATAACCAGCATGATCCCAGGAGTCTATAAATAGCATTTTGGGCCGAGAGCACCAGAACGGCACATGTTCTTTACATAAAATGTAAGCACAGCCTTATGTAATACTTCTTAAAACTAGTTGGCAGGAAATTCCACCAGGAGAGAGCACTCAGTCATCTAGAAACAGCCAGAATCTTCTGATCCAGATCCACCAAGATTGGCTGATGCTGCTAAAACCATCTGAGTATATAGAGTACCCTCCAAGCAGATTGACTGAAAAGGGTTTTGTGGCCTAGTAGATATAAACTGCCCTGTCATAGTGAGGCCTCTGTCCCAGGAACCAAACCTAGGTGTTTTTTCTTTTCTACCTCTCCCATCCAGTCTAGAATCTACCAGCTTTCCCCCTCTCCAGGGAACCAGCTTAGTGAAAAACACATTCCTGGCCAGCATGTGATTCTGCATTTAATCTTAGCTGTCTTTTTGGAGAAGAAGGGTTACACCTGAGAGCAACAAGATAGCCAATCATAGTGATTGAATGCTCCCATAACTTTATTTGAATAATAAAGTTTTTCCAGGGGGCTATTTCCATTAAAATGCAGCAAAAGAATAGTGAAACATAGTTCCCTATACAGTGTGCTATATAATAAATCTGCTGTGCTTCAAATTGCGATATGACTCAAACTGCAATGACTAGTTTGACACATTATAGTAAACCAAATGATAATTTGCTTGTTTGTTGCTTAATGTGGTACATGAATGCAAACATTATGGTTTGTAAATTATCTTGGATGCTTTATTATGTAAAACCAGTTAATTATCTTTTATTCTGTAAACTATGGTTAAACAAAAAAGTGGTTTAGCATTAGCTATATGTAAAATATTTTGTTAGGGAGAGCTCTAAAATATTGCTTTCTTTCTTCAAACTCTGCCAATTCCATCATTTAAGGGATCTAGCATTTGGAAGGAAAGTTAATCTTTGAACCAGCAATAATTCCGGAATGAAACAGGCCATTCCTTGAACAATAGAATTTGCCCACCTCCATCATGTCGAGTGAAGACTGCCTTTGTTTTTTCCACCTCTGATCTACCGAGTCCAGGGTGTCTTCCATTTTGCCTTTCATCTCAGCATGAACAAACCCAATTTTATGTTGCTTCAGTCTATTACCAGGAACTGCCTAGATTCTGTTTTCCAGGGAAAGTTAGTATCACTTTTTCCTCTACGTACATAGATTTTTATGGTCATTTTATTAAATGTTACAATTATAAAGACTAATAATAAAATAAAATAATAAAAACTTTAAAAAGGGAAAATATAAAAAATAAAGTGCAGAAAAGAAAAAATAGAAAATATAATAAAGAAAATAAATTTTGCATATAAGAATTACTTCATCACAAATAAACAATTTTGGTAAGTTATCACTTTCTCCTTAAATACTACAAATGATCTTCCCATATCTCATATATAGATGTTTTCTATGAAGCGATAATTAAGGGGAACATATTTCGGTCTGTGAGCTGCTAAAACATAAACTTGATGGTGCATGAATAAACTACAGAATTAAATTGCTGGGGATATTGTTGCTATTCCTTTTGCCCTAGAATAGCAGAATTCTGTAACTTGGCTTTTTTACGCACCCGTGTATTTGCTGAGATTCCAAAGTTGGTTAAAATCCTGTATTGTTAAGCTGGAGGGATGGGAATTTGGTAATGAATCATCATTTGTATGTTTAACTTGCATCATCAGTAAAGAAGCAATTCCAGTAGTTGTCACCTCATTTTTATAGCCCCATTTCTACTCAAATATTACTGCTTGTGGAATTCTAATACTAGAGTAAGGGCTTCACTAAAGCCAAGTTTTTATTTAATTGGTGAATAGTCTCTTGTCTGAACTCTTTCTTTGTGTGTGGGTGTATGTGTGTGGGTGTGGGTGCGCATATGTATATATAGGCAAATGCAAACAGGATAAACAGTAAAATCTCTTTCAAACCTGGCTTGCCTCTTAGTGATTCAATAGACATTTTGGGGTGTAATCAATGCAGACTTGCTGTTGCCTTCTTCTAAGATGTTTGTTAAATTTCCTAATGCAGTTTATAGTTCTGGTATTTCTGAACGTTTTCCAGCCAAGTGTACTAATTAAGTAGGTCCAATTCTGTGTGGCTTTTTGAGAGCAGTCAAGATTGACTAAATTTCAATAAAGGAGAATATTTGAGGGATCTTTGGTGTTCTCTGAGCTTGATTGTTTTCTTGCAGATGTTTCATTATCCAAATTAGATAATATCATCAGTGCATTGGCTAAATTCTGCCACCTAGCTGGGTGTAGTAAGAAGTAGTTCAAAATTAATACTTACCCGGTTGGCATGCCTTGTAGCTCAGATAGTTCTTCAAATTCTGGAAATTTTGTGTTGGGTTTCGAACAACACATTTTTAAAATATTTCTGCTGACCTCTGTCATGAAACTATATATTTGTACTTCATAAATCAAATTGTTCCGTTCAGTTTTCATCTACTTCATACAGTGATATATTAATTTCTCATGCTGCCTTTTTTCCATTTCAATCTTAATCCAGTTTGTTGGTCTACTGATTAGATTTTACACTGTTTATTGGAATGAATAGTCCTTTTCTTTCATTTCTACAATCCCTTGTCTTAAGTACTTTCATTTTCCTTTTTATTCCAGCTTCCTTTTTTCATTCAATTTTGTGATATCTTCCATGACACTTTTTGTGATTTCATAAAAGTGAATCGAAACCATTCATCCTCTCGGGGATAGATAACTTAGTTTCCCAGTGTTTTAGAATGTACTTATCACTGTCATTATCTGTGCTGATTAGGATAGATGGGATTGAAATCCTCAGCATTGAGAAGACACAATACAACCGATCTCTGCTCTCTCTTCTCTCCATATTATTTCGAATTGCCTGGAGAAAGTGTCTGATTTTATTAGTTTGCTTTTTTACAGTATATATTCTTTAGAGGACATTTCTATAATCTGCCTTTTTAAATTAAAATATAAAATTGATCCTCAGGACCTGATTTCCTAAACTATAATGTAGAATTTCACCTTATGGTAGCAACTATCTAAAATAGTGTTCTTTTGTATTACAGTTAAAGGGCTACTATTAAAAATACTGAGTTCGTTAAATCCTAATAACAGTGTTGTGTGGCACTAAGGGTTTCATTGCTGAAAAAAAAAAAAGCTATGATAGTGAGCTTGTGTTCTTGAACCACATCCAGTGGCATTTTCTAAAATTAAGTATATAAGCATGAGTGTCTTGAAAAAAGACACTTGAAAATGGCTGCACAATAAATGGGTTCCTTGGGATAAGATTGAATTGCAAAAGGCATTTTTAGAAGCTAAAAAGCAAACTGGGGAGGAATGGCCTTTAATAAGAGCCATTTGATAACCTTTTGAAAAACTGATTTTTCTTGGTATGGAGTACTGCACACTAGACAACAGGATGAGGGGGATATGTTGCCAGAGGAAGGACTGTCAGTAATATTTCTTGGTTGAGTCAGATCAGAGCTCTCCTGCTTTACCAGATACTTCCCTGCCCTCAGAACAGCATATTTTGGAATACCTGCCAGTTGCTGATATCATCGACATGGCTTAAATCTCACAGATTTAATGTGCTTTTAAAATTCCACACCTGGGGAAGCCTGCTAATCAGTTGGCTTGCAGGTACAAGTTTGGGCCTATGGTTAAATCTAGCCATCTGTCCAGACCTTCTGCTAACTACACCAGCGCTGTGCTTGGCAGATGGTTTCTTCCTGGCTGAGGAGTTCAAAAAGGGGAAGGTGTCAAAGCCAGAGGGTTTAAGTACTGACATTGTTTAACACACCCTATGCACCCAAAATCAGGATTTCCATCTTGCACACCTAGCTAGAACTGAGATTATAGAAGCAAGACAATGATCAGCAGCAAGGAAAGCAAATTTAATGTCTGTATGTTATATTGGCTGAAAACTGCGTATAGTAGGTAGCACTAACTGAAAGTTCAGAATCTTGTAAAAAAATCTGCCTTGCCACAATTTTCCTCTTCATTTCCTATCCAGTCCTTAGGAGCCGTTTAAAGTGGACAGAAGTGCCCCCTTTTGCTTTAGTTCAGTGTTTCTCAACCTTGACAATTTTAAGGCATGTGGACTTCAACTCCCAGAATTCCACAGCCAGCAATGCTGGCTGTGGAATTCTGGGAGTTAAAGTCCACATGCCTTAAAATTATCAAGGTTGAGAAACACTGCTTTAGTTGTTGCGAGGAAGAATAGCAAACTCTCCCCTGAAGTGAGCAGTTTTCTCTCATGACATAAAATTTTAATTAGAAATAACCCGGCAGCCTTGAAATGGGAACAGCAAGCAGCAGAAGTCAAATTAATAAAATATTCAATGACAGGAATGTATTATTGATACAGCCTATGTGCCTAGTTTTGAAAATTCTGTCAAAGCACATGAAGCTGGAAGACCTTCATCTCTTCGCTTGTAGGACCAAAACGCTGCTCAAAGAGAGCTGGCACTTAACATTTAGTGAGTTTCCCAGCTGGATCATAATCACTCATCTGATCCAACCCATAATGGCAATCATAATGGGAGGTCTTGGGGGCATCACCTAAGGATAGACATTTCAAGCAGAGACTGGAATGTAATTAGCATTGGTGCTGAATCTTACTGTTTCTACATAAATATTATTGCTAGGCAATCTCAAATTGCTTGAGTTGAAAATGATTGTTATTCTCCAAGAAGCTGGTCAACTTCTCTTGACCAGCTGAAGATGCAGCGTTTAAAGATGCTATGTGACAGAAGCAGGATGTTATACTTGGTTCCTTAGAGCTCTTGAAAACATCATCAGTGTTAGTGCATCACATTCCTGAATTGAATTTCCACTACATGCTAATCTATGCTTGATTTAACCCTGGCTTACTGAATAATCTACAGCTGTGATTCTCAACCTTTTCTTCACCCTGGACTCCCTTTAAATACCTCTTGTGGCCATGGACCCTCAAGACTTAACTCAAGATTTAAATCATAATATTTCTTCAAGCCCTCACGGACCCCCTGTGATGACATTGTGGATACCCCCAGCTTCCATGGATCACAGGTTGAGAAATACTGATCTACACTATACTAGCTGGGCTGGCATGACATGCTAAATCATAAGCCATGGTTTTCAAACTTCAGAGCTGACTTTATAAAGTCAAACTGCTTATTTAGTATACAGTGTGGTCCCTGGTTGAGAATGAATTCTGTACCCTAACTCTGTCTTTAATCCAAATTTATATTTAAGCTGAAACTCGTACTTTCAAATGGACTGCCTATTATTAAAATGGCAGATGTTGTTCTTCTACAAGCTGACAAAATGCTTGAGCAATGCTTTCAGGAACCACTGAAAACAGCTTGCATTAATGCACGTCTTCACTTCATTGGCTAGAAGAAGAACACTATCTGCCAAATAGGCAGCCCATTCATATCTAGGGTTTGCCCTTACATTGGATGTTCTTAACCAAAGGATTGCTTGTACTATGTGAACCTATTTTTGTGTTCTTCAGGGAAAAAAGGAGAGAGTATAAAGGCAACAGCTGCAAGGCACATATGAAAAGTGTCTTTATGCAGAGAATTTTTCTGCAGCATCAATCTTTGGACATTTGGCTTAAGAGTGGCTCTATGACTGGTGGCAATTTCTGCAGTTTTAGAGAGGGGTTCTCTTAGCTTTATCTGGAGTTGAATTTGGATTTTTTTGCATGCCAAGCATGAACTTCATCACCAAATAAGAATAAATAAAACATATTTTATTCTTCCGAACAGTGTATGAAATACAGGTAGTCCTCGCTTACCAGCTATTTCATTTAGCAACTGTCTGAAGTTACAACAGTATTTTAAAAAACAGTTTTGTGGTCAATCCTCAGATTTACAACGGTTACAATGTCCTGCAGTCATATGATTGCCATTTGCATGCTTCATAACTGGCTTGTGGCAAACAGACTTAATGGAGAACATGGAAGTAAAATCAAAAGTCACAGTCATGTGATGTCTCACTTAACAATCAAATGGGAAGTAATGCAAGCTTGTCATGATCGTGTAACTTTCCATTTAGCAATTGCTGTGCTTAGTGATGGAGTTGCCAATCCAATTGTGGTTGCTTAACAAGATCTAGTCGTGTTACAGTGAGCATTTCTTTCATGAAAGTATACAGAATACAGTATATTGATATAGTCACTAGTAATATTAGCTTAAGCAAAATAAACAATGCAAAAATTGTTGTGAAGTTGTTGAACTTCACAAAGGCATGTTCTGCCTAAAGGCCAAAGTTAAATTTTGGACTTTAATGCCCAGAACATATCCCACCTCCTCCTGTCTTTGTCAAAAAGCATTGGGAGACTTATGGAGCATTGGAATGTATTCCTTGCCAGATTGTAGCAAGAAGGAGAAATTGTCTGAATTTCTCTGGAGGATGTAGGAGCTTATGCAGTTCTTCTGCCTCCCTGAAGCTCAGTAAAAGTACCATGCCTTGTAAGCCTCCATAAGCTAGGAGGATCAAGGGAATATAATGGAGCTGTTAGAATAATACGCTAGGATAATGTGATTCAATACAACATAAGGCATTGCTAGGAGTTGCAACATATTTATGGAGCATACTTGTTTTCTGCTTGTATAAATGTTGGATTTCACCCAATCCTTTTTACTAAAGTGAACCTAATAAATATGTAATATTTCCTCTTTGCTAATTTCTTCCTATCTTGTATAGAGGCTTCATTAACTAATACAGTGATTATTTCATAATTTAATGAAGGGTGCTGTAATTCTGCTTTTATTACGTATTTTAGTATTTTTAATTATTATGTGTTTTGTTGATTTGAACCAGTCTAAAAATACTTTTTAAAATTTGTAAGGCTGTTTTGTGATTGGTTGATACAGCAGCAAAGAGAAGGGAGATTTTAAGGAAAAATAAAAAAGGGTTACCAAATAGTATGTATTTATTGAGATATGGTTTCATTGTTAGAGATACCAGACAATCTGTGCCTCTAAGAATTGTGCATGCTGCTCCTTAATAGCCATCACAGATGACAAATAACAAAATAATGTGATTCATGAAAATATTTCTTCTAGTCAGAGAAGGGCAATGCTAATGAAGGCAGTATCCAATCCTTCCAGCAATATATTTAGTATGGGTAGGAGAAAACAAGGGAAGAGGAAATTGCTTCCTGGAAGATGACATAATTTCAAAGCCATCCAGAGGACAAAGCATGAATTTTTCTGTTTCCCCCCCCAAATTTCAGCAGTTGTGCCTTGCCTTTCCATTAGATTTAGATTAGTTCTTAAGTCACACCACAGGGTGAGTTTGGTAATTTTTCAACAGAAGAGTCTGTATTGTGTCTCATGCTAAACTAAAATAATATGGCAATGAGTTATCTGAAAATCAAGCCTAATAGCTTACTAGTTCTCCAGGCTTGTTTATACACGTAGCAGAAATATAAATATTAATCAGAAACAGGCTGCTGAACAGCTATAGAAATAATCAATGAGAAAGATTAGTAAACCTCTTTGACCAATAAGGAAGGCGACTTGCAAAAAATTATTTAACTGTGGTCAGTTTGGGGTTCATATTGGTAACAGCCTCGATCTTTTTCAGAAAGAGAAAGCCTTTTTCTGAAAACAAAATAGGTCTTAAAACTAGCCGTTAAGTTGAAATATAAAATGGAAATCAGCAGCAAAAGTCAGATGCCTACTTGTCATGACTTATTGGAAAGATAAGATAGAAATGTATATTCAAATATTTATACATTACAGCCACTCCTTGTTTATGACTACCTCGGTTAATGGCATTCGCTAATATGACAGAAATTTTAAAAAATCATTTTCCAATCAGTGTGTGCATTTACAACCAAGTTTCATGAGCCTAACCAACAAAAGCCTTCAGTGCGAAACTGATTAAGGTCTAGTTGTTTTCAAGAAGCAACAGGAACTAGTCTAGATTCTAATGAATTAAGGTCACAAAACTTTGCTTGTTAACTCGTGGCTAGCATTTTTGAGGGAAGTGCTATGTTGAAG
Organism: Crotalus tigris; assembly: GCF_016545835.1. Classification (NCBI taxonomy): domain Eukaryota; kingdom Metazoa; phylum Chordata; class Lepidosauria; order Squamata; family Viperidae; genus Crotalus; species Crotalus tigris. Next base: position 6,416,126 of record NW_024100214.1, read on the forward strand.
TTTTTGGAATGTAGTAGTCCGAGATACTTTGTGTGAGAGAAAGAGGGTGAAGACAGCCCCTCCCTAATAGTTCTCAGAGCATATGGTTGATGCAGATAATGATGTACTTCAGTTTGGCAGAATTCTATTTATAGGTGCAGGACAATAAAGAACCCAGCTTGGAACAATCACCATGTGTCTTTCTTGGTTTTGGGGCCTAACAGTTGCAGAGAAAAGCACTTCTGGAAAGATAGATTGTGTAGAGGGAAATTTTGGGGGGGGGGGGAGCAGATCAGGCAAAGGACCTTGTAAAAGAGAACTTTATCTAGATGAAATAGCTGCAATCAGTGATCTTTTGCAGTCTCTCTTTATCAACCCCCTCCCTTTATTATGTTTATGAATAAAAGCAACAAACTTACCTAATATTTGTTCTTCTGTTTTTCCCACAACAACAACCCTGGGTTGGACTGAGGGAAAGTGACTGGCCCAAAATAATCCAGCCAGCTTTTTTTTGCTAAAGGCTGGATTAGAATTCACACTCTCCTGGTTTCTGGCGTGGTACCTTAAGCACTAGATCAAACTGGATCTCTATATACTACCCAAAGCCATAAAACTAGGGTGTTTAGAAGAATTGAGAAATATTCATTTTGAGAAACGTACAGTATATGAATGTAGAGGTTTCTGCTTTTAGCATTATCAAGTCTTTGTGTAACATCTGTTTTTTTTAGTTTGTTTTACTCCTGGTTATTTTTAAACTGCTCTTTTATTGAAATAAGACAACTTCAAGGATGAGAAAATTACAGAACAGAAAAAAGTAAGGACTAAAGCAAATGAAAGGATTAACTGTAATCGGTATTTGTACCCAGAAAATATGTCACATAAACTTAATAAAAACATTGACATAGGTAAGAAATGGTGCCTGGATTTTAATAGAGCTGTCACTGATTGCAACGTTATAAGGAATCTTTGCTGCTGTTAATTTTTCAACTTAAGCTGGTGTCCCAAAAACTCAAAACACCCAAATTGGCATGGAGCTGGAAAGAACCCAGTCTCTGAATTTGAGAAACATCCGATATCCTTGCAAAGTGGCTTTTTTGCCTCCTTTGTCCCCTCCCACAAACCACAAGTACTGAAAGGAAAAGCATTTTATTAAGACTTTATATAGAGCACAGAGACAAACGATATATTTGATGTATGTAATGCATCAGAAAGCAACAAATCAAGTAAAGATATTGATTAGACAGGAGAAGAGACATCCTTAAGATATGTTGCATCTCTTCTTTTGACGACTTCCAATGCAGCCCCATAGTTTGATTGGTGTCCCTGAAAGGGCTAGTTTTTGCACGTCAAAGGAAATGATTTTGACTCAAAGGAAAAACATGGTTTCCTAAACATTAAAAGGAGGCACAGGTGCCATGCTCAAATGCTAATATTACCATTTATTAAAATGGTAGTGATGATGCCTAAAATTCCAAGTAGCAAATCACCCATTTGGTTCTCAAATTAGCAATTGTGCTGACCCACTGTAGTGTTTAGCATGCAAGTGAGCAATTAACATCTGAAATTGCATGGGATCCATAGCTGGAGCATTTCTGCAGGGCAGAACCCAGAGAAGAATAGCAACAATGGGGTGCACCTATTGAGGGGGGCATACTGAAGAAGACAATATCCAAGCAGAGCTAGGGCAGCCACAGCCATTACCATGAGCAGTAAAAGTTTCACTCACCCCAATGTGTCATCTACATACCAAGTGGTGTTTTTTTTTTTAAAAACAAAAAAGATTTCCCTGGGGTTTTTTTTGGTCAGGATAGGAACTATTCTAGCTAACTTATGTTGCTGGGTAATTAAGCCTTCATGAAACAGGTATCAGCTTTGATTAATGTTCATGTGGAGCCCTCCCTTATGTTTCCCCCAGTAATTGATTAAGACTTGCCTCTTTTGCAGTACATTTTCCAGAGAAATTTTCATCCTGAAGTAGCTTACAGCTCTTTGAAGTGTCATTAATAAAGATTTCAAAAGTAATAGATACATTTACAACAAGTTCATTTAAACAGTAAAACCCTGTCTACCAAAGAAGAGGGGATTATCAAACAAAATTGTATGATGTTCCCACCAATTAGTACTAAAGAACACATGAAAAATAGGACGAGAGGTTGACTCAGCACAGATCCAACAAGTTTTATTTTTCAGGTTAGCATTTGTGATTGCATGAAGCTTGGGTTGACAAGAGAATTGCTCTCCCAGCTTATCCCACCTGCATAAAAGTAATGGCAAATAGAGCAAAAGTCCAACAGAAATCATGGTTGCTTAAAAGAAGTCCACAGAGTTTCATAAAATAGTTCATCAAGTAAGTTCTGCAAAATCAGCAACAGTCCATTCTGGGCCTGTGAATCTATTTTTCCTTCCACAAGTACAGTTAATTTGGAGTAGCCAGCAAAATCTGGGTGATCCTCCCAGGTTGGGTTGAGAGCCCTGCTATGGAACTTTTTAAGCCACTGGAAATCTCCCAGCTGGAATAGATGGATCCGGCACTCAGAGGAACTGATAAAGGAGAATACGTGTGACTCAAGGTTGAAATGAAGGGTCCTTGGTGCTCTCTGAGCTTGGGTGTTTTCTTGCAGACATTTCATTAACCAAGCTAGGTAACATCACCAGTGCTGAGAGTTCAGAGATCACCCAAGGATCCCTCAGAGGAATTGTGGCCCTACTGCCATTGCCTTCCAGAGCTTTCAGCTACTGCTGCCTTCTTGGAAGGATAGAAACTTTGACATCCTCCTCACTCCAACCGTAGATGCATTGAGATGGCAGAGAGCTACCTTTCCTCTTTGCAAGTTCTCACCCTAGAAAAAGTTCTTGGGATTTTGTACATAAGCTCCAGAAGCAAGCCAGACTAGAATAGCTTGGGTATCACAATGTCTTTCACATGTAGTTGGTGAGCTAAAATATAACATGAGGCCTGAGGAACCATTTGAATAAACATCACAGAGACATTGCAAGTAGCAGTCCCAGCATCTGAAATAAACTTCTGAGAAGCAGCAGGGAGGGAATTTGAAACAAGCGCAAAGACTGAAACACAAAGTTGTTGAGCAAGCCTGATAAGCAAAGTGATTGCCTTTAGTAATATAAGGTAAAATGACCAGGTACGCAGGAACAATCTGATGGCCTGAGATGGTGAAGAATCCTCTCAGTTTCGATAAGGAACCAGGACCAAAAGCATACTTGGAATCAATGAAGATATTAACAGAGAAGAGCAACAAAGATGATTAGGGGACTGGAGGCTAAAACATGTAAGGAATGGTTGCTAGAATTGGGTATGTCTAGTTTAACTAAGAGAAGGACAAGGGGGACATGATAGCAGTATTCCAATATCTCAGGGGCTGCCATAAAGAAGAGGGAATCAAGCTATTTTCCAAGGCGCCTGAAGGCAGGACAAGAAGCAATGGGTGGAAACTAATCAAGGAGAGAAGCAACCTCGAACTAAGGAGAAACTTCCTGACAGTGAGAACAATTAATCAGTGGAACAGCCTGCCTCCAGAAGCAGTAAATGCTCCAACACTGGAAGTTTTTAAGAAGAGACTGGACAGCCATTTGTCCGAAATGGTGTAGGGTTTCCTGCCCGAGCAGGGGGTTAGACTAGATGACCTCCAAGGTCCCTTCCAACTTTACTACTATTATTATTATTATATTTGGCAATACAAGATTGAATTTAGGCAATAAATTCAGGAAGGTAGCAAGGGTACTACCCAGCAGATTAAAAAAAAATGCAGTCCCTGTTAAACAGATGCCCTCAACCACACAAGATTATCAGAAAAGAGTTCAAAGTCAAAGAGTTTGTAAGGCCACGTAAGTAAAATCTGAGGTTTCTCCACCAGGTTTATGGTCTGCAAACAATTGTGGATAAAGTCATCTGTAGTCTTGGGAAACAGAAGTGGCCAACTGGCCGTGGTGGTGCAGTGGTTATAATGCAGTATTGCAGGCTAATTCTGCCGACTGTTCAATTCTGGCTGGCTCAAGGTTGACTCAGCCTTCAATCCTTCTGAGGTCATTAAAATAAGGACCCAGATTGTTGGGAGCAGTATGCTCTGTAAAACCCCAGAGAGTGCTACGAAGCAGTATATGTCTTAAATGCTGTTGGTATTGTGGGATTCAAAATTGTACATCGCTTCAAAGTCAGGTTTGGAGCAGCTAGAAGCTCTGCTTCATAAGTGGCTAACCACTGAACTTCAAAGGCTGGAGTTGATCATTCCAGGAGAATGGCAGAAACCTCATGAGGAACAAAGTAGTCAATGTCCTAAAGGTACCGTATATGCCGGCGTTTAAGGTGACCCAGCGTATAAGACGACCCCCATCTTTGGCACCAAGTCACATGCCTAGAACATCGTCTTATATGCCGGAAACTACCAGTATTTCCGGCGTATAAGACGACTCGGCGTGTAAGACGACCCCCAACTTCGGTGCCAATTTTAATGCTTGCAGAAGTCGCCTTATACGCCGGCATATACGGTATTTTTTCCAAAAGGCAAGTAGACTTTCTTGTTTTGTTTTTTTCATTTGAAAACATTTTACTTCTCATGAAGATGCTCTTTGGATGAGAAGCAAAATGCTTTCAAAGGAAAAAAACAGGAAAATTCAGTTACCTTTTGGAAAAGGTAACAACATGGGACAACCATGACCTGGATGATTGAGAATCTCCATAGACAAAGCAGTCGTTGGAAAGTCCATAACCACGTCTTTAGATATTTTGAACAAGGACAGTAGCAACCAAGGCTCACAGACATCCTACTGACCATGAATGATAGGGTCCAGAATGTATAGTGGGCTACAGCTCACTTTTTAGCAGTCAGTGACATAAAGATTTTAGTAGCTTGCCAAAGGCTGGTATCCAAGGCTCACAAAAGTCTCAACTTCCAAGTAAGGCTCTCACCTGATGCTTGGTAGAAGACAGTGGCAAAATAGCATTCATCTTGGCAGGGGAAAGGGTGCATAATAAAGTTCAGTGACTTTAGGCTACGAAATGAAGGAGTCAAGTCTTTGGAGTTCTTTGGTAGGCTTCAGCAGGTTTTAAAAATGTAAAAGTAAAGGGCTGACCTCAGAGTGATTCAGGAACATCTACAAGCTGAGAAGGTAATAAAAAAAAAAACTCTACTGGCAATGTAAACAAAGAAGCTAATAGAAAAGCCTTATAGTAAGCAAATGTTTAGGCCAGGGGTCTTCAAACTTGGCCCTTTTATGACTGGCTGAGGAATTATGCAAGTTGAAGTCTACAAAGTCAAGTTTGAAGACCCCTGATTTAGGCTATCTAGAGTACTGTAGATGGTAGATTCCTGTCAACACCCTTCTCCCCCATCCAAATTATCCCTTTTAATCTCTGTAATTTAAAATCAGTTTCCCCTGGATGCGCATCCAGTAAGGAACAAGATGCTCTGTTATCAAGCAATTATTTGTAATCTTTATCCTCCGTTTGTGCTGAGATAAGGCTCATTTCTATCAGAATGTTCAATAGGCAAGTTTTTAGCTTTTAAAACAACTTCATAAGTGCTTCCTTCTCTTCCCACATATTCATCTGACACAGTGTGGTTCTTGTTGGCAGCTGTTGCATTGCAGCCATAATTAGATGGAATTGGTCCCTGGCCTTAAGCTCTGGTAATCTTTTTTTTTTTTTTCTTAAAGAAAAAACATGGCCTGGAAACAAAGTCATTGTTTCTAAACAATGGTAATTCAACAGAAATCATTTTTTTCAATCTCAAAAATGCAAGGATAAGGCAATTTAAATCTGTAGAAACACTCAGTGAATCTCAAGAAGTTATAAAATGCAGCGTGTAAAGTATTGCAAAAGTCCTGAAAAAAGAGGGGGAAGGGGTCAGCCCCCCTAAATTTTCAATGAAAGCATTGTGTTCCCCTCTGTCATTCCCCTCCTCCTTCATTTGCTTTGATCTTCAACCATGTAACAAGCAGGCAAGAAGACAGACACAGTGAGAGTCTGTAGAGGGGGCTTGAACCAAAGTAAAGCTGAGGCAAATGGGGGAAAAAAAAACGCTTCAAAAAATGAAGAATAGATGGCAGAGAATGTGAACAACAGAAAGCTCTTAACCTTTCTTCTAACATGCACTCAGGTTACACAAATCACAGTGCACAAAATATACACAAGACTCTTACACACAAGAATGAGTGGTGGATGCAGGTGTGGCCAGATCCTGCATTCACTTTCTAAACACTATTTTATTACTACAGAGATTCGGCTTTTAATGGGACAGACCTGCTAGTGCAGCGGTTCTCAACCTATGGGTCGCTACCCCATTTGGGGTCGATCGACCATTTTTCGGGGGTCGCCAAAGGTGGCGATCTAACATTTTTCGCGGCGCCGTGCACACGTGCCGCACATGGGGGCACCGCTGCGCGTGCGCGCCGCGCACAGGGGCGCTGCCACGCACGCGCGTCACGCATGGGGCGGCGCCGTGCACACGCGTTGTGCATGGGGGGCGTCGCGTATGCACGTTGCACATGGGGGCGCCGCGCATGCGTGCCGCGCATTGGGGCCCCGCCCCCATGCGCGCGGCACCGCGCATGCACAGAACGTTTGTGTGACGGGGTCGCCGTCACACAAACGTTGAGAAGCACTGTGCTAGTCAAATGCTTACCCAAGAGAAAATACTGAGGTCTTGTTTCTATCAACATTAATACTGACAATGTAGCATCTCTTCCCCCCCCCACCCCCCTGCTTGTTCTTGCATACAATCTTGTCACCATCCTCAGCCAGGAGGAAGAGATGCCTAATCCTGGTGTACAGGTGGGAAGGTTCATGTGAAATTCAATCAAACCATTCAACCAGGAGACAGGTAAACAAAAACTAAAAATATTGTTCTATTATGTACATATTAAATGAACTAAAGGCTGATTATGCTGATTGCAATGGCATGGTGGTAGAATTTGTCTAAGTATCAAATCTATTAATGGTTTCAAATTTCAATCTTTCAATAATCTTAATCTTTCCAATTGGCATATTATTCTGCCCTGAGCAATATTTAGATTAAGGGGAAAAAATTAAAAATGTCAGTGGCAAATTAATTCATACACGTACACACATATACAACCCCTTGTATAGCTTCAAGATCTTATTTATTTTTAGAACGAAGCTGTACATGCTTAAAAGTTTTTCACATCTTGCATCATGAGTTTCATCAGTGCTCCCCCCATTTGATTGATTTCCTGGTATTTCTGTGAATACTCATATAGGGTTAACTTTGGTTCTTGGCCAGATTACAAGGAGGAGACCTTAAGACAGTGTTACAATCAAATTCTGGATTGCAGAAATATCATATGAAAGTTGTGCCCAGGAGCCCATTTTTATTTATTTTTTAATTCTTCTCACCAAAAAAAGTTTCAAAAGTTTCAGTTGTCAACAGTTAAACGTTCCTAATTCTGGCCAATTTTGTTTACCATATTTATCTAACAATCTCTTCTGTTTAGCTTTTTTATTCCTTCCTATTTGAACCAGGAACTTTCCAGCATCTCAAGCTTACAGGAGTTTTTCTAAGTAGGGTTGTTATACGATTCTTAGAGGGAACAGTCCAGCTGCTCCTGTGGCAGTGTTGCCTGCTTCAAGTTATGCTAGTTTTTCATGTTGTTTTTGTGATCTCAGCGTTGTAGTTTAGTTGGTTTTCTCCCAAAGCAGAGAGCCCCTCAAGCTTCCCCCGGGCCTCACCCTGTCCATACATAAACACTTAAACACTTGCTCTGTCTGATTAGAGCTGGTCACAGCTCCTTCTCCAGTTGGTGAAGGGTTTCCAGGTGAAAACATCTGCATGACAAAAGACTTGAAGGCTACAAGGCAGGAATCAAGTCATCTTCTTCCCTTCAGAAGGATAGGGATCAAGGGAAAAGGTGAAAGGCATAGTATTTTGAACCATTATCTGGGCAACTTGTCACTCAATTACATCAGCCCATTGAACACAGGCATCCATTTGGGAGGATGATTCTGGTCAATTTGCACTCAACATCCCCCCCCCCCATGGTTGCAAATCCAAGGAGTCTCACTTCGGCCACTTCTTTCGTGAAAGATATCCAATGTATCTTGACCGCTTCCCTGTGCACAGTATAACTATTTTCTTTTTACCCATTCTGTGCTGGACAAAATTCCCTAGTTCCACAAATGGACCACAAGATCCAATGGGCTGCTCCCCTGTCCCATTACCTTGGTGTTCTCTCCTATTGAACTACCAGTTAGTGCTCACCCTCTCCTGTCTTTTCAATTGTCTGCCTCCTCCAAAGATACGAAGATAAATTCTTCCTGTACCAGCTGTTGCATGTTCTGTGACTGTGATGGGCCGGTCTGAGCCCTGAAGGGAGCCACACTGCAATTCTGGAAAGCCCCCAAGTTGTTATCCAAACAACTCAGGCACCTGAGTTGGCACAGAGCTGGAAAGAATCTAGTCCTTGTACGTTCGTTTAACAAATTTATATATCTGCCCAATTCACTCTCAATGATTGAATTTGGTTCACTTAATGACTGCAGCATTTAGTCATTAATAACCATCACAAAAAAGGTTGTAAAATCAAGTTGGTCGTGTGACTGACCTGTCTTAGAACCATCATAGCACACAACCACAATGAACAAGCTCCATTATGGTCATATGTCAAGATGTCAATGCTGCTAAAGATTTCCCTTGTCCAATTGTATCCGACTCTAGGGGGCGGTGCTCATCTCCATTTCTTAGTCAAGAGAGCCAGCCTTATCTGAAGATATTTCTGTAATCATGTGGCCAGCATGACTATATGCCGAAGGGCACAGAACATGTTGCCTTCCCACCAAAGTGGTGCCCATTTATCTATTTGCATTTGCATGCTTGCATGGGGAGGGGGGAACAGGAGCTGGGACAAGTAACAAGAGCTCAGCCCATCACACGGTGCTCAAGTCTCAAATCTGGCCATCAACTTTCCAGCTGACAAGCTCAGTGTAGTATGTTAAGGACTACCTACAACATAATCAATGATTTGGTTTTGGGGTCAGTTTTTGACAGTTTGCGAAAATTGAGAGATTTACCAACAAATCAGAAATTTTTTATGTTCACAAATCCTAGTTTTTTCAGGCTTCTAGTAAAATGCATTTGTATTTGATTTAAGAATTTCATATTCTAGCTTATAAATGAAGTAGGAACATACCAGCAACATCTCACAAAAATATCAAAATGACATACGTTACTGTGCAAATAGCATGATTATATAATGAGACCATAACATCTGAAAGAAATACATAATGGCATTTGAGTGATGTCCTGCATGTGCTGTGGATTAAGGTCCCTCCCACAGATTCCCAGTTTATACCATTCTTCATATGCTAATTGCCACAAGTTTGATTAAAATCTGGTAAATGTAGGATTATTTTTTAAAAAAGATTAACATAAAAATTAAGCTTGACCATTTGTTTTGGAAAATATCGTTGGTGGAAATATATTAATTTCTAATTTTATAGCATTTTCTATTTTTCTATTCCTTGTTTAGGATAATGGCTTTAAATACATTATTAATTCCTCAGGATCAGAAAGAAACGGTAATTGTCCTGATAACTAAAGAATCTAATGCATGTTTAGTTAGTATCAATTGACCTTTATTTGAATTCCTATTATTATTTTAACAACAACAACAACAATAATAATAATGTGTTTTAACTGGTCCAGAAGAGCAGAAGATGCCCTTCTAACATTATTGGATTAGATGGAAAAATCAGCATAATTATGTTAAAAAGACGCATCTTTATTTTTTACCTGTTTGACGCAATTAAAGAAATTACATTGAGATTCAATTAAGTTTTAGCTGGCCTCACCCTGTTTTCTTAGTGGTTCCACCTCATGACAGCAATTTTGTGGAAGTGTGGCAAATACACCCACATGCACCAACAGATTTCCTAATGTTGTGGCACACTATATCTGGTATTAGTCGATGACCCCAAGGATTACCTCTTAACATGGTAAAATAATTCAGTAATTCCAGTGACCCTGGGAGCAAATGGTACAGGTAGTCCTTGATTTACAACCATTTATTTGGGGACTGTTCACAACAGCACTGAAAAAAATGACTTATGACTGTTTTCACACTTAACGACTTGCAGCAGTTCCGTGGTCACATGTTCAAAATCCAGATGCTTGGCAGGTAGTTCAGATTTATGATGGTTGCAGTGTCCTGGGTTCGTGTGATCACCTTTTGCAACATTTTGACAAGTAAAGTCCATGGGGAAGCCAGATTCACTTTACAACCGTTTACTAACTTAACAACAGTGATTCACTTAACAATTGTGGCAAGAAAGCTCATAAAATGGGGCAAAACTCAAAACTTCTTGCTTAGCAACGGAAATTTGTGGTTGTATGTCAAGGACTACCTGTAATATTTTCTATATTCCCCCTTCCCCCCCCCCTTTTAAAAAATGAATAAGCCTTATTCAGTAAAAGTTTGCCTGGAAGCAGTGCTAGAGAAATATTTACTCACTTTCCAAACTATTTTTAATTTTGTGCATCTCTTTATTTGTCCTCAATGCAAAGCTGAAAAGTGTGAGTATTGTCTTTTCTCATAAGGGAGTTGGTCTATCTGTTGATTAATAATGAACTTACTGAGCTATAAACTAATAATCCAGTTTACCCCCATCCCACACAATGAGCTGATAAGTACCGGCTGAATCACTGATCATGCTGTGTAAGGGGCAGTCTGGATGAGCGCTTTTGTTTCCTTGCTCAAGCAACATACAATGATAAGAGCTTCCTTGTTGGCAGAAATCCAGATGATACATGCAGCTCCACTGTTTCAGGTTTGAGTGGAATGTGCTTGATTGTTGCAAATATTGTGTGGGAAGTTAATAAAAAATAAAGCAAGGTTTGCTAAAACAGCTCCTAAAAATATGCAAGTCAGTAAGTCTCCTGTTGTAATGATCTACTATGAAATAAACACTCTTGCTCTTCTTCAATTTCTTTCACATTTTGGGGTTTTTTGATGGAGGATACATGCCTTCTTCATCTGCAAATATGCTGAACCAAATGTGAACCTATGTGTTGTGATTAGCTAATTTATAGGTAAGTGAAGTGTCTGAATCTAGCCAACAGTGGTTTATTGAACAAACCCAGTTAATAAAATGAAAGTTTAGTGCAGCATTGACATCCTGCTACTGTACCGCCCCACTCTCCGTTTGCAGTTTGTTCATAAGCATCAATATACTTGGGGAAGCCACAATCTGCATTTTTAAGAAATACAGCATTAGCCCATGTTCACCAGTATGTTGTGACAATATATTTTGAAGGGTCTTCACGTTCTCCAGCTTTCATATTTTTTAGATTTTTTAAGAAACGAAATGGAAATTATCATGTTGCAAAGCAAAGCACCAAGCTGGATGCATAACTATTGCTAAATGGACGCACAGAGGCTGTAAGCAGCCAGTCCTTCATCAACTTCATCTGATGCAGTTAACAGACCTTCTGGAAACATCCAATATGTTCACCTTAGCAGAAACTCTTGCTTGTATCCCACTCCAGGAAGAGAGGAAAGCCAAGGCCAGGCAAGGCTCCTGCTTCATCATCATTGTGAATTTGTGGAATAGACTCCCTTTAGAATTGAGGTTTGCCCCGTGTTACAAACCCTCTGGGGGCTCTTCTGAAGAGCATTGGTGGCTAGTGAGCTCTCACTATCTTTTATTTTTACCAATAGTATCAATCACTCTGTACTGTGTTTTACCTGCTGATTGTTATACTTTCTAATCAGTAAAATAACTTTCTTCAGTGCCTTTGAGACTCATCTAGACTCCAAAAACAGGCTGTAATCCACGGGTGTCAAACTCTCAACGTCATGTGACGTGTTGCAATGTATCGCAACTTTTTTTCCATTGCCGGCAATGGGGTGGGTGTGGTTTTGGCGTGACGCATCCGGTCCATGGACCAGCAGTTTAACACCCCTGCTGTAGTCTAATATTTTCCCTTCCAAGATAGAATTTTGTGACTGGACAGCCCTACTATGGCAAATGTTGTGTACATAATACTGTGGTGGTTTTAAGAAAATGCTAACATTTTGTTTTCAGATCCTGTTAAGCATCATAAAGATCCATAATTTCCCCCCAGTATGTCTTTTTATGCACTTTTTAAAGGCTAGGAACAAGTGCCATTAACTCAAACTGGGATTGCATTTACTTCCCTATTTACAAATGCAGAGGATATTTATTGGTTAGCTGGAAGTGACTGGTGTGGTTTAATTGCTCTAGCAATGTGTGAGTTTTATTACTCATGAACCCTGGATTGTTTGTCCCAGGCCTAGTTTCTAATGCTGGCTGGCAGGCATGGTAAGAGAGGATAAAAACTTGCTTCATTCTACAAAGGGTGATTGATCTTTTTGCAGAAACAGGCAGACGTGATTAGATTATTTTTGAAAGGAGTCTGCAGAGATGATTAACTTTGCTTGTGAAAAAAGGCACGTAATATGCTCCACAAAGAAGAGATGGCTACTGTCACCGGACTGTACAACTGTTTAGTGGGAATACAATGAAAAACAGTCTGTTTCACTAGACGGACGCCATATGATTCCAGAAAGTCCTCAGTCTCTCTTAATATTATAAAGTAAGCGCAACTTGCCTTTCTCATTCGGTTTTCCCAGTAGAAATCACATGGATCTGACAGAGTTTTTCAAAAGGGAGATTCAGCCAGGAAACCAAAAAGCAAGAGTGCCTCTGAGAGTGTGCAGGCTGCATGCCCTCACGCTGAACAGTCACAACTGTTTCCAGCATACCTGAAAGTAATCTTTGAAGGAATACAACTGCTCCATTTTAAAATTCAGAAGATCTCTTTATGAGACTACTACTGGATAAAAGCAGATAAATATTACTCTGTGTGTGTGTCAGTGTGAGGCTGTGTGGGTGGTTGAAGAGGGAGGGGGGGAGAGAGAGGGAGCTTATACTGTAGTATCTAATACCACTAGATGGCACCCACTGGCAATTTTTTAAGATTTAGCCAAACTGTCTCATAAATTTGGCCATTTAATTATATATCTTTGAAATGTTTCTTACAATTTGCAAATTTTGCTGACTTCCCTTATAAAGGGACATGTGTTTGGCTTATGCTGAAATCTATGATTATTTCTTGTGCTGTAATCTAATCCAGATGATTGGACCTTGCATCACTTCCCAAGTTTTTAAATGCAGCTCCAATATATCCCTTTTTAAAAGTGGAGAGGAGAGCCATTCCCCACAACATGCACACAGGCAACTGCTCGTCTTCTTAATCCCATCTTCCTAAAAGATTGGCTGAACAGTGTATGCAACCTGTAGGTAACCACCAGAATACTTTGGCTAAGACTGCTAGCTTTGTGCACCCTTGAGAGCTGAAAGGGTTTTAAAAAGTTGAAGAGCAAAATAAAATTGGTGCACACTTAAGGCTTATTGCCGCTGCTTGAATGCAATGAGTACAGGAAGTCCTCGACTTACAACAGTTCATTTAGTGAGCGTTCAAAGCTACCACAGCACTGGAAAAAAAGTGACTTATGACCATTTTTCATCTTCTGTAGCATTCCCATGACCATGTGATCAAAATTCAGATTCTTGGCAACTGGTTCATACCTAGGACTGTTGCTGTGTCTCAAGGTGATGTGATCACCTTTTGCAACCTTTTGACAAGCAAAATCAACGGGGAAGTCAGAATCACTTAACAGGTGTGTTACTAACTTAACTGCGGTGATTCACTTAACAACTGTGGAAAGAAAGGTCATAAAATGGGGCAAAATTAACTTAACAAACACCTCCCTTAAGAACAGAAACTTTGGACTCAGTTGTGGTCATTGTCGAGGACTACCTGTATTACATACATCAAATGTGTTATCTGAAACAGGCAATGCTACAAATGTGAATTCTGCAAGTTCATTGCAATCCCTAATTTGGCCTTATGCAGTTTGGAAAGACATCTCTTATCTAAAATGAGATTCTTATTGGGAAATATCCCAGGCCTACAGCTGCCTGTATGACTAGAGAGAATCTCTCTAGAACAACCATGTGCAAGTACAAAATGTAGAAAACTTTCCGTTGCAGCAAATGTACAGCAGAGGACGGTAGTTGTGTTCTTTGCAATCCTTACTACAAATTACAAGAGACCCCTTTATGAAAACTTTCCAATGTTTTATTACAGTCTCAATCCAGAAAATATCATTAGTTCATGGGATATATACATTCTTACATGGAACCCCCTCGCCCCACTTTTTAAGTAGACAATTGTATTTCATATACATGATATATATCAAACATTAAAAAATAAGTTCGGGGATTCCAAGGCTATTTGTGGTCCCCCAGACAGTCCCTCAGGCTTTCACGCATACATTTGCTTTTCTTGGTCATACATCAGCCGTAAGCAACTAAATGCATACAAACCCTCCCAAATGTACTGGCCAAATAGAGAGATTGGCAAGAAATGCTATCAGGAATTACTTTCATAGTTCAGTAATCTGCAGTTATTAAGAGTCTCTGCTGCCCATTTCAAAAAATGGAGTTACCTTTGTCTATGGCAGGGGTGTCAAATTGCCAGCCTGCGGGCCAGATGCGTCATGCCAAAACCGCACCCACCCCATTGCCAGCAATGGAAAAAAACGTTGTGACACGTCACGTGACGTTGCGAGTTTGACACCCCTGGTCTACGATCAGTGAGACATGACTAGGTTACACAGAGCACAGCTCAATAAAATGTCAGGGTTTTTATTTGGTTCCATTAATGCAATTCCCCTATGCTGCTGTCATAATGCTGTTTAGTATTTAGAAGTAAACTGAGTTTGCAAGTTAAGATGGTAGCAAAATGCTAATTACTGAGATAAGTGCAATAATGTCATTTTTTTCCATTCTAATCCATGTTCCAGGCTTCATTTAAAAGTGGTAACCACCACTTGCCTTTAAAAATATAAGCACTTAAAAGAAAAAGAAAGTCCAGAAGGTTTTTTCTTTAAAAAAACATCAAACACTTGAAAATATTTTAACTTGAAAAAAATTGGCTCATTTTTACTGAAGGACACAGTTTATAGAAAGTATTTTAGAAATGCTAAGTTTTTAAATGGTACACAAGTTCAGAAAAAAAGAGAGTGATTTCACTCTCTGTCCAAAACTGAAGTCCAGATTTTTAGCCTACCTGGGAAGAGCACTTCTGAAAAAATATTGTGCCCTGGGACCCAATCTTTACTATGGTTTTTAAAAATTATTTTTCTACCTCAACTACCTCGAAAATATTGTACTGGTACTGGGTGGTATATCTGGAGAATAATCTGGCTCATTTAGTGTTCCACTAAAGATCACTTTAGTTGTTCAACAGCTTAATCAAAGTTCAACATATCCACCTCAGTATTCATGTAGCTTCTCAGTCTATTCTGAGAATGGTCAAAAACAACCAACAAAGGAAGAAGCTATTGAAAGCAGCCAGAAAGTAATAATTAGAGGAGAACATATATAATTTTGGGCAGTGGTCATCTCAAAGATTTCTCCAGGCATGCACGTGGCCTCTGTCCTTTCCTTACACTATGTTCAACAGTAGCACAAATTGTATTATTATAAAGCTAAGGTGCTGCTGGGAATGAGAAGAGAAGGGTATATTTTCCTTCCTTTTGTTGCTGCTTTCAGATTTCTTCTTCCTCGTCTCCTCGAAATCCTCAAATCAGGTTCCAATACATAGTGAATTAAGTCTACTATGAGGCCAAATGAGCTGCAGCTAGTCAGAGGAACAGAGGTAGCAATATTGGTTCTCTATCCTTAAACCAAAGCAAATATCTTATTAACAAGAAATACCTTTCAAATGCTATTCAGGCTTTTGCCAAAAGACTAATCGGGGATAGACAAGCTTCACATTTCAGGATGGACTGCAATTCCCATCCATTCCCTATTATTTGTCATGGTAGCAGTTCACGAGACTTATAGTCCAAAATATCTGAAAAGTTCCAAATTGCTTATCTCCTGTGGAGATCATAATGTATTGCAGTTTGCTGCACCACCTCTGCATTGGCCATTCTCTTGTGCAACTCAGAATATGTAACTAACCCACCAGAAGCTGCTCTGAAAAGAAGAAAGACCCACAGACAAATCCAAGAACCAGCTGCTCTAAAGTAGAAGACAGTCCTTCTTATGGCTGGCTTCCACTGGAACACAACCATTTTCCACTGTATGAAAGTATCAAGAATTCGTTCACTTGGAAAATTTTATTTTTACATCTTGGGTTTTAGAAAAGTCCAGAATTATTGTGTGAGTAGAGAATATACATTTCTATGCTGGAGCAATTTATATGCAAAATTACATTGTACAACACTGGATGACAAAATACTTGGCATAGACAGGACTAGCACATTGATCCCATCTTTTATCAGAGCTGAAAGATTTTTTTTTTTTTATAAAAGGCTGACTCAGGATCAACCACACCATAAAAGGCATCTGTGGATGGTCAAAAAACCTCTGTCCCAGAGCAGTATTTCTGGTTTTTATATTCTTATCAGGAATGAGATAATTTTTCTCTCATCAAGGTTAAAAAAAAAACCCAACCACTTACTTTACAAAATATAATCATCATTCAACAAAAATATCATCATCCAACAAACAATAAGAAATGCTCCAGTGCATTGATAGAGTTCATTAAAGAAATCCGGTTGGTAATACACATCTCCTTTGTTGGGCAGTTAAATGGACCTAGAGATGTTCTCTGCTTTGAACACTTCTCCAGCACAGTTTATAGCCCTCCAGGGCAATTGCTATTCAGTCCAAAGCATTGTCATAGAATGGAGTCTTATATACATTTTCAACAAAGCTGTTCCAGTTTTTTCATTTGAAATTATAACAGGCACATTTAAAAAAACAAAAACAAAAAACAAGCAGTCTGCTTCCTCCAAGGATCTTTTTTACTTAAAAAAAAAAAAAAGCCTGTAAAAATATTCTGCACAACCATCTATATCCATCTAAGAAGGCAAATATACATAGGTAATAAAGAGTTTTTATCTGTGCATCTGTTATATTCGCAAAACTATCAGTCCTCCTTGGCTGGCCTTTTTATCTCCAGATGCTCTGCTTTGCTGATACGACTGCAAGACACATAAAAATAAATGAAGCGATCCCATTATTAAAGCTTAACGTTTGAGAAACAAAAGGATAATAAAGTGTGGAGTTAAATATGTTATTCCATGCAATTGCAGATTTAATGAAAAATAGTGATAGTCTTTACAATGGCTTCTTCAGAAATAAAGTCTAGACTTGGAAGTTGCTACGTATTTTAAATAACCTGATAGGCAGAATGTAACTCTTCTTTAGCAAACATAATACTTTCGATTTACTGTGAGCCAAAATTGGCATTTCATTATTATGGGCTCCTGGATTTAAAAGCAGCCTCGAAATTCAACCTCCTCCAGCAAAGGAAAAACAGTTTGAGGAAACTAATTCGATTTAACAAAGCAGAATGAAAAGAAAGAGAGAAATATGGAGGATCTGGCTTTTGTAACCTCTTCTTTCTAGGATCATGGTTCAGGAATATACTCAAAGCACTCTAATGAAGGCTGCTGGGATTAAGAATATGATAGCAGAATAATTATTGCAGATTTAAATAAAAGGGACTTACACAGGAGAAATAAACAGTACAGTATCTGTTTATAGTAATATATTCTCAAAGCATCAGAGACAATTTCACCAATTAAAACCAATTAGGCTTTCCAAGATTGAAATCGGGAGTTTGAGCCTAAGCCTGAACCATGCTCTGAGTTTATCTAACTAGGTCATGGAGTATGAGGTTTTTCTGAGAAGTCACCTTTTTCAATTGGAACTATTATTCATTATAAATTTCCTTCCAAGTACAAATAGCATTTTTAAAATCAGTGGAATATAATTCCTCAGATGTTTAAACTGTTTTTAAGGACTCTGAATTAAATCCCTTCATTTCCTATTCTTTCATTACCTTAAAAAAACATGGCACCTCAAAAACACATACCAGTAGTCCTTGACTTACAACGGTTTAATGACCCTTCGAATTTACAATGACACTGAAAAAAACTGACTTATGACTGTTTTTCATACAACCATGGCAGCATCCCCATGGTCACGTGATCGAAAGTTGGATGCTTGACAACTGGCTCATATTTATGATGGTTGCAGTGTACTAGAGTCATGTGATCACCTTTTGTGACTTTCTGACAAGCGAAGTCAATGGGGAAGCCAGATTCACTTAGCAACCATGTTACTAACTTAACAACTGCAGTGATTAAATAACTATGACATGTAAGATCATAAAATGGAGCAAAACTCACTTAATGTCTCACTTAACATAAATTTTGGCTCAGCTGTTGCTGTTAAGTCGAGGATCACCTGTACTACTCTGGTGTACTTTGAAAAAAATCAGTACTCATGTTCTTAATCCATGATATTAATGTACTTCTCAAAAAACCTACTGAAGTGGAATAAGAAGTGAAGGCTATAATAATACATCTACAAAACATAGCCAATACTGTAAAACAAAAAATACACAAACTCTCTTTTGACATCCATTTTTATAAGTGCAAACACATAAACCAAATCTGACACATTGAAGGAACTTGGTAGAAAGATCCAGATGAAGAATAAGCACATGTAGGGCAATGACCTTGCTAGTGAAGTTGTAAAATATCCTGAACTAGAGATTGCACAATCCCCCAAATCAACTGAACGAACAAAACTAAACTGGCAACTGCTCTAGCAACTGCTTCAAACATGATGCAGTTTGAATAACAATAAGCAGAATGTTATTAGTAAACATCTACCACTCTCCCAGTAATCTCACAGGCATGCCCGCAGTAGACTGTATCAAGTCTTCAGTCCCTGCCTGTCAATTTAAACATCAGGAGCCATTTTTGAAACTCTACTTACTCCTGTACTCCCCCCCCCCACCATTTGCCAGGTGTGATTGCTGGCTTTGATAACCATGGAAAGACAAGAGGAAATAGGAGGAGCTAACACATTTGTAATTTCTTGTAGCTGGAAACTACCCCCACCAAAGTAAGACCATTATATCTGGAGACCTACTTGACAAGACAAGACAAGACAAGACAAAAGAGACTTAGGCCCCTTCAAACATACACACCCTCAGGGTTCAAGCTGGACACCAGGGGATTCTGCAGGTTGCGTGGACTGCCGAGGAAATGCTTGGCTGTAGTTCTGGGAGATGAGTCTCTGCCGAGTTCTGACAAATCTAAGGAAAATGATAGTTTAATATAGCTTCCTTGACCCAAAGGTGCATTTCCTTGATCAGAACAGCTTTGATTTTCAAGGCTCACATTTCAATGTATGCATACCAACTATTTTACTATCCTTCTGTACTTCCACTCACAATCCACATTCAGAGATGCCCATTTTTATCCATGGTGCTTTTTTTGGGTGCAGCGTTGACTAATGGTGGCAGAGTTGTGACCCAGCTCATAAATCCATCATTTATTCATATATCAGCATTAGTGAATATTAATGACGCCAATTTTGTTTTCCTTCGCTCTTCTGAGAAAGAAGGGGAGGATCCAAACCTTTGAGCTGGATCAACTGTAATGGCAGGAGAGCTCAAGGCAAAAGAGTGGAAGTGGGAACCAATAATTCCCAGGCTAGAAACTTGTGTTATGTAAACATGTTTGTTTAGCACATTTCTACATTGCCCATTACATCTAAGTGACTCTGGGTAGTTTATACAGATAGTCCTCAACTTATAACAGTTCATTTAGTGAGCATTCAAAGTTATAAATGCAACTGAAAAAAGTGACTTATAACTGTTTTTCACACTTATGACTGCTGCAGTAGCCCCCTAGTCACATGATCAAAATTTGGACGCTTGGCAACTGACTCACATTTATGACAGTTGCATTGTCCCAAGCTCATGTGATCACCTTTTGTGACCTTAACAGGAAGGTCAATGGGGAAGTGAGACTCACTTTACAACTGTGTTACTAAGCAAGTGCAGTGATTCACTTAACAACTGTGGCAAGAAGTTGTTAAGTGAATCACTTAACAAATTTTCGCTTAGCTTACAGAAAGTTTGGGCTCAATCGTGTCGTAAGTCGAGGACTACCTGCTCTGGGGGCAAATGTTCCAAAGGGCAAAGGTAACAATAGAAAGGGCTCTTTCCCTGGATCCCACCAATCGAAATCTTTAACATATTTCAGCTAATCTCAGCTGCTTCCACCCAAGACCATCAAAGGACCAGCTAAGTATCTGTAAATTTGGAAGGTCAGGAGGCTTTGGAGGGATTCTGATTTGCTTTGCTATTCTGGGCAATCACGTCTGAGGATTCATTCTTATCTACAATTAGGTTTGTAAATTACCGTATATGCCGGCGTATTAGGCGACCCGGCGTATAAGACGACCCCCGTCTTTATAGCCGGGCCGCATTCCTAGAACGTCGTCTTATACGCCGGAAACTACCAGTATTTCCAGCGTATAAGATGACTCGGCGTATAAGACGACCCCCGTCTTTGGCGCCGATTTCAGCGCTCGCGGAAGTCGTCTTATACACCGGCATTTACGGTAGCTGAATTGTATTGAAAAGTCTAGTCAAGAGCTGAATGAAAAGCATCTGGAAACCTGTACAGGTAGTCCTCGACTTACAACCATTTGTTTAGTGACCATTCGCAGCTACGACGATACTGAAAAAAAGTAACTTATGACCATTTTCATACACATTTATGATGATGCAGCATCCACATGGGTCATGTGATCAAAATTTGGGCACTTGGCAACTGACATGCATTTATGACTGTTGCACTGTCCTGGGTCAAACGATCACCATTTGTAACTTTCCCAGCAGGCTTCCCGACAAGCAATGTCAATGGGGGAAGCCAGATTCACTTAGCAACCATATGATTCACTTAAGAACTGCAGTGATTCACTTAACACCGGTGGCAAAAAAGGTCATAAAATGGGGCAAAGCTCACGTAAGAGCCACCTTCTTTAACAACAGAAATTGTAAATTTGATAATGGCAGCTAGATTAGTGATGGTTAAATATTGGAGACGGAATTGGGTTATTCAAAGAAATGAGTGGTATAAGGAAATATGGAACATGGCAATAAATGATCAATTAACAACAGAAATTAAATTTTAAAAAAGGGATGATTAAATTAAATTATTATAATGAAATATGGGAGGATTTTATAAAAACCGTCTTGGTGGAAGGCAAAGGGAATAAACCTACTCAAGAATATATGCTGTTTTGGAGGGGATAAGGGCACAATTGAAATATATTGTATATTGTTAGTTGTTATATGAGAAGAAATATAGGGAGGTAGGTGCACTATAATATTTGTATTTTTAGTACTGTTTTTGATTATAATATTTGTATTTTTAATACTGCTTTTTTATTTAGACTTGTATGTATTATGTTTATATTATTTGTATTTGAATAAAAATTTTAAAAAATAAAACAACAACAACAGAAATTTTGGGCTCAATTGTGGTCAAGAAGACGAGGACTACTTGTAATTTACTTCTGAGCCTGAATTTGAAGCTTAATAATTAGAAGGCAAATAAAATTCATAATATTGTTTGCACTTGATGGGTCATGCCAAGATAGTGTCAGTGATCAGCAGGTTTCACAACAGCTTTGAGCTCAGACGGGCCGTATCAATTTTTCAGGAAGCTTAACTCAGGTTAAGTGATAGCTAGTCAAATGCTACACTTTACCAAAAAGGCATATTGTTTCTACAGCAATTGTTTATTTAAACTGAGATTTTTGAAGGCTACACATCAAGGTCATTATCGTAATATTCTTCACTCTTTCTTCTAAAGCAAAGATGGGAAGTTAACACAGACCAAATCTCCGTAATATTTACTATAAAGTCAAGTCAACCACAGATCCTGGTGACCAAATGGACACACCCTCTGCAGTTTTCTTGGAAGGCAAAGTATGGATTTTTCAAATGTTCCTAGTCTAAACTGCAGCCCCAGAATTCCTGATGGTCTCCTATTTAAGAACTAAGTACATTTAGCCCTGCTTAAGTTCCAAGCCCACATAAATAGCACTAGTCAAGTTCTGACACCTGCTGAGACCAGTCTGAAAAATAAAAAAGTACTGTAGAAGAATGAATACATATTTCAAATACCACTACCAAGACTACAATCTTCCACTTATGTCTGCCTGCTAATGACTGCTGCATAGAAAAATTAAAATCTGTATAAATAGTTGTGAATGTCTATCATGCCTATTCCCCCAAAAGCAAAAGACATCTGAAAATGGACTAGGTTGGATGTA
The DNA here is from genome assembly GCF_016545835.1 of Crotalus tigris. Taxonomy (NCBI): domain Eukaryota; kingdom Metazoa; phylum Chordata; class Lepidosauria; order Squamata; family Viperidae; genus Crotalus; species Crotalus tigris. Next base: position 6,438,324 of record NW_024100214.1, read on the forward strand.
AGATAACTAGGGTTGAATCTCCCCTTCTTGAATTGTTATGTTTAACTCAGAACCTCCACTGTGCTCTATCCTGTTTCATTCTTCTGCAGTTTTAGTCCAGTCAATAATGCACTAAATATTCAATAGAGCTGAGCCTCCACATCTATCCAGAATTTAAAAATATGGCCAATTAATTGTTCTTTCACATGCTCCATACATACAGGGTGTACCAAAAGCCAAGCCCATAGGACAATCACAATATGTTTTATTGATTAAAAAAATCTGCAAAGAAAATGTTGCTGTACTTAGGAATTTTCAAAGATCATGCATTGAACAAGTAAGGAAGTATTTAGAACAAAATAGCAGCCAATTTAATGAAATGTATATGCTAAACTGGTATAACCTGTATTTTTATACAGAAAAGGATTTGTTTTTGCTATTTGCTTCTCCGAAAGATTCTTTCAACTGAGGTTTGAACAGAAGTCACTCTCACTCCACTATTTAACTACCATTTCTATGCATTCTATTTACAGCTATCAAAAATGGTTTGATGGAAATACTAATGATAATACTCTTTTTTCTCACATCCTAGTGCCTTCTAAATATGTTGGCTAATGCTTCTCATAATGCCTAACGACATGGCCACTACCTGTATAATCTATAAAGCACCTCTGAAGGGGTACCAGACTGGGGAAGCCTTAAAACAATTCTCCTTCCTCTTTCCTGCTGATTGAGTTATATTCTGACCTCCATTTCTCTGGTGAGTTGGCAACTCTTGGCTAATTTGATCCAGCTGCGATTCTGCCTCTGATATGGCCTGTGGAGTAGTCACCATGGCTCCTGTCTGCTGGATGAATTGTTGTAAATTACATTGCCTGAGTTCCTTATTCAATTCCTCCAGCTCTTGGTTCTGGGCCTGAAAGACAGAGGAGGAACAGGCAGAGTAAATTCCAAATCTTGTCTTTATTTGAAATAATAATCACCTAAAATTGCAGGGAATAAAAGGTTTTTAATTTCATCTAAGCTCCACCCAGTTTAACTCTTTTCTCTTTATTCCTTAAATATGTAGTTGACACCTATCAGAATTTTCAAGGCAAGTGGCAAATGCTATCAAGACACACCTATCTGATCTTTCAAAAGTGGAGGAGAAAATTGCCTCCTTTGTTATGGAGTCATATTAAACTGGCAGCCCATTGTCTGGTATTTATTGGTGATGGTGTTTATGAAGGGTGCTGGGTAGAAGTAGAAATCCATCCAATACTTCAAGGCAATTTATTATAATATGTAAGATATCAAAAAGCATATAATCTCAAGATCAGCTCCCTTCCAGTCAAACACACGTTGGCAAAGGCAGCCAAAGATAATCTTGCCCAGCTCACATTACCTCACACTGGTCAGTCTTTGGGTGCTTTCCTCATTCCAGGGGTTTGATTAAGATCAGCTGCTGTAAAAGTATCTCTATTTACAAAGTGGAAAAAAGAGAACCTACTGGTATAGCTATTTTATCACAGATGGAGAATTCAGTGGACAATAATAGTTATTCTACCATAAAGGAGGAGAAATGCTAGGAGGAGGGCGTATCAGTGCACTATTTTACAGACGGACACTATTTCTAAATAGTCCCTATGTTAAAAAAAAAAAAAAAGAGAGAAAGAATCTAGGAATCTGATAACCAGCAACATTCCAGTAGGAATAGGCAACAAATTAAGAAAGTATTAGGACACAAATATTTTTGCTTTATAACTCTGCATCCAGTGGAACTAAGTACCCAGAACATAAGATTTTATCTAAATAATATTAAATAAATTACAGACTTCGTATAGCTGTGCAGAGAATGAAATATGATGCAGGACTGCAGACAATTTCAGTTTAGAAAGTCTCCTTTTTGTTTTTCTCATCCACTCATAAGTAGTGAAGATCTTTACTACTTTACTTCAGATAGGAGACATAATAAGTTAATACAGATGCCACACTGGATGAATCTTGGAAGAAGTGAGGAACCAGACAATAGATAGACATTGTGTGTGCGTTCTTATGGAGTCCTCATTTAGTCAGCCTTCAATCAAAAAATCGCCAACAAGATAGCATATTTAGAGGAGTGGACATAAATTGTATGGTGCAAGAGGGAAAAAAATAATTATTTATTCTAGGAATGAAGAATTATCTTGAATTCCCCAATGACCTAGTACAGTGTTTCCCAAACTTGACAATTTTAAGGCATGTGGACTTCAACTCCCAGAATTCCACAGCCAGCTGTGGAATTCTGGGAGTTGAAGTCCTCATGCCTTAAAATTGTCAAGTTTGGGAAACACTGATCCTAGTACAATATATTTAGTTACTTTTTTCTTTCAGCAAGAATAGAAATTCTCAGGCTTTTTCTTTAATCACAGAACTGCAAACAAGACCTGTATCAAAGAAGCCAAATTATGGGGTATGGCAAATTTAGAATGAATCCAAAGCTTTAATCTTTATATTTGCTGAAAATAAATTTATTTGCAGGATTTAGTTTATGCCTGGACGGCCTCCTATACTTCAGGTATTAGATTCTTGTATGTCCCATTGTACCATAAAATGAAAAGCAAGTTGATCTTTCAAGACAAAGAACTGTGAGGAGGTTTATGTAATTTACAGAATTTCTAGCCAGTATAGACAATGAATGTGCTGGTTGGAAATATTGGGCACTGTAGTGTCTCCACATCTGAACAAGGGAAGGCAAAATTAGCTTACCACATGCAATTAATGAAAACTAGCCATCCCCCTCTTCTCAAATCTCATAGGGCATGAAAGTAGCCAGAATTGCTTTAACAGTCACGGAACTTTTAATCATAGGATAGCTTCATGAAGCCATAGACTATATGCATAAGGTGGAGGGAGAAGAAAGGAAATTAATATCCAGCTTAAATTAAAAATGCAGTTTGGTTATTATGTTGATTTGCAATGATTTTGTTTGGATCACATTATCTCATACTTGAACATAATTTGAAGGTGGTTCCCAAAGAGATATACATAGGCATCTAATTCTGCTTCTAAGCACCGTCATGGAGAAAACAGGTGTAGCACAAATGCAGTGTGGAATATCTGCCATCGAACAGTCATTAGAAGCAAGCAAAATCAGAGAAGCATGTCATGAACGCAAATGTTGAAGGACAATCCTTTGGACTCACGCATGGCTTGCTAAGAAAAGGATCATTAGCTCTAAGCACAAACCTGCAGATTGTGCTCTACTTCCTCCAAGGCCCTCCCAACCGTATCCAGGCTGCTTTCAAGTTGGGCACTTTGCTTGGACTTGGCTTCCAGGTCTCTTTTTATTTTAGCTGCCATCTCCTCTAGCTCAGTACGATTCAGGGTAGAAGTTTCCTTGGTCCTCTTGGCTCTCTCAGTAATTTCCCACTGGATTTCTCTTTCCAAGGTCTCTGTTTTTACCATAAGTTCATGGATTTTTTTGGTATACTCCTCCATTGTGGCCCTTAGGCTGTGCACTTTCTCCCGCCGCTCCCTTTCGTGCTCTTTTTCTGACTGTAGCTCATTCTGCCAAAATTCTTCCTCACTCAGCTGGCTCTCATTTTGGTGGATCAGCTGCTCCAGCTGCAAAATCTCATCCTTCTGATAAGAGCCCTGGCTGCATTCCCAGTGCCTGATGTCCATTTCCAAGGCATCACCTTGCATCTCCAGCGTGCAGAGATGCTCCTGTTGGTGTAAGACAGTCTTGAATAGCTCCTCTTTGGAAAGTAATCCCCCTCTGGCTCCATCTCTAACACACATCGGGTCCTTTTTGGGCTGCCTCAGTTTGTTTTTAGCACAGGCATCACTTGAACTCACAGGACCCAAGTTGAAGGTTAAAGATTTTTTGGGTTGCCTGGTTCTAGGTACTTCTGTACTGAGTGGTCTAGGTTTAATAGGCAAGCTAGCCCTGACAAACGTCCTCTCAGGCATCTGGGGGGCACTGTCTGAAGAGGGCCTCTCTATGAGGCTGGGACCAGTACGTTGCAATATAAATTGCACATCCTGGGCATACTGGCCACATTTGGACAGAGACTCTACAGGACATTCATGTGGGAGAAGCTGTCTCTCCTTCTCACGTAGCCTTTGGATGAGAACATAGCGGCCTGTTTGACCTGAGAAAAAAAGAGAGATTATGAGGAAAAGATTCCTTTGTTACAAATACACCAGTAAATTTCCTTTCTCTTATCCAGCTGTATCAGGCTCACATTCCACAGTAATTTTCCTTGCCAACCCACACCCATTACCCCCTGAAGGCAAAAAACTTTGAAGAATGGGGCATGGAGAATGGGGCAACTGATTCCAGAAGAAGCATGGACAGGCCTGTAAATAGTTAAGTAATAAGAAGAATTGCCAATGGTCTTCTATTTTTCTTTGTTATTTGAGTCTATATACCTAATAAGATATCTCCATACAGAACTAAGATTTAGTGTTTTTTTTAACTGGAGGTACCAGTTTTAAAAACAGTTGTGATTTGGGAAGTGAGAATTTGAGAAGTGGCTTATGCATTCATGCAGCAACATTTCTTCAAATTAAGCATGACTTTCACAGAGACCCTCATCTATGTTGATAGCTCATATATTAGTATTACAAAAGCACTTTAGAAAAATGTCACACTGTGCATTACTTTCACCTGTGCTCTACACCAGTGGTTCTTAACCTTTTTGAACGAATCGCCCCCTTGAGCCAATGAGGAAGTTGTCATCGCCCCCCCTCCCCCAACATAACCTCTCAATCACAACATAGGAAATAATTCTTCAGTTTATGCAAACACTTTTTTTGTTTTCTTTAAAATTGTCATCAGGACATATTGATGCAAATAATTTATTTCCAATCTTCCCCATATCTCAACTGTGTGAAAAGTTTTGGTGCCACCCATCACTTTATTCCCAAACTTCATGATATATATATATTTCATTATTATCTTATTTATTCAAGACACTTAAATGTAATGACCACTTTGAAAACAAAATTCACTTGCAAGAAAGTGAAATGCTCAAAAAGAAAAATAGTAATATTTAATGATTGAATTACAAGTAAAATTTAAGACGCAAAAAGAAATATAAAAAAGGTAGAGGCTGCTGCGCAACGTGCATGAAGATAAGCGATGCGTATTCACATATGTATGGCGTTCTGTACTGAAGCTAGCTGGAGGAACATTTGAAAACACAATTCAATCCACTAATAGCGAGCAATCTGATGTTTTTGTACGACAGCTATAAAGCGATTCATTGTACGAAAATGTTTCAAAAGTGTCCCCAAAACTTCTCGCTCCATCGCCCCCATATTGCCCCCTTTTCATTACTTCGCCCCTTTTTGTTCCATCACCCCCCTGAAAAATGAAGTCGCCCCCTGGGGGGCAATATCGCCCAGGTTAAGAACCACTGCTCTACACGGTCACTATAACAAAATGGGCATGCTCTTATCTGCAGCATTTTTGCTCATTTAACAAATATTCTTCACAACATACCACATATTATCCAAAATGTTTCTATCATACTTTCAAGTCTTATTTTTTTCCATATTTAATAAACATCCTGCCAAGTAACACATTTGGATACTTGCTCTATTTTTCATCATTTATATATCACTTCCAACTGTTCACTCCAATTGTGAAAAAAAATTAACTTGGTCTTTGTTACACTAATTTTCAGATATATGCTCCTTGTTCCATCATATAATTTTCTAATATTTGCTGCAAGTCAGTTGGCTTCTCAGTCAACTCTATGGCATACAAGAATACACGTTCATTCACATCCCTGATTCACACACTTCTAACATTGCACAAGCATTTATTTATAAAATTTATTTGTCACCCATATCGTATCTAACGACTCTGGGCGGACAAGCATTCCTTAAATAATAATGCAAAAAAGCATTAAACCAGGGGTCCCCAACCCCTGGTCCGTGGACCGGCACCGGGCCGTGGCATGCCAGAAACTGGGCCGTGCAAACAAGGAAAACCCCATCTGTAGGATGCAGACTGTACATGAAACTACACCCCCTCGGGTCCACAGAAAAACCTCTCTCCCCGGAACTGGTCCCTGGTGCCCAAAAGGTTGGGAACCCTGCATTAAACAACCAAGGGACATTATACCCACTTGTCTTACACTGCTCAGAGTTAACCATTCAGGGAGTTTTCCATTTATTTTTTGTGTGTGCTTTGTTTTCATCATACACGGCTCTTAATATACCGAACAATCAACCTCTGATTCCATATTCATGCAAAACATTCATTTTATTGTACACTTTCATTCGATCAACAAACTTTCAATAAACTTCCTCTCTCACACTCATGCTTTTCTTGACGACCTTCCAAAGAGCAAAATCTGTTCTTGCATGGGATATAGCCATACAGCCCTTCTCAAATTTTGCTCGTTGTCAATTTCACATACTCTTTTGGTTAGAATTCTGCCAAACACTTTCCCAAGCATGCTTAACACACTAATCCTTCTGTAATTTTTGCATTTTTTTCTTCCTATCTTCTCTTTGTATGGGGGAACAATAAAAGCATTCTAGCAATTGTTAAGGCAAATATAGGTTTCAAAATATTAATCAAATCGCACAGCCACTCTACAAGCATATCACATTCATATTTTAACATTTTTCCACTTACACCATCTCCACTGCAACTTTGTAAATTTTCAACATTTTCATCTTTTTCATTATTTTTTCATGGAGTTCTCTATTTAATCTTACCCTTTCTTTGCTGACTATATGCTCTTTCCTATCTCTTCACTTTCCTCTACATACCTATAATCCAGTATCTTTCTCTCATGCTAATTTATAGCAGCAACTGTTCTCTTATGTAGATTTTTTTATCATCCACGGTTTTTTTTTTACTTCATTCCACTCTGTGTCTTTTCCATACACTTTCTTGGAATTAACTTTTTACATTGGATTCTGTCATTTGATTCTCTTCACTCTCTCCAAGCAGCTTCCATGTGCCTCTTTATTACAGGTAGTCCTGGCTTAACAAAGTTAATTGGGACTAGAAACCTCACTGTTAAGTGACATGGTTGCAAGTCGAAAAATCATCTAATGATGCTACTTAGTGACAGCAGTTCTGGCAGCTGACATCATAAAACAAGGGCCATATAAGTCATTAAGCAAGGACCTCAAATGACTGCAGCTTTCAACTTCCTGCCAGCTTCCCCATTGACTTTGCTTCTGAGAAGCTGGCAGGGAATGTTGCAAATCACGATGATGTGACTGTGGGGATGCTGTGCTGTCCATAAGTACAAGATTCTGGTCATAACTACTATTTGCTCAGTGCTATCATAAGTTGGAACTGTCAGCAAACAAGAAGTTCACCTGTACTTCCACTCAACACTTAATCTATACTTTCCTTAATAGAGTCCATTTTTTCTTTCTGTAGTCATTCTATAACAGTATTTGCACTCAAGTTTCCTTTCCTTTTATGCCCATTCCCCTCCCCCTATCTTCTTCTGACTGTATGAATAGCAACCTGTCCCAAATTCAACAGCCTCTCATCACCTTCTCTCAACATTTCATTATAATCAACCAATTCCATCTTGCTTCCAGATTCTTTCCTTTACTGTATGAATACATGAAAGGACATATGTTTAAACCATGTGTTTAAAACAAACAGCCCTTCTTCCAAACAGTTATTCATAATCATTCCCATTCATTCTTGGTCACTTCCCCCCCCCCACTTGTACTCTTCTCTCATTTCCAGGCTTCCATTCATGCCATTTAACAAAAAAAAACCCACCCCACCCTACCTCAACTGCATTCATTCAAAATGTTGCATTCCCCAACTTCAACTTTAATTTGTAACGTAACATAAAAACTATTACCATCCCATGAATCCCTACCTGTATATTTACCCAAACCAATCTAGACAAGTCATATATATTGTACTTTCTGATACTGAATTTTGCCCTTTCATTCATAATTAAATTTACATTTTCTTATTTACATGCATTTATTCATCAATTCCATTTCACAAGATCAGAATAACATCATGCAGATCTATTCCGTCCCTTTTTAATTTCAATTTAAAAATCATTTGTGGATTCAGGTTTTTTTATCTTAAATTTCTTTCACATTCCAAGTTTTAATCATCTCTATATCAGTCATTGCATACTGACCAGTTTTCTTGGTTTTGATATAATGCTTTTTAGTAAGATAAAGGAGTGTAGTCTAGGTGACCAGCTTTTGTTATAGCCATACCACGTGCAGTGTTCCATGCTTATATCCTGAACAGTACTAATCAGTTCTGGCATATTTTGGCCAGCATGTTATGAACACAACCAAAGTCCAGTTTTACCCTATACCTGGCATGATCACCCCGTACAATGCAAAGCAGAATTCTAATCTAGAGACTATCTTGTAAGCGAACATAATGTTTTCCCCTTTGATTTTTTTTCCTGCTGCCAAGTTCACTACTTTTCCCATATGGTCACACAAGTGCAGCAATGTAAGGAAGGTGCAGATTTCACAGCATAAAAGGATATTCTTAGTTTGTGAAAACAAACCTTTATTAGTAAAATCTGTTAAAGATGGAGCAGATGAACAATTACTATACCATATATTTAAAATAATTTTGCAAAGAATATTTAAAAGAATATTTAAAATAATTTTGCAAAGCTCGGCAATAATAATTTTGAACAGTGTTTTTCAACTTTGGGAACATTAAAATGTGTGGACTTCAACTCCCAGAATTCCACCATGATAATTGTGGGAGCAGGAATTCATGTCTTAAATTTGCCAAGGTTGAAAAATGTTGCTTTAGAACAGCGGTTCCCAACTGTGGGTGCTCTCACCCCCTGGGGTTGTGAGATGATATTCCAGGGGGTGCGAAAACTTGGGTTTTCAAAATTATAGTGAATATGCATAATTCGTTGCTGTTATTTTGAACTTTTGTAAGGGGTGTGAGAATGTATCAGAAGCATTCTAGAGGTGCGGGGTATAGAAAAAGTTGGGAGCTGCTGCTTTAGAAGAAAGAAACGTCGACAGACATTGTGAAAAAACCTCTGATCATTCAAGTTGTTGTATTTGTGCAACTGCCAATTGTTTACATAAACAATTTCCTCTTGGATATCACATGAATACAGCACTATTTTGCTAATCAGTTTTTAAAAAAGAATTTTGGACAGGAGATTAATCTGCAATTCTATATACACTTACCTTGGAAGTAAATCCCCTCAGTAATAGATGTTTCTCAGGACTGGACTGCATAAATCCTTTTAGACATCATGAATATAAAAACTACTTACCAATGGCCCGTGCCAGTGCTATGACAACTTCCTGACATGTTGTCTGATCTGAAACGCCGCATACAACCCGCTGGACTCCATCTACCCAGACTTTCAACTCCATCACAAAAGGATTAAACTTTCTGGATCATTTCTGTGATTTGTTCCTACAACAACAATTAAAAACACCAACAGAAATGTAAGCACAGTATGTTGTTTGATTTCGTTTACGTGTAAGCAATATGGAACAAGGAAACATAGAAGCAACACTTTGGAATGCTTGAATGTGGCTTCTTTCCACACGTCACATATCCAGCTCTCTTGCTCTAATAGTAGTTTTAGGTAGAGCACTAGCAAAAGTTCAAATGAAAGAATTAGTCATAAGCACACAAAGCTTTTCAGTTTCACTGTTTCATAGATCCACTACTCCAAAATGTTACATAATATAAATATGAATGTTCAATACTCTAAATAAGCCAGCAACATCTGACTTGAATCTTTAGAAATCAATCCAATTACGTTACTAACTACAATTATGCCATTTTTGCTTGTGCTTGATTTCTCAAAAACTGTACTGGGGCCTTAAGTCAATTGAAAAGTAACAGGACTGTACAATATAGTTCTATTTTTTAAACCATTAGCTCATTGCAATAATGAGCATTATATGTTACCTACATGCCACCCATAAGCATGAAAGCGCTGAAATGAAATAAATTGCTCAATTTAAGAGCTTTAGTAAGCTATGGAGGTGTAGTCAACTAAACATACATGGATATATAGTGGATTTAACTTTTATTTATTATTGATTAGCCTACATGTAAGCTAACTAGAACTAGGGAGAAATTTCCTGACAATTAGAACAATTAATCAGTAGAAGAACCTGCCTCCAGAAGTTGTGAATGCTCCAACACTGGAAGTTTTTAAGAAGAGATTGGACAACCATTTGTCTGAAATGGTATAGGGTTTCCTGCCTGAGAAGGGGGTTGGACTAGATGACCTCCAAGATCCCTTCCAACTTGTATTATTATTATTATTATTATTACACATATAATACAGCATATAAACACTGAAGTCACAGACCTAGAATATGCCAGGCAACGCAAATGCATCTGCATTAGGCTACATGCTATTAATTGCCAGAAATATGTCACTTCCATTCTCTTTAAACATCGAGTAAAATGGCTTCATCCCTAGCAATAATTCTGTGCTTTTCATATGTATTTAAAGCCTTGGAAGAAAGATGGGTAATTTGTTTTTTTTAATACTGGGTTGGGCTGGAGAGTGAAACAGATCCATTCTAACATGAAACTTATAAAGAGCTAAAATTATTGCAAAGCAGTCCAAAAAGCATTTCTGTGCTTTCTCCATTTCTTTCTTTCATTTTTAATTACAAATAAATGGCTAAGTCTTCTGGTACCTCAAATAACAAAAGCAAACATTGCATAGATATGATTTTGAATAATGCAAATATGGTATGAATGAATCAACCATCAAAACTGAAAATAATGAAGACTTGATTACCAACTTGTTGGAATTGAGTCCTGACTAAAAAGACAATACTACACCTAAAAATCCTTCTCCCAACTAGAATAACATGAAACAAATACATAACCTGAAAAAGGAGAAAACAAACAAAACAAAAACAATACCAATGACTTAATAGCTGGACATCAATACCCCAATCAACAACTAAAAAGCCACACACCATCAGACATCATATAAATACCGCACAGAGAACAGCCCAAAGCACACACTCTGCTAGAAAGGTTCCCTATGGATGGGCTCCAGCACGGGTCCGAAAGCTTGGAAGACTAAACCTGTGGTCCCGGTCACCAACCCAGATTGGGTCCTGCAACATTATCCTGGGACACGTATACTTGTTTTCATTCGTAAAACAAAAACAAAACAAATACATACACACTATGGCTGCAACATGTTGAAAATACTTTTCTATGAAGTTTTATTTATATATCTCAGCTTTTTCTCACCTACTTCAATAACCAGGTTTTTAGCACTGGGTCTTAACTTTGTCAATAAAAGGAACAATTTTTTGCTCTAGACAAAAGGAAGCCAGCCAAACATAATCCTCCTTTAAGGATTTTCAGAGTCTAAGAACAAATAAATGTAATTAGGTGTACATATTTGTGGTATGTATAGAGAGGAAAAAAGGAAATATTGGTGTACAATAGATTTTAAATTTGAAACATCTCAAAATACTCCACTTTGAATTTAAAATGCTCTGTTCTGAATTCAAAACAGCTATTGTGATGTTGCCAGAAGTATTTTGATATTACTGATATTCCTGGAGGTTGGATACAAATAAAATTAGAATGAACTAATAACTGAAAGATAAAGTTAATTCATCAGAAAATCTTGTTCTATGACTTCAAGACTTCCAAAAATACATTTTTAAAAGGATGTTTGTCAATTTTTTATGTTGGCAATGCGAAAAATTCAAAGGTTCTCTGACTTATGATCTGATCTGTTCTATCCTGGTTCTTTTTTGATTTCAGGTCATCACTTCTGTAAATACAGCTATGGCAAAAAAAATTCTTAATGTTTAAAGATGTAAAGGTCATGCTTCAAAATTACATACTTTCTCTTCTTTTTTTTGCACTTTTATGTTGCTTTTTGTCTTTGTCTTGCTTATTTTTTATTCATGTTTTCAATATTTAATAAATTATACCTGAAAAACCTACCTATCATAAACTAAGATAACAAAGTGAAATGTTCTTAATTACTTTGAACTGAGAGGTTATTTTCTACTGTCACTTAAAAAAATGTAAATTTTATCTGTACTATGTTGCAAAACATTATAAAGTTGCATCTTACAAAATTTAATAATTTGTCAGAGCTCTAAGCTGAATCTCTAGTACATTCCTCCAGTACTGGAAAAAATATTAATTCACAAATTTGTGGTCATTTTTCCAGTCATGTCATATTGATAAATATGACTGCTCTGTGTTAACAGTACAGTTCAATGTAATTATAAAAACTACTGTATTTTAAACATGATAAAAGAACAATGATTTAGGTTTTTCAGGAGGTTTTGTATAAATGTCAAGGGATCAAGCAAATTAGGAGAGCAACCACATAACCTTCACTTGTAAAACTTTCTAGGAAAAATAAACTTTTATAATTTTTGAAAGACCAAAAGCTTAGCAAATTGTCCAGCCTAACCCTTATTCCTATCAGCATGTGGTGGGAATGCTAACATGAAAACATTTTCTATTTATTACAAGCTGAAATTGTCCTGGAGCTGAATGATATAAATGTTGTCTGCAGCTGCAAAAGGGATTGACATCAATGGTGCCCAGAGCATAGCACCTGTTAAGAAATTGATATTAAATTAAAAAGTGGCTCTCTGGGGCTGGAGATTAGAAGAATCTCAGCAGATGGTAGTACTTGGCTATCCTGTCCAGGTTTGAAAATGAAGAGGATTGAGACTACTGTATATTTAGATGGAAGATTATGAGGGAATTCATGACTGTAGGCAAGACTGGAAACTTGAAAAACATCCCTGTAGCTAGTTATGGAACATGACTCCTGAACTGTGAGGAGTCAAATTCAACTTAAATGATCTGGATATAATCATAACACATCTGACTTGCTAATTTTTTTACTTTTCATTTACAGATGAAGTCTACGTATTTACTTCTTGAGAGAGATAAAAATACAATCGGGGAGGTGGTGGAAGAAGAGGAGTACTGTGTATATAAATAGCAGGAATATGCAGGTGTTTTTAGCATCCAGTCCAATACACAGTGTGTGTGTGTGTCTAGAATATATACCACTATGCAATTATGGCCTTTTGTGCTTCTATCCATCCAAATAAATATAGTTGTATAGTTACACATTATATTGCAAAATCACTACTCACAAAAGCAACTAATGTTTTAAAAGCAGAGAAGACATAAGCCCGTGGTGGCGAACCTATGGCACGGGTGCCACAGGTGGCACACAGAGCCCTCTCTGTGGACACGCACGCCATCGCCCGAGTCCTAGGCCTTCAGCTGGGTTTTATAAAACCTTTTCACTTTAGGCCTCTGCCGCCATGTGCAAAAAAAAAAATTCAATTAATCTATTTCAACTTCTCAGGGGAAAAAAAAAGATCTCGCAAAGTTGGAATTAATTGATTGAACTTTTTAGTCTGCCGTTACCACCACAGCCACACTCACCCAATGGGCCATGCCCACCCGGCACCCGACGCTACATAAGTAGGTTTTGGGTTGCAATTTTGGCACTTGGTCTCTAAAAGGTTCGCCATCACTGACATAAGCAATTTATCAGACCTGTTCCAAAGGGACCATATATCTCTCTGTCTTCAGAGATTATACAAAAGTCTTTAACTTATTTTTTAAATTAGAGATAGAACTATCAAGGATTTGTACCAGATACAACTATTAGAATCTCTTTCTACTCTGAATTCCTAAATAAACTCAAAAAGCTTGAAGATGTTGTCTCTGCTTTCCTTTTCCACTGTATTCTCTCCCTCCACCCCCGGGTGTTACTCATTCCTTGTCTCTTCCATGCTTAGGAGTGTAGAATGTTCATTTCTTCCATCCAAGTGCGGAAATTATGAGGGAAGAAAATTTCCCTTTCTTTCTTGGCTGGATCTGAAGGGGACTTGTGACTTTTCTAATCCTTTCTCCACTGCCCCTGGCAGCATAGTCATGTAATGCCATCTTCCAGCTCCCCAATCAGATCCATATTCCCTCAGACTTGTTAACAGATGCCAAGGTCAGAACATCTAGCTTGTCAGGAGACATAAGTTGTGAGGATACTGCAGTTGCAACTACTGAAGTAGGAGGAGACATGTACATCCTGTTACTTCCCAGGATCTTTCTGAGTTCTGGGTAATCTTCCAAATGAATGAAATATTTGCCTCTTCTGCACTGGGTCAACAATTTATATAACTTTGAATTCTTTCTACCTCCATCAAAACAGGGAGTGATACAATAGAAGTATTTAAGATGCAAAGATGACATCCCAACATTAGGAGAGTAGAGGAAAACAGGATATATCTTCAGTGTGGGCGGAAGCTACACATAAAACAGGTTCACATCAGTGTGTGTAAATATAAGAAAATATTTGGTACATTTGGCATCCAGGTATGTCCAGGGGAAACGTTCTATAGAAAGATACTTGTAGATTTCAACAGCAATGGGAGGGCCTTCCAGAAATGCCAGTTCCTAAAAACCTAAGTAGGAGCCCTACCATTATCTACATGATCTTCAAAGTGGTGCTAAATGGTCTGAAGTTCTGGAGAAAATGGGAGGATTCTGGGATGGGAAGGAATTGGGAAGCATTAAGTAGCAGTTTCAGGAAATGATTTGATTAAAGATATGAAGTAAATTAATTAGTGAACTCAGCCTCAGTAAACTATTAGGTCAATTGGTATTTAACCTAGCAATGCAAGTAGCGTTTGTCCTCTCTGTTTACCATCCCACTGTGCATGATGGGCACAGAATAGGTGACATTGTACATCCAAGAGATGACAGAGAGATTTCCAACAGCGTGCTGCAAAGCGTGTGAGCCTCTATCAAAAATCAGATGATTAGGCAAGCTAAGTTTCTGGAAAACCTATCAAACAAATAGATAAGCTGTCTCAGAAGCACAGGGGAAGCTACAATACAGAATCAAATGGGCCAGGCCAGGCACTGCTAAATCATCCAGGCTCTAGACACATGACAGTCCAGTAATAAAAGTTTAAGGAAAATGTGTCCCAAGGTCCCTGATGAGATGAATTTGAGAAAGATGGAGCCACTTAAGATGCCCTAAATACCAACCAATAGGGAATGGCCCAGAATTACCCTTTGGTAAGATGGGCAGCCAATAAATTTGATAAAAACAAACAAACAAACCTAGCAATCAGGCACCTCAGGCTTGCATGCAACTGGAGGCAGCATGAGCACCTGGATCTAGGATCTCCTCATAGCCCTCTTCAATTAATACTGAATGAACTTCAGTGAGTTGAAATACAATCTATCAAGATTTATAACAGCCTAATAAAGAAAAGAAAAAACAAAACCCTACTCCTTGGAACCTGGACCAGCTGATGACTCTTATTTGGATTTCTGGACTGGGATATGACTGCCCACTTTGGACTCTGACTCTTTGGAACTCAACGGTGGGTAAGCTCCCCAAAGATTTGGAAATTTGCTCCTATATATACACACACGAATGCCTTGCCTGCTAAATCTTAAGTAACACTTCTTTCAAACTACTATTTGGTGTTTCTGCACACGTGGCCTGGGAGAGGACAGAGGAGAGGAGAGCCAACATCAATCCAGTTGGTTTGTGGGTAAGAGGCATGGTGTGGTAGAAAGAAGAATATCACTTTAACCAAGACCACAGTAAGACATGGAAAACAAGATGCTTCATTTTAAATTTCCAAAATGTCCAGCTGGCTAGCTGTCAAGGAAGAGATGAAATTTCTTCCATCAGAGGAGGGATATATAGTTGTTTCTTTTGATGCAGTTCTCTTTTGTTCCCAACAGAAGAGGATGGGGAAGATGCAGGACTTCTGAAGTTCATTTATTTGAGCTGGCACAAATGGTCTCATTGATGCTGAGTATAGATTAGATGTTAGAGAAGAAATGTCGCCTCCAGCTCTAAGCATCTCACATGGGCAGGGGTGGGATGGAACACAACATTTGGGGAAGTTTATAGGACAAGAAATATGAACTTAGGTGACAAAACATTAATCTATTCTGGAACTAGAAATGTGAAATATAGAAAAAGAAAAAAGGAAAAAGAATTGTGCTTGTTGAACTTGCTAGTTAACTGGTCCACATCTCAAGTGCCCAATAAGGCATTGGTGACTTGATTCATGAACAACAGGTTTGCAAGAGGATCTATGGATAGTTGCTTAATCTCAGGCTATTCTCTTGTAGTAATGGGAGCAGTGATCTGACAACCTGCTCTTCATTTCACCAACAACAATCAGACTTTCTCACTTTGCAGACTAGACATGTTTAGATGAATTTATTGCATAGAATTAGGAAGCCTTGCAATACAAGAAATGTTCAAACTAAAATAACAAAAAAAAACCCCATTCTTTTTTTTTATAGTTTCAAGTTTAGTTCCAAGGTTTGAACTTGTGTATTCTTCCCATTTTTCTGAGGCAACAACTGTGTCACTACTCATTTCGTGGTTTTGAAGGTTTCTGTGATCTGGTCCACATTCAGAAAATGACTTACTTTGGCAGCAGAATCAGAAACTTTCACCTTACTAGCCTCTATCTTTAATGTACAAGAATCGTTGGATTAAAACTTTTATAGGTTATGATTACTGAAAATGTGGGTGGTAGCTGACTGATCACTGAAATTATTTTATCTGGAACCTTCAAGCTATTAAGCAAGAAGTGAAACAGAAAAATATAAGCTCACTTTGCTTCACTCTATAAGCACAGCAATGGAAGTCTAGTAAAAATTATATTTTCATCACTGTGTGCTAATCTATAATCCAAGCCTCCATTACATCTTCACACTGGTACTATAATTAATGTAACCCATGATTCACTTAATTTTAAGAAAAGATAACATTATAAGGGTGAAAAACCCAGCCTTCTACAAATCAGTATTAATGGAAGATAAGAAGCTCTCTTTGGATGTGTACCTATCTAGTATTTACTGTTGCTCCTTATGATAATTATGCCTTCTAGGTCCTTCACAAAGTCAAATCTCAATCTAATTTCAGTATCTGATTTATAAACATGAAGAAAATTGTGCATGTATTGAATTACCAACAACAAAAAGTAGATCGAGAAAGGGAAGGAAGGAAGGAAGACAGCAAAGCAAGGCAAGGTAATGTTTAATCAGATCGACAACTACTGATAGGAATCTACGGTATATAAATTCAGATTGAGCCCCCACACAAACCACAATGCCCTCCAAGAGAATGAAAATACTGCCATTTCTTAGATGGGAAAGCCAAAATAAGAAGTCAATGACAAACCATCTCTATATTATGTCCAAGAAACAATGTCTATATAGTTGAGCTCAGGTTGAAGGGATCTTCACTAATTAGCTTCTGCAACTCAGGTCTCTCTTCAGAGGGCTCCTTAATCTACTAGCCAAATATCTGCAGAAATTGTATATAGTAGCTCAGGGAGTACATCAAAAGAGCCATTGTGGTATAGAGGTTAAAGTGTTGGACTAACTTACTATCAGCCATGGAAGTTTTACCAGGCAACTTTGGGCTAGTTACTCATTCTCAGCACAAGCCATCTCACAGGTTATCATGGAGAGAAATAGGATGAAGGATTCATAAACCATTTGAGCTCGTGAATGAAGGACAGGACTTATAATCTGACAAATAAACACTCCAAGATAAAATTAATTGGCATATAAAATTCTATGTAATTTTACATAGAAATCTATGCCAGCCAAGTTCAGCAAGCTTGCTATTCAACCAATATAAATTGTGATAATTTAAAAATTACATTGTACCTTTGTCTGTCTGGTGAATATAGTTTTCAACAATACTAAAATTTCTGTTTCCTTATCAATTTAGATACAAAGTGCACCTTTCTAATTCAGTAAATAACAAAGGAAAACAAAAGCTGTATTTTGAGGATGTTAATTAGTCAAACAGCAAACTGAGAATATTTCAACTATAAACTTTTTCTTTTCTCTAGCCTGCCACTAACTAATCCAGCACTTAATCAGTTATTTTTTGGTTCACTTTATATTTCTAAGCATTATGTGGCACGTCATATAAAGAATGCTACATTTCCTGAAAGTGAAACAGTAAATTAAAAAGCCATGCAGTTATTACTAACCATTCAGTGCTTCTCTCTTTCCAAGGAAGAAGGAAAGTCAGAAATAAATGGTGGAGTGGGGGCAGGGGAGGAAGCACCATTAAAGAACACAAGCTGCTGCTAAGTGCAGCTGTGTTCAGTCTATTCAAGCACGAAGAACCAGCTATTTTTACATACTTACATTATCAAATTTGTTTCAAACATTTCAAACAGGAAAAATTATCTCAACTTACTGCTTCGTTTCTGTTCTGCCCTAGTCACTCATTTACCTGTGGCAATCATTAACCAGCCTTCTTTTGCAGTACTTCAAAACAAAATGTAGGAAAAACAAAATGAACTACATTTACTTTTAACATGTAATTGTTTTCACTAAGAATGAAAAGAAAAAAAACTCATTCCAAACAACTTGTGTAATCAAAATTGCTCTTTCATTTTGGGTAATATCACAATGCTCCTTTATTCCCTGCTCTGCTTCCTGTTGGCTCTGCCCATGTGCATATACACACAAAAACTATTTAAAGTATTTCAAGAAATTTATTTTTTACCTGGGGTTTTGGTGGAAACTTCCATTCACCAGGTCGATAATTGGCCATGGTTCCAATCTTCCAACTCAGTTCAAGCTACAAACTGACTCATCCTTAAAAAGTAAAGAGGCATAATAGCACTTGGAAAGTGGGCAGTTGTATAACTGAACAGATTAACTTGTTCAAAATGAGTTTTGCAGATAATGCTATTGCCATATGAACAATATTTTTCCTCTCTACAGATTTAAGGAGTAAAGAAGGTAGCTTGAAGACAGCAGCCAAGGAAGGATAACAAAACAGCAAGGCAACAAGACCTACCTCAATAGCAACAATTGTTTGATAAATAACACATCTCTGTTATAAGATCAACTACTAGACTATCCTTCAGAGAAACAAAGATGGAAGACAGTGGTTCCAACAGAGTGCTGATATTAATGGGATCAATATACCATTAGGTTTTGGAATAGTTACATTAATAGAGTTGTTGTATTAACAGCAATATAATTGTACTAATGTGACTACAATAGAAAGAGAGAGCAGGATGGGAATGGAAGAAACTCAAATTTCCTTCAGAAGATTACAGTTAATTTGGTATAGAGGTTAAGGCACCAGGCTAGAAAATGGGAGACTGTGAGTTCAAGTCCCGTCTTAGTTATGAATGCCAGCTGTGTGACTTTGGGCCAGTCACTCTCTCTTAGCCCAACCCACCTCACAGGGTTGCTGTGGGGAAAATAAGAGGAAGGTATGTTATATATGTTCACTGCTTTGAGTCATTTGTAAAAAAAATAATAAAAATGGGATATCAATAAATTAGTATTGAGAAGCGTTCTAGCAACATCTATAGCAGTTACTGTAAAAAAAACCTCCTGAAATTGCATTTTTTTTCTTCCAATACTATCCTGACTCCTGTTAATTAATCAGTTTCCATTAAATGAGCCACTCCTACAGGTGAGATATTAAGAAATGTAATAATTCAACTATTCACTATTCAACATATCTGAGAAGGAAACGCCTCTAAAATAACAGCTGTTGATTCTTAAACTCATGTTCCTTCAGTTCTAATGGCTGACTTAGTCCCGAATATACTGAGTTATATGACCACCTGAACTCAACTTTATCTTCTTAAAAAACGTCAGATAGTAATGATGCCCAATACTTGGAAGAAGACCAATTTAGACTTACATTGAGTAGAAACAGAACAGCGAAAGAATGGACTTTTCCCCAGCCTTATTTTAAGACATATGATCTCAAAGTTTCTAGAGTCAAAGTTCATGTGGCTGTAATCAGGCACCACACCCTTCCTTCAACCAGCTGTTTCATTAACAAGTCAATGGAACTTTCAAGATAGCACTACGTTCTGGTTTTTTCTATGTCTAAATCTACAACTTCAAATCCTTCTCTTAAAAAACCCTGATCCTTTCTTAGGGCAATATGGTACTCTTCAAATGATTGTGACTAGATCTTTCATTACCCAGATAGTTAGGGCATACTAAAATCTAGCTGCAAACTGCTGACTTTCATGAATCAGCGAAGTAAGTCTTTGGATGGATTTCTAGTTTACACATGAACATTCCACTGAGCTTCTCTAGAGGAAAACAACTTTTTGTGCCATATAGACAGTGAATGTGCTGAAGAGGTCAAGCAGAAGTACCAGAAAAAGATCCAAAAGGAAATGACACACTAGAGTGTTTATGGAGATAATCCATCATCCAGATCATGGATGTTCCAAAGGTGCTTTTTAAAAGGCAACTGGATTTTGTTTTTTTCCTTGAAAAGTCCAGTTACCTTTTGAAAAGCACCCTTGGGACATACCAGGATATTAAAAATGAATATTGTCAACAAAAAGAGGATTCAAAACTTTCTGATATATTCTGTACTATCACATCACTGCAGCATATGGGGACATGTTCTATTGATAAAGGAGAATGTTTGTAGACCAGGGTTGAAATGAGGGATCCTTGGAGCTCTCTGGGCTTCAGGTTGTTTTTTTTTTTTTTTGTAGATGTTTTATTACCCAAACTGATGATGTTACTTAGTTTGGGTAACAAAATGTCTGCAAGAAAACAACCAAGTTCAGAGAGCACCAAGACTCCCACATGTACTATTGTTCTGAATGTTATTATGGAATTGTAGGGCAAAAAAGCTCATATGCGTGTACTGGTCGCCCACCTCACCTCTTGACATCCACTATATGTTCTATCGAGATGGCTACCAAGGAAGAAAAATCTTTCTTGTTAAATGTAATAAACCAAAGAAGCAAAGGCAAGCAAAGAAATGATTGGTCAAATACTTTTCCCCCAGTTTTTTGGAGCTTGACAACTTTGTTCTAAATTATGCTGCAAGATGGAGAAAGTTGAAAGGTTATATTTCCAACTTTTTTCTGGACACACAACTGAAAAATCCTTCCAAGCAGGAAACTACATTAAGGAAAGGCATTACCTGTGGATTCTTTGCCCCATGATCACAATTTTGCAATCTAACTGCAGGAAACAGGTCCAGGCTAAAAATAATAATAATAAAGGAAACAACAATACTAGGTTTAAAACCAGAGCCTCATTCTGAGCAAGTAATTTTCACGCAGGGGTGTGTGTGTGTGTGTGTGTGCGTGCATGTGTGTGTGTGTGTGTTACAAAACAAAAAAAAAAGGAGAATTTAGGGATTGATTATGTTTACTTTAAATATAAAACATAATTTGAAAAAATCCAATTGTTTTCAGTTTGGCACACAAATTGGTGTAAAAGAATTTTAAAAATATGACTGAAAAGAAAGCAGGAAATAATTTTTAAAAAATAGCTTAACAAAACGGATTTCCAAGGATATGGGATTGGTTTTGTAAAGTGCATTTGTAAGCATGCCAAATCAGCAAGCAAACACATTCCAAAGATTCATAACTAGAAAAAACGCTGATAGCAATAAGTCAATTAGCAGTCAGATTAAATGCAACCATTTAGGAAAAGGTTTCACTATGGTAGTATTAAGAAGAGGATGCTATTCTCCCTATGAAAAAATGTTGATCCATAGGATCTTCTGTTTTGGGGTCTTTGTAGCAATACATTTTAAAGAATCCACATTAGCAAGAACAATTGAAATATGCTTTAGTTGTTTAATCTACAGCTAAAACTACCATTTGGGGAACAAGTGGTAATTGAATTAAGGGTAATTTTCCTACTTTTAGAACAAACTGTTAAAAGTTACAGCCAGTTTGCTAAATAAGCAGGAATAGGAAAGGACTCTTTAGGGCAGAGGTCCCCAACCTTTTGGACACCAGGGACAAGTTCCACGGAGAGAGGTTTTTCCATGGACCAGAGGGCACGTGTTTTTGTGTGCTGCCTGCATCCTGCAGATGGGGCTTTGCTTGTTTATGCAGACTGGCTGCTGGCATGCCATGGCCCGGTATTGGTCCACGGACTGGGGGTTGGGGACCCCTGCTTTAGGGCATGTATATAACTGTAAATTTGGAATGGACATCTGATAGCAAATACCATATCTACGTTACTTACATAGTAATTAAAATTAATATTATTAATCAACTATAGCAAATCAGTTTAATTTACTTAAGTATAGTGTATTACATGAATAACTTGATCATGCAGAAGACAAAAATGCAGAAACATAAGGTCCCAAGGCATTATCTGCTTCCAAAAAGACTCTGGGTGGTTTCCAATGTGATTTTTAATGTTCAAAAATGGTAAAATTATTTAAAATTAGGAGAATAAATCATACTAACTGTAGTAAACTAATGCAGTGCCATTATACCATTACATTTAAAATTAAATCCATTTAAATGTGTGTCTTGACGTCACTAGGGAAATTAGAATTATGCACCCTTGTTCTGAGAGAAAACTGCAATTCAAAATATGTAACTTCCATTCCATTATATATTTCTAATGCCTATAAAACTGGCTCAGTTACAGAAAAATAATTTCTCATGCTACTTATAAAACAATGGGAGACATAACTTATCCGGCATCCTCACCATATGGCACAAAATATTTTATTTTTTCTATATATAAATGATTGGCTTCTTCTAAACATCATCTAACAAGCTATTTTTCTTTTCTCTGTTCTTTGCAACCAAAATCAGCAGAACAATTAGAATACAAGGCCCATTAATTCTTGTGCAAGAGAGTGCAGGGCTTATCTTCAATGTTTATATCACAGGGTTTAATTAAGTGACTCCCAAGTAGTAGGAAGATCCATGCCAACACTCCCCACATGTACATTATGTTGTGATTTTTAGCAGCAGGTCACATCAACACTTCCACGATACCAGGAAGTATAACTCAAACCAGATGAGCAAGTGTATTTACATTTAAACAAGTTCTTATAAAGATAAACGGCTGCAACACTACTTCTAAGAACAGGTATTTCCAGTTGCTGGGAAACATTAAGTCATCACAGACTGGGGTTACACTACTTTTTTAAAATAACCAGATCACAGGTAACAAAAACCTCTTTATATCTTCAACCGCGAGGTTTTCTTTATGCTTGTTCCTAATTCCAGAGAGACTCACTCATTGTACAAGATACTCATCCCCAGCCCCCACTCCTTTTAAAAGCCTTGTTTCAAGTAAACTGAATCTGCTCATTTGTCTTCTCAGAATGATAAATTCCTCTTCTGTTCTTGTTTCATTCTTCATGCTGGTTCTAGCTAGTGGTTCATTTAAAATATATTCTTAAGGATTCCTTTAACACTTCAGATTTAGGAGAAAATGATGGAATAACTTGCTGTTTGCAACCCAGAAATTAAAAGAGGAGGATATGTGATACAAATCACAATGGTAGTTATGAATAGTATGAAATAGCTTTTCTGAATAGACTATGGTTAGCAAAATAGGCAATGCAAAGGGAGGGGAAAGAGAAATAATGATTAATATAAATTCTTTTAATAATTAACAAATTTATACTGCCGGCAAAATCTGGGAGAAAACAGAAAAGATATTTAAATTATAATGCTAGTAACTAAATAAAACCAAAATCAAGATAAAGCCTTCAGGAGATCTGGTCTAGAATCAGTTTAAGGATGCTAAGGAAATGCTGGCAGATGTGGCCTCTATGATAGATATCAAAATAATATGGATTCATTCTATAGAAAGAAACAATATGACTTTAGAAATAAAACATAGATCCTGTCTTCAAAGGCTAAAGGTTTGGAGAATTAAGAAAGAATAAACAATATACAGTATTTCCAATATAACTTTCAAGCGACCTGGATCTTGAAAATAGGTATAATCGTTTGAACATGGGCACTATTCTAACAATGGCTTTCATTTCTTCCAGAAGATAAAAAAAAAAATCTGGAAAACACTTAGTTCATGAGGAAGCTTCTAAGGGCAGTGGGAAACTGAAACACCAGACCTTTTCTGGGAGCACCAGGGCACACTGAGACATTGATAAAAAACCAGAATAAACTACCACTGGGGATTCCCCTTTCATTTTACTGTTTCACAGAACAAAGTTTACACTGCTTAAAACATAGAATTATGCAACCTGCTGATCTTAGTTCTGATATTCCAAAACATTTGGCACAAGTGGATGTTAATATAGACCAGCAAAGCACTCTCATTAATGAATAAAAATTGTAACACTGCTTCATAATATTTGCAAATTTTCTCATGTCCTAAAATAGTTTTGGCAGTCTTACTTTCGCAGAACAGATATTTGATGTCAGAAAACTTGTTCTGAACTTAATCCTAAATCTTCTTAGCAGATTCCCATTTCATGGAACATTTATATATATGTTTCTTATTTTTGACAGCAGTAAATTGAGGGAGGATCAAAAGTATCTTATACTTACAATGTATTTTTAATTTTCTTGGTATTTTTATATAAATACTACATAATATTACTGCGGAACCAGAATGGACAAAAAGTTTCAGTTTATTTCCATGAAATGCAATAGTCTGAGTATTCAGCAGAATGATCTAAGATCAACAAGAAGTTGTTTAAAAATGATCGGGTAATGTATAGTCCAAGAATGCACATAAAAAAAAATCCAATCTTAAATCCACTAATTTTATCAAACAATTTTCATTAGCAGATCTATCCAAAGGATAGAGCATATCTGTTCTGTCAATGTTTGGTTTTAATGCATGTGGCTTTAATGGAAGTATCTCTTCATAAGTAGTTAGCAAGGCCTCTATCAATACACAGCAAAAAAAAAAAAAAAACTTTAAACATTTTTCAGGAATTTACAAATAATACTCAATATTTACTAAAGAATAGTAGCAAGTTAAACAAGATTGAAATCAGAAAAATTATTTGCTTTCAATTTTTGCCAAGATGAGTTATCTTATTAAAAAATACACAAATTTCAGATACTAGCAATGTGAAACTTATTATAATCATCTTCATGTCAGCATCCACAGCTCTTCTACGGCAGATGATATATTTTGGCCCAATTTACAATCTCTCTTTCTGAGAGAGAGGGGGGGGGGGGGGAAGAATATATTTTTATTCTTAAGATGTTGATCTAACAATGATTCTAGCACAAAAAAAAAAATCTGGACCATACACATTTGCTAAGTATAACTAAGTGTAACAGGGCTGTTGATAGCTTCAACAAAAACAGTAAATTTTTACTCACTCCCCAGGCTAGCAGCATTGCTGATGTTTGAGATAAAAATGGGAGAAAGAAGGTTTAGTTGCTTGATTATATTCTGCAGAGGTGAAGGGCCTAATAGTAGAAAATATCAGCACTGAAAAAAAGATAAAGTCAATTTCAAGCCATTTATATTTGCACTTCATTTTTAAACTGAATACTGTTCTGATCATTATTGTACTGTAAAACATTTTTATGTGTTATAAACACTTTAAAAAGCTATTTCTATCGGATAGCATTTAAATCTTTGCTTAAAGTTCCAAACAAACTCAAATATACATCAAATGACTATTATTTGGAATCTCAATCTTGGGACTCAAAACAGAAAGTGACACTATTAACATGATTGTACATAATTTAATTCAAAAGTTTTTTGTTTATTATCCTGGAGAAAAATCCATCTATCTGTGTGATCACTAAGAGTAGACACTGACTTGATGGTACATAACTAATCATCAATCATTTTTTTTGCTTAAAAATGTTGCCAGGTACAGAGACTTCAGACGGGAACATCTGAGGCATGTAGAGTAGATGGAGTAATAAGATCACACTGTTTGGCTTAAGTTTATATTTGGCTTATAATCAAGTGGAAAAACAAGGATGTGTATGCATGTGCAGCAAATATACAAAGTATGTGAGAAAGAAACATTTAAAGACCAACAGCATAGCTAGAACTTGACGCCGAAGGTCAGGAGTCCCTATTCTCAAATTAGAAGAGCGTTGAAACTGACATGGGGATGCTGAGGGAAACCTGGATACTGCCATTTTTTAAATAATTGAAAACAAGTCTGTCTGTACCCAGATACAGTATACATTACAGGCATCAGCAACTTAGATTCCAATTAATGGCATTTAAATCCTACTGAAATTAGCAATGTTTATATTTACTATGCTTTTAAGATTAATTTCAAAGGCACCTAAGGAAAAATAGTTTGAACTGGATTCAATCTATAGGTTTTTAAAAATATATACTAAAGAGGCTCCAGATTTCAATTCTACACTAATGTATAAGGCAGTATGCTACTCTAAAAATATAGAGGGATAACCAAATGAGAAATGAATGGCTGGCACATTCAGATGTGTGTCTTTTGCAGACAAAAGCACCTTCTTGCTCTAATTGTCAGAATCATACTACATTATCAATTCCGGTTCTTTTCAAAATGCTTGGGGAAATTAACTAATTTAATACCCATTTTCCATATACGGTAGTTATGTGAACTGTAACTAAACCATGCATGTACTTAGTAAAATATTTACTTACATGAAAACCTACATATAACTCAGGTGTATTTATGTTGTTGTAGTTAAAACTGTACTTAAAATAAATTTGCAATACACAGAAATTGTGCATGTTGAATAGTAATCCAAAATTTATTTTGCAATTTTATTTTTCATTTCTAAAATATTATGAATATACACATTTTGACTGAAACATTCTGAATTTCATAAAGGAAGGATACAAATCACTCTGCCAATTTCACTCAAGGAATGAAATGTGTTAGAAAATATGTTAGGAAATCTTTGTTGCAGTTGGTAGTTATCAGAAACACAGCATCTTTTTCTAGTTTCTTAAAATGTAAATGGCAATTATGTAGGTACACTGAGGGAGCTCTGGCTTGAATATTTTAAATGCACTTCTTGAAAGAGACTGGGAGAAACCTGTAATTTTTGTGCTGTAAATGATTAGCTGCTAAATTGACTTTTAGGATATGGACCACATGTGCTCCTCAATCCACCTCCTGTCTTTGTAATATTTATTGAACAGCTTAAAATGATTTTGCTATTACTTTCATTCTCTTTTCAAGAAAAGAGGAACTCTGCAAAAACCTAGAGTTCCTTCAACCGTTTTGAACCAAGATTCAATGAAAGTTGATTCTTGACTATTTCTATCATGATTGTCCAATATCAGACTAAAATGCTGTTGCCAAGTGCTTAAAATTTTTAAAGAGAAAGCGCAAGTATGGTCATGGAGAGGGTAAAAGTGCCTGGTTCTAATAACTAATCTATTACCACAAAAGAAAAAGTTAAAATGAAAATCTGAATACACTTGATATAACATTTTGTTTTGCCGATATTCAAACTGGAGAGCCAGTTTGGTGTACTACAGGTAGTCCTTAAATTACGACCACAATTGAGCCTAAAATTTCTGTTGTAAAATGAGACATTTGTTAAGTGAGTTTTGCCCCATTTTACGACCTTTCTTGCCTCAGTTGTCAAGTGAATCACTGCAGTTAATAAGTCAGTAACCCAACTGTTAAGTGAACCTGGCTTTCTCATTGACTTTGCTTGTTAGGCAGTTGCAAAAGGTGATCACATGACCTTGAGACAAAGCAACAGTCATAAATATGAACCAGTTGCCAAGCATCTGAATTTTGATCATGGGAATTTTGATGATGGGGATGCTGCAAAGATTGTAACTGTGAAAAAAGGTCATAAGTCACTTTTTTCAGTGCCATTGTAACTTTGAACGGTCACTAAATGAACTGTTGTAAGTTGAGGACTACCTGTAGTTAAAAACCAGTAGACCCTGAGGCATGCAGGCAGGCAGATGACTTTGAGCCAGCCAATCTCACATCTAGGAAGAAGACATTGGCAACCAATGTCTGAAAAAGTTGCCAAGAAAATTTCTGGGAGCCAAGATTCACTTGGAGAAATAAAAATCACATAAAATATTATTATCTTGTGATTTTGGCTAGAGGTGATCACAAATAGATCAGAAAAGGAAACGTATTATTAGCCTTCTCAAGAATATCCTTGTTCAGCTAAGCTTGGTTTGGAGGTAAGAAACAGATCTGTGTTTCTTTATGCACCATACACTAAAATATTACTAGCACCAGAGATTTTTGTAAGTGGAAAGAGAAGGATGAAGTACCCTAATAATGAATTCCCAAAGGAACAGCTGTATTGCATTAAGGTGTTGTGAACTTCAAAAAGTAACAAATGCTGGCAGGCATATAATGGGAGTGCTCAATGTCTATTCCATATGACTAAATCTGATGCTGTCCATTATAACATTTCCAGATATATACATTCCCTAGGGACTCTCATAGGCAGTGTGACTGTAGGAATTAAAAATAATAAAAATAAATGAGGACGTGCAATAATTGAAAGGGGCCAGGTTCTAAAATAATGAAGTTTGGGCCTGAACAAAACCCATTCACATCTGCAGCACTAAATATGGACATCCTTATGCAGATGTGGATGGGTTTTGTTAAAAATAAATGTAAAGTAAATTCACAAAATGGGTTTTGTAAAAGTTACAAACAAATGAATAGCCAGCTGGAGTTTAAGCTCACAATACTTCACAAAAATAGGAGAAATAACACACAAAAATAGAAGAAATGTTTTTTTGTAGCTAGAAGGAAACTTATTCTACAGTATGTAATTCCAATTGTAACATTATCATCATCATCATAATCCACTTAGTTGATGACAACCTATTGATTCTGTCTAAAACTGAATTCAAAAGAAAAATGTAAGATAATGAAGTGGAGACAAAAGTGGACAAAAATAATATAGAATTATTTGATACAAAGAACTCATTCCCATAGTGAGATTAAGTACTGGTAGAATAATGTACACAGAATGTCTCTGAAATATATCTTTCATCCTCCTGAATTATTTATTCTATGTTTCTCAGGCTTTCAGATCCAGACCAGCTATAGCTTTTATTAATTCAAAATAAAATGTTAGAATATGAGTTGTTATACTGTATTTTACAGAACTCTTCTTTAGTAATAAGAGTATTAAAGTCAAATTAAAATAGCTATTCCCCCCTCACCTCCCATACAAACAATGTAATGAAAGAAAGTGAGTGAAGGATCTAAGTAATGACATATGAATTCAATTGGCATATTCATTCTCTCTCTGGTGTAAACGTTTT
This sequence comes from Crotalus tigris, assembly GCF_016545835.1. Classification (NCBI taxonomy): domain Eukaryota; kingdom Metazoa; phylum Chordata; class Lepidosauria; order Squamata; family Viperidae; genus Crotalus; species Crotalus tigris. The sequence continues at coordinate 6,467,296 of NW_024100214.1, forward strand.
AGATTTAAAACATCTTGTCTTTTAAAATTCAGATGCTATAATGTTACATCCTAATTAGAAACAGTGTAGACTAAATAGACAAATATCCTCATTCAAATTTGTTTAGGCGTATTACATGGCAGACTTAACCTGATAATATATCGTATGCTTTAAGACAAAAGACAGATAGTAAATATAATAGGCTTATATTAAGCAGATCAAATACATTGCAGATTTGCTACAGCAATGTTACAGATGCCAGGAAGCTCTCAATCAAAAAACTCCAACACACTCTTTATGCAAGTGTATATATTATATGCAGCATTGTTCATAGTGGAGATCAACATATTCCTCTTTCTGGTACAATATGCTCATTCTTTCAGCTCTGTCACTCTCCACTTTACCTAACTTATTCATGCTTAAAATTACATGCCCACCATCTTTTCCATACAATGATTTCATCTCTGTAAACAAAAGAGCTCCTCAATAACATTCCAGGAAACTTCAAAGCTGGTGAAGTTATTACATCAGGCTCCTAATCAGTTTTGACTTTTTTTAAAGTGAAGTATAGGTTTCTATTCATTTACTGAAAATGCCTTCTTAATCATTAAACACATATCAGCATCAGCGCATTCTTTGCCAAATCAACTAACCAATTTCTTCATAGCTTCTAAGACAGCCAAAGTGACTGCTAACAATTTACCGTGACATAATCGTTTCTCTAGTCACATGAGTTTAAATTCTTAAAACAGGGATAGAAAACCATTTTAAGTTTAATTAATTACTATTTGTGTGGAATGGACTTAGAAGGCACTGGTGAAACTGGTATAAAACAAGTTAGTCAAAAAAAATATGAATATACATCAGGGGTGTCAAACTGCCGGCCCACGGGCCGGATGCATCATAGCAAAACCGCGCCTACCCCATTGCTGGCAATGGCAAAAAAGTCAAGATATGTTGTGACACATCATGTGACATTGCGAGTTTGATATCCCGGTATATATCATGCTAATATTTTTCGTTCATGATTTATTGGATAAGCTATAATTGGCTTAGTTCATCTAAATACCCTACAGCAGGGGTCCCCAACCCCCAGTCCGTGGACTAGTACCAGGCCGCAGCATGTCAGCAACCAGGTCCGCATAAACAAGCAAAGCCCCATCTCCAGGATGCAGACAGCACACAAAACTACACATTCTCCAGTCCGTGGAAAAACCTTTCTCCATGGAACTGGTCCCTGGTGCGCAAAAGGTTGGGGACCTCGGCCTACAGTAACCTTTAATATAGTATATCAGAACAGCCATTAAATGAAATAATCTTGTAACATGATATGCTCAAATGGTTTTTAGTTATCAGTTACCAGTTTTAACAGATGATTTCTAAATTCATCTTAAAAACTGAACTCTTTCCTCCTTCATCATCACTGTTTTAGCTTACACAGAATGGGAAACATTGGCAAAAAAGTATAAGGGGTTTTTATGCAATCACTACTACAAGCATGAAGCATAATGCTAATGCTTTTCTAATATTATTGCTATTATTGAAATCTCTATTAGGATGGTTTTAGAAGAATCTTATTAAGACAGAAATGGTGTAGCCCACATTATTTTGATAAAAACAAACAGGAGAATTCTTGAGATAATCCAGCATTTTTCTTTTTCCCCCCATCTATCCTTCAGAAGCTCAAGGTGACGCATAGAATACTAGAATAGAGCTGGAAGAGACCTTGAAGGTCTTCTAGTCCAGCCCCCTGCTCAAGCAGGAGAACCTATACCATCTCAGACCCCCTCTTCCAATTTTTCCCCACAACAAACTTGTGAGATATGGTAAATTAAACTGAAGGACTGTGACTGGTCCAAAGTCAACTAATAGGTTCAGTATCAGACCTGGATTTGCACCGTGGGTTTTCCTAATGCTAGTCCAATACTATATGTAGATATGAAGTAATTTCTAATATATTTAAATATCTAACAAGAGACACTACAAGGCCCTATGATATGTTAGCAAATACTTCACAGAATCAGCTACAATGATTAGACTATATTTACCAGTGCTTATCCTCAGTAAGAAGCATGTTTTTCCTTATGGACTCAAATCTTATCCACAGAATACCCTACTTTTGAATTGCTTTTGTCAGCATCTGAAGTAGTAAAAAAAGGATCAATAAATCACAAATAATGAGACACAAATTAATAGTATCAATATCAATAATTCAGTATGAATTCAGCAACTCATTCAACAACTCTTAATAGGCATTCTAACTGAAATAAGACATAAAACATCTTCAATGAGGCAACTGATTAAAATTCATTCTCACTGGTCATTCAGTAATCAGCTAAGAGGTATTCTACTTTATGTCATTTAAATCCCATTAATTTACCTTTTTTAAAAAAATATTGATATTTTAATCAATCCAGAATAATTTATTTTATTTCACTTCAAATCAGATAATTCTTCAAATAGCATAAATCCTATATCAGATAAGTTTTAATTTGTCTAAAATATATACTTATTATTTATTTGGCTATTTGCTGCTCTAATTGTTGACCAATTCTGAGGCTCACAATGTTATCATACATAAATAAGACTAAAATATCCAATTAAATAGCAAAAATTAACAAAATAACAGCAATCTAGTCCTATGCCAATGAACCATAAAAACAATATAATCAATACTCATACCCAGGAGGACTCTTTTTCAACTGATCTCTCAAGCAAAGGTCTGATATAACTAGTTTTTAATTTCCTTTCTAATTCCTAATTTTATGTCAAAGCAGATAGAATTTCTGGGAGGATGCCACTGCAGAGAAGTGATGTAGTGATTAAACAAGGCTGCCTCTGAATCACCTGTCTTTAAAAGAGGGAACCTGGTGGTTGGACAAATAATTGCAAGCAGGTAGTCCTGAATATATACATGTTTACAACTATGAAGGGCTATAAAAATCACAACCAGCATCTTCAATTGTATCTGGAGTTGTATACACTAGGCCTCCTTATATATCCCACCTGCTACAGTGCCCTTTGTCCATAAAGTTTTACTACCTTCAACCTCAAACTGTGGGGCTGCATAATGACTTCCCTCAGTCCTTTTCTTCACTAGCAGGATTCAGAAGTGGAGGCCATGCAACAAAAAAGGTCACAGCATCCCAAGGCCACCCCTAAAAAAACCTCTCTGGTACACTGCCACAACTGCAGATTCCTTCACCCTGCCTCTACACCTAGGGACTCATTGAGTAACCCCATACCCCATAGGAATACTGGCTTCCCCTTTACACATCTACCTACTGCAGCCCACCATTTCAGCAGTGAAATAAGGGACTCTTTAAGCATGTATACAATACATCCTCATTCATACAAGACAAGAACCAAGGGATGGAGGAATGTTTTTATAATAACAGCAATAATAGAATTATAGAATCATACAGCTGGAAACGACCTTGAAGGTTTTCCATTCCTTAGGGCAGGAATCTTCATACTATCCCGCTCCCAATAGCTGTCCAACTTTTGTTCCAAAAACCTCCAGGAATGAAGCACTCATAACTCCAGGAAGTAATTTGTACTACTGCTTAATAAGTCATATATTATGTATGGATGTTTAATCAAATGTGAATTCATCTGACAGTGGCATCATATTCTTCTGTATATCAAACCCTTTTCTGATTTGTTTTAAACTCATTTCGTCTTTCAAATAATTATATATCTGTGTGTCTGTGTAAGGTTAGGAAACAGAAATGTAATGGAAACAGAAGATGTTGTTGCCAGTCTGTTGAACCATGTTAGCAGTTTGCTAAAGGACTTCTTTATCTTAGCAGGCAAAATAACAGCAACCATCTGTAGAATGAATAAATGTATGGACACAAGTTTTAAGTTCTATATGAATGATGTGATAAATAAAATACAGAATTCATTTAAAAACACTAGTTAAAAGTAGCCTTTTTTGACTATGCTTTATTTCTATCAACAGAAGTACAATTATTATCATATGGGATCCAGGTATTTTTTTTAATGATAAAAGGGTATTCTTATACTTGAAACCAGTAAAGTAGAATCTCAAGATAGTTCTTTTTTACTGAGAGTCTAATTTTCCTTCCCCTCCATGTCTAGTTTAAAGGTCAAAGACAATCTTTGTGGCTCATGTATGTCACAGGCATATTCTCCATTTCTCACCTCCAAAAGAAAACCAACTTGAACAGAAACGTCTCTAGGCTTATAGTTCCAACAGCAGAAAGCAGAAAGTTGGTTACACCAGCAGTAATGTCTTCTAAGGAAGAAGCATGCCATACTCCAGAGGAAACATTGTGCACTGCTCTCTCTGATTTGTAATTTGGATTGTAAAATAATATACTTCGTTATCAAATAAATCTCAGTTACAGCAGCAATGAGTGCACTGTCTAAAGAGCTGAGGGAGCAGGTTAGGGATCACCATGGTGAAAATCTGTGTAGTTGCTAGGAGTGACAACTACTTGATGGCATGTAATCACCATCAAACAAATGAGTATTAAAGTGGAAGAAACTGCACAATCACATATTGGAGGAAATAACAAGTGGATGTTATGAATCAAGATTTTTCTGGTGCAGTAGATAAATTAAGAAGCTAGTTTTGTACTCTTATGTCTGACTAATCCCTGCAGCAATTCTAGGAATCATGATGTCCTTGCCATTTAAAACTGCAGGGCCATTCCCTGCCCTGCTAAAGTTAAGAGCAGTTAAGTGTATAATGTTTAGGATTTTATCTCCGAGTTCTTGAAAGGTTATGAATGGCTAGCAAATAATGTTGGAACTACAGGATAATCCTGATCCTTCTTCATTGATCTAAAGAATACCCCCCCAAAAAACAACGACAACATTAACACAACCCCATCTTAGCTGCACTCACACACCTTCCAGCCTACTTGTGACCTATCCAGGACTTCCTGGCAGCTTTTCCATTGGCTTTTCTTGTTGGAAGTTCGAAAATGCAAGTTGTTATTACACAAAGTCCTCATTTAATAACCCATGATCTTTGCTTAACAGGGGCAACAGGGACTGCTGGGATTGTAATTGCTAAATAATGCGGTCACACTTTAGAATTGCATTGCTTAGTGATGGAAATCCTGGCCCCAATTGCTGCAGTTAAGCAAGAACTACCTGTACATATTTAGAAGAAACTTCAAAATAGCTCATTAACTGTTACTATTGAAGAGGAATTAGTGGGCAAATCGTATAATGCTTTTGGGCATAAAATCATTGAATTGTCATTAAATATAAATAAATACTAGAGGGATGGAGTAAGTCATATATTACAGTACAACCAGACATACTCTGCTATCTCCAGAACAGCAGCTATATTACATCTAATCAAAAGGGCTAAATTAGAGTAGCAACATCCCCCTTGAAAGTTCCTATAATTCTAAACAATTTTCTAAGTAAAATCAAAAACCTTATTTTCATAAAATCTGAGGAGGGATTATACATTTTGAAGGATGTAAATGCCCTTCCAGTCATTAGGTTGTTATGAAGAATTTGGCTTGATTTTTTAACTATTGAAGCAGCCAAAGTTACTAAGCAACTTTTCTGATACACTGTTACAATTGTTCCTATTTTCTCCCAGGCAATGAGTCTGTAAGCTATTTCATTCATTCTTTCAATTTATGTAGTCACCCATCTCACATATGCGACTCTTGGCAGTTTATAACAAAACATTATATATAGAATACACAATATAGAACTAAAAATCCATCATAGCCAAACAGCATAAAAAACCAGCACCAACAAAGCCAAAAGATGGGCTCCATCATATATTCAAAGACCCAGGTCAGATTCTGAGAGCCCAATGAAAGGCCAATAGGATCGAGGTCAACCTTATCTCAGATGGAATGGTGTTCCACAGGTGGGTGCTGTTGCCAAAAAAGGTTTTTCTTCCGGTTCCCATAAGTAACCTGGTCCCAAACCATAAAGGAAGATAAAGGAATGGATTCAGTGCATTCTCACTTGGGAGCACCATAATTTTCTGCCGGTAAATCCTTGCCCAGAAAAGCAATGTTGCAAGCAACATATTATAACCCCACTACTATAAACTTGACGATCTAGGAAGGAAATTCAAGACTTTAGGGGCTCGAGTATGGAAGAGGACTAAAGGGGAACATATTGCAAGTGAATGGCTGCAGAAATGGCATCAAGTGGATAAGACTTGACTTAAAACTATGGTCAGAATTACTTCGATAACATCTGTTGGTACATGGTAGCTGAACCTTCACAAAGACAAGTAAAAGCATGGCCAAAGCATGGTGAGTTAGATCAAGAAAACTCTGCATTAAATTCTGTGGTGGTTAGTAACAAAAGTCCTCAAATAAAAGCTTATGCACTGTGGAAGAATGTGGAAGTATTATTATAATGGAGGCTTTTCATCAAGTTAAACTACTCAGTGAAAAACTTTAAAAGCTCATGAAGTTCACACCCTTTGCTATATATACAATATGGGAAATAAATGACTGTAAATTTCTAGTGACAAATTGATTGAAAAGTATAATGGAAACAATCCTCAATTTTTATGTTGTCCCCACACCACTAGTTTTTTTTTAAAACTCAATCTTCAGATATTTTATAATACAATAAAGTTTATATTCTTTAATACATGTACTCCTTTCTGTTAGTTCTGTAAAATTTATATCCAGAAACAATTGTACTTCATTCATGTTTCCATTCTACCCGATTTCTGTCATACCCAGTATTTGTTTCATTCACAATTAAACATTCTAAGTGTCTCATTTTGGCTCAGAGATTTCTATCATTTACATAAAGATACTCTATGTCAGTGGTTCTCAACCTGTGGGTCGGGACCCCATTTGGGGTCAAACGACCATTTCACCGGGGTCGCCAAACAAAGCAGCCCGCCATTTTTTTCTTCCTTTTCCTTAGCTGTGCTACTCCCTTTTATTCTATTGGCTTTTGAAAGCCAATAGAATAGACTTTCTTGAATAGAGTCTAATTCTATTGGCTTTCAAAAGCCATTAGGAATTGTCCAGGCTGTCTCTGCCCTGCTGAGCCCGCCAAAAGTCCCATTCTGCAAACGGTGCTGCACCAGTTGAGTAGTCCTCGACTTACGACTGGTTGAGTAGTCCTTGACTTACAACCGGTTGGGGGGTCACGGCATTAAAAAGGTTGAGAACCACTGCTCTATGTCCTTTTTTCAAAATATTGTTGAAACAAGCCCTTTCCATATCCTTTTTGTCTCCTGTCATGACTGCCCAATAATCCACTTCTAACATTGGCTTTGCCTTATGATATTTTCTGAAACATCAACATCCTTCTGAACCAGATACTGCCCAAGTGCCTGTTGGCTTTCCCCCCAGGGATCAGTGCCAACTGATCTGGTTCTATCAGGCTCTGAGGATGTTAAGAGAACATTGGCTTGAACAAATGTTTTCATGCCTCCTATCCAGTTTAACAGTGGAACAATATCAAACATGCACTGCATCTCTTCTACAGTATCTCCAAATCCAAGGATTTGCAAATGAGTGTCTAACAGCTTATCCTCTGGAAAACAAAAAGACCATCATCACTGACTAAGTATAAAATATCATTAATAGTTAGGATAAGATAACTTACTGAAATGCAATGGTGAGAAGACTGATGCAGAGATCAAATGTTACTTAGCTTCTGAAAAGAAAAGTATACATCAATATGTCCCCCACTGCAATTCATTGTCCACCCACATCACCGTCATAACCAGTAATGTGTATACAGCATTTGTTTTGAGTCAGGTCCCAATTAGTTCCAACTATTGCCACTAATACTCTGTATGTACAGTATATTTACTACCACAAGCTGTTTGCCTTGGACATTCAGTCACAACAAAAGAAAGGGATGATAACGTTAGCAGCTGCAGACTGCAATTAGATGATAAAAACCAATCCAGTTTCCATTAGCATATGATAGCCAGCACCAGCACATTGAAGATTTGTTCAATTTGTAGGATGAGAAAAAAATGTAAGTGGCTACAGTCATATACATAGGACACAGAATAACAAGGTTGGAAGGGACTTGCAGGTCTTCTAGTAGTCCAACCCCCTGCTCAAGCAGGAGACCTTATAGCACTCTAGACAAATGGTTGTCTAATCTCTTCTTGAAAATCTCCAGTGATGGAGCACCCACAATTTCTGGAGCCAAACAGTTCCATTGATTAATTGCTCTTACCGTCAGGAAATTTCTCCTTAGTTCTAGGCTGGATCTCTTTTTAATGATTTTCCAGCCATTACTTCTTGTCCTGCCCTCAGATGCTTTGGAGAACAGGTCAGTCCCCCCCCCTTTCTCTGATACCCCCTCAAATATTGGAAGACTGCTATCATGTCACCTTTAGTCCTTCTCTTTGTTAGGCTAGACATACCTAGTTTTCAACATTCATTGTGCAGTTTAGCCTTTGTAGCCCTTTTCAACTTTGTTGCATTTCTCGGTACTCTTTCTAGGGTCTCAACATCTTTTTTTGTATCCTGGTGACCAGAACTGGATGCAGTATTCCAAGTATGGTCTCATCAGTGCTACATAAAGCAGCACTATCACTTTACATGATCTTTAGATTATCCCTTTGTTGATCCAGCATAAGACTGCATTGGCTTTTTTGGCAACTGCAGCACACTGTTGGTTCAAATTAAATAGTGTGAAAAGAAAAATTAATACTGTAGCATGTATCTCCAGATATTAAAATTCTAAGGAGATTTGCTGATTGTTTTCACAATATATTACTATCCAGCATTCCAATGTTAGGAAACATCCAGTTGACCTTGGGTTGTAATACAATTTCAAAATAAAATTCTTCATCAGAAATCATTTAATCATGAGTGTTTTATCCAGCAGACAGGAACCAGGCATCAGAAACAGAGGATGGGTGGTCTTTTACTGACCCAAATGATATTACAAGCAATAATGGGAGATCTATTTGCTGAAATAGAGGCTTTGTTATGGAAGCCTGCTTGGCGTAGGAAGAAAGCCAGAATAAGACTAAAAAGAGAAATTTAAAATTATATGTAATGGATTAAAAAGGTTTTGAGAAATATGGACTGATTTAAGGATTAAGATTTAGAGTTGAAAATTTGTGATTATTAGAATATATATGTTAAACAGCATAAGAATGTATTTTCTTGAATAATATGTTTATTTGTATGAAAATTATTTCGTAATGGAATGAGAATAAGAATATGAAAAAGGCTTTTAGAAATTCAGATAGCTTTAACAACTAATTGAGTGTGTTAAGTTAGTAAGATGATGTTTTGTGTAATAATAGGTGTGTTCTTTTTTTTAGATATGATAATTATTTGAATGAGATTTAAATGCTATTTGAAGTAATAAGACAGATCTGTGATAAAATCAATGGTTTATGAGATTATGAATTAGAATATATCTAATTAGTATTTTAACAGGGATACCCAAAGTGATAATACATTTATCTAAGGCAGTGGTTCTCAACCTTTTTATACGGTGACCCCGGTCATAAGGATGTGCCCCATGCGCGGCGCGCATGCTGGGGGCTGCCCCCATGTGCGACGCGCATGCGCGGGGAGCTGCCCCATGTACGACACGCATGCGCGGCGGCGCCCCCATGCGTGGCGCGCATGCCTGGTGCCGCCCCATGCGCGGCACGCATGCACGGTGCCGCCAGCTGAGGGAAAAAATGGCGGATCACGTTGTTTGGCAACTCCCGTAAAATGGTCGTTCGACCCCAAATGGGGTCGCGACCCACAGGTTGAGAACCGCTGATCTAAGGTTAAATTGGACTATGGTAATTGTAAATTAATAAAGCTCAAAACAGGATTAGGATTTATAGATATGTAATGTAGAAATGGATTATGTTAAATAGGTTATATTTGAGGGAAATAGAGAGGGAACATTTAATGTATTTACTTGAGCTATTATATGATTTTGTTTTTGGATGATTGACCACCTAACCACCACCATGTGTCTTGAGCATTCTGTTGTAAAAGTTAAAAAAACCAATAAAATTTGTTATATATAAAAAAGAAATCATTTAATCATATAATGAACCGAAATGTGCATTATACTAGGTCACCACATCTACAAACTTAACTGATTACCAAGTAGTTTAACAAACAAAGACCAGCATCATGCTGATAATGGTTTTTCTTAGTAGTCTATGGAAGCTGACTTTGAAGAAACAGGATTGAAAGAGTATTAAATGCCTTTGAATTTTGGGTTGGAGAAGATTCCTGTAAATACTATGGATAACCAAGAAAACAAACAAGAAAATCATAAATCAATTTTTCTCATGACCAAGCTCAAATTATCACATTTTGGTCATATTATGTGAAAATTCAGCTTTCTTGAGAAGTTCTTATTGTACAGAAATGTGAGAAAAGAGAAGAAAAATATGACCAGCAGCAAGGTATACGGACTCAATTATAGCAGTGATAGATGTATCTTAGAAGATCTGAAGGTCAATCATCCTGGAGAAAATCTATGTAATTGACCAGAGTCAACACCAACTTGATGGTGCATAATAAACAAATAAAACATATATACTAAGATAAACTTAGCATTTATCCATATTATTTTTACTTGCAGGTATGATATTGAAGGTGAAATAAACAGAGGTCTCCTTGTATAGAGTTTTAAATAATGAGTTCCAAGAACACGCCCTCATACTTGCCTCACCTAGATAGAAACAGCTTTCATTACTATCTGAAGCTGGCAAAATGATATCTTGAGAAGAGGATCGATTTTCAAATTTTATCTACTAAGCTTTGAAAAGAAATAGCAGCATATTATGGAAGTGTATTTATTTTCTGCAGAGCACAAAAATGCCTATTTACTTTAAAGGATGTAGAAAGAAAATTCTAACTTCTCAGAAACGCACTTAAGTAAAAATATTATTAACACAGATATGCTAAAGGAGAAAAATATAAATAATGAAGAAGTATGGTATATTTTTCCAAAATGCTATAATACTGCTGAATAACGCAAAGGTGTTTTTTTTCTTTAAATGTAGACCCTGAAGATATTAATGGAAGAGCCAGTGTGGTCTAGTGGTTAAGGCACCAAACTACTAGAAAGTGGGAGATTGTGAACTCTAGTCACACCTTATGCATGAAAGCCAGCTGGGTAACTTTGGGCCAGTCCCTCTCTCCTAGACCCACCCCACCTCACACAGGTATTTTGTTACTGAATTTCATTATAAAATGAAATCCAATAACAAAATGAAATTCAATGGTGAAAAAAGCAAGGTTCTACATTTAGGCAAGAAAAACCAAATGCACAAGTACAGCATAGGTGGCACCATGCTCAATAGTAGTAACTGTGAGAGGGACCTCGGAGTCCTAGTAGACAATCACTTAAATATGAGCCAGCAGTGTGCTGCAGCTGCCAAAAAGGCCAACACAGTGCTTGGCTGCATTAACAGAGGGATAGAATCAAGATCACGTGAAGTATTAATACCACTCTTCAATGCCTTGGTAAGGCCACACTTGGAATACTGCATCCAGTTTTGGTCACCACGATGTAAAAAAGATGTTGAGACGCTAGAAAGAGTACAGAGAAGAGCAACAAAGATGATTAGGGGACTGGAGGCTAAAACATATAAGGAACGTTTGCTAGAATTGGGTATGTCTAGTTTAACAAAGAGAAGGACAAGGGGGGACATGATAGCAGTATTCCAATATCTCAGGGGCTGCCATAAAGAAGAGGGAATTAAGCTATGTTCCAAAGCACCTGAAGGCAGGACAAGAAGCAACGGGTGGAAACTCATCAAGGAGAGAAGCAACCTAGAACTAAGGAGAAACTTCCTGACAGTGAGAACAATTAATCAGTGGACCAGCCTGCCTCCAGAAGCAGTAAATGCTCCAACACTGGAAGTTTTTAAGAAGAGACTGGACAGCCATTTGTCCGAAATGGTGTAGGGTTTCCTGCCTGAGCAGGGGGTTGGACTAGATGACCTCCAAGGTCCCTTCCAACTTTACTACTACTACTACTACTACTACTACTACTACTACTACTACTACTACTACTACTATTATTATTATTAGCTGTTGTTGGGGGCAAAATAGGAAGAGGAAAGAGTGTTAGGTATCTTTGCAATTTTGAGTTATTTATGAAAATAATTAAGATGGGATAAATATGAAACAAAAGATAAATATTTTTATTATTTGTTAAGCAAGTGGCACCAGGATTCTGAGCATTAGAAGGTGTAGGTAGTCCTCAACATATGACCATAATTGGGTCCAGAATTTCTACTGCTCAGCAAAGCAGTTGTTAAATGAATTGTGCCTCATTTTATAACCTTTTTTATAAGGTTAAGTGAATCATTGCAGCTGCTAAGTGAATCGTGCGGTCATTAAGTGAATTTGTCTCCCCCAATTGACTTTGCTTGTTCAAAGCCAGGTGGGAAGCTTACATATGGTGATTGCATGACTGCGGGATAGTGCAACTGTCATAAATACATGCCGATTGCCAAGCACACAAATTTTGATCATGTAACCATGCAATGGTTGTAAGAGTGAAAAACCGGCCATAAGTCACTTTTTTTCAGTATCGCTGTAACGTCAAATGGTCAAAAACAAATGGTAAGTGAAGTACTACCTGTAGTTAGAAACAACAAAAAGATACCAGAAGGTGGCAAGGACAAACTATTTCTGTTTTGCTACTGAGAAAATGTGTGTCATACAGTGGACAAGAATCCAGTTTAATTCAAAGAAGTCTTTATCTTTATACTGGAAGTCATGTGTTTGAAAACGCATTGCAATAAATTCCCATCCCACTCATAATAGTTAAATAATAACTGAAGTGAACTTAAATGCCACAGCGTTTTCTAGCTGTGTGTAAAAGCAACTTTCCTTTAGATCAGTTATTTCTTGACAAATGCAGAGCCAAAAATACTGATGACAGAACCATTTTTTAATGGCCTAGTGACAAATTATGATTGGCCAAGTGAAAAATGTTGACTACTTTCCCATTTTACATTCAGCATATTGCTAGTAACGCTTATTAAAATAATTTAGCTTTTTTCTATGCTGTATTTATGATTTAGAATGAAACTGAAATGATCTGACTTTAGCCTTCAAGTTTTGGAGAAGCAAACCACCATCAACTAGGCCACTATCAACTGTATTTCCCAACCAGAGTTCTACCTAGGCTTTGCCAGTTAATTAAAGAATATTATATTGTCCTTAAAACATTTTACACGTGAGTTGTTGCAAATCACTGCACAGCACGTAAACAGAAAGGCAAAGGAGGACAATCCCATTTTTTTCTCACACCTCCACATATCACAGATGTTTTTCAGTGCAGCAATATCAGCAAGTGCAAGTCAAGACAACTGTGTAAGATCCAGATTAGTAAACTAATACTTGCTAGGCTGTAAGCCTGTGACTTTGAAAATACAAAACGCTTTCTGGCAAATGCAAATCAGGGGAAAATGTGTATATTTATATCATACTCACTTAATTCTAGAACTGTAATTAGTCACTGTGGATAAATAAGTGTGTGTGAAGTGCAAATGGCTGCATGGAAAAATCTAAAGTGACTTTTTTAAAAACAGTAGCCATCACCCTACAAGTTTCAAAGACATAGCTGAGCATGGCAAACCTGCGCCACAGAACAGAATTCCACGATTTCCATCAGGTAAAAGGGTTTTGATATGTGAAATGCGAAGCTGGTTTGACTGCTTTGAATATCTCATGGGACAGCCATACAATTTTCATCCAACTTGGAAGAAAAACTGCCAGGATAGCTGGGAAGAAACGGTATACTGTACTATCAATAAAGCTTCTACAGACCTTACATTTCACTCCTTTAATGTCATTTCATTTCATGAACAGAGTAGTTTCAACAGTTAACCCTATGGTGGACTACACAGTTCCATGGTGATTTTTAAAAGGTCTAAAAAACTGTTCTTAGTAGCATGGAATAATATTTGAATATGAATATCAGACTTTCTATCCACATTCAGCACATGTTGATTCTTCAATAATATGGTTGAACAAGTGTTCGGCATGGTTTAACACTTTAATATTTGCAATAAATACCATTTCATCTATTTAAATGTATTCAGCCTGGAAAAATCAGATCAATTAAATGGCATTAAATTGAGAAAAATAAAATGTTTTGTTTAAAAAAAGAAAAGCAGGATAACTACATTAGAAAATGAAAAACCAAGACTGTCAAATTATTCAGGCAGTGATTAACATTATCTAAAAACTAAAGCTTTCCAAACCTTTCCCTTCATTATTCAACATTGTTTATCAGAAAGTCCTTTTTACCACTTATCAAAGAGTCTTTGTTTCAATGTCCCTGTCATGATTGGGTAAGGAGTTTGTGTGCTATTAACCAAAGAAAAACCACTTTTACCCAATTCTGGCAATTTACCCAGATTTGGAAAAGCACTGATCTAAACAATATCCACCTAAATCAATGTAAGAATTTTCCATATGCCATCAAGATTTATGACACTTCAGTTATTGTGGAAAAAAATCACTTCTCTTTAAGAAGGATAAGGAGTCATTGCCTAACACAAAATACCTTTGATGTAGAGCTGTACCATCTTCTATAGCAGTGGTTCTCAACCTGTGGGTCGGGACCCCATTTGGGGTCGAACAACCATTTCACGGGGGTCGCCAAACAACACAGTCCGCCATTTTTTCCCCCTTTTCCTTAGCTGTGCTACTCCCTTTTATTCTATTGGCTTTTGAAAGCCAATAGAATAGACTCTCTTGAATAGAGTCTAATTCTATTGGCTTTCAAAAGCCAATAGGAATTGTCCAGGCTGTCTCTGCCCTGCTGAGCCCGCCAAAAGTCCCATTCTGCAAACGGTGCTGCACCAGTTGAGTAGTCCTCGACTTACGACCGGTTGAGTAGTCCTCGACTTACGACCGGTTGGGGTCGCGGCATTAAAAAGGTTGAGAACCACTGTTCTATAGTCTGCATAGCATTCTGAGCAAAATGCAGCCAATTTATAAAAAGTTAATACAGGTAGTTGTTGGGTTAGCACAACAATTGGAACTGGAACTCTTGTTGCTAAGCAATGCGGTTGTAAAATACAATGTTGCGTGATTGCTTAGCAGTGACAATCCTGGCAGTCCCAGGATTGTGTGTTGTGTGCCATAGGTACTCCATAGGTACTATGGAGCATGGGCCAGAAGCAGGGGCCACTGATGGGTGCTAGAGAGTATAGGTGAGAGCCATCAGGGGCTAGTGAGGAAGCAGGGACAGAGTGGGTGCTATGGAGTGTGAGAAGGCACAACTCAGAATGCAGGCAGGCAAGCAGGGGGATGTTACAGAGTATAAGATCCCAAGGATCTTGTACACTGTAGCGGGAACCTTGGGAAAAAAGGAGGTGGGAGCAATTTGTGATTTTTCCTAGTATCTTTTCCATTGATTTTGCTTGTTAGAAGCTGGAAGAGAAGGCTACAAATGATAATCATGTGATTGTGAGATACAGCAACTATCAAATGCAAGCCAAGTGCCTGAATCATAATCCTTTGACTGGAGGGATTCTGCAATGACTAGAACTTCAAGTACAAATAATAAATATGTACTACCCACTCAGTGCCATTATAACTTTGAACAGATATTGATAAGTGGTCATAACTACCTGTACTGTAGATGAGCATTCTCAATTCTTTAAATAGTGTTAATATGTGTTTTTGTTGAAATAAATTTTCCATATTACTGAAATTGACATAAATGCTGAACTGTATTAACTTTTTGCCATACATATAATAAACACGATAATATTTCCAGGTAGTTTTAAAAGCATGCTATAGAAATTTCACATGTCATGTAATTTTCATACATGTTTGTTCACTGTAAATAAACATATGTTTTAGCCTACAGATTTCAATTCCTTTGTTGATGAAAATTCAACAGTTGGATCTTGTAGATGTGTATTCTCAATTCTTTCTTTTAAAGTGCTTATATGTGTTCCTGTTGAAATAATTGTGCATATTACTGAATTCAACTGACATAAATGCTTAACTGTGTTACCATTTTCTCAGTTTAATTACAAATATTCCCCTTTTTCCTAATATTTTTTCAAAATCCACCTTCCTGAAAATGTCAGTTAAGGTTGCTATCTCTCCTACAGCTTCTGAAATGAAAACAGTTGCAACAAATAGCATTATCCATTGCTAATTTCCTGTTTTACGTCTTTATTTTTTAAATTATTGGTTTAAAGCTCATATTAGATACGAGTAAATTTACTATATAGTATACTCATATATTTGGTATATTAACTACAAAGTATATTAATGATGTATCTCTCAAATCCTTTTCTGTATTCTCTATTGCACATTTGCATTATTTTTTTGCAAATTGATATTCCTTTTTTTTCATTTGACCCAAATTTATATTTTTGAAGAAAGACTTTTGTTCAGTATCTTCCTTGACATAAATTAGTTAACTTTAATGGTAATGTTACTGACTTGCAGTATGTGTCCTAGCTAAACTTCCATTATTGAGCAGTATAACTAAAATTGAAATTTGGCATCCTTTCCAAGAACTGTACAAAAGTTCTGAGATAGTTTTCTGTATGTTTGTACTAAGTATGTTTTATACTGCCACCCATTGATAGGCATGATCTTGGAGTGTTCAGTATGATTCTACACTGAGTGGCTGTTAATATTCTTTTGGATAAGTATAATATTCAGAATTTGTGTCCACAAAACAGCATAAAACATGTTTTTGAAAGTTATTATAGTTAAAGGATTATATTTAATAGATCCATATTACTGTGAATGATATCTAACATCCTTTTTACTCTTACTTTTTAACCAGGCTTCACAGTTTTGATCCAATCAGGCTGGATTTCTGGACAATTTTACTCTTAAACACGCACTAAATTGAATAATACGACAGTAGTTAGTGGGAGATGCATTTTTATAAAACCTACACAATCTTAGTTGATTGTCGGGAAGTCCAAGGGCTGTAGAACAGATTGAAAAGTTGAAGAAGCATCCCAAAAGAAGATAACAACAATACCTTGTCCACATTATTGCCAAGAAAATTACGTGGGAGTATCCCACAGTCAAAAGAAATTAAGCTTGACAGGAAGAAATCTTTATGGTAATATTTTTAATAACATCAGCAACATTGATATAATTATCTTGAATCAGTACAAGCACCTTATAACCACTAACACAATCATTTAGAAAATGTACAAAACTAATCTCCATCATCACTGGGTTAATTTTTATCCTGTTTGTCTGAACCCAATTAAATTTACTTCCTGCTATCTTTACTCCTTTGGATGTCTTATTTCTTTTATTCTTCATCCCCATATCACTCTGAGCATTTGCATTAGGGTAATTATAGCTCCCAGCATATGGTGCTAGCTCTATTTTGCTTTCTTGAGTTTCCCAGTTTGACATCATAACTGGGCTCACATATTGCACTTAATTATGCTGTATTACATAAATCATACTTTATTATTCAGCATTATATATGAACATCAAATTATACATTCAATAAAACAATAGTTAAAATGTAACATAGCAAGCTGTTAAGTAGTGTTACTCTTAATACTATTTAATTTTCCATACATATCTTACAATTTTTAATACATGTGACTAGTTCTCCAGTTCTCCATGTTTTCTGAATTCACGTTATATCTATTCTTTTCATTAAAACCAATACTCTACCTCTTGTGTCTGATTCTGTGCATTAGTGTATAATGTCTACAAGTGATGTCCTGTTCTAAATATCTTTAGCAGACACATTTTCCCCCATAGCCAATCAGGCTGCATATGGGTTTTTCTGTATCCTTTCTATCTGGGCAATCAAAACATTTTCCAAGTCAATCCTTAGGGATAGCTCTTTCTGCACCAGGTATTTCCCATTGTCTACTGATATTCTCCTAGGAATCTGTTTAAAGCAGCTTTGTTAATTTCTCTCTCTGTCTTAAGCGTAAGAGAAAATGAAATACTATTAGCAGTTGATTAATTGTAGTTGAAGCCTATTACTCCTAGTTTCTTCTGAGTTGCTCCCCAACCTTGCTTATAATCACCCAGAGTTGCTGGGATATTATTATTAGCTTTTCATATTAATATCAAAATCTCATAAATGCACTGAAATCTTTTGACTTTCTTGCTGCAAATAACATTTTATTATTTCTTTATATAATTTTTACTGAGACTTATAAACAAAAAACCCTAACACAAAGTAATATAAAGAAGGGAAAAGAATGAAACAGAAGATCAAAGGAAAAACAAAAAATGCAGGGGAAAAAATTGAAGAAAAATAGAAAAAGAAAAAAGATATAAAGAAACGGATTCTGACATTCTTCACAGCAGCGATAAGTACAAATATATTTTAACCTTATATATTCCGGTTCTAAGAATAATCTATCCCATCTAATCATCAAAACCATTAAATCACAACTTCATTTTTTCCCCCATTTTTACGCAAGAAGACCATAAGAGACTTCCAGTCATCAATAAATACATCTTTTCTCTAAACAAAGAAATTAAGTTGTCCTTTTCAGCAACAAATGATATTTTAAAGAGAATTATGTCTGGAAGAGTTTGATTCAAAGCAGACTCAATAGTTTATCCTGGAAGTTCTGCCTTTCAGCCTTCAACCTAGCAACTGGAATTTGGTTTCCAGGACGGAGCTAGATTTCTCCTTTGATGCCAACATTTGCAAACTTTGTGCAAGGCAAATAAGCTATCATGGCATCTGACTGCTCTTCCATTACAAGCTGAACTGTATCTGTTTTTAATAGGCAACATCCAGTACCATCACCCCATTCCCAGAGGCAAAGCTCTGGTAAATAGTTCTCTGTTTATTCCCCAAAGATCAATCTTGAAGATTATTTTGAAGATTGAGTCTCTTTCCCTCCCCCAAACCATCCTTTATTAAGACAACAAAGGAGCCATCACTCTAGGAAAAGATCTTTACTGTCCCTCACTGACACAAACATATACACAAAAACACTGAATATTTTATCTTATCTTTCAATTCTAGCTTGGAATCATTTGTAAGTTTGATGAAGAAAAAAAAATTCTGCAGTTTTTTTTTAAATTACACAATAATTGTCTGGAGATAGAACCCTGTGGTAAATCACATCTTTCCAGGTTTGTAAGAAAACACTGAAAATATCTTTTGGACATGTCTATCAACAGCTAGCTGACATTTGAACAGCTTTTTGATAAAAATGTGGTGAAAAGTCACATTTAAAAAAAATGTGCTGCAATAAACTTTCCCAACCTAAGGATTTCTAGGTTTTTGGATTTTAAATCCTCAAATACTGTTAACAAGCATGGTTATTGCTGAATATTGTGAATATTTTCATGTCTCATGTACACACAGATTGGGGAAGATTGCAAGACATTTTCATAACCTTATCTACAAAATTGTTTAAAGCAAGTGAAAAGATTAATCTAGCAAATATAGCTTTTAAGAAATACTTTTTTTGTAATTGCAGCATTCTAAATGCTTACATTTGAAATTGTCAATCAATGTATTCAGTTAAGATATATTGCAGTTTGTTAGATATTGGCTTTGTGTCCTTTGTGAAGCAACTGCTTAATGATAAGCTTAACATTAATTTATGTTCAGAAGATATACAGGCTGGGGGTCACATATTACACTAAGCTACTTGTTTATTAAATAAATCACAACTGGGTACACACAGCACATAAGCCAATACTAAATACTCTGAAGCTCAGTGTGATTTATAAATCCTATTGTCAGGATAATCCTCACAACATGTAAATGAAGCGGGTCATTTTCAATTAAAATCAAGCCAGACCAAGCCATCCTTTCCTGTGGTTGTCATCTGTGTAGATTTCTACAAAAATTGCAAATTTTCCCACAATTTAAATTTTCTGCAGGGGCAGGTAATGCTCTAAATGCGACTGTCCAAATTCAAAATTGTCCTTTTTTTCCCTCCCTTGCTATGAGAAAGCTCTGTTCCATGCTTGTGATCCACATGCAATGGGATTCTGGGAAAAAAGATTATGTATGATTCACTGCATATGGATTACAAGCATAGAACATGGCTTTCTCACAGCAAGTAGGAAATGAAAAAATATATTAGAACAGTCAATATTTCAATCCATTAGCAGCAACACAGTCATTCACAAAATATGATAGGTCAATTGATATACCGAACTAACAATTTGAAAAGCAGAAGACAACTATTTGCTCAGAAAAGAAAATTGGTCAACAATCAGAGAAGTTTAAAGAATCCAGGCGAGTGAATTTAAAGCACTCATTTATATTCATTTATTTTGTAATGAATGGGCATGTGCTTTTCTAATCTTTCCAAACCATACTCCTAATCAACAAAATTAGCAGTCTCTTTATCTGCTTTAAGATGCACAATTAGCTATTATACAGGATCTGATATTTAAAACCAGGACAAATAAATATAAATGATACATGTAAGATTTTTATCTCACCTTATTTTTCCAATATAACTCAAGATGACAAACATACCAACACTCATTTCTCCTCCTACTTTCCCCACAATAACAACAACCCTGTGAGGTGACTGGGCTGAAACAGAGTGATTGGCCCAAAGTTACCCAGCTGGTTTTTCATGCTTAAAATGGGTCTAGAACTTCATCTCCTGGTTTCTAAACTAGCCCTTAACCATTACACCAAACTGGCCAGCACCTTTACCATACATTAGCATAAAGCAGTTTATGACACAATACAAAGTGTTATAAAACATTTCCTGTGTTGATGTGTTTGACTGTGCTAAACCATTCAACATGAGCTATATTCAAGACAGACACACCTCTGAATATATCCCAGCTTTTCCAATGAAGGCAATACATTAGAGGTTGTGTCACTATTGAAGGCACTGAGGAATCTGGTAAGTGAGTATCTCTGAAAGGATGACCCAATGGGTCAGAGGTTGTCTAGTACAGGGCTTTTCAACCAGTGGTACGGGACCATCCTAGGGAAGTGGTAGCGGGGCGGAGAGGAATGAGCTGAAGTGGCGGCAGCACTGCATAAGCCGGAGGGAGAGACAGCTGGAGCTGCAGAGCTGTCGGGGCTCGGCAGAAGCCCCAGGATAAGCACCGGGCTCCAGCTGATTGGCACTTCCGGAAGCTGGAGGTACCTTGAAGAGAAAAGGAGGGGGGAGAGAGGAGAGGATATAAAAGGAGGTTTTGGCAGGAAAGGGCCAAGGGGCTGCCTCCACCCTGTCCTCTGGGCACACGAAGAGGAGGCGGTGAGCACCCAGCATCCCTGCTGACCATCCCTGCTGACCACTGAGAAAGAAAAAAGGCAAGAAAAGGGATTCCCTTTCTCCCAGGATGCCAGTGCTCGTGTGCTTGTGACCTTCTTTGTGCATCCCCAGGGGGCGGGGCAGAGACGGCGGGGGCCCTTGCTGGCTCCAGGGCTGCCGTGTGGATCTAAGGCTGAGCGCGTTCCGGTTTTGATGGCCCCCACCAGTAGATCAGCACCACACCCACTTGCTGATCTAGCCTCGCTTCCCTTTCACTGGGACCGCCCCTGCCTGTGTGGGGTAGCTACGGCCGGTGGCAGCATGGCCAACGGCAGTGCTGGCAATCTCTCTCCCTCCCATCATCCCTTCCTGAGCGTGGAGAAAGGAAAGAGAAGCAGGGGAGGAACAGAGGGAGGGAGGGAGGGAGGGAGGGAGGGAGGGGAGGAACAGAGGGAGGGAGGGAGGGAGGAAGGAGGGAAGGGAGAGAGGGAGCTGGGAAAGGGACTGCCTTCTGAGTGTTTCTCAGGTTTATTTTTTTCAGCTGCCAGAGGCTCCGGGCAGGAGGCTTCACATTTTGACTCCTCCCCCATTTTTCCCTCTGTGTGGCTCTCAGCTCGCCTCTCCCAGACCTGTGCACATGTGTGTGTGTGCAAACATGTGGGGGTCTCACTCCTTGCAGCCTCACGCTGTGACATTGAGGAGGAAAAGAACAGGAGAGATAAGAGAAGCTGTGATGGGAGCTTCTTGCAGCCTTTCATGGGGCTGAAGGCAGGAGCTGAGGGGGACAGGGTGCGATGCGATCGGTGGCACGTTGAGAAAAAGAAACAAGTACTCCAAAAAAAAGAGGCTTTCGTTAGTTTGCAGCCTGCCATCGCAGAAGGTCTCTGTTGAGGGCGCGGGACTGCAAGGGGTGAAACCCCCGCCCCCCGTGTGCGCGCACACACTCACATGTGTGCAGGTCTGGGAGAGGTGAGCTGAGAGCCATGCAGAGGCAACAACAAGGGGGAAGGGTCAAAATGTGATGCCTCTGCCCACCGCTGCCATCTCTGCCCGGAGCCTTTGGCAGTTTAAAAATAAGAGCAGGGAAGGAAGGAAGGAAGGAAGGAAGGAAGGAAGGAAGGAAGGAAGGAAGGAAGGAAGGAAGATTATAATGAGGGAGAGAGGGTCTGAGGGAAGTCCTACCTTAGCACTTGGCCATGACCAGCCTTGCTGCACTTTTGCTATCCCCTTGTTCCCTCTTCCCGATCTTCTGGTGGTCTCCCATCCTATCACTGAGGATACTTTGGTTACAAAGCCGGGTCTCCTTGCATGGAGAGGGATTTGCCCTCCCTCTGACCTCCAATTTTGCCCTCCCACACACACCATGAGCAACCTGGCCAAAGAGAGTGAGCTAAGCAGCAGCCTCAAGGTGAAGGTAAGCGCAGCCGGGGGGGGGGGGCTTGAGGAAGGCTGGGCTGAGCTGGGCGCTTGCCCTCCACTGCCCAGGGCTCTGGGCAGCCTGGACTGCCAGGGGTCCTCCATGTGGCCTGAGAACAAAGGAACCACCACCGAAGAAATTAAAACTGGTATATTTTTCTTTTTTTTTTTTTTACGGTTTTTAACATTTTATTAGATTATGGAATAACATACAAAAATACAAAAGCAAATGGTAGGACACAGTGGGGAGGAGAAAGGGGGAAAAAGTGAGGGGGAGAAGGGGGAAAAAAAGGCAACGACTTCTAACTTCTTCTGTTGCAGAAGAATGAAGCATTAATATCAAACTTCAGCTTTTTACTTTTCCATAATAGTATAAACTAGCCATTTCTATAACCCCAAATCCCGCCCCTTTTTTTCAGTCATCAAGTTTTTAACATCTTGCTAAGCACTGGTGGTACTCGAATATTGTCATGTCCTAAAAGTGGTACAATCTGTGAAAAGGTTGAAAAGTAGCTCCTCCTTAAATGCTAAGGAGTAAGTGATAAGCCAGCTGTAAAAACAAAAAGCAGTCTGATATTACTGGATAAAATTAACTTCTTTATCAGTTCTAGCTTTTACCAAAACGTTATCTTCTTCTTTAAAGAAAAACCCTAACTCCTGCAGCTTATTTTTGCTTACAAAATGTAGTGCCTTTATCTTTGATGCTTTGGACATCAATACAGTACTAAGATATCTGGATGAATATAATAAAGTGGCAATGTGAAAGTAATCTGAAGAGTGTGCTTATTTCTATACCATGCTAAGCAATAATTTGTTTGCTTCATACAATGTGACAGAATAGATGGTTTACAGCAACACTGCAGCTTAGAGTATGATTCAGACAGAACATGGCCTAGTGACCTAGTCACATCCTTTTGCACTGCAGTATCTTCATACCAAAAAATGAATCACATAATTTTATTTGTATTTAATATCCACTGTATGTTGCACTAAGTTTTTCATTGACCAAATATCCCTTAGCAACAGTAATGTTGCTTCTCTCAGGCTGATTATAATTACAACCCAGTAAGTCTGAGCAATTCAGACTAATCCTGATAATGCTCATTATTACTTTAACTTCTCTTTAAAATAGGATGATCAACTTGAATAAGATTATAATTAATGTCAGTAATAGGAATTTGGAATCGGGTTTAGAGAATTTCAATCCTCAGGGACATGATTCAATAATGTTACCTAATATGGAATATCAATATGGAAAACAGGCAAATATAGGTAAAACACTAAGTGAACAGCCAGATCTGTATAACATACAGCAAAAAGACTTAGGTCTCCAATACTCAGGATAGTTTCCTGACATGGAAAATCTTGAAAGAAGACACACACAGTAACTTCTAAAATGCAGCATATCCTACAAAGGATGAAAAGGGTTGAGTGCTACATTAAGAAAAATGCAGGGAGAAATAAGAAACAGATCAACTCCCAATTAAAATGACAGATACTACAGAATTTGCCAAGCCTAAAATATACATTCTTTGCAATTTTTCATCTCTACAAATCAGAGCAAGCAGATAGCAACTGGTACTTCTGCACCGGTTGCAAAGAGATTCAGTTAATGCTAATAACTGTATAAAGTTACACAATAAAAAAACGTATTTTTTTCATCTCCTTAACTTTAGATGGAGCCTGGGAAGACTGAAATCATGTTGCCAGGGTGAGAGCAAATATATTAGCACCATGAAAACTAAGTCTGCTGTACTGTTGGTGCCACCTGGGCCCACTCATTTCATCATTTACCAATCATCTGCTGAGTACTGAATGATAACAATAAAATATTTCTAATTTAAAGAAATTTTTAGCAGAAACAAACAAGTAATTCTATCTCTAAAGCTGTCAGTTTCAAAGACGGGTAAAAAATGCTACTGTCGGTATAACTATTTTACTTGGGGAAAAAAAGTACATAGGATTGTAAATTTGGTGCTATGCATGTTTGTGTTTATTACAACTATAATTTCAACTCACATGCTTTTACATACTAGGTTACAATAGCTGTTGATACATGCTCTTAAGCCTTAGGGATAGGGCGGGCCAAATATCTAAATGGAAGAGTTCAAGCAAGAGGCCACATGCTTATAAATCAAGGGTAACTAAGTGTATGTGTGTAGGTATGTGCATGTGTATATATACACACATACAGGTATACACACACACACATATATGTATGTGTGTGTACACACACACACACACACAAATTTGGGCTTCAGCTTATTGTGTATGCTGGAGGTTAAGAATGTCATTGCTGTACTCTAATGCTTTAATTTCAATAATTTAGTTTTTCTCTTAAGATTTAAATTCAGAGAGGAAACCCCACACAATTGCCAAACAATGCAAGAGAAACTCCAGATAACCTGATGTCATGTTGGCAAAATCATCTAAAATACTATGAAACAATAATGAAAAATAGAAGTGATTCTGTCCTCCAAAAATATTCGCTAAAATTACCAGGATCTGCAACTCTGAGGGGGGGGGGGGAACGAAGCAGGAAGAACAGGCTAAGCCACTCATAGAGGACTTAGGAGGCAGATTGCCAAATGGCCCCACCCTCCCTCTGAAAGGGACGACAAAATAATAACAATACAAATTTAAAAGCATTAGATTAGTTCAACTGGCTGAACCCTAACTTGTGGAAGGGCAAGCCTATCCGGAAGTCGGGTCTGTTAACCACAGCGAGTTCGACCCTATATTCATAGGAAGGAGAAAGATTATCGGGCTAAGATACGAGTCCAAATTTGTGGGTCCCTTGAGAACACCGCGTCGGACGCCCATCTGCAAACCTTGTGGCTATAGCATTGGAGATAAAGCGCAACCCTACGCTATCCTACTCAGATGGAAGTCCGCACTGACTTCCAAGGATTTTATTCACAGGTGCGTGTTCCGGATTACAGCCCAGGAGTTTGCGGCTGCAAAAGTAAGGACAAAAAAATAAAATAAAAATGCAGATCTGGCGAAATAGGAAGGGGGAAAGAGACTTCAGGATCTATTTATCTGGGGCACTTCAGATCCTTACCTGGACGAATCTTCAGCAAAGCAGATCCTTTTTCCTCGCGCGGCTTCTTTCCGCCTCCTCACTCTCGGAACAGCCACCCGAGTCCTCCACTGCGCAAGGTCACAGGCTCCGCTCTACTAGGGGAGAGCTACTTCGCGTTTCGTTCCTGCTGCTTCCCCGCCGAGGGAGCCCCCGCGAGTTGGCAAGTTCGTCGCGCGCCTCCTTCACGGTGGAGTAGCGGCTTGGCGCCCGAGCGATCGGCTTTTCCTTCTCTGCCCGCAACCTGCAGCCTCTTCTCGCCACACCGGTCCGGGGAACGGAGTTCTTCTCTTCGCCTTATCGGTGAACCCCGCCTTCCGTCCCGGACTAAGCTCCGCCCCGAATGCTGCTCTCCGCCAGCAGGTATGGGCAGAGCTACAACGGAACAGGGAAGCCAGAAGGACAGCCTGGCGGACCAACCACCGTTTGCTTCCACTGCTCTGCCGGCCAAGACCTGGGCGAAGTTTGGTGGTGGTGGTGGTGGGGGGGGAAAGCCTTTCTTAATGGAGCGTTAAAGGCGTTCAGTTTAAGCTCATCCTTTATCTGCCTATTTTTCTTAATCGTAATAAAAGCGAGTATAGCATGGCTTTCAGGAACCACTTGTTTTCACGGGCCAATTATACAGTTCTAGTTGTAGCATTTAAAACACAAGTTAGGACAAATCAACAAGTGCATTTATAGCTAAGATTCCTGGCACACTTCAGCCAAATCCCAAGAGCATGCCTCCCAAATTGTTTAAGAACCCAGCAACACCAGGCAATAATAGCCTCCCAGACATTTAACCAGCAAGATCACCATGTTGCCCAGCATTTACAGTACAAAGATAGAACTTGCCTAACTAACCTTGTAAGTCCTATGCAAGGATTTGGGTTGCTTGGCAAATACAGCATAAGGGAGATCAAGGGTGACATTTCACACAAGAATTCAGACTATAATATGGGTGGCATGTAGCTGTTAGATCTAATGGCAAAAATGATTGGCTGGTTCTCTTATTGCTTGCCTGTGGTTAACTGAATCATGGTTTATTAACTGATTCAATCTCCTAGTTTGTATGCCAGTGAAGTGTTAATTACACAGGCTGGATTAATGTAACATGCTAGGTTCATATATGGCTAGTTATGGTTCAGTACACCATGAAAGCAGTTGCCAAATTGAACTTTCTGTGAAGTGCCATTTTGGGCACCATAAAATGAGCCTGACAAGAAAGAATTAATTCTATCTTTTCCAGGCAAAGCTAAACTTTTGCAACCCATTGAGGGACACACACCCCCATTCAATTCCCAATTGTCCCATTGACTTCAGAGCAAAAATAAATCTGTTTACATCTTATTTGATTCTAAAACCTGTGTCTCTTTCAAATCATTGTTCAATTCCAACTGGAAAAAAAAAAAAATCCAGCAGCTCTGAAATGCAATCCTTTCTCATACCCAGCCTCTTCCCATGTAATAGCATTCAAAGATCCTCCAGTACATTCACACTATGCTTGGTCAATTGCATGTTAAGATGGCTTTCAGAAGCTGTTCCCATTGAAGTTTTTGGCACGAAAATGGTGCCATTGTGTGTTTGGGTGAAGGAAGGGGCCCTGACTCAGAAAGTCTGAATGCAAAAAAGATGCCATTCTTCCACCACACTCATCATAATTAAAGCTGAGAACCAAGACTTCCACAACCAGAAAGAAATAGATTAAGTTCATTTGTGCTCCAAGCATCTTTGTGAATTATTTTTCTCAAGGTATGAACTGGCAATCACAGACAGCAATCTCTCTGACCAAAGAGCAACAAGGCATCAGACCTGTTTGACTCATCATCCTAAAAGCAAGCAAGGAAGCAACTTATATTTTCTGCTGCAACAAATAAACTGATAACCTGCAATTTTTTGGAAGATGTAAGGATGGCGCCATAATCAGCCTTAGAAAAGCTCTATTGGCTCAACTAGTCAGCTATTTTCCACTTGCTTAACAGATGCCACCCCACTCAGGAGAACAGATGAGATACCTCTCTCTGGAGTCCTTTTGATTTGTATTCCCCTAGCTGTTAATGTAAACATTTTAGAAATCTTGTCCATCCAAAATAGTATATGAAGCCTCTCCATTGGGTGAGCCAGAGTTTGAACATCAAATGTGTTAACCTCAACTCCAGTTATTGGGTTCATACTAGGATCAATGGCCCTTACTTCAGTGGTTCATCAAATGAGCTACCCAATCAGTTAAGCTGGCATTTGTCACAATCTGGTCCTTGACCAACTGCCTTAACAGCATTTTCTAAGATAGATTGGGTAGAACAGATTACCAGTGCAGAGATTTGATCACACACTCTGATACCTCTAGACCAAGGGTGTCAAATTATGTCACGTGACATGTCATGACATATCACAACTTTTTCCCCATTGCCGGAGCTGGGGTGGGTGCGGTTTCGGCATGATGCATCCGGCTGGCAGGCCACCAGTTTGACACCCCTGCTCTAGACTAAACAAATTCTGATGGTGATCTGTTCCAGGAGTGGCAACAGAATCCACTGAAGTAGTCTGGCATAAAAAGTGCCCACAATACAGAGTCCCATGACACAATTATCATTCCCTGTAGTTTTGCAAGGGCCATGAGCAATTTCCTCTTGGATGTCAAGACTCCCATAATGTGTTCTTGAGTCTAAGCAAAACAAAATTCTCTTCTGCTTAGTGTTTATTAGAACCCCAGGTACAAAATCTGTCCTAAGGAAGGTAAAAAATTCTTTCAGTTTCCATGATCCTCCTTTGTACATGGGCTGAACAGCCTGACTGATGCACAATCATAAACAAATTATACAGGTATGCATAAATATGGACCCCCTGGGTCTTCAAATGTCCATTAATTTTGTGCACTATCTGGATACCAATGTAGAATCAAATGGAAGGGCCTGGATTTAAACTGTTACTTTCTATAAGGAAACGTGAAGAACCTGCAGTGCTTTGATCTGATGAAAAGATAAAGGTGCACCTTGAATAGGTCTATTGATGCAAGACAATTGTTCATTTGGAGTCCAATGTAATTGTCCAGTGCCTTTAGGTTCAAATGGCTCTTCAGATCCCTTTCCATTTTGGAACTATGAACATATTGAAAAATAGGCAATCTAGCCTCTTGAAAACTATAATTTGCTCCATAGTATTGTTTATTCTTAAAGATTGAGTTTTCCTTCTAACATTTTGTAATGCTTCTCTGCTTTCTTGGAAATGGGCTACAAAATAAACCACCTCCTGAATTTGTGGTTCTCCATATTCTCTGTCCTTGTTCAATTTTTTGTTTGTTTTCTTTTTCTCCCTTTGTACTGAACCATTTTTACATTAAGAACCGTAATCTGAATATTAGAAGTCCCAAATAAAAGTACAATCTCTTGATTTCCTCCCTCCCTTTAGTGCCACTTCTGACTGCCCTTTTTATGGCACAAATATCTGCTTGCTTTCAATTTTGTTTAATATAGGTAACAACCTTTTAAAAGCCTACCCCCACCCCCAAAGTGCAAGAGAATGGATCAGACACAACTATGAAAGACAGTGTTATTCCTCTGGAAACCCTCTAGGAAAAAAACATCTACTGTATACTATAGGTTTAAAATGATCACAATATTTTGAAGCATTTTGAATACAGATATAACATCTATTTCTTTTCTGAAAGATGTTTATTGAGCTTTAGCAATTGCTTGCAGAAAAAAATGATCAAATAAAAATTTTGCACTTGTGTTCATTTTATTTGGCAAAAGTAAAGGAATATGATAAGAAAATTAGCACCCCATCCGTAAACAGATGGCAATTACTCATTTTCTTACTTTATATTAAACAAAGCAACTGTAGATCAATGACTAGTGTCATATAACTAAGATAAAGAATCCTGCTGGAAACCACAGGGAATTGTAACTAGAGCTGATATGACCAGACTCATACCAAAGGTTATTTAGCTCTACAAATATCTATAAGGGAACAACCTGTTATACCATATGATCAGCTGACTTCTTTATTTTTGGTTGAGTCAAACGTATTAATTGATCCACAATTTATTAATGTCATTAACAAAATAGAAGAAATGAATTAGTGGAACCAATGAAATTATCTGTTCAATTACTATGCTGATATTATATATGCCACAGTCAATTTTGGGATTCATTGTCACTTTTAGAATAAGATAATGGCAGCGTCGGGCAGGGATGTCAAACTCAATTTCATCGAGGGCCGCATCAGCATTGCGATTGCCCTCGGGGGGCTGGGTGGGTGTGGCCTACTGGGTGGGTGTGGCCTGGGTGGGTGTGGCCTACTGGGTGGGTATGGATGGAGTGGGTGTGACCTACTGGGTGGGCGTGGCCAGCTCTACATTGCGTCAATGGTGCCTGTGGGGGCCTGGGCAGGAGTGGGACAGATCTGAGAGTCTCTAGCAGAAGGGGGTGGGACCAGGACAAGTGCCAAGGCATGGTCCACTGGAGGAGCCTCACTGTTCCTCCCAGGCCACGTGGGGGGGGGGCTGGATGGTACGGGCTGCCTGGAGCCCTGGACAGCAGAAGTCAAATGCCCAGCCTGGCCCTCGAGCACCCGCAGCACAAAGCCCAGCCCCACTTCCCCAAGGGGGTGCCCAGCTGCACTTACCTCCTCCTCAAGGCTGTTGCTGCTGTGCTTGTTCTCCTTAGCCAGATTGTTTATGATGGGTACGAGGCCAAAGTCAGAGGGAAGCCCATTTCCTCTCCATGGGAGGAGACCTGGCTTTGTATCCAAAGCTTCCTTAGCAATAGGATGGGAGACCCCCAGGATAGGCCACGAGGAGGGGGCAAGGGGATGGTGAAAGGGCAGCAGGGCAGGACTAAGGCAGGACTTCCCTCAGAGCCTCCCTCTCCTTTTCTTCTTTCCTTCCTAAGTACAGAGTGGTGGGAAAATATTTGAGATGAGGGAGGGAGAAAAATATTTGAGATGAGGGAGGCAAGAAACGCAGCTGGGGAGGTGTCACCTTCATGAGGAATGAAGAAATGCATCATCGCCTGGAAGTGGCCAGCACATGGCCTTCACCTACTTCACATATCTGGCTTGGTGGGCTCTGGGGGAGGGAATGGCATGAGCAGCGTGAGAGTCAACATTACCTGCGCAATGCCGCCCAGACCCCAGCATGCCCAGTTTCAGCAGGCAGCAAGGCGCTCTCCTCACAGTGCCAAGAGGTTGAGCCAGGCGGTGCGAAGCTCGCCAGCTTTGCTGAAACTGAGCAGGCTGGGGGCTAGGCAGCATTGCACTTCTCATCAGATTCGTGCCACCCGGCTCAGCCTCTCGGTGGTATGAGGAGACCGCCCCGCTGCCTGCCGAAACCCCTCCCCCGGAGCCCATCAAGCCGGATATGTGAAGTAGGCTAGGGCCATTTGCTGGCCACTTCCAGGTGATGGTGCATTTTTTCATTCCTCACAAAGGGTGATACCTCTCCAGCATATACCCAGGGAGTGGGGCCGACATGGCAGGGGCTGGTTCCTCGCTGTTTCCAGACGGCCTTGTGGAGCTAAGACTGAATGTGTTTCAGCATAGATGGCCACCACAAAATTGTACATTGGCTCCCTCCCAGCCGGCCTGGGCCAGGGCCAAGGCAGCGGGGGCCGTTCCCTCACCGTTTCCAGGATGGCTTCCCGGGCCACATGAAACCACTTCGCGGGCCGCATCCAGCCCCCGGGCCTTGTGTTTGAAATGTCTGGTGTAGCTACATCTGCAATATGTGTCCATAGCAAGCCATAACAACAAAACAACAAAACAAATAAAAACATGGATCTGGTGATGTCATAGCACAAACTCTAATTTTGTCTACTTACATCCCAACATGTAGGCAAAGTTCGTAAGTCAGGATTTGCATCATGATATGTGTTTTGTCACTTGAGTCCCCTTGCTATCTTCCCTTCCAGATTCTTACTCTTGTTTATGCTATTTATTTTACTTCAATAGTGCTCTTCCTACTAAAGAAATTCAAAATGTTATATGAAAAAGAACAAGCAATAAAAACCATTTATCATAAAACAAGACAATGAACCAAAAACACAGACTATTAACACATTAATGTTAATTTTAATGTTTGGAAAAATGGCCTTTGATTACATTCATAGCACTGTTGACTTGTTTAGCCTTTTAATCTTATAAATTTGAGTTTTATATTCCTCCCTCAAACCTGTTATTTATTTTACAGGGAAAATAAAAAGTTAACTGAATGCATGTTTTCCCATACAACTCAAATGCATGTTTGGGGAACAGTGATTGTGGGAATATAAGAGATTAGCCAAGCAAATGACTATTATTTCATTTTGTTTTTAATTACTGGACAGATATAAATATTTCACAAAAAATAATGTCAATTAAAAGCATTGTTAAATAAAATCTTTTTCTTAAAATCTTAAAATTTTCTCTACAGTTTCAATAGGTTTTACCCATCGTTCCCAGACAGCTTTGATTTTGAAGAGCAGGAGTTAATTTAGAGCCTCTGGGCACCTGTTCTTGTAGATACCTCCTTTGATACTTCCCAGGATCATTGGCCCATCTGACTTTAATTTCCTTTTCTAGAAACATTTCACTAATAAAAGAAATAGGAAATTGGTATACAGAAAAGCAAACATAAGCATCTACAAATTTCTGTTTGCTTTTACAAGGGTAATGTTAATCTCTGCAAGCATATTTAGAAATCATTTGGTACAAATGATTGGCAATGGTTGTTCAGTGTTTTGTTTGGGTATGTGCCAGCTGTGAGATAAAAGTAATCAAGGTACACAGCATCAGAGATGCTAGAGGGAGTGGCAGCAGCAGTGTCCTCAATTGCCTTTCTGAAGCATGCATGTTTGTGAACTTTGACTAAGTAGCAACCATTTTGTGAATAGGCAACTCCTCTAGAAATTTCAAAAGTGCCTACCAGCACAAATAGGTTGCCTTTTCTCTGATGCAGAATAAGTGGAAGAATCAGTAGGAGATGCTAATGATGAATTTCTTGCGTTACATTATAAACTAAAAAAATTTGAAAGTTTATAAATTTATGAATTTCTAGCCCAAGGTCATATCACCTGAATGCGCTGAGTTAAAACTGAGGAAATAACTTCAGAGGAAATTAGGATTTAGGTCATACTTGACAACCAATTCCTTATTGGGTCACTCTTTCAAAGACATTTCCTTAATTAAACAGAAAAACAGAATGACAACAGGTGGGCAAAAAATCAGTGGGAGCAGGAGCAACTTCTGAATTCCTGCTGGCTTCCCCATTGAGTTTCTTTCTAGGAAAGAAAACCTCCCTTTCTCCCTCCCTTCCTCCATCCTTTCAGCCTTCCTTCCCTCTTTCTTTTCTCCCTCCTCTTTCCTTTCATCCTTCTTTCCTCTCTCCTTCCTCTCTTCCTTGCCTCCTTCCCTCTCCTTCCCCCCTCCCTTTCATTAGCTTCTTTCTTTCCTATTTTCCTCCCTCCCTCAAATTACTGCAGGCTTCCCTATTTACTTTGCTTGTGGAAAGCTTACAATGAGAAAGTCAATGGGGAAGGCAGCAAGAAGTTGCAAGTCCAAGGCCAGCAAGCAAGTAAATGGTTGCTGCTGGGTGGGGGAGGGAACAAGCGGGTGTTGCGGAGTTGTGGATCAGGAATGGTCCATTGGTATGTATGAGAGAATCTGGCTGGGTTGGGAAGGGTGTGTGGGACTGCACTAGAGATGCCGCACAGAAGTGTGTAGTTTGGGAAGGGTGCCTGGGGGTGTGTGAGAGATACTGCCTGCGTTGGATGGACCCTGCAGGGAGTGGCACAGATCAAGAAGAATGAATGGGGTCATGAAGGTTCATTAGAGGTGCTGGTCTAGTAGAACTCATGGAGGCAGTATGGGTCAGGAAGATGACCATGTAATTTCAGCAACAGCCCAGAAGAACAGCAGGAGCCAGTAGCACTGAAGCAACCACAACTTCCCCAAATTTCATTCCCTCAAAGTCATGGGCCTCGGACTCATGATTGTAAGTCATGGACACATTCTATAAGTTAGCCCATTTGAGGTACTTGGTTCAAAAATTGTTGTACTGTGATGCACCGTTTCACCGAGTTAAAGATCATGACAACAGGAGTTTTAGTAATATATAAATAAATAAAAATTATTCTTAACTCAATACTTTTTGTCAATTTTTACATTTGCAGCATTATAAAAATGCATATGATCTCCCTTTGGGTTCTTTAAATCAAAATCTCTTATTTTCTGGAAGTAATATGCAAAGTTGTTTCAGCAATAGGACTTGAAGAGCCATTTCAATGAGAAATGTCAACATATCAAAACAATTAAATCACATCATCTTATAAGAACTGGATTCTTTAATTATAAGCCATAACTGTTGTATTTTTAAAGAAGAAATCCCTGTGGCCCATTGATTTTGATGATATTCTTAAAGAAAATATAACAGAGAGCTTCTGTTAAGAACTAGTTAAACATACTTCATAGAAATAATTAAAAGCCTGTGTTTTTCTGAAGATAAGGCCACACCATCAAACTATCACTTTTCTTGGCAGTAATCAACATGGGGGCTTGAAAAAACAATCTCTGTTTGGAGAACTGCCAACAATGAAATATGTCTGCTTGATGTTTTCTAAACCCCAGTCATTTGCTAAAGCCTTTGCAGATTAGAAACTTTAAGAAGCTGGGCATTGAATCAAAAGCTTTTCAAATGGCCCTAATTTTCAGGTACTGTAGAATCCAAATTTTACAGATTATATAAAGGCAGAACGATTAGAAGGGCAAAATGAACAGGAAAATATTAGATTATCCCATTATTAGAGCAGAGGACTGAAATATTTCCAAGACATAAGCAGCACTGTAGACAAGTAGGCCCCCTGCCAGAAAACCCTTTCTCATTTTCTCAGAAAACTGGGTGTAGAAAGAGCCTTCAAATCACAAAGACTGCATGTTGAGAAGACTCAGTTATCATTCGCATTGCAAAAGCAAGCACCAGTGGTTGGCAGCAGGGCTAAGTATTTGATTTAAAACATAGTGGCATTTGAGATTGTAGTTTCAAATGGTATTTATGTGGTAAACCCAATAATAAATTTAAAAAACGTACTATGTGCTAATCTTTAATGTTGCAGGCAAATTTACCATCTGAGGCATGCAACTGTGGAGCTGATCTTGCATACAAATGTTGGTGTTAGTTTCTATATCAAGTTTATCACAAGGAACTGAATGGTATTATTACTACAAACTACAATGCCTAATACTGTGAAATATTGTCTCATACAGAATATAAATCTGTAA
Organism: Crotalus tigris; assembly: GCF_016545835.1. NCBI lineage: Eukaryota > Metazoa > Chordata > Lepidosauria > Squamata > Viperidae > Crotalus > Crotalus tigris. The sequence continues at coordinate 6,502,161 of NW_024100214.1, forward strand.
GAGCAGAGAATAAACAATTTATCTATTAGTCTTCACATAGCATGCCTTAACATATCTGGAATGCCATAAAGAAGATTAAAGGCAAGAAAGAATGGAAGCTTGACCTACTGATCTCCAGCATAGATAACACCAGAGAGAACTTCTATTATTGCAATAAAAGGCATTATGCTCTCCAACAGGGGTCCCCAACCCTCGGTCTGTGGACCAATACTGGGCCCTAGCATGCCAGCAATCGGCCCGCACAAACAAGCAAAGCCCCATCTGCAAAGCCCCATCTGCAGAATGCAGGCTGCACACAAAACCACGCCCACTCCGATCCGCAGGAAAACGTCTCTCCACATAACCGGTCCCTGGTGCCCAAAAGATTGGGGACCTCTGCTCTTGAGCATGATACAAAGCGAGTGATGAAAGTTAGCCCAGAGAAGAAATATTAAAAAGGGCAGAAAAATATATTTTTCCTCAAAAGGACTTTTTAAAACCAAACCTGGCCCCAAATCTATCTCTCTGCCCCAAGCAAGAGCTAGGCCCATACAAATGCAAATGTAAAACCATCAGAAAGTTGAAGCCAGAGCAATCAAGAAGACAAAGGAGAAGATCTGCATACCCCACCCAAACTCTAGGAGTCAGCCCCATCACCTGGGAAGCAGGATATGATAATAGAATTAAACCACAGATATCAAGGCCTAGACCAGTGGTTCTCAACCTGTGGGTCGGGACCCCATTTGGGGTCGAACGACCATTTCACGGGAGTCGCCAAACCATGTTGTCCGCCATTTTTTTCCCTTTTTCCTAGCTGTCCTACTCCCTCTTATTGCTGGCCACACCCACTTGGGGGTCACCACAACATGGGGAACTGTATTATGGGGTCACGGCATTAGAAAGGTTGAGAACCACTGGCCTAGACAAACAGTCAGAAACAGCCTCAAGGTTCATGCCACAGGAACAGGAAACTATTCCAAACAAGGCTAGAGGGGGTATAAAAGCCTACTGCCCCATGTGCTCCCCCTTCTCTCCTCTGCACTTTCCTGAAGAACCATCTTTCTGCAATAAACTGTAACCTTCTTCCCAAAGCAGTCGCCATGTTTGCTTATTTATTCCCGGCTTGGATGAACCAGGAAGAAGACTTTACTTCTAACACGAGGAACTTGTACTTTCCCTGGAAACGATCCTAAAACAGATCCAGCACTCAGTCAGAAAATAATTTCTCTGAGACATATTATTAGCCTCACACCAAACAAGTTTGGACCTGGCCATTAGTTGGAGAAAATACTATACAAGAGATACAAAAAGCAGCACTTAACTCCTTGAGGGAAGAGCATAATATGATTTAGGAAATAAAAAGATAGCACGAAAGCAATGTAATTTTCTATTGACTATAGCTAAAATTTCTGTAGTTGATGTAATCTGAAAAGAGCAAAATGCAGTAACTTTTAAATGATATTGCTAATGGTTCAGTGTTCTGTATATTTCATTTGATTAGTTAAGCAAGTTTTTATGGAAACTTTGCATATGATAAAAATGAAATAAGGTTTTGGCACTTCATCAGAATAAACTTCCTTGCTATATGGAAACTATCAAGTGCATATGTTATCCTTCAGGATGTATTTCATTAATTGAAATAAATTCTTAATTGCAAAAAGGGCATATGATACAATGTCATTCAACAACTTTAATTGCTTCTTAATTTATTTTTCTTTATTTGTTTTTTATAATGTTCAAATATAAGCAGTACTGTAAAGACAGTATAATTTTTTGAAGCACTTATATTCTAAAATGCAGTAAACATTTGTTTTTCAAACTTGCTGTTTTTACTTAGAATATACAATTGAGATTCAGCAAGAAAATTGTGTATGATTTCTCATTTCATAGAATGGAGATCTTCTACTCCAACCCATGATCAATGCAGAAGCCCTATACCAGGGATGTCAAACTGCCGGCCTGCGGGCCAGATGCATCATAGCAAAACCGCGCCCACCCCAATGGCAAAAAAAGTCGCAACACGTCACATGACGTTGCGAGTTTGACACCCCTGCCTTATACCATCCCAATCAAAGTTTGCACCAGGCTGCACTTTTAAGGTTTTATCAGAGTATCTTAGTAAACTTTAAGCTCATCAAAGTTTAATATTTGTCATAAAGCAGTGACACTTTTCTGTTAAAACTGTGCAATTATGTCCATCCCTTGAAAGCAAGATTGCTGAAAGATATCTTCAGGAAAGCATTTTCAGACAGATATCATTCAATATTTAACAAAAAAAAGAGAGCATCCATTGAGGTCATTGCCAGCAGAAATCAAAAACTAACCAGAGCTCTCAGACTGGGTCTGCAAAAACAAGTAAGGAATTGCTAGTGAAAAACAGCACAGTTAACTGCCTTGAATTGCCAAGAAACCTGATTGTGAGATTATGTTTGTGTATATTTTGGTCATAAATCCAGTTATTTTCCATCACTACATGACTATAAGAATTAGAAGAAATATGCTTTGTACTCCAATATCAAGGAGGCCACAAACCCTAATTCCTTAGCAGTTTTTTCCTATAAGTTAGATAGGTACATTTAATGATTTTTCTAAGAATACAGTGCATTTGTCTACCTGAGATACTGAGCCACATCACTTTTTAAGCTATCTTGTGAAAATCTAACTCATGCTGTCAGTTACGGGTTGAACTCATAGAGAAAAATCCTCAAAATTGGTCTAATTCAATGAACCAAGATTCAATCACAGAGAACTGTGTCATGTGAAGACAGTGTGATAGCCAATTAAGATTGCTACAGATTTCTGCCCTGCTTGAACAAGAGATAAATTTAAGTCTGGTAGTTTTTTTTAATTTATGATAAGGATGAACATTCTACTGTGTGATAAGCCTTTACCTTAGATGAAAGATATACAATAACAGACCTATTGTCAGGAAACAGCATGTTGGAAGCATTTTGAAAAAGGCCTATTAAACTCTGCTATTCCTTTCCTTCCCTTGTTATTGTGTTAAGTAGCAGCAATTTTTTTATAATTTACTAGCAAGAGTTCCAGCTGGGCCTGCTTGCCATCTAATTCTCCTACAATGTCCCATAACTCCTTTAGTGAATAGTTTTGCACAGCAACAATCCATCAAGATTACAGATACATCATCAGCAGTTATAAGCTGTGCAGTAATAACACATGCTGGCACAAGTGGCTTTTTGCTGGACATGTTTCAACAACATAAAGGGATGGTGGTAAGGGCAATTATACCAACTGCAGGCTTGTTTTTTTTCTGCCACTTTCACCAGCTCTTGTACTTTTTTCCATTCCCAAGTGAAGAAGAGGGATATTGTTACTCTGACACTTCTGGTACCTGTGGGAATCTCCACCATCATCAAGGGAATTTTCTTTAGGCTAAACTACTGAGATGATGAAATATATGTTACCTTTCCCAATGATATACTATATTGGCATCTAGCCTGAATGAAAAAGATGGCGTGAGAACAAGCTAAGAGAATGCATGCATCCATTTGTAACTTTGCACTAGAATAGGAATTCAGTCACTCTGTGCTTGGGATTTCAGGAGAAAGGGAGATGGAAAGGGGGGAAGGTGGGAGGCTTATCTCTAGATCAGACATGTCAAACTCGTTGCACAACGTATGGGGAGAGTTTTGTTATTGCCGGCAATGGGGTGAGCGTGGCTTTGGTATGACGCATCCGGCCCGCGGGCCGGCAGTTTGACATCCCTGCTCTAGATTGTCTTCCCCTCGAGTCTATAGGGCTATAGTTGTTATGTTGAAAGACCAAATAGTTTGTTATACCATGAATTGCTTACTGAAATTTTTAAGAATGTGTTTCCATGTTACTTGTAAGCTGCCTTGAAAGTTTTGCATCCTAAAAGATGTAGTAATTGTTACTAATATTTTTACTCTTAATTACAATAATTCAGTTAATCTCTTACACACTGATACAATGCAAACACTATTATAGCACTATTCTACATTTCTAAACATTCAGTTGAAAACTTCAAACAGGTTGCGTCCTGGTATAAATTAAATTCTGCTGACCTGTGAAAATAGGTCTGCCTAAACAACTCTGTGAATCGTTACCTGATTTGATGTCCACAGCTTCAAAGCTTTGTGACCTTTTACACTGCATGTGAACCCCACACCCAAGCTGCTTTTGTTTTTTATCCTATGACCTTCACAACCTGATGAACTATACCAGTTAGCCATCCTTTTCACCTCTCAGGCCTAATAACTGAGTAAACAAACAAATCTCTTGGAAAATAACTTCATTTCTCCTGCTATATTTAAACTAGTGACTGAAAGCACCATATATATATTTCAGAGAGAAAAAGACATTGAAATTCCAACTGATCTCAGTTGAAAATATTTGCTCAACACCTGCAATCATACAATCTTATCTATAAATATGTTCTTTGGTGCATTTTCATGTACTCAATGAAGAGTTGAGGGAAAAAGCGGTATAGGATAAATATCTCTTTGGCATAGCACTACTATTGGAACATGTTAATAATCGCTGAAAATATATATTTTTGCAAAGGTATAAATTAAATTAAATTAAATTATGAAACATATGACAATAGTTTTGAATATCTATATTTCCAGAAGCTGTGGGACAGTAAGCAGATCCTCTCGGGATGCAGCAATAAATTTCAACCCAAATGGAAAAAATGGATTGGCAACTAGGTGTGTTTCTGAACAAGGTTTTTATCAGTGGATAAATCATAAAAGTTATGTGAGGTATTAATGTTAAAAAAAATTCTACTAATGAAGCCCCATGGATACTGCAAATCTAATGCCAAATGAAATAGTGGCTTTGGTTTCACAATTACTGTTCTATGTACTAGGCATTTCACTGTTTAACAAGTGTGTAGTTGATATCTGGGTATTAAAATAATCAAGTCTCTTACTTTTTTTTCTTTATCCCAATCACAGATATACTTTGCTAGCAATTCTGTAAAGCACAGTTCAAATGATATTCACTGCATAAAACTGTTTTGTACATTGTTGAAATGTATTTTTATGATACACATGAAAGTTGGATTGATATTTTCTGAAGCTAGTTAGGTTGAGAAAGTTTCACTAGCCCCAAATTTCCCAGTGTGCTTCCTTGGCTGAGGGTGGACCTGAACATAAATCTCTTTTAGACATTCTAATCATTGTATTGCACTGGTTCTCAACATACCTCAACTGTGACTCTCAGGGTTAAGAGTCTGAGATTTGATTCAATAGTTCTCTAAAGGGACTCTTAAGTACACAGTCTTATGTAACATTTCCAGATCTGTTTTATGGAGTGATTTAATGAGTACCTAAACGAACACACAATTGAAATAAGCAACAGAATCCCACATTGCTGTCTTTTTTTTAATTACTTCTGCTTGTGTATTAAAGCGGAAAGAAAGAATACAGTAAATTGAGCGTGTCGAAACCCAGTTCATAGGAGTTACCATCTGAAGAAAACACATTTAACTGGATTCACAAATTGTGCTAGCCAGTAATTTGCTTAATCCTATTTTACTGAATAAAACATTGTTTGGTTTATGTGACAAATTAAACAAAACCAAACTGACCACATTATTATTTAATGCCTTGTGTGTACCCAGTCATGCTGTAGCAGAGTCTAGATCTGCACTCATATATCCATTTACAGGAGAATCAGCACCACAGAATTCTGAGCATGCATGTATGAATGTATACGTGAATGCTAGGTAGAAAACAAACCAGATCGTTTCTAATACAATAGTTGGGAATTTCTGATCCTCACTTTGCTTATCAATAGCAATAAAAAATTACATTATTAGAATATCTAATCAACCCAAATGTAAATTATCCTTTCCAGGCAGAACTCTTTACATTTTTTAAAATCTGTAATACTTTTAGGTTGCTTTGTGACATTTTTAACCATTTTCTTCCCTTCTTAATGTCCATTGTAAGCTATCTTAACATTCTTGTTGAACAGAAGGGTAGAATATAAAAAACCCACTTAATAAATATCTGTAAATAAATGCAGCATTCCAGTTGTAAAGTAGGCCTTGCAAATCTTAAATCTTCCAATATTTAACATGTAGGGCTGCACTTTAGCTTAATTATTTGGTCCATGCATCATGCTAAGCCAAAACCCACAGCTTAAAATTGCAATAGTTATGTTCTTACAGCATGCTAAATCAGAGCCAAACAAAAAACACGGAGACTTAGCAGAATGTATGAATCAGATTTATAAGTAATGAATGTAAAGCTCACAAAGTTCAATGAAGCTTGCCTTCCACTCAGATGAATTAACCATTACAATCTTTATAGTAGTCTTAAAACCAATTGGTGAAGGAAAACAAAGCTGAAGCAAGCTGGTTAAAATTTATGCTTCATCTGAAGCCCACCCGTGTTTGTTCTTCACAGGAACTAACCTCAAGCCTCTTTTCTTTCTAACAATGTTTATTATACTACCCAGTATGGGAATAAAAACAACTTTTAGGGCCTCCGCTTGCAAGGAAACTGATGACTTGGCCACCTGGATTTCTCAAAGCAGTTAGCAATACAAGTCGTACTACTTTAGTTAAGAGTTTAAAATATTTTCTAAGAGAAGCTTCCCCTTTCCCAGGGATATTCGGAATAGTAACCCACTAATCTTAATAACTAGATTCAAAAGCAAATACATTAGCTGTTGACAATTATTCTTCCTTGACCAGTGCCAGTGTTTGAAGAGAATTAAGGCTATTGGAATAACGTAACTAGTTATCTTTTCCAAAAATAAAGATACTGTATTTCATTTTGCTCCTCAACCAAACACTTTCTCTGACAGCCAAACAGTTGGCTGTTGTCGAGTTCCAAGATCTTGTAGCATCTAATAGGTAGCAGGGATGAGTAAACAAAGAGCCATGATCCACACCTTGACTTTGCTCAGAGCTTACTATATTATGTTAGACTAGAGAAACCATTTTTCTGATGTTCAACCGTCTAACTAATCTTATTTCCAGAACTGTGATAAACTGCTGAGGAATAAGCCACCTAGCTGACAGGGCCATCAAGGTCATGCCACCTACCGTGCTCTATTTGTAAAATGCCACTTTCAGGTAGTGTGAAATCTTGAACGAAAAGATGTTTTTCCTATCATCACATAAATCCTAGCCTGGGCTAGCAATAGAAACCAGGGAACACAGCAGGCCTCTTTACAGGAAACCCTGCAAATCTGATTGACTCAGTTACATGTGTTAAGGTTTATGTCTAAAGAGTTTTGAATGGACTAAACCAGGGGTAGGCAACCTTGGCTCTTTTATGACTCGTGGACGTCAACTCCCAGTATCATCATTCATCCGTTCATTCATTCATTCAATTTATATGCTGCCCATCCTACTGTCTGAAGTGACTCTGGGAGGTTATGAACCAAAGTTTCCTTTAGCCAAAGTGTTTAGATATGAAATGAACTTAAATGAGGATCAATTAATGGGCAAATTCCAAGTGGTTTTTTATAAAATGTAGATTAAAGTATAAGTAGTCCTCAACTTACAATCACAATCGAGCCCAAGATTTCTGTTGCTATGCAAGACGTTTGTCAAGTGAATTTTGCTCCATTTTATGACTTTTCTTGCCACCGTTGTTAAGTGTGAATCATTGCAATTAAGTTAGTAACACGGTTATTAAGTGAATCTGGCTTCCCCATTGACTTTGCTCATCAGAAGGTCGTAAAAGGTGATCACATGGCCTCGGGAACACTGCAACCATCATAAATACAGGTCAGCTGCCAAGTGTCTGAACTTTAATCACATAAACATGACAATTCTGCAACAGCTGTAAGTGTGAAGTCATCAGTCACTTTTTTCAGTGTTGTGTTAACTTTCAATGGTCACTAAACGAACTGTTGTAAGTTGAGGACTACCTGTATAGTTCCTATATATTACATTATCAAAGCTATTCCCTTCCTCAGATGAGTATAAAATATCACATGGTGTTCTTAAGAAAGAACAATTCTTCTATAAATAGATAATGTTATTTACACAAGAAGATAAGTCAGATCCAAGATGCAAAACTTATAAAGAGAAATAAAATGGATTCTAAAGTTTGGAATGACATCTTGAGTTTTTACTTTGTAAAATTATCAGGCAAATTAAAATCACTTTTTTTTATAAGTAGCATTTTCTCTAGATCAGAGTTCCCCAACGTTTCTGGCTTTGCGGACCGACGGGGGAGGGGGGTAGAGGGGATGGTTCCATGCGAGTGGCTGACAAGTGCATGCGCAGCTCCATTTGCACCAGCAGCGTGCGCACACGCCTGCCACTCACTTAAATGGAGCGTGCGTGCTTGCCCACTACTTGCACAAGTGAGGATGTGTGTGCGCACACACATGCTCGCTGGCTGTTTCCACAGCCCAGTTGCAAACTCCTCACACCTCAATAGTGAGCTGTGGCCCAAGGGTTGGGGACCTCTGTTCTAGGTATATTGCCTTCTATCTTAAAAATCTGTGAAAGTTGGACCATAAGAAAGGCTGAGTGCCAAAGAATTGAGGCCTTTGAACTATGGTGCTGGAGAAGACTCCAGTGAGCTCCCCTGGATTGCAAGGCGATCAAACTGGTCAGTCCTAGAGGAGATCAACCCTGACTGCTCTTTAGAAGGCCAGATCCTGAAGTTGAAACTCAAATACTTTGGCCACCTAATGAGAAGGAAGGACTCATTGGATAAGAGCCTAATGCTGGGAAAGATTGAGGGCACAACAGAGAATGACGTGGCTAAATGGAGTCACTGAAGCAGTAGGCATGAGCTTAAATGGACTCCAGAAGATGGTAGAGGACAGGAAGGCCTGGAGGAACGTTGTCCATGGAGTCACGATGGGTCGGACACAACTTCGCAACTAACAACAACATCTTAAAAATGTGCACGTATAATAATATGGAACAGAGATACTGGAAGTTCTTCTATAAAAGATAGGTGGCATTATGAAAACCACTTCATCTCAGATTTGATAAATATTATTTAGTGCAAGGTCAATTTATTTCTATACAATTAATATGATTATCTCATTCAACAGGTTTTGTTCTGAGGGCCATTATTTCTTATATAGGTCAATATTATTTTAATGAACACCGTAATGTAAACATAAAAAGGGTATAAAATAAGAGAAAATTGTTATTACAGTATTATACTGTAAAGCAGGCTAATAATTATTTTAGTTTAGTTTATTTCTGTTAATTATATACAACACCTTTCAGCTCCTTCTCTAAAAGAGAAATACGTTCTGTACCTATCACTTTTGACATTTTTGTTTTATGGTCACATCCTTTGAAAAGGAATCCTTTGCTTAAGAATATTAGTAGTCAACGGAAAGCCAAGTGGGTTGCTGAACGCCCAGACATAGGAATGGACCCCACAAAAAAAGTGCCAGGCTTTGTATTATCATGTCAGCAATGGACAATCCTGAACAGAATTTGCACCTCACATGCTGTATGCCAGGGCTGTCTGCTATGGGGCATAGGATCAGTGGTGGGATTCAAATATGTGAACAACCAGTTCTCTGTGTGGATGCCACTTCCGGAAGTCCATTCTGGGCTTGGGCAACAAAAAATTAGCTACTAGTTCTACCAAAGTGGTACACTGGCTGAATCTCACCACTGCATAGGATCTTCTCCTCTATGTGATTGCGGGGGTCTCATGTCAAACTGTAGATCACTTCAGGAGTGGCCATAAGCTGAGGGAATATACTGGTCCAGTATCTGATTTTTAAAAAATATAAACGATGCTGTGTTTCAATGATTAGATGACCTAGATATTGGTATTTGAACATAGACTTTTTAACATTTATATTTTATTTACAAGAAAGATTAAATGTTAATATATATTTTGCTAGTCCATGTACGATATGCCATATGCTAAACATCATACTGTTAACAACAACAAAATACATTTCTTATTTCTCCTGGAAGTGCATCACCGCCGGTGGGAGGAGCAAGACCCAAGAGTTATGCAACACACGCAGCTCTCTCAGAGTTTGATGGTGTCTTCTCCAGGCTGCGTGCCAAGGGAGATGGCAAAGTTTTTGACCTGGAATGTTAATGGGTTGAATTCTCCTCAGAAACGGAAAAAAATCTTTTACTATTTGAAGCAACATACCAATGATGTTATTTGTTTACAGGAAACTCATATTTTACTTAAAGATCAGAAATATTTAGTTAATGCTCGTTTGGGATCTCATTTTATATCTCCTGCACCTGGGAAGAAAGGGGGAGTTGTTATATATGTTAAACAAAACCTGCCAGCTTGTCTGGTAGAATCAGATCCCCAGGGGAGATATGTGATGATTGAACTTGGTATTTATGGCAAGAAAGTACTTATAGTTGGACTTTATGCTCCAAATCAACAACAGGAACAATTTTATAAACAGTTACACCAAAAAATAACTTTGCTTGATTATAGATCAGTGGTATTAATGGGTGATTGGAATGGTGTCTTAGATACACAAAGGGATAAGAAAGGTTCCTCTCCTTTTCTTAAACAAGCAAGGCTACCTAAAGCCTTTTTTGATATGAAAGAAGACTGGGAATTAAGGGACTATTGGCGGGAACGTAATCAAGAGGAGAGAGACTTTACTTTTTTTTCTGACAGACACCAATCTTTTTCAAGAATTGACTTTTTCTTGATTACCACGGATTTGTATAATAAAGTAAAGAATGTAAAGATTTTTCCTAGATCACTGACGGATCATAGTCCAGTTTGGATGGAGCTGATTCAAGAGAAAGAGGAAAGAAGATCCTGGAGAGTTAATGAAAATTTGTTTAGACAAGAGAAGAATGTTCAAAAACTAAAGGACTGTTTAAAGGACTATTTTGCTTTGAATATGTACAAGGGGACTTCAATGTCAATGGTATGGGATGCAGGTAAAGCATTTATGCGCGGTGTTTTGATAAAAATGAATAATCTTTATAAGCGAAATCAGATTCAGAAACGTAGAGAACTTGAAGATGAAATTAAACTAAAAGAAAGGGTTTTGATTCTAAATCCTTCTGATGAAAGTACTAAAGAATCTGTAAAGTTATTAAGGTCACAATTTAATATGTTGATAGCAGATCAAGCTGCAACCAACTTATTATTTATGAAACAAAATACATTTTGTAATGCTAATAAGCCGGGGAGATGGTTGGCTTATCAATTAAGAAAGAAACAGAGACAGAGAATAATAGAGAAAATAAATTATAAGGGTAAACTAGTTTCTCAGAAGGAATTAATTAAAAAATCTTTTTTGGATTATTATCAAAACCTATACAAATCTACTAATGTACAATTGTTAGATATAAATAAATATTTAGCTGAGGCAAGTTTTCCTAAACTGACTGAGGATCAGAAATATGAAATTAATGGTTTAATTACTAAGGAGGAAATTGCCTCAGCAATTCAACAATTGAAATTAGGGAAAGCACCGGGTACGGATGGGTTAACAGCTGTTTACTATAAAGCCTTAATGGAGGAGATGATTCAACCATTAAATGATCTTTTTAACGGTATCTTACAGGGTTTAGAGATTCCTCCTTCATGGCGTAGTGCTTTTATATCATTGATTCCGAAGGAGGACCAAGATCTTACTTTACCAAAAAATTATAGGCCTATATCTCTTTTAAACGTGGATTATAAGATATTTGTAAAAATTTTGGTAAATAGGCTCATGAGGGTGGTGCATCATCTTGTGCATAAAGATCAATCAGGGTTTATAACAGGAAGGTATATGAAAAACAATGTTAGACAAATTATTAACTTACTAGAATATTTAGACAAGAACAACCAAGTCTCTGCAGGGCTCATATTTTTAGATGCTGAAAAAGCATTTGATCAATTGAATTGGCATTTTATGTTAAGAGTAATGGAAGAAATGAATTTTGGTGAAAAGATAATACAAGCTCTTACGGTAATATATCAAAAACAAACGGCACAACTTATTGTTAATGGAGGTTTGTCGGAGGTTTTTACAATAGAGAAAGGTACTAGACAGGGGTGTCCTTTATCGCCATTGTTGTTTGTTTTAACATTAGAAATATTATTGATCAAAATTCGAGAGTCTCAGGAAATTAGAGGAATATATGTTAATAAAAAAGAATATAAGTTGAGAGCTTTTGCGGACGACTTGGTTGTTACTTTGTCGCAACCTGACTATTCTGTAGTAAACTTATTACAGTTGATTCACCATTATGGTTTGGTCTCGGGTTTTAAGATTAATGTAAATAAGACTATAATTTTACCTAAAAATATGTCGAGTCAGGAGAAGCAGATTTTGGTTAACTTGACGGGCTTTGAGATTGTTAATAAGGTAAAATATTTGGGGGTGATGCTGTCTGTTTCTAATGCAAAATTATTTAAAAATAATTATGAAAGGTTGTGGGTCAGGGTACAGAAGGACTTGAAGAACTGGGAAAAGCTGCAATTATCCCTTATGGGAAGAATTGCAGTGATAAAAATGAATATTCTACCTAAGTTTCTTTTTTTGTTTCAAATGTTACCAATTTTGAAAAATGAGGTTAATTTAAATGAATGGCAGAAGGGTCTCAATAAATTTATTTGGGCAGGGAAAAAACCAAGGGTTAAGTTCAAAATTATGCAAGATTTTCGTGAGAGGGGTGGACTCAAGGTACCAAATTTGAAATTATATTATGATGCGGTGGCTTTAACATTAATTAGTGATTGGGTAAATTTGACAAACTCTGAGATACTTTATTTAGAGGGATGGGATTTACTTTATGGGTGGCATGCCTATTTAATATTTAATAAAAAAATAGATTGGGCTTTTAAATCTCATATTTTAAGAATTTCTTTACTTAGGATTTGGAGAAAATATTATAAAAGTGATTTTAAAGTACCATTATGGGCTATACCTTGGCATGCGATAGAAGGAATAAAAAGAGGGGTTAAAATGGATATGGTGTCTTATAGACAGTTACTTAAATGGGATGGACAAAACTGGCAATTAAAATCACGGGAAGAATTAACACAAGAAAATTTTATTTATTCTTGGTTCCAATATAGGCAACTATTAGATAGATGGAAGATGGATTGTAAGGTGGGTTTTCTTAGAGAAGATGAAAATCTTATTAAGCAACTGAAGGATCAAAGACAAACCCACATTAAGAGAATTTATGGGGTTTTAGTTGAATTGGACTCAGAAACGGAACTAATTAAAGATTGTATGATTAGATGGGCGCAGAACTTTGGTGAGCCAGTCTTATTGGACACTTGGGAAACTATTTGGGTGAGAAATGTCAAATTCACTCAAGCACAAAATTTAAGGGAGAATTTTTATAAAATGTTTTATAGATGGCACCTTGATCCACAAAAAATGTCTTATATGTACCCTGACGTACAACCCAAATGCTGGAGATGTGGTTATAAGGAGGCTTCTTATTATCATATTTGGTGGTCATGCAGAGAGATAAAAGCATTTTGGATTAAAATATGGTGGAATATCCAGAGAATTTTTAGAAGGAGGATAAAATTTACTCCGCAATTATTTTTGTTAGGTATTGTTACAGATTGTGATACAAAGGAGGTTGTATTGATGTTAAATTTGATTACAGCCGCGAGGCTGTTAGTTGGACAATATTGGAAGAAGGAATCTTTGCCTACATTGCAGGAATGGTTTTTTAAAGTAGCTTATTTGGCGGAAATGGCAAAGATTTCGGCTTTCTTAAAGCAACAAACGCAAGAGAAGTTTCTTGCTATTTGGGATAAATGGATAAAATTTATACAATTTAGATTGGGTATACAAAAATATCATATAGCTTTTTCATAAGTTTTATTTTCATATATATTATAGACATCTTTTTTATATATATAAATATAAAGTTTTTATTTTAATTTTTATCTTTATTTTTTAAGCCTATATTCTGCTCTGGGAAGCTCAGGGGGGGGAAGGGAGGGTTTTTGGGAGGGGTCTGGGATGGGGTTTTTTTTTTATATATATGTTTGTTTAATTTTTCTTTTTTGTATATGTTGTTCTTTGTTTTGTATTGTTTTTATTTTTTTTGTAAAATTTATAAAACTTTTAATAAAAAAAAAAAATACATTTCTTATTTTGCTTCTTTTTTGTTAAAAATGAAAAGTAATATAGAATAGTTGGCCATCTCCAGTCCAATGCTCTCCTTATGTATTAAAATACAATACCCAGCTAGATCAGCAGATTGAGGAAAGATGGCATATATAATTTTATAACTTTTTATTCCTATAAGGCTAAATAGAGCAGTTTAGGGTTCTTTAAAGTATATATTCAGAATTATAATTTATAAATAACGTTTATAAGTAATAATATTTATCATCAAATAAATATAATTAAAACATTTCAATTATAACATTTCACTTTATAGTGAACATTATTATTGAGCATTACTTTACATCCTAACTGAAAAAAATTCCTGGAAGTATAATCATGCGATCAAATTTATTTCCTCCTCTTTAAAAATAAAACAATACAATACTGTAATGTAATGCTCCATTTTAGGGTTAGCTGCTGGATTGAGAAACCTCAAAAGAACATTTTGTCTGGGATGTTTCCAGCCACAACAGATTACTGTTTTAAAATACTTTAATGTTCTAACAACATTACAACCGAACTTTGTGGGGAATTTTAAATGACAACTCATTCTGCCTAGACAGCTGGAATGAGACTCAAACAAGGTCAACATTGGCGGGTCCTGTGAGAATGCTGGAATTTGCATTTTTGCTTTTGTTTGTTTTTTTAAAATGATAATATTCTTATGTTAGAACATAGTTGGCTTATGTATAATCACAGAATCTATTACATTACTTATACATTATATTTGTTACAATGTTTGATCACTAATTAAATTCTAATTAAGTGGGAGAAATTCACCCAGAGAATGAGCAGAGAGGTAGTTTGATAGGAAGGTTCAATTGATGAGAGTAAAAAGAGAGATGAGAGGAAAGGAAGACAGGGGAAGACTGAAGGAGACTAAGAGATTGCTGATTACTGCTGCCTTTTTCCAGATAATTGCCCGTAGTGATTCTGGTGATTGCCCTCTTTGTGTAATTGGGATATGATTTCCTGCTGACTTAGATGGACAGCTTCAAGAGTCGTGTAAAGAAATCAGCTCTCCACAGAATTAGTATATAGGAACTTGACAAGCTAGGCCAAAGGGAAGATCCTTTGTTTTTTTAAAAAATGTTAATTATCATTTAACAGCCACTTATATTTTAGTCTAAGGCTGAGGAAACTGGTGGAAGCCCACCCTCAACCACGGAAACCCACTGAATGATTTGGGGTTAGTCATAGTTTTATTCCAATTAAACTTACAGAACTGATTGCCAGAAGAAAAAAATATGAGGAGATACTAAGAATGCTACTATGAACTCCTAGAGAAAAGATGGAGTAAAAATTTAATACACAAAAGCACACATTTTTTGTGGCAGCCAGGTTAATTTTTGTACTGAATAAATCAATTATCTTCTCAATTAAATTTTAAATTTTTCTTTGCCACATTCATAATTTCATACATCTCTACCATATTCTCCACAAATCATTGTTTTCTAAGAAGCCCCAACAATGTAATATGTACTAAGTATGACTGTATCACAGATTTACATAACAATTATCTCTGATATAAGGGTTAAACTAGCACAGTATACAAAGCCAGGTCCTTTTAGACAGATCATTCCCTACTCCAATTTGCTCATCAAGAAGTTTTGATATACTAGCTGCTTTGCAAGAAAGGAGAGACCATGACTATCAATTTAAAAAAAAATCTGGATTTAAAAAAAAAAATCTGGATTTGAGACTCTAAAACTGAGAGGATCAATTTCCTGTGAATATGGATGGCATATCTATTAGTTAAATCCAGTTAGCTTGAATAGCATACGAAAATAGCGCTCATTAATCGTTTCTTTTCAGAGTGAGGTAGCAAGTGGGGTGCCACTGAGTTTCGCTCTGTGGATGGCATTCTTCATTTCATTAATTGCTTGAATAAAAAAATACAGGGAAGGCTTACTAAATTTGCAAATGATACAATAGTAGGTGGATAGATAATATTTTTGAACACGGGAACAAAACATGTGGATTGATTAGAAAAGTGAGCTGAAAATAGCATATTAAATTTGAACTAAGATAAATGCAAAATGTTTCATTAAAGAAAAGGGAGTCAAATTCAGGGTATAGTAGAGGAGATTGGTAACAGCATATGTGAAAAGCTCATGGAACTGTAAAGATAACTGTAAAGATAACAAGCTGAACATGAGCAATGTGAAATGGCTGTTAAAAAGCATATGAATTAGAAGATCAGTTTTCAAATTATAGGACTTTATATTTAACTGCAATATGTATAGATCAGATTTCAATTAAAGACATGGCACAACTCTGTGCAACAGATTTTAAGAAGGATTCAGAGCACTATACCAATAATGAAGATGACTGGTAGGCTGGAAATTAGTTCTTAAAAGGAATGGCAATATTTCTTGGGAAAAGACAATGAGGATATATGTGATAGTATTTCTTTTAGCACTTGAAAGACTGATGCATAGAAAGTCAATACCTGTTCTTTATTATTCCAGTGTTACGATAGGAAATAATGTCTTTGAGTTACACAAGATAGATTTGAACTGAATATTGGGAAAAACCTGTAAATAATAAATAGCTCAGTAGGGTATCTAATTAACAAGGGAGGTGATAAGTTGCCCTTTGCTGGATGGATTCAATCAGAAGCTAGACACTAATCTATCTGGGATACTTATGTTTGGATTTCTGCACAGAACAGGGTATTAATATTCAGTAGCCCAAATTGCTCCTTTGAATTATATGAGATTGTGATATTTATGGAGCCAGCTCTTTGGTGGCTGTTCAAAACATTTGATGGAAAAAAGGAATCTATTAATATACTCTATTAATGTATTCAATATTTTGAGAGAGTTGTTCTATGAGCAGGAGAGGGAAGTAGGAAAAACTAGCAGAATTTTGAGAAGGGAATTAACATCAAAAATAAAACAGTATGAGTTCAGACAAAGATTAGACTGTGTAGTGTGGTAGAAACAAGAACCTTAGAAGTCATCAAGACATTTTTAATACAAAAAAGAACAGCACAGTTAGGATTTCAAGTATTATTTTGAAAGAAAATCAGTGGTATTCACAAACCTTATGTACAACACAGGTCTATTTTGAACTTACATCATTCAAGACAGAAATCTAAATTGATAAATAAACTAAAATAATAGAGGAATGCAAATATTCTAAAACTGAATCCTAACATTCAACAGCCTATCGCATAAATTGTGGGAAAAAATCAATACAGATGTGTTTAGATTAGAAGACTTATGAATTGCTACACTCACATCAAATTGTACAATCGGAGCTGTGTGTGTTTACTCACAACTAAGTCCTAATTACTTCATAACCTCTTTGTCTATGATAGCATATTTCTTTGTAGAATAACTATCCAACTTAGGAATTTGAGGCCTTAAATTAAGCAAGATCAACACTACATTCTCCTCAATCCTCAAGTAACTTCTGCTTACAGATACAGAGATATCCAAGTAATTTTTTTTTAATGGTCAGTGTTTTTTCCCATACATTGAAAGAATCTTCCTTTGAGCCATAGATCACAGGACATTCAAACAATACATAGCTGGTGCTGGGGAAGGCAAATATATTGCCATCTGAAAAAGTAAAAACTAGTTGCTCTATAGCAGACATGTCAAACACAAGGCCCGGGGGCCAGATGTGGCCCGCGAAGCATCCTGGAAACAGTGAGGGAACGGCTCCCTCTGCCTTGGCCCTGGCCCAAGCCAGCCGGGAGCCAATTTTGTGTACAATTTTGTACAATTTTGTGGTGGCCATCTATGCTGAAACGCATTCAGTCTTAGCTCCATAAGCCCCCCCTCCGCATGGCCTGAGAGGAACAGTGAGGCTCCTCCAGTGGACCATGCCTTGGCACTTTCCCCGGTCCCACCCCCTTCTGCCAGAGACCCTCAGATCTATCCCACTCCTGCCCAGGCCCCCACAGGCACCCTTGACATGAACGATGTAGAGCTGGCCACGCCCACCCAGTAGGCCACACCCACTCCATCCATCCCCACTCAGTAGGCCACACCCACCCTGGCCACACCTACCCAGCCCCGAGGGCAACCACAATGCTGATGCGGCCCTCAATGAAATTGAGTTTGACACCCCTGATCTACAGGGTGAGAAGAAATAAAAAAGATACAATAAAGACATTTCAAGATAGGGAGGATTGATATGGAATCCACTGAGCAGCATTTTTATCAGAAAAAAATCATTCCATCATTGACATAAGGATCTTACTGAAACGAGAGTGGCTTGGGACAATTATTTTCCTTCCTCCCAGTATGTATAATAAGAAAGCAAGGATACAATGAATAGACCACATTCATGAACAATTCCCAAGGCACAGGACAGTGTTCTACTAAGAAATAATTGTGTTTGGCTCTCAGTCATTTTTTGGATCAACAGTCAAAGGAGAACACCTACAAAATCCCATTTCTTCCTTTCTTTTAACCACATTTGTACAAGTAGAATAGGGTAGAGCTGGAAGGGGCTTTGGAGGTCTTCTAGTCCAGCCCTCTGCTCAAGCAAGAGGACTTATATCATCTCAGACAGGTGATTGTCCAGTCGTTTTTTAAAAAACTTTCAGCGATGGAGCACTCGCGATTTCTGGGGGCAAGCTGTTCCACTGGTTGATTATCCTCACTGTCAGGAAGTTTCTCCTTAATTCCAGGTTACTTCTCTCTTTGATCAGCTTCCAACCATTGTTTCTCGTCCTTTCCTCTGGTGCTCTGAACAACCTTACCTCCTATTATTTGTGGCAGCCCCTCAGATACTGGAACACTGCTATCATGTCTCCCCTATTTCTACTTTTTTTTAGATTGGCCAAATCCAAGTTCTGCAGCCTTTCTTCAAACGTTTTGGTCTCCAGGCCTTTGATCATCTTAGTTGCTCTTCTCTGAATTTTTTCCAAACTTTCAACATCTTTTTTGTGATATGGTGACCAAAACTGGCTGCAGTATTCGAGGTGTGGTCTTACTAGAGCTTTATAAAGTGGTACTAGTACTTTGTGTGATCTTGATTTTATGCCTCTGTTTATACAACCCAGGATTGTATTAGCTTTTTTGGTTGCTGCTGCACACTGCTGGCTCATAGTTAAGTGATCGTGCACCAGGACTCCAAGATCCCTCTCACAGTTGCTGCCCAAGCCAGGTCTCACCCAATCTATATTTGTTCCTATGGTTTTTCCTGCCTAAGTGTAAGACTTTGCTTTTCTTCACATTGAAACTCATTTTGTTGCATAGGGCCCATTGTTCAAGTTTGTCAAGATCTTTTTGGATCCTGAGTTTGTCTTCTGGGGTGTTGGCTACTTCTGACAGTTTGGTGTCATCTGCGAATTTGATTAAGTTCCCCTTCAATTCCCTCATCTAAATCATTTACGAAGATATTGAAGAGTACTGGGCCTAAGACAGAACCTTGTGGTACCCCACTGCTTACTTCTCTCCATGTGGATGTAGTGCCATTGAGGACCACTCGTTGACTACAGTTTGTCAGCCAGCTAGTATAATCAGTAAAACAAAATGAAGTGTGTTGACAAAAACCAAGGCCTTCCTGTCATACAAGGCCTTCTGTTAATTTGTCAAGGATAGAAAATACATTTCCTTATCTCTCAACTAGCACACCAAGGCTTGCTATTGTTACTTTTTTAATAAAATGCTTGAGATTGATGAAGCACAGCTAGTATTTTGGGATCGTAAATGGTTATACTGCCCAACCACAATTAGTAATGCAGGTTCTTTCACTTCGGTCCTATACATACAGCAAAAAATTATCTTCAAAAAATAACTGTATAACTGTAATAAAAAACATAATTATGCTGCAAAGCATCTGCCACAAAACAAGCAAATAAATTTTGAAGGAATGTTTCCATAGCAATTATCAGAAGCACATATATATAAGAAAAGTTAAAATAACCTTTTAATGTAACAGTGAAAGTAAGTTTTACACAAAATTGTCAGAGGTTGTGCTATGTTGTTTCAGTCCACAATTTCCTGATTTCTTGTATCCCTGGAGGATAATATTGTATTTGATTGTAGCTCAGAAAAATATGTTCCAAAACTGTTAGTTTTTGAGGGACCATGGCATACTGTTTTTCTTTTCTAAAAGTTTTTCAACCCTAACAAAATAATTGGTTGCCTCTGGCAAATACAGTATAACAAAAAAATCCCAAAACTATACTATTATATTATATTATATTTTCCTTAGTTCAAATGTTATAACATGCCATTTTAACATCTAGAGATGTTAGAGAAGAATCTGATCATCAGAAAACAGGATCTGGGAGTGGGAGGGAGCCAGAAAACAGATGATAGGATATTAAAGTGAAATCATGAAATCTGCACAGCCAGAGTGCGATGTGCAATAAAAAATGCATACATTCCAATTGCGTTTTACTCAATCTATTGATTTTGGATGTTTTGCCACATAGGACATAAATGGAACAATACTTGTATTGAGAGATCTTGAATTTGCCCTTATATATTTCAACACAAATTTATTATACTAAATCTCAACAGTTTGATTTGGATAAAAACAATCCTCTCATCATCTCTGCTATTTGGCAGATATTAAACAATGGAGTTTGAGAGAAAGAGTTATTGGCAGGTATAGTATGTTTACTAAACTTTAATAAAATTGAAGATGCAAAACTTTTGCAAAATAATATTAGTAGTAATAAAATTGTAAAAAACTCACAAAGACAGTACAATTTAAATTTATGAAAGGGAGAGATAGCCATGTCTTGATTCCATCCTATATAGATTACGGCAACTCAGATTTTTTTACACCTATCCCTGAAAACTATCTTGCAGTTGTAGCAAGTTTATCAGGCTGCTAGTCAAACTGGTTATCAAGTAACAAGTGCATGATGTCATGATCGCATTAAAGGTGGAATATATGCACTGGTTACCAATTTTTCCAGACCCACACAGGGTGCAAATATTTAATTTTATAGCTTTATTTGACAGCGAAGTTGCATGTCAGATTATGAGACCAGAATCTACCTGAAGTATCCTATTGAGGACACTGTCACTCACAGAACTCCTGTTTGTCAGGCGTGAAGGAACTTTCTCTTGTTCCACTTCTAAATTACAGAGTGTGAATGGGGAAAAAAAGTCTCTGTTTTCCAGAAAGAAGTTAAGCTGTATCTACTTAAGCCTTTTAAAAGTGTTAATAGTGTTTCAATATTAGGTTTTTCTTCTTTATTTTTATCATACCACAAAGGAAAATGCTCTTTTGTATAAAGGCAAATAGCTACAAAAAACAAAATATGAAATTGGATGCTACTTGTAAACGATACGCTAGATAACACACTGGGAAATTCATGTTTCCATGTAGTAATGAAAAGAAAAGTAGTATTTGCATTATAATCTAGAAAAACACAAATCTTTTTTTTTCAACATGACAACTAAGATATATTATATAACTAGTATTTAATTGTTTATTATAAATAATTAATTTTAATTTAGGTAAACAATATTATTTCTATTTGTAGGCTACTATAAAAAGAAAGGATACATTACAGGATGAGAAGGTTGCTTACTAAATGATAATAGAAAGCTTCTTACACTGCTCAGTTTATAATAAAAAAGAAAGTAGAAAGAAAAGAGGTAAAGACACATATCACCAAAGAAGTATAGTAAAGGAAAAATTATATAAGATGCTGAGGGTGCAGGGTCAGTTCTCCTGATGTATTTTTTTCTTCAAAAGCATAACAAGAAGATGAATTTGGACTAAAGCTGCTCCCCTGGGTAAGGACAATTAGCACTCAATTCCACGGCATTTCTCTAATATAAATCAACACCTCAAAATAAACAATAGAAATTTACATACAGGGAGGCACATTCTAAACATATTTAGCAGAAAAACTAATTCAACAATTGCTAATTCTGAGTGTTGTTAAGTCAACACACAGAACAGTCTACATACTCCTATAAAATTTCCTATACAATACAGGTAGGCTCACAACCATTTGTTTAGTGACCATTTGAAGTTACAACGGCACTGAAAAAAGGGATTTATGACTGGTTTTCACATTTACGAACGTTGCATCCCCATAATCACGTAACCAAAATTCAGGCACAAGGCAACTGTCGTGGGGCCATGTGATCACCATCTGCAGCCTTCCCAGCTGGCTTCCAACAAGCAAAGTCAATGGATTCACTTAACAATCTATGATTCACTTAACATCTGCAATGATTTGCTTAACTACTGGGGGGGAAAGGTCATAAAATGGGGCAAAACAACTGTCTTGCATGGCAATGGAAATTTGGGGCTTATTTGTGGTCATAAGTTGAGGACTATCTGTAATAAATTGTGTCATTTTGCTAACATCCATAGGCACTATTTCTCTCACCTTTACCCTCCTCCAAGGTTTACATTACACATTTATTTTCTCTAAAGCAGACATGTCAAACTTGCGATGTCACATGATGTCACACAACGTATCAGGACAGTTTTTGCCATTGCTGGCAATGGGGTGGGCACAGCTTTCGCGTGATGCATCCGGCCTGCAGGCTGGCAGTTTGACATCCCTGTTCTAAAGTATCTTCTTTTTTCAGACCTTTTAAAAATTATTGCTGCAGGAGATTGAAAGAAACTGAACATTCTATCTTAACAATAATAATAATAGGAGGCTCCAGCAGAAAACTGCAAATCCTGAATCAATTACCACAATAACGACAGGTTGTCAGTGCTACCTGATTAGCTGGTACATTGATTAAATGGTAGCAGTCTTTCAGCACCTTCAAAATTTCATTATTCTAGTTTTATTAAGTGAGTACAGTATTTTTAAAGGGCATATTTTTAAAAAGGTGAAGAGAAAAATGTGATTTAAGAGTCCTTTTCCAAAAATGAGATTTTTGATTCCAAGCAGGAGTGCAAGGATACATTTCTTATGCATTTTTCCTTCTTTCATAAGGCTCTGGAAACTGAGAGAATAGCTATCATTTAACTTATAATACTTTAGGCACATTTGAGTGTAGGAGGAGAGAGCCTAAAGAAGCCTGTAACAGCTTGAAACACAATAGATAAAGAAATTTCAGAATGCAAAAGTTGAGTTTGCAACAGTTTTGCAGATTACATACCCTGCTCTGGACTTTTATTGCTGATAAAAAAACACTGAGCAAATGCATTTCTAATTACAACCACCAAACTATGAACAAGAAAATGTAAAGAGGTACATATGCATAGAAACTACTGCAAAAAAAATTGTTGCAAAAAGACATGCCTGAACAAATATGTGAACAAGTGGAAGACCTGGATTTGTCATGAACACTTTTGCAGTTGAAACAGAAGTTACTCCTCGTGAAAATTTCATTTAACATTATTTTTATTCACTCAATATTGTTTTTTAAACTAAGCCTTTGGTTAAGGTACTTCTTGCAGCTCCTATGTCATGTTGCAGTTGCCTCGGAATTTTTTTAATTAGGGGTTGTCACATTTCAAACTTGTCAGATTTATTTTTGTTTCTATTAGCACTCAAAATTTACTACAATGATACAAATGCACAAATACACACTTAGCTATTTCCACATCACTATTCCTATTCCACTTAGGTTTTTTAAAAAATAAACTGCTTGCACAGATACCATTCCACCCACATACTCATGTCATGTAATGTAATGTTCATTTGCCATGTGATTGCATCCACCCACCCCCACACCCCCCCCCGTTCTCATGAGATGAAGCTAAAAGGACATCAATGATTACACAAAGCAGACATTTCCATTTGTTTGGCTATAGCAATGAAATTTTATCTGATGCAATATTTTCAGAAATATATAATATTGAAAAAACAATTACAAGGAAGCAACTTCTGTTGATCTCGATGGTATACAGTAGCTTCAAAATTAAAAATGATATACTACATCAGTTCTTAATTCTAATATATGTAATCTGTTAAAGAGAGAAGAATTACGTTTTACACTGCAATAGTGCTTTGCAATTTGGATTCCACAATTCTATATATTCTGCATAATTCTGAAATAATGAATTAAAAGGAAGATGTTTGACTCTGAATCAATAAACACAGCATCTGTATTGTGAGGCAAAACCCTCGAGCTGAGATATCTGTGGAACTCTAACATCACTATATGCCACTAAAGATTGTAGTGGAAAATGATTATTATTAATAACTATATTCTGTCTAATATTTTATGCATCCAGTTAATAGTACTCTTCAGGCTTTTTTCACTTTTTCAGAACTTGAAAATGTCATGTACTGATTGTACATGCACTGCAAGCAACATCTATACAATTTAAGATATTATTTTGCAAAGAAAAAAATTTGTGCAAAGAAAACTCTTGAAGCAAGAATTGGCCAGTTTTTAAATATTGTTTCTTTTACACAAACTCAGATATCATTTCTAACATGTGCTTTTCCCCTGCTTCAATGATGCTTTAAAAATGTTGATTTTCAATTACACAAGCCTTCACCTACTCTACGGGCTCTCCTTGACAATTACACCCTTATTTTATGCATTATTCTAACCTAATCAATTTTGCCACAAATTTAGAAAATGTTGTTGTTGGAAGAAAATTTTCTACCACCCATATTATTATTGGAGCAATAACTTGTATATGTCATATTAGGCAGAGTAAAACATTGCAAATAGCAATACCATACTGATTTATGACAGTTCATTATATTACAGGGATAGACAAATGGCAAAACTTGCTGTGACACATTTAGAAGGGATTTTCTTCACATGTATCTAACTATGGAACAAGTATAGACCTGTAACTTTATTTACTGCTGCAGCCTCATTCCATTGCTTTCATGTGGTCCTAGCTCATAGTTGAGATGGCCTTATATTGTCCATGTGCTTCCCAAATTAGTGTTTTCCTTCTGATACTCCATAATTTTTGCTGGGAATATAATCTGACATGCTTCACAAGCTACTCCAGTGGCGGTACTGTCAGATGGCTCCCAAAGCATTATATCAAGGTGGTACTTATTGTAATGGTATATGGCAGGGGTAGGCAACCTTGGCTCTTTTATGACTCATGGACTTCATGCTGGCTCAGGAATTCTGGGAGTTGAAGTCCACGAGTCATAAAAGTGCCAAGGTTGCCTACCCCAGTATATGGGAAAAACGTTGGGAAAAGGACCAATGGGATGCTGCCTAGAGAATGGTCAGATAAATCATAGTCTGAAGGTGGATAAAGGGAAAAGCAAGAGTCTCAGAAGGGATCCTCCCTAGTTTCTTGAACTGTAAAAGAGAATTAGTTAAAACTTGCAAGATTCTGTTAATGTAGCTTTACAATCAAATAAAATTATCTTATCATTTTTCTTGTCAGTCCACTTAGATACCTATTAACCACTTTACGCTATGGGAGCACTCTCCTTTCCTTCTTGGGCACTTTCTTTGTCCTGTACCCGCAAATGCCATCAGCTATTGAGGAATGAATAGCAGTCTTCTTATTCAAAGTTCTTTTAAATAGCAACTGATGGACAGTGGTAATACAAAGAACTGTGTGGTAAAACAACAAAGAGAGTTTATTCTGGAATGGCATAGAAGAATGCACAGTCAGCCTGTGATAAAGCTCATTTATTAATCTACAATTTAACTGTGGTTAACTTTGTTTGCATCACTGAACTTGATGCGCCCAGAGGAAGGGATTCTTTTCCTGAAGATACGTACTGTTGGGTTTCGTGTGTGTCATCAGCTGCAAACCCAGGCTCCAGGTGAAGTTGTGGCAACTATTAACTGAGAATCTCTAGCGGCTGTTTAGGGGTGCTGCGTCTTAGATTGCCAGATGTGAGACGTTGTTTGAGAAGTTGGGCTGTAGATTAAATGGGCTTATTGCTTGTGTACCACCGTTCCTATGGCACAGCAATCTCCCTACCAGAATTACTAGAGTTTGTGGCTGGGTTTGGCAGCTAAGCTGACCAGGTTTATGGCTCCAGGAGAGTAAAATCTGCATGAACATGGCAGTGGCTTGGGAGTTCATAACCATCATGGACCTGACACATGTTATCTCTAGCCTGAATCATGTTGGAGGCTATACATTAGACCTGTTTTTTTATATATCAGAGCAATGCCAACCTGCTCTGGAATTTGGAATTCAGTTTCTTGTCATGGACAGATCATTCTGTGTTGATTCTAGACTTATTTTATGCCTCACTTCTTCCCAGGGAGCCTGAACCTATTTGAACAGTCCTTTCCAGGCACCTGAGGGGTGTTCCAGAGGGAGTATGGGGTTGTTACTAGCTTTCAGAGGGACTATGGGATTGTTGTTGAGGTTCTGGTAGAGCAGGGGTATCAAATTCAATTTCATTGAGGGCCGCATCAGCATTGCGGTTGCCCTCGGGGGGGGCGGGGTGTGTGTGGCCTGCTGGGTGGGCGTGGATGGAGTGGATGTGGCCTACTGGGTGGGCGTGGCCAGCTCTACATTGTTCGTGTCAATGGTGCCTGTGGGAGCCTGGACAGGAGTGGGACAGATCTGAGGGTCTCTGGCAGAAGGGGTGGGACCAGGACAAGTGCCAAGGCATGGTCCACTGGAGGAGCCTCACTGTTCCTCTCAGGCCATGCAGGGGGAGGGGGCTCGATGGTGGTGTGGGCTGCCGGGAGCCCTGAACAGCAGAGGTCAAATGCCCAGCTTGGCCCTTGAGCACCCGTGGCACCAAGCCTAGCTCCACTTCTCCAAGGGGCACCCAGCTGCACTTACCTCTTCCTCAAGGCTGCTGCTGCTGTGCTTGCTCTTCTTAGCCAAGTTGTTCATGATGTGTACGAGGGCAAAGTCAGAGGGAGGCCCATTCCCTCTCCATGGGAGGAGACCCGGCTTTGTATCCATAGCTTCCTTAGCAATAGAATGGGAGACCCCCAGGATAGGCCAGGAGGAGGGGGCAAGGGGATGGTGAAAGAGCAGCAGGGCAGGACTAAGGCAGGACTTCCCTCAGACTCTCCCTCTCCTTTCCTTCTTTCCTTCCTAAGTAGAGTGGTGGGAAAATATTTGAGATGAGGGAGGGAGAAAAACAGGCAAGAAACGCAGCTGGGGAGGTATCACCTTTCGTGAGGAATGAAGAAATGCACCATCACTTGGAAGTGATCAGCACATGGCCCTCACCTACTTCGCATATCTGGCTTGGTGGGCTCTGGAAGGATATGCCATGAGCAGCGTGAGAGTCAACATTACCTGCACAGTGCCGCCCAGCCCCCAGCCTGCCCGGTTTCGGCAGGCAGCGGGGCGCTCTCCTCACTGGTTCCTCGCTGTTTCCAGACGGCCTTGTGGAGCTAAGACTGAATGTGTTTCAGCATAAATGGCCACCACAAAATTGTACATTGGCTCCCTCCCGGCTGGCCTGGGCCAGGGCCAAGGCAGCGGGGGCCATTCCCTCACTGTTTCCAGGATGGCTTCACGGGCCACATGAAACCACTTTGCAGGCCGCATCCGGCCCTTGTTTTGATATGTCTGTGGTAGAGGATTTGACCAAGGCTTTGTTCAACACTTGAGGGTCACTGGCCTTGGATCAGATCAAACTAATGAGGACTCTCTATGCACATGGAAAGTTCCCTGGTTTTCAGAGGAAATCCAGGTGATGGAAGATGCAAGAGACATTTACAACATATTGGAGGAAGAGTGAACCTGACTGAACACAGTAAGAGCCTTTCTTTATGATGATACTTTAGGATAGGATAGGATAGGATAGGATAGGATAGGATAGGATAGGATGGAGCTGGAAGGGACCTTGGAGGTGTTCTAGTCCAGTCCCCTGCTCAAGCAGGAGGACTTATATACCATCTCAGACAGATGATTGTCCAGTCTCTTTTTAAAAACTTCCAGCAATGGAGCGCCCACGATTTCTGGGGGTAAGCTGTTCCACTGGTTGATTGTCCTCAATGTCAGGAAGGATGATAATGACAGAACTGTAGTTATTTCTTCACCCTTATTATGACTGCAGAGATCTGCTTGTGGCTCTGTTTAGGGTAACCCAGTCCCATCTGAGAAAGCTGCAGGGCTGTTGTGAGGATTATTTTAGTCATTTGCGTAGATTCATTTGCTTAGACTCATGACTTAATCATCTCCTCTTTGGATTACTATAATGTGCTGTACCTATGCCCTTGAAGGGCTCTCAGAAGTTGTACTTGGCATTTTTTGTGCTTCTCATTATGTGTATATAATGCTGCTGTTTTGTTTTGCTCCCAATAGGCTTCCAGGCATGATTCAAGGGCTATTGGTAGGGCTGTCTTTCTATCACTGTCTCAGGTTGCTCCCTCAGATTTAGGTATAAGGGCCTGCTCTGGGTCTCTTCCATCAAACAATACCGTCTTTTGAGCCCTACAGACATGCCTTCTCTGTGGCTGCACCTGCCCATTGGAACAGTTTCCTTCCAGAGATCCAAATGGCCCTTTTATAAGGCATTGAAAACCTAACTGCTCTCCCAGCTATTTGGGCCAGGAAATTAAATGTTCTGTTGGTGATGTGGGTTTTCAGTTATTATTTTAACTAAAGTATCATGTATTATATGTTCTTATGATGGTTTTAATTTTTGTACACTGCCCAGAGTCACTGCTGTGAAATATAACACTTTATAAATAATATAAATAAATAAGTAGAAATTGGGGGTATAATTCTATATGTGCCATACTTCAAAAATAATTAAGATGCCTCACAATATGCAGCATAAACATACAGTGGTATCTCACTGCAACTCGTTAAAAGGGCCATTTTTCCCAAAATCACTCAGCATCATCAACAATATTCTAGAAAAAATGTGCTTGCATTAAGGAATTAAACCGATGCCAAATTCATGCACTTTCCTGATTGGAGCATCAAGCTGGAGGCTTGATGAATTTGAAACCTGCATAACATTTACTGATACAGAGTAAATTAAACATTTTAAGTGTTAAGGAGAGATAAGTTTAATGTCTATGAATAACCTCACTTGGTGACCTTGAGCTGGTCATGGTAGGTTTAACCTACCCTGTAGGATTTCCGTGAGGGACAAAACAAGACTAGAAAAATATCCATGCTGTTTAACAAATGAGAGGTGAAATATAAATTTAGTAAATGATCTTAAATTGCCTGAATCAAAATTTAGGTCACACTAATACAGCAGGATGCATGTTTATTTAATGAATATTCTGCTTAAGGGACCAAACTATTCATATGTATTTTATTCATGTAAAACAAAGTAAGAGATGAGGAATCATCCTCATTCTTTTGCCTCCAAGGCTTTTCTAATAGTCAAGCCCTCAGAGCCTATGTAATTAATTATATGTTATAAATCTACACAGCAACAGAAAGAAGGGAAGTATCTCCTCCTCTATGTGCTTTCCTACACACTGCTTGAAAAATGGCAAATCATTCAACATGGTCTACTTTGGCATTAAAAAGTCCAGGTTTTTCTGAAAATGTATTTCTGTTCCTGTGTACAATTACAACCTATAATTAATTACATAGACTCTGAGGGCTTTTCAGCATTTCAGGAATGGTGGATTCATTTCAGAAGCTTCCCATTTCAAGCATAGTTGTTTGAAAGCAAATTCTATGAGCACTCATAGCATTACTTCCACTGTAGTTGTCTGTATACAACCTGTGCTCCGGATTGTCATGTAAATCAAGAGCTTTTAGTTCCTTTCTAACTCCGTTTAGCCAGCTACTGAGAATCAAACTAAACCACCACGATGCCTTACTGGGATGAGCCAAAAGGCTACATTCTGAATGCAGGGGGCAAGCTGGAAAGTCATTCTTCTCACAGGCTTTGAGGGGCAGGTGCAATTCCCAAGTGTGCCGCAGCATTTGGAAAAAGGGCCCGAGGGGGTGCAACCCCGGATTAAACAGTCTTTTTTTTAGCACACGCGCGACACGTGTTATTTCCCATGCCAACCTTTGACTAGAAGGAACCCAATGGCTGATGCATACCTGGAGAAACTCTTGGTGCTGCTGCTGCTGCCGTTGCCGCCGCGTATGCGTTTCTAGTCTTTCCTCTGCCCAGGTCCCCCTTCTCCGAAAGGCCAGAAAAGTATGGCTGAGCCGCCTCTCGTTGCCACGGCCACATAAAGCTTTCAAAAAAGGAGCCGGGGACCAATCAGGCCTCGGGGCTAGAACCGCACAGCCCCGGGTCACGTGACACCGAGAGTGAAAAGCATGGCCAGAGTATCAGGACCAACGCGGGCGGCCTTTGTATACCACTTCAACCGTCCGTTCCCCCCCCCCCTTTCTCCCTCCCACCAGAGCCCTTCATTGCCGGGCTTTTCTTTAAGCTGTCCCACAGGCGTGCGGGGGATGGGGAGATTACAGAGCCCAGGGGAAGAGAAGAGCCAATGGACGGAGCTGGCTTTGTGCAGCTTCCAAAACTCCGATTTTCAACTTTGGGACGGTTTACTGCTGCCCCAACAGCTGCTTCCATGCGGAAAGTTACTGACTAAGCTACCCTGACCAGAGATGAAAGGCCTGTCACTCAAGGCCCCGAGAGACAAATCCTAGATGCCATCGGTGCTATAGGTCAAAACCTGCTCCAGCTGCGTTTCAACTTTTGCATGAGCTCCCATTTCCAATGACAGCAGCACAATTTCACAGCCTGTCTAGGTTATTCATAGACTTTTGCCCTTTCTGAAAATAATAGATGTACGCTCCAGCAAAAAAGAGGGGAGGTGGGAAAGCAGATAACTGTCAAATGATATAAATTTTAAAATGGCAGAATGGCAGGGCAATGTGAGGAAGTGGTTGCGGCTGCCACAAACTTGCCAAAATATGATTGGGGCAAAAAAATGACACTTAAGAATACAAAGAGGTGCTGCTTCATGATCTTTCTGCTGCTATGCCATTGTGGTGTCATGTTTTTTGCTGCAATGACCACATTTTATTGTCAAAGACTCTTAAATTCTCTAGACAGCACCAATTTCAGGGGCTTATGATTAAAGTTTCTTCATTGGAAATTGTACTCCAATGCAAACTGGAGGAACAAAAAATGGCTTACAGCAAGAAATGAGTACCAGGAGGTTAGTGACCGTTGATACCTAAGTATATTCTATATAAAAACATTCTTTTTGCACTTTTAACTAAGGGACAGGGAGCATAATATTTATTAAAATGCTGCTTTTTGAATTCTGCAGCAATAAAGTATCTCAAAAGGGGGGGAAACGCAAAAGAAGTATGTGCTAGGTACTTAAGAAATTATATGAAAAAGGGCTAGTTTTTCCCAATAGGAGCCAAGAGAAAGCACTGATTCATATTGAGCATGCTCACCGTAGTTATTATTAACTATATTAAGTAATCTGCTTAACTCTACTGTATTTTGTTGAATAAATCATAAGTAAATTCATAAAACATGGATTACACACAGGATGTTAAGCCAAAACAAAACAACAGGCCAGCATAGTAAGATATACAAGGTCTTTACACCTGTCTTTGAATAAAATGTATAATTGCATAATACATTTCCACTCTGATACAGAGCTGTACCTACCTTGCTGTTCAGAATACTTTTGTATTTATCAATTTATTTAGCAAATTTATATTTTTAAAACCACCCATTTCCCTCACAGGTGCATACATACATCACACTTGAAATAAATTACATCATACGTGACCTGGGAAAAGTAGATTTCAGTTTTTCTCCTACTATCATATTTGGGGTGGAAATGGAATCCATCCTTTGGAACGAGACGCAAGAAGATTTATATCAGGTAACTGGAAGAACTTATTTATAGAATGCATAATTAACAGAAATGGCTATCAATGACTTTCAATTTAGATATTTTTAAAAGGAGACTAAACAATGGCAGAAGATAGCTGCATACTACCTCTTGAATTAAAGGCAGCATGACTAAATATCAGTTGCTAGGGAACCAAAGTGAGGGAGGGTCACTATCCTTAAATGTGAATTCGTTTGTTAATTTCATGGATGCATCTGTTTGGCTTCTGCATGAGAGAATGTAAGGATAAAATGCAGTAAGATATCCAACTCCTCACAAATTCAGTAAGTATGGTGTACACTCACTAGCTTTGAAATGAAAAAATTACCAGTGAAACATGGTAATTGAGAATGGGGGAGACAAGTAGAAAGTCCTCCTTAAAGTAAATCATGGAATAGAAACACCATAATCTTTCTCTTGGGAGAATTCACTGCAATATTCTACTGTAGACATCTCTTGAATTTCAGTCTGCATATTATAAATGCAATTCATGCACAGTTGCTTATGGTTAATGGTAATATTGTCAGATACAAAACCCTCTAAATGCTATTAAATTCTTTGAGTTTGCAGAAATCTCTGCCAAAGTACATAATATAAATCTTTCACTTATTTCCTGGGTTTGCAGTGATTATGTTTGGCTCATCATTTTTTGTTTCAATGCATGCTGTCGACCAAGCAAAGCAAATCTTAGATATATTTTAGAGGGATAAGACTACCAATGAGGTATCTCTTCCTGAAAGAAAATAAATTCACATAAGCTGGTTTTCTCTGTCCTTACCAAGAACACACACATACTCTCACACAAACACAAATTGTATGCCCTTCTGCCCTATAATTAGAAATTTTAACTGATTGTTCATGTACATCAACAAAATCCATATGTTTATAATATTTTGTTTCAGTTTAGCCTAGTTATACTACTGGGACCACAATTTCATTCAATTTGTTTTGAAACCAAGCAATATGTATTTATTCATTATACTACTGTACATCTTGAAGGAGAAACTAAAAATTTATGGATACCCCTTCTCCATATTACAGTGGTATTCAATATATTATATTGCCACAATATCGCAAAGAGCAATAAAATGCAAAATGGTTTGGATGTTGGATGTCAAGCTACATTGACTGATTACATGACATCAAATCATTTTTAATTCCACATGTGATTTTGATTCAGCATGTTCCGTGAAAGTACTATAGACCATGGCTCTCAGCTAAGCATGTTATATGAAATAAATGCTATATCATCAAATCACTATCTAAAACTAAGTAGGGCTAAGTGCAATATCTGTCTGGAATCTTTGAGTAGAGAAAATGTCTACAATGCTAGGTTCATTTACCCATTTCTCCTAATATTAATTTCTTTAAATTCACAACTTCTAAGTTTTTTTTTAAGAAATAAGAAAGTCAACAGACAAAAACACAAGAAGATACACACAACCTATATTTTTGCACAAGATTCAACCCCTGTTCAACCCCTGTCATTCAACCCCCACCCCTGAAAAGGATTTGGAAGGTACAGCTAGAGTAGAATGCAGCTGCAAGAGCAGTTCAAAGGAGCCCTTGGGTGGGTGGGGGGACACATAGCACCGCTCTTGTGTGAGCTGCATGGTTGCTGGTCTGCTTCCAGGTCCAGTTCAAAGTATTAGTTATGACCCTTAAAAGTTTTTATGATATGATTCCAGGCTACCTGAGGAATCGTCTCATCCCAATGGGATTCTGTTCAATACTTAATGTTTTGATGTTTTGTACCTTTGTTTTTATGATATTTATAAGCACCCGGAATCATTTAACAGTGAGATGGGTAGCATATAAATTTAATAAATAAATGAATAAGCCGATTACCACCATCCACTCAGAAATAGGCTTTTTCAACAAGCTTTGTTTAGCTGGCTGACACGAGTTTATATTCATACAAACCTCCTAGCATTTAAGCCCAACAAACAAGCAGTCCTCTAATCTTTTCCTGATAAATGCTTTTAGTGATAATCTTACTGTATGCCATCAAGTCCAAGAACATTATGGAGAATGGCTATGCTGGGTTTCAATTGATATTCAGGTTCTTCAACATCATTCCATTTTGTTCCATGTTTGGTCTAGTGGTTAAGACACCAGGCTAGCAAGTGAGAGACCATGAATTCAAGTCCCGCCTTAGCCATGAAAGCCAGGGAGGGGGACCTGGGGCCAGTCACTCTCTTTCAGCTGAATCCACCCTACAAGGTTGCTGTTGAAGGGAAAATAGGAGGAGGAAGGTGTGTTGGATATGTTGACTGCCTTGACTTTTAAAAAAAAAATAATAATAAAGGCAGGATATAAATAAATAAAAAATAATAAAAAAATAAATATTCAGAGTCAGGTACTTTCTTGAACAAACTGGGTGTTTTGATCAGATGAGGTATTTAAACAAAAGTTCTTTATTCATTCCATTGTCTTGCCTTCCCAATGACAAGATTTTTTAATTACTTTAATTGACAGTAGTGTGGTTGCCTGTTGCTTTGCATTTCTAAGCCATCAGGTTATCCTTGCATTCATAAATAGTCAATTGCCACATAAAACAACGAAAAAGCTATTATACATTCTCCTGACTTGACAAAATTCTGGTGTTTTATTCCACCCATTAGAAACTGTCAGGCTAATTTTTCCTTGATTTGCCTGTATATGTGGTCTGAGATGAAATAACAAGAGAATAAATTATCTCATAGGAGTGAAGGTGTGGAACGTAAGAGAATCATGCAATAAGGAAACATCAAGGGACAAAGGAGCATAGTTTTAGAAATGACTCAAACTATCATTTAAAAACAAAATATAATTTCTTTGTTAGTGTAAAGGCTAGAAAGCCAGAAACTGGGTGAGGTTACACTAGCCCTCTAAAATGGGTCAAGGTTTAGTAATGACAGAAAGAACAGGTACTGTACCTCAGCTCTTGATATACTTTGATTCTGCTCAAATTCCCAACTTTATCTGAGACATTGTTCCATCTCTCAGCAGAATTACCCCGAAGAAAGATCCCGATAAACTTAAATGTATTACAAGAAGGTCTTCAGTCATCCCTATAACATCACTGGATATTGCTCCCTCCTACTCTCTTGGCATGTCGTGTATGCTGTGACTCTTTGTGTCCATGTGGTCACTAAGAATTGACAACAACTTGATGACACATAATCAATAGCACTGTTCAGCAATCAGTGAAAAGAGGACATGTGAAGAGGCAACATCATCAACTGTTGAACATCAGCTGGACCCATATCTTAAATGTCAATTCACATAGGCACCCTTTAGAGCAGGAGTGTCAAACTCGCAACATCATGTGACGTGTCGTGACGTATCGCAACTTTTTTCCATTGCCGGCAATGGGGTGGGCGCGGTTTCGGCATGACGCATCCGGCCCACGGGCTAGCAGTTTGACACCCCTCCTTTAGAGTGATACAAATTGCACATTGTCCAAGTATATATGGATAGATGATTATCTGGTTACATCCAGGAAGCAAATCTAGTCTGGGTTTTTTTTTTTTTTTCAGGGGGTAGTGTTTGGTTTCCATAGGTTTTAAAGTGATTAAAAAAATCTATTATTAAACATTCCATATTTCATCAAATTCTAGAGATAGTCTTATCAAAAGATAAATAATAATTTAAAGTATAACTTTTATAGTCAAGAGAAATTTAGATTTTCTCCCAGCAATTAGCTCTCATTCTGCAGTCTTTTAAATGTGACAAACATGATAGAAAGCTATAATATTATAATAAAAGGTGGTTAGAAGATAATCCTAAGAAGTCCTTTTAGCTCTCAGTTGAATTGCATTGAGGGCAGAACTGTTTTTTATTATTATCAATATCCTCAACCTCTTGAGAGAAATATAACAAAAATTGATATGCTGTAAGTCTGTCATTTTTCAGTACTTCGCTTCCTCTTTGGGCTAGCGATCCAGTCAGTAGAAAAGATATCTCTGTGGTGGGTAGATCTGTCCAAATTATACAGAGATTTATATTTATTTCAAAACTATACTCCATTCAAATAGCCAGTGTTGTACTCAAATCTAACAAATGGAGAGGCTATCTAGATTTCAAACAATAATAAAATTAGAAACGGTATTGGAGCTGTGGTATCCTACTAAATGCATCACTAATGTTATGATTGAAACAAGAATATAGTAATGAAGCAAGAAAACAGAAAAGGCATTTTTGCCTCACTACTCAGCAGCAAAATATCATAATCCGTGTATGAGTAAGTATGAGGTTGAACAGCAAGTGTTCATTATGATGCAAAGCAATGGGATGGAAGGGATGATTATTCGGTAATCTAGCCTCGGTTGTTTTGCTACTCGATAATCACCTCTTCATGTGGTTAGAAAAATAAATATCTAATGAACTGAATGTATATTAAATGAGAAATGCAATCTAATTACATGTGTATGTATAAATATAAATCTACATTACATTTAATTAATGCAGTGGAAAGGTGCTGACAATTGAATGTTGGCTTTTAGCTTCATAAGCTGGAGCTTTTATAGCTCATACTAACATTTATGGAAGCTTTGCTTTTGTCTTCCTGATTACAAAACAAACTGGAGAGATTCTAGATTGTATTGCTTTGCTTTAGAGTATAGCTGATTTGTTTTGTTTCACTTGTAGATCTGAGAGCATTTAGTTGGCTAGTAGAGCTCTTAGGTGGACTAAACACAGTCTTGGCAGGAATGACATTTGCTACCACTCATTACTGAATGTAATATACTGAATAAACAACCTCACCTAAACTTTGTTTTTACAGCAGAGTAGAACTCAAAGATTGTACAAAGTATCCTCTCATTCACCTTGCATCTGATGAAATGATCTATAGTCCATTAGAATTCGTACTATAATAAACTTACTTGGCATGTTATCCCAAGAACATTTGTTGCTTCACTATTTTGGATTACTTGTTGGTATTTCTGTAACTTACTAGCATGAAGAAATCAGAATTGCTTAATTCATTCGTTATATCTTTCTTCACACAAAAGGAAAAATTAGACTAACCTACCAAAGCAGGATTGTAGGGGACAGAATAGGAATGCAAGTCAAAATAGGCAAGAAAATGGTAAGAGAATATCTATCCACTTTAGGTGAGTTCAGTTGCCAGGACCAGATGAATTATATCCCAGAGTTCTGAAGGAGCTCGCAGACATGATCTGGCAATCACTGAACATGATCTTTCAGAGCTCCTGGAGGATCTACCAGAGGACTGGAAAATAGCCTATGTGGTCCCAAGCTACAAAAAGGGTAAAAAGTAGATCCAGGAAACTTCAGAACAATCAGCCTCAATACCCAAGAAGATCCTGGAAAAGATAATCCAGTAGCACATTTGTTACCATCTGAAATAAACAAGACAACTAATAGAAACTGGCATTGGAGTGTCAAAAACAGATCATGCCAGAGAAAAACCTTGTTGCCTTCTTTGACAAAGTGACTAAGTGGACCACAGCCTACTTCTTGGTAAGATAGAACTGTTGAAAAAAAGTCTTCATCAGGGTCCAGTCCAACCTGCGAATAAACAAAATGGAGACTGCTTTAGAAAGAAGGTTGGAGTTTATTGAAGAGCAGAACCACAACACATGAGGCTCAGGAGCAGCTGACCACATATTGCTGGGAGTGGTGGGTTTTTATACCTTCTTGGGCTTTTGTTTGAAGTAGTTTCCTGTTCCTGTGGCATGAACTTTGACCTGAGGTTTTAAGTGTGTCCTTTTTGGTATTGGTGGGTTAATCCTATTATGTCCCAAAGGTCTTATCCTGCTTCTCTGGAGCAGTGGCTGATGGCTTACTACCTATGTTGGATTTTCTGGGTCGGGTTGCTGGTTCTAATTCTATCACTCTGCCATTGTTAGTTGTCAGTTTTGCTGCAGGGGATTTCAAAATATTTTGTCTTTAATGGTCTTCTGCCTGATGGTATTTGCTCATGAATGGGGCTGAATGGGATTATCAAATCTGCATTTCTAAAAATGCAGATTTGCTGAATTTCTACTGGGGGCTATTAAGAAAAACTGGGCCTGCTTTTCTTTGAGGAAATATAATATTCTGTCTTTTAATATTTCCTTCTCTGGGTGAGGCTGACTTCCCACAGAACAATGTAGGATAGACAGTACTACCACCAGATGGATTCACAACTAGTTGACCAACTATATTCAGTAGGTAGTCCTCAATGGAATTATATCTGCATGGAGAGAAGCATGCAGTGCGGTACCTCAAGATTGGGTCTTAGGCCCAGTACTCTTCAACATTTTCATAAATGATCTGGATGAGGGTATAGAATAGGAACTCATGAAATTTGCAGATTATACTAAACTGGGGAAATAGCTTAGAAAAACGATGGGAAACCTTTTAGAGACAAAGTGCCCAAACTGCAAGCAAAAACCCACTTATGTATTGTCAGGTGCCGGGTGGCCGAGGCCCATTGGGTGGCATGGCCCATTGGGTGGGCGTGGCCATGGTGGTAACGGCAGACTGGGTGGGACTAACAAATTCAATCAATCAATTCCAACTTTGCCAGATCTTTTTTTCCCACGACAAGTTGAAATTGATTGATTGAACCGTCGGTTTTCTTTGCACACGGTGAAGGAGACCTAAAGCAAAAAGGTTTTATAAAACCCAGCTGAAGACCTAGGACTGGGGTGATGGCGCGCATGCCCACAGAGAGGGCTCTGCGTGCCACCTGTGGCACGCGTGCCATAGGTTCGCTACCACAGCTCTATGGGTTCATGGTGACCTAACTTAATCCTAAGTGGAATTTTCTTTCAATGGGATTTTCCCATGTATTTGACCAGGAGAGATAGATAGGGCAGGCTAGAAAAGTAAGTGCCCTCCTAACCATACACAACCACTGCAAATTGGTTGGCGATGTCCATTTTGCTCTATGGGTTCCTGGTGACCTAATCCTAACTCTAAGTGGAATTTTCCTCCAATGGGATTTTACCATGTATTTTACCAGGAAAGATAGATAGGGCAGGCTAGAAATGTCAGTGCCCTCCTAACCATACCCAAGCATTGCAATTTGTTGGCGATATCCGCTTTGCTCTATGGGTTCATGGTGACCTAACCCTAACCTTAACTGGAATTTTCCTCCAATGGGATTTTACGATGTATTTTACCAGGAAACATAGGGTATGTTAGAAAAATCAGTGTCCTCCTAACCATACGCCAGAACTGCAAATTTCTTGGCTATGTCCATTTTACTCTATGGGTTTATGATGACCTAACCCTAACTGGAATTTTCCTCCAATGGGATTGTCCCATATATTTGACCATGAAAGATAGATAGGGCAGGCTAGAAAGTTCAGTACCCTCCTAACCATACCCAAGCACTGCAAATTTGTTGGTGATGTCCATTTTGCTCCATGGGTTCATGGTGTCCTAAACCTAAGTGGAATTTTCCTCCAATGGGATTTTCCCATATATTTTACCAGGAAAGATAGATAGGACAGGCTTGAAAAGTGAGTGCCCCTCTAATTATACCCATACACTTTGCTCTGTGGGTTCATGGTGACATAACACTAACCCTGAGTGGAATTTTCCTCCAATGGGATTTTACAATGTATTTTACCAGGAAACATGTGGTAGGTTAGAAAAGTCAGTGCCCTCCTAACCATACACAAGTACTGCGAATTTCTTGGCGATGTCCATTTTTCTCTATGAGTTCATGCTCACCTAACTCTAAGTGAAAATTTCCTCCAACATAGATACGACAGGCTTGAAAAGTCAGTTCCCCCCTAATCATACCCAAGCACTGCAAATTTGGTAGCAATCTCCATTTTGCTCTATGGGTTCATGGTGACCTAACTCTAACCTACATGGAATTTTCCTCCAATGGGGTTTCCCCATGTATTTTATCAGGAAAATTAGATAGGGCAGGCTAGAAAAGTCAGTGCCCTCTTAACCATACCGAAGCACTACGAATTTGTTGGCGATATACACTTCGCTCTATGGGTTCATGATGACCTAACCCTAACCCTAAGTGGAATTTTCCTCCAATTGGATTTTACCATGTATTTTACCAGGAAACATACTGTAGGTTAGAAAAGTCAGTGTCCTCCTAACCAGACGCTAGCACCACAAATTTTTTGGCGATCTCCATTTTGCTCTATGGGTTCTTGGTGACTTAACACTAACCCTAAGTGGAATTTTCCTTCAATGGGATTTTCCCATGTATTTTGCCAGGAAAGATAGATAGGGCAGACTAAAAAAATCAGTGTCCTCCTAACCATATTTTACGAGGAAAGATAAATACAGCAGGCTAGAAAATTCAGTGCCCTCCTAACCATACCCAAGCACTGCAAATTCTTTGGTGCTGTCCATTTTGCTCTATGGGTTCATGGTGATGTAACCCTGAGTGGAATTTTCCTCTAATGAGATTTCCCCATGTATTTTACCAGAAAACATATGTTTGGCAAGATAGAAAACTTAGAATTGATTGATTGAACCTTTTAGCCCCATACAGTCTGCTGTTACCATTGCAGCCACACCCACCGAAGGGGCCACGTCCACCCGGCAACTGACGATACATAGTGGGTTTTGTGTTGCAGTTTTGGCTCGCTGTCTCTAAAATGTTCGCCATCAC
The DNA here is from genome assembly GCF_016545835.1 of Crotalus tigris. NCBI lineage: Eukaryota > Metazoa > Chordata > Lepidosauria > Squamata > Viperidae > Crotalus > Crotalus tigris. The sequence continues at coordinate 6,542,400 of NW_024100214.1, forward strand.
TGCCATAGAGCAAAATGGACATAGGCAACAAATTTGCAGTGCTTGGGTATGGATAGGAGGGCACTTACTTTTCTAGTCTGCCGTATGTATATTTCATGGTAAAATACATGGGAAAAATCCATTGGCGGAAAATTCCACTAGGGTAAGGATTAGTTCACCATGAACTCATCGAGCAAAATGGACATTACTGAAAAGTTTGCAGTGATTTGGTATGGTTAGGCGAGCACTAATTATCTAGCTGCCCTATTTATGTTTCTTGGCAAAATGCATGGGAAAATCTCATTGGCTGAAAATTTCACTTACGATTAGAGTTCTGTCACGAGGAATTCATAGAGCAAAATGGAAATAGCGAACAAATATACAGTGCTTGGATATGGTTAGGAGGGCACTTACTTTTTTAGCCTGCCACATCTATCTTTTCTGGTAAAATATATGGGAAAATCCCATTGGCAGAAAAATCCACTTAGGGTTAGGCTTAGGTCACCATGAATTCATAGAGCAAAATTTACATCGCCAACAAATTCACAGTGCTTGGGTATGGTTAGGAGGGCACTGACTTTTCTAGCCTGCCCTATCTATCTTTCCTGGTAAAATACATGGGAAAATCCCATTGGAGGAAAATTCCACTTAAGGTTAGGTTTAGGTCAGCAGGAACACATAGAGCAAAATGGACATCGCCAAGAAATTCGCTGTGCTTGGGTATGGTTAGGAGGGCACTGACTTTTCTAGCCTGCCATTTGTATCTTTCCTGGTAAAATATATGGGAAAATATCATTGGAGGAAAATTCCCCTTAGGGTTAGTTTTAGGTCACCATGAACTCATAGAGCAAAATGGACATCACCAACAAATTCCCAGTGCTTGGATATGGTTAGGAGGGCACTGACTTTTCTAGCCTGCTATATCTATGTTTCCTGGTAAAATACATCGGAAAATCGCATTGGAAGAAAATTCCACTTAAGGTTAGGGTTAGGTCACCATGATCCCATAGAGCAAAATGAACATCGCCAACAAATTCCCAGTGCTTGAGTATGGTTTGGAGGTCACTTACTTTTCTAGCCTGCCGTATATATGTTTCCTGGTAAAATAAAAGGGAAAATCCCATTGGCAGAAAATTCCACTTAGGGTTAGAGTTAGGTCACAATGAACTCATAGAGCAAAATGGACATTGCCAACAAATTTGCAGTGCTTGGGTATGGTTAGGAGGACACTGACTTTTCAAGCCTGCCGTATCTATGTTTCCTGGTAAAATACATGGGAAAATCCCATTGGAGGAAAATTCCACTTAGGGTTAGAGTTAGGTCACCATGAACTCATAGAGCAAAATGGCCATGGATATGGTTTGGAGAGCACTGACTTTTCTAGTCTGCCCTATCTAGTTTTCCTGGTTAAATACATGGGAAAATCCCATTGGAGGAAAATTCCACTTAGGGTTAGAGTTAGGTCACCATGAACCCACAGAGAAAAATGGACATCACCAACAAATTCACAGTGCTTGGGTGTTGTTAGGATGCCACTGACTTTTCTAGCCTGCCGTATCTATGTTTCTTGGTAAAATACATGGGAAAATCCTATTGGAGTTACATTCCACTTATGGATATGGTTAGCTAACCCTGAACTCATAGAGCAAAATGGACATTACCAGCAAATTCACGGTGCTTGGATATAGGTAGGAGGGCACTGACTTTTCTAGCCTGCCGTATCTATCTTTCCTGGTAAAATACATGGAAAAATCCCAGTGGAGAAAAATTCCACTTAGGATTACAATTAAGTCACCATGAACCCACAGAACAAAATAGACATCACCGACAAATTTCCAGTGCTTGGGTATGGTTAGGTGTGAACTTGCTTTTCTAGCCTGCAGTAGTTATGTTTCCTGGTAAAATACATGGGAAAATCCCATTGGAGGAAAATTCCACTTAGGGTTACGGTTATGTCACCCTGAACTTATAGAGCAAAATGGACATCACCAGTAAATTCACAGTGCTTGGGTATAGTTAGGAGGGCACTGATTTTTCTAGACTGCCGTATCTATGTTTCCTGGTAAAATACATGGGAAAATCCCATTGGCAGAAAATTCCACTTAGGGTTAGGGTTAGGTCACCATAAACTCATAGAGAAAAATGGACATCGCCAACAAATTCCCAGTGCTTCAGTATGGTTAGGAGGGCACTGACTTTTCTAGCCTGCCGTATCTATTTTCCTGGAAAAATACACGGGAGGAATACATTGGAGGAATATTCCACTTAGGGTTAGGGTTAAGTCACCATGAACCCACAGAGCAAAATGGGCATCGCCAACAAATTCCCAGTACTTGGTTTCGGTTAGGAGGGCACTGACTTTTCTAGCCTTCCCTATGTATCTTTCCTGGTAAAATACATGGGAAGATCCCATTGGCAGAAAATTCCACTTAAGGTTAGGGTTACATCACCATAAACTTATACAGCAAAATGTACATAGCCAAAAAATTCCCAGTGCTTGGATATGGTTAGGAGGGCAATGACTTTTCTAGCCTGCTGTATCTATGTTTCCTGGAAAAATACATGGGAAAATCGCATTGGAAGAAAATGCCACTTAGGATTAAAGTTAAGTCACCATGGGCCCATAGAGCAAAAGGGACATCACCAACAAATTCCCAGTGCTTGGGTATGGTTAGGAGGGCAATAACTTTTCTAGCCTGCCATATCTATGTTTCCTGGTAAAATACATGGGAAAATCCATTTGGCAGAAAAATCCACTTAGGGTTAGAGTTAGGTCACCATGAACTCATAGAGCAAAATGGACATCGTCAACAAATTCCCAGTGCTTGGATATGGTTAGGAGGGCACTGACTTTTCTAGACTGCCGTAGCTATGTTTCCTCGTAAAATACATGGGAAAATCCGATTGGCAGAAAATTCCTGGTGACCTAAACCTAACCCTAAGTGCAATTTTCTGCCAATGGGATTTTTCCATGTATTTTATCAGGAAACATAGCTACGGCAGGCTAGAAAAGTAAGAGCCCTCCTAATCATACCCAAGCACTGGGAATTTGTTGGCGATGTCCATTTTGCTGTATAAGTTTATGGTGATCTAACCCTAACCCTAAGTGGAATTTTCTGCCAATGGGATCTTCCCATGTATTTTACCAGGAAAGATACATAGGAAGGGCTAGAAAAGTCAGTGCCCTCCTAACCGAAACCAAGCACTGGGAATTTGTTGGCAAAGTCCATTTTGCTCTAGGAGTTCAGGGTGAGGTAACCCTAACCCTAAGTGGAATTTTCTGCCAATGGGATTTTCCCATGTATTTTACCAGGAAACAGATACGGCAGGCTAGAAAAGTCAGTACCCTCCTAATCATACTCAAGCACTGAGAATTTGTTGGCGACGTCCATTTTTCTCTATGAGTTCATGGTGACCTAAAGCTAACCCTAAGTGGAATTTTCTTCAAATGCGATTTTCCCATGTATTTTATCAGGAAACATAGATACAGCAGGCTAGAAAAGTCATTGCCCTCCTAACCATACCCCAGCACTAGGAATTTGTTGGCGATGTCCATTTTACTCTATGAGTTCATGGTGACCTAACCCTAATCCTAAGTGGAATTTTCTGCAAATTGGATTTTCCCATGTATTTTACCAAGAAACATAGCTACGGCAGTCTAGAAAAGTCAGTGCCCTCCTAACCATATCCAAGCACTGGGAATTTGTTGGTGATGTCCATTTTTCTCTGTGGGTTAATGGTGACCTAATTCTAACCCTAAGTGGAATTTTCTTCCAATGTGATTTTGCCATGTATTTTTCCAGGAAACATAGTTACGGCAGACTAGAAAAGTCAGTGCCTTCCCAACCATATCCAAGCACTGGGAATTTGTTGGTGATGTCCATTTTGCTCTATGGGATCATGGTGACCTAACCCTAACCCTAAGTGGAATTTTCTTCAAATGCGATTTTCCCATGTATTTTTCCAGGAAACATAGATACAGCAGGCTAGAAAAGTCATTGCCCTCCTAACCATACCCAAGCACTGGGAATTTGTTGGCGATGTCCATTTTTCTCTATGAGTTCATGGTGACCGAAACCTAACGCTAAGTGGAATTTTCTGCCAATGGGATTTTCCCATGTATTTTACCAGGAAACATAACTACGGCTGGATAGAAAAGTAATTGCCCTCCTAACCATACCCAAGCACTGGGAATTTGTTGGCGATGTCCATTTTTCTCTATGAGTTCATGGTGACCTAAACCTAACCCTAAGTGGAATTTTCCTCCAATGGGATTTTCACATGTATTTTACCATGAAATATAGATACGGCAGGCTAGAAAAGTCAGTGCCCTCCTAACCATATCCAAGCACTGGGAATTTTTTGGCGATGTCCATTTTTCTGTATAAGTTTATGGTGATCTAACCCAAACCCTAAGTGGAATTTTCTGCCAATGGGATCTTCCCATGTATTTTACCAGGAAACATAGCTACTGCAGTCTAGAAAAGTCAGTGCCCTCTTAACTATATCCAAGCACTGGGAATTTGTTGGTGATGTCCATTTTTCTCTGTGGGTTCATGGTGACCTAACTCTAACCTTAAGTGGAATTTTCCTCCAATGGGATTTTCACATGTATTTTACCATGAAATATAGATACGGCAGGCTCGAAAAGTCAGTGCCCTCCTAACCATACCCAAGCACAGCAAATTTGTTGGCGATGTGCATTTTGCTCTATGAGTTCATGGTGACCTAACTCTAACCCTAAGTGGATTTTTCTGCCAATTGGATTTTCCCATATATTTTACCAGGAAACATAGATACGGCAGGCTAGAAAAGTTAGTGTCCTCATAACTGTACCCAAGCACTGGGAATTTGTTGGCGATGTCCATTTTTCTCTATGGGACCATGGTGACTTAACCCTAACCCTAAGTGGAATTTTCTTCCAATGCGATTTTCCCATGTTTTTTTTCCAGGAAACATAGTTACGGCAGGCTAGAAAAGTCAGTGCCCTCCTAACCATACCCTAGCACTGGGAATTTTTTGGTGATGTCCATTTTGCTCTATGGAACCATGGTGACTTAACCCTAACCCTAAGTGGAATTTTCTTCCAATGCCATTTTCCCATGTATTTTCCCATGAAACATAGATACAGCAGGCTAGAAAAGTCATTGCCCTCATTACCATACCCAAGCACTGGGAATTTGTTGGCGATGTCCATTTTTTTCTATGAGTTCATGGTGACCTAAACCTAACCCTAAGTGGAATTTTCTGTCAATGGGATTTTCCCATGTATTTTACCAGGAAAATTAACTACGGCTGGCTAGAAAAGTAAGTGCCCTCCTAACCATACCCAAGCACTGGGAGTTTGTTGGCAATGTCCATTTTTCTCTATGGGATCATGGTGACCTAAACCTAACCCTAAGTGGAATTTTCTGCCAATGGGATTTTCCCATGTATTTTACCAGGAAACATAGCTACAGCTGGATAGAAAAGTAAGTGCCCTCCTAACCATACCCAAGCACTGGGAATTTGTTGGAGACGTCCATTTTGCTCTATGGGATCATGGGGACCTAACCCTAACCTTAAGTGGAATTTTCTGCCAATGGGATTTTCCCATGTAGTTTACCAGGAAACATAGCTACGACAGTCTAGAAAAGTCAGTGCCCTCCTAGCCATATCCAAGCACTGGGAATTTGTTGGCGAAGTCCGTTTTGCTCTATGAGTTCAGGGTGAGGTAACCCTAACCCTAAGTGGAATTTTCTGCCAATGGGATTTCCCCATGTATTTTACCAGGAAACATACTTACGGCAGACTAGAAAAGTGAGTGCCCTCCTAACCATATCCAAGCACTGGGAATTTGTTGGCGATGTCCATTTTGCTCTATGGGATCATGGTGACCTAACTCTAACCCTAAGTGGAATTTTCCTCCAATGGGATTTTCACATGTATTTTACCATAAAATATAGATACGGCAGGCTAGAAAAGTCAGTGTCCTCCTAACCCTACCCAAGCACAGCAAATTAGTTGGCAATGTCCATTTTGCTCTATGAGTTCATGTTGACCTAACTCTAACGCTAAGTGGAATTTTCCTCCAATGACATTTTCCCATATATTTTACCAGGAAACATAGGGCAGACTAGAAAATTCAGTGCCCTCCTAACCATACCCAAGGACAGCAAATTTGTTGGCGATGTCCATTTTGCTCTATGAGTTCATGGTGACCTAACTCTAACCCTACGTGGATTTTTCTGCCAATTGGATTTTCCCATGTATTTTACCAGGAAACATAGATACGGCAGGCTAGAAAAGTTAGTGCTCGCATAACCATACCCAAGGACTGGTAATTTGTTGGTGATGTCCATTTTGCTCTATGGGACCATGGTGTCTTAACCCTAATCCTAAGTGGAATGTTCTTCAAATGCGATTTTCCCATGTAGTTTTCCAGGAAACATAGCTTGTTGTTGTTGTTGTTAACTGCGAAGTCGTGTCCGACCCATCGCGACCCCATGGACAACGTTCCTCCAGGTCTTCCTGTCCTCTACCATCTTCTGGAGTCCATTCAAATTCACACCTACTGCTTCAGTGACTCCATCCAGCCATCTCATTCTCTGTCATCCCCTTCTTCTATTGCCCTCAATCTTTCCCAGCATTAGGCTCTTCTCCAGTGAATCCTTCCTTCTCATTAGGTGGCCAAAGTACTTGAGTTTCAACTTCAGGATCTGGCCTTCTAAAGAGCAGTCGGGGTTGATCTCTTCTAGGACTGACCGGTTTGAACACCTTGCAGTCCAAGGGACTCGCAGGAGTCTTCTCCAGCACCATAGTTCAAAGGCCTCAATTCTTTTGCGCTCAGCCTTTATTATGGTCCAACTTTCACAGCCATACATTGCAACTGGGAAAACCATGGCCTGGACTATACGCACTTTGTTGGCAGGGTGATGTCTCTGCTTTTTAGAATGCTGTCTAGATTTGCCATAGCTTTCCTGGCTGCAGTCCCCATCTGAGGTGATCTTGAGGTGATCTTTGAGCCCAGAAAAATAAAATCTGTCACTACCTCCATTTCTTCCCCATCTATTTGCCAGGAATTGAGAGGGCCGGATGCCATGATTTTGGTTTTCTTAATGTTGAGTTTCAAGCCACTTTTGCACTCTCCTTCTTCACCCGCATCAAGAGGCTCTTTAGTTCCTCTTCACTTTCTGCCATTAGAGTGGTATCATCTGCATATCTTAGGTTGTTGATATTTCTCCCGGCAATCTTAATTCCAACTTTTGATTCATCTAGCCCTGCCTTTCTCATGATGTGCTCTGCATATAAGTTAAATAGGCAGGGTGACAGTATACAGCCTTGCCGGACTCCTTTTCCAATTTTGAACCAATCAGTGGTTCCGTGTTCGGTTCTCACTGTTGCTTCTTGACCCGCATATAGGTTTCTCAAGACAAATGAGATGGTCTGGTACTCCCATCTCTTTAAGAACTTGCCACAATTTGTTGTGATCCACACAATCAAAGGCTTTTGCATAGTCAATGAAGCAGAAGTAGATGTTTTTCTGGAACTCCCTAGCTTTCTCCATGATCCAGCGTATGTTGGCAATTTGATCTCTAGTTCCTCTGCCTCTTCGAAATCCTGCCTGTACTTCTGGTAGTTCTCGATCCACATACTGCTGGAGTCTAGCTTGTAGGATTTTAAGCATAACTTTACTAGCATGTGAAATGAGTGCAATGGTGCGATAGTTTGAACATTCTTTGGCATTGCCTTTCTTTGGAATTGGAATGTAAACTGACCTTTTCCAATCCTGTGGCCACTGTTGAGTTTTCCAAATTTGCTGGCAAATTGAGTGTAGCACTTTTACTGCATTGTCTTTTAAGATTTTGAATAGCTCAGCTGGAATACTGTCACCTCCACTAGCTTTGTTGTTGCTCAGATTTTCTAAGGCCCATTTCACTTCACATTCTAGGATGTCTGGTTCGAGGTCAGTGACCATCTCATTGTGGTTATCTGGGACGTTAAGCTCATTCTTGTATAGTTCTTCTGTGTAGTTTTTCCATCTCTTCTTAATCTTTTCTGCCTCTGTTAGGTCCCTGCCATTTTGGTCCTTTATCATGTCCATCTTTGCATGAAACGTTCCCTTCATATCTCCAATTTTCTTGAAGAGATCTCTGGTCCTCCCTATTCTGTTGTTTTGTTCTATTTCTTTGCACTGTTCATTTAAGAAGGCATTCTTATCTCTACTAGCTACTCTCTGGAATTCAGCATTCAATTGGGTGTATCTTTCTCTTTCTCCTTTGCCTTTTGCTTCCCTTCTTTCATGGTGACCTAACCCTAACCCTAAGTGGAATTTTCTGCCAATGTGATTTTCCCATGTATTTTGCCAGGAAACATAACTACGGCTCGCTAGAAAAGTAAGTGCCCTCCTAACAATACCCAAGCACTGGGAATTTGTTGGCAACGTCCATTTTGCTCTACGGGATCATGGTGACCTAACACTAACCCTAAGTGGAATTTTCTACCAATGGGATTTTCCCATGTATTTTACCAGGAAACATAGCTACGGCAGTCTAGAAAAGTCAGTGCCCTCCTAACCGAAACCAAGCACTGGGAATTTGTTGGCAAAGTCTGTTTTGCTCTATGAGTTCAGGGTGAGGTAACCCTAACCCTAAGTGGAATTTTCTGCCAATGGGATTTTCCCATGTATTTTACCAGGAAACATAGCTACGGCAGTCTAGAAAAGTCAGTGCCCTCCTAACCATATCCAAGCACTGGGAATTTGTTGGCGATGTCCATTTTGCTCTATGGGATCATGGTGACCTAACACTAACCCTAAATGGAATTTTCTACCAATGGGATTTTCCCATGTATTTTACCAGGAAACATAGCTACGGCAGTCTAGAAAAGTCAGTGCCCTCCTAACCATATCCAAGCACTGGGAGTTTGTTGGCTATGTCCATTTTTCTCTATGGGATCATGGTGACCTAAACCTAACCCTAAGTGGAATTTTCTGCCAGTGGGATTTTCCCATGTATTTTACCAGGAAACAACTACAGCTGGATAGGAAAGTAAGTGCCCTCCTAACCATACCCAAGCACTGGGAATTTGTTGGAGACGTCCATTTTGCTCTATGGGATCATGGTGACCTAACCCTAACCCTAAGTGGAATTTTCTGCCAATGGGATTTTCCCATGTAGTTTACCAGGAAACATAGCTACGACAGTCTAGAAAAGTCAGTGCCCTCCTAACCATATCCAAGCACTGGGAATTTGTTGGTGATGTCCATTTTTCTCTGTGGGTTCATGGTGACCTAACTCTAACCCTAAGTGGAATTTTCCTCCAATTGGATTTTCACATGTATTTTACCATAAAATATAGATACGGCAGGCTAGAAAGGTAAGTGTCCTCCTAACCATACCCAAGCACAGCAAATTAGTTGGCAATGTCCATTTTGCTCTATGAGTTCATGTTGACCTAACTCTAACGCTAAGTGGAATTTTCCTCCAATGACATTTTCCCATATATTTTACCAGGAAAGATAGGGCAGACTAGAAAAGTCAGTTCCCTACTAACCATACCCAAGCACAGCAAATTTGTTGGCGATGTCCATTTTGCTCTATGAGTTCATGGTGACCTAACTCTAACCCTACGTGGATGTTTCTGCCAATTGGATTTTCCCATGTATTTTACCAGGAAACATAGATACGGCAGGCTAGAAAAGTTAGTGCCCTCATAACCATACCCAAGGACTGGTAATTTGTTGGTGATGTCTATTTTGCTCTATGGGACCATGGTGTCTTAACCCTAATCCTAAGTGGAATGTTTTTCAAATGCGATTTTCCCATGTAGTTTTCCAGGAAACATAGCTAAGGCAGTGTAGAAACGTCAGTGCCCTCCTAACCATATCCAAGCACTGGGAATTTGTTGGTGATGTCCATTTTGCTCTATGAGTTCATGGTGACCTAACTCTAACCCTACGTGGATGTTTCTGCCAATTGGATTTTCCCATGTATTTTACCAGGAAACATAGCTACGGCAGTCTAGAAAAGGCAGTGCCCTCCTAACCGAAACCAAGCACTGGGAATTTGTTGGCAAAGTCTGTTTTGCTCTATGAGTTCAGGGTGAGGTAACCCTAACCCTAAGTGGAATTTTCTGCCAATGGGATTTTCCCATGTATTTTACCAGGAAACATAGCTACGGCAGTCTAGAAAAGTCAGTGCCCTCCTAACCATATCCAAGCACTGGGAATTTGTTGGCGATGTCCATTTTGCTCTATGGGATCATGGTGACCTAACTCTAACCCTAAGTGGAATTTTGTTCAAATGTGATTTTCCCATGTATTTTACCAGGAAAAATAGCTACGGCAGTCTAGAAAAGTAACTCCCCTCCTAACCATATCCAAGCACTGGGAATTTGTTGGTGATGTCCATTTTTCTCTGTGGGTTCATGGTGACCTAAGTCTAACCCTAAGTGGAATTTTCGTCCAATGAGATTTTCCCATATATTCTACCAGGAAAGATACGGCAGAGTAGAAAAGTCAGTGCCCTCCTAACCATACCCAAGCACTGGGAATTTGTTGGTGATGTCCATTTTGCTCTATGGGATCATGGTGACCTAACCCTAATCCTAAGTGGAATTTTCTGCCAATGCGATTTTCCCATGTATTTTTCCAGGAAACATAGATACGGCAGGCTAGAAATGTCAGTGCCCTCCTAACCATAGTCAAGCACTGGGAATTTGTTGGCGATGTCAATTTTTCTCTTTGAGTTCATGGTGACCTAAACCTAACCCTAAGTGAAATTTTCTGCCAATGGGATTTTCCCATGTATTTTACCAGAAAACGTAACTATGGCTGGCTAGAAAAATAAGTGCCCTCCTAACCATACCCAAGCACTGGGAATTTGTTGGCGATGTCCATTTTGCTCTATGGGATCATGGTGACCTAACCCTAATCCTAAGTGGAATTTTCTGCCAATGGGATTTTCCCATGTATTTTACCAGGAAACATAGCTACGGCAGTCTAGAAAAGTCAGTGCCCTCCTAACCGAAACCAAGTACTGGGAATTTGTTGGCGAAGGCCATTTTGCTCTATGAGTTCAGGGTGAGGTAACCCTAACCCTAAGTTGAATTTTGTGCCAATGGGATTTCCCCATGTATTTTACCAGGAAACATAGCTACGGCAGACTAGAAAAGTCAGTGCCCTCCTAACCATATCCAAGCACTGGGAATTTGTTGGCGATGTCCATTTTGCTCTATGGGATGATGGTGACCTAAATCTAACCCTAAGTGGAATTTTCGTCCAATGAGATTTTCCCATATATTCTACCAGGAAAGATAGGGCAGAGTAGAAAAGTCAGTGCCCTCCTAACCATACCCAAGCACTGGGAATTTGTTGGCGATGTCCATTTTGCTCTATGAGTTCAGGGTGAGGTAACCCTAACCCTAAGTGGAATTTTCTGCCCATGCGATTTTCCCATGTATTTTTCCAGGAAACATAGTTACGGCAGGCTAGAAAAGTCAGCGCCCTCCTAACCATAGTCAAGCACTGGGAATTTGTTGGCGATGTCAATTTTTCTCTATGGGATCATGGTGACCTAAACCTAACCCTAAGTGTAATTTTCTGCCAATGGGATTTTCCCATGTATTTTACCAGGAAACATAGCTACGGCAGTCTAGAAAAGGCAGTGCCCTCCTAACCGAAACCAAGCACTGGGAATTTGTTGGCAAAGTCTGTTTTGCTCTATGAGTTCAGGGTGAGGTAACCCTAACCCTAAGTGGAATTTTCTGCCAATGGGATTTTCCCATGTATTTTACCAGGAAATATAGCTACGGCAGTCTAGAAAAGTCACTGCCCTCCTAACCATATCCAAGCACTGGGAATTTGTTGGTGATGTCCATTTTTCTCTGTGGGTTCATGGTGACCTAAGTCTAACCCTAAGTGGAATTTTCGTCCAATGAGATTTTCCCATATATCCTACCAGGAAAGATAAGGCAGAGTAGAAAAGTCAGTGCCCTCTTAAACATACCCAAGCACTGGGAATTTGTTGGCGATGTCCATTTTGCTCTATGGGATCATGGTGACCTAACCCTAATCCTATGTGGAATTTTCTGCCAATGCGATTTTCCCATGTATTTTTTCAGGAAACATAGATACGGCAGACTAGAAATGTCAGTGCCCTCCTAACCATAGTCAAGCACTGGGAATTTCTTGGCGATGTCAACTTTTCTCTATGAGTTCATGGTGACCTAAACCTAACCCTAAGTGTAATTTTCTGCCAATGGGATTTTCCCATGTATTTTACCAGAAAACATAACTACGGCTGGCTAGAAAAATAAGTGCCCTCCTAACCATGCTCAAGCACTGGGAATTTGTTGGCGATGTCAATTTTTCTCTATGAGTTCATGGTGACCAAACTCTAACCCTAAGTGGAATTTTCGTCCAATGACTTTTTCCCATATATTTTACCAGGAAAGATAGGGCAGAGTAGAAAAGTCAGTGCCCTCCTAACCATACCCAAGCACAGCAAATTTGTTGGTGATGTCCATTTTGCTCTATGAGTTCATGGTGACCTAACTCTAACCCTAAGTGGAATTTTCTTCCAATGCGATTTTCGCATGTATTTTTCCAGGAAACATAGTTACGGCAGACTAGAAAAGTCAGTGCCCTCCTAACCATATCCAAGCACTGGGAATTTGTTGGCAATGTCCATTTTGCTCTGTGGGATCATGGTGACCTAACCCTAACCCTAAGTGGAATTTTCTGCCAATGGGATTTTCCCATGTATTTTACCAGAAAACATAACTACGGCTGGCTGTAAAAATCAGTGCCCTCCTAACCATACCCAAGCACTGGGAATTTGTTTGTGATGTCCATTTTGCTCTATGGGATCTCGGTGACCTAACCCTAATCCTAAGTGGAATTTTCTGCCAATGCGATTTTCCCATGTATTTTTCCAGGAAACATAGATACGGCATTCTAGAAAAGTCAGTGCCCTCCTAACCACACGAAAGCACTGGGAATATGTTAGTGATGTCAATTTTTCTCTATGAGTTCATGTTGACCTAACCCTAACCCTAAGTTGAATTTTCTGCCAATGGGATTTCCCCATGTATTTTACCAGGAAACATAGTTACGGCAGACTAGAAAAGTCAGTGCCCTCCTAACCATATCCAAGCACTGGGAATTTGTTGGCGATGTCCATTTTGCTCTATGGGATCATGGTGACCTAACTCTAACCCTAAGTGGAATTATCTTCAAATGTGATTTTCCCATGTATTTTACCAGGAAAGATAGGGCAGACTAGAAAAGTCAGTGCCCTCCTAACTATACCCAAGCACTGGGAATTTGTTGGCGATGTCCTTTTTGCTCTATGAGTTCACGGTGACCTAACTCTAACCCTAAGTAGAATTTTCTTCCAATGTGATTTTTCCCATGTATTTTTGGAGGGAACATAGTTACGGCAGACTAGAAAAGTCAGTGCCCTCCTAACGATATCCAAGCACTGGGAATTAGTTGGCGATGTCCATTTTGCTCTATGGGATCATGGTAACATAACCCTAACTCTAAGTGGAATCTTCTTCAAATGCGATTTTCCCATGTATTTTTCCAGGAAACATAGATACGGCAGGCTAGAAAAGTCAGTGCCCTCCTAACCATATCCAAGCACTGGGAATTTTTTGGCTATGTACATTTTGCTGTATAAGTTTATGGTGATGTAACCCTAACCTTAAGTGGAATTTTCTGCCAATGGGATCTTCCCATGTATTTTACCAGGAAAGATACATAGGGAAGGCTAGAAAAGTCAGTGCCCTCCTAACCGAAACCAAGTACTGGGAATTTGTTGGCGATGTCCATTTTGCTCTATGGAATCATGGTGACCTAACCCTAATCCTAAGTGGAATTTTCTGCCAATGCGATTTTCCCATGTATTTTTTCAGGAAACATAGATACGGCAGGCTAGAAAAGTCAGTGCCCTCCTAACCATGCTCAAGCACTGGGAATTTGTTGGCGATGTCAATTTTTCTCTATGAGTTCATCGTGACCTAACCCTAAGTGGAATTTTCAGCCAATGGGATTTTCCCATGTATTTTACCAGGAAACATAGATACGGCAGGCTAGAGAAATTAGTGCCCTCCTAACCATACCCTAGCACTGGGAATTTGTTGGTAATGTCCATTTTGCTCTATGGGACCATGGTGACGTAACCCTAACCCTAAGTGGAATTTTCTGCCAGTGGGATTTTCCCATGTATTTTACCAGGGAACATAGCTACGGCAGGCTAGAAAAGTCAGTGCCCTCCTAACCATACCCAAGCACTAGGAATTTGTTGGCGATGTCCATTTTGCTCTATGGGATAATGGTGACCTAACCCTAATCCTGAGTGGAATTTTCTGCCAATGCGATTTTCCCATGTATTTTTCCAGGAAACATAGATACGGCAGGCTAGAAAAGTCAGTGCCCTCCAAACCATACTCAAGCACTGGGAATTTGTTGGCAATGTCAATTTTTCTCTTGAGTCCATGCTGACCTAACCCTAACCCAAGTGGAATTTTCTGCCAATGGGATTTTCCCATGTATTTTACCAGGAAACATAGCTACGGCAGTCTAGGAAAGTCAGTTCCCTCCTAACCATATCCAAGCACTGGAAATTTGTTGGTGATGTCCATTTTTCTCTGTGGGTTCATGGTGACCTAACTCTAACCCTAAGTGGAAGTTTCCTCCAATGGGATTTTCACATGTATTTTACCATGAAATATAGATACGGCAGGCTACAAAATTCAGTTCCCTCCTAACCATACCTAAGGACAGCAAATTAGTTGGCAATGTCCATTTTGCTCTATGAGTACATGTTGACCTAACTCTAACCCTAAGTGGAATTTTTCTGCCAAATGGATTTTCCCATGTATTTTACCAGGAAACATAGATACGGCAGGCTAGAAAAGTAAGTGTCCTCCTAACCATACCTAAGCACTGGGAATTTGTTGGTGATGTCCATTTTGCTCTATGGGACCATGGTGACTTAACTCTAATCCTAAGTGGAATTTTCTTCCAATGCGATTTTCCCATGTATTTTTCCAGGAAACATAGTTACGGCAGACTAGAAAGGTCAGTGCCCTCCTAACCATATCCAAGCACTAGGAATTTGTTGTCGATGTCCATTTTGCTCTATGGGATCATGGTGACCTAACTCTAACCCTAAGTGGAATTTTCTTCAAATTCGATTTCCCCATGTATTTTTCCAGGAAGCATAGATACAGCAGGCTAGAAAAGTCATTGCCCTCCTAACCATACCCAAGCACTATGAATTTATTGGCGGTGTCCATTTTGCTCTATGGGATAATGGTGACCTAACCCTAATCCTGAGTGGAATTTTCTGCCAATGCGATTTTTCCATGTATTTTTCTAGGAAAAATAGATATGGCAGGCTAGAAAAGTCAGTGCTCTCCTACCCATACTCAAGCACTAAGAATTTGTTGACAATGAGTTCATGGTGACCTAACCCTAACCCTAAGTGGAATTTTCTGCCAATGGGATTTTCCCATGTATTTTACCAGGAAATATAGCTACGGCAGTCTAGAAAAGTCAGTGCCCTCCTAACCATATCCAAGCACTGGGAATTTGTTGGTGATGTCCATTTTTCTCTGTGGGTTCATGGTGACCTAACTCTAACCCTAAGTGGAATTTTCCTCCGATGAGATTTTCACATGTATTTTACCATGAAATATAGATACGGCAGGCTAGAAAAGTCAGTGCCCTCCTAACCATACCCAACACAGCAAATTAGTTAGCAATTTCCATTTTGCTCTATGAGTACATGGATACCTAACTCTAACCCTAAGTGGAATTTTCCTCCAATGAGATTTTCCCATATATATTACCAGGAAAGATAGGGCAGAGTAGAAAAGTCAGTGCCCTCCTAACCATACCCAAGCACAGCAAATTTGTTGGCAATGTCCATTTTGCTCTATGAGTTCATGGTGACCTAACTCTATCCCTAAGTGGATTTTTCTGCCAATTGGATTTTCCCATGTATTTTACCAGGAAACATAGATACGGCAGGATAGAAAAGTTAGTGCCCTCATAACCATACCCAAGCACTGGGAATTTCTTGGTGATGTCCATTTTGCTTTATGGGACTATGGTGACTTAACCCTAATCCTAAGTGGAATTTTCTTCCAATGCTATTTTCCCATGTATTTTACCAGGAAAGATAGATAGGGTAGGCTAGAAAAGTCAGTGCCCTCCTAACCATACCCAAGCACTGTGAATTTGTTGGCGATGTAAATTTTGCTCTATGAATTCATGGTGACCTAACCTGAACCCTAAGTGGATTTTTCTGCCAATGGGATTTTCCTATATATTTTACCCGAAAACCTAGATGTGGCAGGCTAAAAAATTAAGTGCCCTCCTAACCATATCCAAGCACTGTATATTTGTTGGCTATTTCCATTTTGCTCTATGGCAGTGATGGCAAACATTTTAGAGACAGCGAGCCAAAACTGCAACACAAAACCCACTATGTATCGTCAGTTGCCGGGTGGACGTGGCCCCTTCGGTGGGTGTGGCTGCAATGGTAACAGCAGACTGTATGGGGCTTAAAGGTTCAATCAATCAATTCTAACTTTTCTATCTTGCCAAACGTATCTTTCCTGGTAAAATACATGGGAAAATCTCATTAGAGAAAAATTCCACTCAGGGTTACATCACCATGAACCCATAGAGCAAAATGGACAGCAGCAAAGAATTGGCAGTGC
The DNA here is from genome assembly GCF_016545835.1 of Crotalus tigris. NCBI lineage: Eukaryota > Metazoa > Chordata > Lepidosauria > Squamata > Viperidae > Crotalus > Crotalus tigris. The sequence continues at coordinate 6,559,095 of NW_024100214.1, forward strand.
TTGGGTATGGTTAGGAGGGCACTGAATTTTCTAGCCTGCCGTATTTATCTTTCCTCGTAAAATATGGTTAGGAGGACACTGATTTTTTTAGTCTGCCCTATCTATCTTTCCTGGTAAAATACATGGGAAAATCCCATTGAAGGAAAATTCCACTTAGGGTTAGTGTTAAGTCACCAAGAACCCATAGAGCAAAATGGAGATCGCCAAAAATTTTTCGGTGCTAGCGTCTGCTTAGGAGGACACTGACTTTTCTAACCTACAGTATGTTTCCTGGTAAAATCCAACTGGAGGAAAATTCCACTTAGGGTTAGGGTTAGGTCATCATGAACCAATAGAGCGAAGTGGATATCGCCAACAAATTCGTAGTGCTTCGGTATGGTTAAGAGGGAACTGACTTTTCTAGCCTGCCCTATCTAATTTTCCTGGTAAAATACATGGGGAAATCCCATTGGAGGAAAATTCCATGTAGGGTAAAGTTAGGTCACCATGAACCCATAGAGCAAAATGAAGATCACTACCAAATTTACAGTGCTTGGGTATGATTAGGGGGGAACTGACTTTTAAAGCCTGTTGTATCTATCTTTCCTGGTAAAATACATGGGAAAATCCCATTGGAGGAAATTTCCACTTAGAGTTAGGTGACCATGAACTCATAGAGAAAAATGGACATCGCCAACAAATTCGCAGTACTTGTGTATGGTTAGGAGGGCACTGACTTTTTTAACCTAACCCATATTTCCTGGTAAAATACATTCCACTCAGGGTTAGTGTTATGTCACGATGAACCCATAGAGCAAAGTTTATGGGTATAACTAGAGGGGCACTGACTTTTCAAGACTGTCCTATCTATATTTCATGGTAAAATACATGTGAAAATCCCATTGGAGGAAAATTCCTCTTAGGGTTAGAGTTAGGTCACCATGAACCCACAGAGAAAAATGGACATCACCAACAAATTCCTAGTGCTTGGATATGGTTAGGAGGGCACTGACTTTTCTAGACTGCTGTAGCTATGTTTCCTAGTAAAATATATGGGAAAATCTCATTGGAGAAAAATTCCACTTAGTGTTAGAGTTATGTCACCATGTACTCATAGAGCAAAATGGACATTGCCAACTAATTTACTGTGCTTGGGTATGGTTAGGAGGGCACTTACTTTTCTAGCCTGCCGTATCTATATTTCATGGTAAAATACATGGGAAAATCCCATTGGCAGAAAATTCCACTTAGGATTAGAGTTAGGTCACCATGTACTCATACAGCAAAATGGAGATCGCCAGCAAATTTGCTGTGCTTGGGTATGGTTAGGAGGGCACTGACGTTTCTAGTCTGCCCTATCTTTCCTGGTAAAATATATGGGAAAATCTCATTGGAGGAAAATTCCACTTACCGTTAGACTTAGGTCACCATGTACTCATAGAGCAAAATGGACATTGCCAACTAATTTGCTGTGCTTGGGTATGGTTAGGAGGGCAGAGACTTTTCTAGCCTGCCGTAGCTATGTTTCCTGGTAAAATACATGGGAAAATCCCATTGGAGGAAAATTCCACTTAGGGTTAGAGTTAGGTCACCATGAACGCACAGAGAAAAATGGACATCACCAACAAATTCCCAGTGCTTGGATATGGTTAGGAGGGCACTGACTTTTCTAGACTGCCGTATCTATGTTTCCTTGTAAAATACATGGGAAAATCCCATTGGCAGAAAATTCCACTTAGGGTTAAGGTTAAGTCACCTTGATCCCACAGAGCAAAATGGACATCGTCAACAAATTCCCAGTGTTTGGGTATGGTTAGGAGGGCACTTACTTTTCTAGCTAGCCGTAGTTATGTTTCCTGGTGAAATACATGGGAAAATCCCATTGGCAGAAAATTCCACTTAGGGTTAGGGTTAGGTCAACATGAACTCATAGAGAAAAATTGACATCACCAACATATTCCCAGTGCTTGAGTATGGTTAGGAGGGCACTGACTTTTCTAGCCTGCTGTATCTATGTTTCCTGGAAAAATACATGGGAAAATCGCAGTTGAAGAAAATTCCACTTAGGGTTAGGGTTAGGTCACCATGATCCCATAGAGCAAAATGGAAATCATCAACAAATTCCCAGTGCTTGGACATGGTTAGGAGGGCACTGACTTTTCTAGTCTGCCGTAACTATGTTTCCTGGAAAAATACATGGGAAATCGCATTGGAAGAAAATTCCATTTAGGGTTAGGGTTAAGTCACCATGGTCCATTAGAGCAAAATGGACATCACCAACAAATTCCCAGTGTTTGGGTATTGTTAGGTGGGAACTTGCTTTTCTAGCCTGCAGTAGTTATGTTTCCTGGTAAAATACATGGGAAAATCCCATTGGAGGAAAATTCCACTTAGGGGTACGGTTATGTAACCCTGAACTCATAGAGCAAAATGGACATCACCAGTAAATTCACAGTGCTTGGATATAGTTATGAGGGCACTGATTTTTCTAGTCTGCCGTATCTTTGTTTCCTGGTAAAATATATGGGAAAATCTCATTGGAGGAAAATTCCACTTAGGATTAGAGTTAGGTCACTATGTACTCATAGAGCAAAATGGACATTGCCAACTATTTTGCTGTCCTTGGGTATGGTTAGGTGGGCACTGACTTTTCTAGCCTGCCGTATCTATATTTCATGGTAAAATACATGTGAAAATCCCATTGGAGGAAAATTCCACTAAGGGTCAGAGTTAGGTCACCATGAACCCACAGAGAAAAATGGACATAACCAACAAATTCCCAGTGCTTGGATATAGTAGAAGGGCAATGACTTTTCTAGACTGCCGTAGCTATGTTTTCTGGTAAAATACATGGGAAGGTCCCATTGGCAGAAAATTTCACGTAGGGTTAGGTTTAGGTCACCTTGAACTCATAGAGAAAAATGGACATTGTCAACAAATTCCCAGTGCTTGGGTATGGTTAGGAGGGCAATGACTTTTCTAGCCTGCTGTATCTATGTTTCCTGGAAAAATACATGGGAAAATCGCATTTGAAGAAAATTCCACTTAGGGCTAGAGTTAGGTCACCATGATACCATATAGCAAAATGGACATCGCCAACAAATTCCCAGTGCTTGGATTTGGTTAGGAGGGGACTGACTTTTCTAGTCTGCCGTCACTATGTTTCCTGGAAAAATACATGGGAAAACCACATTGGAAGAAAATTCCACTTAGGATTAGGGTTAAGTCACCATGGTCCTATAGAGCAAAATGGACATCACCAACAAATTCCCAGTGCTTGGGTATGGTTAGGAGGGCACTTAATTTTCTAGCTTGCTGTATCTATTTTAACTGGTAAACTACATGGGAAAATCCAATTGGCAGGAAAAAAAATTACGGTTAGAGTTAGGTCAGCATTAACTCATAGAGCAAAATGGACATCGCCAACAAATTTGCTGTGCTTGCGTATGGTTAGGAGGGCACTGACTTTTCTAGCATGCCGTAGCTATGTTTCCTAATAAAATACATGGGAAAATCCCATTGGCAGAAAATTCCACTTACGGTTAGAGTTAGGTCACCATGAACTCATAGAGAGAAATTGACATCGCCATCGAATTCCCAGTGCTTGAGTATGGTTAGGAGGGCACTGACTTTTCTAGCCTGCCGTATCTATATTTCATGGTAAAATACATGTGAAAATCCCATTGGAGGAAAATTCCACTTAGGGTTAGAGTTATGTCACGATGAACACACAGAGAAAAATGGACATCACCAACAAATTCCCAGTGCTTGGATATGGTTAGGAGGGCAATGACTTTTCTAGCCTGCTGTATCTATGTTTCCTGGAAAAATACATGGGAAAATCGCATTTGAAGAAAATTCCACTTAGGGTTAGGGTTAGGTCACCATGGTCCCATAGAGCAAAATGGACATCACCAACAAATTCCAAGTGCTTGGATATGGTTATGAGGGCACTAACTTTTCTAGCCTGCTGTATCTATGTTTCCTGATAAAATACATGGGAAAATCGCATTGGCAGAAAATTCCACTTATGGTTAGGGTTAGATCACCATAAACTTATAAAGCAAAATCTACATCGCCAAAAAATTTCCAGTGCTTAGATATGATTAAGAGGACACTGACATTTCTAGACTGCCGTAGCTATGCTTCCTGGTAAAATACATGGGAAAATACCATTGGCAGAAAATTCCACTTAGGGTTAGGGTTAGGTCACCATCGTCCCATAGAGCAAAATGGACATCACCAACAAATTCCCAGTGCTTGGGTAGGGTTATGAGGGCACTAATTTTTCTACCCTGCCGAATCTATGTTTCCTGGTAAAATACATGGGAAAATCCCATTGGCAGAAAATTCCACTTAGGGTTAGGGTTAGGTCACTATGAACCCACAGTGAAAAATTGACATCACCAACAAATTCCCAGTGCTTGGATATGGTTAGGAGGGCACTGACTTTTCTAGTCTGCCGTAACTTTGTTTCATGGAAAAATACATGGGAAAATCGCATTGGAAGCAAATTCCACTTAGGATTAGGGTTAGGTCACCATGGTCCCATAAAGCAAAATGGACATCACCAACAAATTCCCAGTGCTTGGGTATGGTTATGAAAGCACTAACTTATCTAGCCTGCCGTATCTATGTTTCCTGGTAAAATACATGGGGAAATCCCATTGGCAGAAAATTCCACTTAGGGTTAGGGTTAGGTCACTATGAACCCACAGAGAAAAATGGACATCACCAACAAATTCCCAGTGCTTGGATATGGTTAGGAGGGCACTGACTTTTCTATACTGCCGTAGCTATGTTTCCTGGTAAAATACATGGGAAAATCCCATTGGCAGAATATTCCACTTAGGGTTAGGGTTAGGTTACAATGAACTCATAGAGAAAAATGGACATCGCCAACAAATTCCCAGTGCTTGGGTATGGTTAGGAGGGCACTTACTTTTCTATCCAGCCATAGTTATGTTTCCTGGTAAAATACAAGGGAAAATCCAATTGGAGGAAAATTCCACTTAGGGTTAGAGTTAGGTCACCATGAACGCACAGAGAAAAATGGACATCACCAACAAATTCCCAGTGCTTGGATATGGTTAGGAGGGCACTGACTTTTCTAGACTGCCGTATCTATGTTTCCTTGTAAAATACATGGAAAAATCCCATTGGCAGAAAATTCCACTTAGGGTTAAGGTTAAGTCACCTTGATCCCACAGAGCAAAATGGACATCGTCAACAAATTCCCAGTGTTTGGGTATGGTTAGGAGGGCACTTACTTTTCTAGCTAGCCGTAGTTATGTTTCCTGGTGAAATACATGGGAAAATCCCATTGGCAGAAAATTCCACTTAGGGTTAGGGTTAGGTCAACATGAACTCATAGAGAAAAATTGACATCACCAACATATTCCCAGTGCTTGAGTATGGTTAGGAGGGCACTGAATTTTTTAGCCTGCTGTATCTATGTTTCCTGGAAAAATACATGGGAAAATCGCAGTTGAAGAAAATTCCACTTAGGGTTAGGGTTAGGTCACCATGATCCCATAGAGCAAAATGGAAATCATCAACAAATTCCCAGTGCTTGGACATGGTTAGGAGGGCACTGACTTTTCTAGTCTGCCGTAACTATGTTTCCTGGAAAAATACATGGGAAATCGCATTGGAAGAAAATTCCATTTAGGGTTAGGGTTAAGTCACCATGGTCCATTAGAGCAAAATGGACATCACCAACAAATTCCCAGTGCTTGGGTAGGGTTATGAGGGCACTAATTTTTCTACCCTGCCGAATCTATGTTTCCTGGTAAAATACATGGGAAAATCCCATTGGCAGAAAATTCCACTTAGGGTTAGGGTTAGGTCACTATGAACCCACAGTGAAAAATTGACATCACCAACAAAGTCCCAGTGCTTGGATATGGTTAGGAGGGCACTGACTTTTCTAGTCTGCCGTAACTTTGTTTCATGGAAAAATACATGGGAAAATCGCATTGGAAGCAAATTCCACTTAGGATTAGGGTTAGGTCACCATGGTCCCATAAAGCAAAATGGACATCACCAACAAATTCCCAGTGCTTGGGTATGGTTATGAAAGCACTAACTTATCTAGCCTGCCGTATCTATGTTTCCTGGTAAAATACATGGGGAAATCCCATTGGCAGAAAATTCCACTTAGGGTTAGGGTTATGTCACTATGAACTCATAGAGAAAAATGGACATCGCCAACAAATTCCCAGTGCTTGGGTATGGTTAGGAGGGCACTTACTTTTCTATCCAGCCATAGTTATGTTTCCTGGTAAAATACAAGGGAAAATCCAATTGGCTGAAAAATCCACATAGGTTTAGAGTTAGGTCACCATGAACTCATAGAGCAAAATGGACATCGCCAACAAATTTGCTGTACTTGGGTATGGTTAGGAGGGCACTGACATTTCTAGTCTGCCGTAACTATGTTTCCTGGAAAAATACATGGGAAAATCGCATTGGAAGAAAATTCCACTTAGGATTAGGGTTAGGTCACCATGGTCCCATAGAGCAAAATGGACATCGCCAACAAATTCCCAGTGCTTGGGTATGGTTAGGAGGGCACTTACTTTTCTTTCCAGCCATAGTTATGTTTCCTGGTAAAATACATGGGAAAATCCCTTTGGCAGAAAATTCCACTTAGGGTTTCGGGTGAGGTCACTATTAACGCACAGAGAAAAATTGACATCACCAACAAATTCCCAGTGCTTGGATATGGTTAGGAGGGCACTGGCTTTTCTATACTGCCTTTGCTATGTTTCCTGGTAAAATACATGGGAAAATCCCATTGGCAGAAAATTCCACTTAGAGTTAGTGTTAGGTCACGATGAACTCATAGAGAAAAATTGACATTGCCAACAAATTCCCAGTGCTTGAGTATGGTTAGAAGGGCACTGACTTTTCCAGCCTGCCATATCTATGTTTCCTGGAAAAATACATGGGAAAATCGCATTGGCAGAAAATTCCACTTAGGATTAGGGTTAGGTCACCATGATCCCTTAGAGCAAAATGGACATCGCGAACAAATTTGCTGTACTTGGGTATAGTTAGGAGGGCCCTGACGTTTCTACTCTGCCCTATCTTTCCTGGTAAAATATAAGGGAAAATCTCATTCGAGGAAAATTCCACATAGGGTTAGAGTTAGGTCACCATGTACTCATAGAGCAAAATGGACATTGCCAACAAATTCCCAGTGCTTGGATATGGTTAGGAGGGCACTGACTTTTCTAGACTGCCGTAGCTATGTTTCCTGGAAAAATACATGGGAAATCGCATTGGAAGAAAATTCCATTTAGGGTTAGGGTTAAGTCACCATGGTCCATTAGAGCAAAATGGACATCACCAACAAATTCCCAGTGTTTGGGTATTGTTAGGTGGGAACTTGCTTTTCTAGCCTGCAGTAGTTATGTTTCCTGGTAAAATACATGGGAAAATCCCATTGGAGGAAAATTCCACTTAGGGGTACGGTTATGTAACCCTGAACTCATAGAGCAAAATGGACATCACCAGTAAATTCACAGTGCTTGGATATAGTTATGAGGGCACTGGTTTTTCTAGTCTGCCGTATCTATGTTTCCTGGTAAAATATATGGGAAAATCTCATTGGAGGAAAATTCCACTTAGGATTAGAGTTAGGTCACTATGTACTCATAGAGCAAAATGGACATTGCCAACTATTTTGCTGTCCTTGGGTATGGTTAGGTGGGCACTGACTTTTCTAGCCTGCCGTATCTATATTTCATGGTAAAATACATGTGAAAATCCCATTGGAGGAAAATTCCACTAAGGGTCAGAGTTAGGTCACCATGAACCCACAGAGAAAAATGGACATAACCAACAAATTCCCAGTGCTTGGATATAGTAGAGGGCAATGACTTTTCTAGACTGCCGTAGCTATGTTTTCTGGTAAAATACATGGGAAGGTCCCATTGGCAGAAAATTTCACGTAGGGTTAGGTTTAGGTCACCTTGAACTCATAGAGAAAAATGGACATTGTCAACAAATTCCCAGTGCTTGGGTATGGTTAGGAGGGCAATGACTTTTCTAGCCTGCTGTATCTATGTTTCCTGGAAAAATACATGGGAAAATCGCATTTGAAGAAAATTCCACTTAGGGCTAGAGTTAGGTCACCATGATACCATATAGCAAAATGGACATCGCCAACAAATTCCCAGTGCTTGGATTTGGTTAGGAGGGGACTGACTTTTCTAGTCTGCCGTCACTATGTTTCCTGAAAAAATACATGGGAAAACCACATTGGAAGAAAATTCCACTTAGGATTAGGGTTAAGTCACCATGGTCCTATAGAGCAAAATGGACATCACCAACAAATTCCCAGTGCTTGGGTATGGTTAGGAGGGCACTTAATTTTCTAGCTTGCTGTATCTATTTTTCCTGGTAAACTACATGGGAAAATCCAATTGGCAGGAAAAAAAATTACGGTTAGAGTTAGGTCAGCATTAACTCATAGAGCAAAATGGACATCGCCAACAAATTTGCAGTGCTTGCGTATGGTTAGGAGGGCACTGACTTTTCTAGCATGTCGTAACTATGTTTCCTAATAAAATACATGGGAAAATCCCATTGGCAGAAAATTCCACTTACGGTTAGAGTTAGGTCACCATGAACTCATAGAGAGAAATTGACATCACCATCGAATTCCCAGTGCTTGAGTATGGTTAGGAGGGCACTGACTTTTCTAGCCTGCCGTATCTATATTTCATGGTAAAATACATGTGAAAATCCCATTGGAGGAAAATTCCACTTAGGGTTAGAGTTATGTCACGATGAACCCACAGAGAAAAATGGACATCACCAACAAATTCCCAGTGCTTGGATATGGTTAGGAGGGCAATGACTTTTCTAGCCTGCTGTATCTATGTTTCCTGGAAAAATACATGGGAAAATCGCATTTGAAGAAAATTCCACTTAGGGTTAGGGTTAGGTCACCATGGTCCCATAGAGCAAAATGGACATCACCAACAAATTCCAAGTGCTTGGATATGGTTATGAGGGCACTAACTTTTCTAGCCTGCTGTATCTATGTTTCCTGATAAAATACATGGGAAAATCGCATTGGCAGAAAATTCCACTTATGGTTAGGGTTAGATCACCATAAACTTATAAAGCAAAATCTACATCGCCAAAAAATTTCCAGTGCTTAGATATGATTAAGAGGACACTGACATTTCTAGACTGCCGTAGCTATGCTTCCTGGTAAAATACATGGGAAAATACCATTGGCAGAAAATTCCACTTAGGGTTAGGGTTAGGTCACCATCGTCCCATAGAGCAAAATGGACATCACCAACAAATTCCCAGTGCTTGGGTAGGGTTATGAGGGCACTAATTTTTCTACCCTGCCGAATCTATGTTTCCTGGTAAAATACATGGGAAAATCCCATTGGCAGAAAATTCCACTTAGGGTTAGGGTTAGGTCACTATGAACCCACAGTGAAAAATTGACATCACCAACAAATTCCCAGTGCTTGGATATGGTTAGGAGGGCACTGACTTTTCTAGTCTGCCGTAACTTTGTTTCATGGAAAAATACATGGGAAAATCGCATTGGAAGCAAATTCCACTTAGGATTAGGGTTAGGTCACCATGGTCCCATAAAGCAAAATGGACATCACCAACAAATTCCCAGTGCTTGGGTATGGTTATGAAAGCACTAACTTACCTAGCCTGCCGTATCTATGTTTCCTGGTAAAATACATGGGGAAATCCCATTGGCAGAAAATTCCACTTAGGGTTAGGGGTAGGTCACTATGAACCCACAGAGAAAAATGGACATCACCAACAAATTCCCAGTGCTTGGATATGGTTAGGAGGGCACTGACTTTTCTATACTGCCGTAGCTATTTTTCCTGGTAAAATACATGGGAAAATCCCATTGGCAGAAAATTCCACTTAGGGTTAGGGTTAGGTTACAATGAACTCATAGAGAAAAATGGACATCGCCAACAAATTCCCAGTGCTTGGGTATGGTTAGGAGGGCACTTACTTTTCTATCCAGCCATAGTTATGTTTCCTGGTAAAATACAAGGGAAAATCCAATTGGCTGAAAAATCCACATAGGTTTAGAGTTAGGTCACCATGAACTCATAGAGCAAAATGGACATCACCAACAAATTTGCTGTACTTGGGTATGGTTAGGAGGGCACTGACATTTCTAGTCTGCCGTAACTATGTTTCCTGGAAAAATACATGGGAAAATCGCATTGGAAGAAAATTCCACTTAGGATTAGGGTTAGGTCACCATGGTCCCATAGAGCAAAATGGACATCGCCAACAAATTCCCAGTGCTTGGGTATGGTTAGGAGGGCACTTACTTTTCTATCCAGCCATAGTTATGTTTCCTGGTAAAATACATGGGAAAATCCCTTTGGCAGAAAATTCCACTTAGGGTTTCGGGTGAGGTCACTATTAACGCACAGAGAAAAATTGACATCACCAACAAATTCCCAGTGCTTGGATATGGTTAGGAGGGCACTGGCTTTTCTAGCCTGCTGTATCTATGTTTCCTGGAAAAATACATGGGAAAATCGCATTTGAAGAAAATTCCACTTAGGGTTAGGGTTAGGTCACTATGTACTCATAGAGCAAAATGGACATCGCCAACAAATTCCCAGTTCTTGGGTATGGTTAGGAGGGCACTTACTTTTCTATCCAGCCATAGTTATGTTTCCTGGTAAAATACATGGGAAAATCCCTTTGGCAGAAAATTCCACTTAGGGTTTCGGGTGAGGTCACTATTAACGCACAGAGAAAAATTGACATCACCAACAAATTCCCAGTGCTTGGATATGGTTAGGAGGGCACTGGCTTTTCTAGCCTGCTGTATCTATGTTTCCTGGTAAAATATATGGGAAAATCTCATTGGAGGAAAATTCCACTTAGGATTAGAGTTAGGTCACTATGTACTCATAGAGCAAAATGGACATTGCCAACTATTTTGCTGTCCTTGGGTATGGTTAGGTGGGCACTGACTTTTCTAGCCTGCCGTATCTATATTTCATGGTAAAATACATGTGAAAATCCCATTGGAGGAAAATTCCACTAAGGGTCAGAGTTAGGTCACCATGAACCCACAGAGAAAAATGGACATAACCAACAAATTCCCAGTGCTTGGATATAGTAGGAGGGCAATGACTTTTCTAGACTGCCGTAGCTATGTTTTCTGGTAAAATACATGGGAAGGTCCCATTGGCAGAAAATTTCACGTAGGGTTAGGTTTAGGTCACCTTGAACTCATAGAGAAAAATGGACATTGTCAACAAATTCCCAGTGCTTGGGTATGGTTAGGAGGGCAATGACTTTTCTAGCCTGCTGTATCTATGTTTCCTGGAAAAATACATGGGAAAATCGCATTTGAAGAAAATTCCATTTAGGGCTAGAGTTAGGTCACCATGATACCATATAGCAAAATGGACATCGCCAACAAATTCCCAGTGCTTGGATTTGGTTAGGAGGGGACTGACTTTTCTAGTCTGCCGTCACTATGTTTCCTGGAAAAATACATGGGAAAACCACATTGGAAGAAAATTCCACTTAGGATTAGGGTTAAGTCACCATGGTCCTATAGAGCAAAATGGACATCACCAACAAATTCCCAGTGCTTGGGTATGGTTAGGAGGGCACTTAATTTTCTAGCTTGCTGTATCTATTTTTCCTGGTAAACTACATGGGAAAATCCAATTGGCAGGAAAAAAAATTACGGTTAGAGTTAGGTCAGCATTAACTCATAGAGCAAAATGGACATCGCCAACAAATTTGCAGTGCTTGCGTATGGTTAGGAGGGCACTGACTTTTCTAGCATGTCGTAACTATGTTTCCTAATAAAATACATGGGAAAATCCCATTGGCAGAAAATTCCACTTACGGTTAGAGTTAGGTCACCATGAACTCATAGAGAGAAATTGACATCACCATCGAATTCCCAGTGCTTGAGTATGGTTAGGAGGGCACTGACTTTTCTAGCCTGCCGTATCTATATTTCATGGTAAAATACATGTGAAAATCCCATTGGAGGAAAATTCCACTTAGGGTTAGAGTTATGTCACGATGAACCCACAGAGAAAAATGGACATCACCAACAAATTCCCAGTGCTTGGATATGGTTAGGAGGGCAATGACTTTTCTAGCCTGCTGTATCTATTTTTCCTGGAAAAATACATGGGAAAATCGCATTTGAAGAAAATTCCACTTAGGGTTAGGGTTAGGTCACCATGGTCCCATAGAGCAAAATGGACATCACCAACAAATTCCAAGTGCTTGGATATGGTTATGAGGGCACTAACTTTTCTAGCCTGCCATATCTATGTTTCCTGATAAAATACATGGGAAAATCGCATTGGCAGAAAATTCCACTTAGGGTTAGGGTTAGATCACCATAAACTTATACAGCAAAATCTACATCGCCAAAAAATTTCCAGTGCTTAGATATGGTTAAGAGGACACTGACATTTCTAGACTGCCGTAGGTATGCTTCCAGGTAAAATACATGGGAAAATACCATTGGCAGAAAATTCCACTTAGGGTTAGGGTTAGGTCACCATGGTCCCATAGAGCAAAATGGACATCACCAAAAAATTCCCAGTGCTTGGGTAGGGTTATGAGGGCACTAACTTTTCTACCCTGCCGAATCTATGTTTCCTGGTAAAATACATGGGAAAATCCCATTGGCAGAAAATTCCACTTAGGGTTAGGGTTAGGTCACTATGAACCCACAGTGAGAAATTGACATCACCAACAAATTCCCAGTGCTTGGATATGGTTAGGAGGGCACTGACTTTTCTAGTCTGCCGTAACTTTGTTTCATGGAAAAATACATGGGAAAATCGCATTGGAAGCAAATTCCACTTAGGATTATGGTTAGGTCACCATGGTCCCATAAAGCAAAATGGACATCACCAACAAATTCCCAGTGCTTGGGTATGGTTATGAAAGCACTAACTTACCTAGCCTGCCGTATCTATGTTTCCTGGTAAAATACATGGGGAAATCCCATTGGCAGAAAATTCCACTTAGGGTTAGGGTTAGGTCACTATGAACCCACAGTGAAAAATTGACATCACCAACAAATTCCCAGTGCTTGGATATGGTTAGGAGGGCACTGACTTTTCTATACTGCCGTAGCTATGTTTCCTGGTAAAATACATGGGAAAATCCCATTGGCAGAATATTCCACTTAGGGTTAGGGTTAGGTTACAATGAACTCATAGAGAAAAATGGACATCGCCAACAAAGTCCCAGTGCTTGGGTATGGTTAGGAGGGCACTTACTTTTCTATCCAGCCATAGTTATGTTTCCTGGTAAAATACAAGGGAAAATCCAATTGGCTGAAAAATACACATAGGTTTAGAGTTAGGTCACCATGAACTCATAGAGCAAAATGGACATCGCCAACAAATTTGCTGTACTTGGGTATGGTTAGGAGGGCACTGACATTTCTAGTCTGCCGTAACTATGTTTCCTGGAAAAATACATGGGAAAATCGCATTGGAAGAAAATTCCACTTAGGATTAGGGTTAGGTCACCATGGTCCCATAGAGCAAAATGGACATCGCCAACAAATTCCCAGTTCTTGGGTATGGTTAGGAGGGCACTTACTTTTCTATCCCGCCATAGTTATGTTTCCTGGTAAAATACATGGGAAAATCCCTTTGGCAGAAAATTCCACTTAGGGTTTCGGGTGAGGTCACTATTAACGCACAGAGAAAAATTGACATCACCAACAAATTCCCAGTGCTTGGATATGGTTAGGAGGGCACTGGCTTTTCTATACTGCCGTAGCTATGTTTCCTGGTAAAATACATGGGAAAATCCCATTGGCAGAAAATTCCACTTAGAGTTAGTGTTAGGTCACGATGAACTCATAGAGAAAAATTGACATTGCCAACAAATTCCCAGTGCTTGAGTATGGTTAGAAGGGCACTGACTTTTCCAGCCTGCCATATCTATGTTTCCTGGAAAAATACATGGGAAAATCGCATTGGCAGAAAATTCCACTTAGGATTAGGGTTAGATCACCATGATCCCTTAGAGCAAAATGGACATCGCGAACAAATTTGCTGTACTTGGGTATAGTTAGGAGGGCCCTGACGTTTCTACTCTGCCCTATCTTTCCTGGTAAAATATAAGGGAAAATCTCATTCGAGGAAAATTCCACATAGGGTTAGAGTTAGGTCACCATGTACTCATAGAGCAAAATGGACATTGCCAACAAATTCCCAGTGCTTGGATATGGTTAGGAGGGCACTGACTTTTCTAGACTGCCGTAGCTATGTTTTCTGGTAAAATACATGGGAAGGTCCCATTGGCAGAAAATTCCACTTAGGATTAGGGTTAAGTCACCATGGTTCTATAGAGCAAAATGGACATCACCAACAAATTCCCAGTGCTTGGGTATGGTTCGGCGGGCACTAACTTTTCTAGCATGCCGTAGCTATGTTTCCTAATAAAATACATGGGAAAATCCCATTGGAGAAAATTCCACTTAGGGTTACGGTTAGGTCACCATGAACTCATAGAGCAAAATGGACATCGCCAACAAATTCCCAGTGCTTGTGTATGGTTAGGAGGGCACTTACTTTGCTATCCAGCCATAGTTATGTTTCCTGGTAAAATACATGGGAAAATCCAATTGGCCGAAAATTCCACTTAGGGTTAGAGTTAGGTCACCATGAACTCATAGAGCAAAATGGATATCGCCAACAAATTTGCTGTGCTTGGGTATGGTTAGGAGTGCACTGATTTTTCTAGTCTGCCGTAACTATGTTTCCTGGAAAAATACATGGGAAAATCGGATTGGAAGAAAATTCCACTTAGGATTAGGGTTAGGTCACCATGGTCCCATAGAGCAAAATGGACATCACCAACAAATTCCCAGTGCTTGGGTATGGTTATGAAAGCACTAACTTTTCTAGCCTGCCGTATCTATGTTTCCTGGTAAAATACATGGGAAAATCCCATTGGCAGAAAATTCAACTTGGGGATTCGGGTTAGGTCACTATGAATGCACAGAGAAAAATTGACATCACCAACAAATTCCCAGTGCTTGGATATGGTTAGGAGGGCACTGACTTTTCTATACTGCCGTAGCTAAGTTTCCTGGTAAAATACATGGGAAAATCCCATTGGCAGAAAATTCCACTTAGGGTTAGGGTTAGGTCACCATGAACTCATAGAGAAAAATTGACATCGCCAACAAATTCCCAGTGCTTGTGTATGGTTAGGAGGGCACTTACTTTTCTATCCAGCCGTAGTTATGTTTCATGGTAAAATACATGGGAAAATCGCATTGGCAGAAAATTCCACTTAGGATTAGGGTTAGGTCACCATGATCCCTTAGAGCAAAATGGACATCGCCAACAAATTCCCAGTGCTTGGGTACGGTTGGGAGGGCACTGACTTTTCTAGTCTGCCGTAACTATGTTTCCTGGAAAAATACATGGGAAAATCGCATTGGAAGAAAAATCCACTTAGGGTTAGAGTTAGGTCACCATGAACTCATAGAGCAAAATGGACATCGCCAACAAATTTGCTGTACTTGGGTATGGTTAGGATGGCCCTGACTTTTCTACTCTGACCTATCTTTCCTGGTAAAATATATGGGAAAATCTCATTGGAGGAAAATTCCACTTAGGGTTAGAGTTTGGTCACCATGAACTCATAGAGCAAAATGGACATTACCAACAAATTCCCAGTGCTTGGATTTGGTTAGGAGGGCACTGACTTTTCTAGAGTGCCGTAGCTATGTTTCCTTGTAAAATACATGGGAAGGTCCCATTGGCAGAAAATTCCACTTAGGGTTAGCTTTAGGTCACCATGAACTCATAGAGAAAAATGGACATAATCAACAAATTCCCAGTGCTTGGGTATGGTTAGGAGGGCAATGACTTTTCTAGCCTGCTGTATCTATGTTTCCTGGAAAAATACATGGGAAAATCGAATTTGAAGAAAATTCCACTTAGGGTTAGGGTTAGGTCACCATGATCCCATATAGCAAAATGGACATCGCCAACAAATTCCCAGTGCTTGGATATGGTTGGGAGGGCACTGAATTTTGTAGCCTGCCGAATCTATGTTTCCTGGTAAAATACATGGGAAAATCCCATTGGCAGAAAATTCCACTTAGGGTTAGGGTTAGGTCACTATGAACCCACAGTGAAAAATTGACATCATCAACAAATTCCCAGTGCTTGGATATGGTTAGGAGGGCACTGACTTTTCTAGACTGCCGTAGCTATGTTTCCTGGTAAAAATACATGGGAAAATCCCATTGGCAGAAAATTCCATTTAGGACTAGGGTTAGGTCACCATGATCCCATAGAGCAAAATGGACATCGCCAACAAATTCCCAGTGCTTGGATATGGTTAGGAGGGCACTGATTTTCTAGTCTACCGTAACTATGTTTCCTGGAAAAATACATGGGAAAATCGCATTGGAAGAAAAATCCACTTAGGGTTAGAGTTAGGTCACCATGAACTCATAGAGCAAAATGGACATTGCCAACAAATTTGCTGTACTTGGGTATGGTTAGGATGGCCCTGACCTTTCTACTCTGCCCTATCTTTCCTGGTAAAATATATGGGAAAATCTCATTGGAGGAAAATTCCACTTAGGGTTAGAGTTTGGTCACCATGAACTCATAGAGCAAAATGGACATTACCAACAAATTCCCAGTGCTTGGATTTGGTTAGGAGGGCACTGACTTTTCTAGAGTGCCGTAGCTATGTTTCCTGGTAAAATACATGGGAAGGTCCCATTGGCAGAAAATTCCCTTTGGGTTAGGTTTAGGTCATCATGAACTCATAGAGAAAAATGGACATCATCAACAAATTCCCAGTGCTTGGCTATGGTTACGAGGGCAATGACTTTTCTAGCCTGCTGTATCTATGTTTCCTGTAAAAATACATGGGAAAATTGAATTTGAAGAAAATTCCACTTAGGGTTAGGGTTAGGTCACCATGATCCCATATAGCAAAATGGACATCGCCAACAAATTCCCAGTGCTTGGATATGGTTGTGAGGGCACTGACTTTTGTAGCCTGACGAATCTATGTTTCCTGGTAAAATACATGGGAAAATCCCATTGGCAGAAAATTCCACTTAGGGTTAGGGTTAGGTCACTATGAACCCACAGTGAAAAATTGACATCACCAACAAATTCCCAGTGCTTGGATATGGTTAGGAGGGCACTGACTTTTCTAGACTGCCGTAGCTATGTTTCCTGGTAAAAATACATGGGAAAATCCCATTGGCAGAAAATTCCATTTAGGACTAGGGTTAGGTCACCATGATCCCATAGAGCAAAATGGACATCGCCAACAAATTCCCAGTGCTTGGATATGGTTAGGAGGGCACTGATTTTCTAGTCTACCGTAACTATGTTTCCTGGAAAAATACATGGGAAAATTGCATTGGAAGAAAATTCCACTTAGGATTAGGGTTAGGTCACCATGGTCCCATAGAGCAAAATGGACATCACCAACAAATTCCCAGTGCTTGAGTATGGTTATGAAAGCACTAACTTTTCTAGCCTGCCATATCTATGTTTCCTGCTAAAATACCTGGGAAAATCCCATTGGCAGAAAATTCCACTTAGGGTTTCGGGTGAGGTCACTATGAACCCACAGAGAAAAATGGACATCACCAACAAATTCCCAGTGCTTGGATATGGTTAGGAGGGCACTGACTTTTCTATACTGCCGTAGCTATGTTTCATAGTAAAATACATGGGAAAATCCCATTGGCAGAAAATTCCACTTAGGGTTAGGGTTAGGTTACAATGAACTCATAGAGAAAAATGGACATCGCCAACAAATTCCCAGTGCTTGTGTATGGTTAGGAGGGCACTTACTTTTCTATCCAGCCGTAGTTATGTTTCATGGTAAAATACATGGGAAAATCGCATTGGCAGAAAATTCCACTTAGGATTAGGGTTAGGTCACCATGATCCCTTAGAGCAAAATGGACATCGCCAACAAATTCCCAGTGCTTGGGTACGGTTGGGAGGGCACTGACTTTTCTAGTCTGCCGTAACTATGTTTCCTGGAAAAATACATGGGAAAATCGCATTGGAAGAAAAATCCACTTAGGGTTAGAGTTAGGTCACCATGAACTCATAGAGCAAAATGGACATCGCCAACAAATTTGCTGTACTTGGGTATGGTTAGGATGGCCCTGACTTTTCTACTCTGACCTATCTTTCCTGGTAAAATATATGGGAAAATCTCATTGGAGGAAAATTCCACTTAGGGTTAGAGTTTGGTCACCATGAACTCATAGAGCAAAATGGACATTACCAACAAATTCCCAGTGCTTGGATTTGGTTAGGAGGGCACTGACTTTTCTAGAGTGCCGTAGCTATGTTTCCTTGTAAAATACATGGGAAGGTCCCATTGGCAGAAAATTCCACTTAGGGTTAGCTTTAGGTCACCATGAACTCATAGAGAAAAATGGACATAATCAACAAATTCCCAGTGCTTGGGTATGGTTATGAGGGCAATGACTTTTCTAGCCTGCTGTATCTATGTTTCCTGGAAAAATACATGGGAAAATCGAATTTGAAGAAAATTCCACTTAGGGTTAGGGTTAGGTCACCATGATCCCATATAGCAAAATGGACATCGCCAACAAATTCCCAGTGCTTGGATATGGTTGGGAGGGCACTGAATTTTGTAGCCTGCCGAATCTATGTTTCCTGGTAAAATACATGGGAAAATCCCATTGGCAGAAAATTCCACTTAGGGTTAGGGTTAGGTCACTATGAACCCACAGTGAAAAATTGACATCATCAACAAATTCCCAGTGCTTGGATATGGTTAGGAGGGCACTGACTTTTCTAGACTGCCGTAGCTATGTTTCCTGGTAAAAATACATGGGAAAATCCCATTGGCAGAAAATTCCATTTAGGACTAGGGTTAGGTCACCATGATCCCATAGAGCAAAATGGACATCGCCAACAAATTCCCAGTGCTTGGATATGGTTAGGAGGGCACTGATTTTCTAGTCTACCGTAACTATGTTTCCTGGAAAAATACATGGGAAAATCGCATTGGAAGAAAAATCCACTTAGGGTTAGAGTTAGGTCACCATGAACTCATAGAGCAAAATGGACATTGCCAACAAATTTGCTGTACTTGGGTATGGTTAGGATGGCCCTGACCTTTCTACTCTGCCCTATCTTTCCTGGTAAAATATATGGGAAAATCTCATTGGAGGAAAATTCCACTTAGGGTTAGAGTTTGGTCACCATGAACTCATAGAGCAAAATGGACATTACCAACAAATTCCCAGTGCTTGGATTTGGTTAGGAGGGCACTGACTTTTCTAGAGTGCCGTAGCTATGTTTCCTGGTAAAATACATGGGAAGGTCCCATTGGCAGAAAATTCCCTTTGGGTTAGGTTTAGGTCATCATGAACTCATAGAGAAAAATGGACATCATCAACAAATTCCCAGTGCTTGGCTATGGTTACGAGGGCAATGACTTTTCTAGCCTGCTGTATCTATGTTTCCTGTAAAAATACATGGGAAAATTGAATTTGAAGAAAATTCCACTTAGGGTTAGGGTTAGGTCACCATGATCCCATATAGCAAAATGGACATCGCCAACAAATTCCCAGTGCTTGGATATGGTTGGGAGGGCACTGACTTTTGTAGCCTGACGAATCTATGTTTCCTGGTAAAATACATGGGAAAATCCCATTGGCAGAAAATTCCACTTAGGGTTAGGGTTAGGTCACTATGAACCCACAGTGAAAAATTGACATCACCAACAAATTCCCAGTGCTTGGATATGGTTGTGAGGGCACTGACTTTTCTAGACTGCCGTAGCTATGTTTCCTGGTAAAAATACATGGGAAAATCCCATTGGCAGAAAATTCCATTTAGGACTAGGGTTAGGTCACCATGATCCCATAGAGCAAAATGGACATCGCCAACAAATTCCCAGTGCTTGGATATGGTTAGGAGGGCACTGATTTTCTAGTCTACCGTAACTATGTTTCCTGGAAAAATACATGGGAAAATTGCATTGGAAGAAAATTCCACTTAGGATTAGGGTTAGGTCACCATGGTCCCATAGAGCAAAATGGACATCACCAACAAATTCCCAGTGCTTGAGTATGGTTATGAAAGCACTAACTTTTCTAGCCTGCCATATCTATGTTTCCTGCTAAAATACCTGGGAAAATCCCATTGGCAGAAAATTCCACTTAGGGTTTCGGGTGAGGTCACTATGAACCCACAGAGAAAAATGGACATCACCAACAAATTCCCAGTGCTTGGATATGGTTAGGAGGGCACTGACTTTTCTATACTGCCGTAGCTATGTTTCATAGTAAAATACATGGGAAAATCCCATTGGCAGAAAATTCCACTTAGGGTTAGGGTTAGGTTACAATGAACTCATAGAGAAAAATGGACATCGCCAACAAATTCCCAGTGCTTGGGTATGGTTAGGAGGGCACTTACTTTTCTATCCAGCCATAGTTATGTTTCCTGGTAAAATACAAGGGAAAATCCAATTGGCCGAAAAATCCACATAGGTTTAGAGTTAGGTCACCATGAACTCATAGAGCAAAATGGACATCGCCAACAAATTTGCTGTACTTGGGTATGGTTAGGAGGGCACTGACATTTCTAGTCTGCCGTAACTATGTTTCCTGGAAAAATACATGGGAAAATCGCATTGGAAGAAAATTCCACTTAGGATTAGGGTTAGGTCACCATGGTCCCATAGAGCAAAATGGACATCACCAACAAATTCCCAGTGCTTGGGTATGGTTATGAAAGCACTAACTTTTCTAGCCTGCCGTATCTATGTTTCCTGGTAAAATACATGGGAAAATCCCATTGGCAGAAAATTCAACTTGGGGATTCGGGTTAGGTCACTATGATCGCACAGAGAAAAATTGACATCACCAACAAATTCCCAGTGCTTGGATATGGTTAGGAGGGCACTGACTTTTCTATACCGCCGTAGCTATTTTTCCTGGTAAAATACATGGGAAAATCCCATTGGCAGAAAATTCCACGTAGGGTTAGGGTTAGATCACTATGAACCCACAGTGAAAAATTGACATCACCAACAAATTCAAGTGCTTGGATATGGTTAGGAGGGCACTGACCTTTCTATACTGCCGTAGCAATGTTTCCTGGTAAAATACATTTGAAAATCCCATTGGCAGAAAATTCCACTTAGGGTTAGGGTTAGGTCACGATGAACTCATAGAGAAAAATTAACATCGCCAACAAATTCCCACTGCTTGTGTATGGTTAGGAGGGCACTTACTTTTCTATCCAGCCGTATCTATGTTTCCTGGTAAAATACATGGGAAAATCCAATTGGCCGAAAAATCCACTTAGGGTTAGAGTTAGGTCACCATGATCCCTTAGAGCAAAATGGACATCGCCAACAAATTCCCAGTGCTTGTGTATGGTTAGGAGGGCACTGACTTTTCTAGTCTGCCGTAACTATGTTTCCTGGAAAAATAGATGGGAAAATCGCATTGGAAGAAAAATCCACTTAGGGTTAGAGTTAGGTCACCATGAACTCAAAGAGAAAAATGGACATCATCAACAAATTCCCAGTGCTTGGGTATGGTTAGGAGGGCAATGACTTTTCTAGCCTGCTGTATCTATGTTTCCTGGAAAAATACATGGGAAAATCACATTTGAAGAAAATTCCACTTGGAGCTTCCGGTTTGAGGCGACGGCGATGGCGGCTAGCTTTTAGCCGTCCAGCTGGGGAAGTGTCAGAGCCGCGGAGCGCAGCGTGCATCAGCTGGCCCGCGGCTCGGAAATCCCTTCCCGGGCAAAGGGAAGGGACAGAGAGTGCAGGGATAGAGGTAGAACCCCTGAACCCCCTCTGGATTTGTTTCTAGAGGGGGTGAAAGGAGTGTTCCCTCGGAGCTCCTGCTGATCTCCGCCTCCCAGCTGTTTTTGCTTCCTAGGAAGCAAAAGAAACCGCCGCTTCTATCTCCGTGTTTATAGCATTCTGGTGAGTAATTTTTAAACGGACGGAGCAGTTTAAAGGATTTTTTGTTATAATTTAGGTGTTTAATTTTTTTATTTTTTGATTTCTACTATTATTCCTCCTTTTTTTTTGTTATATTAGTGAAAGGATTTAAGATGGCGCTTTGAAAGTGTCGGAGTTTTTTTTTCCTTTCTCTTTTGTTTTACTTTCCCTTTTTAAGGATTGGTTTTTGCTTTTACTTTTGTTTTTGGTTTAGAATTTTTTCTTTTGAATTGTTTGCTCTTTTATTTTTTATTTTTTGGATTTACTCTGGACTTTCAAGGACTATACTTTGTCTCTTTTTAAAAAAAAATTTTTTTCTTTTTTTTTCCCTCCTCCCTTCTTGGCTGGAGGGGAAAGGGAAGTGACAATTGTGCTTTTTAAAATGGCTTCAAAGAGGCAGCAGCCTTCCTCAATATCTAAGGTTATTTCTTCTCCTATAACTTCCACTGCACAGTTACAACAACAATCTAAATATGTACCACCGGCTCAGCCACCACCCTCCCCTCCTCTATCTGGACTTTCAGCACAAGAGGTTAGAGGCATAATGGGAGAGATTGTAGTTCAAATGAGAGAGGAAATGAATCAATTTGTCTCACAGATTAAATCAGAAATTAAATCTGATCTCAAAGAAGAGATAACGGGGATAAAGACTAAATTGCAAGAAAACAATAATGAACTACGACAAGATATACTGGCAGCTGTTTCAGGTTTGGCTACTGTGGTGGTTAAGCTCGATGCAAGGCTTGAGGAAGTGGAAGACAAAGTTGACTCTTTGGATGACAAATTTCAAGATGTGGAAAGGAAGGTGGACTCCTCACAAGAAGATATTTTGATGTTTCAGTACAGACAAATGGAGTATGCCTTGAGGATCAGAGGCCTCAAGGAAGATGTGAATCAAGATCTGGTGGAGGTGGTCCTTACTGATTTGGCGCTGGCCTTGGATATGGATAAAGGAGAATTACAGAGAGAAGTGGAAAAAATTTATAGGCTCAACTCCTGGATTGCTAAGCAGAAGAACTTGCCTAGAGATGTGGTGATTTATTTTACAAAGAAGTCCCTGCGGAATGAGATTATACAAGCTTTTTACAATAAAAGATTTCAGATTGCTGCCCAAGATGTCATCATTTTAAAGGAAATCCCATCCAAAATTTTAAGAAGCAGGAAAGACTTTGCTTTTTTAACCAATGAGCTTAAAGCTAGATCGATGCCATTTAGATGGGAAATTCCGATGGGTATTGTTTTGAGCCATGCTGGGACACGCTACAGATTGAACACAGTTGACAAAGCTAGAGACTTTTATACTTCGGTCCTGGGTGCAGGCTCAACCTCATCTGGTCGGAAATCTCTGAGTGGCAAGGAAGTTGAGCAGCAATCTGAGGCATTAGATTTGGTTTCCGCTGGGATGATAGAAGCTGTAAAGCAACGCCAGACGGAGGTCAAAGAGCAGAGGATGACCCGTGCAGCCTATAAGCGTAAAGAGAAGGAGCAACGTAAAAAAGAGCCTAAAGAGAGTTCTCCTGGAAGTGCATCACCGCCGGTGGGAGGAGCAAGACCCAAGAGTTATGCAACACACGCAGCTCTTTCAGAGTTTGATGGTGTCTTCTCCAGGCTGCGTGCCAAGGGAGATGGCAAAGTTTTTGACCTGGAATGTTAATGGATTGAATTCTCCTCAGAAACGCAAAAAAATCTTTTATTATTTGAAGCAACATACTAATGATGTTATTTGCTTACAGGAAACTCATATTTTACTTAAAGATCAGAAATATTTAGTTAATGCTCGTTTGGGATCTCATTTTATATCTTCTGCTCCTGGGAAGAAAGGGGGAGTTGTTATATATGTTAAACAAAACCTACCAGCCTGTCTGGTAGAGTCAGATCCCCAGGGGAGATATGTGATGATTGAACTTGGTATTTATGGTAAGAAAATACTTATAGTTGGACTTTACGCTCCAAATCAACAACAGGAACAATTTTATAAGCAGTTACATCAAAAAATAACATTGTTTGATTATAGATCAGTGGTATTAATGGGTGATTGGAATGGTGTCTTAGATACACAAAGGGACAAGAAAGGTTCCTCTCCTTTTCTTAAACAAGCAAGGCTACCTAAAGCCTTTTTTGATATGAAAGAAGACTGGGAATTAAGGGATTATTGGCGGGAACGTAACCAAGAGGAGAGAGACTTTACTTTTTTTTCTGATAGACACCAATCTTTTTCAAGAATTGACTTTTTCTTGATTACCACGGACTTGTATAATAAAGTAAAGAATGTAAAGATTTTTCCTAGATCACTGACGGATCATAGTCCAGTTTGGATGGAGCTGATTCAAGAGAAAGAGGAAAGAAGATCCTGGAGAGTTAATGAAAATTTGTTTAGACAAGAGAAGAATGTTCAAAAACTAAAGGAGTGTTTAAAGGACTATTTTGCTTTGAATATGTATAAGGGGACTTCAATGTCAATGGTATGGGATGCAGGTAAAGCATTTATGCGCGGTGTTTTGATAAAAATGAATAATTTTTATAAGCGAAATCAGATTCAGAAACGTAGAGAACTTGAGGATGAAATTAAATTAAAAGAAAGGGCTTTGATTCTAAATCCTTCTGATGAAAGTACTAAAGAATCTGTAAAGTTATTAAGGTCACAATTTAATATGTTGATAGCAGATCAAGCTGCAACCAACTTATTATTTATGAAACAAAATACATTTTGTAATGCTAATAAGCCGGGGAGATGGTTGGCTTATCAATTAAGAAAGAAACAGAGACAGAGAATAATAGAGAAAATAAATTACAAGGGTAAACTAGTTTCTCAGAAGGAATTAATTAAAAAATCTTTTTTGGATTATTATCAAAACTTATATAAATCTACTAATGTACAATTGTTAGATATAAATAAATATTTAGCTGAGGCAAGTTTTCCTAAATTGACTGAGGATCAGAAATATGAAATTAATGGCTTAATTACTAAGGAGGAAATTGCCTCAGCAATTCAACAATTGAAATTAGGGAAAGCACCGGGTACGGATGGGTTAACAGCTGTTTATTATAAAGCTTTAATGGAGGAGATGATCCAACCATTAAATGATCTTTTTAATGGTATCTTACAGGGTTTAGAGATTCCTCCTTCATGGCGTAGTGCCTTTATATCATTGATTCCAAAGGAGGATCAAGATCTTACTTTACCAAAAAATTATAGGCCTATATCTCTTTTAAACGTGGATTATAAGATATTTGTAAAAATTTTGGTAAATAGGCTTATGAGGGTGGTGCATCATCTTGTGCATAAAGATCAATCAGGGTTTATAACAGGAAGGTATATGAAAAACAATGTTAGACAAATTATTAATCTATTAGAATACTTAGACAAGAACAACCAAGTTCCTGCAGGGCTCATATTTTTAGATGCTGAAAAAGCATTTGACCAATTGAATTGGCATTTTATGCTAAGAGTAATGGAAGAAATGAATTTTGGTGAAAACATATTACAAGCCCTTAAGGTAATATATCAAAAACAAACAGCACAACTTATTGTTAATGGAGGTCTTTCGGAGGTTTTCACAATAGAGAAAGGTACTAGACAGGGGTGTTCCTTTATCGCCATTGTTGTTTGTTTTAACATTGGAAATATTATTGATCAAAATTCGAGAGTCTCAGGAAATTAAAGGAATATATGTTAATAAAAAAGAATATAAGTTGAGAGCTTTTGCGGATGACTTGGTTGTTACTTTGTCGCAACCTGATTATTCTGTAGTAAACTTATTACAGTTGATTCATCATTATGGTTTGGTCTCGGGTTTCAAGATTAATGTAAATAAGACTAAAATTTTACCTAAAAATATGTCTAGTCAGGAGAAGCAGATTTTGGCTAACTTGACGGGTTTTGAGATTGTTAATAAGGTAAAATATTTGGGGGTGATGTTGTCTGTTTCTAATGTAAAATTATTTAAAAATAATTATGAAAGGTTGTGGGTCAGGGTACAGAAGGACTTGAAGAACTGGGAAAAGTTGCAATTATCCCTCATGGGAAGAATTGCAGTGATAAAAATGAATATTTTACCCAAGTTTCTTTTTCTGTTTCAAATGTTACCAATTTTGAAAAATGAGATTAATTTAAATGAGTGGCAGAAGGGTCTTAATAAATTTATCTGGGCAGGGAAAAAGCCAAGGGTTAAGTTTAAAATTATGCAAGACTTCCGTGAGAGGGGTGGACTTAAGGTACCAAATTTGAAATTATATTATGATGCGGTGGTTTAACACTAATCAGTGATTGGGTAAATTTGACAAACTCTGAGATACTTTATCTAGAGGGATGGGACTTACTTTATGGGTGGCATGCCTATTTAATATTCAATAAAAAAATGGATTGGACTTTTAAATCTCATATCTTAAGAATCTCTTTACTTAGGATTTGGAGAAAATATTATAAAAGTGATTTCAAAGTACCATTATGGGCTATACCTTGTCATGCGATAGAAGCAATAAAAAGAGGGGTTAAAATGGATATGGTGTCCTACAGACAGTTACTTAAATGGGATGGACAAAACTGGCTATTAAAATCACGGGAAGAGTTAGCACAAGAAAACTTTATTTATTCCTGGTTCCAATATAGGCAATTACTAGACAGATGGAAGATGGATTGTAAGATGGGTTTTCTTAGAGAAGATGAAAATCTTATTAAGCAAGTGAAGGATTCAAGACAAACCCACATTAAGAGAATTTATGCGGTTTTAGTTGAATTGGATTCAGAAACGGAACTAATTAAAGATTGTATGATAAGATGGGCGCAGAATTTTGGTGAGCCAGTCTTATTGGACACCTGGGAAAATATTTGGGTGAGAAATGTCAAATTTACACAAGCACAGAACTTAAGGGAGAATTTTTATAAAATGTTTTATAGATGGCACCTTGATCCACAAAAAATGTCTTATATGTACCCTGACGTGCAACCCAAAGGTGGGAGATGTGGTTATAAGGAGGCTTCCTATTATCATATTTGGTGGTCATGCAGAGAGATAAAAGCATTTTGGATCAAAATATGGTGGAATATCCAGAGAATATTTAGAAGGAGGGTAAAATTTACTCCGCAATTATTTTTGTTAGGTATTGTTACAGATTGTGATACAAAGGAGTTGTATTGATGTTAAATTTGATTACAGCCGCTAGGCTGTTAGTAGGACAATATTGGAAGAAGGAATCCTTGCCTACATTGCAGGAATGGTTTCTTAAAGTAGCTTATCTGGCGGAAATGGCAAAGATCTCGGCTTTCTTAAAGCAACAAACTCAAGAGAAGTTTTTTGCTGTTTGGGATAAATGGATAAAATTTATACAATTTAGATTGGGTATACAAAAATATTATATAGTTTTTTCATAAGTTTTATTTTTATATATATTATAGATAATCTTTTTATATATATAAATATAAAGTTTTTAATTTAATTTTTTTTATTATTTTTTTTTTTACTTTTTAAGCCTATATTCTGCTCTGGGAAGCTCAGGGGGGGGGGAAGGGAGGGGGGGGGTTTGGGAGGGGTGGGGTTTTTTTTTTATATATATGTATTGTATAGTTTTATTTTTTTGTATATGTTGTCTCTTGTTTTTATTCTTTTTTCTTTTTTGTAAAATTTAGAAAATTCCATTTAGAATTAGGGTTAGGTCACCATGATTTAGCAAAATGGACATCGCCAACAAATTCCCAGTGCTTGGGTTGGTTAGGAGGGCACTGAATTTTCTAGTCTGCCGTAACTATGTTTCCTGGAAAAATACATGGGAAAACCATTGGAAGAAAATCCACTTAGGGTTAGGTTAGGTCACCATGAGAAAAATGGACATCACAACAAATTCCCAGTGCTTGGGTATGGTTAGGAGGGCCTTTTCTATGCTGTATCTATGTTTCCTGGAAAAATGGGAAAATCACATCGCACCATGACCCATAAGCAAAATGGACATCGCCAACAAATTCCCAGTGCTTGGATATGGTTGGGAGGGCACTGACTTTTCTAGTCTGCCGTAACTATGTTTCCTGGAAAAATACATGGGAAAACCGCATTGGAAGAAAATTCCACTTAGGATTAGGGTTAAGTCACCATGGTCCTATAGAGCAAAATGGACATCACCAACAAATTCCCAGTGCTTGGGTATGGTTAGGAGGGCACTAACTTTTCTAGCTTGCCATATCTATGTTTCCTGGTAAAATACATGGAAAAATCCCTTGGCAGAAAATTCCACGTAGGGTTAGGGTTAGGTCACATGAACCCATGAAAAATTGACATCACCAACAAATCATAGAGCAAAATGGACTTGGAGGGCACAACTCAAATTTGCTGTGCTTGGGTATGGTTAGGAGGGCACTGACTTTTCTATCCTGCCATAGTCTATGTTTGCTGGTAAAATACATGGGAAAATCCATTGGCAGAAAATTCCACTTAGGGTTAGGGTTAGGTCACCATGAACTCATAGAGAAAAATTGACATCGCCAACAAATTCCCAGTGCTTGTGTATGGTTAGGAGGGCACTTACTTTTCTATCCAGCCGTAGTTATGTTTCCTGGTAAAATACATGGGAAAATCCAATTGGAGAAAAATTCCACTTAGGGTTAGAGTTAGGTCACCATGAACCCATAGAGCAAAATGGACATCACCAACAAATTCCCAGTGCTTGGGTATGGTTAGGAGGGACTAACTTTTCTAGCCTGCCGTATCTATGTTTCATGGTAAAATACATGGGAAAATCCCATTGGAAGAAAATTCCACTTAGGGTTAGAGTTAGGTCACCATGAACTCAAGAGAAAAATGGACATCACCAACAAATTCCCAGTGCTTGGGTATGGTTAGGAGGGCAATGACTTTTCTAGCCTGCTGTATCTATGTTTCCATGGAAAAATACATGGGAAAATCACATTTGAAGAAAATTCCACTTAGGGTTAGGGTTACGTCACCATGGTCCCATAGAGCAAAATGGACATCACCAACAAATTCCCAGTGCTTGGATATGGTTATGAGGGAACTAACTTTTCTAGCCGGCCGTATCTATCTTTCCTGATAAAATACATGGGAAAATCGCATTGGCAGAAAATTCCACATAGGGTTAGGGTTAGATCACCATAAACTTATACAGCAAAATCGACATCGCCAAAAAATTCCCAGTGGTTGGATATGGTTAGGAGGGCACTGACTTTTCTAGACTGCCGTAGCTATGCTTCCTGGTAAAATACATGGGAAAATACCATTGGCAGAAAATTCCACTTAGGGTTAGGGTTAGGTCACCATGATCCCATAGAGCAAAATGGACATCGCCAACAACTTCCCAGTGCTTGGGTATGGTTAGGAGGGCAATGATTCTTGTAGACTGCCATAACTATGTTTCCTGGAAAAATACATGGGAAAATCCAATTGGCCGAAAAATCCACTTAGGGTTAGAGTTAGGTCATCATGAACTCATAGAGCAAAATGGACATCGCCAACAAATTTCCTGTGCTTGGGTATGGTTAGGAGGGCACTGACTTTTCTAGCCTGCCGTATCTATATTTCATGGTAAAATACATGTTGAAATCCCATTGGAGGAAAATTCCACTTAGGGTTAGAGTTAGGTCACCATGAACCCACAGAATAAAATGGACATCGCCAACAAATTCCCAGTGCTTGGGTATGGTTAGGAGGGCAATGATTCTTGTAGCCTGCCATAACTATGTTTCCTGGAATAATACGTGGGAAAATCCAATTGGCCGAAAAATCCACTTAGGGTTAGAGTTAGGTCACCATGAACTCATAGAGCAAAATGGACATCGCCAACAAATTTCCTGTGCTTGCGTATGGTTAGGAGGGCACTGACTTTTCTAGCCTGCCGTATCTATATTTCATGGTAAAATACATGTTGAAATCCCATTGGAGGAAAATTCCACTTAGGGTTAGAGTTAGGTCACCATGAACCCACAGAATAAAATGGACATCGCCAACAAATTCCCAGTGCTTGGGTATGGTTAGGAGGGCAATGATTCTTGTAGCCTGCCATAACTATGTTTCCTGGTAAAATACATGGGAAAATCCAATTGGCAGAAAAAAAAAATTACAGTTAGAGTTAGGTCAGCATTAACTCATAGAGAAAAATGGACATCACCAACAAATTTGCTGTGCTTGGGTATGGTTAGGAGGGCACTGACTTTTCTAGCATGCCGTAGCTATCTTTCCTAATAAAATACATGGGAAAATCACATTTGAAGAAAATTCCACTTAGGGTTAGGGTTAGGTCACCATGGTCCCATAGAGCAAAAGGGACATCACCAACAAATTCCCAGTGCTTGGATATGGTTATGAGGGCACTAACTTTTCTAGCCTGCCGTATCTATGTTTCCTGGAAAAATACATGGGAAAATCGCATTGGCAGAAAATTCCATTTAGAATTAGGGTTAGGTCACCATGATCCCTTAGAACAAAATGGACATCGCCAACAAATTCCCAGTGCTTGGGTATGGTTAGGAGGGCACTGAATTTTCTAGTCTGCCGTAACTATGTTTCCTGGAAAAATACATGGGAAAATCGCATTGGAAGAAAAATCCACTTAGGGTTAGAGTTAGGTCACCATGAACTCAAAGAGAAAAATGGACATCATCAACAAATTCCCAGTGCTTGGGTATGGTTAGGAGGGCAATGACTTTTCTAGCCTGCTGTATCTATGTTTCCTGGAAAAATATATGGGAAAATCACATTTGAAGAAAATTCCACTTAGGGTTAGGGTTAGGTCACCATGATCCCATATAGCAAAATGGACATCGCCAACAAATTCCCAGTGCTTGGATATGGTTGGGAGGGCACTGACCTTTCTAGTCTGCCGTAACTATGTTTCCTGGAAAAATCCATGGGAAAACCGCATTGGAAGAAAATGCCATTTAAGATTAGGGTTAAGTCACCATGGTCCTATAGAGCAAAACAGACATCACCAACAAATTCCCAGTGCTTTGGTATGGTTAGGAGGGCACTAACTTTTCTAGCTTGCCATATATATGTTTCCTGGTAAAATACATGGAAAAATCCCATTGGCAGAAAATTCCACGTAGAGTTAGGGTTAGGTCACTATGAACCCACAGTGAAAAATTGACATCACCAACAAATTCCCAGTGCTTGGGTATGGTTAGGAGGGCACTGACTTTTCTAGTCTGCCCTATCTTTCCTGGTAAAATATATGGGAAAATCTCATTGGAGGAAAATTCCACTTAGGGTAAGAGTTAGGTCACCATGTACTCATAGAGCAAAATGGACATTGCCAACTAATTTGCTGTCCTTGGGTATGGTTAGGAGGGCACTGACTTTTCTATCCTGCCATATCTATGTTTGCTGGTAAAATACATGGGAAAATACCATTTGCAGAAAATTCCACTTAGGGATAGGGTTACCTCACCCTGAACTCATAGAGAAAAATTGACATCGCCAACAAATTCCCAGTGATTGTGTATGGTTAGGAGGGCACTTACTTTTCTATCCAGCCGTAGTTATGTTTCCTGGTAAAATACATGGGAAAATCCAATTGGCCGAAAAATCCACTTAGGGTTAGAGTTAGGTCACCATGAACTCATAGAGCAAAATGGACATCGCCAACAAATTTGCTGTGCTTGGGTATGGTTAGGAGGGCACTGACTTTTCTAGCCTGCCGTATCTATATTTCATGGTAAAATACATGTGAAAATCCCATTGGAGGAAAATTCCACTTAGGGTTAGAGTTAGGTCACCATGAACCCACAGAGAAAAATGGACATCACCAACAAATTCCCAGTGCTTGGATATGGTTAGGAGGACAATGACTTTTCTAGCCTGCTGTATCTATGTTTCCAGGAAAAATACATGGGAAAATCACATTTGAAGAAAATTCCACTTAGGGTTAGGGTTACGTCACCATGGTCCCATAAAGCAAAATGGACATCACCAACAAATTCCCAGTGCTTGGATATGGTTATGAGGGAACTAACTTTTCTAGCCTGCCGTATCTATCTTTCATGATAAAATACATGGGAAAATCGCATTGGCAGAAAATTCCACTTAGGGTTAGGGTTAGATCACCATAAACTTATACAGCAAAATCGACATCGCCAAAAAATTCCCAGTGGTTGGATATGGTTAGGAGGGCACTGACTTTTCTAGACTGCCGTAGCTATGCTTCCTGGTAAAATACATGGGAAAATACCATTGGCAGAAAATTCCACTTAGGGTTAGGGTTAGGTCACCATGATCCCATAGAGCAAAATGGACATCGCCAACAAATTCCCAGTGCTTGGGTATGGTTAGGAGGGCAATGATTCTTGTAGACTGCCATAACTATGTTTCCTGGAAAAATACATGGGAAAATCCAATTGGCCGAAAAATCCACTTAGGGTTAGAGTTAGGTCATCATGAACTCATAGAGCAAAATGGACATCGCCAACAAATTTCCTGTGCTTGGGTATGGTTGGGAGGGCACTTACTTTTCTAGCCTGCCGTATCTATGTTTCCTGGTAAAATACATGGGAAAATCCAATTGGCAGAAAAAAAAATTACAGTTAGAGTTAGGTCAGCATTAACTGATAGAGCAAAATGGACATCGCCAACAAATTTGCTGTGCTTGGGTATGGTTAGGAGGGCACTGACTTTTCTAGCATGCCGTAGCTATCTTTCCTAATAAAATACAAGGGAAAATCACATTTGAAGAAAATTCCACTTAGGGTTAGGGTTAGGTCACCATGGTCCCATAGAGCAAAATGGACATCACCAACAAATTCCCAGTGCTTGGATATGGTTATGAGGGCACTAAATTTTCTAGCCTGACGTATCTATGTTTCCTGGAAAAATACATGGGAAAATCGCATTGGCAGAAAATTCCATTTAGGATTAGGGTTAGGTCACCATGATCCCTTAGAGCAAAATGGACATCGCCAACAAATTCCCAGAGCTTGGGTATGGTTAGGAGGGCACTGACTTTTCTAGCCTGCCGTATCTATGTTTCCTGGAAAAATACATGGGAAAATCGCATTGGAAGAAAAATCCACTTTGGGTTAGAGTTAGGTCACCATGAACTCAAAGAGAAAAATGGACATCATCAACAAATTCCCAGTGCTTGGGTATGGTTAGGAGGGCAATGACTTTTCTAGCCTGCTGTATCTATGTTTCCTGGAAAAATATATGGGAAAATCACATTTGAAGAAAATTCCACTTAGGGTTAGGGTTAGGTCACCATGATCCCATATAGCAAAATGGACATCGCCAACAAATTCCCAGTGCTTTGATATGGTTGGGAGGGCACTGACCTTTCTAGTCTGCCGTAACTATGTTTCCTGGAAAAATCCATGGGAAAACCGCATTGGAAGAAAATTCCACTTAAGATTAGGGTTAAGTCACCATGGTCCTATAGAGCAAAATTGACATCACCAACAAATTCCCAGTGCTTTGGTATGGTTAGGAGGGCACTAACTTTTCTAGCTTGCCATATATATGTTTCCTGGTAAAATACATGGGAAAATCCAATTGGCAGAAAAAAAAAATTACAGTTAGAGTTAGGTCAGCATTAACTCATAGAGCAAAATGGACATCGCCAACAAATTTACTGTGCTTGGGTATGATTAGGAGGGCACTGACTTTTCTAGCATGCCGTAGCTATGTTTCCTAATAAAATACATGGGAAAATCCCATTGGCAGAAAATTCCACTTAGAGTTAGGGTTAGGTCACCATGAACTCACAGAGAAAAATTGACATTGCCAACAAATTCCCAGTGCTTGAGTATGGTTAGAAGGGCACTGACTTTTCCACCCTGCCGTATCTATGTTTCCTAGAAAAATACATGGGAAAATCGCATGGGAAGAAAAATCCACTTAGGGTTAGAGTTAGGTCACCATGAACTCATAGAGAAAAATGGACATCGCCAACAAATTTGCTCTACTTGGGTATGGTTAGGAGGGCCCTGACGTTTTTACTCTGCCCTATCTTTCCTGGTAAAATACATGGGAAAATCGCATTGGCAGAAAATTCCACTTAGGATTAGGGTTAGGTCACCATGATCCCATAGAGCAAAATGGACATCGCGAACAAATTCCCAGTGCTTGGGTATGGTTAGGAGGGCAATGATTTTTGTAGGCTGCCATAACTATGTTTCCTGGAAAAATACATGGGAAGGTCCCATTGGAAAAAAATTCCACTTAGGGTTAGAGTTAGGTCACCATGATTCCATATAGCAAAATGGACATCGCCAACAAATTCCCAGTGCTTGGATGTGGTTGGGAGGGCACTGACTTTTCTAATCTGCCGTAACTATGTTTTCTGGAAAAATACATGGGAAAACCGCATTGGAAGAAAATTCCACTTAGGATTAGGGTTAAGTCACCATGGTCCGATAGAGCAAAATGGACATCACCAACAAATTCCCAGTGCTTGGGTATGCTTAGGAGGGCACTAACTTTTCTAGCCTGCCGTATCTATCTTTCCTGATAAAATACATGGGAAAATTGCATTGGCAGAAAATTCCACTTAGGGTTAGGGTTAGATCACCATAAACTTATACAGCAAAATTGACATCGCCAAAAAATTCCCAGTGGTTGGATATGGTTAGGAGGGCACTGACTTTTCTAGAGTGCCGTAGCTATGCTTCCTTGTAAAATACATGGGAAAATACCATTGGCAGAAAATTCCACTTAGGGTTAGGGTTACGTCACCATGAAGTCATAGAGAAAAATTGACATCGCCAACAAATTTTTTGTGCTTCAGTATGGTTATGTGGGCACTGACTTTTCTAGCCTGCCGTATCTATGTTTCCTGGAAAAATATATGGGAAAATCGCATTGGCAGAAAATTCCACTTAGGATTAGGGTTAGGTCACCATGATCCCATAGAGAAAATGGACATCATCAACAAATTCCCAGTGCTTGGGTATGGTTAGGAGGGCAATGACTTTTGTAGACTGCAATAACTATGTTTCCTGGAAAAATACATGGCAAAATCCAATTGGCCGAAAAATCCACTTAGTGTTAGAGTTAGGTCACCATGAACTCATAGAGCAAAATGGACATCGCCAACAAATTTGCTGTGCTTGGGTATGGTTTGGAGGGCACTGACTTTTCTAGTCTGCCGTAACTATGTTTTCTGGAAAAATACATGGGAAAATCGCATTGGAAGAAAATTCCACTAAGGATTAGGGGTAGGTCAACATGGTCCCATAGAGCAAAATGTACATCACCAACAAATTCCCAGTGCTTGGGTATGGTTATGAAAGCACTAACTTTTCTAGCCTGCCGTAGCTATGTTTCCTGGTAAAATACATGGGAAAATCCCATTGGCAGAAAATTCCACTTAGGGTTAGGGTTATGTCACGATGAAAACATAGAGAAAAATTGATGTCGCCAACAAATTCCCAGTGCTTGAGTATGGTTAGGACCGCACTGAATTTTCTAGCCTGCCGTATCTATATTTCATGGTAAAATACATGTGAAAATCCCATTGGAGGAAAATTCCACTTAGGGTTAGGGTTGGTCACCATGGTCCCATAGAGCAAAATGGACATCACCAACAAATTCCCAGTGCTTGGATATGGTTATGAGGGTACTAACTTTTCTAGCCTGCCGTATCTATGTTTCCTGATAAAATACATGGGAAAATCGCATTGGCAGAAAATTCCACTTAGGGTTAGGGTTAGGTCACCATGATCCCATAGAGCAAAATGGACATCGCGAACAAATTCCCAGTGCTTGGGTATGGTTAGGAGGGCAATGATTTTTGTAGGCTGCCATAACTATGTTTCCTGGAAAAATACATGGGAAAATCCAATTGGCCGAAAAATCCACTTAGGGTTAGAGTTAGGTCACCATGAACTCATAGAGCAAAATGGACATCGCCAACAAATTTTCTGTGCTTCAGTATGGTTATGTGGGCACTGACTTTTCTAGCCTGCCGTATCTATATTTCATGGTAAAATACATGTGAAAATCCCATTGGAGGAAAATTCCACTTAGGATTAGGGTTAGGTCAACATGGTCCCATAGAGCAAAATGGACATCACCAACAAATTCCCAGTGCTTGGGTATGGTTATGAAAGCACTAACTTTTCTAGCCTGCCGTAGCTATGTTTCCTCTTAAAATACATGGGAAGGTCCCATTGGCAGAAAATTCCACTTAGGGTTAGGTTTAGGTCACCATGAACTCATAGAGAAAAATGGACATCGTCAACAAATTCCCAGTGCTTGGGTATGGTTAGGAGGGCAATGACTTTTCTAGCCTCCTGTATCTATGTTTCCCGATAAAATACATGGGAAAATCGCATTGGAAGAAAATTCCACTTAGGATTAGGGTTAAGTCACCATGGTCCTATAGAGCAAAATGGACATCACCAACAAATTCCCAGTGCTTGGGTATGCTTAGGAGGGCACTAACTTTTCTAGCCTGCCGTATCTATGTTTCCTGGTAAAATACATGGGAAAATCCTATTGGCAGAAAATTCCACTTAGGGTTAGGGTTAGATCACCATAAACTTATACAGCAAAATTGACATCGCCAAAAAATTCCCAGTGGTTGGATATGGTTAGGAGGGAACTGACTTTTCTAGAGTGCTGTAGCTATGCTTCCTTGTAAAATACATGGGAAAATACCATTGGCAGAAAATTCCACTTAGGGTTAGGGTTACGTCACCATGAAGTCATAGAGAAAAATTGACATCGCCAACAAATTCCCAGTGCTTGGGTATGGTTAGGAGGGCAATGACTTTTCTAGCCTGCTGTATCTGTTTCCTGGAAAAATATATGGGAAAATCCCATTGTCAGAAAATTCCCCTTAGGGTTAGGGTTAGGTCACCATGATCCCATAGAGCAAAATGGACATCGCCAACAAATTCCCAGTGCTTGGATATGGTTAGGAGGGCACTGACTTTTCTAGTCTCCCGTAAATATGGTTCCTGGAAAAATACATGGGAAAATTGCATTGGAAGAAAATTCCACGTAGGATTAGGGTTAGGTCACCATGGTCCCATAGAGCAAAATCGACATCACCAACAAATTCCCAGTGCTTGGGTATGGTTATGAAAGCACTAACCTTTCTAGCCTGCCGTATCTATGTTTCCTGGTAAAATACATGGGAAAATCCCATTGGCAGAAAATTCCACTTAGGGTTAGGGTTAGGTCACGATGAACTCATAGAGAAAAATTGACATCACCAACAAATTCCCAGTGCTTGGGTATGGTTAGGA
This sequence comes from Crotalus tigris, assembly GCF_016545835.1. Classification (NCBI taxonomy): domain Eukaryota; kingdom Metazoa; phylum Chordata; class Lepidosauria; order Squamata; family Viperidae; genus Crotalus; species Crotalus tigris. The sequence goes on from NW_024100214.1 coordinate 6,596,299, forward strand.
GGGCACTTTCTTTTCTATCCTGCCGTAGTTATGTTTCCTGGTAAAATACATGGGAAAATCAAATTGGCCGAAAAATGCACTTAGGGTTAGAGTTAGGTCACCATGAACTCATAGAGCAAAATGGACATCGCCAACAAATTTGCTGTTCTTGGGTATGGTTAGGGGGGCACTGACTTTTCTAGCCTGCCATAACTATGTTTCCTGGAAAAATACATGGGAAAATCGCATTGGAAGAAAATTGCACTTAGGGTTAGGGTTAGGTCACCATGGTCCCATAGAGCAAAATGGGCATCATCAACAAATTCCCAGTGCTTGGGTATGGTTATGAAAGCACTAACTTTTCTAGTCTGCCGTATCTATATTTCCTGGTAAAATACATGGGAAAATCCCATTGGCAGAAAATTCCACTTAGGATTAGGGTTAGGTCACATTGAACCCACAGAGAAAAATTGACATCACCAACAAATTCCCAGTGCTTGGATATGGTTATGAGGGCACTGACTTTTCTATACTGCCGTAGCTATGTTTCCTGTTAAAATACATGGGAAAATCCCATTGGCAGAAAATTACACTTAGGGTTAGGGTTAGGTCACATTGAACCCACAGAGAAAAATTGACATTACCAACAAATTCCCAGTGCTTGGATATGGTTAGGAAGGCACTGACTATTCTATACTGCCGTAGCTATGTTTCCTGGTAAAATACATGGGAAAATCCCATTGGCAGAAAAATCCACTTAGGGTTAGAGTAAGGTCACCATGAACTCATAGAGCAAAATGGACATCGCCAACAAATTTGCTGTGCTTGGGTATGGTTAGGAGAGCAATGAATTTTCTAGCCTGCTTTATCTATGTTTCCTGGTAAAATACATGGGAAAATCCCATTGGCTGAAAATTTCAGTTAGGTTTAGGGTTAGGTCACCATGATCCCTTAGAGCAAAATGGACATCGCCAACAAATTCCCAGTGCTTGGGTATGGTTAGTAGGGCACTGATTTTCTAGTCTGCCCTATCTTTCCTGGTAAAATACATGGGAAAATCCCATTGGCAGAAAATTCCACTTAGGGTTAGGGTTAGGTCACGATGAACTCATAGAGAAAAATTGACATTGCCAACAAATTCCCAGTGCTTGGGTATGGTTAGGAGGGCACTTACTTTTCTATCCTGCCGTAGTTTTGTTTCCTGGTAAAATACATGGGAAAATCAAATTGGCCGAAAAATGCACTTAGGATTAGAGTTAGGTCACCATGAACTCATAGAGCAAAATGGACATCGCCAACAAATTTGCTGTTCTTGGGTATGGTTAGGGGGGCACTGACTTTTCTAGTCTGCCATAACTATGTTTCCTGGAAAAATCCATGGAAAATCCCATTGGCAGAAAATTCCACTTAGGGTTAGGGTTAGGTCACCATGGTCCCATAGAGCAAAATGGGCATCATCAACAAATTCCCAGTGCTTGGGTATGATTATGAAAGCACTAACTTTTCTAGCCTGCCGTATCTATGTTTCCTGGTAAAATACATGGGAAAATCCCATTGGCAGAAAATTCCACTTAGGATTAGGGTTAGGTCACCATTGTCCCATAGAGAAAAATTGACATCACCAACAAATTCCCAGTGCTTGGATATGGTTAGGATGGCACTGACTTTTCTATACTGCCGTAGCTATGTTTCCTGGTAAAATACATGGGAAAATCCCATTGGCAGAAAATTACACTTAGGGTTAGGGTTAGGTCACATTGAACCCACAGAGAAAAATTGACATCACCAACAAATTCCCAGTGCTTGGATATGGTTAGGAGGGCACTGATTTTCTATAGTGCCGTAGCTATGTTTCCTGGTAAAATACATGGGAAAATCCCATTGGCAGAAAATTCCACTTAGGGTTAGGGTTAGGTCACCATGATCCCGTAGAGCAAAATGGACATCGCCAACAAATTCCCAGTGCTTGGGTATGGTTAGGAGGGCAATGACTTTTGTAGACTGCCATAACTATGTTTCCTGGAAAAATACATGGGAAAATCCAATTGGCCGAAAAATCCACTCAGTGTTAGAGTTAGGTCACCATGAACTCATAGAGCAAAATGGACATCGCCAACAAATTTGCTGTGCTTGGGTATGGTTTGGAGGGCACTGACTTTTCTAGTCTGCCGTAACTATGTTTTCTGGAAAAATACATGGGAAAATCGCATTGGAAGAAAATTCCACTAAGGATTAGGGTTAGGTCAACATGGTCCCATAGAGCAAAATGGACATCACCAACAAATTCCCAGTGCTTGGGTATGGTTATGAAAGCACTAACTTTTCTAGCCTGCCGTAGCTATGTTTCCTGGTAAAATACATGGGAAAATCCCATTGGCAGAAAATTCCACTTAGGGTTAGGGTTATGTCACGATGAAAACATAGAGAAAAATTGATGTCGCCAACAAATTCCCAGTGCTTGAGTATGGTTAGGACCGCACTGAATTTTCTAGCCTGCCGTATCTATATTTCATGGTAGAATACATGTGAAAATCCCATTGGAGGAAAATTCCACTCAGGGTTAGGGTTGGTCACCATGGTCCCATAGAGCAAAATGGACATCACCATCAAATTCCCAGTGCTTGGATATGGTTATGAGGGTACTAACTTTTCTAGCCTGCCGTATCAATGTTTCCTGATAAAATACATGGGAAAATCGCATTGGCAGAAAATTCCACTTAGGGTTAGGGTTAGGTCACCATGATCCCATAGAGCAAAATGGACATCGCCAACAAATTCCCAGTGCTTGGGTATGGTTAGGAGGGCAATGATTTTTGTAGGCTGCCATAACTATGTTTCCTGGAAAAATACATGGGAAAATCCAATTGGCCGAAAAATCCACTTAGGGTTAGAGTTAGGTCACCATGAACTCATAGAGCAAAATGGACATCGCCAACAAATTTGCTGTGCTTGGGTATGGTTAGGAGGGCACTGACTTTTCTAGTCTGCCGTAACTATGTTTCCTGGAAAAATACATGGGAAAATCGCATTGGAAGAAAATTCCACTTAGGATTAGGGTTAGGTCAACATGGTCCCATAGAGCAAAATGGACATCACCAACAAATTCCCAGTGCTTGGGTATGGATATGAAAGCACTAACTTTTCTAGCCTGCCGTAGCTATGTTTCCTCTTAAAATACATGGGAAGGTCCAATTGGCAGAAAATTCCACTTAGGGTTAGGTTTAGGTCACCATGAACTCATAGAGAAAAATGGACATCGTCAACAAATTCCCAGTGCTTGGGTATGGTTAGGAGGGCAATGACTTTTCTAGCCTCCTGTATCTATGTTTCCCGATAAAATACATGGGAAAATCGCATTGGAAGAAAATTCCACTTAGGATTAGGGTTAAGTCACCATGGTCCTATAGAGCAAAATGGACATCACCAACAAATTCCCAGTGCTTGGGTATGCTTAGGAGGGCACTAACTTTTCTAGCCTGCCGTACCTATGTTTCCTGGTAAAATACATGGGAAAATCCTATTGGCAGAAAATTCCACTTAGGATTAGGGTTAAGTCACCATGGTCCCTTAGAGCAAAATGGACATCACCAATAAATTCCCAATGCTTGGCTATGGTTATGAGGGCACTGACTTTTCTAGCCTGCCGTATCTAAGTTTCCTGGTAAAATACATGGGAAAATAGCATTTGAGGAAGATTCCACTTAGGGTTAGAGTTAGGTCACCATGAACTCATAAAGCAAAATGGACATTGCCAACAAATTTGCTGTGCTTGAGTATGGATAGCAGGGCACTGACTTTTCTAGTCTGCCGTATCTATGTTTCCTGGAAAAATACATGGGAAAATCGCATGGGCAGAAAATTCCACTTAGGATTTGGGTTAGGTCACCATGATCCCTTAGAGCAAAATCTACATTGCCAACAAATTCCCAGTGCTTGGGTATGGTTACGAGGGCAATGACTTTTCTAGCCTGCTGAATTTATGTTTCCTGGAAAAATACATGGGAAAATTCCATTGGCAGAAAATTCCACTTAGGGTTAGGGTTAAGTCTCCATGATCCCATAGAGCAAAATGGACATCACCAACAAATTCCCAGTGCTTGGGTATGGTTAGGAGGGCACTGACTTTTCTAGTCTGCCGCAACTATGTTTCCTGGTAAAATACATGGGAAAATCCCATTGGCAGAAAATTCCACTTAGGGTTAGGGTTAGGTCACCATGAAGCCACAGAGAAAAATTGACATCACCAACAAATTCCCAGTGCTTGGCTATGGTTATGAGGGCACTAACTTTTCTAGCCTGCCGTATCTAAGTTTTCCTGTAAAATACATGGGAAAATAGCATTTGAGGAAGATTCCACTTAGGGTTAGAGTTAGGTCACCATGAACTCATAAAGCAAAATGGACATTGCCAACAAATTTGCTGTGCTTGAGTATGGTTAGCAGGGCACTGACTTTTCTAGTCTGCCGTATCTATGTTTCCTGGAAAAATACATGGGAAAATCGCATGGGCAGAAAATTCCACTTAGGATTTGGGTTAGGTCACCATGATCCCTTAGAGCAAAATCTACATTGCCAACAAATTCCCAGTGCTTGGGTATGGTTACGAGGGCAATGACTTTTCTAGCCTGCTGAATTTAGGTTTCCTGGAAAAATACATTGGAAAATTCCATTGGCAGAAAATTCCACTTAGGGTTAGGGTTAGGTCTCCATGATCCCATAGAGCAAAATGGACATCACCAACAAATTCCCAGTGCTTGGGTATGGTTAGGAGGGCACTGACTTTTCTAGTCTGCTGCAACTATGTTTCCTGGTAAAATACATGGGAAAATCCCATTGGCAGGAAATTCCACTTAGGGTTAGAGTTAGGTCACCATGAAGCCACAGAGAAAAATTGACATCACCAACATATTCCCAGTGCTTGGATATGGTTAGGAGGGCACTGACTTTTCTATACTGCCGTAGCTATGTTTCCTAATAAAATACATGGGAAAATCCCATTGGCAGAAAATTCCACTTAGGGTTAGGGTTAGGTCACCATGAACTCATAGAGCAAAATGGATATTGCCAACAAATTTGCTGTGCTTGGGTATGGTTAGGAGAGCACTGAGTTTTCTACTCTGCCCTATCTTTCCTGGTAAAATATATGGGAAAATCTCATTGGAGGAAAATTCCACTTAGGGTTAGAGTTAGGTCAACATGTACTCAAAGAGCAAAATGGACATTGCCAATGAATTTTCTGTCCTTGTGTATGGTTAGGAGGGGACTGATTTTTCTACTCTGCCTTATCTTTCCTGGTAAAATACATAGGAAAATCCCATTGGCACAAAAATTCCACTTAGGGTTAGGGTTAGGTCACCATGAACTCATAGATAAAAATTGAAATTGCCAACAAATTCCCAGTGCTTGAGTATGGTTAGGAGGGCACTGACATTTCTAGCCTGGCCTAACTATGTTTCCTGGAAAAATACATGGGAAAATCGCATTGGCAGAAAATTCCACTCAGGATTAGGGTTACGTCACCATGAACCCATAGAGCAAAATGGAGATCGCCAACAAATTCCCAGTGCTTGGGTATGGTTAGGAGGGCAATCATTTTTCTAGCCTGCTGTATCTATTTTTCTCGGAAAAATACATGGGAAAATCGCATTTGAAGAAAATTCCACTTAGGATAAGGTTAGGTCACCATAATCCCATAGAGCAAAATTGATTTTACCAACAAATTCTTAGTGCTTGGATATGGTTAGGAGGGCACTGACATTTCTAGTCTGCCGTAACTATGTTTCCTGGAAAAATACATGGGAAAATCGCATTGGAAGAAAATTCCACTTAGGGATAGGGTTAGGTCACCATGAACTCATAGAGCAAAATGGACATAGCCAACAAATTTGCTGTGCTTGGGTATGGTTAGGAGGGCACTGACTTTTCTAGTCTGCCGTATCTATATTTCATGGTAAAATACATGTGAAAATCCCATTGGAGGAAAATTCCACTTAGGGTTAGCGTTAGGTCAACATGAACTCATAGAGAAAAATTGACATTGCCAACAAATTCCCAGTGCTTGAGTATGGTTAGGAGGGCACTGACTTTTCTAGTCTGCCGTAACTATGATTCCTGGAAAAATACATGGGAAAACCGCATTGGAAGAAAATTCCACTTAGGATTAGGGTTAAGTCACCATGGTCCCATAGAGCAAAATGGACATCACCTACAAATTCCCAGTGCTTGGGTATGGTTATGAGGGCACTAACTTTTCTAACCTGCCGTATCTAAGTTTCCTGCTAAAATACATGGGAAAATCCAATTGGCCGAAAATTCCACTTAGGGTTAGGGTTAGGTCACCATAAACTCATAGAGAAAAGTGGACATCGCCAACAAATTCCCAGTGCTTCAGTATGGTTAGGAGGGCACTGACTTTTCTAGCCTTCCGTATCTATGTTTCCTGGAAAAATACACGGGAGGAATACATTGGAGGAATATTCCACTTAGGGTTAGGGTTAAGTCACCATGAACCCACAGAGCAAAATGGGCATCGCCAACAAAATCCCAGTGCTTGGATATGGTTAGAAGGGCAATGACTTTTCTAGCATGCCGTATCTATGTTTCCTGGTAAAATACATGGGAAGATCCCATTGGCAGAAAATTCGACTTCGGTTTAGGGTTACCTCACCCTGACATCATAGAGCAAAACAGACTTTGCCAACAAATTCCCAGTACTTCGTTTCGGTTAGGAGGGCACTGACTTTTCTAGCCTTCCCTATGTATCTTTCCTGGTAAAATACATGGGAAGATCCCATTGGCAGAAAATTCCACTTAATGTTAGGGTTACATCACCATAAACCTATAGACCAAAATGGACATCGCCAAAAAATTCCCAGTGCTTGGATATGGTTAGGAGGTCAATGACTTTTCTACCATGCTGTATCTAAGTTTCCTGGAAAATACAAGGGAAAATCGCATTTGAAGAAAATTCCACTTAGGGTTAGGGTTAGGTCACTATGATCCCATAGAGCAAAATGGACATCGCCAACAAATTCCCAGTGCTTGGATATGGTTAGGAGGGCACTGACTTTTCTAATCTTCCGTAACTATGTTTCCTGGAAAAATGTATGGAAAAATCCCAGTGGAGGAAAATTCCACTTAGGATTAGAATTAAGTCACCATGAACCCACAGAACAAAATAGACATCACCGACAAATTTCAAGTGCTTGGGTATGATTAGGTCGGAACTTGCTTTACTAGCCTGCAGTAATTATGTTTCCTGGTAAAATACATGGGAAAATCCCTTTGGAGGAAAATTCCACTTAGGGTTACGGTTATGTAACCCTGAACGCATAGAGCAAAATGGACATCACCAGTAAATTCACAGTGCTTGGGTATAGTTAGGATGGCACTTATTTTTCTAGTCTGCCGTATCTATGTTTCCTGGTAAAATACATGGGAAAATCCAATTGGCAGAAAATTCCACTTAGGGTTAGGGTTAGGTCATCATAAACTCGTAGAGAAAAATGGACATCGCCAACAAATTGCCAGTGCTTCAGTGTGGTTAGGAGGGCACTGACTTTTCTAGCCTGCCTTATCTATGTTTCCTGGAAAAATACACGGGAGGAATACGTTGGAGGAATATTCCACTTAGGGATAGGGTTAAGTCACCATGAACCCACAGAGCAAAATGGGCATCACCAACAAAATCCCAGTGCTTGGATATGGTTAGAAGGGCACTGACTGTTCTAGCCTGCCGTATCTATGTTTCCTGCTAAAATACATGTAAAGATCCCATTGGCAGAAAATTCCACTTCGGTTTAGGGTTACCTCACTCTGAACTCATAGAGCAAAACGGACTTTGCCAACAAATTCCCAGTACTTGGTTTTGGTTAGGAGGGCACTGACTTTTCTAGCCTTCCCTATGTACCTTTCTTGGTAAAATACATGGTAAGATCCCATTGGCAGAAAATTCCACTTAAGGCTAGGGTTACATCACCATAAACTTATACAGCAAAATGTACATAGCCAAAAAATTCCCAGTGCTTGGATATGGTTAGGAGAGCAATGACTTTTCTAGCCTGCTGTATCTATGTTTCCAGGAAAAATACAAGGGAAAATCGCATTTGAAGAAAATTCCACTTAGGGTTAGAGTTAGGTCAACATGAACCCACAGAGAAAAATGGACATCACCAACAAATTCCCAGTGCTTGGATATGGTTAGGAGGGCACTGACTTTTCTAGCCAGCTGTAGTTATTTTTCCTGGTTAAATAAATAGGAAAATACCATTGGCAGAAAATTCCACTTAGGGTTAGGTTTAGATCACCATAAACGTATAGAGCAAAATGGACATCGCCAACAAATTCCCAGTGCTTGGATATAGTTAGGAGGGCACTGACTTTTCTAGACTGCAGTAGCTATGTTTCCTCGTAAAATACATGGGAAAATCCCATTGGCAGAAAATTCCACTTAGGGTTAGGGTTACGTCACCATGAAGTGATAGAGCAAAATGGACATCGCCAACAAATTTGCTGTGCTTGGTTATGGTTAGGAGGGCACTGACTTTTCCACTCTGCCTTATCTTTCCTGGTAAAATATATGGGGAAATCTCATTGGAAGAAAATTCCACTTAGGGTTAGACTTCGGTCACCATGAACTCATAGAGCAAAATGGACATTGCCAACTAATTTGCTGTGCTTGGGTATGGTTAGGAGGGCACTGACTTTTCAACTCTGCCCTATCTTTCCTGGTAAAATATATGGGAAAATGTCATTGGAGGAAAATTCCACTTAGGGTTAGAGTTCGGTCACCATGAACCCACAGAGAAAAATGGACATCATCAACAAATTCCCAGTACTTGGATATAGTTAGGAGGGCACTGACTTTTCTAGACTAACGTAGCTATGTTTCCTCGTGAAATACATGGGAAAATCCCATTGGCAGAAAATTCCTGGTGACCTAAACCTAACCCTAAGTGCAATTTTCTGCCAATGGGATTTTCCCATGTATTTTATCAGGAAACATAGCTACGGCAGGCTAGAAAAGTAAGTGCCTCCTAACCGAAACCAAGCACTGGGAATTTGTTGGCGATGTCCATTTTTCTCTATGGGACCATGGTGACTTAACCCTAACCCTAAGTGGAATTTTCTTCCAATGCGATTTTGCCATGTTTTTTTCCAGGAAACATAGTTACGGCAGATTAGAAAAGTCAGTGCCCTCCCAACCATATCCAAGGACTGGGAATTTGTTGGTGATGTCCATTTTGCTCTATGAGTTCAGGGTGACGTAAACCTAACCCTAAGTTGAATTTTCTTCAAATGCGATTTTCCCATGTATTTTTCCAGGAAACATAGGTACAGCAGGCTAGAAAAGTCATTGCCCTCCTAACCATACCCAAGCACTAGGAATTTGTTGGTGATGTCCATTTTTCTCTGTGGGTTCATGGTGACCTAAACCTAACCCTAAGTGGAATTTTCCTCCAATGGGATTTTCACATGTATTTTACCATGAAATATAGATACGGCAGTCTAGAAAAGTAAATGCCCTCCTAACCATATCCAAGCACTGGGAATTTTTTGGCGATCTCCATTTTTCTGTATAAGTTTAGGGTGATCTAACCCAAATCCTAAGTGGAATTTTCTGCAAATGGGATCTTCCCATGTATTTTAACAGGAAACATAGCTACGGCAGTCTAGAAAAGTCAGTGCCCTCTTAACTATATCCAGGCACTGGAAATTTGTTGGTGATGTCCATTTTTCTCTGTGGGTTCATGGTGACCTAACTCTAACCTTAAGTGGAATTTTCCTCCAATGGGATTTTCACATGTATTTTACCATGAAATATAAATATGGCAGACTAGAACAGTCAGTGCCCTCATAACCATACCAAAGCACTGGGAATTTGTTGGCGATGTCCATTTTGCTCTATGAGTTCATGTTGACCTAATCCAAACCCTAGGTGGAATTTTCTGCCAATGGAATCTTCCCATATATTTTTCCAGGAAGCATAGTTACGGCAGACTAGAAAAGTCAGTGCCCTCCTAACCATATCCAAGCACTGGGAATTTGTTGGCGATGTCCATTTTGCTCTATGGGATCATGGTGAACTAACTTTATCTCTAAGTGGAATTTTGTTCAAATGTGATTTTCCCATGTATTCTTCCAGGAAACATAGATACAGCAGGCTAGAAAAGTCAGTGCCCTCCTAACCATATCCAAGCACTGGGAATTTGCTGGCGATGTCCATTTTGCTCTATACGTTAATGGTGATCTAACCCTAACCCTAAGTGGAATTTTCTGCCAATGGGATTTTCCCATTTATTTTACCAGGAAAAATAACTACAGCTGGCTAGAAAAGTCAGTGCCCTCCTAACCATACCCAAGAACAGCAAATTATGAGTACATGGTGACCTAACTCTAACGCTAAGTGGATTTTTTTGCCAATTGGATTTTCCCATGTATTTTATCAGGAAACATAGCTACGGCAGGCTAGAAAAATAAGTGCTCTCCTAACCATACCCAAGCACTGGGAATTTTTGGGCGATGTACATTTTGCTGTATAAGTTCATGGTGATCTTACCCTAACCCTAAGTGGAATTTTCTGCCAATGGGATCTTCCCATGTATTTTTCCAGGAAACATAGATACAGCAGGCTAGAAAAGGCATTGCCCTCCTAACCATACCCAAGCACTGGGAATTTGCTGGCGATGTCCATTTTGCTCTATACGTTAATGGTGATCTAACCCTAAGGGGAATTTTCTGCCAATGGGATTTTCCCATTTATTTTACCAGGAAAAATAACTACAGCTGGCTAGAAAAGTCAGTGCCCTCCTAACCATATCGAAGCACTGGGAATTTGTTGGTGATGTCCATTTTTCTCTGTGGGTTCATGATGACCTAACTCTAACCGTAAGTGGAATTTTCCTCCAATGGGATTTTCCCATGTATTTTACCATGAAATATAGATACGGCAGGGTTGAAAAGTCAGTGCCCTCCTAACCATACCCAAGAACAGCAAATTATGAGTACATGGTGACCTAACTCTAACGCTAAGTGGATTTTTTTGCCAATTGGATTTTCCCATGTATTTTATCAGGAAACATAGCTACGGCAGGCTAGAAAAATAAGTGCTCTCCTAACCATATCCAAGCACTGGAAATTTTTGGGCGATGTACATTTTGCTGTATAAGTTCATGGTGATCTTACCCTAACCCTAAGTGGAATTTTCTGCCAATGGGATCTTCCCATGTATTTTTCCAGGAAACATAGTTACGGCAGGCTAGAAAAGTCAGTGCCCTCCTAACCATATCCAAGCACTGGGAATTTTTGGGCGATGTACATTTTGCTGTATAAGTTCATGGTGATCTTACCCTAACCCTAAGTGGAATTTTCTGCCAATGGGATCTTCCCATGTATTTTTCCAGGAAACATAGTTACGGCAGACTAGAAAAGTCAGTGCCCTCCTAACCATATCCAAGCACTGGGAATTTGTTGGCGATGTCCATTTTGCTCTATGGGATCATGGTGACCTAACTTTATCTCTAACTTGAATTTTCCTTCAATGAGATTTTCCCATATATTTTACCTGGAAAGATAGGGAAGATTATAAAAGTGAGTGCCCTCCTAAGCATACCCAAGCACAGAAAATTTGTTGGCGATGTCCATTTTGCTCTATGAGTTCATGGAGACCTAACTCTAACCGTAAGTGGATTTTTCTGCCAATTGGATTTTCCCATGTATTTTTCCAGGAAACATAGCTACGGCAGACTAAAAAGGTCAGTGCCCTCCTAACCATATCCAAGACTGGGAATTGGTTGGCGATGTCCATTTTGCTCTATGGGATCATGGTGACCTAACCCTAACCCTAAGTTGAATTTTCTTCAAATGCGATTTTCCCATGTATTTTTCAAGGAAACATAGATACAGCAGGCTAGAAAAGTCAGTGCCCTCCTAACCATACCCAAGCACTGGGAATTTGTTGGCGATGTCCATTTTTCTCTATGAGTTCATGGTGACCTAAACCTAACCCTAAGTGGAATTTTCTGCTAATGGGATTTTCCCATGTATTTTATCAGTCAACATAGCTACGGCAGGCTAGAAAAGTAAGTGCCCTCCTAATCATACCCTAGCACTGGGAATTTGCTGGTGATGTCCATTTTGCTCTATGGGACCATGGTGACTTAACTCTAACCCTAAGTGGAATTTTTTTCCAATGCGATTTTCCCATGTTTTTTTCCAGGAAAAATAGTTACGGTAGGCTAGAAAATTAAGTTCCCTCCTAACCATACTCAAGCACTGGGAATTTGTTGGCTATGTCCATTTTTCTCTATGGGATCATCGTGACCTAAACCTAACCCTAAGTGGAATTTTCTGCCAATGGGATTTTCCCATGTATTTTACCAGGAAACATAACTACAGCTGGATAGAAAAGTAAGTGCCCTCCTATCCATACCCAAGCACTGGGAATTTGTTGGAGATGTCCATTTTGCTCTATGGGATCATGGTGATCTAACCCTAACCCTAAGTGGAATTTTCTGCCAATGGGATTTTCTCATGTATTTTACCATAAAATATAGATACGGCAGGCTAGAAAAGTCAGTGCCCTCCTAACCATACCCAAGAATAGCAAATTAGTTGGCAATGTCCATTTTGCTCTATGAGTTCATGTTGACCTAACTCTAACGCTAAGTGGAATTTTCCTCCAATGACATTTTCCCATATATTTTACCAGGAAAGATAGGGCAGACTAGAAAAGTCAGTGAGCTGCTAACCATACCCAAGAAGAGCAAATTTGTTGGCGATGTCCATTTTGCTCTATGAGTTCATGGTGACCTAACTCTAACCCTAAGTTGAAGTTTCTTCAAATGCGATTTTCCCATGTATTTTTCCAGGAAACATAGATACAGCAGGCTAGAAAAGTCATTGCCCTCCTAACCATACCCAAGCACTGGGAATTTGTTGGCGATGTCCATTTTTCTCTATGAGTTCATGGTGACCTAAACCTAACCCTAAGTGGAATTTTCTGCTAATGGGATTTTCCCATGTATTTTATCAGTCAACATAGATACGGCAAGCTAGAAAAGTTAGTGCCCTCATAACCATACCCAAGCACTGGTAATTTGTTGGTGATGTCCATTTTGCTCTATGGGAACATGGTGACTTAACCCTAATCCTAAGTGGAATGTTCTTCAAATGCGATTTTCCCATGTAGTTTTCCAGGAAATATAGCTACGGCAGTGTAGAAATTCAGTGCCCTCCTAACCATATCCAAGCACTGGGAATTTGTTGGTGATGTCCATTTTGCTCTATGAGTTCATGGTGACCTAACTCTAACTCTAAGTGGATTATTCTGCCAATTGGATTTTCCCATGTATTTTACCAGGAAACATAGATACGGCAGGCTAGAAAAGTTAGTGCCCTCCTAACCATACCCAAGCACTGGGAATTTATTGGCAACATCCATTTTGCTCTATGGGATCATGTTGACCTAACTCTAACGCTAAGTGGAATTTTCCTCCAATGACATTTTCCCATATATTTTACCAGTAAAGGTAGGGCAGAGTAGAAAAGTCATTGAACTCCTAACCATACCAAAGCACAGCAAATTTGTTGGCGATGTCCATTTTGCTCTATGAGTTCATGGTGACCTAACTCTAACCCTAAGTGGATTTTTCTGCCAATTGGATTTTCCCATGTATTTTACCAGGAAACATAGTTACGGCAGACTAGAAAAGTCAGTGCCCTCCTAACCATATCCAAGCACTGGGAATTTGTTGGCGATGTCCATTTTGCTCTATGGGATCATGGTGACCTAACTTTATCTCTAAGTGGAATTTTGTTCAAATGTGATTTTCCCATGTATTTTTCCAGGAAACATAGATACAGCAGGCTAGAAAAATCAGTGCCCTCCTAACCATACCCTAGCACTGGGAATTTTTTGGTGATGTCCATTTTGCTGTATGGAACCATGGTGACTTAACACTAACCCTAAGTGGAATTTTCTTCCAATGCGATTTTCCAATGTATTTTTCCATGAAACATAGATACAGCAGTCTAGAAAAGTCATTGCCCTCATTACCATACCCAAAAACTGGAAATTTGTTGGCAATGTCCATTTTTCTCTATGAGTTCATGGTGACCTAAACCTAACCCTAAGTGGAATTTTCTGTCAATGGGATTTTCCCATGTGTTTTACCAGGAAAATTAACTACGGCTGGCTAGAAAAGTAAGTGCCCTCCTAACCACACCCAAGGACTGGAAATTTGTTGGCGATGTCCATTTTGCTCTATTGGACCATGTTGACCTAACCCTAACCCTAAGTGGAATTTTCTGCCAATGGGATTTTCCCATGTATTTTACCAGGAAATATAGATGCGGCAGGCTAGAAAAGTCAGTGCCCTCCTAACCATACCCAAGCACAGCAAGTTAGTTGGCAATGTCCATTTTGCTCTATGAGTTCATGGAGACCTACACCTAGCCCTAAGTGGAATTTTCTGCCAATTGGATTTTCCCATGTATTTTTCCAGGAAACATAGCTACAGCAGACTAAAAAAGTCAGTGCCCTCCTAACCATATCCAAGCACTGGGAATACGTTGGCGATGTCCATTTTTCTCTATGAGTTCATGGTGACCTACCCCTAACCCTAAGTGGATTTTTCTGCCAATTGGATTTTCCCATGTATTTTTCCAGGAAACATAGCTACAGCAGACTAAAAAATCAGTGCCCTCCTAACCATATCCAAGCACTGGGAATTTGTTGGCGATTTCCATTTTGGTCTATGTGATCATGGTGACCTACCCCTAACCCTAAGTTGAATTTTCTTCAAATGCGATTTTCCCATGTATTTTTCCAGGAAATATAGATACAGCAGGCTAGAAAAGTCATTGCCCTCCTAACCATACCCAAGCACTGGGAATTTGTGGCGATGTCCATTTTTCTCTATGAGTTCATGGTGACCTACCCCTAACCCTAAGTGGAATTTTCTGCCAATGGGATTTTCCCATGTATTTTACCAGGAAACATAGCTAGGACAGTCTAGAAAAGTCAGTGCCCTCCTAACCATATCCAAGCACTGGGAATTTGTTGGTGATGTCCATTTTTCTCTGTGGGTTCATGGTGACCTAACACTAACCCTAAGTGGAATTTTCCTCCAATGGGATTTTCACATGTATTTTACCATAAAATATAGATACGGCTGGCTAGAAAAGTCAGTGCCCTCCTAACCATACCCAAGCACAGCAAATTAGTTGGCAATGTCCATTTTGCTCAATGAGTTCATCGTGACCTAACTCTAACCCTAAGTGGATTTTTTTGCCAATTGGATTTTCCCATGTATTTTATCAGGAAAGATAGCTACAGCAGGCTAGAAAATAAGTGCTCTCCTAACTATATCCAAGCACTGGAAATTTTTGGGCGATGTACATTTTGCTGTATAAGTTCATGGTGATCTTACCCTAACCCTAAGTGGAATATTCTGCCAATGGGATCTTCCCATGTATTTTTCCAGGAAACATAGTTACGGCAGACTAGAAAAGTCAGTGCCCTCCTAACCATATCCAAGCACTGGGAATTTGTTGGCGATGTCAATTTTGCTCTATGGGATCATAGTGACCTAACTTTATCTCTAAGTGGAATTTTGTTCAAATGTGATTTTCCCATGTATTTTTCCAGGAAACATAGATACAGCAGGCTAGAAAAGTCATTGCCCTCCTAACCATACCCAAGGACTGGAAATATGTTGGCGATGTCCATTTTTCTCTATGGGACCATGGTGACTTAACCCTAACCCTAAGTGGAATTTTCGTTCCAATGCGATTTTCCCATGTTTTTTTCCAGGAAACATAGTTATGGCAGGCTAGAAAAGTCAGTGCCCTCCTAACCATACCCTAGCACTGGGAATTTTTTGGTGATGTCCATTTTGGTCTATGGAACCATGGTGACTTAACCCTAACCCTAAGTGGAATTTTCCTCCAATGCGATTTTCCCATGTTTTTTTCCAGGAAACATAGTTACGGCAGGCTAGAAAATTCATTGCCCTCAGTACCATACCCAAGCACTGGGAATTTGTTGGCGATGTCCATTTTTCTCTATGAGTTTATGGTGACCTAAACCTAACCCTAAGTGGAATTTTCTGTCAATGGGATTTTCCCATGTATTTTACCAGGAAATATAGATGCGGCAGGCTAGAAAAGTCAGTGCCCTCCTAACCATACCCAAGCACAGCAAGTTAGTTGGCAATGTCCATTTTGCTCTATGAGTACACGGTGACCTAACTCTAACCCTAAGTGGAATTTTCCTCCAATGAGATTTTCCCATATATTTTACCTGGAAAGATAGGGAAGATTATAAAAGTGAGTGCCCTCCTAAGCATACCCAAGCACAGAAAATTTGTTGGCGATGTCCATTTTGCTCTATGAGTTCATGGAGACCTAACTCTAACCGTAAGTGGATTTTTCTGCCAATTGGATTTTCCCATGTATTTTTCCAGGAAACATAGCTACGGCAGACTAAAAAGGTCAGTGCCCTCCTAACCATATCCAAGCACTGGGAATTGGTTGGCAATGTCCATTTTGCTCTATGGGATCATGGTGACCTAACCCTAACCCTAAGTTGAATTTTCTTCAAATGCGATTTTCCCATGTATTTTTCAAGGAAACATAGATACAGCAGGCTAGAAAAGTCAGTGCCCTCCTAACCATACCCAAGCACTGGGAATTTGTTGGCAATGTCCATTTTTCTCTATGAGTTCATGGTGACCTAAACCTAACCGTAAGTGGAATTTTCTGCTAATGGGATTTTCTCATGTATTTTATCAGTCAACATAGCTATGGCAGGCTAGAAAGGTGTGCCCTCCTAATCATACCCTAGCACTGGGAATTTGCTGGTGATGTCCATTTTGCTCTATGGGACCATGGTGACTTAACTCTAACCCTAAGTGGAATTTTTTTCCAATGCGATTTTCCCATGTTTTTTTCCAGGAAAAATAGTTACGGTAGGCTAGAAAATTAAGTTCCCTCCTAACCATACTCAAGCACTGGGAATTTGTTGGCTATGTCCATTTTTCTCTATGTGATCATCGTGACCTAAACCTAACCCTAAGTGGAATTTTCTGCCAATGGGATTTTCCCATGTATTTTACCAGGAAACATAACTACAGCTGGATAGAAAAGTAAGTGCCCTCCTATCCATACCCAAGCACTGGGAATTTGTTGGAGATGTCCATTTTGCTCTATGGGATCATGGTGATCTAACCCTAACCCTAAGTGGAATTTTCTGCCAATGGGATTTTCTCATGTATTTTACCATAAAATATAGATACGGCAGGCTAGAAAAGTCAGTGCCCTCCTAACCATACCCAAGAATAGCAAATTAGTTGGCAATGTCCATTTTGCTCTATGAGTTCATGTTGACCTAACTCTAACGCTAAGTGGAATTTTCCTCCAATGACATTTTCCCATATATTTTACCAGGAAAGATAGGGCAGACTAGAAAAGTCAGTGAGCTGCTAACCATACCCAAGAAGAGCAAATTTGTTGGCGATGTCCATTTTGCTCTATGAGTTCATGGTGACCTAACTCTAACCCTAAGTTGAAGTTTCTTCAAATGCGATTTTCCCATGTATTTTTCCAGGAAACATAGATACAGCAGGCTAGAAAAGTCATTGCCCTCCTAACCATACCCAAGCACTGGGAATTTGTTGGCGATGTCCATTTTTCTCTATGAGTTCATGGTGACCTAAACCTAACCCTAAGTGGAATTTTCTGCTAATGGGATTTTCCCATGTATTTTATCAGTCAACATAGATACGGCAAGCTAGAAAAGTTAGTGCCCTCATAACCATACCCAAGCACTGGTAATTTGTTGGTGATGTCCATTTTGCTCTATGGGAACATGGTGACTTAACCCTAATCCTAAGTGGAATGTTCTTCAAATGCGATTTTCCCATGTAGTTTTCCAGGAAATATAGCTACGGCAGTGTAGAAATTCAGTGCCCTCCTAACCCTATCCAAGCACTGGGAATTTGTTGGTGATGTCCATTTTGCTCTATGAGTTCATGGTGACCTAACTCTAACTCTAAGTGGATTTTTCTGCCAATTGGATTTTCCCATGTATTTTACCAGGAAACATAGATACGGCAGGCTAGAAAAGTTAGTGCCCTCCTAACCATACCCAAGCACTGGGAATTTATTGGCAACATCCATTTTGCTCTATGGGATCATGTTGACCTAACTCTAACGCTAAGTGGAATTTTCCTCCAATGACATTTTCCCATATATTTTACCAGTAAAGGTAGGGCAGAGTAGAAAAGTCATTGAACTCCTAACCATACCAAAGCACAGCAAATTTGTTGGCGATGTCCATTTTGCTCTATGAGTTCATGGTGACCTAACTCTAACCCTAAGTGGATTTTTCTGCCAATTGGATTTTCCCATGTATTTTACCAGGAAACATAGTTACGGCAGACTAGAAAAGTCAGTGCCCTCCTAACCATATCCAAGCACTGGGAATTTGTTGGCGATGTCCATTTTGCTCTATGGGATCATGGTGACCTAACTTTATCTCTAAGTGGAATTTTGTTCAAATGTGATTTTCCCATGTATTTTTCCAGGAAACATAGATACAGCAGGCTAGAAAAATCAGTGCCCTCCTAACCATACCCTAGCACTGGGAATTTTTTGGTGATGTCCATTTTGCTGTATGGAACCATGGTGACTTAACACTAACCCTAAGTGGAATTTTCTTCCAATGCGATTTTCCAATGTATTTTTCCATGAAACATAGATACAGCAGTCTAGAAAAGTCATTGCCCTCATTACCATACCCAAAAACTGGAAATTTGTTGGCAATGTCCATTTTTCTCTATGAGTTCATGGTGACCTAAACCTAACCCTAAGTGGAATTTTCTGTCAATGGGATTTTCCCATGTGTTTTACCAGGAAAATTAACTACGGCTGGCTAGAAAAGTAAGTGCCCTCCTAACCACACCCAAGGACTGGAAATTTGTTGGCGATGTCCATTTTGCTCTATTGGACCATGTTGACCTAACCCTAACCCTAAGTGGAATTTTCTGCCAATGGGATTTTCCCATGTATTTTACCAGGAAATATAGATGCGGCAGGCTAGAAAAGTCAGTGCCCTCCTAACCATACCCAAGCACAGCAAGTTAGTTGGCAATGTCCATTTTGCTCTATGAGTTCATGGAGACCTACACCTAGCCCTAAGTGGAATTTTCTGCCAATTGGATTTTCCCATGTATTTTTCCAGGAAACATAGCTACAGCAGACTAAAAAAGTCAGTGCCCTCCTAACCATATCCAAGCACTGGGAATACGTTGGCGATGTCCATTTTTCTCTATGAGTTCATGGTGACCTACCCCTAACCCTAAGTGGATTTTTCTGCCAATTGGATTTTCCCATGTATTTTTCCAGGAAACATAGCTACAGCAGACTAAAAAATCAGTGCCCTCCTAACCATATCCAAGCACTGGGAATTTGTTGGCGATTTCCATTTTGGTCTATGTGATCATGGTGACCTACCCCTAACCCTAAGTTGAATTTTCTTCAAATGCGATTTTCCCATGTATTTTTCCAGGAAATATAGATACAGCAGGCTAGAAAAGTCATTGCCCTCCTAACCATACCCAAGCACTGGGAATTTGTGGCGATGTCCATTTTTCTCTATGAGTTCATGGTGACCTACCCCTAACCCTAAGTGGAATTTTCTGCCAATGGGATTTTCCCATGTATTTTACCAGGAAACATAGCTAGGACAGTCTAGAAAAGTCAGTGCCCTCCTAACCATATCCAAGCACTGGGAATTTGTTGGTGATGTCCATTTTTCTCTGTGGGTTCATGGTGACCTAACACTAACCCTAAGTGGAATTTTCCTCCAATGGGATTTTCACATGTATTTTACCATAAAATATAGATACGGCTGGCTAGAAAAGTCAGTGCCCTCCTAACCATACCCAAGCACAGCAAATTAGTTGGCAATGTCCATTTTGCTCAATGAGTTCATCGTGACCTAACTCTAACCCTAAGTGGATTTTTTTGCCAATTGGATTTTCCCATGTATTTTATCAGGAAAGATAGCTACAGCAGGCTAGAAAATAAGTGCTCTCCTAACTATATCCAAGCACTGGAAATTTTTGGGCGATGTACATTTTGCTGTATAAGTTCATGGTGATCTTACCCTAACCCTAAGTGGAATTTTCTGCCAATGGGATCTTCCCATGTATTTTTCCAGGAAACATAGTTACGGCAGACTAGAAAAGTCAGTGCCCTCCTAACCATATCCAAGCACTGGGAATTTGTTGGCGATGTCAATTTTGCTCTATGGGATCATAGTGACCTAACTTTATCTCTAAGTGGAATTTTGTTCAAATGTGATTTTCCCATGTATTTTTCCAGGAAACATAGATACAGCAGGCTAGAAAAGTCATTGCCCTCCTAACCATACCCAAGGACTGGAAATTTGTTGGCGATGTCCATTTTTCTCTATGGGACCATGGTGACTTAACCCTAACCCTAAGTGGAATTTTCGTTCCAATGCGATTTTCCCATGTTTTTTTCCAGGAAACATAGTTACGGCAGGCTAGAAAAGTCAGTGCCCTCCTAACCATACCCTAGCACTGGGAATTTTTTGGTGATGTCCATTTTGGTCTATGGAACCATGGTGACTTAACCCTAACCCTAAGTGGAATTTTCCTCCAATGCGATTTTCCCATGTTTTTTTCCAGGAAACATAGTTACGGCAGGCTAGAAAATTCATTGCCCTCATTACCATACCCAAGCACTGGGAATTTGTTGGCGATGTCCATTTTTCTCTATGAGTTCATGGTGACCTAAACCTAACCCTAAGTGGAATTTTCTGTCAATGGGATTTTCCCATGTGTTTTACCAGGAAATATAGATGCGACAGGCTAGAAAAGTCAGTGCCCTCCTAACCATACCCAAGCACAGCAAGTTTGTTGGCAATGTCCATTTTGCTCTATGAGTACATGGTGACCTAACTCTAACCCTAAGTGGAATTTTCCTCCAATGAGATTTTCCCATATATTTTACCTGGAAAGATAGGGAAGATTATAAAAGTGAGTGCCCTCCTAAGCATACCCAAGCACAGAAAATTTGTTGGCGATGTTCATTTTGCTCTATGAGTTCATGGAGACCTAACTCTAACCCTAAGTGGATTTTTCTGCCAATTGGATTTTCCCATGTATTTTTCCAGGAAACATAGCTACGGCAGACTAAAAAGGTCAGTGCCCTCCTAACCATATCCAAGCACTGGGAATTGGTTGGCAATGTCCATTTTGCTCTATGGGATCATGGTGACCTAACCCTAACCCTAAGTTGAATTTTCTTCAAATGCGATTTTCCCATGTATTTTTCAAGGAAACATAGATACAGCAGGCTAGAAAAGTCAGTGCCCTCCTAACCATACCCAAGCACTGGGAATTTGTTGGCAATGTCCATTTTTCTCTATGAGTTCATGGTGACCTAAACCTAACCGTAAGTGGAATTTTCTGCTAATGGGATTTTGTCATGTATTTTATCAGTCAACATAGCTATGGCAGGCTAGAAAGGTGTGCCCTCCTAATCATACCCTAGCACTGGGAATTTGCTGGTGATGTCCTTTTTGCTCTATGGGACCATGGTGACTTAACTCTAACCCTAAGTGGAATTTTTTTCCAATGCGATTTTCTCATGTTTTTTTCCAGGAAACATAGTTACGGTAGGCTAGAAAATTAAGTTCCCTCCTAACCATACTCAAGCACTGGGAATTTGTTGGCTATGTCCATTTTTCTCTATGGGATCATCGTGACCTAAACCTAACCCTAAGTGGAATTTTCTGCCAATGGGATTTTCCCATGTATTTTACCAGGAAACATAACTACAGCTGGATAGAAAAGTAAGTGCCCTCCTATCCATACCCAAGCACTGGGAATTTGTTGGAGACGTCCATTTTGCTCTATGGGACCATGGTGACTTAACCCTAATCCTAAGTGGAATGTTCTTCAAATGCGATTTTCCCATGTAGTTTTCCAGGAAATATAGCTACGGCAGTGTAGAAATTCAGTGCCCTCCTAACCATATCCAAGCACTGGGAATTTGTTGGTGATGTCCATTTTGCTCTATGAGTTCATGGTGACCTAACTCTAACTCTAAGTGGATTTTTCTGCCAATTGGATTTTCCCATGTATTTTACCAGGAAACATAGATACGGCAGGCTAGAAAAGTTAGTGCCCTCCTAACTATACCCAAGCACTGGGAATTTATTGGCGACATCCATTTTGCTCTATGGGATCATGGTGACCTAACCCTAACCCTAAGTGGAATTTTCTGCCAATGGGATTTTCCCATGTATTTTACCAGGAAACATAGCTACGGCAGTCTAGAAAAGTCAGTGCCCTCCTAACCATATCCAAGCACTGGGAATTTGTTGGTGATGTCCATTTTTCTCTGTGGGTTCATGGTGACCTAACCCTAACCCTAAGTGGAATTGTCTTCCAATGCGATTTTCCAATGTATTTTTCCATGAAACATAGATACAGGAGGCTAGAAAAGTCATTGCCCTCATTACCATACCCAAGAACTGGGAATTTGTTGGCGATGTCCATTTTTCTCTATGAGTTCATGGTGACCTAAACCTAACCCTAAGTGGAATTTTCTGTCAATGGGATTTTCCCATGTATTTTACCAGGAAAATTAACTACGGCTGGCTAGAAAAGTAAATGCCCTCCTAACCATACCCAAGCACTGGGAATTTGTTGGCGATGTCCATTTTGGTCTTTGGGATCATGATGACATAACCCTAACCCTAAGTGGAATTTTCCTCCAATGGGATTTTCACATGTATTTTACCACAAAATATAGATACGGCAGGCTAGAAAAGTCAGTGCCCTCCTAACCATCCCAAGAATAGCAAATTAGTTGGCAATGTCTATTTTGCTCTATGAGTTCATGTTGACCTAACTCTAACGCTAAGTGGAATTTTCCTCCAATGACATTTCCCCATATATTTTACCAGTAAAGGTAGGGCATAGTAGAAAAGTCAGTGAACTCCTAACCATACCCAAGCACAGAAAATTTGTTGGCGATGTCCATTTTGCTCTATGAGTTCATGGTGACCTAACTCTAACCCTAAGTTGATTTTTCTGCCAATTGGATTTTCCCATGTATTTTACCAGGAAACATAGATACGGCAGGCGAGAAAAGTTAGTGCCCTCATAACCATACCCAAGCACTGGTAATTTGTTGGTGATGTCCATTTTGCTCTATGGGACCATGGTGACTTAACCCTAATCCTAAGTGGAATGTTCTTCAAATGCGATTTTCCCATGTAGTTTTCCAGGAAACATAGCTACGGCAGTGTAGAAAAGTCAGTGCCCTCCTAACCATACCCAAGCACTGGGAATTTGTTGGCGACGTCCATTTTGCTCTACGGGATCATGGTGATCTAACCCTAACTCTAAGTGGAATTTTCTGCCAATGGGATTTTCCCATCTATTTTACCAGGAAACATAGCTACGGCAGTCTAGAAAAGTCAGTGCCCTCCTAACCATATCCAAGCACTGCGAATTTGTTGGTGATGTCCATTTTTCTCTATGAGTTCATGGTGACCTAAACCTAACCCTAAGTGGAATTTTCCTCCAATGGGATTTTCACATGTATTTTACCATTAAATATAGATACGGCTGGCTAGAAAAGTTAGTGCCCTCCTAACCATACCCAAGGACTGGGAATTTGTTGGCGATGTCAATATTTCTCTATGGGACCATGGTGACTTACCCCTAACCCTAAGTGGAATTTTCTTCCAATGCGATTTTCCCATGTTTTTTTCCAGGAAACATAGTTACGGCAGGCTAGAAAAGTCAGTGCCCTCCTAACCATATCCAAGAACTGGGAATTTTTTAGTGATGTCCATTTTGCTCTATGGAACCATGGTGACTTAACCCTAACCCTAAGTGGAATTTTCTTCCAATGCGATTTTCCAATGTATTTTTCCATGAAACATAGATACAGGAGGCTAGAAAAGTCATTGCCCTCATTACCATACCCAAGAACTGGGAATTTGTTGGTGATGTCCATTTTTCTCTATGAGTTCATGGTGACCTAAACCTAACCCTAAGTGGAATTTTCTGTCAATGGGATTTTCCCATGTATTTTACCAGGAAAATTAACTACGGCTGGCTAGAAAAGTAAGTGCCTTCCTAACCATACCCAAGCACTGGGAATTTGTTGGCGATGTCCATTTTGCTCTTTGGGATCATGATGACCTAACCCTAACCCTAAGTGGAATTTTCTGCCAATGGGATTTTCCCTTGTATTTTACCAGGAAATATAGATACAGTAGGCTAGAAAAGTCAGTGCCCTCCTAAGCATACCCAAGCACAGAAAATTTGTTGGCGATGTCCATTTTGCTCTATGAGTTCATGGAGACCTAACTCTAACCCTAAGTGGATTTTTCTGCCAATTGGATTTTCCCATGTATTTTTCCAGGAAACATAGCTACGGCAGACTAAAAAGGTCAGTGCCCTCCTAACCATATCCAAGCACTGGGAATTGGTTGGCAATGTCCATTTTGCTCTATGGGATCATGGTGACCTAACCCTAACCCTAAGTTGAATTTTCTTCAAATGCGATTTTCCCATGTATTTTTCAAGGAAACATAGATACAGCAGGCTAGAAAAGTCAGTGCCCTCCTAACCATACCCAAGCACTGGGAATTTGTTGGCAATGTCCATTTTTCTCTATGAGTTCATGGTGACCTAAACCTAACCGTAAGTGGAATTTTCTGCTAATGGGATTTTCTCATGTATTTTATCAGTCAACATAGCTATGGCAGGCTAGAAAGGTGTGCCCTCCTAATCATACCCTAGCACTGGGAATTTGCTGGTGATGTCCTTTTTGCTCTATGGGACCATGGTGACTTAACTCTAACCCTAAGTGGAATTTTTTTCCAATGCGATTTTCTCATGTTTTTTTCCAGGAAACATAGTTACGGTAGGCTAGAAAATTAAGTTCCCTCCTAACCATACTCAAGCACTGGGAATTTGTTGGCTATGTCCATTTTTCTCTATGGGATCATCGTGACCTAAACCTAACCCTAAGTGGAATTTTCTGCCAATGGGATTTTCCCATGTATTTTACCAGGAAACATAACTACAGCTGGATAGAAAAGTAAGTGCCCTCCTATCCATACCCAAGCACTGGGAATTTGTTGGAGACGTCCATTTTGCTCTATGGGACCATGGTGACTTAACCCTAATCCTAAGTGGAATGTTCTTCAAATGCGATTTTCCCATGTAGTTTTCCAGGAAATATAGCTACGGCAGTGTAGAAATTCAGTGCCCTCCTAACCATATCCAAGCACTGGGAATTTGTTGGTGATGTCCATTTTGCTCTATGAGTTCATGGTGACCTAACTCTAACTCTAAGTGGATTTTTCTGCCAATTGGATTTTCCCATGTATTTTACCAGGAAACATAGATACGGCAGGCTAGAAAAGTTAGTGCCCTCCTAACTATACCCAAGCACTGGGAATTTATTGGCGACATCCATTTTGCTCTATGGGATCATGGTGACCTAACCCTAACCCTAAGTGGAATGTTCTGCCAATGGGATTTTCCCATGTATTTTACCAGGAAACATAGCTACGGCAGTCTAGAAAAGTCAGTGCCCTCCTAACCATATCCAAGCACTGGGAATTTGTTGGTGATGTCCATTTTTCTCTGTGGGTTCATGGTGACCTAACCCTAACCCTAAGTGGAATTGTCTTCCAATGCGATTTTCCAATGTATTTTTCCATGAAACATAGATACAGGAGGCTAGAAAAGTCATTGCCCTCATTACCATACCCAAGAACTGGGAATTTGTTGGCGATGTCCATTTTTCTCTATGAGTTCATGGTGACCTAAACCTAACCCTAAGTGGAATTTTCTGTCAATGGGATTTTCCCATGTATTTTACCAGGAAAATTAACTACGGCTGGCTAGAAAAGTAAGTGCCCTCCTAACCATACCCAAGCACTGGGAATTTGTTGGCGATGTCCATTTTGGTCTTTGGGATCATGATGACATAACCCTAACCCTAAGTGGAATTTTCCTCCAATGGGATTTTCACATGTATTTTACCACAAAATATAGATACGGCAGGCTAGAAAAGTCAGTGCCCTCCTAACCATCCCAAGAATAGCAAATTAGTTGGCAATGTCTATTTTGCTCTATGAGTTCATGTTGACCTAACTCTAACGCTAAGTGGAATTTTCCTCCAATGACATTTCCCCATATATTTTACCAGTAAAGGTAGGGCATAGTAGAAAAGTCAGTGAACTCCTAACCATACCCAAGCACAGAAAATTTGTTGGCGATGTCCATTTTGCTCTATGAGTTCATGGTGACCTAACTCTAACCCTAAGTTGATTTTTCTGCCAATTGGATTTTCCCATGTATTTTACCAGGAAACATAGATACGGCAGGCGAGAAAAGTTAGTGCCCTCATAACCATACCCAAGCACTGGTAATTTGTTGGTGATGTCCATTTTGCTCTATGGGACCATGGTGACTTAACCCTAATCCTAAGTGGAATGTTCTTCAAATGCGATTTTCCCATGTAGTTTTCCAGGAAACATAGCTACGGCAGTGTAGAAAAGTCAGTGCCCTCCTAACCATACCCAAGCACTGGGAATTTGTTGGCGACGTCCATTTTGCTCTACGGGATCATGGTGATCTAACCCTAACTCTAAGTGGAATTTTCTGCCAATGGGATTTTCCCATCTATTTTACCAGGAAACATAGCTACGGCAGTCTAGAAAAGTCAGTGCCCTCCTAACCATATCCAAGCACTGCGAATTTGTTGGTGATGTCCATTTTTCTCTATGAGTTCATGGTGACCTAAACCTAACCCTAAGTGGAATTTTCCTCCAATGGGATTTTCACATGTATTTTACCATTAAATATAGATACGGCTGGCTAGAAAAGTTAGTGCCCTCCTAACCATACCCAAGGACTGGGAATTTGTTGGCGATGTCCATTTTTCTCTATGGGACCATGGTGACTTACCCCTAACCCTAAGTGGAATTTTCTTCCAATGCGATTTTCCCATGTTTTTTTCCAGGAAACATAGTTACGGCAGGCTAGAAAAGTCAGTGCCCTCCTAACCATATCCAAGAACTGGGAATTTTTTAGTGATGTCCATTTTGCTCTATGGAACCATGGTGACTTAACCCTAACCCTAAGTGGAATTTTCTTCCAATGCGATTTTCCAATGTATTTTTCCATGAAACATAGATACAGGAGGCTAGAAAAGTCATTGCCCTCATTACCATACCCAAGAACTGGGAATTTGTTGGTGATGTCCATTTTTCTCTATGAGTTCATGGTGACCTAAACCTAACCCTAAGTGGAATTTTCTGTCAATGGGATTTTCCCATGTATTTTACCAGGAAAATTAACTACGGCTGGCTAGAAAAGTAAGTGCCTTCCTAACCATACCCAAGCACTGGGAATTTGTTGGCGATGTCCATTTTGCTCTTTGGGATCATGATGACCTAACCCTAACCCTAAGTGGAATTTTCTGCCAATGGGATTTTCCCATGTATTTTACCAGGAAATATAGATACAGTAGGCTAGAAAAGTCAGTGCCCTCCTAACCATACCCAAGCACAGCAAGTTAGTTGGCAATGTCCATTTTGCTCTATGAGTACATGGTGACCTAACTCTAACCCTAAGTGGAATTTTCCTCCAATGAGATTTTCCCATATATTTTACCTGGAAAGATAGGGCCGACTATAAAGGTGAGTGCCCTCCTAACCATACCCAAGCACAGAAAATTTGTTGGCGATGTCCATCTTGCTCTATGAGTTCATGGACACCGAACTCTAACCCTAAGTGGATTTTTCTGCCAATTGGATTTTTCCATGTATTTTATCAGTCAACATAGCTACGGCAGGCTAGAAAAGTAAGTGCTCTCCTAACCATATCCAAGCACTGGGAATTGGTTGGCGATGTCCATTTTGCTCTATGGGATCATGGTGACCTAACCCTAACCCTAAGTGGAATTTTCTGCCAATGGGATTTTCCCATGTTTTTTCCAGGATACATAGCTAGGACAGTCTAGAAAAGTCAGTGCCCTCCTAACCATACCCAAGCACAGCAAATTAGTTGGCAATGTCCATTTTGCTCTATGAGTTCATGGTGACCTAACTCTAACCCTAAGTGGATTTTTTTGCCAATTGGATTTTCCCATGTATTTTATCAGGAAAGATAGCTACGGCAGGCTAGAAAAATAAGTGCTCTCCTAACCATATCCAAGCACTGGAAATTTTTGGGCGATGTACATTTTGCTGTATAAGTTCATGGTGATCTTACTCTAACCCTAAGTGGAATTTTCTGCCAATGGGATCTTCCCATGTATTTTTCCAGGAAACATAGTTACGGCAGACTAGAAAAGTCAGTGCCCTCCTAACCATATCCAGGCACTGGGAATTTTTTGGCGATGTCCATTTTGCTCTGTGGGATCATGGTGACCTAACTTTATCTCTAAGTGGAATTTTGTTCAAATGTGATTTTCCCATGTATTTTTCCAGGAAACATAGATACAGCAGGCTAGAAAAGTCATTGCTCTCCTAATCATACCCAAGGACTGGGAATTTGTTGGCGATGTCCATTTTTCTCTATGGGACCATGGTGACTTAACCCTAAACCTAAGTGGAATTTTCTTCCAATGCGATTTTCCCATGTTTTTTTCCAGGAAACATAGTTACGGCAGGCTAGAAAAGTCAGTGCCCTCCTAACCATACCCTAGCACTGGGAATTTTTTGGTAATGTCCATTTTGCTCTATAGAACCATGGTGACTTAACCCTAACCCTAAGTGGAATTTTCTTTCAATGCGATTTTCCAAAGTATTTTTCCATGAAACATAGATACAGCAGGCTAGAAAAGTCATTGCCCTCATTACCATACCCAAGCACTGGGAATTTGTTGGCGATGTCCATTTTTCTCTATGAGTTCATGGTGACCTATCCTTACGTGGAATTTTCTGTCAATTGGATTTTCCCATGTATTTTACCAGGAAAACTAACTACGGCTGGCTAGAAAATAAGTGCCCTCCTAACCATACCCAAGCACTGGGAATTTGTTGGCGATGTCCATTTTACTCTATGGGATCATGGTGACCTAACCCTAACAATAAGTGGAATTTTCTGCCAATGGGATTTTCCCATGTATTTTACCAGGAAATATAGATATGGCAGGCTAGAAAAGTCAGTGCTCTCCTAACCATACCCAAGTACAGCAAGTTAGTTGGCAATGTCCATTTTGCTCTATGAGTACATGGTGACCTAACTCTAACTCTAAGTGGAATTTTCCTCCAATGAGATTTTCCCATATATTTTACCTGGAAAGATAGGGCAGACTATAAAAGTGAGTGCCCTCCTAACCATACCCAAGCACAGAAAATTTGTTGGTGATGTCCATTTTGCTCTATGAGTTCATGGAGACCTAATTCTAACCCTAAGTGGATTTTTCTGCCAATTGGATTTTCCCATGTATTTTTCCAGGAAACATAGCTACGGCAGACTAGAAAGGTCAGTGCCCTCCTAACCATATCCAAGTACTGGGAATTGGTTGGCGATGTCCATTTTGCTCTAGGGGATCATGGTGACCTAACCCTAACCCTAAGTTGAATTTTCTTCAAATGCGATTTTCCCATGTATTTTTCAAGGAAACATAGATACAACAGGCTAGAAAAGTCATTGCTCTCCTAACTATACCCAAGCACTGGGAATTTGTTGGCGATGTCCATTTTTCTCTATGAGTTCATGGTGATCTAAACCTAACCCTAAGTGGATTTTTCTGCCAATGGGATTTTCCCATGTATTTTACCAGGAAACATAGATACGGCAGGCTAGAAAGGTTAGTGCCCTCCTAACCATACTCTAGCACTGGGAATTTGCTGATGATGTCCATTTTGCTCTATGGGACCATGGTAACTTAACCCTAACCCTAAGTGGAATTTTCTTCCAATGCGATTTTTCCCATTTTTTTTCCAGGAAAAATATTTACGGCAGACTAGAAAAGACAGTGCCCTCCTAACCATATCCAAGGACTGGGAATTTTTGGGTGATGTCCATTTTTCTCTGTGGGTTCATGGTGACGTAACTCTAACCCTAAGTGGAATTTTCCTCCAATGGGATTTTCACATGTATTTTACCATGAAATATAGCTACGGCAGTCTAGAAAAGTCAGTGCCCTCCTAACCATATCCAAGCACTGCGAATTTGTTGGTGATGTCCATTTTTGTCTGTGGGTTCATGGTGACCTAACCCTAACCCTAAGTGGAATTTTCCTCCAATGGGATTTTCACATGTATTTTACAATTAAATATAGATACGGCAGGCTAGAAAAGTTAGTGCCCTCCTAACCATACCCAAGGACTGGGAATTTGTTGACGATGTCCATTTTTCTCTATGGGACCATGGTGACTTACCCCTAACCCTAAGTGGAATTTTCTTCCAATGCGATTTTCCCATGTTTTTTTCCAGGAAACATAGTTACGGCAGTCTAGAAAAGTCAGTGTCCTCCTAATCATACCCTAGCACTGGGAATTTTTTAGTGATGTCCATTTTGCTCTATGGAACCATGGTGACTTAACCCTAACCCTAAGTGGAATTTTCTTCCAATGCGATTTTCCAATGTATTTTTCCATGAAACATAGATACAGGAGGCTAGAAAAGTCATTGCCCTCATTACCATACCCAAGAACTGGGAATTTGTTGGCGATGTCCATTTTTCTCTATGAGTTCATGGTGACCTAAACCTAACCCTAAGTGGAATTTTCTGTCAATGGGATTTTCCCATGTATTTTACCAGGAAAATTAACTACGGCTGGCTAGAAAAGTAAGTGCCCTCCTAACCATACCCAAGCACTGGGAATTTGTTGGCGATGTCCATTTTGCTCTATGGGACCATGGTGACCTAACCCTAATCCTAAGTGGAATTTTCTTCCAATGCGATTTTCCCATGTATTTTTCCAGGAAACATAGTTACGGCAGACTAGAAATGTCAGTGCCCTCCTAACCATATCCAAGCACTAGGAATTTGTTGTCGATGTCCATTTTGCTCTATGGGATCATGGTGACCTAACTCTAACCCTAAGTGGAATTTTCTTCAAATTCGATTTCCCCATGTATTTTTCCAGGAAGCATAGATACAGCAGGCTAGAAAAGTCATTGCCCTCCTAACCATACCCAAGCACTATGAATTTATTGGCGATGTCCATTTTGCTCTATGGGATAATGGTGACCTAACCCTAATCCTGAGTGGAATTTTCTGCCAATGAGATTTTCACATGTATTTTACCATGAAATATAGATACGGCAGGCTAGAAAACTCAGTGCCCTCCTAACCATACCCAACACAGCAAATTAGTTAGCAATTTCCATTTTGCTCTATGAGTACATGGATACCTAACTCTAACCCTAAGTGGAATTTTCCTCCAATGAGATTTTCCCATGTATTTTACCATGAAAGCACTGCAAACTTTTCAGTAATGTCCATTTTGCTCGATGAGTTCATGGTGAACTAATCCTTACACTAGTGGAATTTTCTGCCAATGGAATTTTCTTATGTATTTTACCATGAAATATACATACGGCAGACTAGAAAAGTAAGTGCCCTCCTAACCATACCCAAGCACTGCAAATTTGTTGCCTATGTCCATTTTGCTCTATTGCAGTGATGGCAAACATTTTAGAGACAGCGAGCCAAAACTGCAACACAAAACCCACTATGTATCGTCAGTTGCCGGGTGGACGTGGCCCCTTTGGTGGGTGTGGCTGCAATGGTAACAGCAGACTGTATGGGGCTTAAAGGTTCAATCAATCAATTCTAACTTTTCTATCTTGCCAAACGTATCTTTCCTGGTAAAATACATGGGAAAATCTCATTAGAGAAAAATTCCACTCAGGGGTACATCACCATGAACCCATAGAGCAAAATGGACAGCACCAAAGAATTGGCAGTGCTTGGGTATGGTTAGGAGGGCACTGAATTATCTAGCCTGCCGTATTTATCTTTCCTCGTAAAATATGGTTAGGAGGACACTGATTTTTTTAGTCTGCCCTATCTATCTTTCCTGGTAAAATACATGGGAAAATCCCATTGAAGGAAAATTCCACTTAGGGTTAGTGTTAAGTCACCAAGAACCCATAGAGCAAAATGGAGATCGCCAAAATTTTTTCGGTGCTAGCGTCTGCTTAGGAGGACACTGACTTTTTTAACCTACAGTATGTTTCCTGGTAAAATCCAACTGGAGGAAAATTCCACTTAGGGTTAGGGTTAGGTCATCATGAACCAATAGAGCGAAGTGGATATCGCCAACAAATTCGTAGTGCTTCGGTATGGTTAAGAGGGAACTGACTTTTCTAGCCTGCCCTATCTAATTTTCCTGGTAAAATACATGGGGAAATCCCATTGGAGGAAAATTCCATGTAGGGTAAAGTTAGGTCACCATGAACCCATAGAGCAAAATGAAGATCGCTACCAAATTTACAGTGCTTGGGCATGATTAGGCGGGAACTGACTTTTAAAGCCTGTTGTATCTATCTTTCCTGGTAAAATACATGGGAAAATCCCATTGGAGGAAATTTCCACTTAGAGTTAGGTGACCATGAACTCATAGAGAAAAATGGACATCGCCAACAAATTCGCAGTACTTGTGTATGGTTAGGAGGGCACTGACTTTTTTAACCTAACCCATATTTCCTGGTAAAATACATTCCACTCAGGGTTAGTGTTATGTCATGATGAACCCATAGAGCAAAGTTTATGGGTATAACTAGAGGGGCACTGACTTTTCAAGACTGTCCTATCTATATTTCATGGTAAAATACATGTGAAAATCCCATTGGAGGAAAATTCCTCTTAGGGTTAGAGTTAGGTCACCATGAACCCACAGAGAAAAATGGACATCACCAACAAATTCCTAGTTCTTGGATATGGTTAGGAGGGCACTGACTTTTCTAGACTGCTGTAGCTATGTTTCCTAGTAAAATATAAGGGAAAATCTCATTGGAGAAAAATTCCACTTAGTGTTAGAGTTATGTCACCATGTACTCATAGAGCAAAATGGACATTGCCAACTAATTTACTGTGCTTGGGTATGGTTAGGAGGGCACTTACTTTTCTAGCCTGCCGTATCTATATTTCATGGTAAAATACATGGGAAAATCCCATTGGCAGAAAATTCCACTTAGGATTAGAGTTAGGTCACCATGTACTCATACAGCAAAATGGAGATCGCCAGCAAATTTGCTGTGCTTGGGTATGGTTAGGAGGGCACTGACGTTTCTAGTCTGCCCTATCTTTCCTGGTAAAATATATGGGAAAATCTCATTGGAGGAAAATTCCACTTACCGTTAGACTTAGGTCACCATGTACTCATAGAGCAAAATGGACATTGCCAACTAATTTGCTGTGCTTGGGTATGGTTAGGAGGGCAGAGACTTTTCTAGCCTGCCGTAGCTATGTTTCCTGGTAAAATACATGGGAAAATCCCATTGGAGGAAAATTCCACTTAGGGTTAGAGTTAGGTCACCATGAACGCACAGAGAAAAATGGACATCACCAACAAATTCCCAGTGCTTGGATATGGTTAGGAGGGCACTGACTTTTCTAGACTGCCGTATCTATGTTTCCTTGTAAAATACATGGAAAAATCCCATTGGCAGAAAATTCCACTTAGGGTTAAGGTTAAGTCACCTTGATCCCACAGAGCAAAATGGACATGGTCAACAAATTCCCAGTGTTTGGGTATGGTTAGGAGGGCACTTACTTTTCTAGCTAGCCGTAGTTATGTTTCCTGGTGAAATACATGGGAAAATCCCATTGGCAGAAAATTCCACGTAGGGTTAGGGTTAGGTCAACATGAACTCATAGAGAAAAATTGACATCACCAACATATTCCCAGTGCTTGAGTATGGTTAGGAGGGCACTGACTTTTCTAGCCTGCTGTATCTATGTTTCCTGGAAAAATACATGGGAAAATCGCAGTTGAAGAAAATTCCACTTAGGGTTAGGGTTAGGTCACCATGATCCCATAGAGCAAAATGGAAATCATCAACAAATTCCCAGTGCTTGGACATGGTTAGGAGGGCACTGACTTTTCTAGTCTGCCGTAACTATATTTCCTGCAAAAATACATGGGAAATCGCATTGGAAGAAAATTCCATTTAGGGTTAGGGTTAAGTCACCATGGTCCATTAGAGCAAAATGGACATCACCAACAAATTCCCAGTGTCTGGGTATTGTTAGGTGGGAACTTGCTTTTCTAGCCTGCAGTAGTTATGTTTCCTGGTAAAATACATGGGAAAATCCCATTGGAGGAAAATTCCACTTAGGGGTACGGTTATGTAACCCTGAACTCATAGAGCAAAATGGACATCACCAGTAAATTCACAGTGCTTGGATATAGTTATGAGGGCACTGGTTTTTCTAGTCTGCCGTATCTATGTTTCCTGGTAAAATATATGGGAAAATCTCATTGGAGGAAAATTCCACTTAGGATTAGAGTTAGGTCACTATGTACTCATAGAGCAAAATGGACATTGCCAACTATTTTGCTGTCCTTGGGTATGGTTAGGTGGGCACTGACTTTTCTAGCCTGCCGTATCTATATTTCATGGTAAAATACATGTGAAAATCCCATTGGAGGAAAATTCCACTAAGGGTCAGAGTTAGGTCACCATGAACCCACAGAGAAAAATGGACATAACCAACAAATTCCCAGTGCTTGGATATAGTAGGAGGGCAATGACTTTTCTAGACTGCCGTAGCTATGTTTTCTGGTAAAATACATGGGAAGGTCCCATTGGCAGAAAATTTCACGTAGGGTTAGGTTTAGGTCACCTTGAACTCATAGAGAAAAATGGACATTGTCAACAAATTCCCAGTGCTTGGGTATGGTTAGGAGGGCAATGACTTTTCTAGCCTGCTGTATCTATGTTTCTTGGAAAAATACATGGGAAAATCGCATTTGAAGAAAATTCCACTTAGGACTAGAGTTAGGTCACCATGATACCATATAGCAAAATGGACATCGCCAACAAATTCCCAGTGCTTGGATTTGGTTAGGAGGGGACTGACTTTTCTAGTCTGCCGTCACTATGTTTCCTGGAAAAATACATGGGAAAACCACATTGGAAGAAAATTCCACTTAGGATTAGGGTTAAGTCACCATGGTCCTATAGAGCAAAATGGACATCACCAACAAATTCCCAGTGCTTGGGTATGGTTAGGAGGGCACTTAATTTTCTAGCTTGCTGTATCTATTTTTCCTGGTAAACTACATGGGAAAATCCAATTGGCAGGAAAAAAAATTACGGTTAGAGTTAGGTCAGCATTAACTCATAGAGCAAAATGGACATCGCCAACAAATTTGCTGTGCTTGCATATGGTTAGGAGGGCACTGACTTTTCTAGCATGCCGTAGCTATGTTTCCTAATAAAATACATGGGAAAATCCCATTGGCAGAAAATTCCACTTAGGGTTAGGGTTAGGTCACCATGGTCCCATAGAGCAAAATGGACATCACCAACAAATTCCAAGTGCTTGGATATGGTTATGAGGGCACTAACTTTTCTAGCCTGCCGTATCTATGTTTCCTGATAAAATACATGGGAAAATCGCATTGGCAGAAAATTCCACTTAGGGTTAGGGTTAGGTCATTATGAACCCACAGAGAAAAATTGACATCACCAACAAATTCCCAGTGCTTGGATATGGTTAGGAAGGCACTGACTTTTCTATACTGCCGTAGCTATGTTTCCTGGTAAAATACATGGGAATATCCCATTGGCAGAAAATTCCACTTAGGGTTAGGGTTATGTCACGATGAACTCATAGAGAAAAATTAACATCGCCAACAAATTCCCAGTGCTTGGGTAGGGTTATGAGGGCACTAACTTTTCTACCCTGCCGAATCTATGTTTCCTGGTAAAATACATGGGGAAATCCCATTGGCAGGAAAAAAAATTACGGTTAGAGTTAGGTCAGCATTAACTCATAGAGCAAAATGGACATTGCCAACTAATTTGCTGTGCTTGGGTATGGTTAGGAGGGCAGAGACTTTTCTAGCCTGCCGTATCTATGTTTCCTGATAAAATACATGGGAAAATCGCATTGGCAGAAAATTCCACTTAGGGTTAGGGTTAGGTCATTATGAACCCACAGAGAAAAATTGACATCACCAACAAATTCCCAGTGCTTGGATATGGTTAGGAGGGCACTGACTTTTCTAGTCTGCCGTAACTTTGTTTCATGGAAAAATACATGGGAAAATCGCATTGGAAGCAAATTCCACTTAGGATTAGGGTTAGGTCACCATGGTCCCATAAAGCAAAATGGACATCACCAACAAATTCCCAGTGCTTGGGTATGGTTATGAAAGCACTAACTTATCTAGCCTGCCGTATCTATGTTTCCTGGTAAAATACATGGGGAAATCCCATTGGCAGAAAATTCCACTTAGGGTTAGGGTTAGGTCACTATGAACCCACAGAGAAAAATGGACATCACCAACAAATTCCCAGTGCTTGGATATGGTTAGGAGGGCACTGACTTTTCTATACTGCCGTAGCTATGTTTCCTGGTAAAATACATGGGAAAATCCCATTGGCAGAAAATTCCACTTAGGGTTAGGGTTAGGTTACAATGAACTCATAGAGAAAAATGGACATCGCCAACAAATTCCTAGTGCTTGGGTATGGTTAGGAGGGCACTTACTTTTCTATCCAGCCATAGTTATGTTTCCTGGTAAAATACAAGGGAAAATCCAATTGGCTGAAAAATACACATAGGTTTAGAGTTAGGTCACCATGAACTCATAGAGCAAAATGGACATCGCCAACAAATTTGCTGTACTTGGGTATGGTTAGGAGGGCACTGACATTTCTAGTCTGCCGTAACTATGTTTCCTGGAAAAATACATGGGAAAATCGCATTGGAAGAAAATTCCACTTAGGATTAGGGTTAGGTCACCATGGTCCCATAGAGCAAAATGGACATCGCCAACAAATTCCCAGTGCTTGGGTATGGTTAGGAGGGCACTTACTTTTCTATCCAGCCATAGTTATGTTTCCTGGTAAAATACATGGGAAAATCCCTTTGGCAGAAAATTCCACTTAGGGTTTCGGGTTAGGTCACTATGAACCCACAGAGAAAAATGGACATCACCAACAAATTCCCAGTGCTTGGATATGGTTAGGAGGGCACTGACTTTTCTATACTGCCGTAGCTATGTTTCCTGGTAAAATACATGGGAAAATCCCATTGGCAGAAAATTCCACTTAGAGTTAGGGTTAGGTCACGATGAACTCATAGAGAAAAATTGACATTGCCAACAAATTCCCAGTGCTTGAGTATGGTTAGAAGGGCACTGACTTTTCCAGCCTGCCGAATCTATGTTTCCTGGTAAAATACATGGGGAAATCCCATTGGCAGGAAAAAAAATTACGGTTAGAGTTAGGTCAGCATTAACTCATAGAGCAAAATGGACATTGCCAACTAATTTGCTGTGCTTGGGTATGGTTAGGAGGGCAGAGACTTTTCTAGCCTGCCGTATCTATGTTTCCTGATAAAATACATGGGAAAATCGCATTGGCAGAAAATTCCACTTAGGGTTAGGGTTAGGTCATTATGAACCCACAGAGAAAAATTGACATCACCAACAAATTCCCAGTGCTTGGATATGGTTAGGAGGGCACTGACTTTTCTAGTCTGCCGTAACTTTGTTTCATGGAAAAATACATGGGAAAATCGCATTGGAAGCAAATTCCACTTAGGATTAGGGTTAGGTCACCATGGTCCCATAAAGCAAAATGGACATCACCAACAAATTCCCAGTGTTTGGGTATGGTTATGAAAGCACTAACTTATCTAGCCTGCCGTATCTATGTTTCCTGGTAAAATACATGGGGAAATCCCATTGGCAGAAAATTCCACTTAGGGTTAGGGTTAGGTCACCATGAACCCACAGAGAAAAATGGACATCACCAACAAATTCCCAGTGCTTGGATATGGTTAGGAGGGCACTGACTTTTCTATACTGCCGTAGCTATGTTTCCTGGTAAAATACATGGGAAAATCCCATTGGCAGAAAATTCCACTTAGGGTTAGGGTTAGGTTACAATGAACTCATAGAGAAAAATGGACATCGCCAACAAATTCCCAGTGCTTGGGTATGGTTAGGAGGGCACTTACTTTTCTATCCAGCCATAGTTATGTTTCCTGGTAAAATACAAGGGAAAATCCAATTGGCTGAAAAATCCACATAGGTTTAGAGTTAGGTCACCATGAACTCATAGAGCAAAATGGACATCGCCAACAAATTTGCTGTACTTGGGTATGGTTAGGAGGGCACTGACATTTCTAGTCTGCCGTAACTATGTTTCCTGGAAAAATACATGGGAAAATCGCATTGGAAGAAAATTCCACTTAGGATTAGGGTTAGGTCACCATGGTCCCATAGAGCAAAATGGACATCGCCAACAAATTCCCAGTTCTTGGGTATGGTTAGGAGGGCACTTACTTTTCTATCCAGCCATAGTTATGTTTCCTGGTAAAATACATGGGAAAATCCCTTTGGCAGAAAATTCCACTTAGGGTTTCGGGTGAGGTCACTATTAACGCACAGAGAAAAATTGACATCACCAACAAATTCCCAGTGCTTGGATATGGTTAGGAGGGCACTGGCTTTTCTATACTGCCGTAGCTATGTTTCCTGGTAAAATACATGGGAAAATCCCATTGGCAGAAAATTCCACTTAGAGTTAGGGTTAGGTCACGATGAACTCATAGAGAAAAATTGACATTGCCAACAAATTCCCAGTGCTTGAGTATGGTTAGAAGGGCACTGACTTTTCCAGCCTGCCGTATCTATGTTTCCTGGAAAAATACATGGGAAAATCGCATTGGCAGAAAATTCCACTTAGGATTAGGGTTAGGTCACCATGATCCCTTAGAGCAAAATGGACATCGCAAACAAATTTGCTGTACTTGTGTATAGTTAGGAGGGCCCTGACGTTTCTACTCTGCCCTATCTTTCCTGGTAAAATATATGGGAAAATCTCATTCGAGGAAAATTCCACTTAGGGTTAGAGTTAGGTCACCATGTACTCATAGAGCAAAATGGACATTGCCAACAAATTCCCAGTGCTTGGATATGGTTAGGAGGGCACTGAGTTTTCTAGACTGCCCTAGCTATGTTTCCTGGTAAAATACATGGGAAGGTCCCATTGGCAGAAAATTCCACTTAGGATTAGGGTTAAGTCACCATGGTTCTATAGAGCAAAATGGACATCACCAACAAATTCCCAGTGCTTGGGTATGGTTCGGCGGGCACTAACTTTTCTAGCTTGCCGTATCTATGTTTCCTGGTAAAATACATGGGAAAATCCCATTGGTAGAAAAAAAAATTACAGTTAGAGTTAGGTCAGCATTAACTCATAGAACAAAATGGACATCGCCAACAAATTTGTTGTGCTTCGGTATGGTTAGTAGGGCACTGATTTTCTAGCGTGCCGTAGCTATGTTTCCTAATAAAATACATGGGAAAATCCCATTGGCAGAAAATTCCACTTAGGGTTACGGTTAGGTCACCATGAACTCATAGAGCAAAATGGACATCGCCAACAAATTCCCAGTGCTTGTGTATGGTTAGGAGGGCACTTACTTTTCTATCCAGCCATAGTTATGTTTCCTGGTAAAATACATGTGAAAATCCCATTGGAGGAAAATTCCTCTTAGGGTTAGAGTTAGGTCACCATGAACCCACAGAGAAAAATGGACATCACCAACAAATTCCTAGTGCTTGGATATGGTTAGGAGGGCACTGACTTTTCTAGACTGCTGTAGCTATGTTTCCTAGTAAAATATATGGGAAAATCTCAATGGAGAAAAATTCCACTTAGTGTTAGAGTTATGTCACCATGTACTCATAGAGCAAAATGGACATTGCCAACTAATTTACTGTGCTTGGGTATGGTTAGGAGGGCACTTACTTTTCTAGCCTGCCGTATCTATATTTCATGGTAAAATACATGGGAAAATCCCATTGGCAGAAAATTCCACTTAGGGTTAGAGTTAGGTCACCATGTACTCATACAGCAAAATGGAGATTGCCAGCAAATTTGCTGTGCTTGGGTATGGTTAGGAGGGCACTGACGTTTCTAGTCTGCCCTATCTTTCCTGGTAAAATATATGGGAAAATCTCATTGGAGGAAAATTCCACTTACCGTTAGACTTAGGTCACCATGTACTCATAGAGCAAAATGGACATTGCCAACTAATTTGCTGTGCTTGGGTATGGTTAGGAGGGCAGAGACTTTTCTAGCCTGCCGTAGCTATGTTTCCTGGTAAAATACATGGGAAAATCCCATTGGAGGAAAATTCCACTTAGGGTTAGAGTTAGGTCACCATGAACGCACAGAGAAAAATGGACATCACCAACAAATTCCCAGTGCTTGGATATGGTTAGGAGGGCACTGACTTTTCTAGACTGCCGTATCTATGTTTCCTTGTAAAATACATGGGAAAATCCCATTGGCAGAAAATTCCACTTAGGGTTAAGTTAAGTCACCTTGATCCCACAGAGCAAAATGGACATCGTCAACAAATTCCCAGTGTTTGGGTATGGTTAGGAGGGCACTTAATTTTCTAGCTAGCCGTAGTTATGTTTCCTGGTGAAATACATGGGAAAATCCCATTGGCAGAAAATTCCACTTAGGGTTAGGGTTAGGTCAACATGAACTCATAGAGAAAAATTGACATCACCAACATATTCCCAGTGCTTGAGTATGGTTAGGAGGGCACTGAATTTTTTAGCCTGCTGTATCTATGTTTCCTGGAAAAATACATGGGAAAATCGCAGTTGAAGAAAATTCCACTTAGGGTTAGGGTTAGGTCACCATGATCCCATAGAGCAAAATGGAAATCATCAACAAATTCCCAGTGCTTGGACATGGTTAGGAGGGCACTGACTTTTCTAGTCTGCCGTAACTATGTTTCCTGGAAAAATACATGGGAAATCGCATTGGAAGAAAATTCCATTTAGGGTTAGGGTTAAGTCACCATGGTCCATTAGAGCAAAAGGGACATCACCAACAAATTCCCAGTGTTTGGGTATTGTTAGGTGGGAACTTGCTTTTCTAGCCTGCAGTAGTTGTTTCCTGGTAAAATACATGGGAAAATCCCATTGGAGGAAAATTCCACTTAGGGGTACGGTTATGTAACCCTGAACTCATAGAGCAAAATGGACATCACCAGGAAATTCACAGTGCTTGGATATAGTTATGAGGGCACTGATTTTTCTAGTCTGCCGTATCTATGTTTCCTGGTAAAATATATGGGAAAATCTCATTGGAGGAAAATTCCACTTAGGATTAGAGTTAGGTCACTATGTACTCATAGAGCAAAATGGACATTGCCAACTATTTTGCTGTCCTTGGGTATGGTTAGGTGGGCACTGACTTTTCTAGCCTGCCGTATCTATATTTCATGGTAAAATACATGTGAAAATCCCATTGGAGGAAAATTCCACTAAGGGTCAGAGTTAGGTCACCATGAACCCACAGAGAAAAATGGACATAACCAACAAATTCCCAGTGCTTGGATATAGTAGAAGGGCAATGACTTTTCTAGACTGCCGTAGCTATGTTTTCTGGTAAAATACATTGGAAGGTCCCATTGGCAGAAAATTTCACGTAGGGTTAGGTTTAGGTCACCTTGAACTCATAGAGAAAAATGGACATTGTCAACAAATTCCCAGTGCTTGGGTATGGTTAGGAGGGCAATGACTTTTCTAGCCTGCTGTATCTATGTTTCCTGGAAAAATACATGGAAAAATCGCATTTGAAGAAAATTCCACTTAGGGCTAGAGTTAGGTCACCATGATACCATATAGCAAAATGGAAATCGCCAACAAATTCCCAGTGCTTGGATTTGGTTAGGAGGGGACTGACTTTTCTAGTCTGCCGTCACTATGTTTCCTGGAAAAATACATGGGAAAACCACATTGGAATTAAATTCCACTTAGGATTAGGGTTAAGTCACCATGGTCCTATAGAGCAAAATGGACATCACCAACAAATTCCCAGTGCTTGGGTATGGTTAGGAGGGCACTGACTTTTCTAGACTGCCGTATCTATGTTTCCTTGTAAAATACATGGGAAAATCCCATTGGCAGAAAATTCCACTTAGGGTTAGGGTTATGTCACGATGAACTCATAGAGAAAAATTAACATCGCCAACAAATTCCCAGTGCTTGGGTAGGGTTATGAGGGCACTGACTTTTCTAGTCTGCCGTAACTTTGTTTCATAGAAAAATACATGGGAATATCCCATTGGCAGAAAATTCCACTTAGGGTTAGGGTTATGTCACGATGAACTCATAGAGAAAAATTAACATCGCCAACAAATTCCCAGTGCTTGGGTAGGGTTATGAGGGCACTGACTTTTCTAGTCTGCCGTAACTTTGTTTCATAGAAAAATACATGGGAAAATCGCATTGGAAGCAAATTCCACTTAGGATTAGGGTTAGGTCACCATGGTCCCATAAAGCAAAATGGACATCACCAACAAATTCCCAGTGTTTGGGTATGGTTATGAAAGCACTAACTTATCTAGCGTGCCGTATCTATGTTTCCTGGTAAAATACATGGGGAAATCCCTTTGGCAGAAAATTCCACTTAGGGTTAGGGTTAGGTCACTATTAACGCACAGAGAAAAATTGACATCACCAACAAATTCCCAGTG
Organism: Crotalus tigris; assembly: GCF_016545835.1. NCBI lineage: Eukaryota > Metazoa > Chordata > Lepidosauria > Squamata > Viperidae > Crotalus > Crotalus tigris. The sequence goes on from NW_024100214.1 coordinate 6,639,063, forward strand.
CTTGGATATGGTTAGGAGGGCACTGACTTTTCTATACTGCCGTAGCTATGTTTCCTGGTAAAATACATGGGAAAATCCCATTGGCAGAAAATTCCACTTAGAGTTAGTGTTAGGTCACGATGAACTCATAGAGAAAAATTGACATTGCCAACAAATTCCCAGTGCTTGAGTATGGTTAGAAGGGCACTGACTTTTCCAGCCTGCCATATCTATGTTTCCTGGAAAAATACATGGGAAAATCGCATTGGCAGAAAATTCCACTTAGGATTAGGGTTAGATCACCATGATCCCTTAGAGCAAAATGGACATCGCGAACAAATTTGCTGTACTTGGGTATAGTTAGGAGGGCCCTGACGTTTCTACTCTGCCCTATCTTTCCTGGTAAAATATAAGGGAAAATCTCATTCGAGGAAAATTCCACATAGGGTTAGAGTTAGGTCACCATGTACTCATAGAGCAAAATGGACATTGCCAACAAATTCCCAGTGCTTGGATATGGTTAGGAGGGCACTGACTTTTCTAGACTGCCCTAGCTATGTTTCCTGGTAAAATACATGGGAAGGTCCCATTGGCAGAAAATTCCACTTAGGATTAGGGTTAAGTCACCATGGTTCTATAGAGCAAAATGGACATCACCAACAAATTCCCAGTGCTTGGGTATGGTTCGGCGGGCACTAACTTTTCTAGCTTGCCGTATCTATGTTTCCTGGTAAAATACATGGGAAAATCCCATTGGTAGAAAAAAAAATTACAGTTAGAGTTATGTCAGCATTAACTCATAGAACAAAATGGACATCGCCATCAAATTTGTTGTGCTTCGGTATGGTTAGTAGGGCACTGATTTTCTATCATGCCGTAGCTATGTTTCCTAATAAAATACATGGGAAAATCCCATTGGCAGAAAATTCTACTTAGGGTTACGGTTAGGTCACCATGAACTCATAGAGCAAAATGGACATCGCCAACAAATTCCCAGTGCTTGGGTATGGTTATGAAAGCAGTAACTTTTCTAGCCTGCCGTATCTATGTTTCCTGGTAAAATACATGGGAAAATCCAATTGGCCGAAAATTCCACTTAGGGTTAGAGTTAGGTCACCATGAACTCATAGAGCAAAATGGATATCGCCAACAAATTTGCTGTGCTTGGGTATGGTTAGGAGTGCACTGAATTTTCTAGTCTGCCATAACTATGTTTCCTGGAAAAATACATGGGAAAATCGGATTGGAAGAAAATTCCACTTAGGATTAGGGTTAGGTCACCATGGTCCCATAGAGCAAAATGGACATCACCAACAAATTCCCAGTGCTTGGGTATGGTTATGAAAGCACTAACTTTTCTAGCCTGCCGTATCTATGTTTCCTGGTAAAATACATGGGAAAATCCCATTGGCAGAAAATTCAACTTGGGGATTCGGGTTAGGTCACTATGAATGCACAGAGAAAAATTGATATCACCAACAAATTCCCAGTGCTTGGATATGGTTAGGAGGGCACTGACTTTTCTATACTGCCGTAGCTATGTTTCCTGGTAAAATACATGGGAAAATCCCATTTGCAGAAAATTCCACTTAGGGTTAAAGTTAGGTCACCATGGTCCCGTAGAGCAAAATGGACATCACCAACAAATTCCCAGTGCTTGGGTATGGTTAGGAAGGCAATGACTTTTGTAGCCTGCCATAACTATGTTTCCTGGAAAAATACATGGGAAAATCCCATTGGCAGAAAATTCCACTTAGGATTAGGGTTAGGTCACCATTGTCCCATAGAGCAAAATGGGCATCACCAACAAATTCCCAGTGCTTGGTTATGGTTATGAAAGCACTAACTTTTCTAGCTTGCCATATCTATGTTTCCTGGTAAAATACATGGGAAAATCCCATTGGCAGAAAATTCCACGTAGAGTTAGGGTTAGATCACTTTGAACCCACAGTGAAAAATTGACATCACCAACAAATTCAAGTGCTTGGATATGGTTAGGAGGGCACTGACCTTTCTATACTGCCGTAGCAATGTTTCCTGGTAAAATACATGGGAAAATCCAATTGGCCGAAAAATCCACTTAGGGTTAGAGTTAGGTCACCATGATCCCTTAGAGCAAAATGGACATCGCCAACAAATTCCCAGTGCTTGTGTATGGTTAGGAGGGCACTGACTTTTCTTGTCTGCCGTAACTATGTTTCCTGGAAAAATAGATGGGAAAATCGCATTGGAAGAAAAATCCACTTAGGGTTAGAGTTAGCTCACCATGAACTCAAAGAGAAAAATGGACATCATCAACAAATTCCCAGTGCTTGGGTATGGTTAGGAGGGCAATGACTTTTCTAGCCTGCTGTATCTATGTTTCCTGGAAAAATACATGGGAAAATCACATTTGAAGAAAATTCCACTTAGGGTTTGGGTTAGGTCACCATGATCCCATATAGCAAAATGAACATCGCCAACAAATTCCCAGTGCTTGGATATGGTTGGGAGGGCACTGACTTTTCTAGTCTGCCGTAACTATGTTTCCTGGAAAACTCCATGGGAAAACTGCATTGGAAGAAAATTCCACTTAGGATTAGGGTTAAGTCACCATGGTCCTATAGAGCAAAATGGACATCACCAACAAATTCCCAGTGCTTGGGCATGGTTATGAAAGCACTAACTTTTCTAGCTTGCCATATCTATGTTACCTGGTAAAATACATGGGAAAATCCCATTGGTAGAAAATTCCACGTAGGCTTAGGGTTAGGTCACTATGAACCCACAGTGAAAAATTGACATCACCAACAAATTCCCAGTGCTTGGATATGGTTAGGAGGGCACTGACTTTTCTATACTGCCGTAGCTATGTTTCCTGGTAAAATATATGGGAAAATCCCATTGGCAGAAAATTCCACTTAGGGTTAGGGATTGGTCACGATGAACTCATAGAGAAAAATTAACATCGCCAACAAATTCCCACTGCTTGTGTATGGTTAGGAGGGCACTTACTTTTCTATCCAGACGTAGTTATGTTTCCTGGAAAAATACATGGGAAAATCGCATTGGAAGAAAAATCCAGTTAGGGTTAGAGTTAGGTCACCATGAACTCATAGAGTAAAATGGACATCGCCAACAAATTTGCTGTGCTTGGGAATGGTTAGGAGGGCACTGACTTTTCTAGCCTGCCGAATCTATGTTTCGTGGTAAAATACATGGGAAAATCCCATTGGCAGAAAATTCCACTTAGGGTTAAAGTTAGGTCACCATGAACTCATAGAGAAAAATTGACATTGCCAACAAATTCCCAGTGCTTGAGTATGGTTATGAGGGCACTGACTTTTCTAGCGTGCCGTATCTGTTTCCTGGAAAAATATATGGGAAAATCGCATTGGCAGAAAATTCCACTTAGGACTAGGGTTAGGTCACCATGGTCCCATAGAGCAAAATGGACATCACCAACAAATTCCCAGTGCTTGGGTATGGTTATGAAAGCACTAATTTTTCTAGCCTGCTGTATCTATGTTTCCTGGTAAAATACATGGGAAAATCCCATTGGCAGAAAATTCCACGTAGGCTTAGGGTTAGGTCACTATGAACCCACAGTGAAAAATTGACATCACCAACAAATTCCCAGTGCTTGGATATGGTTAGGAGGGCACTGACTTTTCTATACTGCCGTAGCTATGTTTCCTGGTAAAATACACGGGAAAATCCCATTGGCAGAAAATTCCACTTAGGGTTAGGGATAGGTCACGATGAACTCATAGAGAAAAATTAACATCGCCAACAAATTCCCACTGCTTGTGTATGGTTAGGAGGGCATTTACTTTTCTATCCAGACGTAGTTATGTTTCCTGGAAAAATACATGGGAAAATCGCATTGGAAGAAAAATCCAGTTAGGGTTGACATCACCAACAAATTCCCAGTGCTTGGATATGGTTAGGAGGGCACTGACTTTTCTAACATGCCGTAGCTATGTTTCCTAATAAAATACATGGGAAAATCCCATTGGCAGAAAATTCCACTTAGGGTTAGGGTTAGGTCACCATAAACTCATAGAGCAAAATTGACATCGCCAACAAATTCCCAGTGCTTGAGTATGGTTAGGAGGGCACTGACTTTTCTAGCCTGCCGTATCTATATTTCATGGTAAAATACATGTGAAAATCCCATTGGAGGAAAATTCCACTTAGGGTTAGAGTTAGGTCACCATGAACTCATAGAGCAAAATTGACATCGCCAACAAATTCCCAGTGCTTGAGTATGGTTAGGATGGCCCTGACTTTTCTACTCTGCCCTATCTTTCCTGGTAAAATATATGGGAAAATCTCATTGGAGGAAAATTCCACTTAGGGTTAGAGTTTGGTCACCATGAACTCATAGAGCAAAATGGACATTACCAACAAATTCCCAGTGCTTGGATTTGGTTAGGAGGGCACTGACTTTTCTAGAGTGCCGTAGCTATGTTTCCTTGTAAAATACATGGGAAGGTCCCATTGGCAGAAATTTCCACTTTGGGTTAGCTTTAGGTCACCATGAACTCATAGAGAAAAATGGACATCATCAACAAATTCCCAGTGCTTGGGTATGGTTAGGAGGGCAATGACTTTTCTAGCCTGCTGTATCTATGTTTCCTGGAAAAATACATGGGAAAATCGAATTTGAAGAAAATTCCACTTAGGGTTAGGGTTAGGTCACCATGATCCCATATAGCAAAATGGACATCGCCAACAAATTCCCAGTGCTTGGATATGGTTGGGAGGGCACTGACATTTCTAGACTGCCGTAGCTATGTTTCCTGGTAAAAATACATGGGAAAATCCCATTGGCAGAAAATTCCATTTAGGACTAGGGTTAGGTCACCATGATCCCATAGAGCAAAATGGACATCGCCAACAAATTCCCAGTGCTTGGATATGGTTAGGAGGGCACTGATTTTCTAGTCTACCGTAACTATGTTTCCTGGAAAAATACATGGGAAAATCGCATTAGAAGAAAAATCCACTTAGGGTTAGAGTTAGGTCACCATGAACTCATAGAGCAAAATGGACATCGAAAACAAATTTGCTGTACTTGGGTATGGTTAGGATGGCCCTGACTTTTCTACTCTGCCCTATCTTTCCTGGTAAAATATATGGGAAAATCTCATTGGAGGAAAATTCCACTTAGGGTTAGAGTTTGGTCACCATGAACTCATAGAGCAAAATGGACATTACCAACAAATTCCCAGTGCTTGGATTTGGTTAGGAAGGCACTGACTTTTCTAGAGTGCCGTAGCTATGTTTCCTGGTAAAATACATGGGAAGGTCCCATTGGCAGAAAATTCCACTTAGGGTTAGGTTTAGGTCACCATGAACTCATAGAGAAAAATGGACATCATCAACAAATTCCCAGTGCTTGGCTATGGTTAGGAGGGCAATGACTTTTCTAGCCTGCTGTATCTATGTTTCCTGGAAAAATACATGGGAAAATCGAATTTGAAGAAAATTCCACTTAGGGTTAGGGTTAGGTCACCATGATCCCATATAGGAAAATGGACATCGCCAACAAATTCCCAGTGCTTGGATATGGTTGGGAGGGCACTGACTTTTCTAGCCTGCCGTATCTATCTTTCCTGATAAAATACATGGGAAAATCGCATTGGCAGAAAATTCCACTTAGGGTTAGGGTTAGATCACCATAAACTTATACAGCAAAATTGACATCGCCAAAAAATTCCCAGTGGTTGGATATGGTAAGGAGGGCACTGACTTTTCTAGAGTGCCGTAGCTATGCTTCCTTGTAAAATACATGGGAAAATACCATTGGCAGAAAATTCCACTTAGGGTTAGGGTTACGTCACCATGAAGTCATAGAGAAAAATTGACATCGCCAACAAATTTTCTGTGCTTCAGTATGGTTATGTGGGCACTGACTTTTCTAGCCTGCCGTATCTATATTTCATGGTAAAATACATGTGAAAATCCCATTGGAGGAAAATTCCACTTAGGGTTAGGGTTAGGTCACCATGGTCCCATAGAGCAAAATGGACATCACCAAAAAATTCCCAGTGCTTGGATATGGTTATGAGGGTACTAACTTTTCTAGCCTGCCGTATCTATGTTTCCTGATAAAATACATGGGAAAATCGCATTGGCAGAAAATTCCACTTAGGGTTAGGGTTAGGTCTCCATGATCCCATAGAGCAAAATGGACATCGCGAACAAATTCCCAGTGCTTGGGTATGGTTAGGAGGGCACTGACTTTTCTAGTCTGCTGCAACTATGTTTCCTGGTAAAATACATGGGAAAATCCCATTGGCAGGAAATTCCACTTAGGGTTAGAGTTAGGTCACCATGAAGCCACAGAGAAAAATTGACATCACCAACAAATTCCCAGTGCTTGGATATGGTTAGGAGGGCACTGACATTTCTATACTGCCGTAGCTATGTTTCCTAATAAAATACATGGGAAAATCCCATTGGCAGAAAATTCCACTTAGGGTTAGGGTTAGGTCACCATGAACTCATAGAGCAAAATGGACATTGCCAATGAATTTTCTGTCCTTGGGTATGGTTAGGAGGGGACTGATTTTTCTACTCTGCCTTATCTTTCCTGTTAAAATACATAGGAAAATCCCATTGGCACAAAAATTCCACTTAGGGTTAGGGTTAGGTCACCATGAACTCATAGATAAAAATTGAAATTGCCAACAAATTCCCAGTGCTTGAGTATGGTTAGGAGGGCACTGACATTTCTAGCCTGGCCTATCTATGTTTCCTGGAAAAATACATGGGAAAATCGCATTGGCAGAAAATTCCACTCAGGATTAGGGTTACGTCACCATGAACCCATAGAGCAAAATGGAGATGGCCAACAAATTCCCAGTGCTTGGGTATGGTTAGGAGGGCAATCATTTTTCTAGCCTGCTGTATCTATGTTTCTCGGAAAAATACATGGGAAAATCGCATTTGAAGAAAATTCCACTTAGGATAAGGTTAGGTCACCATAATCCCATAGAGCAAAATTGATTTTACCAACAAATTCTTAGTGCTTGGATATGGTTAGGAGGGCACTAACATTTCTAGTCTGCCGTAACTATGTTTCCTGGTAAAATACATGGGAAAATCGCATTGGAAGAAAATTCCACTTAGGGATAGGGTTAGGTCACCATGAACTCATATAGCAAAATGGACATAGCCAACAAATTTGCTGTGCTTGGGTATGGTTAGGAGGGCACTGACTTTTCTAGTCTGCCGTATCTATATTTCATGGTAAAATACATGTGAAAATCCCATTGGAGGAAAATTCCACTTAGGGTTAGGGTTAAGTCACCATGGTCCCATAGAGCAAAATGGACATCACCTACAAATTCCCAGTGCTTGGGTATGGTTATGAGGGCACTAACTTTTCTAACCTGCCGTATCTAAGTTTCCTGCTAAAATACATGGGAAAATCCAATTGGCCGAAAATTCCACTTAGGGTTAGGGTTAGGTCACCATGGTCCCATAGAGCAAAATGGACATCACCTACAAATTCCCAGTACTTGGATATGGTTAGGAGGGCACTGACTTTTCTAGCCTGCTGTATCTATGTTTCCTGGAAAAATACATGGGAAATCGCATTTGAAGAAAATTCCACTAAGGGTTAGGGTTAGGTCACCATGATCCCATAGAGCAAAATGGACATCGCCAGTAAATTCACAGTACTTGGGTATATTTAGGAGGGCACTGATTTTTCTAGTCTGCCGTATCTATGTTTCCTGGTAAAATACATGGGAAAATCCCATTGGCAGAAAATTCCACTTAGGGTTAGGGTTAGGTCACCATAAACTCATAGAGAAAAATGGACATCGCCAACAAATTCCCAGTGCTTCAGTATGGTTAGGAGGGCACTGACTTTTCTAGCCTTCCGTATCTATGTTTCCTGGAAAAATACACGGGAGGAATACATTGGAGGAATATTCCACTTAGGGTTAGGGTTAAGTCACCATGAACCCACAGAGCAAAATGGGCATCGCCAACAAAATCCCAGTGCTTGGATATGGTTAGAAGGGCACTGACTTTTCTAGCATGCCGTATCTATGTTTCCTGGTAAAATACATGGGAAGATCCCATTGGCAGAAAATTCGACTTCGGTTTAGGGTTACCTCACCCTGACATCATAGAGCAAAACAGACTTTGCCAACAAATTCCCAGTACTTCGTTTCGGTTAGGAGGGCACTGACTTTTCTAGCCTTCCCTATGTATCTTTCCTGGTAAAATACATGGGAAGATCCCATTGGCAGAAAATTCCACTTAATGTTAGGGTTACATCACCATAAACCTATAGACCAAAATGGACATCGCCAAAAAATTCCCAGTGCTTGGATATGGTTAGGAGGGCAATGACTTTTCTACCATGCTGTATCTAAGTTTCCTGGAAAATACAAGGGAAAATCGCATTTGAAGAAAATTCCACTTAGGGTTAGGGTTAGGTCACTATGATCCCATAGAGTAAAATGGACATCGCCAACAAATTCCCAGTGTTTGGATATGGTTAGGAGGGCACTGACTTTTCTAATCTTCCGTAACTATGTTTCCTGGAAAAATGTATGGAAAAATCCCAGTGGAGGAAAATTCCACTTAGGATTAGAATTAAGTCACCATGAACCCACAGAACAAAATAGACATCACCGACAAATTTCAAGTGCTTGGGTATGGTTAGGTCGGAACTTGCTTTACTAGCCTGCAGTAATTATGTTTCCTGGTAAAATACATGGGAAAATCCCTTTGGAGGAAAATTCCACTTAGGGTTACGGTTATGTAACCCTGAACGCATAGAGCAAAATGGACATCACCAGTAAATTCACAGTGCTTGGGTATAGTTAGGATGGCACTTATTTTTCTAGTCTGCCGTATCTATGTTTCCTGGTAAAATACATGGGAAAATCCAATTGGCAGAAAATTCCACCTAGGGTTAGGGTTAGGTCATCATAAACTCGTAGAGAAAAATGGACATCGCCAACAAATTGCCAGTGCTTCAGTATGGTTAGGAGGGCACTGACTTTTCTAGCCTGCCTTATCTATGTTTCCTGGAAAAATACACGGGAGGAATACGTTGGAGGAATATTTCACTTAGGGTTAGGGTTAAGTCACCATGAACCCACAGAGCAAAATGGGCATCACCAACAAAATCCCAGTGCTTGGATATGGTTAGAAGGGCACTGACTGTTCTAGCCTGCCGTATCTATGTTTCCTGCTAAAATACATGTAAAGATCCCATTGGCAGAAAATTCCACTTCGGTTTAGGGTTACCTCACTCTGAACTCATAGAGCAAAACGGACTTTGCCAACAAATTCCCAGTACTTGGTTTTGGTTAGGAGGGCACTGACTTTTCTAGCCTTCCCTATGTATCTTTCTTGGTAAAATACATGGTAAGATCCCATTGGCTGAAAATTCCACTTAAGGCTAGGGTTACATCACCATAAACTTATACAGCAAAATGTACATAGCCAAAAAATTCCCAGTGCTTGGATATGGTTAGGAGAGCAATGACTTTTCTAGCCTGCTGTATCTATGTTTCCAGGAAAAATACAAGGGAAAATCGCATTTGAAGAAAATTCCACTTAGGGTTAGAGTTAGGTCAACATGAACCCACAGAGAAAAATGGACATCACCAACAAATTCCCAGTTCTTGGATATGGTTAGGAGGGCACTGACTTTTCTAGCCAGCTGTAGTTATTTTTCCTGGTTAAATAAATAGGAAAATACCATTGGCAGAAAATTCCACTTAGGGTTTGGGTTAGATCACCATAAACGTATAGAGCAAAATGGACATCGCCAACAAATTCCCAGTGCTTGGATATAGTTAGGAGGGCACTGACTTTTCTAGACTGCAGTAGCTATGTTCCCTCGTAAAATACATGGGAAAATCCCATTGGCAGAAAATTCCACTTAGGGTTAGGGTAACGTCACCATGAAGTGATAGAGCAAAATGGACATCGCCAACAAATTTGCTGTGCTTGGTTATGGTTAGGAGGGCACTGACTTTTCTACTCTGCCTTATCTTTCCTGGTAAAATATATGGGGAAATCTCATTGGAAGAAAATTCCACTTAGGGTTAGACTTAGGTCACCATGAACTCATAGAGCAAAATGGACATTGCCAACTAATTTGCTGTGCTTGGGTATGGTTAGGAGGGCACTGACTTTTCAACTCTGCCCTATCTTTCCTGGTAAAATATATGGGAAAATGTCATTGGAGGAAAATTCCACTTAGGGTTAGAGTTCGGTCACCATGAACCCACAGAGAAAAATGGACATCATCAACAAATTCCCAGTACTTGGATATAGTTAGGAGGGCACTGACTTTTCTAGCCTGCCGTATCTATGTTTCCTGATAAAATACATGGGAAAATCGCATTGGCAGAAAATTCCACTTAGGGTTAGGGTTAGGTCACCATGATCCCATAGAGCAAAATGGACATCGCGAACAAATTCCCAGTGCTTGGGTATGGTTAGGAGGGCAATGATTTTTGTAGGCTGCCATAACTATGTTTCCTGGAAAAATACATGGGAAAATCCAATTGGCCGAAAAATCCACTTAGGGTTAGAGTTAGGTCACCATGAACTCATAGAGCAAAATGGACATCGCCAACAAATTTGCTGTTCTTGGGTATGGTTAGGAGGGCACTGACTTTTCTAGTCTGCCGTAACTATGTTTCCTGGAAAAATACATGGGAAAATCGCATTGGAAGAAAATTCCACTTAGGATTAGGGTTAGGTCAACATGGTCCCATAGAGCAAAATGGACATCACCAACAAATTCCCAGTGCTTGGGTATGGTTATGAAAGCACTAACTTTTCTAGCCTGCCGTAGCTATGTTTCCTCTTAAAATACATGGGAAGGTCCCATTGGCAGAAAATTCCACTTAGGGTTAGGTTTAGGTCACCATGAACTCATAGAGAAAAATGGACATCGTCAACAAATTCCCAGTGCTTGGGTATGGTTAGGAGGGCAATGACTTTTCTAGCCTCCTGTATCTATGTTTCCTGATAAAATACATGGGAAAATCGCATTGGAAGAAAATTCCACTTAGGATTAGGGTTAAGTCACCATGGTCCTATAGAGCAAAATGGACATCACCAACAAATTCCCAGTGCTTGGGTATGCTTAGGAGGGCACTAACTTTTCTAGCCTGCCGTATCTATGTTTCCTGGTAAAATACATGGGAAAATCCTATTGGCAGAAAATTCCACTTAGGGTTAGGGTTAGATCACCATAAACTTATACAGCAAAATTGACATCGCCAAAAAATTCCCAGTGGTTGGATATGGTTAGGAGGGAACTGACTTTTCTAGAGTGCCGTAGCTATGCTTCCTTGTAAAATACATGGGAAAATACCATTGGCAGAAAATTCCACTTAGGGTTAGGGTTACGTCACCATGAAGTCATAGAGAAAAATTGACATCGCCAACAAATTCCCAGTGCTTGGGTATGGTTAGGAGGGCAATGACTTTTCTAGCCTGCTGTATCTGTTTCCTGGAAAAATATATGGGAAAATCCCATTGGCAGAAAATTCTACTTAGGGTTAGGGTTAGGTCACCATGATCCCATAGAGCAAAATGGACATCGCCAACAAATTCCCAGTGCTTGGATGTGGTTAGGAGGGCACTGACTTTTCTAGTCTCCCGTAACTATGGTTCCTGGAAAAATACATGGGAAAATTGCATTGGAAGAAAATTCCACGTAGGATTAGGGTTAGGTCACCATGGTCCCATAGAGCAAAATCGACATCACCAACAAATTCCCAGTGCTTGGGTATGGTTATGAAAGCACTAACCTTTCTAGCCTGCCGTATCTATGTTTCCTGGTAAAATACATGGGAAAATCAAATTGGCAGAAAATTCCACTTAGGGTTAGGGTTAGGTCACGATGAACTCATAGAGAAAAATTGACATCACCAACAAATTCCCAGTGCTTGGGTATGGTTAGGAGGGCACTTTCTTTTCTATCCTGCCGTAGTTATGTTTCCTGGTAAAATACATGGGAAAATCAAATTGGCCGAAAAATGCACTTAGGGTTAGAGTTAGGTCACCATGAACTCATAGAGCAAAATGGACATGGCCAACAAATTTGCTGTTCTTGGGTATTGTTAGGGGGGCACTGACTTTTCTAGCCTGCCATAACTATGTTTCCTGGAAAAATACATGGGAAAATCGCATTGGAAGAAAATTCCACTTAGGGTTAGGGTTAGGTCACCATGGTCCCATAGAGCAAAATGGGCATCATCAACAAATTCCCAGTGCTTGGGTATGGTTATGAAAGCACTAACTTTTCTAGTCTGCCGTATCTATATTTCTTGGTAAAATACATGGGAAAATCCCATTGGCAGAAAATTCCACTTAGGATTAGGGTTAGGTCACATTGAACCCACAGAGAAAAATTGACATCACCAACAAATTCCCAGTGCTTGGATATGGTTAGGAGGGCACTGACTTTTCTATACTGCCGTAGCTATGTTTCCTGGTAAAATACATGGGAAAATCCCATTGGCAGAAAATTCTACTTAGGGTTAGGGTTAGGTCACGATGAACTCATTGAGAAAAATTGACATCGCCAACTAATTCCCAGTGCTTCTGTATGGTTAGGAGGGCACTTACTTTCTATCCAGCCGTAGTTATCTTTCCTGGTAAAATACATTGGAAAATCCAATTGGCCGAAAAATCCACTTAGGGTTAGAGTAAGGTCACCATGAACTCATAGAGCAAAATGGACATCGCCAACAAATTTGCTGTGCTTGGGTATGGTTAGGAGAGCAATGACTTTTCTAGCCTGCTTTATCTATGTTTCCTGGTAAAATACATGGGAAAATCCCATTGGCTGAAAATTTCACTTAGGGTTAGGGTTAGGTCACCATGATCCCTTAGAGCAAAATGGACATCGCCAACAAATTCCCAGTGCTTGGGGATGGTTTTGAAAGCACTAACCTTTCTAGCCTGCCGTATCTATGTTTCCTGGTAAAATACATGGGAAAATCCCATTGGCAGAAAATTCCACTTAGGGTTAGGGTTAGGTCACGATGAACTCATAGAGAAAAATTGACATCACCAACAAATTCCCAGTGCTTGGGTATGGTTAGGAGGGCACTTTCTTTTCTATCCTGCCGTAGTTATGTTTCCTGGTAAAATACATGGGAAAATCAAATTGGCCGAAAAATGCACTTAGGATTAGAGTTAGGTCACCATGAATTCATAGAGCAAAATGGACATCGCCAACAAATTTGCTGTTCTTGGGTATGGTTAGGGGGGCACTGACTTTTCTAGTCTGCCATAACTATGTTTCATGGAAAAATCCATGGGAAAATCCCATTGGCAGAAAATTCCACTTAGGGTTAGGGTTAGGTCACCATGGTCCCATAGAGCAAAATGGGCATCATCAACAAATTCCCAGTGCTTGGGTATGATTATGAAAGCACTAACTTTTCTAGCCTGCCGTATCTATGTTTCCTGGTAAAATACATGGGAAAATCCCATTGGCAGAAAATTCCACTTAGGATTAGGGTTAGGTCACCATTGTCCCATAGAGAAAAATTGACATCACCAACAAATTCCCAGTGCTTGGATATGGTTAGGATGGCACTGACTTTTCTATACTGCCGTAGCTATGTTTCCTGGTAAAATACATGGGAAAATCCCATTGGCAGAAAATTACACTTAGGGTTCGGGTTAGGTCACATTGAACCCACAGAGAAAAATTGACATCACCAACAAATTCCCAGTGCTTGGATATGGTTAGGAGGGCACTGATTTTCTATACTGCCGTAGCTATGTTTCCTGGTAAAATACATGGGAAAATCCCATTGGCAGAAAATTCCACTTAGGGTTAGGGTTAGGTCACCATGATCCCTTAGAGCAAAATGGACATCGCCAACAAATTCCCAGTGCTTGCGTATGGTTAGTAGGGCACTGATTTTCTAGTCTGCCCTATCTTTCCTGGTAAAATATATGGGAAAATCTCATTGGAGGAAAATTCCTCTTCGGGTTAGAGTTAGGTCACCATGTACTCATAGAGCAAAATGGACGTTGCCAACTAATTTGCTGTCCTTGGGTATGGTTAGGAGGGCACTGACTTTTCTAGCCTGCCGTATCTATGTTTGCTGGTAAAATACATGGGAAAATACCATTGGCAGAAAATTCCACTTAGGGATAGGGTTACCTCACCCTGAACTCATAGAGCAAAATGGACTTCGCCAAAAAATTCCCAGTGCTTGGATGTGGTTAGGAGGGCACTTACTTTTCTAGCCTGCTGTATCTATGTTTCCTGGAAAAATACATGGGAAATCACTTTTGAAGAAAATTCCACTTAGGGTTAGGGTTAGATCACCATGATCCCATAGAGCAAAATCTATATTGCCAACAAATTCCCAGTGCTTGGGTATGGTTACGAGGGCAATGACTTTTCTAGCCTGCTGTATTTATGTTTCCTGGAAAAATACATGGGAAAATTCCATTGGCGGAAAATTCCACTTAGGGTTAGGGTTAGGTCTCCATGATCCCATAGAGCAAAATGGACATCACCAACAAATTCCCAGTGCTTGGGTATGGTTAGGAGGGCACTGACTTTTCTAGTCTGCCGCAACTATGTTTCCTGGAAAAATACATGGGAAAATCGCATTGGAAGAAAATTCCACTTAGGGTTAGGGTTAATTCACCATGGTCCCATAGAGCAAAATGGACATCACTAACAAATTCCCAATGCTTGGCTATGGTTATGAGGGCACTAACTTTTCTAGCCTGCCGTATCTAAAGTTTCCTGGTAAAATACATGGGAAAATAGCATTTGAGGAAGATTCCACTTAGGGTTAGAGTTAGGTCACCATGAACTCATAAAGCAAAATGGACATTGCCAACAAATTAGCTGTGCTTGAGTACGGTTAGCAGGGCACTGACTTTTCTAGCCTGCCGTATCTATGTTTCCTGGTAAAATACATGGGAAAATCCCATTGGTAGAAAATTCCACTTAGGGTTAGGGTTAGGTCACCATGAACTCATAGAGGAAAATGGACATTGCCAACAAATTCCCAGTGCTTGAGTATGGTTAGGAGGACACTGACTTTTCTAGCCTGCCGTATCTATGTTTCCTGGAAAAATACATGGGAAAATCGCATGGGCAGAAAATTCCACTTAGGGTTAGGGTTAGGTCACCATGAAGCCACAGAGAAAAATTGACATCACCAACAAATTCCCAGTGCTTGGCTATGGTTATGAGGGCACTAACTTTTCTAGCCTGCCGTATCTAAGTTTTCCTGTAAAATACATGGGAAAATAGCATTTGAGGAAGATTCCACTTAGGGTTAGAGTTAGGTCACCATGAACTCATAAAGCAAAATGGACATTGCCAACAAATTTGCTGTGCTTGAGTATGGTTAGCAGGGCACTGACTTTTCTAGTCTGCCGTATCTGTGTTTCCTGGAAAAATACATGGGAAAATCGCATGGGCAGAAAATTCCACTTAGGATTTGGGTTAGGTCACCATGATCCCTTAGAGCAAAATCTACATTGCCAACAAATTCCCAGTGCTTGGGTATGGTTACGAGGGCAATGACTTTTCTAGCCTGCTGTATTTATGTTTCCTGGAAAAATACATTGGAAAATTCCATTGGCAGAAAATTCCACTTAGGGTTAGGGTTAGGTCTCCATGATCCCATAGAGCAAAATGGACATCACCAACAAATTCCCAGTGCTTGGGTATGGTTAGGAGGGCACTGACTTTTCTAGTCTGCTGCAACTATGTTTCCTGGTAAAATACATGGGAAAATCCCATTGGCAGGAAATTCCACTTAGGGTTAGAGTTAGGTCACCATGAAGCCACAGAGAAAAATTGACATCACCAACAAATTCCCAGTGCTTGGATATGGTTAGGAGGGCACTGACATTTCTATACTGCCGTAGCTATGTTTCCTAATAAAATACATGGGAAAATCCCATTGGCAGAAAATTCCACTTAGGGTTAGGGTTAGGTCACCATGAACTCATAGAGCAAAATGGACATTGCCAATGAATTTTCTGTCCTTGGGTATGGTTAGGAGGGGACTGATTTTTCTACTCTGCCTTATCTTTCCTGTTAAAATACATAGGAAAATCCCATTGGCACAAAAATTCCACTTAGGGTTAGGGTTAGGTCACCATGAACTCATAGATAAAAATTGAAATTGCCAACAAATTCCCAGTGCTTGAGTATGGTTAGGAGGGCACTGACATTTCTAGCCTGGCCTATCTATGTTTCCTGGAAAAATACATGGGAAAATCGCATTGGCAGAAAATTCCACTCAGGATTAGGGTTACGTCACCATGAACCCATAGAGCAAAATGGAGATGGCCAACAAATTCCCAGTGCTTGGGTATGGTTAGGAGGGCAATCATTTTTCTAGCCTGCTGTATCTATGTTTCTCGGAAAAATACATGGGAAAATCGCATTTGAAGAAAATTCCACTTAGGATAAGGTTAGGTCACCATAATCCCATAGAGCAAAATTGATTTTACCAACAAATTCTTAGTGCTTGGATATGGTTAGGAGGGCACTAACATTTCTAGTCTGCCGTAACTATGTTTCCTGGTAAAATACATGGGAAAATCGCATTGGAAGAAAATTCCACTTAGGGATAGGGTTAGGTCACCATGAACTCATATAGCAAAATGGACATAGCCAACAAATTTGCTGTGCTTGGGTATGGTTAGGAGGGCACTGACTTTTCTAGTCTGCCGTATCTATATTTCATGGTAAAATACATGTGAAAATCCCATTGGAGGAAAATTCCACTTAGGGTTAGGGTTAAGTCACCATGGTCCCATAGAGCAAAATGGACATCACCTACAAATTCCCAGTGCTTGGGTATGGTTATGAGGGCACTAACTTTTCTAACCTGCCGTATCTAAGTTTCCTGCTAAAATACATGGGAAAATCCAATTGGCCGAAAATTCCACTTAGGGTTAGGGTTAGGTCACCATGGTCCCATAGAGCAAAATGGACATCACCTACAAATTCCCAGTACTTGGATATGGTTAGGAGGGCACTGACTTTTCTAGCCTGCTGTATCTATGTTTCCTGGAAAAATACATGGGAAATCGCATTTGAAGAAAATTCCACTAAGGGTTAGGGTTAGGTCACCATGATCCCATAGAGCAAAATGGACATCGCCAGTAAATTCACAGTACTTGGGTATATTTAGGAGGGCACTGATTTTTCTAGTCTGCCGTATCTATGTTTCCTGGTAAAATACATGGGAAAATCCCATTGGCAGAAAATTCCACTTAGGGTTAGGGTTAGGTCACCATAAACTCATAGAGAAAAATGGACATCGCCAACAAATTCCCAGTGCTTCAGTATGGTTAGGAGGGCACTGACTTTTCTAGCCTTCCGTATCTATGTTTCCTGGAAAAATACACGGGAGGAATACATTGGAGGAATATTCCACTTAGGGTTAGGGTTAAGTCACCATGAACCCACAGAGCAAAATGGGCATCGCCAACAAAATCCCAGTGCTTGGATATGGTTAGAAGGGCACTGACTTTTCTAGCATGCCGTATCTATGTTTCCTGGTAAAATACATGGGAAGATCCCATTGGCAGAAAATTCGACTTCGGTTTAGGGTTACCTCACCCTGACATCATAGAGCAAAACAGACTTTGCCAACAAATTCCCAGTACTTCGTTTCGGTTAGGAGGGCACTGACTTTTCTAGCCTTCCCTATGTATCTTTCCTGGTAAAATACATGGGAAGATCCCATTGGCAGAAAATTCCACTTAATGTTAGGGTTACATCACCATAAACCTATAGACCAAAATGGACATCGCCAAAAAATTCCCAGTGCTTGGATATGGTTAGGAGGGCAATGACTTTTCTACCATGCTGTATCTAAGTTTCCTGGAAAATACAAGGGAAAATCGCATTTGAAGAAAATTCCACTTAGGGTTAGGGTTAGGTCACTATGATCCCATAGAGTAAAATGGACATCGCCAACAAATTCCCAGTGTTTGGATATGGTTAGGAGGGCACTGACTTTTCTAATCTTCCGTAACTATGTTTCCTGGAAAAATGTATGGAAAAATCCCAGTGGAGGAAAATTCCACTTAGGATTAGAATTAAGTCACCATGAACCCACAGAACAAAATAGACATCACCGACAAATTTCAAGTGCTTGGGTATGGTTAGGTCGGAACTTGCTTTACTAGCCTGCAGTAATTATGTTTCCTGGTAAAATACATGGGAAAATCCCTTTGGAGGAAAATTCCACTTAGGGTTACGGTTATGTAACCCTGAACGCATAGAGCAAAATGGACATCACCAGTAAATTCACAGTGCTTGGGTATAGTTAGGATGGCACTTATTTTTCTAGTCTGCCGTATCTATGTTTCCTGGTAAAATACATGGGAAAATCCAATTGGCAGAAAATTCCACCTAGGGTTAGGGTTAGGTCATCATAAACTCGTAGAGAAAAATGGACATCGCCAACAAATTGCCAGTGCTTCAGTATGGTTAGGAGGGCACTGACTTTTCTAGCCTGCCTTATCTATGTTTCCTGGAAAAATACACGGGAGGAATACGTTGGAGGAATATTCCACTTAGGGTTAGGGTTAAGTCACCATGAACCCACAGAGCAAAATGGGCATCACCAACAAAATCCCAGTGCTTGGATATGGTTAGAAGGGCACTGACTGTTCTAGCCTGCCGTATCTATGTTTCCTGCTAAAATACATGTAAAGATCCCATTGGCAGAAAATTCCACTTCGGTTTAGGGTTACCTCACTCTGAACTCATAGAGCAAAACGGACTTTGCCAACAAATTCCCAGTACTTGGTTTTGGTTAGGAGGGCACTGACTTTTCTAGCCTTCCCTATGTATCTTTCTTGGTAAAATACATGGTAAGATCCCATTGGCTGAAAATTCCACTTAAGGCTAGGGTTACATCACCATAAACTTATACAGCAAAATGTACATAGCCAAAAAATTCCCAGTGCTTGGATATGGTTAGGAGAGCAATGACTTTTCTAGCCTGCTGTATCTATGTTTCCAGGAAAAATACAAGGGAAAATCGCATTTGAAGAAAATTCCACTTAGGGTTAGAGTTAGGTCAACATGAACCCACAGAGAAAAATGGACATCACCAACAAATTCCCAGTTCTTGGATATGGTTAGGAGGGCACTGACTTTTCTAGCCAGCTGTAGTTATTTTTCCTGGTTAAATAAATAGGAAAATACCATTGGCAGAAAATTCCACTTAGGGTTTGGGTTAGATCACCATAAACGTATAGAGCAAAATGGACATCGCCAACAAATTCCCAGTGCTTGGATATAGTTAGGAGGGCACTGACTTTTCTAGACTGCAGTAGCTATGTTCCCTCGTAAAATACATGGGAAAATCCCATTGGCAGAAAATTCCACTTAGGGTTAGGGTAACGTCACCATGAAGTGATAGAGCAAAATGGACATCGCCAACAAATTTGCTGTGCTTGGTTATGGTTAGGAGGGCACTGACTTTTCTACTCTGCCTTATCTTTCCTGGTAAAATATATGGGGAAATCTCATTGGAAGAAAATTCCACTTAGGGTTAGACTTAGGTCACCATGAACTCATAGAGCAAAATGGACATTGCCAACTAATTTGCTGTGCTTGGGTATGGTTAGGAGGGCACTGACTTTTCAACTCTGCCCTATCTTTCCTGGTAAAATATATGGGAAAATGTCATTGGAGGAAAATTCCACTTAGGGTTAGAGTTCGGTCACCATGAACCCACAGAGAAAAATGGACATCATCAACAAATTCCCAGTACTTGGATATAGTTAGGAGGGCACTGACTTTTCTAGACTAACGTAGCTATGTTTCCTCGTGAAATACATGGGAAAATCCCATTGGCAGAAAATTCCTGGTGACCTAAACCTAACCCTAAGTGCAATTTTCTGCCAATGGGATTTTCCCATGTATTTTATCAGGAAACATAGCTACGGCAGGCTAGAAAAGTAAGTGCCTCCTAACCGAAACCAAGCACTGGGAATTTGTTGGCGATGTCCATTTTTCTCTATGGGACCATGGTGACTTAACCCTAACCCTAAGTGGAATTTTCTTCCAATGCGATTTTGCCATGTTTTTTTCCAGGAAACATAGTTACGGCAGATTAGAAAAGTCAGTGCCCTCCCAACCATATCCAAGCACTGGGAATTTGTTGGTGATGTCCATTTTGCTCTATGAGTTCATGGTGACCTAACTCTAACCCTAAGTTGAAGTTTCTTCAAATGCGATTTTCCCATGTATTTTTCCAGGATACATAGATACAGCAGGCTAGAAAAGTCATTGCCCTCCTAACCATACCCAAGCACTGGGAATTTGTTGGCGATGTCCATTTTTCTCTATGAGTTCATGGTGACCTAAACCTAACCCTAAGTGGAGTTTTCTGCTAATGGGATTTTCCCATGTATTTTATCAGTCAACATAGATACGGCAAGCTAGAAAAGTTAGTGCCCTCATAACCATACCAAAGCACTGGTAATTTGTTGGTGATGTCCATTTTGCTCTATGGGACCATGGTGACTTAACCCTAATCCTAAGTGGAATGTTCTTCCAATGCGATTTTCCCATGTAGTTTTCCAGGAAATATAGCTATGGCAATGTAGAAATTCAGTGCCCTCCTAACCATATCCAAGCACCATATCCAACCATCCAAGCATGGGAATTTGTTGGTGATGTCCATTTTGCTCTATGAGTTCATGGTGACCTAACTCTAACTCTAAGTGGATTTTTCTGCCAATTGGATTTTCCCATGTATTTTACCAGGAAACATAGATACGGCAGGCTAGAAAAGTTAGTGCCCTCCTAACCATACCCAAGCACTGGGAATTTATTGGCAACATCCATTTTGCTCTATGGGATCATGTTGACCTAACTCTAACGCTAAGTGGAGTTTTCCTCCAATGACATTTTCCCATATATTTTACCAGTAAAGGTAGGGCAGAGTAGAAAAGTCAGTGAACTCCTAACCATACCCAAGCACAGCAAATTTGTTGGCGATGTCCATTTTGCTCTATGAGTTCATGGTGACCTAACTCTAACCCTAAGTGGATTTTTTTGCCAATTGGATTTTCCCATGTATTTTATCAGGAAAGATAGCTACGGCAGGCTAGAAAAATAAGTGCTCTCCTAACTATATCCAAGCACTGGAAATTTTTGGGCGATGTACATTTTGCTGTATAAGTTCATGGTGATCTTACCCTAACCCTAAGTGGAATTTTCTGCCAATGGGATCTTCCCATGTATTTTTCCAGGAAACATAGTTACGGCAGACTAGAAAATTCAGTGCCCTCCTAACCATATCCAAGCACTGGGAATTTGTTGGCGATGTCCATTTTGCTCTATGGGATCATGGTGACCTAACTTTATCTCTAAGTGGAATTTTGTTCAAATGTGATTTTCCCATGTATTTTTCCAGGAAACATAGATACAGCAGGCTAGAAAAGTCATTGCCCTCCTAACCATACCCAAGGACTGGAAATTTGTTGGCGATGTCCATTTTTCTCTATGGGACCATGGTGACTTAACCCTAACCCTAAGTGGAATTTTCTTCCAATGCGATTTTCCCATGTTTTTTTCCAGGAAACATAGTTACGGCAGGCTAGAAAAGTCAGTGCCCTCCTAACCATACCCTAGCACTGGGAATTTTTTGGTGATGTCCATTTTGGTCTATGGAACCATGGTGACTTAACCCTAACCCTAAGTGGAATTTTCCTCCAATGCGATTTTCCCATGTTTTTTTCCAGGAAACATAGTTACGGCAGGCTAGAAAATTCATTGCCCTCATTACCATACCCAAGCACTGGGAATTTGTTGGCGATGTCCATTTTTCTCTATGAGTTTATGGTGACCTAAACCTAACCCTAAGTGGAATTTTCTGTCAATGGGATTTTCCCATGTATTTTACCAGGAAATATAGATGCGGCAGGCTAGAAAAGTCAGTGCCCTCCTAACCATACCCAAGCACAGCAAGTTAGTTGGCAATGTCCATTTTGCTCTATGAGTTCATGGAGACCTACCCCTAACCCTAAGTGGAATTTTCTGCCAATTGGATTTTCCCATGTATTTTTCCAGGAAACATAGCTACAGCAGACTAAAAAATCAGTGCCCTCCTAACCATATCCAAGCACTGGGAATTTGTTGGCGATTTCCATTTTGCTCTATGTGATCATGGTGACCTAACTCTAACCCTAAGTGGAATTTTCCTCCAATGAGATTTTCCCATATATTTTACCTGGAAAGATAGGGAAGATTATAAAAGTGAGTGCCCTCCAAAGCATACCCAAGCACAGAAAATTTGTTGGCGATGTCCATTTTGCTCTATGAGTTCATGGAGACCTAACTCTAACCCTAAGTGGATTTTTCTGCCAATTGGATTTTCCCATGTATTTTTCCAGGAAACATAGCTACGGCAGACTAAAAAGGTCAGTCCCCTCCTAACCATATCCAAGCACTGGGAATTGGTTGGCGATGTCCATTTTCCTCTATGGGATCATGGTGACCTAACCCTAACCATAAGTTGAATTTTCTTCAAATGCGATTTTCCCATGTATTTTTCAAGGAAACATAGATACAGCAGGCTAGAAAAGTCAGTACCCTCCTAACCATACCCAAGCACTGGGAATTTGTTGGCGATGTCCATTTTTCTCTATGAGTTCATGGTGACCTAAACCTAACCCTAAGTGGAATTTTCTGCTAATGGGATTTTCCCATGTATTTTATCAGTCAACATAGCTACGGCAGGCTAGAAAAGTGTGCCCTCCTAATTATACCCTAGCACTGGGAATTTGCTGGTGATGTCCATTTTGCTCTATGGGACCATGGTGACTTAACTCTAACCCTAAGTGGAATTTTTTTCCAATGCGATTTTCCCATGTTTTTTTCCAGGAAACATAGTTACGGTAGGCTAGAAAATTAAGTTCCCTCCTAACCATACTCAAGCACTGGGAATTTGTTGGCTATGTCCATTTTTCTCTATGGGATCATCGTGACCTAAACCTAACCCTAAGTGGAATTTTCTGCCAATGGGATTTTCCCATGTATTTTACCAGGAAACATAACTACAGCTGGATAGAAAAGTAAGTGCCCTCCTATCCATACCCAAGCACTGGGAATTTGTTGGAGACATCCATTTTGCTCTATGGGACCATGGTGACTTAACCCTAATCCTAAGTGGAATGTTCTTCAAATGCGATTTTCCCATGTAGTTTTCCAGGAAATATAGCTACGGCAGTGTAGAAATTCAGTGCCCTCCTAACCATATCCAAGCACTGGGAATTTGTTGGTGATGTCCATTTTGCTCTATGAGTTCATGGTGACCTAACTCTAACTCTAAGTGGATTTTTCTGCCAATTGGATTTTCCCATGTATTTTACCAGGAAACATAGATACGGCAGGCTAGAAAAGTTAGTGCCCTCCTAACTATACCCAAGCACTGGGAATTTATTGGCGACATCCATTTTGCTCTATGGGATCATGGTGACCTAACCCTAACCCTAAGTGGAATTTTCTGCCAATGGGATTTTCCCATGTATTTTACCAGGAAACGTAGCTACGGCAGTCTAGAAAAGTCAGTGCCCTCCTAACCATATCCAAGCACTGGAATTTGTTGGTGATGTCCATTTTTCTCTGTGGGCTCATGGTGACCTAACCCTAACCCTAAGTGGAATTGTCTTCCAATGCGATTTTCCAATGTATTTTTCCATGAAACATAGATATAGGAGGCTAGAAAAGTCATTGCCCTCATTACCATACCCAAGAACTGGGAATTTGTTGGCGATGTCCATTTTTCTCTATGAGTTCATGGTGACCTAAACCTAACCCTAAGTGGAATTTTCTGTCAATGGGATTTTCCCATGTATTTTACCAGGAAAATTAACTACGGCTGGCTAGAAAAGTAAGTGCCCTCCTAACCATACCCAAGCACTGGGAATTTGTTGGCGATGTCCATTTTGGTCTTTGGGATCATGATGACATAACCCTAACCCTAAGTGGAATTTTCCTCCAATGGGATTTTCACATGTATTTTACCACAAAATATAGATACGGCAGGCTAGAAAAGTCAGTGCCCTCCTAACCATCCCAAGAATAGCAAATTAGTTGGCAATGTCTATTTTGCTCTATGAGTTCATGTTGACCTAACTCTAACGCTAAGTGGAATTTTCCTCCAATGACATTTTCCCATATATTTTACCAGTAAAGGTAGGGCAGAGTAGAAAAGTCAGTGAACTCCTAACCATACCCAAGCACAGCAAATTTGTTGGCAATGTCCATTTTTCTCTATGAGTTCATGGTGACCTAAACCTAATCCTAAGTGGAATTTTCTGTCAATGGGATTTTCCCATGTATTTTACCAGGAAAATTAACTACGGCTGGCTAGAAAAGTAAGTTCCCTCCTAACCATACCCAAGCACTGGGAATTTTTTGGTGATGTCCATTTTGGTCTATGGAACCATGGTGACTTAACCCTAACCCTAAGTGGAATTTTCTTCCAATGCGATTTTCCCATGTTTTTTTCCAGGAAACATAGTTACGGCAGGCTAGAAAATTCATTGCCCTCATTACCATACCCAAGCACTGGGAATTTGTTGGCGATGTCCATTTTTCTCTTGGAGTTCATGGAGACCTAAACCTAACCCTAAGTGGAATTTTCTGTCAATGGGATTTTCCCATGTAATTTACCAGGAAATATAGATGCGGCAGGCTAGAAAAGTCAGTGCCCTCCTAACCATACCCAAGCACAGCAAGTTAGTTGGCAATGTCCATTTTGCTCTATGAGTTCATGGAGACCTACCCCTAACCCTAAGTGGAATTTTCTGCCAATTGGATTTTCCCATGTATTTTACCACAAAATATAGATACGGCAGGCTAGAAAAGTCAGTGCCCTCCTAACCATCCCAAGAATAGCAAATTAGTTGGCAATGTCTATTTTGCTCTATGAGTTCATGTTGACCTAACTCTAACACTAAGTGGAATTTTCCTCCAATGACATTTTCCCATATATTTTACCAGTAAAGGTAGGGCAGAGTAGAAAAGTCAGTGAACTCCTAACCATACCCAAGCACAGCAAATTTGTTGGCAATGTCCATTTTTCTCTATGAGTTCATGGTGACCTAAACCTAATCCTAAGTGGAATTTTCTGTCAATGGGATTTTCCCATGTATTTTACCAGGAAAATTAACTACGGCTGGCTAGAAAAGTAAGTTCCCTCCTAACCATACCCAAGCACTGGGAATTTTTTGGTGATGTCCATTTTGGTCTATGGAACCATGGTGACTTAACCCTAACCCTAAGTGGAATTTTCTTCCAATGCGATTTTCCCATGTTTTTTTCCAGGAAACATAGTTACGGCAGGCTAGAAAATTCATTGCCCTCATTACCATACCCAAGCACTGGGAATTTGTTGGCGATGTCCATTTTTCTCTTGGAGTTCATGGTGACCTAAACCTAACCCTAAGTGGAATTTTCTGTCAATGGGATTTTCCCATGTATTTTACCAGGAAATATAGATGCGGCAGGCTAGAAAAGTCAGTGCCCTCCTAACCATACCCAAGCACAGCAAGTTAGTTGGCAATGTCCATTTTGCTCTATGAGTTCATGGAGACCTACCCCTAACCCTAAGTGGAATTTTCTTCCAATTGGATTTTCCCATGTATTTTATCAGGAAAGATAGCTACGGCAGGCTAGAAAAATAAGTGCTCTCCTAACCATATCCAAGCACTGGAAATTTTTGGGCGATGTACATTTTGCTGTATAAGTTCATGGTGATCTTACTCTAACCCTAAGTGGAATTTTCTGCCAATGGGATCTTCCCATGTATTTCTCCAGGGAACATAGTTACGGCAGACTAGAAAAGTCAGTGCCCTCCTAACCATATCCAGGCACTGGGAATTTTTTGGCGATGTCCATTTTGCTCTGTGGGATCATGGTGACCTAACTTTATCTCTAAGTGGAATTTTGTTCAAATGTGATTTTCCCATGTATTTTTCCAGGAAACATAGATACAGCAGGCTAGAAAAGTCATTGCTCTCCTAACCATACCCAAGGACTGGGAATTTGTTGGCGATGTCCATTTTTCTCTATGGGACCATGGTGACTTAACCCTAAACCTAAGTGGAATTTTCTTCCAATGCGATTTTCCCATGTTTTTTTCCAGGAAACATAGTTACAGCAGGCTAGAAAAGTCAGTGCCCTCCTAACCATACCCTAGCACTGGGAATTTTTTGGTAATGTCCATTTTGCTCTATAGAACCATGGTGACTTAACCCTAACCCTAAGTGGAATTTTCTTTCAATGCGATTTTCCAAAGTATTTTTCCATGAAACATAGATACAGCAGGCTAGAAAAGTCATTGCCCTCATTACCATACCCAAGCACTGGGAATTTGTTGGCGATGTCCATTTTTCTCTATGAGTTCATGGTGACCTAAACCTATCCTTACGTCGAATTTTCTGTCAATTGGATTTTCCCATGTATTTTACCAGGAAAACTAACTACGGCTGGCTAGAAAATAAGTGCCCTCCTAACCATACCCAAGCACTGGGAATTTGTTGGCGATGTCCATTTTACTCTATGGGATCATGGTGACCTAACCCTAACAATAAGTTCAATTTTCTGCCAATGGGATATTCCCATGTATTTTACCAGGAAATATAGATATGGCAGGCTAGAAAAGTCAGTGCCCTCCTAACCATACCCAAGCACTGGGAATTTGTTGGCGATGTCCATTTTACTCTATGGGATCATGGTGACCTAACCCTAACAATAAGTTCAATTTTCTGCCAATGGGATATTCCCATGTATTTTACCAGGAAATATAGATATGGCAGGCTAGAAAAGTCAGTGCCCTCCTAACCATACCCAAGCACAGCAAGTTAGTTGGCAATGTCCATTTTGCTCTATGAGTACATGGTGACCTAACTCTAACTCTAAGTGGAATTTTCCTCCAATGAGATTTTCCCATATATATTACCAGGAAAGATAGGGCAGAGTAGAAAAGTCAGTGCCCTCCTAACCATACCCAAGCACAGCAAATTTGTTGGCAATGTCCATTTTGCTCTATGAGTTCATGGTGACCTAACTCTATCCCTAAGTGGATTTTTCTGCCAATTGGATTTTCCCATGTATTTTACCAGGAAACATAGATACGGCAGGATAGAAAAGTTAGTGCCCTCATAACCATACCCAAGCACTGGGAATTTCTTGGTGATGTCCATTTTGCTTTATGGGACTATGGTGACTTAACCCTAATCCTAAGTGGAATTTTCTTCCAATGCTATTTTCCCATGTATTTTACCAGGAAAGATAGATAGGGTAGGCTAGAAAAGTCAGTGCCCTCCTAACCATACCCAAGTACTGTGAATTTGTTGGCGATGTAAATTTTGCTCTATGAATTCATGGTGACCTAACCCGAACCCTAAGTGGATTTTTCTGCCAATGGGATTTTCCTATATATTTTACCCGAAAACCTAGATGTGGCAGGCTAAAAAATTAAGTGCCCTCCTAACCATATCCAAGCACTGTATATTTGTTGGCTATTTCCATTTTGCTCTATGAGTTCCTCGTGACAGAACTCTAATTGTAAGTGAAATTTTCAGCCAATGATATTTTCCCATGCATTTTGCCAAGAAACATAAATAGGGCAGCTAGATAATTAGTGCCCGCCTAACCATTCCAAAGCACTGCAAACTTTTCAGTAATGTCCATTTTGCTCGATGAGTTCATGGTGAACTAATCCTTACACTAGTGGAATTTTCCGCCAATGGAATTTTCTTATGTATTTTACCATGAAATATACATACGGCAGACTAGAAAAGTAAGTGCCCTCCTAACCATACCCAAGCACTGCAAATTTGTTGCCTATGTCCATTTTGCTCTATGGCAGTGATGGCAAACATTTTAGAGACAGCGAGCCAAAACTGCAAAACAAAACCCACTATGTATCGTCAGTTGCCGGGTGGACGTGGCCCCTTCGGTGGGTGTGGCTGCAATGGTAACAGCAGACTGTATGGGGCTTAAAGGTTCAATCAATCAATTCTAACTTTTCTATCTTGCCAAACGTATCTTTCCTGGTAAAATACATGGGAAAATCTCATTAGAGAAAAATTCCACTCAGGGTTACATCACCATGAACCCATAGAGCAAAATGGACAGCAGCAAAGAATTGGCAGTGCTTGGGTATGGTTAGGAGGGCACTGAATTTTCTAGCCTGCCGTATTTATCTTTCCTCGTAAAATATGGTTAGGAGGACACTGATTTATTTAGTCTGCCCTATCTATCTTTCCTGGTAAAATACATGGGAAAATCCCATTGAAGGAAAATTCCACTTAGGGTTAGTGTTAAGTCACCAAGAACCCATAGAGCAAAATGGAGATCGCCAAAAATTTTTCGGTGCTAGCGTCTGCTTAGGAGGACACTGACTTTTCTAACCTACAGTATGTTTCCTGGTAAAATCCAACTGGAGGAAAATTCCACTTAGGGTTAGGGTTAGGTCATCATGAACCAATAGAGCGAAGTGGATATCGCCAACAAATTCGTAGTGCTTCGGTATGGTTAAGAGGGAACTGACTTTTCTAGCCTGCCTTATCTAATTTTCCTGGTAAAATACATGGGGAAATCCCATTGGAGGAAAATTCCATGTAGGATAAAGTTAGGTCACCATGAACACATACAGCAAAATGAAGATCGCTACCAAATTTACAGTGCTTGGGTATGATTAGGGGGGAACTGACTTTTAAAGCCTGTTGTATCTATCTTTCCTGGTAAAATACATGGGAAAATCCCATTGGAGGAAATTTCCACTTAGAGTTAGGTGACCATGAACTCATAGAGAAAAATGGACATCGCCAACAAATTCGCAGTACTTGTGTATGGTTAGGAGGGCACTGACTTTTTTAACCTAACCCATATTTCCTGGTAAAATACATTCCACTCAGGGTTAGTGTTATGTCACGATGAACCCATAGAGCAAAGTTTATGGGTATAACTAGAGGGGCACTGACTTTTCAAGACTGTCCTATCTATATTTCATGGTAAAATACATGTGAAAATCCCATTGGAGGAAAATTCCTCTTAGGGTTAGAGTTAGGTCACCATGAACCCACAGAGAAAAATGGACATCACCAACAAATTCCTAGTGCTTGGATATGGTTAGGAGGGCACTGACTTTTCTAGACTGCTGTAGCTATGTTTCCTAGTAAAATATATGGGAAAATCTCATTGGAGAAAAATTCCACTTAGTGTTAGAGTTATGTCACCATGTACTCATAGAGCAAAATGGACATTGCCAACTAATTTACTGTGCTTGGGTATGGTTAGGAGGGCACTGACGTTTCTAGTCTGCCCTATCTTTCCTGGTAAAATATATGGGAAAATCTCATTGGAGGAAAATTCCACTTACCGTTAGACTTAGGTCACCATGTACTCATAGAGCAAAATGGACATTGCCAACTAATTTGCTGTGCTTGGGTATGGTTAGGAGGGCAGAGACTTTTCTAGCCTGCCGTAGCTATGTTTCCTGGTAAAATACATGGGAAAATCCCATTGGAGGAAAATTCCACTTAAGGTTAGAGTTAGGTCACCATGAACGCACAGAGAAAAATGGACATCACCAACAAATTCCCAGTGCTTGGATATGGTTAGGAGGGCACTGACTTTTCTAGACTGCCGTATCTATGTTTCCTTGTAAAATACATGGGAAAATCCCATTGGCAGAAAATTCCACTTAGGGTTAAGGTTAAGTCACCTTGATCCCACAGAGCAAAATGGACATCGTCAACAAATTCCCAGTGTTTGGGTATGGTTAGGAGGGCACTTACTTTTCTAGCTAGCCGTAGTTATGTTTCCTGGTGAAATACATGGGAAAATCCCATTGGCAGAAAATTCCACTTAGGGTTAGGGTTAGGTCAACATGAACTCATAGAGAAAAATTGACATCACCAACATATTCCCAGTGCTTGAGTATGGTTAGGAGGGCACTGACTTTTCTAGCCTGCTGTATCTATGTTTCCTGGAAAAATACATGGGAAAATCGCAGTTGAAGAAAATTCCACTTAGGGTTAGGGTTAGGTCACCATGATCCCATAGAGCAAAATGGAAATCATCAACAAATTCCCAGTGCTTGGACATGGTTAGGAGGGCACTGACTTTTCTAGTCTGCCGTAACTATGTTTCCTGGAAAAATACATGGGAAATCGCATTGGAAGAAAATTCCATTTAGGGTTAGGGTTAAGTCACCATGGTCCATTAGAGCAAAATGGACATCACCAACAAATTCCCAGTGTTTGGGTATTGTTAGGTGGGAACTTGCTTTTCTAGCCTGCAGTAGTTATGTTTCCTGGTAAAATACATGGGAAAATCCCATTGGAGGAAAATTCCACTTAGGGGTACGGTTATGTAACCCTGAACTCATAGAGCAAAATGGACATCACCAGTAAATTCACAGTGCTTGGATATAGTTATGAGGGCACTGATTTTTCTAGTCTGCCGTATCTTTGTTTCCTGGTAAAATATATGGGAAAATCTCATTGGAGGAAAATTCCACTTAGGATTAGAGTTAGGTCACTATGTACTCATAGAGCAAAATGGACATTGCCAACTATTTTGCTGTCCTTGGGTATGGTTAGGTGGGCACTGACTTTTCTAGCCTGCCGTATCTATATTTCATGGTAAAATACATGTGAAAATCCCATTGGAGGAAAATTCCACTAAGGGTCAGAGTTAGGTCACCATGAACCCACAGAGAAAAATGGACATAACCAACAAATTCCCAGTGCTTGGATATAGTAGAAGGGCAATGACTTTTCTAGACTGCCGTAGCTATGTTTTCTGGTAAAATACATGGGAAGGTCCCATTGGCAGAAAATTTCACGTAGGGTTAGGTTTAGGTCACCTTGAACTCATAGAGAAAAATGGACATTGTCAACAAATTCCCAGTGCTTGGGTATGGTTAGGAGGGCAATGCCTTTTCTAGCCTGCTGTATCTATGTTTCCTGGAAAAATACATGGGAAAATCGCATTTGAAGAAAATTCCACTTAGGGCTAGAGTTAGGTCACCATGATACCATATAGCAAAATGGACATCGCCAACAAATTCCCAGTGCTTGGATTTGGTTAGGAGGGGACTGACTTTTCTAGTCTGCCGTCACTATGTTTCCTGGAAAAATACATGGGAAAACCACATTGGAAGAAAATTCCACTTAGGATTAGGGTTAAGTCACCATGGTCCTATAGAGCAAAATGGACATCACCAACAAATTCCCAGTGCTTGGGTATGGTTAGGAGGGCACTTAATTTTCTAGCTTGCTGTATCTATTTTTCCTGGTAAACTACATGGGAAAATCCAATTGGCAGGAAAAAAAATTACGGTTAGAGTTAGGTCAGCATTAACTCATAGAGCAAAATGGACATCGCCAACATATTTGCTGTGCTTGTGTATGGTTAGGAGGGCACTGACTTTTCTAGCATGCCGTAGCTATGTTTCCAAATAAAATACATGGGAAAATCCCATTGGCAGAAAATTCCACTTAGGGTTAGGGTTAGGTCACCATGGTCCCATAGAGCAAAATGGACATCACCAACAAATTCCAAGTGCTTGGATATGGTTAAGAGGGCACTAACTTTTCTAGCCTGCCGTATCTATGTTTCCTGATAAAATACATGGGAAAATCGCATTGGCAGAAAATTCCACTTAGGGTTAGGGTTAGGTCATTATGAACCCACAGAGAAAAATTGACATCACCAACAAATTCCCAGTGCTTGGATATGGTTAGGAAGGCACTGACTTTTCTATACTGCCGTAGCTATGTTTCCTGGTAAAATACATGGGAATATCCCATTGGCAGAAAATTCCACTTAGGGTTAGGGTTATGTCACGATGAACTCATAGAGAAAAATTAACATCGCCAACAAATTCCCAGTGCTTGGGTAGGGTTATGAGGGCACTAACTTTTCTACCCTGCCGAATCTATGTTTCCTGGTAAAATACATGGGAAAATCCCATTGGCAGAAAATTCCACTTAGAGTTAGGGTTAGGTCACTATGAACCCACAGTGAAAAATTGACATCACCAACAAATTCCCAGTGCTTGGATATGGTTAGGAGGCCACTGAATTTTCTAGTCTGCCGTAACTTTGTTTCATGGAAAAATACATGGGAAAATCGCATTGGAAGCAAATTCCACTTAGGATTAGGGTTAGGTCACCATGGTCCCATAAAGCAAAATGGACATCACCAACAAATTCCCAGTGCTTGGATATGGTTATGAAAGCACTAACTTATCTAGCCTGCCGTATCTATGTTTCCTGGTAAAATACATGGGGAAATCCCATTGGCAGAAAATTCCACTTAGGGTTAGGGTTAGGTCACTATGAACCCACAGAGAAAAATGGACATCACCAACAAATTCCCAGTGCTTGGATATGGTTAGGAGGGCACTGACTTTTCTATACTGCCGTAGCTATGTTTCCTGGTAAAATACATGGGAAAATCCCATTGGCAGAAAATTCCACTTAGGGTTAGGGTTAGGTTACAATGAACTCATAGAGAAAAATGGACATCGCCAACAAATTCCCAGTGCTTGGGTATGGTTAGGAGGGCACTTACTTTTCTATCCAGCCATAGTTATGTTTCCTGGTAAAATACAAGAAAAATCCAATTGGCTGAAAAATCCACATAGGTTTAGAGTTAGGTCACCATGAACTCATAGAGCAAAATGGACATCGCCAACAAATTTGCTGTACTTGGGTATGGTTAGGAGGGCACTGACATTTCTAGTCTGCCGTAACTATGTTTCCTGGAAAAATACATGGGAAAATCGCATTGGAAGAAAATTCCACTTAGGATTAGGGTTAGGTCACCATGTTCCCATAGAGCAAAATGGACATCGCCAACAAATTCCCAGTGCTTGGGTATGGTTAGGAGGGCACTTACTTTTCTATCCAGCCATAGTTATGTTTCCTGGTAAAATACATGGGAAAATCCCTTTGGCAGAAAATTCCACTTAGGGTTTCGGGTTAGGTCACTATTAACGCACACAGAAAAATTGACATCACCAACAAATTCCCAGTGCTTGGATATGGTTAGGAGGGCACTGGCTTTTCTATACTGCCGTAGCTATGTTTCCTGGTAAAATACATGGGAAAATCCCATTGGCAGAAAATTCCACTTAGAGTTAGGGTTAGGTCACGATGAACTCATAGAGAAAAATTGACATTGCCAACAAATTCCCAGTGCTTGAGTATGGTTAGAAGGGCACTGACTTTTCCAGCCTGCCGTATCTATGTTTCCTGGTAAAAATACATGGGAAAATCCCATTGGCAGAAAATTCCATTTAGGACTAGGGTTAGGTCACCATGATCCCATAGAGCAAAATGGACATTACCAACAAATTCCCAGTGCTTGGATTTAGTTAGGAAGGCACTGACTTTTCTAGAGTACCGTAGCTATGTTTCAAGGTAAAATACATGGGAAGGTCCCATTGGCAGAAAATTCCACTTAGGGTTAGGTTTAGGTCACCATGAACTCATAGAGAAAAATGGACATCATCAACAAATTCCCAGTGCTTGGCTATGGTTAGGAGGGCAATGACTTTTCTAGCCTGCTGTATCTATGTTTCCTGGAAAAATACATGGGAAAATCGAATTTGAAGAAAATTCCACTTAGGGTTAGGGTTAGGTCACCATGATCCCATATAGCAACATGGACATCGCCAACAAATTCCCAGTGCTTTGATATGGTTGGGAGGGCACTGACTTTTGTAGCCTGACGAATCTATGTTTCCTGGTAAAATACATGGGAAAATCCCATTGGCAGAAAATTCCACTTAGGGTTAGGGTTAGGTCACTATGAACCCACAGTGAAAAATTGACATCACCAACAAATTCCCAGTGCTTGGATATGGTTAGGAGGGCACTGACTTTTCTAGACTGCCGTAGCTATGTTTCCTGGTAAAAATACATGGGAAAATTGCATTGGAAGAAAATTCCACTTAGGACTAGGGTTAGGTCACCATGATCCCATAGAGCAAAATGGACATCACCAACAAATTCCCAGTGCTTGAGTATGGTTATGAAAGCACTAACTTTTCTAGCCTGCCATATCTATGTTTCCTGCTAAAATACCTGGGAAAATCCCATTGGCAGAAAATTCCACTTAGGGTTTCGGGTGAGGTCACTATGAACCCACAGAGAAAAATGGACATCACCAACAAATTCCCAGTGCTTGGATATGGTTAGGAGGGCACTGACTTTTCTATACTGCCGTAGCTATGTTTCCTGGTAAAATACATGGGAAAATCCCATTGGCAGAAAATTCCACTTAGGGTTAGGGTTAGGTTACAATGAACTCATAGAGAAAAATGGACATCGCCAACAAATTCCTAGTGCTTGGGTATGGTTAGGAGGGCACTTACTTTTCTATCCAGCCATAGTTATGTTTCCTGGTAAAATACAAGGGAAAATCCAATTGGCTGAAAAATACACATAGGTTTAGAGTTAGGTCACCATGAACTCATAGAGCAAAATGGACATCGCCAACAAATTTGCTGTACTTGGGTATGGTTAGGAGGGCACTGACATTTCTAGTCTGCCGTAACTATGTTTCCTGGAAAAATACATGGGAAAATCGCATTGGAAGAAAATTCCACTTAGGATTAGGGTTAGGTCACCATGGTCCCATAGAGCAAAATGGACATCGCCAACAAATTCCCAGTGCTTGGGTATGGTTAGGAGGGCACTTACTTTTCTATCCAGCCATAGTTATGTTTCCTGGTAAAATACATGGGAAAATCCCTTTGGCAGAAAATTCCACTTAGGGTTTCGGGTTAGGTCACTATTAACGCACAGAGAAAAATTGACATCACCAACAAATTCCCAGTGCTTGGATATGGTTAGGAGGGCACTGACTTTTCTATCCAGCCGTAGTTATGTTTCATGGTAAAATACATGGGAAAATCGCATTGGCAGAAAATTCCACTTAGGATTAGGGTTAGGTCACCATGATCCCTTAGAGCAAAATGGACATCGCCAAGAAATTCCCAGTGCTTGGGTATGGTTGGGAGGGCACTGACTTTTCTAGTCTGCCGTAACTATGTTTCCTGGAAAAATACATGGGAAAATCGCATTGGAAGAAAAATCCACTTAGGGTTAGAGTTAGGTCACCATGAACTCATAGAGCAAAATGAACATTACCAACAAATTCCCAGTGCTTGGATTTGGTTAGGAGGGCACTGACTTTTCTAGAGTGTCGTAGCTATGTTTCCTGGTAAAATACATGGGAAGGTCCCATTGGCAGAAAATTCCACTTAGGGTTAGGTTTAGGTCACCATGAACTCATAGAGAAAAATGGACATCATCAACAAATTCCCAGTGCTTGGGTATGGTTAGGAGGGCAATGACTTTTCTAGCCTGCTGTATCTATGTTTCCTGGAAAAATACATGGGAAAATCGCATTGGAAGAAAATTCCACTTAGGAGTAGGGTTAGGTCACCATGATCCCATAGAGCAAAATGGACATCGCCAACAAATTCCCAGTGCTTGGGTATGGTTAGGAGGGCACTTACTTTTCTATCCAGCCATAGTTATGTTTCCTGGTAAAATACATGGAAAAATCCCTTTGGCAGAAAATTCCACTTAGGGTTTCGGGTTAGGTCACTATTAACGCACAGAGAAAAATTGACATCACCAACAAATTCCCAGTGCTTGGATATGGTTAGGAGGGCACTGGCTTTTCTATCCTGCCATATCTATGTTTGCTGGTAAAATACATGGGAAAATACCATTTGCAGAAAATTCCACTTAGGGATAGGGTTACCTCACCCTGAACTCATAGAGAAAAATTGACATCGCCAACAAATTCCCAGTGATTGTGTATGGTTAGGAGGGCACTTACTTTTCTATCCAGCCGTAGCTATGTTTCCTAGTAAAATACATGGGAAAATCCCATTGGCAGAAAATTCCACTTAGGGTTAGGGTTAGGTCACGATGAACTCATAGAGAAAAATTGACATCGCCAACAAATTTGCTGTGCTTGTGTATGGTTAGGAGTGCACTGATTTTTCTAGTCTGCCGTAACTATGTTTCCTGGAAAAATACATGGGAAAATCGGATTGGAAGAAAATTCCACTTAGGATTAGGGTTAGGTCACCATGG
This sequence comes from Crotalus tigris, assembly GCF_016545835.1. NCBI lineage: Eukaryota > Metazoa > Chordata > Lepidosauria > Squamata > Viperidae > Crotalus > Crotalus tigris. The sequence goes on from NW_024100214.1 coordinate 6,675,198, forward strand.
TCTCATAGAGCAAAATGGACATCACCAACAAATTCCCAGTTCTTGGGTATGGTTATGAAAGCACTAACTTTTCTAGCCTGCCGTATCTATGTTTCCTGGTAAAATACATGGGAAAATCCCATTGGCAGAAAATTCAACTTGGGGATTCGGGTTAGGTCACTATGAACGCACAGAGAAAAATTGACATCACCAACAAATTCCCAGTGCTTGTATATGGTTAGGAGGGCACTGACTTTTCTATACTGCCGTAGCTATGTTTCCTGGTAAAATACATGGGAAAATCCCATTGGCAGAAAATTCCACTTAGGGTTAGGGTTAGGTCACCATGAACTCATAGAGAAAAATTGACATCGCCAACAAATTCCCAGTGCTTGTGTATGGTTAGGAGGGCACTTACTTTTCTATCCAGCCGTAGTTATGTTTCATGGTAAAATACATGGGAAAATCGCATTGGCAGAAAATTCCACTTAGGATTAGGGTTAGGTCACCATGATCCCTTAGAGCAAAATGGACATCGCCAAGAAATTCCCAGTGCTTGGGTATGGTTGGGAGGGCACTGACTTTTCTAGTATGCCGTAACTATGTTTCCTGGAAAAATACATGGGAAAATAGCATTGGAAGAAAAATCCACTTAGGGTTAGAGTTAGGTCACCATGAACTCATAGAGCAAAATGGACATCGCCAACAAATGTGCTGTACTTGGGTGTGGTTAGGATGGCTCTGACTTTTCTACTCTGCCCTATCTTTCCTGGTAAAATATATGGGAAAATCTCATTGGAGGAAAATTCCACTTAGGGTTAGAGTTTGGTCACCATGAACTCATAGAGCAAAATGGACATTACCAACAAATTCCCAGTGCTTGGATTTAGTTAGGAGGGCACTGACTTTTCTAGAGTGTCGTAGCTATGTTTCCTGGTAAAATACATGGGAAGGTCCCATTGGCAGAAAATTCCACTTAGGGTTAGGTTTAGGTCACCATGAACTCATAGAGAAAAATGGACATCATCAACAAATTCCCAGTGCTTGGGTATGGTTAGGAGGGCAATGACTTTTCTAGCCTGCTGTATCTGTTTCCTGGAAAAATACATGGGAAAATCGAATTTGAAGAAAATTCCACTTAGGATTAGGGTTAAGTCACCATGGTCCTATAGAGCAAAATGGACATCACCAACAAATTCCCAGTGCTTGGGTATGGTTAGGAGGGCACTAACTTTTCTAGCTTGCCGTATCTATGTTTCCTGGTAAAATATATGGGAAAATCTAATTGGCAGAAAAAAAAAATTACAGTTAGAGTTAGGTCAGCATTAACTCATAGAGCAAAATGGACATCGCGAACAAATTTGCTGTACTTGGGTATGGTTAGGAGGGCACTGACTTTTCTAACATGCCGTAGCTATGTTTCCTAATAAAATACATGGGAAAATCCCATTGGCAGAACATTCCACTTAGGGTTAGGGTTAGGTCACCATAAACTCATAGAGAAAAATTGAAATCGCCAACAAATTCCCAGTGCTTGAGTATTGTTAGGAGGGCACTGACTTTTCTAGCCTGCCGTATCTATATTTCATGGTAAAATACATGTGAAAATCCCATTGGAGGAAAATTCCACTTAGGGTTAGAGTTAGGTCACCATGAACCCACAGAGAAAAATGGACATCACCAACAAATTCCCAGAGCTTGGATATGGTTAGGAGGGCAATGACTTTTCTAGCCTGCTGTATCTATGTTTCCTGGAAAAATACATGGGAAAATCGAATTTGAAGAAAATTCCACTTAGGATTAGGGTTAAGTCACCATGGTCCTATAGAGCAAAATGGACATCACCAACAAATTCCCAGTGCTTGGGGATGGTTAGGAGGGCACTAACTTTTCTAGCTTGCCGTATCTATGTTTCCTGGTAAAATACATGGGAAAATCTAATTGGCAGAAAAAAAAAATTACAGTTAGAGTTAGGTCAGCACTAACTCATAGAGCAAAATGGACATCGCCAACAAATTTCCAGTGCTTGGATATGGTTATGAGGGAACTAACTTTTCTAGCAAGCCGTATCTATGTTTCCTGATAAAATACATGGGAAAATGGCATTGGCAGAAAATTCCACTTAGGGTTAGGGTTAGATCACCATAAACCTATACAGCAAAATCGACATCGCCAAAAAATTCCCAGTGGTTGGATATGGTTAGGAGGGCACTGACTTTTCTAGACTGCCGTAGCTATGCTTCCTGGTAAAATACATGGGAAAATCCCATTGGCAGAAAATTCCACTTAGGGTTAGTGTTACGTCACCATGAAGTCATAGAGAAAAATGGACATCGCCAACAAATTTTCTGTGCTTGAGTATGGTTATGTAGGCACTGACTTTTCTAGCCTGCCGTATCTATGTTTCCTGGAAAAATATATGGGAAAATCGCACTGGCAGAAAATTCCACTTAGGATTAGGGTTTGGTCACCATGATCCCATAGAGCAAAATGGACATCGCCAACAAATTCCCAGTGCTTGGGTATGGTTAGGAGAGCAATGACTTTTGTAGCCTGCCATAACTTTGTTTCCTGGAAAAATACATGGGAAAATCCAATTGGCCGAAAAATCCACTTATGTTTAGAGTTAGGTCACCATGAACTCATAGAGCAAAATGGACATCGCCAACAAATTTGCTGTGCTTGGGTATGGTTAGGAGGGCACTGACTTTTCTAGCCTGCCCTATCTATGTTTCCTGGTAAAATACATGGGAAAATCCCATTAGCAGAAAATTCCACTTAGGGTTAGAGTTAGGTCACCATGAACCCACAGAGAAAAATGGACATCACCAACAAATTTCCAGTGCTTGGATATGGTTTGGTGGGAACTGACTTTCCTAGACTGCCGTAGCTATGTTTCCTGGAAAAATACATGGGAAAATCCCATTGGCAGAAAATTCCACTTGGGTTAGGGTTAGGTCAGCATGAACTCATAGAGAAAAATTGACATTGCCAACAAATTCCCAGTGCTTGAGTATGGTTTGGAGGGCACTGACTTTTCTAGCCTGCCGTATCTATGTTTCCTGGTAAAATACATGGGAAAATCCCATTGGCTGAAAATTCCACTTAGGGTTAGGTCACGATGAACTCATAGAGAAAAATTGACATCGCCAACAAATTCCCAGTGCTTGAGTATGGTTAGGAGGGCACTGACTTTTCTAGCCTGCCATATCTACGTTTCCTGAAAAAATACATGGGAAAATCGCATTGGGAGAAAATTCCACTTAGGGTTAGGGTTAGGTCACGATGAACTCATAGAGAAAAATTAACATCGCCAACAAATTCCCACTGCTTGTGTATGGTTAGGAGGGCACTTACTTTTCTATCCAGCCGTAGTTATGTTTCCTCGTAAAATACATTGGAAAATCCAATTGGCCGAAAAATCCACTTAGGGATAGAGTTAGGTCACCATGAACTGATAGAGCAAAATAGACATCGCCAACAAATTTGCTGTGCTTGGGAATGGTTAGGAGGGCACTGACTTTTCTAGCCTGCCGTATCTATGTTTCGTGGTAAAATACATGGGAAAATCCCATTTGCAGAAAATTCCACTTAGGGTTAAAGTTAGGTCACCATGGTCCCGTAGAGCAAAATGGACATCACCAACAAATTCCCAGTGCTTGAGTATGGTTATGAGGGCACTGACTTTTCTAGCGTGCCGTATCTATGTTTCCTGGAAAAATATATGGGAAAATCGCATTGGCAGAAAATTCCACTTAGGACTAGGGTTAGGTCACCATGATCCCATAGAGCAAAATGGACATCGCCAACAAATTCCCAGTGCTTGGGTATGGTTAGGAAGGCAATGACTTTTGTAGCCTGCCATAACTATGTTTCCTGGTAAAATAAATGGGAAAATCCCATTGGCAGAAAATTCCACTTAGGATTAGGGTTAGGTCACCATTGTCCCATAGAGCAAAATGAGCATCACCAACAAATTCCCAGTGCTTGGTTATGGTTATGAAAGCACTAACTTTTCTAGCTTGCCATATCTATGTTTCCTGGTAAAATACATGGGAAAATCCCATTGGCAGAAAATTCCACGTAGAGTTAGGGTTAGATCACTATGAACCCACAGTGAAAAATTGACATCAACAACAAATTCAAGTGCTTGGATATGGTTAGGAGGGCACTGACCTTTCTATACTGCCGTAGCAATGTTTCCTGGTAAAATACATGGGAAAATCCCATTGGCAGAAAATTCCACTTAGGGTTAGGGTTAGGTCACGATGAACTCATAGAGAAAAATTAACATCGCCAACAAATTCCCACTGCTTGTGTATGGTTAGGAGGGCACTTACTTTTCTATCCAGCCGTATCTATGTTTCCTGGAAAAATAGATGGGAAAATCGCATTGGAAGAAAAATCCACTTAGGGTTAGAGTTAGGTCACCATGAACTCAAAGAGAAAAATGGACATCATCAACAAATTCCCAGTGCTTGGGTATGGTTAGGAGGGCAATGAGTTTTCTAGCCTGCTGTATCTATGTTTCCTGGAAAAATACATGGGAAAATCACATTTGAAGAAAATTCCACTTAGGGTTAGGGTTAGGTCACCATGATCCCATATAGCAAAATGAACATCGCCAACAAATTCCCAGTGCTTGGATATGGTTATGAAAGCACTAATTTTTCTAGCCTGCTGTATCTATGTTTCCTGGTAAAATACATGGGAAAATCCCATTGGCAGAAAATTTCACTTAGGGTTAGGGTTAAGTTATTATGAACCCACAGAGAAAAATTGACATCACCAACAAATTCCCAGTGCTTGGATATGGTTAGGAAGGCACTGACTTTTCTATACTGCCGTAGCTATTTTTCCTGGTAAAATACATGGGAATATCCCATTGGCAGAAAATTCCACTTAGGGTTAGGGTTATGTCACGATGAACTCATAGAGAAAAATTAACATCGCCAACAAATTCCCACTGCTTGTGTATGGTTAGGAGGGGACTTACTTTTCTATCCAGCCGTATTTATGTTTCCTGGTAAAATACATGGGAAAATCCAATTGGCCGAAAAATCCACTTAGGGTTAGAGTTAGGTCACCATGATCACATATAGCAAAATGGACATCGCCAACAAATTCCCAGTGCTTGGATATGGTTGGGAGGGCACTGACTTTTCTAGTCTGCCGTAACTATGTTTCCTGGAAAACTCCATGGGAAAACTCCATTGGAAGAAAATTCCACTTAGGATTAGGGTTAAGTCACCATGGTCCTATATAGCAAAATGGACATCACCAACAAATTCCCAGTGCTTGGGCATGGTTATGAAAGCACTAACTTTTCTAGCTTGCCATATCTATGTTACCTGGTAAAATACATGGGAAAATCCCATTGGCAGAAAATTCCACGTAGGCTTAGGGTTAGGTCACTATGAACCCACAGTGAAAAATTGACATCACCAACAAATTCCCAGTGCTTGGATATGGTTAGGAGGGCACTGACTTTTCTATACTGCCGTAGCTATGTTTCCTGGTAAAATATATGGGAAGATCCCATTGGCAGAAAATTCCACTTAGGGTTAGGGATTGATCACGATGAACTCATAGAGAAAAATTAACATCGCCAACAAATTCCCACTGCTTGTGTATGGTTAGGAGGGCACTTACTTTTCTATCCAGACGTAGTTATGTTTCCTGGAAAAATACATGGGAAAATCGCATTGGAAGAAAAATCCAGTTAGGGTTAGAGTTAGGTCACCATGAACTCATAGAGTAAAATGGACATCGCCAACAAATTTGCTGTGCTTGGGAATGGTTAGGAGGGCACTGACTTTTCTAGCCTGCCGAATCTATGTTTCGTGGTAAAATACATGGGAAAATCCCATTGGCAGAAAATTCCACTTAGGGTTAAAGTTAGGTCACCATGAACTCATAGAGAAAAATTGACATTGCCAACAAATTCCCAGTGCTTGAGTATGGTTATGAGGGCACTGACTTTTCTAGCGTGCCGTATCTGTTTCCTGGAAAAATATATGGGAAAATCGCATTGGCAGAAAATTCCACTTAGGACTAGGGTTAGGTCACCATGGTCCCATAGAGCAAAATGGACATCACCAACAAATTCCCAGTGCTTGGGTATGGTTATGAAAGCACTAATTTTTCTAGCCTGCTGTATCTATGTTTCCTGGTAAAATACATGGGAAAATCCCATTGGCAGAAAATTCCACTTAGGGTTAGGGTTAGGTTATTATGAACCCACAGAGAAAAATTGACATCACCAACAAATTCCCAGGGCTTGGATATGGTTAGGAAGGCACTGACTTTTCTATACTGCCGTAGCTATTTTTCCTGGTAAAATACATGGGAATATCCCATTGGCAGAAAATTCCACTTAGGGTTAGGGTTATGTCACGATGAACTCATAGAGAAAAATTAACATCGCCAACAAATTCCCACTGCTTGTGTATGGTTAGGAGGGGACTTACTTTTCTATCCAGCCGTAGTTATGTTTCCTGGTAAAATACATGGGAAAATCCAATTGGCCGAAAAATCCACTTAGGGTTAGAGTTAGGTCACCATGATCCCATATAGCAAAATGGACATCGCCAACAAATTCCCAGTGCTTGGATATGGTTGGGAGGGCACTGACTTTTCTAGTCTGCCGTAACTATGTTTCCTGGAAAACTCCATGGGAAAACTCCATTGGAAGAAAATTCCACTTAGGATTAGGGTTAAGTCACCATGGTCCTATAGAGCAAAATGGACATAACCAACAAATTCCCAGTGCTTGGGCATGGTTATGAAAGCACTAACTTTTCTAGCTTGCCATATCTATGTTACCTGGAAAAATACATGGGAAAATCGCATTGGAAGAAAAATCCAGTTAGGGTTAGAGTTAGGTCACCATGAACTCATAGAGTAAAATGGACATCGCCAACAAATTTGCTGTGCTTGGGAATGGTTAGGAGGGCACTGACTTTTCTAGCCTGCCGAATCTATGTTTCGTGGTAAAATACATGGGAAAATCCCATTGGCAGAAAATTCCACTTAGGGTTAAAGTTAGGTCACCATGAACTCATAGAGAAAAATTGGCATTGCCAACAAATTCCCAGTGCTTGAGTATTGTTATGAGGGGACTGACTTTTCTAGCGTGCCGTATCTATGTTTCCTGGAAAAATATATGGGAAAATCGCATTGGCAGAAAATTCAACTTAGGACTAGGGTTAGGTCACCATGGTCCCATAGAGCAAAATGGACATCACCAACAAATTCCCAGTACTTGGGTATGGTTATGAAAGCACTAATTTTTCTAGCCTGCTGTATCTATGTTTCCTGGTAAAATACATGGGAAAATCCCATTGGCAGAAAATTCCACTTAGGGTTAGGGTTAGGTTATTATGAACCCACAGAGAAAAATTGACATCACCAACAAATTCCCAGTGCTTGGATATGGTTAGGAGGGCACTGACTTTTCTATACTGCCGTAGCTATGTTTCCTGGTAAAATACATGGGAAAATCCCATTGGCAGAAAATTCCACTTAGGGTTAGGGATAGGTCACGATGAACTCATAGAGAAAAATTAACATCGCCAACAAATTCCCACTGCTTGTGTATGGTTAGGAGGGCACTTACTTTTCTATCCAGACGTAGTTATGTTTCCTGGAAAAATACATGGGAAAATCGCATTGGAAGAAAAATCCAGTTAGGGTTAGAGTTAGGTCACCATGAACTCATAGAGTAAAATGGACATCGCCAACAAATTTGCTGTGCTTGGGAATGGTTAGGAGGGCACTGACTTTTCTAGCCTGCCGAATCTATGTTTCGTGGTAAAATACATGGGAAAATCCCATTGGCAGAAAATTCCACTTAGGGTTAAAGTTAGGTCACCATGAACTCATAGAGAAAAATTGACATTGCCAACAAATTCCCAGTGCTTGGGTATGGTTAGGAGGGCACTGACTTTTCTAGTCTGCCGTAACTATGTTTCCTGGAAAAATACATGGGAAAATCGCATTGGAAGAAAAATCCACTTAGGTTAGAGTTAGGTCACCATGAACTCAAAGAAAAAATGGACATGCTCAACAAATTCCCAGTGCTTGGGTATGGTTAGGAGGGCAATGACTTTTCTAGCCTGCTGTATCTATGTTGCCTGGAAAAATACATGGGAAAATCACATTTGAAGAAAATTCCACTTAGGGTTAGGGGTAGGTCACCATGATCCCATATAGCAAAATGGACATCGCCAACAAATTTCCAGTGCTTCGATATGGTTGGGAGGGCACTGACTTTTCTAATCTGCCGTAACTATGTTTCCTGGAAAAATACATGGGAAAACCGCATTGGAAGAAAATTCCACTTAGGATTAGGGTTAAGTCACCATGGTCCTATAGAGCAAAATGGATATCACCAACAAATTCCCAGTGCTTGGGCATGGTTATGAAAGCACTAACTTTTATAGCTTGCCATATCTATGTTACCTGGTAAAATACATAGGAAAATCCCATTGGCAGAAAATTCCACGTAGGCTTAGGGTTAGGTCACTATGAACCCACAGTGAAAAATTGACATCACCAACAAATTCCCAGTGCTTGGATATGGTTAGGAGGGCACTGACTTTTCTATACTGCCGTAGCTATGTTTCCTGGTAAAATAAATGGGAAAATCCCATTGGCAGAAAATTCCACTTAGGATTAGGGTTAGGTCACCATTGTCCCATAGAGCAAAATGAGCATCACCAACAAATTCCCAGTGCTTGGTTATGGTTATGAAAGCACTAACTTTTCTAGCTTGCCATATCTATGTTTCCTGGTAAAATACATGGGAAAATCCCATTGGCAGAAAATTCCACGTAGAGTTAGGGTTAGATCACTATGAACCCACAGTGAAAAATTGACATCAACAACAAATTCAAGTGCTTGGATATGGTTAGGAGGGCACTGACCTTTCTATACTGCCGTAGCAATGTTTCCTGGTAAAATACATGGGAAAATCCCATTGGCAGAAAATTCCACTTAGGGTTAGGGTTAGGTCACGATGAACTCATAGAGAAAAATTAACATCGCCAACAAATTCCCACTGCTTGTGTATGGTTAGGAGGGCACTTACTTTTCTATCCAGCCGTATCTATGTTTCCTGGAAAAATAGATGGGAAAATCGCATTGGAAGAAAAATCCACTTAGGGTTAGAGTTAGGTCACCATGAACTCAAAGAGAAAAATGGACATCATCAACAAATTCCCAGTGCTTGGGTATGGTTAGGAGGGCAATGACTTTTCTAGCCTGCTGTATCTATGTTTCCTGGAAAAATACATGGGAAAATCACATTTGAAGAAAATTCCACTTAGGGTTAGGGTTAGGTCACCATGATCCCATATAGCAAAATGAACATCGCCAACAAATTCCCAGTGCTTGGATATGGTTATGAAAGCACTAATTTTTCTAGCCTGCTGTATCTATGTTTCCTGGTAAAATACATGGGAAAATCCCATTGGCAGAAAATTCCACTTAGGGTTAGGGTTAAGTTATTATGAACCCACAGAGAAAAATTGACATCACCAACAAATTCCCAGTGCTTGGATATGGTTAGGAAGGCACTGACTTTTCTATACTGCCGTAGCTATTTTTCCTGGTAAAATACATGGGAATATCCCATTGGCAGAAAATTCCACTTAGGGTTAGGGTTATGTCACGATGAACTCATAGAGAAAAATTAACATCGCCAACAAATTCCCACTGCTTGTGTATGGTTAGGAGGGGACTTACTTTTCTATCCAGCCGTAGTTATGTTTCCTGGTAAAATACATGGGAAAATCCAATTGGCCGAAAAATCCACTTAGGGTTAGAGTTAGGTCACCATGATCACATATAGCAAAATGGACATCGCCAACAAATTCCCAGTGCTTGGATATGGTTGGGAGGGCACTGACTTTTCTAGTCTGCCGTAACTATGTTTCCTGGAAAAATACATGGGAAAACCGCATTGGAAGAAAATTCCACTTAGGATTAGGGTTAAGTCACCATGGTCCTATAGAGCAAAATGGACATCACCAACAAATTCCCAGTGCTTGGGCATGGTTATGAAAGCACTAACTTTTCTAGCTTGCCATATCTATGTTACCTGGTAAAATACATGGGAAAATCCCATTGGTAGAAAATTCCACGTAGGCTTAGGGTTAGGTCACTATGAACCCACAGTGAAAAATTGACATCACCAACAAATTCCCAGTGCTTGGATATGGTTAGGAGGGCACTGACTTTTCTATACTGCCGTAGCTATGTTTCCTGGTAAAATATATGGGAAAATCCCATTGGCAGAAAATTCCACTTAGGGTTAGGGATTGATCACGATGAACTCATAGAGAAAAATTAACATCGCCAACAAATTCCCACTGCTTGTGTATGGTTAGGAGGGCACTTACTTTTCTATCCAGACGTAGTTATGTTTCCTGGAAAAATACATGGGAAAATCGCATTGGAAGAAAAATCCAGTTAGGGTTAGAGTTAGGTCACCATGAACTCATAGAGTAAAATGGACATCGCCAACAAATTTGCTGTGCTTGGGAATGGTTAGGAGGGCACTGACTTTTCTAGCCTGCCGAATCTATGTTTCGTGGTAAAATACATGGGAAAATCCCATTGGCAGAAAATTCCACTTAGGGTTAAAGTTAGGTCACCATGAACTCATAGAGAAAAATTGACATTGCCAACAAATTCCCAGTGCTTGAGTATGGTTATGAGGGGACTGACTTTTCTAGCGTGCCGTATCTATGTTTCCTGGAAAAATATATGGGAAAATCGCATTGGCAGAAAATTCCACTTAGGACTAGGGTTAGGTCACCATGGTCCCATAGAGCAAAATGGACATCACCAACAAATTCCCAGTGCTTGGGTATGGTTATGAAAGCACTAATTTTTCTAGCCTGCTGTATCTATGTTTCCTGGTAAAATACATGGGAAAATCCCATTGGCAGAAAATTCCACTTAGGGTTAGGGTTAGGTTATTATGAACCCACAGAGAAAAATTGACATCACCAACAAATTCCCAGGGCTTGGATATGGTTAGGAAGGCACTGACTTTTCTATACTGCCGTAGCTATTTTTCCTGGTAAAATACATGGGAATATCCCATTGGCAGAAAATTCCACTTAGGGTTAGGGTTATGTCACGATGAACTCATAGAGAAAAATTAACATCGCCAACAAATTCCCACTGCTTGTGTATGGTTAGGAGGGGACTTACTTTTCTATCCAGCCGTAGTTATGTTTCCTGGTAAAATACATGGGAAAATCCAATTGGCCGAAAAATCCACTTAGGGTTAGAGTTAGGTCACCATGATCCCATATAGCAAAATGGACATCGCCAACAAATTCCCAGTGCTTGGATATGGTTGGGAGGGCACTGACTTTTCTAGTCTGCCGTAACTATGTTTCCTGGAAAAATACATGGGAAAATCACATTTGAAGAAAATTCCACTTAGGGTTAGGGTTAGGTCACCATGATCCCATATAGCAAAATGAACATCGCCAACAAATTCCCAGTGCTTGGATATGGTTATGAAAGCACTAATTTTTCTAGCCTGCTGTATCTATGTTTCCTGGTAAAACACATGAGAAAATCCCATTGGCAGAAAATTCCACTTAGGGTTAGGGTTAAGTTATTATGAACCCTCAGAGAAAAATTGACATCACCAACAAATTCCCAGTGCTTGGATATGGTTAGGAAGGCACTGACTTTTCTATACTGCCGTAGCTATTTTTCCTGGTAAAATACATGGGAATATCCCATTGGCAGAAAATTCCACTTAGGGTTAGGGTTATGTCACGATGAACTCATAGAGAAAAATTAACATCGCCAACAAATTCCCACTGCTTGTGTATGGTTAGGAGGGGACTTACTTTTCTATCCAGCCGTAGTTATGTTTCCTGGTAAAATACATGGGAAAATCCAATTGGCCGAAAAATCCACTTAGGGTTAGAGTTAGGTCACCATGATCCCATATAGCAAAATGGACATCGCCAACAAATTCCCAGTGCTTGGATATGGTTGGGAGGGCACTGACTTTTCTAGTCTGCCGTAACTATGTTTCCTGGAAAACTCCATGGGAAAACTCCATTGGAAGAAAATTCCACTTAGGATTAGGGTTAAGTCACCATGGTCCTATAGAGCAAAATGGACATCACCAACAAATTCCCAGTGCTTGGGCATGGTTATGAAAGCACTAACTTTTCTAGCTTGCCATATCTATGTTACCTGGTAAAATACATAGGAAAATCCCATTGGCAGAAAATTCCACGTAGGCTTAGGGTTAGGTCACTATGAACCCACAGTGAAAAATTGACATCACCAACAAATTCCCAGTGCTTGGATATGGTTAGGAGGGCACTGACTTTTCTATACTGCCGTAGCTATGTTTCCTGGTAAAATATATGGGAAGATCCCATTGGCAGAAAATTCCACTTAGGGTTAGGGATTGATCACGATGAACTCATAGAGAAAAATTAACATCGCCAACAAATTCCCACTGCTTGTGTATGGTTAGGAGGGCACTTACTTTTCTATCCAGACGTAGTTATGTTTCCTGGAAAAATACATGGGAAAATCGCATTGGAAGAAAAATCCAGTTAGGGTTAGAGTTAGGTCACCATGAACTCATAGAGTAAAATGGACATCGCCAACAAATTTGCTGTGCTTGGGAATGGTTAGGAGGGCACTGACTTTTCTAGCCTGCCGAATCTATGTTTCGTGGTAAAATACATGGGAAAATCCCATTGGCAGAAAATTCCACTTAGGGTTAAAGTTAGGTCACCATGAACTCATAGAGAAAAATTGACATTGCCAACAAATTCCCAGTGCTTGAGTATGGTTATGAGGGGACTGACTTTTCTAGCGTGCCGTATCTATGTTTCCTGGAAAAATATATGGGAAAATCGCATTGGCAGAAAATTCCACTTAGGACTAGGGTTAGGTCACCATGGTCCCATAGAGCAAAATGGACATCACCAACAAATTCCCAGTGCTTGGGTATGGTTATGAAAGCACTAATTTTTCTAGCCTGCTGTATCTATGTTTCCTGGTAAAATACATGGGAAAATCCCATTGGCAGAAAATTCCACTTAGGGTTAGGGTTAGGTTATTATGAACCCACAGAGAAAAATTGACATCACCAACAAATTCCCAGGGCTTGGATATGGTTAGGAAGGCACTGACTTTTCTATACTGCCGTAGCTATTTTTCCTGGTAAAATACATGGGAATATCCCATTGGCAGAAAATTCCACTTAGGGTTAGGGTTATGTCACGATGAACTCATAGAGAAAAATTAACATCGCCAACAAATTCCCACTGCTTGTGTATGGTTAGGAGGGGACTTACTTTTCTATCCAGCCGTAGTTATGTTTCCTGGTAAAATACATGGGAAAATCCATTGGCCGAAAAATCCACTTAGGGTTAGAGTTAGGTCACCATGATCCCATATAGCAAAATGGACATCGCCAACAAATTCCCAGTGCTTTGGATATGTTTGGGAGGGCACTGACTTTTCTCGTCTGCCTTAATCATGTTTCCTGAAAACTCGTGAAAACTCCATGGAATAAAATTCCACTTAGGATTAGGGTTAAGTCCCATGGTCCTATAGAGCAATGGACATCACCAACAAATTCCCAGTGCTTGGCATGGTTATGAAGCACTACTTTTCTAGCGTTGCCATATCTCTGTTACCTGTAAAATACATGGGAAAAATCCCATTGGCAGAAAATTCCACGTAGGCTTAGGGTTAGGTCACTATGAACCCACAGTGAAAAATTGACATCACCAACAAAGTCCCAGTGCTTGGATATGGTTAGGAGGGCACTGACTTTTCTATACTGCCGTAGCTATGTTTCCTGGTAAAATATATGGGAAAATCCCATTGGCAGAAAATTCCACTTAGGGTTAGGGATTGGTCACGATGAACTCATAGAGAAAAATTAACATCGCCAACAAATTCCCACTGCTTGTGTAGGGTTAGGAGGGCACTTACTTTTCTATCCAGACGTAGTTATGTTTCCTGGAAAAATACATGGGAAAATCGCATTGGAAGAAAAATCCAGTTAGGGTTAGAGTTAGGTCACCATGAACTCATAGAGTAAAATGGACATCGCCAACAAATTGGCTGTGCTTGGGAATGGTTAGGAGGGCACTGACTTTTCTAGCCTGCCGAATCTATGTTTCGTGGTAAAATACATGGGAAAATCCCATTGGCAGAAAATTCCACTTAGGGTTAAAGTTAGGTCACCATGAACTCATAGAGAAAAATTGACATTGCCAACAAATTCCCAGTGCTTGAGTATGGTTATGAGGGCACTGACTTTTCTAGCGTGCCGTATCTATGTTTCCTGGAAAAATATATGGGAAAATCGCATTGGCAGAAAATTCCACTTAGGACTAGGGTTAGGTCACCATGGTCCCATAGAGCAAAATGGACATCACCAACAAATTCCCAGTGCTTGGGTATGGTTATGAAAGCACTAATTTTTCTAGCCTGCTGTATCTATGTTTCCTGGTAAAATACATGGGAAAATCCCATTGGCAGAAAATTCAACTTGGGGATTCGGGTTAGGTCACTATGAATGCACAGAGAAAAATTGATATCACCAACAAATTCCCAGTGCTTGGATATGGTTAGGAGGGCACTGACTTTTCTATACTGCCGTAGCTATGTTTCCTGGTAAAATACATGGGAAAATCCCATTTGCAGAAAATTCCACTTAGGGTTAAAGTTAGGTCACCATGGTCCCGTAGAGCAAAATGGACATCACCAACAAATTCCCAGTGCTTGGGTATGGTTAGGAAGGCAATGACTTTTGTAGCCTGCCATAACTATGTTTCCTGGAAAAATACATGGGAAAATCCCATTGGCAGAAAATTCCACTTAGGATTAGGGTTAGGTCACCATTGTCCCATAGAGCAAAATGGGCATCACCAACAAATTCCCAGTGCTTGGTTATGGTTATGAAAGCACTAACTTTTCTAGCTTGCCATATCTATGTTTCCTGGTAAAATACATGGGAAAATCCCATTGGCAGAAAATTCCACGTAGAGTTAGGGTTAGATCACTTTGAACCCACAGTGAAAAATTGACATCACCAACAAATTCAAGTGCTTGGATATGGTTAGGAGGGCACTGACCTTTCTATACTGCCGTAGCAATGTTTCCTGGTAAAATACATGGGAAAATCCAATTGGCCGAAAAATCCACTTAGGGTTAGAGTTAGGTCACCATGATCCCTTAGAGCAAAATGGACATCGCCAACAAATTCCCAGTGCTTGTGTATGGTTAGGAGGGCACTGACTTTTCTTGTCTGCCGTAACTATGTTTCCTGGAAAAATAGATGGGAAAATCGCATTGGAAGAAAAATCCACTTAGGGTTAGAGTTAGCTCACCATGAACTCAAAGAGAAAAATGGACATCATCAACAAATTCCCAGTGCTTGGGTATGGTTAGGAGGGCAATGACTTTTCTAGCCTGCTGTATCTATGTTTCCTGGAAAAATACATGGGAAAATCACATTTGAAGAAAATTCCACTTAGGGTTTGGGTTAGGTCACCATGATCCCATATAGCAAAATGAACATCGCCAACAAATTCCCAGTGCTTGGATATGGTTGGGAGGGCACTG